>NC_069658.1:385514686-388014686 GCF_027244095.1 Hemicordylus capensis
ATTGGCTGGCTGCTAATAATAATAATTTTGGGAGTGATTTAGAATGGGAATGTTGGCAGGGGGAACACCTCTTCTCCTAGTGCCATTTCCCTGATCTTCAAAGCCACCATGTGAGACTGCAGGGCCATTCACACGACTGGGCAGGTGGTGGTGATGGGGAGGCTAGGCCAACTCCCCTCCCCCCCCCCCGACAAGTGACTGAATGTTGCTGGGAATGCAGCGCACGATCCCAGATGAGCTATGCTGCACCACGCAGCATTGATATCCTAACACATGTGATGGAGGATTTCCCCCAGAAGACAGGCACAGCTCTGTGTATGCTCAGGCTGAATGCAGCTCTAGCAAACACACAACCCCAAAGCTATGGTTAAGAGCATGCTCACGCCTTTAACCCCAGCTCAGGGGCATAGCAAGGTGGGAGTGGGCCCAGAGACAAGATTTTAAAACGCCCCTCCCCCACTGAAGCTCAGCTAATGAAGTAAAGAAATCTTAAATGAGGCTGAACAGTGGTAACAAAAAGCATTGTGTGTGTGAGATATATTAACACTCACATCAGTTTCAGAGGATGAACACAACTGAAGGAAGCCCGGGCAGGTGTGCGGCTGGGGGAGTCAGTCATGTGACTTGCCTCTAGGGGGCCCCCAGACAACGGTCTCCCCTTGCTCTATTATAGTTACGCCCCTGCCCCAGCTAAAAGAGCTTCTCTAGCCTGGTTTAGAACAGCCTTTGCTAATTACTAAAGAAAATATCCACGGGAGAGCCTGATTACACAACTTACATTTAATGTCTAGTAGGGTCCTCAGGTAAAGGGTCTGGGGGTAACCATTCTGTTAGGAGCTTGTATCTCATGCCAATGCCCAGTTATTAGTTTAATTGGTTTACTTTTAATGGCAGCAAAAGTCATAACTTTTAGAACATGGAAAAGAAGAAGGCAATCCACTATGAAAGAGTGATTCAACAAGATATGGAAGCTCATGGTAATAATGGATAAGATATCATATATTAAATGTTCCATGAACTCAACTTATTGATATCATTTTCTTGAGAGATGATTTCCCTTCCTCAATTTTATAGGTAGAAATAAACTGGCATATTCATCAAGACCTGAAAGATTTAATTCAATACTTCTCTGGTAAGAAGTAAAGAATCCCTTACAACTCTGATATTTATAAATTATATTGAGCCATCATAAATTAGACAATGGGCACAATGCATTATTGTTAGAGCCTTACTTGTTTCTTTTGTGTGTATATTAACTGGTGAGTACAATTAACAGGGGATTACAAAGTAAAATGCTTGAAAATACTCTCTTTTTTTGTTCCTGTATAGCCAATGTAACTTGAAAATGCTTCTTTCTTTAAAAAAAAAAGTTTTTCCCCTTTTGGAAATCAAAATTTAAAAATAATAAAATAAAGTAAAAGGTTTGGGGCAGGGAGGGAAATGGGATAGGATGGATTAATTAACTAATTAATTCTTAATTAGTATTAGCCTTGAGATGTCTCAAAATTTTTCATCAATCTATGCAATTTATTGTTTCCAAACTGCATTGCTATGGAATGACATCAAAGACAATAGCATAAACCCCATCCGCACCTGCCCCCCACAAAAAGGCTTAGAAAAAATTGTGAAAGTTAGGACTCTCAAAGGTGATTGATTGCTCCTTGAAAATGCAACCTGATGTTCAAGATGCATCAACTCCAGAAGGTGAAGGAATGTTTTCCAGAATTATTCTGCACTTGTGAAACTCCTTCTGCAGGTTCTGGCACAGGGCACATATGCAATAGGAGGGTAGGCTGGAATAACTGGTCTGAACTGATGGCAGCCTATCCCATCTCTCTTTCTCTGTTGGGTTATATAATAACCACTGAGTGGTAGAGTGTGTTTTATTATAGTAACACATAAAACCAAACATACAATCCCAAGTGAAAAAGCAGTCAGGTGGAAACGTGATCATTCTGTTGGGTTGCTACCAAGTTCTGGTGAGAGTGGGGATCCTTTGAATGAACCTTCCTGCAAGATCATTGGATCCTGGCTAATAAGTTCCTAATGTTACTTTGTGGAACTAGAGATGTTTATCAGACAGCGACTCGACTGCTCCTTCAACTTACCTTCTCAGCCTCATTCCAGATCCCACATATGCCCTTGGTTTGAAATCCAGCCCTTTCCCATCAGCCATAGAATTTCCCTAGGGCTCTTCAATGCCTTTCTTAAATCTTTCTAACTGATGGTAATTTTGACCTGCAAGAGAACAGGAAGTGCCCTCCAAATTCCTTTTTGGCCCTTGTACAATCTATTAAAGTGCTTAAGCTGCTCTTTTACTCATAAAACATATTTTTAGTCAAACACAAACTTTGGAACTGGAAAAAAAATCCCAACATGATTAATTATCCTGAAATAGGCCATTTATAGCCTGAACTCCATAAAATGGAATGCATGATTTAAAGCACTCTCCAAGAATGTCATGTTTTTCATTCCTTTGCAATCAGAATCTAAATCTTTGTCATTCTCTCCCATGAACGAGATGGAAATGGTTTAATATTCTGCCTTGCTTTAAATTATACACATCACATTTCTAATGGGACACAGTCCATTTTGTTGCCAAAGCCTGCTCAGTTAGATCATCTATTAAAGTGTATTTATTTTTATGACAAACAAGAAAAATGACAAAATAGCTACTGAGCTCTTGTTAATGAAGACCAAATGTGTCCCTGGGCACCATTCATATTACCCTCATTTGTACAGTAGCTAAGTTAACTTCCGTCTTTACAGTAGTAGCCCTATGCCAATTACAACCTAAGGAAAAAGAGCCAGATTTTATATATGAAGATATAAAGCAGCTCAGTACTGAGTCAAACCTTTGGCCCACCTTTCCCAGCATGGCCACTCTGATTGACATTGACACTCCAGGAGCTTGGACAAAGGGGTCTTTTCCAGCACCTGCTGCTTTTCATTGGTGATACTAGGTTTTGAAATGGGAACCTTGTTGTTGCTATTATTTAGAATATTTATACAGCACTTTTCAACAACAAAAGTCATAGGAAGCTGCCGTATACTGAGTCAGACCATTGGTCCATCTAGCTCAGTATTGTCTGCACAGACTGGCAGCGACTTCTCCAAGGTTACAGGCAGGAGTCTCTCTGAGCTCTATCTTGGAGATGCCAGGGAAGGAACTTGGAACCTTCTGCATGCAAGAATGCAGGTGCTCTTCCCAGAGCAGCTCCACCCACTAAGGGGAATTGTCATACTGTTGTCTTACTGTATGTCTTAGTGTAAATATCTTACAGTGCTCACACATGTAGTCTCCCATTCAAATGCAAACCAGGATGGACTCTGCTTAGCAAAGAGGACAAGTCATGCTTGCTACCACAAGACCAGCTCTCCCCTCCAGTGTGGTTTACATAACAAGGAACGAGAAGATGAATATGCATACAAAACATATAAGGCTGGTTCACATGGCCATTAAAATCAGGGTAGGAGGGGGGCTACCCACATCTGCATGATCATCAGAACCCATGCATTTCTGTCCAATCTAGGTTGCTTCTGGAAGGGGTACTCAGCCTTTGTACCCACCCAGCTTTTAAGGTGGATGAGAGAAGCGGCTTCCTACCCTGTTTTCCAGACATGAGAACCTTCATGCCTCTTCTATGCTCTTCTATCCACCCTCCCCCACATGAAAAACATAGAGAGCTGTGGCCGCAGACATGCCACCTTGCAAAGCAGACTCTATTATCCTGAGGCTGGAGCAGCTTTGGCAGGGCTGCATCCACCTTCTGCTCCTTCATGGCCAATGGGAGGATGGCCACTGACATATGTTTGGGCAGGATATAAATTAAAATAAATAAATAAATAATGAAGCTTTTCTAGTCTGCTGGCACTGCAAAGCATGCTGGGAAGGCTTGCAAGCCCTTGGAAGACTTTCCATAGAGAGGTGGGGTTTACAGATGCCAAGTTCAACAATGGAACCTGGCAGCTGTGCTTGTGTGTTTGCTGGCTTGCAGACCCAAACAGAGGTGCTGCTTGTGTGCTACTGGTGGGGTAGGAGCTTGCCTGACCTCCAACCCACCCCCTAATGGTCATGTGAATGGGCCTATATTCTACCACTGGGCTATGGTCCCTCCCCCATTCTATAGCCTGCACCAAAACTATCAGGACTATTGGTATGTACACTGGTGTTGTTGGTTTAGGGTTAAACATTTCATACAAGTCTGACATGGGCAGGAAATTAGAATTAAAGGAACAAATAATAAAGAAGATGCCACTATACTTTTTAAGGTAAAGCCTGTCATTCTAACTGTATAGAAGCCAAGCCAATCTTCTTCAAAGGACTTTAAAACCTCTAGGTTTTGAAATTTATTTTTGCCACTAAATCTATTATTGTTACAAGCCACATAATTTCTCACTGGGAAAATGAAATTCTTTCCCCAGCTAGCACATCTATCACTATTAGAACTCCTGGGTGAAATGTGGTTGTGTGGATGCATTGTGGGTCTTGGATAGTGGCTCAGGCATTATTAGTAAAAAGTAACACAGCTTCTTGTCTTGGTTTAAAACACCACATGAGGGTATTTTAAACCAATGATCCTAAGACCCCTTTGCTTTAGAAACAAGAAACAGGTTCCCTTCACCATCAAGTCTTTCTCACAACCAAATGGGGAGCAGAAGGGAAGGCTGGCACCTACCTTCCTGCTTCCACATGACATAAGCCTCCCTCCTCTGGGCTCTGCCACTCATGTGCCCACACAAGCAGTGTGATGGTGAACTCCAGCACTCAGATTGGGGGGGGGGATGTTCTGGGTCCTCCAGGATCCCACAATGCAATGCGCAAGCAGCAGAGCAGCTGCCCTCAACATTGCAGCAGCTCTGCCTGGCCCCTCCTCCCCACTGACTTTCTGATAAGTATGGCTGCCAGCCACTCAGGAGCAGTGTTGGAAGCAGTGGCAGCTCACAAAACCAGTGAGGGAGGTAGGAAGGGGTTTGTACTCCTCCTACCTCACTTTTTACCTGAGTCGCCAGTCTGCGCTGCCTAAGGACAGAGCTTCTGGCTCGGGAGGGCTCCTGCTGCTGCTGGTGACCAAAGCTACCTGGCTAGAAGAGGGTTAATCCAGGTAGCGCTGATTGTGAGAACAGCCTTGTTGTCTTTGAACATGCTCAGAGGTACTTTCATTGAGGTGCCAGAATTTATTAAATGATTAAGTTGCAACTTAACGCAGTGCCTGATCTTTCCCAAGTCTGACCTGATCTAGGACTTTACTTTGCTTGTAAATGGAATAGATATTAGATAGCAAAATTTCAGCCCTGACCACCCTGTCCGACTTTGCCCAGGCAACCAGGGATGTCTGTAGAGTAATTGCACCCTGGAAACAAGCCAATTTGCTTTGTGTTACTGTGTCTGGATGATATGTCTCCCTTTCACAGATGAAGCCAGTTTGTTAAGCAAAGTATGGGGAGGAAACAGAGGAAGGAACAAAACATTTCAAATGGCTTATGAGCTACTTTGGTTTCTCATCAGCCTTTGGCTTTATGCAAAGCTGAATGCCTGGATGGATATCCCGAAAGCACTATTTTTATTTCATTAGGCAGGTAAACAGATTTTAGTGCCTGGCATATGTAGTGTTAGCAAAGAAAGACTAGCAACCGTTTTAGAGCACAAATGGAAGAAACCTCCCAGGGGAGGAAGTCCTTCCTGGAGGTGGCTTTAATGGGGCTTAGACAAATTCATGGAGGACAGGTCTATCAATGGCTACTAGTCTGGTGGCTATAGGCCACCTCCAGCCTCAGAGGCAAGATGCCTCTAAATACCAGTTGCAGGGAAGCAACAGCAGGAGAGAGGGCATGCCCTCACCTCCGGATTGTGGGCTTCCCAGAGGCATCTGGTGGGCCACTGTGTGAAACAGATAGACCTTGGGCCTGATCCTGCAGGGCTGTTCTTATGTTGCCAAGTCTTTGCACAAGTTGTAAGTGGTGTCGTGCTGGCAATTCCAATAGGGATGTATTGAAGCCCTTTATCACATATGCAGGATTATGTAGAACCCTCTTCTCTTTTTCCAGAATGGCTTGAAACTGCCCCAAGACATGCAAAGGGTTGTTACTGGCACCCAGCAATATTTTGCAACATTTAGAAGAGGGTTCTACATAATCCTGTATATGTGATAAAGGATGTCAATACACCCAGCAATATTTTGGTTGAGGGAATTAAACTTCCATCTTGGGATGGGTCATAGCCTTTCATAGGAATGGAAGTGACAGCAGCTCCTATATCAATATTATTTCTTGTTCACACAGTCAGATGATGATGATGATGATGATGATGATGATTGCCATTCAGGTTGAGACAGGCATCTCCTATTAAACTTAACCCTTTCATATATGGTATTTTGAGGCTCTCCTACACACGATCCATGTATAGAGCCTTACCGGGTTCTGCAGGGAGAGCAGGCTTAGCCTGCTGTCCCCTGCAGATGATCCCCAGGCTAGCCCTGGGCAGCTAGATCGACCGCCCACACAACTACTGGCTCCATCACGGAGCCAGTAGGGGTGACGGGGATCCGGGGCTGCCTGGCCCATGGAAGTCCCAGGATACCCCATGAAAGCATGTGGGGCATTCTGGAGAGACCCCCGAGGCCGGGAGGCTGCTTGTAGCCTCCCGGTCGGGGGGCTACTCATGTGTCACCATAGAGCGAAGCCGTGCCATGGCAGCACACAATCAGTAAAATGCGGTTAGCAGAGTGCTCGCTCCTCTAACCTCATTTTCGGGGAGGGCTTCCTAGGCAGGCTAGCTGCCTTTGAACCACCGGGCTTGCCCGTGAGCCTGGTGGTTCTCACGATGGAGGAAAACCAGGCTGGGCTCCCTTAGCCCGGTTTCTCTCCATTGTGAGAATAACCTCATTGTCTCCCAATGAAATGATTCTCAACAGGTTCTTTCACTTTCTCATAATCTTTTTTGTCTTCTGTGGTAAGGGATAAGCCACACAGAATATCCTCTGCATTGTCTCTCATAGCTAAAATGAGAGCATTCACTTGGTGTTCCAGTGATTTCTGCATTAAGTCAGAAACCATCCTATACCTCTCAAATCTTGTAATCCAGATGGGCTAACTGCCTGAATTTTGAAAATCATATTTCTGAAGATGGGCCATGTTTGTTAAAGGATCCATAGCTTCCCAAACCTATGTCCTTAAATTTCCACTTGGCTGTATCCTGCAGCAAGCAGTCTCAGTCTCTTCACTCTTTTTAATTATTCCACTCTCCCTTTGTTGTGGGTTGTTCTAATTATTCTTTCTTTGCTGACTCAAAGAAAGGATCCCATTTTGACATCATGTAGTGTTTGTGAAGAAAGACCAGCAGTTATTTTAGAACACAAATACAAGAAGTCCCCCAGGGGAGGCAATCCTTCCTTTATTTAATTCCACCTCTTAACATGTTAAACGTTTAACCCTTTGAGCCCATTTACACGACTAAGCGGGCGGTGGGGCAGGCAGCAGGATGTGGGGGGGGGGAAAGGAGGCTTTACTTCACTTCACTCATCTTC
Source organism: Hemicordylus capensis (assembly GCF_027244095.1). Lineage (NCBI taxonomy): Eukaryota > Metazoa > Chordata > Lepidosauria > Squamata > Cordylidae > Hemicordylus > Hemicordylus capensis. Next base: position 385,522,213 of record NC_069658.1, read on the forward strand.
CCCCCAGATGATTGACAAACTCTTGTTGGGAGCACCATCTGCACTCCCACATGATCCATCTCCAGAGAGCCGGGACAAGACATCCCGGTCTCTGGGTAGCCCACAATCCACCGTGCATTGGGGGATTCCCCAGGGGATCAGGCCCGATCCCGGCAGTTCCCACATGCTGCCTAATCCAGGCAGGGCTTCCCTAGTCTGGGTTAGACTGCGGGTGAGAACATCTTCTTTAAGAGCTAGACACTTTTATGCCACAGCATGTAGCACAATGAGCTGTGCAGCCAGGAGGGATGTGCGCTTGCTGCTTCCTGCTACCCAGTGCACGCAGCTTCCAAAGCTGGACACTGCTCTGTGCCTCCAAAGCTGTGCTGCTGCTACATCTCTACTGCCATTATTCTCAACAGGTTTTCTGACTTTTTTCCAAAGCCAAAGAGGTTTCAATAAGTTTCAGAGCTTTTTCTAGGTCAGGGACTCTGCCTGTTACCACCTTTCTCCAGTGCATTGCTAGATGGAATCATATTTGGAGACCAGCTTCTGTTTTTTGATATTGCCAGGAATTGTGTGCCAAAGATTAAAAACAAAATCACATTAGAGAGTTGTTTTTCAAATAACATACCTAATCTGTATACGGGCCATGATTCCAAGCTTGCTAATCTTTCCTTCTTGCTATGGCCTACCGGTAGTTCTAAGTGCTAGCCCATGACATATTGCTGCCTGAAGCAGTAAAATGGGACCCTCTCCACCCCTCTACTTTTCCATTTCCCCCATTTTTCCTATGAAAATCACATACCCCAAATGGTACCGTCCCAACCTCTCTACTTTGCCATTTTTTCCAATGAAAATCACACACCCCATTCCTTCCTCCACATTAATAACAGTTCCCTCCACATAGGAAACCAGAGGTCAGGGAGAAATGTTCTAGCCTAGCATTCTTCCTGACATGTCAGCTTTCTCTATGGAGAGTGTTTCCCCACCCCAGTATGGAGGCGCATTCAACCATTTGCACCTCCACCTGTAGTCTCACTGGAACAGTCCAGACTCAGAGTTGCTATTCAGCCAGAACGAAACCTAAACAGAACCCTATGACTTATGAACCAAAATGTTCCGGATTCAGGTACTGGTTATATATTAACACTTTGCAAGCTGACACTTTCATATAAACTTTCTTTCATTGAAAACACTTCTGTGTAGGAATTTGAGCAAAACCCCGATTTGATCATAATCTGTGACTATTATAGGTGCACTAGATATGCACCCAGATACTTGTACACCCTTGCATGTATAGCATCCTGTAACTTTTCCTGAGTTGGCGGGGGAGCAAATTGCTGGGCAAGTGCACAGTCTGCATTATTACAAATGGGGGTGGGGTGAGCAGCAGTGGCCTGTAAGATGGACATTGTGGGAAGTCAGCACAGCCAAACTGAATATATGGTGAAAATGTTAGGTATGTCTGCAGCCATGTTCCTTATTATATTTCCTCTCCGTTAATTTCATTTTTTGTTTGCCCCTAGCTGTTCTGATAGACATCTTTGCATGTTTCCTGTGCATTAGTAATTTCTCCTCTCAGGACTGTAAGCTCAGGTTTTTTAAAGTCTTTAAAAATAATACTGAATTTGCATTCATGCATGAATTTACGTAATGATAGAAGTGCACCTCTGCACCCACAACAAAGCCATTAACTTTTAAGTGGTGAGAAAAAATGGGGAAACTCTGAGATATGAGTCACAAAGTAGCCTAGATGATGCAAGGTCAGAAACAACTTCTCAAACAGAAAATGAAGAAATTGCTATGTTGGAATCAAAATGTCTACCACCAAATAGTATTTTACTTGATGTATCTGATAGCATTTAATGATAACATTCAGTGAGGCTGTTCTCACATGCAACCAAGACTGGGCCAAGGCAGAGAAGCTCAGGCTTGGCTGCCCATGAGAACCACCATGATTCCTGCGGATACAGGTGGTACCACGGTGGCAAACCCACTTATATAGCCTTTCGCTTACCCAATGTTAAGGCTGTGAGTGTGATCTTAACTCGGGCTAACTATTCATATGCTAAAGGCAGCTGCTCCCAGCCAATGCTGGCACAGGGGTGGGCTCCGTAAAATGCACTGCGCACTCATGCAGTACTTTGTGGGATCTCTGGAGCCTGGGACGCATCGTCCCAGCCTCCAGAGTTCAGCACTGCAGGTATGCAGCGCTGCTCATCTGAGAGCATGGTTCACACTCCAAACAGAAGAACTCGGTCGTCTGGGAGAAGATGAGTTCAAAGCATTAAAAGCAGCTTCCCCCCACACCCTTTCCACCTGCCCTCGGTGATCATGATTACCCCAGTATTTGACATCTAATGGGGCCATTCACACAACCAGCCCTATCCGGGCTTGCACAGCCCTACATCGGTACGGCTGGTTATGTTGAGTGCCAGGATCAGTCCTGATCCTGGTGTTGCCCCACCAGGTAGTCTGAGTTCTTAACCTGGGCTAAAAGTGAGGTAGGAGGACACAAACATACCTCCTACCTCACCGTGAGAGAGAGAGAGAGAGAGAGAGTGTGTGTGTGTGTGTGTGTGTGTGTGTGTGTGCCGGCATCTGCCAGCAGCCAGCTCAACCATAGAGTCAGACTGAAGGAGCGTCCCGGCAGCCAGCATTCCCCTAATGCACCGCATGAGCAGAGTGGTGCATTGTGGGATTTCTGTCGGCCAGGCCTTGCTCTCAGTGGCTCCAGATCATCGTGCCACACACTGCAGCAGCTATTGTGTGGACAAGCAGCATGGCAAAGCAGGGATGGAGCCATGCTCGTGTGAGGGAAGGTACGTACAATCCTGCCTTCCCCATAGCCCTTCCCAGCCCCGATGTTTTTGGTCATGTGTACGACCTCAATATTTGCCTGTTATAATATAACTGAATAAGGAGTTGTACATCAAGTATCAAGAAAAAACAAGACAATAATGTTAAATATTGACAAAGAAAAATTCAAAATACAGTCGAGGAAGCCTGTCTTTCCCATTCTCTACTATATCTCAGAAGGACACTAGTACAATCCACAATCTAAAACTTGGATTAGGACCATGTAAATTCTAAAGACAAGGTGCACTTGTTCGCTCTACACAGCAGTGGGAAGAATAAGTGGGAAGAGCAGAGGTCCCTATAGTCAGTCAGACCCTTAAACCATCCATTCACTGAATACCACTTTCAAGCATAATGTCCCTCACATTACCCCTTATTGTTCTATTATCAGGGAGCAAAGGGAAAAAGCAGCTTAATAGAATCCAGACGCGCCTACAGAACTCTAAGCTCTTCACGGGCTGGTGATGTGCCCAAGTTATAGTCAACTTGGATTAAACAATGTTGCATATCATCTTTCTTAAAGCCATTACAGCATATACCAAGGATTTGAAGTATTGAATATCAGGATGAAAGAATATAGCACTGATTCATCCTTGGTCAAATGATAAACAAATTGTTTACTTGGCAGCATTTAACAGATAAATTGAGGAGCAGGAATCAGTGATATTTGTATGGATTTTTGTTTTCTTTTTCCTTTCTCCGCTCCAAGGGGATTGCCAGGCTTTCGACAACAGAAACTGGTTGGTTCCAATGAAATACATCTTATGAAACTAAAAGGCCTTATTGCCAGCATTCCATCTTTGCCTCAGTGAGTGGGCATGACAAATATGTGCAGATCTCAGCAGTGCATTATGTTTCTCAGAGTGGGGGAACCTATTGAGATGATCTATCCTAATAACAGATTCATTGAAAACATTGAAAACACTTTGAAAACACTCTGGAAGTGTGGCTGGTTGTCATGGCTGACATCCCAACACTGTGCTTGCACAAGCAAAGTTGTGCTAGTGCAAGAAGACTGCATAGCCACACTAAATCATAGGGACTTTCAGAACAGAGCTATTGTAAAAAGGTTCCTTGCAAAATATATGAGGTGTGCCACAGGTTGCGCACCTTGTTGCACAAGCACAAACATGTATGTGCTAGCGCAATGCTAGTCTCGAATCCAAGCTTCAGACTTACAGCAACTACCCAACACAACAGCCTTGCATAAACGTGGTGTTAATGAGTATGTCAGCCCCTGTCCTGGGCTGGATGATATGTGAAATCATTGTATTTACCCGGTGACAGACATAATTGCTTCTAAATTTCCCCTTATGAAGTAACTGAGCCTGACTGCTCCCTGTTTTCACAAGGAATTTGGGTTAATGAAATTGTATGGAAATCAGTGACGACTAGAGGGCAACCAACAGAAAACAGAAATATTGTAGCTGTTTGAGCATAATGAGTGCATTTGAAACTCAGAGGCTGTTCACACGACATGAGCTGCTTGGGTAGGAGAGAAGTAACCCAAGCTGCCCATGTCACCTGGGCCAGCGGGATGCCTCCCAACCCAGCTGCTCCAGACCTGGGTAGCCTACATCTGCTACCCAGGTAAAAAAAATGAGATAGGAGGAAAATGGAGGGAGGGAGGTAGCCTTCACCCCAGCCTACCCCCACTTTGGTTGTGTGAACAATCTTTGGTCATGTGGACGACTTTTATGTTATGTATGCTAGGGAGTGCCATGAGGAAATTGTTCTTTTCTGCTTAGGAGAAAAAGCTACTCAGGTTTTCCTCTAACCTTGCTTCCACACAATCAAAAATTGGGAGTACACACAGTTCCCAAACCCAGGTAGAACACAGTTTTCGATTGTGTGAATGACCTCAGGGTCAAGGAGTGGGTTAGAAACCATGAGTATCTGCTAGTTGAAGCCAAAAATTTGGATCAGATGATACCTTTCGACCAACCCAGTCAATCATATAGAGAGGAATGAGCCCACCCAGTGCACCTGCCCTGTCTCCACCATCCGTCTCTATGTCCATACAGAGGCAAAATGTGTACATATGGCCTGTGGCATAAAATCCAATGTGCCTAGACCAAAATCAGATGGTTCGTTACAGATATTCTTACTAGAGATTCACTGGTTGTTATTGGCTCATATGCATTGGACTTTCCATCCCTGTGTGGGGACAAAAGAGGTGGAGCAGTCTTTCCAGGTGGGGGGGGAAGTATGTACTTGCTCTCCTCCATGCAAGCAGACAAATTGGGGCAAAGGTATAATCTGATTTGGCCCCAAGGCTAGGGCAGGTGCCAGGCATGGCTTCAAAGAAGAGATTCTTTTGAGTTTTTGCTTCAAGAGCAATGTCAAGGCCATTGGTCAATATGAAAACCTCACACACAGAGAGAATGAGCACAATGAGAAGCATTGCATCCCAGCACTTCAAATGGAAGAATCACAGATGGGATGGAAATCCAAGGTCTAAAGTAGGATAACACTTTTATTAGGACTAACTACAGCATCCCTAAGCCACCTTAAGTGGCGCAGCGGGGAAATGCTTGACTAACAAGCAGAAGGTTGCCGGTTCAAATCCCTGTTGGTACTATATTGGGCAGCAGCGATATAGGAAGATGCTGAAAGGCATCATCTCATACTGCGCAGGAGATGGTGATGGTAAATCCCTTCTGTATTCTACCAAAGAAAACCACAGGACTCTGTGGGTGCCAGGAGTTGAAATCAACTCAAGGGCACACTTTATCATTTTATAGGATCCCTAAGTAGTGAGCACACTTTTGAGCTCTCCAGAACCATTCTTCAAGCTGGATCTTAAAACAATGGCGTGGGAGGGAAGCTGGACGTGCAGGGAATGCCTAAGGTCTGCAGTCTTAAACTGAGATGCAGAAAATGTAGTGCAGGTGTAATTAGATTAGGTGCAAGACACCCACCTCCTCTTATAGGTAGCTTCTATCTATTCAATCTAGGCAACAGAAGAACCACCTAAAATTACTCTCCAGTTTCTCTTTACTTCTGCTTTCTGCCTCCAAAGGACCGTGAGTTCCACTCAGTGCTGGACCCAGATCTGAATAATTGCTAGATTTTATATGTCCCAAAAGATGGGGCAACCACAGTTTGTGTTTCTTTTGGGTCATTCTCTGTGCATACTTGAACCTATCTTGCACCTAGAAGAGGCACAGAATCTCCATCTTTAGATCGTTATAAACTACAAACTTTGAGGTGTGTGCATCATGGCCAGTTCTCTGCTCCTTCCATTGTGATGTTTTGTTTAAGATCCTGAAGAAGTGTTCTAAGTTTTGGAGAGCTCAAAAAGCTTGCTCATTTGTTTTTCTAATGAATGAAACAACATGGCCACTTTCAATTTTGGTGCATAGCTGGGATGGTGGCACTAAGATATTGTGATTTTATATTGTTTTATAGTGAAATTGCATGTGGATTTGGAGAAATGTAAAAAAAGAGCAGCAAATATACACTTTAAAACAATTAAATAAAGAAACCAACAAGACAATAATTGTGGCAGAAGCAGCTCTGAATCCGAGCCTTCTCCTTCCTTTCCTGTCCCAGCAAAAACTATCATCCAAACTGCCCTTCCAAAGTTAGCATAATGGTCAAGAAAATGCTAAACTCTAAACAAGACCTGCGAATTATGGGTTGAGAGAAAGCATAAAATAATCCCCAGCCATGCCATGGGAGCTACTTCGTAGTTATTTAAGTGTGATTTACTCCCAGATGCAGTGAAGAATCTGCACTGTTGCCTTTTTTCCAGTGTCTCTGTCCCTGCCCCCCCCCCCCCCGATCCATTCCTTTGAAAAACACACGCACACTAATGTGCTGCTGTGATTGTTCCTCCTCCAAGTATAGATGGGCTTCATTTACCCAAATACCTGCTGAACAAAGCACTCATTATATTTCTGTTTATGTTCTTGGTTTTCATGTAAAAAGTCAGCCAATCTGTCCTCTTGCTGTACTGTAATTCTCCCCCAAAGCGGGAGAAGTAATGAGATTGACAGATGGCAGTTCGTAATGCATAGCCTGGTAGTGAATGTCTTGGTCTACATGGCTCTACTACTCATGCAAGAAAGGGGTAAGGGAAACCTGAAGACCAGGAACATATGGAACTTTTGTTCCAAAAGACTGACAGTCAGCCCAAATCTATTCCTGGACTGACCTCAGAGCGGTTAGGATGCCTGCTTCGAGTTATCCTGTTTGGAGCACTTGGTAATGATGGACCAGCAGGCAAAAGAACTGCGCTTGGAGCCAGCTTTTCTCCATCCAAGCCAGAAGGAGCTGCTCCTGAAGCACCATATTCATTTTCTGAAACATTGCTGCCTAGTTGTGCTTACTTCTCCTGTTTTGCCCCAAATGGCACAGGAGAATGGGGAAAAGATCCATATTTGCCGATCCCACTGTCAGAAAAGGTTAGGATGATGCCTTTGTTGTACTATTTGGTCCTCTTCCTATTTTGCTTGATTCGTCCATGCTTGCAAGCAATAACAGTTCTGAAATAACGTTTTACTAATATAGTTCCTTTTATGAAAAAAAAACATTGAAAACTGGCACTACATCCGGCAGAGGAATTCATTTTCCTCTTGGGAAAATTAATGTATCTTGCAACATTTGAATGGGACACGTATTTGCATGTGTTTTCTGTTTTCTTTGTCCTGTTCCTTTGTCAAGCCATACAGAACACATGCCTTTTGGTGTCACAGAAATTAATCTCAGAATAATAAAAAAGGGCCCTCATAGAGGAATGAAAACACACTAAACTAAGAGAAGTATAAGACCTGGATTACACCTGTCTCCAGGGCACCACATGATATTCTGAATACCCATATAATGTTATATCATAAAAGCAACTCTGTCAGGTCAGACCAACACACCATGAAGTCCAGCATCTTATCACCAAGGGGAGCAGCTGCTCTAGGGGGGATCCATTAACATCTAGGGTATAACACTGGTTTCCAGTTCCTGTTTTCCAGTTCCCATTATTCTAGTGTAAAACAAGTTCCAATTATGTCTTGACATGTTTAAGAAAATGGAGCCTATCATTGGCTATCATCGTAATCCAGGGTGGTTCAGGTATAATATAACTATAGCCTCAGGTTGAGGGCGTGTCCAAATTCCCTGATTTCCAGGAGACTTGAATAAATGTTAGATGACAGTTCCTTTCCCAAGTGCATTTCACAGTCCTCATTCTGGTGCTATAAAAGGTAAAGTGTGCCGTTGAGTCGGTTTCGACTCCTGGTGACCACAGAGCCTTGTGGTTGTCTTTGGCAGAATACAGGAGGGGTTTACCATTGCTTCCTCCCAGTCATGCAATAAGCTAGAATGGACCATTTGTTTAACACATTTACAGTGGTTATGATCTCCATTTCTTGGCCACTGCCCATTCATCTCCCAACCTGAATAGTCCTCAGCTATGTATTTCCTTTACGTCTTTGAGATCAGAGAATTTAGATGAATGAGAAATATTGACAAAGTGCTACTGTATATGTTAATTAAGCCATTAGCACCAGGTTGCATGACACACAGCCAACCAAGTCTCAAGTGTTTACTAATATGATTGTCAAAGCAGAGGAACATTACTTCTTTATGACATTTCATATCACTGCACTTGAAGTGATACCCCAGGACATGATAATCAGAAAACCATTTAGTCACAAAATGAGGCACGGTATAAAAATCTGGTTCATGAAAGACACCCATTTTGTCAGAATTAAAATGTTCCTGTTTGCCTTGCAAGTTGTAAACGCAATTGAGAAGGAGAAATATGTTGTGAAATATTTATCAGAAGCAGCTCGTTTCAGGTAAATGGAGCTTCAAAATGAAATGTTGGTAAAGGTTATTATTATATTCATTACATCTTTGCATGTGATACATTTATGGAGCAATGTAGACAGATGATATGCTTAACAAACTGAGAGGATTTCAGAACATACCTTTCAAGTTACATGTCAAAAGCAGTACAAGCTACCCATTATTATCCCAGGAAAAAATTTATGGCATTGCTTTTGGCCTCTCTGAATTAGAAAGGCTACAAGAGAACAAAATGGAATTGGGTTTTATATAGCACCATTCTGGCCGGCGGTAATTCTGCAGTGTTTTACAAAGTAGTGATTCAGGTGCCACAACTCTGAAGGAGAAGTGATAGTAAAGGTAGCCACTCTGTCCTCATTTACTCACAGCCCTGGGCATGTGGAATCAATGAGAAGAAACCCATCACTGACTTCAGCACCGATTCTATTTTGTAGTATTATGTCTAAGCACACAACATGTGGGAAGTGAGCCAGCTCAGTGGTTGGTCGGGCTCAATGTCCTGTATAAAATAGGTTCTGTATAACAACGTAGCTATATAACAATATTAGGGAGTGATCCATTCAACCTCTAACATTCTCTCCCAGCTTTTAACATCCCAGATAATTATCACTGTAATGACAAGTAGATATCCACCAATGAAATCTCTGAAGGGTGGTATGGGAAGGAAATAGTTCAGATTCTGTTGGTTCTCAAGCAAAATGTGAATTAAACATTCATTCTCCTCCTTTGTTCTATGTACATAGGAACATAGGAAGCTGCCATATATTGAGTCAGACCATTGGTCTATTTAGTGCTCAGTATTGCCTTCACAGACTGGCAGCAGCTTCTCCAAGGTTGCAGGCAGGAATCTCTCTCAGCCCTATCTTGGAGATGCTGCCAGAGAGGGAACTTGAGGGAAATATCTTACAGTGCTCACCCTTCTAGTCTTCCATTCATAGGCAACCAGGGCAGGCCCTGCTTAGCTAAGGGGACAAATCATTCTTGCTACCACAAGACCAGCTCTCCTCTCCTCTCCATAGAAGAGAGAGGGAATCTTGTTGTCTATTATCATGCAAGATTTCCACACAACAACATTGTGCAGAATGAACAGGGAGCAGGATCATACTCACTGGCCCTGCCACCTGAGTTCTGTGCATTCACTGGAACTTGTTAAGTGTGTTTGTAGTTCCACTGACTGTATGGAGCTCAGAGTGTACAGTGTTTGCAATTTAGCCCTCACATTTCCCATATATTCATTTTGCACTGATGAATGAACAAACAGGTCTCCTTCAAAACTGTATTTTCTCCTTGTCTTTGAAACATGGAATAGTCCCAATAATAATAACCTATTAAACATTTCTCCATGGGGAAACCCACTGTGCAGCAGAACATATGAAAAATAATCTCCAGACTAACAGCCCACACCCACTTTTTGCTTAATCTAGAAACATCAACCACACATTTTCAATTTTTTTCAACAATGCCTAAAGCAGTTTCATTCCTCCTGCCTTTTGCTCCATTGCATTAACATAGGCAGTCCTCCAACCACACCAGCTTCAGAGCTGGTCTGGATAAGTCACATGAGGCTAGCCTAGCATAGGACTGCTAAAGCTAAACTGGAGTGCAGGAAAGATGTCTGGTGCCTGGGACCGTGTGGCATTTGTAGCCACTAAAGCAGTAAGTATACATAATAATCATAAAGTATGTTCACATGACTGTTCAAATTTCTGAACACTCTGCGCACAACTTTTGGACCTGTGTGAGTTAAAAGCTACGGGTCAGAGGAAGGAAAGTGATCATGTCAGACCCTTTCCTCCTATCTTAGTAATATGCTGGGGTAATGTGCTCTAGGTACCTGTCTCTGTGTCAGCACAAGCTGCAAGCAGTTTGTGCTGACAGTTGATCCCAGAAGCCAGGTTAAGGGCATTTCCGCCCTTAACCTTGGCTAAGAGCTAGGCTTTGGCGCTGAGTTTAGTGCCAGAGTGCCGCTGAGATCCGCACGGATCCTGGTTGTTCTCATGGGCAGCTGTCCCTCACCAATCACAGTTTTCCCAGTTGTGGATTTGAGTATCCGCGACTGGGAAATTGTGACTGCCCTCACCAACCGCGACCCGAGTATCCGTAGTTTGGCAATTTTTTTAAAATTGTGGTTGGGGGGGATTTCTGGGGTCAGAGGTGATTTCTGGGGGTCAGGGGTGATTTTGGGGGGCTTGGGGTGATTTTCAGGGGTCAAGGGCAATGTTTGCTTGTTCAAGGGGTCATTTCTGGGGGTCAGGGATCCTTTCTGGGAGTCAGGGGAACATTTCTGGGGGGTCAGGGGAGATTTTGGAGGGTCAGATGGCCATTCTACCTATTGTTTACCTTATTTTTGGTCTTTCTGCAACCTCAGTTCCCATAACCCCCTGTTTGCCATTGGTTTCACTTGCTTGTCTACCATGAATTCATCAGCTGTGAGGTTTTATGGGAACAAAACCCTCATGGTTGGCAAAAAAATGACTGTATATATGTATTTAAAAGTTTCTGAACCAGGGGAATGCGCACACACAAGTATGAAAGTGTTTGCATGTTTGGGAAGTATGCCAAGAATGGTTTTTCACCATGTCCTTATAGTTATTCTGCAGCAAGGACACAGAGTGGGAAAGAAGGCAGCGGGGCCTGGGCCTATCTTCACTTCTTGTCCCAGGGTCGGGTTCAACCATGCTACACCCCTAATCAACGGAGTAGGCACCTTGAGAAAAATACTGTCACAAAATGGCTTCCCTTCATTAACCAGTTTGAATAAATGGTAACAGCCTCAGAGTCAGCATGAATTTCACAAAGCTCACAGCAACCAGTAGGAAATAGTGTCCCTCCAACAGTTTGACATTTTACAACTTATTTTTACACTCAGAATGCCTTCTGCAGCTAATGGGAAGTGTGGTGGTATGTGTACCATGCCATGAGGGAAAGAATACATACCAATACAAGGCATGTGTGAGTGCCTGTCTGCCAAAAGGTTGTGTGTTTTGGAGCCATCAATGCATTATTTATAGTTCAGGTTAGCAACTAATTTTGCCAGAGGGTCACTTTGGCACGAGCCCCACTACCAAACCCCTGATGTTCTTTCATACCCCTCTTTTCCATCTAGATTTGATAATTAGGAAGCCAAAGACATAATTCAGAGGGCTGGATTTGGCCCAAAGCTACTAGTTTCTGTTTTTTAAATTTATAATCATGGTTCCCAACACTGGGTGGGAGCCCCAGGAGGAAAATGGTAACTTCTAGAACATGCACTATCTCTTAGTACCCATTGCCTTCAAAAGCAGCATTACTTTATAACTGGCTTTATTCATGATACTACTAAAGAGAAGTGCCCCTATTGCTGTAGTATTCCTAGTTTCCCATGGCTAGAGTGTTGCCAGATCAAACACAACCAGCAAATGCTCACGGGACATTGAGAACAGTGGCTGACATCCTGACGAAAGCAGCATGGAATCGTATACGTGCTGCTGAGAGCTTGCGCATTGCTGCTGCACCCACACACATGGCCTTCATCCAGCCCTCAGAGAAGACTGCACCCATGCAGGTACAGCTGTAGTGGGGAAGCCTCCAGCTGTGTTAAGAGCAGCCTCCCACTGTGAGGATTCAACTCCAACTGCATCCTTGTTGCATTACTCAGGATGTACTTTTTAAAACCTTCTGTACTTATTCCTGTAGTACACATTGCAAGCATGTGATGACCTCATTTCCCCTCTACTCCATGCTCCTTAGGAAGGCAAAGAAGAACTCAATAGGACTCATTGACTCTTAATGTGTCTATATGGGTTCCACAGAAGTTAGGCAATTAATTCTGAAGCTACCTGCCTCCCCGCACAAGAGTGTTGTTTGACTTAAAATATCTGCTGCTCACGTGACAAGGGGTGGAGCCAGAAGCCAGAAGAGGAAGTCCTCCAGCATCCCACAATGCACTGTACCAGGAACGCAGTGCATTGGGGGATTTCCCTGCTGCTGGGCACTCTTGTCGCCCTGCTCTGTGGACACCCGGGCTACAGGCAGCCTAAGCATTCACACAATCAGCGAGGCAGGTAAAAGGGTGCACTCACACCATTCTACCTCACTTTGGCCTGGATAAAAAAACTCGGTTCAGAGCACCAAAATTGGGACCGATCCCAGCACTCCACACAGCCAGCCCAATGGCTGTACAAGCCTTGGTAGGACTGGTTGTGTGAATGACTTTATTGTTTACCTACTCTGTCATGCATGCACTTTACACACACACACACGCATGCCAAGGGTACTGTAACTAATCTAACACAGAAGAACATTCACTGAATGGTGCTGAGTGCCTGCCAGCAGCATTACTGGATCATGAGTTTCTTAACCACTGATTTATGACATAGGCATGATCCATCTTCATTTCATATACTTTCCCTCATCATGCCATGTCTCCATTTCAAAAAGGAATCAGGCACATGTATTTAAAAATACATTAACAGCTAATGGCTCTAAGACACAATGCCGTTATAGTGTTGCTTCACCATGGTGCAAGTAATCCCCAATCAGGCCACTTTATGGTTAGCTGGGTAAATACTCAACTTATCCAGTGCTTTGAAGACTGCTAAAACAGCAGCATTATTTCCACAAAGCAGAAATGGTAGCACATTCTGGATTAGAAAGCTCTTCTTAAACTTCTTCTAGAACCCAGTGAGGGTTCTCAGTGAGGGTTCTCACTAGGGAGGCCAGCAGCGGCCCCGGTTCAGCCTGCCACCAGTGGCCCCCCTAGCAGTGCCCCCTGTGCCTGACATCAGACGCAGGGGGCATGGCCCCGAGCGTGGAGACCCAGGTTCTTTGGACCTGCACAATGGTGCTCAGTGTTTCAGTGGCTCAGTGGTCACACAATGGTGGCTTCGCCCCTGCTAGAACCCATAGGAGTTCTTTAGTCCTACTGACCACATTTCCCACTGTGGAGATATTTTATACAGTTGAATGAAATCAGAGATGGCCATTAGGCCCTATGGATCCCTAGTGTATATGGACATTTGTTGGAATAAATGTGCAAAGATCATTACAATCTGAGACACTCAATGAACACTTTCACAAGAGATGCTCAAATGTTTGTTTGTTTTAATTTCTTATGCTCTCATGCATCATGCCAACACACATATAATACTGTACATGCTTAGATTGTAGCTCTTTTACATGCTTATGCTATCCTTACCAGAAGGGCACAGCCCAGTAGGGGAATTTGGATGATACTTCTCTATAGAAGGAAGGAAGGAAGGAAGGAAGGAAGGAAGGAAGGAAGGAAGGAAGGAACCCATGGATAATGCATGACTTTAAGACAAAGTCTATTTGCAAGAGCAAAAAAATGCATGGGCATCAGATCATTCTAATTACATAATTTAATTAGATTGATACCAGGGAACATCATCCAAATGAAAAATGTCAGTTCTCCATATTACGTACTGCTTCAGACATTTCCATGATGGGTTCAAATAACTCTCCCCAAATGCATTTTGCTTCTCTTATGAAACCACCCTAAGAATAGCTGGAAAAAAATGATTTAATGCACATTATTCCATGCCTTCCTCCACTGATGAAGATCTGGAATTCATTTCTAGCAGCTGGGAAAAAGCATTCCCCACCCCCAAGCCAAGTTGGTACAAACAGGATTCGTTGGCATGTTCATCTTTGGGTTTTGGTGAGTGACTGCAAAGGCTTGAAAAGCATTTCACAGATTAGGAAAATAAACCCAAATAATTATGTGGCCTGTCCATGTATATACCTATTCAGCATATTTCAGCACTGGTCTTTTCCGGATGGAAGCCTTACAGCTCGCTAAATGCTGATAAGTGGGGTGCCAGTAAAATAAAGGAGGTGCAGATTCAGGTTAGACCTACACAGTATTTCATTTGGATTTCCTTTCCAGACAGCAGACTAAGAGGAACATCCTCTCTGCAGTGATTGTTGCAATTTGGAGACACATCCTTATAAGAGGCACAGAGGATGGGAATTTACAGAGAATCCCTGTAGGCTTGGGATGGCAGGAGAACTGACTAAGAGATAGAGAAGAAGCTTCAGCAAAAACTGCAGGGAAGCTGTATCTCTTTGGCAATAAAACATTACATTTATAGGCATATTTTTAGGATTAGAACCCCAAGCATATAAACTTCACAGGGTCTGTGTAATACCAAGTGAAGCCCAGTCCTCAAAGCATTGCTCTTACATAAATGACTTCTGTATAACTGCAAAGGAATAAAATCCAAAGTACGCCATGAAATAGAATTTGGAAATAATTTTGTACAAGTATTTATATGACCAGTAAGCATCTTCAGAATTCTGCGAGTGATCTTGTGTCAGCCCCAAATACATGCCTACTGTGGTACCCTGCTTCTAAACATGGAGGTTCTATTTAGTTTATCAGGACTGAGAGGAATTGTTTCCATGGGCAGAAGTGCACTGAAGTAGGTAGGAGGAACTTTGGGTAGGTAGAACTGAGGGAAGCTCTGATGGGAGGGGCTTAGCATGGTAGGCTCCTTGTTTGAAAGCAGCTACCAGCCACCCCTAAGGAGAGACATGTCTGTTGTGGAGTCCATTTTGGATAGCAAGAGAAATAAGGCTTGTTCCCTCAACATTCTATGAGTAATATTAACAGCATTCTGTAGGAATAGCTGCAATGTGGGGTTGCCTTTCTACGTAGTCCGGAAACTGCAGAATGCAATGGCCAGGTTGGTCTCTGAGTCATCTTGGAGAGACCATATTACTCCTGTGATGATAGAGCTACACTGGCTGCCAATACATTTCCGGGCAAAATACAAGGTGCTGGTTATTACCTATAAAGCCCTAAACATCTTAGGCCCTGGGTTTTTAAGAGAACAACTTCTTCGCCATGAGCCCCACTCCTGTTAAGATCATCTGGAGAGGTTAAGATCATCTGGAGCAACATGGGGTGGTGCAACCCAGCACCCCAACCCTCAGAGCTGCCTGCAGAAGCCAGTGCTCCTCTAGGTGGGCGATCCACCCACCCAGGGATGGTAGAATGATCGTCTGCAGGAAAGTAAGCGCTTTTGGGCTTGCTCCCTGCAAACTGGGTAGCCCTTTCTCACTACTCATAAGAAAGGACTCAATGGGGCTATTCTTACGATCACAAAAATCGGGCTACGAAAATCCTAGCCCGATTTTTGTGATCATCAGAACCACCAGGCTTGGCTGCGAGCCCGGTGGTTCAGGAGCGGCTAACCCACTCCTGTAGCCCACCCCTTAGCCCGGGTTTGCGGAGCGAGCGTTCCGCAAACCCAGGCTATCTGCTCGTGAGTAGCCATGGCGTGGCTCCACGGCATGGCTACTTGTGAGTAGACCCCCGGCCGGGAGGCTTAAAAGCAGCTTCCTGACTCGGGGGTCTCCCCAGTATGCCCTGCGCACTTGCGCAGGGCATACTGGGGCTTCTGGGGGCCACGCGGCCCCTGAGCTCCCCAGCCCCCACCGGCTCCGTCTCGGGGCCGGCCATCATGTGGGAGGCCGATCCGTCCGCCCAGGGCTCCCTGCCCGCTCGTCTGTGGGGAGAGCGGGCTTAGCCCACTCTCCCCGCAGTTTTAACAAAAGCGGATCTCACGGATCGTGAGACCCACCTCAATGTTTTGTTATGGAACCCTGAATTTGCTGCACTGTTTACCACCCTCTTCACTGGTCTCCTCACAAGGAATGTACAAATCATTTTGAGCTCCAAACGTGCTATTTTGAGTGTTTTGAGCTTGAAACAAAACAACCCCATTTGAAGTCAAAACCAGTGGTGGCTATTACCTGAGAGCAGAGTGGCACCCACCTGAAAATACCTGGAAATATTTGTCTGTCTTCTACAGCCACTTCTCTGACTGTCACCCTGTCTGTACCTCTTCCCTGCCTGCAGCCTGGCACAGTGTGTATGTTGGGTGGGCGACGGTACCAGAATTTTGTAAACACCAATAGGAACACACAGAGTTGATCAAATTTGAATATTAATGAGGCACGGGCCAATTACAAGGCTTGTCTTTATTTTCAGGAGGTGGGTGGAGCTTAAAACACCCTGAGGACCAATCAGAAGGTATCATGCTGGATGACTCCTCAGGCAGCCAATCAAAATGCCCAGAAGTGGGAAAGTATTTTTCTTCTAGCTACTTGTATTCTGCTCAGTTATCTTTTGCAGTTTGTTTGTTTGGACGTTTGTCCCAAGGGAGCTCCTGTAGAGAGTGCTGAGGAGGAGTTAAGGGGGAAAGGGAAGAAAGGGAAGGAAAAAATGGAGATGTTGCTGAATAAACCTTTAGTTAAATCTACTTGAGATTACCTTGTGTGTATGCGGGAAGCAGCTATAAAGCACTACTCAGAGGAATCCAATCAGCAGTTTTCTTAGAGAACAGGTAGGCTGGCTGGCTATTGGTAAGTCTTATCTTTTGCTGGCTTGTTTGTGTTTGTTTGGAGGGCAAGAATGCCCTCCTCTGCTTTCTCTCCCTTGCTGTAATGAAAGCATTATGGCCCATTCCAAAATGACGTGTCATAAATATTGGAAGGAACAGCAAACTGTAAGACTGGGCGAATTGGATTAGAAACAGGCATAAGAAGCCAGAGAGTTCTTTTAGGGCATATGCATGGATTTCTAAGTCCAAATTGCTTTTCAAATAATTGCAGAAGTGGCTTTCCATGTGGGTGTGGTGTATGTAGAGAAGGAATGGATTCTGTTGGAAGGAAAATAATTTTAAAAATTCATTTGATATCCAGAGAGCTAACCAGGTTTTTCTCTGAATTGTGGCCAGTATCTGTAACATTAATATCTTATCACGTGGTGGTAGAGCAGGCATCTGCCCCAGAGTTAGCACACTGGACCCTCTCAGATTACTGGTCTACCCAGTGTGTGAGGTGTATAGACCAGGCCTCTGCCCCGGACTTTGCACATCAGCCCGCCTCAGAAGACTGGTCTACCCACCTTGTGAGGTGGGTAGACCAGGCTCCCTCCCTGGGCTTAGCTCGTTAGCCTGCCTTGGAGGACCAGTCCCTTGCTAATTGAGCAGAGGCACCTTTTAAAATTGGTAATTATATTTATTTAGCAGGGGGAGAGCAACTGTCCCTATCCGTCTCCAGCACAGCATCTTTCCAGTGGCTGTTGCTGGTGTCTTATCTTATGGTTCTTTTTAAAATTGTGAGCCTTTTGGGGAAAGGGAGACATTTGTTTGTTTGTTTGTTTGTTTGTAAACTGCTTTGGGAACTTTTGTTGAAAAGCAATATATAAATATTTATAGTTGTCCTTCTCTGAGGCAGGCCGATGTGCTCAGACTGAAGCGGAGGCCTGGTCTACCCACTCACGACCCCAATCTGTAGACCAGCGCTCCCCAGAAAAACAACCCTCCAAAATGGTGCTCGAAACATTCAAAACCTTTCGAGTTTGTTTTGTTGAAACAGCCAGCTTGGCCACTCTTTAGACAACATGTTTTGAGCATTTTGCATTTCGTATTGAACTCAAAATGAAATGCAAAATCCATTTTTTGCACATCTCTACTCCTCACCCTTAAAATGAATCCAATCTTACGGAGAAGAGGAACTCTTATTTTTTGTCTGAGAGTTTCCTCTCTCACAAGACTGTCAGCCTCTGAGAATGCCACCTAAAAGACTCTGTTTTCCTGAGAATAGCCACACCTGCAGGCCCAATCAGCATCATCCTTCCTAACCGCACAACCATCTCTGCCACCACCTCACTGGCCAGGTCACTGAGGAAACTCAGGGCCACATGGTTATGCTTGACTACTCACTGCAGTCCTGTTGCCTGTCTGATCCACAACAGAAACACAGTTTCTAGACCTTCTGAATATAGACTGAAGATTAGCAGTGCACTATCCAGTTGCAGACAAACTTCACACATTCAATGAATGCACATAATGGGATGTGACCTTCATGTGCTCATTGTACAATCTCAAAAGGGTCCTACACATACTTCTATCCATGTAGATAGTCCTCTTTCTATGACCAGGAACTCTGCTTTTCACTGGATATTGCTTGAAAAGAGCTTTAGACGATTATGCCTAATGCCCCAGGAAGACCAAGAGGCTATGATGACAATCAGCTGAAATCGGGATAGGAGAGCCTAGCCCGATTTTGGCTTATCGTGTGAGCCACTGGGCTCACAGGTGAGCCCGGTGGCTCCCAGGCGGTTAACCCGCCTAAGTACCCCTTCCCTTAAACCGGGTTTGTGGAGCGAGTGCTCCGCAAACTCGTTTTTCAAAATCGTGAGCAGCTGTGGTGTGGCTCCGCACCACAGCTACTCGTGAGTAGACCCCTGGAGGGGAGGCAAAAAGCCGGCTCCAGGGGTCTCCAGTATGCCCTGTGCACTCGCTCAGGGCATACTGGAGCTTCCGGGGGCCGCGCAGCCCCTGAACTCCCCAGCCCCCGCTGGCTCTGTCATGGAGCCAGCAGTTGTGTGGGTGGACAATCCGGCTGCCCAGGGCTCCCGCCCTCCCTGCAAACCTGGCCAAAACAGGTCTCATGGATCGTAAGACCCACCTCCATGATAGGCTTCTTCCCATCCCATAATTGGTTAGATGTTCATAGCCAACTACAATATATTCCATTAATTTAAGCATGTGTTTGCAAAATTTGGAACACCAAGACTCATATTTAATTGGGAAGATGTAGCAGAATTGTACTCAAATCTTCTATACAAATCTGGTATGTAAATCAGAAAGAATCTCATTTGGATTTGCCAGTTAAAGAGCTAGGGCATTCTGAATTGTGTTGATCTGGTGTTGCATTAGCTGAGCATGAGTTTCTATATTTTTATTTACACTGAAGTCCTGTGCATGTTACCCAGAAGCAAATCCCACTGAGGCCAACAGAACTGGTAGCAAGTGTGTTAATACCTGTGTGTTAATTCTTCAGGTGTTGCTACTGAGGCAGGAAGGTGTGTTCCTTCTCAAATCAGTGAAAGCGCAAGGAATCCTGGGGACATGAAACTGATTTGAAATGAGTAGACTTTGTTTTTCTTTAGGATCAGCCATGAGATCTGCCAGATTTGTTCCCTTTTCAGAACCTACTTTTCCAGCCTCTGCCAGTGGCAAACGGCTTCACTGTTGTTCCCAAAAACTGTTTGGAAAGGTCCAGGTCCATAGGATCCAACAGTCTGATGAGGAACAGCTTGTCAGAGCTTTAGCAAAATGCTGCAGGCTGCATCTAACACTTGGGCTTCTTTCCTTAAACATTCAGTTTTGTTTTAATCAAGCATCAGATTTCAAAGTGAATGAACAGCCCATTTTGCTGTGCTAACTAACCATTGAATTCTCCCCCTTCTGCATCTGTATTCTGTTATTAGAGAATGTAAATCTGTTTATAAGGCTTTTAGCCTCTTAAAGCAAACACTCTTTTAGAAGTTATGTTGCTGTAGGGACCATATTAGCTATATAGCCTTCAAATTCCTAACCCCAAAAAGACAAGCAATGTAAAAGGAAGATGGGACGAAAGCCAACGTTACAGCAAGAGTTCTCAAACCAGGGGATGTCCCCAATCATGGCTGTTCCCTTTGACCTCTGGGAGCCCTTAAGGCCATGCTATGTCCTTTCTTTTTCCTCCTCCATTCTGCTCTTTGTTATTGGGTTAGTCTTTTTGCTTGTTGGTTTTATTGGTTACACTTTGAATGGTTTTAGCTGTGAATTGTTTTAATTTATTTTTTATTGTAAACCACTATTTGTTTTATGGGGGACAGGCAGCCTATACATTGAGTGGTGAAATAATCTTTCTAAACGTTCTGAGCATCTCTTCTAACAGTCCCTCTGATGCTGGTGTGCTGTGGCTTCAGATCTGCCTTTTGGGGTGAAGTGGATGCAGCAGGTCTCAATCTCAAAGCCTGCGATAACCTTTGCCAGTTTCTTCCCATAGCCCCTTGGGATGGTCCTAGGTGTGAATGATTTGAATTCAAACTAATACCATATGCTCTAGTTCTGTGACTTTCTCCTAAGTTTCTCTCTCTCAAAGAGCAACATGCAGGGTCACTATTTTAGCATAGGGGAAGGGATTTCAGTATGTTCATGATTCAGCAAGCTCTACTGAATTCAGTGGTACTTACCTCCAAGTAAACATGCAGAGGATCAGACTGCCTGTCTCCTTTAAAATCAATGGCATATGCTTATCACATACCTGCTAACATGTCCCTTTTCCCCCAATGGGGATAGGACGATAGGGACAGGTCGGCAGGTATGTTATCAATATGCATAGTTGGACTTTTTGCCTGAGATTTGAATACCCTCTTACATAGTTCCAGACTTTATCCAATAGCACCTTCATAAGTGTATTTCCTTTGTACGGATTACTTGATTGGGAATAAATAGCTCCAGTGGTACTTTCAGGAGCAAGTAGACACTTCAGGAGCTGATTATTGATGGGAAAGTAGTGCAGGACACTGGATTAAAGTGCTCCTCCATCCACACCCTTGTCCTGATCCAAAGTAGACTCCCAGTTGCAATGACTTGCATACTTACTTTTCCCTCACCAGTCTGATCCTCTGTAGTTTTGTATTTATATTTGGCTTTCTAGCATACCCATTCAATATTACATCAATCCAGATTTTTAATTCTACTGTTACCAGCTATGCCTATTGTGCCCTGCTCCCAGGAGCCTCCCTGCTTGCAGTTGCATCTCCAGGCTTAGAGATTGCACTTTGGATATGCTCAGGATATGCTTCACTGCACTCCCTTCCCTATGTGTGAGGCCTCGCTAAGTAGACTCGAGAGTTAACTATAGTGAGTTAACTGGTATCCAAGGCCACTCTAAACTTAGAGTAAACCACCTCACTCCCCTCATTCCTTTCAAAGGAGATATCAACATGCTAACGAGCTGATTATGCCAAGCAGGAAGAAAAAGAAATAAGGTAGTGAGGCAATGGTCTCCCCATCACAAAGAAGATGAGTCAGTGACATAGACCTAGAGGTGTACCAATTGAAGTTATTGATAGGATTACTGGAGAGCCCAGCACGGGATACTCTTTGACATACCTGCATACTCGGATTTTCATCACAATCAGCCGTGCACACAAAAGGCGATCCCCACATTGTTACACCCAGGAAGAATGATCAGACACAATGCATTTCATCCAGGCACACCCTGGGCCCTCTAATCCATAAACTATGACAGCAGGAATGTGCCCCCAAGGCACATTTTGGGATAGAAGTATCCCAAGTTCCATGACCCAGTGTGCTCCTTTGGTCTTGCTACCTGGGACTCCAACAAGAAATCTTCATGCCCCCTCGTATCCTATACTTGGGACTCCATCCTGTGCTCCCTCGCATGCATAAAAGCGCTTGAGATCACTACCAGCCTGGGTGGGCTACTGTCCACCTGCCATAGCCATTGGGGGTGCTCAGTTCTTCTGCCGTAACCCACATCGGTCCTTCTGTCAATCCATCTAGCTTGCCTCGCACCCATTTTATCTATCTATCTATCTATCTATCTATCTATCTATCTATCTATCTATTACATTTATAAACCGCCCCATCCAAAGGCTCTGGGCGGTGTACAACAACTTTTAAAAAGACATAAAAACACACAATTCAAAACACACTGCTAAAAACGATATAAAAACAATTAAAAAACAATTAAAACCATTTAAACCAATTAAAATACTTTTTTAAAAAAACCACTTTACAAACCTTGGAAGGCCAGGCCAAACAAATAAATTTTTAGGGCTCTCTTAAAGGTTGACAGCGAGCCTAAACTGCGGATATCTGCCAGAAGTGCATTCCATAGGCCAGGAGCAGCTACAGAAAAGGCCCAGTTCTGAGTTGCCACCAGACGTACTGGTGGTAACTGGTGACAGACCTCTCCAGATTACCTCAACAAGTGATGGGGATCATACCCATAGGAAGCTGGACCCACAGAGAAACCCTTCTCGTGGGCACCTCTCCCTCTACTAATCTCCACAACTCTCCTGCTTCCCCACCATGCTGAGGAGCGAGATTCTGCAGCCCAGAAGTCCCATCGTCCAGATCAGGTGAAGATGAACACTTGCCCCACTCTTGGGGCCCCCAATCTGTATCTTTCTCAAATCCAAGCTACCCCACCCCATCTCTCAAGCCTCTTACTCTTGCCTGCCTGGGATCTCATACAATTAGACTTTAAGCTAAAATGCCTCATTGCAGTTGGTTTACTTAGAAATGCATTTTTATTAGAATTTAAGCTAAAATGCCTCGTAGTAGTAAATTTATCTACAAACGTATTTCATTTGCTTTAATCGCATAATTCTCTTTTCTGTATCCCTCCCCCCAATAAATTCTTCTTCTGATTTGAAACCATATCCTGCCTCGATCTAGTCATTTCTTGAGTCCAAACATTTGAACAAATTAAAACTGGTGGAGTTGACCTGCTTTAAGAGCTAATTCCCCCACAAAGCCCGAACATTGGTGTGCTGACCAAACACTCCAGGGCAGTTGCATTAACACTACATTAATTAATCTGGAATGCTTCACATTCTCTAGTGAATTAGACCGAGTAACTCAACCGTTAAAGTTGGGGTGTTGTTGTTTTTGTTAAAATGAGAACAAATGCACCCTTTTTATTGCATACTAATTAACCTAACTGTGTAAACATAAGGATAGTTAAAGATCATTAAGTAATCTTATGAAGATCTTTTCCAGATGATGTGTTTTTGTACAATAATGATGCTGTTATTTAGTGGGATCCAGACATCTTTGGGATCCATATTACTTCTGTTGTAGGGATAGGGCATTTTCTTAGTGCTCAAATGAAAATAGCTTGCTGCTATTTTCAGGGGGGGAAGTGTTCCTCCTTAAGATTAGTATAATTGTCGTGATAAAGAATGTTGTGCAGAATGTGGCTCTATGAGTGCCATGGCTACCTATTAGATAGTACCAGTGCCTTACACACAGTGCAACAAGCCGCACATCCAAGTGGGATGCAGGTGCACTGACTGTGGGGGACTCACCACTTAATGAGTGCTTCAAGCGAAGAGGCTCTGTGCGAATGACGCTGTGCATCATCACCGCTGTGCCCGACTCCCACTGGGATTGCTGGGAGTTGGGTGGAGCTGTGATGATGCACAGTGGCATTTGCACAAAGTCCCACACAGCCAGCCAATGACCCCTCATCCCACTTAGTGTGCAGCTTGTTGCTAGGTATGTAAGCTGCCAACATCACTTGTGACCAATGACACTCCTTCTCCTCTCCCATCCATTCAATTGTAAACTTCTTTTAACAAGTCCAGGTGTGCCAGTGGTGTCACCAGAAAAAACCTGAATGGGGCACAGAAGAGGCAAAGTGCATTTATGAGTGGGCAAGCTGTGCCCTACATATTGGATCTATGAAGCAGAAATGGGGGAGCAGATAGGGGGCAAATGACTTATCTGGGCAGTGCATGCCCCCCTTGCTCCACCCCTCTGGAAATGGGGAGGGGAGGAGATGGTGGAGGGAGTAAAAACATTAATGTGGCTAATCCTCCCACCTGCAGTAGTCTCTCACCATTTTGTGATTTTTCCTCCTACTATACTACTTTTAAAATGTAGCATGTCTGCTCCCTCTCTTCAGTGCTGCTGTACAGATCTCTATTTCTTTTTTAAAGCAGCTACTGTAATCGTAATACAACTATCCCTGAAACAGGGTAGCCCATCATTTGCATGTAGGGATTGTCTATCAGTATTCCTGGTCCTGGATCATGCGACCATGAATATCAGGTAGCTTGGGGGATGCACTAAATATTCTCTATTTTTAAAAAAATGAGTTGGAAAATAGCAACTTTTGTTGGATGGAAATATTTTACAGATAATATTTCATGCAAATGCCTGCTTTTTCTGTCCTGTGCTGTGCCAGTGTTTCCCTTGGCTGCTGCTGCTACAGCACTATTTATCCCCCTTGATTCTTCTTGCATCCTGGATTAGCCATATAGATTACCATAGACAATAAGGGTTCATATAGGAAGCAGGATGATGAGCTTGGGTAGCCTATCAAATTGGCTGGATAGATGATGGATTGAATGACGTAACTGATGACAGGGGTGTAGCAAGGTTGGAGGGGGCCCAGAGACAAGATTTTAAAATGGGCCCCTCGCTGATATACACACACAAACACACTTCACAATATATAGTGTACTCACACTCACATCCCCATTATGAATACGGTGAATATCCAGTTCACACTGCTTAGGGTCAGAACACTCGCAACGGCCCGTTTCGAGGCAGAATATTCTTAGCTCAGAACATTCTGCACATCCCTAGTCCAAAGGACCACAATATCTTTTCACTAGATTTAGACCTAACTATACTTTATCCTTATTGGGGTCTGTGGTTTTATTGCTATATAACAGGCCAGAAACTATTTTAAAAGCTTTTAAAGAAAGGCATTTTTAAAGCAGCCAACCCCATTTATTTTGCTGACTGCTTTAGGGAAAGCAAAGAGCCTGCATTCTATGTGTGCAGAGGCAAGAGCCTTTATTAGCAGCAGTTCTTGGCATTCAGGTCATTTGAGCCACATAAGAAAGCCCAGTCAAAACTGTGTGCCAGTTCTTCAAAGCTATTGGCACAATTCAAGCAGTAAACAGCCACGGCCGAGTGAAATAAAATTGTTTAAAAGAATGTCAATAGTACATAGATGATTGATGGTATTTTTAATGTACCTTTCTGCTAACACTTCTTTTTTCAGGGTCTGGTGAATTCTTAGCTGAGCTACTAAAGGACTATTATGACACCACAGATTCCATCAATGAACAGTTCTGGGGAAATTCATTGTTCCTGGTCAGAGCCACAGCACGGTTTTTGTTCAAATGATCCAGTAATATTTAATCATTCTGGGAAGAATATAAAATATTTCCATATGTTCAAGAGGATGTGTTTTTTTGATGGCATCAAATGCTTAGCATAAGTTGTCATTTCCTGTGTAGGAAACTAAGGACACTTTTATAGACAGTTTTGAAATAGGGATAAAAAAAAACTATTGGTGGGATGACTGGAATACCCAGTGCTTGGAGCAGAAAGGCAGTTAGAGTTTAACTATGGTATTGTAGGTGTTCCTGGCTAAGTCATCTCTCAAACACATTTGTTGCCAATGTGCCTTTCTCTCCTCTGTGGCCATTGCCAATGGAGAGACTTTTCTCACTTGTTGTGGATTTGAACATCTCTAGTGGGTTCTCTCCCATGTCCAGATTAGTGTGACACTGATTAGGGGATGATTAGCTCTGCCACATCCTTTCCTCCATTAGCTGGACACAGCAGTAGCAGTGAATATTTAAGGCAGATGCTGCAATAGGGCAGTGTCCATTAAACCCTAGACACTGCCACGAGCGTGAATGAGCATCTAGGAAACCTGGAAGCCATAGGAACGGCATTTTCCATGTTTCCTGTCAGCACTGAACACTGCTATGCATGTTCATGGAGGGTTCTAGGGCAGTGGTAGGCAACCTTGGAGCTGTTGTTGAACTACAACTCCCATCATCCTGAGCCAAAAGAGACTGTGATTGGAGAGCCAAAGGTTCTCTACCTCTGATCTTGAGTAACAGAGGCTTTACCATATGGATTTCATGCTGTCCCGGTGTCTAAGTAAGACTGGAAAAGGGGAGTAGAAGAGAGAATTCTTGTTGAGATACCATGGAGAGGGATCTGCTCCACACCAGAGCCAGAGATTAGGTAAGTAGCAACAAGGAGGAGGGCCTTTTCAGTGGTCTCACCTATTTATAGAATGCCTTCACCAGACAACCTCAGGAGGTGCTTGCATTGGCATAATTTAAATGCCAAGTTAAGATTCTTCTGTTTACCAGGCTTAGCTATGATTTGCTAGTTTTTACCATCATGGTTTCTCTTGGATGATTAATTTCTGCTGGGTTTGTGTGTGTCTGTGTGTGGTATTGATGGTTACTTTACTGCTGTTTGACTGTTGCTTCTGTTTGCATGTTGTTAGTGGTTTGTGTTGCCATGGTTTATTTTTGTACTGAAATTTTGAACGGATTTTATTTGCTGTGAGATGCTTTGTGGACTGGAAATGTAAAAGCATTATATTTTTAAAACAAATAAATAAGGAAGATGTCAGACGCCCTGCTTTATCCAGGTAAATTTTGGGCAAAGAGAAGGGGACCATGGGGAATGTTTGGGGGACTTTTAATAGATTCATTTTAGATTAGCAGAGATTCCAGAGAAATATCTATTTAGTTTGATCCTAAATAGACCTGGAGACAGAGCCATCAAATCCAGTGTACAGAACTAGTCATGATTCCATGAGGTGATTCTCTCTCTCCATGCAGAAGCAAGTATTGTATGATTCTTGTTACTGGATCCCCTTGTAGAGTAAAAACATGTGCACATGGGATGATACTGTGTGGGTTATTCTTATTGCCAAGGTTGCATGCTGATCCTCCTTAATGGATCAGGTCTGTTTGCACAATACCCTTATCAGGACTCCAGCCTGTAGTGGGTCCTGAGGGTCAGATACTAAAGAGCAAATCTGACTCATGTTGCATCGTGGTACATTTTCCAACAGTGTCACTTTATGATATTTTCATGCCTGCACTTATAAGCTCCATCAGTTTTACAGCAGTTTTGCACCACTTGGATTTGGTTAATACACACACTCCTTTTAGGCCACAGTTAGCTGCTGTATCATTACCTCAAGCAAAGGTGCAGCTAGGTAATTTTGGACCCTAGACTTAATGAGCATACCCCCGCCCCCTTGCAAAATAAGCCTCCTTTCCATATATATACATTTCACCACAAACTCACAAGTCTGGGACAGAGTGCATTTGCAGGGAAAGGACTGTGCAACTCCCAAAGGATCCATACATCTTCTTGATCACGCACCACAAACCCACAGATCTGGGCCAGAGTTTATTTGCCCAAAAAAGGGGGGGGGAAACTGTGCAAGCCCCTGTGGATTCACATACCTTCTTGACCATTCACAAACTAACTGGGACACAACACGTGTCCCTTGCTCCACAGTTCAAACACAAAACCAATTTGGATATATAGTGCATTCGTAAGGCGGGGGGGGATTAAAACCATAACACATGCCCCTTGCTTCACAGTTCTCATGCAGACCTTTTGGATCACAAACCAACTTAAGCATAGTACATTTTTTAAAGGTTGTTTGTTTGTTCCGATGTAACAGTTAGTTCTACTTTCACTATATGTGAAGCACTCTATGGATAGATATAACTCTTTCGGACACCACTTTACTGAGTTAGGGAAAATTCAATAGAAATCACAGGATTGACTAATTTCCTTGAAATAAAAATACACAGAGCCCGGCCATCTTGGTCTACATGTTTGCTCAATTTCAGGACTCTAAGCCCAGTCATTCTGGAAATGTAAAGAGTTGGGCAAAAGGGTAGGCATGCTGCAAGTTTTATAAAGGACAATGACAGATTCCTTCACATGGTGTTGGAATGATGGTCGGGGGTGGGGGGGCTTCAGTTCCAGTAGTTTTTGTAATTTTCTGCCATGAAACAAGCCACTTATAGGACTTTGATTTCTTTGAAGTTTTAAAAAAAATTAAAAAAAATTACAAATCAATAGATTGACTGATTCACCGCAAAATCAAAAAACAGAGTCTTGCTCAGCTGTCCTACATTAGAGCCCAATTTTAGAACTCTAGGCCAGGCCATTCCAGAAATATACAAGTTCTAGAAAGAACTAAAATGTGTACTTTCACTATCTCTACAACTGGATTAAATTTGGTCCAAATCGGTTAGGCAGTTCAAAGTATCGCTGCCGCGCATCAATAAAACCTGGTTTTGTTTTAATGTAAACCGCCCTGAGCCTTTCTGGAAGGGCGGCATAAAAAATGAATGAATAAATAAATAAATGTTAACCCACTTGTGCCTCAAACATTCATGTGCCCAACCATCTTGAATTGGGGTGGATGACATCATCACAAACTATGCTTTTGAAGTATCCCTATGTGTCACCACAACTGCACCAAATTTGGTCCAAATGGTTCCCACTTACACCTCAAATGTTTACGCAGCCACCATCTTGAATCAGGGTGGATGACATCATCACAAACTATGTCATTGAGGTGTCTCTGTGTGTCACTCACTACAACTGTAGTAAATTTGATTCAAATAGGTTAGACCTTTCATGGGTTAGCCCACTTATGCCTCAAACGTTTACACTTCTACCATCTTGAATTGGGGTTGATGACATCATTGCAATGTGCTGTTAAAGTGTTCCTATGTGTCCCTACAACTGTACCTGATTTGGTTCATATTCATCCAGGTGTTGCAAAGTTGATCGAGGGACCTACACACACACACACTCAATGCTGGGTGATCTCATAAGCCTATTGCAAAATAGGCTAAAAGGGGGTGATAAGGAGGGTCATGTTTACCCATTTTCATGAAGGATTCCCACAGAAGGGCATTCACCTTGGCTCTCTGCCATGGCCTCCCTTCAGCAGTGCTAGAAGGCTGCTATAGAAGGACCCCATTTGCAGACCATCTATGCCCCTGTGGCTCAGGGCAGATTGAAACTACTGAGCATGTCCTCCTATACTACTCATTTTATAGAGACATTCGTGCCTATCTCAATCTTCCACTGTTGCGCAAGTTTCCAGGACATCCGAGACAGTTCTACAGCTCCCTGCTACTCTCTGACCTTAAGCCTACCATAACTTATAGCATTGCCAGATACTGTGCAGCTGTGATCGGCATCTGCTGGTGGATGCTGGGCTCTAAGCCTTTTTAGCCCTGATTTGATTCTGTAATTGTTCATGCCTCCCCTTTTACTCCTTTTATTGGTCTTAACGTTCAATATAATTTTTACTCTGACTTTTTTGGCTCTATTATATTATGTTTTTTTAAACTCTACTATTTTATGTCCCCTTTTAATGTCTCTTATGCCTAATTAATTAATTAATTTGTATACCGCCCCAAACTTTCATCTCTGGGCGGTTTATAATAACATAAAACCAGTTAAAAACATATACAAAAACTTAAAAACAATTTAACAATTTAAAAATAACCAGAGATTAAAACCCAAAAATATTAGGAAGCTGAGAAAGCTTGGGCAAAAAGATGGGTTTTTAGGTGTTTTTTGAAAATTGCCAGAGATGGGGAGGATTGTGTCTCAGCAGGGAGCACATTCCACAATCTTGGGGCAGTGACTGAGAAGGCCCGTCTTTGTTTAGCCACCAAATGAGTTGGCGGTAACTGGAGACGGACCTCCTCAGATGACCTCAATGGGCAATGGGGCTTGTAAAGAAGATGTTCTCTTAAATACTCAGGGCCAAAGCCATTTAGGGCTTTGTAAGTTATAACTTTTGTCCAGAAACCTATTGGCAGCCGGTGTAACTCCATCAGTAAAGGAGTAACATGGTCTCTCTGAGATGACCCAGAGACCAACCTGGCTGCCACATTCTGAACCAACTGAAGTTTCTGGACAACATACAAAGGCAGACCCACATTGAGCACATTACAAAAGTCAAGTCTGGAGGTCACCAACAGATGTACCACTATTTTGAGGTCATTCATCTCAAGAGACGGGCGCAGCTGGCGTATCAGCCGAAGCTGATAGAAAGCACCCCTGGCCACTGCCTCAACCTGAGAAACCAGGGAGAGGTATGAATCCAGAAGTACTCCCAGACTACGAACCTGTTCCTTTTGGGGAAGTGTGACCCCATATAGAACAGGCAGATCAAAATCATCTCTAGAGTTCTGACCCTGCACAATAAGTACCTCCATCTTATCTGGATTCAACTTCAGTTTATTCTCCCTCATCTAGCCCATTACTGCTTCCAGGCAGGCATTTAGGGAGGATATGCCAGCTCCTGAATAAGCTGACATGTAGAAGTAGATCTGGGTGTCATCAGCGTACTAGTAACACCCAGCTCCAAATCCCCTGATGTTTAAAAGTTTATGACTTTTAAACTTAGTAATAGTATTATTATTATTATATGCATTTACATTTTTAGTATTTTAGTACTTTTAGCTCTTTTAGCATATGCATTCTTAACACCCTCATACATTCTAAGTACTATTAGTTCTTTTAATGTTAATATGCATCATCACATATGATGCCATTACCACTTTTATTTATTCATATTCTTTAACATGCATTTTTATGCTGGTCTATGACTGTAATAAAGGATGATGATGATGATGATGATGATGATGATGATGAATGGGCAGATCCCTCCATATGGGGGTAGAATGATGGTTCGGCAGGGGTGGGGGGCTTCAGTTCCAGAACTGTTTGTAGAAATGAGCCATGTAAAAAGTCAAAAAATCATTAAAAATCAGAAGATCAACTGATCGGCTTCAAAAGCAATGCACAGATTCCTGGGAACCTGTCCTACATCTGTGCCAAATTTCAGAACTCTAGGCTAAGTCATTCCAGATATTTAAAAAAAAGAACCCTCTTTTCCCTTGGAGAAAATCATGGGGCCCTCTAGGAGAGTGGGCACACAGACCTGGGCCCCCAGGTCCATGCCTAACTGTGCCCCTGATCTCAAGGACACAATGAAGCTATTCTCACTATCAGTGAGAAGAGCTTCTTCCAGGTCTGCGGGGAGAGTGGGCTTAGCCCGCTCTCCCCGCAGATGATCCAAAGGCAGCCCTGACAAAGGCAGTCATGGAGCCGGCAGGGGCTGCAGGGATAAGGGGCCGCGTGGCCCTCTGAAGTTCCAAGATGCCCTGGTGAGCGCGCTGGGCATCCTGGAGAAACCCCCAAGCCCAGGAGGCTGCTTGCAGCCTCCTGGTTGGGAGTCTACTTCTGTGGCGCTGTGCGCCACACGAGCAAAAAGATGAGGTTAACAGAGTGCTCACTCTGTTAACCTCATCTAATGGGAGGCGTATTTATGGAGGCTAGCTGCTGGGAGCCACGCAGCTCCTGTTGCAACACATGGGCGCCCAAAAGCGGGCTAGGAGTGTTTCAGCTTGTTTCTGCTGGTCCTACAACACAGCAACCAGGAGGCTTTTTATATGCCACAATTGTACACATGCGCCACTACTGGGTTTGGGGGGAATGTGGGAATGACAATAAAAGTCTGTTACGTAATAAGGCACATCAATGGCTACTAGTCAGAGGGCCATAGGCCACCTCCAGCCTCAGATGCAGGATGCCTCTGAATACCAGTTGCAGGGGAATAAGAGCAGGAGAGAGGTCATGCCCTCAACTCCTGCCTGTGGGCTCCCAATCACATCTGGTGGGCCACTGTGTGAAACCGAGTGCCGGATTAGATGGGCCTCGGGCCTGATCCAGCCGGGCTTTTCTTTTGTTCTTATGCCTCACACACCCCCATACTAATTTGCAGGTCAGTTTACTCTTGGAGTGGGGGCAAAATATTATGCAGCTTGTTTCTACCTTCTCCTCATGTTGCCATACACAGGGTCCTTTCACATCAGCAGAGAAAGGGCTCCAATGGGGTGAGGTAAGGAAGCCTCAAAAAGCTTAGCTCCCCCACAGACGAGCAGGTCCTTGCCTCTGGGAGGGTGGATTGCCCTCCCAGATGATCACCAGCTCACTGCTGCCATTTGCTCTGAGGGTTGGGGTGCCGGGACATGCATCCTGCATCGCCCACACCCCGGAGCTCCAATAATGTACCACGTGAGTGCATGGTGGTGCATGATGGGGATCCCCGCTCCCTGAGTCTGCTAGCCACAGCTGCAAGCAAACACAGCTGACAGACAATCATGCCATGAACCACCCTGAGCCATTTTGGAAGGGCAGTATATTATATCTAATAAATAAATAAATAAATAAATCCAAAAAACAAGGTTAGGAGTTTCCTTGCATTCCTAACCTCGTTTTGGAGGGAGGCTCCACGAGCAGGTTTGCTGCCTTGGTGCCACCGAGATCGGACCCAATACCGGCAGTTCACACACACACGTGCAAAAACGGGCTGCGCTCCCTTCGCCCGGTTCTGCACGCACGTGTGTGTAGCCTCACTGCCCTACCTGGCTCCCTGGACCTTGCTAATTTGGCAGGTGCTGGATCTGCCAATGTCTGGATCCAGAGAGACCCTCACCCCCTGCCTAGGTGATTGGAGCTACCCAAGCTGTAAGTGTTTATTAGACAGTTATCTGTCTAACAGCACACTATTGCTGTGCCTAAGTATCTTTGGACCAAGGCCATTGTGTTGAAAAAGTACAAGATTTCACCACTTAAAAATGGCAGTGGTTAGGACAGCAGTGATGTTCAGACCATCTTTTTTGAAACAATTCTTGCCAAGCAAAAAGTGGGAGGATTTGAGAAAGCCCCATTTTTCATTAAACTGTAGCATGTTTCTCTGTGCATTTTCCAGAAACCTTGGATTTTTTTTTTTTTTATTTTTTTTTTTTGCCTCTTTGGTCTAAGCCAGTAGGCTGCTATTTAAATAAATTGTTTCCTTTTATTTCAGTATGTAAAAAATACAATATCCCACCCCCCAAAAAGCTACCCCCTTTGGCATAGAGTGGGACACAGAATATTGAAATGCAGAAGGATCCATGCACCTAACTATAGACCTTTTTGAAAAACATTTATCTGCAAATAGATTGCATTTACAGCCCCTGCAGTCTTAGCCATGTGGGCATGTACATGCAAGTCTGATTATTCTTGCACTTCACCAGTGAGGACTTCCACACAAGATGTTTACTAGGGATTACTAGCAAGTGGTAACCCTTTAGGCTTCCTCCTTTTCGTTCAACATTAATCCTCAGGAAGTGCAATAACTCACTGGTAATTACTTATATAAACTTCCCCTCCAATGTGTGTGAGATGGGGATTTTTCCCCCTTCTCTGACATGCACCAATAAAGTTTTATTTAAGGTAGGATAACATTGGCTTTATATGTGCAGAGATGAACTGCACCTGACTAAACATTTTAGAAACATCAGCCATGGATGGATGAATCTACCAAAAAATTGCCTACTGACTTTTACTCTGTAAATCTGTGGAACACAGAAGAGTTGCCCCCAAGTACATGGAACAGAGGTGAAGCTAGGGATAGATGGTTTCCGCCTCTCCATTCAATCTATACCCCCCTATACAAATCTTTCTCATAAATCAGTACATTTCCAGGTTCACCGTGAAACAATTTGCAATTTGCCACAAAGCAATTTGCTAGGGGAATACTGTTCCTGTTGAAGGAAACAGCAGACTTTTGAAAGGATGGAGGTGCCTTGGAATGCTTTCTGTCACAAACAGCTCATGAAGAAAGATCGGTCACTCCATTGCACATTCTCCTTAAAAAAAAAAAAAAAGACTGCTCTGGGCCATGTTTCAGTTGGAATGGACGTTTCTCCAAAGTGAAATCGAATTTTCTCAGCCGGTTCTGCTTTCGCAACTACCATCAGCCCTCAATAGATTGCTCCTCTCCAAGAAGTTAGAGGACATTCTTGGGAAATGGTGCTGGTGAGTATATAATAAGGATAGAGCTGTGACCCTTGCTCATTCTAGGTGCTGGGTCTTTCCAAACTTCCTAGCGTTAACTACTGTTCAGATCAGTACTGCTACAGAGCACCTAGGCATGCCTGGTTATTGCTTAACAAACACTAGTCGACAGCAGCTGAACAACAACAAAAGAATTTTTCTTGGTAAAACATAGAGGCACATAGATACCAACAGACAGGCAATTCAAAAGTGGGGGGGGGGAGGGAGGAGGGAGGGAGGAAAACAAGATAAAAATACTTCTAGCTACTCCATTTAGACCTTGCATTGATGATAGTTTTGAAGAGCGAATACCTTAAGATGAAGAGTTATCTAGGCTGAAAATAGTATACTTGAACATTGTAATGGGCCCGTTTCAGCTTTTCTCATTAGCTCTTCCCTCGAGTCTCACTTCAAGTTTATCTCCTCTCACTCACCAATATACAATACCTAAGAGGAGAAAGTTGGGGGCGTGCGGCAGGTTACCCAGGGATCCAGGAGTAGCTGGTTGCTTAGATAGTCTGCCCTCGCACTCCCTACTGCCCACTCTTAGGCCTTGCATGTTAAACTACAATATCAAATATGATGGACAACTTTCATCCCAAGGCAAGTGATGACTGATACTACTTACCTCCAGCCAAGACGTTTTTCCCCCCTCAAGCCACCATCATTCCTGGGCAGAATTTTCCTTTGGGACTCCTTACCAATCATATTTGCAGGTGGAATGAATGCCACTTGCAGGTGTGTGTTACAGTGGACTAGTAAATGTTGCAGTTGGCCTTCCAAGTTTGTGTGTTAATTGTTAAAGGCAGATGAGATCAGACAGGGAGATTGACACTGCTCCAGAGGGGAGGATGCTTAATTATCACTTACTGAGCACTTACTTTGTCTCTCCCTTGGGAAGGAAGGGTGCAGGAGTTGAAGGGGCAATAGATGTGAACTAGACACCTTTTGCTGTCCCCTGGAATGTGATCATGTCAGCCTGCTTTCAGGGCAGCTGGGGGTCAGTTAAATTGATAGTTAATGTATCAAATGTATCCAAAGGGGTTTCTCCATCACACTCCCAGATCGCAAAAGTGATTGATTGTGCCTTAGCCTTCAATTGTGGATTATAACTACTTAACTCAGTTGGAGATGAATTTGCAGACAAGAAATGTCAACCTGGAAAAGCATATATGTGATTAGGATCCTGTGGTCTTGCAGCCTTTGAGGCTAAAAGCCTGCCTTGCTCATGGGGACATGCCATATTTTCCTTCTCTTTATGCTATACCTATTCTAAGGACCGGATTCCTACCAGAAGTAAACGTGAAGATATGTTCAGTTGACTTTGCAGCACCTGGGAAACAGATTATGTAAGGAAGGACCATTGAGCAAAGCTGATCCAACTGATCCAAGCTTTCGGATCACGTTCAGAGTTGGTGTAAAACAACTAGCTAATTCATGACCGTAGCATATTCCTTGATTTGCTATTAACAGAGCATCTGAACAGATGCTAAGCTTTGGAAAAGTGGCAACTAAGGCTCAAATCCAAAAACTGCACATTCTGCTTATATAGTAAGTGCTTACTATAGATAGCTGTTTTACGTTCTCCAAAACCTGTAGCTGCTTACTTTGTCATTAATGGTGGCAGCTGCTTATATTATTCACTGGTTATATTGGACAAAACAACTTTGCATTAATGATATTGGTCAGAAAGGGTGTGTGGTATCCACTAAATGTCATTGGCAGAACGTTCAGGAGATATAGGGCCCTTTCGGACATAGCGTAAAACCACAGGTTAACTAACCTGAGGTTAATTCTTGAACTCAGGAATCATCCTACAGATTATCTTCAAATCTGGGCAGGGCAACCTCCAGGCATAGGGCAGAGGAGCCCTTTCCTCTTCCTGGTCCTCTGAGGATGCATCCCAGCAAGCTCTGTAGCACTTGCATGCTGGCAAGACATCAGCACATCAGCAGAGCAGCAACCATTGGCCATGATCTTAAAGGGGGTGCGCCCAGCATGATCGTGCCTTTTCGGCATGGACCACCTGCCCTCATCAGGGAAAGGGCATTTAAACCCTTTCCCTCACACCACTTGCATCACTGTCCTTGCAAGAGCCCCACAGCCAAACAGTCTTGCACAAGCACAATTACTGGTAATGCGGGAATGGAGAGGAGCACTATTTTTCTGTTACTCAGGGGAGGGATCATGATAACTTTCTAGGAGGAGATATGTGTACGAAGGCAGGTAAAGAATCCTGGGATCTGGCCTGCTGTGACAAAAGATGCTCTTGTGATGGCAGACCTGGTCAAAGTAGACCAGGAACCCACAACACACTCCTGCCACTGTGTCTGCTTGCCTACCGGGGATTAGCCCTCTCATGAGAGGGCCAATCCACTGGGGAAGACCAGAGGCTTCATGAGCTTCAGGTCTCCATCAGACTATGCCCTCATGAGTTAGGTCATCCAACTGTAGGGGGCCTTGCTGATGTGCACCCCGCCCCCAATATCTGTTTAAAAATAGAACTTATACTCCTCAATTTCCCCTCTACACTCAACCGCTACAGATTCCCAAGGAGTCTGGGGCTTGGCCAATCCATGTCTCCAGCCATTTCTCTGTGGGCTCATTCTGGCAAGATCAGGGATGGCTCCTAGTACACATTCAAAATTCCCGGGCTGGGAATATGCATTGTGGCATATGCAGATCGGCCAACATGGGGAATCACGGGTGAATCCCTATTTTCACCAATCCCTGGCAAGGGATCCATATTGGGCAATAATCAACATGCATATGTGCCAAGGGACGGCCGTACTGCAAGAGTGAGCATAGTCACTTCTGCTGTCTAGCAGTTGCCATGACTTGGAAAGGTGTTGGTGTGGTACCCTTGTGTGGATCTAGCAATGGGACTGGGTGGCAACAGTCCTCTTGCATGCCTGCACGTCTCTATGGCCTGCCACTCTCATTAGAGAGAGGTCTCATGAGAGCGGTTTCATTAGAGAGTGGGAAAAGGGGCGTCGTCACACATTATTAGTGATCCAGCACTTTAAACATCATCCCGGTATACCCTGAGATGGTTCTTCTCATGAGCAGTGCCAGAGACTGCATGCTTGCACTCAAAGGGGAGAGGCTAGTAGGGTTGTGCATTTTGTCTTTTTTTCTGTTTTGTTTTTGGTCCGAATCTGAAACACCCCCGTTTTGTTCTTTGTACGAAATCAGTGAATCTGAAACACCCTAGTTTTGTTCTTTGTTTGAAATTGCAAAATCTGAATCCGAAACGTTTTGGATTTTAAAAAACAGCCCCGGGGCAAAACTAGTGGGTGGGGGTGGTAGTGCCCAATGGATGGAAGCTACCACTCAAATTTCAAAGGTCTGATTTTGGGTGAATTTTTGAAGTTTAAGATTTTCCCCTTAGGGAATAATGGAGGTTTCAGCAAAAGTATAGCTTCACGTCATGGGGAAAGGGTTGGCCCAGAGCAGAGCAGGGTGGGTGGTAGTGTCCAGTGGGGGCAAGGAAGCTGCCAGAATTCTTTCAAAGGAATTGGGCTGAGGGCTGATTTTTAAAGATTTAATGGAGTTTACGTGTCTTTAAGGTTCTTCCCCATAGGGAATGATGGAGGTTTCAGCAGCTCCATAACTGCACTTGGGGGGCACCAAGGTGGCCCAGAGCGTGTGGTGGTGTAGAGCACATAGGGTGCCAACCACCCACATGGGTTGCTAACCCATGGGGTACTGGGTTATGTTGTTTCTGAGATGTTTTGAGTGTAGATTCTCTGGTAGCATATGAGAGTGGATTCATGGCTTGTCATTGAAAATCTCATTTGCTACCAGAGAATCTACACTCAGAACACCTCAGAAACAAAAGAACCCAGTACCTCATGGGTTATCAACCCATGGGGGTGCTTGGCACCCTATGTGCATTACACCACCACTCACTCTGGGCCACCCCAGTGCCTCCCAAGTGGAGTTATGGGCTGCTGAAACCTCCATTATTCCCTATGGGGGGAAATCTTAAAGATGCGTGAACTTCAACAAATCACAAATAATCAGCCCTTTGCCCAGTTCCTCTGGAATCTGGGTTGTGGCAGCCTGGCAGGCATCCATTGGGGCACTACCACCCAACCTACTCTTCTGCCCCTGGATCCATTCCCAGGCTGGCATGCAGTAGCCATAGCAGGCTGGGCTCAGGCTGGCAGCAAGGCAAGCATAGGCAATGGCATGGCATCATGGCATGTCTCTTTGACATGCTTTGAAGCTTGGGACGCAGCAATGTGGCATCCCTGTTGCTGGGCAATGGCGGGAAGAGTGCAGAGACAGTGGGGGTGTGGCAAGTGCGTGGAGAGACAGCTAGCAAGAAGCGTGGCAGGCATAGAGCTGTCATGCCCTCTCCATGGTTCTGGAAGCAGCCACGGACAAAAAAAGAGGGTTACAGTGGTGGCAGAATTCACACAACACAATGCTGCCTTCAAACCTCAGGTTGGAGGTGTAATCCACTACAAAGTTGCCTTCATGCCCTCCTGGTTCACTTCCTAAAGGCATCTGACTGCCAATGTTGGAAACAGAACGTTGCAGTAAATTGACCCTTGGTCTATTTTATCACGGCTGTTCTAATGTTCTTAGGCCATTGATCCCAATATTCCGATTCCTCTGCAGGTTAGATACATTCTCCCCCTCCCCACAAACATTACATACAAGTATATGCTCCCCTCTATTCTGGATAGCTCTTTTGCAGACATATTTCATGTTCCTTAAGGCTGCCAGATAAAAGGATGCTATAAATCTCTTCTTCACCTCATCTTTGTTTAATTCACTGCAGCAACATCAACGTAAATCAAAGCAGATGCTGAGGATATCACATGGACCACAGATATAAAAACTATTGCTCAACCACATGTAATATAATCCCAAATTCGCAAATGCTGAATAATAGAATATGAATTCACAAATCGCACAGCGGCGAGACCCCTTTGTGAACTTTGAAAGAAGAGTTTGTAAATGTTAAGATCATTTGAAATTCAAATGT
The DNA here is from genome assembly GCF_027244095.1 of Hemicordylus capensis. Classification (NCBI taxonomy): domain Eukaryota; kingdom Metazoa; phylum Chordata; class Lepidosauria; order Squamata; family Cordylidae; genus Hemicordylus; species Hemicordylus capensis. The sequence continues at coordinate 385,561,171 of NC_069658.1, forward strand.
GCACCATGAATTTGGAGCAAGTTCAAATGTTGCTCCAAATATTTGCTTCAGCTGTAGAAACAAAATAGTTTTCCTTGGACAAAGACCTATATCATGGGCAAAGCCATTAGGAAAGAGAGCAAAAGGAAGTGAGTTCATCATATGAAAATGTTAAGTCTACAAGAGAGCTAAGGTCAGGATTTCTAATGACAACACAAATGTTTTCAAAGAACGCAGTCCACAAGTGGGTTAAGCAAAAGTGCTTGGATTTCAGTCAGTTTATCACTCATTCTGATGGGCTATTATTCTTCCATTGTGGAATATCCATTGAGCAAAACATGTGCCAAACTGCACATTGCAGTGCAGGAGTCACATATACTGTGCAGGAAAAATCCTTAAACAGAAGACTAGATTTCTAGCCACTCTTGCTCATAGACTTGCTTTCTTTATTTTGCTAGTCTAACAAGTGTGGGCTTTTGTTTTTGTTTTGTTTTTAGGGATGAGCATTCCTTTATTATTCCAGGGGTTCACTCTGCCCTGCATTCCACTCCTCCTGAACTCTAGTTTAACTAGGATGATTTCAAAAATTAATTCCGGAATTGGAGCACGCACAGTTTGAACAGCTGTCAGTTCTTTCATTTAATTTGTAACTTCCTCCATACAGATCAGATGTTCATACTGCTCAAACACCACAAAACGCAAGCCTGGTGTGATTGTATCCTGAATCGTGATACTTTTTGTGAGGTGTTTTACTGATGCACACACACACTTCTGTGTAGCAGTAAAGCACTACTCAGAAATAATCTTGAACTAACCATCCATACAATCACATCAAGATTACTTTTTAACTGTGGCTTTTTATCAGTGCATAGAAGTATATATGTGCATCATCAGAACACCACACAGATATAAACTTGATACAGCCATATGTGCTATCAGTTAAGGGATGGGCCCATAGTTCAGTGGCAGAGCATTTGCTTTGGATGTAAGAGGTCCCACCTGGCATCTCCAACAAGGGGAGTCTCCTGCCTGAAATGTTGGAGAGCCACTGCCAGTCAGCATACACAATACTGAGCTAGATAAAAGGGCTACTACCCTGTGGCAGCAGGCCCGCTACCGGCAGGGTGACACCACAGGGGGCTGCCCCTTTGAGTGAGCCACTTTGGGGGGCAATGAGGGCGAGGGCCCGGTGGTATTTTTGGCTTCTATTGTCTTTGGGTCCTAGGTGTTTCACGTGTGTCTTGGTTTGTCTGGGCATGGGGAGACAGGAGGTGTGTCCACTGACTGTGGGGTGCCTATTCCAGTGGGGGGTGGAATAGAAGAAATAAAGTTGGCAGGTCAGCGCATCACTACAGGAGAAGAGAAGTCCGAAATCTATTAGCTGTTTCCCCTTCCAGCTGCCCTGCCAGCTCTTTGACCTTGGGGAGCAGTGCCAACCTCCCACAGACCCTCACCTTGCTCTTCTGTAATGCCAGGTCTTTCTAGAATAAGTCGGTCACCATCCATGATCTGATTATGGATGAAGGGGCAGACTTGGTATGTATTACAGAGACTCGGTTGGGGGAGACTGATGGCCCAGTCTGGTCCCAGTTTCTCCCTCCAGGATAGTCTGTTGAGGAGCAGGTACGAGGACGTGGGCGCGGAAGTGGAGTGGCTGTGGTCTATAAGAATAACCTCTCCCTGACCAGGATCCCTGTGGAAGTGTCGGACCACATTGGATGTGTGTGCCTAAGTCTGGGGACCAAGGATAGACTGGGACTTCTGTTGGTGTACCAATCGCCCCGCTGCCCGACAGGGTCCCTAACTGAACTGACAGACTTGGTCTCGGGTTTGGCATTGGAGTCTCCCAGGCTTGTGGTGCTGGGGGACTTTCATGTTCACTTTGGGACCAATTTGTCTGGGGAGGCTCAGGAGTTCATAGTGGCCATGACAACTATGGGCCTATCCCACAGAGTCTCAGGACCGACGCACACTGCAGGTCACATGCTTGATCTGGTCTTTCAATCTGATCAGGGTGGTGTTCCATGGGTAGGAATTCCTGTGATTTCCCCATTGTCATAGACAGACCACCATTAGAATGGTTTGCCCGAGAAGATTATTAGATCCAATAGGGTTCCAAGAAGCCTTTTAAATTTCGATTTTAACTGATTTTTAAGGAGTTTTAAAATTGCTTTATATTCAATTCTGTATTTTCTTTCCCCCTTTTGGTCTGTTATGATTTAATGAGGCTCTACACATGATCCATGTGTAGAGCCTGGGAGGGTTCTGTGGGGAGACCGGGTTTAGCCCGCTGTCCCCACAGTCGAGCAGTCGTGCAGCCCTGGGCGGCACAGAGCCGGTGGGGGCTGCAGGGATCAGGGGCCACTCAGCCTCCGGAAGTTGGTGGGGCATTCTGGGGGGACCTCCAATACCAGGAAGCTGCTTGAAGCCTTCCGGTTGGAGGTGTACTCATGTGTTGCTGTGCGCTGCAGCAGCACAAGCAGGGAAACGAGTTTAACAGAGAAACGCTCTGTTATCCTTGTTTGAAGGGAGGGTGTTTTAGGTGGGCTAGCCACCTTGGGAGGCTTGCCTTTGAGCTCGGAGGCTTGCCTTTGAGCTCGGTGGATTCCATGAGCACTGGAAAGCCGGCTAAGCGGGAAATCTTCTTTTCAGTTGGCAGCATTGATGCCTCTTTCGTATGTGCTTGCTTTGGCAGCACATATCTAGCTAGCTAGCTATCAGTTTACAACAATATAAAACAAATTAAAACAAGTGTTCAATATGGGCTGCCCTCCTTCAACGCAATACAGCCATTGTGGCATCACAGATGGACTTTGAAGGCAGAGCTAAGAACATTGGCCTACTGCAGTCTTGAAATGCTATTTGAGTTTCTGATGGTGATGTGGCCACTGTGGTGTCACAGATGGGCCTTGATGGCAGAACTGAGAACCATGGTGTACTGCAGTCTTGAAATTCTATATGCATTTCTGCTGAAGTGATACGGCCATCACGGCATTGCAGATGGGCTTGATGGTGGAGCTATGAATGTTGGTCTTGAGGGCGGACCTAAGAATCATGGTCTACACCAGTCATAAAATACTATATGCTTTTTTGATGATGATGCAGTGTCACAGAGGAGCCTTGAGGGTGGAGCTAACTACATCTCATTGGCATGCTACGGTGGGGTGTGTGCGTGGGGCGGGGGCATTGCATGCATTTTTGTTCCTATGGGAGTTATACTTGTTTTATGAGCTCACTGCTTTTGGGGTCACTGTTTACGACTGTTTTTCTCCTGGCAGACCAAGTTGTGTCCGGACTGGCTAAGGTGCCAGTTATGGCTTCTCCTTAATTTGCTGGGCCCTGAGCAGTGGGGAAATCCAACTTCACCTTGAATTGCTGGATCAGGAGATGGGAGCTTTGTATGGTTTTTGAGTTCCGCCCTCAAGCTCACCTCATCACTTCATCAGAAACACATGTAGCATTCCAAGACTGTAGTACACCATGGTTCTTAGTTCTGCCCTCAAGGCCATTTGCAATGCCACAGTGGCCACACCACTTCATCAGAAAGGCACATAGCATTTCAAGACTGCTTTGGGAGCAGTTCCAGCCTGCCATATGGAAGTTCCTGGGTTTCAACCCTCCTCTTAATGTTATTGTCCACACTTGGGTTTGGTAGATAGGAAAGGGATGTCCCTTTAGCCATCAGCCCTGTCCTCCTGGACCCTAATATTTACTTGAATAATTTGCAACAGGAATTGGCTGAGTTTGTAAGCACTCGGTAGGGGGTGGGGGCTAAGCTAGGCTAGCCCACCCACCCTGCTGTGGCAGCTAGAGTGAGGGTTGGAAGGTGGTTAGGCACGTCTTTTTGGTGAGCACCCTAAGGCATGTGGTTTTGTGCAAAGGGAAGTTCCAGCCATTCCCTAGAGACTTCACAACATTGGGGCATCATCAACCTTAAAGTCTGTGTGGCTTTGGTGGGGGCATGAGGCTTCTTGCTGACACATTGGCCCTATATGGGTTGACTAAGAGGAGCAGTGCTCAGCCTTAGGGGTGGAATTGCCCAACAAGAGTTAGATATAGGGATGGCATATTGGCTCAGAAGCTATTAGTACTCGCACTATAGGGGGACGGAGAACCTATTCCTGCTGCAATATTAATTGGATTTAATAAAGCTGTGGCCCTTACCTTCAAGAAATCTTGCCTTGTGTCTTTATTGGTGTGAGGACAATGTGCCTCCTGTGTGCTGAATGCATCATATTATAATGCAGGCTATTCCATGCCTTTAAAAACCAGCCAACTGAGGTCCATGTAACAGGCTAGAAGTTGCAAATTTTAGTTGCTCTCTGTCCATGAGGTGTTAGTGTACATGACACTTATTCGGTTACAAATAAAGAAAAGTATGTACAGAGAAAAACCCATCCTCCTTCTTTTATGACATTTAGCCTGATTCATCTGCATTTTGGAAAGGTTCACTAGGTCAAGTTATACTTTGCCCCACAGGAAGTTTAAGGGAAAGGGCATTACCTCCCCCCGCCCCGCCGAGATGCTGCCACTTACCACAACAGTTTGACCTTTGTCCCTCTCTGATGGAAAAGGCACCATGCAGCCCTCAGCCTTACATCTGCAATATGTCAGTCAGTGAAACCAAGGTGGAAAGCTTTGAGCCTAATAGCCCAAGCAAGGACTGCTAATCACCCCAGTTCCCTAAACAAACTTGCCCTGAAGAAGGGGAAATGCCTGCCAGTGAGTGTGGATTAGTTAAAAGCACTGAACTCTGCAAGAGTTAGTCCTTGTAGTTTGGTAATCCATTGTGACACCCAGCATACTCAAATGACTGAATTTGTCTCACCCTCTCTGTCTCACGCATACATACACACATGCTTCTCATTTCTAACTCTGGCACCCCAATGTTTACAACACCTATATATGATAGGTGATAACAAATATGATGCACTTTCCCTGTAGATTCTGCCTAGAATGATAAAGGCTTCTTAGGAAGCAAACATGATCTCACTTATGAGGGAAGCAATCCTATTGACTTATCTGCATCTAAGATTTTGGTTGTCTAGATATTCTACCAAAGATCAACAGACTAGGTTAGTTTAAGAAACTAATCAGCAGTGAAAACCTTTCTCTTCTGGTACTTAAGCTGTAATGCACGGCCCAAGGAAGCTTCCCTTCAGATCCAGGATAGTCATGTCTGACTTATTCACAATGAAATCGACTTTGAAAGCAAACTATATTTTTGACAAAGTGTTTTTCCTAAGCAAAACAGAATCCCTGGTGCATATTCTGCTGTTAAAACGATTGTCTTTTATTTGTGTTTCTTTTGTAATCTATTGTTGTTGATTGTATTGTAAGCTGCCCAAGCAGCAATTTGCTGGAGGAGCAGAGTAAAGAACATTTCAATAAATAAAATCTGGACATTAATTTGAAGTATTGTGATTTTCCAGGAGAACATGTGAAGAGGCTACATGGCTGGTCTGTATCTATCACTTTTACTTCATGGAGTGGTATCTCAGAAGAAAACTTACTCAGGTTTTAAGGAAATGTTAAACCTGACCCTTGTACTGAATCCTCACCATGTGGCTATTTGCCAGTCATATCATCTTTTATGCTATCTTAAAAACATATTGTAGAATTGTGTGGCAAATTAAGCAAAATGCAGGCCACCTGTCTTGCATGATGGCCCTCCAGGAGCTTGATAACAAAGCAAGCAGCAAAATCAGAAGGTTTAATGAAGCCTTAGTGGACTATCATCCATTGGCTGATGGGCTATGATGAATCATAAGTTATGTGGGCCTGCCTGTTTGAAGAATGGGCTTCTTGAAGGTTATGTTTCCTTTTCTTCTCTATATCTGATCACGAAGAAAGAAAACTTCATCCAAGGTGAACAATCACTAGGCTGAATTTATGCCCTTTGTTTAAATCTCTGATGCATGCTCAGATGCAGGGTAGGTTTTTGAGATGATACAGAGCAAAGTACTGGTGCAGAAAAACGAAGATGCTTGCAATACAGTGGCTGACATTCCGACTAAGGCAGTGGCAGCATGCCTGGAAGATGTAACCACATTGCAGAAGGCTTCCAGAGTTCCGCAGTACAGTATTCCACAGTATTTGCACCTCTCTGTTTTCCTCAGCAGTGCCCTGCACCCTCCAAAAATATGTCCCCAAGGGCTGAGCACAGGGCATTTGTAGGGGCAGCACAGAGTGGCAAAAATCACCCCACCAGCCTGTGTGCTCTATGCTGCAGAGCTAAGGAAACTCTCCACCATGCGTGTACATCTTCCCAGCACATTGCCATTGCCTTAGTCAGGATATCAGCCAGTGAGTGCAGTGTGCAATGGGGAGCCAGTGTTGGACTAGGGATGGAGAGACCAGAGTTGAAGTCCTTATTCAGTTACGGGATGATCTTGGACCAATATCTCAGCCTAGCCAACCTCACAGGCTTATTTGATGAACAACGTGGTGGGAGAAGAAGCTGGAAAAGAGGCAGGATACACAATGCAAATAATCCCATATGTCTCTGACAGTAACATTCCATGAAGGGCAGGCTTAGCTGTGGTGGTGAAGTCGGCATCCTGGTAGACTTCCACCTCTTTTGAGCACAGAGAGTATTCCACAATCCACTTCAAGCATGTGAAAATAGGTCACATGAGATTTGCCTGCCTTTGCACACCCAGGGCCTGAGATGCAGGAGGAAGGGAGTGAAAGCCCTGCCCTGCCGCACTCTACTCCAGAAGCCTCCAATTATTACCAATCTGTAAATGCTTCCACCCCAGCAAGCAACCAGCATCCCAGCAGTGATGCAACTTGGTGGCATCCTTAATACTGGTAAGGGAAGCAGACCAATGCTACGATACCCAGGAGCATCAGAAAGAAATGCCATCTCTCTCTGCATTTTCAAAAGCCAGGTGTGGATTTACTGATCCTCTTGCCTTTTTGAAGGAAATGAAACAAATCCATTAACTTTGTCCTTATATTTCTTTGCTATGCATTTACCATGTTTTACTACATTGTTAAATGCTGCACATCCCAGGATTTAGATCAGTCATGTTATTTATTTATTTTTAAACCTTAAACAGTAGGTGTACAAATATCTTAATCCATTCTGTTGAGGATCCAAGAGATGAATAACATGCATGGTTCATGATCGTTATTAATTTGAGGGGGCACTATTCTTTTAGAAAAGTTTGCATTGGGTATACAGAAACAAATGCAAGGATGGAAGCATGGGAAACAAGAATCAAAGTGAAGTTTGGTTTGGAACACTGCAGTACACAGATCACATTTCATTATCGTGGCCTATAACTCTGCCTGCTCCCCCCCCGCCCACCCCCACATAGTCTTGAAAGCAGATGAAACTCACAGTGCAACTGAAAATATGGGCCACGTCTGAAATCATATTTAATAAGGGAATTACTGTATATTATTGAAGTACCAACTGATTATTAAAAACACATTTCTTGAGGTTGGACCACAGTAATACATGCCTACCTCTCTCATTGCTGCTAAACCCCAGTAAATAGCGATTATTAAAAACACATTTATCAAAGCTTAGCAGTACCATATGATACATATCATTTACAGGATTCAGAAAGCCTGATCAGCACATGCCTAATCCATATTTATTGAGGGTTTATAGTTCTGTAGATCTACATATCTTCAAGTGGGTCATTAAACCTCACTGAATGTCCACATAATGCTTGATTGAAAAGTAAATCATATTAATAAATAGGAGACATATATACTGCATGGAGATCTGTCCAGGTGTCTAGGGCACTGGAGTACATCACTGAAGGTTGTGAACTGCAGTATCACAGAGTTTCACATGTGATGGTTGTCACCACGTTACCCAACTGTAAAATGTGACCTAATCTATTTGACTGAAGAAATGGAAACCAGTCAGATATGGAGCTAGCAATATCACTCCCATATGTACCTTATACCATACACACAAATATACATGATCCTGCCTAAATTATGTCAAAGGACTCAAAAGAGATGAATGGAACTGGGCTTTTAAATACTTGATGGATTAACTTCAGTTTGATATCATGGAAGAACAATGTTAATAAAAAGAAAATTAACACAAGGCTTTGACTACTCCCTCCAAATCCATTTCCTTTTTAATTTTATGAATTGGGTATGCTTAGAGTTCAAACCCCATGATAGATTCCACCCATTTCGGCAACTTATCTAAAGATTAGCTAAAGAACACTCTGCCTTTCTTCTGCCTTAGTTTCTGCGATACAACACATACTTGGTTTGATGTCTCTTTCTGATATTAAAGATTCCAAATATCTCTTGAGATTCAAGAGACTTTTCTGACCAGTTCAAAAGTGGGATTTGACATAGTGGGGAGGGGACCTTTTGAGCTTTACTCCATGGAGACTGCTTCTTAATACTTAACCACAACCAAAACTGCAGTGAGACTGAACATATGAACCTGTCTTATATTAGGTTGGACCATCGTTCCATCTAGCTCACTACTGAGCCTGTTTTCATGAGCAGCCACGCCTGGACCTGGCTTCCCATGAGAACCAGTGGGATCCATGAAAGCACCAAACTCAGCACTGAAGCCCAGCTCTTAGCTGAGGTTAAAGGTGCAAACATGCCCTTAACCCGGCTGCCAAGATCATATGTCAATGCAGGCTACTTGTAGCTCGTGCTGACACAGAGACAGGGGTTTAGAGCACCAGTCCCCTGGGGGAATCCCCCAGTGCGCCACACAGGTGCAGAGCCAGCCGAACGGCAGCCTGTGTCCAGCCCCGCCAGGGAGCCCCCCTAGTGAGGTCCCGTGTGTGATGTCACGTGCACGGGGGTGTGGCTTGGGCTCTGGAAAGCCCCAAGCAAGCTTTCTCTCATCAATTTCAGGCAGCATTTGCTGTCTGATAGTCTTTATTTCCCTTACTCTCCCTTCAGCAAGGGAGAGAAAGAGAAATAAATGCTGTCCAGCAGCAAGCGTTGCCAGAAATGGATGGGAAAGAGTTTGCTTGAGCTATCCCGAGCCTGGGCCACACCCCCATGCACGTTATATAATGCACAAAGGGGGCCTGAGCAAGCTCCCCTCCTCCCCATCCATTTCAGTCAGTGCTTGCTGCCTGACAGCATTTATTTCTCTTTCTCTCCTTCACTGGAGGGAGAGAAAGGGAAATAAAGGATGTCACGCATCAAACGCTGCCTGAAATAGATGGGGGAGTGCTCGCTTGGGGCTCTCCGGAGCTCAGGCATGGACAGGGGAGAGTTCACTCAGAGCTCTTCTGGAGCCCAAGCCAACACCACCACCACCACCACCCCGTGGGCTTCAGCAGCCTTTTTCATTGGCGGCCCAGGTTCTTTGAACTCGTTTGCATAATGGTGGCTCCACCCCTGGCACCGCACTCACTGAGAAGTGCACTGTGGAATACCCAGAGGCCCCAGAGTGATCCACCCTGCTCTGTGCTGCACAGAGCAGCACTGATCATGTAGGAGTGCACTTCATGCTTCCACCAAGCAAAGCATGATCGTCTGGGGGGAAGGCAAGGTTTGTGAGGTCTTCTCCCCACTTGTCCATCCAGTAGGTCGTGTGAATGGCCCCACTGTCTATAGCGTTTCAGACACAGGTCTTTCCCAGGCTTACCTTGAGATACCAGAGATTGGAGACTTTCTATATGCAAAGTGTGTGCATGCACTATCACTAAATGATGGCCCCATACCCCAAAATATGTGGAAATCAACCATGAATGAGTGATCTAAATTGCTAGATTACATCAATGTCAGCCACAAGCACAGAAGCCAGATACTCTTGTTATGAGTCTTCCTTATTCCTGAATATCCCTGTTTCATAATATAATAATGAAAGTTCCTTTTGTCAAAGCACACTAGCTCCACTGAATGTCATACAGCAGAATTAGATTTCAGTACTATCATTTTTTGGAAAATGTTCGTCTAGCAATCTAGCAACTATTAGAGACTTAATTTAAAGCACTAGCATATGGGCAATTTTTCACAGAGAAAAAGGAAATAGATACAAAGACATGCACAAGTACAGTTCAGAACAGAAGAAGTAAATAATCCACTGTTATAAATCCTGCAGGGACATTGTGGCCAATATACTGATCTTGTACCAAAGTCTCACCTCCCTATAAAGTAAGTAAAATAAAGTGTGTTGTTGAGTCGGTGTCAACTCCTGGTGACCTCAGAGCCCTGTGGCTGGAGGTGTTTACCATCCCCCACGCAGTATGAGATGATGCCTTTCAGCATCTTCCTATATCCCTGCTGCCCAATATAAGTGTTTCCCATAGTCTACAAAACATACCAGTGGGGATTCAAACCGGCAATCTCTGACTTGCTAGTCAAGTGATTTCCCCGCTGCGCCATTAGGTGGCTACTCACCTCCTTATAGGGACTGCATTCTCACAATCACAAAGATGCTGGTTAAAAGGATCAGCAAGTCCCACCGAGCTGATTGTGAGAATGCAGAATTTCAGGGCAATCCTGGCCAAACCACTCCAGTTAACCAGCATTTAACCAGGATAGATAACTAGGCATGCTGACCCTGACTGACTTTTTAACCAGGATCCTAGTGACTGTGAGGTCACAGCCAGTGTTTTTATATTTGCACCAAGGAGACAGAAAGGAAAGAACATATTCTCCTGCATGAAACTACATGGCTCCCAATGGAAGGAAATATTAACACTTTTCAGGTAGGTATCGTACATTAAGAATTACTTTTTCATCTTTAAAAAAAAATCATTCAAACCCAGCTAGAAAAATGTTCAGCATTCCTTTACTTTCTTTTTTGTGTACATACCAGCTGTTGCCACTTCTGCTTCGCACACAGGACTCATCATCACATGCCTTTGAGCACCACTAGAGGCTGCCATGTACTGCTCCTTCTTGCTACATAAGCAAGCACGTCAGCCTTTGAGTGGATCAATTTGTGCAACAGAGTCAGAAATGGAATGAGCAACTAGGTCTCTTTTGATACGTCTCTGTATTCTTTGCACATACTAAGCAAGGCATGCTCCTGAAGCTCTGGCATAGACAGGCCAGAACTGAAACATCATATTTAGCTGCTAAGTGGCACAGCACTGGTCAGAATTACTCTCTTTGTCATGTCTGCAGATAATGCACACTTTTTAATTAAAAGAATGAATTGAATCTGTTCAACGGTGGATGTTGAACTAGCCCCTTGAGAAATTAATTTCCTGACAGAGGAGAATCAGATTAGAAATCAGATAATACATATGTTCCCTCCCTCCTTCACTCCCCCCCCGCTCACACACACACCTGGATATTGTTCAGTATACTGGTGGGACACATGGTGCCAATGAGCTTGGTTATTACCTTAAAAGAACTGTGAAGCAACTGAGAAATAGCCTTGCACTACCTGCAAAAATAAATAAATAACTAAATAATTGCATCCTCAAAATGAACCTGGCCTATACTAAGTCAGATGCAGGTGAGTAGCTGTACTTGAACAAGGCGGGGTGGGGACGGGGGGCCCACTGGCGGGGTGAGAGCTCACTCCTCAAGAAGTCCTCCCCAGGAGGGGAACGGGGAGGAGTGTCAGGCAACATCCCTCTCTCCTCCTTACTGGCTGGCTAGTGATCAGATTAGCAAACCCTTTCTTCATCCTGGCTGCCAGGCTCAACAGCAAGGGAAATATCGCTGAACACCAGCCAATCCGTCATGAGGAAAGGAGGGGAGATGCGTCCTGACACTCCACCTCCGCTCCCCCGGCTTTCCTCCTGAAGCTGAGACAGAGCTGAAAATATTTCCAGTTAGAGCTCAAGGGCTCTTTTTAAAATCTTGTCCTCATTAAAAATAACAGGGTAATACCATAAGAATCCTTTTCTCTGCTGCCCCCTTCCCTAAACAGTCCTTAGCAATGGAGTTTTATTTAACCTAAAATCTAGGACTCAGTTTCCCATGGAAAACTTTGACTGAGGTGAGATAGAGAGATAGATACCTTGATGATGTTGTATGAATATATGAAGTGATTGTAGTACATTTATATGTTTAAAAATGTTTCTGAGCCAGGGTAATGCATATGTGCAAATATGTCTGTGAAAGTGGCTGCATGCAAGTGTGTGATACTGTTTGCCTAGGAGTGAGAGAGAAAGCGTGTCCCAAGAATGTCCCAGAGCCACTCTAGGAAGAGCAAAAGGTTTCAAGTTCCTTCCCTGGCATCTCCAAGATAAAGCTGAGAGAGATTCCTGCCTGAAACTTTAGAGAAGCCGCTGCCAGTCTGTGAAGACAATACTGAGCTTGATAGACCAATGGTCAGACTCAGTATATGGCAGCTTCCTATGTTCCTATGTTTGCCATGACCTCATTTTGAAGTTCCCTTGCAGGAGGTGAGAGGAAGACAAAAAATTGGGGGGCGGGGGCAGTGGCATCTTCACTTTTTGCCCCAGAGTCCACTTCAACATTGTTGTGCCCCGGCCAGACAATTGGTCAGCCTAGGTCACTAGCCAGCTTGGAAGGGCGGTATAAAAATCGAATAAATAAATAATAAATAAATAAATAGATCAACTGACAGCAGCTCTCCAGGGTTTCAGACATGGATCTTTTCTACCTTACCTTGAGATGCCAAGTGGGTTCTTCTGCAATGCAGAGCTTGTGCTCCACAACATGCTAGAGCCCCTTGCCCAATGAGAGCAGAGAACTGAAGTCATGCAGTTCTAGGGTATATATTCATAAAGGCCTAGCTTACTGCTACAGGGGTGACTCAGTTTTTCATATTTGCTTCTCATTTTTCAGTTTTACAACCTGAAAGTTCCTTTAATGCATTTTTATTCCCACTGCGGAAGAGAGATAAGACAATTTGCTATTATCAATTATCATAAGGATCATGTATTTCACTTCCAGAAAGGTAGCTAGAAGTGTATAGTTACTTAGTGTGCAATTTGGTACAATTTATAAAAGGCTGTTGTTAGAAGAGGAAATGCAGCTGCACATGAAAAGCAACAAAAGAGCGGTAGGGCCATGGACCCAGCTCCATCTCTTCCATTCAGATAATATTAAAACAGAGCATCCCACCCTGAACAGATGGAAGCTAAGTGAATTATGCAACATGGAGGGTCATTTTAACTGGCTGCAGGGCTGTCCTTAGAGAGCCCTGGCAGGATGTGGGGGCCTGGGGCAAAGCAGCAAGTGTGTGGCCCCCTTCCAATTAATTCTAATGGGGGTTAAAAGAGCAGGGCCTGGGGTGGTCACCCGGCTTGCCGGGCCCTACGGACAGACCTGACTGGCTGCCATGATGCACATTGTAACGGAGCTGTAAGGCTCCATGGGGGGCTGCAGCAAAGCTGCAAGAGAAGCCCTGATGCTTTTAAATCAGTTTTACCATATTTATCCCTGTTGTTGCAAATGAGAAAGGCAGAAACACTGATTTTAAAAGTGCCAGGGCTTATCTTGTGACTTTGCTGCAGCCTCCCGCCCCATGGAGTATTATGGCTCCATTAGACAGTGCATCATGGCAGCCATTAGGGTCTTTCACATGATCATCTGGGGTTGTTTGTGTGGAGGAAAGAACCACTTCCCTGATTCCCACTGACAATCAGAGCCTTCATTTGGCTCTGGTCACTCACCATCCACATGATTGCAGCAAGTTCTTTGTCTATGAGGAGAAAAAGGGAACAATGTACACCAAGTATCCCATGATACATTGTGCTCCCAGTAGAGAGGCAGTCCTCAATACAGCTGCAGCTGTCCTCTGACTTGCACCTCTAGCTGCTGAACTCTATGATAAACATGGCCACCAGCAGCCGGGAACAGTTTTAAACTGGGGTGTGTATGAATGGTTCGTGCCAAATGAGTTCGACTCGAAACGGGGCGAGTTAATTGGTTCAATTGTGGACCAAATCAGGGGCTATTCGATCCATGATTGAACTGAACCAGGCCCAGTTCGGGCAAATCAGTTTGGCATGATAAGGGGGCTGGGTGGGGGCAGTGAGTGAGTAAGTGAGTGAGTTACTCAGTGAGTGAGTTCCCCCTGCTAACTTGGTAAAGAGGCACCTTTTAATGTGGTGATTCTCTTTTTTTAGCAGGGGGAGAGTAACTGGCCCTATCCACCCCCAGCACAGTACTTCCAGTGACTGTTGCTGGTGTCTATCTTGTGTTTATTTTTAGACTGTGAGCCCTTTGGGGACAGGGAGCCATCTTATTTATTTATTATTTCTCTGTGTAAAGCGCCCTGAGCCATTTTTTGCAGGTGGTATAGAAATCGAATAAATAAATAATAATAAATAAGCTGCTTACCTGGCTGGTGCAGTGGCTGACACCACTGTTTGCCCTAGCAGCAGCCCCAAACAGTGTGCTCCCCCCTCTTTTACTGAGCCATTGGCTTGGTGGCAGCTCAGCAAAAGAGGGTGGAGCATACTGCTTGGGACCACCGGGAAGGTGAGTGGCAGCAAGCGGCGGCCACACTGCCCAGGTAAGCAGCTTACTTACTCACTTGTCGCCCCCATCTGGCTGCCCCTTACCCCTGAAAGGGTCCCCCATCCCTGTACTTGTAAAGGGGGATCCTCACCAGATTCCCATTTACGAGTATATCCCCAGAACCAGCTTGGCCCGATTCAATGGTCAGACTGGACCCAGTGCAGGTGGACACAGAACTGGACCAGGCCGGGTTGGTTTGAATCCAGTTCGGAACTGCACCGACCAAACCAGTTCCATGCACACCCCCTATTTTAAACAGCAAATTCAACACACAATCTATCTCAGATGGTAGGGCAGCTGCTGTTTTTGTCCTAGCTCAGTTAAAATCAAGGTTAAAAAGTCTGACTACCCATATTTGAGTGGGCTGAATTGGAGGGCTTCCTGTGAGTTCTCACAAGCAGCAAGAGCTGGATTTGCTGTCTTCTACCTTTATGTTGCTAATCATGAGAATGAGCTCATTAAGTTGTATTCTGGCCCTTTAGTGCCAGACTACAGTATCTTTGATAAGTGACTCAAACTAGGAGGCTGTTCTCACACACAGGCAAAACCGGGCTAAGGAAGCCCAGCCCAGTTTTGCCTGTGCATGAGAACCTCTGGGAGCTGCATGGCTCCTGGTGGCAGCACGGCGGCAAATCCACCAAGGAGCCTTGGCTGCTAGCCCGAGTTAAGGGCGCAAATGCACTATCCGCCTGGGCGAACTGATGGTGTGTCATTGCCGCATGACTCCGTGAGGCACCCACACACCAGAAGCCTCTGGCTGGAATTTTAAAAAAACCTCCCCATAATGCACTATGCACTCATGCGGTGCATTATGGGAGTTCCAGGGGGCCAAACCCGAAATCTCCCTGCTGCCAGCAGAAGCCAGCAATTGTCTGGGTGGGCAATCCACCCGCCCAGCAACAGGAGAGCTTCCTCCTCTTGCCTCTTCCAGCTGTTCTCGTGGATTGTGAGAAAGGGCTCATTATGTTATTTTAATGACATGCTATGCAGTTTTACCTTTGCATTTTCTTTGTAAAATAGCACGCACAGGAGGCCCAACCCAGACAGGACCATGGCTGGAGAGGAGGGACCCTTGACACCTTGCCCTGCCCTGCTCCTTATTGGGATGGGGGTCCATCACAACTACTTGACTAAGGAGGAAAGCTCCAATAGCCACTAAACTAGCAGTGTATTTTCTGACAATCAGAATGGGTTTGGGTTTTTTTCCCCTTGTTTGTTTGCTTTGGAGAACTATCTATGGCACTAATAAATATACTAAATTGGACCTTGTAAACAGATTATCTGCAGGGAGGCAAACAAGCATGTTATGTGAAGCGCTGGATTGTCCACCCTGGGGAGTTCTGCCAGGTTCCCTCCCTCCCCACATTTAGGTGAGCACTTCAAATGCACTAGTCTTTAGCCAGTCTTTGACTGTTAGTAGTTGCAACATTGAAATGTTTAATCATTCCCCTTCATGTTGCTCTGAGTTTGTAATCTGTATTTTCATAGGCTGACTTAGTTGTCATGTTAGTAATTCTGATGTTTTATGTTTTATGACATCTTTAGTGTCCTGTTAGTTGTTTTTCTATAGCTCTCTATAGAAAAGCAAAAGAGAAATGTATTAAATAAATAAAAATGACTGGTGTGCTTCACTCTCCTTTAATAGTAAACAATAATTATGGGGAAAGGGTGCAGTCTTTTCTTGATGTTGTCATATAATCTTTTTAATTACTAGAGAAAAGGATCTATTGATACATTTCCTTGTATCTTACATTCTGTATCAATTGTTGTTCCTTTGCCCTTTCTTGTCTGCAGCTCCTCAAAAGCAGGTAAGACCTCTCCAGGACAGCCCACTTCAGAAATAATCTGTAATAAACAGATTAATTTTCCAGCCATCATCCGGACATGAATAAATCAATCTGGATTTTAAATTGACTCTGGATTGGGAACCCAGGCCCTGACACAAGGCTTGAAGTTTGGTCAGACTCCCAGAAAAACCATTCCTGCTTCACCCGCGGCCCCTCCTAACTTCTTATCCTCTTGCATGTCCCCATACAAATGCTTCCATCCACTTGTGTACCATCCAGAGACCACCCACACCACTTTCATTCTTTGAAGCTCTCTTCTATACCACCACTGTGGTAGGCCGTTAGAGTGATGCTCAGTTGTACCAAAGAAGAACTGAATTATAATTCTTGTTTAGTACATTCAGAGATGATCAAAAGAAAAGTTATTTTTTTCAGTGAGTCTTCCACCCTCTTCCTTTTTTTAGAAAGAGAAAGAGAGAGGAAGAAAAATAAAAAGATTTTAGGTCCAAACGTTTGGATCCAATTAAAGCACGGATCATATTAACAAGAGATTGAATTAAGTAGCAGGCACCTCATTTCCAATTGTAGGGGAAATGTGTGTCATTTTATAAAGGCTAAAAATAAAACAGAAATGAATTGAAATGGAAAGCAGACACACAATTCCTGCCAGTGCCACTGTGGAAACATCCAAGTTTCAGAGTCAAAAGTCTTGCTAATTCTGCAACGTGTTGAAATGGAGGAAATTCCTACCTTACTTTCATAGATTAATGGAAAGGCTTTGTGGTTTAAAAAAAAATACTGAATATCTTGTGTGCAAGATGGAAACTGCATTAAGCTGGAATTTAAAATCCAATTTACACAATCCTTTTACACAGTGCTGACATTGTGACACCGAGATGAGTCGGCTTTGGGGACAGAGCGGCCAGTCCTGTGAATGCTCCAGTGTGTTGGGATGGTTTCTCCTCACCTCGTGGATCAACACACATTTTGGAGGATTCCAAAAGGTGGTGTACTTCAGTCTCCCCACAAAGTTGAAACTGTATTAGAGCACTTACAAGACTGGTTGGAACCACCCAAAAACTTTATTGCCCTGAACTTTTAAAACTTTTAATATCCCAAAATATTATAGATAGTGTGTGAAACATGCAAAATACATTGGTAATGGAATCATTACCATATTGTAATGGAATCACTACACTATCTATACTAGTTAAGGGTTTTGTAAAAATATGGCCTTATTGTACAAGACATTCTCTTGCTGGTACATGTATATAATATCAGCTTGAGCATTTGCTTATGGCTACAGTCATTCAAAAAGTGGTAACATGTCTGATTCTGTTACCCTTGGAATTGCCCATTAAGGACTAGGGTACAATCCAATGAATACAATGACAAGCAATCATTTCAAGATGTTTATGTATGGGTCCCATACAGACTCCATGGCAATGAATGGAGCTTGTGCAGCAGCAGAAACGGGAAGAGTATGCCCTCAAATTCTAGTCCTGGGGGATCTAACAGCTTGTTTCACTCCCTTTTGCTTCTTTATATATCAAGTTCTGACAAATGCAAGTGGAAGCTTTCCAGGATAAATAACTTTATCTTGACAAAACCCCTGGTGGCACCCCATGGCAATTCATTATTTTTCAATTAAATTTACTGTTTTCTGGCAGCTGCCCTGTTTTAATTTTCTGCTGTTTGTTTACTGAACAAGGAAACACATAACATAAAGCCCTATAAAAGTCAGATTGAGTTAATTAAATGAGGTACTGGGAAACTCTAACTCAACCTCAAGAGTACGTCGATCACTGGATCTCCTGAAAAATGTCTCTTTTTCAGGAATTTATTTTCACATTTACAGAATTGTAATTAATTTGGAGAACTACCCTCCCCTCGCCTTGATACTATGCTGTCTTTGCACACAGATGGTCAAAAGGAGTGGATCTCAAGAGGCATTTTTTGCAGGAATGCCTTTCAAAGCTCTGTAGAAAAAAATAATGGGGGAGAAGGAAAAGGTTATGTGGTAAGTAGTGGGGTGCTGCTGAAGATAGGGCACATAGCTCAGTGAAAGGTAAAGTGTGCCGTCAAGTCGGTGTCGACTCCTGGCAACCACAGAGCCCTGTGGCTGTCTTTGCTGAAATACAGGAGGGGTTTACCATTGCCATCTCCCATTAAGTATGAGATGATGCCTTCTTTCAGCACCTTCCTATATCGCTGCTGCTCGATATAGGTGTTTCCCATAGTCTGGGAAACATATCAGCGGGGATTTGAACCAAAAGGGCAATATTTATTAAGTCCTAGGTCCTAGCTACAGTCCCCACTGTTTCCAGTTAAAAGAAACTCAGAGAGGAGGGCTGAGAAGGACCTCTATTTGCTGGAGAGATACTGCCAGTCAAATACCAGACAGGCCACTGTCTGGCTCATATAAGGCAGCTACATATAAGATGACAAGCTTATATATGTTGCCAGGTCTAGATCTAGAGACTCTGCCTTTAGCTTGCAAAGCAATAAGCCAGTATGCTATACAATTCATTGGTCTATTGTTTTCTCCTGGTCAGACTCCTGCATGCTCAAGCAGGAAGGACAGGAGAACAGATAAAAAGGGGTACTATATACTGGACCTAGATACTCTAAAGATCCGGGAAATTACAGGCCGGTTAGCTTAACATCCATTCCAGGCAAACTGATGGAAAGCATCCTCAAGGATAAAATTGTAAAGCAAATAGAAGAATAGGCCCTGCTGGGAGTGAACCAGCATGGCTTCCAAAAAGGTAAATCTTGCCTCACAAACCTTTTGGAGTTCTTTGAGAGTGTCAACCAATGTGTGGATCAAGGTGATCCAGTTGACATAGTATACCTGGACTTCCAAAAAGCTTTTGACAAAGTTCCTCATCAAGGACTCCTGAGGAAACTTAGCGGTCATGGGATAAGGGGACAAGCACATGTGTGGATTGCTAACTGGTTGAAAGAGAGAAAACAGAGGGTAGGTATAAATGGAGAGTTTTCACAATGGAGGGAAGTAAGAAGTGGAGTCCCCCAGGGATCTGTACTGGGACCGGTGGGCCTGATCCAGCAGGACTGTTCATATATTAAAGGTCATCCTGCCTTTAAATTTTCAAGCCTACCACCAGTGCTGCAATCAGGTGAAACATAATTGCAAAGATCCACTCCAGAGGTTGGTGCATTCAGTGCACTCTAAAGGAAACTTCTCATAGTTTCAGCAGTTCTGCAGGTGTGTGTGTGTGATGGAGTAGGGCAGAATTTGTGGAAGATCAAGTTCCAATTATGGTGCTCCCACCAAAAGTGCAAGTGAGGACCATAAGCCATTTAAAGCATAGACTTTAAGATATTGCAAAGCCACATCCACATAATTCATACAGTTGACCAGGAAGATCCCAGTGAGCTATCATGACCTCATTAATGTATTGGAACATGTGCAGACAATATGTGGACTGTGATTCAAGTCTAAAATACCAATCATGTGGTTTAGATTTGAATCCCAGTCCACAGATCAAACTGCAAGGAAGTGGAGAGGGCTTAAGTATATAGAGAAGCCCCCAGGTTCCAGGAATTTACCTGTTCTTATAAACTTTCACCTATCTAAAAAAAAAGATTTCATTGCCCACCATTGTCCTAAAAGATAAATTACCAAGCTGTGGGCAAAGGCTGATACTAACCCACAAAGCTAGGGTCATTTCTGAGTAGGCTTGTGCATTTCATTTCGGGTACAATACGTTTTGTGCTCAAAAACGGCAATTTCAGAGGTTTTGTAACCATAACAAAATCAAGAATTAAAAAACAGAGATTTTTGTTTCCAAATCAAAATGACTGTGTTTTGGACAGAATGCTTTGTTCTTCGGAAAAGCATTGCAATTGAAATTGACTTCTCTGACTCTCTCCACTCCAGCTGAGGCACTGAGTGATTAGCAGAAGATAAGATATGCAAAAAGCTGTTGAGCTTGAATGGTTTAGTTAAGTATGTGTTGCATTCAGTGTGATTGAAATGCAAACTGACCTTGCAAAGGGATTTGGAAGACAGCATTTTGAGACAGAAATACCCAAATATCTTTGGGAGCTCAATGCCATTCCAAAGCTCTTGCTAAAAGCCATGGTATAAATTGTGTGGAGAAACTTTTTGAGAAGCTGGCTAGGAAAGTTCTGAAATTACAAAGGTTTTTCTTTCCAAAGGTTTAGAAAGAATCTCTTGACTTGTTCAGGGATCTTTTGAAGAGCTATTTTGTTTTTCTTCTTATTTTTATGAGTTATAGTGGTGTCTAAGTTTTGTTGCCCAAGTTGAGCAGTCTAATGTAATTTAGGCCACAATGTAATTTGGTGGGACATGATGTCTAAGCCAGTGGTTCACAACTTTTGCCATTGCAGGGACAGGTCATCCACATGGGACTACAGGAGACAAAAGGAGGGGGGTGGGGAATACCCCTGTCAATCTATTGACATCCCTGGGAATCGTAGTTGCTTCTCTCTTTCTTGTAACCATGATCCATGGTTTTGCACTTTCTTAAATGCAGTGATGCTAAATCTCAACAATTCTGAACAGTAGGCTGATTTGTTTGGGCTACAGCTCACTCCACTTCAGTTAAATGAACATTTGAAGCTGTTCCATAGTACCAAGGCAGTTCATTGGTCTATCTTGCTATCTCAAATGACCTGTGGTCACTGTTCCATGGGGAGGGAGTGTTTTTATTGAAAGATTGCCTGAATCCACAAATGGGTTGTGCTGCTGTGCTAGTGCCACAGGGACAGCCTCACACCCGCTGCAAAATTCTCAAGTAACTGTGCCAAAAAAATTAAGCGTCGTTGTTGTTCATCATTCTCTTCACTCTTTCAACTTGTTTATGTGGGGCTTCAGGGGCAAAACAGTGGGTTGGGTGGCAGTGCCCCAAGGGTGGTGCACCCAGATTCCAAATAGGGAAAGAGCTGATTTCTTAGGAATTTTTGAGGTTTACGCATCTCTAAGAGTTTTCCCCATAGGGAATAATGGAGTTTCAGCAGCCCCATAATGCCACCTGGGGGGCACTGGGATGGCCTGAAGCGAGTGGTGGTGTAGTGCACAGAGGGTGCCAACCACCCCCCTGGATTGCTAACCCACTGGGGTACTGCGCTTTGTTGTTTCTGAGGTGTTGCATTTAGATTCTCTGGTAGCAAATGAGATTTTTAATGAAAAACCATTAATCCACTCTCATATGCTACTAGAGAATCTACTCTCAAAACACCTCTAGAACAACAAAACTCTGTACTTCATGGGTTGGCAACCCATGTGGGTGGTTGGCACCCTATGTGCACTACACCGCCAATTGCTCTGGGCCATCCCAGTGCCCCTCAAGTGGAGTTATGGGACTGCAGGAACTTCCATTATACCCTATGAGGAAAATCTGAAGGACGCGTAACTTCATTAATTCTTTAAAAATTAGCCCTTTGCCAAATTCCTCCGGAGAAATTGTGGTAGCTTCCTTGTACCAACTGGGCACTACCACCAACCACACTTCACTCTGGGCCACCCCTCCCCACCCCAACGTGAAGCTATACTTTTCCTGAAACCTCCATCATAGCCTATGGGGGAAATCTGAAAGACATGCAAACTTCAAAAATTCACCAAAAATCAGCAGTTTGCCCAATTCCTTTGAAATTTTTGTGGTAGCTTCCTCTCATTGGGCACTATAACCCCCACCCACTCTTTTGACCATGTGGCCCATTTTTAAAACAGAATTAATTCGGATTCAGATTCGGATTAATTCAGATACAAAGCAAAACTGAGGTGATTCAGAAGGCTTAATTTCAGACAAAATACAAAATGGGGTTGATTCGGATTTGGTACAAATCAAAACAGAAAAAATACAAAATGCACAGCCCTATTTTTGAACACTGTTTAACTATTATTGATCCAATGATAATAAATTTGTTACAACTCTGTTCTGCCTCTCTTCCAGAGAACTCAAGTAGCATGCATAGGTTCCCAGGCAGTATCCTATCCATGTACTGAATGGACCCAGAATTGATCAGCTTCAGCAAGATTGCTGCATCATGTGCCTTCAAATGGTACCTTGGGACCATATCCTCCCTAGCCCATCTCCTAGACCACTTCAACAGAACCTTGTGTCTTGCATTGGTGCCGTGA
Source organism: Hemicordylus capensis (assembly GCF_027244095.1). Classification (NCBI taxonomy): domain Eukaryota; kingdom Metazoa; phylum Chordata; class Lepidosauria; order Squamata; family Cordylidae; genus Hemicordylus; species Hemicordylus capensis. Next base: position 385,583,476 of record NC_069658.1, read on the forward strand.
AGCTATATGAGACTTTAGAGATGAGCACAGGCCTCAGGCTCCAATAATTCAAGCAGATCTTTAGGACATAATATGACGACAGCACCATGGGTCATTGTCACATCACTAGTTCTTCATACCTGCCAACATATCCTTAGTTTCCCATTCACCTAAATGGGAAAATAGGAACATGTTGGCAGGTATGGTATTGTGACTGGTTGCACTAGATGGACATGATGCTTCTTCCTGTTCCTCGCCCAGGGAGGCGCAGATGCATATCCCAGATAACAGTTTGCCACATTCTCGTGTAAGCAAAGCCCTTAGTTGGCACTCTTAGATATGAAGAGATAAGAGACTGTCTAGAAAAAGGTCAGGTATTTAAGCCTGATGCCAAGCATGTAAGAAAAACATACCCATGTGGCATTGTACATGGCCCTTTCATGTTGAAACAGTTTATCACTATTATATGTGCAGCATTAATGTCGTAGTGTGGCCTTGCCTATGGATTCATGATGAGGCAGATTGGTTTAAATGAGATACTAACTGTATGGAATGCCACATGAGACTGGAGGCATTTATTTTTACACATGCTTCCTAGAATTTTTCAGTTAGGCTAGTGTTAAGCAGTAATCACCACTCATACTAACTAGTGCAAAGCAGACATAAGTCCAGAAGGATAACGAGACTAAACAGTATTTCTAGAACAACAGTTCATGCATCTAGGGGGAGTTGTGTTTTAGGGGAGTGTTTTTCTTGAGCTGTGTTTCAGAAGACATGGAGAGGAGCAAGCAGAACAATTGGTCTCCAAGATTAAAATTTTCCCCAAAATTACTTGGAGGCTATAATGAAGCACAAATGCCCTCATATCTGAATAAGGGCATTTTCACAAGTTTGTTTAAGTTTTTAAAAAAGAATTACATCTGTTTATAACGTGTGATATGAAACTTGAACACATAGGAAGCTACCTTATACAGAATCAGACCATGGGTCCATCCAGCTCAGGATTGTCTACACTGACTAGCATCAGCTCTCCAAAGTTTTAGGTAGGAGTTTCTCCCAACCCTACCTGGAGATGCCATGGAGTATATAGCAGGGACTTTCTGCATGCAAAGCAGATGTTCTACAACTGAGCTATTGGCCCATCCCTTATCACAGGCAGGATGTGCGTCTGCTTTTAAAATAGTTGTCTTAAAATATATATATTCTACCCTGAACTAATATGGTACAAAAATGGGCAAGAGAGAGAGAAACTCAAAGGTGGTGCTTCTTTTAGTGTAATGTGTGGAAACACAATTTAGTCTTCTAAGGTGCTCCAGTTCATTTGTTTGTTTCCAGCTGCAGACTAACTCTGGTAACACTGCTAGAAGAATTTATCATATTCAGGCAGTTCTAAATTGATTAGTGCTTAACATTCAAATATTAGTTTAATAGGTGTGGATGAAAGAAACATGGTTGCACCACTGAAAAGACAGTAATGATGGGGGGGACTTCTGTCTGTTCTCTCTGCAGCTTTCCCCCATACCTGCCAGAATCTGACAGACCTAGCAGCAGATAAAGCTCTCTCCTGTGTCAAGTTGTCAGGTGCTGTGTGGTGTTAGAAGGAAAATATGTCAAAAAGGGCTGATGTCAAAAGCAGCTTCCTGGTTTACTATCCTGATCCCATATTTCTGCTAATAGCACAACACTGTGGAAGTCAGCAGAATTTTACCTGCCCCTGGAATACATTTTATTTTTACTTATTTTATATAGAGCATTCACACTTCCATTCACGTGAAGTGCTCAAAACAATGTAGAAGAGATTCAAAGCTTTAAAAAACCCTCCTAAACAAATAGTAATTTTGGCAGCAACAGAAAAGACCAAGATGATAACATGCCAATATTTAACACCACCATCAGATTAAAATAACATTGTGGCATCAGAGAACCCATTTAAAACTTGTTGCAATGGCCAGCAGAAGCCTTTGGCTTCAGTCGTAGGCCTCCTTATTTGAGAGTAAGCCCCATTCCATGGGACTTATGTCTGAGTTAATGTAAGTAGAATTAGGCTGCACATAAAGATATGTATTTCTGGCAGAAATGCCAAGACTTACCTGCCCTCCTAAAATAATAAATGGCCTGGATGTGATGAGCTTGGAATTCTGCAAAAGCTGGGCCACTGTCAAGAAGGCACTCTCTGACATCCAGACGAACTTATTCAAAGAGTAGGCTAAATGACTGCTTAATTTCCATAGGGCTACTTAGGAGTCTGGAGGTCAGCCACTGTTTGCAATAGATAGATGACAATTTTGTCTCCAATGGTCATGGCATCTGTAGCAGGATCTACAAATAAGCCAGTTCTCAGGTTTCAAGGGGATTCATATGAGAGCAGGTTAAGATCTTCTCTACAGCCATAAACTTGCACCAGTTGAACAAATAACAACATTGATTATTAATGCATAGATTCTGCTATGCAAATGTAATACTATATATACTTAGGGTAAGTGATGCAAAGAGATTTTTATCAAAGTTTCAGCCACTGCAGCTTTTCTTACCTTTGCATGACAGGTTGGCTTGTTTCTGCCAAGATTCTTTCCTCTCCAGAGCTATTAAAAGCAAAGGATTCCTGGTGCCCTTTGTTTCTGGTCACCTTACATATACTGCAAAAAGCAGTGTAGACAAGAATTACAAGAACTTGTACAGCAGAGCTACTGATAGTTCATTGATTTATTTTTCAAATTTGTAGACCGCTCCAAACTTCCATCTCTGGGAAGTTTACAACATAAAAGTTGCCCCAGAGACAAGTACAGTTAATTGCGCCAGAGACAACTAATCTTGCACTTCCTGCTGAGATTAGAGCTCCGCCATCCCTGCTGGCTTTTAGGAAACAACTAAAGGCACATCTCTTCAGCCAAGCTTTTTAGCTATTTGGTAGTTCTCATGGGTAATTTAATTTGATCTTTTAATATGTTTTAATTGTTAAAAATTTTTGGTTTATTGATATTGCTGTGAACTGCCTAGAGACTTCAGTAGTGGGTGGTATACAAGTGTTTGTTTGTTTATTAAAAATTTCTTGTATACTGCCTCCTCCAAAGACTCTAGGCAGGGAGCAACAATAATAACAATAGCAATATATATTTTTAAAAAGTTAAACAGCATAAGCCAGGCATAAAAGGTAAGTCTTGAGAAGGGCCTTGAAAGCCACCAAGGAGGGGGCTGAATGAATCTGGGGGGGAGGGTGTTCCAAAGAAGAGGGGTAGCCACAGCCCTCCTATGGGCCCAGGCACCATGCACTACACCAGGGCCTGGGACACTAAGGAGGGCCAGCTGAGAAGACTTCACAGGATAGGGTACAAATGGCCGAGAGAGGAGATCCCAGAGATATATAGGTGCTTAACTCATAAGGGTTTTGCAAGGGAGAACCAGCACTTTAAATTGGACCCAGAAGCAAACAGGCAACCAGCGCAGCGACCATAAAAGAGGTGAAACACTATCAAATCTACGGCAACCCATGAGGAGGCATGCTGCTGCATTCTGGACTAGTTGAAGCTTCCGAATAGTTTCCAAAGGTAACTCTAGGTAGAGTGTGTTACAGTAATCCAAACAAGAGGTAACAAAGGCATGAGTTACTGTTTCCAGGGCCTGCCAGTCGAGAAAAGGCCGTAACTGTCGAACCAGAAGAAACTGGGCAAAGGCACACCTGGCCTTTGCCCAGTTTCTGCTGGTTCGGCAGTTACAGTTTGACAGCACTGAGCCAGCACTACGGTATCACCTGTTTGGCCAAGTTTAGAGATATAAAGCTGAGTACCATCAGCATATTGATGAAAGCTTACCCCAAACCGAAGGATGACAAGGCCCAGTGGCTTTATGTATATGTTAAAGAGATAACATCTCTTATGTTAAATAAATAAATGTTAAATAAATAAATAAGCCTGAGAGACTCCAACGCCAAGCCTGTGACCAAGTCCATCAGCTCAGTTATGGACTCAGCTTGGTGGCAGGGTGATCAGTACACCAACAGAAGTCATAGTCTATCCCTGGTCCCAAAACTTAAGCACACATATTCAATATGGTCAAACATGTCAACAGAGATGATGGTAAAGGAAATGTTGTTCTGATAGACCACAACCTCTCCACCTTCCTGTCCACATCCCCTCACCTACTCGTTAACAGAGTACCCTAGAGGGAGAACCTGGGAGCAGACTGGGCCACCAGCGTCCCCCAACCAAGTCTTTGTGATACATACCAGGTTATCCCCTTCATCCATAATCAGATCATGGATGATTAACATATGCATATTCTTGGCACTAACCCACAGCAATGGTAAACATTAATGGAGAGTAAAGATAAGCTGCTTGATGATTGTCTCAATCCTGTTGTTTGTCTTCTTGCTCTGGTGTTTTGCACACATACACTTTGCAATGCTGCTGATTCCAAGACATCTTTCAAGCAGAACCTGAACCTGAAAACAATGAGCATCAGACAGAGTTGATACCCAATTAACTGATTAACCTAAAGGGAATTGAAAATGAAGGCCATGTTTCAACTTCTCAGGCATCTTTCCATAAATATTCCATGCACATTTAATAAGACAGATTTATACATTATTTAAGTATTCATTGATAGTTAAAAGAAGCTATATACAGAAACTTGAAAGGTAAAGTTACATTTTTCTATATGAGGCAAGCCCTCAACAATGGGCATCTGTAGTACACCCTCCCATTTTATTGTCGTCTGATGGCACAGCTGATATAAAAAAGAACATTCAAGGACTTTTTATTTATTGTCCATTAATATTTCAAAAGGAGATCCAATGGACAGTAAAGATGATTTCCATATTTCTATGGAAATATGGTATCATGGGATGACAATTTAGATGACTCTTGTACTTGAGAATCTCTGCCTGCAACAGTCCGTGAAAGTCACTGTCCTCATGTTCAGCCTGATTTGAGTTGAAGTATTTTTTGCACTGTGTTTCAGGGTAAAGCAGTGGTTTTCTATGCCTTTGCCCTTCTACAGGTTGCTTTGGGCAATCTATTTTGTACTGCTTCTTGACCTTGCTTCTATATTTGCGATTCTTTCAAATTTGTTAATAGATATTTTCCTGCACAGGCAGTATATCTCTCTCCAGAATAATGTTACTCCGTTGTTGTTTTTTAGCTCCAATCCTGATACTTTGAACTAACCAAGAGAAGATGCATATCTTCTTGCCACTGCATGCTGGTTGATTAGCTCACCCCTAGTTGTTCCAATTAAAAGTGAAGTTAATTACCACCATGAATGCTCAAATGATAGGAAAAGGGGGTGGGTAGGGGGAGGTAATGAAATCCTCAAGCCGCATCTCCTGACTCTCCCAATTGTAGTTAAATTATGCTCCCATAGCCTTCCAAAGGTAGTAATTGGAGGTAACACAACTGTAAGGGGGCTGTCTTCCCAGGCCTCCCTGTGTTGTTGTTAGCTTTTCACTAAGAAACAAGATAGTTTACATAGAAAAGGAGGAGGAGGAGGAGGAGGAGGAGGGGAAGGTTCCCAATCTAAAAAGAAGCACAAGACAGCCACAAGCAGCAGCCACTGGAGAGGTGCAGTACTGGTGTTGAACAGGGATAGCTGCTCTCCCACATGCTAAATAAAAGAGAGACACTTTAAAAGCTGCCTCTCTGTCCAATTGGCAGGGGTTGGAGCCCGGACCACGCAGCACAATTCAAATTCTCACTGCTTTGGTGAAGTATTTATACAGGTAGAAAAGGAAGGAAGGAAGGAAGGAAGGAAGAAGGGAGGGGTAGAGAGGGAGAGGGGAGAGAGGGAGACTCCACATATGAATAAATGGCCTTCTGTCTGCTTCCAGCATTAGCCTCCAAATTCCACTCAGAACTGAGAGCATGACATACCACCATTTTTGAAGATTATGCCTGCAGCTGGGTACAGTTGTCCTAAGCAGAAACATTCTCATATTTTGTGCAACTGCCTTCTACAAAGAGACAAACAGGGACGGTTTCCATATTAGACCCTGCAACAGGGTCACGACACATCTCTGAAGTGTGATTCCACACTTCCTGTCTTGTGACACTGCAGTCCTGATGAAAGCGCCAGGGTGCCTGCCGTTCATATGTCGGATGCCTTGTTTCGAATTTAATCGCTGCGACTTAGTGCTACAACATCATTTATCCAGCATAAAAAAGGTGTTGTTTTTTCGGGTTTTTATTTTTCATGAGACTGCTCCCCCTTCAGGTTTTACGTTTTGAAAGTGATTTGCATGAACAGAGCATTTTGCCGCTTTTGAGTGGCTAGTCTGGAAAGTACCCAGTAGGAGAAAACAAATCTTCCCTAAGTATTGCAAAGTTGCTCTCATACGTGCTACAGACCATTCAGTTAATAAAATAAATACACCAGCAGCCAAACAGTCAAAGGATTGAAAACAGGAAGGTTGGATTTTCTCCTCAATTTTTGGCAGTAGGCAGCTTGTTCTCACACAGGGCAACACTGAAAGTCAGGATTAGAGATCAAGTTTTCATTTTCACAGCAAGACTCCAGTCTCCCTCTCAGAATCACTGTGTAGGTTCTGTCTTCCCTCCGCCTTTAGCACTTTCCCAAATATTATTTTATCAACTAGGGTTTTTCCACAAAAGTTTTACAAAAATAAGATTTTGCCTGCAGCATTGAATTGCTGTGTGTGTGTGTGAGAGAGAGAGATATAGCATCCCCCTCCAGTCCTTTCTGAGAACTAACCTATTCACTTAGCTAGATTTATAGGTTTTCATCTTCAAAATGCTACCCTCCCAAAATATTTTTTTAAAAATAAGTGCCATGAAATAGAAGAGTCTGATCCTATATCTCTCCTAAAGTTTGGAGGAAAGTTTGTTCTTTTTTACTTTTACCCTTCTTCAAACACATTTGCTAAAGACATTTGTTTTTGCCATTTTAAAAAGGGGTCAACTCCATATTATCTTATAAAAATATAAACCAAGTGATGGACTTGTTTTTTTTTTTTTAATTGTCTCTTAAGAAGGGATTTGTACAGAACAGGATTTGCGTTCTGTTCTGAGCTTGGAACGGAATGCAAATGCCCAGAAAATTCCATCAGGACAATCGGTCAAGCTGGTTGTCCAGATGGAATGAACACAGAATGTTTTGAGTGTTCCATTTTGGACTCCTGGAGGTACCTTTAAAAATCATTAGCTGGTTACTGCTCGCATCTGTGAGGCCCCATGAGCCATCTCATGCCAAGGCTGCCCTGCCTGGTGCTCTTCTGCACATGTGCAGCAGCCATTTGCATGGTGCTGCCACTGCTGACCATGAAAATGGCTGCCACATGTGAACAGAGGCCAAAAGAGTGCCGTAGGCAGGGTAGCCTCAGTGCAAGATGCCAGGTGGGGTGCTGCTGTTCACAGGAGCTTGCAGGTGTGAGCGGCAACCTGGTAATGATCTTTAAAGGTACCTCCTGCCACCCCTCAACAGGAATCCAATGTGGTGCTCAGAACACTCAAAATGTTCCAACTTGAAATGGGTCAATTCCATTCCAAGCTCGAAACACGCCCTTCATTTGAAGAGTGTTCTGTTTTGAGCTCCAATGGCCCATTTTGAGTCAGAATGTTTCAAGTTTGAACGTTCCGCACATCCCTATTCCTCAGTTTTCTGTTTAGGCTCATTCAATGAATGTCTTATGTCTTTTATGCATGTTTCATAACTGTAAGACAATTGCTCATATCACAGACTCAATATGACATCACAAACATTAATGATGCAGCACAACTGTATTTATACGTTTCTTAAGATACTTTTAGAATCCCAAAATAGGTGTGAATTTTTTTTTCCAGTTCAAAGACTGAAGACATTATGTGTCAGAATTGAAATGGCTAATGAAGTTTGCATTCTTGGTCAGTTTACATTCAAGTTTATTCAACACACGCCACAGCAATGGACAACCACTGCTAGCATGCATGGTGGTTTATAATTCCTTTACTAGCAATGCCTTCATTAGCTAGCACATTGGAACGGATAGGTTTACATGCCTCTATTCTTTCTGTCTGCCATTGTGATGACTCTCATGCTGAACATTGTGCTCAGCCATATAGATGTTCTACCCTTTATCAGCTCATGTAGTTGATAGGCCTACAAACAAGCAATCCATCACTAGAAAAGATGAGAGAAGACTTGTTGGCTAGAGCAAGAGTTGAAGGTTTCTGCGATAATGAGATAAGATTACTGAGACACATGCATGTGAAGAGTCATGAATATTCAAAAAACCACAGTAGAAATGCATCATATCATCATCAACAACAACAACAACAACATCAACATCAGCAACAACACCACAGTCAAAGTTGTCTTAGAGAACCAATATTGCACTCATGAATATTTCAAATCTTTTATGAAAACAGGGAGAGCTGCTCCAGGCCATGCTACCAACACCTTGTTTGCGAGCAAAACCCATACCCCCAGGGGGCATGGCTTTGCTCGCAAACAGGGTGTTGGTAGCACGGCCTGGAGCAGTTCTCCTTGTTTTAAAAGGCAGAGGGACGCGTTCCCAGTAAGGCTGGGAAGCTGGCGCTGGCTAAGCTTCTCAGCAGCCCCGTTTGCAAGAGAAACCACGGGGGGGGCATGACATGAGTCACGGTCCCTGAGCACAGTGGCCTGTGTTCTTTGAACCTGTTCACACTATGGTGGCTCTGCCCCTGAACTGAAGGTGATACAGCATTTTAAACTAAGTCCAGAAGCAAATAGGTAACTGATCAATGCAGTCGAGATAAGATCAGTGCAATGTGCTCAGTTTGCCATGCACCAACCAACATTCTAGTGACCAGTGTTTTACTAACTGAAGTTTCCAAACTGTTTGTAATCCCCAAATGGAGAACATTGCAACGAGCCAGTCTGGATAAAACAAGGATCTGAGTAACTTCAGACCAAACCTCCAGATTACTTCTCCCAGTAGTTTCATGCAGATGCTAAAAAGCAAGTTGGATCCTTATAACATCCTACAAGCCAAAGGCCACAGGGTGTAACAGCAGTCTCTCAGCATTGCTTACCGGGAATGATAGCAATAGCAATAGCAATAGCACTTACATTTATATACCGCTCTATAGCTGGAGCTCTCTAAGCGGTTTACAATGATTTAGCATATTGCCCCCAACATTCTGGGTACTCATTTTACCGACCTCGGAAGGATGGAAGGCTGAGTCAACCTTGAGCCCCTGGTCAGGATCGAACTTGTAACCTTCTGGTTACAGGGCGGCAGTTTTACCACTGCGCCACCAGGGGCTCATATGATCCTCTTGGAAGAACTGCAGCTACTGAAGAACAGTGGCTACCAGCTCCATCCTGCAAAGCAACCTAAAAGGATACCATAGTTGGTCGTATCAAAAGCTGTGGAGAGGTCCAGGAGAATCAAAAGGGTCATAGGAACACAGGAACATGGGAAGCTGCCATATACTGAGTCAGACCATTGGTCTATCTAGCTCAGTATTTTCTTCACAGACTGGCAGCGGCTTCTCCAAGGTTGCAGGCAGGAATCTCTCTCAGCCCTATCTTGGAGAAGCCAGGGAGGGAACTTGAAACCTTCTGCTCTTCCCAGAGTGGCTACATCCCCCAAGGGGAAGATCTTACAGTGCTCACACGTCTAGTCTCCCATGCAAATGCAATTGGGCGGACACTGCTTAGCTAAGGCGACAAGTCATGCTTGCTACCACAAGACCAGCTCACCTCTTCACAATCTCCTTGTCCATTTTGCAGTGTAGGTCATCCACCAGGGTGACCAAGACAATTTTTGTCTTCAAACTGGGTCAAAACTCATACTGGAATGAACTCAAATAAGAAGTTTCTTCCAGAGATGCCTGGCTTCAACCCTTTGCCCAAGAATGGCAGAATGCAATATGAGTTATTTCAGTAACCAGACTCAAGGGTGGGTTTCTTCAGTATGTGGGTGTATGTTGCCACTTATGCACCCACCCAGGGGTTTCTCCTAAGGTCTGATCAGTTGGGAAAATAGTCTAATAAGCAATATAACAACTTTGTGGACCCACCTGCACTAATTTGAAACAACAGAAGCTACTCTCCATGAGGAGCAAAGAGGCAAGAGAACTTTTGTTTAACAGACGTAAAATATGTGAACTTCAGTTGTATCAACAATGCACTCAAATCTCCTTCATGGAACCAGCTGGCAACTCCCAGAACATCCTAAACACATCCATACACTGGGGCAAAATTATTCATAGTGTAGATCTGAGACATCCCTACTTGTTGTTTATCAGTGGTTTTTGTCTCTGTTCATGACAATGGCTGGAAGGAAGGCCATTAATGCAGATGCCAAGGCCACCAGGGCTAAAGCTGTAATTTTCACCAAGTTAATAGATTCATCTAGACTAAAGAAGTCCATCATGGAGGGAACAGCCCTTACTTATACTGCCATGGCATGGCATTAGCAAAACCCACACAGCGCTGGCCTCCAGGAAGTGCATAATATTTTACTCCAGGAAAAACTGTGGGCAAGTGTTGTGACAAGCAGGCAGTCTGTTGTAGACTGCCTCAGACTGCCCATTTTTGTCCGCAGACCCTATTATTCAAGGCCTTGTCTTTTTTCTCCTTTTTTTTTTTTGAAAGAGTACTGATTTTAATGTATTTTCTTTGGATGATGCCTGGCAGCAGGAGGAAATTGGCTCAAAGGAAAAGGAATGGCTCTCCATAGGCTTCCCCCTCAGCATATATTTACTGGGAGGCTTTGGCTGTCTTGGATTCTCAGAGGAAGCTCAATCTATGCTCCAGTTCCCTGGGTTTGTCCCAGGCCAGAAGCAGTATCTGCCAGAAGCAGTATCTGAAGAGTAAAGCATTTGTTTAGTGAAACACATTTCACCTTACAGATTTGTGGGCTGCAAGCAAAGCCATCTGGTTTCTTCTCCATCAGCAAGCATAACTCCCACAGATGCCAGGTAGTAATGTGGGCAAGATATATTCTTTCAGCTTCAACACAAGTGGAGGCTGCCAGTCAGAGGATTATGGGAAACAGGAAGTATACAAAGTTGGCTGCCTTTGAAAGCTGGTAGGTAATGATGAATCACATGCTTCTTTTCCTGCTGACCCCTAGAATTGTACAGTTGGCAGAATATTGGTGTTTAAGGCATGAAGGTACCGTGTCAATGATCCCAAATTGGTATGTTGCTCATTCATAGGCACATATGCATTTTAATCATGAAGGCATGCTAAAGGATTCCTCATTTGTAATGAGGCAGATTGACGAGGTCTGGAAAAGTAAAAGACAAGAAGGGCTTGTTCATAGTGCTAGGCACTCCACATTGCCTTGAGCAGAGAAATGTCCCAGGGGCAAGACTCCCTGTGCTTGCCATACTCTGGAGGAAAGATCACCAGAGGCTTATAGTGTTTTAGTAATATTTGGTTTATTTAGAAATATTTTGTTTAATTAAGCACACTTCTATGCCACCCCATATACAAATGTCTGGGCAGTTTACAGTCTAAAACACAGCAATTAAAACATTGACACAGTTAAAATAATTCAAAATATAAATAAAAACTCTAAAACTTAAAATTTCAAAACTATAAATTAAAGGCCTAGTTAAAAAGGAAAGTTTTCAGATTCTTCTTTAAAACATCCAGAGTAACGGAGGTTCTAACTTTGTTAGGCAGTGCATTCCAAAGTCCTGGGGAAACCCTAGAAAAGGCCTGGATTTGATTCACCACCAACTGAGGCGGCAACTGCAACCAGACCTCCCTAGATTATCTTAATAGGCGGCGGGGTTCATGAAGAAGAAGGCATACTCTTCAATACCTTGGGCCCAAGCTTAGGTAGAAGGAAGCAGCATGTGTCCTCATTTGAGGCACCAGATCTTCAGTGTTAGATTCAGACCCTAACCCCACAAATACCAAACTATTGCCATCATCCCCACCTCTCCATAAGCCCCTCTGCCCCCTCCCCTTAGTCTGGGAGGGTCATCACCTCCAAGCTCTGATGGCTAACACTCAAAAGGGATCTCCCAACTATTTGCTCCCATTAAGGAAGTCTGAATCAGGTATCCTGGTTACTAGTCATCTCCCATACAGAAGAATCATTGGCCTTATTCCATAACAACACATATAGCAACATATGAGGTAATTTTAAAATCTCTGTCCTATCTTCTCCTTTCTGAGACTATAACCATGTGACTGCTAATTTCTTATCTCCTATTGGTGTCAGATGTTTGTGGAAGGAAGAAAATAATCTGTTCAATACCAGATTGGACTTTGAAAAAGTATAAAGAAGGAGAATTTTCACTTGTTTCATCAGCTATGCTTTTGGAATTCTTTTCTTTCCCCTGCCAACTTCTCTTCTCTTCACTTGGCTAGTACACAAAGTGGATGAACAATGTAGTAATTCTGTTTTGTGGAGATCTCTCAGAGCTCACAATCATCTGCCTGTCTGTTGGTGTCTTCCTTGGTTTTACAAGAAATTAGGTCAGTTTACTGTAAGGTTCTTAAGGGTATCTGAGTAGTAGCAGATGAAAAAGAGGAGGAGAGTCACTTATGCCATCTATGCTACCTTGGCATCAGGAGAATTTCTGTTTGTGCCCCTGAGGGGTGCTTTCCAGATTAGACCCTGCAACAGGGTCACAACGTATCTCTGAAGTGTGTTTCCTCACTTCCTGTGTTGTGACAACGCAGTCCCTACATTGACTGCAGGGTGCCGTTCATATTTCCAATGCCTTGTTTTGCATTTAATTGCTGCAATATAGTGCTATAAAATTGTGTATCCAGTGTTAAAGAGTTGCTGTTTTTTTGGGTTGTTAGTTTTCAGGAGACTGCTCTTCCTGCTGGGCGCTTTGCTATTTACGTTTTGAATGTGATTTGCCTGAATGGAAACATTTTGCAGCTATTGAGCGGCGCATCTGGAAAGCGCCAGGAAGGTATATCCACTGAAATGCATTGAGAATATAAATATAATATTTTTCTAGGCTGTGTTCTCACAACCACAAGGTAAAAAAGTTCATCCAGATCAGTGAGTCCCATGGAACTGATTGTGAGAGTGCAGAACATTTCAGGACAATCCTGTTCAAGCTGCTCCAGTTAACCAGCATATCTATTCTGGTTAAGCAGAGTGGTTTGACCAGAATTGCCCTGAAATTCTAGACATGTTCAGATGTTACTGGGTGCAACAGTGCTCACAGTTACTGTTGCAAAGGCAAGATGGGAGTCCCACCCCACTGCTGCCACTCACATCCTCCTGCCAGGTGCTCACGGTTGCGGTACCATTGTGTGAAGGGGGGAGCACTGTCACCATGATGACTGTCTCTTTTGTGAGTGGCAACTTCAGGTGATTCAGGCCGCTGCTTACAGAAGTGTCGGCTATCACAGTCTGGGTGCTTCTCCTTCACACAAACACCACCATCATCATGAGTGCCTGGCACAGGGGCGGAACCTCCATTGGACGAACAGGTTCAAAGAACCTGGGCCACCGCCCCCAGGAGCTGTGAGCGTGACCCCAAACACGCCCCCATGTCTGACATCAGATGTGAGGGGGGGCATTATTTCGCTCCCAAATGGGGCTATGCAGCCCCATTTGGGACAGAAATCAGCCCGTGCTGCATTGGCAGCACTGCCAGAATGGCTCTCCCTACCTTTAAAGGCAGGTAGAGTCACTCCAGCCTGCACTGCCCAGCGCAGCATGGGCTGATCTCCCTTCCCTTCTGACGTCAGATGCAGGGGCATGGCTATCCGGGTCCCTACATCTGACATCAGATGGTGGGACATGGGCCGCCACCAGCCTCCCTACATGTCTGTCCTGGCAGGTGGGGTGAGTGACGGCAGCAGGGTGGGACTTCCTCACTGCATTTGCAGCTGTAACTGTGAGCACTGCTGCACTCCGTAATGTCTGAATGAGCCTTCTGTATACTCATGATCAGCTTGGTGGGGCTCCCTGATTAACTTTTTACCAGAAACCACGTGACTGTGAGAATGCAGCCCTAATAAATTTCACACATTATTATGCTTTTTTTCTGCTGCTGTTTTGGGCGTTGCCCTCCTTTTTTCATAGCAACCTACCTAAACCATAGAGTACAAAAATAACCCCACTATATTTTGATGCTGGGGATGTGAGATCTAGCTATGTAACAAGAATAGTATAGTTCTGAAAGATGAAAACTCTTGTATTCTGATATTTCTTTCCCTCTACTGCTGCACCCCAGGTGATGGAGGGAAAGTTCTGATGGCAAGTGGATGGATCAAGAAGCATGACAAATGGGTGAGTAGATTGTTGATTCATGGTTGGAGCTCCCAGACAACTGTGACACAGCAGAAAGATATAGTCCATTACATGCTCTCTGTGGAATCTTGGGCTCTGGGTGGTGTCTTTGAGGCTTAGCTCTCCATCCTTAAAATGGAAGGAAGATTGGAGGCATTTGGGTTCCATAGCTCCCCAAAGCAGGGATTTACAGACATTTCGGAGCTATAACATTTTATTGTGCAGAGATCTTTTTCCTTTTGAAAAGCTTTGCAGGGCTAATACCAGGTGAAGACATGGCATAAATCACAAACAAACAGCCAAATAAAGGCTGCTGAATTTTCCCTCTCTTTTCCGTGGAATTGTCTCTTCACAGTTCATCAGTTTTTATAGCAGAGATTTAGGAGAGCTAAAGACCTAACTCCAGATAAAAGTTGTGGATATTGTGTTAAATCAAGGGAGCTACTCTTACCGTACCCTTTCTTGGCTGGGAGTCAACAAGAAGGAACTTGGATACTTTATTTTCATCTGAAGGGCTGAGTTGGCTTGTAATTCGGTTATAATACAGAACAACTATTGGAAACAGTTTCTACTCTGAACTATCAAAAGGCCTGTAATAAATCCTAATAAGGCATCCATCCTATGATAAATGTTCTGTTTTCCACTAGGAACTTGGCTGCCATCCCCAATGGAGTAAGCAGCAACCTCAAAGCCATGTTTCTAGAAATGTGCAGTTACATTACCTCAGAATTTATAATATAATTACACACAACTACATAGCTAATGTTAGGTATTTTACAGGCAGAGTACTCCTACTTTTGGTACACCAACTAGTTATATACGTTGTAGTTAATTAATAAACAATATCAAGTTGTCAAAATGGTTTACATAGCAAAAAGAATGACAAGTTGGTTCCCTTTTACCAAAGGACTCACAATCGAAAAAGAAACACAAAGGAGACAACAGCAATAGCCACTGGGAGGGACTCTGTTTGGGGGTAACTAGAGGCAGTTGCTCTCCCCCTACTAAATTGCCATTTCCTGATTAAGAGGACGACCTCAAAACAGTGGTGCGTCAGCTGGTAACCTCAAGGCTTGACTATTGCAATGTGCTCTATGTGGGGCTGCCTTTGTACATAGTTTGGAAACTTCAGTTAGTTCCAAATGTGGAGTTAGTTCAAAATGTGGTCTCTGGAGTAACCCGGAGAGACCATATTATGCCTGTTTTAAAACTGCTGCAATGACTGCCGATATGTTTCGGGCAAAATACAAAGTGCTTTTTATTACCGTTAAAGCCCTGAATGGCTTGGGTCCGGGCTACCTTAGAGAGTGCCTTTTTCTGTATGATTCCAATCACATGTTGTAATCATCTGGAGAGGTCCATCTCCAGTTACCACTGATATGTCTGGTGGTGACTTGGAGCCAGGCCTTCTCTATAGCTGCTCCTGGTCTATGGAATGCACTCCCGACAGATATCCGCAGTTTAGGCTTGTTGTTGGCCTTTAAGAGAGCCCTAAAACATACTTGTTTGGCCTGGCCTTCCAAGGTTTTAAAAATGTTTTTAAGTATTTTAATTGGAGATGTGGTAAACAGCCAACAACCTGGATGGCTTTAAGAGGGGTTTAGATAATTTCATGGAGGAGAGGTCTATTGACGGCAACTAGTCGGAGGACTCCAGGCCACCTCCAACCTTGCGGGGGGGAGTGCCTCTGGGTACCAGTTGCGGGGGAGTAACAGCAGGAGAGAGGGCATGCCATCAACTCCTGCCTGTGGCTTCCAGCGGCATCTGGTGCAGGGTTACCAGAACCTAAGGGGTATACTCGTGGGTCAAATGGGCCATAAGCCAGAATTTGGCTTTTTTAAAGCCAAATCTGGCCACCTAGATCTGGTGGGCCACTGTGCGAAACGGGATGCTGGACTAGATGGGCCTTGGGCCTGATCCAGCAGGGCTGTTCTTATGGTTTTAAATGGTATTTAATTGTATTTAATGTTTAAATTGTTTTAAGCAGTATGTTTTATATGGTGTTTGTTTTTAGGCCTTTTTAAACTTCTTGTGCACCACCCAGAGCCTTTGGATGGGACAGTCTATAAATGTAATAAAAATAAATAAATAAACAAAAGAGAAAAATGTGCCTCTTTGCCCAGTTTTAAAGGTATGTTAAAGTATGTTGAATGGAGAAAGTGCATATAAACCAGCCATTATGCACATATATTTATTGGACATTATGGAGAATGTCCACAAATGAGTAGTACGAACAAGGGATTTTGCATATTGCCTATGTGCGTGGTCTCCAAATGATGCTGAAGAATCTGAAAAATGTCTAACCATCAATAGGTTATTCCACACACTGCCTGATCAGAAGTCATATTCACCACTTTGAGACTATGCACCATGACTGATCAACATATGTGTGCATCATACAGCATGATTTGGAGGTTTTTTATCTGCACTGGAAAATCTCCACCATTCTAGGGATGTACTCAAAACGCAATTCGGCATCTGAATCACAGCACAATCCCTTTAAAACCAAGGGCTTACATAGCCCCTTTAACAAGAGAGAGAGTAGGTCCATACCTGGTGCTCCTCCACTTGCCGCCACTTCTGTAATCCTGGCACTCTGCCCGGATATCTTTGTGTGCTGGGGGGGGGAGGTGTCTCCCAGCTGCCCCTGTGCAACACTGGCAACCATGCTGACCACACAAATGGCTGCCGTGGTGCATGTGTAGAGGCCATTTGTGTGCCAGCATCCCTCAGGTACAGCTGGGAGATGCCCCACCAGCACACAATCATATCTGGGGGGGAGTGCTGCGATTACGGAAGTGGCGGCCAGCAGAGGAGGAGCAGGTATGGACCTGCTCTCCTCCATGTTAAGGAGGCTGTGTAAGCCTCAGTTTTAAAGGATGTGCCAGTGTATGAGGGACCTGTTGCAAGTGACTGAAGAAGAAACAGAGGCCTTTGCCTTACTAGAGGATATTGCTTCTAGGGATGTGTGAACAGGTTTGATGGTCCAATATTGAACCAACCTCCGCCCTTGGTTCGGTTCACTGTCAGACACACACACCCAGCTGGGGGTGGGGAAGTTTGCGATCCTTTAAAAAAAAAATTAAATTGTACTCACCCCCTCCAGGGGGCTTCTCCGAGGCCATTGGAGGGGGTCTCCAAAGGTTCCCCCTCTCCCTGCCATCTTACATTATGCTCCAAATTGCCCAGTCCAGACGGTCTTCGTCCTTTTCTGGGCCTCACCCCCATCACGGTGGCCATTTTGGAGGCTGCCATGCATGCCCAATGGGCCTCTGCGTAGCCTGGGTCCTGACCATGGGCCGAAGATTTGGAGCATAATAGAGGCTGGTGGGGGGAGGGGGGACCTCTGGAAGAACACCTGCCCTGTGGCCTTGGGAAGCCCCCCAGAGGGGGTGAGTACAATTTCTTTTTAAAAATATGTATATTTCAAAGGATCATGAAACCCGCCCACCCCAAACTGAACTGAAGGGGAAGGTTCAAGGGGGTGTAGAACCAAACTGGCCTGGTCCAGTTCGGGTCCAGTTCTGACTCGAACTGAACCAGGCCAGCCGGTTTTGTGCACAACCCCAATTGCTTTATGACAAAGGCAGAGAGTGGTCCAGGCTGCCTGGAATACCTAGCCTGGACACAGGTCAATAATGTCATTGGTCAACACTGGGTGTTACTAGCCACGTTCGTGGTGGAGATCCATTTACTCCTGCCACAACCATAAGGGCATTCCTTTCTCCTTCTCCCTCAATTGCCATGCTCTAGAAGTGGCCAGGTAGTGCATTCATCCCACTGCATGCACTGCCACTGAAATAATTCACTGGGTTGGGTGGTATCAGGGAGATGGCAAAACACAGACCTGACAGTGTCTCACATGATGTGCAGCAGTACAGATATGTAAAGCTGTGTGCCCCGAGGCCTGCTGCAGATTCCTAAGACAGCCCCCAAGCTGTTCAGAAGCAGGGTTGTGCACATTCTGGATGCAGTTGCACTCCCTCTGAAGGAGCAGGTTTGTAGTTTGGGGGTTCTCCTGGACCCAGTGCTGCTCCTAAAAAAGTCAGGCGGTGGCAGTAACCAGGAGTGCACTTGCTCAACTTCAGTTGGTGTGCCATCTGCGCCACTTTCTTGGGAGGGCTGATCTGACCTGTCACCCATGCCTTAGTCATGTCACATTTGGATTACTGCAATGTACTCTATGTGGGGCTGCCCTTGTTAAGTATTCGGAAACTACTACAGATGCTGCAGGATGTGGCTGCCAGATTGATTCTGAGCCTGCTTGCAGTGCATATATCACTCCAGTCTTGAAGGCACTGCACTGGCTGTCAGTCTGTATCTGGGTACAATTCAAGCCGCTGGTTATTAGCATTAAAGCCCCTAAATGGCTTGGCCCCCAGGTACCTTAGGGACCATCTGGTCCCAGCCAAATCTACCCACCTGACTAGATGGGCTGGGAGGGCTCTGCTCCACGTGCCAACACCTGCTGAGGCCCATTTGTCGAGCATGCAGGACAGGGCCTTCTCAGTTGTTGCCCCAGGCTGTGGAGCTTGCTCTCAGCTGAGCTGAGACCCACTTGACTCCCTCTTTCCCCGCCTTTAGGAAGAAAGTGAAGCCTGCCCTTTTTATCCAGGCTTTTGGCCAATTAGGTGTCCTAGGTGCTTTTTAAACTTTTAGCTGAATGTGTTCCATTTTTATTGAATTGTTTTTATCTTGTTGTTAACTGCCCTGGGATCTTGGGATGAGGGCAGTATATAAATATAAATAAATAAAACAAGTAGCACTACTGCAAATTTCCCTACTGTGGTGAGAAAGGGAAAGTGCTGTAGTGCTCTGAACAGTGTCAGGCTGCCTTAAAGTCCTGGAGCTCAGCATTAAATCTCTGTAATGCTGCACATCATGTCAGCCAGTAGCCCACTTGCAAACTGTTTCTCTGTAATAAAAAGAGGACGAACATGAACCTTCAAAGCAGAAATTACCCATTTTAGACAGGAATATAAATTTCAAGGCTAGGCAACTCCAACTGTTGTGAGGATCAAGTGTGTAGAATTAGCAAACAAATACTATCCTCCCATTAAGTCACTGCACTGGCAAGTTATATAAAGACAGTCTTGAAGAGGAAATGTTCTCAGTGTGGTGAGATATATATATATATATATATATATATATATATATATATATATATATATATATATATATATATTTACCAGCCCATGAGAGGCAGTCAGGGGCAGGGGTAAGAAGCAAACTGTAAAACTAGCCCTGTTTGGAACAAGCAAAAGAATTCTGCAACTTTAGAGATATTTCATCCAACTGCAATGCATTTGCAAAAGCGCCATGTGAAATTGAACAGCTGAGAAGGGAAGCCATAGCACCAAAGTAACTTCAGTGTGGCTGTGTTGTAAAACTGTCACAAGAGAGAAGACAGTGGCATGTTTGGAAGAGTTCCTTAAAGGCATGTTGAATTCTGGCACGAGAAGGCAATGATGGCTTTGAACAGAAAGCTGCATTATTCCCGCCCAGGATCATATCAGAGTTTGGTGGATTCCAGGCAGGACCCACAGGCTTCAGTGGCACTTCTTGGCCTGTGCTTCTGTGATCTGCCTTGAGAATTGCACTCTCCTTCATCCTGCCACACTACATGGTACAGAAAAAGCTACCTGGCATTCCATTCTCCACACCTTATGATCCACATATCCTAGGCAGCAGCAACTCAAGCTATTTGGGTGTCTGAGGCAAGACAAAAAATAACACCAAATCCCCCCCCACTCAAAATATTTTGAAAGGGGCTGAGGGGGGTGCTGCTGATTGCTGGCAGCCTCTGCTCATCACCTTGGCCACTTTTCTCAAGGGGACTGGGTCAAAAAGAAGACGTTGCCAGCAAACAAGCCTTTCAAGGGATGGCATGGGAGCTTCTTCTATGTGAAGAGGGGAGGTTGCCTACATCCTCCCACTTTTCACCAAACCCTTGCAAAGGCTTTGCAAGGATTAGATCCAAAGCTCTCAGTCTAACCCTTGCAAAGCTCTGCAATGACTCTGCACAAGGGAATGTTCCCAGCAGCACTTTGCAGCCAAGGACAGAACCGTAATAGAGCAGATGGATTCAAAGAACCCATCATGCCCTGTGTTGGGGAGCTGCAGAGTGTCCAGAGGAGCCATTGAGCTCCCCCAGCCGGGGTTCCTACTGCTGCTGCTGCCACTGCCTCCCTTGGCGGCTGGCCTGGCTCTTTATCTCCTCCTTCCATCGGCCAGGCTCTTGGCTGATGGAAGGAAGGTGTGCACATGCTCCATTGCCACTACCAGCTGCCTCTTTGAGCAGCAAACTGAGCCGCCACTGGACAGGAGGCACTGTGAGGAGAGGGGAGACTACCCATGCAGTGAACACAAGCCCACTTTCCACTCGCTTCACCCTTTTATGCAGCCTTTGCAATCCTGGATTAGGAGCTCCCGGTCCAACCCTTTCAGGTAAAATAAAAAAAACTCTCTTCTCCCTACCTGGTGAAGAGGCAGCAGCCACCACTCCTGCTCTTCTTCTGGCTGTATTACACCTTCTGCCTTTTCAAAAGGTAGATGGCAGACAAGTTGGAGTGACATAAGTTACGTTTCACCACTTTCTACCCCTCCAACTTCCCCACTTTCTGCCCTTTGAACAGGTAGAAAGTTGGATGTGGTAGGGAGGGAGGGAGGAGGTGGAAAGACAGTGGCAGTGGCTGCTGCATGGCAAACAAACAAACAACCATGCCAACCCTAAGAAGTTATGGTAAGAACTAATCTGCCTACTTTCCTTTCACTGTTCCTACAACTGGACGAAATTTGGTCCAAATCGGTAAGCCAGTTCACAAGTTAGCCCATGTGCCTCTAACATTCATGTGTCCACCATCTTGAACTGGGGTAGGTGACATCATCATAAACTATGTTTCTGAGGTGTCCCTATGTGTCCCTACAACTCTACCAAATTTGATCCAAATCAGTTCCTTCTTGTGACTCAAATGTTAATGTGTCTACCATCTTGAATTGGGGTGGATGACATCATCACAAACTATGCCATTGTGGTGTCCCTATGTGTCACTTACTAAAGCTGTACCAAATTTGGTTCAAATCAGTTAGATGGTCCACAAGCAGCCCAAGCACCCACACAGCCCTGGCACTGGGGTTAAGAATGCACTTGTGCCCTTAAACTCGGCTAAGGATCGGGCTTAAAAGTAAGGTTAGGCTGGCCGGGATCCAATGTTCTCTCAGCCATCAAACCAAACAGGAACTGAACCTGTTCTCACATCCCTAGCATTTATGTCCTACATCACTTTTAACCTAGGTAGTGAATCTGGGCTACTCAAGTATGGAACTGCTGGGCCAAGAGCACTCCCACTACCCCAGATGACCACAGGTTGCTGGGTTAACCCTCTCCTACCTAGGAATTTCTGGTTGTGAGAACAGGCTCACAACAGAATTATTTTTTAAAAAAACAGGGTGGTTTTTTTTTGTATTTTCCCATAAAGTTTAATTTAGTAACTTCTACTTCTGAGAATATCATGCCCAAGAAGATATACCATAAATATGTCTTTTGTCTTTAGTTTAAAATGTCAATACTTTTAAAAAAAAAAACCCTACTCACTCACAAGCAATTATCTGAGGGCATTTTTATATAGTATAGCGAATCTTGTCTCCGATGTTGTTTAACATCTACATGAAACCACTGGGAGAAATCATCAGGAGATTTGGTGCAGGGTGCTATCAGTATGCTGATGACACCCAAATCTATTTCTCCATGTCAACATCATCAGGAGAGGACATAACCTCCCTAAATGTCTGCCTGGAGGCAGTGATGGTCTGGATGAGGGATAACAAACTGAGACTGAATCCAGATAAGACAGTGGTACTCATTGTATGGGGTCGAAACTTGAGAGAAAATTTTGATCTGCTTGTTCTGGATGGAGTCACACTTCCATGGAATGAACAGGTACACGGTCTAGGGGTGATTCTGGATCCAAGCCTCTCCCTGGTGTCCTAGGTTGAGGCAGTGGCCAGAAGTGCCTTTTATCAGCTTTGGCTGATACGCCAGCTGTGTCCGTTTCTTGAGATAAACAACCTCAGAACAGTGGTACGTCTGCTGGCAACCTCCAGACTGGATTACTGCAATACACTCTATGTGGGGCTGCCCTTGTATGTAGTCCAGAAACTACAGTTGGTCCAGAATGCATCAGCCAGGTTGGTCTCTGAGTAATCTCGGAGAGACCATATTTCTCCCATATTGAAGGAGCTACACTGGCTGCCGATATGTTTCTGGGCAAAATTTAAGGTGTTGGTTATAACCTATAAAGCTCTAAATGGCTTGGGCCCTGGGTATTTAAGAGAGCGTCTTCTTCATCATGAATGCCACTGCCCACTGAGATCATCAGGAGAGGTCCGTCTGCAGTTGCTGCCAGCTTGTCTGGGGACTACTCAGGGATGGGCCTTCTCTGCTGCTGCCCCAAGGCTTTAGAATGCACTCCTTACTGAAACAAGAGCCTCCCCATCTCTGACAGCTTTTTAAAAAGTCTTTAAAGATGCATCTGTTCACCCAGGCTTTTAATTAAATATTATTTTGATGATTTTGATGCTGTTTTAAAATACTTTTTAAAATTTTAAATTGTTGTAACGTTTTAAACTTTTTGTTTTTTTGTTTTTACTCATGTTTTACTTTTTCTATTTTTATTTTGTTGTAAACCTCCCAGAGACATAAGTTTGGAGCGGTATAAAAATGTGTTAAATAAATAAAATAAATATAGTGAAGCTCTTCTCACGATCAGTGAGAAGAGCTCTGGAGGCGGTCTGCGGGGAGATCAGGCTACACTCACTCTTCCCATAGATGAGCAGCTGTCCTTGCTTGGGTGGAAGGCTCGCCCACCCAGATGAGCACTGTCTCCTGCCAGTAGCTCTGAGGATCAGGGTGCAGGGAAACGCTGCCACACATGGCCCTGCCTCTGGAGCTCAAATAATGCACCATGCGAGTGTGTTGTGCATTATTGGGATCCCCCCTCTCTCCAAGTGTCCCAGCACATCATGAGCACAAAAATGGAGGGAGGCTACTTAGGCGGGTTTGCTGCCGCCTGCCGTGCAGCCACTGGGATCAGTCCCAGTCCTTGTGGTTCACACACGCGTGCAAAACCAAGCTGGGCTCCCTTAGCCCGCTTTTGCACGCTTGTGTGAATAGCCTCATTATGTAAAGGAAAACCCAGTTTTGTCTGAGTGTACACTCAACAAGGCGCTGTATCTAATTAATGTCTCTCTGATGAGTGGATTAACGAACAGACTTGCTTCACATTTTTAGGTGTACACTTGAAATACCTTAAGTGTGAAGAGGCCATCCTTGATTCAGTTGACATTCAGCAGGGTTTTTCTGGTGTGTGTATGGGGGGGAAGTACCAAGGTTCAAGACTGCCTATGAACCAAACCTACCTCTGAGCTGGAAGCTAATCACTTTGGTGCTAATCACTGATGCACATGTGTGGACTGGGGCTGATCATGGTTGAGGAAACATTATTTTGCTCATACTTCTCTTTTTAGTCACACATTTCTATCTCAAATTTAGTCCTGAGCCAATTTAGCAGAACTTTCAACAGCAAAAAAGATTTCTGGTATACCAGCCTAGATCACTTGAAACCTGGTATGCATTAACCTGTCTGGAGGTGGGCAAAAAGAGACAGATGAAAAGCAACAAGCAACAGCTCACCTGAGCTCTCTCACTAACTGGCTACAGTTCTGAGACCCAACTTTCAATGTATTCCACACATGTATGAAAAAAGAGTAGAATGAAATTTTAGGTACCCAACATCAGTGTGTGAAAGCTGCCATTTCAGAGAGAGTGGCAAAATGCCTGCTGAATGACAAGCCATCTCTTGTGAAAAATCACTTTTTATGCTGCTGAGGTGAGTGATAAAGTCTTGTGGAGCCCACTGTCCTCGCAATATTGCAGACCTTCACATTTTCTCCATGGACACTTGTGTCTGTGTATGAATACTCTGCTGATCTCTCAGCAATGTTCAATCCCAGGGTCAGAAATAGTGGCCATTTTTAATCCACACAGAATTGAATAAAGATATCCACAGCATTTTTGTCCTTTACGAGGAGACTAGTAGTGCAACAGGGCATCCTCTCATTCAGAGTCATGTGGCTGAAACGGTGGAGTAGGATGAAGAAGCTGTGGCAGTGCCATGACCAGTGGGGAGAGGGTGGAAATACCACAAACTAACAAAGGGTTAAAAATGGATACTTAACATTTTTGCAGAGCAGAAAGCAGGAGGATGGATGAGTTAGCCAAAATCCAGACATTTTTGAGTAGGATTATTCTTAGTGAAATTAAAATGACATTAAACATGATGCTGAATAATAAGAGGGAGCAGAGTTAATCATCTTTGCAAAATCCTTGCAGCTATGTTTGTTAATAAGGAACCATGCGAGGTCACTGTTATAGTAGTATTTGTTATTTTTAACATAGCCCACAGGATTTAGACCAGTTCTCCAGGAGATGTAAATAAGGTGAATTCAATTAAGTTATGCTCTTTTACACCCAGTTAGAGTATGGCCCTTTTATTTTATTTTATCCTCACCCCCACCGCTTTCCTAAATCCCTTTTTCCACCAAAAAGTCTTACATGAGGGAAGGAAAGGCGATTTTAGGAAATCTGATTCATTTCAATTAAAATCCTGAGCATTAATCACATGCTTGACACTCTAAACGTTTCCAATTAATGCCTAGCTTAAAACCATATGTGCTACAGATTCCAGTTGAAAGATCTATCTGTGACAGGTAACCTCAGGGAAAAAAACCCAGTAACATATGGCTGGACACAAGTGGAATCAGGAGGCATGTGCCCACTAGAACCTGGAGTGGGGACAAAGAAACAAAACCCAGAGTATCAACATTCTGTTATAAGAGGAGACTGTAGAGGTTTGTTATCAAACCCAGGGAACTGAACACTATTTATTTATTCATTTAATTTAGAGTCTGCCCCATTCCAAAGGCTCGGGGAAGGCAGCAAAACATTTTTGAAATGTGTTCCAAAAACTGATTTCAAATTAGATTAATATAACAAAACGTAACAAAGGCTAAAGCTCTCAAGAGGCTAGTCAAAGGACAAAGTCTCAAACAAAGATCTTCCAGCTCTTTAGCAGTTACTGATCACAGGCCTATGTATTGCGATTGAAATGGCAGGACAAACCTATGGACTTTGAGGTTGCTGCTGCTACCCTCAAATTTAGACCAGCATAACCAGTTGGTATCCTTGGCTCTCCAGCCTCAATATCAAAAGCATATTAAATAGTGGTAGAAACAAGCACAATTACAGAGAACCTAGTAACATGGTCACCACCCACTAATCACAATGCTGTTCCTGATGTTCCCCCATGTTGCCCATGTATGAGAGGCACCAATAAGGAAGCAGCAATAGCAAGAACTAGCCGACCCCGCACAGAGCATCTGTGCGCTCTTTGGGGCCAGCAGTTACCACTTCTCCCCACCTTCTGCCCCAGTCTCCACTTCCAGGCCCAGCTGCCTCTCCTCCCCACTGCCACTTCTGCCCCCCCTCCCCCCGCTCCTGGGCCTTGCCTCCGTGGCTGGGCTGAGCCCGCTGCTGCCTTTGGCCTCTGCAGCCAGGCCTGCCGCAGCGACCACTCCTCCTGGGTGTGCCTCAGCCAATCAGGCCCGTCCGCTGCCCAGCCAATCAGCTGGGCACTGGGACGCACATTCCAAGGCACACCCAGGAGAATTAAATATATAGATAGATGCCTTGTTGACATAACAACCCCCATTCCACACCCCTACCCACACACAATTTCACAACTGATGCAAGGTTGTGTCTGCATGTATTTTAAGATGGGGTTTAAAATATCACCCAGGAAATGTGTGATGGAACACTTTGGCAGTGCATGAGGCTATTCTCACAAGCAGCCAAGCCCAGGCTTCGGGATCGTGTGGCAGTGCGAACTGCTTG
The DNA here is from genome assembly GCF_027244095.1 of Hemicordylus capensis. Lineage (NCBI taxonomy): Eukaryota > Metazoa > Chordata > Lepidosauria > Squamata > Cordylidae > Hemicordylus > Hemicordylus capensis. The sequence goes on from NC_069658.1 coordinate 385,609,599, forward strand.
CAGCTCACGCTGACACAGAGATGGGCACCTAGAGCGCCTGTCCCCTGGGGGAATCCCCCAGTGCAGTTTGCTTGGCGCGCAGTGCACTGTGAGATTCTTGGAGGCTGTGAACAACCCTTATGTGTTTTAAAGGAAGGTAGTTGTGAGAGGTAAATTCTCAATTTATAATGACATGAAAATAGAAGCAAAGGAATTGGTATTCTTACTGGAATCTGCTCCTGGAAGCAAATTGCTTCATGTTGCTTACTGATAAGGATGGTCTGGTTCTGGGGAAAATACCTGAAGGCACAAATAGACACAGGTTGACATCCTGACTAAGTTATTTATTTATCAATCAGTCAATCAATCAATCATATTTATATACTGCCTCATATATATGTCTCTAGGTGGTGTACACAATCCAAATTACAATAGGAAAAAAAAACGCACTCACAGAATAAAAACAATTCAGAACTATTCACAGAGCAAAAGAATTAAAATAATTTCACAAGATGAAAACAAACAGTTTAAAATTTTAATTAAAAGCCTGAGAAAACAGGTCTGTCTTAAGGGTCTTTTAAAAAGCAATAAGAGATGGAGAAACTCTTATTTTGACAGTGAGTGCATTCTAAAGCCCTGGGGTAGCCACAGAGAAGGCCTGACTGACCTCAAGTCGCCTCTAGATGAGCCGGTGGCAACCATAACCAGACCTTTCCAAATGTTCTTATGATCTTAATAGGTGGCAGGGTTCATGACAAAGAAGGCAATCACCTAAATACCCTGGTCTTAAGCCATTCAGGGCTTTATAGGTAATGCCCAGCACTTTGTATTTCACTCGGAAACATATTGGCAGCCAGTGTAAGCTACTCATGAGTAATCCTAGTTAACGCACTCATCCAATAAATTTCGGTGGGACTACCAATGAGTAAATTACTGCAATGGGACTACTCATGAGTAAATGACAGCCTGGCTGTCAGCCACAGATTAGATTATAATATCTTGAAGGAAACAATTTATATTTGGTTTTGGCATAAAGCAGGCATCTAAACAAAACTTGCACTAAATACAAAGGTGTCCCATTTTTATCTGAAGTAAATCATTCCATGATGCGTAGACTATGTACATTTACTCATGATTTGGAGTTGGGCTTCCTTCCTACTAAAAATCAACGTCACAAATGAGTAGGTGTGTAGTGATGACGAGGTCTAGGCCTCACTTAGAGCAACTGCTGGGAGGGTGAGCCTTTCCTAATAAGGGGGAGCGCCCAGGAAAATCAAAACAGAAGGACCAGTCCAGAGGACTGGGCAGGATCTACACTCAGAGACACCAGCAGAAGAGGAGAAAGCTTTGTTCTGTGTGTTTGTTCTGTCCCAAGAGTGCCCTGAGGAAGCAGCTGGCTGAGAAGCTGCTTGGGAAATGGGAGGCCACAACAGCCTGGAGACAGTAGGAAGATCTCTGCCTGTGCGAGTATTATTAAGGCAGGGACCAGTTCAGTTAGATGCATGACAGAAGTTATTTTCCTTTACTGTATTGCTTGAATATGGGTTGCCTGGTTAATAAAAACTTCTCTCTCTTACAATCTGCTTTATGAAGAGACAATTGTTCTTATTGGATACTCTTGTTTTTCTTTTAATCTAATAATAAACCCTTGTTGGTGAAGTGTACTACTCTTCATTCTGGGTCTGTCATAGTCACATGCCTCTGGAGGCCTAGGAATGCTCAGCCCCTTCAAGGGAGGGCTTCTTTTGCCACTATACCCCTCCTCCCCCCAAATCTTATATGGAGAGGGTGGTTTGTCCCACACTAAAATAAAGTGGATGGTGGCAGCCTATTGTGAATCCCTCACAATCAAGGATTCACTCCAGTGAACTCCACCCTCCTCCTCTGGCTCTGGTAGGAACTATGACAAGGTGACAAAGGAATACGTTTTTCATTTCTGTGTTCTACATTACCTGCAGAATCTGGCAGTCTAGGGGCATGGGTTCTTGCTGGTCTTCTAGGGGCACAGCCTTCTTCCTGTTAACTGGAGTGAGAGTGAATGAGTGAGTGAATGAATGAAAGGCATTTTGTGGACAGTGAAAAGGTATTGCTTATACACAGCACTCCGTGCAGATGGCTGAGTGTTTGGCTGTGGTGTTGCTGACCTGTAAGGAGGTGAAGAGTGATGCTTGACAAGCAACAGCCCCTATCAGGTGTTTGTGCCATGAGAGGTGTTACTGCACTAAGGTGTGTGTTATGTTCTGTAGAGAGCAGTACCAATGGCAAATATGTTTATAATATAGGTCACTTCTTCAGGATATGGTTCAGCTAGATTTAGACCTCAACGTAACATACTCCCTCACGGTTTCATTATTATTCTCCAAGTTTCAGGTAAATGGCCTAGTGTAGGGCATTTGTGGTAGGAAGGAGGGAGGGGAAAATGCCAGTTAGCTGGGCCCCAAAGACAAAGAGTCTAGGCACTATATTTAACTTCTAAAATGAGAAATATCACAGCATTCTCTAATTTGGAACTTGTTCCTCCCAATTTCAGATGTGACAGGCTTGGCTGTGATTATGCATTGGTGAGTGCAAGTTCTTGTTTTCATGTTCCAGGAGTCTTTGGCTAATGACAGATGCCACCCAGCCTGATTGCTCCACACAAGCAAGTTGCGGACATGGGTACCTTGGCAACCCCTCTCACAGTCTTGGTGACTGCCGCGAGGAAGCAGTCCAAGTGGGCCCTCTGCCAGTCTGGTCACCCATCGGGACATATACATTATTGTTGTTGCCCGGCTTGATGACCCCACTCTCCTGGGGGACGCTGGAAATTGGGGCTCCCCTCCCCTGTGATTCCCCACTGTGGTCCATCTGCATATGCCGCAACGTCACTCTGATCCCAGGAAATTTGAATGCAAGTTTAAGATCTGTCCATAGTCCCAGTATTTCCCCAGGCTGCCCACTCGGCAACACGCTGGACTAGGGGTTTATGGAATAAGGGAGGCCAGTGGGATCAGACTGACGTTTCCTGAGATCAGACCGACGCCCCATACAAGCAGGCCACCCTTTTTTGGATGGCTCAACTCATGAGCACGCAGTCCAAAGGAAGACCAAAGGTTTTTGAGCCTAAGGTCCTCCCCAACGGACTGGCCCTCTCATGAGATGGCTAGTCCCCAAGCAGCAAACTGACACTGGGACAGAAGTGTGGTTTGGTCTCCGTGGACTGCTTTGCCGGGGTGAGCCATTGCAAGAGCATCCTTGGTCACAGTGAGCCAGGCCTCAGGATCCTTTGCCCTTCCTCATATACATTTCCCCTCCTAGGAAATCATCTTGTTCCCTTCCCTTTACTGAGTAACAGAAAAATAGTGCCCCTCAGCATCCGCCCCCCTGCCAGAAATTATGCTTATGTGAGACTGTTTTTTTCTGGGACTCTTATGAGGGTGGTAGTACAATCATTGTCAGATGAAGGGCTTGCATGGCATTCAAAGGGATTTAAATGCCCTTTCCCTGATTTAAATCCCCTTTCCGTTTAGCCCAAAATGTGGCTGAAGTTGCTGTAGTTGAGCTTATGGCTAGGTTTGCTGCTAAAGGTGCTACTGTTGCAGCGATTGCAATGCTAGGAAGTAACGGCAGGAGTCATAAGTGTGTGAGAGAGAGCAGCTAGTGCCAATATTGTTACTGCAGCGCAGGCACTGTGGCTGGCAGTGGATGCTGGGTCAGTGATTCTTTTTTGGCCATTTTTGGACTGCTTTTGAAATGTGTGTTCTGTGCTGGGAGGAACAGATTCCCTTTTACTGTGTGGTTCTGCAGTGTTTTGCAAGGCAAGTTGCAAAATGCATTGCAAATTGCAATGCAAAGCTTGTGTGCCCTCTGTGAGTGCAGCTTGTTTAAGCTATAGGGAACAATAGGGAACCCTATGCGGGTTTGGGGAAAAGGATAAAAATTTGTTAAAAATTGCCCGCTTGCCTATTTCTTTTGTGGATTGGGTGGTAGGTAGCACCCATCATGCCTTACCACATAACCCACTTTGGTGTCAATAGGAGCTACCCGTGGGGAACAATGGGGTGATTGGAGTGTTTCCATTGTTCCCTATGGCCGAAAGACTCTAAAAGTTTCAAATTGGTTCCATTGAAACAGCCGGCTCGAACTCTGTTTCACTGGAACATTTTGTCCATTTTGTGTTTCATTTTGTGCTCAAAACGTAATGCAAAATCTGTTTTGTGCACATTCCTTCTTAGCGCTTCTCCACCCCAAACAACATATCTGCTACCTGAGCTCTTGCATAACACTCCTTCATAGTTTGACCTTTTGGCTTTTGACTGATCCATGAGACAACTCAAGTTCCAATTAGTCCTCCATATTCTATTGAATCCCTTCCTGTGTCCTTGGTCAGATTGATTTTTTTTTCCCTTACCTTCTGGCTTCCACTTTCTCTTGTTCTGCTGTGATCACAATGTTTCAGAAACTTACAAAGTCTTGCAGTTCAGTTTCTGGAAAAGTGGGCCATTAGAAGACTCCATTCGATGCAATTTGACAATCCTAATTGTACACTGCTGAATCAAAACACCATATTCAGTCTTTCTGCATTCCTCTTTCAATATGAAATGCTCAAACATTAACATACCATCTCTTCAATTAGAAAAGAAAGGAGCAGTAAGATTTCCTTGCTGCTTCTTGTCCACTGAGTTCCTCATATCTCACTCTTTCTTTCCTCAGTACAAAATCTTGATCAAAGCACGGATAAAAGGTGACCGGGCTAGTGTGCAGCCAGCTGAGTAGCTCATGGGGCATCAGTGTCACTAGTCCACCCCCCTTTTCCTGGTAACGAAGAATAAACATGCGATACGCATTGAAGAGAAGCATATGGTTTAAAACAGCAGTTTTAATTTAAAACAAATACGGTGTCAAGTTTGTGATTAATATCTTTTCCCACTGAAATGAATATGAAGGCTGGTTATTATTTTTGGTTTCTCTCTGTTTATATGGAGCTGAACCTGCACTGTAAATGAATGAATAATGGTGATGACGGAAGGCAGTTAAAATAGCTGAATGAAAAGATTTGGATTTTGTCCAGGGCAGACTCCTACTATTCTGACCTGAAATGTGAGCTTTATTTATATGCCGGGCTTTTGATCCCTTCCTGTGATTGGCTGATGCTGCCCCACCAATGAAGATGTTTTGCATCACTGCCATGTTACTCTGCAAGGGTGCATATAATCTTTAAAGCTCAGAGGGATCAGGTTACAATGCCGAGACAGGCTATACGACAAATTCATCCCTAGGGATAAAGGAAATGCCAAGGCATGGGCTGACTGGGTTACAACATCCCATGCTGAAGGCTATAACATGACTGCAAGTTACAGCTTCCTGCAAACATCTTCCACAGAGCAGAGGGAAACTGATATGAAAGTTCAACATTAATGGGTAGTATAATTGCATTTCTTCTGGAACCAAGGACAATCTATATTTGCCCTACATTTGCTTAATTTATACCATGTATTCAAGTTCCAGAGGATAGCCATTTTAGCCTGTTACAACAAAAGCAAAAAAGAAGTTTGTGGCACCCTAAAAACATATAAATTTATTGCAAGCATAAGCATAAGTGGTCTAGTACCCACTCCATCAGACGTATGTATGTAGACAGACAGACAGAGACAGAGGATACACTTCATCATGCATCAGATGAAATGGTCTGTAGTCCATGTGAGTTTATACTACAATATGTTTCTATGATGCCATGAGACTCTTTCGTTGTCCATTCAGATTACAGTATTTGGGGTTTCCCAGAATTGCTAGATGTTTGGCTAGGATACGGATAGTAGAGGATAAAGGCAGAGGGGAAGTGGGACTAACTGAGGAAGACTGATGATCTAAGAAAAGTGTAGGAGTCTAGAAAGATAATATTTCGGATGCCATCGAGCCACATATAAACACTTTTCACTCCCACTAATGTCAATGGGTGGAAGTTAAGCACATATTCAACCATCTTCCATTAAAACCATTGGCTGACATCCTGACTAACAAAGCACCAGTGCAATGGGGAGACCAGGATGCTTCTGAAAACTTCAACTAACTCAGCTCCACCACTGGCTCAGCAATGGGGGCAAATGTCAACAACCTCCGTATAAGCAGCAAAAGAGCAACCAAGGCATCTGAAGGACTGTGATGCATGCGCAGGTATTGCATCTGTGTTGAGAAGTTCTGATGGCCTGAACTGAAAGCAAAGGGTACAGATCAATCTCCTTTGGAAGTTGGTGACAAGGAAATGCTTTTACTGTGTGTTTAGTTAACCTTGCATGGTTTTGATTTTTAATCTTTTTAACCTATTCTTTGTTTTCTTTTTCAGAAAGTGCTATGGACCACTTAAAATGGCCCAGGACAGACCTGTTTGAGAGGGGAACTGGGTTCGTTATTATAAATGCTAGCTGGTCAACTCTTTTCTACGTCAGATCACTTACTGATGGATGTCCGAACTAAGCATTAATGGCTCTGGGTTATCCTGAATAGGGGAAGCCATTAACATCTTGTAAGATGGCACATACTTCATCCGATTGCTGGGTCTGATATATGAGTTTAAAGAGAGAACAAAAAGATCAAGGGTTTCTTCTAACAGCGTCTAAGTGCACCAGAGAGACACAGGCTGAGTTTGGGATGGACTGGATAGGAGAAACTGAAATGCTGGAACACCTTATGGTGCAGAGTTTGCTCTCTAGGGCACTGATGTTAACAGTTGCTGACTTGTAGGAGTGTTCTGCTATTTCAACTCCATCTAGTGTTCAGCTTGGATGTTTGTAAATAAACCAGATACTACAAAGGCATTATTCATCTTCAGTGACCTTTCCCCAGAGGAAGCCAGAATCCAAGCAGTGCTGCTCCCCTGGAACTTCTCACCATTCATGAAAATGAAGAGTGCACGTTAGACTACGTGGTTTCCTGCCCCTGCCACTACTCTACCCTTCAGTTCAGAATCGCATGCACTTTCAACATAGGTCCCCATGCATAAAAGCATCAGCACAATTCCCTGGAAAAACCTCATTTGAGTGTCATTCTATTTATAAAATTTTAAAAAGAAAAAGGAAGAAGCCTGAATAGGGAAATCATTCTGTCTATGCAGAGCTATCGAAATCTGTCACCTAGATCCCGTTCTAGCCATTAGTCCGCAATCGCCACATAAACCCTGCCTTAATGCTATCTCCCTTTCATTGTTTATCACTATTGATGTCGCTGTTTAAAGTTCATTAAAATCGCAGCCGTTATCTCACAGAGAACAACTGTTCAAGACATCAATGTCACACAGTCGAGACACTGATGCTTTGAAGTTTCCCTTTTGTTCAACATTTTCAGCTTTTTTTCTCCTCGCCATGGGTAAACCAGTTTTATGCTTTTCACAGTTATTCACAAACTATTTCTCCCCTTGCCAAGGAATCAATCCGTCCCTTTTTGCACCATCCCTCTCCTTGCTTGCTTTGGCTTTCTGCTAAGTTCATCACAGCTTTGTTTTTGCATTCTCCTTGGTGTATTTTATAGCTCAGTAAAACCTAAAAAGCTGCATCAGAAAAGCATGCAACCCAGCCCTTTGATGTGTGTGTTTGGTGTGGCAGCTCGCTGAAATTTGTCAGCGCTCATACAAAGACAAAGACTTCTGAACTTTTCTGCTGTTATGTCAACTGCTGCCAGACTCTCGACTGAAAGCAGCCAGATATGTCACAAATGAACAAATTATTAAAAGCGGCAGGTGAAAACTTGCCTTGCTGGGCTCGGCACATTCTTTACTGAGAAAGAAACAATAGGAAAAGGGGTTTTTTGTGTTTAAATTGGTCAAGTTCTGCCCTTCATATTCATAAATTGATCATTTATTGGGAGATGTGTGAGCAAGCAACTCAAAAGGAAGGAACATCGCCTGAATGTTGCAATGGGCAAAGCACAGAGATATGTTGAGTTTAAAGGATGCTGACTTCTTTTCTTTTTTCTTTTTTGGTTCTCACCATTAAAGCATATTCCACAGGGCAAAAATCCTATATACTCCCTCCCTTTCCCAAGAGCCAAATGAGTTTTGTTCTTGCTCTGTGTTTTGTCTAAAATTAAATGCCGGATTTTGTAGGAGGGGATTTTGTTATGTCCTTTGGGCACCTGAGAAAGGGATTATAGAAATATATATATAGGGCAGGTTACAAGCATTTTGGAATTAAAGTATTATGACATGATAAAAAGAGATTATATACAACTAAAATATGCTCAAAGCAGGATGCCAATTATCTCCAGAGAAACCAGATAACAAAGAAGTGATTCATAAAAGATGTGGTCAAGTGTTTATGAGGTAGATTACTGTATGCCTTCTCTTTAATTTTTTTTTTTTTTTAGTAGTATTCAGTAACCTTTTATTCATTCCCATTTCAGCTGATTGGTGCTGCAGACCAAATTTTTAGAAATATGTGGCACTTAATTGCTGTGTTGTTCCATTCCATGCAGCGGAGGTGTACTGAAACAGAAGCATTCTTTGAAACACTAGTTATCTGATAGCCTCCCTTGCAGGAATTTTCCGTAAAAATGTCAGGGTACTCTTATAATCCCACCTGGGCTCCAGCACAGTTCAAAGAATTTGCACCTACTCTATCAAAGGTCTGATGCCTTTAAAATCGGGCACATGGCTGATCTAGCTTCCCCCTAGGCTCATGCAAAGTTCTGCTCCTAGGCTGAATGAGACTGAATTCAAAGTCCACACGTGCCACAGATCCAGCCTCAGTTTGGTTACTGGTGCTAAGTGCCCATCCATAGCTACTTGCCTAGGAAATATCAGCAGTGTTGGCTTTGATAAATTTGCTCAGAGATAATAAAAGTCCTTCTTCAGGAATCTGGATAATTTGTGCCACATAGGTAGAAAGAGCACCTATACATGAAACTCCCAAGGTTGCACTGAGGACGGGGGTGGGGAATGAAGAGTGGCCTACCCACAATGTCTTAAGCATTGTCTAATGAGCCCCTGGTGGCGCAGTGGTAAAACTGCCGCCCTGTAACCAGAAGGTTGCAAGTTCGATCCTGACCAGGGGCTCAAGGTTGACTCAGCCTTCCATCCTTCCGAGGTCGGTAAAATGAGTACCCAGAATGTTGGGGGGCAATATGCTAAATCATTGTAAACCGCTTAGAGAGCTTCCAGCTATAGAGCGGTATATAAATGTAAGTGCTATTAAGCAGAGTCTATTGTGGAGAGGACTATTGTCTGCTGTGCTCAGTGTCTTTCCATTTTTCAGCATTCCCCTCACTATCTCCCAGCCATGCCCCTCTTCAAAGAGGTGGGATTGTGTATCGAGGGTGTCACATCCTGAGGTCATCTTCCCCTCTTCAGTCACTTCTGGCCTGGCCATGTGTACACTCCAAGGGCCTGCTGCGGAGAGGGGTTAACATGGGCCCCCTCTCCCCTAGCTATGCCCCTGACCAGTCATTTAGCTGTTTTGTATTAAGGGTGCTGGGTGAAAAATTGAAAAATCCTAGTTCAGAAAAGGTTTACGCTAGATTGTCTCCACACAAAGTCAATTAATTCTTAAAACAAAAACACGAACCTGTGCCCTTGTGGGTGCAACACTGGCCTGAATTCTCCCTCACTCCGTCTCTACATTTCTTTTTACTCCTCTGCTGCTGACAGCCCTGATCTCTGGAGCAGCCACTAATTTTCAGCAAATTCAGAGTCTTCTGTGCACTGGATACAAAGAACATCATGCAATCAGTATTGCACTTGAGCACTCTCAATTTTCTGGGTGGAAGGTGAGGCCAAGCAGCAATTTTTTCTCTTCTCCCCACCAAAAATGTTTATCTGTTTCCTTCACACCAAGTTCCTGAATCTTCTGCAATTCATCCATTCTTACTTAAATTACTTCATCACCAAGTGCAGTAACTGAACATCAGCAGGGCTTTGGGATTAAAGGTGAGGTGACTGACTTACAGGTGATTATCTTCCCATAATAGCCTACATTAGTGAGCAGTCTCAGGCTCATTACGTTTGGAATCATTCTCTGGCATTCAGTGTTACTGCTATTATTAATTTTACTGTTTTAAACATGCTTCTTTTTGCCATTGAGGAGACCTTGGCTATATAATGAAGAAATCTAGCTTTTTCTTGCCAAACAGGAAGTTCCCAGGGAATAATTATATTAAAACATGATTAAAGGATTCTGAAAGTAAGTCTAAATTGCATTTTCCTAATTCAGGGTCATTTGAAATGTTACAAGCCCTCATGTGGCAGCCGCGGAAAAGCACTCCTATATAGTGGCATTCTGTGTTGTGGGGTACCTTTTGAGAATATTGGATGTGTGGAAATAGCAGCACCCACCAGACCTCTTTTAGTAGCTCAACTATTTATTGCTAACAATTCACTGGAAAAAAAACCAGTGCAAACAAAATAACATATCTAAGAAGTGTCTCTAGTTTCTAGTCCATCTGGGCCTAGTATGAGGAGATGATAGAAGTAGCCATTTATCCTGGCTTCTGTTGCAAAACCGAAACTGTGCCTCCCCCACCACTGCTGCCAGTTTTCCCATGACACTTTCTGATCCTGATGCCTTCTGGCTTAGCTTAGTAAAGAGGCAGTACACAACAGTAACAGGGACGGAGCCACCACTGAGTGTACGGGTTCAAAGAACCCAGGCCACTGCCCCTCAGGAACCACGCTTTGCACCCCAGACACGCCTCTGTGTCTAATGTAACATGCAGGGGGCATGGCTAACCACTCCCTGCATCTGATGTCAGATGCTGATGCAGGGGGTGGGGGTGGGGGCGTGGCGGTGGGCTGAGCCCGGGCCACCTCTGACCTCCCTCCTGTCGTAAATCTGTCAGGCTAGCCAGATGGAGCATAAAACAGGCAGAGGCAGAAGTAGAATAGCAAAGTCTTATAGGAAGAAATTCTCCAAACCAGGTTCAGTCCAAGTCAAATTCAATCAATCCAACAGAGTTCAAATCCCAGTCCATGGGCAAGCTCAACACAGTCCAGGGTCCAAACACAGTCAAGGCAATACATGAACACAGCCGATTAGCTCACAGGAAATTGACGTTGCTATCAGCAAGGTAGCTGTGGTGCAGTCATCTTAAATAGGCTGACTCCCGGTGCTGTTAATCAAGAGATCCCGAGTCAGCAACTTTGCCTGTTGTTCTACGCATGTGGTTCCTTAACTCTTGCTGTCTCTTGGACCAACGCCTCTCCACAGCTGAGACCGATCACGCCTCCTCCACAAGAGCTGCCTCACCCAGCTCTAACTCATTTTCAACAACCCGTGCGTCGGGCCCACTCTCCTTTGCAACTTCTGGTCCTTGCCTTCCCTCTTCTGCTGTAACCTCCATCCCCTCCTCCAGCTTCTCCTCGGAGTCTTCCATCATGCCCATGACACCTCTGTGCCTAAACAGTAAGCGTCTTACTGCATGTTTCTGCTCAGTTACATACAGTGTTCCCATGTCTGTGCTGGACACCTCCATGATGTATGATTTTGTCATGGATACACTGTATAAAGCCAGGCCAATGCATATAATAGGAGCTTTCAACTAACGTTTATGCACACAGTATGAGAATCCAATCTGGCCTCTCTACAAGGAGATAGGGAGAATTTGCAATGTTATATTAACCCTTAACACCTACAGTGGATTACATCATATCACTCAAGCTCATTCTGGACCTCATGTTGCTTTATTAAAAATATTCAAATCTCAGTGATGTATGTGATGTGCAGTGTTACAGTTCCATAACACTGAACCCCAGGGTTGCTGCAGTCAGAACACAGCCCAGACACTGGTAAGAATGAGAGGTAGCACTACTCCATTGTTGCACGTGGAGAAAACTGCAGAAGTACTGCTATTGCTATTGCCCATTCGGGGCTGCATCAAAACTTGTGTTATGGCAATAGTGTCACACTATGACGTAGAGCCCTTAAGCTGTGTATCATGTCGGCAACTGTTGGTATAGTGACTGCCTGTTCATTGAGATCTAGGTTTGTAGCCTGCCTACAATCTACAGTTGGATATAAAGTTTTGTGATTTTTTTAATGGAGAAAGAGAAGGACAACTTGCTCTGGGAGTTACAGAGACCCAGACCAAATGACACTGTGGTACTACCAGGGCCAGCAACAACGCAAGCCACCCTTAGGCGAATGCTGAGTAGGGATCCTACTGGGTCCCTGGGGACAATTAGGCTCAACTAGCAGTCAACAGCTCAGTGGGGCCCCCTCCCCTTTTGGGGGGAGCATATGCTACTGAGGCATTGTGGAGGGTGGTGGTGGGGAAACATGACAAGGAAGCAGCAAATGGCTAGAGTGCCAAAAAAGAAAGACACTCAAGTCTGTTGCCATAGTAAGAGTGGGGTCCACCTTGTGCTCCCCATCAAACCTGGAGCCAGCCCTGGTCACCACTGCTCTATCTTGATTATCTCCCTCCGTGACAGATGAAATGTATTCAACATTCTATTAATCCCTTCACATTCTGGGCCTTCAGCATGCCTTCTCCCTATCCCATTAACACTAGCAATGGTTGCATATTTTCCATGTGGAAAGAAACAGGTAGAGAAGATGAAACCCAGAGTCACAGAAATAATGGTACTGACATCAAAAGTTCTATAAATCAGTGTTGGTGCATGGGCAGCAGTCATTGTCCTAAACCATCCCTGACAGATGCTCATTATGTGTCCTTAAAAAAAAAAATCCAGAAAACAAAGTTTTGAACCTTTTCTTCTTCTGCCCTAGTGGCAGATACCCTGGCACATCCTCTCTCATATCATTTCCTCATGTGCAAGTACCAAGCCGGTGGGTGGGGGGGAGACACGCATCTGTTCTTCTTTATTTATGATAAAGTGTTAGATGCTTGGCTGTAACCAGACCTTTCCAGCTAATGATGTCATGTCTATAGCATCCAGCAGATGCCCATGTCTTTTTGCTGCATTTTCATGTCTCGATTCCATTTTATAACAGAAGCGAGACACTACATGCTGAGAACTCTGGCTTAATCACTGCCCTTGTCAAATCTTTAAAGGCGTGCAGCCTTCTAGGTTTTTGTCTTATAATGTAACAACCAAACACTACCAGAGCCACCCAGGCATGTGGCGCCTGTCACGCTACATTGTACAGCCAAAGAAGGACTCAGTGGGAGGAAATGCCAGCACTGATTTAATGAAGAAAGAGGCCAAGTTTAGAAAATGAACTTCCTTCCAAGTTGGTGGCCACATTTCTCTGCAATCATTTGCAATTGCTACTGCAGAGGCAGAAATCAGTATCAAGACGGAGAGCTGGGCTATGGCGCCAGACAAAATACCTTTATTTCACTGGATTTCTTCTTATATCTTATCTTGCTTCAAAGTATACCAAGAATTCAACTTTAGGGAAGCCACTGGATAAAGGATCAAAACCACACCTGCTAACTAGGCAAAGAGGCACCTTTTAAAGTAAAGGTTCTCTTATATGAGAAAGGGAATAACAATTGTACCTATTCATCCTAACATAGCACCCATTCCAATGGCAATTCTGGCATTTCCTCGGTGCTTGAAAAAAAAGTTGTGAGATTCTTTGGGACACGGAATCACCCCCCCACACACACACACACACTGCCCCCACTTCATTTCTTTTACTAGGTAAACTGCACTGGCTGACATGATGTGCAGTCCACCATGGGCAGTTCTGCACCACCCATGCTGCCGTGGGCATCTAAAGCAGCACCAGTGCTGATGTGCTGTTGTTTGGACTGCCATTGTATATGGTTAATTCTTGAGATATCTTCATATATGGTTTTTATAATTCAAAACTGCTTTTCATATTATGATATATTAGTATGTGTTTTGAGGATATAGGACATTGATTATTTATTTAACGTTTGGATAGATCATATATTATGTTATAATTGGTTTTATTTATACAACATCATGTTTATATTCTGACAGTTTTAATTTTTATATTTTTATATCATATTTATTTACATAACTTGTAGTAATTTGCATATTGTTTTGTAGAATTCCTTCTGAAAAAGAGCATCGGCCTGAAACGCACATGGCAACATTGAACTATTTAATGAAAGTGTATCAATAAAAACATATTTAATAATTTCATCAGCACCTTGGGAGTTTCTCCTTCCTTTTTCTGTTTTCAGTTTGTTGGTGCCGCATCATTTTATTCTCTTCCCCCCTTCTTTTGCATCTAAAACAGCACCAGTGCTGCTGTGCAAGAGTGCTCTTGTGCTAAGAGCTGGTCTTGTGGTAGCAAGCATGACTTGTCCCATTAGCTAAGCAGGGTCCACCCTAGTTGCATTTGAATGGGAGACTTGATGTGTGAGCACTGCAAGATATTCCCCTCAGGGGATGGAGCCGCTCTGCGAAGAGCAGAAGGTTAGGACTGAGAGAGATTCCTGCCTGCAACCTTGGAGAAGCCGCTGCCAGTCTGTGTAGACAATACTGAGCTAGATAGACCAATGGTCTGACTCAGTATATGGCAGCTTCCTATGTTCCTAATACGTAAGTCATTGTACTTGTGTGACACTATGGCCATTGGAAATAATGGCTGTAGCATCATGCAGGTATTATTACATATCAATGCAAAATGCTCTTGCAGAACAGCACTGGAGTTGTTTTAGATGCCCACAGCAGTTCAGGTAGTGCAGAACTGCACGCGGTACACTGCACATCATGTCAGCCACTGAGAATCAATCGATCAATATTTGGATCACTAAGACTTATGTTTCAGACTTAAGTAAGGCATTCTCTTTCACCACCAGTTCCAATGTTTAAAATGGGATAATAATGACCTATATACTGACAAGTTAAGAACATTAGAATTTCTCTACTGAATCAGACGAAGGATCAATTGAGTTCAGGAATTGTTTCTAATTAGCCAACCAGATACTTTGAAAAGCTCACCGGCCAGGCATGATGTAATAACCATGTTCTCTTGTTTTTCCCCCAGCATTCAGCAATTAGAGATACACTGCCTTTAATCATGGGCATTGAATATATGGTTTGTCATGGCTAAACCCCCTCTAATGCACACATCTAATTAATTTCTATCACATTTTGTGCTAGCAAATTGCACTTGAAAATACAAAGAGTAAAGAACATTGTGTTTATGATGTTCACAGATTTTGAAAATACATTTATTGACTGATTGATTGCATTTGTATACCACCTCTCATTAAATCTTGAAGTGATTTACAATTATAACTATTAAAACAGTTTTAAAATTTTTAAAAATGAAAATAAAAACAATTAAAAACTCAACTAAAAGCCTGCTCCAAAGGATGTGTTCTAAAGGCCTTTTTAAGGACCACCAAAGATGTTAGACCTTTTACCTCAGCAGAGAGAGCACTCCTAAGCTTAGGGGCAGCTACAGCGAAGGCCCAGCCTCAAGTTGCCACCAAATGATGAGCTGACACTAACAGCAACTGCATTTATTTATTTATTTATTTATTATTTATTTATTTTTGCATTTTTATACCGACTTTCGTTAAAATATAGCCCCAAGGTGGCATGCAGACCTCCATAGATTACCGCAGTGAGGCTCATACAGAAGTAGGTGTTCTCGTCGGTAACCTGGGTGCAAGCCATTTAAAGTTTTAAAGGTGATTACCAGAACTTTGTATTTCACCTGGAAACCTATTGGCAGCCAATGCAATGATGTTAAAAGAAAGTTGTAATATGGTCTCTCTTACTGAAAACAACCTGGCTGCCAAATTTTGAGCACCAGGATTTTAGATCATTCTCTTCTAGGAATGATTGCAGATGGCATATCAGCTGAAGTTGATAAAAAGAACTTCTGGTTGTTGCTTCAATCTGCAGAGAAACTAAGATCCAGAAGCACTTTTCAAGACTGCATACTTGTTCCTTCTTGGGGAGTTTAACCTCATCCAGAGCTTGGAGATCTATCATATACCTAGAACTGTGACCTTCCACAGTGAGCACCTACATCTTGTTTGGATCCAGTTGCAATTTATTGACCTTCATCCAACCCTTTACCACTTGCCATACCATTACCTGATTAAGGTGTCATGGAAACATAAATGTGGATAACACTCTGTACCAAACTTCCTGATGAGCTCTCCCAGCATTTTCATGTAGATGTTAAAAACCATTGGAGACCGGATGGAGCCTTGGGGGACTCCATATAAAAGCTTCCATTGTGAGACGCAACTGTCTCCAAGTGACACCATCTGGAATCTGCTTGAATGGTAGGAATGGAACCACTGCAAAGCAGTGCCTTCTGTTCCCAGATCCCTCAGTGAAGCTGCTTCATTGTAAAGCACAGATCCTGATGCTTTCACAGATATAATCATTTAGATCAGAGATGCTGATTAGGACAGATAATTTTGACCTATGGAAAAGATGAGTCATTACAGTTCATTAATTTTAAATCTTCTCTCTATTGCATGTAATGTGAAGACTAAGGGTGAAAAACCAGTCTCCATTAATGTCTAAATATTGACAACCAAGATTTATTGACTGCTTGATTGCATTCGTTCATATACCACCTCTCATTAACCCTGTCTGTAATTTTTCCAGGTGGAACTCAGGGCAATACACATGGTTCTCCACCACCCCCAACCCCGCCAATTGTTTCCTCAGCTGAGAAAGTGTCACTGGCTCAAAGTCACCCAGTGAACATCGTAACTGAACGTAATTTGAAGTGAGATTTCATTGGTTCACAATGACATTTATTTGATTGACTGATTGATTGATTGATATACCACCCTTCCAGAAATGGATTTTAGGCTTCCATGTCAAGACAAATGGTCCAGATCCAATCTGGGCATCTGAAAAATGTGGTCAAAATTCCAACACAACCAAGCAACTAAGTCAAGTGTGGTTTAGTCCTATGGGAGTTAATGGTAATATGATCAAATTTCCCAAACAACAGAGCACATTTTTGCCCCCCTTGCTTCAAAGGATTAGGGGACTCAAACAAGATTATGAAGCAAGCTATTTTTATTGATATTTTAATCTGAGATTTTTTTTCAATTCAGCAGCTGTAAAAACACTACGGAAACTTAGACAAAACTGTCTGGGGAACAGAAGAAAAGAGACCTTAGGAAAATAAGTATAGAATTATGCTTGCAAAGATGGCATACAAAGATGACCCACCTTGGGGGTCTTTTTGACAAATGTAGGGTAAAGGAGGTTTTCATAAATAAAACTAATTGATAAATAATAACCTCTTCTGCTATTTTCTTTACCAAGTATATGCATGTCTGCTGGTTCCATTGCTTCTTACCCAGTCCCAACAGAATCCACACAGCTTAGACAAAATGCATGTTCTTCATTCAGGTCAGCCAAGGATATAAGAAGCTTTCATGAATGTAATATTAGAGTGATTCTTTGGGGCATAAACACATACCAAAATTATAAGAGGGTCAGTGTTGTAGAGCAGTGGCTGGAATGTTAACCTGGAGTACTGGAAAAGCAGAGTAATGGTCATGTGGACGACCTTATTCAATGCTATTTCTGTTTAGGTTTTGTATGTAAATTGCCCTGGCCAATCAGAAGAACAAGAAGATACATGAGTATTTCATATGAATTGTTTTGTATTAATTACATGTGTTATTTAATTATAATACCTCACCATCCATGAGTAATTTGGATCAAG
The DNA here is from genome assembly GCF_027244095.1 of Hemicordylus capensis. Classification (NCBI taxonomy): domain Eukaryota; kingdom Metazoa; phylum Chordata; class Lepidosauria; order Squamata; family Cordylidae; genus Hemicordylus; species Hemicordylus capensis. The sequence goes on from NC_069658.1 coordinate 385,627,142, forward strand.
CATTTCGAGAACAAAGTCCCCATCTAGACCAAAACCAGACTGCATGGGCACTACCATATTCAGAAGGTGCAGTGTGGTCATATAAAATATAATGGGGCCATGTGTCCCATGGATGTTCCCATGATCGACATCATGTAGTTCATGAGCAGCACAACAGATGTGTATGTGAAATGTAAGCCAGATGACAGCAACTGGGTCACCACACATGGTCCCATTTTCATTGCTCTAAGACTTATTGAGAATTTAGGGGTGGTTTGGGAGGAACTCTGATTCCCCTGCCTGTTCTTCATCCTTCCCTTCTGGAGTTATTCATTCCTGCTTCCATCTTCAGATCCAGTTCAATTATTTCCAACATTGCTCTTGCCCTAAATTTTCTTTCAACTTGCTTACTGTGCAATGTATCACTTTCTTACTTCAAGACCCTGGTCTGACCTTGAACTTCATGGTGTTTTAGGCTTAGCCCCTAAACCTATTTCCCCCCTTGGTAGAAGATTCTGGTTTTTTAAATCTTCTTTCTTGATTGGTCCTCACTGGATGACATCTTGCATTATGTTGGATTTGCTCTTGCTCAGAAATAGGGCAGGCTGATATCCTGAAAAGAAATTTATGTGTTCCAATCCTTACATAGAGTAACTGAGGGATCTGACTACATCCCAAATGTTCTGACTGGGCTTTCCTGTTCTCACTTGATGTCTCACTGGATAGCTGCCAGCACCCCACACAAGTGTCAATGATGAATTAACACTGCATTTGGCAGGCCAAATCATTCTGCAGCCCACCAGCTGAGTTCTCTATGAATAGCAGTCTATCGTTCTCCCAGCTGGAATCTCACTGAATCCATTAATCATCACAAAACCACTTCCCCAGATTTTGGTGCAGCTTCCCTTAGCTTGCCTTAAATTTCAAGCTTCCTGTTTACCACAATGCATCCAGTCTTTGATCTGTCTCTGACCAGCTTGGACATCAGACACTAGAGCAGTAAATATATAACATTACTTGGGTTGGGAAGCCAGGACATTTCAGAAGAAAGATGTTTTAGTAAGAGAGAGCAAAACAGTAATCAGGTAATGGATATTAGCAGCTAAAGTGGGTGAGACAGAGACCGCATTCACATATTCACCCCAACCCTAACCTCCCAGAGACTTGCATTTTGGGTGGTATACAAATGTGTTAAATAAATAAATAAATAAATAAATAAATAAAGTCATGGGGAACCAGAGTGGCAGGGGCCAGAGGTTCCCCTGCCATTACGTCTGAACGCATGCAACTCTGGTCCCGTTCCTTCTGCGACCCAAGGTCACAGAAACTCCAGTATGAACCCTTGGTTTGTAGTGAGTTTTGCTGCTCAAAACCAGGGTTCCATTACATCTGCATGCAGCACTGGAGGCTGCATTCTGCAGGACTGTAGCTGAGGAAGGAAGCTTCTACTCTCCCTGCATGATTGGCTGTGAGGGCTGTCCAAGCAAGAAGGAAGCCCACACAGTCAGTACCCCTCCTCTCTGTAGTGTCACTGACTGCAGAGAGGATGTTCTCCATTTTGTACTAATGCGGACAGGAGAACTGGGGTGGGGGGAGCAGAACTGCAGGTTCATTGAACCTGCGGCTCTGCATTACATTCAGATGCAGCCAGAGTGGATCTGAAGGTTGGTTCAGTGAGGGGAGGAGAAGTGAGGAATGACCAAAGCCAAGCTGCTGTGGAAAAAAAAATTAATGTGGAACTGGAAAAAGAGAGTTAGAGAAAGGAACAGGGAGAAATGCAGTTTATACCTCTCTGGTTGTGCCAAGAAGAGAGGGAATCTGAACAGGAGAGGGGGTGGAGATCCATCTACTAACTTTCATATTGCAGAAAGGTCATAACTGGGCTAGATTGGCTTCTAAGGCTGTTGAGCTGGCACCTAATCCAAGGGGGTACAACAGCATCTGGGTGTTAGTGGGTACCCAATTCCAAGAGTCAAAGCAGTGCTTGGACACCAAGTGCACAAAACTGGGTTCCATGTGCAGGGAAGACTACAAGAAGAGGCATTCAGCTGGGAATTCCAGGGGAGATTTGGTCAGAGTTATTGCCAGCAACCATGCTTCCAAAAGCACACTAAGCTGGGGGGTTCAGGACAAAGGCAAAGAAGGCTTATAAATAGGGGCAACCTGTGTGACAAAGGACAGGTGGGATTATGTTAATATTCTAGATGAGGGTCATAGGGGCTGAATGCAAGAGGCAATAATATCTGGTGGGGGCACAAAACAGACAAGGTTGTGGGTGTGCCAGTGCCATCAATGGCAAAGAGTTATTCTAACTGCATTCACATAGTGTCAGTGTAGCAGATTTTACCCCAGCCTTTGTCTTAGAGCAAGCCCGCGTGAGGGGAAGCAAACTGCTGAATCTCCGCGTTCAGAACAAAGGCTTTACCCAAAGTTTCCTTTACATAGTAGATTAGTATGCCACCACACCCAATTATTATCAGTGTTTATTCCCCCACCCCCACCCCGGCTTGGGTGAATTTCCAAGGAAACTCTCCTTCTCTTACTATTGGAGAAATACAAAAACCTTCCATGTGCAAGCTTACACGTGGTGAGAAAACTTGGTAGCAGATGAATGGTCAAATTGAGATGTGGTCTGCACCAGAGCAAGCCCTTTCCAGCCCCCACTTTCCTGAGTTTAAAATCCACTCAGGAGGCTTATTGAAATTGTAAGGAACAAAAAAAAGAAAGAAAAATTATCTTTATTCAAAATACTACAGACAGCTTTCATCTGAGGAGTTCTCAGCTTTTAGTTACAGGTAAAAGAAACACTCAGTAGTTACAAGAATACCTCAAAAAGCACCCAATTGCAAGGAACAGGAATGTAGGACAGTAAAAAAGCACCTTTAAAAGTTTACAGAGACTTTTGCAGTGCCCTGGATAAATTGGCACAGGCTATTGTTTCTTAGTATTACATTATAGGTAATTATAGGTAATTAATTACATTATAGGTATAGGTTGCGAATGCACCCTTAACATCGGCTAACAGCTCGGTTTGTTTACAGGGTTAGGCGGGTGGGGAGTGGAGGGATCCATGAAGATCCTGCTGCTTCTCATGACCAGCCTAACCCAGGCTGGGCTGCTCCAGGCTGGGTTAAGCTAGTTATGAGAACAGCCTCCAAGAATAGTGCCCAGTTACTTGCCTTGGGTCTCCTTTTGTCCAGTTATTCTGCATGTTTTACAACTTGTGGAATGTGATGATGTGGACAAGATCCTCAGTAAATGCAGGCACCATCGTGTGTGTGCTCTTGATCCTTGCTCTTCCTGGCAGATAAAAGCTGCCAAAGGAGGGATGGTTCAATGGTTGGAGGCCACTATCAATGCTTCATTGAGGAAGGGCAAGTTTCCATCTCCTCTGAAAGAGGAGGCATTAGACATATATTGAAAAAGCCCTTTCTTGATTCCTCTGAGCTGCCCAGTTTCTAATCTCTCCTTTTTGAGCAAGGTGATAGAGCATGTGATGGTGGCTCAGCTGCAGATGGTCTTGGATGACATATAGTATCTGGGCAATCAGTCAGTCAGTTTTGTTTTTGACCTGGTTATGGGACTGAAACTGCCTTGGTCACTCTGGCGGATGATCAATGCCAGGAACTAGACAGGGGGAGTGTGTTCTTGCTGGACCTCTCAGTGGCTTTCAATGCCATTGACTGTGGTATCCTTCTGGTCTGGCTCTCTGAGTTGGGGCTGAGTGGGTCAGTCTTGGATCCGGTCCTACTTGGAGAGTCGGGTCCAGAAGGTATTATTGTGGAATCTTTGCTTGGCCCCATGGTCATTGGCCTGTGGGGTCCCTCAGGGCTTTATTTTGTCTCCCATGTTGTTTAACATCCACATGAAACTGCTGAAGGAGCTCTGGAGATTTGGGCTATGGTGTCAGCAATATGCAGATGAAACCCAGTCCTATCTCACTATGTCATCTGATCTGATCCCAGGGAGGCAGAGGAAGTTCTGAGCTGTGGTTGGACTAACAGACTGAAACTTCATTCATTCATTCATTCTTAAATAATTAATTAATATACTGCCTGACTCCGAAGGCTCTTGGGAATTCTGAGAAGATGGAGATGGTGGTGGTTAGAGATGATCTGATCAGAGTATGAGGTTCTGGCCTGTTCTAGATGGGTTGATAGAAAATCAGGTGGCGTCTGTGGCCAGGAGTGCCTTTGCTCAGCTTTGGCTGGTGTGTCAGTTGCAACCCTTCCTCAAGAAGGCTGATCTGGCCTTTTCCACCCAGTGGCACACCTAGGCATTTTAGGAGCCTCAATCTAAAGGGCTTTGGAGGCCACCCTCCCCCGTCAAGCCCCTCCCCTTAGGGAAAGCTGGAATTAAAAAAACAACAACTCTGAAGGCAGCTACCCACTGACCTGCACTTCATGCAGCACGCCCACTGCTCTCTTGTCCCCATGGGCCTTCAAACATCCTGGGGGGCTCAAAATATTCGGGGGGGGCCTCCCTGCAACTTCCACACCTATCGCACCAATCTCTTTTTTTGTATGCCATGTGCACAGCTGGAGAGCCTCAGAGAAGCAGGCCTCCACAGCGGTGGCTAAGCCAACAGGCCTGGCCTGGGACTGGCTGGAGGCCTGAGCAGGCAAGCCACATCTGCATGCCTGCGCAGTGCAAGTCACAAAAGACACAATGGAGAAAAAGAAAGCACTCAGCCGATGAACGATGCACCAGCTGGGAGCAAGCGTGGGGCCATGCCTTGCACTTCCTCAGCCAGTTGACACATTTTATGCTGGTTGGGTGCAGGAGGGGGGCGACAGGGTGCCCCAGGGGAGAGGCATGGGGACACTGGGGTGGTCTCCAGACCCTGGTTGCCAAGGGACATTTGTCCCCCCCTTGCTCAATGGCAGCTACACCACTGGATAGGGCCATCTGAGGCTATGGAACTTGCTCACAAGTTCCACATTGCTCCCTCTCTTGAGATCTGCATGGCTCCCAGCCTTCTGGAGGAAACTGAAGACCGACCTTTTTGAACAGGCTTTTGGTCAATGAATCCCTCACAACTCTCTTTTGAATGTAGCTGTGTTTTTGTTTTGTTTCATCGGGATGTTTTTATTGGTCTTATTTTTCCCCCCTTGTTGTTAACTGCCCTGGAATCTTTGGGCAAAGGGAGGTAAAAGTAAAGTATGCCATCAAGTCAATTTCAACTCCTGGTGCCCACAGAGCCCTGTGGTTTTCTTTTGGTAGAATACAGGAGGGGTTTACCATTGCCTCCTCCTGCGCAGTATGAGATTATGCCTTTCAGCATCTTTCTATATCACTGCTGCTCGATATAGTACCCGCAGGGATTCAAACCGGCAACCTTCTGTTTGTTAGTCAAGCATTTCCCCATTGTGCCATTAGGTGGCTTCAAGGGAGGTATAAAAATATAATAAATAAAAATAAAGTGTGGTAACCTGCAGGGCTGCAGGGAGGGGAATACAGTTGATCCTCCTGTGGGTGTTCCAGAATTTAGTGGGGTTGTCATGTGGCCAGAGACTCCACCTCTGGAGCAGAGTCTAGGTACAATATCACCCCAGACCTAAGAGATCCTCTCAGCAGTCCTGAGATGGGATTGGTTAATATTTAAATTTGAGTTTTGTAGAAAATAAGAAAAATGTGAAGTCCGTGGAACTTCTGCCGAAGTAATTTGAGACACTCTGCTCTGCAGAGTCTTCTTATTTGCTAAGTGCTATTTAAAAGCAAATACAACTCAATGCAAATAATTTTGGTGCCGGGATAAGCCTTAATATTAAAAAAAGACATCCCCCCTTTTAAGAAAAAAATTATTTTGACTGTCAAACCTAAAAGGTAGAGTTGTTGTTATTGTCATCTACTTTGTCACCATCTTCTTCATTGTCTTTGACGTCTTCTTCTTCATCATCATCTTCTTCTTCTTCTTCGCCATCTTCTTCATCATCGTCGCCTTTGTCATCTTCTTCGTTGTCTTCTTCATCTTTGTTGTCATCTTTGTCATCTTCATTGTCGTCGTCTTCGTCTTCATTGTCTTCTTCTTCACCTTCTTCTTCTTGACCTTCTTCGTCATCTTCTTCTTTGTCTTCTTCTCCTTCTTCCTCTTCCTCCATAAAACAAAGGAAATAAAATTTAAAAAAAAAAAACAGGGACTTTCTGCATGCAAAAACAAATGCTCGACCATTGAACTATAGCTCAATAGTTGCTCACCCCCTGATAAACATAACAGAGTGATCACTATACTAAGCACCTCTTTGCCCAGTTTGGAGGGGTTAACCTGCTCTGTTTTGCCCTCGCATTCACTAAGAAGCAGGCTTGCATTGTTCCTCTCACTTTAGGAGGATTGAGCACAACAACTTTTCTTCTGCTTCAGAGAAAACACACTTCTTTTGGTCTTGATACTCCCTTTTCCACTCCATCTGGCAATGTGCCATCAAGCAACGGGTGTAAGACTAGCCTGTTGGAGTGTGAGAGAAAATATGCACAATAAGCAGCAGTTTCCAGAGAGTAAGTATGAAAATAAGGTCAGGTTAATTTTTTAACCTGTGCATTGGTCTTCATTATCTACGACATGATTCTACTGCACTCAATGCCTATAAGGAATATTCCTAAGGAGAACGGGAATAAATATAGATCTAAAAGACATTCATGACAGTACTTCGTAAAACATAAATAAATCATCAGAAACATAGCACAACACCGCTCAGATAATTGGCAACTTACTGTAGCCTAAAACTCTTATATTTCAAAGCAGCACAGAACAGAATGCCTTAGAGTCCATTACTGTGAATCTTAATTCCTGATATTAAAAGCTGAATAATCAGGAGGTGGCTTTGCCTATCAAAATTCAGCATTGTGCTCTCCAGGTATATCCATAAATAAAGTAATCAGTTGGATATACTGGATTTTTTTTTTAACGGAAATGAAAAGCATGCAATGCACAGGGTTACACTATTTCTTTACATGCAGTGAAATGATTTATATACTTCCCAAATGCTTAAGTATTCTTTGATCAAAAGAGCTATTCATGGGATTGTTGAGCTAAATGATTAACTACTCTAAAGCACCTTTAAAGCCTTTTCTCCTAAAGAGAAGACAAATTGAATCATTATTGTCAGCAAAACACTATAAACATAGGTTAGAAAGGGGTTCACACAATCACAAGGAACCTGGTCAAAAAGTGAATTAGGATTTGTGAGCCCTGTGGAACTGAACTGATCGTGACAGCCCAGAATTTCAGGGCAATCCTGATCAAATCCTGGTTAAATGCTAGTTAACTGGAGCAGTTTAACAAGAATTGCCCTGAAATTCTGGGTTCTCACAATCAGCTCCACAGGGCTAACTAATCTTGATTAACTTTTTAACCTGGGTGAATCCAGCCCCAAAGAAGGCATGATCATCTCACTATATGCAGTCACCTGAAAAAAGATGCCAGTTTGAGACCAGGTTAATGAGGGAGGTTAGAGACACTGATGATCTTATGAGGATATGTGTGTCAGGAGGACCAAGTGGAGCTGAGGCACCTGTGGCTAGAAATAACAGAAAGTTATGGCTGTGGTCATTGATGAGGAGAAAGAGCATTGTTTTGGGCGAGAAGCAAGATCTCAACACTTTTCTCTCTAGTACATAGGAAAATGTGATTGGAAGAGAACAGGTCTATGACAAGTGGTTTTGGGGTTTCTGATGGAGATGTAAATCTCCATTTACCTTTAACTTCAATGTGACTGCCATAAGAAAGGAAAGTGTTAATTTACAGCCAGTAGGATGTGCTAATCACTAGTGAGCTATTAGAATGAAATATGCTTCCTCACACATGCTAGTGGTTGCCGACTATGTAATAGAGCTATATTCAGCCATTGAATTAATTTGCCATGTGACAGGCAGAAAAACTACTCCTAAATCTCTGAGACCTTAACTACATCAGTGACTCCAACTCTTCCACTGCCTTTTCCCCCCCTTCAAGGGACATTTGATTTAAACAACCAGCCTCTATTGTGGTTGGGAGTAAAAAGGAACCAGCTTAGTCACAGTTTATCTCTTAGGCAAATATTTTGTTGCATGCTTATCATCAAGGGGGTCGCTTTGGGTTCCTGTAGCTCCAGCTTAAACTGTTACTTCCCCCATTGCCTTTCTTATGAGCCATAAAGTTGAAATTAGAAATACAGGGTGCCGACTCACACAGGTGAGATTGTTTATCATGTCCTGGAGCCAACGGATGCTTAGTCTTTGATGAATATTGTGGCAGACCTTTGAGGTCTCCCAGAGCAAGATAAAGATCCTTTTAGCCTCCTAAGCATTTAGAAAGTGAAACCAAGATAAATAGTTTATGCTGTGCATTCAGCCTTTCCAAGCTTCAAATGAAATGAGTGAGGATATTTTAATATCCCAGCTCCCAAATAGAGATTCAAAAAGTTTTGCAGAAGTTTAATGATAGGATGCCAGTCCAAGCAACATTATATTCCTTCATAGAATTATGACCCTGAGAATTGATAAAAATTAAATAGTGAAAGTGAACCTCAGAGTGTTCTCCCATAAGAATAGCCCAGCTGGATCAGGCCCAAGGCCCATCTAGTCCAGCATCCTGTTTCACAAAGTGGCCCACCAGATCCTGCTGGAAGCCTACAGGCAGGAGCCGAGGGCATGCCTTCTCTCCTACTGTTACTCCCTTGCAACTGGTACTCAGAGGCATCCTGCCTTTGAGGCTGGAGGTGGCCTATAGCACTCCAAATAGTAGCCAATGATAGACCTCTCCTCCATGAAGTTATCCAAACGCCTCTCAAAGCCATCCAGGTTGTTGGCTGTCACCACATCTTGTGGCAGAGAATTCCACAAGTGGATTATGCGTTGTGTGAAAAAGTACTTCCGTTTGTTGGTCCTAGATTTCCTGGCAATCCAATGGGCAATCCTGCCCAATGCATTGTACTGTTGCTTTCTCAAATATTTCATATTCAGCTTTACTATTTCTTCACCCACGTGGTAATTTATCCTTGGATATTTTACCCAAGCCAAAACCTCTGACATTTCCTCAAAATCTTACTTCAAGTACAATCCATTGACAACTTTAATACTATTATTAATAAATAAGTAATTATTATTATTATTTATTGTGTAGCATAAGTATACCTTTCTGTATGGTGGACTTATTGGATGGCTTTTGGCAAGACTCTCAGTGATAAGCCTACCTATAAGAACATTGATGTTGACTAAGGAACAAGGTAGCCTATCTTCATGTATTCTATAAGCCTAGTTGCATGGTTTGAGGGAGAATAAAATTTAGGTTTATAAAAAGGGGTTGGCTCAGTTCTCCATCCATTAGATGGTGTGAGGCTTTCAAAGTCTGGCTGCTTAGTCTGTGCTTGGAAACCCCAAGCTCAGAGGCACTCTTATCCCTGAACTTCTGGGATGAAGTCCAGGACCTCCACATCCCCTGGGGAGCCTCAAATACTCTTTCGTCTGTCCCAGGTGGTGAGGTCGCCATGCCACCAGCCTGTGTTGCACCAGGTGGCTGAGCGTAACCTCTGTTTTAGACATGGGGAGGGGAGTGGGGAAAGAAATATGTGGGATGGGAATATTTGAAGTTGTGTGTTGAAATATTTCCTCTAATGCATATTCTCATAAATATACCTGTTTTATATTCTTACATTCTTGTGAGTTCAGTTGCGGTTTATGCCCTCAAGAACCCATGTGTTAAAAATACTGTGTGTGTCATGTTGTGTGTGTGTGTGTGTGTGTAGGGGGATGATGTTTAACTTTATTCGCCAGGAATGGCATATTGTCAAAGATATCCCAGGCTGCACTCATCCACCTATCTTCGCCTTCAGAAGAACAACAAATATCAGAGATCATCTTGTCAAAGCAGACATTTATGACACCTCACTGCCCTTGATGACTCCAGCAGGTTTCCACCATTGTGGATGTTGTGCTGCTTGCCCTCTGGTTACGGAAATTAAAGAACTGCATATTCCCAGAGAGGGGCGAATGGTAAAACTACAATTTTTTGCCAACTGTAGCAGCAAAAATATTATTTATTTAATCATGTGCCCCTGCGGACTCATGTATGTGGGGAAAAGCAGCCGGGAGGTCAGGACTAGGATTCTCGAACATCTTTCAAGAATCAAACATATGATCTTGGAAGCACCTCTTACTGAGCATTTCAGGAGTTCTCAACATTCCCCAGAAGATATCAGGTTTAGTGTTGTATATAAATACAAACCCCAAAAAACTGGTCATGAGAATATTGAACAGGTGTTGTTATGAATGGAATACACCTTTATTTACAGGTTAAACACGGCCATACCTCATGGGCTTAACTCTGCATGTGATTTGTCAGTTGTTTTGTAGTTGATCATCTTTGCCATGTGGACCATTTAGTGTAGTAGGTCTGCAGTTTGATGGGGGATAGTATTTACACGCCGCTTTATTTAAAGCAACCTACCCTATACTAATTACTTACATATAGGGTTTTTGGATCTGAATCAACCTTAAAATATGGCTTTTTGCCTGTTATGTACCCATAGCAGTAAGGTACTTTATGCAGCTTTGTATATGGAGCCAAGGATAGCTATATTGATATGACAGTAAGAGGAAAAGTAAGATGTATTTGCAATGTCATGGTAGTGCAGAGCATGATAACATTATACAGCTGGCTCTCTTTTAGACCCAATTGTAAGCAGCTTCACCTGGTCTTGTAGCACTTTGACTGGTGCTGGTCTGTAATATCTCTAGGATTTTGGTGGTTGGAAGTCAGTAAGGTTTTCTTCAAAGAGCTGTAGGAGGGAATGATGCCTCCAGGAAGACTTGTATACATAGAGGTACAGTTTATCGGGCTCATTTAGAAGGAATTATCTGGTTTGTACTATTTTGTGATTAAAGGGGGTGGACTGTGTGAGATTTATTATGGTTATCCATTCAAGGAGTCCATTTGAAGGATCAGTAAATGTACATCTTATTTCTACAGAATGATGGATTTCTCTGAAGAAGGAGGATTTCCGAAATGGGCTCAGTAGAATCCTGGGTCAGCCTATCAGGATCCTTTTTGCTATTTTGAGACACTTGTTTCAGCACATGAATATTTCTCTACAGAATTTGTTAGTGCTTTCTGGAACTACCACAAGCACATGGCTGTGCAGTTGAGGACTTGAATTGCCATAAGTATTGCTCCATAGGATCTGTTTTCTGTGCATCTAGCTCCAATTTTGTAAATGGAGGAAATTGTTCCTATATATGAATGTCCTCATATATGAATGTTTTTCTAGTATATGTATGTTTGTTCATAGTATCTGTTACTGCTTTTTGTATCTTAAGGGTCATCCTTGTTAGTACTCGGAACTGTTACTAGCAGAGGCGTATCTAGGGAAAATAGCGCCTAGGGCAAGCACTGAAATTGCGCCCCCTGTCCAAACATCTGACACCTATCCTTCAGATAACTTTACCATAATATCAGCTGAAAAATACAAGTCAAGCTTGTTAATCTTTTAATATTTTAAAAAGCATTTAGCGGTGGATGTAGCCAGACCAAAAAATGCTGGAAAACCACAAATTTCAGTATGTTGGGGCTCATGAAATACCCAAATACTATGTGGAGGTGTACTTGGAAAACTAAACAGAAGTGCCTGTCTAATTCTCTACTATGCATTGTAGCATCACCATTACATACGTTTTAAAAATAAATGGAGAATTTGACTTTTCCCAGATACTCTGAAAATAATTAAAGGATATGCTGAGTAAACTGTGTCACTGATTGGAATATATTCAAGTCCTTCAGAAAGACAGTTAAAATGAGAGAAAGAGAGCAAAAAACTCCCAGTAGGCCTTAATACTAAGGACTTCACAATGATTCAAAGACAAACTCACCATTAATAGCAATATGATTAAGACATCACATTTAACTCACTTATCACAAGAAGCAAAGTCAGAGCAAATGAATACAATCCTAGCTCATAAGCTTCAGTTCAGTATTCACAAGCCCTGATTCTCTGTACATAGTGCCAAATGGAATATGTGTACAGTGACTTATACTATATTAAATTAGAATTTTTTTACCTGTAGCCCCTTTGGGGGGCTTCCTAAAGGCCGTGTGTGGGGTCTACAAAGGTTCCCCCTCCCCCGCTGGCCTCTAGGGCCTCACAGAGACCATTTGAGCATGTGTGGTGGCCATTAAAAAAAAATTTTTTTTAATGGCCGCTGAAAACAAAATGGACACCATGCATGCTCAAATGGCCTCTGCGAGGCCTGGCATGGCCTAGGGCCTCAGAGAGGCCATTTGAGCATGTGCAGTGTCCATTTTGTTTTCAGCAGCCATTTTTTAATTTTTAAAAGATGGCGCCCCCCATTCAAATGGCTCCCGGGACACATGCTCTGCCTGCCCCACTCTAGATATGTCCCTGGTTACTAGTGTGCTGTTGTGTAGTTGAGGATTTGAATTGCTCTAGGTCCTATTTTGCAAATGGAGGAAATTGTGGCAATATATGAATGTTTTTTCAGTATATGTATGTCTGTTTATAGAACTTGTAATGATATTTGATAGTAACATTTGTTTATTCTTCTGTTTTCAATACAGTACCCCTGCCTAGTAGAGAGCTGGAATATGCATTTTGTCAGTGGGTATTATTTTACTTATTTGATATATCATCACACAGGTTACAGTCCAGCCCGTGCTCTCCTAGTTCTCCTCTAGTCCATTTCCCCCTCCTCTAGTAGTGTGCATGGTTTCTCTTTGGTTCCTTCGCCTTGTTGTGTGTGCACCCCATTTGTTGTTCTGTGTTTAACTTTCAGCAGCAGGTTGGGAGGAGGTGCTCCAAAGGCCTCTAGGTCCAGGCTCCAAAATCATCAAGATGCATCTCTGCCTAGGCTTCCTGTGCTGTATTGAACACCTTTGTCAGATAGTGTTGAATTATCTTTAAGGGACAATTTGCTGTTTAAGCCTGGAGAATGTGAGTTCTCTGTGTACAGTTAGCAAAGAGCAGTAGGCAGTGATGAGCCTCTCCTGAGGCAACTGCCTCCTTTTGCCACTCACGACTAGATATGTGCATGAATTGGACTTTCCAATTCAATTCGACTCTACCTCAAATCACTTGAATTGATTCAAGTGATTCGAGCATCATTTTTTCTGGGGAGAGCTGATCTACCAATTGGAGTCAGTGAGTGGGCCAGCCCTCTGCCCCAGATATAGAGCATCAGCCTGCCTTGGAGGACTGCTCTATCAGGTAGACCATCTATCCAGTAGAGCAATCCTCCAAGGCAGGCCAGCATGCTCAATCTGGGGCAGAGGGCTGGTCTACCAGCCGACTCCAATTAGTAGACCAACTCTCCCTGGAAAAAATGGTACTTGAATTATTTGAGTCAATTCGAGTTGAATCAGCTTTGATTCAGTTCAAACTCAAATCAGGCCCTTTATTGTAAGGGCAATTCAATTTGAGTTTGAATCATTTAAATCACCCTGAATTGATTAGATGCAAATCAATTTACATATCTCCGCTCACCACCATCAGAGCAGGTTTTGGTGGTATATCATCAGAGTAGGTAGTGGTGGTACAGCCAATGCTCATCAAATAGCTGCCCCAAGATGGTCCTCTACTCCTAGCCCAGCACGCACATTCCTGTCTCCCTCAGTACAGTAATGACAAGAAGGAAGCAGAAGACAAAATAATGACAGAGGTCAAGAGGTCCTTCATAAAGTACCCAATATTCTACTATCCTTTCCACAGAGTACAGTAGATGGTTTTTATAGAGTGTCTTTTGTATTCTACTGCCCTTATATAAAATTCTTTTCCCTCTTACTTATTTTCATACTTTCTTACTTCTTATTATACACACTTACATCTTTTTAGCTTCTCAGGAACATGCAAGGGGGGTTGGGGGGCACTCACTGAGCCAGGCAGTGGAGGTGGCAAGTGTCGCAGTTACAAACGAGGAGAAGGAAGGAGGTGGAGGAGGAGGCATAAAGATAGAGAAGCCGAGGCAGTTATTGCAGCTACTGTAAACAAAACAAACAACCAGTTTGTTTTATGCTAACTTAGAAAAGAGAAACCTTTTAAATTGGTGATTCTCTTACATTCAGCAAGGAGACAGCAGTGACCAAACCAATTTTGTTCACTGTCCTGCATGGAAGGTCACTTGCAACAAGCGCAAGAAAAGTGGACACTTTGCTAAGGTTTGTAAGTCTGCTGCCCACTCCATTACTGATTTGCTCTGTGTTAATGATAAGTCAGATGAACCACTTCCTGACAGCATTTTAAGTGTGACAGAATCAAAGCCTGCTTCCCCACAATGTCAACTTAAACTTAATGACCATGGTGACACAAATGGTCTGTGTGCATTTGCAGAGGTCTAGATTGAACTCGGACCAGCACCGCCCTTTGTGGGGCTGGTCTGGTTTGAACCTGGACCTCTTGAACTGAGCCAGCACAATGTCGAGCTTGGCTTGAAGCGAGCCGATTCACACATCCCTAAGTTCAAAACGAAAAGGTTGGGTTTGGAAGGATCTAGACTGAACAGCTTGGATTTTATGAGGTTGGGTACAAAAGAGAGCAATTTGGCACAGTTAAGAGCAATTGTCATCCTTCCAGCCATCTCTACATCTTTATCCAAAGTAAGTTTCTACTCCAAAAACAGTTTTTCATGCAGTTTGGAGCAGTTTATTTTCATAACAATCTTATCCCTGATCATTTCAACAGTAAAGTTGGCAAACAAAGGTTACATTTAAGGCACACAATGCTGTGAAGTACTGATCAATAGATTCACCAGGCAGTTGGGATCTAGAATAGAACTTGTAAAGTTCAGTAATCACATCCAAAGTAGGGATGAAATGATCATCGAAGGCTTGAAGAGCAGCTTCATAAGAATTTGCATCCCCTTCCAAGGTGGCAGGAAAGGGCAAATGGTTATATATCATATATTATTCACCAGGCAGTGAAGCAATATAGCCTTCTGATTTCCTGGAGTAAAATCAGGGTTCTGTTTGGTGAGGAGGCCTCCATTGTTTCCAGGGAAGAGTAAGTTCTCCTGGGGTGGGGGAAAAAAAAAAAAGGAGGGATGTGCACAAAACCGGGTTTTCTGGCTTGGTTCAAATCTGGACTGGATTCGAATTGGACAGGGAAGGCTTGGTTTTGGTCCCTCTTTACTGGCCCCCCGTTTGGTTCAAATTCGAGCTGGTTTGGAACTGGCTTGAAGCCCTATCAGCAAAGGGGAATCCAGCGATGATTCCCTTTTACCGGTAAAGGGGTGGGTGGGGGCTTCCTTAATGAGGCTACCCTTTTTGTAGCAGTAAAAATTACTCACATGTTTCAATGGCAGCCGCAGGTTAGGTTCCCTCAACCACCTCCAGCCTCCCCCAGAGTCTCCCGGCCCAGTTTGGGCATGAACCAGGCCTCTATGCAGGCGTGGAGGCCATTATTTTTTAACTTAAGTGCATGGGCCATTTTCTTCACCACACATTTTCATGTGTAGTGATGCAAATGGCCTGTGCACATGTGCTGAGGTTAAAAAAAATGGCCTCCACACCTGCACAGAGGCCGGTTCAGGCCCGAACTGGGCCGGGAGAATCTGAGGGAGGCTGTCAAGGGAGCCTCCACTGCTCCCCGCGGCCAATGCAGCCGAGACTTGTAAAAACTTATTCTTACTGCCATAAAAAATGAAGCCCCCTTAAGTAAGGCCCCCCGCCCATGCGCCCCTTTACCAGTAATGGGGAATCCTCACCGAATTTCCCTTTGCGGGTAGGGCTTCGAGCCAGTTCTGAACCAGCCAGCTCGGTTCAACTCAACCCTGAACAGGTCCAGTTTTGTTCAAGGTCAAGCCTTCAAACCAAACCAGTTCAAAGGTGAGCCAGCTCAATTGTGAGCTGGTTCGCACATCCCTAGAAAAAAGGTGGTGGTGGGATCTGAGCCATACTGCAGTAGGCATCCAGCCAACAACAGAGTCCAGCACTGATAAGGAAAAAGTATCTTCAGGGGTTGTGCAGGTCAGAAAGCTGGAGAAACAATCAGCAGCAGCAATAACATAATGTAGGCCCAGGAATGCAGTGGAATGAAGATGCAGGAACATATACAAGCTTTGCAGGCTCACATTCTTAGCTGTTTCAAAATCTCATCACCAAATGTTTTATAGCTGCTTCCCTCAAATCAGCTATCTTATAGAAGAAATCTTATGTAGATTTAACTAAGAGTTTATTCAGAAAGAGCTCAATTTTCTCCTTCTCCTTTCCCTCCCTTTTACTTCCTGACTGCACCCCCCACACTCTCTACAGGATCCCCACTGGGACAAACTTCTAAACAACAAAACATAAAAGGTTACTCGATAAAATACAACACTCTTTTGAGAAGTTTATTGAAAAGCAATATATAAGTATTAATAGTAATAATAATGGAAATGCATGGGTGGCTGCCATTTGGCTCCCTGCCTCAGGAGCACCAAGGTTTTAGCTCACTACTAGTGGTAGGCCTGTTTACTGTAATAGCTTGTTGTTCCTCTTGTTCTTCTTATATATTTCTTCCTTTAGTAAGTTGAGACTTGATGATGTCTCTGGTATGAAGCCGATACTTAACACTGTCCTTGTGCCTAGAGCTGGGAAACGTCCTCAAGCTTACCTCTGGAGGAGGGTGGAGACAGCCTGGCTTGGTCTCAGAGAAATGGCACAGTCCTCCCATGACGGGGGCATGAGAGCTTCCTGGGTCCTGGCTCTTTAGAGAAGATTCAGGCACTTCCTGGAGTCTGAATAATCTGCCTGAGGCTTTGGGAAACTTCTGGTCTAACCCCTGCTTTTTAAAAGGGTTTCTTAGTGTACCATGTAATGAGGACACTATCAGTATGTAAAGGTAAAGTGTGCTGGTGTCGACTCCTGGTGACCACAGAGCTATGTGGTTTTCTTCGGTAGAATACAGGAGGGGTTTACCATTGCCATCTCCCACACAGTATGAGATGATGCCTTTCAGCATCTTCCTGTATTGCTGCTGCCTGATATAGGTGTTTCCCATAGTCTGGGAAACATACCAGTATGAGAATCAGATGGTCCTTCCAGAATTTTATGCTGACCCCTATTCGCAAAATTTGATGTGGGATGCCAGATTCTTCCAAAGAATGTTTACAGCTGGTATTACCCATCCCTGCTTCCATCAAAAAATGATCCCTACAGATGCCAAACATAGGTTTTACATTGTTACTTCGGTTGAATTTTACATATCTAGCATCAAAAGATTTCAGAATCCCTTATTTCAAACATCTTTTTTAGAAGTATGCTTTATAGTTGGATGATGCTTTAATAGGTCAATATTTGTTCAGAATCTTCTCCTTCTATTTAATCAATACAGTACTTATTCACAGATGAAATAAAAGCATTATCCTTCTGGTCACACATGTGTAAAGACACTTCATGTCTGGAAGCGAAATATGCTCCCTGTTGCTCTATAAACCTTCTCAGACTCTAACTAACCTTAAACAAAGAGCTCCTGTTTGCTCAAGAGGCACCGCCAGGGTCAGAGGGAGGTTAGAAGTTATCCCTATCTCAAGGTCATACTCTATCTAAAGGGCCAAACCAGTCTTAGAGATCAGGTTGCAAAGATTGCAGCAAATGCTCATTCAAGCTCAATCATTTTCAGCAGGGAACCAAGTAACACCAGGAGCCTTGCGTTTCTCCCCACCCCACTTCCAGATGTGAACTCAGTTGCTACCTCAGCCCTTTACCAGGGCTGTGCCTACTTGGCTTTTATTATGAATCCTGTGGGACAAATTTGGGACGACATAACTGCCAAACTGTATGATGTATTTCAGAATGTAGGAATGGCCAAACTATGTAAGATCAATGGTCTACTGTAAGTAGTGGACACATCCAACAAAGATCAGTATGGACTGCTGAAGATAAATCCTTAGGCAGTTACCAAGAGGATCTCCGACCCACCCACCCACCCACCTCAAGGCCATATTGTCTAAGCAGAAGTCAGGTGTGTATTACTTATATAGTACATTTATATACCACAATAATCAGCTCTAAAGGCAGTTTACATATTCACCCACCCCACTCAAGTGATGAGGAATACTCAGTTTTTACAGGCATATTATCCAAATACCCACCTAAACATAATAAATAAATGGTTAATTCAGAAGGTATATCCCTCTTTTATTCTCTTCAGCAGCTGCATTCCGTGGATGGAATATTCTCTTGGCAAATGCATGTTCGCAAAGCCACATTTGCTGAGGGTGTGGGGAGCACTTGTTTTCTCAAACCGGTGGATGGTACAAAAAATGCTTAACCAATCCAACACCCACTAATTCTCCCCTCAAATGCCTGCCAAGGCACTCCTCCTGGTGCAGCCAGCTGGGGAAAATGATTAAAAGTGGCTTCGGGGTGGTTGCAGGGGAGAATCAGTGGGCAGAAGTGCTAAGCAATCCCCTTCCATTAATTTTCTACTGCAGATGTCTGCCATTCAAATGTCTTCCAAACAGCTTGTAACTAGCCTCACAAGGGAATCATGGGTTGAGAGCCCTGTATTTTTTTCATCAGACATAGTACAACTCTAAGTTCTATGATTCCATACGTGAGTTCTGCTTATTGCTATCTGTCTTCATTTCAAGAAGCTCACACGTGCATGTTTGAAGAGTAGAGCATGTGTTTTGCATACAGAACGTCCCAAGTTCAATTCCAGGCATCTCCAGATAGGACCGGGAAAAGCTCATGCCTGAAACCCTGAAAAGCTGCTACTAGTCAGTGCAGACCTAGTTTGATTAATGGTCTGACTCACTGTAAGGCAGCTTCCTACATTCAAGCTCTTCATGAATGGCAAAAAAAAAAGAAAGAAAGAAAGAAAGAAAGTGAAACACACTGAGGAAAATAGTGTTATATTCCTGGTCTAGCTTCACCAAAGATAAACCACATTCGTTGACATTGCTTTCCTCAGTACAACTAATTTCAAGATGCTTCGTGCAGCGGTTGAGTTACACCTCTATTCCCCAGGTCCTTCTATAAGTAAACACTGTGAAGGACACACACATATCCCTGCCTGGGATCTATGATCAATTAGGGTACCCCAGTGCATGTCTCTAAGGGTTTAGGGATGTGTGTCTGCCTTTACACTTGATCTTGTTTATAGTTTAGAAAGAATTTCCAGGATAGAGATGTGCATGAATTGTTTTTTTGTGATTTGATTCAAGGTCAAATCAAATCAGCCAGATTCAATTTGACCTCAAATCTTGCCCCCTCGAATCAGCCCAGATTTGATTTGAATTTCATTAGATTTGAATTTGAATCAATTCAGGGGAAATTTAAAGGGACAGGGGGCACCAGAGTAGGTAGGGTGATAGTGCCCAATGGGTGGCAACTACCACCTAAACTGCAGTGGAATCAGGCAAAGGGGTGATTTTTAAAAGGAATTTTTGGATTTGGGGTGATTTTATCTTTCCTGCCATAGGGAATAATGGGGATTCAAAGTGGCCCCAGTACTCCCTGTGGTCCAAAGGTGGGTTGGGGGGTAGGACACATGGGGTGCCAACTATACACCAACTTGCAAGCCTGTGGGGTACTCAGGTGTGTTTGTGTGTGGAATTTTTGAAGTGTTTAGACTCTTTGGAGTGTTATGACTTTTCCTCATAATGAATCCCTATGAAGGTTCGTTACACACCAAATAATGTAAAAACTCAAAAATTCCTAAAAAATAAAATGAGTACCCCAATGGCTGGAAGGTGGGGTGGAATTAGTGGCACCCTATGTGCCAATGACCCCCCAACCCACAAGCTAGTAGGGTACTCAGTTAATTTTTTAGGATTTTCACACTCTTTGGTGTGTAATTAATCTTCATAGGGATTCATTATGAGGAAAGGTCATAACATAGCAAAGAGTCTAAACACTTCAAATATTCCTTTAAAATAAAACAAAAAAAACCTGAGTATCCCACTGGCTTGCAGGTTGGGGGGTCATTAGCACCCAATGTGCCCTACCCCCAAGCCCATTTTGGACCACCTTGGCACTGCCCATGGAAAATAATGGGGCTGCTTTGAATCCCCATTATTTGCTGTGGCAGAAAAAATAAAATCACTTCAAATTCAAAAATTACTTTAAAAATCATGTCTCTGCCTGATTCCTTTGGAGATTGGGTGCTAGTTGGCACCCATGAGACTTGATGCAATGGCAATGACAAAAGGGAAATCGAATCTTGAAACAATAGAAATTGAATCTGGGGAGATTCAATTCGAGTTCTATTTTGGCCAGAGGTGACAGGACATATTTGTTCCGAGTTCGAATTGACCAGATTTGAGTCAAATCAAGATGGCCTCAAAACAATTTGCACACCCTTATTCTATAATATAATTTACTAACTATTTCATTATGAACATCTTGTTTTACCGAGTGGGATTGTGAGGGAGCAGCATTGGTTGCATTGTTCCTATATAACCTGCTCAGTAACCCTGTTAACCCTGAATCAAAATAAATTAACCCCCACTTGGATTCCAGTACAAACCTTCTTTAGACAGCTTATGAATCACAGATTTGCCCCCTAACTCCTGCTGCATCAGTAATAGGAGCTTAGGACTCAGGGGTACAGCACACGACACAGTCATTCCATTGACAGATGACAGACATCACTGACAGTTACAATGATGGGTATGTTTAGGATAGGAGTGTTAGCATAATACATACTTTATTATCCTTAACTTCTGAATCCTGATTTACACTTTACCCACAAAGAACTGAGGATTATGCCATATCCAACCACCTCACACAATGATTTCATGCCAAAGCAAACTTTAAATGTTATCATTTGTAATGTCATATGTAAGCAGGCTGCTTTATTTGCCTCTGGCCAAACACCATTTACTACAAAGTTCCAGAACTACTTCACTGATTTGAACCAACAAAGAGCTATTTGAATGCCCAAGATTTTTAGGGAAGATTTATATGGAATAATTTAATAGAAGTTGTTTAGTGATCTTAGAATGTCAATTAAGTTCCCCCCCTCTCCTGCGGAGGGCACTCCTTCACCTAACCCTAGACTTTCCAACCCTTTTGAGATATCAGAGCAATGAAACCATTGTCCTTTAGTTTAACTTGTGTTAAACCATCCCTTTGTCCCACCTCACTGTGACATCAAAGTAGCTTAGTCATTTCCTGTGGATGACATGGGCCACAAATATCTGAAAATCAAGGTGTTGCCTCATCTCAATAACACTTGACCTATCTAGCCCTTTAAAGGTAAAGAAGCTATTCACACGACCATGCAAAAGCGGGCTAATGCAGCCCAGCCCACTTTTGTGCGGAAATGAGAACCATGAGCTCACGGGCAAGCCCGGTGATTCTCCAGCGGTCAGCCCACCTAAAAAACCCTCCCCTTGACCCAGGTTAGTGGAGTGAGACACCGGGTTTTGTGGTCATGAGACACCGCAGTGTGTCTCCACACCATGGCGATTCACAGGGAGACCCCTGACCGGGAGGCTCCATCAAGCCTCCCGGCCTCGGGGGTCTCCCCAGCATGCCCCGCTCACTCGCGTGGGGCATGATGGGACTTCCAGAGGCTGGGCAGTCCCTAATCCCCGCCACCCCGTGATGGAGTCGTTAGTCATGTAGGCAGCTGCCCAGGGCGAGCGCTCTGCTCATGTGTGGGGAGAGCGGGCTAAGCACACTCTCCCCGCACGAAGCACCTCAAAGTGTGTCGTCAAGTTGGTGTCAACTCCTGGGGACTAGAGAGTCCTGTGGTTGTCTTTGGTAGAATACAGGAGGGGTTACCATTTCCATCTTCTGTGCAGTATGAGATGGTGCCTTTCAGCATCTTCCTATATCACTGCTGGTTTCCTTTGATGGTTATTGGATTACTCTGTGGGGTTGTGTCACTTCAGGAACTTCTATTATCTTCTGCGGAATTTTAAAGATACACTTTAAAGTATTTGCATCTGACCACCATCACAACTCCAACTCCAACATGGTTAGGCCCCTTAGCCACTCCTCCCCTACCCCAGCTTTCAGCATGATGCCAGGGAGGCAGAGTTGCCTCTCCACAACAATGTAGATTAGTGGCTCAATCAATCAGAGGTCAGATCACAGCTCTCACATTGAGGTTGGATGGATAGCATGGCCAATTTCCAGGTCTGCTATATATGAAAGCAGAGGTTCCCAACCTTTGATCACCAAATGTTGTTGGAATACAACTCCCATCACTCCCAGCCTTCAGCCATTGTGTCTGAGGGTGATGTGCATTGTAGTCTAACATCTGGAAACCCAGTGTTCAGGACACCAGCAATGGAGGGATGGTCTAGGGAACTGGCTGTCAGCCTGATTCAGTGATCCCATTTTCCCTTGGGATGTTGCCGGTGTTATTGCATCAGTTTGCTGATCTCTATTTATTTATTTATTTATTTATTTTTGCCTTTTGGAGTCTTATTCTTTCATGCTGCAACTCTTCATGACTTTTTTGGAGCCTTTAGGGTTAGTGAACTTATGGCCTCTCTGCACAGTGACATGCTGGGTGTGCTTTTGATTGAAGAGATGTACAGCTTGGGGGGGGGGGGTTGCATGTGTATCCATCTATGTTGGCATAAAATGGACCAGAAGTATTGGGGGAGTTACCTGCCTTTTCTTATCAGACTTGAAAGGTCTGATTTCTTGTGTCCAGCTGCAGCTTTGACAAGACATTTACAAGTCAGAGGGGATGTCCATGGCCCTCTGTTGTGTCATGCTAATGCTCTACTCCTTACCAGGTACCAATTTGTGATTAAATTGGCCCTTTAAAGGGCTGAGTTGACTCCCAAGGCTTTTGAGACATACTGTTTCTGGGGCTGCTTTTACAGCAGTATTTTCCGGTTTCTCTGACTGGCAAACCCGATGCATTGAGAGATGGTGCTCTGCTGCTTTGCACAGTTAAATGTAGAGGTTCTCCAACTATTATATTTGTTAGCCTCGACCCGAACCTCTTCCCCCACTGGACCAAGTTTTTTTTCTTTTCTTTTGCAGATGTGCATGGAGGGCAGCCCCAAGTGCAAGTGCTGTCCTGTGGCCACAGCTTTATATTTCGGGCCACCTATTGCACACAGCATTCCAATACAAGTTCCCAGCTGCATTGCAGGGAGTTCACTGTGACCAAAGGTGAGGGATGTTGTAGAGCCACCTGTTGCTGACCTTAAACAAGCATTGCCTTGGTTGCCGGCCACCAAGTCTTGGTCATCTGCTTGGAGGTGGGGGGGAGGGGAGATCTGGGCCTTTCTAAAATGCAAAACTCTGTTTTTACAGGCTCTGTCCAGTTCTGGGAAGCTGTGGTCATGCTGGCATAGAATTTTATAATTTGATCTGAGCTTATTTTGAAGCATAATTGGAGCAAATCAGATGATCCCAGGAGTCTGGATTGGGCACGCAAGAATATTCATAACAAGATTCCGTTAGGACTGCCATATAGGAAAGAGGACAGGCCTTCTCTATCTTTAATAGATGCACGGAAGTGGGAATTTCAGCAGAGCGTTTTCCAGACTATGAGGTGTACACCGGTTAAAGTGCTGCAAAGTGCAACGGTATGAGGCAGCGGCTTGAAACCACGAGTACAGCATTTCTCAATGCATTTTTCAATGCATCGTGACAGACTTGTGGCCGTTCAAATTGCCCACCACTGCAGTGGGTTTTCCGGGCAGGGGGTGTCCATATTCCACCTGAATCACATTCACTGCCACCATCGCCACCTCCTCCTCCTCCATTTCAAGCCAATGGGGTCTCAGAGGAGGATGACGCGATGAAATTGTATTTAAAAATAAAAAGAAAAGAAAAATCTCTAGGTGGTTTTGTGCAAAGCCGCCACTAGGGGGAGCACCATAGTACACATGACAATTCCTTGATTGAACCCAAGCCAAAAATAAATAAATCAAAAATCCATATACGGAAAGGGCTTTCGATATCAACAAATCCTTGAACTGTGGGATGAGCCCTCCACACCACATGGCATTGAGAAGAGTTTGCAGGCTTGCTGGTAAATGATTCAGTTCACTGGGCTTCCTTGCAGTAAACAAGGAAGGTGGAGTCCATTGCCTTGCAGTAAACAAATGAAATCGAACAGAAGTAAATGATTCAGTTCAATGGGCTTCCTCTTGGTAAGTGAACATTATCTTTCCCTGCCCTTGACTACTCTGTCGCCATGTAGTAAACCAATGGAATTTTACAGAAGTAAATGATTTAGTTCAATGGGGAAGCACAGCTCCTTCTGTTCTGCTTGTGCAAGCAAGAGCATCAAGAAATGAAACAGGGTGGGAATACATATTTTTAAAAAACATATGCCCTTACATATCAACAGATCTTTGATCTGCCAAATGATCTAGCCAATTCACAGCGCAAAAAAAAGGCGGGGGGGACATGAACATGTCCGAAAAATAAATCTGGAAAAACAAAAGCAAGTGCGATTGAAATCAAATGCCAAAAACAGATGAGAATCAAATTGCACCTTTGGGCAAAAACCCACGTGAATTTATTTATTTATTTAATTATTTATTTTTCACGGGATGGAAAGGGGCTGTAAAAATCAACAAATCATTGCATTGAGATTTGAACCATCCATACCACATCACACTGCAACACATTAACTACAGGGCAAGCCTCCTACAATGGAAAAATACAGCTACTTTCCTGCAGTGCATATTCAATGTTATAGGGTTACAACACATTAATAAAACCTGAAGCAGGGCATCAGAAATATGAACGGCACCTTGCTGACAGTGCAGCAACCCAGTGTCAAAACATGGGCAATACGGAGGGGCACTTAGTGCACATCTTGCAAAACTGTTGCAGCGTGTAATGTGGAAAACGCCCTGGTGTAGCTTTTCTTCTTCCTGCAAGACAAGCTGCACCTACTGAAATTCTCCTGTCTTCATATCTTTTAAAGGAACAGGAGATCTGTCCTCTTTTCCATATGGCAGCCCTATAGTTGGCTTGTCTGCCACTGGAGGTAGTTACATTTCCCGCCTGGATATCATATCTATCTTGTGTGGGGAGATCTGCTGCTTGCCTGTGTAAGACTGTCTTCAACAGGTGAGGGAAAGGGAACTAAACTGAGGCAGGTGAGCACAGATACATGGGAATCATTGTAGTTTAATCCATGGTGAGCAAATGAACCACATCCCAGGGCTTTGGGACCCAGGAGTGCCTGGGAATTGACCCCCTTTTGCTTGATTCATCCAGTCTGTGTTGAGGGAGGTTTTGTCAGAGTCACCACAACCAACTATGGAGCCTTGAGGAAGTGGCAGCAGGTAGCTGATACTGATCTCTGGCCCTGATTTGTTCACCCTCAAAAAGGGAGAGGCGGTAATTGTCTTTGCTGGGACCTCCTCAGTTTTAGGAGTTGCAGCTGCACTATTGTCTGATTTGTCATGTTAAAGATCCATGTTTTAATGCTGATTCAATAAAGCTGTAGACCAGGATTAACTCTCATCATGCATCTCATTTCTTAACCAGGATATGAATTCAGCTGTTCCCATTTGTCAGACAAGGAGCTGGAGCTGAAGGGTGGAGGCTTTCTCCACATCATTCGCTCAGTTAATTTGGGCCTGAGCGAGCTTTTGAATTTGGACACAAGTCTCTGAGGCCCAGCATGCTATCTGCAATGCCACAATGATCTAATTTTCAAACACTTAACGGTTCTGCTGTCACATCTGAGTGGTCCCTGGTTTGCTGTGTTCATGTGAGCCAAATAGGCTCTGTATACCAAAGAAGAAGAAAATTATATGCTTGTATAATGTCAACTACAGAAGAAATTATTCATCTGCTTTCAGAAACAATATACTGGCTCCAGATAAACTTATCATTTCCTCTGCATTGCAGTGAAACATTTTAAGAATCAAACAAGAGAGGAGCTGCTTAGTCTGTTATAACAGGAATAGCTGTTACCTTCTGCCTCTTCATGAAACGTCATTCCTTTCCATTCTTTTTCTTAGATGGAAGAAGAGAACAAACTGCAACAAATATCAATAGGCTCCCTTTACCAAAGCCAACCATCAGCCATCAAGATTATAGAATGATATATTTTTTTAAAAGAAAGCAAGACTCAGATATAGGAATGCCTTGTCTGCTATGGTGAAACAGGCTGTATATTCTTCTGAAGCCAGGGAATTCAGACAAGATTTAGCAGCAGCTACAATCCCCAAAGCTCACTTAACATCAGCTCCAGAAACATCACACTAACATCTTTTAAAATATGATTTACAGTGTGAGAGCAGGGAGTGCGAAGGAGACAGGGACATTCTCACAGGGCATGAGATATGTGTTACAGGAAGCAGTAGTACTCTCCTTCTCAAGGGATGCACACCTAGAGGAAAGAATAACATTACCTGTCCGATACACACACTGATCATGCAAGGAGTCAAGGGAATGTGCTCTCTTCTTCGTCCCCTTTTCAGATAGATGTGTTTATGGTGTAGACACCATTGCACACTGAACCAATTGGCAGTGGCATGCAATAGGCAACCTGATTTCATTCACTCCAACCCTTCAACCTCCAGATCCAGCACTTTAGGCTTATAGGATGGAAAAAAGGAAAAGTCAAACATATACAGGCTGTGAATGTGATCTTCTGCCTCCATCTCTAGAACTTTTGCCCTTCCCATACGGCATTCTCCAACAATTCCTGAAAAGAAAGGAAGAGATCACATACAGTGCAACTTCCAGCTCAGCTGATGGAGCATTTAGTTTCAACCCAGTAAAACCTGAATCTTGTTATGTGTTTGTTTGTTTGTTTGTTTGTTTGTTTAGGGTGCCCAAGATGTCATATAATATTTTAAAAAAAAACCAGAGCAGAAAAATCAGTGGTAGCATGCACCATCTTTGGAGTATACAATGAGGGGATTCTCACGATCAGGCAAAAGTGGGCTAAGGAAGCCTAGGCCACTTTTGCCCGATCGTCTGCTGCCACAGGAGCCAGACAGCTCCCGGCAGCAAACCCTCCTAATTCCCCCTCCTCTAAAATGAGGTTAGTGCAGCAAGCGCTTCAATAACCCACTCTTTTCGATCGTGTGTTGCCACAGCGCGACTCTGCGCTGTGGCAACACACAAGCAGACCCCCACCGGGAGGCTGAAACAAGCCTCCCAGCCCTGGAGGTCTCGCTAGGATCTGTGACAGAGCCAGCAGTCATGTGGGCAGCCAATCCAGCCACCCAGGGCTCATTCCTACTCATCTGTGGGGAGAGCGAGCTAAGCCCACTCTCCCTGCAATCTCCTTCCAGGCGAGTCTCACTGTTCATGAGACTCGCCTCAAAAATAGGTTGTTGAATTAATGTCATAATACATTCCATCCATTTCTCAGTGGATTTAGTGGGGCAAGGTTCTGAAATTGCCCTTGATGGCAAGGTCCCAAACAATCTGTCCCAGATACTACATAGCCTGTTGTGGTGTTTTTGGTTAACCCATTCCTTGATCAAGGCCAGCTTTTGAATGGTGCTTTAGTTATTTTTATTCCAGTCCTGTAGTAGAGGCAGGGCTATCAAACAGCCAGCAGCAAGAGCACTGAAAGCAAACTACACTTGCCTGTTGCCTCTCTGCAAGTAATCTATACCAAATTCTTCTCTCCAGCCTTTTTATTGTGTAGATTAAAAGAAAATTTAAAAAAACTAACCAATAAAGAACAGACGTTTCAGTGTACAGACGCCAACTTCAGTGTTCCATGTCTCACTGTTTAAAAATCCACACTCTTATATCCCAGATACTCTCCCTAAATCTAATGAGGCACCTGATTAGCACATGAAGAAAAGTGGGGTGAGGAGAAGGCGGAAATTGATGACTCACAGCTACATTGATGATATAATTATCATAACGGAAACAAAACAACTAGCAGACAAGGTACCTGATAGCATAAACAGGGGAGGGAGTATAAATTTGACGAGAGAAGTACCAGATAGTCAAGGGTGGTTACCCTTTCTGGAACCAGAAATTTGTCTAGGGAAGGATAACATACAGACTAAATGGTATAGAAAACCAGCTAAAAAGAATTTAATTATAAATAGCAATTCAGCACATCCTTTAACAATCAAAGTCCAAATAGTGAAATATATAGTTAAAAGAGCAGCTGAAGTTTCGTCTCATGAACTATAGGGACAGGCAATAGAAAAAGCTAGAAATCTAGCAGAAACAAATGGGTATAAATTCCCCTTAAGAAGGACAGGTGGATCCAAATATGTGGCAGGTTTACCCATGCTTGAAATCCACTTTATCTCCAACAATTTCATTAGGCAGCATCAGAAATGTTTAAGAACACATGGGTTCAAGGCTAATGTAGTATGCATAACCACCAAGACTTTGAAGCAGCAGTTAGTAAGATCTAGACTATATGATAAAGAGTGTGAAATTAAAGCCTGCCCAGTCTGTGAAAATGGGGAAGGGATCTGTAAGTAAAAAGGAGTTATTTACAAAATTACCTGTACAGAATGTGGTGAAAATTATATAGTGGAAACAGGAAGACATTTGGTTACTACTAGATTCAAAGAACACCTAGCAGACGCCAAATACATAAATAGGGAAAGGCCATGGGTCAGTTCATATGAGAAATAAACACAATGGAAAAACTATGCCTCTTAAAGTAAGTATCTTAGAGTCTGAGCAGCGTACGCTCAAAAGAAAAATATGGGAAGCATTGTAAGTTACAGCCGGGGGTCAATGGTAAGGAAGAATGGAAAGAAATCTTAAATTATATGGGCTATTAAAGCGTAAGCAGTAATTTAGTTTACACTCTCCCTTTTTTCATGGTCCCCCCACCACCACCATTTTTCTGTTAAGAGTTAGAGTTAAGCAGGCAAATCTTTAAGCCATCAATTTCCGCCTTCCCCTCCCCCGCCCTTTTCTTCACATGCTAATCAAGTGCCTGATTATATTTAGGGAGAGCATCTGAGATATAAAAGTGTGGATTTTTAAACAGTGAGACATGGAACACTGAAGTTGTCATCTGCACGTCAAAACATCTGTTCTTTATTTGTAGTTTTTAATTTTCTTTTTATCTATGTAATATAAAGGTCTAGAGAGAAGAATTTGGTTTAGAACTATTATTTGGTTTAGACCATTAATATTCCTGATTCTACTCCACTGCCTTTCCTTGCATACCACAACTATTTTCTCTGGATTCTGCACCTGTCGATTAGATTCTCATTTTCCCTACCAAAGCAAGGGCACTATTTCAGCATCCGTTTCAGATTATATTTCAATTATTTTGCTGTATCTAGAGATATAGAAGATGGCACCGCACCTTTAGGGAAGGTGCATGCAGTAATTGTCATTATGTTACAAATATTAAAAACAGAAATGGTCAGCTCCTGCCCAATCTGCTCCTGAAATAATGTGGAGTAAACACATTAATTCCTTGCACATCCAATGGATGATTGCGATCTCATCATTCCCAGCTTTCCTGGGGTACTGTATATGCATGACAGTGTCCAGAACCTGACACACACTGCTACAGCCTCAGGCCACAAATACATCATCCACCCTGCTTCTAGTACGTAGCACAATAGGAGCCAAAGGGGAGAGCCCTATTTGTGGTTTGATTACCATTTAGAATGGCTTTGCATATTATTTTTAAATATGGTAAAATCATCCAAACATGATTTTACCAGTTGCAGGGGATCAACAGCAGGAGAGAGGGCATGCCCTCAGCTCCTGCCTGCGGGCTTCCCAGCGGCCCCTGGGAAGGGCCCCTGGGAAATGGCCCTGGTGGGCCACTGTGTGAAACAGGATGCTGGACTAGATGGGCCTTGGGCCTGATCCTTCAGGGCTGATCTTATGTCAATTCCATATGCAGAGAAAACTGGTATTATTGGTCACATCCAAGGAAAGGCTTGAACACTGGGCACACTCCTTCTCCTCTACACACAAGTTCATGCTACATGACCAACCATAACGTTTGCACAGCTCTCTAGTAGGATCTTCAGTGTGATAAAACTGCAGCTCTCAACAACTATGGGCACTTTTATTGTGAGAAATATTCCCTCATAAAATTGCTGGCAGAAAAATAACCTTGTTATAATTTGAATTGCCATATAAAAGAAACAAGTCAGAATTTAGAAAACACAGGTGACTAAATTCACATTGCTTTCAGACTTCCAGCCCCTCAGCCACTCTTCCCCATACCCCAGCTTTCTGGGTGTTTTTTTTTTTCTCCCTCAGCTAGATACAAAACTGGTGAAAATTGGGTGTTGACTGTATGCTATTATCAAGAGACCCTGTATTAACATATTGGTATGTAAATTGTGCTGCAGTATGTGCTGTAAGTCTGTCTCAGTAACATGGACACGAACAAAATGGGGGGGGGGGGAGCAGAGGCACCATTGTGGGAAGGTGGAGAGGGTGTGAGCAATCACACTTGCACATTTTGGCTGACATCCAAACTAGGTTTCTCAAACTTCGAGTATTAGGAGTTACTCTAAAGGATTACTTACACTCAGTAAGCACTACCTAATCATTGCACCACACACTGAACAATACATTGTTCTATCTCTTGCACTATCTTGTTTATGTCTCAGAGAAGATCACCTGCTAGCTACTGTGCATCATAGTGTTGCTAATAAATTTTATTTATTTATAAATAAATAAAATTTATTTATTTATAAATAAGTAAAATTTATCTATCTATCTATCATATTTTTATACTGCCTGATATGTGGGCGGTGTACAAATCCTAACATGAAAAATCACAGGTTAAAATACATAAAACATGATAAAAACAATATAAAACAAATTATAAAAATTATAAAAATTCTAGTTAATAGTTTGCGAGAACAGGAAAGTTTTGGGAGTCTTCCTCAAAACAAACAGAGAAGGAGATGCTCTTATTTCAGCAGGGAGCATATTCCAAAGCCCTGGGGTAGCCAAAGAGAAAGCCCGGTCCTGAGTCACCACCAGACAAACTGGTGGCAACTGTAACTGGACCTCTCCAGAAGATTGTAAAAGGTGGGAGGGGTTCATGACAAAGGAGGTGCCCTTTTAAATAGCCTGGTCCCAAGCCGTTAAGGGCTTTATAGGTAATCACCAGCACTTTGTATTTCACCCGAAAACATAATGGCAAACAGTGCAGTTCTTTCAAAACTGGTGTTATATGGTCCCTTTGTGGACCTCCCAGAGACCAATCTGGCAGCCGCATTCTGTACCAATTGTAGTTTCCAGACTGCGTACAAAGGCAGCCCCATGTAGAGCACATGACAGTAGTCAAGTCTGGAGGTTACCAGCATATGTAACACTGTTCATTCACCTCTAGAAATGGACATAGCTGATGTAGCAACCAAAGCTGATAAAAAGCTCTCCTGGCCACCACCCCAACCTGAGAAAACCAGGGAGAGCTTTCGGTCCAGGAGCACTCCCAAGCTATGTATCTGATCTTTCAGGCGGCGTGCAATCCCATCCAGAACAGGAAGATCTAAACCATCTCTCAGTTTCCACCCCTCCCCCAATTCAGTAATTCCATCTTATTTGGATTCAGTTTCAGTTTGTTATCCCTGATCCAGCCCATTACCGCCTCCAAGCAGGCATTTAGGGAAGATATGCCATTTCCTGATGAGGTTGACATGGAGAAGTAAATCTGGGTGTCATCAGAGATTGTAACTGGTGCAGAATGCAGAAGCCAAGTTCCTTACTAAGGCACCTTGGCGAGCACATGTGACACCTTTGCTCTTTTAGCTCCACTGGTTGCTGGTTGTGTCCCGGTTAGGATTAAGGTATTAACTTTAACATTTAAAGCCCTACACGGTATGGGCCCTCCATACCTCCAGGATCGCCTTGTTCGATATGTCCCTCGCCAGGTCCTGGGATCGGCCACAAGTAATACCTTGGTGATCCCGGGCCCTAGGGATATTAAACTGCAATCAACAAGAGCCAGAGCCTTCTCAGTGTTGGCCCTAGCTCTATGGAAAGGGTCTCCCAGATAGTATCAGAGCTCTTCAAGATCTGTTGGCTTTTCGGAAGGGCATGTAAGACTGAAATGTTCTGTCAGGTGTTCGATCGCTGAGATAGCTGGTCATAGAGTGATCTTGTAATCCATGGTTACTATGTCATGTGGAATGAGTACTGTATGAGGTTGGGTTTATGACATTATGTAAGACGTATTTTATAGAATTGTGTTTATGTTATTGTTTGTAAGCCACCCTGAGTCCTATAGGAGTAAGGCGACGTATAAATCTAACTAAATAATAAATAAATAAATAAATAAATAATCAGCATATTGAAAACACCCAGCTCCAAAGCTCCTGATTATCTCTCCCAGTGGGTTCATGTAGATGTTAAAGAGCATTGGAGACAGTATGAAGCCTTGTGGAACTCCAGTTCTCACTTTACAGAGCAACAATCTCCAAGTGACACCATCTGGAATCTTCCAGAGAGGTAGGAGTGGAACCACTGTAAAACAGTGCCCCCCAATTCCACTTCTCTCTGGTGGTCCAGAAGCATACCATGGTTGATGGTATCGAAAGCCACAGAGAGGTCCAAGAGGATCAGCAGAGTCACACTCCCGCTGTCAACAGCCAATTGGAGATCATCCATCAGGCCGACCAAGGCAGCCTCAATCCCATAGTCCACACGAAAGCCAGTTTGAAATGAGTCTAGATAATCTATATCATCCCAAACTGCCTGGATCTGAGAGGCCACCACCCACTCAATCACCTTGCTCAATCATGGAAGGTTAGAAACAGGTCTGTAATTAGCTAACTCCAGTGCA
The DNA here is from genome assembly GCF_027244095.1 of Hemicordylus capensis. Classification (NCBI taxonomy): domain Eukaryota; kingdom Metazoa; phylum Chordata; class Lepidosauria; order Squamata; family Cordylidae; genus Hemicordylus; species Hemicordylus capensis. The sequence continues at coordinate 385,659,739 of NC_069658.1, forward strand.
AGTTTCTTCAAAAGTGGTCTGATAATAGCCTCCTTAAGACAAGAAGGCATCCTGCCCTCCCTCAGAGAAGCATTTATAATATTTACCAGACCCTATCTGATAATATAATTATCAGATGAGATAAGCCAAGTTGGGCAAGGTTCAAGAGAACAGGTTGTAGGACACACAGTCCGAAGCAGTTTGTCCACTTCCTCAGGAGTCACAAACTGAAAATTATCCAATCTAATCCCATAAGAGGAGTTGCTGAACACCTCCACGGTAGACTCTGCAATAATTGTGGAGTCCTGCTTGGCCCGAATGTGAGAAATTTTATCCACACAAAAAATTGTTTAAAATGTCACAGTGAGTAACCAATAGTTCCAAGTTTAAATTCAAGGGGGAGGGGGTACATACTAGCCCCCTCATTACCCTAGACAACTCAGCTGGACATGAATTTGCAGAAGCAATGCAGGCAGATAACTGCTTCTTTGTCGCCTGCACTGCCAGAGCACAGATCTTCAAATGTGCTCTGTGTTGTACCCAATCAGAGTCACGCCAAGTCTTCCTCCACTTGTGCTCTAGTCATCTGCCTCACCGCTTCAGCTCCTGTAACACATCCAAATACCATGGGGCTGTCTTTAAAGCAGGTCGGAGAGCACGTTTAGGAGAGATTGTGTCTACTGCTCTAGAGCTCATTATCCCATGTTTGCCCCAGAGCGTCAATAAAATCACTAGCAGAGCCAACCCTAAACCCTTCCAAGGCTTCTTGGAATCCTATTGGATCCAATAACCTCCTTGGGTGAACCAACCTAATAGCTCCTTCACCCCTGCAGTGGTGGGCCGAGGCTGTAAGTTCTACCTTAACCAGATGATGATCCGTCCATGACAATGGGGAGATGACAGGAGTCCCCACCCACAGAGCACCACCCTGATCAGAGAAAAAGACTAAATTGAGCATGTGACCAGCATCATGTGTCGGTTCAGAGACCAGTTGGGATAGGACCACAGTCATCATGGCCGCTATGAACTCTTGAGCCATTCCTAACAACCTGGTCCCAAAATGAACATTGAAGTCCCCCAACAACAACAACCTGGGCCACTCCAATGCCAACTCAGCAGCCATGTCCGTCAGCTCAACTAGGGACTCCACTGGGCAGCGGGGTGATTGGTACACCAGCAGAAGTCCCAATTTATCCCTGGTCCCTAGACTTAGGTACACACATTCAATATATGTTAAACAAACAAACAAACAAAACAAACAAACAAACAAACAAGGCCAAATCCCTGACAGGGATCCTGATAAGAGAGATAGTATTCTTATAGACCACAGCTACCCCACTTGCCCATCCATATCCTCTTACCTGCTCCACCACAGAGTAACCCTCTGGGAGAAGCTGGGACCAAACTGGACCACTAGCCTCTCCTTACCAGGTCTCTGTGATACATACCAAGTCAGCTCCTTCATCCCTGATCAAGTCATGCATTACTCAGATTTATTGTGAACCAACCCTGCATTACAGAGTAATAAGGTGAGGTTCTTTGGGTGGTTGGCTCTCTCCAAGGTCAAAGAGGTGGTAGGACTGCTGGAAAGGGCAATAACAATTAAATTTCTAAATTCCCCTCCCCTATAATGACCTGCTGGCCAACCAATGCCATATCTTCATCGATTACCCACCACCACTGGTATAGCTGCCCCATGGCCATTTCCCACCTCCCATCTCTGTTCAACCAAGACACATACCTGTATCAAGCCTAACTAAAAACTAAGCCGCACTGAAGTGAGCAGGACTCTTCTTTCCAATGATCCAAAACAATAAGTTGACCCCAGCCCTCAGCCCCACCCCTGAAGCCTGCCACCAAGGGCCAGCTCCCTTGGGTGGCCGGCTTTGGCAGCTACCTGCAGGTGACCTGCACCAGCGGCTGCACCTCCAGCTAGCCCTGGTCCCTATTTAAGCCAAATTGCCCCCAGACCCCACCTCTCACATCGGCTTCTGGAGCTTGGCAGCTGGAACTGCCCCGACACAGCTGAAGCTCGTCAGGGCACTCGGACTGTAGCTGCAGCCAGCAACAGGATCAACAGGCGATGCTATTCTGTTACTCAAGGCCAGAGGGAGGGAGAGCCAGCTCTGCAAACTTCCCCTCCCAAGCAAGCAAGGGAACTTCTGCTGTTAAAAGAGCAGACCTCAGCTTCCCAGCTAGCCTTCTGTTCACAGTTGCACATGATGGGTCAGTTCACACGTACAAACTAACTTTATTTAGCATTAGAATAACTGTATTTAGCATTAACTGGAGTGTTCCTCCCTGCCACCCCTGCCCCCTTGTTGACTGGCAAAAGGGGAAGTAACTTCCGCACATGTGCCCGCCGCTGATGTGCTTGCCCGCTGCACATGTCACACGTTACTTTCGCTTTTACCAGTCAACAAGGGGGCAGGGGAGGCAGGGAGGAATGCTGCCGCCCCGAAATTTGCACTGAAAAATGGAGCGCCGGAGGGGAAAAAGTGACGGGAGGGGTAAGTACAACCCCCCCACACCCTTAAAGAGCCACCCCCCTGGTGTCGAACCGCTGGACCGGGCCACTTGCGAACCGGTTCACAGGCCTCTAACATGGCCTGCAGACCGGTTTGTGCACATCCCAAAATTCTAACTCCAGTTAATGCTAAATACAGTTACTCTCGCTTTTACCAGTCAACAAGGGGGCAGGGCGGCAGGGAGGAATGCTGCCGCCCCAAAATCTGCACTGAAAAATGGAGTGCCAGAGGGGGGAAGGCAGCGGGAGGGGTAAGTACAACCCCCCACCCTTAAAGAGCCACCACCACCCCACCGGTGTCAGACTGCACCTCTACGGTCTGTGCACATCCCTATTAGAATTCTAAACACCAATTTGCACAGCAGACGTACCACTCATACCGACTAGAGTGGAGGGCGAGGGGATCCCCGCCCTGCCACTCAGCCTCCAACCCGATCCCAGTCCATTCCATGGCCAGACTATGGGCAAAGCATCACTGAGCCAGCACGGCGTGCCTTGCGAGATCAGGCATTTCCAGAGTGCCACACCCGCCTTCAGCAGGGGAAGCACATCAATAGCCCTTTAAATGCCCTGCGATGCCAGCACTGCTTCTGCCAGCCATGGCACAGCTGCCACCCCACAGGCCCCGCACCCCGCAAAGCATCACTCAAATTCCGATTCACGGGGGGGATCGGATTTCTTTGCTGGATGAGAAGGGAGAACCCACATTCTCCAGAATGGGATATGCAGATGAAGAAGGGCAAAGGATGCCAGGGGGTCTGTCCCATCATGACCAGGGGAAATGTCACAAGGGAAGGCCCTTCCAGAGTACTCTGGCTACAGCCTTCCCAAATCCATTGGAAGCAGCTTGCTGCCCAGTGGGCTGACAATCTCATGAGAGGGCCAGTCTATTGGGAATATGCCTGAGCCCACGAAGGCGCTTCCCCCAGCTGTGGACTGCGAGCTCACGAGCTGAGCCGGCCACTTAAGCACCAAGGAATCTCAGGGTGTCCCCCTCTAGTAGGGTCCCTACTATCCTTGTTAAAAAAAAAAGAACAAGAAAAATAAAACTTTCCCTTTCCCCTCATCCTTCTTCTGCATTGCACGCGCCCTAGTGGACATCTCCACACCCCATCTTCAATAGCCAGGCTGCACACACGGCCGTGGGAAGGTCCAACAGGACAGCACATTCACCCAAGTTTCAAAGTCTCTGGGTTTGGTCCCCCTGTGCACCATATACAGGTAATCGGGCATGGGGAATTGCAGGAGAGGCAACTCGCCTCTGTTCCCCTGACCCTGGGACAGCTGAGTCGACTGGAAGGGCCGCTCATGACAGCGCACCTTTGCACGGGTGTGACTGTCCAGGTGGGGAGCTGGTTTTCCAGGAAACCCAGCTGCCATCCCCAGAAGCAGGAAAGCAGTCTCTGGGATACCCCCCCTCCACTTCCCAACACAGCCCTACCCGGAGCACCCATGGACTAGCACTCTTGGGGGGTGGGCATAGTCCTCATGGACAGTTCCACACTCATCATCATACTTTGCTTTCCTCCAAGTAGCCCTGGTCTTGTTCATGAGTAATGGGGGACTGTGACACACACCCCCAGGGAAGTGGACAGGCCCCACTTCCCCACCCTTTCTTTGTAAAAAATACAACAAATCCCCCCAAAGCCTCCCCACACTCCTCCCCTGTACAGACCTGCAAGCACCCAGAGGGCATCTGGAATCCCCCTTTCCCCTATTTCTGGTGCATGTGCACTGTTGGTGGAGTGATGGACACAGGCATGAAAGCTTTCTGCTCATTCAGGACTCCTGGCTCCCGGTCTGCCCTACCACCATATGCAGATCTGAAGGTGTGGGGATGGATGGGAGAGGGGAACCCCCTGATCTCTGGACAATGCTGGAGAGGCAGGTGGCCTCTCTGGGGCAATGGAAAGGGTATACCTGTGCACATGGATGTGCACAGGAGGGGCAGGAAGGGGGCACAGTATTGCAGCAGCTTGCCCAAGGTCCTCAAGACTTGGAATGTACTCCTCAGGCTAGCAGTCCCTTTGGCTGTCAGCCAGAAACCAACCTCACTCTTATCAGAGCACCCATGGTCTTATGATCTCATGAGGGAGGTGTTAGATGGAGAAGGGGATATTTTGCTTCTTTCCTTTCCACTCTGATGGTCCCTCCCATGAGCTATCTGGGGGTGTCCCCGTGGCCTGTCACTCTTATGCTTGAACACGGAGCCTTGGGTTGGCCAAGGATTTCCTTGAAAAAGAATCTCAGCTGACCCAAGACTGCCCTCAGTGACCTGTCCTGCTCATGAGCTAGCCTCTGTGGGCATCCACCCCCAAAAGGAGAAGAGGCCAGGGGGGGCCTTCCCCAACCTGTTAACCAAGAAAGGTTGGGGGAGAGCTCCCCAGCAACCTGAATACCATCGTGTAAATTCTCAGTTAGTTAGTGTCCAACAGATGATTCTTCTCATGAGTAAGACTTGGGGAGCAAAAATAGAACTTGGCTTCTCCAGCTTCCCTGCTTGGGTCTGTCTTTCAGACCCCGCCAATAGCACCCCCACACGAACCATTTGCCTGGACGGCATGGGCACTGGGTTGCAGAGCAGCTGTTTCCAACCGTTCAGAATTCCCGGGCCAGAGCCATCATTGCAGCATATGTAGATGAACCACCATGAGGCACCTCAGGCAAGGGGAGATGGCATTTCAAGCGATTCCTGCCAAGCCACCTGGGCATGGTGGGCAGAGAAATCCATGCATATGTGCTGTGGGGTGCCCTGGCTGCCATGTGAGTGGTTTTGATCCTTCTGTCCGCCATCCACTGAGACTGGGAAAGGTGTCACTGGGGTTCCCTTCACCAGTGCTTTCAGGGACATAGTATCCTGTCTGAGCATCTGCAGCCCTGCAGCCAGCATGTGTGCCACCATGGCCTGTCATTCTCGTGAGACAGCAGTCTTGGTCTGTAAAGGCAGGGTGCTATCCGGATGCCACACCGGCATCACATGAGAATCCTGATCACTTCCCTTGATGGCTCTTATCATGAGCAAACCCCCACCCGCAGGTAAGGAGCTGGGGGCACCTTCCCCACCCTTTCTGTGTCAAGAATAGAACTTGGCTGCTGCTGTTGCCCTGCTTGGGTCTGCCTTTAGGCTCCCCGCTCCCAGTGCCGTGATGGGGTGCCCTGCTTGTGCTTCCACTTGGGGTGCTTGTGGACAGCCATGCCTGTTGCCCCCCAGGTGGTTGAGCAGGTTGACAGGCTGGCCAGTCTGGGATGGGGCGTGTTGGCATCCCTGTAGCCTGGCAACTCCATAGCTGCACGGCTGACAGGAGGGCAGGCCTGGTTTTCCGAGCGGCTGCCAGTGAGAAGTGCCAAAAGCTGGAACAGCTGAGTCCTTGGGCGGGTCTGCACCGCTGCCTCCATGACTGGAGATAGGAACTGGGCGCTTAGCTACGGTTAGGGATGGGTCTGACTTTGGGCATAATGCTTTGGCAGCATAACCACAGTTATCGGCAGTAAACCATGAAGAAAATCTCAGTTTCAAATTGGAGTTTGTTGGAGCAGATTGGAGTTACTTTTATTTACTTACTTACTTATTCATTCATTTAAAGTATTTCTATACCACCCAAAACTTGCATCTCTGGGCTCTTTACAATTAAAACCATTTAAAACATTTAAAACCCAGTATTATTATTATTTTAACTATGAATCTAATTAAAAGCCTGGGTGAATAAACGTGTCTTCAGCACCTTTTTAAAAGTTGCCAGAGATGAAAAGACTCTTATTTCAACAGAGAGTGTATTCCAAAGTTCAGGGGCAGCAACAGAGAAGGCCCGTTCCCGAGTAACCACCAGAGGAGTTGGCGGCAACTGCAGAAAAACCTCTCAAGATGATCTCAGTGGGTGGTGGTGTTCATGGCGAAGATGACGTTCCCTTAAATACCCAGGGCCTAAGCTGTTTAGGGCTTTATAGGTAATAACCAACACCTTGTATTTTGCCCAGAAACGTATCGGCAGCCAGTGTAGTCCTTTCAACACAGGAGTAATATGGTCTCTCCAAGATGACCCAGAGACCAACCTGGATGTCGCATTCTGGACCAACTGCAGTTTCCGGACTACGTACAAAGGCAGCCCCGCATAGAGTGCCCCTAGAGGTTACCAGCATATGTACCACCATTTTGAGGTCATTCATTTCAAGAAACTCTTTTGGCTTAACTGCGGTTTTCCGCATTCAGGCGTACTGCAGTTAAACTGTACAGCACGATGCTAGCACAACATTATGCTAGCATAATATTAACCTGGATGCTGCCCCTTCTCCTACTGAAGCCTGAAACTGCACCTCTGGAATATAGCTGAGATCTTTAAAAATCATTCAGCTGCTGAAAGAGTTTTGGTCTTTGCGAAGAGCTGTAAAGAGCACTTCCCCTAGTGACAGTATGGCAGAGATAACACATTATGAAGCAACTGAGCAATTTAAGGTTTTCAAAATATGGACACTGTAGCTTGTGATTCTGCTGAACTTTAAGAGCCTAAAATAATATGTCAGCTCAACAATTTTCACCTATCTAGGTGCACACTTTTGAAAACCTCATTCTAATTAAAATATACTGCCAAATGAACGCCTACTCAGCTGAATGCTTCTGCTTCCAATCTACGTCCATTATGTGCTAATTGAATATAATAAATAGAGATAAGTACATTCTAACAAGTTGATAATGTGTCACTTTCCACTTCCTCTGACAGCAGACTTTGAATTATTTCCAGTCTTTATAGCTATATTCATCATTACCTTTCATGTCAAGGTATTTCAAGAGGCATGGAGTTTTAATGAGCTTGCAGTCCAAAACAAGATGGGGGGGGATGTCCAGTACATACCCCTGTAATGATCTCCTAATTAGTTTCATTACATTTTAAATCCTTCTGCCTGTTATGATTTAAGGATTTAACTGACATAAATTTTCATTTCCTTGTTTGCTGAAAATGCTCCCTCCTTTGAATCTAAATATGCAATGAAAAGAAGCACATTTAGAATACAGTCACATGCATTGCTTTTACTTTGTACAGAAACACAGTGAAAGTAGGAGCCTTTTAATTGTTTATCTTATTGTTTTCCATAGATCAATGCCCCAGTTTTATACGAGACTACTCTTTGAGATGATACACAAATTTAACTTGGTTTCAAACACATGTGGTATCTTGGAATGTACTGCATGTTCCATTAATGTTCCTTTGTAGAAGTTGGTTATAAAAAACTTTCAAACACAATTATGCACTCAGATCTTAAACAGACGATTAAAACATGACTGTTTCATGCATGTGTATTTCATGCATGTATTTCATGTATGTGTATACACACACATACACGAAATACATATCCATATACAGATATGTGTACAAACTACATAATATGTAAATGAACTACTCATGCATACATACATGCACGGAATATGCATGTATATGTATATATGCAACAGACAGACAGACAGACAGACAGACAGACAGACACATACTTACTTTGAGGGAAAGGCATCTTTAAAAATGAGATTTTTTAAAAAAAAAGTAGAGGGAAAATTGTTGATGAGGGAGGCTTGAGAGCTATGAACAACATTATAAAAAGTTGTTCTCCTAGGCTATTCTAATTTGCACTAATATTTTGCCATGTGAAACGAACAAAGGAACTATTTTGGGTGAATATCTCTATGGTTTCATATTACAAGAATCAGTGCCAGCACCAGGTTGATGGGCCCCCCAGGGCAAATCCCTGCACAGGGCCCCCACGGTGCACCCATTGCGCATTCTTCCAAGCTTACCAGTGAATGGGGAGGGAAGTTTGGCAGCAGCAAGATTAAGTGAGGGTGCCTCCCCCCCCCACCCGCTGTTTGGCAAATGGGGGAGATATGATCACAGCAGTGGCAGCGTTTCCTCCTTCTCACCTTCAGAAGATGAGAGAAGGAGAAGGAGGAACTCCCATGCCACTCCTCTCAGCAAAAAAAAAAAAAAAGTGGCGGGAGCAGTAGGGGCTCCCCACTAAGTCTGTCAGTGGTATCTTCTGATCTCTTTTCCTTCCCCTCAGTGAGTGGGCTTTCTTCCCAGATGCCCCAGATTTGCATCACAAGTTCCCTGTGCTATGTTACCACTGTCTTCTCCCACTCATCTCCCCATCTACAAATGGGACCATCTTACAGAGATAGGGACATTCTCATTTGCAGGTGGTGAGGTGGGTGGGAGAAGACAACAGCAGCACACAAGACTTGCAGTGTCATTACCTTCTCCCAGCACCCTCCATATGGGCCCTTCCTTTGGGCTTTAGCAGTCAACCAAAGGCTGATGCCTGACTTGGCTGACCCTTGATAAGAACAGATTCCAATTGTTCAGGGTTTGGCAGAACAAGCCAGCAGGTATGTCCACCAAATAGGCACAGCTATCCTACATCCTGAAGGAGATGTTGTAGCCATCAAAGTTCTAATGCACTTGGGCAGTTAACAAACTGGCACTCTTTCATACCTGCACAAGGATGAGAAAGGTTGGCGGGCAGTGGTCCTGAGTATTAAACTAGAGTAGAGCAATTGATTTCCTCCCATCTGTTTTTAGTTCTTCACATTGGGATCTATATCACTGATCTGAGGTTGAAACCTTCCATATTCTATTCTTCCAACTCTTTGAACAGCTTTTCTTCACCCCATTATCTGTCGTTCTGGGAAGAAGAGCAAACTCTATCTATACGCAAAGGATTTTGCGAGGGGGTCATGTATCCTGAACTGTAGCTTGACCGTTAAGTCATGCCTTCAGAAAATGCAGTGGGTCTTCATAAATTACTCAAGATGGCACCACCAGCATAGGCTCTTAAGCTCTAATTTAAAGCCATGTCCAAAAAGCAGAAAAGGCAGAAATTAGAAAGTAATTCATCCAAACAAACTGCCATCGCTCAGAGCTCGGGGTTAAAGTGAACTTGGAAAATATACTGCAGAATTCGCCATCTTGACAAAAGGTTTCCAAAATGACTGGTCACTGCAAAGCACTCAGCCTTTGAAAAGGCAGGCCCTGGTGGGGGCACCCTGAAAGCGACAGTTAGTTTGTCTGCTTTGTCCCTCAAGCAGCCTACAACCTAAATTTCAATAGCAGGGAGTGAGAACAGAGAGAAGGAGAGGAAAAGGGAGGGAGAAGCAAGGATAGCAAACAACACAGAGAGAAGAAGAGTGTACAAAAGGCAAGGGATAAACATGAGCAAATGAACTTATATCCACTTAAGCTTTGTTTTAATTGGGAGGGAGGATGAAGGAGTTAAACCAAAGGTAATGTGGATTTTTAAGGAGATATTTGAAAAAAGAAAGATAACACCACAAAAGCATTTTCTCCCTTTAAGCTCATACACTGTGTTCCTGGGGCCACTCCACATTGTAGAGCATAAGCACCAGCTCTTTATGTATGTCATAAAGGAGTTATGATTGAAGAAACACATTGGACATGATCCAGGCAAACACTTCTAGGACCTGATTTCAATAGGAGAAAGTTAAGCATATGCTTAAGTCTCTCCAGTTAAAACAATGGGGCCCATTTCCCCCCTTTGGCTAGTCCTTGCCCATGGAATGACGAATAGTCCTATCTATAAACAAGCTTCAGTTATGATATGGCTTTGTTACCCATCCCTAACATCATGTCAATCCATAACCTCCATAACCTCTTGAACCCACCAAATTCTTTAGTTTAAAAATAAGTTCTTTGATGAATAGAATAATGATAATTCATGTCAATCTAGCAATAATTGGGCTTACCCTTGATTTAGCTATATCTGGAGTATGTGTAAACAATGCCAGCTTCTTGAATTAGAAAAACAAATAACTCAAGGTAAGCAGAACCTGTCACTCACACAAACAGGGCAAAGGGCTGATGTTTCATTCAATGGGCTCTTTGATCTTTGACGCTTGACCTTGCTATCGGATGACCTTGGGAAGCCATGCGGAATTGTTTTCCAAGAGGCACAGCCTATTGATTTGCTTCCAAGTGGGTGTGTTGGGGATTGTCATGTTAATGTGGGTCCCTGAAAGAAAATGGCTCATCTTGTCAGATGGACAGACCCCATGCTGCTAAGTGCACCCTGAATGGGCACCTCTTTTTTCCCCCCAGCAAGGCAGCAATCTGCCACTTCACTCTGCTCCTGGAATGCAATAGTGAATGTGAGAAGAGCTGCCACCGCCAGCACCTATATTATAATGCACAGCTGTAGCAAAAATTTCCCGTCAGAATGTATTGATGTTTGATATATTTGAACTAATAGGTCACCCTCCTCCCATCTGTGCTGATGAAATTAATGAACCTAAGGCCAGAAAGATGGCTTTAGAGCTTTGATTCTCATGGTCTCTGTGATCATTCAAACAAAGAAGGTCTAAAAGGAGGTTAAGACAGTAGTCATACAAAATTCTTCTAACATCGTGTCATGTGGCTGTGTGCATGATCAGCCCATACTGACATCTTTCATCTTTAATGCTGGAGTGTGAATTGGTATGATTACTGTACTGACATCTGCAGCAAGGCAAAGAATGTACTAATAACAGACTTCTAATATACAACTTATGAAATGTATCTATAAAGCACTGCCTGTTTCTGTAGCGATATTGAAAAACTGTAGCAATTGTATCAAATTCAGCAGCTTGTTCTGAGACCATGCTGTATTCGCCTCTTCTCCTCATGCGTGAAGGTACAGTATAATATACCAGTGCCACTTGCACATTTCACAAGTCATCTTGCTCCATTTAGCAGCCACAACAGTGCAAGGAACTGACAGGTCACATGCTGAAAAGAAAATGCTCTCGCTGACAAACTCTAGAGCCGAATAAGAAAGTTATAACTGCCTTGATACTGAAGGTTCACTGCAACAGTATGCTTTACATGGTTCTTCCAGCTGCTGGCTTCCCCCTCCCTTACTGTATTAATGCCCCATTCAGCTGTCTGCAGTTCTAAGGACCCCCAAACAGCATACTGAGCATGAATTGCAACAGAGTTCTGAACAGACTTATGACATCATCATTCTGTTCCAGCTGCCTCTTCAGACAGGAATGGTTTGTTAGCTATCATGATGGCTGCCAGTTTGGGAAAGCTCTGTTGCTGTAAGTAGAGTAACTTTTCAGGCCTTTGCTAAAGCCAAGGGGAGGAGGGCAAGATAAGGCTGCAAGAGGAGATGTTCTTGCAGCAAGCTCAGGCTTATTTTCTGATTGTCAGTGTCAAGATCCCCACCCTGAGCAGTAGTGTATTGTCCAATCCCAAGGATGGGGAATCATTTGAGCAGAAGAACCAGCCCCTGACTCAGTCCCAAGCCCTGACATCAGGCTGGAGCCTGAGTCTGCAAGCTGGGAGACCTCAGAGCCAGAAACCCCAGAACTGGCACTCACTGAACTAGAGTTCCCCATTAAACTGGCTTCTTCCATGCCACGTACCTCATGCTTCTCCAAGCCTGCACACTAGTGCTGACAACAGGCCAGGAAGAAGGTGGAGCACAGGAGGAATGCTAGGCACCAGACCAAAGGGCTGCCCCTTAAAATCTCTCTGTTCTCCAAACATGGGAGCAGAGCCTGGGGAAGGGTGATCTGAGGAGATTCAGGATCTCACTCCAGCTCTGGCCTTATACAGAGCACCTTGCACACTTGGAGCTCTCCAGGGTTCTGCAACCCTGACTACCTGGGGATTCTTGACTGTGGGACAGAACAGTCAGAGCCAGACTGGATTATACATGCCCTGAATCAATCCCATAAACATGTGAAGTGTCTTTCCTCCCTACTCACCCAGCACACGTGTTCTGCCTCCAATGTTCTTGCAAGGATGCAATGTTCAAATAGGACATGTGCATGTAAAATCCAAATGAAGCCCTGATTTGCCACCAGTTCCCAGATTTTTTGTTAAATTTGGAATATCAGTCACATGAAAGGGGTATATATATAGATATAGATATACAGATATCTATCTCTCTCTCTCTCTCTCTCTCTCTCTCTCTCTCTGTTGGATTGTATGTGCATAAACTATTCAAATATTATGTTCCTGTGTGGGCATCTGGAGGGTCAGGGGTGGGGCAGATGTGCTGGAGGGGTGGGAAGGCATGATCTCACTCCCAACTATGCAGATGGAATGGATTAGTGTACCATCTAAGCTGGCCCGCTAGCAACCATAAACCAGACCCCAGATTCACAGCGGATGGTGCTATCTTTCTTGCTGCCCCAGCTGCTGAAAAGGTCTCTAGCCAGGTGAGGTGTCTCAAAGGAAGAGAAGTGCTGCTTGCAGGCCTTGTAAGAAAGCCTTGTGGATTTGTAAGACAGCAAGCTAATATTTTCTGCAAGTCCTGGAGTCTTACCAGAGGCCTTTAGTTGAGGACCAGCAGCTGCTGGCACTATACATTTCTTCTAAGAAGAGAGGTACTACATGTCTCCTAGAACCAGCTCCTAGAACCCTGTCACTCTCCAGCAGTAGCAAGATGTCTCTAAATAATATTTGGGAAGCATCACTCCACTCCTTGCACATACCCTTTGAAAGCATTTGTTATGAGCTACAATCAGGCCAGTGATACCAAACTCACACCCAATATGGCAGTTATTATTTTCTAATGTTTTATGAATATGTTGTATCCCCTTATATTCAACTTTTGTGCAAACGGTACCCATCTCATCCTGTCAGATTGATATTTCTTGGCAGGGGCAACAGGTATATCTTGATGAGGCACACCAGATGGAATGAGTTCAGTTATCAGTCATCTCAACTGTTTAGAGGAGTATCAGTCAGTTTGGCTGGTGAAGCCAGCAGCCAGATGCCAGTAATGTGTACGTGTGTCTCTCAAATAGAGCTAAACATTTGGCTGCAGTCTCCCAACTTTATCCTTTGCACTTGGAATTCCTGGCCCTTCCCAGAGCCAGAACACATGTCTGTGGGCTAAACAAACTGCATGGAGTCAAGGCCACAAGGGGCATATTAGAAATTCAATATTAGCTTTCTAAAATAGCTAATAATTAGCCACAGCTCTTTTCTCCATCACAACAGCTGGTGACATGAAAGTGATTAAATTTCTAATGAACCGATTAGAGTTACTGAATGCATTAAATAACAGGGGCTTTCATCAACTCTTTATTGATTCCAGCAAGACAGGTCTGGTGAACAAAACAGCCATTGGGTTAGTAGGGATTTTTGTTATATCGTGTATAAAGGTGAATAATACAAAATGGATTGTTTCTTTGTGGAATTTAGGACTGTTTCCATGGAAGTAGCTCAATTCAGATCAAAATCACAGTAAATAAAAATCAACAGTTCCTCTCTGGTGTGTCCTTACTGAAATCAGTCCCACATTTCTCTGTGTTTTTATGACTATTACAGTACATCTGAGCACCAGTTCACATTTTTAAAATAGCATTTACTTTAAGGGGAAATGCAGATTTAAATAATACTTGTTTTGTCACATGGTCACATCTTTGAAATAGCTGTGAGACAGAATCATGCCAATTAAAATAAAAACTAAAATTTACATTTACAAGTTGCTTTTTTCCATCTAAGACTCTGTGTGTGTGTGTGTGTGTGTGTGTGTGTGTGTGTGTGTGTGTGTTTAAAAAGACATTTAGAATAAAGTGCATTATGTACATGCAAGCAAAGTACCTAGAAAACTTCGAGTTCTCCCTACATTGTGGCTATGCAAATTAGTTGATAAAGCCATGTTCACACAACAAATGGCTTCATTAGACAATGTCAGATCAGGACCACAACAGAAGCAAAAGTTTAAAGGTTCCCCACCACAGTCTCAATCCAGATCAAAGGTCTGCATGGTTTTCTCTCTCACACTCATACAGCCAAACACATTATTAATTTATTTCTCTAGTTTGGCCCTAATACTCGGAAAGAGGCCTTCTCTATAGTTGCTCCTGGGCTGTGGAATGAGCTCCCTATAGACACCCATGGCTTAACATCTTTACCAGCCTTTAACAGAGCTCTTAAGGCACACTTTTTCAGCCAGGCTTTTAATAATTTCTGAATCTTTTAAATTTTTAATTTGCTGTTTAAATTTTTTAATTGTGGTAAACTGTGAATGTTTTAAATTTTAATAGTTTAATAATTGGTTTTATTCTGTTTTTATTGTGTTTTTTGTAAACTTCTGAGAGCCTTTGGAACCAGGTGGTATATAAATTAAACACATATAATCATCATCATCATCATCATCATCCCCCCAGTGAGGCACTACCATGGCGTGGTTGTGGGGCTTGCGTGCTCTGAGGAAGGTGAGAGCTATGCCAGAGGTCCAACCATACTGGACAGGTCTCACCAGAGGAGCCAGACAAAGAGTGCCTCTCCCATCAACAATATGGTGAGACGTAACTTTAATAAATCTATAACGGATCGGTCGTCGCCCGGGTCAACAAGGACCGTGCCAGGTGCTGGAGTCCCTGGACATCTGGTGGCAAGTGGGCAACAGGACTCAGGATCTTCAGTTGAGCAACCAGGGCTGGAGACTGCAAGGTTACTGGAAGAAATGTTGCTTAACCGAAAAAAATATACGAAAAATGCCAACAAGGAAATAATGATCTGCTATTACAAGTCTAGTCCAACTAGAAGAGGTTATTTTAAAAGAATGTACCAAATTTGGAAAGAGAAGCATCCAGATACAGAAATAACAGAACAAAGGCTAGCAGACCAGAGAAGATTCATAATAAGAAATAAAGTATTCACAGGAGTTGAGCTGGAAGAACTGCAAAGAGCAACACATGTTCAAGATATGGAAGAAGAATTACCACCAACTGAAGAAGTTGCTCAGGCGCAGGTGGAGGAAGTGTTGGAAATAGAGGATGCCACTGTTGCTGAACTGTTTCAAAATCAAAACCAGGCAACCTCCCCTTTGCCTTCACCTCAAAAACCTGAATGCTGTTTAACAGAAAAGCAACAAGAACTAAAGCAAAAAATAACTGAGCACATGAACCAAACAACCACCAGGGTTCGACTTCCAGCTCTACAAACAGTTGCCAAAAAAACAACTTGCTCAGGCATTAAAAGATGTCAATGCTGCACTTGCAGAAATAACAACCAATAATTTGCAAGAAACAAACCAACTAATGTACAGTGCAGCAACAATAACAACACAAGAGCTTGGATATAAGATCAATGGACCTCTAAAAAAAGAAAGCAGTACGTCACCTAAATAGAAGATTAGATTAGAAAATAAAATCTCCAGGCTCAGATCAGATGCTAGAAAATTGAAAGATATGAAAGACAAGAAGCTGAAGAATGAAAACACCAAACAGTATCTGATCCAAAAATACCACCTAGATTCAAGGAAAATTAGAGAAGTCCTGGAAATAATAAAGCAGCAAATAACAGCAGTGTCAAAGAAGATTAGCAGATACGAAGCCAGAATCACACAACACAGGCAGAATCTCCAATTCCAGTCGAATCAGAGACGTTTCTACCAAAGTATAGAAGGAGAAACTGCAAGAAATGTAGAAATGCCAAATAAAGAAGAAACAGTGCAATTCTGGGGGAAATTATGGGACAATCCAATAGATTATAATAAAAAAGCAGGCTGGATGAAAGAGGTCGAAAAATGTAACCCACAAATGCAAGATCTAATAATAACACCAGAATTAATACGTGGAAGAGCAAAGAAAATTAAAAATTGGACTGCTTCAGGCGACAATGAACTACATGGCTTTTGGATTAAACACCTAACAAGCCTTCATAAACAACTATCAAAACAGTTCAACCATATTTTGCAAGGAGGTGATATTGAACAATGGCTAACAACTGGGAAAACTCATCTCATAATGAAAGACCCAGTAAAAGGTGCAGTTCCAAGAAATTATAGACTGATAACTTGCCTGCCAACCATGTTCAAATTATTAACTGGAATAATAGCAGATGAAGTCATGCAACACTTATTAACTAACAAACAGCTTCCAGTTGAACAGAAAGGAAATTGCCCGAACACCAGAGGCACAAAAGACCAGCTGCTGATTGACAATGATTTTAGAAAATTGCAAGAGAAGAAAAACCAATCTAAGTGTTGCACGGATTGACTACAAGAAAGCCTTCAATTCATTGCCTCACACATGGATACTAAAATGTTTAGAAACAACTGGTGTCAGCAAAAACATTCAGATATTTATTTTAAAAAAGCAATGAGCATGTGGAGTACACAGTTAACAATCAATGGCGAGACACTTGGACAGGTTAGCATTAGAAGAGGCATTTTCCAAGGGGACTCACTATCCCCTCTGTTGTTTGTAATTGCCATGACCCCACTTTCACAAATACTAAATGAAACAGGCCTCAGATACCAAACATGTAAAACATCAAGTCAAATCAACCATCTGCTGTACATGGACGATCTGAAGTTGTATGGAAAGTCCCAGTCAGAAATTGAATCACTGCTAAACACTGTCCGTATATTCAGTAGCGATATAGCAATGGAGTTTGGACTAGACAAGTGTGCTGCATTAATAATGAAAAGAGGAAAAATAACAAAAACAGAAGGAATAGAACTACCCAATGGAAGCAAGATCAAGAACCTGGAAGAGAAAGAACATTACAAATACTTGGGCATTCTCCAGGCTGATAACATTGCACACACTGAAGTTAAAAGAAAAATTGGAAGTGAATACATCAGGAGAGTTAGAAAAATCCTCAAGTCCAAACTCAATGGTGGGAACACCATACAAGCCATAAACACCTGGGCTATACCTGTTATCAGATACACTGCAGGAATAATAGACTGGACCCAGACAGAGCTGGAGACACTAGATCGTAAGACCAGGAAAATCATGACCACCAATCATGCTCTGCACCCCCGCAGTGATGTCGATAGGCTATACCTCCCTAGCAGCTCAGGTGGAAGAGGAATGCTGCAAGTCCATCAAACAGTAGAGGAGGAGAAAAGAGGCCTTGAAGAATATATCAAGGACAGTGAAGAAGATGCACTTAAAATGGTCAAGAACAAGAAACTATTCAACACCAATGAAAGAAAGCAGGCCTACAAGAAAGAAAAAGTCAAGAACTGAGTAGAAAAATGGAAAAATAAGCCCCTGCATGGTCAATATTTGCACAATATAAGTGGAAAATCAGACATCACCAAGACCTGGCAATGGCTTAAGAATGGCAACTTGGAGAAAGAAACAGAGGGTTTAATACTGGCTGCACAAGAACAGGCACTAAGAATAAATGCAATAAGAGCAAAAGTAGAAAAATCCACAACAGCAAGTGCCGCCTTTGTAAAGAAGCAGATGAAACATTGGACCACCTAATCAGCTGTTGTCAAAAGATCCCACAGACTGACTACAAACAAAGGCATGACAAGGTAGCAGGGATGATACACTGGAACATCTGCAAAAAATACAAGCTACCTGTAGCCAAGAATTGGTGGGACCATAAAATTGAAAAAGTTGAAGAAAATGAAGATGTAAAAATATTATGGGACTTCCGACTACAAACAGACAAACATCTGCCACACAATACACCAGATATAACTGTAGTTGAAAAGAAAGAAAACAAGTTAAAATAATCGACATAGCAATACCAGGGGATAGCAGAATAGAAGAAAAAGAAATAGAAAAGATCGCCAAATACAAAGATCTACAAATTGAAATTGAAAGGCTGTGGCAGAAAAAGACCAAAATAATCCCAGTGGTAATTGGCGCCCTGGGTACAGTTCCAAAAGACCTTGAAGAGCACCTCAACACCATAGGGGCCACAGAAATCACCATCAGCCAATTACAAAAAGCAGCTTTACTGGGAACAGCCTATATTCTGCGACGATATCTATAACAACAACAACATCGACAATAAAATTCTGGCATCCCAGGTCCTTGGGAAGGACTCGATGTCTGGATAAAACAAACCAGTCAATAACACCTGTCTGACTGTGTAAACAAGAAATAATAATCAGCCAATTACAAAAGCAACTTTACTATTACAAAAATTACAATTACAATTACAAAAAGCAACTTTACTTGGAACAGCCTATATTCTGCGACAATATCTATAATAATAACAGCAACAACATTGATAATAAAATTCAGCCATCCCGGGTCCTTGGGAAGAACTTGATGTCTGAATAAAACAAACCAGTCAATAACACCTGTCTGACTGTGTAAATAATAATAATGATGGTGATGATGATGATGATGATGATGATGATGATGATGATGATGATGATGATGTAAAAAATGAAGATGCAAAAATATTATGGGACTTCTGACTACAAACAGACAAACATCTGCCACACAAAACACCAGATATAACTGTAGTCAAGAAGAAAGAAAAACAAGTTAAAATAATTGACATAGCAATAACAGGTGATAGCAGAATAGAAGAAAAAGAAATAACAAAATAAAAAAATACAAAGATGTACAAATTGAAATTGAAAGACTGTGGCAGAAGAAGACCAAAATAATCCCAGTAGTAATTGGTGCCCTAGTTGAAATTCCAAAACACCTTGAAAAGTACCTCAACACCATAGGGGCCACAGAAATCACCATCAGCCAATTACAAAAAGCAACTTTACTGGGAACAGCCTATATTCTGCCACGATATCTATAATAATAACAGCAACAATATTGATAATAAAATTCAGCCATCTCAGGTCCTTGGGAAGGATTCGATGTCTGGATATAACAAACCAGTCAATAACACCTTTCTGAGTAAACAACAACAACAATAATAATAATAAATACTGACTTGCTATGTTTGTCTACCTAAAAGGCAGGGAGGGTTTTGAGAAATGGGATGGGTATTTATAAATTACATAAAGCTGAGAGAGAGAAATATTTTACTATGCTGATTGATGTACTATGATGCAATTTTTAATTAATTATGATGTATATTTTTTAAAATTGTTCATCCTGTCTGAAAAATTATAATGGGGAGGAGGAATACTGACTTGCTCTACAGTAAGGGTTGGCAGATTTAATCTTCCAGCAGCTACTCCCCTCCCCGCGCCCAAGCTTTGGGAGCTACCACCATAAAACAGCAACTTGGGACGGGAGAGCCAGTCACAAAATGGTGGCTACAGGAGACACAGCCATTTGCAACGTACAGCTTGCACAAACATTTACATTGCATGGGATATTAACATCAAACCCCCTACATTCCAGGAGAATTTTACTTCAGGACAGGAGGGGAGTAAAAGGAGCTGCTTTGTGGAGGAGGGACCTGGCAAGAAGCTAAGGGAAGAGAATGTAAAAGCAACCTGGATCACCCAGAGAGAGAAACTAAAAATGACACAGCCACATGAGAGCGCCAGTCCACTGGGGAGGAACAGTGGCTCAGTGAGCTTCGGGACTCTGTTGGACTGTGTTTCCATGTGTTAGGCCATCCAAATCAAGAGCCCTCCACTTGTGTGGGCCCCCCATTCTCTCTAGTAAATAATATAACGTGAAGACTGTGACCTCCTCCTCTCCAGGCAATCCTTTCATACTCTCAGGGTTTAGTAGCTGCTCCATGTGTCTGGGCAGGCCTGGGTGGGCAGATTAGGGTAACACCAGGACCAGGCATAGATCCTTACTCTCATTCAAATTTCCCAAGTTTGGACTGGCTAGGCAGCGTATGCAGATCAGCTGTCATGGGGAATCACAGGAGAGTGGAGCCCCAATTATCAGTGATCCTAAGAAAGTGGGGTCACCATTCGGGGGGGAAACAAGCATGGATGCCAATGGATGACGAGAGTGGCAGAGGACCTGCTTGGATTGCTTCTTCACAGCAGTCACCAAGGCCGGGAAAGGTGTTCCGGGGTACCTATCCCCGTGGCTTGCTTGTGTAGAGCAACTATCCAGCCCACATTCATGTCTCCATGGCCTTTCACTCTCATGAGAGAGTGGTCCTTGGGAGAAGAACTATCATTGCACATTTTTAGCAATTCTGCCCAATACCTGTGTACCCCAGAATGGTTCTTCTCTTGAGTAATGCCATAAAGTGCATTCTTGAACCCAAGGGGAAGGGGCTGGGCCCCCTTCTCCAACTTTATTGTTCCAAAATAGAGCAGAGATGTTCAAGAACTCCTGAGTGGGGCTGCCTTTTAAAGCAGACACCAGGTATTGCAGCCCTGCCATGTTATCTTTGCAGCAATCTAATTGGGTTGCCTGGTTTATGGTGCCACCATGACTGCATGTGGTTGTGAGCATACTTTTCAATCCATTTATTTTTAGTGACCAAAGCACTTAGTCCACATCTTGACATCCCGTCTCTTTTAACTTCTAGTTGCCAGAGGGGGGAACAGGAGATACAGTGGAAAGTGGGCATCTGCCCATGTCACTTTTCTCTTTGACAGGCTTAGAAGCTGGGGATGGGACAAGACAGCATCCCTCTTGCCAGGCAACGGCTTGAGGAGTATGGAGAAAGGGGGTGGGGCAAGTGCTCAGATAGGCAGCCAGCAAGAAGCATGGCAGAGTGGGCGCATTCCTGGAAGAATGTACAGAATTTGTCCTTGGCACCAATTTTGTTGCTCTCCTGATTTGAATTAGTGTACTGTTTAATTTCTCTCTTTTTTTTCTCAGTGGGAGAAAGATCTTTTCTTTCAAGTGCTTTTCTCCCCAGGTGCTATTCTCCCCATGTAACATTTATCCATCTCAGAAGCTTGTGATAGAAAGTTGTTACAGTCTAGAATGCTCCTAAGACAACATATGATGATCCACAGATGATGGCCCATATGATGGCATGAACCAAAAATTGCAGATCAGATTGAATTTGAATCGAATATGAGCCGAACCGCATGCTGCTGAACCAGTTCGGTCAAACTGACCAGCTGGCCTGGTTTGTTTGACTGTACTGGTTTGGTGGTCAGCAACTAATACTTGTAAAGTGGAATCCAGTGAGGATTCCCCTTTAGAAGTAAAGGGGTGGGGACCCTGGCTCCTATGACGGGGCAATGGGGAGGAGCAAGAGAGGTAATGAAAGGGTTTGTTTACCCATCCAAGCACATTGGCCACACTGCCACTCACCCCCCACCCCCAGTACAGCCAGTAACTAAAGCATCCACATTCTTGTCTCCTTGACCAAGCTGCCTGACCGGCAGCGGCTTGGTGAAGGAGGCAGGAGTGAACACGCTTTAGCTAAGGGTTGTGCCCGGGGGGCAGCAGCGGCACAGGTAGCATGCTTGGGTAGGTAAGCAGACCCTTTCATTACCTCTATTGCTGTCCCACCCATTTGGCACTGAACCCCTCTGCCTGAACCAGGCTTGGTTTGGTTTGTTGTGGACCAAACTGCCCCTGGTTTGGTCCATGAATGAACCTCTGAACCAGCCCAGTTTGAGGCGAACTGGTTCAACACTAAACCATTCATGCACATCCCTACTACAGATCATTGGGTTGGGATCATTGCCATCTCATCCTTGTTTGATCAGCAGGTGGCAGGGTCATACTGTGCAGAACAAAGGGTCAGCCAGGTGCTCCTGCTAGCTGAGATGCCATTTCCAAACAGAAATGGCAGCTTGCGTGTAGAAGCTGCAATTCTGCAAACTGCAGTTTTAATGTTCTGACCCTTGTAAATGAGGCCAGGAAAGCTACAAATGAGATTTTTTCAAGAGGTGTGCTTGCACAATTACACTTGCAATCTGGAATTACTGTGGTGTGGTTGGTCATTCTGGATCAAGTAATGATCTGGCAAAGGGACATTAAACACATTTCACATTGACTCTTAGGCAGCTTCCATTTATGTTACAAATTACTTCTGTCAGACTTGAGGCACCAGGATTTCATCTTTTGAGGCAAAAAATAAATAAATAAATCCAGTATGCTTTGTAATTGTCTACAGTGTAAAAAAGAATCATGCCTTAAAATAAAATAATCCTATATTGGCAGCTGTTTCCACAGGACTGGAAAAATGTGGTCCTGGTATAAGATTTCCGAGAGGGTTATGATTCAATGCAGAAGTTAGTTAAAATACTTTGTGATAGATCCACATCGAACTCCCCACCACCCACAGCATGCTGTTAAGTCCTTGCAAAGCTACACATTTAGGAAAGCTTTTGTTTGTTCTCTAGGGCACGGGTTCCCAATCTTAGGCACGTAGATGTTGTTGGGGACCTTTAGCCTTTGGTCATTGTGACTGGGAATGAAAGGAGTTTTAGTCAAACATTTGGGAACCTAAAGTTGAGAACCCCAACCTTTGGGGGGTTGCAATACATAACAGATTATATTGCAGGGGGGAGGGGGATTTGCTTTGGAGACAAATGTTATACCTGACATAGGAACAGCCCTACTGGACTAGAATAATGGTCCATCTAGTCCAGCATTTCCATTCCAATAGTAGCCAGCCAGATTCCTCTAGGAAACTCATGAAGGCAATGATCCATATTATTTCTTGTTTACACAGTCAGACAGGTGTTATTGACTGGTTTGTTTTATGCAGACATCGAGTCCTTCCCAAGGACCTGGGATGGCTGAATTTTATTGTCAATTGTTATAGATATCGTCGCAGAATATATTTTGATTTGTATACCACCCTTCCAACATGGCTCAGGGCGGTTTACAATTAAAACAAACTACTAAAACAGTAAAGAGCTAAAACAAATTAAAAAACAATATAACAATTAACAATTTAAAAACATTTTAAAACAACATTTTAAAAATTACAGTGATTAAAATCCTAAAATCAGGTTTATAATTTTAAAATAAACCAAATATTAATAATAAACCAAAGCATCTGTTATTCAGAGATGAATTCTCTTTGTAAATGGAGGTTCCATTTAGTTACCATGGCTCATACCCACCAAAAGACCTGTTCTTCATGACCTGTCCAATACCCTTCCAAAGCCAAAGAGGTTGTTTTTATGACCTCAATCCACTGCTTGGGCAGGCTGGGGGGAAGGCAGGAGCTCACCTGCCTTCCCCCACAGATGAGTGGTGGCCATTGTAGCCTCTGCCATGACACGCACCCAGAGGTGTATCTAGGGAAAATAGAGCCTAGAGCAAGCACTGAAATTGCGCCCCCTGTCCAAACATCTGACACCCATCTTTCAGATAACTTTACCATAATATCAGCTGAAAAATACAAGTCAAGCTCGTTAATCTTTTAGTCTTTCAAAAACTATTTAGCAGTGGATGTAGCCAGACCAAAAAATGCTGGAAAACTACAAATTTCAGTATCCTGGGGCTCATGAAATATCCAAATACTATGTGGAGGTGTACTTGGAAAACTAAACAGAAGTGCCTGTCTAATTCTCTACTATGCATTGTAGCATCACTATTACATAAGTTTTAAAAATAAAAGGAGAATTTGACTTTTCCCAGATACTCTGAAAATAATTAAAGGATATGCAGAGTAAACTGTGTCACTGCTTGTAATATATTCTAGTCTTTCAGAAAGACAGTTAAAATGAGAGAAAGAGAGCAAGAAACTCCCAGTGAGTCTTAATACTAAGGATTTCATACTGATTCAAAGACAAACTCACCATTAATAGCCATATTATTAAGACATCACATTTAACTCATTTATCACAAGAAGCAAAATAAGAGCAAATGAATACAATCCTAGCTCATAAGCTTCAGCTCAGTATTCACAAGCCCTGATTCTCTGTACATAGTGCCAATCTGAATATGTGTACAGTGACTTATATTATATTAATTTTTTTTAACCTGTAGCCCCTCTGGGGGGCTTCCTAAGGGCTGTGAGGGGGTCTGCAAAGGTTCCCCCTCCCCCCACTGGCCTCTAGGGCCTCACAGGGACCATTTGAGCATGTGCGGTGGCCATTTTAAAAAATAACTTTTTTTTAAAAAAAGGGCCGCTGAAAACAAGATGGCCATCACACATGCTCAAATGGCCTCTGCGAGTCCTGGCATGGCCTAGGGCCTCACAGAGGCCATTTGAGCATGCACGGTGGCCATTTTGTTTTTGGTGGCCGTTTTGTTAATTCTTTTTATTTTTTTTAATTTTCAAAAATGGCGCCCCTCTTCAAGTGGTGCCCGGGGCATGTGCCCTGCCTGCCCTACCCTAGATACGCCCCTGCACGCACCCACATGAACAGTGGCATGGCAGAGGCCAAAGCTGGGATTGGAAGGAGGAGGTCCTCCCACATCTCAGTGTTCCCCATGCCAGTAACACAGCATCTGTTCATATTAGAGCAGCCACTGTGCTTAGTGCAGCCACTCCTCCCCACCCCCAGCTCAAAATGGTGGCAGGCCAAAGGAAGCCTGCTACCCAGTGGTGATCACCTAGATGATTGCTTGCCAAGGTAGAACAAACCCATGGTTACTACCTCGGTAATGGGGTAGTTAAAGTATTAACTTTAACATTTAAAGCCCTACAAGATATGGGCCCTCCATACCCCCAGGACCGCTTTGTTCGATATGTCCCTCGCTGGGTCCTGAGATCGGCCACAAGTAATACCTTGGTGATCCCGGGCCCTAGGGATGTTAAACTGCAATCAACGAGAGCCAGGGCCTTCTCAGTGGTGGCCCCGGCTCTATAGAATGGTCTCCCGGATAATATCAGAGCTCTCCATGATTTGTTGGCTTTCCGTAAGGCATGCAAGACAGAAATGTTTCATCGGGTGTTCAGTCACTGAGATAGCTGGTCGTAGAGTGATCTGGTAATCCATGGTCATTATGTCTTGTAATGAGTACTGTATGGGGTTGTGGTTATGATGTTATGTATGTTGTATTTTATGGAACTGTGTTGTTTTGTATGTTATTGCTTGTAAGTCGCCCTGAGTCCTATGGGAGTAGGGCGACATATAAATCTAAATAAATAAATAAAGCTACCCTCAGATGGAGCAGCCAGGAGTCCTCCACTCCCAGTACTCCAGACAACATGAAATACCTGGGTTAACCTTAAGGAGTAGCAAATTCTTTAAGTCGGTTATGCATTATATGAGGAAGTCCTTTCTTCTGTCATTCCATAGGAACCCACTGTGTCCATGTCATCTGTTTCTATGATCATTTTAAAAAGCACTTGTTATATCAGAAGTGAACCTTACTTGAGCAAGGAGTGTGATAGATAACACAGCAAAACGTACCACCTAAATATAGTCTTGAAAATTGTTGAAAACAAACTGGACTGTGGAGTAGTTACCGAGACTTTTCACAGAGCAGATATGTATCCACAGTGAAATAAAACTCATTCTAATGTCTACTTGGGTTTGTTTTATTTTTTCATTGGACTCATGCGGACAGAATTTGTTTATAGAGAGAGCGGGGAAAGCCATCTGCTGCAGCAAAGCAGGCTCATTCAAATGTGTGTGCCTTTCTCTGTGTCAAAGGCAATTTTTATTTTCATTTTACAGTCAATTAGAATCTGGGCCTCTGACCTACCCCCACCAAAGACATCCTGTTGAGATGTTGATGAGATTGCTGTACCACCTGGAGACATGTGGATTCATCGTTAAAGAAAGGAACTAAGGACCACCACGTCTGGTTAGTCTGAATTTACCAAATCAAAAGGATGGTATGTACAATCTATTAAAAGAAAACTGGCTCTCCATTATTTCCTCTTGCCATTGCACCATCTCTCATCTTGCACAGTCAGAAAAAATAAGCACTACCTTTATCCCTAAGCCAGCATTTTGCCTTTTCAAATGCTGGTTTGATAGCACAGAGTGGAGTTAATACCAGGCACTTAAAGTAGCATATATGTCCCAGTGATGAGTATTATGAGAGCACAAGATGTTTTGGTCCTATTCCAGCAATAGCAAATGGAGAGCTGGCTCTGTCACCTGGTGAGTCTAAGACATTTGTTAATCAGAAGCAATATGTACTGTGTTTACTTCAATTCTATTCACCTCTCCCATTATGAGGAACCAACGCTTTTACCATTCCCACACTCACATAATTGGAAGCACAAGAAGTTTGTTTAGCAAGAAGCAGAAATGTGAAGTGAAATGTGAAATCCTGCTTCAGCCATGCTCAATCATTTGCAGACCACTCCTTTCATGCTCATCTTTGCCTGGAGTGAAATAGGGGACCAATATAGGCTGAAGATGGGCACATGGCACAATATGGTAGTCTGATCCACATCAGTGTGCAACCATCAAAATAATCCATGCCCCACAGATGCATGTGAGTTTGAGAAACAAATGAAAGGACTTTGAGGAACAAGTTATAGTATAACATGATAAACCTGGGCCATAGCTCTCAGGTCCCAGACTCTAAAATGCAGGGGGGGAAACTTCACAAAGTGAGGGACAATCTAAGCAGGGGGAGTTCATTTGTACAGAAAGATTTCATGAAAGAGTGGGAATGACTGCATGGAGTTCTTGAGGCAATGCAAGCAAGATTCACCATTTTGATTCCAGAAACTCCTCAACAATCTGTCTACTGGAAAGAAAAAGAGAATTGCAGCAACATAAGAAGCCAAATTACAAAAGGCAATTGTTGGCAAGGGCATGATATCACTCCTTCCTCTGTGGCTGGTAGCAAAACCTCATGACAAGCATCTGCGGAGAACTGCTGGATATTTTAGGGATGGAATTCTATCTCACCATTTACTGAAATCACCACTGGGTAGACTGTAGATGTAATGGGATTTCCTTTAGTCTCAGTAAGATTGGCTGTTTGGGACGTTCATGAAAACACTAACAGATGCTGCATCCAAGATGAGCTTCCTTTGGGGTCCTAGGAGGCATTCTTGAATGGTTCTGTTAAAGATGCCACCATTTAAGACAGGGGAGGGCAGACAAAGCCAATGCTGTTAGGCTTGAGATTGCTCCCTCTTGGAATCTGTATGCACTGAAACAGAGCCCAAATATATTTGCTAGATAGTTTAGTTGAACATTCTCTGAAACAGACAAATAACTCACATTGTGGGAAGCCGAGAATACATTACATGGGGCAGCAAGTGGGCAGGCAGGCATGGCTAGGCAGCTGGGTTGCTCTTTACAACAATCATGGGGACAAAAATAGGGAACACACACTAGTTGCCTTCACACATAGCGTGAAACTTCCTGTTTCAGGGGAGAGGAGCCCTTCCCTCTCCCTGGTCTGCTGAGGCCACATCCCAGCAAGCTCCATAGAGCTCACATCACCAGACTGTGGGCAAGGCATCAGTATATCAGCAGGGCAGCAGCCATTGGCCATGATCTTCAAAGGAGTGTGCCAAGCATGGTTATGCCATTTCAGCATGAACTGCCCACCCTCGTCAGGGTAAGGGTATTTAAACCCTTTTAAATGGCATTTAAACCCTTTTCCTCACAAAACTTGCACCACCACCCTCACAAGAGCCCTGCACCCAAACAGTCTCGCACAAGAATGGATAATGGTAATGGGGGTGGGGGGGATGGAGAGAGGCAGTATTTTTCTGTTACTCCGGGAAGGGATCATGATGACTTCCTAGGAGGGTTATGTATATGAGGGAGGGCAAAGGATCCTGGGGTCCATAACTCCTATGGACTTAATATTTTCTTTAAATTATTTTTTTTTAACAGAACAATGGAAGGTTGTTTTGAAGCATCATTCATTGTAGTAGGCATGCAATCCACACAAATTTACCTCTTGGACTGGGTACCATTTCCTTTCTGGCTATGAGTTCATTAGCATGAGGACCAAATTATACCTCATGGCATTTATATAGCATCAAAGCCTTCCAAGGGAAGGAAGTGTAAGTTGTTTTGTATATCCCCATGGCTTGTTCCCTTCTTTCTTACCTCAGTGAGTCAAGACACCAAGGAGACATGGGGATGACAGAACAGATAGCAATCCCAGTGCCATATCAGCAAATTATCACAAGTGCCCTTTTTTCTTTTTCTTTTTTCTTTCATTCTTGCCTTCTTTCTTGTGTATGTGTGTTGTGAGAAAGATATGATCATATGGAGTATGGGAGATGAGTTCAGGGCTACTCTTATCACGTTTAATCAGCATGAATTCCACACAGCCTTTAGGAATGTGAGATTTGTAAGCTTTTATGTATCATGTTTCCTACTGGAAATCCCTCCAGCTGGGTAAATGCAGTAATAGGTACCATTTAACCAACTAATGAAAGTCACATGTAACTGTTGGGAAGATAATTGACACATTTTAGATTGTGCGATATGTGCTGAGCCTTTTGCAGCTGCATGTATATAAACTGCAGCGGCTGCTGTATTTTTTAGATCGTTTTTAGACAATTTGGACAATTTTTAAACTATTCTGGGTACTAAGCAAACACATGTACTATTTTTTCTACCAATGAAGAGCTCATTTTTCACCTGGGGTAATGTGGGGAAAGCATTTTGAATGTAATTAAAGTGGAAGATGAAATTCTCTCTTTTGCACAGTAAAATACTGGTTTTATGTTCCCACATGGGACAGAAGTGGAGGTAACAGGTGCAATGCAAACACATCACTGCCATATTCAGCTAAAACAAACTGAAGAACTGAGCTAAGGGGAGAAAGGGTGGAATGTTGTATAATACATACCAGGTGCCAATTAACTTTATAATAATGACCACTTTCTCTTCTCAGTCATATGAAAAAGGCAAAATCTCTTGCAAATCTCACAACCAACACATTAGGCATCTGAATGAAATGATTAGTAGTTGAATTTTTAATGTCTTTATTTATTTTGCCATCTCCTATGGTATTCTCTACTTTTCAGGCCAGCAATCAATATGGAATTGCCCCAGTCTACTTTGAGCTGTCTGCAGTTGGCATAGATCACCACCTTGAGGCAACTACATGTTTGTGCTTCCCATATGTTATGGGCACATGCGTTAAACACTGTAATCATATATACAAAAATGTAAACATAATTATTAGAGATTTGAAGGCGAAGCTGTAGGAGAAGAAGAATTATTATCTCTACTACTATCCATTTCTTTAGGGAGCTGACTTTCTCTGCTTTAAGATGGTTGCCAGGTGATGATGTCATTATGCATCATTCTGCTGCTGAATGGCAAGGAAGATAAAGCAGAGTTGCCATCTCTTGACCTGGAGATTGTATCAGCTTCTTTATCACTGAAGGGGAATTGGACATTCTATAAGAAGTATGTCTCCTGTCCCAATGCTGCCGCAATCATTTCACCAGCCATAGTAAACATAGGATAGGAAACCAGGAGAGATACAGCTCTCTACTGGCTTTGGGGATATATATTCCTCTAGAAGTATTATTTGCTGAGGGAAAACGCAATGTCTTAACCAACCCAGTGAGGCTGTTATCAGCGTAATCCAGGCTAGAGAAGTCCAGCCTGAGTTAAGCTGTGCATGAGAACTGCCAGGATTGGGACCGATCACGGTGGGGCAGCACCGCCTATCCCAGCTTTCCAGCCCAGCTTTTAGCCTGGATTAAGGGTGCAAGCACTTCCTTAACCCAGGTTCACAGTTGTGTTACTGCACGAGCTGCTCGCCTAGAGCACTTGTCTCCTGGGGGCATCCCCCAGTGCACAGCACTCAGTTCATGATGCATTGTGGGATACTTGGAGGCTGGGACGCGTCATCCCAGCCTCTGGAGCTTCATGCGGTCTGGTGCAACAGCTGATCGTCTGGGATTTTTACTGGATCATCTGTCAGGTTTCACAGCCTCCCCACTGCTGCCTGCCTGCCCTCCCACCCTCCTGAATGGTTGTGTGAATACTGTTAGTGTCTGATCAAATTGCTTAGGAGATTCCAGTCTATTACAGTTTCCCTTCAACCAAAATAACTTTCTTTATCTTCTCCATGAGGCATGCTTGTAGACTTGAGAGACCATTGTGGCTTGGAAAGCACTAGGCTGAGTAGTTTCAAAAAAGCTTTTTGTGGGTTTTGTTTTGATTTGATGTGCTTTGAAATGGATTTTGTTAATAGCAAGAAGCTGTGGGGGGAATGAAGAATAAAGATATGTTTCCTTTTGCAATATGGTTTACAAACCGAACAGGATACACGGCCTGAATTTATTACCTAAGGGGTCTTCCTGAAATTAGTCAAGTATTCACATTTCAGCCTCTCTCCATCTGTATTTTATGCGTTCTTCCTCCACAAGATAGGAGTTCTCATTTGCTCTCTCTCACCCTTTCTAAGAAACCAAAATTCCCAGAAGCAGCAAGGGACTAATCTCCGAAGAGCTGTTTCTCTGTGCCCATTGACTTGTGTGAAGGATCCCACCATGCTGCTGCCACTTGCCACAGCCCAGTCTCAACCAGCCCAGTGACTTTTGAGTTTTACCGCTGCCACCAAGGAGACCTTTATACTTTCTATGGCTGAACCTGCTACAACAGCCTACCAAACCAAATAGGATTGCAATTACAATACAAAGTCTTATTTACAAAAAGGAGAGGTTTAGGTCTTGTTCTTCCATAATTTGTATAATACAATTAGCTGGGCCGGGCACAGAGCATCTGCACTTCTAGTTCACCGCTGCTTCTCACTGCCCTTGCTGTTTCCCCTACCCACCCAAGCCGCCCCACGCCTGCCACTGCCCCATGCCTGCCATTTCCCCTGCCCACTCGCTGCTGCCATTGTTTTCTTCCTGCCCAGCCTCCGCCGCCTTCTTCCAGCCTCCTGCCCCTGCATTTTTTCTGCCTTCCTGCCTGCTGACCAGCTGGCCAGCCTGCCTCTGCCTCCCCCCCCCCACCAGGCCTCCGTCCCGGCACTGCCACCACCATTTTCTTCCCTTCTGCCCATCCCCGTCGCTATCTGGCAGCTGCTTGTGAACTCTTGCAAGAGCTGCCACACATGGGTTTAGCGAGGGGTACGCCTAAGAGGAATATATAGATAGATGGTTCTTAAGCAGTGGTCAGCAACATTATTCTTTCAGGGAGTCCCTGAGAATATGATGAAGATAGAAGGAAATGCTCAAGTTGAGAACAACAAATGCCAGATTTAAAAGGAATTCTCAAGTCAAGAGAAATGCTCAAGTTGAGAGTTGCAAGAAATGTTCAGGTTGAGAGCAACAAATGCCAGAGTGAAAATCAGACCTTTCTACATTCCAATGAAATTGTGCCAAATGTGAGGGAAATGGAAAGTTTGTGCATGCCCTGTGTCAAATGAGCACTTTACTAGTGATAGTAAAGATAAAGATCTCATTGACTCTGGAGAGGGGTGACTCTCCCAGAGGCAAGGTGAGGTGACAGCTTCAGTCAATGAGGGCACCATACCAGCCCCAAGAGAGCATGCACACACAGTGCCTGGAAGGTCAGGGGGAAGATGGGTAGCATCAATGCTGGCCTCTGATGTGGAGAGGCAGACCTATCAGAGGCCAGAGGCACTGATACTGCCCATCTTTCCTCATGTTCTGAACCATACACATTCTCTGCTGTCCTTTTTATAATGATAGCCGGTGCAGTCCTATTTCTCCCTTGCTATCACGCTTTCCCTGCCAGACTGCTGCTGTTTTATGACATACTCCTCCTTGCAGATAAGAAACCTTCTACAACCTACAAAGTTGCCAAATTTTGTGCAGCTGCTGTTAAGATCTGTCAACAGCTAACCTCCAGCCCTCATTTTTAGATGTTCTTACATGGGACTTCTATGTCGGTGTATTCTGTATTATTTACTTCTTAGCTGTATGTAGTATCATCTGTTTGTATATATAATTGATCAATGGTCATAATAAAGCTATTCATTCATACATATTCTCTCCTGGGGCTGGTGTGCATAGCTGCTTGCTGTATTAGTCAGGCAGCATGCATTTATCCAGATTCGCTGGCCCCTGTCTCTCCCTTCCCGTGGCAGCAGTTCAAGCTGAAGTGCTGCTACTGCCAGCACTAGAAGGGAGAGGCAAGGACCAGCAAATCTGGATGAATGCTTGCTGCCTGACTAATACAGCAAGCAGTGGCTGCTCTGGCCCTAGCAGAGAATGCGTGCGGCACCAGGAAAGTGAGGGAGAGATGAGCAGCCTCAGAGCCAGCTTCTGAAGTGAAGAGCTACAGCTGTTGAGGGTGTGGCTACTCTGTGTCAGCCAAGAGGGCAGGACTAAGGCTATCCCCTTTTCCTTTTCTGTAGCATGTCTATTAAATTGCAAGCTAGTGTTTTAAACTATGAAATTCTTTGATTGCACTGGCTCAAAGATGTAAGAAAATAATTATTACAGAACTTTCTAATTAGACTCTGCTATCTGCCTAATAGTTTGTGTGTAATAAATAATTTACTGAGTTGAAAGAAGAAAAACATGAATTAAAGAAATCCCATGTGCTTCTGCAAAATTCCATATATGTCCTTTAACTAGATGGAACCACTCTATGTCCTTATTTCTTGTTTCAAAACAAGGCGCACAAAAAATAGTGGCAGACATCTAGACTAATGAAGCAAGCATGCAGCAAATATGCAACACACGCTTCTGTCAATCTCCCATCCCTCTGAAGCCAGCTGTGACTTATGAAAATAATATATCCTTGAGAACTGCGCAGCCCTCAGGGGCATATTTTTTGCTTCAGAGGGAAGAGGAAATTGATGAAATTTGCCCATCTCCTGGAGTGCGTATGTGCCAGCTTCATTATATGTACATTTTATTAGTCTGGATGTCAGCCAAACATTCTCACTTAACTTCACACTTCAAGATCTGGCATTTTAGATTTTTGTACAGGCCCCCAGGTTCCAGAGGAAATAGCGTCTTTATTACAGTCAGACAAACATGCTTCCTTATTGCTGTGTAGAGTACACTGCTTAGAAACTGAAATGAACCAGAATGAAAAATTCAAGGGTGCAGTCTACACAATGTTCTAATTGGCGGGGGGGGGGTGGGCAAAGGAAGGAGGGAGTTGGGGGAAATTGTCTCCATTGTCAGTCTTCTCATTAGGCAGGTTATCTTTTCCCCACTCGTAGCCTACTGCAGGTACATTTTCTGCGATGAGTGCAATACGTTTGTGAGTGAGCATAAGTTATTAGAAACTAGCTGGGCCGGGTGCAGAGCATCTGTGCCTCTAGTTTGCAGCAGCCGTTTTCTCTCTCCCCACCCACCCACCTGCCACTGGCGCTTATTTTTGGCCAGCCAGCCAACTAACCACCCAGCCGCCTGCCCTCCTGCTGGCTGCCTCAGCCCACCAGCCTGCCACCTCCTCCCACCCACTAGGTGGCCCGGCACCTCCTGCTGGCAGCCTCCTCTTCTCACCCACTGCTTCCTCCCGCCGGTGCTGTGCTTCCACTATAACAGCTTGCTTATGTGATGGTCCACAAAGGCTTTTGCTGATGACGTCATGTTCCAAATAAAGGAAAAGGCTGGGAACCACTGGTCTAAGAACCTACCACTATCATTAAGTCTTTGAATTCAGTCTTCAGAGCTATCAACCAACGTCCTGCATGCATGTCTGCTCAGATTAAAAGGAACATTATGGCTGCATTCATACTAACACAAAACCACAATTAAACGAGTTAAAGGTTTGAAATCACAAACATCTGGACGCATGCAACTGTGGTTTCATGACAAAAGCAACCTGAGGTTTGCCTCGCCAAACTCCAGTTTGGTTTGTAGTGAGTTTTGCCGCCGTAACGTGCAGTTTTTCGATGGCAGAGTTACATCCAAATGTGTTACGTCCAAATGCAAACACCACCATAACAACAGTTCCATGCAGTTCCTGCAACAGTAATCCTAGAAAGGGGAATGCAGACCTTCCTGAGATGACACCCAGGCTGCTCCATGCCTGCAATGCTTCTCACTGGCCGTCTCTTTGAGCACTTGTCCCGTCCCTCTGTCTCTGATCCAACAAAGCAGTTGTTCAGCAACAAGGACATCACCAGGTCCAATCCCAAACTTGTCAGCCTCTCAAACAGCAAAGTCACACAGGGGACTCTTCCCACTCTGGCCCTTGTTCCCCCCTCCTGGCAATCAGGAGAGAAAGGGGACGGGGTGGCCAGACAGGCACTATGCACTTTGCTCTCTGAAAATGAAGTTACAAAGATGTAGGTTCACAAGCTTGGGGATGTGCATTTCATTTCGGATGCAAAATGTTTTGTGCACAAAACAGGCCATTTCAGCTATTTTGTAGCCAAAACAAAACACCCAATGCTCAAAACAGAAAATTTTGTAGCCAAAACACAACGTCCCTGTTTCGGATACAAAACGTTTTGTTGTTCCGGCTGTTTTGGAACTCCATTTTGCAATCGCGAAAAGTCTTTCTCCTTCAGTCTCTATTTTGAGTTTTGACATCTGTTTGAATTTCCAGCCCTTCCAGCCTGCAGATTGGCCAGCGAAAGCATTAGCTGATCTGCTGGCAATTGCCTCCTTATTCCTTTTAAGCAAATTTAAGGGTAAATTTTACCCTCATTGGCTAGTGGGGCAGTGTGCATTTACCCTCATTGGCCAGTGGGGCAGTGTGCATTTCATTGTTGTTGTTTCACACTGTTGTGTCTATATCAATTGCATTTCGGGCAGGGGGGATGTGGATGTGCATGACCTTTGGAAATCTGCCTGATTTTCTTCCAAAGCTCTGCTGTTGTTGATGTTATTTGGGTTGGATTCGGGGCATAAAGGAGGCTTTGGGGGCAGAAGAGTGGTTCAGGTGGTAGTGCCCCAATGGGTGCCTGCTGCCACCCAGGTTCCAAAGGAATTGGGGAAAGGGCTTATTTTTAAAGAATTTCTGAAGTTGACATGTCTTTGGGGCAGATTTGGGGCAGAAAGGGGGCCTGAGGGGCAAAACAGTGGGTTGGGTGGCAGTGCCCCAAGGGGTGCCTGCCACAACCCAGATTCCAAAGGAATAGGGCAAAGGGCTGATTTCTTAGGAATTGTTCAAGTTTATGCTTCTTTAAGGTGTCCCCCCCGAATAATGGAGCAGACCCATAACTCCACCTGGGGGGCACTGGGGTGGCTGGGAGTGAGTGGTGGTGTAGTGCACATAGGGTGCCAACCTCCCCCATGGGTTGCTAACCCATGGGGTTCTGGTTTCTATTGTTTCTGAGGTGTTCTGAGTGTAGATTCTCTGGTAGCATATGAGATTTTCAATGACAAACCATGAATCCACTCTCATATGCTACCAGAGAATCTGAATCTACACTCAAAACATCTCAGAAACAACAGAACCCAGTACCCCATGGGTTAGCAACCCATGTGGGTGGTTGGCACCCTATGTGCTCTACACCACCACTCGCTCTGGGCCACCCTGGTGCCCCCCAAGTGCAGTTATAGGGCAAGAATTATGGAGCTCCATCATTCCCTATGGGGAAGACCTTTACAGATGCACAAACTCCATTACATCTTTAAAAATCAGCCCTCTGCCCAATTCCTTTGAAATACTTCTGGCAGCTTCCTTGCCCCCACTGGACATTACCACTCACCCTACTCTGCTCTGGGCCACCCCTTTCCCCACAACATGAAGCTATACTTTTGCTGAAACCTTCATTCTTCCCTTTGGGAAAAATTCTATACTTCAAAAATTCACCAAAAATCAGCCCTTTGCCCAATTCCTCTGAAACTTGGGTGGTAGTTTCCACCCATTGGGCACTACCACCCCCACCCACTAGTTTTTCACCCGAAGCCATTTTTTAAAATCCAAAACATTTCGGATTCAGATTTTGCAATTTCAAACAAAGAACAAAATTGGGGTGTTTCGGATTGGCTGATTTCGAACAAAGAACAAAACGGGGGTGTTTCGGATTCGGGCCAAAAACAAAACAGAAAAAAATACAAAATGCACAACTCTAACATGCACTAGAGGTGGCAACATAAGCAGGCAACCCCATTAGAGTGCTGGGACAGAAAAATATGGCAAGACAGCAATACCCGGGGTCAGGTTTAAAAGTCAGCCATATCCAGGAATTATTGAATAGCTCTGTTCCATTTTATGCACGATGATGCAAAAAATTCCCTTGAGAGGATGTGTGTGGTCCCTAGGCTTACTCATTAGAAGGGCTGGGAAGCACGATCAGCATTGCCTCCAGTGGAAGGAATGATTCCTCATCTGTCATGATGATGGATGCTGTTCCTGAGCAGACCGCTCACTTGTGAGAGTGTAAGGCCATGGGGATACCTCTTCAAAACTCATGAGAAATATCACCTGTGGGCACAGGGGTGCAAACTGAATTGCTAATAATGTGCGATGACATCCCCTTCTCCCATGGACTATTCTCTCATGAGAGTGTCAGACCATGGAGGAACATAGGAACATAGGAAGCTGCCAGATACTGAGTCAGACCATTGGTCTATCTAGCTCAGTATTGTCTTCACAGACTGGCAGTGGCTTCTCCAAGGTTGCAGGCAGGAATCTCTCTCAGCCCTATCTTGGAGATGCCAGGAAAAGAACTTGAAACTTTCTGCTCTTCCCAGAGTAGCTTCATCCCCTGAGGGGAATATCTTGCATTGCTCACACTTCAAGTCTCCCATTCAGATGCAACCAGGGCAGACCCTGCTTAGCTATGGGGACAAGTCATGCTTGCTGCCACAAGACCAGCAATCCTCTCCCTGGAGACATGCATGAGGGCCAGACGGCGGATGCCACCCACCCTGGTTTCTTTATACAAGCAAGCCGTGGGGATGGGTATCCCAGCAACAGTTCTCCCTGTCTTGGTGGCTGCCATGAAGAAGTGGTTAAAGCATGCCCTCTGCCAGCCCATCTGCCCATTTAAACATGGCCATCTTTATTTTTGCCCAGAACGACAACCCCGCTCTCCTGGTGTCACTGGAAATTGGGGCTCCCCTATCCTGCAGTTCCCTGTGGCTGCAGATATGCATACAGCACAAATTTGGTCCAAACTTGGAAAATTTGAATGAGAGTAAAGATCTACCCCCCAGTCCTGGTGTTTCCCCAGTCTGCCCACCTGGCTATGCCCAGATACATGGAGCATCAAAATCTCCTTTGGGTACAATAAAGGCTTCCCTGGAGGGGGGGTCACTATGCAAAAGTTCTATCATTAACCAGAGAAAATAGGGGCCCCACACAAGCAGGCCCCACTTTTTTGATAGCTCAACACATGAACATGCAGTCTGACAGAAGACCAAAGGCTGGGGGAGCCTAAGGTCCTCCCCAGGAGACTGGTCCTCTCATGAGAGTGCTAGTCCCTGGGCTGCAAGCTGCCATGGGGACAGGAGTGTTCTTTTGGTCTCCATGGAAGCTTTACCAAGGTGAGCCATTGCAAGAGCATCCTTGGTCACAACGGGCCAGACACCAGGATCCTTTGCTCTCCCTCATATACATATCTCCTCCTAGAAAGTCATCATGTTCCCTTCCCTTTCCTGAGTAATAGGGAAATAGTCCCCCGCCCCGATCACACACACACCCAGAAATTGTGCTTGTGCAAGACAGTTTTGTTTCGGGGCTCTTACGTGGGCAGTGAGACAATCACTATCGTCCTTGAATGGCAAATGGCATGGTTTTTAAAGGGATTTCCCTGCCGAGGGCAGGCGGGCCATTCTTTGTGAAAAAGAAAAGGCACAATCTTTGATTTATCAGTTTTATTTTTTTACATTTATATTCTGCTCTTTCTCCAATGAGCCCAGAGTGGTGTACATTGTTAAGTTTCTCCTCACAACAACCCTGTGAAGTAGGTTAGGCTGAGAGAAAAGTGACTGGCCCAGAATCACCCAGCAAGTATCATGGCTGAATGGGGATTTGAACTCGGGTCTCCCCAGTCCTAGTCCAGCCCTTACAGCACAGATTGAAAATCTTGGCCAATGGCTGCTGCTCCAGTGACATGCTAACAACTTGCCCACAATCTGGCGATGCAAATGCTACGGAGCTTGCTGGGATGTGGCCTCAGCGGACCAAGAAGAGGGAGGGGCTCCCCTGCCCTGAAATCAGAATGCAGTTTAATTCGATATGATTCAAACTAGAACCAAACTGCATTTTGGGGTGCATCCACACCCATTTTTTTTTAACATCCTTTGATACCTATAACTTGTCTCTTTTCTATATTTAAATAAACTAGATTTTTAATTCTTGTTATATCACAAGGCTAACTGTGTGGACTTATGGATGCTACGTTTGCCTCCACATGTTGTCTGCTCAGGCTCTATGTTATTTTAAGAGGTTTTGAGACATTTTGGACATATTTTGAGGCCACCTCTATTTGTGGGCTAAACAGGGAAGCATTCCCTCTGGAAAGGGGGCGTGGTGGTGAAACTCTCAGTTTAAACACATGAGAAGGGTGTGTCTAGTAAGGACCAGCCTGTGCCCCTTTGGCTGTGACACACACATTGTTCCATCTTCTGCTGAACATTGCTATTCTACTCTAAGAAAGCCGTCTGGGGGCTAGTGCCAGGGAAACAGCTAGCATGTGGAGAGGCTGCTTTAAATTGCTCCACATGGCTCCACTGCAATTGAGCCAGCCTAATGGTGTTATATTATAGCTATGCTTAGTATAAAATGTATTTATTAGTGCTCTTGAAGGACAACCCAAACTTGCAAAATGAAGGAGAATTCTACATTTTGTACTGAGTGAGCCATTTGTTGCAGCAAAAGCAAAAAATATTACCTTATTACACTCTCTTGAATGTCAGCTGGCATACTCCATTTGAAGATAATGTTCTGTAATTATACCACTAGTCTTCCAAACACATTCTCAAAGTCTGCTACATGTGGCATTTACAGTTGCCATAATAACACAACAGAGCACCAGGAATCACAGCATACGCATACCTCTGACCAGCAAGTGACCCATTAATTAGCAGGTGCATGGCATTAACAAAAGAAGCGCTTCATATGGAGAGGTGTGTTCCTGGGGTGAACTCCGACCCCTGTAAACTAGAAAATCTATGCCAGGAAGTGTTTACACAATCATCAGCTGTGTTGGCAAACAAAAATAGAACAGAAAATCCCCTTTTGGGTTAATATTCTTCGGTCAGTGAAATGAAAAGGCCCTCTTATTTCACACGCAGCAATTACTGAGGAGGCTGAATCATAACTACAGAATTAGGCCCAGTGTTTGAAAACTGAATCAATTAGCTTCCATTTGGAGCAGAGTATTGTAGACTGTCTGCTATTTCTGCCTGGAGGTAAATGTCTCTCTGTTTTAAGAAATATGTTTGTGTGTTCTTCAATACAGAGAAGGGGGAATTAAAAGAAACCAGGAAGATTTGGATCTGAATTGGTCCCTGTGGTGTTTGAGGTTAATCCATTCCTTGATCCAGGCCAGCTTTGAATTCTGCTTTAGTTACTTTTATTCCAGTCCTGGAGTAGAGGCAGGGCCAGAGGCGCTTTTACCCCGGACTTCGGGGCCGAAGTCGAAGGCTTCCACAGCCCCTGGGAGACCCCAAAGCCTCTTTAGTCTGTCCCAGGTCGTGCGGTTGCCCGGCAGAGCATGATGATGCTTAATTTGCAGGGTAGGGGAGGCTCCAAAGGTCTTTAGGTCCAGGCTCCAAAATTACTTAGGTGTTAACAAAAGGGCAGGGCTAACAAACAGCAAGCAGCAAGAGCACTGAAGGCAGTCTGCACTTGCCACTCTGTACATAATATCTATTTCATTAAACTATTCATATTCCCGATTCCACTTCACTGCCTTGTCCTTGTGCGCTACAGCACCTTCCTCTCGATTCTACACTCCCAAGTGTATATGGGCGTATTATCTGGCATAAGGATGTTAGGACTGGATCTAGCATTACATTTTTATCTCCTCCTTGGGATATCGTAACTGCTGTATGTGGGCAACCCAGCAGTACGTTTAGCCAAACACTCTGGTAAAGCACCACGTGCTGCAGAGGAGATAGATGAGCCAGATCCTAGAGGAGTGAGCCATTCTGCCAGTCGTTCCCAGCAGCTGACTTCCAGAGATTTGAGACTCTGTGTTAAAGACATTCCCCCTCTTAATGAATTTGTCTCATGTGGATTTGTCCTCTGCATTTATCCTGCAGACATGTTTATTCTCTTGGAGTTAGAAAATCACTGGCTACACCAAAAATCTTTGATTTTCTGACTCGAAGAGAAATATGTCTGCATGATAAATACCTTGCACACATCCTGAAAACTTCTTTCCACCTTGTGATTTTAAGTCAACTTTGTGGTTTCACAAAGTGCTCTCGACTAGAATCATCAAGTACTGAGCCAGACACAAGTATGAAGAGCAACCAGCAACACCTCTCAGCATATCCACATTTGAGACTCCTGAGTTGACACATATGTCTAAAGAAAATGCACCCATCAATACATACATGAATATATACAGGTACAAGTATCTAATGACAGACACATCTAATGACAGAAAATCATAATGTAGGGCCTGGTGCCTGGCACTGGCTGACTTCCAGACTTGCACTATGCTGATGCAGCAGTGCTGGCTGTTGCATGATTGGGGGGGAGGGATAAAGCCCTCTATGCATCACGAAAATATGTCCTTAAGGACTGCATGACCCACAGACACATATTCTTGTGACACGTAGCAGGCTTCGGAGGAAAGGGGAGACTGTCAAAAATCACCCCTTCCCTTGCTTGCACAATGAGGAGTGTTCAGCTAGGCTCCAAACCCTGTGTTATAGCTGACTGCTTGTATACATAAATCTGAAACAATCCACTGTGGTCTTATTCAGTTCAAGGACATTCAAGGTCAGTAGCTTAGGAAACCTGAGAAATGAGGGTTGATTTCTCCATCTTGGCACATATTTATTGCATTTATTTATTTATTTATTTATTTATATTTATATTTATATTATGCCCTTCCAAAATGGCTCAGGGCGGTTTACAACTAAAACAAACCACTAAAACAATAAAAAGCTAAAACAAATTAAAAACAATATAACAACGATCAACAATTTAAAAACATTTTAAAACAGCAATTAAACCAATTCCAGTAATTAAAAGCCCCAAAATCTAGACAATCATTTGGGGGTAGAAAAAATTGCACAAGGAACTAAGGGGATAAGGCAACAGGAGGTGACTAGAGAGGCTGAAAGAATACGTCTTTGAAATATGCAGCATGTGATGATACAATTTAGAATGGAACCCACAAAGCTAGATTGTCGTTTTTATAATACTTAAGCCAGTGTTCTTCATTGTAAGGTCTGGCTGCAGAGGTGCACCTAGGTAATTTTAGAGCCTGGCTCTAGAAGCCTTTGGATGGGCCCCCTCCCCTGCAATTTAAGCATCATCATGCTCAGCTGGGCGACCACACCATCTGGGACAGACTAAAGAAGATTTGGGGGTGGCTTGGGGCTGTGGAGGCCCTGGACTTTAGTTCCGTAGTCCAGGGGTAAGATCACCTCTGCCCGGCAGTCAGCAGCAGCCCCCATCAATCCTAAGTGCGGCTCCCTAACTATTTGTATTTTGGACTTATGTGATGCTTCAACCAAAACTGAATACTCTGCACAGCACTCTTGGCACCATGCAGAGATTATCATTCTCACTGTTCAGTGCTGTACTTTGCCCAGCACCAGGGGCTCCTTTACAAGAAACCGGGCCTTCTTGAGCCCCTGAAGCATCTCAGAAGGTGTGCATGGAGTGCTAGGAAGTGTAGCCCTTCCTGGTGCTTTTCTTCTAGAGCTCTTAAGAGAGCACTCATCTCTCTTAAAGGGCCCTCCTGGCGCTGAGAAAAGTGCAGTACTGTGTGGAGGTCAGCTCAGTGGGGAAGGACTCCCACACTGAAGGTTTTTGCGAAAGTGGCCCCCACTTGAAAAACAGTGAAGACCATTGACCTAGACAATGTCCTAAACAAAGAAAACTATGGGAGGAGACTTTAGCAGTTCCCTAACCTCACTGTTCCAGGATTTATCTGTCCTGTATTCCAGTCAACATATCTAATAATCAGGGGTTTAGCATAAGATGTGTTCAACATGGTGGGAAAATACTTAAGAACAATGTCCTCCTTTGCAAGTAGCTCTGCAAGAGAAAAAGAACAACATCTGTTTCTGTGGTTCAGGTAGATGAGCATGGGAAATCAGAGGTGCTCTTCCCCCCGGACTTTGGGGTGCCGATCTGTGACCTCCTAGGTCCAGGGAGGCTCCAAATGTCTGGAGGTCTCCTGCTAGCGCCCATCCTACCGCTGGCCTGCACCCGCACCACTGTGCCGATTTTTGCCATAATTGCAGCCACCATGTGCATGGCCGGGGGGTGGGGGTGAGCCGAGCCGAGCAGGCCTCCTCCCCCAAATGGTGACATCATGGGCTTGTGATGCTCGATTCCTATTGTGCAGGCGCACTGGAGTGCCTTGCAGTTCTCAAGGGCTGCTAGGCTGGATGGACAAGCCCAGCTGCCACTCCATCTGCTGCCACCACATGGTGGGGGGGAGTCCTGCTCGGCTAATACCCTCCCCACCCCGTGGCCATGCACATGGTGGCTGCAACTGGCGCGGTGAGGCAAGGCAGGGGCAGGACAGATGGAAACTTCTGAGGATGCTCTCCAGGACATTTGGAGGCCCCCACAATTCAGGGTTGTTGTTTTTCTTTTTCTTTTTTTAAAAAAAAAACTTTTTAAAAAACCCTAAAGCATTTAAGGGGGCCTCGCAGTGGGGGCAGGGGGGCTCCATAGCCAAGACTCCGTAGTTTGGGTGCCAAAATTACTTAGGTGTGCCACTGTGGGAAAGAGATTCAGGGCTAATTTGGGAAAGGAGTGTGACTGGCTTTAATTCAATCAGATTACACAATTTTGAGGTTCCTGCCAACGTTGAGCAAAGATGGTGTGACCAAAAGTGAACTATGTAGCACATTGTGTGGGATAACCTGTAGCCTTCCTTGATTTTCTTAAATGAAGACCAGATAGTCCAGCAAAACTAAATTTAAATTTTTTAAAAAATAAAAAATACCAGCCTACTGAGCTTTCCTCACTGCATTTCCCAGGTGGAGATTGTGTTTGCATACAAAACAGCAGAGCATAATGTTACACATCATTACACACATTTTCTGCACTCAGAAAAGTCCTACTTGCCGTGACAGTCTTCCTCTCCTTTTCCAGTATCACAGATTGCATACAACAATAGTGTAACTATGTGTCCATTAAGTGTGCTTCCGTACTGCCTGTATTTTGACATCACAGTCCCTGAGCTGTCAGCAAGGTGCCATTCACAATTCCGATGCCTTCTTTTGGGTTTTATCTTTGTGTTACAGTGCTACAACGTGGGGTGGGGGGACAAAACACCCCACCAGCTGTATTTTCCAGTTGTAGAAGGTTTGCACAAGCTAGAAAAGACTGCTCCCCTGCTGGTGGGTTTGCGTAACACCTTTTATTCACAATTTCAATACAATCCTGCCAAGCCGAAGTAAACTACCACTGTTATAGCATGTAATCTGGAAAGAGCCCAGGTGCCTGCTAAGTTACAGCCCAAGCTCTGCTGGATAACACACAACAAGGAGATGAGGATGCATGACCCATTTCTAGTCTTCTCTGCACAGGGTCTAGATTTATTCAAAATGCTATAGGAGTGTGACATTATGGGCCTTCTTATTGTGACAACTAGGTTATAGAACTCCCTGAGTCCTGCCTGATTCTTTCATTGCTGATATTGCAGTTTCCAATGAAACTTTTTGTTTCTACAAGCATTTCATTTAAGGTGATAGTCCTTTCTCCTCTTCCAAGAAGTAACTCCCTGCTCTGCTCATCAGTCATTAGTTAGTTATTGTCTGATGTTGTAAGTGTATTTTATATTTTTATTAACTGTTTTAAACTCTCTCTCTGTGTGTGTGTGTGTGTGTGTGTGTGTGTGTGTGTGTGTGTGTGTGTTGGATAGATGGATAGTAACCTTCGAGGATGGATAGATATTGATAAATATGCC
Organism: Hemicordylus capensis; assembly: GCF_027244095.1. NCBI lineage: Eukaryota > Metazoa > Chordata > Lepidosauria > Squamata > Cordylidae > Hemicordylus > Hemicordylus capensis. The sequence continues at coordinate 385,703,661 of NC_069658.1, forward strand.
CTGGCCAGTAGTGCACCTAGGCATTTTGGGAGCCCAGACCTGAAGAGCCCCCCCCCCTGTGAACCCCACCACCATGAGGGAAAGCTGGTGGTGAATAATTGGGAGGGACCTGAATTTTGTGCAGTGTGTGTGCACCACTCTCCTATCCCTGGGGGCCTCCAGCAATCCCCTGCCGTGCCCCCCACCATAACACAGACCTTTTCCATTTTTGCCCCCATGTCACAGCCGGGGGATGGGCCAGGGGTGGGGAGGTTAGAGCTGAGTGGGCCTCCCCCATGGCTGGTGGGCCTGTCTGGGTGTGAAGGAGCATAGGCAAGACGCTCCTGTGTGCCTGTGCAAAATTATGGGCTTTTGACACTTAAAACTCACACTGAGCAGGTGCACGGGAGCATCTTGCCTGTGCTCAGTCAGGCCCAGACAGCCCCACCAGCCACCACCACCATGGGGAAGGCCTGCTTGGCTCTCATCCCCAACCCCCAGCCATGCACATGGCAGCAAAAATGGGAAAGATTGGAGGGGCAGGGGCTCCTGGGGAGGCCCCACAGGACATTGGAGGCCCCCTCCCAGTGCTGAGGACTGGACTTCATCTCAGAAATCTGGTCCTAAGAATGCCTCTGGCCCTGGCCCAGAAAATCTACACACACACCCTTAAACTCATTTGTTTCTGGAAAGCCACATCACTCCTTCTCAGCGGCAATTTCCCCATGAGGGAAACTGAGGCAATGGCCTCAGGCCATGGGGCAGTGAGTGCAGGCATACCCCCCTCCAGCCTCCCCATCATGGACGTTGCCTTGACTGCCTGCCTGCTGCCATCACCACCCCACTCCTCGCCAGCCCACTGCCATCCCTTTTGTGTTACTCCCACCTTACATCCTGGCCTGCCCTGACACTGACACCCACACACTCCCTGAAAGGGACTGCAGCTGCCTTCCCTATCTCTCGGCTGCCTTGTTCTGCATATGCCAGTGTTAACAGCAGGCTAGCTGCAGAGGCAGAGTGGATGGAGCTTCTGTTCTCAAGTGGTGGCCTCTGTTCATTGTCACTGCTGTGCTAGCTAGATCTCATTCTCTCTTGATCTCCCCACCCGCCATGCCTTCCACCAACACACTTATGCACTCTGCTCCATTTAGGGAGCAAAGTGCAGCACACAAGTATGTTGGTGGAAGACACGAAGGGTGGTGAGATCAAGAAAGAACAGAATCCAGCCAGAGGCTGCCTCCACAGCTAGCCTGCACTTTAAAACATTGGCACTCCCAGAATGTAGAGCAGCCGGGATATGGGAAGGGCAGCATCAGTGAGGGCAGAGGGGCTGACATTGGAGTCAGGGGCAGGGCCAGCATCAGAGGGTGGGGCTGGTGTCCTCTTGACTTCAGCTCAAGCAGCAGAAACCTCTGAACCAACAGCACTGCTCCTTCTGGTCTTTTTACATCTCCTACTCAAGTCTTTACCACATCCACCAAACCGCTTTGAAACAGAAAAGGATCCATGCTTTTTCTTACCAATTAAGGGCTATTTTTAAAACTAACAAGAATAATATGAAACAAATCCAGCAAGGAAAATAAATGCCAATTTGAGGGTATAGTTGGGAGATTTCACACACACACACACACACACAAAGAATAAAACTGAAACTGCTCTTTTAAAAGAGGAAGGAATTGGCTGGCCCTGACTATAATAATGATGAGGAGTTTAAATGGAACTACAAATGTAAAATTTTAAAACTCCCATAAACAGATCTGAAAGTCAGCCAAAGGTAGGGAGCTGGCAATATAGCGTCAGTGAACTACTTCAGGCCAAAAATCTGTTGCAAAAGCATTACTATAAGAGAGGAAAGCAAAGAGAAATTTTCAGAGAAGCTTTGGCTTAAATGATGACATTTCAGGGTAAGTAGAAGTTTGACTTTCTTTTGTTTTATGTCTTATTTTATTTTGCACGAAATCTCACTGATGAATGATAAAAATGAGGTTCAGAATACAGAAAATCCAAATACAGATTAGCAGACACTAGCAAGAGGCTTTGTAGACAGTGCTTGGCCAGGTGAACACACTCCTTCAAAGACCACCTCATCTGAGCAGGGCTGGAGTCTGGGAAAGTGATTAACTCTAGGAATGCCATTATGCTGCTTTTCACCTAGGGAGTGCTGGAGTGAAATGAAAGTTCTAATTAAAAATCTGCTCATTTGCTCAACATGGAGTTGAGTGGTATAGCATAGAGCAGGCTCGGCCCTTCTCTGACAGCAATCATAAAGCTGTCAGTAAGCCCTAATGGTGTGAAAACCCATAGCTTCTAAAGAGTTTGATTCTAGTTAAATTAAGAAAGAAAAAAGCCCTCAGCCCCTTTCTGTTTAGTAAAACGTAACAAATCATCTGGGATCATATAAACAGCAAATTTAACAGTATATTTGTAGTGCTTATGGAATAGAAGACCACTTACACAGCTAAGAATGCCAAAATCCAGCATGGGATAATGATGACTTCTATTGGTGAAATACTTTTAAAAAAAAAATCTACAAAAGAAAATGGAGAAATTTGCCTTCATTGATCAAAGCAATACAATGAGATTGTGCACAGACATAGTAGTGGTACCAGCCAAGCAAAGAAACATATATGGTATTTTATTTTGCTTGGCAAGCAGGCCAGTTAATAGAGGTAAGCACATGTGGAAGGAATGTAGGGTTAATAGCTGTTTAGAGCTCAGTCCACAAGTTAGTTGTGCTGGAGAATTTGGATTAAGCCAATTAAGTCACAGTTAGATGAATGTAAACTGGAACACTTTTTTAAAAAAACGTGCCTTGAAGTGTGCATGGTTCAACACATGAACCATAAACCTGTTTTCCAGATGTGGCCATCACAGCTGCAAAAAAAGGCCCATCACCTTATCTTTACAGACTCCAAAGTCTCTGGAATACTAAAGTGGTTACTTCTCCTAATAAAATTAATGGTGTGCTTTTTATGGGATTCAGCGCCAGCTGGGAGCCTGATTTTGTTTATAAATGGCTGTTAATACAATTACCAGGCTACTTGACACTGTAAATTTTCTGTTGTTTTCTTCTCCTCATTTGGGAGATTCTCATTTAGATGTGCATTTGAAATCAGGTGGGATCATTACTGAAGCCTCACGCTCAGCAAGCTGAATTTAAGGTTGTGTTGCCACTTGCATAATAGTCTGTGTATTTTAAGAGTTTTCTAATGACAATAAAAGTTTCCTTCCTGCCTCAAAATTGCACACATACACAAGCTCCTGCTTGGCTAGGAGAGCATCTCTGGAAAGGTTTTGGGGAATCGATCAAATTGTCCAATGTCCGGCCATTGTAAAGAAAAATGTGTTTCAAAGAAGGGTTTACAAATTTTGTCACAGTGAGCCTCATTCAATAAATAGTTTGAATCTCTTCCAATGTCACTAACACAAAAGCTGGACTGGTGAGTAGATCTCTTTTCACTCTCATTCAGGGCCCATGGCATGGTGCCCCATGGAGTCTCCTTAGGTTTTCTTAAAACAGTCTATTTTCAGGGAAGCACAAAACCCCAAGTAACTGGCTCCTAATGTTATCAGCAACCACAACAAATGGAAGAAAGCAGTCCACATCAAGATGGAACCCCATGTTAAAATGGGCTGACCCAGAGAATAAAGTAACTTCATATGATGCTGCTGCGGCTGTCACATTTCTAAACTTAAGCAGATCTCAGCCTGGTCACTGTCAGGAGGAAGGAAATGGGATAATTGCCCATCATGGGATAATTAATGCTTAGGAATGATTAAAGTGCCTGAAGGACACTAAGAACATAATTCAAGGGAAATGGAATCTATACCATACACATATATTGGGCCCTTTGTCATGAGCAATGAGAAAGGGCAAGAGGGCTAGCGGGGAGGAAGCCCTGAAGAGCTTACCTCCCCACAGACTCCGAGGGCTCCTTCTTTGGCAGGCAAATCTCCTGCCCAGACAATTACTGGCTGCTGCTGATAGCTCAGAAGGTTGGGGTGCTGGACACATCGCCCCATGTCGCCCCGCCCCCAGAGCTCCCATAATGCACTGTGCAAGTATGTGGTGCATTATGGGGATCCTTCCTCCCCTCCCCTGAAGCTGCCTGAGATCCCCGCAGTCTGCCAGCCATGGTGGTCAATCACAGAAATGGGGTTAGGAGAGCGCTCGCTCTTCTCACCTCATTTTAGAGGGTGGCTGCGGAGGCGGTTTTGCTGCCAAGGCACCACTCGGATCTAGCCCAATCCCAGCAGTACACACACACAGGCAAAACTGGGCTGGGCTTCCTTAGCCTGGTTTTGCCTGCACATGTGAATAGCGTCATTGTCCAGATTCTGCTCTAGTAGGCTGAAAGCTTAACCTATCGGTCAAGCAGGGGAGGCCAGCATGAGGCTCTCCAGATGTAGCTGCCCCAGGGCTTTGGAATATGCTCCCTGCTGAAATAAGAGCACCTCCTTCTCTGTTTGTTTTCAGGAAGACCCTCAAGACTCTCCTGTTCTCGCAAACTTCTAATTAGAATTTTAGTAATTTGAATAATTTGTTTTATATTGGTTTTACTGTGATTTATGTATTTTAACCTGTGATTTTAAATATTAAAATTTGTATACTGCCTAGAGATTTATATATCAAGCGGTATAAAAATATGATAAATAAAATAAAATAACAGGTAATAACCAGCACCTTGAATTGGATCTGGAAACAAATTTGCAGCCAGTGCAGCGCTTTCAAAATAGGTGTATATGCTCCGAGTGAGCAGTTCCAGAGAGAAGCCTGGCAGCTGCATTCTGCACCAACTGAAGTTTCAAAATATTCTTCAAGGGCAACCCACATAAAGTACCTTGCAGTAATCCAGCCTCAGTGGGTAACTGTGACCAGATCTGCCTTCTCAAGAAAAGGATGCAGCTGGCGCACTGGCCGAAACTATGCCAAGGCACCCCTGGTATCTACCACCTCCACTTGAGCATCCAAAAGCAGAGCCAAGTCCAGTAATACCCCCAAACTGCACACTTGCTCTTTCAAGGGGAGTACAACCCCATCCAGAGCTGTTTGAATCACCCTATCCCGATTGGCTTTTCTACTGTTCAACAGCATCTCCTCCATGTTTTCTGGATTTAACTCCAGTTTGCTGGTCCACATCCAGCCCATCACCACCTCCAGCCCCTGGTTCAGTACATCCACTGTTTTCCTAGGATCTGATGTCAGAGAAAGGTACAGCTTAGTGCCATCTGCATACTGATGACACTTCAGTCCAAACCACCTGATGACCTCTCCCAGCGCTTTCATGTAGATGTTAAACAGCATGGGGGACAATACTGAGCCTTGCAGGACCCCGTAGGCCATAGGCAAAGGAGTCAAGCAGAAGTCCTCCAGCACCACCTTCTGGAACCTCCCTCAAAGAAAAGATCAGAACTACTCCAATGCACCACCCCCAATCATTATACCTAAGAGGCGGTTCAGAAGGATACGATGGTTGATGGTATCGAATGCTGCTGAGAAGTGCAGCAGAACCAATAGGGGCACATTCCCCCTGTCTCATTCCCAGCGTAGGTCATCCACCAGGGCAACCAAGGCATTTTCAGTCCAAAACCTAGGGCGGAAGGCAGACTGAGAAGGGTCTAGATAATCCGTATCATCCAAGACCCTTTGTAGCTGTGCACCACACGCTCTATCATCTGGCCTGAATATTCTAAACTGATTCAAATGTATCACTGTAAATACACACACACACACACACACACACACACACACACACACACTTTTACTGGAATTTTCAGGCTAAAAGCCATTTTCATTGTAGTCCTTGATCTTAAATCCTATCAAATAGGATAACTGGATAGGTCTCCTTTACTCCTCTGATCTAGCAACCATTGAGATTCTCATTATTATTATTAAAAATATTTATATACCACTTATTAATTTTTTAAAGCTCTCCAGATGGTTACACAGCAAAAAATATATATGAAAATGGTTCCCTCTCCCAAAAGGGCTCACAACCTAAAAAGAAACACAGAGAAAACACCAGCAACAACCACTGGTGGGACACACTTTGCTGGGATAAATAAAGATTGCTGCTCTCCCCCTTTAAATATAAGGCAATTGCCCCTGAAAAGTGCCTCTTTGCCCAGTTATCAGGAATGAAATGTTATTCCATTGCAATAATATAAAATAAAATCACAGAATATTCCTCCAAATGCTCTCTACGCCTCTCTGCATAGGGAGGGACAGTGTCAGGGACAGCAGCAGTGCTGACAGGGAAGCCTGTCTTAGAAGACAGGAAATGAGTGGCTCACTGACTTGCCTGGAATGTGTGCTCCATGTATCTCAGGCCCATTTCTCTCTCTATATATAACAAAATGCACCATTTTGCCATCTGGTTTCTTCCTTAAATCCAATGCGCCCATCCTTGTTCCTTCCCCACTCTCTGTTCAGATCTGCCCGCCCAATAACATAGAATTAGTCTTGGATGAATTTAGACAGTGGTTTACAGGAACCACATTCTCCTAACCATCTTTCCTTGCATTCTAATTAGAATTGATTCATTTTAGCAGCTTGAGAATGGTTTAGGGGTATACAACACAAAAATGCCAGAAAGAATTCCAGTCTGCTGGATGGGTCATTTTGATATTTAAGCTGATTTTTAGCCAATTCTCCCTTTGTTGACTCAGCTGTACATTGCACTAAAGGTGAGGGTTCTTGGATGCCTGGAACCCACTCTAGAGTGCAGGCGCTGCTCGTGAACATGCCTCCGGGGGGGGCGGCGAGCGGCTTCTTTAAGGTAAATGGAGCCAGTGTTCCGTGCCGCCCAGCAGCCCCCGCAGCGGGGAATCGCCTCCACCACTCACCTGGCTCCTGCCGAGGCAAGCCCCCGCCAGCGGCCAGGTGAGTGGCAGAGGTGATTCCCCGCTGCGGGGGCTGCTGGGCGGCACGGAGCATTGCCTCCGTTTCCCTTAAAGAAGCCATCCCCCCGCCCCCGGAGGAGAGTTCACAAGCCGCGCCTGCTAGAGTGGTTCATTTGCCCATTACAAAAGGAAGTACAATAGGCTGGATTCAGAGGTACACTATAACCACAGTTAATCGTGGCTGGTATTGCAATTCCTAACTCCAACTTGCACCACAAATGTACAGCAAACCCTGCACCCCGAAAAACACCACACAAACTCAAATTCCCAGGGGGGTTGGGGGCCTGGAGGGTGGAATCTCACTTCCGGTGTGGTAGGGAAGGAGAAAGCCCACATTCATTAGAAGGGGATATAGAGATGGGCGAAGGCAAAGGGTGCTGTCCCACCATGACCAGGGAAGATGTCATGAGGGGAGACCCTCCCCACCAGAGCACTCTAGCCAGACCCATCTCTAAGGCACTGCAAGTAGCTTGCTGCCCAGGGGGCTCACACTCTCATGAGAGGGCTAGTCTATTGGGGATATGCCTGTGCCCACTAAAGAGTTATCCCCACCCAGGGACTGTGAGCATAAACACCAGGTAATCCAAGGGGGCCTCGCTCTAATGGAGCCCCCAACTCTCTTTGCAAAACAATGGGGAGACCTACTTCCCTCTCCCCAAATCCCTCTGAAGGCTTGCACATACCCCAGAGGACATCCCCAAACCCCACATGTGCCTGGCTGCATGCACAGTTGTGGGGTCAGCCAATGGGACAGTACATTCATTCAAGTTTTTAAAATCCCAGGTCCGGTGCATCTGTGCACAATATGTGTGGTGTAGTGGTTAGAGTGCTGGACTAGGACCAGGGAGACCCGAGATCAAATCCCCATTCAGCCATAATACTAGATGGGTGACTCTGGGCCAGTCACTTCTCTCTCAGCCTAGCCTACTTCACAGGGTTGTTGTGAAAGAGAAACTTAAGTATATAGTACACCGCTCTGGGCTCCTTGGAGGAAGAGTGGGATATACATGTAATAATAATGATGATAATAATAATAATAATAATAATAGGGGTGTGCACAAATCAATTTTTTTGTTTCAATTTGTACCCAAATCAGAACACCCCCAATTTGTTTTGGGTCTGAATATGAAACACTCCCTCCCCAAATCACCCCAGATTTTATTTGTACCCAAATTTTCCAAACCTGAATCTGAATTGATTTGGATAAAAAAAAGGGTCCCAGGGCCAAAAGAGTGGAGTGGGTGGTAATGCCCAATGGGTGGAAGCTATCACCCAAATTTCAAAGAAATTGGGCAAAGGGGTGGTTTTTAAATTATTTTTGACGTTTACGCATCTTTAAGCTTTCCCCCATAGGGAATGGGGATTTCAGCAGCCTTAGTTATAACTCCCCGGGGGGGAGGTGGCACCAGGGTGGCCCAGGGCAGATTGTGGTGGGTGGTAGTGCCCAATGAGTGCAACGAAGCTGCCTCCCAGATTCCAAAGGAATTGGGCAAAGGGATAACTTATAAAAGATTTCTGAAGTTGGCATCTCTTTGGGGCAGATTTGGGGCAGAAAAGAGGGTTCAGGGGCAGAACAGTGGGTCAGGTGGTAGTGCCCCAATGGGTGCCTGCTACCATCCAGATTTGCATCTTTAAGCTTTTAAAGATTGTGCATCTTTAAGCTTTCCCCCCATAGGGAATAATGGGGATTTCAGCAGCCCCATAACTCCACTTAGCTAGCAATGGAGTGGCCCAGAGCAAGTGGTGATGTAGTGCACATAGGGTGCCAACCACGCCCATACCCACATGCCCATGGGGCGCTGGGTTTTGTTGTTTCTGAGGTGTTCTGGGATAGATTCTCTGGTAGAAAATTGAATTCAATGACAAACATTGAATCCACTCTCATTTGCTACCAGATAATCTACAATGCTGCAATGTTTATTGTGGACAAAATATCTTGTATTTGGTCCGACTTAGATTCAAACTCCACAATTGTTACAGAGTCTGATGCTGAGGTGTCCAGCAGCTCCTCTTATGTGATGACCCTAGGTCCGTTTCAGACTCCTGATGATGTGGAAACTTTGCTTGGAATGGTGTGGCCTACCACCTGCCCTCTTGATCCTTGCCCAACATGGCTTATACTATCTGGCAGGGAGGCTATTGTAGAGAGCCTGGTAGAAATCATAAATGCTTCTCTAAGGGAGGGCAGGATTCCTCCTTGTCTTAAGGAGACAATCTTTAGACTGCTTATGAAAAAATTTGCCTTGGATCCCTCAGAGTTAAGCAATTACAGGCCTGTCTCCAATCTTCCATGGCTGGGCAAAGTGATTGAGAAGCCAATAAAGAGGGACACCAGGGAGAGGTTTGGATCCAGAAGCACGCCCAGACTGCATACCTTTTCCTTCCGGGGGAGTGTGTCCCTATCCAGAACCAGCAGATCAAAATTGTCTCCCGAGAACATATTTTTGGGGAGCACAGGGCATTTCTGGGGGAAGCAGGGATCATTAAAAATAATATCTACATAGTTATGTATGTTTAAGATTGTATACATTTAAAAAGAGGCAAAAGGTTACTTTTATATTCGTACTATGGCTTCCCACATGTTGGGATACCACGTCACCTGGTTGCCTGAATGGTCTGTGGAGTCCAGTGGATAACACAGTGTTCCTCCTTTGGGGCTTCTGTCTTCCCCCAAAGGGGGCAGGGATAAGATGGTTCCAGGCTGGTCAGGTCCCAGTGGGGTTGAGAAGGCGAGGCAGGTAGAGCCAGGGACAGATCGGGGGGGGGGGCAGTGCAAGGGTGCAGTTGCATCCCATGTGAATTTAGATCCAGATTGGCACTTCTTTGGCAGTGGTGGCAAAAAAGGGTTAACTAACTTTACTTTCTGCTGCTATTCCTGCTCTCTCCCAGCAGGAGAAGGAGCAGCAGCAGCCTGATTTGTTCTCCTGGGGTCTTGTGCTCCTCCTCTACTCAGCTGGTCTCTGAATATTCTGCAATTTGCCAGGAGGGGAATTGAGTTGCTGGCTGTTGGGCTTGTCTCCCCCCAGGAAAGTAAAACGTTAAAAACCCCAACCCTTATCTGTTTGTTTTGTGTGTGTGAGAGAGAGAGATTAAGCAACCAACCCCTTGCTTAAGCCATTGTATTTCTCTTCCCACCCCCACACCCACACCCCTGTGTGTGTGTGTGTGTGTGTGTGTGTGTTTGTGTATACACATGTGAGAGAAGTAATCTCAATTTGTGTGCATGTGTTCTTTGTGTTTGTGTGAAAGAGTTTTAGACTTTATAAAAATCTTTTTCAGTTCTAATACAAACTTGTATGGAAAAACCCTCTCCATCCCAACAATATCTCTTCCTGTGGGAAATTAGTCAGTTCAAAAGTATTAAAAACTTTAACAAGAATGAGAAGAAAAATGATCTAACGTAATGGATCTGTTTTTGTTTCTGCCTTTTGTTCCTGAAGATACTAAACTCCTTAGCTCTAAGCTGGTCTCTGTATGTGGGTTTCTATCTCTCTCTCTCCACACACAATTAAATATATGTATACAAGCTGAACCCGCACAGAGAGAATCTGTTTGAAAGTACACTCCTCCCACCTTCAGGCCCTCCCCTCCCCACCTTCTGCCCCAGTCTCCAATGGGCAGTGGGGCTTTGCCCACCACCCATTCCCCTCCCGCCTCCCACCTTCTGCCCCTGTCTCCAACTCCAGTCTCTCCTGCCCCAGTCTCTCCTACCTTCCCCCACCCCACCTCCTGCCCCAGTCTCTTCTGCCTTCCCCCACCCCACCTCCTGCCCCAGTCTCTCCTGACCTCCCCCGCCCCACCTCCTGCCCCAGTCTCTCCTGACCTCCCCCGCCCCACCTCCTGCCCCAGTCTCTCCTGCCCCAGTCTTTCCTGCCCTCCCCCACCCCACCTCCTGCTCCATCTTTCCTGCCCACCCCACCTCCTGACCCAGTCTGTCCTTCCCCAGTCTGTCCTGCCCTCCCTGCCCCACCTCCTGCTCCAGTCTCTCCTGCCCTCCCCCATCCCGCCTCCTGCCCATCTCTCCTGCCCTCCCCCACCCCACCTCCTGCCCCAGTCTCTCCTGACCTCCCCCGCCCCACCACCTGCCCCAGTCTCTCCTGCCCCAGTCTCTCCTGCCCTCCCCCACCCCACCTCCTGCTCCATCTTTCCTGCCCACCCCACCTCCTGACCCAGTCTGTCCTTCCCCAGTCTGTCCTGCCCTCCCTGCCCCACCTCCTGCTCCAGTCTCTCCTGCCCTCCCCCACCCCACCTCCTGCCCCAGTCTCTCCTGCCCTCCCCCCACTGCCCTCTGTCTGGGCCCCGCTGCCACCGCCGCACCTCCTCCTTACAAGGCAACTTACTCTCTGTGGCAGCGAGCCATTTTCAGCCTGGCCCCGCCTCCACCACGCCTCTTCCTCACCAGGTGGCGAGCCACCATTTTCACTTGGGTCCTGCTGCTACCGCCAGGTCTCCTCCTCACCAGGCCGCCATTTTCAGCTGGGCCCTGCTGCCACTGTGCCTCCTCCTAAGCCCACCAGTGGCCTCCTCCAGTCGGCGGGGCTTTGCCCGCTACCCGGCTCCCTCCCTCCCTACCATTTTTGGGCAGCCGTGCCACTGCCACACTGCCTCCTGAGCCCGCCACGTGCATCTTGCCTCCTGGCAGCCAGGGCCTGGCACTGCCGCAGCCTCCTCCTTTCCCAGGTTGGCCATGGCCAGGCCGTCCCAGTGCTTCCGCTTACCAGCAGCCAGGCCAGGCCGCCTCCTCAGGGCGTTTTACGACCCACCACCACCGCCCACCACCATTTTCTTTTTCCATTTTCTGCCCCGGTGCTGAGCAGTAGCTCCACCCCCACCTTTTCATTGGTCATGGCTGCAGCATCCATACACATCCCCACACATCGGCGACTAAGAGAATTAAATATATAGATGCTGTTTTTTATCAACAAAGATGGCTTAAAAAGCAAAATATGAGAAAATGGTTATTTCTCCACGTTTCCCCTTCTAATCATTACTATTTCATTTTGTTTTGTGCTAGTAACAGTAGCTCATATATAACTTACATACTGTCTTTTTAATAAGCTTGTAATGGACTAAAATACTCCAACCTTTTGAAAGTAGCTTCACAAATTGCTAAAATGACCTTTAAGCCTCCTCCACCACCAAAAGTCTATTTTTATACACTTGCTTCAAAATAAGGTTTTGCAAATCAGATCACAAGAAACCCATGCAATGTTTGGTTGTCTTTAAATCCTAAGTAATTGCGGAGTGTATATATGACTTTCTGCTGTCCTGTTTGAAACCAAATTGGTGGCTGTTCCTTCTGTAGTCTATAGACACACACTATACATATTGTATATACACTGTAGTGTATAGACATGCACTATAGTTTATGCTTTTTGCTTAAACAAAATGCAAACTGGGCTGCTTGCTGCTGTGATAGGTGTAAAAGAGCTGTTTGAGTTTGCTTCTGAGTTTACATGTTGAGGATTGGAGTGCATGTGGCTAAAAGTCAAATGTGTGTGTGTGTGTGTGTGTGTGTGTGTGTGTGTGTGTGTGTTGTAGACATATATTTTATTATGACATATATCCTGTTCTTCCTCCAAAGAGTTCAGGGTAGTATACATGATCTTCCTCCCCATTTTTATCCTTACAACAATCCTGTGAGGCAAGTTTGGAGGAGAGAGAAAGAGTGTCTCGCCTAAAGTCCTGCTGCAGGTCTCATGACTGACTGGGGGATGCCAAGTCCCCCAGTGCTAGTCTTAACACTCTAATCACTACACCACACTGGTTCTAAACAGTGTGTATGTATTGATTGCAGGAGAAACCTGATTCAGGAGAAAAAGGAGATTAATTTTTATCGGTGAAGTAAACTAGTGGGGAGGAGAATGTTGGATACCTTTAGAAAGCATGAAAGGGTTTAATAATCAAAACGTGGGGAGGCTGTGGGCCCCAGGCAGGCAATGTTGTCCCACGTCCTGGATCTTTTAAGTACCTAGCAACACCTCTGTAAGGGAGAGAGGAAGAGAGGAGAGTGGCAGGATTATGCATGCAAAATCTGGTATCACCAGGTATGTTGTTCAGAATTTCTTCTAAAAATAATTTTTTTAAAAATTCAATATTCCTCTGAGGGTGTTTTGGTATAAAAAGTAGTGCATTCAGCTAATTTAAATGGCAGGGCAAGGGGCGGGGTTGGGGGAGAAAGGGAATGAGAGAAATAGGGGAAGACAGAAAGTGGTGCGAGGTGGTGTAAGACTATGGTGCAGCTCCCCAGAGGTTCATCAGAATCCAATCTGGCCCACCACCAGATTTGAATTTGACATCCCTGACATCGTACATTTGCAAGAGAGAGAAAATCCAAGCCTCAAAATATTTATATGGGGGGAGGTTCCTGTTGCACCCCCTCTAATTTCATCCTGGATCCGCCCCTGGGTAGAGCAGAGCTGCAAGAAACAGTTCCAATGGGGCCACCATGTTGGGCATGGCAGGAAGCAGGAAGTGAGATCAGTGAGGGAGCAGGGCTTGGAGTAGGAGGGCTTAAAGCCTACCCTGTACTAGGGCATTTAGGACAGTTCTGTTCTAGGGCATTTAAAGCCAAGGCAATCAATGATGAGGGTTGCTCTTGAGTGTGGGAGCTGGAGTTTGCCCAGAGAGAGAACTGGCTGGCTGCAGTGAGCCAGGAGGAGGAGGACTAAGGTGATGAAGTAACCTCCTTCCCTGGCTTACTCTGAGGCTGACCTTAGCTGTTCTCACCCTGTGATTCTGGAGTCAAATAGGGCCTGGAACACCGCCCCCCCCCCGCTTGGAGTATGACACCGCATCTTCAGTAATGAGACTGGAAGTGTGTTGATCAGCATAATCATGGAATTCTAGAGCAAAATGAGAGTTTTAAAATGGGGAACAAATGCCTATCAGTGTACTGTGTCGCTTGGAATCCCTCATGGAAGAAGAAGAGCAGTTCCCACAATATAAAAGTCTTTCAAACGAGCATATGTGGTCGCTGGGTATGCTGATGCAGTCAGGGCCTCCAGCTAGGAACTCTGACAGTTCGACTCAAGTACCTTGTTCTTTGGACCTCTGCAATTGTTTCCCAGGAGAAAAGGAGTCTGCTGGCCTGCTCTCGGCCATGCTTAGGCACCACAAATGCAGCTGGCCAGAGGACAGTATTGCAGTTCGTGGTTCAGCAGCTGTCCGGTGATGCAAAATCGGGCACAAGGGACACCACAGGCCCTAGACGGTCTGAAACTTTGGCTCAGTTCTTCACTCTGGTAATTGCTGCGGGCGGCCACAGAATATGCACGTTAACCACAGCACAGTCATATCCCATACAAACAAATGGAGCAAGCTGGTGTCTCATATTTGCTAAACCACAAGTTACAGTATTCATTCAGCTGGGAACTATTACAATAATTCAGGAATTACAATAAAGGTTCAAGGGGAGATCTGATCATTTCCGATACTATGTTTGTCTGCCCTCTTTGTTTCCTTAGTTTTCACTGTGGCTGCCCTTCCAAGGAAACAGCCATCTTCTGGGAGTGTTTAATTCTATGTTACACTTGGTTTTAACAAGTTACACAGACGGTCCTACAAGAGGGCAGGTTGAAAGCCAGTTAAAAGAATTAAATTTTTTCAGATGAAATCTAAAAAATCTTTTTAGAGGGAATCTTACAATTTTATTTGTTTTATGGAGACTAGGTTTACATAAACACAAGGATCCTGGTTAAAAAGTTGATCGAGATTAGTGAGCCCTGTGGAGCTCCTTATGAGAACCCAAAATTTCAAGGCAAACCTGGTTAAGCCACTCAGATTAACCAGTATTTAACCTAATTAAATCCTGGTTATCTATCCTGGTTAAATGCTGATTAACTGGAATGTTTTGACCAGGATTGTCCTGAAATTCTGACCTCTCACAATCAGCTCCACAGGGCTCACTGATCCTGATTAACTTTTAACCAGAATCCTTGTGGTTGTGTGAAAGCTGGTTACGGTTAGAGGAGCCTCCCCAATGGGTATTGAACACAATGAGGCTGTTATCATGTGTAGCCTAACCCAGACTAGGGAAGCCCAGCCTGGGTTAGGCTGCATGTGAGAACCGTCAGGATCGGGTCCAATACCGGAGGGGCAGTGCCACCTAGCCTGGCTTTTTAGCCCAGCTTTCAATCTGGGTTAATGGTGCCAATGCACCATTAGCCCAGGCTCCAGGATCATGTGTATCTTTGGGCTTCATTTAGCCTGAAGATACACAGAGATGAATGCCTAAAGTGCCTATCTCCTGGGGGAATCCCCCAATGAACTGGACTTGGTGCCTTGTGGGATACCAGGAGGCCGGGACACATCGTCCCAGCCTCTGGAACCCCATGCTGCCTGGCACAGCAACGAATCATCTGGAAGTGCAGTTCACACTCTCAGCAATGTTACATTGATTGCCTGGGGGAAGGTAAGCTTTGTAAGCCTGCGCCCCCCCCCCCCGCACCCTCCCAGTCGTGTGAATGGCCCCTATTTGTAATGCACCTTCTCCTGAGCTCTGCCAAAATTGGAATAAGAACAATATTCGTGTGATGCCCTCAAGGTAAATAGCATCCTGGAAAGTCTCTGTTGTACATAGATAACTTATGTTTTGGACATTTCATGGCATTGAAATAGTATTATCAAACCCTAGGAGGTAACTTATCATTGTGCCAAAAACCCAGGGATTACAATAAAATCTCAAAGAGAACCAAATCATCTGCAAAAATGCTTTTCTCCCCAGTGTCTAACCTTCCTTTTGTCTTTAATGTGGGTCAGGGATACACTAAGAATTAAAAGACAGACCATCTGAAGCCTACACCAAAATGTGTGAAATTACCTGGGGATTTTATTCATGACACCTCAGTCTGAAGCAATCTCTGTCCTATTTTGTGGGCAAATCCTAGCCAAAGCTCTTTTAGCCAGAGGGCTTTGTAACAAGATCAAATAGTGTGAGATTTCTTAAGGCGGCTATAAATGTTAACAAAATTCCTACATGGAAAGCACTTCTGTGTAGGAATAACCATGCTGTCCACATAGAAATCACCTTGTGGAATCACCCATGTGCATATATGCAGTACATGCATACCAGAAAGCCATATCCAATTGCAGCTTTCCAGTGTAAGTACAGGACAGTAAAATAAATTTTGCCATCATTGCCTATGATTGCTTATCTGTGGATTGCATGATAACATGATTTGTTGATTTTATTGCTCATTCTTTAACTGCCCTCAAACTATACTCTCCATTATTTATTTATTCATTCATTCATTCATTCAACTTTTATACCGCCCCAAACCCGTGTCTCTGGGTGGTTCACAATGAAAACCAGTTAGAAACACATATAAAAACACATAAAAACAATTACAACTCACAATTTAAATATCAATCACAGAATTAAAAACCTATACATTATCATGAAACTGATAAAGCCTGAGTAAAAAGATGGGTTTTAAAATATTTTTTAAAAATTGTCAGAGATGGGGAGGATCGTATCTCAATAGGGAGCGCATTCCATAGTCCTGGGGCAGCAACCGAGAAGGCCCCTCTCTGTGTGGCCACCAGATGAACTGGCGGCAACTGGAGACGGACCTCCACGGACAACCGCAATGTACGGTGAGGCTCATAATGAAGAAGACATTCTCTCAAATACCCAGGGCCTAAGCCATTTAGGGCTTTATAAGTTATAACTAGCACTTTGTATTTTGCCCGGAAACTTATAGGCAGCCAGTGTAACTCCATCTGCAGAGGTGTAATGTGGTCTCTCCGAGATGACCCAGAGACCAACCTGGCTCCATGACAGCATAGCTAGGGGAAAGGGGGCCTGTGTTTGCCCCCATTCTCAGTGGACCTGCTGGTTTTTTTTGGGGGGGGAGCACATGCCAGCAATGCCCCCTTATATGTGAAATCACGTGCAAGGGGGCATGGCCATAGCCCTGGAGAACCTGTGATAGCCCTCCAGAGCTCATTCCCAGATGACATATGCTTGCTGGGTAGGTCTATTTTCCTTTCTCTCCTCTGAGCAAGGGAGAGAAAGGGCAATAGACCTACCCACAAGCAAATGTTAGCAGGGAATGAGCCCTAGAAGGCTCATTTGGGCCCTCTGGGGCTCTGATCACACCCCCTTGCATGTGATATTACACAGAAGGGGGTGTGGCCAGAGAACTGGAAGGACTGTTTGAGCCTTCTGGGAACTCATTTCCCAACTGTGTTCATGGTGGGTGCATGTTTTGTTCGCAATTAACACAGCTGGGAAATGGGGCCTGGCTGGATATTGGGGGAGGGGCACGTCAAGTGGCTCCCAGGAGCTGGGTGGCTCAGGTTCTTTGAACCCATCTGCCCTATTATAGCTTTACCCCAGCTCCATGAGCAACAAGGAAATCAAAACATAATAATCTTTTCTTAAGTCTCCTGCAATACTTAAGGCAAAACAAGAAAAGATGATGCCAGAGGCCAAACAAAGGTTGATAATGCAAATTAATGCCTGCTAAAGTGGCCTTTAAAGATTCTAAGATGCTTCATTGTGAGGCCCGTGGAGGCTCCTATCAACTCTAAGTGCTGCTCCCGACTATATGTTTGATGGGCCTGTGTGAAGCTTCGATTGAAGCTTCAGACTCTGCACAGTCACCTTGGCACAATGCAGAGACAATCATTCTCTCTGTGCAGTGCTGTGCTTGGTCTAGCATTGGGGAGATGGGCTCCTTAAAGGGAAAAGGCATGCATGGAATTCTGGGAAGCATAACCCTTCCCAGTACTTCCCCACAGAGCTCTTCAGAGAGGGCTCAGTCTCTCTTAAAGGGCCTTCCTAGCACTGAGAAAAGTGCAGTACTGTGCAGAGGTCAGCACACAGTGAGAGATGGCTCTCACATTGAAGGGATTTTTTGGCCGATTGACCTCCACTTGAAAAATAGCAAAGATCACTGTTCTAAGGAATGATGTGGAGAGAAGCAAAATGTTTGAAAAAGAAGAAGAAGAAGAAGAAACATGGGGCTATCCGTCTCTAGGTTAAGCTGGGGTCTCCACTGAGGCAGGAATCCAGGAGAAGTACAGACCTCAGACAGCTCCAGGGGGAAAGAGGTCAGGACCTCAACTCTAATCAGAAATGCATAGCACTTGAGTCTAGCAATGAAAGACAGGCATTGCTTTAGGAACTGCTTGGAGCAGACTGCTGCCCTTTATGCTGTTGCCCAGGTAGAGCGGATTAACCCCACCCCTTCCCTGGGGAAGGGTCACTTGCTTAACAGGGCCTCACCTGATTTTCTAAGTACTGTCTCCAGTGGCACTGAGGACTCTGCTAGGACTGATAGATGTTGGCTTGAGTTCCTCTGATTCTCCACATGTGAGGGAACCTAGTGGCATGGGATTGCCCAGGGCCTGGGTGGTAGGTTCTTCCCTAAGGTTCCATTCCCTGAATTGTTCACCTTGTCTCATCAACTGTTCACCTCATCCCCCAGTTAGGGAAGTCCCAGATCCAGGGGTCATGACAGGAGCATCCCCCCCCCCATTTCACCCATCCCAGGGTCATCAGTCAAGGAGGCTGAATGAATTGAACTGAACCCTCTCTGTGCTGACTGATATGAGGAGAATGGGAGAGGGAGGCAAACTGGTGCTGCCTCCAAGTTGGTCCAGCATAAACAAATGAAATGGATTGGGAGGAACAAGGAAGGCACATACCAATGGCAGGTGGAGAGTGCATTTCTGTATGGAGACCTGCCTTACCCTCTTACATACCAGAAATAAAAGGGTCTGATGCAGCATTTGGAGAAAGGTCTGCCATGGTTCTGGTTAAATTTTCTGCAAAATAATGAGGGCTAGAAATTTGTGTTTTTAAAATTAAAAAAAAACATAGAGAGCATTTGAAGATCTATGCTCGGGTGATACATGTGGCAAAGAAGCTATTCTTTTCCTCCAGTATGCCTCAGCAAGTTCACATCCGGTGGAGTTGTTCAGGGTTGTGAAGGGGCTAATCTGAGCCCTCTCCCCCTTGAATCAGTACTTAGAACCAACAATTACTCACTGTGACGTTTTTAATGTGTTCTTTGTGGACAAAATCTCTCATATTCTGGCCGACTTAGATTCAAACTCCACAATTGTTACAGAGTCTGATGCTGAGGTGTTCAGCAGCTCCTCTTATGTGATAAACCTGGATCAGTTTCAGTTCGTGACTCCTGAGGATGTGGACAAGTTGCTTGGAATGGTGTGGCCTACTACCTGCCCTCTTGATGCTTGCCCGACATGGCTTATACTATCTGGCAGGGAGGCTGTTGTAGAGGGCCTGGTAGAGATCATAAATGCTTCTCTGAGGGAGGGCAGGATGCCTCCTTGTCTTAAGGAGGCAATCATTAGACCACTTCTGAAGAAGCCTGCCTTAGATCCCTCAGAATAAGCAATCACGGGCCTGTCTCCAACTTTCCATGGTTGGGCAAGGTAATTGAGAAAGTGGTGGCTTCCCAGTTCCAGGCGGCCTTGGAGGAAACTGATCATCTAGACCCATTTCAAACTGGCTTTCGGGCAGTCTATGAGGTGGAGACTGCCTTAGTCAGCCTAATGAATGATCTCCAATTGGGAATTGACAGAGAGAGTGTGACTCTGTTGGTACTTTTGGATTTCTCAATGGCTTTCGATACTATTGACCATAGTATCCTTCTGGAACGTCTGAGGGGGTTGGGAGTGGGAGGCAATGCTTTGCAGTGGTTCCGCTGCTACCTCATGCGCAGATTCCAGGTGGTGTCTCTTGGATACTGTTTTTCTTCAAATTCTGAACTTTCCTATGGTGTACCTCAGGGCTCCATATTGTCCCTGATGTTGTTTAACATCTGCGTGAAACCACTGGGAGATATCATCAGGGGATTTGGTATAGGTTGTTATCCATATGCTGATGACACCCAAATCTATTTCTCCATGGCAACATCATCGGGAGAAGGCATAACCTCCCTAAATGCCTGCCTGGAGGCAGTAATGAGCTGGATGAGGGATAACAAACTGAGGCTGAATCCATATTTATTTATTTGTTTGTTTGTTTGTTTGTTTGTTTGATTTTTATACCGCCCTTCCGTAATGGCTCAGGGCGGTTTACAATTAAAACAGAAATCATTAAACACAATTAAAACAGAGATACAAATATAAATACCAGTTTAAAACATCTTAAAAAACAATTAAACTATAAAAACAATTTAAACCCTGAAAACCAGGTTAACATTAAAACAATTAAAACTAATTAAAAACCCTGAAAGGCCAGGCCAAACAGATGGGTTTTAAGGGCTCTCTTGAAGGTCAGTAAGGAATCAAGATAACAAATTTCTGCTGGGAGTGCATTCCACAGTCCAGGAGCAGCTACAGAGAAGGCCCGCCTCTGAGTCACCACCAAACGAACCGGTGACAACTGGAGACGGACCTCCCCAGATGACCTTAATGTGCGGTGGGGATCATGTAAAAGAAGGCGCTCTCTAAGATATCTTGGACCCAAGCCATTCAGGGCTTTAAAGGTAATAACCAGCACATTGTACAGGTGAAACTCGGAAAATTAGAATATTGTGCAAAAGTCCATTAATTTCAGTAATGCAAATTAAAAGGTGAAACTGATATATGAGACAGACGCATTACATGCAAAGCGAGATAAGTCAAGCCTTAATTTGTTATAATTGTGATGATCATGGCGTACAGCTCATGAAAACCCCCAAATCCACAATCTCAGAAAATTAGAATATTACATGGAACCAAGAAGACAAGGATTGAAGAAAAGAACAATATCGGACCTCTGAAAAGTATACAGTATACTGTGCTTGATTGGCCAGCAAACCCGCCTGACCTGACCCCATAGAGAATCTATGGGGCATTGCCAAGAGAAGGATGAGAGACATGAGACCAAACAATGCAGAATTGCTGAAGGCCGCTAATGAAGCATCCTGGTCTTCCATAATACCTCATCAGTGCCACAGGCTGATAGCATCCATGCCACGCTGCATTGAGGCAGTAATTGCTGCAAAAGGGGCCCAAACCAAGTACTGAATACATATGCATGCTTATACTTTTCAGAGGTCCGATATTGTTCTATTCTTCAATCCTTGTCTTCTTGGTTCCATGTAATATTCTAATTTTCTGAGATTGTGGATTTGGGGTTTTCATGAGCTGTATGCCATGATCATCACAATTATAACAAATTAAGGCTTGACTTATCTCGCTTTGCATGTAATGCGTCTGTCTCATATATCAGTTTCACCTTTTAATTTGCATTACTGAAATTAATGGACTTTTGCACAATATTCTAATTTTCCGAGTTTCACCTGTATTTTGCCCGGAAACATATTGGCAGCCAGTGTAACTGTTTCAAAACAGGCATCATATGGTCTCTCTGGGTTGCCCCAGAGACCAATCTGGCTGCCGCATTCTGAACTAACTGAAGTTTCCGGACTATGTACAAAAGCAGCCCCACGTAGAGCGCATTGCAGTAGTCAAGCCGGAAAGTTACCAGCTGATGCACCACTGTTTTGAGGTCATCCTCTTCGAGGCGTGGGCACAGCTGTCGAATCAGCCGAAGCTGATAGAAAGCACTCCTGGCCATGGCCTCCACCTGAGAAACCAGGGTGAGGCCTGGGTCCAGGAGTACTCCCAAGCTGCGCACCTTCTGGGGGAGTGTAACACCATCCAGCAAAGGAAGATCTAACTCACCCCTCAGATTCTGAGCCCCCACAATGAGCACCTCCGTCTTGCTTGGATTCAGCTTCAATTTGTTCTCCCTCATCCAGCTTATTACTGCCTGTAGGCAGGCATTTAGCGAATGAGTGCCATTTCCTGAGGATGAAAAGGAGAAGTAAATTTGGGTGTCATCAGCATACTGATAACACCCAGCACAAAACCTCCTGATGACCTCACCCAGCGGTTTCATGTAGATGTTAAAAAGCATTGGTGACAGAATGGAGCCCTGAGGGACTCGATATAACAGCTCCCGTTTTGAGGAGCAACTGTCACCAAGCTCCACCATCTGGAATCTACCTGAGAGATAGGAACGGAACCACTGCAAAACAGTGCCCCCATCCCCAATTCCCCCAGGCGATCCAGAAGGATACCATCGTCGATTGTATCGAACGCCACCGAGAGATCCAGAAGAACCAGCAGAGTCACACTCCCTCTGTCGATTCCCTGGTAAAGGTCATCCATCAGGCCGACCAAGGCTGTCTCAACCCCATAGCCCGTTCTAAAGCCAGTTTGAAATGGGTCTAGATAATCAGTTTCCTCCAAGACTGCCTGGAGCTGCCTCTCAATCACCTTGCCCAACCAAGGGAGATTGGAGATTGGCCTGTAGCTATCCATCACTATGGGATCCAGGGAAGGCTTCTTTAAGAGTGGTCTAACCATTGCCTCCTTCAGGCAGGGGGGCACTCTACCCTCCCTCAGTGATGCATTTACAATATTAATTAGGCCATCTCCAACAATCTCCCTGCTAGATAGAAGCAGCCAAGTCAGGCAAGGATCCAGAGAACAGGTGGTAGGCCGCACTGCCCCAAGCAGCTTGTCCACATCCTCAGGAGTCACAGATTGAAACTGATCCAACCTAATACTGCAAGAAGGATTGCTGGACACCTCCTCCATAGACCTTGCAGAAATAGTGGAGTCCAAGTCAGCCCGAATACAGGAGATCTTATTCGCAAAGAACCCATTAAAGGCATCACAGCAGAGCAACCCCGGGGACTGATTGGAAGTAGAAGGAGCAGAAACCAAACTCCTCACAACCCGGGATAGCTCTGCAGCTGCAATGCGCGCAGACCAGAATCTCTTTTTCGCTGTGCGCACTGCCACTGCATAAGCCTTCAAATGGGTCACATGCTGAATCCTGTCAGATTCGAACCAAGTTCTCCTCCACTTGCGCTCTAGTCACCTACCCAACTGCTTCAGCTCCCGCAGCTCCTCAATATACCAAGGGGCCCTTTTTGCAGCAGGTTGGAAGGGACGCTTAGGAGCAATCGTGTCTACTGCCCTGTTGAGTTCCCTGTTCCAGGTTCCCACCAGGGCATCGACAGAATCACTGGCCACACCAACGTCAAAATCCTCCAAGGCCTTTTGAAATCCCACTGGGTCCAGCAGCCTTTTCGGATGGACCATCCTAATAGGTCCACCACCCCTGCAGGGGTGGATTGCAGCTGTGAGACCAACCTTAACCAGGTAGTGGTCCGTCCATGACAATGGGGAAACCACTGGATTCCCCACCCATGGAACACCCCCCTGATCCGAACAAAAGACCGAATCGAGTGCATGGCCGGCAACGTGAGTCGGTTCAGAAACTAGTTGAGATAGGCCCATAGTTGTCATGGCTGCTATGAACTCCTGAGCCGCACCAGACAAGCCAGCCCCAAAGTGGATTTGAAGTCCCCCAGCACCAAAAGTCTAGGAGACTCCAACACCAACTCCGCGACCAGCTCCGTCAGCTCAGTTAGGAAGTCAGTTGGGCAGCGGGGTGCACGGTACACCAACAGAATCCCCAATCTATCCCTAGTTCCCAGCCTCAGAAATATGCACTCAATATAAGTCAGCTGTCTCACAGGGGCCCTGGTAAGGGAAATGGTATTCTTATGGACCACAGCCACTCCACCCCCCACCCCCCGCCCACTTCCCCTGGCTTGTTCCATGACAGAGTAACCTGGTGGGAGAAGCTGAGCCCACACTGGACCACTCGCCTCCCCCAACCAGGTCTCCGTTATACATGCCAGGTCAGCTCCCTCATCCACGATCAAATCGTGGACAATTTCGATCTTATTCTGAACTGACCTGGAACAAAGGAGCAAAGGAGCAAACTGACCTGGAGCAAAGGAGCAAGGCCAGATTCTGTGGGTCGTTGGAGCTGAAGAGTTGACAGAACAGAACAGAAGAGTTGACAGAACGTTGAAGAGGCTGAAGAGTTGACAGAACAGTTGGAAGTGGAAACAGTTACAAAATTACTGACTTCCCTTCCCCTGTAACGGCCAGCTGCTCAGCCAGCGCCAATTCTTCTATTCCCCACCACTACAGTAATAGCTGCCCCTGAACTGCTAGGCACACCCCCAGCACCATCCCACTCAAGAGAGCCCAAACACATGTCTGCAAGAGGCCTGGCACAACCCAACCCCCAGTCCCACCCCCAAAGGCCCGGCCCCAAAGGCAGACCCCCTTTGGCGGCCGGCTTCGGCAGCCGCCTACAGGCGGCCTGACGGCCACGCCAACGGCTACGCCTATGGTGAGCCTCCTTGGTTTTAAGCCTGCAAGCCCCAGAAGCCACTCCTCACACAAGCAGCTCCCAGTACAGGCGGCAGGTGATGGAACAAGCAGTCTTGAGCAGTCTGGGAGGCTGGCATCCAGCCAGCTGGAACTTGGCAGCCCAACAAGCAGGCTGCACTCCGTCTGTGCTGGAATATACACAGGGGGCAAAAGGGCTAGATGGTAAATCCCAGCAAGGCAGATGAAATGGCCATTGTACCTAGTCTGAAAACTGCAGTTGGTTCAGAACGCGGCAGCCAGGTTGGTCTCTGAGTCATCTAGGAAAGACCATATTACTCCTGTGTTTCAGGAATCGCACTGGCTACTGATATGTTTCCAGGCAAAATACATAGGTCATTACCTATAAAGCCCTAAACAGCTTAGGCCCAGGGTATTTAAGAGAACGTCTTCTTCACCATGAGCCCCATCTCCTGCTAAGATCATCTGGAGAGGTTTGCCCGCAGCTGCCGCCAACTCGTCTGGTGGCTACTCGGGAACAGGCCTTCTCCATTGCAGCCCCTGGACTTTGGAATGTGCTCCCTGTTGAAATAAGAGCTTCCCCATCTCTGGCAACTTTTAAAAAGGCACTGAAAGCACACTTATTCAACCAGGCTTTCAATTAGATTTATAGTTTTAAATAATTGTAATACTGGGTTTAAAATATTTTAAATGTTTTTTAATATTTTAAATGATTTTAATTGTTAATTGATTTAATGTTTTAAATTATTTTAATTGTAAACCACCCAGAGATGCAAGTTTTTGATGGTATAGAAATATTTTAAATAGATAAATAAAAATAAAAATAAACGTGTTTTTAAATAATATCAAATAAGTAGGGCACAAACGTTTGCCCCAGATTTAGGCTCTTGAGGTATGATCCACCAAAATTCAACCTACTGTACTATTTTTATTATGCATTTTATTTCATTTTTAATACAGAAACAGCATAACAAAATACATCAAGTTATAGTAAATCAATAAGTCAGCAACTGTGGGTATTATACATGCCTGTTCTGGTAGATTTAGTGTGATGTGGGTATTTGCAGAAGATTGAAACCTATTTTTGGATTATTGGAATGATGAATTTAAGCAGGATAATATAAAAAAGCAAATATTGGCTATGCTGTAGTAGGTAAGGTAAGAGCTTTTCTGGAAATTGGGAGGGAAGCATTATTTCTATGCTGTCTAGTGGTTTCATTCAAGTGGTTTGTTGAATTTTAAATAATACATAGTATTATGTTTTATTTATGGTTTAATTAGTATATGATCCTTTTGTACACTATAATAAAATAATTAAAAAGTTAAGTACTGTGTTATTTAATATTGGTCTGTTATTTGACATTAAAATTCTAAATTGCTCTATAGCAGAATTATCTAGACATTTAACAAATAATAAATAATAATAATTAGTAATTGCACTCTGCCTAGAGGAAATGTATGATTCAGCCAAGCAAGGTAAAAGGGTTGTGTGTGAGAGAGAGATAATGAGTGTCACAAAGTTACTTTCATGTCTAATGCTTCCAAAAAGAAAATGTCAAAGTGTGGGAAGAAAAGAGTCACTCATCTTTTCCTTTATCCTCAGCTCCCTTCCCTGTTCTGATGGAGTCAGTCATGGAAGAAGGAAGCTCTTCTAAGCTGCTTCTTATCAGAAGAACTGACAGCTCATACAAAGACCTCGGTGGGATGGGCCATGTGGCAGATCCTCCTGAAGCCCCCTGCCTCACTGATCAAGCTCTTTGAACTGGTATTAGTTCAACTTCGAAAAGGGAGCCTGCCCCAGGATTCAAGCCTGCCTCCCCAGGAGGATAATTACTCAACATTCACAGGGTTAACACTCCCTCCTTAGTCCCATTAAGCCAGCCCCACTGTAATGCAAACTGCCACTGAATTAGCCAATAATCGGATTAGGATAAATTGCTTTAAACTGACATTCAGAAGCAAAGACTCCTGCCATCTTTCCACAGATGTGGGGCAGGACTTCCCAGTTTACCTTGCTCTTTCTTGCCTTAGGATCAAACCTCTAAGAAGTTGACTGCTTCTAACAAGCCTGCACTGTTCTTCTCTTAATCATGGCAAATTCTTTCATCTCGGTTTGTGTGATAGAGTCATGCTTGCACTTCCCAGTATGCAAAGAGCAAGCCCATTGCATAACAGAAAAGCACCAGAAAAATCCACCAGACTCATATGGGTTGCAAGCGGGGAAGTGCCTGGTTAAGACTAGGGAAGGGTTCTAAACAAACTGAGAACAGGAGAAAGCCACTCCTGGTTGAGTGTTTTTTGTTTGTTTGTTTTTTTAAAAAAATAGATACTTGCCATGATTCACAGTTTACATAACAGCATAGAACAGCCATGCTTTTTTGTGCAATCATCTCCATTACACACCCACTGGAAAGGTAAGCTCTATGGTCCATCAGTGCTGGGTGGGAAATTCAGGAATGTGTCTATCCCCAACACCCTAAGTTAACACACCGACCTTCTTTTATAGGATGCATGGGGGCACAGAGTTCTGTAAGAATAGTAATGCACACACAGCCTTGAGACCTGAGTGCAAGTATTATATACATCGCAAAGCACCAGTCTGGTCACGTGGAAGCACATAACTGAGAAAAAGAAGCCAACCCTTCGAAGCCAAATTCAGATAGTGACTATTGAATTCTGAAAATCAAAACAATTGCCCTCATCAAGCAAGACCTTTTCATGAAACCCTCGAGTCAGAAAGACAGCCGTTATCACTAGGCTGGTACACACTAAGGCAGGTGTATAGACAATCTTAGCTTTCCAGCTGTTGTTAAAGTACAATTACCTTCCTCCCTAGCCACAAAATTGTGGCTGGGGATGGTGTGAACTGTAGTTCAACAGCTGAAAAGCCAAGGTTGCCTATCCCTGCCCTAAAGCTCAGTAGCAGCTCGAAGCTTGGGGATGAGAGCAGGGTTTGTTCTCCCTCTCTGTTTCTTTATCTTAAATTCTCTATTCATTCTCCCTTCCCTTTTATGTTTTCCTTTTTCTTTTTCAGTTAGAAAAAGCTTGAGAGGTGCTCACAGATTGGCCTTGTGCAGTTCTGGGGGAAACCTTAGAATAAATCCAGGGTGAGAGCTGATAAAATAAGAAGAACACACACAGAGAGATGAAGCTGGAATATTGACATGCAAACCTCACCCCTCTTTTGCTCTTCATTATACACATGGGCACTCATTTACTTGCATTGCCCTTTCTGTTGATTTAATTGTAAGTTGACTTGGAAGCCAAACTTAGCTGAAAAGCAAGGTATACATGCAACTCTAGATTAAGGTCAATGTACACCAGTCTGGTTAATTTTGCTGCTTCATTCTGAATGGCAATCTTTGTTTTTTGTATAATTTACATTATTTTAAACTTTTTGTTTGAAGGTGGCGGGAGAAGAGGAAAGAGCCAATGGATGGGCAAGAAGGGAAAGCAACTGGAGGCATAAAGGAAGGAGATGCACCTATTTAAGGCAAGATACTGAACTTCCTGGACCCCAGAGCATTTTGCCAGCACTCCTTGCATGTATCCCATACCCTGAGACTTTTCTTGATATGAAGGGAGGCAAAGACAAATGTTTCAAATAAATAAAAGTAACTTCCTTTTTTTTATTTAATTCAGTTGTTATACCACCTTTCATAAGGCATCCCAAGGCAGTTTACAAAAATTAAGACAATAAAACTCTATAAAAATCACATTTAAAACCTTAAAACCAGTTAAACAGTAAAAACCATAAAACACCAAAAAAACAACTACTATAAAAAAAAGATGAACAGAAGCAGTAAAGCTGTGAAACCTGGCAGCCTCCGAGGGGTAAAAGGCTGAACAAATAAAAAGTTCTTTTGTTGTTTCTTAAAGCAGCCACAGATGTCAAGGAGTGGACACTCATTGGGAGTGCATTCCAGAGCCCTCAGGCCTGTCCCGCATGCAGGACAATTTAGCCTCTCAGCATCAGCACACAGCCACAACCTAAGGAATTGTTAGTTTCAAAAATGAAAGCAGAGATTCTTAGAATTCCATATCACTTGTCAGCAGAGCCTTCTAAACGCCTGGCAAATTCTGCCGCTGCAGCTACACAGCAAACTATCCACCAGTTCTGCTTAAAAGAAATGTTGGGACTCCCACCCAATGTCCAGCAGGGTGGGGGTGCTCACCTGGCCAGGCGGTGAGCAGATCAACTGCCGGGGGTTCATTGGCCATGCACGAAGCCAAGAGCAGCCATGCTGGGAGACACCGCAGAGTGAGGGAGCTGGGAGCATGGCCGCCCTTCACTGGGCTAGAATGGCCTGACAAGCCATTGCCTGGCGGCAATCAGGAGCTAGCAGGTCCCTCCCCTCTGCACAGACCCTGGGGGATGATGCAGGGAGAGGAAAGTGAGTCTTGTAAGGTGGCCCTAAGGGTTAACAGGCAGAATACAGGAGGGCGGGAATGGGAGATGGGGAGGGGTTATGAGGAGTGGCGGCTGACTCTGTGAACATATATATTGGGCTGGAAGCCAGTGATGAGGAGGCCAGCAGAGATGGAGGATGGCTGCTGGTATGAGCTCCCAGGGAGAAGCAAGGCATTCCCTCTCCCTGGCAGATGGGAGGAGGAACAGGGTGCCTTGAACCCCCTCCCCATCCTTCTGAGGTCTTTATGCCCAGAGGCTGTGATGCTTGTGCAGAGGAAATGCCTGAAAAATATAATCCTGAATGGAAATGGGGTGTGTGTGTGGGTGTGTGTGTGTGTGTGTGTGTGTGTGTGTGTGGTTACCTGACTAGGAATTCTTGTACTATTTTACTGTTACATGCTCTACATGGGGCTGCCTCTGAAAACTATGAGAAATTTCCATTGGTGCAAGATGCAACTACTGGCGGGAACCTGATTTTCCTGTCATATAGCACCAGTATTGTACCAACTACATTGGCTACCAATTTCCAGGCCAATTTCAATGTGCAGGTTTTGATCTTTAAGATTCTAGATGGTTAGGGTCCAGGATGTCCAAAGAACCTTCCCACTCACTTCAATCGTCAAGGAAGGTCCTGCTCTGTATCTTCCCCTACCTTAGGTGTTAAGCATGGGCTGTCCAGATTCTGCCTACAGAAAGCAGGTGAAAGCAGGACTGGGCTGCGCAGTCCAAGTGAGGAAGGCACAAGAAGGGTTCAAGAAGCCTGGAGTAGGAACAAGGTTATAGGGCTGGGAGAACACAGTCTGGAAGGACTGTTGTGCCGGCAATAGGTGGCTGACACTGAAGTGTTTAACAGGAATTGGGAAGGCCTCCTACCTTCTCTGCTGGGATTTTTCCATAGACATTGGCTCCATTCGCACGTCACCTCAAACCACAGTTAAATGAGGAAGAGGTTAGAATTCTTGTATGTCCGTATGTGTGAAACCGTGGTTTCATGGCAAAAGTGACCTGCGGTTTTCCTCACCGAACTCCAATTTGAATTTCAAGTTTGCAGTGAATTTCGCCCCTCCAACCTGAGGTTTGGGAGTGTTACGTCTGAATACAAACACTGCCATAACTATGGCAATACCTGGGCTTGAGTTTAAAAGGCAGCCACATCCAGGAATTCTTGAATGGCTCAACTCTATTCTTTGTAAAGTTTGGGAAAGGGGGGGGGCAGCCCTTGGGTGTAAGTATGCCCTCTATGGCATGAGAAGAACCATCCAGCAGGTTGCCTCCAGTTAATGGAGAGATTGTTCCGGTGTGGTGATGATGCTCCACAATGGACTGCTCTCTCATGAGAGTGAAAGGCCACAGAGGCACCCATGCACTACACATGAGAACCATCCTGGGGTATGCAGGGATTAAGCAGAATCATTAATAACATGTGGCAATGCCCCTACTCCTAAGGACTGCTCTCTCACAAGAGTGTAAGGCCATGAAGACATGCATGTGAGCCAGATGACAGATGCCACCCAGTCACAGGGATGGGTGTCCCGGCAACTCTCCCTCCCTGAAGAAGCAGCCCAAGCAGGCCCATCTGCCCATTTGGCTGCCCATTGAAACATATCCATCTTTATTTTTATCCGGCATGGCAACCCTGCTCTCCTGGGATTGTTGATAATTGGGGCTCCCCTCTCCTGCAATTCCCCACAGCAACTAATCTGCATACACCACAACGCAGGTCCAGACCTGGGAAATTTGAAAGAAAGTGGAGATTTATCCCCAGTCCCAGTGTTTCCCTAGTCTGCTCACTAGGTACCACCCGGACATATGGAACAGTAATTTCTCCTCTGGGTGCATGAAAGGGTTGCTTGGAGAGGAGGGGGTCACTGTGTGAAAGTTATATTATTAACTAGAAGAACGGAGGCCCCACACAAGCAGTGGGCATTTATTTGGATGGCATCCCTCTTGGGAGCATAGTCCAATGGAGTACCAAAGGTCTTGCAGCCTCTGATCCTCACTTGTTGCCTTGAATTCAAAAGGGAGGTTCTCCCTCTCTCTGCATAAAAGATCGACAATTTATTGTGTGTCGCCCCCCCCCCCACTTAGCTTATGTTTAGTTAGTAAAATATATCAAAATCTTGTTTCTCAGTTAAAATAAGCTTCTTACCTAAAAAGGATAAGTAATTACTTATGGGCCCAGTTGTGAAGCAATAAGTCATGAGATGATACAGAGTTTGGAGGCAAGAAAGCTAGACAAGATGACAAGTTTTGCATCTGAGGGGAGGCATCTCAAACTACTCAGTGAAATGAATTACAGGTAATGGTCCTTCAGAGTGAAGATACACCTTGAATTTAAGGAATGCATGTCCTAATAAAAAGCAGATGAATAATTCTCAGCAGAGAAAAGAAAATAAGACTAAATTCCAGAAAAATGGACTTTCTAACAAACTTACATATGCAAAAGTGAAAGCAATGTAAATGTAGGGGAGTAACAGCAGGAGAGGGCATGCCCTCAATTCCTGCCTGTAGGCTTCCAGTGGCATTTGGTGGGCCACTGTGTGAAACAGGATGCTATTCTTTTTGTAAATAATGCTGAGGATGATCACAAAATTTTGTGCTGCAAAATAAATCATCTGCAGGGTTGATGTAAGTCAAGTAGAAACAAAATATATTTTGAAAATATATACTTCACATTTCTTTAATAATTTGCAATATTTCTCTGAGATAAGCATAGAATATAAAATTCCTTGCTAAGAACAAGGAATTAAACATGAGAGAAAAATACCTTATACTCCAGAGCAAAATGAAGTGAAAGAGAGAAATAAGAGAACTTTGACTGAAATGTCTAGAAATATGCTTCTTGACTCAGGTCTGGAAAATAAATACTGGAGAGAAGCTGAAATGACTACAACTTACTGGCAGAATAAACACGCAACTGAAAAGGAGTAACACCCTTTGACCTATGGAATGGGACAAAAACCTAACTTAAAGCATATTAGGGTATTTAGATTGCAAAGCATATGCATATATTCCTAAGAACTAAGAAGAAAATTAGATTGCAGAAGTGAAGAAGGAATATTCATAGGTTATGCACTGAATAGCAAAAGCTCTAGAATACTTGCTCCTATCATAGAGACTGTTAAAGGCAGTGTTGCAAATGTTGATGAGAGGCAAAAGCCAAATGCCAATGTGATATCTGGCTGTGATCTGGATTTTCCAATAAGTGAAGAGGCTCAACAACAACCACAGCTGCAAAATAAAGAAATATTCATAGACTTTGATACAAAAGAGAGCTCCATTCAAGATGCAGAGATTGAGAATGAACCAGAGAGATCCAATCAAGAAGGGTAGATTGAGATGGAACAAGTGAGATGTTCAAGCAGAGTT
Source organism: Hemicordylus capensis (assembly GCF_027244095.1). NCBI lineage: Eukaryota > Metazoa > Chordata > Lepidosauria > Squamata > Cordylidae > Hemicordylus > Hemicordylus capensis. The sequence continues at coordinate 385,735,510 of NC_069658.1, forward strand.
AATAAAGAGATTCCACCTAAGATTGTCACTGGCAGCCGGAGAAGAGGAAATGCCAGAACCTACAGATTGGCACAAAATTGAAGGCATACCAGATTCACAGACAGATAAATTGCTGCAATTGGGAAAGGAAAAGATTGCATCACATCATAAAACAAAATGTGGGACCAGGTGCGGGTTGTGAATACACCTCCGGGGGGGGCGGCTTCTTTAAGTGTAAACGGAGCTGGTGCTCCGTGCCGCCCAGCAGCCCCCGCGGTGGGGAATCGCCTCCACCACTCACCTGGCTCCCACGGAAGCAAGCCCCCGCCAGCGGCCAGGTGAGTGGCGGAGGCAATTCCCCACCACAGGGGCTGTTGGGCGGCATGGAGCACCGGCTCCGTTTACACTTAAAGAAGCCGCCCACACACACACCCTTCCTGGAGGCGCGTTTACAACCCACACATGTGTGGGACTCGAAATTTAACAAGTCAGTGAGAAGGGAAATGTGTTGGGATTTTTCCATAAACATTGTCTCAGTTATCTGTATGTGGCATGCTTCTCTATTTGAATATATCTATGTACTGGCTTGGGGGTAGAGTAATAGTTTGTTTGTCTGCTCCTCACTTCTTGTCTTGTTTCTCACTAACAGAAACAAGAGTTATTTCTAATTACTGGTTTCTTCTTCAATTACTTGTAAATGATAAGTTAGTTAGTTAGTACATTTGTATACCACCCCATACAAAAAGTCCCTGGGTGACACGGCAATGCTTGTTCCTGTCTCCTTCTTCTGAGGTGCCCCCTCTACCTCACGAGGAGACCCTTCCTGCGCCAATCTGTGGGCTACCACTTGAGCACTCTGCTGTCCTTACTACATCTGGGCCTGCATTTGATGGCAATGGTGTTCTTGGCGGTCTGGTGGTGGTGATGCTGGTGGTTCCCCAGTGGGGACTGGATCTTGGTTCTCTAGAACATAGTCCTCCTCAGGAGTAATCTCACCTAAGTATTCCAAATTGCTGTAAGGAGTAGGGCTGAATAGTGGAGGGACATCTGGCTGCAGATTGAAAGAATGGCTGGTCATAGGCTCCTCCTCTGAAGACTTTCTGCAGGTCCAATCAAGAGGCATGCAACACAGGCATGTGAGTCAGGCCTCCTTGAAGGTGGCACCCAGACTATGGAATTCTGTCCCAGAAGACTTGCCTAATCTTTTCTCTTTCTAATTTTCAGATAAGTTAAAACAATGCTATATACATAGGCATTTGCATGGGCTGCATCTTGAAGTGAGAAACTGTGGGCTGTGCTCTTGCATTTTGGGTGTTGTTGACTTCTGCTTATAGTATTTTTATGCTGTTCTGTTCTGTTCGTTTTTTAGATTGTTTTATTGATGTGTGGTGTTTTTTTGTTAAACCATTCCTTGATCCAGACCAGCTTTTGAATATGGCTGTAGTTACTTGCATTCCAGTCCTGGAGTAGAGATGAGGCTAACATACAGCCAGCAGCAGGAGCACTGAAAAGCAGTCTGCATTTGCCTCTCTGCACATAATATCTATTTCATTAAACTATCAATATTCCTGATTGCACTCCACTGCCTTATCTTTGCATACCACAACTCTTTCCCTTGGATTCTATAATAAGTTCAATTTTATGATTATTGTTAATACCTAGAAGGCCCTGTTTGGGACAAAAATATGGGATATAAATATTTTAATAAGCAAATACATACTTACTAGTGGTCAAGGATCAGTACATTGAATTTGTTTTTCACTTTAGGCTAACAGGAAGACAATCTGAAGGATCTCCTTGTACTGAACAGGACTCCAAATGGCTGTTGGTCTCTTGCTTCCCAACTTGATTGCCAATGGCAACCTCACAGACATAACCTGGGGAGGCAAAATGTCAGAGTTCTTTATGTGCTCTTTTGGGTCATTAGGAGATAATAGTATTCTCTATGCAGTGGATCAAGATGTTATGACTTCTTACAAAGGCTCATGTCAGTGGATCATTACAGCAAGAGGTCAAAGGTTGCTTTCCTGAACATGATCTCTCCTTTTGGAATTAGGACGTTTATTTGTTCTAAGATAAAGGAAAGTGCCCTGCCTCCTCCAGCTTAGATCAACCTGACGTCTGGTTCAGAAATGTTATGAAACACTCCGTGAAGCTGCCAAGCCTTTGGATGTTATGATATTTCAACCAAGTTGCGGTCCCACTGACCTTCCACCTCAATGTGAAAGCCTGAGGGTCAAAAAGTGAAACTCGGACCACATCAGCAAATCTTTCACTGGGTCAGACCTTTCCCTGACATTGGATGTTGAAAAATAATTGCAGATGGCATTGTTGTAGGTGGGGAGGGAGGGAGGAGGGCAGCGAGAATATCACCTGTCATGAAATTTCACCCCCCAGTGAACATTCATGTGTTAGAAGATCATAAATCATTCTGCTTTGATGGAACCACTGAACATTCTCTGGTTGTGTGCTAGAGGAAAGGTTGTTCTTATTAGACTCCTGTACACAGCTCTATGGCTTTTTAGACTACAGGTAATTACTGCATTCTGTCCAGTATGTGTGATGGCACAGCTATCTACCCCCAGCCATCTATTCACCAGTCCTCACTCACCTAATTTCATCCACAGCCACAAAAACAAGAACAATGTTTTATCCCCAAATGCCCTGCATATTGGGATATTGTGGGGGATATTGTGGAGGGCAGATGGTAGACACCATGAGGCAGCCACCAAAAACATCTCTGTACCTCCTTTTATACTTTAAAAAAAGGTGAGAGAAGACCACCATTCTGCCCCACTACAAGGTAAGCCTCTCACGCCTTCATTATGAAAACAAACAGAATCTGAGGCTATTCTCACGATGGGGAAAATCCAGGCTAAGGGAGCCCAGCCTGGTTTCCCCCCATTGTGAGAATCACCAGGCTCATGGGTGAGCCCGGTGGTTCAACGACTGCTACCCAGCCAAAGTAGCCCTTCCCTAAAATGAGGTTAGCGGAGCAAGCACTCCACTAACCCCATTTTCTCGAACATGAGACACCGCAGCATGGCTCACAAGGAGAACCCCGACCGGTAGGCTACGACAAGCCTCCCAGCATCGGAGGTCTCCCCAGAATGCCCTGTGCACTCGTGTGCGGCATTCTGGGACTTGTGAGGGCCAGGCAGCCCCCAATCCCTGCTGCCCCTACCGGCTCCATGATGGAGATGGTAATCATGTGGGTGGGCGATCTGGCTGCCCAGGGAGGGTGGAATGCTTGTGTGTGTTGTGTTTTTTCTGAGGTGTGAATTCTCATTCTATCATAGCAAATGAGATTTTTTTCAATTAGACAACTCTCATGACCCCACTTTCACTTTTTCACACTCTCAATTACTACGAATATGAGGAAGTAATCAATTTAGCACACTTCACCTTATGAAGACAAACCTCAGAATTCACCAAAATTCACCCCTCTGCCCAATCACTCTGAAATTGGGGACAGGTGGTAGCCTCCACCCATTAGGCACTATCTACCAGCCCACCCCACTCCTTTGGGGCAGATCCACTTTCTGCCCCCAATCTGCCCCAAAGACACCAAAACTTCAAATATTCCCAAAAAATCAGCCCTTTGCCCAATTCCCCTGAAATTGGGGTGGTAGACTCCACCCATTGGGCACTACCATCCCACCCCAAAATTTTGCCCCTGGGCCCCTTTTTACCCCCCGAATCGATTCGGATTCAGATTCGGATTAAATCTGAATCCGAACCGAATCAAGGGTGATTCGGGTGGCCCATATTTGGGCACAAAACAGAACAGGGGTGATTCGGTTTGGGTCCTGAACCAAATCACCAAATTCCTGAATTGCACACCCCTAATTCTCAACATTCTGGGGACACACATTCACTAGGAAGCAGGATGCGATGAGAGGTTTATTACTAAAGTTGCCCAGGGATATCTTTGATTACTTGCCACCACAATCTAGTGCAATTTGACCTCCGCTGTACCTCATTTCAAAAAATTTCATAACTAAAAATTTACTTTAGTTATGGCCAGCTCATATGGTTTTATCACCACCTGGCATCTCTTCATGTGCTAAAAATGGCCTATAGAATGTGACCCTCCCTACCAACATGGAGTTGTCTTCGTCTGTTTCAAATACAGAGAGTTGTAAACAAAGGACTTTCCAATAAAAGGGGATTCCCCACTCTGCTATGCCTGGCCAAGCCTTCCTATGCCTGAGGCAGTGTGGTTATCTCCCACTCCCACAGTGTGCAGAGATAGGTACCCAACATTGTTCTTCTACACTTCCTTCCATTATGTTTTTTAAAAGCCAAGGAGTGGGGCAAGTGAGAAAAGCAGCGACAATGTTGCTGCTACTGCCATGTAGGGTGGGGGCAGATTTCTGTCACTACCACGCCCCAGTTCGCCATCTGAGGCACCCACCTACCTGAACTTCATTAGCAGGTCAACCCTGACCCTGCCTCCCCATTGCAGTCCCCTATGCCCCCAGAAAATCCTCCTTTGCATGTTAGGGAACCCTCCAAAGCAGTGGAGGATGGACGTGGGGAGCTGCAGTAGCAAAATGACATCAGCAGAAACTGGAGAGAAGCACCTTGTGTGAGTGGAAGTGTCTTTCTGCTCCTGAAGGCACCCTGGGGATGCAACTCATAGCTCACTTTCTTTTTATATTGATACTTTGTACTTTGGGGTTTGGAGAGGGATTCTCCCCCACTTCTTTGCTTATATATATTTTCCTTTCTCTGTAGTGATTATTTGTTGGCTTTCTGTCTGTTAGTTTTAAGGTTTGCTTATGTTGTTAACTAACAAAATCTAATAAAAATAATTTCTTTTTTAAAAGTTGCCTTTCTTTCAGTGAATAAACCTAACAAGTAGAGGAAAAAAGACTGAGGTCATTCACACAATCGAAAACTGTGTTCTACCCAGGTTTGGAAGCTGTGTGTACTCCCAATTTTTGATTGTGTGGAAGCAAGGTTAGAGGAAAACCTGGGTAGAAGTGATTGTGTGGAAGCAAGGTAGAAGAAAAAGCTACCCAGGTTTTCCTCCAACCTTGCTTCCCAAAAGTTCCTAAACCTGGGTAGAACACAGTTTTCGATTGTGTGAATGACCTCAATGACTCCTACAAATGCTTTACCACATCTTAGAGCTAAAGAAACAACCTGAACAATATCTCCATAAATGCATGCAATCGATATTTTTTTAATTAAGATTCACAGAACTTTTTAAATCAAAACAACAAAGTCATAATGCATTCATTCATTCTAGCCCAGCACTCTCCAGTCCTCTAATCTCTAAGGTACAATAACAACATTTCTGTTCACGCCTCTATTTCTACCACTGGGAAGTACAGCTTAGTCACTTTTTAAAATCTCAGCCGTGTAAGCAAAAGCATACAAGGTAACATTTTCTGACTCTCAGATATTGTCCTTCTGGTGGAGTCTCTGAGAAAACTTGCACAGTGTGAAAGTCTGCAAAAAGATGTCCCCAAAGAGTTTTTAATATGCAACCATGTCTCCCCCATGTTTATCTGGTGTTTTTTGAAATGAACAAGACACCCAGCATGTGCCCAAGGGGACACAAGAGTGCATGTAAATTACAAGGGGAAAGGAGTGTGTTTTTCTTCTGCAAGCTGTAAAATAAATGTTGGTGCTTTAGTTCTCTTTCCATTTCTTCCTCGCTTTAAGGGTGAAAAGGCTATTTGAAGAAAGATTAGCAGTTCAGCTTCATTAGAAAACTGAAGTTTCAAAAGTCAACTTAACTCTGCTCAGACTGTTTACAGCAATACTACTTAGCCCTGTATGGCAGGAAAGTTAGAGAGGCCTTAAAGATTCTACAAGCCCCTCTCCCTGTCTCCCCACAATTTTAGCAGAATTGTTTCCCCTGTCTCTGCCCTGAGTCTCCTAAAAACAGTAGCAAAAGGGACGATCATAATAGGTAAAGGGCCAGGCCTCACTAACATTCCTATAATTCGAGCACTGTCTGTTCCCATATCACCATTCTTCACACATTATTCCCACCAAAATAATTGCCATGTGTAAGCTACCTGGAGTTCCTCTGTTTTAGGATTAAAGTAGCAAGATACATGTTGAGATGTGTGTGATCAGGGCTGCTCACAGCAGCTCTTGGCAATCTGGCTCCCTTCTAACCATTGAGTGCCGCCTATAAATTGGCCAGAAAGCCAGAAGCTGCTGCATTAAGAACAGCCCTGCTGGATCAGGCCCAAGGCTCATCTAGTCCAGCATCCTGTTTTGCACAGTGGTCCACCAGATGCCGCTGGAAGCCACAGACAGGAGTTGAGGGCGTGCCCTCTCTCCTGCCATTACTCCCCTGCAACTGGTACTCAGAGGCACCCTGCCCTTGATGCTGGAGGTGGCCCACAGCCCTCCGACTAGTAGCCATTGATAGACCTCTTCTCCATGAAGTCATCCAAACCCCTCTTAAAGCCATCCAGGTTGTTGGCTGTCACCACATCCTGTGTTGTGTGAAAAAGTACTTCCATTTGTTGGTCCTATACCTCCTGGCAATCAATTTCATGGAGTGACCCCTGGTTCTAGTGTTGTGTGAGAGGGAAAAGAATCTCTCTCTCTCCACTTTCTCCACACCATGCATGATTTTATAGACCTCTATCATGTCTCCCCACAGTCGTCTTTCTTCTAAACTAAAAAGCCCCAGGTGTTGTAGTCTTGCCTCATAAGAAAGGTGCTCTAGGCCTCTGATCATCTTGGTTGCCCTCTTCTGTGACTTCTCCATTTCAACAATGTCCTTTTTAAGATGTGGTGACCAGAATTGTATGCAGTACTCCAAGTGTGGTCGCACCATAGTTTTGTATAAGGGCATTATAATGTTAGCCGTTTTATTTTCAATCCCCTTTCTAATGATCCCTAGCATGGAATTTGCCTTTTTCACAACTGCCGCACATTGAGTCGACACTTTCAACGAGCTGTCCACCATGACCCTAAGATCCCTCTCCTGGTCCGTCACCGACAGCTCGGATCCCATCAGCATATACTTGAAGTTGAGGTTCTTCGTCCCAATGTGCATCACTTTACACTTGCTAACATTGAACCACATTTGCCATTTTGTCGCCCACTCCCCCAGTTTGGAGAGATCCTTTTGGAGCTGCTCACAATCCGTTTGGGATCTCACTACCCAGAAGAGTTTGGTATCATCTGCAAATTTGGCCACATCGCTGCTTACCCCTGCTTCTAGATCATTTATGAATACATTAAAAAGCACCGGTCCCAGTACAGATCCCTGGGGGATCCCACTTCTTACTTCCCTCCATTGTGAAAACTCTCCATTTATACCTACCCTCTGTTTCCTGTCTTTCAACCAGTTAGCAATCCACACATGTACTTGTCCCTTTATCCCATGACAGCTAAGTTTCCTCAGGAGTCTTTGATGAGGAACTTTGTCAAAAGCTTTTTGGAAGTCCAGGTAGACTATGTCAACTGGGTCACCTTGATCCACACACTTGTTGACACTCTCAAAGAAGTCCAAAAGGTTGGTGAGGCAAGATTTACCTTTGCGGAAGCCATGCTGGCTCACTCCCAGCAGGGCCTGTTCTTCTAGGTGCTTTACAATTGATGTGGAGCTGCCTCTGTGCTGCCTGCACCATGAATTCTGGGATACTGGAGGACTTCTTCCTCCAGATCTTTGCTGCAGAGATCTCTGCCACACCGATTGTGTGAGCATGCAGCACAGCAGAGAGCAGGTGAGCCCTTTCTCATGGTAGGTGTAATCCTGCCTTCCATAGAGATTTTGGCCATGTGAACAACCTTGTTTTACATTATTTATTCAATGTTTCATGGTTTCCTGGACTTCTTGCCAGTCACCCACACCTCTGAATCAGATGTCAAACCCCTCTTGTAAAAGAGGATAACACCATGAAAAGGAATGCAGAAAAATGGTGCGTTAACTGTCTGAAAATAACTGTACATTTCTTGTCTCCTATTACAAAAGCTGATATATTCCCTAATTGCTGTTGACTTTGGATAGTTGTTTGTAAGCACTAAGGCCTCTGTATGGCACTGTGCAAGAAGTTTACAGGTTGGAGAGGGGAAATAAAAGTTAGGCCAAGTTCAGATGTAACAGGAAACCAGAAGTCCCTTCCCCTCTGGTTTCTGTAGCCATACATCCAAATGCGGGCAACTGGAGTTACGGAATGGGACCTGCAGTTTCCCTCCTCAAACGTCAATCTAAACCTTCACCGCTGCAAACTCCATTTCTGCAATACCAGTCATATTTGAATGCTGGCACCGCAATTTCGCCCTCATGGAACCAGGGTTGAGGGAGGAAGCTTCTCCCTCACTCCAGCTGCCATTGACTCCCGTGGCTGTCCATTAAAAAGAGAAGCCTCAGAAACTCGATCCCCCTCCTCTCTGCAGTCAGTGTGACTGCAGGGAGTGAGGGGAGGGGTGTGGGTTCAGCATTACATCTGAAGTCAGCGTTACATAGGAATATAGGAAGCTGCCTTATACCAAATCAGACCATTGGTCCATTTAGCTCAGTATCATCTACACAGACTGGCAGTGGCTTCTCCAAGGTTGCAGGCAGGGGTCTCTCTCAGCCCTAACTTGGAGATGCCAGCGAGGGAACTTGGAACATTCTGCATGCAGATGCTCTTCCCTGAGTGGCCTCATCCCCTAAGGGGAATATCTTACAGTGCTCACATATGGTCTCCCATACAAATGTAAACCAAGGTAGACCCTGCTTAGTAAAGGGGACAGTGCATGCTTGCTACCACAAGACCAGTTCTCCTCCCATGTTAGTTTCACTTTACCTCAACGTGGTGTCGAGACTCTCTATTCACTTTACAATTACTATTCATGTATAAGATTGGGAACTAATTACACTCTCTGAAAGGTGTAGAAAGCTTGACAGGACAGTCAGAAAGCTTGACAGGACAGATAAATCCATAAGGAATTCTTGAAGGTTTCGCTACTGCAGCTGCAATCTACATATCACTGTAACAGCACCTGACAAAAGAGAGGCCTAGACCTATGGGATCCCAGCCTGCAAAGAACAAAGGATGTGTCCAAACCAACTTCAGATCCTATGGACTGTGACCATGGCCAGCCCACCCCACATTCTGTTTCCAAGTAGCACTCCCAGAATAATTTGCTTACCAGCACCCTGAAACCTAGGCAAGCTAGATTAAGCAGATTCTAAAGGTTCACTGAAACTTCTGGCCTGGATCAGCAGCCCAAAAAAATGCAAGTGAATACCCTCTTGTATATAGTGGGCTCCGCAGCAGAGAACATCATCCTCTCTAGGGAATTTTTTTTTTTTTAAGTTGAAAAAGGGAGCCCTACGTTGAATTTCCCTTGCCACAAGTCCTGACATCATTATGCCAATGCTATACAGTGAGGGAGGGAATACACAAGGAGGCTCTTCACCCGACTATGCATGCAAGTGGGCAAGTGAGGGGGTGGGAGGCAGGGTTCAACCTATCTTCCCCAGATGATCGCTCTTTCTCCCTTCAGCACTCAAGCCTCATGCCCACACAACCCATGCTGCCAGGAGCAACAGAGGCTGGGACTGGTTTCCCCAGCCTCTGAGTATCCCACAAAGCACCATGCAATGCATTCCCCCACCTGACAGGCACTCTAGGTGCCCATCTCTGTGTCTCCTCAGCTCCATGGATCCTGAGGAACAAAGGAGCACTTGCTCCCTTAACCTGAGCTTAGAGCCAGGCTTGGGAGTGAGGTTAGGCTGGGCCGGAGTGCCAGGATCCACACAGATCCCAGTGCTCCACACGAGCAGCCTAGCCCAGGCTGCTCATGAGAACAGCCTCAAGGTAAGCTGAACGACACAACAATAAGTTGAACCCTATGGAAGATAGGGTTGTCAACCCTCCAGGACTGGCTTGGAGTCTCCAGGAACTGGTATCAATCCCCAGGTAACTAGTGAAAGCAACTGTGGAGATTTTAATGGCTTGATATTGTGAAAAATATGGGAGGGGGATTTCCAGGATCTCAGTAAAAAGTGGCAGCCCTGATGGAAGAGGGGGCTGTAATATGTAATTGCCCTCTAAAGGTATGTCTTGCAACTCACTTTTTATTCTTCACACTACAGCCAAAGTAGCTCTCTGCAAACAAGTTAGGTGAATCCCCTGCTCCATCTATCACAGTAGGCAATATGATATCTGTGCATGCACAGGGCTTTAGATTGAGGGCACCAGGAAAAACATTTTATTAAAAATTAGCAAAATGTTGCATTTTGTAATCACACATGTTCAAACGATTTTTTGAGGTCAGAGTTCTTATTTCCAACAAGGCTGTGAAAAAGCCAGTTACAAAAATAGGTATTTGACTGGAAGGTGATATCACCAATATTAAAGACTGAATCACTGAACTTTAGATCAGATATCTGGAGCCAAAGACCAACTCCAGAATCAGACTCCAGGTATTTGTACTTTGAATACCCAGCAATAAAGATTCTGAATGGGTTTTAAACATAGTTATATACGTAAAAGCTGAAGCTATAGAAAAAGGAAGAAAATCCCTGGGGCATGAAAAAAGGAGATTTGAGATTATGTTCTGGTTACTTAACATTTAGCAGGAATGGATTCCAGTGCTACATTTGACTATTTTTATTTCAGCTTTCTATTGAAATAACAGAATTCTGATCCTGGGATATGAAGCTTTTATCAAAACTCAAATAATAGAGGAGAGAAGAAGAAGAAAAACTTCAGTTTGAAAGTCTCCTGCAGGTGTGATTTGTATAACGGGAGCCAAGCAAGAAGGAAAAAAGAGTCAGTTGTGTATGCAGCCAAGTTAAACACCACACAACTAAAACCAAGGTAGGCTCTGCTGGGATTCATAAACCCACATTTGGGAGCTGTGGGGGGCACATTAGGCCCTAATTGTGTCTTGTTTAACTTGGCTACTTGAATAGTACGTTTAACAAAAATTGGCTGGTTTTGTGATTCTTACACCTTAACAGTGTTGGTTTTCCCCCTACCACCCCCACCACCAACACCTAGCAACTTTCTTTCTTCTCTTGGTGTGTGTTTTAACCAAAAAGTGTGTGAATGTGTGTGTGAAATGTGACATGATACCTAACAGCATCATAAAAGTTTTTCTCAAAACCCAAACTTAGCTGGCCTGGGGAGGCAGGAGCCTTCCTGCCTTCTCCCACACAACCAGCGCCACTCCTGGGCTTCCCATCGCCCCGTGCCCAAACAAGCGGTGTGTGACAGTCCTGGAGCAGTGAGGGGGTGAGGGAAAGCAGGCTGCGCCTCCCACATCCCACAATGCACCACGTGAGGAGTGTGGTGCATTGGGGGATGTGCTCTAGCCACATGGCTCTGTGGCTGCTTGGGCTGCCAGCAGCCCAAGCAGCCTCCTGACCAGGGACTTGGGTGGAAAGGCCTGCTTGCTCCTTCTACCTCAGTAAAAGACCAGGGATAAAACCACCTTAAGTGCTGCAGCGGGGAAATGCTTGACTAACAAGCAGAAGGTTGCCTGTTCAAATCCCTGCTGGCACTATATCAGGCAGCAGCAATATAGGAAGATGCTGAAAGGCATCATCTCATACTGTGTGGGAGGAGGCAATGGTAAACCCCTCCTGTATTCTACCAAAGAAAACCACAGGACTCTGTGGGGCTAGGAGTCAGAATCAACTTGACGGCACACTTTACCTTTACTTTACCTTACCTGGCGGAGCAATGCCTGGATTTGGCTTGATCCCAGCACTCCACATAAGCAGCCCTACTCCACACGAGCAGCCACACGAGTAGGGCTGTACAAGCCCAGGTAGAGCTGCTCATGTGAACAGACCCACAGTTGAGAAAACCTGGGTGTTAATGAAGGAGCTTCATATGCCTTGGATTTAGATGCAGGGGTGCAAGTACCATTTGTGCCTTATTCTAAGTCAGACCATTGTTCCATCTAGCTCAATATTGCCCACGGTTCAAGATCTTTTTCTATACTTCCCAGCCTGTATCCCCATCCTCCTGCCTCTAGACTAGTGCTACTCTTTATTCTCAAATCCCTAGTTCTCACATTCTTGGACAGACTCTCTGGCTTAGCCTTATTTTGGTTCCCCTCAGCTCTGCTCTGATTCACCTTTGCATCACTGAATGGTCTCTCTGGCTTTGAAACTTGCCTCTAGTTGATAATTCACTTACCTTTTTGGTCCTCCCCTGCTTCTCGCTGTTTCCTGGTTTCCTAGCTACATGTTACACTAGGATGATCATGCTTCAAGGACTTTCAGAGGTACACACCTTATAGGTTTGAGAGACCTGAGATGTAGGAAGAATTCTCCACTTCATTTTTTGCTGAATGTCTACCAAACTCAGATATCCAATGTGTTTTTAATATATTATTGTCTATTTACTCAGGCTTGAAGAGCCATGTACCTACTATTCTTTTCATTCTTACCTGACTTTTAACTCCATATCTTGGGAACATGTTACTCAATATGACTGTGCTACAGATTCCTCTAAGCCCTTAAACCTGTGGAAACAGATGGATGTTGTTTATATTTCACTAAGACCATGGGGGACCTAGCGAGTCAATGCTATTATCACTTAGCCTTCCACGCTTGACTCAGCATCTCACTCAAATATTAACCTTGGCTTCACTCCAACATTAAGCTCCTGGCCTGAGGGGAGAGGGGGCTGAATAATCCCTAAGAAGCACCCCTTGGGTGGGCACAGCTATTTCTTTTTATTTTCTTTGTCCCTTCTTCTTTTGCAGACCGCTGTTAAGAAGGTGGGGAGAACAGGAAAACATCCTGCCATGAAAAGAACCTTCTCCAGAACTGTACTTTTAGCCTCAATGAATGCTAAGATACCAAGCATGACTGTAAGAATGGTCACATCCATTAGCATAACTACCACTCTAAGACTACCACTCTAACCACACTGCCATTTACATAAAATTGCCATGTTGTATCTCTGTGCACAGCAACCCCTAAGACATAACAGACACCAAGACTGGCAGGCTCTACACATATACAACAGTGACTGAAGAAAAGGCCTTTTTGGTGACTGTGCCCTGACTTTGAGATGCTCTCCCCATAGTTGGAACATAACTTGATTAGGTTTAAGTGCCAAGCTAAGATTATTTTTATTTTTATTTGCCCAGACTTCATGAAGATGTTAGTGCTACTGTTTTATGGTGTGTGTGTTTTTGTTTTCTAGCTTGTTTTTAAAAGATTTTTATCCCACCTTTCTCATTCCAAGGAGACTGGCGTAAAATGCAACAGTTACATTAATACTCCATTAAACCATATAACAAGCCCAAATTTTTTTTTGAAGAGAAACATAAAATAATCTTCCCAACTGAGCGCATCTATCATAAAATAGATGTACAGAAGCAACCAGAGGTTAGTGTTTTCCACTGATTGTGTGGTATTTTTATTGTGGTTGTCTTTTTGCTGCTTAGCCATGGAAACTTTAATTTAAAGACAGGATACTTTTTAAAAATAGATCTAGGAACTAATAAAAAGACTCCCAAATTCTTCCTCTCAGAGTGCCCTCTGTCCATTTGGGAGCCAAACAGAAGTTATGGGGCAGACTTTCCTCCAAACAATTCTGGAATTCTGGCTTAGATTAAGGAACTGATTGTTGAGGGGTGTGAGGAGAAACATTAAAGTCCTCACACAGCAGAGTATGCTCTAGTGGTAAAGAAGTTTAACCCAAGGGATCCTCTGGAGACATTAGGTTGAGTTCAAGAATAAAATGAAGATTTATTAAGAACCTAAAACATCACATACTAAGAGAGAGCCATTGAACAACATATCCAGACAGGCACTAGCCTTCAACAGCTAAACAATTCTGTCTCTTAACTGATGAAGAGAGACCTATTAACATAAGTCCCCATTCCTCTAGTGGCCAGAAGAGGTTACTGAGGTGCTAAGAGCAATGCTTTAGAATTCTCACTTCTAACACTCCTTCTCATTGCTCAAGCACTGGTCAACAACTCACATCATCTCTCACAATGCAAGAAAATGAACTTTTGGCAATGGCTTTGTGAGTACATCTTCTCTGTTGGGCATGAGACCTTTTCTTGTACATAACATATACTGTATAATGGTATTTTGTGGTCAATATGCTTTGTTCTGGATTTTGTCTTCTCCATTTGTGAATGCCAAATACAACTTAGATTATCTTCAGATAATTCAGTTGGTTCATCAGCTCCAAAGTCTTGCAACAATTTGTGTATCCATACCACCTCCTGGCAAGCCAGAGTGACGACACATACTCCGCCTCCGTAGAAGAAAGAGCAATAGTATTTTGTTTTCAACCGCACCAAGTAATTGCTCCAACTCCCTAAAAGAACAAGTATCCACTTGTGGTGGATTTATGATCTGTTCCATCTTCTGCCCAATCTGCATCTACATAGCCCACTAGTCTAGGATTACTGCTTGCTGGCAATTTTAAGTTTTAAATTAGCTGTGCCTTTAAGGTACCTACCCAATCATTTAACTTCAATCCAATCATTTTTGGTGGGCGTACTCACTTTCCTGCTTAAAATTCCCACAGCTCCAGCAGTGACTGGTCTTGTTACTGTAGCAATGTTTAGAAGTTTCCCAATTGCTTTCCTATATTGCCTATTATCTGGAAGAAGTTCACTGTTAGGGGTGTGTACAGAACCATCTGCCGTGATTTGGTTCAAATTCAAATCAAATTTGAACCGAACCGTTGGTTCATAAACCGGTTGATTAGAACTGGCCAGTGGTTTGGTTCATACTGTCAAACTGAGTTGAACCAGTTCAGCCCTGTTTGAGTGCCTTTGCTTGTAAAGGGAATCTGGTAAGGATTCCCCTTTACAAGCAAAGGAGTGGGGATCCTTCTCTCTAAAGGGGTTAGAAGGGTGGGGGGGGAGGCAAGAGTGGACACCTTACTGGCATGGGTAGCACTGGCTCCTTGGCATGGTGATGTAAATGAGGTGCAGGAGGGGGCAGGTTTGAGGGGTGGATCAGGAGTGGGATAGAGGGCACCTTACTGGTAATGCTGGCGGTCATGCATGCACAAAGGTCATAAAAATTGCCTCTGGAACCGGGCTGCACACCAGCCCATGGTCGGGGGGGACGTCAGCAGAGCCTAGAGGGGCCTGCACTGAGGAGCCGCCGGCAGTGATGGTAATGTGCTTTCTCACCCTCCCCTTGCCCTCCCCTCTAACTCATTTAGAGTTAGGGTTCCTCACCCCTTTGCTTGTAAAGAGGAATCTTTACTGGATTCCCCTTTATAAGCATAGGCAAACCTGTGGAACCGGGCCAAACTAGTTTGATCCAAACTCAGCCTGGTTTGGTTCGAACTTGGACCAGCCCCTTGTTTTGATGCATGTAGATGTCACAATGCTTACTTTACAAATGTTTGTAGTTTCACACAGTGCAGTGACAGTAGCAAGATAGGAATATACCATTTTCAAGACAGCATCGCTAGTGCAAACAGTGCATACAATTGTCTGGTAAGTTCCAACATTAGGTACACATTTGGTATGCTAGCAACTTGTACACATAAAGGGAAAATAGGTTCTACTACATCTGTTAAAAAGGAGCAGTGTGTTGAGGGTTTTGCTTGTGTATCAAAGAAGGGCCATGAGAGGAATGGGCAATGTGATGAGCTCTCTACCACTGAGCTACAAACATTAGTGTATTCCCCTGTGTATATGAGCCTAAAGGCTAATAGAGAGGAGGAGGGAGCCTGACATGATTAAGTTGCCAGCTTGCTTAGCTAAGCCCTTTCAAGTGGCACCCCTGCTGAGCAAAGACACTTGACACCTTCCTGTGCATAGCCCATTACTGACCAAATGAGTAGTCATCATCAGCTTTTGTGAATGGAAGGGGAATGTTCACAGCATATGTCAGGAGGGGAACTCAGCCCACTGGAAATAAGGTGTTTAGTGGCTGGAGTAGAGGAGGGAGAGCCTCAGAGAAGGATTAAGTATATTGTGGCCAGGAAAGGGTTGGTGGTAAGACTTTATTGTGGAATAAAGCAGACATCTAACAGAAACTGATGCACAAGATTCCAGGAGATGTGGTTATTCACTTTAAAAAAAATACTAGTGTATTTGGCAATTTACCCAGAGAATAGGGATGGGTGGATAAAAAGAACATTTCTGTTAATATGTGTACATCTCTGTAGTTTAATATTCACACATCTCCATATATAGCAGTTTCTCTCAGGGGCACTTCAATTTTTATTTATTTTTTTAGTGTACAGCTTAAGATGTAAAGTGCTAATATGAATTGTACTTAGGGGCAACCTACACCTAATATGCAAATGTGTTTAATGATGCCCAATTGATTTTTTTTTTTTTTTATTAAAAGCAGCTTCAAGAGGCTGTGATTTTGAGCAGAGAAAGAGGATGCTTAACCCTTTCCCCACCTGCCATTTTTAAAAATCTAATCTGCCCTCCCCCACCCCACTCAGGATTCTAGGCACATGTTAGGGTAAACCATAATCCCCCAAGAACCCTCCAAGGAAGAAACAGTTGATAGAATGGATTGGAGCTGAACCATTATGACAGGGGAAAGGGCTGAGCACCTAACAACATTCCCCTGCCACTTTTGGTTTTTGGAACCAAAAACGTCCACAGGGGCATTGTTTTATACAAGGAATAGCTTCTCCCTCATCAGAGAACTGGGAGCATACACGTGGGTGTATACACATAGGAACATAGGAAGTTACCATATACTGAGTCAGACCATAGGTCCATCTAGCTCAGTATTGCCTTCACAGACTGGCAGCGGCTTCTCCAAGGTTGCAGGCAGGAATCTCTCTCAGCCCTATCTTGGAGATGCCAAGGAGGAAACTTGGAACCTTCTGCTCTTCCCAGAGCGGCTCCATCCCCTGAGGGGGAGATCTTTCAGTGCTCACACTTCTAGTCTCCCATTCATATGCAACCAGGGAGGACCCTGCTTAGCTAAGGGGACAAGCCATGCTTCCTACCACAAGACCAGCTCTCCTCTCCTGTAGGTGACAAACCCAGATTTGCTGCCAACCACTAATTCATGGAGAATAGATCTATGAAAACATTTTAGCCATGCTAGCTAAACAGAGCTTGCATGTTCAGAGGCAGTCAGGCTGGGGGCAAACAATGGGGGAATGCTGTTGCCTTCATGACCTATTTGAGGGCTTCCCAGAGGCATTTGGTTGGCCACTGTGGGGAACAGGATGTTGAACCAGATGAGCAGGATTCTTCTCATGTTTTTATGCCTATGTAGGCACTATTACCCTGCCTCATACCTGCAAGAAGCCCCTTAGGACAGCAGGTGAGGGCAGATGATTGAGTCTGCAGCAAACTCACCTGGCTTCGAGTTGCACAGAGCAGGATCATCAGCCACTACAGCTCTTTATGAAGCAGCACCAGCAGCCTGAATGGCAGGAAGAGGCAGAGCCACCAGTTGTAAGTGGGCAGTTGAGCAGGGATTTAACTCCGATTGTTCTTGGCTTTCGGGAGGCAAGAGGCTAGGGAGAAGACAGACTAGGCCAGCATTTAGCTGCTCCCAGCCCAAGGCAAGTGTGGAGGAAGGCAGAGCCATCTGATCCCTCCCCTTTGAACCAGAAGCAAGGTTCCTGACACCCCAGACAGAGCCAGAGTGACAGAACATCTGGCTGGCTGCTGACACTTAAGTCAGGCAGGAGCGTATTACTTCTCCTTTTCTGTTTTTCTCCTTATTCAGTTATTGGGACTCATTGAGTTTGGGGCATAGCAAACTCATTGAGTTGGGGACCATTGACCTAAGAAATTGGGGAAGCCCATCATGTTGCCTAGTTCCAGGGGTGGCTGCCCAATGAGGCTAGGTGAGGTGAGGGCCTGAGGTGCCAAGGGTGCCATGGGTTGGTACTATATACTTAAGTTTCTCTTTTACAACAACCCTGTGAAGTAGGTTAGGCTGAGAGAGAAGTGACTGGCCCAGAGTCACCCAGCTGCATGGGGATTTGAACTCGGGTCTCCCCAGTCCTAGGCCAGCACTCTAACCACTACACCACGCTGGCTCTCTCCTTTACTTTTGAAAAAGTGCTTGAGATTTTTGAATTCATACCATCCAAGGATCATAAAGGGAGAGTTATGTAATATAGCAATTCCATCTGTTTCTTAATGTGTTCATCTACAATAGAGTTCCTGACCAATGCAGACATTGTCAGATGAAGGCACAACTCAGTGTAGAATTCACAGGTTGGATGAGTGCCCAAATTGGCACCAATCTAAAGAAAATGCTTTGCGCAGAGGCAGCCTGAGGGCCTTCCGCTGCCAGATAAAATAGTGCCAACCAAAGGTAAAAGGTTCTGAAAGCCTCACTGTGGGAGCTCTGTTCTTGGAAAAATTCAACCCTTAATTTAGACTACATCCTTTATTGAGAAAACAGACCATTTATGAATCTGAGTCCTCCTCACTCTCAACCATAGCAAGAGCACGTTTTCCATATTAAAGGCTAAAATCAGAAGCGTCTCAAGGCAGATGTAGTCTTAGGCTGAGTGATCTTTTTTATGAAGTGTTTAGTATCCTCTAGAAATAGTCTGTTTGCTCCAGAAACACAGACAGGCCCAGGTACATGATCTCTATAACAGATACTCCTTCCTTTAAGGCCTCTCCCTGCTGCAAATAAGCATCCAGACAATGGATGATTCAGCTGAGGGACAAATAAACAGAGACAGAGAGAGCTATCCTACAAATGGATTGAAGCTGGAGTGGCTGAAACTAGGTGGCAAGAGCTCTTCCCCAAAATGCAGACAAGTATGAGTCAACTGGAGCTAATATATTATTAAAGAAAGTAAGGATGTTCGACCCAATTAAAGGTGATGCTGGGCACGTATAAGGCTGCCATTGTTAAATATACTAATGAGGCACAGTATTTGCTTACACCTGTTTTAAAAGTGGCACTGGTATATAGAAGGCTAGCATTTTTAAAAGTAATGAGGCTACAATATTTCATTAAGGCCAACCTTAGAGGTGACACTGGGCATTTATAAGGCTCACCAGTGCAAGGTTCTGTGCATGTTTCATGTTTAAAAAGCAAGATGCCAGGACTAGTGCTTGCAATGTTAATTTTTGTGGCTTTTACACACCCCGCCTCATAGTACTTAAACCAGATCTTTAAAAAGAGCAAAGGGGTGGCAAAGACCCGAAGAAGTAAAGATTTTACTATGCATGTTCTAACAGAAGGGAGGGAAGTATAGATTTAAACTCTGAATGTAAAACTCATTTTAATTCATGCTGTGACCTTAATCTACTATGATTGTTTGACAGTTTGCAATAAAGCTATTCTACTTCTTTGGCAAGTTGCAGTAGATACTGTACTGACTGTTCTTAGTCATTTGTATAGCACTTCTGATGTGAAAAGTACTGTGTGTGTGTGTGTGTGTGTGTGTGTGTGTGTGTGTGTGTATGAGAGACACAGAGAGACTCGCTGTGAGGTAGGTTACCATTATTTCCATTTTACAAATGAGAGTGAGAGATAAGTCTTATCCACACATTATGTTCAATGCACGTACAAGCTGTACAGTGTACACAGGTACAGATCTGTATGCACATACAGTTATTCACATGCTATGTTGAATGACTGTACAGCAATAAATTTCTTATCTGTACCTATATTTGAACCTGGCCTGTATCAAGGTTCACTTTTAAAATGAGTACAAGTATAGTCATTCACACACACAAATGCACATGTGTACAGACACCTAAATGCACATAAAACAGGGCTTTGGTTTATTACTCAAGTCAACACCATGAGTACATGGTTAATCCTGAACCTAACCCAAAATCCAACATTCTGCCTTTTGGACCATATTGGCTCTTTGATACTTCAATATGAAAATGGGGTCTGGATGAGTTTAGAGCCTTCTTCACTCCAACAACTGCGGTCTAACAGTCTCCAAGAGACACCATCTGGAATCTGGCTGTGAGGTAGGAGAGGAACCACTGTAAAGCAGTGCCTCCCAGCCCCGGTCCCCTCAGATGTTCCAGAAGGATACTATGGTCAATAGTATCGAAAGCTACCAAGAGGTTCAAAAGGACCAACAGAGTCACACTCCCTCTGTCAATTCCCAATTGAAGATCATCCATCAGGCCGACCAAGGCAGTCTCCACCCCATAGCCCACCCGAAAGCCAGTTTGAAATGGGTCTAGATAATGAGTTTCCTCCAAGACCATCTGCAGGTGGGAGACCACCACCTTCTCAATCAATATGCCCAGCCATGGAAGGCTGGAGACAGGCCTATAGTTGCTTAACTCTGAGGGATCCAAGGCAGGTTTCTTCAGAAGCAGCCTAATGATTGCCTCCTTAAGACAAGGAGGCATCCTGCCCTCCTTCAGAGAAGCATTTATAATCTCTATGAGGCCCTCTACAACAGCCTCCCTGTCAATGGCATGCTATCGGACACTGAGGATGAGGAGGAGACAGGCAGTGTGACAGCAGAGGAGGGAGTGCAGAAACCTCAAAGGCAAGAAGTTGCAGAGGCAAGCTGAACTGACTCATGGGACATTTAAAAAGAAACACAGCCTAATACGACAGCTCTTTTGGAGGAGGTGCAGCAGATCTCAGCTGTAGAGAGGTGTCAATAGAAGAGACAGGAGGAGATAAGGAGATGCATGCGCAGAATGGCTCAACTAACAAGAAGAGCTGCTGAGTCAGGGACCCATGATTGAAAGCACATGTCTTCAGCCTATTTAAGACGGCTTTGCCTCAGCCACATTGCTGGTAGCAACGTTGTGCTTCAGTGAGCTACCCAGCTGTGTTCCTGCTTGTTTTGACTGTGCTTTGACTCCGGACCATTTGGACTCTGTCTGTGGAATTCGACTTGGACTTGGTTTGACCGACTGGACATTGAAACAACTCAGATTGGCTTTAGTTTGGAAATTGCTTACTGCTTGGTTCTGACATTCTCCTGATCCTTTGCCTACTTCACGCTCTGTCTGCTGATATATAGCTCTAGATTAGTCTGACAGGTTTACGACACTCCCTGACAGATAGTATAAGCCATGTCGGGCAAGGATCAAGAGGACAGATGGTAGGCCACACCATTCCAAGCAATGTTTCCACATCATCAGGAGTCACAAACCGAAACTGTTCCAGGGTCATCACATAAGAGGAGCTGCTGGACACCTCGACATCAGACTCTGTAATAATTGTGGAGTTTGAATCTAAGTCAGCCCGAATACGAGGGATTTTGTCCACAAAAAACATTGCTGTCATGAGCATGTGGACGGACTCCGAGGAGGAGGAGGAAGAGACAGATGGGATGGCAGCAAAGGTGGGAATGCAAGGTCCAGAACTTGCAGAAGAGAGTGGGACCAGCCCATGGGAGGCTGGAGAAGAGTTAGAGCCTGTCGTGGCAGCTCCTATGGAAGAAGGATGGCTGGTCTCAGCAGTGGAGAGGTGTTGCTCAAAGAGACAGCAGGAGATTAAGGACCGCATGCACAGAACAGCTAGACTAACAAGCAAGGCTGCTGAGTCAGGGAACCATGGTTAACAGCACATGGTTTCAGCCTATATTAGCCAGCTTTGCCACAGCCACTGTGCTGATATCAACGTTGTTCTTCATTGAGATACTTGGCTGTGTTCCTGTTTGCTGTGCCTGTGTTTTGATCTTGGACCATTTGGACTCTGTTTATGGATTACGATTTGGACTCTGTTCGACTAATTGGTGATATTATGACCCAGACTGACTCTGGTTTGAAGAAACTGCTTACTGCCTGGCTTTGTTGTTTGACTTCTGCCCCTATCTGTTTCACTCTCCAACAGCTGAGATTTATAGCGCCAGATTAGTGGGACAGGTTTACATCATCATCATCATCCTTTATTGCGGTCATAGACCAATACTTAGTAAAACATACATACTTGCAAGAAACTCAGCATAATAAATCACACAGATTATGATGCAATATTAGCAGGTTAGAATTAAGGCAGATGTGGTGAAGTCCAGAGAGATCTTGCTGATAGCCAAAGGGAGCAGAGCACCCTCCATTACAATCATAAAACAAAAATCATGGAAAAGAGAAAGCAAAACATTATTGGAAACCTAAGCGGATGTTACAAATGATATAACAGTACCTAGCCATTTTGCTGATTAGGTCATCATCAAGACTGGACAGTAAATACTTCAAATAAAAGTCATCCAAATGCCCAGGAAAACATTGCAGCAAAGGGGACACTAATTTTAAGTGGGCATCCCTATAGAAATTACAATATAAAATGGCATGCGCACTTGTCTCCACTTGACCAGACCCACAGGGGCAGAGTCGAGCAGAGAAAGGAGTACCTTTAAATCTTCCCTCCATAACAGCAGATGGAAGCACATTTAGACGGGCGAGTGTCAAAGCACGTCTGAATTTAGGAATTAGACTCAAATAGCTAGCTGGTTTGATATTAAGCATTTGATCCCCCCAAAAGACATTCTTACGCAAGGAAGCAACTTCTTCCTGCAGTTCCATATCCATGATACATTGTTTGATCTCAGTCCTGGCTCAATCATATCCCATTTTGATAATCTCATCCTGAGAGAAACCATAATGAGCCAATTTGTCAATAATTTGGGTCTTCCACTTGAATCTGAAACAATCAGTCTTAATAAGGGGGCCAATCCTACACAAAAGAAGACAAATTTTAACCAGAATAACATGATATTCCTCCAATAACAAGTTTCCAATCTAATCATACCCACCTCTCGTCTTAACGCTACATTAGGCACGCATCGGGGGACTAACAATATAGATCTCAGAAATTTGGACTGTAGGGCTTCTAAAGCCGTAAAGTTGGTAACATGTCCTATTTGGGCTCCGTACAACACTTGAGCGTGGACTTTAGATACAAATAGTTTAACTACAGCGGGGATATAAGAACCCCACCTCAAGAAATGACGGGACAGGTTTACAACAATTGCAGTGAGTAATTGTTGGTTCCAACTACTGATTCAAGAGGGAAGGGGCACACACTAGCAGTTGTAACTAGAGTTGCAACCCTGAGCAACTCTGCCAGACGAGAATTTGCAGATGCGAAAGGGGTGGAAAAGAATCACTTCTTTGCCACACGTATTGCCTGAGCATAGATCTTCAAATGCGGATTTGAGTTGAGTCTTTCTCCACTAGTGCTCTAGTCATCTACCTCACCGCTTCAGCCCCTGTAGTCCTTCCATATAACAACAGGCCAGTTTCAAAGCAGGTTGGAAAGGATGCTTAGGAGTGATCGTGTCCACTGCCCTGCTGAGTTGATTGTTCCAATTTTCCACTAGAGTGTCAACAGGGTCACCGGCAAAGCGAACAGTAAATCCCTCCAAGGCTTCTTGGAATCCTGTTGAATCCAATAACTTTCTCAGGCAGACCATCCTAATGCCCCCCACCCCTGTGGAGGTGGGATGTGGTTGTGAGTCCAAGCTTAACCAGATGGTGGTCTGTCTATGACAATGGGGAAATCACAGGAGTCCCCACCCACAGAACAGCACCCTGTTCAGAGTGAAAGACCAGATCAAGCGTGTGACCAGCAATATGCATCGGTCCCAAGACCACATGGAATAGTCCCATAGTTGTCATGGCCACTATGAACTCCTGAGCTGACCTGGACAAATTGGTCTCAAAGTGAACATTGAAGACCCCCAGCACCACAAGCCTGGGGGACTCCAATGCCAAGCCCGAGACCATGTCTGTCAGCTCAGTTAGGGACTCCGTTGGGCAGCGGGGTGATCAGTACACCAACAGAAGTCCCAGTCTATCCCTGGTCCCCAAACTTAAGTACACACATTCAATATGGTCAGACACTTCCACAGGGAGCCTGGCAAAGGAGATATTGTTCTTATAGACCACAGCCACTCCACCTCCCCACCCACATCCCCTCTCCTGCTCCTCAACAGAGTACCCTGGAGGGAGAATCTGGGACCAGACTGGGCCACCAGCGTCCCCCAACCAAGTCTCTGTAATACATACCAGATCAGGCTCTTCATCCAGAATCAGATCATGGATAATTTCAGGTTTATTCTGGAATGATCTGGCATCACAAAGGAGTAAGTCGAGGCTCTGTGGGTGATTGGCATTGTTTTCCAAGGTCAAAGAGCTGGCATGATAGCCAGAAGGGGAAACAGCAATTAAGTTTCCCTTCCTCTGCAACAACCTGCTGACCTGTCAACATCAGCAGTACATTCTGCATAGCAGTGGCATAGAATGGTGATGGTGGCAACAATGTAAGGGCCAAAGGATGCCATGAAAGGGGGATTGACAGGAGGCATCAGTAAGCACAGGTGCAAGGGGACGGTGTGGAGGCAACCCCAGAGGCACAGATCGACATTCTAGCAGGCACACAGCATGCACAACCCTGGTGTTTTATTTTAGTTCTATCCCATGACAAGTAGCCCTTACAAGATGCATTACATATCTTTGAAACTGGGTGCACCATATGAAAATGTGTGATTACATTTTCATGTGCAAACCTCCTGAGGCCAAGCAGGGTGCTTTGATTGAGAAATTACGGATGGGAAGCTTTTAGCTGAGATTTGTATCTATTCTTTATGAAAAATAGAAAACTTCTTGTTGCTTATTTGCAATACCAAATATTTTACATCTGTTTTGCCTTCATTTTGTTAGCTGCATTTCATTGTATTTTGGTTGTATTGTGTCTTCACAAAAATGAAGGGGAAAGTGCAAAGTCTCCTTTTAATAAAACTCAAACCTGCTTCCTTTTTTCCTCACACTGCTGATTCTCATCCCTCTTTTCAGATTCTCACTTCATTTTCACACTGAATAGAGAATGGTGAAGTCACAAGATCAAATCTCTGGATGGATTGCTCAGTAGACCAGCAGGAGAAATGGATATTGTATCTATGGCAATGGGGGTTGAGGGGGAAAGGAGGATTGCTTTTATTTTAGGGCAGAAAGTTTAATCCTCTGCTAAAAGAATCACATGAGAGAAAAACAGCCTCTTATCCATGTGATACTGCTGACCCCCAACTTGATTTAGAGAGTGTAACACCATCCCAAGAGAGAAATCTGTGTCAGCATGTAACTTCTCTATAGAAGCAATAAAGTAAGGGAGGGTAGAAAGAGAGTGCTAGATGGAGGCTTAGGAGTATACAGTATTCACTGTAAGATAAAACCATTCTACCTCTGATAAAGCACAGTGTGTAGCTATTGGTGAGTAAATTATTTCTCTTAGCTGCCCACCGTGGAGATGCGTGTCGTCGGGGCGGAACTCTCACGTAGAATTCTCACGACACACTGCGAGAGTTCCCCACAAAGATGGGAGCAAGGACAGAGAAACTGGGGCCTGATTGGGAAGGAGCCACATGAGGGAAGCAGCAGACCCAGATGCGATGGGAAGGCAGCGGACACAATGGGGAGGTAGCGGCCACAGCCACGGTAGCGAGGCAGCAGCAGGCCCGGCAGTGGTGGCGAGGCGGTGGTGGTTTAGGGCCCAGCCATGGTGGTGAGGTGGCGGCAGGGTGTGGAGGTGGCTGGGCCACCAGGAAGAGGAGATGGCCCCAGAGGGGACGGGCCAGCTTTACAGCCGGCCAGAAACCGCAGGCAGGGAGGGGCGGAAGGACCAGCCCGGGCGGGAAACGCTGACCCCAAATACCGCACAGATGTTTTGTGCGGGATTGGCTAGGTGGTGAGTAAGAGCAAACTGCCTTGCTACTTTTTCATACATGCAGGTCCACTGATATATATGAAAGAACATAAGATAAATCCTGCTGGATCAGGCCCAAGGCCTATCTAGCATCCTGTTTTACACAACAGCCCATCAAATGCTGTGGGAAGCCACACAAGCAGGGGATGAAGGCATGCCCTCTCTCTTCTTGTTGCTCCCCTACAACTGATATTTGGAGGCATCTTGCTGCTGAGGCTGGAGGTAGCCTATAGCCACCTGACTAGTAGGCATTGATAGACTTGGCCATCCTCCATGAATTTGTCTAAGCCCCTTTTAAAGCCATCCAAAGTGGTGGCCATCACCACATCCCATGGCAGAGAATTCCATAGATTAATTATGCACAGTGTGAAAAAGTACTTCCTTTTGTCGGTCCTAAACTTCCCAACCTTCAGTTTCATGGGATGGCCCCTGGTTCTAGTGCTGTGAGAGAGGCAGAAATGTTCTCTCTCTGTCCACTCTTTCTACTCCATGCATAATTTTATATACCACAATCATGTCTCCCCATATACGCCAGTGTAACTAAGCCAGTGTAATGTCTGTCCCAGCACATTCATGGCAAATATTTCCCTGCTGAGTGTATTGTAATGATATGCTACAATTAAGTAACTGCAACCAGCTTCCACTCATCAGAGATTGCGAGAAAGTGCTCTCAGAGTTCCACACACCCTGAAGATCTCAACCTTCATACAAAAAGAGCAAGTGTTCATGTGACTACACCAATAAGCTTGAAAGCTTGTGAGGCAAGTTCAGCAATAGTCAGAAGCCCAAGCAGAGCTTCCAGAAGGTATTTCTCCTCACCCTCCTCCATGAGTAAAGAAATCATAATAAATCAAGCAAAACAAGCAAATATATATACATTATTTAAAGTGAATTAACAAGTTGATTGTGCACACATTGATTTTTCTTGGTACAATCTGGATTTTAGGTGGTGGAGGAGAGTACTTTAAAAACTTCTCAAAATAATAATACAAGTCCTGGTTTTAAAAATTAAGCAAGCACTGTGAATCACCACTTTGGGGACAAATTGTCAGGTGGTGATTTTTCAGGGTGAAAGCAGCACAAGAAAAAAACACCACCTCACTACACTCCCAGTTTGGATCTTGAGCACTCTTCTTATTTTCAAATACCAAAGAGCCAGATTAAACATCCTGTAAAGACATAGTCAATGTCTAACCCCTGCTAACTGGGCAAAAAGGCACCTTTTACCATGGTGATTCTCTTTATTTAGCAGGGGGAGAGTAACTGGCCCTATCCACCCCCAGTACAGTACTTCCAGTGACTGTTACTGGTGTCTATCTTATGTTTCGTTTTAGAATGTGAGCCCTTTGGGGACAGGGAGCCATCTTATTTATTTGTTATTCCTCTTTGTAAACCGCCCTGAGCTATTTTTGGAAGGGCGGTATAGAAATTGAAATAATGATGATGATGATGATGATGATGATGATGATGTCATGTGTAGATGGGCTGAAGATTCTGCATATGATGGCAGTATGTTAGCTGACTACTAACAATGAGCAATTGAACTGAAGAATCATTTACACTATTTTCCATTGGTGGCGCAGTGGGGAAATGCTTGACTAACAAGCAGAAGTTTGCCGGTTCAAATCCCCAATGGTACTATATCGGGCAGCACAGATATAGGAAGATGCTGAAAGGCATCACCTCATACTGCGCAGGAGGAGGCAATGGTAAACCCCTCCTGTATTCTACCAAAAGAAAATCACAGGGCTCTGTGGGCAGCTCAGTTGGAGAAACCTGTTCAGTAAAGTCACTTGTAATTGTAGGTCTGCTATAAGGTGCCAGCCAGTATTCCAATATTTCACCCCTCACAGCCGAAATCCCTCAGAGATAGAATATAAACCATTGTAAATTATCTGGCATTAAAGTTCCTGCTGTTTTGGTCCAATGGTAGTTCTGCCTCTAGTGCCAATCCCACTAACTGAGTAGCAGCAATCAGCTCAGGAAAAAAAATGTAGATATGAGCCATGCACAAATCAGAGTACAGCAGCTCCAAAAGCCTGTCAGCCACCGAGAACAGCAAGAGGCAGGGCCGCTCCTTGGACCTGAGGGAACAACAAAGGACAGAGGAGGGTCTGCACCTGCATGGTAGAGGCAGAGGCACTCTTACCCCTGGACTTACTCTTACCTCTAGATTGGGGCTGAAGTCCAGGGCCTCCGCAGCCCCTGGGGGCCCTCAAATCCTCTTTTGTCCGTCCTGTTTGGTGTGGTTGTCCAGCGGAGCATGATGAAGTTGAATTTCCAGAGGGAGGGGGGGCCTCCAAAGGCCTTTAGGTCCAGGCTCCCAAATTACCTAGGTGTACCTCTGGGTAGAAGACCACTTTCCTTTATATGCAGCAGGCCACAGGAAGTGCTGCTGGTGCTGATGCAACCCACAGTGGGAAATTGCCCATCAGCTCAAGGGCATATCCAGGAGGAACTATGCCTTGAATGCAGCAGGATGCCCAGCTTCCCTATGAGGGCTCCTAAGGGGAGAGAACAAGCTTAGTAGGCCATGAGGTAACAAGCCAGCGACCACGTGGCCAATAGCAGTGTGACATATAATTCTGTGGGTACCTGATTAAAGAAGATGGTGTGAATAGATGTCCTGTCCTGGTTGCCCATGAAACTGGAGCAGGGCAAGGCAAGTACACAGGACCTTGTTGAGGTCCAAGGGAGCAAAGTGACTCAACACCAGTCAGAAACAGACTGAGCCCTTCAGTACACCTAACCCCAGACTACCTTTCCTGTGCTTTGCATTCCAGCATGAAGAATGGAAGCCCTAAATGGGCAGCTTCTGGAGTTCAGCACTCCTCCTCTGCTCTATTGGCTCCTGCTGATAAGAAGGAGAAGGAGAAACAACTTCATTTGTTAACTGCCCCATAACAAATTGTTCTCTGGGCAGCTCACAACACAGCATTAGAACATCATATAAAAATACATAACACATTAAATCACAACAGACCAGGGGGGGATACAAAATGCAAAACAATTTAAAACTTTTTGAAAATCAGTTTTAAAAGTCAAATTTAAAAATCAAGGTTTAAAAGGCCTGAGCATTGTTGCTGGCTCTGGCATGAAGATATTGGGAGGCATTATGGCATGTGAGAGGCCAGTTCTGTAACAGAGGCTCAGATTCTGAGGATGATGTCCCAGGGAGCTCAGGCTCTGAGGAAGTGACCTTCTGGGACTCTCCAACTCCAGGGATCCCTCATTCTTGTCTGGTGTCAAGATCTAGGGCTGAGGCTGAGGCTGGTCCTGCCTCCTCAGATTCAGATCTGGTGTCAAGAGCCAGTCTGGTGCTGGTCCTGTCTCCTCAGCAATTGACTCAGAGCAGGGCTGTGGTAGTCCGGACCATGACAATAGGTGGTTGCCTGATGCTTAAGGGTGATGAGCCCTTCCCCCTATGTTATGGAACTACCTCCTTGGAGCCTGATCCCAAAGAGGGATTTCAAGTGACTGATGCAGTTCATAATGCCCATCATCCAAAAAACATGATGAGGCTGTTCTTGTGATGACACAACCTGCCTGGGTTACCCCAACAAGCTCATGTTGCCTGGAGCACTGGGAGCAGACGGCTCCCAGATGCTCCAGAAGAGGGTAGACCAACTTTTTAACCCAGCATTTTACTGAGGTAAAATGAACCTGTGGTTCATCTCTTCATTTTCTGGAGAGACCTGTGGTTCATTTGACCTTGGTAGGTGATCGTGTGAACAATCGCCCCCGAGTAAAAAGCCTTCCACCCAGGCTGCCACCATTTCTGGCAGTGAGCCGGGGGGGGGCGGGGAGTGGTCACGCTACGCATGGCAGCTGCTCTAATGAGAGCAGCCACCACACTCGTGGAATGGGGGACTCTGGGATGTGGGATGGGGAAGTCCTCCTGCTCCCAGATTTTGCTTTCACCATGCAAAATCAGAGATCATCATGTGGGCACGCAGTGTGGCAAAGGCAAAGACAACAACACCCATCTGCCAGAGAAGGAAGGCAAGATCCTGCCTTCCCTGCAGACCTCCCCAGCAGTGGCATGATGTCATGAGAACCACCTCAATGTGTGTGGCTCTGATCTGAGAGACCCCTTGATTTGTTCCTCATCACATGAAGCACAAACATTTTAATACTTGTTAGTAAATGCCCCATTAGTAGCCATTAGCCACTGAGATGCTGCTGAAGTATTTTCAAATTACTTCGAAGAAGCAGACCGATATCAAGCCTTATTCCCAAATAGAGCATGACTGGTTTTAATAAGTTGAGGAATTTTTAAAACCCATGAGGAATGTAATAAAAAAAATCTCATAAATGCAAATTAAATTCAACTATTTGAGGCGCACATGTTAATATATGATCCTGAAAAACACCCCATGTTTAAGGAACAGCTGCCTTTTAGAACAAAACCAAAGATTATTTAAGCTTCTCTATTCCAGGTGTGAAAAGACTAACCAAACTGTGAAGAATTCCTGCCCCCTTGGCTAAAAGGGGTGAATACTTTGGCACAAAACCAGGGCATATTATTGCCCTCATACTGAAGCTGTTGACTGCTCTGCTGGCCACCTGTCCAAAGGAGCAGCCACCACAACAAAGCCCCAATAATTAAAAGTAATTGTTCAGATTAATCACTCCAGCCACCTGCCTCAGAGCTATAAAGGGGTCTTAGGCCTAGATATTTTTGAATTAACAGCTGACGGAGATGAAATGATACAAACAGCCACTAATTCCTTCCTTTTGCCCCCTGACTCAGTTTCAAACTCCAGCAGAATTCTTAATCATCCGGCTGCACAGTCAGTTGGATGTAATTACAGGTACAGAGAGAGAATAAATCCATTTTGGTTAAAACAAGATGCAAAGTTGTTGACTTCCAGCATGTCTGCTTTCCTAAATATGTGACACAGTTTTGTTACAAACAACAAATCAGCAGCAGCTTACGTATGCATTTCTTGAATAATGGCAAACCTCAATGGGATACTTAAACAAGGCACAAGGTTTATTTAGAGAAATTGGGGGGGGGAGCGATAAAGTCAGGTTTATAAAAAGAATCACAAAAACTAAGTTTCTGCTGTACAAAAAGAATCACAAAAACTAAGTTTCTGCTGTACAGTAATTAAGTTGCTCTGTCTAGACTGAGGAGTATATGGCACCTTGATTATGCACCATGACAAGCAGTTTTCAGCCTGTAGTTAAGTAGGCCTTCCTCCTTCTCGGGACATTCCAAAAACTGTGAAGCACTGAAAGAGAACAAGAAGACAAACAGGTAATGAAGTACCAATTTTCTTGAGCTCTATAACATTGCATTTTTATTTTATTTTTACTTCTGTGGTTTAAAAAAGATGACTAAGGGCGCATAACTGATATATGGTGTGGAGAAAGTGGATGAAGAGCTTTTTCTCCCCCCTTCATAATTTTAGCGCTCATTATCAGCCAATGACAATAACCTCATTCACACATTATATTCAACACACTCATACAACAAGTGTACAATGTACACAGGTACAGTTATTCACGTATGTATTTGTTTGTTTGTTTGTTTGTTTGTTTCATTAAGTTGAACACAGGTACAGCAGTACACTTCCTACTTGTACCATGCATTTGAGGGGCCTGTACCCCGGTTCACTAACTTTTAACATAAATGCAGGTACAGTGATTCACACAAAAGCAAGTACGAATGTGCAGACATCTGAACACTTGTACAACATAATGTCTGAATGGGACTATTAACTGGCTGTAGATCCAGGACGGACAAAGGAAAGTACTCCTTCACACAATGCATCGTTCACTGATGAAACTCACTATCACAGGATGCAGTGATGGCACTGGCTTGGGTGCCTTTAAAATGGATTAGAGAATTTAATGGGGGATTCCTATTAATGGCTGTCAGTTATGACAGCTAAACAGAACCTCCAATTCAGAGGCAACAAGTGTCTGAATACCAGTGGCTAGGGACCAGCAGCGGGGAGGGCTATGGCCTTGGTGCCCTGCTGGTAGACTTCCTGGAGGCAACTGGCTGGTCACCATGGGAAGCAAGATGCTGGACTAGACAGACTTTTGGTCTGATCCAGCAGAGCCCATCTGATGTTCTTACTTTTCAACATTGATAAAATTGACCCTGAACTTCATACAAATTCTTAAATCTGCAGAAAACAAATCCAGAATATTGCATTCTTCAGATGCAAAGCTTGCACTAATTGTGCAATCCTATTTTGCATTACATACCCAGTTGCCCAGCACTGACCATTCCCAATAGAGGTTTGTAACATGGGTCATGGTGCGATCTGTACTCCCCAGGCTTTCTGTATCCAACCCATACTAGAAATGCAACATTTGAAAGAGCCCAAGTCAAAGCTAACTTCAGCAAATGAAATTTGAATTGCAAAGCCCTTGGGAGCACTGAAAAGAACCACAGAAAATATTCACGATATACGATAGTCATCATTGTGGGGTTTGTTTTCTCCCTGTTTCAATCTCTCTTGTGCATAGCTATTGCAAGGGGTGGTGAGCATTACTAAAGTAATTTGAAAACACATTTAATAATACTAAATTTCAAGCTGCCCCTCCCTCTTTGCCTTTTCTTTCCTTTGACAGAACCATTGAAGATATCCATGAAATTATGAGAGATGCAAATCCTTTATCAACAGCTTGCAGTTGTTGACATGCAAGACCCTTCATATGTAAATAAATCAGAATGCTGGCTTCCAGGAAAAAAAATTAAAAATGCCAAAACAGCATTTCTTGGCAGATAAACTGCAGTGACGTGGTCTTTGCAAGGGTCCCAGTAATTGGTTTGCTCAACTGGGGCATCCTTTGATGTGCCCTTCTTTAAGTTTAGATGAGGGAGAGGAGAGAGAATGTGGCTGTGACAGCAGTGACATGAGCCAGAAATGATCCCCTGCCATTTCTACAAACTCTTAGCCTCCACCATGAATGAATATCATACCAGACAACAACAAGGCAATGGACAAGCAAATAAGCCTCTTCCAAAAGGTTCAGGAATGCAAGATATGAGAGAGAGAGAGAGAGAGAGAGAGAGAGAGAGAGAGAGAGAGAGAGAGAGAGATGCCTTTTCAGTGTGTGAGTTTTTCAAAAAAGAAAAATTAAAGAAAAGGGGGGAAAGACCCTGATCCCTAGAAATGTTCCTGTCTGCTGGTTTCTAGAGATAAGGAAGTGATATTTCACTGTCTGACACTAATCATATTTGGGCATATTAAATAAGGACGGTCCGGAGGCTTTATGCAGCAGGCATATTCCAAGTTCAAAGCAAGAGCTCGTTACTGTGTTTTTAAAAATCCTCTTAACTCAAAAATATGAGACAAAGGAAAAAAGAAGAAAGCACTTTGCGGGGAGAGGAGGGGGAGAAGAAGTGTCATTATCCTCATTTTGTTCTCCCAATCTCAGATTGTCAGTGACGCGTGGTAGAATAGTTCCCCTGAAGCGAGGGGAAAATCACCCACCCAAAGTGAGGTCTTGCAGTGCCACATTTTTATAGGCGCTTTTGTGTCTTCCAATTCACTATGTCCTCTTTAAAAAGTAAAAGGTAATAGGACTACAGAGGAGCTTTAAGAGGAATTGTGTTAATTTGTACCAACTGAGGATCAGGATGCTGCAGAGAAATTACTTACGCTCTATAAGTAATTGAACAGGAAGACAACTTTAACTGAGAAACAAGAGTTTGAAATTTATTACTTACCATAGGCCGCATTTACATGTAACATGAAACCGGAGGTGAAGGGGCCTCAAGTTTCCACTTGTGTATGTCCAAATGCCGCCAACTATAGTTAAGACAAAAAATGGACCAGCAGTTTCCCGCCCCGGACTCTGATTTGTACCTTCCATTTGTAATGAAATTCACCTCCTGGACTTTTGCTTTAGTGGTCCCAGCATTGCATCCAAATGTGGCACCGCAGTCTGCCTGTTGTGCAACCTGAGACTGAGGGAGGAAGCTCCTTCCTCGCTCCATCTGCTATTGGCTGCCAGGGCTGTCCTTCAGTCAAGAAGGAAGCCCGAGCATCTGGTTTTGCCTCCTCTCTGCAATCTTGCTGACTGCAGAGAGGAAGCTCTCTGTGATATCTGAATTTGGACAGAGAGCGAAGGAAGGCGGAGTGGAACCATGGGTCCATTGGCCACTATAAGAGTATTCAGCAACATCTTCACTTTGAAGGACCATTTGTAGTTTGTTTCATTGAGCAGTTCAACAGTGGGATGCCTCCCCACAGTTGCAAAGGTGGACATATTGTCCAGGTTTCTTGCCTAAAAACTCTTTGTTATCTCACAAACTATACTAGGCCCATAACTCATTGCTGCAGAGAAATTACAGGAAGCAACTTTAACTGAGAAACAAGAATTTGATATTTATTACTAATTAAACATAGACTAAGAAAACAATAAACTGACTAATAGTTTCTTATGCAGAGAGAGAGAACCTCTCATTTTAAATACCAGTCATCAACTGAAGAGAGCAGAAAAACAAACTGTAACTGCACCCCCAAGCCAGTACATAGCTACATTCAAATACAGATATTCATTCCTCATATCATATAAAGAACTGAGACAATGTCTATGGAAAAATCCCAACATTCCCCTTCTCATTGTCTCATTCTTGAATTCCAAGTCCCACGTTTTGTTTTATGATGTGATGAAATCTTTAAATTATCTGCAAATTATCTGTCTCTGAATCTGGTATGCTGTCAATTTTGTGCCAATCTGTAGATTATGGTTTTTTTTCCCTCCTCTCTGGCTGCCAGGGACAATCTTTTAGGTGGAATCCCTTTATTAACTCTGTTTCAGCATCTCACTTCTTGCTCCATCTCAGTCTTCCCTTCTTGATTGGAACTCTCTGGTTCTGTCTCAATCTCCCTTTCTTTATTGATTCTCTCTATTATATCATCGTCTATTATAACTTGTTCATTTTGTTGCTGTGGTTGCTGTTCAGTCTCTTCACACTGGAAAATCCAGGTCATAGTCAGACATCTCATTGGAATTTGTTTTTGTTTTTTGTTTTGTTTTTTTACATTTTATATCCCACTCTTCCTCCAAGGAGCCCAGAGCAGTGTACTACATACTTAGGTTTCTCTTAGGTTTCTTTGACTTTTGCCTCATCAGAATATGCAACACTGTGCAGTTTAACAGTCTTTGTGACAGTATCAAGTATTCTGTAGCTTTTGCTGTTCAGTGCATAACCTTCAAGTTCAAGTTCTTTAATGTTACAGCCACAAGCCAAAATAACAGTGCATAACCTGTGAATGTACCTTCTTCACCAGCACCTTGTATTTCCCCCAGGAACATATAGGCAGCCAGTGTAACTCTTTCAATACAGGAGTAATATGGTGTCTCCAAGATGAGCCAAAGACCAATTTGGCTGTTGCATTCTGTACCAACTGCAGTTTCTGGACAACGTAAAAAGGCAGCCCCACATGGAGTTCATTGCAATAGTCAAGTCTGGAGGTCACCAGCATATGTACCACTGTTCTGAGGTCGTTTATCTCAAGAAACAGACAAAGTTGGCATATCAGCCAACACTGACAGAAAGCACCTCCGGCAACCATCTCAACCTGAGACACCAGGGAGAGGCTTGGCTCCAGAAGCACTCCTGTTCCTTCTGGGGAAGTGTGACCCCATCCAGAATTGACCCATTCCAGAACTGGCAAAATCATCTCCTGAGTTCCAACCCTGCATAATAAATATCCCTCATCCAGCCCATCACCATATCCAGGCAGGCATTTAGGAAGGTTATGCCTTCCCCTGATAATGTTGGTATGGAGAAATAGATTTGGGTGTCAGCATACTGATAACACCCTGCACCAAATCTCCTGATGATCTGTTCTAGCGTGTCATGTAGATGTTAAACAACATTGGAGACAATATGAAGCCCTGAGGGATACCATATAAAACTTCAGATTTTAAAGAGCAACAGTCTTCAAGGGACACCATCTGGGATCTGCCCTAAAGGTAGGAGCAAGACCACTGCATACCAGTCCCTCCCACCCATAAGCCTCTCAGATGCTCCAGAAGGATACTATGGTCAATAGTATCTAAAGCCGCCCAGAGATCCAAAAGTACCAACAGAGTCACACTACCTCTGTCAATTACCAGTTGGAGATCATCCATCAGGCCAAACAAGGCAGTCTCCAGACCTATTTGTTTTCCAGACCTGAGTAAGAAGCATACTAGACATTTCAATCAAAGTTCTGTTCTTTCTTTCTGCCACTCTGTTTTGCTCTGGAGAATAAGGTATTGTTCTCTCATGTAAAATTATTTGTTCTTTTCAGTATTACTTATCATCCTTCCCAGTATATTCTCCACCATTATCGGTTCAAAAATCTGAGGTTTTCTTCCATACTTGTTAGGAACATAGGAACATAGGAAACTGCCATATACTGAGTCAGAGCATTGATCTATCTAGCTCAGTATTGTCTTCACAGACTGGCAGTGGCTTCTCCAAGGTTGCAGGCAGGAATCTCTCTCAGCCCTATCTTGGAGAAGCCAGGGAGGGAAATTGAAACCTTCTGCTCTTCCCAGAGCGGCTTCATCCCCTGAGGGGAATATCTTGCAGTGCTCACACATCAAGTCTCCCATTCATATGCAACCAGGGTAGACCCTGCTTAGCTGTGGGGACAAGTGATGCTTGCTACCACAAGACCAGCTCTCCTCTCCTCTATTGTTGCTTACAATAACCATGTATTATTGAAGTTTTTCAACCACATTTTTAGGGTTGTGTGTTTTGGTTTTTTTCTGTTTTGGTTTTGGCCCAAATCCAAAACGCCATGTTCAGAACACTTTGTTCTTTGTTCAAAATCAGCCAAATCTGAAACACCCCAATTTTGTTCTTTGTTCAAAATTGCAAAATCTGAATCCGAAATGTTTTGGAATTTTAAAAATGGCCCCGGGGCAAAACTAGTGGGTGGGGGTGGTAGTGCCCAATGGATGGAAGCTACCACCCACATTTCAGAGGAATTGGGCAAAGTGCTGGTTTTTGGTGAATTTTTGAAGTTTTAAGATTTTTCCCATAGGGAATAATGGAGGTTTCAGCAAAAGTATAGTTTCACATTGGGGGGAAGTGAGGTGGCTCAGAGTAGAGTAGGGTGGATGGTAGTGCCCAGTGGGGGCAAGGAAGCTGCCAGAATTATTAGAAAGGAATTGGGCAGAGGGCTGATTTTGAAAGATTTAATGGAGTTTATGCGTCTTTAAAGTTCTTCCCCATAGGGAATAGAGATGTGTGGAACCGGTCCGGCAGTCCGGCGGTTCAGTCTGGGGGTTCATGGGTACGTGGTTGAACCAAACTATACACCCCCCAGTTCCGTCGGACCAGAACTGGGCCGCTGGGTCCGGTCCGGCAGGTCCATGAACTTTTAAAAAAAATTTAAACGTGAAGCAAGTACCTGTAGCCCCTTCGGGGGGCTTGCTGTAGCCACGGGGTGCGGGGGTTGGTGGTTTCTGCACGGATTCCCTCTCTCAGAGGCCTCACAGAGGGCATTTGCACATGCACGGTGGCCGCCAAAATGGTGGCTGCTCTCTCTTATGGAGGCCCGAAAGGGCCAAAAAGGCTTCACTTACCTGGCCACAGCGGTGATGAGGAAGGCCGGTGGGGGGAGAGGGAACCCGCGTGGACCTCCCCCCCCCTGCAGCTACGGCAAGCCCCCTGAAGGGGCTACAGGTACTTGCTTCACGTTTAATTTTCTTTTTTTTTTAAGTTCGCAGACTGGTCCAGGACCGGACCGGACTGGGGGGGTTCGATGGGGGCCGGACCGAACTGGCCCGGTTCCATTCGAGGCCGGTCCGGCCTCGAACCGAACCGGGCCAAATGGTTTCATGCACACCCGTAATAGATAATGATGGAGGATTCAGTAGCCCCATAACTGCACTTGGGGGGCACCAGGGTGGCCCAGAGTGAGTGGTGGTGTAGAGCACATAGGGTGCCAACCACCCCCATGGGTTGCCAACCCATGGGGTACTGGGTTCTGTTGTTTCTGAGATGTTTTGAGTGTAGTTTCTCTGGTTACAGAGGTTACCTCCATTATTCCGGGGGGGGGTGGACCTTAAAGATGTGTAAACTTCAACAATTCCTAAGAAATCAGCCCTTTGCCCTATTCCTTTGGAATCTGGGTTGTGTCAGGAACCCCTTGCGGCACTGCCACCCAACCCACTGTTTTGCCCCTCAGGCCCCCTTTCTGCCCTGAATCTGCCCCAAATACATTTAAACTTCAGAAATTCTATTAAAATCAGCCCTTTTCCCAGTTCCTTTGGAATCTGGGTGGCAGCAGGCACCCATTGGGGCACTACCACCTGACCCACTCTTCTGCCCCCCAAAGCCCCCTTTCTGCCCTGAATCCAACCCAAATATCATCAACATCACACATCAACAACAACAGCAGAGCTTTGCAAAGAACCAGGCATATTTCCAAAGGTCATGCACATCCACAGCCCCACCAGAAATGCAATTTATCTACACACAACAGTGTGAAACAACAACAATGAAATGCACAATGCCCCTCGCAGTGTGCACACTGCCCCACTGGCCAATGAGGGTAAATTTTACCTTTAAATTTCCTTAAAAGGAATAAGGAGGCCATTGCCAGCAGATCAGCCCATGCTTTCGCTGGCCAATCTGCAGGCTGGAAGGGCTGGAAATTCAAACAGATGTCAAAACTCAAAATGGAGACTGAAGGAGAAAGACTTTTCGTGATTGCAAAATGGAGTTCCAAAACAGCCGAAACAACAAAATGTTTTGTATCCGCAACAGGGACGTTGTGTTTTGGCTACAAAATTTTCTGTTTTGAGCATTGGGTGTTTTGTTTTGGCTACAAAACAGCCCAAATGGCCTGTTTTGGGCACAAAACATGTTGTATCTGAAACAAAACGCACACCCCTACTCATTTTTCTCTTTAAGTAAAGTAAAGTAAAGTGTGCTGTTGAGTCGGTATCAACTCCTGGCGACCATCTCCCGCACAGTAGCTAAGTGTAAATATAGCACCAAAAAAATCATCTATGAAATTCATGGAATAGAGATTCTTTCGTGGTGTCTTTACTGGAAAGGGCCCACAAATATCACTGTGAATCAGATCCAAAATCTCATTTAATTGCCTTTCTGTGGTTGATGAATATGTGCCCTTTGTTGTTTTTGCTTTAGCTTTAACACATTAAATATATTTGACATCAGTTGTGCATGGTTTAACTTGTAGGTTTGTTGCCAATTGTTCTTTTACTAATTTTCAAATGCATTCATTGCTTTGATGCCCAAATCTGTGGTGCCATAAGCTCATGCAGTCTTTGTGTACAGACTCATTTGCAACATTAGCTTGCTCTCTTTTGTGATCTGTTTCATACAGTTCATAATTTTTCAACATGCCTTTCATTGGAAGCTTTTCTCCTTGCGGGGGGGGGGCAAACACCAATGGTTTCTTCTGAAAAAGAACTCGACATCCACACCCTGTGACTCATCAGACTGTTTTGCAAACGTAGCGCATAGTAAGCCTCTGGAATACATTTATTTTATTTGCTCCAAGTGTACACTTCAGGGAAACTGGTCCTTTTCCTTCTGCAAAAATATACCTTGCCCATTGGCAAGGTTTATTGAGATTTTATCCCAGTCGCTGACCGGGAACACAAGGCACGCTACTCTCTTCCCCAGCCAGTGTTTCACTGAAATGCTGGCTGTGCTGGGCGGAGGTGGGGTGGGGGAGCCTAGCCAGTCAGCGTTTCAATTAAACACTGAATGGAGAGGGATGGGAGAGGGTCCAAATGGACAATCTCCCAGGGAGTGGCCTCGGCCCCTGAACCTGATGTCAGACACAAGGTGGCAGATCCAATGCCGAGGACGAGGCTCGTCATTCCCCACAGAGCTTCTCTTCCCCAATCAGCACCAGCAATTCTGCAAACCTCTGCCTGAGGAAGGGAAGCTCTGCTGGAGATGATGGGCCCCATCCTCAGCATTGGCTCCTCCTCCTTGCATCTGACATCAAATGCAGGGGTCATTGCTGGGGCAGGGGTGCACAAAGCGTGCATGCAATTGTAAAGCGTAGGAGGTGGGGGGAGGCGCTGGAGGACTTTGTCCTCTGGTCATGGCCATCTCTCTACGCCCCTTGTACAGGCCTTCTCAAATGCAGTATACAGACTGAAAGTGTACTACAGTGTGTTGAACATAACATGTGAATATGGCTTACCCATTCATCTAGTGACTGTTGCTGGTGTCCATTATGTTTCTTTTTAGATTGTGAGCCCTTTTGGGGACAGGGAGCCATCTTACTTACGTACTTACATACTTACGTACTTTATGTATTTATTTATTTCTCTATGTAAAGCACTTGGAAACTTTTGTTAAAAAGGGGTATATAAATATTTGTTGTTTGTTTAAAGACTGTGCACCAGTTATTTTGCAAGAGTAAAACCTAGCAAAATGGTAGTTGCATGACTAGTGAAATTCTCTGTATATGAAGAGTGAATTTCATCTCATAATCACCATCTGTGACTTCGACACTTTTTAAGCCACAGCCTGTGTGGGGCTGATTCAGAGCCCATTTCAACTATATTTAAGTGATGGGCTGAGTTATGTTTATATATGTATGTATGTATGTATGAATGGGCTGAGTTATGTTTAAATATTTATTTGTTTGTTTGTTTATTATTGCATGTCTATATCGTCCCATCCAAAGGCTCTGGGTGTTTTACTCAAAGTATGCTTTTCAGTAAACTTGCAGAGGAAAAAAGATTGCTGCCCCCTTCTCTGTTTATTTAAATATTCAGTGTATTGTGTGCCTTCAACTTCCAACCTCTCTACAGATTCCCAGCTGTCCATTTCTCCTGCTGCAGGCCCTCAGCATGCACCATATATCTTGCATTGCCTCTTTGGTTGCCTTACAATCAAGTAGAAAATTGGTTTTACCAAAGCCCCTGCCTACAGCAAACTGGAATGTTAGGAATGAGATTGTAAGGGATTATGTACAACTTTCTTAGTAATGAGGTTTGAGAGTAGTCACTGCCTCAATGTGTTTTTTCTTTTTCTTTCTTTGAATTATTATGTAAACTCTCTATTCCCTTCTCCTTCCTAGACATGCCCGCCAGTTTCTCCGAAAGTAGAGGTCTAGGGATGAGCCATTTGCTACCTAATTAGCATTTTCTCAGTTTAATGAAGTTTGCTTTAGGAATGTGCTACTGGTAGCATTGCCACTTATACAGAAGTGGCCTGAACAGTCCAGGAATCAGGCATCCTGTCCAGATCCTGTCCAGAAATTTGAGCAGGAAGATTGCTTTAATGAATGTTACCCATTTTTGTTGTTCTTCTCTCCAGACATTGTAAATACATGGTGTCAGTGTTTAAACAGCCCTACAC
Organism: Hemicordylus capensis; assembly: GCF_027244095.1. Classification (NCBI taxonomy): domain Eukaryota; kingdom Metazoa; phylum Chordata; class Lepidosauria; order Squamata; family Cordylidae; genus Hemicordylus; species Hemicordylus capensis. The sequence continues at coordinate 385,776,381 of NC_069658.1, forward strand.
TGGCTACCAGTAGGTTTCCTGGCAAAAAAACAAAATGCTGGTTATTACCTGCTTGCAGCACCAGGCTGCTTGGGCCCATGGTATTTAAGGGAATGCCTTCTTTGTTATGAACCCCACCATCTATTAAAATCTTCAGAGGAGCTTCATCAGAGGGTGCCCCCAGCTTGTCTGGTGCTGATTCAAACGTGTGCCTTCTCTGTACTTGCCCCAGAGCTGTGAAACCACTTCCTGCTGAGATTAGAGCTGCTCCATCCCTGTTGGCCTTTAGGAAACACCTGAAGACACATCTCTTCAGCCAAGCTTTTTTGTTAGTTGGTATTTTTTGTGGATATTTTAAACTGGTTTTTATGTTTTAACTGTTCAATTCTTTGTTGTTGTTTTTCTTGGTTTGTTTTGTGCTGTAAACTGCCTAGAGACGTTGGTATACATATGTATACCAGTATAAATGAGCAGTAAATAAATTTATTAAATAAATTAAATTAAATAAATAATCTTACCTTTTATCTGACACCAGTGCTGCTAACTGGCTACTTTGGCTCTATGTATATGGCTCAGCAAACCCCTTCCCCTTCTTTCTGGACCACCTCTAGTTAGCGAGGATCTGCTGAAGGCCACAATAGGGGACCAAGGATTGAAGAAGAAGGAATATTCCAAGTCCAACTGTATTTATCCAATGGTCATTTTATAACTGTTATTAAAAATAAACACCTTATACCGGTTTCTTTCATTTCTCACTTGCACTTGTGTTACTGTCATTAATTTTATTTCGCATATTTGATTGTGCTTATTGAGGTGGAATGCTCCTAACACTCTCCCATGCAAAGAACGCTGTGATGAAAAATGTGCAAAACTACTGCCAAGCTCCACTGTCACGCACTCTTTCCAATCCCACTTTAAAAGGTAGAGTTTTAAAATTTGTGCCTCCTTCCCTTTGGACAGTTGGTCCAGGAATTCTCTCCTATGGGTGTGGCAACCCTAGTTCCCTGCCCCCAAGGAAACCAGGAAAATAGTTCCCCTCCTCTTTTTGTTTTCCTGTGCAATTTTCTGGTTTGTGTCTTCACAGAGAATTGTACTTGTAATGTCAAGAAAATTGCCTGTTAGCATTCTGATTGGATCATTTCATTGTCTCCCATTCATTTTGATGGGGGAACCACCTTCCTGTCTCTTACCTATAACCTCGAGGCTGTTAACATGCGCAGCCGAAACTAGGCTAAGACAGTTGAGCCCAGGTGTGGCTGTGCACGAGAACCGCTGGAATCGCGCCCAATCCCAGTGGCAAACCCACCTGCGGAGCCAGCCTCTTAAATGAGGTTAAGGGAATAAGCACCCCCTTAGCCCCATTTTCTTGCTCATCTGCAGTGCCGGCAGCTTTCAGCTGATGCTGCAACACTGACTGATGCTACAACACCGATGGATGCACACCCATCACTTGGGGTGTCCCTACAATGCACCATGCACTTGCTCCCACAATGCACTTGCACAGTGCATTGTGGCAGTTCCAGGGACCAGGATGACATGTCCCAACCTGCTAGGGGTGTGCATTTTGGAATTGTCTTGTTTCGATTTGTATCCAAATTGAAACATCTCCGTTTTGTTTTGTACCCAAATTTTCTGAATCTGAATCAGCCCTGTTTTGTTTTGTAGCCAAATTTTCCGAATCCGAATCGATTTGGATTTTTAAAAAGGGTCCCAGGGCAAAAAGAGTGGGTGGTGGTGGTAGTGTCCAATGGGTGGAAGCTACCACACAAATTTCAAAGGAATTAGGCAAAGGGCTGATTTTGTTGTTGTTGTTGATTTTTTTAAAGTTTACACATCTTTAAGAATTTTCCCATAGGGAATAATGGGGATTCCAGCAAATGTATCGCTTCAAATCAAGGGGAAAGGGATGGCCCAGGGCAAAGTGTTGGGGGTGGTAGTGCCCAATGGGGGCAAGGAAACTTCCAGAATTCTTTCAAAGGAATTGGGCAAAGGGCTGATCTTTTGTGATTTGTTGAAGTTTACGTGTCTTTAAGATTTCTCCCATGGGGAATAATTGAGGTTTCAGCAGCCCCATAATTCCACTTGGGGGGCACTGGGGTTGCCCAGAGCGAGGGGTTGTGTAGTGCACATAGGGTGCCAACCACCCCCACACCCACAAGCCCTTGGGGTTTTTGTTGTTTCTGAGGTATTCATTGTAGATTCTCTGGTAGCATATGAGATTTTCAGTGAAAAACAAGAATCCACTCTCATATGCTACCAGAGAATCTACACTCAGAACACCACAGAAACAGCAGAACCCAGCACCCCATAGGTTAGCAACCCTTCCCCTGGCCAATGTGGGGTCAGTAAAGAGTGGAAAGAAGCAAAAGAGCCAATGAGGGAACAAGGAGGGAATTGTCAGCAGGTCAGCCCATGATTTAGGTCACTGATCAGAAGGCTGGAAGGGTGGGAAATTCAAAGAGATGTCAAACACAAAATGGAGACTGACTCAGAGATCACCACAAAATGGAGGTCCGAAACAACAAAATGTTTTGTAGCCGAAACAGGGACGTTTTGTTTTGTATACAAAACTTTTGGATCTGGAAAGTGGGTGTTTTGTTTTGTCTACAAAACACCCAAAACAGGCTGTTTTGGGTACAAAACATTTTGTATCTGAAACGTTTCGCACATCCCTACAACCTGCATCCCGACCCCCGCACCTCCGCGCTGCCAGAGGCAGCCAGTGACCGTCTGGGTGCACGATCCACGCAACCAGCAAGGACTAACGGATTGTCTGCAGGGAAACAAAGTTTGATCAGCCTTCCCTGCCACCCTCCCAATAGCCCTCTCATGTAATTATAAGGAAGGGCTCTTCATGTTTTCCAGTTGATCTGCAAAATACTTGCAAGCATCCAAAGACCCTTCCCAGGGATCACACCAAAACATCAGACATAAAGCTCTCAGGGAACCGAGTTTATTTATAAAATATTGAAAAGGATATATTCAGCCTAACTGCTATCTACATGAATGGTAGATAACTATTAAGTAGAAATAATTATCTTTTTTTAAAAAACCAGGGTCAGCAAAGAAGTGCCCACCCAGTGGAAAAACCTGCACACTAAGCTCCAGCAGCAGATATTGGTAGGATGGAGGAGGAACATGCAGCATTGCTGTCTTAACCTAGGTTAGGAAATAAAAAGCATCTTCAGATCTGACTCTGACACAATTTGCAGTGCACACTTAACGCTCAAGGCCAAGTGATGCTTTGCAGTAAAAATATCCAGGGAAACCAAGCCCCTCTCAAGAAACAAACAGTAGCCTCCAAATATAGAAGAAGAAACAAGAAATGCTTGGGTGGGAGGGTTGTAATTTTTTAAGGAAAAAGTTTCAAGGCACTCAGCAAGCCCCCATTATGTTGAGAAAAGTGGGGGAATAGGGGTGCGTGGTTAGTGGATCATCAGCAGAAGGCAGATTAATGAACTGATTCAGATAAACCATCCTAAGACTATCCTCCATAAACAACCCCCTAGCATTCTGGGGACATTAGGAGAATTTGCAGAGTGGATGGAAAAGCAAAGATATGCATACCTGAAAGACTGAAAGGTTGTTCTCATGACTGTAGCTGCAGGGCTGCGGGGGAAAGCAGAAGTTTAGCTGCCTTCCCCCCCACATGAGCAGCTGTCCTCTCAGACTTCGCCACGCTATGAGCCCACACAGTCAGTGCAGTGATGGAGTCCCAAGCTGGGATCAGGAGGAGGAAATCCTCCCACATCCCAATGTGCACTGTGCGAGCAGTGGAGCAGATGCTCTCAGTAGAACCGCCACTTTACTCCATGCAGTCACTCCTTCCCTCCAACTCACTGCCTAAAATGGTGGCAGGCCAGAGGGAAGCCCAACCACCTGGCAGCAATCACACACACAATTGCCTGCTGATGTAGAACAAACAGTTGGTTCATTCTACCTTGGCAAATGGCTGGTTAGAGAAGTCAGGCTCCACAGGTCTGGAGTAACTGGGAGCAGAGGGCTCCTGGTGCTCCCAATGACCCCTAAATTACCTGGGGTAACCCAGGCAACTTGTGTCATGAGAATGGACTCTGAGATTCAGTTTTGGAGCAAAAAAAGCAAAAGAGAACTGAATATATATTGGATGGATGGATATGTGTATGTATATGGTAGAAAGCCAAGCACCAAGTACAAACTGCAACACTTTGAGCTTCCCCAGCCAGTCATGATAACCAAACCAATTTGATGGAATTAAAAGAGCACCTGTGTTTTATTTTTGTTTTATTTTTTAACATCCCTTCCCCTGGCTATCCTGTGATTGGAATGCCTGTGTACCAAGAAGTCATAGATTCTTGGATATCTTAGCAAAAATGCCTTTCCATTTAAGAGTGACATCTGTACATTGTCAAGTTCCCTTTCTTTATATCTCCCTCCTTGTTCCGTGGTTGTGGCATAGGCAGAGATTGAAGCTAAGATGGAGAGTTTATGCTGTCAATGTTCATTTTTCCCCATGAGTAGCTGTGCAGCAACATTAGAGATAGGGGCAGGATTGGTGATGGCTCTACACACAGCACCTTTGTGGAGTTAGCTGAACATCTGAGAAGCCAGCTAATAGCTGCAGCCGTAGACCCATCTCTCTGCGTAGCAAGGGGATTTTCACTACAAATGGGAGAGATTTGGGGGTTCTGGATTACATACTGAGGCAGTCAAAGTGGCTTGATAGGTACAGACAGAAGCATAATTCATAGAGTTAGCAATTGTTTGTGCTACTCAGTAGAAGGGAAAACAAATTCTGAAGTCATTTCCAGATTGGGCAGGGAGCTGTATTTTTCTGTTAGCACTAAAGTAGCCTTACCCCAGTTTAGGCTAGCAGTGCAAAATCCTGGCCTGGGTCCACATCATGGATGGGTCAGCCTTGCTGCAAGGATGGATCATATCTTTAAAATGCCTGTTTAATTTTAAGCACAGTTGATGATGGACACTCCAGCACTAGAGAGGAGAAATCCACCGCCTACCATTACATTTTACAAATTCCTTCCTTCTTCCTAATGAATAGATGGATACAACTGGAAGTATAACGCCTGCTTTAATTTTCTGCTGCTGAATGTGAGCTCTTTCTGACTCTCAGTCCCACTCCAATTTTTCATTGCTAAATTACCATATTTTGTGACTAAGACCCTTCACAGTAGATTAGTTAACATTATGTTTTCATTAAAGCCTAAGTTAATATCCTAATTCCCCGAAGAAGGCTTCTAGGGATTTAGCGCTCTTTTTCTTTCTTCTGAGAGACCTTATCTGTAAGTGGAAAAACACCCAACCATAGCAGAAAGGTTTATAGGGCCTCCTGTGGTTGACCCTTTGGTAGGCCAGCCATCATGTAAATACAAGAATGCCAGAGTTACACGAATCTCCCGTTCAACAGCTTTGTATCTTGTTCCTGATACTAGGCACTTTTAAATACTTCAAGAGGTTTCAGGACCCTCATATGGAGAACAGTGTAAAAAGCGACCAGTACTTAAGCTCTAAAATGTGAAGTGCCAAGGCTGAACTGTACCCGAAAAGCCACAGATATCTAGCCTGTAAGACCTGCCTTCTAATCCCAGATATGTAACGGTGGTTTGTGGTTACTTAGTAGAGAGAGGCACTCTACACCGTGTGCTCACGCTTTCTACACATATCCTGGGACATTGCACTGAAAATATCTTCTGAGGCTAAGAGTTCATTTACACAGCCAGAGGTAAGATAGGGCTACCCCAGGTAGGGCCAGTCATGTGTGAAGCTGACCCCTCTGCTGCTCCTCTGGGTAGCCCTGCTTCTAAACCCAGGCTTTTCATGAGGTAAGAGGACAAACACATGCCCCCTACCTCACTCGCTGGTTGTGTAGGAGCTCAGGAGCTGGCAGCCATCTTGGCCATAGAGGCCAGTGGGGGAGGGGTGGCCCAGCAGCAGGGAGGTATCCCAATATCCCAATTGTGTGATATCTGACAGCCTGGCTTCCTTCCCCCGGCCTTGCCACTGTCTGGGTGTGCAAGCAACAGAGCCCTGTTCGGGCTGAGATTGTGTGGGGAAAGGCAGGTAGGCTCCTGCCTTCCATCCATCCCTCCCCAGCTCCAGCCACTTTGGTTGTGTGTACAACCTTCAAGCCTTGGGGAGCCCTGACCACTTGTCCAATAAGGTTCCTTGCTCAAATAATGATAGATTTACTGCAGATTACTACTGCTACAAATATTTGTCATTATTTTAAACAAACAGTGTTTTTAAAACACTCAAATTCTTTCCATATATATAACACAATCCATAATCAGTCCACGGTCAGTTGGTCTTGCATGAATGCAACATTGGCTGCATTATGTTCCTAGTGCTTTGATAGCTGTAATATGATTAAATATCTTCATCAGTGGCTATTCCACCTCAGAGGTGTAACTATAAGGGGGGCAGGGGGGGCACGTGCCCCGGGCGCCATCTTTTCAGGTCACATGGGGGGCGCCGCCATGACCAAATTTTTTTATTAAAATTTTTAAATACAAATTTCTCCTGCTCAGTGTGGCAGCGCTGCAGCAGTCAAGGGAGCACGTTGGTGCCCACTCCCCCACGAGCGCTCCCTTCCACGCCGCCCGCACCCCCCCATTGCTTTGCTGGCGGCCAGTCAGTGGCCTAGCTTGGCGGTGGCGGGCGCCACTCATGCTGCTCACTGCGCCTGCCCGCCCCTGCCCACCCCATTGCTTTGCTTGTGGCAAGTTGGTGGCCTGGCTTGGCGGCAGGCGCCTTTCATGCTGCTCACTGCGCCTGCCCTTGGCTGAGGCTCGCTCGCTGTGTCGCTTGCTTAGTCTGGAACAGCCAGAAAGAGGCCCTCTAGTGGCTTGCCAGCCAGAGGGTCTCTAGTCAGTGATGCACGCATGCGCAACTCAGCCGGCGTGCCGAGTCGCGCTGCGCATGCGTGCAGTGCGTCCGTCCTCCTCTGTTTGCCTGCACGTGGTGGCGCGGTCGCCGTTGCGGAGGTTGCTGGCGCTGGGGCTGGGGCTGGGGCTGGTTGCTGGGGCTGGGGCTGGGGCTGGGGCTGCACTGCAGCAGGTGCAGGCAGGACGACGAGGACACACACGGACACCCGCACAGAAGAAAGGATTCAGTGGCGGGCGGGTGGAAGCAGCAGACCAAGTGTCAGAGTGAGAAATTGAATGAGTTGCAAAAACTACAGAAGCCACATGTGGGGGGAAAAACATATTAAAGAATCAGGCTTTTATTTAGCTGCCCAACTATGGTTCTCAGGTGCCTAACAGGTATTAATGTTTGCATTATACGCACCTCTCTCCTCCCCAAAAGAAAGAAAAACAATCATAAAGATTCTTTGGCACTCAATCTTAAATGCATGCATGTATATGGAACGGAGAGTCAATTCCCACAGCCTGGGTAGTAGAGCAGTGTGAATTGACTCAAGCAGTGTAACATAGCTGCCTGTGCATTGTTACAAGGTGTTTCAAGAGAGTTTTACCATGAGTTCTGCTTGCTGGCATGCTCGTTTTTGCACTGTGAAAGCTTGCCTTGTGGTCTCAGTTTACGCTGAAGTGCTCCTATAACAGCTCCATCTCAGAAAAACCTGCAGTGTTAGCTTTAACAAGTGCCTGTGGTATCCTGCTAAAGACACAAAGTTTGGCAAGAAAAATGGGGGAGGGGGTTATATGCCAGGACCTTTGGAGATATTCTCTTGCTTGTGAGGAAAAATCAAAGTATAATGTGGTGTGTATCATCAATCATTGCATCATAATTCTGTTGTTTGAGATACAAGCCAACTCCACAGGGTTGTTGCTTGTGAGGAAAAACCTAAGTGTAATAGCAATAGCAATAGCACTTACATTTATATACCGCTCTATAGCCGAAGCTCTCTAAGCGGTTTACAATGATTAGCATATTGCCCCCAACATTCTGGGTACTCATTTTACCGACCTCGGAAGGATGGAAGGCTGAGTCAACCTTGATGTAGTGTGTATCATCATTGCATCATAATTCTGTTGTTTAAGATTCAAGCCAACTTCACAGGGTTGTTGTGAGGAAAAAACACATGTGTTCCAGTCAGATGTATGCGGGGGGGGGCGGTGGCAGGGGGGCGTGGCGGGGGGGCACAATTTCAGTGCTTGCCCCAGGCGCTGTTTTCCCTAGTTACGCCTCTGTTCCACCTGGCTGTATCAGAGGGAGAGGTGAGACAGTGACAGGGAGAGATGAGACAGAAGTAACAAGTATTCTTCTGTATACTTCCATATATTATACCATATACTATATTGAAATATTATAAATACTTCCATAACAAAACCCTAGGCTAACAGGTCTGTGTTAAGTCTCACTGACTTAGAAATCACTGGCAGCCCATGGGCCAGATCTTAGTTCACTTCACAAGAGATGCCAGCTTGTCCATCAACTCTCCTGCCATGCTTTTCATTAGCAGAAAGCAGAATATCAGATAGGACAAAAACAGCAGTGATAATAAGGAGGAATTACCTTTCTACTAGGCTGCTTTGAGAAAGCAAGGGAAGCTTTAAGCCAGGTCCATCACAGTGGGCAGTCCAGTTTCTAAGACTGATGACAAGTCACTTTAGAAAATGGCCACATATCTGCAGAACTGAGTCCTCCTTCATGTGGAGCTTTGAAGTAAGATCCAACTGAGAAGGTTAGGCTATGATGGGAGAGATCAAGAAAAAAAGACAAGGTGAAACCAGGTTCTACTTCATCCATTCAACAGAATGGCTGCATTTGGACATAACACGAAACTGGGGGTAAATGGGACAGAAGTTGGGACTCTGTTAGGTCCAAACGCGTGCAACCACGGTCTCAAGCCAAAAGCAACCTGCAGTTTGCCTTGCCAAGCTTCAGTTTGAACCTTGGGTTTGCAGTAAGGTTAGTGATTGAAACCTGAGGTTCGGCCTCTGTAGTACTACATATGTCTATATACGACAACGCCATGACCGTGGTTTTGTGCTGATTTTGGAATCACTGTAACAGAAAAGGTGGTCCAGACCCACCCAGTAGGGATGTGCAAATAGGTTCGACGTCAAATGTGTTCGATGTCGAACTGGTTTGATTCAACATTTCGGGGTCAAACCAAACAACCCCCTGTTCAGTCCGATCCCGGACCAACCCCTGTGCACTCTGTTATATTAGAAGGATATATCTTACCAGAGAGAATTCCCAACAGGTTATGGGCCCAGAGCCTTGAGCTGCATGTACTGCAACTAAAGAGTTAAGTTTGTTCCAGGAGATCCAGTGAGATCTAGCCGTGAACACTTTGAATTGGGGGGGGGGGTTGCAAGTTTTGTTCTGTTTTTTAAACTTACTCCCTCCAGGTGTGTTCTTTGAGGTGGTGGAGAGGTCAGGGAGGTCACACAGAGGCCCATTGCACAGATGCAGCAGCCTCCAAAATGGCGACCGCACTGGAGGAAAAGGCCCAAATGGGCCGAAGAACGGCCAAATGGACTGGTTTTGAACTGAAGGAAGTCTGGTGGGGTGAGGGAGAAGCTCCATGGACACCCACCACCACCTAGGATAACATCCCTGGAGAGGGTAAGTTTTTTTAAAAAAAAATTTAAAATGTTCAAAAATCCTCCCGGACCCAACCGAACCGGGGGGTGGGTTTGAGGAAATGCCGGACCAAACTGACCCAGTCCAGTTGGGGTCTGGTTTGGACTTGACCCAAACAGGACCAGCTGGTTCCATGCACACCGCTACCACCCAGGAACGTGGTAGCTTTATCCATGCTGTGGCTCTCAATGGCTGCCTCTCAGCCAAAGTGATGTGCCAAGCCCCTGCCATCCCCCTTTCTCTTCCCTATTCTGCCTGGCAATAGGGATGTGCCCAAACCTATTTGGAGGCCCAAGGGCCTCCAAACCGGTTCGAACAACTGGCTGTTCGGCCAATTTGAAGGTGGGGGGGCATACCTTTAAGGGTGGGGGGAGGGTGCTCCATTTTAGCGGCGCTCCATTTTAGAAGTGTCCATCCGGGCAGCAACGTACCTCCCTGCCAATCCATGTCCTCTTCGGCTGGAAGTAACAGGAAGTACCCGGAGCACGTGCTTGCAGGCGAGTGTCACATGTGTGCAAGCATGGTGTGTGTGCGCATGCTCGCAAGCAATTGCAACATGTGTGCAAGCGAGTGTAGCAAGTGCGCCCATGCCCAGTGTGCACACCTGCACCAGGTACTTCCTGTTACTTCTGTCCAAAGAGGGCATGGGGCAGCAGGGAGGTATGCTGCTGCCCCAAAGGCACAGATGTAGAGACATGGGCCCTCCAAGGTCACCTTTTGGCATGCTTGTGCCCCCACTTTGTTCCTCCTTACAAGCAGTCCATGAATCTGTCATTGATGCCCACTCCAGTTGTCCTTGGAGATATCTATTGATCTGCAGGTGTCCCTTTGTTTGATGAGCTCTACTGTGCTATTGGGGAATGTCTGCAGTAGATGCTCTTGTTGAGGCCTCGAGGGCATGAGGGCAATGTCCCTGCACTGGGTCCTATCCTATTATGCATGCAGTAGTAGCTTAGCCAGCACACCCACACACCCAGTCCTGCACTAGCATGCTCGTGGTGGAATTGCATACACCCGCCCTGAGTGCCATTCGTGTGACCACTGCAGTTTGGTAGCCCACAACCTCTAGTTCTGTGGGACCACCTAGCTGCTCCAAACAGCCATGCAGTCACGGCAGTCTTCTGCTAACATGCCATCATCTGGTGGCACTGACACTGCCAGTGCCACGGGAAGCAGTCAAGCTGGGGGTGCCTCGAGAAAGGTCCCTGCAAAGCTTTGGATGGGCGCAGAGACCGTGGTCTTTTTAAAATGGTGGACAAGTGAGGGCGTGCAGGCCCATCTGCAGAATCACTTCTGCAATGAGGTCACCTACAGCTGGATCTCCAAACAAGATGACTCTCTGTGGGTACCAGCACACTGCCAACCAATGCAAGGAGAGGTTGCAGCACCTTTTTATTTTTTAAAGTGACCTCTCTGGTGTGGAACTCAGGATGATGACCCACTATGACATGCTGGGATGTGTGCTGAGTGCAGGGGGAGAGAAAGTTAAGTTATTTGGCAACCATGGAGAAGGGAATTGCAAGCAGGGCTCCACAGGACCCCCACCCCAAAACTGCCCACATACAGTACAATGCCTAGGGATTTAAAGGGGGGGGAGTGTCCCACCATACACACATACAACCCATGTGGATGTGCCCCTCTGCTGTCAAGTAATTAGTGTGTGATTCAATATTCTGTGGCAGTTTTATTGAGCGGACTTAGGTGGGAGTACAGTGAGGAAGGGGTTAAACGCATCGGCCCAATGAAGCTGGCCAGCAAAGCTGAAGTGAGCCAAGTGCGACTGACATGCTCCCTTGGGGACTGCAGCCAATGGCAGCTGCCCAGATGATGTGCTGATGCCCCAGAATTTTCCTTTCCTTTTGCTTCTTTCTTTGAAGAAAGTCATAGAATACCAACAGCTATTAGCCCAGATAGCTAAATGAAACCTCCATGTTTAGAGGCAGTATTCTCCCAATACCCAATGTGGAGACATTCAATGGGAGAGTGTCACAATATATGCTCATAATTTTGCAAATGAATACTTTGCACTGAGCTTTGTCAAGACTGATCAAGCAGAAATTAATCAGGATAATCTCTAGCAAGTGATTGGGGAAGCTGCACGTGTTGAATTTCTGTCTGGGCACATCTATCCCCAGCCCAATGTTGGGCAAAATGACCGAGGCAAAGTGTGGATACAGGAAATCTAATTTGTAAAGCCAGCATAATATATGAGACTGTGCAAAGTGTTCCTGCTTTCACCATCTAAATTTGTAATTTCCATGTTGTTGTTGTTGTTGTTAATTTGATTTCTATACCACCCTTCCAAAAATGGCTCACGGTGGTTTACACAGAGAAATAATAAATAAGTAAGATAGATCCCTGTCCCCAAAGGGCTCACAATCTAAAAAGAAACATAAGACAGACACCAGCGACAGTCACTGGAGGTACTGTGCTGGGGGTGGATCGGGCCAGTTACTCTCCCTCTGTGTTGGAGCACGTGTGAGAATTGTAGGCACTTTTATCTTGAAGTGAAAGCTTTTTTTTTTAGCAGGAACAATGGGAGATTCCAGGGTGGAAGTGCCATGAATAGCATTCCCTTGTATCTCTTCTTATCTGCATAAGTAGTCTGGAAATTGACAGTCACTAAATAAGTAGATAGTTCCTTGTTTGCGCCTAGTGAATCCTGACGGTGACTATACCCTCTGTATTTCTGCTGTGTTTATTGAGATTTTGTCCACATGAGTAAAAGCCCGGGAGCATGCTGCTGTTCAGCATTTTACAGAGGACCTCATTACTTTGAACACTGCATTTTCATGTAGTTTTCACAGTGATACTAACGTTGCTCTCTCCCGCCCCCCGCCCCCCACCCTGGATCCCTGAAAAACATTAATCATAGAACTGGCCAGAGCCCAGCTTCTGTCTTAACTTCTTCCAGTGTTGACCTGCTCCTGCACTACATTTTTAATTAACCTTGGAACAGCAAAGGAGGGTATTTTCTCCAAATTCAGGCCATATTTTATGGGAATGACGACAAGCTAATTAAGTTAATTCTTAAGACACCGTTTTGTGAGATGAGGCTAAGGTTGGCTTCCTCTTCAACGTGCAGTGATGGGTTGATTAAAAAATAATTACTACTTTGCCAAGGACAAGAACATGAACTTAATTAAAAGAATGAGGTGTAACCTAGATGAAGCTCATCGGATTGTACTTTGCAGTCAGCTCTCTGCCTCAAAACTTCAATTCAGTTTGTCTCTTTCTTTACACATGTTTGGGAATCACACATACACACAATCACAGTCACACACTTCTCTTCTTCTGCCAGCACAGAAAGGCAACAGAGGATAATCTTGGCATGCATTTTGGGCTGTTATTCTTTAGAACTGCTTGACTGAAACATATGTCCACTGGTAGACACTTGTTTACTTACTCCTTACTTAGGTAAGTGAGATTAAATCATGTCATATTTTCCGATCTGTAGCATCTCTGATATGAGTCACTGTGTTCTCTGCTCATCTCTAGTAGTCTAATAAACTAGATTCTCAACGTTGGGCCCCAAGATGTTATTGGACTTCAATTCCCATAATCCCCAGCCCCAATGTGGCCTTTGGTTGGGGATTTGGGGAGTTGAAGTCCAATAACATCTGGGGACCCAACATTGAGAATCCCTGATCTAGACTAACCTCTTAAGAAAGTCCAAGTTGGACCATCTTCCACTGGTTTGGAAGGGTTTCTCTAGCATTTCAGATAACACTTCTATTTTTGTATGACCTCACTAGCTTCACAAAAGGCACCCATGATGCCCAGTTTTCTCATTCAGCATTGAAAAGAAATAGGAATGTGGCATCCACTGTTCAAGCAGTAGTGAAAGCCCTATTGCCTTGCTCTAAGACATCACAACAAAACACATTACCAAGGAAGTACTGCAGGGCTCTTATATAACTTCCATTCATTTCATTGGTGTTTGTGAAGAAGTATTCAATGGACTGTTGACCGTGCGCTCTTCCTATTTGTAATCTTTACTTATCAAAATCATTCTTCTTTGTTATTTCCAACCAGCAGATTCTTCTTATGCTGGTGGAATAAGATAAGTGAACCTGTCAGTTCAATGGGCAAAGAAGTCAACTGACTGCCTGTTATTTTGCTGCCTCTGAATTGCTTGTCACATTAGTACAGAAGGTTTTCTTTTGCTTTTTGAGCATGTATCCTCTTCAAGCTGGTGGCTATAGGCCACCTCCAGCCTCAGAAGCAAGATGCCTCTCAATACCAGTTGCAGGGGAACAACAGCAGGAGAGAAGGCTCTTGCCTGTGGGTTTCTCAGGGCATCTAGTGCACAGTTTCTCAACCACTGGTCCCTGGACCGCTACCGGTCCGCAAAGGGTTGAGTGCCGGTCCCTGACTGGGAGTCAACCCCCCCCCACCAAAAAAACCCAACTGCAATCAAGGCACTCACTTCCTCAATTTTGCACATGGCACGGAAAAGGAAGAGGAGGAGTATCACAGAGGCATGGGACCCTGCTTCTGCCTTGCCTCCACGTGCTGCTGAGATCTTCCTACATCTATCTTATTCCCTATCTTTACAGCTTCAAACTGTATGAGGTGTGGGGGCATGTAGGAAAACATATGGCAGTGGGTGCCACTTGAAGGGCTGCTGATTCTTATTTGTTCATTGTTTGCAGCCAAAGGTTGATTGACTGAAACCCAGCTGCCTAGTGCGGCCGAGGTGCCTTGAAAGGGAACGCTGTCTCCCTCTTGCATCGGTGGGGCGTTATGGTCCCTCGGCCCCCTGTAACCCCCTGGTCTGCACTGCCGGTGGAAGACGGAAGTCCTTTTTGTGACCTTGCCAGGGGGTGGAACCTCTGGTCGGGATCATGCCGTGGTGAGGGCTAGGCGGCGGAGGGAGGGAGGAGGACCTCCTTGGCTTGGACTTTGCAGAAAGGGAGTGCAGGTGGACCTTCCTCAGAGGAGGGGGAGCAAGCTTGCGTACCAATGAGGGCTAAGTGGCGGAGGGAGGCAGCGTGGTGTGGGGGAGAGGCAAGATACCATTTTGTGCATTCATGCAAAAGGGTCATTGGATGAATGGCACTGGAATGAAGTGATCCTGGGGATTTGATGCCCAGTGCGGTTCGTGTCCGATCCCAACTGATTTAAAACCAGCTGCCTGTTGTGGCCAAGGCAGCTTGAGAGGGAAGGCGGTTTCCCTTTTGCATTGGTGGGGCATTGTGGTCCCTCGGCCCCCTATAACCCCCTGGTCTGCACCGCCAGTGGAAGACAGCAGTCTCCTTTATGACCTCTCCAGGTGGCGGGGGGACAGCCTCTGGCCAGGATCATGCCGCAGTGAGAGCTAAGTGGTGGAGGAAGGGAGGAGGGCTGCCTTGGCTTGCCTCACAGCTACACACGGTCAGCATGTGGGACTACGTGAGCTGCGTGGCCCCAAAGGCAGGCTGGTGTGATTGGCACATGCAGGAGAGTTGGGAGGGGGGCGCAGAGGCACACGCTGTGAGAGAGGATGGGGGAACACCTGCTACACTCTGGTGCGCAAGCACAGCAGTGTTAGCTCTTGGACCCAGGCGATCTTCCAAACGCAGTCTGGTGCACCATTGCCTTGCCCACCCTGAACAGTGCCTCATCTCCCCAGCGAGGAAGACGAGGCATCCACCACTACAACACCCCGCGCCCACGCCATCTCAGAATCGCCCCCTTCCCTTTAATTCCAGGTCCCCACTGCTCTTCTTCACATTTTCTTTCCCCATTAAAAAACACCCATCCCCAGCACCTGCCACGTAACCATTTTTAAGGAGTTTTGGAGGAGCTGTGTGGGTTTCATTAGATCCGCCTCACAAAGTGCACATCTAAGAGCAGGATCCAGATCAAGCCAGGTGATCATGACCAAGCATCATCGACACAAATTAGAGATGACTAAATTAATTTAATTGGTTGTCCTGACTAATGTTGTCTTGATCCGGCCCTGCAACTACACAACTCCTGCTAAAACTCCACATGCATCATGAGAGGGTTAAACTGTAGACTTCGGGCTCTGCTGACAACTTGCCCAGCTCTCCTCTCCTCACTTCCTTTTTGCTTTGCTTGACATCCAGCCTGATGAAGAGTTTTGGGGAATTTAAAAGCTTGCTTGTGTGTTGTTTTCGTTGGCCCCGTGCAGCTTTTGAATTTTTCTAGTGGCCCAACATCCCCTCTCCATTGAGTAATCACAAGCACCCCCACCCCGCACATACTGAAGACATACTGGAGACTGGAGACATACTGGTGAACAAATATTTCACCCAGGCTTTTAGATTCAGGGGTTCTCAACCTTGGGTCCCCAGATGTTGGTGGACTTCAACTCCCATAATCCCCAGCCATAATGGCCAAATGCCATTGTGGTTGGGGGTTATGGGAATTTAAGTCCACCAACATCTGGGGACCCAAGGTTGAGAACCCCTAATATTCCATGTTTGCAAAAGATTCCTAATTTAATTATTTTAATGCTTATATTATTTTAATTATAAACTTCCCAGAAATGCAAGTTTTGGGCAGTATAAAAGTCAGATAGATAGATAGATAGATAGATAGATAGATAGATAGATAGATAGATAGATAGATAAACTTAAACTTGAAACCCCTTTACTAACTGCTGGTCCGGGAAACTGTGCATGAACAAAGTAGCGGTCCTTGAAACTCTGCACGAAGAATTTAGCGGTCCTTGACTCCAAAAAGGTTGAGAAACACTGATCTAGTGGGCCACTGTGTGTAACAGTATGCTGGACTAGATAGGACTTGGTCCTATTCTTATGTTCTTATGTTAAGCTGCATTACCCATATGGCAACATCTGTCCCTCATCAGGCATACATCCTTCTTCTCCTAGCATGGTCAAATCTATTTGTCATTTGTGGTCAGCTCTGGTCAAGCAAAAAGGGAGGTAGAGACCAGGCTGCACAAAGGAAAGGAAGTAGCCCTGCTGCCTGTTGGCACATTCTCATGGCCTTG
Organism: Hemicordylus capensis; assembly: GCF_027244095.1. Taxonomy (NCBI): domain Eukaryota; kingdom Metazoa; phylum Chordata; class Lepidosauria; order Squamata; family Cordylidae; genus Hemicordylus; species Hemicordylus capensis. The sequence continues at coordinate 385,792,873 of NC_069658.1, forward strand.
ATTTGGGTTGAGGCAATGGATCTCTGAGGTGCACATGCACCACACACAAATATTTTCAGATATTGTGGTACACCATATCTTGGCACAAGGAGTGGGGAAAAGAGGACAGCCAAACTCTGTGCCAATAGCTGTGAGCTGCCTGAAGACAGACTGGAGACAAATTATATATTTCTGAGATGGAAATTTTACTTTCAACGATGTCTTGTTCAGGATTTGGAGGAAGGAAAGCCTCATTGGCATCATTTTCTAACTTGAGTTTTAGCCACAACAGCCAGGCATAAGTATCTCTGCTACTTTGTGTTTAATTAATGCTTGTGTTTAATTGTTTGGCTTATAACTGGCTGGTTAGCATAATTTATGTGTTTGTTTGTTTGTTTGTTTGTTTGTTTGTTTGACTATTGACGTGGTCAAATGCTCAGCCTGATAAGGAAGGTGGTAGAGGCCAAGAGAAGACAAAGGACTGGAGAGAGCAAAAAATCTGAAACCCATGACATTTACTCTGCAGGAGTCTCATTGCCATCCACAGAACTATGGTATTCTAAAGGAAGTTGTGAGTGGCTTGCACCCATAATGAAATGAAACCCTGCCAGCCCCAGCCCCAACCCCGCTCAGCAGACAGAGGTAAGAAGTAATTAGACTCCTTCACTGCCTGTCATCTTCTCATCACTGGGTTCTTGGTGTCTGCAGCCCAAAGTCTGTAACACAGCGGCTGACAGGTATCACACCCAAAGGACGTTATCAAAGATTCCCCATCCTGCCTAAGCTCCATTGCAATTATTAAGGATAAAAGGATATTATCCCTGTTCACCACTGGGGAGCAGGTGCAGCTTTCTGCAGGGCCCAGCAGGCATCTTCCCTGTGTTTGAATGTGTGTGGGCCTCACACTTGGACCTTGGGGAGATCAGATGGGGCCTCTTGCTGGAGAGGTTTGTGCAACAATAGTTGGGTTGTCCAGTTAATTGACATCATCACAAAGGGGCAGAATACATTTCAGTTCATCACGGGATATATTAGGCTATGGTAACTGAAACTAGCATGCTTCTGATGAGCTTGTCATCTAGATGACATGCCAAGCATGATGTTCCACTGAGAGCGACTCCAGTCCGTACAGCTCCTTCTGCCACACCCAGCAACTCCTGGCCATTCAAGCCTCAGCTGCAATGGTATATGGTAAAGATGAGTGGAGGGGGTCCTGGTTTAATTGGAAAAGCATCCATAGCATTGATAGGAACCAAGAAAACTACATTTTCAATTATTATAGCCATGAGCAAATTTGGATGCTGATATTATATATATCCACAGGCAAGAGAACATCTCCTAAAACACACACGCATGCACGTGTGTGCACACACACACACACACACATTTTAAATATGATCTATATGGTGGCCCACATTCTCCACAGCTTTACAAGGGCAGAGCAGGAACTCTGCCCTCTCATGGAGCCAGGACACTAGCTGCACTGTGCACGAGGAGGGGAATTGGAAAGCAATTTTTGCTTCTCACCCCTCCCCTCAAAATCTCAGTTCACTGTGGGAAATATGTCCCTGAAGGCTGCATAAGCCACAGAGACATATTCCTGGCAGTGAACAAGGCTTTGGGAGGGGCAAAAATTGCTTCCTGATACCTCGCTGTGCACTGGGCTGTGAGGTAAGCCTTCAGCACAGCACACAGCTAATGTCAGGGCCCAATGTGGAAGCGGAGGTCTTACTCCATTGTCATAAGGCTGTGGAGAATGTGGGCCAGTGTCTGAAATGTTCATATTACTTAAGTAGAGGGTGAAGCTATAGCTCAATGGTAGATCATCTGCTTTGCTTGCAGAAAGGCCCAGGTTAAATCACTTGCATCTCCAGGTAGGGATGGAAAAAACTCCTGCCTGCAACCTTGGAGAGCCACTGCCATTCAGTGTATAGACCATACTCAGCTAGATGGACCAATTGTCTTACTCAGTATAAGGAAGCATCCTATATTCCTAAGTAATGGAATCATTATTTCTTGGACATCTTTTTCTGCATGTAATGTCTAAGTGCAGAAACACAGTTCTTTTTGCCTAGAGTTGGCCTGCTCAACTTTGGACTTTGGTCCCACCAACTGTTTTTGGATCACAGCTCCCATAATCCCCATCCAGAGTGGCCAATAGCCAGGGATGATGGGAGTTGTAGGACAACTTCTGCAGGAGTGCCGAAATTTAGCAGGCCTGGTCTAGAGCCATTAGAAGTGGACAATATATACAGTAAATGTAATAGACAGACAGATAATGTGGCACAACTGGCGAATCAGCCAAAGCTGATAGAAAGCACTCCTGGCCATAGCCTCCACCAGAGATACCAGGGTAAGGCCTGGGCCCAGAGGTGAGAGAGCCAGAGGTTCCATTTTGTGGTTGTCCAAAGGCATGGAAATCTGCCAAAAAGGGGTATGGGGTGAGAAGATGGGCACTTTGTGGAGATGTCTCCACAAATCAAATGATGAAGAAGTATTTGCTCAAGGACATGGACCCCTGGTGACATCATAAATTGGGCAAACTGCTAGTTTCCCTACAAAAAGAACACTTCAGGGGAGTTATCCGGGGTCTCGATTGAAAGACAACCCCTGGAATTCTTGAGTGACTGTGCTCTAATTTTTGTACAAATTAGTAGGGGAAGGGCAGCCCAGTCCCTTCCTCTTGGGTGCAAGTATGGCATTCACTCATGAGAAGTAACCATCTTGGGGTAGGTTGGGCTGGATTGCTAATAATGTATGATGACGCTCCTTCTCCCATGGACCACTCTCTCATGAGAGTGACAGGCCACAGAGACACGCATGAGGGCAGGAGGGCTGTCACCACCCAGCCACATTGCTAGATCTATGCAAGCCCCAGGGAAGGGTCATTTCCAGGGAGGGGCTCCTTTGCCCTGAAAATGGAGGTTTCCCAACCCAGGTTGGAAGATCATCTGTGGGACGGATTCCTGGTTTCAGAATATAACCTCAGGCTCGTCAACCTACAGTTTGGCATTATGTGTGAAGGCAGCCTACATGACCAATGCCAAGCAAATGGGACAATCACTAATCTTTCTGCCAAAAAGTTGTGATCTCTTGTGATTCTCTTAAGTTGTTACATTTAATTGCCCCTTAATAGTTCTGCTAAGCCTATACAGAACTATTTTTTCATCTCATTATTTTCATTTATTCCCGAGCATGCCAAATTATGATTGTAATGTATACATAACATTACATTAACAAACATATACGCCCAAGGAAAAGGCTCCTTCTTTTTGGCTCCCAAAGAAATGCAGTGTGGTGGGTGGGGGCAGAGTTGCATCTGACTTCCAATGAGGACAAATCATGCTGTGTGGTGGTGCAGTGTCAGAATGCTCAGGTGAGGGCCAGGTGACATCATCAGGTGGGAGCTATATCAGCAACCCCTACCCTGATGCTGGCCACCTTCTGATTTAGCATGACACCCTCCCATTTGTCTGTGTGGGAAAGCTCATCACTGTTAAAGCTGAGTAGGTCTATTGGATCTCCACCTTGATTTTCTTGGCTGGAAATTTATGTTTGCCTACAGACTGATGTGTTTCATGGCCGTGGTGATCTTAATTGTGGATGCCTTTAGAAATGGCAGGTGAGTGCAGGTACTGGGGGAATTACCACAAGCATCATCTTTGGTGAACAACTGGAGGCCTATAATAGGGAAACTGAGGTCTTCATGGTACAGCCTCGCAGGGCTTTATGGCCCAGGGGTGTCTAGGAATGGTCCCCCTTTTGGAGATTTGCTGTCAGAAAAGGTGGCATCAGATTCCATACTCACTAGTGCCCTCCAGTGGGAACCCAATATATTATTCTCCCAACTTCCAGGCTCTTTTCTGTCTCCGTCCCGAGGCCTGACATTGGATCCACTATAGGCAGGAAGAGTATCCGAGAGTTCCTGTATCAGTATCAATGTTCCCTGGTCTGGTGTGTGCCTCTGTACTCTAGTGCCTGACTTCCATTGTGACTCCTGGCCTGTCTCTTGACTTCAGCTCCTGTCTGTTCCTACTGGCTTCTGACTCTCCACCTGTTTGACCCTTGGCATGACTAACTGCCAACTCTGCTTTGCCCTTCAGAACTGACAGACCATCGGTGCCAACACCTTGCCTGCTTCTGACCCTGCCTCCTATTGTAATCTTCTGATTCTGTGATGGACCTGCTTGGTGACCCTCTGGCATGTATTGGGTCTCTGACTTCTGCCTCAACTACTTGGTGTGATCCTTTGAACCTCTGCACCTGTGTCCAGGGTGGACCCTGCTTAGCAAAGGGGACAATTCATGCTTGCCACCACAAGACTTGCTCTCCTCCTGCAAGACCAGATCTCTGCCCTAACTGTGCTTTAGGTTTGCCTCACAATGCAACATGGGGGGGAAAGTGATGGGGAGGCAATTTTTGCTTCTTTCCCCTCCTCACAAAAGCCCATTTTGCATCCAGGAATATGTCCATGAAGTCCACACAGTATGTACAAAAGCCTTGTGCACATATGTATATGCTGGGTATAAATATATTTATTAATTATTATTTATTTATTCAATTTCTATACTGCCCTTCCAAAAATGGTTCAGGGTGGTTTACATTAAAACAAAACAATTAAAACCAATTAACAGTTAAAAACAGAGACTATAAAACACCATAAAACAATTAACAGTTCAAACATTCAAAACAGTTTTAAAACCCTGGAAAAACATTGTCAGTAGCATTTTGAACTAACTGAAGTTTCCAAACTATGTTCAAATCCAGCCCCACGTAGAGTCCATTGCAATAGTCAAGCCTGGAGCTTACCAGCTGAGGCACCACTATTTTGAGGTCCTCCTCTTCAAGGAACAGATGAAGCTGTCAAATCAGCCGAAGCTGATAGAAAGCACTCCTGGTCATAGCCTCCACCTGATATACCAGGGTGAGGCCTGGGTCCAGGAGTACTCCCAAGCTCCATACCTGCTCCTTCAGGGGGAGTGTAACCCCATCCAGCACAGGAAGATCTATTTCCACTCTCAGATTCTGAACCTCTACAATAAGCACTTCCGTCTTGCTTGGATTCAGTTTCAATTTTTTCTCCCTCATCCAGCCCATTACTGCCTATAGGGAGGCATTTAGGGGATGAATGCCATTTCCTGATGATGCAGATGAAAAGGAGAAGTAGATTTGGGTGTCATCAGCATACTGATAACACCCAGCACCAAATCTCCTGATGACCTTGCCCAGTGGTGTCATATATGTGAATGTATCTATGTACACATATGGTTAAGGCATATGTACTTATACACCCTGGCCCATATGTTGTATAGCATAGTGCAGGTGGTGTCAATCTACCCACACTGCTGTGGGCTCACAGTAAAGCACTGGCAGTCTTGCGATTTTGAGCCGGAGTGTGAATCTTTAAAATAGAACTCCTATACTCTGGAAACACATGTTAGACCAGAAACATGTCACTTGACTGTCAGCAATATTTTTCTGATCCAACTAGCACTTTTGGAGCGTGGGAGCATTCCTTGAGGTGTTTGCATTCTTGCATAAAAGCTCAAGACTGTTGGTGCTTCTCTACCGGCCTAGAACGGCATGGCTGGATTGGCACCCTGTGTTGTGCTGTGCTGGATGTTAATCAGTGACTATTACATTGGAATGATTGTGCCTTTTGTTAGAATACTACATGAAAGTGAAACAAAACACAGTATATATGTTTTCAAAAGCTCTTATTTAACTGTTAAGGTTTGGCCTGCAGTGTGTGCAAATACTTTCAGTCCTATCATAATAGTGTTGTAATTATCGGTCCATAATATATTTTAAAAACAGCTTCCGATATAACTAGTAAGTGATCAAAAACTGCAGTGATATTATACAAGAAACTGGAAATTCGGTTTAAACCATTATTTTTGTAATTCACCTTGCCTGGGTTATATATTTTAGTTCCCATATATGCTTTCCTAAAAGTTTCCTTTGGGGCATGGATCTATGTGCACATTTTGGGCAATGAATTCATCCCCCTGCAATCCAGCCCAGGGTGCTCAAAGCAGAGTAACCTAGCTTTCAAACCCTGCTCTTAACCATGATAGGAGTAGATGAGAGCTCTCCTAGTTTGCTTGGGATCCATCAGGCATGTAAACAGTAGAGAGGCTACTGTGGGTCCTGCGGCTGCCATCCCTGGATGTGCCACTCTGCACAGCACACTTGATGATCCTGTAGCTGATTCAGCAAGAAGTGGCTGGATCCACTCCCTGCTCCTTTGTGGCCAGTTAGAGAGCAGCTGCTGATATCTTGAGGCTTTCCAGTCTGCTGGCAGTGCAAAGCATGCTGGGAAGGCCTGCTAGGTCTTGGAGGACTTTCCATGCTTGCAGCTCCCAGTTTCAACAATGGGTACCTTGCCTGGCTTAATTACATATTTCCTGGGTTTGCTGACCCCAACAGAGGTCTGTGTGCTGCTACTGAGGTAGGGCAATCCAATCCTCCAATCCACCCCCTAATGGCCATGTGAACAGGCCTTATATCTGCCATTCCAAAGACTGACAGAGCAACAACTTTATATGCCAGATGATATCAGTATAAAAAGGTATGTTGTTTTCAGTTCAAAGGGGTATGGCAACATCAATCACAATTAAGAGATGAAGAGAATTCTTGTTATGATTTTGGCTTTGATCTCAAGAGCAAAATAAAAGATATGTAATCCAATCCGAAGCACTACATGTACTCTAATGTACATATACAGGGAATTCCTCATGCTTCGGTTTCCCAGTTCACTTCAGAGGATGGAACAGACTCCTGAGCAGGCATGAAGAAAAAGCAAATAAATTTCTGAGCTAGAGAAAAAAATGTTTAAATTTAGATTAACTCTGGGCAAGGAAGAGCCCCAAGACAATCACAGAAAACATTGACTTACATGATGCACAACACTATGGAGCCATAACAGCTCACCCCAGGACTGCTGAGAACTTGTAAATAGCCCAACACCGTAGATAATGGGCAGTGGTGCAAGCAGCACTTCTGCAGTTTCTCCCATTCGTGGCAATTATGAGTCTGCCACAGCCCCGGGGTGTAACGTTGCAGCTCTTCACTGCTGCACACAGTGTAAACCACCATTTGTAATAATGAGAGAGGAGAAAGAGAGGACAATACTAATTAGATCCACACACTTCTGTTGGCTAAGGGTGTTTTTGAAAATATATCACAATATCCATGGTGTCCTCTAGGTTACAGAAAGTGATCTCTATGGGGCGGAAACATTTTGTGCTTGCTAGGATTGACTAGTGGGCACCCAAAGTGGGCAGAGTGGCACCCAGCTGTTCATCAGGCATGGGGTAGGGAGAGGCTGTCCCCAGGCATCTTTGCTTCCCAAGGTGTCCTCTAAGTTACAGGAGGTGATCTCTATGAAAAGGAAGTGATCTCTATGAAGATCACTTTGCTGCTTGCTAGGGTGGACACTCAGGCTGACTGGTGGGTACCCAAAGTAGGCAGCAAGCAACACATTTTGTTCGAGAGAGAGAGACAAAAAACTTTGGTTGCCCACCAGTCAGCCTGGGAGACTTTTTGTTGAAAAGTGGTATATAAATATTTGTTGTATTCGTATTTATAATAATGAGAGAGGAGAAAGAGGACAACACTGATTATATCCACACTATATAAGTGTGGAATGTGTTGGCTAAAGCTGTTTTTGAAAATATATCACAATATCTATGTGCTAATGGAGTTTTTTCTAGTTGTTTTTTCTAGTTGTTGAAGGACATGTGTGGCTTCCTCAAATCCCATAAGGAGTCATAAAGGTAACTTCAAATATTTCACTCAGGGTGGGTTTATGGATGCAACAGGATGAGTTGGAAATGAGGAGGTAGAGTTCTTAGATGGTAAAATTGGCTGTACCACTTCAGACTGTATTCTTATGATAGATAGCGAGATAGAGATACAGAGATAACTAACTGGACTGGGCACAGAACATCTGTGCCTCTAAATCGCTGCTGCCGCCACTGAACACACACACACCCTCCGCGATTTTCTTCCCCGCCCACCTGTGCCACCATTTCCCTGCCCACCTGCCCACCTGCCAGCCTCTGCCACTGTTTCCCTCCTCTTGCTTCTCCCCACCCGCCCGCTGGCCACTACTTCCCCCGCCCGCCTGCTCATTGCTGCTGCCGCCACCACCATTTTCTGCCCTCCCTCCCTCCCTCATACCCCCGCTGGCTGGCCAGCTGCCACCGCCACTGCCCTTCGCTGCCATTTTGTTTCCCCACCTGCCAGCCAGCTGCCCCCACCACCATTTTCTTCTCTCCCACTCATCACTAGCTGCTCACAAATTCTCACGAGAGCTCTCACACATGGGATTAGCAACAGGTATGCCTATAAGACATATATATATAAAGATTCTCTAAGGCATACCCATGGCTAATCCTGTGCCTGGCAGCTATCGTGAGCATTCGCGAGAGAAGCACCATGGTGATTGGGCAGTGGGGATTCCTTATGCAGACAGGGAGGAGAAGCCTGTGGCACCATGGTGATTGGGCAGTGAGTATTCCATATGCATATGGCAGTGGGGATTCCATAGGGAGGAGGAGCCTGTGATGGTTAAGGTCAGTTGGAATGCAACTGTTACTGTCGGAAGATGTTCTTAATTGTAGAGGAGAGGAATCTCTATATAAAAGGATAGTAGGCAGAGGTCTGCAAAGAAAGGGGTTGTGAGGGAGGAATGAGCCCCTTCAGGAGAAGGAGGATGCCATTGTGTGAATTAGATGAGGAAACAAGATGAGCAAGATCTGCTAACTCAGGAGAGAGAGAGAGAGAGAGAGAGAGAGAGAGAGAGAGAGAGAGAGAGAGAGAGAGAGAGAGAGAGAGAGAGAGAGAGAGAGAATACCCGGGCCTTTCAGCACCTGAGAGGAATGAGCGACCATGGCAGCAGCGGCAACAAGGAAGGGCCCAGTGAACCACTGCTGCTGTTTGGGGCTACCAGGTCCTGTCAGTGGCCTGAGGGGAATGAGCGGCCATGGTGGTGGTGGCAGCGAGGAAGGGCCCAGTCTGCTGATGCTGCGCCTATGGGGAAGAGCAGGAACAGGGCTCAGTGAAGGTGGGGAGGTCTCTGGGGATAGGGGGCTGCAGCTTGGCCAATAGATGCCAGCAACGCTGCAGCTGCAACCAAGAGGGGTGAGAAGTGTCGAGTAAAGAGATGGAGGAGTCACCAAGAGGGGTGTGGGGGATAGAAGCAACAGGATGGAGGAGGAAGAGGAGCAGTAGTGTGGCTTAGGTAAGGGTGGAGAGATCTCTGAGGTGAGGGGGGCTGTGGCAGGGGGTGAGGGGAGCAATCAAGTACTAGCACGCAGATGCTCTGCGTGGGTTAAGCTAGTTATTCTTAATAGTTATATACTGCTTTCCAACAAAGTTCACAAAGTGGTGTATATTGAAAAGAAATATGAAATAAGATTATTCCCTGTCCCAAAAGGGTTCACAATCTAAAACAAAATACAAGATAGGCACCAGGAACAGCTGCTGGAATGATGCTGTGTTAGGATTGGAGGGGGAAACTTATGCTCCCTTTGCTGTAGGTGAGAGAATAAAACTCCATGCTTTTTTAAATAAAACATCCTTGCAGGAAGAAAACTAGCACAGAAGAAAGAGGGTTGAGCTGGAATCTTTCTCCATTATATAAGAACATAAGAACAGCCCTGCTGGATCAGGCCCAAGGCCCATCTAGTCCAGCATCCTGTTTCACACAGTGGCCTACCAGATGCCGCTGGAAGCCTACAGGAAGGAGTTGAGGGCATGCCTTCTCTCCTCCTGTTACTCCTCGCAGCTGGTACTCAGAGGCATCCTGCCTTTGAGGCTAGAGGTGGCCTATAGCCCTCCAACTAGTAGCCAATGATAGACCTCTCCTCCATGAAGTTATCCAGATCCCCCTTAAAGCCTTCCAGGTTGTTGGCTGTCACCATATCTTGTGGTAGAGAATTCCTCAAGTTGATTATGTGTTGTGTGAAAAAGTACTTCCGTTTGTTGGTCCTAAATTTCCCGGCAATTAATTTCATGGGATGACCCCTGGTTCTAGTGTTATGTGAGAGGGAGAAGAATTTCTCTCTGTCCACTTTCTCCACACCATGCATGATTTTATAGACCTCTATCATGTCTCCCCACAGTCGTCTTTTTTCTAAACTAAATAGCCCCAGGTGTTGTAGCCTTGCCTCATAAGAAAGGTGCTCTAGGCCCCTGATCATCTTGGTTGCCCTCTTCTGCACCTTTTCCAGTTCGACAATGTCCTTTTTAGATGTGGTGACTAGGGATGTGCATTTCGTTTCGGGCACAGATCGTTCTGTGCCCGAAACAACAAATTTCGGGTGATTCGGAGCCGATCCGAATCACCCCTGAGGACCCCCGAAATTTTCTGTGCCCGATCCGAATCACCCCTATTTCGTGAAAAAAAAATTGGGTGATTCAGACCTCTGTGGGCATGTCTGCAGCCTCCATTTTGTGGCTGCAGAATTGCCTTCTTCTTCCCCCTCCATTTTCATTCTGACAACTCTTTGAATTTCCCGCCTTTTTCTCTCCATTGACTTCAATGCAAAAAAATTTTCCCATTCACCTCCATTGAAAATAAAAGTTCCTACCTGCAGAGGAAAATGACCAAATAAGGTTTGGATAGTAAATCACACCCTCCCATTGGCCAGGTACAGGTGGAGGTAGGGTCAAGGGTGGGGGTGATTTTTGGAGGGCTTTGCAGGAGGGTATTTAAGGGGCCACCAGTAGCCATTTTCTTCCTTTCTGCTGCCTTGCATGGGAGAAGAGACACAAGAGAGAGATCTGCTGCCTTGCTTAGTAAGTCTTGCCTCCATTTTTATTTTGGATTTTTGTGGATGCTGTTTTTCTGCATTTACGCCAGTGCTCTGCCTTGTTGGTTGGTTTTCTGCTTTATTTAAGCAATTTTTTAAATAAAGAGAGAAGAGGGTGGAAATTTTTTTTAAAGAAACCTCTGCCTTGCAGAGGTTTCCCACTGCTCATTTTTAAATCCTTGTTGGGGCTAGAAGAGGGGGAGAATTTTTTTTTTTTTAAGGAAACCTCTTCCTTTCAAGGGCAAACCGCTTTTCAATTTTTAATCCATTTTTGGATTAAAAGAGGGTGAGATTTTTTTTTTTTTAAGAAACCTCTGCCTTGCAGAGGCAAACCCTCTGCTCATTTTTTAATCCTTGTTGGGGCTAGAAGAGGGGGAGATTTTTTTTTAAGGAAAGGAAACCTCTTCCTTGCAGAGCAAACCTCTTCTCATTTTTTTTAATCCTTTTTTGTGAAGAGAAGAGGAATAGATTTTAGATTTTTTTTTTTAAACATCTGACTGGCTGCAAGCATTGCCAGCCTGCAGCCCTTGGTGGGAAAGGAGGGGTTTTTTTCTCATTTTGAATCCCCCCACCCTATTTTTTGCCAAACCACTTTTTTTTGCAATTTTTTTCTGCGGAGAGTCACTGCTGCCTGTCCCTGCCTGCCTGCCTGCCTGCACTCCAGGCCTGACTGTGTGACCACCAGACCAGACCCTCAGAGGTGGACGCCAGAGACCCGGCATTGGAGAAGCATACACCTGAGTGAGATTGGCCCAGCCATTTATATTTTACACACGCACACAACACACATACACACGCACGTCACACACGGCGTTCTAATCTGTAGTGTTCCGTTCCTTTAACTGTGCGGTTGGGGTTTATTAATTTTTCCCTGTTTTTAGGTTTTTGGGGTTTTCACTTTTCTCTATAAGTGTTGTGTGATAGTTGTAAGATTGGGTTTTAAATAAATAGTGTTTTAAATAAATAGGGTTTTAAAGTGTTGTGATAGTTGTAAGATTGGGTTTTAAATAAATAGTGTTTTAAATAAATAGGGTTTTAAATAACTAGGGTTTGTGTGTAGCCTTCCCCGGTAGCTAGCTATTAGGAGGAGGTTCAACTGTAGAGTAGCAGTAGACTGTAAGAGTGGCCTGGCCTAGTAGTGCTTCAACTTTATATTTCTGTTGCTGCTTTCGTGTATTTTGCAGAAATATTTTTTAAGGGCCTAGTCTGCCCACAGTTACTTTTCCATCTTGTTTGCCTGTGAAATTGACACGGAGATAATTTTTTGAAACATTTTTGTAACTGTGTGTTACTTTCAGACCACAGAGAGAGTAACTTTCCCTGTGGGTGGAGTGCGTTCGATACATTAGTAACAAGTTACTTGCAACAACTTCTCCATTCCATTCAAAGTGACCAACAGTCAGAGAAAGATAATATAACTAAACTTACTTTCACTTCTACTGACTAAGTGCACTGCACACTGTGTGCGCAAGGCTCCAGCCTTAAATAACTCCTCCTGCACCTGTGCACTGCACAGCAGCTGAGCTAATATTTTAATTTTTAATTTTTATATTTTTTTGTTGCACAGCCTGCTTCTGTTGTATCGCGCATCAAGTAACTCCCACTGTCTCCCAGTCCCTCTGTGACTGACTGTGCCGTGATACATTCATTGCACGGCAACTTCTGACTGGGATCTTGCAGCAACAGCATTTGTGCCAACAACAAGCCTTAAGCAAGGAGGCATTGTAAAGTCACCGGCGCCGCAGCACATCCACTGTTTTTCTGGCCCTCTAGTATACCTGCTGCCCCCTGAGACAACTACGCCTTCTTCACATTTTGAAATTTTTTAAAAAGTTTTTAAAAGCAATGGTTGGGAGGACAGCAGGAAAAGGGAGGGCGCAAGTAAGTGGGAGGCTTGTCTTCCCTACAGCTGGTCGTGGCAGGGGGCGGCAAGAGGGGCCTACTCCCCAAGTCACCCCCGGCCCTGCTTCGGCGCACAGGCTTGACTTCTTCTCGGGTCAGCCTGGCCCTATGCCAGGGCCTGCGGCCAGGCAGGATTTAGGGAGGGGGGTCTCCCAGATTGCCAGGGAAGAAGATCTTCCTGTGGCAGCTGAGGAGGTGGTGCTGGTGGAGGAGGTTGGCAGTCCAGCCAGATCCACCTTGCGGACCCCCCAAACGGTCACTATGGGGGTTGGTGGGGGGCTCAGTCTGGCATCTGAGGGGGCTCAGGAGGAGGGAATATCTTCTCCTGCCCCTGGGCCTTCCCATGCCAGCGCTGAGGGCATCGGTGGTGGTATGCCCGAGAAGGAACCAGCAAAAGTTCCACCAACAAAGTGACCTCGTGTCGCTGGGGAGTCTGGCAGTGTGGTCTGGGATCACTTTGAGCTTAGCCCTGGTGATCCCACCCATGCTGTGTGCACCCACTGCAAGGCACTGGTCAGCAGAGGCAGGGACCCTATGCACTTCACAACCTCGGGGCTGTGGTCTCACATGCGTCGGCGGCACCCAGGTGTGGAGACCTCTGCTGGCACTGGCAGTAGGCCCGGTGCCTCACCTGGTAGCAGAAGCAGTAGTAGTGACAGCAGCAGCAAGCGGCCAGCGGCTCCTGCCCACAGGCAGGAAAAGCTGACCGATCATCAGTGGGTGCAATCTCTTGGGAAGCGGTCTGATCGTCCAAAGCCTCATCTCGTGACTCGGGCCGTTGGTGAGATGATCGCTCTTGATGACCAGCCGTTCTCCATTGTCGACAATGTCGGCTTCCGGCGTCTGCTCCAGCTGCTTTCTCTGGAGTACAAGATCCCCTCAAGGACCACTTTCAGCAGGAGGGTGGTCCCCTCCCTGTACCGTGCGTGCAGGGGGGCCGTGTTGGCCAAGCTGCGTGCAGCTGGGCCAAACACCAGTGTGCCTTTCACTGCGGATATCTGGACTAGCCGCAGTGGGCTGCACACTGCCTTCATGTCCCTGACAGCCCATTGGTGGGGGCATGGGGGTGAGGGGACATCTGGCACTGCTGGTGCTGTATCCAGCTCCTCCCATGTATGCACGCCTTCTTGGGCAGTGTTGCATGTGGAGGCGATGGACACAGACCACACTTCAGATGAGTTGGCTGCCGTCATGGAGCGGCAGGTGGGGGCATGGCTGGCCGGGGAGCCAACCCTCTGCCGAGGCTTCATGGTGATGGACAACGCAGCCAACATCACCAAGGCTGCTAGGCGGGTTTACGGTGTGAACATCGCTTGCGCTGCGCACACCTTGAACCTCGTAGTGAAGGGTGCGCTTGGCCTCAAGGAGGTGCCGAAGAAGGCCAAGGAGCACCAGCGTGTTCAGGGCTCTTCTAGTAGTTTAGGTCAGGATCCTGCTGCTCCCGTGGCCGCCCTGGTGGAGCGTTGCCGCCAGGTAGCGGGCCACTTCCACCGGAGTGAAAAGGCAAGGCGCAAGCTCAAGGCCAGACAGATCGAGCTGGGCCTTCCTGAACACCAAATCCCCCAGGATGTTCCTACCCGGTGGAACTCCACTTTTCTCTTGCTCCGGCGCATGCATGAGCAAGAGGGAGCACTCAACAGCCTGGGGACGCATGGTTGCTTGGATCTGTGCAAGTCTCTCTATGATGACTGGCCGGTGATCCGCTAGCTGGTCTTAGTACTAGAGCCGTTCTATTCTGCTACGAATGACTTGTGTACTCAGACCGCCACGCTGAGCCTGGCTTTGCCCACTGCTATTCTCCCGGAGAAGGCAATGAGCGATCTCCAGACCACTCTGACCACTGGGGTTGCGATTGCCCTGGCAGGTCAGTTGAGGACTGGGGTAGTTGAGCGGCTCAAGACACCATGGGCCGCATCTGCATGGCATGTCCTGGCATGCATTTGTGACCGAAGGATGAAGGGCAGCGCTGTGCCTCCTGGTGAGCTGCCCAGGTGGAGGGACCTCCTGGTCGAACACGTGAAGCGTGAAGAGGAAAGGAGGCTAGGGATAGGTGATGCAGCAGACGACCAGGAGGAGGGGTCTTGGTCGCAGGCTGGCACTGCGCATCCCACCCCCAGCAGCAGCAGCAGCACTGCCACCACCCCCACTTCTTCCCAGTCCAGCAGCGTGGTTTCTCCGGCAGTGGGACCAGCAGAGCAGCCAGTGCGACCTCGAACCACCACCCGGTGGCTCAGGGGCTATGCTAGTCTCATGCCGGGGAGACGGGAGGAGCCTGTCCCTCGCCTCAGCCGTGCTGAGCAGACTGTTCTGCAGTACCTGGAGGAGGCGACGGAAGACGAGGAGAGTGAGCCGTTCCCCTTTTGGGCAATGCGTCACAAAGTCTGGCCGGACTTGGCGTCCGTTGCTGTCCGGTTTCTCTCTTGCCCGCCAACCAGCGTCTCAAGCGAGAGGTTGTTCTCCATGGCCGGGGACGTGGTGACTCCTCTGCGCTCAAGCCTGGATGCTAAGTTGGTCGAGCAGCTCGTCTTCTTGAAGGCCAACCTCCCCCTGCTGGGCTACCCCGAACTGGCCGTGGAGGGCGAGTGACTCGCGTCACACACACCCCATGCAGCGCCTCCCATGCCACGGCAGTTCATCCCGGCCAGAAGATGTGTCACAGTCCATCCCTCTAAGACCACCCTGCCACTAAAACATGCCCCTTAGTGCTGCTGGCACATCCAGACACGCATGCATACACAGGCACCGCTGCACTGTCAGCCTGGGATGGTGGACTGCCAGGTGAGTGCTCCCAGCATGAGGGAGGGTTTACCACAGATGTGGCAGAGAGAGACTACAACTCCCATTTCCCACTGTCTCGATGGCTGGCCACCATCAAGACTAGGGACAATGGGAGCTGTAGTCGCTGTCTCTGCAGAAGAAATCTGTGGTGGGGCCCCCCCTGATGCTGGGAGCACCCACTTGCCCAGTGCTGAAGGCTGGGCCGTAGGGCAGCGCACCATCCATCCACAACCTCAGAGACAGGCTGCTGCGTGTGCGTGGGGGGGGGGCACAGTCAGGATTGGAAGGGACATCCCTGGGGGAGAGTAGTGGCTCTGTGCAATGGGCCTGTGCCTCCTGGCGAGGGGGGCACACACACTGTCACTGAGAGGGCTTGCTGCTAATTGCTAGCCTGCTTGCCTGCTAAAACTGTCATCATTGCTTCCTCCCATGAACAATAGCATTGAAGCTGAAATCTAAAAAACGTCTGTCTGCTGCGTTTCTCAATGTGATGTGCTTATTTCTGATTTTGGCTTGCTGGTCAGGTGATGTTCTTTCTTAATCTTCATGCTCTCCTCTGTTCAAATCCAAATATGTGGTTTGCCTTTGTCTACTGAGCTATTAGGTTGTCGCCGCCGCCGCTGAGTGAGATGGTCTGCTCTGCTGCCGCCTGCTTTTTCTGGCCACAATGGGAGTAGTACTACTGCTGTGCCTGAAGCGGCACACACACACACATGCACCCCCCCTCCCCCCAAAAATCTGTGTCGCCAATGATGAGCTTGATGCTGGTGCAGCCCTCACACAAATGTCTGTCTCACGCAGACAGAGAGAGCACACATTGCAACCTGAGGCGATACAGCCCTTTCAGCCCTAACCCTCTTGCAGAGTGAGTGAGCAGCACACCCGCACAGTGCACACACACAGGGGAATAAAGGCATCTAGACTCCAAACTAGTGGTAATGTTGTATCATGTGATTGCACACAGTCTTTCTGCCCAGTATCTGCGGTATGCATTGGGATGCAATCCGAAAAAGCCTGCAAATTCTAGCTTGCTTTGTTGCAGAGACCTCTTCGTGGTGTGTGGTGTTGTTGTGTGATGTGGTGTGGTGTGGTGTGGTGTGGCCGCATGGGGCCCGGTAAAGGACAGGACAGGTGCAATTCACTGTGCCTGTGCGTGTGTGTGGGGAGATGTATTATGTTTCCAAATGAAGATCGGGTCATGTTTGAGAGTTGATTGACAGCATTTTATTTGAAGATTGTGCTTGCCCATACATAGATGCGGCGATCTCATGCCACAGAGTCAGACAGGAAAAGAAATGTCCAGAGACACGTGCGTGCTGCCATTCTCTTCTTATCTGCCATCATCATCCATTACTCTTCAAAGCTGTGTGGGCTAGGAGGGGGCAACAACAACATGCCAAGCCTTGCTGCTCCACTTGCAGAGTGTGGGGTGTTAGTGCCTAATGGGTGTAGGCTGCCACCCCAATTTCAGGGGGGTGGGACAAAGGGCTGATTTGTTGTGAATTTCTGAGGGTGTTGCTATGCGTGTTCCCTCCTGGCTGTGCCTGTCTGTTTACTGTAGTGGGCCAAAAAAGTTTGGATGAGGTGAGGTTCAAGGCAGGGCACTGTTGCTGGACTTGGAGTGGGATATGGGGCAGCAAAGTGGGGTGGGGTGGAGTGGTAGTGCCTAATGGGTGTAGGCTGCCACCCCAATTTCGGGGGGGGGGGGGACAGAGGGCTGATTTTTTGTGAATTTCTGAAGTTTTTGTGTCTTTGGGGCAGATGGGGGGGCAGAAAGTGGATCTGCCCCAAAAGAGTGGGGTGGGGTGGTGGTGCCTAATGGGTGTAGGCTGCCACCCCAATTTCAGGGGGGTGGAACAGAGGGCTGATTTTTTGTGAATTTCTGAAGTTTTTGTGTCTTTGGGGCAGATTGGGTGGCAGAAAGTGGATCTGCCCCTAAAGAGTGGGGTGGAGTGGTAGTGCCTAATGGGTGTAGGCTGCCACCCCAATTTCAGGGGGATGGGACAGAGGGCTGATTTTTTGTGAATTTCTGAAGTTTTTGTGTCTTTTGGGCAGATGGGGGGGGCAGAAGGTGGATCTGCCCCCAAAAGAGTGGGGTGGGGTGGTAGTGCCTAATGGGTGTAGGCTGCCACCCCAATTTCAGGGGGATCTGACAAAGGGCTGATTTTTTGTGAATTTCTGAGGGTTTTCTTGGGTGCAGCAGGGTGCTAGATTGATTCATTCCCATACTCGTCATAGTGATAAAGGAGAGAGTGAGAGAAAGTGAGAGTGTTAGGGTCATTTAGAGTTGAGAGTACTATGCTGCTTGATGAATGAATGAATGAATCTAGCACTCTGCACCCAAGAAAACCCTCAGAAATTCACAACAAATCAGCCCTTTGTCCCACCCCCCTGAAATTGGGGTGGCAGCCTACACTCATTAGGCACTAACACCCCACCCCACTCTTTTGGGGCAGATCCACTTTCTGCCCCCCCATCTGCCCCAAAGACACAAAAAGTTCAGAAATTCACAAAAAATCAGCCCTTTGTCCCACCCCCCTGAAATTGGGGTGGCAGCCTACACCCATTAGGCACTACCACCCCACCCCACTCTTTTGGCTCCAGGGTCCTTTTTGCTGATCCGAATCTATTCGGATTCGGATTAAATCCGAATCCGAAACGAATCGGGGGTGATTCGGGTCAGCAAAATTTGGGCACAGAACAGAACAAGGGTGATTCGGCTCAGGTCCTGAGCCGAATCACTGAAAACCCGAAATGCACACCCCTAGTGGTGACCAGAATTGTATGCAGTACTCCAGGTGTGGCCACACCATCGCTTTGTATAAGGGTATTATAATATTAGCCGTTTTATTTTCAGTCCCCTTCCTAATGATCCCTAGCATGGAAATGGCCTTTTTCACAGCTGCCGCACATTGAGTCAACACTTTCAACGAGCTGTCCACAAATGGCCATTGTCAGTAGCAAACTCATTCTGCGAGCATATGAGAAGAGGTAGAGGGAACACTTGTGCAGTCTATCCTTAACCAGTACAAGTGGGAAGAGTGGGGCCACATGACTCTTCCTCCCCAACTGCAGAAGGCAGTGCTGTAAACAGTGTGCAGAAAGGGTTAAAATGTCTTTGTCCTGTCCAGGGCTGGCAAATACTGCCAGAGAGGCATGGTCATGTTGAGCATGTCCCTTCTAACCCTAACATCGTAGCCAATGGTTGCATCTTCACTCATGTGCTGCAGAGCGCAGTTAGTCAATCACCTATGGCAGGGTTTCTTAACCTTGTCTGAGGATGATGGGAGTTGTAGTCTAACAACATCTGGGGGCCCAAGGTTAAGAAACCCTGATCTATGGCATAATTCTTGGCTTCACAGATTAACCACAACTTCATCTACCCAAGGTTTCATGCTATGTCCAAACAGGGCTTTTGGCTATTTACTTTTTAAAAAAAATGTAGGGGAGCATTGGAAAATGGGATTCTCCCACCTGCAGTCTGCAATGGTACCCTCCACTCCACTGCCTCAGGACTCAACCACTTTAGTGTCCTGCATATGTAGATGCAGCTCAGATGATCTCCTTTCATATCTGGCACAACGACAGACAACAGAAGGAGATATAGATCTCCTTCCATTTGGTACAATATCAAGCCACATAATTTTTGCTTAGCTAAAGTACCTGTCTAGCATTGTCTAAAAGGCTGCAAAGGCCAAAATGTTCATGGCCTTCTCTGGCAGCCTCTTGTCTGGCATACAACCTGAGTCCATTCAAGCTAAGAAAAATTTTGCACTGATTGAGCAGCTTCTCCTGATATTTAACCTGATAACCTGAGCTCAGACAAGTTAATGGAGTTTTGCATATGGAAGTGGAGTTTTTGATGTGCAATATAAAACTGTGAATACACATAAATCAATGGATTTTAATAGTCTGTATAGACTGCCTGACACCTAATCTGAAAACAGAGATTTCTGTTTGTCAATCGAAATGTACATACACATTCCTGAATGTGTATGCCCCAATCCACCATACATGCAAATGCTTAAAGCAAGTGTTAGGGTGCCCAGGTCTAGCCTGATGTGGGAGCACAAATGCAAACAGGTGCTGTGTGCATGATTTTCCAGCCTAATTTAGCAACTACTAGGGGGAATCTGGGATCTGGCCCATCAGTTGTTTAGAAGGTGCAACAGCAAGCTAGATGCAGTGTATCCCTTCCTTCCCTACTAAACAGCTGTTCAGCAGAAGTCCCGTTTTTAAAGAGGAATGTACATAAAGGCTTGGCTGCTGCATGTGTGCTTTGTTAGACTGAATCATAATGCATGGACTGCATCCACAGTCCACTGATTGAGTAGATGCTCTGATGTTCATCCTGAGTTACCTCACTTCAACAGATTGTCTACAAGAATCCACAAATTAGCACATTGCAAATCAACCCATGGGAATGATTGAGATTTTTCAAAGGCACTAGAACTATTTGAAGTCTACAGATCAGCCCTTTTGAATTTGCTCTCAGCTTGATTGAGTCACATTTTATAGCTCTTCCCTGCAAGCTTGCTCTATAAAATGAAACTGGAGGCCCTTCCATTGTACTTGGAGTCTCACACTTCCCAGTTTTAACAAACCTTCTCCAATCTCAACTCTTCATAACCTCTGTATGCCTTTATTGCAAGGTACCAATTACTGAGTGGACAAATTAAAACTTTAAAGGATTTATTTTTAATAAATAGCAAGGTAAAATAACCTTCAGCACCCAGAGTAGCAGATGAAACTGAAGCTATGTTTATATATAACTTTTATGAAAATACTAATCTTTGAGCTAACTGCTGCCAAAAAGGCGACGTTTCTGCATCCAATTTGTATCACATCTAGGCAACTGATGTTACAATGCCGCGCCCATATACTATACAATTATGTGAATATGACTTTCATTATCTTATTAAAGCTGGAGTTGTTATGACACAGACCATACTATCGACAGATGTTTCGCCACGGCAGCTCTGCTGCTCCTGCAACTTTCCCTTCTGCTGGTGCCATATTACCTCTGCTGATAAAGGCCATGCAGGGTTAAACAGGAAAGGCGTCTAGGTCCCTTGGCTTGTTACTGCCTGGGCTCAGCTTTCAAGGGAAACTGGGCTTCTGCAAGGCCCTGCCAACTAATGGTTTGTTCGCTGTCAAAATGCACTTCTTTTCATCAGCAGAAGTATGGAAGACATAAACCAGACAGGCAAGCAGGTAATCCCAGCAAGGAGGGAAAAACATAGTTTGATACAGTCCTTGTGCAAACGAGAACATACAGCAGTTTCTAGATAATGATCAATCTCTGTTAAAAATGTCTACATGGAGTAAGTGGCTTTCATGGTTTTTAACTATATGGAGATTTATATTATGTATGTTTCCCTGAAACTGTGTGTTGTTTTTTCTTTCACCAGCTTTTAGAATCACGATATTGGCCATTTTAAGGGGTGGGGGGACGGGGATTATCTCTCTAACACCCCACAAGTTCTCACCAAAGAGGAGACCTAAGGTAAGACTGCAAAAGAGTAGTAAGGGGGTTTATTAGGAGAAATGCAGAGCAAACTGAAAGCACATATAGTCCAATGCCAAAATAACTTCATCCAATCAGTGTCAATTCATTAAAGTATCCCTCTGAAATGGAAGAGTCAAGACATGGATGGGTTCAAACATGGCAGGGAACCTGCGGGTCAAGCACCCCAAGTTGTAGCTGGAACCTGATGTTGGTGCTGCAAGTAGTCACATGTCTCAAATTGCTGGAAGTAGCAGAGTTCAGCCGCTTTCCTGTTCACACCTCTCAGTTAGGCCTGGGATGCTATCCCAGCATGCCTTGCTCTGCCCTTCAACTGACAAGCCTTCATCATCTGCTTCGCAGCCATTGATCCTGATTGCAAAGAGGACAGGGTCGCCTGGAATGGGCTAGAGAATCTAGGTTTTCCACCCACAGAGTGGGTTCATTTGATCATGGATAACTGAGTAACCAAGATTGCAAGTAGGTTCCACATTATGTATGAACCCATCCCATGTGGTTCATGGCTCCTCCATATCTGTATTTGCCAATGTGGTAAGAAGAATACATTCTGAAAACTGGCACTTGAGATCTTCTAGATTAGACCCAAGGTCCTTCAGCATTCTGTTTCCAGAATGCATGACCTTTCACAGGATCAGAAATCATGGTGGAAAACTTTGGTTATGGTGACCTTTTTTCTCTCTTAGAAATGTTCCTATGTATCATCCCTAAAAGACGTGAGTTTCTGCCTCATGATTTCTAAGCATTCAGTTTGGCTACATTTTAGATATTGAAGACCCAACCCTTTCTCCATTTCTTTATGGTTTTCCTCTTCTTCTACCACTAGTTATGTCACACACACACACACACACACACACACACACACACACACACACACTCAGAACAGTCGAAATTGATTGGAATGGGATATATTCTGATGCTGCTATGTATTGTATTGTATTGTATTGTATTGTATTGTATTGTATTGTATGTACATCTTGTGCTGAATTTACTAAATTGGCAATTTCTTCTATTTTACAGCTTTTGTAAAAAGTGCATTTTTTGTATGTTTTTGTTAGCCATTTTGGATATTTGTATTTAAAAGGTAGGATAGCAATATTGTAATTAAGAAATAAATGTGTATATGAGTCCGTCCTTTTACTCTAGTGTCGTCTGACTCCTGACTCTGTCTTCCATTTAAGCTCCACGTTGAGGCTATCCTTTACTTTATCAGAATCCACATCAAGCACCCCTAAATACAGCTATTCCTTTACGATGGCACTTACTCCTAATTAGATGTACTTTCCATCTTCTAGTCCCCCCTTGTTCCCTCCCATGATTACTCTGATGTACACTGGTGGTGGTTTTAAGTTTTCTGTGGCATTCATTTAGCAGCCGCCTTCAAAGTCTTTCTGACATAGTAAGCTAGCTGAATTTCCTACATAAATCTGTCAACTTCTTGAAATTCAGAATAACATCTTATTAATACATGGTGGACATTTTGCAATTTGCATATTGGGGGGGAATCCTGTACTAAACTCCCCCCAACTCAGAGACGTTGACTTAAACCATGATGTTTTCATTTAGCATTCTCCTCAGAAAAAATGAGGAGGCAGGTTTGTGAACTGAAATGGCCTGATCCATTTTCAGGTGACAAACTCCACATTTTTAATCTCTCAAAAGAGCCTACATTAAAAGGAAATGTGCCTCTGTATTGCTTGGTGGCATTTATTTATTTGTTTGGAGCCCCTGGTGGCGCAGTGGTAAAACTGCCGCCCTGTAACCAGAAGGTTCAATCCTGACCAGGGGCTCAAGGTTGACTCAGCCTTCCATCCTTCCGAGGTCGGTAAAATGAGTACCCAGAATGTTGGGGGCAATATGCTAAATCATTGTAAACCGCTTAGAGAGCTTTGGCTATAGAGCGGTATATAAATGTAAGTGCTATTGCTATTGCTATTGTTTGTTTGTTTGTTTGTTTGTTTGTACCCCACCCCTCCAGCACACTACTGCTTGGGGGTGGCTTACAACAATAAAATAGATTCAAGACACAATAAAAGTAATAAAATTAACCAAGTTGAACAAACAAGTTAAAAGGTTAAAAACCACAATCATTAGATTCAAATTAAAAATCATTTTTAAAAGCTAAAACCTGAAAGTTGTAAAAAGCTAAAGAACCCACCAGATATAACAAAAAATTGAGTATTAAAAAGCCTCCTTAAAAAGTTTTTTTTAAAACACTGAGGGAGGGAGCATAGTAAAGCTTTTCAGGGAGGGTGTTCCAAAGCTGAGGGGGCCACAATTGAAAAGGCTGGTCTCTAGTCCCTGCCAACCAGACCTCTGTTAATGGTGGGGCCATGAGCAGGGCCTGAGAAAATGAGCGAAGGACCCTGGCAGATTCATATGGGCGAATGTGGTCCAACAGGTACCCTGGCCCCAAGCCATGTAGAGTTTTAAAGGTCAAGACCAGCACCTTGAATCTAGCTCAGAAGTGGACCAGTAACCAGTGAAGCTGCCGCAGGATGGGTGTGATACTCATGAAATGATCTGCACCCATGAGCATCCTTGCAGCAGCATTCTGAACCATCTGAAGCTTCTGAACAGTCTTCAAGGGCAGTCCCACATAGAATGCATTGCAGTAATCTAATCTGGATGTTACCAATGCATGAGTGATTGAGGTCAGGTCCAACTTCTCCAAGTAGGGTCGCAGCTGGCATACCAGCCGTAGTTGGTAAAAGGCGCTCCTGCACACCACCACACTTGCACCTCCAAGGACAATGTTGAGTCCTGAAGCACCCCCCAGCTGCTGACTTTGTCTTTCAGAGGGAGTGTGTCCCCGTCCAAGACCAGATTTACCTCATTACTCGGATGATCAGTTCTACCAACCCAGAGCGCTTCCGTCTTATCTAGATTAAATTTCAGCTTGTTTGCCCTGTCCAGTCCAAAACAGCCTCCAAGCAGCTCCTTTATAGCTGCTTCCCTCGTAAGCACAACATAATATTATGTTTTTATAAGTATGCTTTATTCAGAAACAACTCCATTTTTATCCTCCCTTTCCTTTCTGACTCCACCTGCTACATTATCTTCAGATCCCCACAGGGTCCAGCCTCTAATTAACAAAACATAAAAGCTTGCAAGATGGAATACAACAAATCCCTTCCCTTTATAATAAACAGAACTGAATTAATTTAAAATTTGGTGGTCTCCTGTCTTTCACACTTCTCGTGGTGCTTGGGGTCTCTAGCATAGGAGCTGTTAGTGATTTGCTTTCTGGTACAGAGAATAGGGATGTGCAAACTGGTTTGATGTCAAACCAGTTCAACAACAAACTGGTTCAGTTTGAAGGTTTGGGGTCGAGCCGAACCACCCCAGGTTCGGCTCATCCCTAGAGCGAAACCCATCGAACCCTCCCCAGTTCAGTTTGGGGGTGGATGGGTTTGCAAGCCTTTTTATGTGTAATTTTTTTTTTAAGTACTTACCTCCTCTGGGGGGCTTCTCCAAGGTCATGGGGGGGACATGCAGAGGTCCCCCCTCCCCTGCCGGCCTCCATTTTGCCAAAAACCACACCATTAGGGCATTCTTCGGTGCATTCTGGGCCTTTCCCCCATCGCTGCAGCAATTTTGGAGGCCACCACAGATGCACAATGGGCCCCTGCATGGCCGGGTCATGGCCCAGGCCATGCAGAGGCCCACTACACATGTGTGGCAGCCTCCAAAACGGCCACTACAAAGGGGGAAGGCACAGAACAGGTAGGAGAATGCCCAAACTGAGTGGTTTTTGCTAAAATGGAGGTCAGCAGGGGAGGGAAATCTCCATGGACCCTCCCCCCCACGGCCTCAGAGAAGCCCCTCAGAGAGGGTGAGTACTAAAAATATATATTTTTACATAACAAGGCTTGCGAAGCCATCCACCCCAAAACTGAACTGGGGAGGGTTCGATGGGGGGCAAAACCAAAATGACCTGATCCAGTTCTGGTCCTGTTTAGACTCAAACCAGTCAGTTTTGTACACGCCCCTAACAGAGAATTGCCTATCTATGAGGCCTCGTCAGTGAGGTCAGAACTGGAGGCAAAATTAAATTAGGAGGCAAGAATAAATTCTTTTCCAGTTCCCCTGCTGAGATCAAATCCCCTTCCCTCTTTTCTCATAGCATTCATGCTTGAAAGTCTCAAACTGTTCCATTTCTTTCCATCATGACAGAATTAAGAATGTGCACAAATCAGTTTGGCAGTCCTTTTATGGCAGTGGGGGGTTTACCTTTAAGGAGCAGGGAGGGTGCTCATCCCACCCACCGCTGGCATGCGTGAACATGTCACACACATGCACTAGCCACTTCCTGTCCGATGCTGGCCAGGGCGGCAAGGATGTACTCTCGTGCCCCACACCAGCAGTTTTCATGACAGCACCAGTGGGGGAAACGTGGAAGGGGGGATGAGCACCCTCCTCGCTCCTTTAAAGGTAATCCCCACCCCCCTGCCAAACCCACCTGGACCCAGTCCATGCACATCCCTAGACAGAATCTCCTCAGATTTTGATTATTTGTTTTGGACCAGAATATTGAGAACGGCCCTTTCTCACTTTTTAAGCAGCCATACTCTGCTTAAGTCACTGTTTTGCACCCCATTTCTGATCTACATACAATTTAGATCTTTTTTTTTCCTTTCTCCCTTACCAATCATGAATCTCTGCATCTTCAGGGTAAGATAGCATATCAGTTTCAAATTCGGTGGTAGCTTTGCATCCTCTTAGTAGTTCAAAAGGTTATTTTCTTGTAGTAGAATGAGGAGTAGTTCAATAAGAGATGTAAGTTTTGGGCGGTATAAAAATATGTAAGATAAAATAAAATAAAATAAATAAGAAGCAAATATAGTTTCACAGATTGCTTCCTTCCAGGGTTGTTGTTGAGTAGCAGCCAGTTGCACTTTCTTTCATTAATCTTTCATTCTTCCCACTAAGCCTTTCCTTTGAGGATGGTTCAAGGAAAGAGTTTGTGTTTTTAATTGTGTTTAGGAAAGAGTTTGTGTTATGTAAGTATTGCTCCATTTCAAATGAGGTAAGCTGTGTCCCATTGTCAGACACTAGTCCTTTAGGAAGACCTTTTCTCGCAAAAACTGCAACCATGAACTGGATAACCTTGTTTGTGGTAATGCTGTCAACAAATAACATTTCTGGACACCTGGAATAGTAATCCACCATCACTATAACAAATCTTTATTTTGCAGGTTGGTTATCAAAAGGCCCCATTATGTCCAGAGCACATTTTTCCCAGGGGACACTGAGATACTCTATGGGGGTAAACAGGGTGATAAATGTCTTCTGTGAATTGTCACATACAGCACAAGCCATACAGTGCATGATTACAATTTCAATGTGTTTCTCCATACCTGGCCACCAAAATCTTTCTCTGATTTCCCTTTTAGTCAAGCTCATGCCATGCCCGGGTTACCTTTGTGGGGAATTGTAATAACTTTTGCTTGTAAGGAGGTTGGCTCCACCAAATGATCAGTCCTCAGCACCAGCTCATTGAGGTGGGACAACTAACTCGCTACGTGCATATAGAAGATGATCAGGTACCCTGTTTTTGCGTGGCCATCCATTAGTTATGTAAGGATTACGTTCAGTAAGCACTTGATTAGCAGTGAGGGCCATTTTCTGCTAAGGCATGATCACTCCAAATGAAGCTATTTGATAGAAAAATCAAAGAATTATAGCCAGAGCTTGAAGCCCAAAGCTAGGGAAAACAGAGAAAAGAGGGAGAAATTTCAAAAGGAGAGCAAAAATCATCCAAAGGAAAAGAGAAAAGTCCCCAAAAGGAAAAATTCCCGAAAGGGAGAGGAAGCATCCCCTGAAGGGGAGAAAAGTCCCTAAACTCAAAAGGGGAGAGAAAATCTCAAAACCAAACCCATGGCCCAAACATTTATAATCCCTTGTCATAGGGGAATGCCATTTTCTCCCAAGAGGATGGTTTGGGGTGCTTGTTAGGTTTTGATAGGCCACGTCTAATTAGAAGATAACACCCATCTTAATTAGCAATGTGTCATTATAGAATATATTTAAAACTGTTGCCTTGGATGCAAAAAGTATGAATTTGCTGACTACTAGGCAGCATCTGCAGAAAATATATCTGGATGAAATGATCTCACTGTCAGTTGTCTATGACCGAATGTCCAACTCTTAGCCAACTCCTGGCCATCTGTGTTCTTATGGTTTTTCCCATCAGAAAATCAGCTAGTTACAGCACCCAATTTGCATAAATGACCTATACCCATCCAAATTTGTCTATCTGGTGGCGCAGTGGTAAAACTGCCGCCCTGTAACCAGAAGGTTACAAGTTCGATCCTGACCAGGGGCTCAAGGTTGACTCAGCCTTCCATCCTTCCGAGGTCGGTAAAATGAGTACCCAGAATGTTGGGGGGCAATATGCTAAATCATTGTAAACCGCTTAGAGAGCTTCCAGCTATAGAGCGGTATATAAATGTAAGTGCTATTGCTATTGCTAAGTGCTATCTGACCCAAAGCTGGCCCATTGTCCCTGTTCTCTGCGTGCACTCACACACGCACACACACCAAAAAAGCTAGCAAAATTATCTTAAAACTGTCAGCTTGTGAATATATGAAACAGACTTGAACCAAAGTTCATATGGATTTTTTATTCAAAGCATATGATAATATGGTTAAAATTTTATTCAAAGCATATGATAATATGGTTAAAATAATGTGATAAACTGATTACATGTAGTATATATGAGATATACGAATATATATTTTAAAAAATGCAAGCCCCATTCTTCTTCAATACGAGAAGATTAGGATTGGAAGGATTTAGACTGAACAGCCTGGATTTCAAGAAGTTTGTTTTGGGGTACCAAAGAGAGCTATTTGGCACAATGAAGAGCACTTTCCATCCTCCTAGCCAATTTGTGGCCACCTTTGCACATAACAGCAAACTGCTGGTCCAGCAGACCCGTAGTTTCCTCCATTTCCGCTGCCATGCTCCCAGATGATCCAGATTTGTAATCAGGGATACTGAAAGCGGGGAGGACCTGGACGCATGGGCTTCCTCCTTTTAATGAAAGACAGCTATGGCAGCCAATCAGAGACAGTGAGAGGGAGGAGCTTCCTAACCTCAACTCCGGTTACAAACCCTGGCAGAATCCGAACAACATACTCCCGCTGTCTGACCAAAGGTTTCAGTGGTGCAACTGAAGAGGAAACAAAGCAGGGTGGATTTGATTTAAATCAAACTGATTTAAATCACGATTTAAATCACGATTTGAATCACTAGCAGGGTGGATAAAAATCAAAAAAATCCGATTTAAATCCAAAAAATCCAATTTAAATTTAAAAAATCAGATTTTTTTATTTAAATTGGATTTTTTTGATTTAAATTGGATTTTTATTTTATTTTTATCCACCCTGCTAGTGATTTAAATCATGATTTAAATCATGATTTAAATCAGTTTGATTTAAATCAAATCCACCCTGAAACAAAGGTTCAAATTCAGGTTTGTGTCCAGAAATCTTTTGTTGCTTTTGGCATAGAAGTGAGGGTTCCCGCCTTTAGACAACCACAAACTCAAACCTCTGATATGGTTGCCTCTGGTCTGGCATGATGTCTGAAGACAGCCTAGTTAAGTTAAGTTTCTGCTCCAATAGCAATTTTTCATGCAGCTTTGAGCAGTTTGTTTTCATAACAATGTGATCCTTGATCATTTCATCTGTAAAGCTGAAAAACTCACAAGTTACACTTAATGTATGCAATGCTGCGACATACTGATCGATAGATTCTCCAGACAGTTGGGATCTAGAATAGAATTTGTAACGTTCAGCAATCACGTAAGCTTGAAATGAACATCTAAGACTTGAAGAGCATCTTCATAAGGGCTGGCATTGCCTTTCAAGTTGGTAAGGACATAAGAACTAGGGATGTGCGAAACGTTTCGGGTACAAAACGATCTGTACCCGAAACAGTGAATTTCGGGTGATTCGGATCTGAACCGAATCACCCATGAAGAGCCCCGAATAATTTCGGATCCGAAACGAATCACCCCTGTTCGGGATCCGAAATATTCGGATGTTTCGGCGCTCCATTTTGTGGCCAATAGATCCCCCTCCATTTTGAGCAATGATGTCTATTTGAATTTCCCGCCTTTTTGCCTCCCATTGACTTCAATGCAAAAAGGTCTGATGTGACGTCTGCTCGAATTTTGGGTCCCAGGGGCAAAATAGTGGGGTGGGGTGGTAGTGCATAATGGGTGGAGGTTACCACCCCAATTGCAGAGGGATTGGGCAAAGGGCTGGTTTTTGGTGAATTTCTGAAGTTTTAGTGTCTTTGGGGCAGATCGGGGGCATAACTTGGGATCTGGGCCAAAAGAGTGGGGTGGGGTGGTAGCCCTTTGCCCAATCCCCCTGAAATTTGGGTGGTAGCCTCCACCCATTGGGCACTACCACCCCACCCCACTATTTTGCTCCTGGGACCCGTTTTTTAATCCGAATCGATTCGGATTCGGATTAATTCGGATCTGAATTGAATCGGGTGATTTGGATGGGCCATATTCGGATACAAAACAGAACAGGGGTGTTTCGGTTCGGATCTGAATCGAAACACCGAAAATCCGAATTGCACACCCCTAATAAGAACATAAGATCAGCCCTGCTAGATCAGGTCCAAGGCCCATCTGGTCCAGCATCCTGTTTCACACAGGGGCTCACCAGGTGCCACTGGGAAGCCCACAGGCAGGAGCTCAGGGCATGACCTCTCTCCTGCTGTTGCTCTCCTGCAACTAGTATTCAGAGGCACCCTGCCTCTGAGGCTGGAGGTGGCCTATAGCCCTCAGATTAGCAGCCGTTGATAGTCCTCTCCTCCGTGAATTTATCCAAACCCTGCTTAAAGCCAATAAGAACATTTCCTTCATGCTGTAGAAAGGGCAAATAAGTATATATTCTTTGGCCTTCAGGGGCCTTGGCAGTGAAACAATATAGCCTTCTGCTTTGCTGGAGTAAAATCAGGGCTCTGTATAGTGAGGAGGTAATTGCAGAAATAGGGCCTCCATTGTTTTCAAGGAAGGTCAAACTTGGTGGTAGGATTTGAGCCATGATTTGGGCATCTGGTGAACAACAGAGTCCATGTTTGGTAAGGAAAATTTATTTTAAGGGGTTTTGCAGGTAAGGAAGCTGGAGAAACAATCCACAGCGGCAATAGCAGGATGCAGCAGTTTAGGAATATAGGCCCAAAAATGCAATGAAAGGAAGATGCAGCAACCTTTACAAGCTTTGTA
Organism: Hemicordylus capensis; assembly: GCF_027244095.1. NCBI lineage: Eukaryota > Metazoa > Chordata > Lepidosauria > Squamata > Cordylidae > Hemicordylus > Hemicordylus capensis. The sequence continues at coordinate 385,823,130 of NC_069658.1, forward strand.
GGCTCACAGGCATAGCTGGCTCAAAATCTCATCACCAAATGCGTTATTGCTGCTTCCCTCGTAAACACAAAACAATCTTAAGTTTGTTTAACTAAGCTTTATTCAGAAACAACTAAGAGTGTGCAAGGAAATGGCAGTGGCGGTTCGGTTTTAATTCGAAACAAGTTCAAACCAAACTGCCCAGTCCATGAACTGGTTCATTAGAACCAACAGCAGTTCGGTTAGTGCTTTGCTTGTAAAAGGGACTCCTGGACTTTAACCGAGCGAAAACAGTTAAGTCCGAACCAGACCCAGTTCAGTTAGAACTTGGACCAGTCCACTCTTTTTGGTGGCCGGTCCAGTTCAAGCTCAAACTGGTTGAACTGGGCCAGTTTGAATTCTGCACACCACTAGAAACAACTCCATTTTCCCCTTTCTCCTTTCCCTGCCTTTCCCTTCTGAGTCCACCCCGCTACACTTTCTACAGGATCCCCAAAGGGACAAACTTCTAATTAACAAAACAGAAGAGCTTGCTAAATAGAATACAATAGCGACATTCTTTGTGGTGGCTCTGCTCATCTCATGAGGTGACTGTCTTCTTTTCCTACTTCATGTTATGTGTGGTTTAAAAAGACAAATGCACTCCTTTGATTCATTCTAGGACTTGAACCACAAATCTAATCATCCCAGGCCTAGCCTCCTGAACTACTGTGGAATGTGCGCATTGAAGCCTCGGAGAACTCTTTTCTGATGCAGAAGGGAATAGACAGGGCTATGCATATGCCATGCAGAGGTGCACCAAGGTAATTTTGGAGCCTAGACCTAAAGACCTCTGGAGCCCTGCAAGTTAAACATCATTTTTTAACATGTAGGTTCTTGAGGGCACAAACCACACCACCCAGGACAGACTAAAGAGGGTTTGGTGGGGCACAGGGGGTGTGGAGGCTCTGGACTTGTTTCTCAAAGTCCAGGGGTAAGAGCGCCTCTGATGACATGAAACCCCAAGAGTGCAAAAGTTTGAAAAAATGTAATATACACAGCCTTGGGAACAGGAACATCTTATATTTATTGGCTGTTTTTATTGTTTTGTAAACTGCCCAGAGAACTTGTGTTTGGGGCGGTATAGAAATGTATCAAATAAATAAATAAATATAAATAAATAAATAAAATCAGCCTGTATAATTGGCAGTTATTCTGAAGACTCCCAATTGCTAGGCCTGGTATAAATGCTAACAGTCTGTCCTGCTCTTGCCTGGTCAACAGTACAACACTTTCTAGCAGATGCACTTCATGCTCCAGCAACCTTCAGCCTTTGCTCTTAGCCTCTCTTTTTCTGCTTTTCTTGAAGAGGTATAAACTATTGTGCCATTAGTAAACATTTGCACATATTTATCTGATACAGTGAATGCTTAAAGAAAATATTTTGTGATGAGGTTATATTGGGGCTGCACAACCCTCAGGAACATTTTTATACAAGGGGAAAGTGCTTTTGGAGGTAGGGGAGAGACACTAAAATCGCTGCCCACTCAGCTGTGTTCTTGTGGATTCATGGATCTCCGAAGCCCTCTCCATCACCAGAGGTCTGTGGATCATGTTGACCAATAATAACAAATAATAAAAACAACTAGCTGACCCCACACAGAACATCTGTATGGCAGTACACTCCCCCCACCTTCTTCCCACCTTCCCTGCCCCCTTCTGCCCCAGTCTCCTCTCTCCACTGCCCCCTTATGCCCCAGTCTCTTCTCTCCTCCACACCCTTCTGCCCCAGTCACCTCTGCTTTCTCACCACCACCGCCATTATTTATCTCCCTCCTACTCCTCTCCCCCCACCTCCTTCTGCCCCAATCTCCTTGGCTCTCTGCCTTCTGGCCCATTTTCCTCTGCTTTCTCGCCGCCACCATTATTTATCTCTCACCTGCCTGCTCGGCCATTATTTCCTGCCTGCTCACTCCTCTCCCCCCGCCCCCTTCTGCCCCAGTCTCCTCTCCCCTACCCCATCCCCTTCTGCAACAGTCTCCTCTCCTTTCTCGCTGCCACCACCATTATTTATCTCCCACCCACTCAGCCACCATTATTTCTCCTGGGCCCTTCTGCCCCAGTCTCCTCTCTCCACCACCCCCTTCTGCCCCAGTCTCCTCTCTCCATCACCCCCTTCTGCCCCAGTCTCCTCTCTCCACCACACCCTTCTGCCCCAGTCTCCTCTCTCCACCACCCCCTTCTGCCCCAGTCTCCTCTCTCCTCCACCCCCTTCTGCCCCAGTCTCCTCTCTCCTTCACCCCTTCTGCCCCATCTCCTCTCTCCCTCGCCCCTTCTGCCCCAGTCTCCTCTCTCCTCCACCCCCTTCTGCCCCAGTCTCCTCTCTCCTCCACCCCCTTCCACCCCAGTCTCCTCTCTCCCCCGCCCCTTCTGCCCCAGTCTCCACTCTCCCCCGCCCCTTCTGCCCCAGTCTCCTGTCTCCCTCGCCCCTTCTGCCCTTTCTCCTCTCTCCCCCGCCCCCTTCTGCCCCATCTCCTCTCTCTCTTGCCCCTTCTGCCCCAGTCTCCTCTCTCCGCCACCCCCTTCTGCCCCAGTCTCCTCTCTCCCCTGACGCCTTCTGCCCCAGTCTCCTCTCCCCCCGCCCCCCTCTGCCACAGTCTCCTCTCTCCCTGGCCCCCTTCTGCCCCTGTCTCCTTGGCCCCCCACCTTCTGCCCAATTCTCCTCCACTTTCTCACCAATGCCACCATTATTTATCTCTCACCTGCACCGCTCCCAAAGCAGCCATATTTCCCGTGGGGTGGATGGTGTCGCACTGCCTTTGATGCTGTTCCCTCCCAAGGCAATGGGTCTGGTTTTCTCCTTTCCCCTAACTCTGCCGATTCCCCTTCAATTCTGCTTCTTCCTCCTCTTTCCCGCCTGCCTCCCTGGCAGCCATTCCCTCCCAAGGCAATGGCTTGAACTCTTGCAATGCCTCGGAGAGCTCCAGCAGGCATCCAGACACTTCCCTACAGTACATCCCCACACAGTTCCCTACTCAGTCTGCAGTAAGAGAATTAAATATATAGCTATAACACATCAAAAACAATCTTATCACCAAGTACTAAAACAACAGCAAATTAACAAGGAGGAAGGGTGGGAACACTGATATTAAGCAGGAGAGAAAAACAAACAAAGCAGTCCATGCCAAAGGCTTTCCTAAAAAGCCAGGTATTAACTTGGCAGCTAAAAGTGTTCTGTGTTGGGGCAGGGCAGGCCTTCCAAGGGAAAGCATTACGCAAGGTGGGCACCACAACTTACAAAGTCCAGATCTTCAGAGCTACTTCAAACAGTCGAGGAATCCAGAGCAGAGCAGAGGTTGAATAAAGTGCCCAAGGAGGAACATTTGTTGGCTTAAGTAGTAGTTAGAATTTGCATGGCCCTAAAGCCACCTAATGGCGCAGCAGGGAAATTACTTGACTAGTAAGTCAGAGGTTGCCAGTTTGAATCCCCGCTGATATGTTTCCCAGACAATGGGAAACCCCTATATCGGGCAGCAGCAATATAGGAAGGTGCTGAAAGGCATCATCTCATACTGCACAGGAGGAGGCAATGGTAAACCCCTACCAAAGACAACCACAGGGCTCTGTGGTCGCCAGGAGTCCACACCGACTCAACGGCACACTTTACCCTAGAATATGGTTAATTATAGACCCACAAAACCCATTGTGGTAAGAGGTCATTAAGATTATTACAGTATTGTGTACAGTACTGAACTACTGCACAGAGTTAGGTTTAGTATCCCAGTTACTTATACTGACAGGATACAGATTTACTCATCTATTGTTTGGGGTACATCTCTATCTTAAAATGTATTTTTATTCACTGAAAATAAATGGTAATAATACCTGGCTATACTTTGAATGTATTGTGTAACAAAGTGCTAGTGACAATATCGTAAAAGGGCAAAGTTGCAGAACCACGAATGTTTCTGGTTTTGCAAGGCAACTGCCCCTGGGACACAGATCTGTGCACAAAAACACAGACCTTCTGCTATTCTCTAATAGTGCTGAGTACAAAAGTGATAACTTGGTATAAGGGTCCAAAAATGGAATCCTCTGGGGCTTTGACCAAAATTACTATTCATTCAGAATAACTGCCTGATCCTATACACAATTCAGCACAAGCCTGTAAATATTTACTCAGAAGTAAGTAAGTAAGTTCAGTGGAGTTTACTGACAGGTAAGTAAGCATAGGATTTCAACCTTAGAGTGCATTGTACCTATCCTCTCAGCCGTTTTAGCAGCACAGTACTTCTGTTTAGTATGTCTGCATGACCAACTCAACATGGAGCAAATACTCCTGTACATTTTGGAACGTTCCTGACTAGCAAAACGATATACTGAACTCCTGAAGTTACTGTAGAGGGTTGGCACAAATATGTACTGGAGCCATTCACACGACCTACCAGGCAGGCAGGCAGGGGAAAGGCTTCCCAAACCTTGCCTTCTCCCCCAGACAATCCTTGTAAGCCTGCTGGGAGCATGCTCCGTGTTCCCACACGATTAGCTCTGCACCGTGCAGCATGGAGTAGGGCAGACTGAACTGAGGTTGAGACTAATTGTCCTGGTCCCCATGAATCCCACAATAAAGCATTGTGGGATACAATGCAATGCATCAGGGGATTCCCCCCAGAGAGAGATGCGCTCGTCTCTGTGTGTGGCTGGGCTCCAAGCAGCCCATGCTCTCACAAAAGCAAGTAACCAGGGGTAAGGGAGCGCTCATTCCCTGAACCTCAGCTAACAGCCCAGGTTAGACTGCTCAAGAGAACAGCCTCGCGGATTCCCAATTGAGCTCCACTGGGTCCAACAACACTTGCTGTGTGGGAAATATGCAGAGGACTGCAGCCTAATGTCACTGGGCACACCAGCCATGTTCAACACTTTTATTACGACTCATTGATTTCAAGGGGAAAGATTGAAATATACATTTAACTTTCCCATGGAAATTAACATGCTAGGAACAGTATGGAAGACGTGAAGCATTTATTATTATTTTTATTATTATTATTACATTTATATCCCGCTCTTCCTCCAAGGAGCCCAGAGCCCAGAGCGGTGTACTACATACTTGAGTTTCTCCTCACAACAACCCTGTGAAGTAGGTTAGGCTGAGAGAGAAGTGACTGGCTCAGAGTCACCCAGCAAGTATCATGGCTGAATGGGGATTTGAACTCGGGTCTCCCCGGTCCTAGTCCAGCACTCTAACCACTACACCACACTAGCTTCTGAACTACATGTATGAGTAGTATCCGGACAAGTGCTTCCATGAGTGGGACTCTTCCACTTGTGCAAGGAGGCAATTTTTGCTAAGTACTCCCCGCCCACTGAAAATCTACTCTTGAGGTTTAGAAGGGCCTTCAGGAGCAATGAGGGAGGGCCATAAGGCACTGTGGAGGGAAAGGGAAATTAGCAAACATCACACAAACACATACACACACCAACTGCATGACTGGAAGACTCCAGCATGAAAGTATTCATCTAGATATTATTGGGGGGGGGGAGGATTTTTCAAATTGTGGCCCTGAGCCATCTGACAAATGAAATCAGAATAGACATAGCTTTAATAGACATGTCTTTAAAATAATAATATTTTTAAAACACCATTTAAGGGATCGTACTTGTAAAAAGCTGGTGGTTTAATATACTGTCAGACTAATGCCATACAGAGCATTATTATATAGTTCAGTACCAACAGCCCTCAGGGCAGCTACAAGACTTCTTGTACTCGGATTCTGACGAGCTTTGGCAGATGACTTTTGCAGCCCTCTTTTCTGAAATCCCTTAACTGAAATGGCAGGGATCAAACTTCATTCATAGAAAGCATGTTCCATGCCAGTAACCTATGGCCCCGCCGCCCTTGTTCACAGCAAGAAATACCACGAAGCACTCTACCATTATGCTCTCAGCTGATGCAAAGCATCCTCCCTTGGAAACAAATAGTACAAAGCTGATTTAAACCATCTGAGGACCTGATCTTGAAAGGGACTCCAACTACAGGATTCTGCAACTTGTGTCAAATATGTGCCTTCTATTTCATCAATACATTCCCAGATTTCATTGAAATGTTGATGGCTATTGTATGTATAAAAAAGGCACCAAGGGGAACAACGTGTATCATTTCACTTTTTATTAAAAAAATTGCTCTTTTCCTCTTTGAGAATCTTATAAGTGGACATTTCCTGACATGCTAGAAAGCAAAGATAGTACAAAAACCACTAAGGGCCATGCTTGTAGTTCCCCTCTTGCAATGCATCAACACTGTTGAGCAGAGGACTGTGCAGTCATCTTCGGCCGTCCTCTGAGAAAGCAACTGTCCTCCTGTCTTTCTCTCTTCCAGAGGCAAGGTCGTTCCTCTGCTACCCCTTTGAGAAGTGTAAATGTGAACCTCTACTTACACCTAGTGGACAAACTACATAAGATGCACAAACATCTTAATTTCCTTGTCTTTTTGGATTACCAATAGTTTGAAACTTCTTTTTTAAAAAAACATATTGGCTGACATCGTGCAGGAAATTACTCAAAGTCGTCCCATAGAAATGGAAATACTTTGAGTAATTTTCCTCCTCATATCAGCCATTGGTACTTCAATGGTCTCTGGCACACCTCTTTTGGCACCATGCCCTGGATAATAGATTACTGTTACATTTATCTTCTGCTTTTCTTCAATCTTAGACCTGAAGACTATGTACATAGGGTTTCCAGGTGGTTCTCCATTGGCCAAATCCAGGACTTACTTAGCTTCAGCAAAGTTGCTGACTCATGTGTCCTCAGAACAGACCCTGTTGCTGAGGGTAATGGGAGTTGTGGCCCCAAAAACATCTGGGAACCCAAGGTTGGAACCTTGGTATGATATCAGTTATAGTTTAACAGTTTTATTGGGTTTTTTCCTTGTTAATGTGTGATAAATGTAGTTTTATCTTCTTCTGCTAACCCCTGATAACTGGCAAAGAGGGACCTTTTTAACATGGTGATGCTTTTTATTCAGCAGAGGGAGAGTAACTGGCCCTATCCATCCCCAGCACAATACCTCCAGTGACTGTTGCTGGTGTCCATCTTATGTTTCTTTTTAGGTTGTGAGCCCTTTGGGGAGAGGGAGCCATCTTGTTTGTTTATTATTTCTCTATGTAAACCGCTTTGAAAACTTTTGTTGGAAAGTGGTATATAAATTCTCCTTCTCCTTCTCCTTCTCCTTCTCCTTCTCCTTCTCCTTCTCCTTCTCCTTCTCCTTCTCCTTCTCCTCCTTCTTCAGGTTGTGGTCCCAACGATCAGTAGAAAGAGGGCTAGGTTCCCTTAGCCTGCTTTCTACTGATCATGGGAATAGCTTCAGCAGTGAGTTCGTTCCAAACACAGTAAGAAATCACATAGCACTATCTGATGATAGAGGTGCTATAGAAAGCATTACAAAAATTAAGCAACAAGGAATCAAATTTAGCCTATGCTTTAGGACAGGGGTGGCCAACCTGAGCACCAATGGTCTGGGAATGATTGGACTTGTAGTCCAACAATATCTGGAGGGACTAAGGTTGGCGACCCTGTACTAGAATATAGCTAAAGCTTCATATGATGGTGAGCTCATCTTCTTGTCCTTTGAAAATTGTCCACTTCTTTCCACTTTCCTTTTGGCCAGCCACGACGATCTTTGTCCTGTCTTCTTGTGTCAGTAATATAGTGGCTAGAAGCAGGAGCTATGATTCAGAAAGTTCCTCTCTAATTCAAATTTTGGTCTAACTCTGAATTCATGGGGTTATCTTAGGGAAGGCACTATCTGGAAACCTCAGTGTCATCTCCCAGATTTAACATGGATATAATAATACAAGCAGAGTTGCTGTAAAGATAATTTACATGTATCATGTATGTGAAAAACTTTAGAGCACTGCTAGATATTATGCAGGTAATCGCAACCTCTGTTGTTATTTACTGCACAATGAATTCCTGTGCTTTCAATATCACCCAGGGCTCTTTCAATATAGATGCTCCATCTTGTATCTAAAACTGCCATAATAATAACCAAACCCTGACACAAGCTCATGGTAGAAAAAGATCTCTTCATAATGCAAAGGAAGTGTTGCAGGCAGTTCCCTGACGTAGCTGACAAATCTATATGTTTGCTGTAGAATAACCCGAGATTCGGTTCCTCGGGTGTGACCCAGCCCAGATATGGTTCAGCCAGCTCAAAGGCTAGCTCAAAGGCCAGCTCAGAGGATATACTTGTAAAGGAGAACCTGGCTAGGATTCCCATTTACAAGTAAAGGGGGATTCCCTAGACTAAGCGGGGCTGGCAAGGACCATAGAGGCGGCCGCGGTGGTGGCGACATGAGAGGTGGTGGCGCGGGCTCCTCCAACCTCCCTGATGGCCTCCCAGATAACAGACCAGGCCGGCTGTATCCTGGTCTGGGCCTCTGTGCATGCACTGAGGCCTGAACAGGCCCACAGCCAACCTGGATTGCCATTTGGGAGACCAGGGGGTTGGAGGGAAACTAAAGGTAAATATTCCCCTTTTGCCACCCCGCTTTGTAGTCTAGGGAATCCCCCTTTACTTGTATAAAGTAAAAACTTAGCTGGGTTCACCTTTAAAAGAATGCAGCAGGCCTGCAAGTTGCTTCTCCGAACCGGGGGGGGGGGCAGTCTGGTTCAAACTCAGACTGGCTCCCCGCTTTGATTTTCTGGTCCAGTTCAAATTGGACCACCTGAAGCAGTCCGGCTCGATGTCAAGCCCGGCTCAATTTGGGCCGATTCACACATTGCTGCCTGAGATATCAGCAGAATCCCTCCCCTCCCACAGTACAGTTTTCTGGCTTTGCCTCCAGTGCCCACTAGGACAGGGATTCAACCTTGGGCCCCCAGATGTTGTTGGACTTCAACTCCCATAATCCCCAGCCCCAGTGGTCTTTGGTTGGGGATTATGGGAGTTGAAGTCCAACAACATCTGGGGACCCAAGGTTGAGAACCTCTGCACTAGGATGACAGATCACCTTAGGACCTGAAACAGAAAAGTCAGCTTCCACGGCTGCATAACTATTGCTGGTAATCTTTTATCATTAATTTACAAAAGATATACTTCACCGTTCTCTAAAGTGTATATATTGTAAATATTGGCATACGTATCTCTGACTCATTGGGTATAATTATATTTCTCTAAACAATGAGAAAGGTAGCCATATCACAAAATATTAGAGGTCCAACCCAAATTTCTTTTCCAATGTGGTTGTTCTTAATGGACCTCAGGCAAATGGAACCATTTTCAGGATTTCGGACAAATCTCCTCTACTGCCCCCCCCCAAGGAATCCCAGAAGTGGTTTTCTGTGGTACAATAGTCCACAGCGTCAAAATCCAGATGTTTTTGGTGTGAAAGAATATGGATGACCTGGGAATTAAAACCAGGCCTCTTGGCTCCTTTCCAGATGCTCTACCAGCTGCTCGCCCCAGGTCCCCACTGGTCAATTACTTTACTTGATGCGTCTAATCAACAATATTATATATGTGATGCTATAAACGTTTGTGTTTAATATTAGCTCATAACTCAGCATCCTGAACCAGATGTTTTTGGTGAGAAAGAAATTGATGAGTTATCAGAGGATTGGACCCAGGCCCCTTGGCTAACTTCCAGATGGCCCTACCAGCTGAACTGCAAAACTGGCGGGGTTACCTCCCACTCCCCTCTGGTCAATTTCTAGTCATGAAAGGGAAATAAAAGTATTTCTGATCTCTAGCACTGTGCTATGTATCAAACTTGTGAAAAGAGCCTTTTATAATGACTTTTAAAAATACTAAAAGCACAGGCATCAAATTTGTATCAAGGGACCTACACCATTTCCCTTTGAAAGGTACAATTTAATCTTAACCCCAACCCCTTTCTGCTGGAGCAGCCATACAGTATTTTTTTAACCTCCATTTTTATACAATAGCAGCCCATTGATGGGACATTTGTTCGTTCTTGTAAAGAACACTTAAAGGAATCAGCACTGTGATTCTAATTCATATTAGTGCCTTTACAAATGCTATACTTTAATCCGGAATCAATCCCTCCTCTCTCTCTCTCTCTCTCTCTCTCTCTCTCTCTCTCTCTCTCACACACACACACACACACACACACCCCTTCAAAAGCTCATTTTTGAGTATAAGGATTTAGTGGAATTTTGGTCACACAATGAACTCCATGGTTATGGACATACATTCTGCCTAAGCTTTAACAGCAGTGATTTTCCTCCAGTGTTATAACTCTTGTCTCTGTGAAACTTGTTTCAGTGATAAAGTAGCTAGGAGAAAACGGCATTCAGCGTGTGTGCAAAGTCATTTTTTCCCCTTACAGCTCCTTATCAGCCTGGCACACTGACGGAGAAACACACATTTTATCCCGACATTTACAAATAAATTTATTTCACAGAAGCTTCTGAACATCAGATGGAAATAATTAAAACAAGGTGATCTCAAGTGGGGAGAAATGCAATTCAGTTACCATTTTCAAAGTGAGAAATTATCAAAACAAAACCTCCCCACAGATGCAAATGTGTGTATATTTCAGGGAGAGAAGGAAGCTAGCGCTTATCAAATTAAAGTACTACCTTGGTCTCACTTTTATTTCCAGTATTCAAAGGAGCTGTGTTTGATTGAATTCTTTGCCAGCTGATTAGCTCATCAGACAGACATCAATTGATCTTTCTTCATGAGCCCTCTCATTGGTTATCTCAGAGAATGGTAGCACAACAGACTAGCAGAAGTACCTGAATGACACCATGATTCTCTGTCTTTCTATCTCCATCTCTTCATCTCCCTTTTCTCATTCTCTCTCTCAATCTCTCTCTCTCACTCTCTCACTCTCATTCTCTCTTTCTTTCTCTTATTCCCATCATCTCTAGTATGCATTCTCATCCTCTCTCTCTCATTCTCTCCTTCTTCATTCTCTCTCTCTCTCCCACACTATCATTCTCTCTCTCTCTCTCTCTCTCTCTCTCTCTCTCTCACACACACACACACACACACACACACACACAGCATTTGGCTGGTCTTGGATGATAATAATAAAGACTGGTTGGCACACCTGCCATTATTCACAAGATAAATTATGGAAAGCTTACACAAACATAACATTTCCATATACATTATGGAAAGCATACACATTTAAGTAATTACTCTGGACTTGGAATATTTGATAACATTTAAATGGCCTAACTGCAAGACCTGGGAGTCTGGGACAAACTGCAGGTGTCCTAAACACAGAATCCATTAAATCATTTACATTGAACTTTAAACTACTCACAGAAAAGCAGCACCAAAATGACCAAGGCAACATGGAATGGGTGTTTCAGAGAGCAAGGACACTGGCTGGCCAGGCAAAGCTAACAGGTAGGCAATAATTACCATTGCCTGACCACCCCCCAATGCACAATGAGGAGGAAGAGCAGGTATCTCTCCCCCCACACACACACACAGCATCCAATGTTCCATCCTCGCCCCCATATATTCACTTGGGGTGAACATCAATTAGAACGTTCCTTTTGCTTGCTCCTAACCACATGTTAGGGGGGCAGCAGGTAGCATGGGTCTGAACTGGCCCAAAAATATAGAACTAAAATTAAAAAGATAAGATCCCTAGCTGATACCATTGGACAGAATCCCTGGCTTTTTACCACTGGGAATCCCTACCCTGATTGCCTAATGGCCTCCATTTTGAATCCTTTTTTTACTTCTGTTCCTATGTCACAAGCAGAGAGTAGAATGGCCTCCTGTGCATTGTGCAAGGAATGGAACAAGAAGCACATTTTGCACAATAAATCCAGGGGGTTGAATGATGTGATTCATAACACCCCATTACTGTGGGAGAGGGGAAAGCCAGATACTCCCCAGAAGACTATTCTAAGGCAAAATGCTACTCTGGTTTCCAAGTAGGGTGGTCAGTGGGACCCTAACCAAACACAATCTAACGTTAGCAAGTTTACCATTATCTTTGAGAAATGTTTTTAGCACTTGGGTATTTAACCTACTTCACTGCCAGCTATGGCCACCTCTGTTGCTTTTGGAGTATGGAAAGGAATGCTGTCCAAATCTTTGGAAGGAAAAACCATCTTTCTCCCCTTAAAAGGCTACCAAATCTTCTAAAATTCAAATGACGCTGCCCAATTCTTTCATGCTTAACAGAACAGCACCACTTATAGAGCAGGTTTGTCTCTTGGAAATTCAGTTATCTCATGGCACTAATTGTATTGAGCAGTGTATTGTACTGTGCAGTGTAACTGTACAGAGCAGTGTATTGCCCAATAGTAGGTAGGGCAAAAGTACAGCTCATCATGTCCACTCTCTGTGCTTTCAGACAAGAATGCCTGTTCTGGACAGCTATGGAAGTAGAAAGATCATCAGTAGAGATGTGGGTGATTGGCCTTGTCTTTAACATTTTCTTTGGCTCTGCATGATATAATTTGCAACTGCTGAATTGGCAAAAGCTCCAAGAGCAGGGGATAGGACCTCCCTAGGATGGTCTGCCAGGTCTGAAAGGGTGGTTAGCCGGGACAGTTAACAGGTGCTTTTATTGCTAATTGAATCTGCAGCTCATTATGGCTTCCTGCTTTATGCAGATCCTGAGAAATGATTCATGGTTATTTATTAGGGAGGCAGAGAGCCTGACAATATCTTGGAAATAATCCAATGCTCTAAGTATTTAGAAAGGTTGCAGTGGAATAACAAGCATATCGCTTGAAAGAGAGTTAGTTATTATAGCCCTTATTTCAAGGGATGCTTTTGGCATGGGGTGGTGGCATGAAGCCCAATGGCCTCATTCACACATAATGCAGAACTGCAGTTGAATAGGCCTGCAGTTCCATGGACATTATGTCCGAATGTGGGGAACCTCAGTCAGGCATGGTGATGAAACCAAGGGTTCAGGATTGGGACTCCAATCTGAACCCTCAGGTTGAATAAAATTTCTTTGCTGCTACCAAAGGTTCCCAGCCTGTGGTATGTCTGAATTCAGAACTACAGTCTTCTTTTAAAAAATGGGGGGGGGGAGGCGTAATGTGGAGAGGCTTCAAGCCAGACTGAGACCTGTTTAGGAGGTCTCAGTCTGAGACCCTTTCCCCACAGTGAAAATCATTCCCCCCTCAAAAGCTGCTATAGGCATCAGGTGCGTGCAAAGCTGCTGCTCCAAAGTGGCATAAGGGGGGCATAGGTAGCCCATGTTCTCAAAGGCAGCCCCCACCCTGTCCCTGTGGCAGCACACACCGTACCCTGATGGTGATGGCAGTGACAGCCTTCCCCCACCCCACCAGTGACAGTGTGCTCACCAGCAGTGGTGTACTCCTATCAGCCACATGGCATGCTGCTGGGGGTGGGCAGGAGTGCTCCACTAGACTGCAGAACTGTGCCACTGGGGATGTGCAATGCATGCAGGAAGGAGGAGAATGGCATTGGAGCATGGCAGTCCCAGGAGTGACGGGCTGGTGGGTGAGGGGAGGAGAGGCAAATGAGGCAGCCACAGAGAGGAGCGTGGGAGCCCTGGAGGCAAGAAGGCACTAGTTGTTGGGACCCGTTCACCATATTATAGCTCCACCCCTGTGTCCAGGAGCAACCCGTAAGGGCAGCGCCAGGGGCGGCAGTGAGAGGTACCTTTAAAGAATCATAAGCAGGTGCCGACCAGCGTGTAAGCAGCACCTGCAAGCTGCTGCGCTCTGCCCACAATCCCTGCGGCATCTGGCGCGGCTGCGGCATGGCCCTAGTCTCTGTGCATATGTGGAGCCTCCGCAAATCAGGGGCACGATGTAGCTGTGCTGGCTGCTGGGCAGAGCGCCACTGCCCTGGGCGAGATGATGGGCAGAGTGCAGCAGCTTGCAGGTGCTACTTACATGCTGGTAAGCATCTGCTTATTATTCTTTAAAGGTGTCTCTCATTGTCACCGCTCCACCCAGCACTGCCCTCAAAAAACTGGACTGGGTCTCCAGCAGCTGCTATGAAACGAAAGAAAGAAAGATGGAAGTACAATAACACTTTTTTAGGGTCACATCACATATAACTTCATCCTGAATTCACATGGAGCGGTAGCCAGATGGTGGGCCCATTTCCACAACCATTTGGGAGAGTGGGAGGGGAGGAAGGCTGCATAACCTGACCTTCCCTGCAGATGATTACCAAGATGTTGCTAGGCATGTGGATCACGTGCCCCTACGGTCCTCTGCTGCCCCAGGCAGCGTGGAGGTTCAGGGGTTGGAACACATCATTTCAGCCCCCGGAAATCCCGTAATACACTACACCAGTGTGAAGTGCATTGTGGCAATCCCCCAGCAATGGCTGGGAGCCCATTCCTGTGCCAGCGCTGGCTGGGAGCAATTGGTGCTTCCACATGAGCAGTTAGCCTGAGTTAAGTGTATGCGTGCACCCTTAACCTCGGCTAATCAGTGGGCTCCATAGGCAGGTTTGCTGCTGCAGCACTGCCAGGATCTGCATGGATCCCAGCAGTTCTCATGAGCAGCCAAACCCGGGCTTGGTTGCTTGTGAGAACAGCCTCAACGAATGAATGAATGAATGAATGAATGAATCTTTATTTCAGTCACAGAACAGAAAAAGGTAGAAAAACTAAGTAATTCTAACATAATGCTAATCTAATATTAATCAAACAGTTTAAATATAACAACACAGTTAAAATATAGTAACAAACATTCCAATCAACATATCATACTCTGTTGCCTTCCCTGCTGTAAAACAAAACTTTGCTGTTCTCACGTGCAGCCACGACTGGGCTAAGGCCACTTGGCTGCACATGAAAACTACCAATGGCAAACCTGCCAAAGAGATCTGCCTGTTAGCCGAAGTTAAGGACACAAGCACACCCTTAAACCAGGCTAAATGCTCATGTGTCAGTGCCGCATGGCACCGACACTGGATCAGCCTCCTGGCCAACACCAGGGGATCCCCAAGAGTACCATGCATTTGCATGGTGCATTATGGGATTTTGAAGGACTGGAACAACACGTCCCAGTCTTCAACCCTCTGCACTGCTGCTGGGAGCAGCTGGTGTCCTTCTGGGAGCACGATACACGCACCCAACACAGACCCAACAATTGTCTGTGGGGAAGGTAAGTTTCAGCAGCCTTCCTCCCTCTGTGCCTGGTTGCCCTTCTCACTGATTGTAAGAAAGGGACCAACATATCATTCATATCAGATAAAAGATAACTTACATAGAACTTCTCAGAAACTTCTGCCTTTTTAAAAGGCAGCAAATAATAACTTTGAATACCATTATAAAAATTGCAGTATAACAAAAAATGATCTGTTGTTGCAACACTTCCTGTGTTACATAGACATAGATGCTCTGTATACTGAACCTTCTTAAATCTTCCCTCAAGCACAGCTGTACACAACGCATCTAAACAAGCTATATTTGGGGACAGTAATCTGACCAAGGTACTTGGCAGGCTTGTTGTTAAAAGCTTGAGTGCCCAACACCACAAACTTGGTCACATGGCTCAATTCTATTTGCCATTCCATGTCATCCAGTTGCTGTCTAATTATTAATCTAGCCCAGGGATTCTCAAACTTGGGTCCTCAGGTGTTATTGGACTTCAACTCCCATAATCCCCAACCAAAGGCCACTGAGGCTGGGGATTATGGGAGTTGAAGTCCAATAACACCTGAGGACCCAAGTTTGAGAATCCCTGATCTAGCCCTTTCACAGACCATTGATACAAGAAAGTCTAGGGAGAAGCTGGCCCATAATGACATAGTTTCCTTCCTAATGAACGTTTCCAGCAAGAAGAAATTCTATCTAGTAATACCAAAGGAGCCAGGCCAGTAGGATGAAATTTTAATTTTAACCACAATTCAAGAGTAGTGTGCCACTGACCCACTTCTACTTTTGTGACACCCACTTCTAAGCAAAGTCCTGCATTTGTGACACAAGGTGGTGGCTGCAATAAGCTCCTCAAGAACTTTGACTGTTGAGCTTCAAGTTTTGCAGGATTTGTATACGGATCATTTGTATACACCCCCACACACACGAGACAGAAGTTGTGTACAGGACTCAGCTAAATAGAATTTAACTGCAGCAGGGACCAATTAAGCACCCCTAGACTGATAGAACGTTAGCACAGCCCTTGTAGACTTCTGGGCATTTTGAAGAACATAAGTTAAATGGGCTGTTCTACTGCCTGATGGCTGCACAACTACACCAAGATATTTGAAGCAGGTAGCCTGCTCCAACCTATGATAATTCAACAGCCATTTCTTATTTTAGGCCTTTCCCCCAATGCCATTATTTTAGTTCTATCGTAATTTATTTCTAATGCCTGCTGATCACAATACAAAGAAAGGGTGTGCATGACTCGCCTTAAACCAATCGATGTCTGAGAAAGAAGTACACCATCATGCAGGGGCAGAGCCACCATTGGGCCAACGGGTTCAAAGCCCGGGTTGCGCCCAATCAGGGGTTGCACCTCACGGACCTGACACACACACCCGCGTCCGACGTCAGACACGGGAGTGCTGGTTTAGCTCCCGAGCAGGGGCCGCATGGCCCCTTCAGGAGTTAAAAGGCTGGAGCTGCAAAAGCAGCACCAGTCTTAGTTTAGCTCCCAAAGGGGCCGCACGCCCTTCGGGAGTTGAACTCCAACTCCCGAACGGAGCCTCAAGGCTCCATTTGGGAGCCATACCACGCCCCCCGCATCTGACATCAGACACGGGGGTGGGGTCAGCGGGGCCGCCGCCACACACAGGCTACTGGCAGTCAGGCTCCGTAACTGCCATCATCCACATATAACAGAATCTGTAAATGCCTATGAGCCAGATTTGGTTGAAGGCAGTGTTCCCTCTAACAGGGATTCTCAGATGCCACTGGAAGCCACAGGCAGGAGTTGAGGGCATGCCCTCTCTCCTGCCATTGCTCCCCTGCAACTGGTACTCAGAGGCACACCCTTGAGGCTGGAGGTGGCCCACAGCCCTCTGACCACTGTACTCTAGTGAGTTGAATTTCAGCCACAGAATTTAAATGTTTGGTTAACTCAAAAAATGGCTGCCTTTCAAATGGACTAAGCCTGTAATAGCCCAGAAAAATGATCATTATCAGGGCAAAGGAGCTGTAGGCAGCAGTCACCACTCCTTGACAACTGTGCCTGTTGGGGAAAATTCTAAGCCATGGATTATGGGGGGAGGGGAGTGAATGTGTCTGATCCACTTCTTGTGATAGATGTTGTAATGCTGAATCCAGCTTTTGATATCAGTCAGTCACCTGAGCCTGCCTTTTGCCAGAAAGAACTGTTTTTACTCTCCACACATAGGCCCATACTGGCTATTTCCAACAAAAAGCAGCCTTGGCAGTTTTGCAACAATGAAATTCAGATTTGTCTATAGCACAAGATTTGTCAGATTTGTCTATAGCACAAGATAGGTCAGATTAATTAACACAGAAGGTTATTCCAATTTTTCACCTGTCCTGTGTATGACCTAAGTGTTTGCAAACACATGTTTATTACATTCATATATTACATTTTTGGATGTACATTTAAAACCCCTCAGGCATACACCAAAAAAGGTTATGCAAAGTTACCCTGATTTTGCACTCTAGAAATGCACCATAAATTATATACCATGCTTCATAATTGCAGAGATCGTCTGATCCTGACTGGCAAATGACTATTGGGCTGTAAGATTTGACACGTCAGCCACCGAAATTATTCTGCTGAGAATCTTCAGCACCAGTTGTAATATATGAACTGTACTAAGGCCTAGCCATTTTTGGCTGCTGAATTTTAGCTATGGAAAATACAGGGTCTCTGCTTTGTAATGAACATGAGTGGAACAACTCCCAACTGTACAGTGCACAAAAACAGCCCAGAATCAACCTAGTCAAAGTGTAATATCTCACATCACATCACATCACATCACATCACATCACATAATCTATGAGTGATAACTCTAATGAACTGTCCAATGCAACCTTATACTTGCCATAACGTTTTTAAAACTGTCAATGAAACTTGAAAAAATCATTTTCCATTATTCTTGAATGGAAATGTTTGTTTCACAGTCAATTCAAATATCTGTTTTTAAATGGCTTATATAGAAAAAGTTGTGCTTATGCTACTCACAATGTCACCTGAACTGTGGTTGAGCCTTCTTTACTGTGGCTAAACTCCCATGAGGCACTGCTCCTTTATGGCTCCATTAAAGCAGTTTTCTTCTGCTTCATTCATCAACCTGTTACATGCTGAATTAAAGTTTCTTTGGAGTTGATTCTGCTTGAGGCCAGGCTATAATAGAGGTACCATCACTTATTATTTTATTTTAACAACAACAACAACAAGTCCCTCTGTGCCTCTCTAAAGGACAAATGAAGCTCTAAGGAGATCACTATCAGTGTTAGTGCAGTTAAAGGTCAGGTTCAGCACAGGGTTCATTACATCTTTTAGACTTGTGCTGCATGCTGGATAAATGGCACTTTATAATCTATTGGGGTACCAAGGAAGGGAGTGGTGGAAGATCATACAGAGGTCAGAAGACAACACCAAAGGCATTTTGCTGCAGACAGGTAAAATGTGCCCATGTGAGCACATTGCTTCCTTGAGATCAGATGGTCCAATTACCTTTGAAATATATTGTGATGCATGAGAGGCTTTTGGAAAGAAAACTGCAAAGAAGTATGCATAGAAAGACCCTAAATATGGGTTAGAACACGTTCATGGCCAATGTCCATTTTTGAGTACTCTTAATATTCACAAAAGTTAGGCTTCCTATATTTAAAGTGTTTAACCTTGTATTACACGCTTCTCACTTATTTCCATCACCTTTCCATAAAGCATAATGTTTTTCTCATATTACAGACAGCATCTGAGCATTTGAAATGGTAATACCATCCATCTTCCATTAACACCAGAGAACACCTTATCTTCAAGAAATAGACCTCTATACTTCCCTATTTCCCCAATATTTGCTTTCACCCTAGTCTGTATGGAAATAATGTTGTGTTTCTTCCTGCAGCCAAGCCCCTCACATAAGAATATCTGCTTCCCCAATCCGTGTCCTCTCATGCAACACTGATTCGGAGTAAGATTTCTACACCATAAGAATTGGAAAGTATGATTTGCAGTTCTGCTTGCTTCAGTAGGAGTTCAGCTTGTATCCAAGTCCTTGTACTGCATCATGATCAGGCAAATAGTGAATAAGGAGTTCTGTACCTGTTTAATATTGCCATTGATGCAATATGCTGCTTTTATCCAATGTGTTGGGGTGCTGTTGCTAGCGCTGCTATTCTGCAGGCTCTCAGAAGCCTCTATACATATGTCTGAGACCACAGGCTTGAGGTTCTCATTCTTAACATGCTCAGGAGTCTCACAGAATCATAGGCTCCCCATTTGTTGGTATATTGGGGACCAGTCACTTAGCAAGCAGTGGGATAGTCACCCCCAGCTTCACCAGCTGCCAAGCGAATTGGAAGGGGATGAGCCTCGCACCTTTCCTTATGTTTGGGAACATCTAAGTAGACTCCAGAGTTAGCCTCTAACATCTAAGTAGACTCTGGAGTTAACTTTTGAGTTAGCCTCTAAGTAGACTAACATCTAAGTAGAGTTAACTTTTGAGTTAGCATCCTCTCAAGGTCTTTCTGTCCTAAGACTGACCCCTTTACTTCACTTCCCCTGCAGTTGCCTCAAACAAGTTAAATCACCTTAGCAGGAAAGTCAGATCAGGCATAGCAGATGCAACTCCCTTCCCATCACAAAAGAGCTAAGTGGGCAAAAGGAACTCAGAGGTGTACTCATTAAAATTACTGATTGGTTTACTTGGTCCTTCCAACCTGAGACGTACCATGCTTGCATGTTCATTCACACCATTTACATACAGGTTGTTTTTGACCCATTCAAATCATTGTATTTTACTCAACTACGGCAAACACAATGAATCCTTTTGAGATTCACCAGAGTTACCCTTCTCAGGAACGAAGAGCAACTGGAATGTTGCCTGAGAACACATTTTGGTCTATAACTGCCCCTGGTTTCTTGAACCACTGTGCTTCATTTGGTCTACACACCATGGAGTCTCCCACAGTTTGGACACTAGACTTGGGACCCGCAATAACACCTGGCTGTGTCTTGTTCTGCATGTCAATCACACTTCCAGCCTCCAGATCAGCCTTTCTCCCTATCCAGCTCACCTTGCTGCCACAAGGAGCTGGCTGCACAAAAACAGACACCTTTTGGATTTACCCCTGCTGCTTTTGGTTCTTCATCGCCTGCTTCCATCCCTGAGAAAAGAGGTTCTTCAGTTGCACTTGAGTCACAAGGGTCCAATCGCCACTAAAGGAAGGACAAGGTTGTATGATAATCACTGCTCTCCCTATCCTGCTCTCTTTCTTAAATCCAAGAACTTGTTTCTCTAAAGCCTCCTTTCTCTAGCTAGCCTGGAAGTTATTTTAATTCGGACACTAATTAAATTGCCTCTTTGCAGTTATCTGGTTAATTTTGTAATGTATTTTGGTAGTAATATTATTTTAATAAACTTTCTTATTCCACTGTACCCCTGAACCGCAAATAAAACCTTTCTTCATTTTTGAACTTCAACCTCCCTGTCAGTTCATTTTCTCTGAACCAAAGCTTTGCACAAAAATTATTCTGATGTGGGACTTCTCCACCCCAGCTTGCTAATTCCACACACAAAGCCCAAACGCATTTAGGGGTGTTCACCAATTCCCCCAGAGCAGTTCCATTAATGGTCCCTACAAAGAGGTGGATGTGAAAACAGGGCAGGAGTCTTCCTCATTGTCAACTATATCACCTGATTACAAAGGGTGTTTCCAAATGTCACTCCCAACAGCAACACAGTGCTGGACTGGAAGAAAAAAATAAATCAGAAAGCAAGTACTGCCTAAAACAAAGAATTAAATCCATGGTTATTTTAAATCCATGGCTGTTGTGTCACCCTCTAGTGATCGTGCTGGTTTGTCTGGACTAAAAGTGAAAAGCACAAGGATGAGCAGAAAGAGAACTTCTTACAAAAACGTTAGCATGTTCATTTACCAAGGCTGGCCTGTCCATGAGGCAAAGGGGTGTGGCCACCTTGGGCAGTGCATGATCAGGGCAGCCACACTCATCGTCTACCACCACCCTGCTTGTCTTTCAACACTGGGTTTGAGACGGAGGAGGGAGGAAGAGGAGGAGGGAGTGGGAGAGGAAGCAGTGGGAAGTGATGGGAACATGTCTAACATACCACTGTTCTCTACTTCTTCATCTCAGTTCCTCTCCTCCTTTTCAAATCCAGTGCAGGAGAAAGAGAGGAGTAGTTCTTCATGTTTGCTGGTATGTTACAGGAGACGGGGGCAGCATTTGGTGCTGCATGCTGCTGGGTAAAAGAGAGATGCATTTGGTGGCAATGGGTACAGAGGGGCACCATTTGTCACCCTGTCTCAGGTGCCCAAATATCTTGGGCTGTTCCTTTTCATTTACATTGCCTTCCATTGCCCTTGCTTTCATTTCCCCTAACATGCCCTTTGTGATGCCCTCAAACCTGACTAGCTACATAGCCTTGTGAAGTCCTTCTGATCACTGATTTGGTTGGATCACCAACTTGACAAATCTAGTAAGGAAGAAAAATGGGGGGAAGAGGGGAAAGAATAATGCTGAATAGCATTTTGTAAAATTTCCACAGTCAAAGACTGCAGTTCTAGGCACATTTACCTGGGATATGCCCTGCTGAACACAGCAAGACTTACTTTCATGTAAACATGCATAGGATTGTGCTGAGTGTCATTTTTTGTTGGGAAGAATTACCCTATAGTATTTGCTACTTCCTAACTGTAAATGAAACCAGGAGA
The DNA here is from genome assembly GCF_027244095.1 of Hemicordylus capensis. NCBI lineage: Eukaryota > Metazoa > Chordata > Lepidosauria > Squamata > Cordylidae > Hemicordylus > Hemicordylus capensis. The sequence continues at coordinate 385,844,909 of NC_069658.1, forward strand.
ATATTCAGTGCAGCTCTGCAGCACAGCCTTGGTATGCTAAGTCAATAGTGGAGGTTAGCCCACAAAACCCCTTGTCCGGAAGTGTCACGCTCTGCTTGATTTTGTACAAACTTAGGCCACTTTCTTCTGTTATCCTGCATTTCTGATTTTCAAAATGTCATAGTACGCCACATCCTGCACCTACTGAATGGATAGAAGGATCACAAACTCAATCCATGCACTGAATGAAGGACAGTATTAAAGAGATGCCTTTTGGTGATGCGTTGCAGATCTTTATAAATCCCAACTCCAGGGTGTTTTAACTATGAGCACAAAAGCATGTATATCCTGGTCCCAGTTTCAAATACTGAAGAGCTGAGGTAAGGGTGGAATGAAAACAAATGTCTCTTTGGGTGGTTATAGAAGCTGGCCTCTGAGCTCCTAACCCATTAGAGCTAGGCTGGTCCCTTGGCGAAACCCACACACCTTGCCATGTGTTACTTTGACATATTCCATTGCACAGATGACATGTCAGCGGAGATTGGGCAGGGGAGGGAGGTGGGGCAAACATTACTAATGAAGTGTAAAAGCTGTCCACCAGCCTTTTGCTGGTTTCTGAAGCCCTCTGTTAATTAGGTGAGATGTGCTGGCACAAAGTCCTCCTATCAGGAAAACTAAGGGAATGTAAATATTTGTAACAGGTCTATCAGCAGCTGCTTATTTGTTGCTCAGACAGAAGTCGACTGTCTGTGGAAGAGCCTTTGGATAAAAGGAAAGTGATGGGGAAGGGCATCAAATGAAAGGGAATTAAGGATACCCAGCTGCTCCAAATCCATGCAGACCTTGTATCATAGGCATAATGTGGAGTCAAATACCATACTTTTTAAATCAAGTGCCATTCAAGTTCCTCTTACTTCCCTGGCTGCTGATGGAGGGCAGAACTTTGAATATCCCACATGTACAAAACACGGATGCTCCTGTGACCTTCTCTATCCATCCATTACAAGCTGGCTGGATGACAGGAGGTGTGGGGTGTTATGAGCCAGGGAGAAAAGTGCCATTGATGCATACCTGTCCTGTCTGCATACACCTCCTCCCTCCATGGAGTAGAGCTGTCCTTTTTCATTAGCCTAAATAATGGGGTGGTGCCTCTATGGATGTCTGTTTACTGGCTCCAGTTAGGAGCTCATCTTTCTGCTGGCAAGAATTTGTTAAGACTAGGGCTCAGACAGAAGAGAGGTCACTTTTCTCAAGCATTTTCACCAACATTGAAAAGAACTTCTTTTTGGCAATTTTTCAGTGCCTGCTTGAAAGTGTTCACCAATTCAGAAAGCATTGTTCTCACTCTGAAGTGGCTTCATTTGTCCTTAGAAATGTCATAGTGCAGCCAAATGTGATAGGCTAGCTTATATCACTATGTCATCCTGTTCACATCATCCAGAATTGCCTGGAATGGCCCATGTCACAGAAGCATTGCCCTCTCAATTGGCTTCCATGGTAGCATTGTCACATTACTTCATGGGCTAAATAACATCATGAGATGCAGAGGAGAAGTCAATATTGCAGTGCCTCAGGTGCCAGCCCTGGAAGCAGATTTTCAGGAAAGGAAGTGGAGTATATTCAAAAGATATGCTGAGCAGAGGATATCATACATTTTGAGTATCCAAAATGGCATGTAAAATTCAAGTCAAAGCTTCAGTTTTCCAAACATAGGCTGACATGAGGAAGAAAATTACTCAAGTAGTGCAATAGAAATCAAAAAGACAAGCTAGGAAATGCCTAACTTGTCCTTTTAATTTCAATGGGACTGCATGAGTAATTTTTCTCATCATGTCAGCCATTGTCTATAGAACACTATTTTTTAGTGGCTGGAATAGATGTTCCTTGAAACTATAATGAAACCAAAATAACTTAAAGTAACTTTAGCACATGAAAAATCACTACAAAATATAGGCTGAATCTTTAGAAATGAAAAGGTGAGTTGGACCTATGCAAAACGTTTGTTCTTTTTGGTGAGTTTGGTTCGTTGCATAAAAGACAGGTGCACTGCACTCTCTGCCATGCCAGTGATGTCACATTGAACATGTGGCCTTATTAATCAAAGACTAAAATGGCTGCAGAGTCAGAGGAGGGCAGTGCCTGGTGCTGTGCTGCCAGATGGCATGGGGATTAGCAACTGCCCAGTAGCAGGCGCATGGTGGTGTTGTCCTTGGAACTTAAAGCTGGTTTCAGGAGTGGACTCTCAGACAAAAAGAGCCAGTGCCTCTGCTGAGTTTTGTGGTTTCTTTTCCATGCGGCCCCTGTTCCCTCCATCACTGGCCCAGAACTGCAGAGTTACTTCACCAAGAATGTGTGTCTACAGTCTGTACTCCCCAGAAGTTGTGATTCATCAGGACATTTGCTGCAAAGTGGCACAATCCATGTCTTCATCCATATCTCATTCACTTTCTCCTTAGCTAAGCAGTCTTCAGACATGAGCTAGAGTGCAGCATTTGTTAGAAGATACCCAAGAAGAATTCTGCTAGATGCGGCCAAAGGTCCCTTGGTCCATCCTCCTGTTTTCCAAATGGCCACCCAGATGGCCCCAGGAAGTCAGCAACCAGGGCCTGAAGGCAATGGCTCTTCTCTTCTCCAGCTTTTGCTCCCCACCACATTCCTTCTGAGATTCCATAGAGCCAACTAATAGCCATTGATTATACCTCTCCTCCACAAATTTAATTGCCATCTGAGGTACGGACTATCTTGTGGCAGGGAATTCACAGAGGTAGCTTCCTAGACATAGTTATCCTTCTGGCAATGCTGTTCAAAATCAGACCTAATGACCTATCACCAATCTTTAGGTAGCATCTGTCAGGGCTGACACAACCATGAAGTAAGGCGAAGAGAGTCACCTCAAGTGATAAACAGGGAGAGCAGTAGATCTGGAACCATCCTGTTCACTCTTGTCTGCTGTGACCAGCAGCACTACGGCATTTTCGCAATGCCATAACACATCCCGAACCTTTTGAATGGAAAGCAAGATCACAAACTCCAATAAATATATAGGAGGTATGCACCACATGAAATATAAAAGTGGTGCCTTTTGATAATAGGATGCAAATAATTAAAAATCACAACTCACAGTGTTTTAACAGCAGCATCACTCTATCCAGCTCAACTCTATGTGCAGTAACACCACTCAAATCCAACTCTATGGGCAAAAATCCATCCTTGTCTCCTCTTCTGCTTCCTCTTCCTCCATAGCTGCCACTGCTGCCAAACATGGCAGCATTCTCATAAGCCACCAATCATAACTTCACTGTCCTAACTTTTCTTCCCATAGTGCTTTGTTCAACATGGCTATAGAAGCCAGCCCTCTAAAGGGCTTAGGAGAGCTAGTGGGGGCGAAATGGGAAGGCAGTATTTGGTGGCCCACTTCAGATGTCAAAGTGCTTGGACTGCTACTGCCCTCTGTTAATTGAACATTGAAACTGTACTGTTTAGTAAAGCTGCCCCACATTTTAATGTGGGGACCCAGTTCTCAAGCAACACATCCATTCCCCACCGATTCTGAGTGTTCCTTGCCATTCCAGCATAACCATTCTGCTTTTTAAAGACTTGGAACTGCAGTATCAGGAACAAAGTGTAGCCCACTCCTTGGCAAAAACATTCACAACATTCCAAGGTGGCAGGAGACATGTACCCAGAATGAGCCCTGGCCTGCAACATTAGAGAAAAGTCTGAGAAAATTTAATTCATTCCTTTATTTAAAAGGGGGATTAAAGGCACAGCTGAAATACCTTCAAGGAAATACCATCAAAGGAGGTGAAAGGATTATTTAAATTTATCTGTAAGTGGTAAGACATGGGATGTCACGGCCTGCAGCTTCCAATGGAAAATGTCAGACAAGATGCTAAGACAACGTGCCTTTGCAATAGGCATGATTAGGCAGAGACTGCAAGCTGGCCCAGGGATGAGGAGCCTCTGACTTTAATGTGTTTTATGAGGGAATGGCATTATGGAGACGGAGATAATGAACATTCCTAAGCAGCTAAGGAGGGCTTAAGAGTAAGAAACCCCTGAAGGTCTGGTGAGGTGATTCCATGTTTTCCCTCTGACCCAGAATGACATTTCACCATCTTTAAATTCTACAATAGGCAGCCTAGAAATAGTGAAACACAATCATGAAAAATACCAACTTATCTTTCATGAATATGTTTCATTGTTTCCAGGCCTATGGTAGGACTTTAAAAAGCTGGAGGTTTTAAGACAACTACTATCTGATTGTCTGAAGCAGGCGGTGAAAGACAAGGACACCCTCTTCTCAGTTGTCCTATTTCTTTTGTACTTTCTTCAGGCATCCATATTACGATCTATATGGCACCATCACAACACATGGTGGTTTGTAAAAATAACAAGGTCACTCTTTTCTCCAAGAAACATAAACCATGACACTAAGCAACATGGGGCTAGTTTACAAATTGCAATCACTGCATGAAGTTGAATTGCGACAGCCTTCCTGTGGCAGCCGCTTTACTGGGTAGAGCACCTTCCCACAAGGATTGCACCCATCAAGGAGAGTCTCCATGCCATCACCGCTGGTTATTACCTTTAAAGCTCTGAATGGCTTGGGTCCAGGTTACCTTAGAGAGTGCCTTCTTCGGTATGATCCCCATCGCTCATTGAGGTTATCTGGAGAGGTCCGTCTCCAGTTGCCACAGGTACATTTGGTGGCGACTCGGAACCGGGCCTTTTCTGCAGCTGCTTCTGGTCTATGGCAGTGTGCACGGTTCGGTCTGGGCACAATAGAAAAGACTGCCAGACCGGTCTGGAGGTCCGGCGGTCCAGATGGGTGGGGGACCATTACTTTAAGCGGGGGTGGTGGTAGTACTTACCCCCCCCCGCCACCGCTCTTCCCCCTCCGGCACTGGTCTTTTGAAAAATCTTCTTGGGGCTGCCGCCCCTGCCCCCGTCGTTGTTTGTAAAGGCTTAAAAGAGACTAGCGCTAGTGGCGCGCATGCGCCCTCCTTGGCGCGCGCGCTCGTCTCTGACGCTGCCGCGCATGCCGCATACGTCACTGCGCATGCGCAGCAGTGTCAGAGATGAGCGTGAGCGCCGAGGAGGGCGCATGCACACCACTAGCACTCGTCTCTTTTAAGCCTTTACAAACAACGACGGGGGCAGGGGCGGCAGGGAGGAACTCTGCCGCCCCAAGAAGATTTTTCAAAAGACCAGTGCCAGAGGGGGAAGAGCGGTGGGGTCGGGTAAGTACTACCCCCCCGCTTAAAGTAACAGTCCCCCCCGTGCCGGACCGGGAGGGCATCGGACCATGCACACCCCTAGAATGCACTCCTGGCAGATATCCACAGTTTAGGCTCTCTGTCGGCCTTTAAGAGAGCCCTAAAAACCTATTTATTTGGCCTGGCCTTCCAAGGCTTATAAAGTGTTGCTGTTTTTAAAAGTATTTTAATTGGTTTTAAATAGTTTTAATCATTTTTGAATTGTTTTTATATTGTTTTTAGCATTGTGTTTGATTATGTGGGTTTTATGTCTTTTTAAAAACCTGGTGTGGTTTTATACCACCCAGAGCCTCTGGATGGGGCAGTTTATAAATGAAATAAATAAATAAATAAATAAATAAATAAATAAATAAATAAATAAATACCACCTGGAATGTCTAGTGGTGCGATATGAAGAAACTGCATGCAACAGAGGGGCCATTTACATGGTAAGATCTCCTCTGTACATTATAGCTACCACATGGAGCAGCCGCCATGCTGTTTCAGGCTGCCTCCTGAAGACTGTATTCATTCATTCATTCATTCAATTTCTATACCGCCCTTCCAAAAAGGGCTCCGAGCAGTTTACACTGTATAATCCAGATCACAGCAGGAATCAACAATGGGAGAAAGCAACCAGGGTTATACAAAATGATTGTGTAAGATGATGGGTAGGAATTTCAGGCATAAAGAATAGAAAGGGTAGAATTCACCAGAATTTGGGTAGAAAAGAATTTCAGGCATAAGACAGAAACAAAGGAAGTCAAACTAGAAGTGATGTGAGTTCCCTGGTTGGAATTCCCAGTGTTTTTTCTGCCTCAGAACCACAACAGGAGGCCCAGTTTGGATCAAGGCTGTGGTGCAGGGAAGGGAGAACCTAATCCTTGCCTTTGTACCAATTCCCCAATTTATATCACATATCCCTAAAGCTGATATTAGTCACTCATGGTGGAAGTTACAGGTACAAATTGGGCCAAAAGGTATTCCTCCCCACAACTAATAGCAGCTTCTGAGGTGAAGCTCCTCTCCCACACTGCAACCCCAATTCAAACCAGGAGTCTCCAAAGTAGATATTTGAGATAGGGAAAAAAACACCAAAGGAAGTTTCAGTCATGGAAAACCTGAATCACATCCTGGCACAGAAAGTGGACAAGTCAATGAGGATGTAGATACTGGCTTGGTTCAGATGCAACGCGGAACCATGGGTCCAATGGACCCACAGTTCCACACCCTCTTTCCTCCTGCTCTCCTCTCTACATTCGGACATTGGGGAGAGGGGCCTCTCTGCAGTCAACTAGAGTGAAGAGAGGCAGGAGAGCTGGCTGTGTGAGCTTCCTTCTTTCCTGAAGGACAGCCCAAACAGCCAATAGCAGCCAGAGCAATGGGGGAGCTTCCTCCCTCAACTCCAGTTTGGGACAAGGCTAACAGCGGTGCCAGCATATTCAGATGTAATGCTGGCCCTGTCAAACCAGAAGTTGGGAAAATAAAACTTAAAGATAACTGAAGGTAACAAATGGAGTTTGGGGAGGAAAACCACGGTCCATTTTTCCCTTTAACTGCAGTTTGCCGTGTTCAGACATTTGGTTAGCGAAACCGGAGGTGAAGGGACCTCTGGTTTCATGTTACGTCTGAACCCAGCCATTGGGTCAAAGAAAGAATGAGAGTGTAACTGTGAGAATCGTTCAAACAGAAGAAAAGACTGAAAGAGAAGGTTGGGCAGGGCCATGAGGAGAGACTTCATACTGTTTGTCACTTATTTATTTATTTATTTAATTTTTATACCGCCGTTCCAAGATGGCTCAGGGCAGTTTACAATTAAAACAAACCACTAAAACAGTAAAGAGCTAAAACAAATTAAAAAACATAACAATTAGCAATTTAAAAACATTTTAAAACAACAATTAAACAATTACAGTGATTAAAAACTCCAAAATCGGGTATTTAATTTTAAAATAAACCAGATATTAAAAAACCCCAAATTTAGGAAGCTGAGAAAGCTTGGGTGAAAAGGTGGGTTTTCAGGTGTTTTTTGAAAATTGCCAGAGATGGGGAAGATCGTATCTCAGCAGGGAGCGCATTCCACAATCTCGGGGCAGTGAGTGAACAAGGGCAAGGGTGAACTATGGGGCAAGGGCGAACAAGAATGGCGGAGGTAGCAGGGCAACAATGGTGCAAAGTGGGGGTGTGAGCAGGAATATAAGGAGACAGGCAGTAGGTGGTTAGGAGCAAGAGGATGTTGAAGGTGGTGAATGCCCTCCCCCAGTTTTCTGTGAGGATCTCAGTCTGTGTCCATGTCAGTCCACATGTCTGCATCAGTGTGTGTGTGTGTGTGTGTGTGTGTGTGTTTCTAGGCAAGACAGAGAGAAGACAAGACTCCCTTCCCTCTTCAGAGTTCCTTGTGGTTCCACCCCCACCCCCACACACGTACATATGTTATGGAGCATTCCAGTCTGCTGTATAAAATCCTCATCCTGTCTGCTCCATACAGTAGCACTATGAGGCTGTGATGACATTCTCAAGTCAAGGGATTCCTAGGCCGACATCTATGGGTGGGCAGAACTGTCAATCCAAAGATGTTGATAGTGTGTCGCAGATGCAGTGCAGGAAGCTCGCCTCCTCCACTGCTCATACAGAGCTGTATATCTAATACTGATTCCCCCTTATCTCTGGTTTTCAGCACAGCATATTGTAAGCACTCAGTCGGCCTGTATTTCATCCATCACCAGGAACCCCAGTGGCAGGGCCAGTCTAGTTTTATTATTTATCAGCTGTGATGCAGTATTCAGAGCATGGCTTTCTCTCAAACAGATCAGGGCCTGTTGTCTGTGGGGGTAATGGCACGCTGACTACAACTGGGCTGGGTTGCCTTGGTACGGATGGCTTGGCTTGCTGAAAGGCCAGGGCAGCCTGCAATTGTCAAAGCAGCCGCTCCAGCAGCCTCCTGATGACATGGAGCCTCATACCCTTCCTGGCACGCAGCTGGCATATGTCTGTGTGCAAAGTGGAAGGCATTTCAAGCATGGGAATCTATTTCTGTGAGAGATTAATTAGACGCCACAGTCTTTAATCCAAAGTAGAAAGGTACCTCCTGTTATTAGCAGTGGCGCAAGACTGCGGAAGGAAACAACACACCGAGGCGGTTCACACACACAGCCAAGAGTAAGAGAAGGCAGCCAAGCCCGCTCATGCCTGCGCGTGTGAACCCGCATCAGCCAAATGGCTGCCAGTGGCGCCATGGCAGCAGCAAACCCTCCTGTGGAGCGAGTGCTCCCTTGGCCACCTTTTCGTCATTGTGTGCAGCATCAGCTGCTTTTCGCCAGCACTGCAACACAGAAGGGCACCCGCCCATTGCAGCGGGGATCCCCACAATGCACCACACACACATACAGTGCATTGTGGGAGTTTGGGGGCGGTGCAGAATGACATGTCCCAGCCCCCAAACCTCCCCCCAAACCTCCTCCAGAGGCAGCCGGCAATCATCAGGGCGAGCAATCAGTGTGCCCAGGAACAACGGAGGAATCACCTGTGGGGAAGGTACGTTTGAGCAGCCTTCCCCGCTGCCAAGCCCTTCTCATGGATCATGAGAAAGGGCTCGTTGTGTCAGCAGTAAACATAGGTTCCTAACCCCCTCTTTGCTATTAAGGTGCGTGCAGGGGCAGGGAGCCCTTGTATTCTCCCTGGCAGGGAGCATTTTCAAGGAATGCGTCTCTCTGCCCACCACTTTGCTCCTGCCACCCTCCCCCCAAAAACATCTTTCCCTCAGGTGGGCTACAGCAGAACTGTACATATACCTGTCTGAGGGCATGGCAAGGGGGGAGGGTTGCAGGGGAGGTTAAGCACCACCCCACCTGCCCACCATTTCTTTCTTGAAAATGCCCCCCTCAATTACCCGTAGGATTTGGAGCCCAGGTTTGCTGATGCAGTGCGTAGTTCTGCCATTTGGGTGGCTTCACAAGTGCAATATCTATACCAAGTGTCTGCAGTTTTTACATGTGTGAAGCTATCCAACAGAAGAAGTCTGCATGTGAGCCACATGAAATTTCTGAAGGCTATATGTGATGCCGCCCCAAATTATTCTGATTTGTATTAAGTAGCAAACAAAATGAATTTTGAGGCAGGTGCTGTGAACAGACTTGCCAGTGTTGCCACTGGAAGCTGGATTTTCTATTATTTTCCTGCCTCAAACCACTATCATGACTTTTTTCCCCATTTAATTTTTCAACTTCTGAGCTTTAAGGTCATTTTTTTGTCTGCCTTGTTTTCATAGTTTGCTGAGAAAACCCATAAAAACAAGAGGGCTGGGATATTCATTGTAGCTCAGAGGATGGGATGGAGAACCTAGGCCGATACAGAGGAACAATCATTTTCTTACCTCTTTCATTTTCAGACTCCTCAATGGAGCAGATGAAAGAGAAGGAATTAGAATTCATCATTTGCTCTTTCTCCTCCTATTGCCCCTGCCCCACACTTATTTGTTTTACAAGCCAAACACAGCACAAAAAGTGAGTGATGGGAATGTGGGACCAAAAGAGCTGCAAAGAAAAGGGTTCCCAAGAGGAGATACATTAATTGCCATGCTCTTTCCTTGATTTCTAGTTGCCCCAACTCTTGGCTTTTTCAAGGACAGGAACAGACCCACAGAGCACAGGAATAGGCTTATCCCCAAAGTTCATTTGGCTAACAGTCATGAAGGCTATTCTCATGATGGAAGGAAGCCAGGCCTGGTTTCCTTTCATTGTGAGAACCACCGGGCTCGCAGGCGAGCCCAGTGGTTCAACGGTGGCCAGCCTGCCTAAATACCCCTCCCTCTAAATGAGGTTAACGGAGCGAGCGCTCCATTAACCTCATCATTTTAATCATGCATCAAACACTTGAGGTGGGGGGAGAGGGGAGGGAGGACCCCAGGAAGGCACCGCACACTCATGCAGTGCCTTCTTGGGGTTCCAGGGCAGGAGTACCCAACCAAAGCCGCTGCTCGTCTGGGCGGCCGATCCGCCCAGCAGCGAGTGACTGCTCATGTGTAGGAAGAGTGGGCTAAACTGGCTCTCCCCACCAAACCCTCCTCAGCTCCACACTTTGATCATGTGTAGAGCCCCATGCTCTCTCCTGAGAAAATAAACACTGAGAATTGTAGTATTGTGGGAGAGGCTAGAGATCAACAGGGTTCTCATTACTCTCACCAAACTACAGCAGTTATGCTTGAAGGTCTACTTGTAGAGATGTGCAGAACTGGTTTGAATTGGTTTGGTAGATATAATACTGCTTTATATCCAATATATCATAAATATAATAGATAGATAGATAGATAGATAGATAGATAGATAGATAGATAGATAGATAGATAGATAGATAGATAATTTGTAGTGTAAATGTGGCCTTCGAGTGAGATTCAGGACAATGACATCACCTCAGTCTAACAGCATCAGCATGGTGGGAACTTCTCAGTCCTTAAAAAGATGTGACACCAAGTTAGTTCCTTCCCCCACACAACCACAAGCTGATTCACCTCAGAGTGAATGTGAATACATTCACCCAGGTGTATTTTTTTCAGGTTCATTAGTTTTCCCCACGCCTCTTCCCACAAAGCACAGTGTCAAGTGAGAAAGAAGGCCCACAGCAACAAAACCAGGAGACCTTCGTCACCTGCCAGAAAGGTAGCTAGCCGTTACACCATACTGCCCACCAGCCCTGATCCCAAAAGCAACATCTTCCCCAGGGAGGGAAACAATTGAACTGCAGGGTTAGCACAGTGCCCAAGCCAAGCATGGAAAAGGCAAATGGAATTCCATGGAAGCAAGGTCTATGCAGTGCAAGAAGTCCACCTGATATAACTGAGATCCTCATATGGAATCCAGATACAGAAGGGACTACAGATCTCAAACAGGAAATTGAATACACACACACACACATACACACACCCAAGGTGATGGTTACTGACTACTAAACTATCTCACCTTGCTTCAAATGATTCTCAAAGCAAAATGGGCATTTATTTCAGTGTGATAATCATATGTCTAGGGTTGCCAACTTGCTACCACCTTTCCCAGACATCCACCACCCAGCCACCTTTTCCAGACATCCACCTTGATGAAGCCAAAAGACATTCATGCATCATGTCATTTGTTCGATCAGTAATGGCAGGCATAAATCAGCTGCACATGCACATCTGAGTCTGGATGCTATCTGCATCATGTTGCTTTCAGTACATTGTGCATTCTAATGTGTAAGCTCACCAGGGAGTTATTCGCAGATGACTTCATGCTGTGGGGTAAATGTTGAGCAAAGCCACTTTGAATCACACTCACGGCATAGAAGGAAGCAGCCTCTCCTCTCTGCTCTCAGTTTTTGTTTTTGCAAGTTCACATGGCATGCTTCCGCGTTTTCCTTCTAGGCAAGCGGGGGGGGGGAGAGGGAGAGAGAGAGAGATTACTAAAGAGCTACATCTGCATTTCTAAAGAGAGTATCCCTCTTATTATGCTAATGTGTTTTCAGAAAAAAGTAGCTTAAAACCAGCATTTTAAAAACCAGGAAATGCACGAGATAAACTAGAATTCGCAAGACAAAGCCCGATTTGTGTGTGGAGTGGGTCCAAGGATCTTGAAGGGACTTCAGGGTAAGTTTGGCTGGTGTGTGAATGCACAAACTCTCTTCTGAAAGAGATTCAGGGTAAAAGCCCTGTCTGTAAAGCCTCCAGGCACAGCTAGCTATATGTAAATATCTTTCCTACATATGACTATGGCTGAATCAGGGTGAACAACCTCAACAAAGGGCATGATCCAGATTCCATCAGCCACACTCTGCATAGAAGGAAAGTGGTGGGAAGCCAGAGGTAAAGATGGGGATGGGAACTGAAGAAGAATGTGGGAAAAGAAATCCTGAAGTGGTGCAATCTTAGGATTCAGATCAGTTGCAGGAGAAAGGAGTGTTTGTGTTCTTTCTTTGGGGCAAATGTAGGTTGCAGGATCAATGATGTAGGTTGCAGGATCAAGGATCATCCCCAGGGGCTCATAATACTTAGCTTAGATGACTTTTAAAATGATTAGACGAATTCATAGAGAATAGGTCTGTCACTAGCAAGGGAAACAGAACCTCCAACTCAAATACAAGTATGCCTTTATATATCAGGTACTAGGCACAAACAATGAGGGTTTTTCATACCTTGCATATAAAAATCCTAGATATATCTGGCTGGAATGGGAATGGATGGATGCTTGGTCTGATCCAACGGGCTGTTCTCAAATTTTTAACTGCAGTTAAAAACTCCGCTTCTAAAGAAGCCTACCTTGGATCCCTTGGACTTGAGCAATTACAGGCTGCTGCCTGTCTCCAACCTTCCGTGGCTGGGCAAGGTAATTGAGAGGGTGGTGGCCTCCCAGCTCCAGACAGTCTTGAAGGAAACTGATTATCTTGACCCATTTCAAACTGGCTTTCAGGCTGGCTTTTGGGTGGAGACTGCCTTGGTCGGCCTAATGGATGGTCTCCAATTGGGAATGGACAGAGGAAGTGCGACTCTGTTGGTCCTTTTGGACCTCTCAATGGCTTTCAATACTACCGACCATAGTATCCTTCTGGAGCGTCTGAGGGGGTTGGGAGTTGGAGGCACTGCTTTGCAGTGGTTCCACTCCTACCTCTTGGGCAGGTTCCAGTTGGTGTCGGTTGGAGACTGCTGTTCTTCAAAATCTGAACTCTTGTATGGTGTGCCTCAGGACTCCATATTGTCTCCGATGTTGTTTAACATCTACATGAAACCACTGGGTCATCAGGAGATTTGGTGCAGGGTGCTATCAGTATGCTGATGACAACCAAATCTATTTCTCCATGTCAGCATCATCGGGAGAGGGCATAACCTCCCTAAATGCCTGCCTGGAGGCGGTGATGGGCTGGATGAGGGATAACAAACTGAGACGGAATCCAGATAAGATGGAGGTACTCATTATGCGGGGGTCAGAACTCGAGATACTATTTTGTAACTTCCAGACTGGATTACTGTAATGCGCTCTATGTAGGGCTGCCCTTGTACGTGGTCTGTAAACTACCGTTGGTCCAGAATGTGGCACCCAAGTTGGTCTCTGGGTCATCTCAGACAGACCATATAACTCCTGTATTGAAGGAGCTACACCGGCTGCCAATATGTTTCTGGGCAAAATACAAGGTGTTGGTTATAACCTATAAAGCCCTAAACAGCTTGGGCCCTGGGTATTTAAGAGAACACCTTCTTTGTCATGAACCCCACCGTCCACTGAAATCAGCTGGAGATGTCCATCTGCAGTTGCCACCAGCTCATCTGGTGGCTACTCAGGGACGGGCCTTCTCCGTTGCTGCCCCGAGGCTTTGGAATGTGCTCCCTAGTGAAATAAGAGCCTCCCCATCTCTGACAGCTTTTAAAAAGTCTTTAAAGATGCATCTGTTCACCCAGGCTTTTAATTAATATTGTTTTAATGGTTTTAATGCTATTTTAAAATATTCTTTTAAAAATTTTAAATTGTTGTAATGTTTTAAACTTTTCATTTTTGTTTTAACTAATGTTTTACTTTCTGTTTTTATTTTGTCATAAATGTAAGTTTGGGGCAGTATAAAAATAAGTAAGTAAGTAAGTAAATAAGTAAGTAAATTTGGCTTTGCCTGGGGCAGAAAGACATGACTATGCAATGTTGGAGATTGAGTTCCAGTGCATCTGCCTTTTCCACCAACTATCTTAATGACCACTAGGGGCATTGCGAGTAGAAATAGTGAGTAAGGATCTCCCTAGCTGTTCAACCTGTCTCTATTCTATGACCCCGATTGAATTCCTCAGGTATTTCCTGTGAGAGACAGATTCCCTTCCTTTCCTCTTGGAGAGCAGATGGAAACATCTCTCTCTCTCTCCCTGTAGATTAGGATTGGGTCTTTCCAATCCAAAGCGTACTTCACCAATAAATCTACTTAGTATTTAGTTCTACAAGAATCTCCATGTGTCTTCTCTAAATAGCTGCAACAACTAAACTCTGCATTCTACTCTGTAACTGGAGTGGGTAGCTTCTTTAGTGCCCTGCTAATTAACTGGGGGGTAAAAATTACAACTTCAACATGCAAAGGCACAGGATTGATTTGGGCAACGTTTATGCCTCAGCTCTGTCCTCCTCTGCTGTCATTTGACTCAGCTAGGGCTTGGGCTGCCACAGTCGATCTTTTTCTCTCTCTGACCACAAGCCCTGGGTGTGGTCAGAGAGAAAACATTTGGATGTTAGCCAACATCCAGGCTAACAAAGCACTCTGCAATTAACGCGGCATGTGTGCTTCAGAAAGGGGGTAATATTCATAAACCTCCACTTCCCTCTGAAGGACTTTGACTCCTGAAAATATATCCCTAAGGGCCGTGCAAGGGTGGAGCTATCATTGGGTGAACTGGTTCAAAGAACCCGGACCACGCCCAATCAGGGGCCGCGCTTCACGGCCCGACACGTCCCCCACGTCAGACGCGGGGGTGCTAGTTTAGCTCCCAAGCGGGGGCCACGCGGCCCCTTCAGGAACTAAACTAAGGCTGGCACTGCATTCGCAACACCAGCCAGGAGCAGCTCTTCCCTGCTAAGAGCGGCTCTTCCACTCCTGGCTGTGCTGCGAAAGTAGCGGCAGCCTTAGTTTAACTCCCGAAGGGGCCACGCAGCCCTTTCAGGAGTTAAACTCCAACTCCCGAATGGATCTTCAAGGCTCCATTTGGGAGCCAGACCCTGCCCCCCAGCGTCTGACGTCAGATGCGGGGGGCATGGCTAGCCCCGCATCTGATGTCAGACGCAGGGGGTGAGGTTAGCGGGGCGGCCGCCGCAGGCGCACACAGGCCGCCGGCTGTCCCGCTCCGCCACTGGGGCCGTGTGCATATACGCAGGTGACTGAGGTTTCAAATGAAAGTCCAGAACTTGTAAGATTTCTGTTCCGTTTAAAGTCAATATATAAAAAGTCAACATATTTTACAAGTATGTTTAGCTCTAGTGTTTGTTATGCACAGTTTTAATTAGATATGCTAGAGGACATTCTGAGAAACTATCACACAGCAGGTTCAAACCACCGAACCAGCAGCCGCTACTGATTTCTGTAGGGACCCTCTCATGTTTCTGGTGCCAATGGCATGAAAATGGAGGGCCAGGGTCTGGATCCAGCATGTGAATAAAAAGCCACTAGGTCCAGCAAGCCTCAATGACCCTTTGGTTCTGCAGGGAAAATGAGGCCCCAGGGAAGATCCGCCATCTTATCTAAGCACAGCACAAAATCCCCATCCAAGGTTATTTGCTGCCTGTGCAATAAAAAAAGGCCATTTCAATCAAATTGGGATGGTAAATGTCAGCTTAAATTAAATAACCCAGTTTACCAATGATGAAAATTATTCAGGACAAAACTCCTAACTGGGACAAGTTGCTCTGTGGAGCGGAGCAAAGCTTTGGTTTATAGCATAAAAAGCAGCTGTCTTCATAAAAGCTAATAAAATACTCTGGGGATAATTAAAACTTTAATTAAAAATGTGAAGTCCAAATAGCTTTTTATGGTAGCAAGGAAACTTGTTTTGACATCCGAAATTGCTGCACAAGCCGGATCTCCCTTGTATTCTCTCCAGGCTATTTAGATGCTGGCATTCAGCTCAAAATGCTCTCCCATTCCATCCAAAAGCGTCAATTTTTAGTGGGTTTTAAAGTGTAATGGGGACATTTGCTTTACAGTTTACCACGAAATTATTAATCTGATCTAGCGGCAGGCTTGTTTGCATGCCAATTTTGGCAGGATGCTTTCTCTAAATATATAGGAGGAATAAATCACATCCAGGGAATAAGATTCACTCTGTGCTGTGCATGCATAGGCAGCATTATAGGAGAGCAAAGGTGCCCAGCAGCCCCTTTACACCACCTGCAGCTGGCAAAGCACCTCTGGGGGAACTGGCAGCTAGCCATCGCTGGAGTTACAGCTGCTGAATGGCCAAAGAAGCTTTCTGAACATTCCTCTAATAGCAGCCTGTCCACTTGTGGCTATGCTTGCCTCCCTCAGAATCGACTTGACCCCTGGGGTGTAGCTCTAATTGAACAAATGTCCCTGGGCCTCTGAGGGAAAGGAGGCCTGCCTGCTGAGTGACAGCCTGCTCTTTGCTCTCCCCTCCCACCTCTCCAGACAAGAAGTCAGGGAGATAAGTAGGGGCAGATGTCCACTCATGGCCCACTCCAACCTTGCTATGCCCCTGCTTGACCTTTGGCCACCCCAAGTCTTTTTTTCTAAGGTCACCCCAGCTCCCACATGCCATGCACAGCTCTACAGTGAAGTCCACCCAGACATAGACTAGTTTAAGGTTGCTAGAAGCCAAGCAGCAGGTCCAGGAAATGAATGCAGAATCTCTTGCCCATGTTGATGGGGTTCTTCAAAATTCACTGCTCAAAAGGCCAGTCTCAACTATCAGGTGGCAGCTCTTGAAAAGGTCATATATCCGAGGAGTTGCCCGTATATCCAATCACTCCCTCTTCCACTGTATTGTGCACTGTCTTCTACCTCTCCAGGCTGAGACTCTATACAGTTCCTCAGGGTAGAAAGTGGAAGATATAGAAGAGATGGGGACAACCCATCTAAGCCACCAAGCCGGCAGTTAGCATCCTAGACTCCTCCTGCTGGCCACAAACGACAATGTGTGTCAATGAATCACCAGGTGAATAGACACCCTTCAATTAATTACTGAGGAATGGTAGGCAAGAGGCACGTTGTGGTGTATGGGGTGTCAGCTAAGCAGTGCTGGGGTGTTTGGAGGAGGAGGAGCACAGGTGTGCCGTACAGTAGTTAAGTACCTGGCAGTATGACAGATGTGGAGCAAAAGAGAGAGGTCCTGCCAATGCCAGGGCACCACGGCCGTGACCCAGTGCTTAAATTACTGGGGGACCAGGCCTCCTGGCCTTTGTGGTGCCTCTCTTAGCCACTGTTTTAGAAGCCTGTCTGGCCCTCCGATTCAAGGACTGACTCCCCATGGCATCCCCCTGCTTGGATCACTCAGCTGTTTCTACCTAATGATGCGCCTGTCTGAGGAAGGCAGTCTAGTCTCCAGCTATGCATGAGTTGGTTTAAAGGTAAAGGTAAAGTGTGCTGTCAAGTCAGTTTTTATTCTTGGCACCCACAGAACCCTGTGGTTTTCTTTGGTAGAATACAGAAGGGGTTTACCATTGCCTCCTCCCACACAGTAAGAGATGATGCCTTTAAGCATCTTCCTCTATCGTTGCTGCCCGATATAGTACCAGTGGGGATTTGAACCGGCAACCTTCTGCTTGTTAGTCAAGCATTTCCATGCTGCGCCACCTAAGGTGACCATGAATTGGTTTACTCATACTTTTTATCCAGATCCTCTCTTGGAGTGTTTCTCACTAGGAAGGATTTTTCTTTACCTTGGTGGCTGCCTGGCTGCCCCTCTTTTCCCATGCTGGCCACTTGGGTAGATACTTCTACCCGGCCATCAGCTACACTCAAAGGCCCTTTGCCAAAAAAAAAAAAACCCCACTGAACATCAAAGCCAGTCTGGAAGTCCTGCCTTGGCCCACCTTCAGTGTGTCAGTTATCCTTCTGCCCATGCGCTTCGTGCTTAGGGTAGATGTCTGAAGAGTTCCTGAGCATGCTGATCACAGAAATGGGCATGATCACGCTTATAGGGTTTGCCTCTTCAGACAAACGCCTTAATTGTGAAGAGTGTGGGCAGAAGGATTCAAAAGAACCCTGACCCCCCCCAAAAAAATTTTTTTAAGTGAAGACTACCTTGCCTTGCCTCATGAAAGGACC
This sequence comes from Hemicordylus capensis, assembly GCF_027244095.1. Lineage (NCBI taxonomy): Eukaryota > Metazoa > Chordata > Lepidosauria > Squamata > Cordylidae > Hemicordylus > Hemicordylus capensis. The sequence continues at coordinate 385,862,914 of NC_069658.1, forward strand.
ATTCCAGCTCTCCTCCAGATTCTCTCTTCAGCTCTGCTCTCCTCTGAAGGAGCAACTCCAGCAATTAGGGCACCACTTGGAAAGGGTGTACAGTGCCAGGGAGGGGTGGAGAAGGACCATGCACCACTGGGAAAGGGAGATAGTATGCATGGCAACTAGGGTTGCCAACATTATGTTGGCTGAAATTGGGACAGGGACTCGAAGGGGGCAGAGGCATGGCCACCTAGGGGCAGGGCTTGTCTTTTTTAAAAATAAAATTTTTAAACCTATCACTGAGCGGCGGTGGAGCAGGACAGGCAGTGAGAGCTCTCACGATGCCTCCCAAGCTCTGGGAATGGCTGCTCCAAAGTAAGGGCAGGGCTGGCTGGGGTGGGCGTGCTGCTTGGTGAGACAGGCAGCTAAAAGAAAAGCACTTGCAAGCCCTCACCACTGCTGCACCCCCCTGAGATTGACACTGACTGCAGCAGCCGGTGGAGGGAAGGCAGGTGAAAGACTCCCTTCCTCAGCCCTGCCTTCCTCCAAATGAGGCAGACAGGCTGTGCCCCTGCCCTGCAGCAGCCATTCCCAGAGTTTGGGATGCACCAGGAGAGCACTCGCTGCCCATCCTGTTCCGCTGCTGCTCAGCAGCAGTTTTTTGTTTTTTGTTTTAATTAATTTCAAGGTCAAAAAGTGGGAGAAATTGCATCCTGAATGGGACAAGTATTTCCCTGCTGAAAGTCGGGATGTCACACACAGTGCAGGACAGTTGGCAACCCTAATGCCAACAGGCAATATTTGGTGAAGCACAATGCTGTGCAGGGGGCTTGGAGTTGGCATGGCTCTGCATCAGGATCAGGTGTTCTTGGGCTACACCGGACCTTGGTTTTCTTGGGCTACACAGGACCTTGGTCCTACACAGGCATAGGGTTGTGCTGTATGTCTTTGAAATCTTATCATCTATACACAGCTTGTAATCCTAGGTATATATACCTGCGAGCAAGACCTAACAAAGTCAGCAGGACTCACTTACAGATGAAATATACATAGGATCCGGCTGCAACAGATATTAGCCGCTCTGAGCAATGCAACAGCTGGTTGCAGTGAGCTTGCCGTAGTGCCAAACCTAGTCTGAGAAAGTCCTGTCTGTAAACAATCTTAACCTCAATAAGAAAAGTCCCAGTGACAGAAGTGCCCCCAATAATTGCCTTCAAGAGTCTCTGATCAGTCCAGAGGCGATGACATGTATATTTGCAATGATCTAAAATTGCCTTCCAAGGCACTTGAGAGCAACTTTCTCTGAAAAAAGATCACATGAAATAAAATTCGTGTAGCAAGGCCCACAGCAGGCACATCAGGTCTGTTATGAAGCGTCACTGCCCCCTTGTGGAAAATCTTCTTGTTTCTAGTCCTTCCAGAGACAGCTGCTTCTTTCTTGAAACTCCCAGAAAGTGCTCTGCTGTCTACTTTTCCTGAAAACAATTAATCTTAAGCTCATGTTTGTCTTTTTCAGTCTTCACATTAATTTGGTGATATGTGAAATTAACATTGTATATCTCAGGCTGTTCTTCCTTTGAAATGGATTCCAACTCCACTTTTTGGTCCTCCTTTCATTTGATCATGTGCAAAAAACATCCAGTGCTTCATTTTTGTCCTTATATTTGCTTAGATATAATGCTGAGCATTATATCGAAGTATAATCTGATCTGATCATATAGGTGTTAAATCTATATAAGTATAATCCGATCTGATCATATGGGTGTCAAAGTAATAAAATAATTGTAAAACCAAGCATTCTGAATGAAATTCTTAATATAATTTGAAATTAAAAAATATTTGAAATACTAACAGAAAGATTACAGCTGTGCAAAGCAGCCCTGCTCTGATTCAAAGGCCTCCATTATGCTTGTGGGGGTGGGCTCCTTCAGTTCAGGGCTTTCGGGGCATATGTGCCTCCTTTGCTTTGGCCCACTTTGAAACTATGGCTTGGCTTTGGAGCCAGAGCTTCATCACCACCATCCTGTCACTCCTTCAACCCCTGAAACTACTCACTGAACTGAGAAGGGGCAGAAGACTCTCTGAAGGTAATTCAGCTGGCTCCTGATGGGAAGAGAGCAACACCAGCAATGGCTTGTCATTCAAAAGGACTTCTGGCTGGGCTTCCCCTCCAGTCCTGGGAATGGCATGGGTGCTTCTCAAAACGGTAGTCTTTTCCAACTGCCATAGCTGCAGCCCTGGAAAACACTAGGGATGTGCATGGTCCGAACCGGTCCAGACCGGCACCGAGGGGGGGTCTCCCTTTAAGGGCGGGGGGGTAGAACTTACCCCTCCCGCCGCTCTTCCCCCTCCGGCGCTGTAGTTTCCAGCGAAGTTTTTGGGGCGGCAGCGTTCCTCGCTGCCGCCCCTGCCCCTGTCATCGCCTGGCAGTCTTCCGAAGAGCAGTATGCATGCGCGCGCACCTGTCACTGCCGTGTGCGCGCACGCCCCGCCTACGTTACGTGTGACATAGGCGGCGCGCGCGTGCACGGTGGCGACAGGCGCACGCGCGCTGCCACATGCATGCGTACTGCTCTTCGGAAGACTGCCAGGTGACGATGGGGGCAGGGGCGGCAGTGAGGAACGCTGCCGCTCCAAAAACTTCGCTGGAAACTACAGCGCCGGAGGGGGAAGAGCGGCGGGAGGGGGAAGTTCAAACCCCCCCACCCTTAAAGGGAGACCTCTCCTCGGTGCCGGACCGCCGGACTGGTCCGGCTCCGAACCGTCCGGAGGCCTCCAACATGGCCTCCGGACCGGTTTGTGCACATCCCTAGAAAACACTACAGTTCCAAGGAACATCTTTGCCACCCCCAGGACTGCAGGGGAAGCCCTGATGGAAGCAGTTTTAAAGCACAAGCCCTTGCTGCCACTGCTATTCCCTGACCTCCAAGAGAAAGCTGAGCTTTCAGCCAGTTTCTGCCCGGTCTGGTTAAGTAAGTGTCTTCAGCGATAGGGGAGGTGGCAGAGGGCAGGGGGCAGACAGATGTGAATTGGCCTGATCAGATAAATTAGGCCCCCTTCCGCCTGAGCTGGATGCCAGTTAATTTCAGGATGAATCTGGAAGTAGGCTATTGAAGCTCCCACAGCCCTAGGAACATAGGCAGCTGCCATTCACTGAGTCAGAACATTAGTCTATCTAGCTCAGTATTGTCTACAAAGACTGGCAGCAGCTTTTCCAAGGTTGCAGGCAAGAATCTCTCTCAGCACTATCTTGGAGAAGCCAGGGAGGGAACGTGAAACCTTCTGCTCTTCCCAGAGCGGTTCCATCCCCTGAGGGGAATATCTTTCAGTGCTCGCACTTCTAGTCTCCCTTTCATATGCAACCAGGGCGGACCCTGCTTAGCTAAGGGGACAAGTCATGCTTGCTACCACAAGACCAGCTCTCCTCTCCAATAATAAACATAACATACAGCCCTAATAAACATACAGTTTTCTGCAGTAGTAGAAGCACACTTCTCTATCCTGATACCAAATATTTCTAAACAAGTGCTTCCTTATGAATGGGTATTAATAGGCTTCACAAAAGGGAAGCATAAGGAAACAGTATTTGAAAGTCAGTATTCCCAGTATCAATGCAGCAAGAATAACTCAGCCTCAAGTACATTTTGGCCCCTTTTGCACATAAGGCCAAACCAGAGTTGAATGGGAATTTGGATGGTTGGAATTTGTGTATGTCCAAATGCATGCAATTGTGGTTTCACGGCAAAAGCAACCTGCAGTTTCCCTCACTAAACTCTAATCTGAACCTTCGTTTTGTAGTGAGATTTGCTGCTCCAACCAGAGGTTGAAAATGGCAGCATTGCATCCAAATGCAGATGCCACTATAACTGTGGTTTTGTGCTGTTCCTGGAACTGAAATCATAGAGAAGGCAGCCTAGACCCACCCAGGAACATGCCTGTGCCATGCTTGTCATGCTTCTTGCTGGCTGCCTCTCCAGGCACTTGCTCCACCCCCTTTCTCCATGCTCCTCAAGCCGTTGCCTGGCAACAAGGATGCTGCCCTGTCCCATCTCCAGCTTCTAAGCCCATCAAAAGGAAAAGTCACATGAGGGGATGCCCAATTTCCACAGTGTGTCTTACTCCCCCTTCTGGAAACCAGAAGAAAAGGGAGTGGGATGGGAGGAAGGGCACTATATGTTTTGGTTGCCAAAAATAAATCGATAAAACAGAATCTTCACAAAAACATGCAGTCGCGGTGGCACCATAAACAAGGCAACCCTATTAGATCGCTGCAAAGATAAGACACGGCAGGGCAGCGATACCCGGCGTCAGCTTTAAAAGGCAGCCTCACCCAGGAGATCTTGAATATCTCTGCTCTATTCTTTATACAATAAAGTTGGGGAATTGGGCCCAGCCCCTTCCCCTTGGGTTGAAGAATGCACTCTATGGCATTACTCATGAGAAGAACCATCCTGGGGTACACAGGGATCGGGCTGAATTATTAATAAGGTGTGAAGACGCCCCTTCTCCCAAGGACAACCATGGAGACACACCCATGCAGGCTGGACGGCAGATGCTGCTCAACACAAGCAAGCCACGGGGGCCCCTCAGCAACCCTTTTCCCTGTCTTGGTGACTACCATGAAAAAGCAGTTCAAGCAAGCCCTCTGCCACACTGATTTGTTCATCAGCACACATCCATGTTTATTTTTGCCTGTTACGGCAACCCCACTTTCCTGGGATCGCCTGTAATTGAGGCTCCCCTCTCCCGCAATTCCCTGTGGCAGCCAATCGGCATAATCTGCAACACCAGTCCAAACCCAGAAAATTTGAATGAGAGTAAAGATCTATCCCTGGTCCCCGTGTTTTCCTAGTCTGCCCACCCAGTACCACCTGGACATTTGGAGAAGCTACTACTCCGTGGGAGTATGAAGGGGTTGCCTGCAGAGGAGAGGTTCACAGAGTACAGGTTCTATTATTTACCAGAGAGAATTGGGCGGGGGGGGGCACACAAGCAGGGCCCCTTGATTTGGGTAGTCTAACTCATGAGAGCACCGTCCGATGGAGGACTGAAGGTTTTGAAGTCTCTGGTCCTCCCCAGTGGACTGGCCCTCTCATGAGAGGAGCAATCACCAGGAGGCAAGCCAACACGGGGGCAGGAATATGCTTCAGTGTTCCTGGACTACTTTGCTGGGGTCTGCACTCGCAAGAGCAACCTTGGTCACAGAGGACCAGACTCCAGGATCATTTGCCCTCCCTCATATACATATTCCCTGCTAGGAAGTCATCGTGATCTCTTCCTGGAGTAACAGGAAAATAGTGTCCCTCAGCATCCCCCCATTGCCAGAAATTGTGATTGTGCAAGACTGTTTTGATCAAGGGCTTTTGCGAGGGCGGAGGTGCAATTGCAGTCAGAATAAGGGCTTAAATGCCATTTAAAGGGAATTAAATGCCCTTTCCCTGCCAAGGGCAGGTGGCCCATTCTGAAAAGACACAATTGTGCTCTGCTCATCCCTTTGAAGATCATGGCCAATGGCAGCTGCCCTGCAGATGCTGTGACGTCTTGCCCACAATCTGGCCATGTGGATGCTATGGAGCTTGCTGGGATACAGACTCAGTGGACCAGGAAGAGGGAAGGTGCTCCCCTACCCTGAAACCAGAGGTTGCCGTGCTATAGTTGGATGAACGTTTGTGATGCGATTCATGGTTATAAAAATTAACCTTGGGTTTGTCTACCTGCAATTTGCCATTACGTGCAAATGTGGCCAGAGACATGAAAGGTTAATTGCTATGGTGTCTGTACAAAGTCAGCAGTTATGCCCAGTAAACAGTATACACCATGAGAAAATAGGATGTTTATAGTATAACTTCCAGTGTGGGACAATATATCAGCTGTATGTGGAGTACAGAGCCATATTATCCTTTTTTCAAGTTTGCAGTGTCCATTTCAGGTCCTTTTCAGCTTGAACAATCTGCTTAGCACAGGAACCTTGAACACCAAGCGACAGCACACCATGTTGAAATACTTCACAAGCGGTTTATGGGACACAGATTGTCCTATGAAACCTTTGGTCAGCGTGGTGTATGACTAGAACCACCACGACCGGCAGAATGGCTTGGAAAGAAATGGGGAGACTCTTCTCGACTGGCCATGGTATTTCCATTGCCTCTTGCACTGGAGAGCAAGCAGTTTTGTATAAAAGCCTTCTCTCTTCCATTCCTGAATTTGCAATTTAACAACAGTTTTCAAAGACAACGTAAGGATCCAGTATTCTTCCCTCTGAAGAAAGCTAATTCGGGGGGTGGGGGGGGCCGAGGATAAAAAAATAAAATCCTTATGATATCACCATTTTTAAAAGGAGAGAGAGAATGGACCATTTGTTGCTTTGTTTCCCAGTGTTAAGGTTAGGTGATATTGAAAGGGGCTAATAAGCAACCCAAACTGTAAATAAATAAAAGGAACAATGTATTTAATGATTTGTACGAATGGTTCAGATCCCAGCAGGTATTGCCCATGATCGTATAATCTAATCAGGGGTTCCATCACGAATCCAAAGTCTTTGTACTTGCCCCTGTTTCAGTCTCAGGTGCTAAAGCAATGCTGGGAGAAGCTTTAGCACTTTCTCCTGAGGTTGGAGGAGTAAGAGAAGATGGTGCTGGATTCTGCTCAGCCTCTTCCCGCAACTTGACAATTCGCACAGAGTTCTCCTTCTTTGATAGCCAGAAGGCCGGGTAGAGTGGTTCAGCAAACTTGCACTCAAATTTATGCAGGAGGCTCATAGCATCCGAAGCTATCCCATAAAAGGAGAGGGTGCCCCTAGGGTAATCCAAGTAGACGCCTATCCTGCTAAATCCCTGGCTTTTTAATGGTGTCTCCACATCGCTGTGCCAAGCTGAGAACTCCTTGCCATTCCACTTAATACACCAAGAGAAGTTATTCCCCGAGATACAGCTATTGCTCTCGGATCCTTTCCGATCAATGCATTTGTATGTCATACCAATGTAAATGCCAGCCCCAAATATCTCAACCTCAAAGTAGTAGCGGCCCATATACAAGCTTTTTTCTGACAGCACCTGGCGCCAGTGCTCAAATCTGTCTGGGTGATCCAGGTATGGGTGCTCCCATGGTGTGGTATTGGTGACCTTGTAGTTGTCATCCAAGAGTCTCAAATAGCGATGAGCTGTCACAGGGTCAAATGTTATTGGACAAATATCTGCACGGAGGGGAAATATACATTTATGGTTAGGGGGGTGGGAAATCTGCACTAAACAATAATACTGAATTCTGCATCCAAAAACCCCAACTAGATTTTACAATATGAATAAATTATTCAGATTTCACACATTTTGTTTGGGCTGCAACAAAACAACATGGTGCTGCTACTGAGTTTCCCACTGTCCCGACTCCCACCACCATTAAGACTGGTAAGTAAAACATGTCCTTTACTTTGCTGCCCATGACCTTTGCTTCTCTAGCTCCACCACCCTTAGCTCACCACCCTTAGCAAGTCTCCTGCTCTCTCGGCTGACTCTGTCCTTTCTTTCTCACAGCTCCTTATGCTTGGAACTGTCTCCTAGGACACATGTGCCATGCCTCCCCTCGTACTCCTTTCAAATTGTGTCTTAAAACCCACCTTTTCTGTGAAGCTTTTGGAACAACACGTTAGTACCCATTGCTTACTGTACACGTAACTGAAACATCTGCACAATTAAGCACCATTTCCCTCCCCTTCCTTTGTTTTTTCTCTTATGTCAGAATCTAGAATGTAAGCCCCTCAAAGCAGGGACCTTCCTCCCATTATTTGTAATGTGCCACAGGTATGGATAGCACTATATTAAGATTGAGGAGGAGGAGGAGGAGGAGGGATGACAGAAAGGTGGAGAACTTCTAGATTTCTGCATGGATTGGCTCATCCATGGTCTCATCCAATGGTCTGAGCTCTTCTTGATGTTCTGGTGAAGAAGTCAGATAATTATTGGACTAATCTGAGGTGAGCTCAGAGTACTTTACCCATCTCTAAAAGCATTACCTTAAACTGAATACAAGGGATGAGCTCTGGAAGGAAACACTTACTTTTGTTTTCCCTCCTCCTAACAAAATCTTGACAGTGTATGGAAGAAAAACATTTACAATATTTATATGTAGACTTACGGAAGTCAACGTTCAAAAGACACAGGTGCCCTGGGCAGAAGCACATGGAGGTAAGCTTCCACATGCCTATCCCATCCCAGACAAGAAACCATGCCAAGCAAAAAGGAGTTTGCCTCTGACCCAGCTGCCAGGACTGCATACATCTAGCTCCAGTCAGAACATCAGTAACAGCATGCATCATGATGTAGTCCTCCACTATTCTCTCCTCACCAATCAGTTGTCCAATGCTGGATAGGGCTGAGTGTGTGCAGCTCCAGCTGCTGCATGAGTGAACCTTAGGTTCAAAGAGCAGGCTTAGGCCCCTTGGCTGTTTTTGGATTACAACGCTCATAATCCCCAGCCACAGTGGCCACTGGCCAATAGCCAGAGATTATGGGACTTGTAGGCCAACATCTGCAGGAAGGCCAAAGTTGAGCAGCCCTGGTCTAGAGATTGTGGAGCTGTAGAATTCTGCACTAAAATAGCTTCAGAAAGGGGAAACTGACAATCCTCTTAGCACTTAAGCCTGCAAGCCTTAAGGAGAGCTGGTCTGGAGAAGAGAGCTGGTCTTGGAGAGGAGAGCTGGTCTTGTGGTGGCAAGCATGACTTGTCCCCTTAGCTAAGCAGGGTCCACCCTGGTTGCATGTGAAAGGGAGACTAGAAGTGCGAGCACTGAAAGATATTCCCCTCAGGGGATGGAGCTGCTCTGGGAAGAGAAGAAGGTTTCAAAGTTCCCTCCCTGGCTTCTCCAAGATAGGGCTGAGAGAGATTCCCACCTGCAACCTTGGAGAAGCCGCTGCCAGTCTGTGAAGATAATACTGAGCTAGATAGACCAATGGTCTGACTCAGTATATGGCAGTTTCCTAAGCCTACAGAACATTAACAACACCAAGACAGTATTTATGCAGTATTTATGTATGCTAACCATCACCACTTACTGTAAATATAAAACTATTACTTTCAAACAAAAGATTGCAGGGCTGCACCATAAAAGACTTACATTTGAAAAAGTCATTTCTGCCCTTGGGTTCTGGAGCTGATAGGCGATGTTTGGATGGGACAATTGCAGACACCATTGTTTTGATACCAGCATCCTCTGTAAAAAGCAAAGCAGCATCACTGTTTCAAGTCTAACAATAACAGAGGAAAGCATTACTGAGAGGGAGGGAGGGAGGGATACTTACCATCTTTGGCAAACTCCTGCAACCTTTCCTTATAGGAAGTTCGTAAAAGTTGTAAAAGATGTTCAGTGGACTCTGAGACCACCATTCGGATCCCTGACAGTTTGTCTTTCAGGCCAATATACACACTGGGCAGTGTGTCATCTCCTTCACTCTTCTTGAATTCACAATATTCCTATTAATAAATACCCACATACATGCATAGTTTTAGTTTTCATTTAACTTCCACTCACGTACAGTATTTGAACACTGTAAAGCATTCTGAAAAGCACCAATTCCCCAGGAGAAAGCATCTTGTTGTCCTAGTCAGAATCCCAAGATACCAACTCATGCCTCTCAGAATGCCTGAGTGTACCACAAAATAGCAGGCTATATCACTCTGAAGCGATCTGCACGATCGCTGCAGGAGGCTACTGAAAGCGCTTACCTCCCCACAGACGATCACTGCCTCCTCTCTGGGCAGCCGGATCAGCCACCCACATGGCTGTCGGCTCCGTCATGGAGCCAGCGAGGCTGCAGGAATCAGAGGCCGTGTGGCCCCCGGAAGTTCATTGGGGTGTGTGATGTGGCTAGCTGACGGGAGCCACATGGCTCCCGTTGCAGCACATGATCGCCCAAAATCAGGCTCGGCTCCCTTAGCCCGCTTTTGGGCAATCATGGGAATAGCCTCTCTATCTGCCTTTTACAAAACTGTAGGCAGTGCTAAGGCAGAGGAAAAGCACGGCACTGCTCAGCCCTCTCTCTCCCCCTGCCAGTGCAGTTATTCTGCACATGCACAGTGGCTACAGGTGTGGGCATCCATATTCCATGTAACTAGTATGAGCCATCAAAGCCCAGCAGTCTCTCAGCTGGTTCCAGCCAGAAGTTGTTTCTGGTACTATGAGCCCATTTTCTCAGCCTGCTTCCTAGGAATTCTGGGATCTCTGGGGTATCCGCCAGGCATCTTGAGCTCAGCTACCCTGCTGCAGCATCCTAAAACCCAGAGTCAGCTTTCCCACCTCCACACTTTTTGAGCCCATAATTGTCTATCACTGCTAAGTGGGAAAGGATCTCATGGATCATTGAGACTATCTTTCTGTCAGATGCCTGGAACTGCCTTCATTAAATAGTTGTGCATGCCTATCTCCACTGATGGACCCTTAGATATATATCTGAAAGTCATATACGAGGACTCTAGGAATATAGGAAGGAACATAGGAAGCTGCTTCATACCAAGTCAGACCATTGATCCATCTAACTCAGTATTGTTCCTGGACCAAAAGCTCCCCCTGGTCTCCCAGGAGCACTTTTTATCAGCTTTGGCTGATACATCAGCTATGTCCATTTCTAGAGGTAAATAACCTGGTAACTTCCAGGCTTGATTACTGTAATGTGCTCTACGTGGGGCTGCCTTTGTACGTAGTCTGGAAACTACAGTTGGTACAGAATGCAGCAGCCAGGTTGGTGTCTGGGACAATATGAAGGGACCATATAACACCAGTTTTGAAAGAACTGCATTGGCTGCCAAAATGTTTCCGGGTGAAATACAAAGTGCTGGTTATTACCTATAAAGCCTTTAATGGCTAGGGTCCAGGCTATTTAAGAGAGTGCCTTCTTTGTTGTAAAACCTGCCACCTGTTACAATCTTCTGGAGAAGTCCAGTTATGGTTGCCGCCAGCTTGTTTGGTGGCCACTCGTGACCGGGCTTTCTCTGTGGCTGCCCCAGGGCTTTGGAATATGCACCCTGCTGAAATAAGAACATCTCCTTCTCTGTTTGTTTTCAGAAAGACCCTCAAGAGTCTCCTGTTTTCTCAGGCTTTTAATTATAATTAATTTTAATAATTGTTGACTTTTAAATATTATTTTAAATGTTGTACACCACCTAAAGATGTACACATCAGGCAGTATAGAAATATGATAGATAGATAGATAGATAGATAGATAGATAGATAGATAGATAGATAGATAGATAGTACACAGACTGGCAGCAGCTTCTCCAAGGTTGCAGGCAGGAGTCTTTCTTAGCTCTATCTTGGAGATGCCAGGGAGGGAACTTGGGACCTAGATGCTCTTTCCAGAGTGGCCCCATCCCCTAAGGGGAATATCTTACAGAACTCACACATGTAGTCTCCCATTAAAATGCAAACCAAGGCAGACCCTGCTTAGCAAAGGGGACAAGTCATGCTTGCTACCACAAGACCAGCTTTCCTCCCACAGACCATGTCTCTTTCCATTTAAAAAGGCCCTTCAGATTTAACCAACCAAATGATTTTCTAATCTGCTCTTAAAGACCGGCAATGGTGAGGACCAGTGTTCCCTCTAACAGGTATTTCCAGATGTTGTTGACTACAACTCCCAGCATCCCCAGCTGCAATAGCCTTTGCTTTGGGATTATGGGAGTTGTAGTCAACAACGCCTGGGAATCCCTGTTAGAGGGAACACTGGTGAGGACTCCACACAACCATGCCTGAAGCCACAGGAGATCTCAGGGTTTTTGCTGATTTTTGTAAGTCACCTTGGGCATTATTTTAATAATGGAAAGGCAGGATATACGTTTGTAACAAATAAAAGCAGGATTTACTATACTCTCAGCCTTTTACGAAGCTGTTGTCATTAATTGTTAAGGGAATGCTCCAATGTGCTCTCGCTCTTACAGTGGGATCTTTTCTAATGTCCTGCCATTGATTTTAGTGACCACAGGCATTCTGTTTTGCTCTGCCTTCGTGTATGTGCTCCTACTTTTGTGCCCCTCCAAACCAGTTGAATGTTTCTAAGACGTCACAGAAAAAATGATAGAAAATTGGTCCCATGGAAGTCAAAATGCCCCCAAGCAAAAATGAACAGAAGCAGCTGCTCACACCAGCAGTCACTCAGCAGCACAGTTCACACACACAACAAACAGCACATAGGGCTGGGGCCAGAATTTTCTTCAAAGGGGTATTCAAAAGAGAAGTTCAGGAGAAATATTGGAGAACTTCCTCAGGTGGTCCCTCCACCTCCCTGCTAGCAGCTACTGCTTCCACAAAGACACAACAGCAACAGCGGCTGCTGTAACAAAGACACACAACCGCTTCTCACCCAGAGACATGGAAGGGTTGCTACTAACACAAGCACACACAGCAATAGAAACTGTCCACACCAGCATGCAGAGGAATGGCTCTTAACCAAAAAAAAAAATGGGGGGGAAACTCCACAAACCTATAGGATTAGCTCAAACAAAGAATCTCAGAAAGACACAAACAACAGCAGCACCTTCCACAAGAATGAACACACACAGCCAGACCTTATGCAAACACCCAGCAGTGGTTACTCATACAAACGTGCACCCACAGCAGGAAACCCATGGAAACATGTTGAGGTTGTGCACATGGCCGCACTGGGGAGGCTGGGTGGGCTGCAGGGAAGACAGTGGCTTGGCTGCCTTCCCCGACAGATGAGCAGCCGCCATCCTCGCCTCCGCCATACCACGCACCCAGAGGAGCAGCAGTGCGGTGGAGGGAGATGCTGGCAGCGGGAGGACTTTCTCCCTCCCACATCCCAGTGTGCTGCAGGGCATGAGTGCAGCCCCTCCTTCACCCCAGCTCGCTGCTGGAAATGGCGGTGGGCCGGGGGGGGGGAGTTGTCTAATACAGCAGCGGTCAGCCAGACCAGGGATTCTCAACATTGGGTGCCCAGATGTTATTGGACTCAGTTCCCATAATCCCCAGCCCTAGTGCCCTTTGGTTGGGGATTATGGGAGCTGAAGTCCAATAACATCTGGGGACCCAATGTTGAGAATCCCTGGCCGAGACGATCGCCAGCCGAGGTTAAGCGAACCATAGGTTTGCTTAACTTCGGCTAAACTCCGGGTTTAAAACTCAGTCTTGGTGTGTGAGGCGGCAGCCCGATCCCGCCACCTCACATATGCAGCCTAGCCCAGGTTGGGCTGCCCTAGCCTGGGTTAGGCTGTGCATGTGAATACCCTGGTTGAAGAGCCCCTGCTCACAAAAACATGCACAGGAGCTGCAGGGCGCACCAGTGCTCACACAAATATACACAGGAGCTGCTCCATATGTGCACGCTGCAGCTGCTGCTCACACAAAGGCATGGTCTGAAATGGGATGTGCTGACTGCATTAATGATTCATGAACCCAAACGTGATGGCCATTATAGGTCGGCTCTATTGACTGGCCATTTGCAGCATCATTACTCAAAGCACCTTTAGGAAGAGGATGTCAGTGGTGTGAGTAGCCATCTTCTCCAGCCTGTTCTTACATTCCTCCATTGCCACTCGCTTGTTCTCAAGGTGGTTCTTTATCCCATTGGCATGATTAACTGCAGCACGCTCCTTCTCCTCTAGGAAAGTGAGCACCTCAGAGCGGGCCTTCATGACAGCTTGCAGCAGCTCCTCAAACTGCCCTTGCACCATGATTTTCACTTCAGATACTGAACTCTGCAGGAACAAGAAGGCACCATTGTGAGTTCAAATATGTCCAGACTATTTTTCCCAGACCTACTGGGTGGGGTCCTTCATTCATGTCTTTCCTTATCATGAATTAACAGCTGAATAATGCATATCTTCTAGTTGTCTCTAAAACAGGGGCATTAAACATAAGATTCAGAGAGAGAACATGTGAAGAAAATTTCTTGTTTTGCAAATATGGGCAGTAAACCATTTCAAGCTTAAGCCAACAGTACTAATTAAAATATCAGAGCCACAGGAAAATTACTGGGAGGAAAACTGCTAGCCTTTTGTAAACATTAGCCCTTCTTAGGAACATAATAAGCTGCTTCATAGCAAATAAGACCATTGGTCCATCAAACTCATTATTGTCTAGTTAGACTGGAGGTGCATCTCCAAGGTTGCAAGCAGGACTCTATCTCAGCCCTGTTTTGGAGATGCCAGGGAGGGAACCGGGAACCTTCTGCATGCAAGCATGAAGGTGCTCTTCCTAGCGTGGCCTCATCCCCCAAGGGGAATATCCTACAGTGCTCACATGTGGTCTCCCATTCAAATGCAACCAGGGCAGGCCCTGCTTAGCAAGAGGGACAATGCATGCTTGCTACCACAAGACCAGCTTAGCAAAGACCCCACAAGCCCCTGCTCAGCAAAGGGGGAAATGCATGCTTGCTACCAAAAGTCCAGTTGCTGGCGGGGTTAAAATGGACATGTGGGAGGAGCAGCCTCATGTCCGCAGACTCCCCCCTGCCAACTACATATATCTCATTAGAGGAGAGGGAAGGAGAGGGAGAGGGGTACTGGTGTATGTGCAAGGACAATCATGAGCAGCAGGAACTGGGCTGAGGGAGCCTAACCCGGTTCCTGCTGCTCGTGTGTAGCAATGGAGCCATGTGGCTCCTGGCGGCATCTCAGCGGCAAGCTCACTTACAGAGCCTGCCGCTGAACCCGGGTTTCAGGCGCAAGAGTGCCCGTAAGCTGAGTTAAAAGAGTGTGTGTCACCGTGGCCACTTCCAGCCAAAGAGGGGATGGGGCGACAGGGAGGTATGCTGCCACCCCAATGGAGCCTTTACTAAAAGGCGGGAGGCGGAGGGAGGGGTAAGTGCACCCTCCCCCACCCCCGCCTTTGAGCCTCTGAACCGCCGGGTGTTCAAACCTGTTCAGAGGCCCATAAAAGGGCCTCTGAACGGGTTCGTGCACATTCCTACTAAGTAATAAGGAGAATTTTACCACAAATCTTCACCCAATCAGAAATGCAGGTCTGTAGCCAAAAATATTGTGCAAAGAGGCTAAAAAGGAGATTGTACATCAATGTGGAAGAATAAAACACAAATATGAGTAATCTAATGTGTTGAATATAATGTTGCTATCTCCATTTAAAGATATTAGAAAAAGTGCCGGGTCTGTGCATGTCAGTTCTCTCAGGGCCTCCACAAACACAGGCCAGTGTGCACTGGAAGGTGGAAACTGTGAAACATTCTGAGCCACTGGGCAGAATATTGTCTGCTCAGTTTTACCTGTATCTCCATAACAAGTAGGTTAAGGAAGGCATCATTATTCTTATTTTTAAGCTGAAAAGTCAAGAGAGAGACCTGGACTTCCTGGATCAAGGGCTCATCTTGTCCAGGATCCTGACTCCCACAATTGTCAACTAGATGGCTCCCGGCAGGCGCCTGTCAAACTAGTGCTACTCTAGACATCTCTGCAGAAGAAGATATACCTTCTTGGGTTAGCAAGGTCGTCAGCACATTCTTCAAGGCACTACCCGCATATCTAGAGGGTTGTGTGACTCAAGAAGATTTCCAGAAGACAGTAATAAATTGCATTAATCACTCGTCTGTTATTTTAATGAGGGCCAACCCTGCAGGAAGCCTGACTGTTATGTGGAAACATGACACAGAGGTTCATCTGCCAGATGATATCATCCAATGGTTTCCACAACAAAAGCCCACAAAAGGATTGGGCCTGCCATCCCCCATTTTGTAAGGTTTGTCACCTGCAAGTATTCTGGCTTTGAAAAAAGAAGCATGGGGGGGGGGTGCATTTGCACAGAATATTTCTTGGGGACATAGCAAAGGTTTACCAACTTGTGATTAGTATGGAGAGATTAATAAGGAGACACTTCACATGATAGGTTATGACCTTATCTGGGTCACAAATCATATTTGGATGAGAAAATGAGAACAAGAGAGAAGATGGCAAGAGAAAGATCATTAACTGCTGAGCTGCAAGTTTTAGGCACTGTTTTTCTTTAAAGAAAGGAAAAGAACCCAGCTGCTTTTATAAGGGTAAAGTAGGGTTACTGAGGTCCCTGAAAAAAACCCTGCCCATAACAATAAATTTATAGCAAAAAACGATAGCAAAGCCTGACTATAGTAAAGCATTCTTAATATAGTTCAGAACAGCTAATGTGATGCTATCATCACCACCAGAGATTAAGCTTCAAGCAGAGAATTGCTCTTACTACTATAGATTCTGAATTCTTTTGTAGTTTAACGATGGCATTTTCAGCTGATTTCAGTTTCCAATTATATTCTGCTTGAATCTGAAGAAGTTCATCCTGTGGAAAAGATGAATCAAGGGATTATTGATCCATATAGCACAATAACAACTTTTAAACTTCATGAATCAAATTGAAGTATCCATTTTCTGTGATGAGTCCTCAAAGAGGCAATTGCATCCCTCAAGATCTTTAACATACCTTGATTTTAAACTATCTTTTGAATTCAGCTTAATGCTACTAGTTCATTATTAAATTGGTTGCACTGAGATTTAAATAACTAAGAGCATTAGGGAAAGCTTTTTCATTTAACAAATAGGCAAACAATAAAACAAACAAACAAACAATAAAGTAAAAAACCTATTCAATTAAACAATAATAAAGAAAACCCAATACAATATTTCAAATAAAAATATATAACTAATTAATTGTCAGAACAAAACCTAAATTAAAATTATGCAGTCTTAAATATTTTATAAAATGAAAATACATTTCAATCCTTCCAATCTATTGTCATCGTTTTAAGTTTTAGATTTCCTCCAACTGGCCACTTCTATTATCACACAACTCTGTAATCTGTATAAAACAGCTACTATTCATAATCAATGACAACCAAATCCCAATGGATTATGTTTCATAACCGAACCAATTCTTTCTATCAAAGAGAATGTAGAATGGTAGGAAAGAATTCCAATTTTATTTCAGAGTTTTCATCCTTGAAACTGAAAAGCAGCAAGGTGGAGGTAAAAAGAAATCAAAAAAGGAAGCAGCAACAATGAACCTTAAATGAATTCTTTAGTATTAAACATCAAATACTGGTTATCACATCCCAGTGAACAAGAAGGAAAAAAATGGCAAAGAGTTCACACACCCACTACACAAGTAAGTCATGACAGCTATGAATGCCTCCTCCGCCTAATGATGATTCACAGCCATTGCTGGCATTATTTTCATTCATTATAAAACAAAATGACTGAGTGAAACGCTTCAGGCCTGGAAGATCTCAGTGTGGAATCTGGGACACGGGAAAGATCCCCCATATGCTTGCTGGTTCAAAACCTGCACCTTAATTCAAGCATACATTCTGTCTTGAGGATCTTGTCTTATCTTCATCCTAGCGGATGAGAATTGCAGGACAGTGTTTACTTTTAACCTTATCTATTTGGAAAGGGTGCAGAAACTAGACTGTTTGAGTTTTCTCCCTAAACATCTGCATGAGGAATGCAATGGTTTGTTTTTCAGTTGGCAAGAACATGCACTGATCTTCAGAAAGTAATATCCACTGCTTGCAGAACTTAACTACTGTATTTACCCAAATCGATTATGACTCTGAGTTTAAGATGACCCTGTTGGAGCTAGGACCCAGGCAGTATCAGCTCTCAGCTGCAATGTCTCATAGTGACCACTGGGGTTTTTTTAGGGTCATGGATAAAAGTGTTAGACTCCTCCCCTCTTTGTTCTTCCAGTGTTAGTCTCCATTTTGTCTCTCAAGAGATAGCTGGGTTTTTTGGTCTCTCTCTGCAGCCATGAACTACAGCTGAAATTAAGCTGCAGGTTTTTAAACATTAGTTTGTAACCTTTTCTTTAAATAAATCCTTGCAGTTCTTCAGTACTAAAGAACTATCTCAGTACCTCTTGCTTTGCTGCTTTCTCATCAAACTTGTTCACCAAATCTAAAAAAGGACATTGTAGAACTGGAAAAGTTGCAGAAGAGGACAACCAAGATGATCAGGGGCCTAGAACACCTTTCTTATGAGGCAAGGCTACAACAC
Source organism: Hemicordylus capensis (assembly GCF_027244095.1). Classification (NCBI taxonomy): domain Eukaryota; kingdom Metazoa; phylum Chordata; class Lepidosauria; order Squamata; family Cordylidae; genus Hemicordylus; species Hemicordylus capensis. Next base: position 385,880,866 of record NC_069658.1, read on the forward strand.
CTGGGGCTATTTAGTTTAGAAAAAAGATGACTGCAGGGAGACATGACAGAGGTCTATAAAATCATACATGGAGAAAGTGGATAGAGAGAAATTCTTCTCCCTCTCACATAACACTAGAACCAGGGGTCATCCCATGAAATTGATTGCCGGGTAATTTAGGACCAGCAAACTGGAGTATTTTTTCACACAACACATAATCAACTTGTGGAATTCTCTGCCACAGGATGTGGTGACAGCCAACAACCTGGAAGGCTTTAAGAGGGGTTTGGATAACTTTATGAAGGAGAGGTCTATCAACAGCTACTAGTTGGAGGGCTATAGGCCACCTCAGCCTCAAAGGCAGGATGCCTCTGAGTACCAGTTGCAGGGGAGTAACAGCAGGAGAGAGGGCATGCCTTTAATTCCTGCAGGTAGGCTTCAAGTGGCATCTGGTGGGCCACTGTGTGAAACAGGATGCTGGACTAGATGGGCCTTGGGTCTGATCCAGCAGGGCTGTTCTTATGTAATTCATCATTCCAATTTATCAGTCTCTCCCTCTCTCTCATAAGAACATAAGAACAGCCCTGCTGGATCAGGCCCAAGGCCCATCTAGTCCAGCATCCTGTTACACACAGTGGCCCACCAGATGCCGCTGGAAGCCACAGACAGGAGTTGAGGGCATGCCCTCTCTCCTGCCATTACTCGCCTGCAACTGGTACTCAGAGGCACCCTGCCCTTGGTGCTGGAGGTGGCCCACAGCCCTCCGACTAGTAGCCATTGATAACCATTGATAGACCTCTCCTCCATGAAGTCATCCATACCCATCTTAAAGCCATCCAGGTTGTTGGCTGTCACCACATCCTGTGGCAGAGAGTTCCACAAGTGGATCACGTGTTGTGTGAAAAAGTACTTCCGTTTGTTGGTCCTAGACCTCCTGGCAATCAATTTCATTTCTCTCTCTCTCTCTCTCTCTGAATCCCTGTGGCGAAACCCTGAATGACCTTCCTCAGTCCTTGTTTCAAAGCCCCTAACTAACTTCAACAGACTTTTCATGTGCCTTGAAAGACTCGGTTATTTGTGTGGGTTTGCTCTGGAGGGAGTAATTCATACCCAGTCAGTGTGTTTGAGCAGCAGTGAAGAGGAGCAGTACTGGAAAAAGAAATGCAGAGTATTTTGAAAATCACAGACAGGGCATGGCTAGTCTATGTGGCAGCCTCTGAACCAAAGCCTAGGGGACTAACATGCCTACAGAAGAAGGACAAACCCTTCTTTGGGATATAAGAAGGTCCTATTCACTTGATTGTAGATACCTGTGACAACTACATTTCTGTGGCAGCCTATACTTCAGCCATATTCCTAGGGGCTGAGAAGACCATCTGACTGTCAAAAGGACATGCTGAACTCACCATGGATTTGTATTTGGCACTTAAACATAGCTTTTCAAGAAGCTGCATTCAAGTGCCAAAAAATAATCTATGCCCTGTTCTGCATGTACAGTCAGCAGTCACACAATGGGCCCAGCCCTTAGCAACACAGCAGAATCGACAATTTCCGTAGTCTCAAGGGGTTGTATGAATATGCCCTGAATTTAGTTGACATTTGACAATACAAGCATTTTCTCATAAAAAGTAAAGGCTTGCCTTTACTCATCCAAATTTGCCAAATTCCCTTTGTATTAAAGGACAAGTACTCCTTTGAGAAGAAGGGCTCATCCTGCATAATACTCCAGCTCCATAACCCTTCTAATAGACAATAAAACCTCAGGATATCCCACATGTAAAGTGATAGCTAGAAAAAGTAACTGCTTCACTCAGTGGCATCTAGCCTACAAACAAGCTTTAACCATGTAAAATATTTTGAGATTTTTTTAAGAAAAGAAAAGAGTACTCAGGCCCCGTATTTCCATGACACTCCCTCTGTCTGCACCATCACCACATCGATAGTATACACATATTCATAATTTACCTCCTTTTCTTTCCTGGCTTCCGCACAGGGAACTGCCTTGTGTGCTTTATGTCCATCTGCAAGGCACTCCTCACAGACGCACGCCAGGTCAGTATGGCAGAACCAACTGAGCTGCCTCTTGTGGGCCTCACAGCTCTGCATGTCAATGTCCTTCATTGGGTCCATGAGTTTATGGGTCTGTAGTTTGGCATTCTCCAGGTGAGGCCGCAGGTGATCTTGGCAATAATTTACCATGCAAGTCAAGCAGGATTTCACTGCCTTCACCTTCTCAGCCAAGCAGAAGTCACAAAGAACCTCTTCCTCTTCCACTGTGTCCCCTTCCCCAATCAAGCCAGGTTGGCCTGGGGGCTCCTCCTTGGATCCATTTTCAGTCAGATCATTTCCCAGGTGTCCTCCATTGGTAAGGGTGCCTTTTCTTTCAAGTTCTGACAGAAGTTCCCTTTCATTTTTCAGTCCTACATTCTTACATTCTTCATAGATCTGAGATCCATCTGCTGTAGGGTCGGAATCTTCAAGTGCCAATTTTCGAGATAGCTCTTCAGGACAATTTGGTTCAGGGTCAGCCATTTTCTAAGATCTCCTGTACAGCTCTGTTTCAGCAACTCCGACAGCTGCTTTCCAAAAGTGTTTCAACTCTAACTGCCACAGCCAAGAAATGAAATAAGTCACACCTGAATGCTCCTGAGTGCCTCGGGATATTAACTCTTTCCTTCCACTTTCCAAAAGCGGAAGATGACTAAAAATTATACCATATATGACCCAATGCAGAAAGCAGCTGGCATGTTTGATTTGTTTCCTGTTAAGAGAGCTGTAGATAAGCGCCACTCCCTCCAAGCCTTGTTATTTCACTTATTTGGAAAGGGAGGGGGAGGCCAAAGCCTCCCCCTTCTACCCAGAACAGACTGGTGTGTTGCCTAGGAAATACCTGGAACTATTACTCATTCCCTCACTAAGCTTAATTCTTAGTTGTTTTAAAAGGCCTTGCCTTTGTGAAGCAGGAGTCCCGGCTTTGGAAGAAAAGAATTAAAACTGTTCAAGAACATAAGAGTATGAATGTATCCTACTGTGCGTTGTGTTTAGTTACTCTAATATCGGAAAGAGTCAATCCAAAGAGTCAATTCTTTTCCACAGAATTTCAGGGCAACCATAGAACTCAGGGGCAAAACTTTCACAGAACTTGGGGGCAATCTCTACAGAAAATTTTCTTTATTTAGCACCTGTTGGAAAGGATTTTATTATACTGTCCCATATTCAGAATAAACCTGTTGAAATAATTTATTTGTTGTTCTTTGGTTCTAACTGGGACTGAGATACAAGTTGAAATATTACAGACGTACTTTGTACATAATACTGCATTCCGTTCAAGCCCCACTGAACTTATCAGCACCATGGGCTACAGGCCACTGTAGAGGAAGGAGTGAAAGCTGGACAGAAACACCTGCTTTACTAGTGGAGCTCTGCCACACTTACAGACTCTCCACCCACTTCCTGTAGCTGACAACACCTCAACAAGGGCTTTTTTGAGAAGCTCAGGGAGCCACCCAGGGAGAGGATGATAGTTGCTCAGATTCTGCATCCCACTGATTGTATGTGAGCTATAGCAGTAGCGTCCAGCGAACACTATTGAGGGGCAGGGGAGAGAATATCACTTTAAATGGCAGCAGACTTACCTGCCTGGTGCAAGAAATGCTGCCTGCACCCCACTGCTCAGTTGGCCTCTATGCAGGCATAAGTGCTTCTAATGAATTGCAAATTATAACAGCCGAAAAACAGAAATAAAAAAAAGAAGTATTTCAATGGAATTTTTAATTAGTTTTTTCCACACACAAAAACCCAGTGGGGAGGTGGGTGGGTTGTGTGAATTCACGAGGGTCCCTTAGCCCACCCCTGCTGCTCAGTTGGCCTCTGTGCATGTGCAGAGGCTATTTGAGAGGTTAGCACAGCACAAACCTGCCATCCTAACCCCTCAAATGGCCTCCACACATGTGTGGAGACCAACTGAGCAGTGGGGGTGGGTCAACCTCCCTGCAGAATGCTGGGTCGAGTGCCTCTGCCTTGCACATCATTCTGCATACCAACGGTAGTTTGCCACCATTTAAAGTTATATTTTCCCACCCTCACACAAACATCCCACACTCACCAGTCATTACTGCTCTATAGATTAGGAAGGGGTTCCCAACCTTTTTTATCAAGCGTACCACTTCTGCTGCAGACCTTCAGCTCAGGTACCCCCTTGGGGAGAGAGAGAGAGAGAGAGAGAGAGAGAGAGAGAGAGAGAGAGAGAGAGAGAACACACACACCACACACACATAAATTTAAATGTTACATTTAGGATGACAGCTACCCCATCCCTTCTATCCAAATAAAAGAACACAACCACAATCAATCTACTAGTAACAAGGGAATTACTAAAGGCTCCCCCAACCAAGTTTACCCTCCACCCATCCACAACCAAAGACTACTAGTTTTAGGAATATTTACATACCACTTTTCAACAAAAGCAGAGGCAGAGGAGACAAGGAGGATTTGGGCAAGGAGAGTTCAGAGAGGATGCAGGAATGAGAAAGCCTTGAAGAGACAAGGTGCCTTTGAAAAGGAGTGGTGGTGGTGGTGGCAAGCAAGCAAGCAACCATACACCTTTACGAGAGGAGACAGGGAAGCAGGAAGTTGGCAGAGGGTGGCACAGGGTCAAGGAAGAGCAAGGAGCCTTGGTGAGGACAGGGAACCTTGAAGAAAAGCAGTGGCAGCAAATACACACAAGCACACGTGGTATGCTTCAGGCCACCCTGCCTCTGAATCAGCCAGCCAGCCCACCCACCCACTGCCAACCGATAGCAAGATGGCTGTGCACACTGCCAACAGAGCTTGCAATTGGACGAGCTCTGCCAGAAGGATTCAGGGCCGGATGTGGACGTGGAGGTGGACTCCAGAGGAGATGCAGGGGCAGCTGAGAACTCCGTAGGACACATGGGGAAGCAGAAGGGAGGGAGCAGAGAGCTCAATCCAGCATACAGCTGAGCCCCTGCTAAGAACCGCCTGGGACTCTTCAACGTGCCACCAGTGGTACCCATACCACCAGTTGGGAACCCCTGGATTACAAAAATGCAAGTACAGTTTAATGCAGAAGTGTATCTAGTTTTTACTTCATCTAGATCTAGGACTGCTCAGATCTCTGCAAATAATCTCAATGGAATACTGCTGCAAAAAGGAAACTGTTTCCTCTAGTTCACTCACATGGCTTTAGGCCTTCTGTTTACCAGCTGCAGAGGAGTAACAGCAGGAAAGAGGGCACGCCCTCAATTCCTGCCTGTAGGCTTCCAGGGGCATCTGGTGGGCCACTGTGTGAAACAGGATGCTGGACTAGATGGGCCTTGGGCCTGATCCAGCAGGGCTGTTCTTATGTTCTGGACTTGACATACATACCATAGTCCTTGGGAAGATGACAAGTTCAAAAGACTACCATTATTTTAGCTTTACCCAGTTAGGTAAAGTGCATCGGGGTGATTAGTGTGACGAGTTTAGGGGCGAGATGCAGCTCTGTGCACCATCATTTTTATTTCCTATGGTACACTGCTGCACAGCACACTGGACTGTGGGGAGATCATTCACACCACCAGTAACTAAAGATTGGGGAAGAATGGGGAGGAGTATTTTAAGAGTGCTCGGACTGGCAGGAAGGGTGTTTTGGGGGATGGTAGTGAAGCCATCAAGTGTCCATCAACTCCGATGCAGAAAAGAAATTTGGAGGCTCTAAATATTTGCCTGTCATCTCAGGAGGGCTTTTTCAAGCCCCCCAAATTCACATCTGAGCCCAGTCCTGAACAACGATTTCACCAGCATCTCTGTTCTCCTTGTGACCCTTGTTCTTGCAGATATCACACTCTACATTTACACTGTTTACATTGCCCCCCACCAGCAACTTAAAAATGTATGTGGATTATTTGGTGTACTTGAACTTGTTGCTGGTGCGGACCTCTATATTTACCAATGATCCATGAGGATGGATCTCCAGAGCTTGTTAATCTATGCCTTGCTGCACATCTGAAGTCCATTTGCAATGCTTTGAAACTATGCCGCAGACCACATTGTTTTATACGCAAATTTATCATTGCTGATGAAACAACGCTTATAAGGAACTTCCCAACACAATTGTATGCATGAGGTCCAAAATATGGTTTTATGCAGTTTACATCATAAGTATATTCAGAACTGTATATGCCACATGTGCTTTCCTTCTGTGATGGTTTCATGAGTGCTATGCCTCTGTATGCAGAAATGTTGATATGATCCAAGCCAATCTGACAGCGAAATTGTTGGGAGGGCCGAAATGCCCCCCACCCCCAAAGTCAATCCAGTCAGCTTGAGTCAGAAGTAAAAAATATTATTTGTTTGTTTGTCTGTTTATTTCTCAATCAATCATAGTTATATACCGCCTGATATGTGCATCCCCAGGCAGTTTACATAAGTAAAATACAACTAATATACAAAAGGATTTTTTTTACAATATAAAACAAGCCATTTAAAATTAATTAATTAAAAGCCTGGCACTGTTGACAAGGCTGACCCTTCAGGGTGCAACCCTGACATTATTTTTTCTGACATTGTGTTGGACCCCACTCTCCTGTCCCTCTCCTCAGTTTACAGGATGTAGCCCCTGGCATATTTTAAGGGGCTGCCTCCTTAATCAGGTTTCCTTAAACTGGAAATCAGGGGGAGGGGGAGAAGAGCAATTCCTCATCAGAGATTCGGGATGCAGACTCTCAATACCACCCCAGCAGCCAAGTAAGAGAGGTGTCTGTGTCTTGTTCTGAGCTGAAATACAATTCTTGGTTTGGAGCAGAAGATGGAGAGCAGTCCAGCATCTTTCTTCAAAGTATCTTTCTGCTTTGCCTGGCACTGGCCTTTATTAAGCTCCAGCCTGCCCGACATATCGTACTGTGTCTCTCCTGCTAATTTGTGGTTGTGGACTTCCATCACTAAGAGCAGCAGCATCTGACTCCTTGAAAGGAAGCAGACATTAGGAAGATTCTCCCTAACTGTAAGAGTTATTCAATGAGGGAACAATCTGTCTCATGTGGTGGTGGTGGACTCTCCTTCTCTAGAGATTTTCAAACAAAGGCTGAAAAGCCATCTCTTGGAAATGCTGCAACAGTTTCCTGCACTGAGCAGGGGTTTGGGTGAGGAGTCCAAGGTCCCTTCAAACTCTAATATTCTTACATTATTTTATCTGAGCCATGATTTCCTTGGAGTGCATAGACACTGGACAAATTACTCTTACAGTGGTCACATTTTCACAACCATGTTAATCCCAGTTCGTGTTGACCAACATCAGTGTGATCATAGGAATGTGTACATGGCAGGAATCCTGACTAGGTTCTGCAGTGTTATCCAGGATATTTGACCCAGGATCAGATCTAGGCTAGCTATCTGGCTGAATGCCCCGACCAGGATCCACTGATCATGTGAACCCATGCCCCACATGCATCCAGGCTAGCTGCACATGCTGTACCTTCTCCTGCACATCACCCATGGATGCCTGAGCCCACAGCAGACTACGCCTGCTGATGCTCTGGCCTCCTGATGCTCTGGCCTCCCATCCATACTTAATGACCACACAGCCAGAACACCTTCAGCGGCGCTTCAGCAACACAACACACCATCCATTCCTGACACGTCCACCTGCCCCAACACCCACATTCCTGCCCCTTCAAGCTACAGCACAGCATGCCACAGCCAGCAACACATAGCCAGCAGCCCCACACTCCACTGAAAGAGGCCAGCAGGGAGACCTGGCCACTCATGTGACAGCAGCCAATCCACAGCCTGTGGGACCAGCACCATCAGATTCTGCTTACTCACTTGGGGTGAAGGTGTGTGTGTGAGGGGGGTGTATGTGCTTGTATGACATGATAAAAGGGAGAGATGGGGATGGGAAGGGTTTCCCTGGTGGCTCCTGGATACCTCTTGCCCAAGGATGTCCTTGGTGCCCTTGGTATGATGGGGCTTCCCTACAGTGTTTCTATTTTTTTTCCCCTGTGGAAGTTGGGGGCCAAAGCCCACTTCCAAAAGTTGTATTCCTTGCGGATGGCACCAATCAGTTGGAGGACAAGCTTATTTGCTGGAACAAGGAGGCGATGCCAAGTTGATAGGGAACAGGACAATGGCTGAGTGGGCATACTCCTCCCTGCTAAGCCAGCCAGAGATCAATGGGCCCCTTGGGGTTATACCATCACCTCCTGACAACTGTCTAACTCTCAGTACCTGGATGCATAGAACAGTCCCTCCCTGCCTTGCTCTTCCAGAATGTACACCTGCCCATTGTGGGCACATGTAGTGCCCCCAGTATGGCAATTAGAAGTGCCCATCCCCTGGGATTTGCTGAAATGCAATCGCAGAGTTCAGGGAGGGGTGCCTGATTGCACGGTCTGCCTGTCAGTCTGGTCATGGGGCTGGTTTCCAGCGCCCCGTTATTCAGTTAAATATGGGTGCTGGATGGGGTGAAGAGGCGGGAGGGGGTAAGAAAGCCCTCCCGCCCTTAAAGTTATACCCCCCACCCGGACCCGGACCAGCCAGGGCCGAACCGGTCCGGCAGTTCGGCCATTCCTTAGAATGGCCGCCGGACCGGTTCGGACTCACCCCTACTGCTGGGATCACCTACTGATCCTTGCTAACCTTTGGGGACAGAAAAACAGTCATGAGAATGCATCTAATGTTTTAACCCTTAAAGAGCAGGGGTAATGGCCCCATTCCCACATAACACCAAACCGGAGTTGAATGGGGCAGAGGTTGGAATCCGTGTATGTCCAAAAGCGTGCAACTGCAGTTTCATGGCAAAAGCGACCTGCGGTTTCCGTCACCAAACTTCCGTTTGAACCTTCAATTTGTAGTGAGCTTTTCTGCTCCATCCAGAGGCTTGATGGTGACCATGCTACATTCAAATGCAGATGCCCCCATAACTGCGGTTTCATGCTGTTTCTAGAACTGAAATCATAGAGAGGGCAGCCCAGACCCACCCAGGAATGCACCCGCTCCATGCCTGCCACATGTCATGCTGGCCGCCTCTCCAAGCACATCCCTTGTCCTGTCTCTGTGCTCCTCGAGCCTTTGCCCAGTAACAGGGACACTGCCTTGCCCCATCCCCAGATTCTAAGCCTGTCAAAGGGAAAAGTCACATGGGGGGATGCCCACTCTCCACTGTGTCTCTTGTTCCCCCTTCTGTCTACCAGAAGAGAGAGGGGGCAGGATGGCAAGATGGGTGCTATGTGTTTTGGTCAAAAAAAATAAATTGGTCAAGAAGTATGTTCACAAGCACATGCAGTAGCAGTGGCACTATAAACTGGGCAACTCAATTAGATCGCTGCAAAGATAACATATGGCAGAGCAGTGTTGCCTGGTGTCAGCTTTAAAAGGCAGCCCCACCCAGGAATTCTTGAATGTCTCTGCTCTATTTTTTATTTTTTATTTATTTTATTTTTTTTGCACAATGAAGTTGGGGAAGGGGGCCCCAGTCCCTCCCTCTTGAGTGCAAGCACACACTCTATGGCATTACTCATGAGAAGAACTGTCCAGGGGTGACACAGGGATTGGGCTGAATCATTAATAATGTGTAAAGATACCCCATCTCCCAAGGACCGCTCTCTCATGAGAATGAAAAACCATGAAGACATGCATGTGGGCCGGACGGCAGCTGCCACCCAGCCTGGTTGATCAACGCAAGCAAGCTGTGGGGATGGGTACTCCAGCAACACCTTTCCCTCTTTTGAAGACTTCTGTGAAAAAGCAGTCCCTCTGCCAGTCCAGTCGTCCATTGGTCATCCATGTTTGCAACTCTACTCTCCTGGGATCTGCATACTCCGCAACACCAGCTCAAACCAGGGAAATGTAAATGACAGTAAACAGCTATCCCCAGCCCCAGTGTTTCCCTAGTCTGCCCACATGGTACCACCCAGAAACGTGGAGTGGCCACTACCCCTTCGGAGGATGAAAGGGTTGCCTGGAGAGATGGGGGTCATGCTGTGCAAGTTCTATTATTTACCAGAGAGAACAGAGGCCCCACACTAGTAGCAGGCCCTAAATTTAGATGGGCTGGAGTGTGCTTGGGTGTTCCTGGACTGCTTTGCTGTGGTCTGCCATCGCAAGAGCATCCTTGGGCACAGTGGACCAGACCCCATGACCCTTTCCCTACCCTTAAATAAATATTCCCTCCTAGGATGTCATCATGATCCCTTCCAGGTCAGCTGACCATGCACTATTATGCAATGCCACCTGCTGGCCATTTGTGGGTATTGTGACATGAAAATCGTGTCTTTTGAAACCACTTTAAAAGTAAGTTGACTTTCATCACAAATTTTCCGCAAATGGCCAGCAGGTGGCATTGAATGATACTGCATAGTTATTCTAACCTCTCCGTTTATAATCACAAACATTGAGTAGGAAAGGAAAGAGCATTGATAAATGCTAACAGCTTCTGTTTTCAGGTGGAATAACTCATCTGGAAATGCTCTCTATCTTACTTGCAGCCACTATATTGGTGTTGAGTTTATTGCCAAATCTATCCCAATGATTTGGTCATTTTTTATGGAAGTCTGGAATGTGAATTAAAATGCTAATTTTTCTTAATGACTGCTTGAATGGACAGTTCAGCTTACAGGAGTGGGATCTGAGATAACAGCACGGCAAATTATGTATGCAAAAGTGTGGTTGGCTTTTTAACTTTGGATAGAGACAAGAAAAAGAAAGACAGAGGGAGCTGTGAGTTGGCTGAAGGCACACTTTTGAGTGCCGGGGGACTTTGGGGATTTGATGCAACAGATCTGCTGCTTTATATGAGTGCCCCATTTCCAGCAGTTATGATTTGCTTGCCTGCTTGCCAATAAAGCAAGTATAAGAAAGACACCACGGGTCTCCGGTGCTCTCTCATCCAAAGGAAACGAAACTCAGTAGTGCTGTCCCTGGGGTTTTCACTGCTTGAGAAAGTGGGAAGAATGCCACATGTTATCTCATGTTAGTTTGGAGAGAGTCCTGCCAAAAATGAAATAAGGGAAGAATGGGAAGCCTTATGCATTCAGGGCTCTGTATCATGACTAATGTGCATATTTTCATCCTCAATGCAAGTACCTGAAGACCTGCTATCACTCAAGCATGAGCTCTGCTGGAAGAGTCTTCTTACGCAGTGGCATTACCATGTTTATCAGAGTTCTACAGCAGCATGGGTGAGTCTGCAGCGCCCACATTTCGCTGCAGAACATGCCAGCCATTGAACTATCCACCATTATATGAATATCTGTTTGCTAGCTAGTAATCTCCAGTTCAGATCCCATCAGTATATACATGAAATTATGGATTCTTTTGCCCCATGTACATCACTTTATATTTATTTACTTTAAATCACATTTGCAAATTTGTATTCCATTCATCATGTGGAGAACTCCTTTCAGAGCTCTTCCCAGTGTGGTTGGATTTTTACCATCCTGAATAATTAGAGGTTATTCACAAACTTGGCTACCTCACTGATCATTCTTAACACCAAGATAATACACAGGACCCAGTACAGATTCCCAGTACAGATTCCACTGCTTGATTCCTACCATTCTAAAAACTCTGTATTTTTACTTGGCGGGGGACAGTATCTTCTTGCGGGGCAGTATCTTCTGGTCCTGTCTGTTGGTGAGAACCATCCAGGTTCTAAGAAGTACAGAATGCATGAAGTTTTCAACGAAGTACAGAACCTCTGTACAACGAATCCAATGAAATATTCAACCTCTGTACAGAAAGGCACAAGACCCAGCTAGACCCAGGCAGGAGCTGCCTAAAGATGCCAACTACAGAAGCAACCCTCTTCCACTGATGTCTGCAGCAGCTCTGGGTTGTGGAAGGGTGGTGTTTTTTTTAGTGCTCTTTGCAAACAGACCACTAGATGTCACTGAGAGGACAAAAATGGAAAATAATTTTTAATTGCTCTTACATTTTTGGATATTTGAATCTGATCCCTGGGAAGAAGGAACTACTTGGAAAGAACTCAAAGCAAAACCTTGAAATATTCCACTTTAGATACATTTATTTTCTATATGTATATATTTCTATCGTCACATTTAATGCTTAGAAAATGTATATATCTTCCACTGCTTGGCCTTTTGGCCAGATATATAGACAGACAAGACAGACAGACAAACAGGTCCTCTCTGTTCATAGTTTATATATTATATATCTACACACTTCATTGAATACTTCATGCATTCAATAAAGTGGACTTTGGCCCATGAAAGCTTATCCCACAATATATGCCTGAGCCTCTAAAGTGCCATAAGACTTGTCTCAGTGGTGAGTAGTTAGGTTTTTTGAAGGCCAAAAGTTCTGAAGGTACCTGATGTAACTCCAGCTCTGGGGCTAAATAGGTCTTACCCTGGCCATTACTCAATATGGCTGTGCAAAGCTTCAGAAGCCAAATTGGACCTGAAGCGAATTGGCTCAATTTGACCCAGTTCCACCCAAAACTGAATTTGGGGCAAATTAGGCCAAATTTGGGCCAATTTGATTCGGAACTGATTCAGCCTCCAGCGCCAGCCCCTGATGGAACCCCTTCAGCACTGAATCCCCCTCCCCAAATCCAGGGTCCCAGCAATCCCTGTCCTTACCAGGCAAGTAAGAATATTGTCTTCTGTAGCTTCAATTTGCTCCTAGCAGCAAGGAAGCAGCTGCTGCTGCAGCAGCTTGACTTTTTAAAAGGTGCTATCATGAAAAAGACTACAATTCACAGGAAACCCTGCACCTTTCCCTGGACTGCAGGGGAAGACAGAGAAATGTGTTTTTTTCCAGAAGTATTTTTCAAAGTCAAGGCTCTGCGGCAGCTGCTGTTCCCCTCACCGCTGGGAGCCAAATGAAAGACAATGCCCACCCGATAAGTACAGGTGTCAGGGGAGCATGGGTTTGGTGCCTTTGGCTCCAGTTCAAAGTGACTCGTTCAAACTGGGCTGAATCAAACCAGACTGTCCCCCAAACAAAGCACCTTTTCAAAGTGGGGTCCCCTTGGAAGCATCAAAGTAGACTCCAGATCCAATCAGCGCGATTCACACAAGCCTAATATTAGGCATGCTGCTACAAACTCCTTGGGGAAGGGGAAGAATAAAGATGTCACAAATAAAGCATCCCTTTGGAATTGCAGACAAGATGCCCATCTGTTAGTAGACGTTTGTAAGTGACTAAGTAAAGGGTGCCATTGAGTTGGTGTCAACTCCTGGGGACCACAGAGCCCTGAGGTTGTCTTTGGTAGAATACAGGAGGGGCTGACCATCTCATACGCGCAGTATGAGATGATGCCTTTTCAGCATCTTCTTATATCGCTGCTGTCTGGTATAAGTGTTTCCCATAGTCTGGGAAACAGACCAGCAGGGAATTTGACCCAGCAACCTCCGGCTTGCTAGTCAAGTCATTTCCCCGCTGCACCATTAGATGGCTAGCCTACAGAAGATGTACCTTCGTAAGTGAGTACCTCACGCAAACATACTACATACCAGTAGACATACACATACCAGTAGATTTTGTGTGATGTAGTCACAAAATCTAATGGTATGTGTCCCCCATCCCCAGATTCCTCTTATCTTCTTACTCCTATGCTGTACCAGTATTACCCTCACTAGCTGAGCATAAAAGCATCTTTTAAAGTGGTGATCCACTTTATATTTAGCAGGGGAAAAGCAACTGGCCCTCTCCAACCCCAGCACAGCTTCCCTCCAGTGGCTGTGCTGGTGTCTACCTTGTGTTTCCTTTAAGAATAAGCCCTTTTGGGACAGGAAAGCATCTTATTTCTTTTTTCTATGTAAACCACTTTAAAACCTTTTTTTGTTGTTGTTGGTTGAAATGTGAGATAATGACGAAGATGATTAATAAATGCACATAGCATTATTTGAACCTCAGACAGCCCTGGACTAGGTTACCATGAATTGCCAAAACAAAGTTATGTAAAAGTGTACTCAAAATAAACAATTGTCATTGTAGCATAGGATGTGCTAACTCTTAGAGGAGTGATACTGGCCTCCAGATTATTCATGCTGCCCTGCTGCTGAGGAGCCACGTGTCTCCCTCAGGGCTTTTGCCTCCCTCAGGGCTTCACACAAGTAACCGGTGTATGCATCAGAGATTTTTCTTCTTTCCTTTAGGTTAACATTCTTCAAAGAAAGGGTTCCTGAGGTATGTCATCACCGAGACATTTACCAAAGGCCTCCCCCCCCCCGCCCCTGCCCCCACCTCCTGTCCTGACTCTTTGGTTTCTGCTCTCTCTCTCTCTCTCTCTCTCTCTCTCTCATTTCTCCCCTAGTTAAAATGGTCTCCTCTTCACAGTGACCTTTCAGGACGCAGCTCAAAAGCTCAAACAGGATAAACAGGAAAAGCTTCCTCCACCGCCCCATCTCTGTCTCCGTTGACATAGTTTCGGTCTAGTTCTTGGTGTCAAAGAAGTTATTCACCTCACCATCAATTTGCTGGCCCCATGTGAGGGGTGAGGGGAAGAAGCTGAGGGTCTGCTTAAGACTTTCTGAGACCTTCGTGTAAAACAAGCCTTCTCTGTGCTTTTCCTGAGTGTGTACACATCCTGACAGACAATATACAATTCCCGCCAGGCTGTGCAAAAGGGCACCAGGAGAAGACCGAGCTATCCAATGGCAAATTCCACATTTTAATTGTGGCATAAAGAGCTAAAGGTATTTATGTTCCTCCAAGGACTGGGAACCATGCTGCACATCACAGTCCAGCTGCAAGAAAAGGAATCAATTAACTACACTGCTGACTGCCAATGGAACAGCAAACAAACATGTAAGGAATGACACCCAAACATCCCTGTGGCATACAGCCAGGTAGTACTGCGTCAAGCGAGTCAGGCCTTTACCACTTGCGGAACTAGTGTTTGTGTCTTCCTCACAGTAATTCCAGAGAATGCCTTCCATGTCAGGTGCCCAGGCTGACACATTTTCTGAAATGGGGAAACACAGGGCTGGCCCGCCCTACCATGAAGCAGCTGAAGTAGACAGCTTCAAGAGGGAGGTTGTGGACCAGTTCTCAGGGATGGCACAACAGTCCATCTAGTGCCTTTCTCATGGATGGCTACAGAGGAAGGCAGCAAAATGAGACTATGCTGTTTTTCCTCTTTCCTTCCTAATGGTAAAGGAAGAGAGTTGTTAGAAGGAAGGAAGGAAGGAAGGAAGGAAGGAAGGAAGGAAGGACTTGGGTTGTGAGAAAAAAATTAGGGAGTGAAGAGGGAGGAGGGCTATTTGGTGCTCTGCTTCAGGCAGCAAAATGTAACAGGCTGCCACTGAGGAAGTAGTGAAAAGTTGCAGTGAAAATACTATGGTCAGTATAAAACCTGGCTAATTTGAATTGGGTACCACCACTACACTACTGGATTGTTCCAACCTGTGGATGCAGAGGTAAATTTGATCAGGTCTGTGGATTTGGGATGAGGATTTTCATTAGTTGTTATGTTCTTTTCATATAGGTTGTGCATAGTGGTACAAGTAGGCCACAGAGCTCTCAGTGAATCTTCCCATGCTTATTAGATCAACATCCAGGGGTGTAGTCACAGATTCAGAAGTCTTGGGGCTCTCCATGACAGCTACCATAGCCCCACACATCCCAACTACACCCCCATAGCCACACCCACCCCGATGACCACACACCCCACATAGATCCAATAATTTTGAGGGTTCTGTTACATGAAGTCAAGGATAGTTTCCTAATCCTACAAAGCTTGGACCTCATGTGGTTATTCACCGGAAGAGCAGCCTGGATTGTCAACCACAAAGGATGGAGGAAACTTCTCCGTAACAGAAGACAGGAAAAATGGTAAACAAAATCAGTTGTAGTCCCATATTCATTTATGTAACAAACTGTTGGACTAGCAAGAGCAGTGTGTTATTGCCATTTAGAAAGCAAAGGGCTTTGCAGCCCAGCTGAGTCCCTGGAGGAGGGGAAGTCCTAGGACTGTGTCCCTGCAGCACTACACCTGTCCACATCTGCTCCATCTCCTTCCTGGATTTCCTCTCTGTTCCTCCTTGAAAACCAATTAAATGTTTCTACAAGGCCAGCCTCATAATAAGACAATGTTTGATGGACGCCTCAGGTGGCAGATTACTAGGGTGGAACAGGCCCTGCCCTATGCCTCAGGGCCCAGATGGGGGTTGCTGAGAAGAGGCAATCGTGCTATGAATCTCTCAGAGCCATTGCCTTCTTACTCCACCTCCCCACCCACAAATGGGGAAGCAGGTCAGAGAAAATAGCAGTGCTACAAGAAACTCACACCACCTGCAGCTTCCTTCCACCCCCACTCCACAAAGGGACTTCCTCCCAGAGTCCCCTGAAATAAAGCAGGGGATTCTGGGAGAATTCACTGAGGAGGAGGAGGAGGAGCCGTTGCCAAGGGATTCAGCAGTGGCTTCTCCTCCTCCCTCTCAGTGAAGAGGGAACACAGCAGCTTCTCCTCTTTCTCCCACCTTCTGAGGAGAAGAAAGAGCTGCTGCCACTGCCCCATATCTCACTATTCCCCACCATTCACCAAGGGGAGAGTGGGAGGGTGCAGCCCCAACCATCCCATTTCTGCCGCTTTCCCACCGTTGCATCCCCTTCTCTCCCCATTCAAGTAAGCCGGGACTGGGGAAACATGCACATGGGACCAGAGCACCATTGGAGGGCGGCGGGATGAGGTGTGGTAGAAGAGCAGCACAATAGGGTACTACTGCGGGATTTCTTCAGGGGTCCACAGAAACCTAAGTTCTGACCTTCTTGTCTTTTGCGTCAGGCAGGAAAATGTTTTGGGAGGGCCCTTTGTGTTTATAGTTCCAGATGCAAGTCCTGTTAAACATGGCAGCCAGGCCAGATATCATCATTGCAAAAAAGCCAGGCAGGAGATGGCCAACAATGGTGATGTCACAAAGACTCTGGAATGCTCTCCCGGTGGCTATTCGCTCCAGGGTCTCCATCACAGTTTTTAGAAAGCATGTTAAATCTTGGCTTTTTACCCAGGCTTTCATATGGTTGTCTCTACTGCTGCTTCTTTGCATTTTGTACAGTTTGTATGCTTGTATTTTAAATCTTTTCAGTCAGATTTGTTTTATATTTTAGCTTAATATTTTAATTGTGTCCTTTTTTAGTCCTCTTTTTAATTTTTGTGTAAACCGCCGTGGGATTGTTTTAATGAAAGGCAGTATACAAATTTAACAATAAATAAAATAAATAAATAAAAGATACAGCCTCTTCCCTTAGCTGTTAGTTACATACGAATGTGACATGGCAGGAAGCTAGGAGGAGGATCAGAATGGTGTTGATGATGTAGGAAGCAGTTTTCAATTAAGGCATCTCCTTGTAGCATTCATCCTTCATAGCCAATGAAGCTGCTCACCTCTTCACAACAGGTTAAGGGCTGGTCTTCACAGACAGAAATTGCTTGCAGTACAACCCTCATGGAACATGATCACCGCTGAATGCAGGCATGGCATCACATGACTGAATGCTCTACCACCCCAGCTCTACCACCCCATTGTCTATACAGACTGGCAGCAGCTTCTCCAAAGTTCTCTCTCAGCCCTATCTGGGAGATGCTGCCAGGGAGGGAACTTGGAACCTTCTGCATGCAAGCAGGCAGGTGCTCTTCCCAGAGCGGCCCCCATCCCCTCAGGGGAACATCTTACCGTGTTCACACATGTAGTTTCCCATTCAAATGCAAACCAGGGCAGACCCTGCTTAGCAAAGGGGACAATTCATACTTGCTACCACGAGACCAGCTCTCTCCCTTTTAGGGTTGTTGTGAAGATAAAGTTGGGTGCAAGAATAAAACCACGTGTGCCCTCTCAAGCTCCTTAGAGGAAGGGTGGACTCAAAATGCAATCAATAAGAAAAAGAAAAAATAGCTGGCTGATGGTGAGAAAGGCAGACTTTATCTCCTCCCAGAGCTCTTCACCTGCATTTGGATCAGATGCAGGTCCTGTTTGGAAATATACTGTCTGCCTCCCCCTCCCCTCACTAACCTGAAAGCAGATCTGTCACCACTCCTCAGCACACTGATTGCACACATCTCTTGTCATCGCTTCATTATTGTCAGCAGCCAATGTGCACATGAAATCCTCTTTCTCCCCACCCAACCCTCAAGCCAAAAGGCAGGAGGGCAAATTACTGCAAGATGGGGATAAATTGTCTTCTTGCTGAACAGGTTAGGGTTGTTCATTAGACCTACTATGTGGGCGGCACACACAGCCCTCCCAAGACACCTGTTTAGAAAAAGAAGAGGGGGTGGGTTACCTGCCTGCCTGTGGAGCCACTGACACAAATGTGGATGCAGTAGATGAACTGCTTCACGGGAGAACAGAAATGAAAGCTTCAGCATGAGGTTTTCTAGGCTGCCTCCAGATATATTGAAGGTTAAGTCAGCACTGAGAGGATGTAGCCTCTAATACGTCCAGCATTGCTTAACTTGTCCTTTCAATTTCAATGTGACTACTCTGAGTCATTTTACTCATCAAGTCAGCCAGTGTATTTAGTACTTGCATGGCAAGGAGCAGCAGCAATATAGGAAGGTGCTGAAAGGCATCATCTCACACTGCACTGGAGGAGGCCATGGTAAACCCCTCCTGTATTCTACCAAAGAAACAGGCCCCCATAGACAGCTGGTGGCATGGTGTGTACCTGCCACACCAAGAAATTCTCTTTGCTTCCAGCCTCACTGACTGAACATTTCACTGAACATTTTATAACCTGCCTCCCTTGACTTCTACAATCCGCCCAAAAGAATGTTGAGGCTGGTTACAGGCCTGCAAAGAAAACCACAGGGCTCTGTGGTCACCAGGAGTCGACACCAGCTCGAGCGCAGAACTTTACTTTACTTTATGGCAAGGAGAAATTCCAGCAGGTGTGGTTTCTCTGATATTAGTAATGTAATGATGGCGGAAGCAGTACGTACCTCTGTGCCTACCACACAGCTATTCAAAGAACAAAAGCCCACTAGCAAGGGAGGGAGGATTCCCTCTCTCATGCAAAAAGAGGAGAACCACCACAGGCAAAATTCCCACCAACAGCTGCTTAGGCCTCTTACATCTCCAAGCTTTGGGCTACAAAAATGGAAAGTACATACTCTAATTCGTTATCTTCCACAGCAAGAGCAGAGCAGAGCAGGAACCTCTATGTTTGACTGCAAGATAAGGGGAAGTCAAATGCTGGCAGTGGTGGAAAATCCAAATAGTGCCCCCTCGGGCTCTGGTGGTAACATATATAGTAATAATCAAAGCTTGTATCGACTTGGAAATACACGCTTGGGGGCAGGTGGTTCATAAGACTCACTTAAAATGCAAGGTAAGCAAACCCATAATTCTTTTTTAGGTCAGATTAAAATCCAGGTTACAAAGAGTTCATCGCTTTCCATTCTGTCAAGGCTGAGCTATGGGCAGTATGGGCTAGATGACACAAAGCTCAGAGCTGGGACTGGGAGAGGCAGGCAGCCAGTCAGGGCTTAGGGATCAAGCTGGAAGCCAGAGGTCAGGAACACACCAAAGGATGAGCCCAGCAGACAGTCAGGAACCAGGAGTCAAACCAATAGTCAGAGGTGGGGAACATGCCGGAAATCAAGCCAAGCAGACAGGCAGGAATCAAGGGTTGAACTGGTAGCCGGAAGTCATGAACATGTCAGAGATCAAGATGATCAGACAGATCAATACAGTAAAGAAGAGCAAATGCGCCAAGAACACGGAAACCTTGACACTGAGGCAAAGCCTGCCTCGGACAGGAAGCCTCTTATGTTGTTCCTGCTACAGGAGCATCAATGGTTGATCCTGTTGGGAATTCGCTCTGGTAAGAGAATCCCTTTTTCATTATAGCAGAGTTCACAGAGGCACTTGGTTAGGCATGCGTGTATGCTGAGAGTAAAGTAACTTGAAGCCAGTTCCTAGTTTCAAATCAATATATATGGCATTTATTAAAGAACTCCATTCTAGATAGGAAAGTGAGGAGTTAGGATCTCTAATCTAGCTAGCTAGCTGGATGCAGATGGATTCTGCATCTCTGCACATAAGGTGCAGGGAAGAGGAGCTTGCATGTTGCAAGGTAGAAGGAACAGGAAGAGAAGAGAGAAAGAGGAAGGAAGTGGCTGGAAGGAAGGAAGTTAGTCCCTGAGAGTAGCAATCTACATTCCAAAGGGACAGTGTCAGAGCAGTAGAGAAGGGATGACCAATGTCTTGAACCTCTAGCCCTCTGACTCACCAGTCTGTCCTCCACTGTCATTGAGACAAGAGACAGCGCATAGTCCTTCACTTCCAACAGATCCCAGGGCTGGGACTTGTTCCAGGTCCTAAAGTCTTAGAAACCTGCTGCAGGGCAACAAGCTGCCAGAAGGGTCAGTAACATGTATGGCCTCAAACCAGGCAGGCCATGACTCATGCTCCTTCTAATTCAGCCCCCCAACACTCTCCCACACAAGATCCTCTAATCAGGATTCAAGGTCCTCCAGCTCCCACCCCCACCCCCACCATCTGTTTAGCTGGCAGTTGTTGCTCCTGTACTGCCTCCAGCACCTGGATCACAGCTACAAAGTACTCAAGGCATAAGTGGACTTGTGACAAATCACAACACAAAACAACAACACCAAAATACAGAATACAATACAAAAACATGTTAAAAACCTTTTTAAAAATCAATTTTTAAAATAATTTTTAAAGGCCTGAGTGAACAGAAAGGTCTTCACCTGGCATCTAAAAGAACAAAGTGATGGTGCCAGGTGAGCCTCACTGGGAAGGCTATTCCATAAACAGGGTGGGGCTGCCACCACCAAAAAGGCCCTCTCTCTAGTAGCCACCCACCTCACCTCGTTTGGCAGGGGCACTCGGAGCAGGGCCTCTGAAGATCTTAAGGTACAAGGTGGGACATATGGGGCAAGGCGCTCTCTCAGGTAACCTGGTCCCAAACTATTTAGGGCTTTAAAGATTAAAACCAGCATTTTTAATTAGGCCCAGAAATGGACTGGGAGCTAGTGCAGCTGACAAAGCACTGGCGTGATATGATTTACCCAAACATAGAGGCTGTTTTCACAAGCAGCCTAGCCCAAGCTAGGCTGCTCATGTGGAGTGCTGGGATCTATGCGGATCCCAGAGCTCCCACGCAGCCTAACGCTGCTCCTGAGCCCAGCTCTTAGCCGAGGTTAAGGGAGCAAGCACTCCCTTAACCCAGCTGCAGGGCTCATGTGTCTCTTCAGCTCCACAGAGATGGGCACCTAGATTTCCCCTCTGATGGGGGAATCCCTCAAGGCACCACAATCATCGTGAGGTGCTTTGTGTGGTATGCGGGGGGCTGGGAGAACGGGTTCCGGCCTCTGTTTACCCACGCTGCCAGGAGTCAGCACAGATAGGCAGAGCAGGACATGTGGGTGTGCGGCTTGCATGCTGCAGGGGCTGCACACAATCGTTTGGGCAAAGGAAGGTTGAACCTTGACTTTCTCCACCACCACCACCTGCCCGTGAGCACAGTCATGTGAATAGCCCCATAGACTGGGTAAATTCACATTCAGGTAATGACAAAGAGGCCAAATTTCTAGATACACTGAATGCCGGTGCCCTAGAACAGTTGGTGGTGGAACCAACCAGAGAGAAGGCAACCATGGACTTCATCTTGAGTGGTGCCAGGGGCGTATTAAGCTTTTTGCGGCCCATAGGCAAAAAGACTTTTTCGGCCCTTTTACTTTAAAAAAAAAAAAGACTAGAGAAGTCTAGTTACAGCCAGAGGCACTCTAACCCCCGAACCTTGGGGCCCTGATCCGTAGCCTCCAAGGACCGGGGGGGCCTCCAAGTGGCCAGGGGTGCCTCCTGCAGCCACCCTGCGCCCGCCAAACCTCCTGTGTTGTTGTTTTTTTAATTTCAGCTGATCTCTCTCAACTGCGCAGGTGTGCCTTACAGTTAGCAAGAGACACTGGGCTGAACAGACAGGCCCAGCATCACTCCTGCCACTGCCAGTGGGGAGCAGAACTGCTCAGCTGACCCCCTGGCAGTCACCCCTCGGCCGTACAGCGGCTGATGATTTTTTTTTTTAATGGAGGAGGTTCAACACGGCAGAAGGCCCCCCCAAAGTAGATTTCAGGGGGGCCTCACACCGGAGGTGGGGCTAACAGAGGGGGCAGTCCGGGTGCCAAAATGACCTAGATGTGCCCCTGGCTACAGCAATCTTTTTGCAGTAGTAAAGAAATATATAGATAGAGACATATAAGGCCGGGGACTTTGGCTGTATGGCTCAAGAACTTTAGTTTTTGTGCCACTGAGACAGCTTATGTGGGAAGGACTGACTGACCTGAGCCTTGCTGCTGCAGTGCACAGTGCCCACTCCCTGATAATGGTGGCAGGGGAAACAGTGGCCAACCAGCTCAAGAAGAATCAGGTGACCCCAAAAGCCAATGGGATTCCTGTTGACATGGAAGGTGCTGAATAGACTCTCATGGCCTGGTTCCTTACCAATAGTCCATCTTATCATGGTCTCTGGCCTGTGGGTCTTTGTTTACCCATGGTAGAACCTGACTACCAACCCACCTTGGGGTGTATCACCTGCCTCTGGCCTTTGGGTCCTTGTTTGCCTGCTCTAGAACTTGACCACTGGTGTGATATGGTGATAGGTGGCCATTATATACTGCCAAAATGTTTTAGATGCATTCCTTAAGCTGAAGAGGGAAGCTAGAGCCTCCAGTGGCTGTTGCTGGTATCTTCCTTATGTTTCTTTTTCAATTGTGAGCCCTTTGGGGACAGGGAACCATCTTATGTATGTGTTATTTTTTTTTGTAAACCATTTTGAGAACTTTGGTTGAAAAGTAGTGTATAAATATCAGTAGTAGTAGAGTAGTAGTAGTAGTAGTAGTAGATTATACAGAAAATAACAAATAAATAATCTTGTAATTAGGCCATCTTCCCTACAAAAGTGAAAAGAATGAGGGAGGGTTCTTTTAGAGTCTTTTTGAATTCATGAATAGCATAGAGTGTAGATAGAGCTAGATTATTCTAGCTGTCTCAAAAAACTAAAACTGGCCTCCATGCGATTATTTACCTCCGCTGTTATCATATGTAGCACTGGTTATGATACTGTACCTTCTGCATCACGTGCAGCATGTTCATATAGCATCATTTGCCACCAGAAACGTAATACTGATATGAATCATCTCAATGACACAGAAGCACCACGTAGATTCCCACCCTAATCCAAGAACGAGTGCTTTGATGTATGGCTGGGCTCATAATAAAATTGCACCACCTGGCACTACTGACTAGACTGCATTTTGCCTTCTTCTAACAGTATCAACTGCTTCCCATGGGAACAGCTGCATTTTTTGTTTATTTTAAAAGCAATAAAAGAATAGGAAGAGGAGACTTTGGGGAAACTGGCAAAAGAGTAAATATATATGTCCTACTTCTACAGTTCTTTCTGTCAGCTATAATAATGGGTACGTATATCAGCAGGAAATCAGAGCTCCCCATTTCTCATACCTCATACTTATAGCCTCAGTTTGGACTAGATTTGTTACTAGTTCTCTGAGTGGAGGCTCCTCTTTAGAGCCAAATGGGGACAGGCTCTCCCAAGAAAAAAGAAAGAAATTAAATATTTAATTGCATTAAATCAATTAAACAAAGACTTATGGGTGACCTTAATCATTGCTGACTATTTAATCCTAGTTTTATTTTGGATTTTCCATGCTTCTCTCATGTCTGAATCCTGAGTCTAGGCTCTTGATGGCAGAGGAAGGGACTTGCAGATTACAGATCACATGACAAGGTTTCCTTGCTCCAATGTTCTCAATACAAAGAGGCTTCTCTTGTCTTAGCCCTCTCTGGGCAGGAAAGGTCCCATGGAAACTGCTGAGTTGACAAATAATAAGCCAATAGAAATTTTCTGCAAAAAGAATGTTCAGCCAATCACATAAAGCACAATAGAGATATGCACGGAACTGGCCAGCCCGGTTCAGTTCAAATCTGGACGAGATTCGAGTTGCCCCTGGGTGGCTCAGTTCGGCTCAAACTAGCCCAGTCCCAGTCCTGTCCAGCCGTTGAGCTGGCTCTGTGACCATACTTGTAAAGAGGAATCTGGCAAGTATTCCCTTTCAGAAGAAAAGGGCTGTTCGGGGGGGGGGAGTCCCCCCTTTTACCTTAAATGCCTATTGTCTGTTTTTATAAGCATGCAGTAGATTAAAATATCCACTTTATTTTGCTGTTTTGCAAAGGCTTAAAGACTCAAAACCAAGAATTATACATTCTCTGCTCCCTCACCAATAATACATTATTTTTTGTTGCATCGGAATGAGATTTTGTAAAATGAATCATGGGGGATTGTTTTAAAAGATGCCCTTTTGCCCTTCCACTGAAATGTTTGCTTATTCGTAAATCCTTTAAAAATGAGGTAAATCCATGGTTTGAGATCAGATTGGTGGTCAATATGTATTTGCCTATATTTTTTGCACTTTGGTGTCTTTTCCATCTTGATAGTTCTTTTGGCAAGGTAATGCTGAAATAACTTTTTGTGAAGGAAAAGTTGCATTTATCCGCTTGTCTGAGAATTTGAATAGCTTCTTGACCATACAGGGGCATTCAAAGGTATACTGCCCCTCAACATGCAATAATTACTCTATATAAATCTATATACTTATTTCTTGTAGACAGGCCATGAGTGGCGACATGGTAGGAAGGAGGCGATTGGCTGAGTTTGCAAGCAGAAGCACCTGATTGGGCAGTGGGGATTCCATATGCAGATAGGGAGAAGAAGCCTGTGAGAGCAGAAGCACCATGGTGATTGGGCAGTGGAGATTCCCTATGCAGATAAGGAGGAGGGGCCTGTGAAGGTTAAGGTCAGTTGAGAGCAGAAGCACCATGGTGATTGGGCAGTGGGGATTCCCTATGCAGATAAGGAGGAGGGGCCTGGGATGGTTAAGGTCAGTTGGAATGCAGCTGTTACTGGTCGGAAGATGTTCTGGATAGAAAAGGAGAGCAGGCAGGGCTCTGCAAAAAGACGGGTCCTGAGGGAGGAAAGAGCCCCTTCAGGAGAAGGAGGCTGTCGAAAATCTGTTAACTCATGGAGGGAAGGAGGGAGAGAAAAAACATGAAAGGAGGGAGAAGAAAGAGTGGGGAAGAGCGAGTGGAGGAGAGAGAGAGAAAGAAGGGAGGGGGAAGAGAGACAGAAGGAAGGGCAAGGGACGGGCCTGAGCCTGTCAGCAGCATGAGGGGAATGAGTGGCCATAGCACCACTAGCAGCAAGGAAGGGCCCAGTCAACCACTGCTGCTGTTTGGGGCTACCAAGGCCATTGTCAGAGGGAGGAAGGCAGGCAAGGGACAGCCCCGGGCCTGTCAGCAGCCTGAGGGGAACAAGCGGCCATGGTGGTGGCAGCAGAGAGGAACGGCCCCAGGGGGGGATAACCAGCGAGCTGCAGGGGGAAGAGCGCTGCGGGGGAGAGCAAGAGAGAGAGAGCGCTGCGGAGGAGAGCGAGCGAGCGCGCTGCAGGGGGAGAGCGAGCGAGCAGCGGGGGGGGAGCGAGCAAGAGCAGTGCTGAGGGAGAGCGAGCGAGAGCGCTGCGGGGGTGCGGGCGAGCGAGAGCGCTGCGGGGGGGATGCCAGAGGCTCAGTGCTCAACTGCACAGATGCTCTGTGTGGGGTCAGCTAGTAGTATATTAAAAATCATCAAACTTCCAAAAATATATACAGTGGCACATTTAATATAGCTAATGTACAAACCGCCTAGAGATGTACATATCAGGCAGTATAAATATTATTATTTATCATAATAAATAAATACTTCAGACTTCACCAGCCACCACTACTCTGAGTCCACATCTAACAATGTTTTTCTCTAGATTTTCCCTTTCCCTCTGCCCAGTTACACCCACCTGCCTTTCCCAAGGGAAATTCACTGGAAGCATAGGCCACATTTTGCTCCTCATTTTAATGCAGCAACCAAAAGCAAGGACCAAATTGAGACATTAACTTCATCACAACATTCTTAGCCAGAACCAAATTCTGTAGTGTGCTACACCAAAGTCTTAGACCACAAATGCCCTTCTGCTCCTTCTTCCCACTGTGTCATGACAGGAAGCTGGGGTAGGGGTTTCAAGTGTTTTGTCAAGAACTAACAGCATGCCACAGAATGATCCAGTGACAACAGCATCCCACCAAGAGCTCAAGAAGACAATCAATTGCTCCTTCCTGCCATTTTGGCTTGGTCGTCCGTTGCATATCATCATACAAGCAATGCATGACTGGTACAGATTGTGGTGTACCTCGTTTGATCTAGTTACACACTAGCCCCAAATCAATGAAAAAGCACACCTGTTTTATCGGGCTTTTACTATATAATGTTTTAAAGTTTTATTTATAGTAATTTTAATCTGTCTGTATGGTTTTTAGGTTTTGGTATTTGTTTGATTGGATTGTAAACTGCCCTGAGATTTTATATGGGATGGTATATAAATGCGATAGATAGATAGATAATTTATTTGTATCTATGTAAACTGCTTTGGAACTTTTGTTGAAAAGTGGTATATAAGCACTTAGATAAGCAGCCAGTCTGGGGGATTTGCATTTCTTTTGACATGCCCTCAATTAGTGAAGGTACTTCATGGCATAAGAGATACCTATTCAGCTTTCTGGGCTTGGGGCAATGAGCACAGTCATGCTGAGACAAAGCATTCCGAGCCTCCTAGTTATGTGAGAGGAAGTAGGCTTCCTAGTATCACCAAGGGCATGTAACTTCAGATAGAACTCCATTACCTTTACTCTGACCATAGATTTCCCAGCTACTGAAGGATATCTATAAGTTCTTTATCAACAAGATAGTTTATGACTTTGAGTGTTTGATGAAATTGAAATAGTTTGCCAAAACAGCTAGTACCTCGGCCTAATGTTCAGCATAAGGTCACTTACAATCTCCACATCTCCACAATGTGATGTGTAGCTCACTTATCTGACTGTACAACCTGTTGAAGATTAACCAGAGCTTTGGTTTATTGCTGGTCCTGAGGAACACAGTGAAAACCTGTGCTATGTGTGAGAATTAATTCAGGCACACACATGCCCCTCATTGAGCTGAACCCATTATGGCTACACTGAGGAAATGTTTGTTGACAAACAGAGATACGTTTGACAGACTAATCCCCAGTTAACAGATTTGATTGTGGTCATAAAACATAGTGAATTACATGAAACTCTTTTTGGTAGGTTGCAATGCTTTTCAGGCCTTAGGTCTGGAAAAGAATCTTACTTTTGTAGCACTATTTCTGTTTTGTGGATACATTGAATTGTTTCAAATTCATTCCAAATTTAAATATTTCCAGTTCTGAACTATATTTTCTATTGACCTTTCCCCGTTTTCAAACTGGCTTCCCAGTTTGCCGAACTGCACACAGTGCAGTCCTGCAACACTGAGTACATTCATTTGCTACTTCATTTTGCCTGGTATAAGAGGTGGATGGTACAAGCAAGGTGATATAAAAATGGATGTCTTAATGAACACGTATGTCTAAGTGAAGTCCATTATATATTCACAGCACAATTCACTTGCATTAAACTGAGCCAACCTGGTCTAGACATCACCCATTCATGCAATCTTCTCTGCTCCTGCAAACGGGACTCTAAATAGCCTTTGCCAAACAAGGTGGTTGAACAGCTAAGCTAAGAATTCCAAAATATAAAACTACTGATTGGTTGTTACTATTATAAGATTAGACCACATCTTAGGGTCTCAGAAAACAACTTTCTGTGACATTGGAGCAACTGAGGGGCAGCTTTGTACACATGCTTAATTAACGTTACTGAGGGTTTTGCATATGAAGATTTGCTCTACAGTTACTTCTTCTTTATAATAAAATTCAGTAAATGCCACAGGCATGCCATCTTGTATTATGATCAGACAGGTCTACTTCACCATGTGGTGGGCATATGTTTGGAAGCTGTAGCCCACCATGACTTCCCAATGCATGTACAGGCAGCAAAAAGAAGACATGTGGGCTCATCACATATGATGGGGTACATAAGTCATATTCAGACACTGAGGCAGTTCCCACGATCAGCGGGAGCAGCCTGGGGAGGGTTAGTGGGGAGAGCGGGCTTAGCCCACTCTCCCTGCACACAAGCAGGCAGTCTGCTTCAGGCGGCCGAAGCAGCCCCCCACATGACTTCCGGCTCCATTATGGAACTGGCGGGGGCTGGGAGGATCGGGGGCCATGCGGTCCCTGGAAGCTCCAGCATACCCTGCGTGAGCACACAGGGCATGCTGGAAGAGACCCCTGAGCTGGAAGGTGGCTTTTTGCCTCCCCTCTAGGGGTCTCCTCATGAGGAGCTCATGTTGGCCAAAACCGGGTTTGCAGAGCTCTCTGCTCTGCAAACCCGGTTTAAGCACCGGGCTACTTAAGTGGGTCACCCGCTTAAGAACCACCGGGCTCGCATCCGAGCCCGGTGGTTCTCACGATGGGAGAAAATCAGGCTAGCCTCTGCTAGCCCGATTTTCTCCCATCGTGTGAATAGCCTCAAAATGTTGCATGAGTATACAGATGTCTGTATACTTGTACATGCTTTTGTTTGAATAACTCTACTTGCATTCATTTTAAAAGTGACCCTGAGTACAGGTCCCTCAAATGCATGGTACAGATAGGAAGTGTACTGCCATTCAGGCAAACCTCATCATTTGCAGACTTGACATCTGCGGTGTTGCAGAGAAATTACAGGGAGCAACTAACTGAGAAACAAGAGTTTGATATTTATTACTAATTAAACATAGGCTAAGAATAAATAAATTGTCTTTTATGCAGAGAGAGGAAACCTATCAATTTGAATACCACTCAGCAGCTGAAGAGAGCAGACACACTGTGACTCTACCCCCAAGCCAGTACATAGCTACATTTAAATATACAGTATGCTGCATTCAGACATAATGGATAACCAGAGGTAAATGTGACCAGGGTTTTGATTTGGAACTCCAAATCATGCCGCAGATGTTCACCAAACTCCAGTTGCCCTGACACTTGACAGGGTTGGGGTAGTTGGAAATGGCCTTGGAGGTCATTTCTAGCCGGTATTTGGGGAAAGGAGCCATTTAGTGGCTCATTTCCTTTTTTAAAAAAAAGTTCTTTCAATCATGATTTTTGGTAGGAAAATGGTGGGATTGCAGCTTCTGGGGGGCATTACTGGACAGCAGAACACTTGTGGGGCACAATATAGCAATTTGTTGAACTTATTTCCACCTTTTTTGGTAGTTTTTTCATCATTTTTTGCCCTGCAGCAACCTAATCCCCAAATCACCATAGACATAAAGCCCCATTATCTGCCATTTCCTGTGGAAATCTGTGGAATGGAAGCCCCATGAGTAATGGGATCCACCAGTACCTGTGTTGAACAAAATGTGTGAATAACGGACTCTGTGTACAGATCTGTACCTGTGTACACTGTACACCTGTATGAGTAATCAACAAAATGTCTGAACATGAGATGAGATCATGCTAAATGTCTATAGATTTCCTACATGGAAGAGATAAACATGTGGGAAATCATCACAAGTGAAGCAATGGCTCCACATCCCTTGACTCTTATTCCAGTACTATATACAAGCGGTCATCATAAGTTATATATTGATGAAAAGAGAGCACAGAGACACTGAATGGCAACAGATGCCTGTCTCTAATAAAGTCTAGTTCTGCTCTCTGTCTCTACATATAATCCAGGGATCCTCACAGGCAAACAGAAAATGAAGCAAAATCTGCAGATTAAGTGGCATAAGCTTAAATTCAGAAACAACCAGATGATTTGAGGATTTTCTGTTCTCTGAAAACTTTCCCCGAGTCTGTTAAGGTTAACTTGGGCAGAAGTACCATCCCCTTCTGAAACAGCAAAAAGCAGATGGATGTGGCATGCACTGGAAAGCTCGATGTTCCAGTCATATTTTCACACCAATTTCTACGTTCATGCTAATTTTTCAGGCAACATTTTCTTCCACATGGTTGGAAAGGGCAGGATTTTGTGTTCTTTTGGCTGCAGGCAGGGCACAAGAAGCTTGGGAAAATGAAGTCAAGAGATGCAGTTGGCAAAAACAAACATTCTTGTGACAAAGCTTAACTAATACTAAACAAATATGAGAATAGCTTTTAAAAATTCCCAAATTATGTCACTAGAGTAAAAGGAGCATACTAGGTGGATGCACATATTAATTACATTGTGCTGCATGTTTTGCTATGACTGGCATCCTTTTCTGTTGTAAGGAGCTGTAAGTACCCCTGCATGATGTTACAGGACTAGACATTATAGAAGACACAGAGCTGCTGCCACTCTGAGTATCCGTCCTCTCTTCCTTGTTACATGTTCTGCAGCACCACATGAGATGAGATCATGCTTTGCTTCTCTCCATCCTGCCAGCCAACGGGGAAGCACAATGATGTTGCAGCATAGCCTCATCTGCACAATTATTATTAAGGGAGGAGAAACGCCCAAGCCTAGTTGGGGGAGCTATGTCCATTTCCATTTTGTGATCATGTGCGAGAGCAAAAGCAAGGTGGGAGGGGGAGGAAATGATTGTCTGGAAGGGAAGAGCTGGCTTGGAGGGCGCTGCCATACCCGGCTCTTGCATCCAGCACTTTATTGAAAGCCCTCCAACCTCTTTCTCTTTCCCAGACAATCACTTCCTCCCTCCCCCTCGACATTGCTTTTTCCCTCACACACAATTACAATACACACAGCTCCAGACCTTGGGCTGGACATTTACCCTACTCTAATAATAATCATGTGATTGATTGATTGATTGATTGATTAAGTCCCGTCAAGTCAGTGTCGACTCTTAGCGACCACATGGATAGATTCGCTCCAGGATGATCTGTCTTCAACTTGGCCTTAAAGGTCTCTCAGTGGTGCATTCATTGCTGTCGTAATGGAGTCCATCCACCTTGCTGCTGGTCATCCTCTTCTTCTCTTTCCTTTAACTTTTCCCAGCATTATGGACTTCTCAAAGGAGCTGGGTTTTCGCATAATGTATCTGAATATGATAATTTGAGCCTGGTCATTTGTGCCTTGAGTGAAAATTCTGGATTGATTTGTTCTATGATCCACGTGTTTGTTTTCCTGGCTGACCATGGTATCCTCAAAAGTCTTCTCCAGCACCAAAATTCAAAAGCGTCAATGCTTTTTCTGTCTTGCTTCTTCAAAGTCCAACTTTCTCATCCATAGAGTGTCACGGGAAACACCATTGTCCAAACAATTCTAATCTTTGTAGGTATAGACACATCACGGCATCTAAATATCCTTTCCAAGGCCTTCACTGCAACCCTACCAAGTGCTAGTCTGCAAGCCTCATATGTTTGATTATAGTATGCATTATGAGGAAAAGAGGGCAAAGGCACCCAGCAGCTCAGTGTCCTTTAGTGCATCTAGTTATGCCCACAGTCATGGTATAAATAGAGTGTACATGTGATCTTCCTACACATAAGTGATAATGTGAGAAATCGCCAAAATATCCATCCAGGTGCAGACAAATACGTTCCAACACCAAGCATAAACTGTTACTCCCATGCAAACTAGTTAGCTGATAGGTCATCCTCTGCATACAGAATTCCCATAATCAAGATTATGTTATACGTTTGACTCATTCTCAGGAGAATGAGTGGATATTCTTTAAAGACATATTGAATGACACATCCTTTTAACCCTAGGAGACCTGCTGGCAATGCAGTCTGTCAAAGCCTGTAAAATTGTCAGTCTGTAGTCGAAATAAGATTTGTGGCTGTTATGGTGGGATTATCAAGCAGACGATGCACAGTAGACGCAATGTTGGTTTCCTTTAAGGGACATAAATTTGCGCACCCAAAGGAGTGATGAATCATGTCATGCATGAACAACAACACTGAGACAACTTTTAAAATGAGAAATGGTGAATACATCCTTCCCTTTGACTTTCAGGCTTCCATAAAAACAGCTCAGTAAACAAAGGATGAGACCTACGCAACCTATTTGGGGGCCATTTTTGTACCATTATGTACTGATGGATCAGATGACATCCCCATGTAAAACTAATTATCAGATGATGGATAAGTGTCAATTAAAAATCTGGGGGCACCAGAATAATACATGACAATGTTTCTGATTTTGTTGTCAGGAGAGTCTAGAAGAAAACTTGTGCATTTTCAAGACAAAGCATAAAACATCAGAACAGTAGTTATTTCAAAATATAATTTCAAGGAGATTGGTTTTAATTCAGGGTCTTGTCCATAGCTTTCCTCAAGCTGCCCAGAGTCTGACTTCCTGATTCTTCATTTGGGACTTAGACTTTTTATCTTAAAATTTCTCATGATCACCATACAAAAAATCATAACTACAAAAATATGTCAGCATTCCAATCCTCTTAATTGAAAACAGACTGTCATGTGCAGCCTCATTTACATCCTTTCTTTGATTTACCATTATTCCAACTCAGATACATAATTATGATAAGAAATCCATCACAAATCCTTATATTTGAGGAGCAGAGAACAGCTTAGATAACTGCTATATTAGAAAAACATCTTGAAAAACAAAAGCATGACATTCAGGTGAGAAGAGTATAGGTTCTTCTGCTGTCATAGGCAGCAAAGTGTCTATGTGTGGGGGACTGCCTGCCTGCTCTTCCAATGGGGGCTGGGGTGAGTTCATCCCAGTCTTTCCTGCTGCAGGGTTGGGGTCCCACTCTTTGAGATCAAGCTTGAGAAGAACTCCTCCCTCTTTTTATCCACCCATTCAATTACCTAGCTACTTCTATGACAGTGGTGAGGTAAGAAGGGCTCTCCTGCTCTTCTCTCTATCTCTCCTACATGACATGTGACAAATGGCTAAGAGGCATGTACAGGGAACCCTGGGAAATGTAATTCACCCATGGCATCCTGAGCCATTTTTTGAAGGGTGGTATATAAATCTAATTAAGTAAGTAAGTAAGTAAATTAAATTAAATTAAATTAAATTAAATTAAATTAAATGCCAGATGTCCTGCATAAAACTATATTCCCCAAGGGCTCTGTATACACTGAGTTCTTATGACCAGCCTAACCCAGCCTGGGGCAGCCCAGCCAGGGTTAGGCTGGTTGTGAGAAGAAGCAGGATCCTAATGGATCCCTCCGCTCCCCGCCCGGTCTAACCCTCTTAAGAAACCCAGCTGTTAGCTGAAGCTAAGGGTGCACTTGCACCCTTATCCCAGCTACCAAATATCGTGTGTCTCCTCAGGCTGAGTTCAGTCTGAGGAGACACAGAGATGGGCATATAGAGCGCCCGTCTGATGGGGAAATCCCCGATGCAACGTGTGTGTCGCACATTGCACTGTGGGATATCCAGAGGCTGGAACAACAAGTTGCGGCCCCAGATCTTGCCGTCCTGCTCCATGGCTCACGGAGTTGCAGTTGGGGGCTGCCTGTGTGGGTACACTGGAGGTGCACCGAAGATGGACAGTTTGGTTGCCTGGGGGGAGGACAGGTTAAGAGCAGTCTCCCACGCCTGGTGCCCTGCCAGTCCACCCCTGTGATCGTGAGAATCGCCTCACTGCCTAGCAGCATTTCACGGCCCAAGGGTGAAGCGAGAAAGGAGAGATCAAAGAACAAAACCTTCAAATCACTGCTCAAGTAGTCACAAGAGCAGTGGATGAGAGAGAGAGAGAGGGTAGAGAGAGAAAGGAGAGAGCACCACTAGAATCACTATAGGAGCCATACCCCTTGGGACGTTGGAGGCTCCGTAGTTGAGATTAGCAGCACGTTTAGACTTATCCAAAAATGGGTTTTTCCAATGTTCTCAACTTCCGCTCAACACTGACTGCTCAACCCAGTCCAAACCAATTCTGGGGCAGTTCACCCATCTATAATCTTTGACACATGCACACCAACAGCAGAAGAGAGACTCAACAATGCTGTTCGTGGCATGTGTGAAATAACCTGGCAGTGATGGCATGTATCCACTAAGAAACAGGCAATTAACAGTAATCTGTCCTTGTCTATAACCCTTTATGGATAATTTGTGAATCTGTAAAATGCTCTCCCTGCCAAGTCCTCAGGGTCTATATCATTCCAAATTTGGCTGTATCTTTAGAAAGATTTCTTTTTATTTAATAGAGATCAAATGTTTGCAAGCTTAACCAAGATTAGAGGGTTGCGCTTTCAAGCTGTGCAATCAATAGCTTTTCAGAGGCTAATTTCTTCCATTAGACTGAAATATGACAATGCCATTTTGGTGATGAGGTGCCTTTTGTTTTAATGAATTATGGCTCCAGATAACACATTAGAAACACAGAGAGACAAGGAATTAAAGTTCAAGAAAGGGCTGTGATTTGGAATGTTGAACTTGGTCTCGGGGGCCCGAGCAATGCTAAGTTCAAGTCCTTTTCTGTTAGGAGCCCAATTCATAGAAGGTGATGGCTGCTCAGCAGTTCTTTACCCAAAATGTATATTCTACTTTTGAGAAGAAGAAAAAGACATTAAGCTTCTTCTCACGATCCTAAACAAGGTTGGAGGAGCACCCAGCCAGGGTAGGGGAGCTATGTACATCCCCACTGGCGGTCATGTAAATGCAAAAAAGCAAGGTAGGAGAGTGATTGTGTGGGGAAAGTGACCATGTGGGAGATGGGAGCTAAAAAGGATGGATTTTCATCCACCCTTGGTAAAATGCTGGGGAGATAATCTGGGTAGGGTGCGCCCATAGCAAGCTCACACCTCCCACACAATCACTTTCCTCTCCTCCTACTTTGCTTTTTTGAGTTGACATGACCACCAATCAGGAGTGCACAAGGTTCTCCTACCTTGGCTGCATGCTCCTCCAACCCTCTTTAGGGTCATGGGAACAAGCTTATTCTACTACAAACAGAATTACAGCCTGATTTGATGCACATTCACTTGGAAATAAGTCCCACTCATTTAAATTGGGCCTACTCTGGAGATGAAATCATGAGTCACTCTGACCCATTTTCAGTTCCAGGTGTAAAAGCACCTTTGCACAGAACACAAATAGCTGCTTCCCCACCACCACCACCACCAGCATTTGTGTCCTTGGTTCCACAGCAAACAAAGCTGCAACTGGGCACTCTTTCTGGCTTCTATTTCCTCATAAGTTACTGAGGAGAGGTTGTAGTGACCCTGGGGACCTTAAACGGTGTCTTAATGCAACCAGAGTGGACTGCCTGCATCCATCAGCATTTTCAGCTATACCACTTCAGGTGGTGGGGTATGTAGGGATAGCCCTTTCATTGGCAGGGTGAGACAGTCATGGCAAGTGTAGGCACAAGGAGGGGCGCAGGGGGTGGCAAATGCTGCTCCCTATCACGGGCACTACTCCATGGCATGGACGTAGGGTCCACTGGACAAGAGGGGACAAATGTCCCCCAGCCTGGAGGGTCAGGGGGCCCACAAGGGGTTCACAAGGCTGCCTCCAGGCGCTGCTGGGGCATGCAGTGTTTCCCCCAGCTCCCCCCATGCTTCCTCCTTCCAGCCCCTCACCGCTGCTCCACCCCCTGGCCTGGCTGCCATGCAGAAGCAAGCCCCAGACAGAGGACGGCAGCCTCGGTGGCCCCCACACCCAGCCCCAACCTGCGCCATCAAGCTGGTGCTGCCACCCTCCCAAAAGACTCACCAAACTGTGAGTTCCAGAGACAGGGAGGGGAGGCTTGGGGGGGGGTGTAAGGTTGCCCCGGGGGGCATGGCTTGGGGCTCTGGGGCACCAGCACAATGGAGGTTCCTTGCCTAACTTTGTCCCCCAGCCGCCAGGAACCTTGCTACGCCCCTACTCCACAGGCTTCCCTGCCAGCTGCTGCTGTCACCTTTCCTTGCGCCACTGGGGCATGCTGTTCATTTTCTCCTCGTCACCCCTCTGGGGAATGCCTCTCTCTTCCATTCTCCCCCCTGCCAACGTGAGGTAGGAATGCCCTTGCTCCCCCTGCCTGGCTTGGTGGCTTAGTCTGAGAGTGCTTTCATGCTGTCACCACTGCTTTAGCAGCATAGCCTGGGAATGCTATGTACCCACCCCCTGAAGATGGTGGTGGGGGAGTGGGGCATCAAATTCTCCTTCACTTCAGGCAGCAAAATACCTTAGACTGCCCCAAGGGGTTGCACGATTGTATGCTGAATCACAACGCACCCCCTCAAACAGCTACCAAAAAACCTTAGAAAGTCAGAGAGATGGCTAGGACCCAAATGGTTACTTTCCTATGTTCAAAAAGGGTTTATTTTCCAATATGGGGAAGCATTCAGTCATGCAATTCCCATGCTGCTGCTTCAGTGGTACAGTCCAGGAGCAGTTTTATTGAAATACTAGTAACTTTAAGCCGGTTAAATTAACGGGCGCTAGTAGACCGCTATTGCGTTCTCTGGCCCTCCTCTGGGCAAAGTGGCGGCTTCCCCTCCCTCCCACCCCACTCTCTTGCCCTCCCTCCCCCTTTCTACCCCTCTCTCTCACCCTCCCCTCCCTCTCAGCCTCCTGCCCCACTTGATCCTGCCCTCCCCCTGCCCCACACCCTCTTGCCGTTCCCTTTCCCCTCACCCTGCCCCACTCCCTCTGGCCCTCCCCCCTCCCCTGCCCCACTCCCTCTTGCCCTTCCCCCTCCCCCTGCCCCACTCCCTCTGGCCCTTCCCCCTCCCCCTGCCCCATTCCCTCTGGCCCTTCCCCCTCCCCCTGCCCCACTCCCTCTGGCCCTTCCCCTTCCCCCTGCCCCACTCCCTCTGGCCCTTCCCCCTCCCCCTCCCCCACACCCTCTTGCCCTTCCCCCTCCCCCTGCCCCACTCCATCTTGCCCTTCCCCCTCCCCCCTGCCCCACTCCCTCATGCCCACTCCCTCTTGCACCGCGTTCTCTGGCCCTCCTCTTGGCGAGGCGGTGGCTTCCCTTCCCTCCTACCCCACTCTCTTGCCCTCCCTCCCCCTTTCTACCCCTCTCTCTCACCCTCCCCTCCCTCTCAGCCTCCTGCCCCAGTCCATCCTGCCCTCCCCCGCCCCACTCCCTCTTGCCCTACCCTTCCCCCTCCCCTGCCCCACTCCCTCTTGCCTTTCCCCCTCCCCCTGCCCCACTCCCTCTTGCCCTTCCCCCTCCCCCATGCCCCACTTCCTCTTCCCCCTCCCCCCTGCCCCACTCCCTCTTGCCCCTCCCCCTCTAGCCTACTCTACCCTCCCCCGCCGCCTCCTCCCACCAGGGCTCACCACCTCCCACACAGCGGCGTTTGCCTCCCCTGCGCCCGAGCGCGGCTGGCCCAACGGGCCGCCATCTTCCCGGGCGGCACGGCCTGGGCCAGGTGGGCTCTCCGTGTTACCTCAGGGCCGGTCAAGGGAGGCGGCCAGGCCCCATTCTTCACCACGCCCTGCCGCCGCCAATGCTGCCAGAGTCCCTGCCGCTCCTCCAGGGCTCACCTTTTTCCTGCTCTCCCCACCACCACCAAGCCAACGGGGGAAGGGCCGCCTCCACCTCCTCTCTGTCGTCTTCTCCTCGGGTGCTGCGGCTTCCCCCGCCTTCCCTACCCGGCGCCCTCACAGAGGCCGACTCCTTGCCACTGTTGCCGCCGCCGTGGCCATCTTCCCAGCGGGTGGGGCTTTGGGCCAGGGCCCATCATTCCCAGAGGGCGGGGCTTTGGGCCGGGGCCTTCTCCTCAGCCTGCCGCTGCCAACCTCCTCAGCCGGACAGGGCCCCCGCCACCACCGGCCTCCCCTTTCCGGGGCGGGCAGGCCGCCGAGGTCCTCCCGGCCGGGTCATTCGCCTCCTCTGGCCGAGGCTGCGGCTTCACCACCTCCTCAGCCGTTCCGTGTCCTCTGGCCGAGGCCGCGGTTACGCCGCCGCCTCAGCCGGCTCCCCCCGCCGCCTCCTTCCCCCACCCGGCTTCGGCAGCCGCCGCTTCTTCTCGGCCCGCCGCTTGTCCTTCTCTCAGCCAACATGGCGGCGGCGCCGGTGTCCGTGTCTCCCTCGGCTCTTCTGCGCACGCGCACCACGCATGCCCAGAACAGCCGAGGAGACACGGACGCAGACACCAGAGACACGGACGGACACGCCAGGGATCTTATTATATAGGATGATGAGCTTACCTTTGTCAAGACCAGGCTTTAGTCATTTCTCTGTTCAGGATTGTTCAGCCATCCACTGTAGAGACAAGGCAATGATGTCATTCTCATAACCAGCTCTACCTGGACTAGTGCAGCCTTACCTGGGTATAGCTGCTCATGAGAACTGCTGAGATTGATCCCGATCCCGGCGCTTCTTGACCAGGTAGCCTGTGTTCTTTACCTGGGCTAAAAGTGAGGTAGGAGAGCATGTGCATGCCCTCCTCCATCACCCCCCAGGCATGTGGGCAATCACGCCACCTGCAGCTCCTTTTGGGCTTCTGGCAGCCATGTAAATGATAGAGATCAGAGGGAAGAGCGACCTGGCCTCTAGCATTTCCATAATGCATCCCCAGCATTGTGGGATTCCTGGAGGCCAGGCTTCACTTCCCCAGCCTTCAGATCGCCATACCACTCACCACAGTAGCAACTGTGTGGGCAGGCAAGCATTTTGTGGCTGGGAGGGCCAAGTGGGGGAAGATAGGGTCAATCCAGCTTTTCCCCCTGCCCTCCCCATCCCCAGCTGCAGTGGTTATGTGGATGACCCTAATGGATACCAAAAAATATGAGTGCAGTAATAGGCAAGCTGGAGAAAAACCATCACACAACACTTTTCCTAAGTTCAGTATGATTTGTGATCACCAGACAGTGGCTACTGTGTAAGACATAAAGGAGAAAGTGGGGAGGATACATAGATTTATGTGGGTGTTGCACAGGCACGAAACAGAAAATTCCAACAGCACTTTATGAGAAAAAGCAATGCTGCCATTCTTATCAGGAAAATATTATTCCACTACTTGTAACCTGTGGTCTCACTTCGCACCCACCACCTGAAGTCTTGTATGCAGAACATCAGACTTTGTCTTGCTAACTGTAAGGGATTACAAAAGGAAATCTACTCACACTGGGAATATTTATAGCGCAATTTCTTCTTGTGCAATGCAATGCCTGTACACTTCACTAGGCTATATTTTGAAGATGATAATACTTCACCAGCCTACCACTAGCATACAGGTAGATTTTGTCTACTTAAAAGAAGTGTGTGCTGCAAAGAAATGCTTCAGCAGTACAACAATACTCAGAATCCAGTTCACATGAACCTAAAAATCCAGTTTGGATTTTGCTTGTGGCCATAGCAGGTAAAGGGAGTTGCCTAGCAAGTGCATGACAGGTAGAAAAACACCTCCCCATAACAGGTTGGTTCACTTGGAATAATAAGAACTGTGCAACAGGTGAACTCAATTGCTGGGCTTTCTTGAGGGTTTCTTTGCCCCTGACTGCTGCTTGTCACCACTACCATAATAAGACTGATGACAATAAAATGAGCAACATCACCACATATAGCTAGCTTTGCCAGATTATTTTGCAGCCCCAGCCTGTAAGGTCCTCAAAGCACCTTACAGCTCCACTGGGTGCAAAAAGGAACAGGGCCACATTGTCATAGCTCCGTTTTTACTATGCTTGAATCCTTCTATTGACCTTCCTAGTGATTGCTCAGTTATTTGAAAAATGTGCTTCATTACAACATTCAAGAGAACAGGAACTTGAAAACGTAACCAGATGCTGGGGTGGCTAAACCCAGGGGTACTTGTCGTCCATTGTGGTAGACAATTTGGGAAATGCTGGAAACTAGTGCAAACAAGATATAGAAGATACTTCAGTAATATATTTCCGTTCCTTATTCCTTGCCCAACAAGTCATCTGTGGATCCACAGATATCAGTCACTCCTCATGCAATAGCTCCTCAAACTACAGCTGCAATCCAATGCATGCTTAATTAGGAATAAATTCCATTAAACTCAATGAAAGTTTTCCTTCCAGGTATACATATGAAAAGGTGCACAGCTGCAATCTGGTACACATGTATTTGGGAGTTAGCCCTACCCCCAAACAACTGAGTGGTGTTACTGGTGGTGTCCCCTGCTAACTGTGCAAAGAGGCACCTTCTAAAAGTGGTGATTCTCTTTATTGAGCAAGGGGAGAGCAACTGGCCCAATCCAATCCCAGCAGAGCATCCCTCCAGTGGCTGTTGCTGATGTTTATCTTATGTTTCTTTTTAGATTGTGAGCACCTTTATTTATTTTTATTTCTCTTTGTAAACCGTTTTGGAAACTTTTGTTGAAAAGCAGTATATAAATATCTATTGTTGCTGTTGCCATTACTTCCAGGTAGAAAAAAGCTGAATGTTTGGACAGACTGAACTTCAGTGACTGGAGTCACTTAGGAGTCACTTTGCACTCTTATACTTTGAATTCACACTGTGTCCCTCATTTTGTGGGGCAACACATGCACAATATGCTGTACTAAGAACACACAGACATACAAAAGACTCAGAAACTAAAAGCAGACCAGCATGTCTTGTTGGAGCAAGCATGACTTGTCCCCCTAGCTAGCAGGGTCTGCCCTGGTTGAATATGAATGGGAAACTTGATGTGTGAGCACTGTAAGATATTTCCCTCTGGGTATGAAGCCGCTCTGGGAAGAGCAGAAGTTTCAAAGTTCCCTCCCTGGCATCTCCAAGATAGGGCTGAGAGAGAGTCCTGCCTGCAACCTTGAAGAAGCCGCTGCCAGTCTGTGAAGACAATACTGAGCTAGATAGACCAATGGTCTGACTCAGTATATGGTAGCTCCTATGTTCCTATGACACATAATAACTTTGAGGGAGGATTTCAAATGCAAGTCCTAACACTGCTTTTCCAGCCCACACACCCCTTATGACCCTAGCTCAGAAACCTGCAGAATCAGCTAGAACTCTGATGACTTTGCACACTTGCCTCTTGAAGAACACCCACATGCACATCATCACCTATGACCAGCAGCCTTTGGAAGATAAGTCTAGATTTTGCTGTAGGTCTGGGCCTTGGCATCTTGTTGACACTGCAGCAATTCATCCCTCTCCCTTATTTTGCCCTCTACATTTTCTTATCTGTTTGGCAAAGAAGGGAAAAGAAGAAGTAAATCACACACTGTTAAATATATTAAAACTTAAGCATGGAAACAGAGCATTTTCCCGGGATCTAAAGCCTCAAGCAACTGGTCTTCTTGGAACTGGGAACCTGAAAAACAAGTTTCCATTCCAGAAATGAATTCAGTACTGAAGTCTTGACTGACCTCTTGTCCATCCAGTCTTGAAAACCACTCCACACATCTTCACCTTATTTAGAACTCACTTCCTGAAATAACTTGGATAGGTATAAATTGTAGTAACAGTGCTGGATATTTCCATACACTAAGGCAGAGGTGCAACTAGGTAATTTCGGAGCCTGGACCTAAAGGCCTTTTAGTGCCATCCCCACTGCCCACCTGCCACTACCTTCATCTCCACCATCACCAGATAAGCTGCAATGCACTGTGTTTTTTTTAAACCAGAACATGCTCAGGGAAAGCTGGAAACACTTTTTATTTTTAATATTTAAAAAATTGCATGTGGTGTATTGCAGAGAAACACCACATTTTGCATGCTCAGCATTTGGAGCCCTCCCCCCGCCCCGGCCCCAGGCCTGCGAGGGACTGGACCTCTGCCCGGAAGTCCAGTCCGAAAAGCACCACTGCACTAAGGCAATGCTCTTTCATTTGCACCTTGTGTCCAAAGTGCAGTCTCCATGCCCTGCAGACTCTGGGCATTCTGTTTTATCTATGTTTTATTCTATTGCAGTTTCATTTTGTTGTTTTATTGTTTCAGTGTGTTCACCAGACTTGTGAAGAGTTTTACTTTTGGAAGGTGGTATATAAATATATTAGGTTAAAAAAAATCCATCTAAGTCCATTTTCCAATAGGTCAAGGTAGCTAACTTGTAAATATTTGTGCATAAAATATAAGAGAGTTAAAAGGGCAAACATAAATATAGTTTTAAAAGTCCTTACAATTTAAAACAGATGACTGTCAACTTTTCTTTTAGACTTCCATGGAATAAGATGTTATAGATCCTCTAAGTAGCATATTCTGCTGCTGAATTACTGTATGTAAATAAGGAACTGTAATGTCAGAAGCAGGCCTCATCCTATAATAATTCCCAAATGCCTCCTCCTAGAGGCCTGTTCACAAGGAATGCTAAGAACACCTTTTGGTCTGTACAGGAGTTTGCACCCTTTTCCCCAACCTGCCTTTAACAGCACAGCAGCCTTACACACAGAAACTAAGCAGCTATTGAAGCTCTTCTCACAATTGGTGAGAAGAGCTTCTGTTGGGCTTGTGGGGAGAGCAGGCTTATCCCGCTCTCCCCGCAGACGAGCAGCCGCTCATAGTTGTGTGGAGGGATCAGCCACCCACATGACTGCCAGCTCCATCATGGACCCAACAGGGGCTGCAGGGATCGGGGGCCGTGTGGCCCCTGGAAGTTCCAGGATGCCCCGCGCAAGTGCAAAGGGCATCCTGGAGAGACCCCCAAGCTAGGGAGGCTGCCTGCAGCCTCCTGGTCGGGGGTCTACTCGTGTAGACCGCAGCGACACATGAGCAAAGAAATGATGTTGCTCCGTTAACCTCATTTAAGGGGAGGGGGAATTAGGCGGGCTAGCCGCCTTGGGAGCATCGGGCTCACCTGCAAGCCCAGTGGTTCGTACAATCCCTGGAAAGCAGGCTAAGCTCCCTTAGCCCGCTTTCCAGGGATCACGGGAATAGCCTCATAATTTATTTTTTTTTATTTATTTATTTATAACATTTATTTATTGCATTTATAAACCACCCCACTTAAAGACTCTGGGCAGTGTATAACAAATTTAAAGACATAAAAAAAACACCATTTAAGACACAGTGCTAAAAACCATATAAAAACAATTTAAAAACAACTAAAAACCATTTAAAACTAATAAAAATACTTTAAAAAAAAATTTACAAACCTTGGAAGGCCAGGCCAAACAAGTAAGTTTTTAGGGCTCTCTTAAAGGCCGACAGCGAGCCTAAACTGCGGATATCTGCCGGGAGTGCATTCCATAGGCCAGGAGCAGCTACAGAAGAGGCCCGGCTCCGAGTTGCCACCAGGCGTACTGATCGTAACTGGAGACAGACCTCTCCCGATGACCTCAACAAGCGATGGGGATCATACAAAAGTATTCCCACCACTTGTCTCTATACCAGGATAAAAAAGCTCTAACTGCCATGTGTGTGGGGTGTGTGTGTGTGTGTGTGGTTTTAATTTTTCTAATATGGTACATGAAATTTATGAATACCTCTTTTAAAAAGAAGAAAGTAGAAGACAAAGTAATTTTTAATCAATGTACATTCTAGATAAAAGAAGTTTTACATTCAAATCTGTAGCCACATGAAATAAGCTTTGCAAAATTTGTGGTGCCCTTGAAAAAAAGACTAAGCCAGTTTGCAGAACAGTAATATGTTTCTTTTATTAGAATTACAGTACTCATTCCAAAACTGGTCAGTAGAGGGGGATGAAAGAGCAGCCTAAGCCTGTACATAATTTCCAAGGACTTGTAGACTGCAGTCTGATCTGGTTCTAATCCTCTGTTCTCCCACACATCAGAATTTTCAAATATGTGACAGCACAATAATTCTGACTGGTAATGTTCTGGATTTCAGCTACAGACATAATATAGCTGAAGCATGCATGTGGATCTTTCTTGCCTTAAGAAGTACCTGGCTCAGAGAGCCCTGTGCACACCTGGATGAGGATCTCATCCCAGAACTTGGCACAGCAAAAAAGTGTGT
Source organism: Hemicordylus capensis (assembly GCF_027244095.1). Classification (NCBI taxonomy): domain Eukaryota; kingdom Metazoa; phylum Chordata; class Lepidosauria; order Squamata; family Cordylidae; genus Hemicordylus; species Hemicordylus capensis. Next base: position 385,924,507 of record NC_069658.1, read on the forward strand.
TGGAAGAGTGTGGCTAGATATTTGCTACATTCTTCTCATATAAGTTTGGACAAACTGGTAGGGCCATAGCTTAGTGTAGCCTTACTGCTGTTTAAGCACTTGAAAAACTGTTCCATAGGGTTGCAGGTATCTTTATACTTGGAATGTGTCCCTGTATTTTAAAGAAATTAATAAGGAGCAGAGTTTGGAAGCATCCTCCCACTTGAGCATAGTCTCCAAGCTGTGCATCTCCCCATGGCCCCAAATGCTCAATGTCTGAAGAAGGAGACTATTTGCAAACTGTAGAGGAACGAGGCCTAGACCTCTTGGTTTTCTGTAAATAAGCCCCTGTATTGTAAATTGCAATAATATTTCCAAACCTCTTCTTTTTGTAAATAGTCCTTCATGAATAAATGAATTACAAATTTCACTAATATCCCTAAAACCTCTGCATTATTGTAAATAGGATTCTGTGTTTGCAATTCCCTATGCATGAAAAAACTGGCAGGGTCAAAAGTTTACGCCTGTTAGTTGTTGGTGGTGTTTTGTTTCACATTTAGAATATCAGTTGACAGTTTGGTTTGGAGGGGAAAGATTTTTTGAAAAATGGAGGGAACTTGGTGTTGTTTATTTGTTTTATTTATTTATTCTATTTCTATACCGCCCTTCCAAAAATGGCTCAGGGCGATTTACACAGAGAAATAACAAACAAACAAGATGGAACCTTATCTCCAAAGGGCTCACAATCTAAAAAGAAACATAAGACAGACACCAGCAACAGTCACTGGAACTTCTGTGCTGGGGCTGTATAGGTGTTGTTCTAACTAGGTTGTTTGAAAAACTGTGTGGGCAAAAATAAGTAGAGATTGAGTGTTTAGGGGAGTCAGTCTGCAGGAGAGTCCTGGAAGCAGTTTGCAGGAGAGGCCTAGAAGAAGTTTTCAGTCCTGGAGAAAGCCAGTGTGCAGTTTGGAAAAGAGAGAAGGAGAGTCTCTCCGAAGACACAGTTGGAGAACCAGAGCTGAAGAATTGCTAGCACAGGCTGAGAGATTCAGTGCTGTGGCTATGGCTGTGGCTGTGGCTGGAACAAGAATTGTAATCACAAAGAAGAACCAGGCTGGGTTGAACCTAGGAATGTGCACAAAAATGGTTTTCCTGGTTCTATTCAAGTCCAAACTGGGCTCGAACCAAACCAAGCATGTTTGGTTTTGGCACCTGAATGAGGGGCCTGCCTCAGAACAAATTTGAGCTGGTTCAGGCCCAGTTTGGGGGTGCCAGGGATGTTTGTTTGTTTGTTTGTTTGTTTGTTTGTTGAATGGTGGACTTATTGCCTCCAAGGCCTCAAGGTTGCTGTGGAGGCCCGGGGGGGGGGGGTGTCCTCTGGCGGTTCCCCCTCCCCCAGGCTGTTTCAGCCCAGACACGCAAATGGCCCGTGCACACACGTGGCAGCCTCCAAAATGGTTGCTGTGAGCTCGGAGAGGGCCTAAATTGCCCCCAAATGGGCAAAAATGGATGGGAGACGGGGGGCAGGGGGAGGGGAGGAACTGCCAGAGACACACATACCCCCACGGCTGCCAGCAGCACCCCCAAGGCCTTAGAGGCTGTAAGTCTGCCATTTAAAACAAACAAACAAACCGCCCCCAGCCTGGCCGGTGGGTTTGGCTTGACCGCCAGCTGAAGTAGGCCTCGTCCAGCTCAAGGGCGAGCCCTCAGACCGGGCTGGCTTAATGGCGAACTGGCTCAAGGTCAAGCCAATTCACACATCCCTAGGTGAACCCCAGGTCTGAACCAAGATAAGAGATTGTACAACAAGCCGGTTGCTGAGAAGAAGCTAACTGCAGAAGACTCTGTGTATGGTCCAGTTTAGATAGCTTAGTTTATGTGTTTCCCCAACCATTTCTTTTCTCCTGTATGTTCTTTTGGTATTTGTTTTCTGTTCTAAATTTTGCTGTGTAAAGAAACTAAAAAGAACATTTTAAATGAACATATTTTCCCCCAAAGTAAAGTTTCTTATTATATAAAGATTAGAAGCTTGTTTAATTATCTCCACTCTACACCTATAAGCCTTTCCGCTCTCTTGAGTTTTCGATTTGGGGTAATTTTTGCAAAGTTGTAAGGGCTGTTGTAGTAGACCCAGCTGTACAAAAAGTCTACTTGTTGGCAGTGGTGGGTGGGATATTCAGCTATTCCTCCACACATATACTTCAACTGTTCCTATTTTTCAGTGCTGGCCTCTTTTCTGTACCTGTAAATCATATACCCAGTTTTATCTTGTGGGAAGGTTTTGAGAATGTGTTTTTTGGTTTTTTTTTAATGTTCTTAGGGTGTGCACTTGTATACCTCCTTTGCTGCCATAACTTCTACCCAGATATAGTAAATATTGCTGACGGTGTTCTGAGTTGCAGTTATTCTGTAATGTAAACCCAGATCCATTGTAAAATGAAACATTCCATTACACCTTCTCAAGTTTTCTAAAAGGAAACTGCTATTGCTGGTTTACTTACAACACCTGCTTCAGAAGCCAGTGTAGGAGTGACTATTGCAGAGCATGTGAATACCATGTAGAGCAGCATTACACGGCTCATGGGCTGTTGGCAGCCCCTGACTTGGCTCTCCCTCCTTGCCCCCTGCCCCTGCTGACAGGGTATGTACCCTCCCCCACACCCTCTGCCTTCTGCGAGTGGCGGCAGCCTGCAGGAGTGGTGGCAGCAACAGGGAAGACAGGAAGGTGCCTGGCCAGCACCTTCAGTGTGCACCCTGCTCTCATCACATGCCATTGTGGGGCAGGGGCACTGGGCACAGGCCCACAGCAGACGGTGGGGGGATGCATGCTGGTGGCGGGGGGTGCATGCCGGAAGACCCCCGCAACAAAATGAGTGAAGCTCGCTGATGTAGAGCAAGTGGAGAAAGGCCTTCAACATCATGTAATTGTTTGTTGGGTTCAGGAAGTGGTCCTTGATGGTTGATAAAAATTTGGGAATATGCAGAGATGGCAAAACTTACAACACTTATAAGGGACGAAAACTTGGAATGTTTTAAAGAAGATTGGGAACCTTTCTTACTTTACTTAAATAACAATTTTTCTAACATGGACCTTTCAGCAGGGTTTGAAATTTAGTATCACAGCAGGTTGGGGTAGGGTAAAATTGAATTGTAAGGCAGAGTATATATGTTTTGTAATATTATAGCAATGGATTATATGTATAGTTAACAAGAACCGCGCAGACTGGTAAGCGGGAAGACAACATTTACTTAATTAAGTATAACTTGATTGTTAAGATATTGTAAAAATAAAAAAAATAAAAATGGCAAGAGAGTAAGGCTAATGGCTAGTTCAAGTGAGATGAATGCATTCCACGTCAGGCTTCTGCTCATTTTCTGCCTTGCCTTATCATTCCAGGAGGAGTGGAGATGGCTTCCTACATTAGCCACCACCTCTTCTTCATTGTTCTTATCCCTGAACCTTCTGGGGAACAGGCCAGAGAAACTTCACAGGTGTCACATTTATGCAGTGAATATCAGCCCGTTCCCCTCTCCCAGATGCACACATATGCTGGGTGGATGGAGGGCAACAGAGATCACAGCTTTGAACTGAAACCTGTGAAGCTGCACCAAAAGCTCCTGCAGTGCCAAAGAGCATGACTAAGCCAAAGTCTTGCATTGATAATGATTAATCCTTGTGAGGGCACATTCTTGCCTGTTGCATCTGCTTTATTCATTTCTGTGACTCAGCAGACAAGACATACTAGCAACTCAGACTGGTATAACTACTCTGCAAGCTGGCAGACTGGTTGTTCATTTTGGCAATAGAATTGCTGCTTAATCATCCTGATATTAGCACCAAGAGGACGATCCACCAGGATGTTTTCCTACACATACCCCATAGATATAAATGGAAGCTGTGTGAACTGCTTTTCATTTCAATGGGCTTTGCCCAAATACCTTACAATGTAAACCTGAGATGATCATCTGGATGTCAGAGACAGAGTGATCCCCACATGAGCTTGGCACTTTAGGACTGTCTGTGACTTCCTGAAACTCATACTTGAATCATGCTCTTCTATGGTCCTCTGAATTACTGACCCCTTGAAACTGGACTTGTAACAGCTGAGTTCATTGTGCTGTTCTCTAGTTAAATATGTATATGATCCAATATTTTCTCTCATCATGCACCTTTTGAATTACCCCTTAATTCAAGTGAGGAAAGAAATATGTGGGATAGGAATGTGTTACATTGAGTGTTGAAATATGCTAATTTGCATATGTATATACCTGTTTTATATTCTTACATTCTTGTGAGTTTAGTTGCTGTTTGTGCCCTCAAGAACCCATGTGTTAAAAATACTGCGTGTGTCACAGTGTGCATGTAGGGGGATGATGCTTAACGTGCAGCCACAGGGGCAGGGAGGGTTCCAAAGGCCTTTTGGTCCAGGCTCCAAGGGCACCTCTGTTGGTGTCACCTATTTTGGTTTTAGGGGATCATCTAGCAATTTAAAACTGGCACAGAGAGGCTGTTCTCACGTGCAGGCGAAACCCGGCAAAGGAAGCCCAGCTTGGTTTCCCCTGCACGTGAGAACCACTCCCAAAAGCACCGCGGCAGAAAGCCCACCTCTGTAGCACACTTTTAAAATGAGGTTGGGAGCAAGCATCCCTTTGGTGTCTTCGGAGACACTGAGGCAATTCTCATAAGCAGCAGAAACCGGGCTAAGGGAGCCCAGCCCAGTTTCTGCTGCTCATGTGCAGCAATGAGAGTCGTGTGGCTCCCGGCAGCAAGCCTGCCTAAATGCCCTCCCGCTTACAGTTAGTGGAGTGAGCACTCTGTTAACCCCATTTGGGGGGGTTGTGTGTCTGCCATGCAACCGTAGTGGACACACTCGAGGAGGGGGACCACAGGAATGCACTCGTGCACATTACTGGGGCTCAGGGTGGGGGAGCGCACAGTGGCGCTTCCCTTCACCTGACCTCCGGAGATGCCAGATGAGACACAGCCAGGCGCGGGAGCGCCCAAGCAAAGCCGCCGCTCATCTGGGTGGGCAATCCACAAGCCCGGGGAGGGGTAGTTGGTCATCTGCCGGGAGAGCGGGTCAAGCCCACTCTCCCCACAGAACCTCTTTCAGCTCTACAAACAGATAGTGTGTAGAGCCTTACTGTGATGACTCAGGCCATCGATGCTGATTGCTGACAAAACCTCTCACTAAGGAAAGCCATAGGAGGGACTGTGGCTCAATGGCAGAGCAGGTGCTTTTCATGCAGAAGGTCCCAAGTTCAATCTCTGGCATCTCCAGGTAGAGCTGAGAAAGATCCTTGTCTGAAACCCTGGGGAGCTCCTGCCAATCAGAGTAGGCAGTACCGAGTTACATGGACCCATATAAGGCAGCTACATATGTTCAAAGCTTGGTCCGGTCACCATCTGCTGGCAGGGAAAAGGCAAGGGAGCTCTCTTTCCATCTCCTTATTCAGGAATCCCACCATTACTGTGATTCATGAGTGCAGTGGCCCAGGGGAGAAGAGAATCAGGCTATTCAACTCATGGGCTGCTTGATTGCACCCCACCCCCAAACTGGACAGGCATTTGGCTAATGCAGCACAGTTAATCTCAGTAGGATTACCTACATGCTAGTAACTGAGAGCAGACATATGTTGACAGGGTTCAGCGCCACAGCATTATGCTGTACCACACCCTTTTGAAATTACGATTGTTCTGCCAAATGTATGCACAACAAGCTTGAAGTGATTTGCTCTTGCAGTTCTAATAAGTTTCTGGAAGAATTCTGAGAAGCACACAAGACTTCTCAGGACTCTTTCTGCCAGGCCCTCGGGAATTTATACCAGGGACTCTGGAAACCTGACCCAAGCACCTTCCTTGCTCTCCAGGGTGGTAGCTTGACACAAGAGAACTGGTCTGCTGTCCACAGCACTTGGGGGCCACCAAGGCAGATGACCAAATGGAGGGATTGTAGGTCACTCACTCAGCAGTTGCCAGGTGACACGAAGAGCTAATCAAGTTTCACCTGGCCATATGAAGCCTCCACCTTTGACCTGGTACTCTTCAGTATGAGGCTCTGAGCAACTTGTTTCTTGCATGAAGGTGAACCTGCGTTAAACTGCCCATCTGCTTCTTTGCTGGTCAGCATAAAACTGTCTTCCTGTTGAGTCCCTGCCTTGCTGTGCCTGCTCCTTGCCAAACCCAGGCAGCTGACTGTGCTTCCAGACCACCTGTCATGGCCCATGAGGGAATCGAAGCATGGATAGTCATATCCGATGATATGGTCTCTCCATGGTCACAACTGGATAGTTGTGAGGAAATCTTTCTGACTTACTCCCAGATGTGAGTAAACTGTGCCTACAGCTAAGAGCCATAACATGATTAACGATGGCAAAAGGACCAAGCTAGACTTGACCAGATTGCCTGAAGTCTTTTCCTTGGCTTAAAGTCAGCCATGAAAGAAGCCTGATGTAGATCAGGGTCATGATGCTGGGGACTGGTTAAGCCTTCCCCACTGCACCATTTTCCCAATTCAAATCCTCCCACAAAACTGTTGTTAAAAGTGGGGGAGAGCCATATTGTGTGTACCATCCTCCCACCTCCCTCGCACTCTGCTGCAAACAGCAACTTCAGAGGGGGCAATTTAAATTAATGAAATGGCATAGGAGGAAAGCTCCTCACCTGCCAACCCCTGCTAGCTTGGCAAAGAGGCACCTTTTAATGTGGTGGTTCTCTTTATTTAGCAGGGGGAGAGTAACTGGCCCTCTCCAGCCCCAGCACAGGACCTCCAGTGACTGTTGCCGGTGTCTATCTTATGTTTATTTTTAGATTGTGAGCCCTTTTGGGGACAGGGATCCATCCATCTTATTTATTTATTATTTCTCTGTGTAAACCGCCCTGAGCCAGTTTTTTGGAATTGATAGAAATCAAATTCTTCTTCATCATCATCATCATCATCGTCATCATCGTCATCATCATCTCAGTCCAAACCAAAGCCCCTACAGCTGCTTTTAAGCAAAGGCAAAGACCTTGGGAGATGCTAATCACTATTCCACTGCAGCACTGACCTCTGTAAGAACCTCATGGTATGAAAAGAGCCACAGGGTCTTATCATTGCTTTTCTGAAGGCCTTTACTTGGATGTTATGTGAAACTCCTGAACCCTCCTCTCTTCTCAGAGCTGGGGGCGAAGAGGGTTGTTTTCCTCTCACTTAAATCCTGTAAAAAGCCCCATTTGTGAAGCCTCACATCTCATGTGGTTTTGCGGAATGGACCAAAATATGATCCAGGAGCTGGCAGTCTTGGCCTCTGTCCATACCACAGCCCAAAGAACCATCTGGAGCTTGACTTCTATTCCAAAACACAGAGCTATATTGCTTCCATGGCTGTCGATGGAATTGGTCCAAAGACACAAGGCCTAGTGATTCATCGAAGCTGGAGTGGGCAGAAGAGAAGAGAAGATGCTCCAAAACAAGTTTTCAGAGATAAATGTGGCCCTGCTATACAATTCAAAAGACTAATCCTTTCAGGAGTTATTCAGGAGATGTTCAGGAGATATCACCCATCTGACAAATTCCAAAGGAGTAGCTGTGTTACAGCACAATCCTATACTGTATATGTTTCTCAGAAATAAGCCCCACTGTGTTCAGTGGGACTTATTTCCAAGTAAGGGTGTATAGGGTTACTGCCTTCATCTGTTATAGCAAACACACTTCCATAAACTGCACTCCATTTCATCTGATAAAGTAGGCTCTAGACCACAAAAGCTTATGCAACAATAAATTTGTTAGCTCCTTAAAGTACCATGCCAGACTTTGTCTTTACCCAGCTGAGGCACAGGACTCTGTTAAAACTACTTCTCTGTGTGGAATTATTGCTTCAGAAAACTAGGACAGCACAGTGAAATGTGCAAGACTACAGCAGACCTTTGTGAATTATAGAACAAAGTCGAAAACTCAGCTTACCTTTTAGCACAAGAAGTATCATATTTGTAAAATGAAAAACATGTCGATAAAGTGGCATAAAGCTGACATGCAAGTGTAGATTTTCAACCGGAGACATGTGTAAGGAGGAAGCCAAGAGATATTGTCCAATGTATACATATTAAGACAAAAACACACATTCACACAACCATTCTTTTGCTACTTGGTACACTAGTTTGAATCTCAGAATCAAAGAATCAAGGTGCAAAAAGTCTAGTAGTCTATCCATACAGCTATATAGAATGGAAGAAGCCTGAAAGAGCCCCTGGTGGTGCAGTGGTAAAACTGCCGCCCTGTAACCAGAAGGTTACAAGTTTGATCCTGACCAGGGGCTCAAGATTGACTCAGCCTTCCATCCTTCTGAGGTCGGTAAAATGAGTACCCAGAATGTTGGGGGCAATATGCTAAAATCATTGTAAACCGCTTAGAGAGCTCCGGCTATAGAGCGGTATATAAATGTAAGTCCTATTGCTATTGCTATAAAGAGCCTAATGGACTGCAACACCTCTGACAGCAGAGGGGGATACTATTTTGGAATGTTTTAAAACTGCTTTAAAAACTCAATTTTGCCTGTGCTGGGTGGGGGGGGGGACCTATATCCTGTTGTTGTTGTTGTTGTTGTCGCTGCTGCCGCCTCTGTTGTTGTTATTGATGCCCAACCCCCTGCTGCTGCTGCCTGTGTCTCCAACACTGCCCACAGTGTTGCCGAAATGGACTGTTCCATTCCAACTTGAAACTGCACAATCACAGTTACACAACACTAAGGTCGTTCTCATGACCATTGCAGCCTGGTGGGGAGGGTGTGGGGGGCAGGTAAGATCGAGCTTACCTTCCTCCCAGACTATCTTCTTGTTATCCTGGCCATCTCCTGGCCGTGTGCCTGGGGCACTCACACGAGTGGCTCTCCTGAGAGCTGTGCAGCCATCTGGAGGCCAGGAAAATGCATCCCAGTGTCCAGATGCACCGGGTGAGGATCACGCTACATGGAGGAATTTCCCCTGAAGCCAGGCGCTCTAGGCACCTGGCTTTGTGTCTGCTTGGGCTGCCTGTAGCCCAAGCAGACATACAACCCAAGGCCTGAATAAAAGGCAAGATAAAAATCCCAGTCTATCTGGGGGGCGGGGGAGCACTGGGATTGGCCTCATTCCTGGTGCTTCAAACGAGCAGCTACTAGCAGAGGGAGGCCATCGGCAGCCCATGCCCAGCCACTGCCACAGCTCCTTCATCCCGCCCCCTACGTCTGATGTCAGACACAGGCAGTTAGCCATGCCCCCACGCCCCAGGTTCAGTAGTGAGGCCAGCGCTGGGTTTGCAGCGCAGCCAGGAGTAGCTCTCCCTGCCTTAAAGGCAGGGAGAGCCACTCGTGGCTGTGCTGCAAACGCAGTGCTGGCCATTTGATTCCCAAACAGGGCCGTGCAGCCCCATTTGGGAGTGAAACCATGCCACCCCCACATCTGACATCAGATACAGGAGGGTGTGCTGAGGCCATGAGGCACGGCCCCTGAGGGGCAGCGGCCTGGGTTCTTTGAACCCGGTAGCCCAATGGTGGTTACGCCCCTGCGAGCAGTCCTACCCCAGGTAGGACTAACCAAGCCTGGATAGGGCAGTTCGAATGGACGGCCTCACGATCTCCATTAGGAATAATAGAGCTAGCATTACCCACCTGCCGTTTATGTAAGTAATAAGTTTATTGTTGTAATCTCAGGTCATAACACACATATTAAATACAACTGCAGTTGTTCAAGTTCAAGTTGGAGCACAACAGACCTGTGCTGCAACAGCGCAGGCAATGTTGGAGACACAAGTTACAGTGCAGACCTCCCATGTTTCACTGCACTGAATATGAGAAATTATTCAGAATATGTTATATTCTGTTGGGCTACTTTGGGTTGCCGGTCCGAATCCCCGCTGGTATGTTTCCCAGACTATGGGAAACGCCTATATCAGGCAGCAGTGATATAGGCAGATGCTGAAAGGCATCCTCTCATACTGTGTGGGAGGAGGCAATGGTAAACCCCTCCTGTATTCTACCAAAGAAAACCACAGGGCTCTGTGGGTGCCAGGGAGTTATTCACACATGGCTTTATGCCGGGGCGAAACAAGGCTGGAGGGGGCCCAGAGACAAAATTTTAAAATGGGCCCCTCACTGATACACACACACACACACACACACACACACACACACACACACTTCACAATATATAGTCATGTGACTTGCCTCTGGGGGGGCCCTCGAGGCATGGGGGGCCCCAGGCAGCCGCCTCCCCTTGCCTAATAATAGTTACGCCCCTGCTTCATGCTTCGGGGTAAATGTTGAGCGAAGCTACTTCAAAGTACACTTGTGGCATTGAGGGAAGCAGCCCCTCCCGTCTGCTCATGGGGTTGCTTTTGATGCATATTCACATGTTTTCCTTCGTGTTTTCCTTCTAGCCAATGTTTGGCAGGGGGGGGAGGGAGAGTGTACTGAAGAGCTACATCTGCATTTGTTAAGAGAATATCATCATGCTAATGATTCTACGTCAGTGCCTCTCCCTATTTGCTCCAGCATTTTCAGAAAAAGTAGCTTAAAACCAGCATTCAAAAAATCCGGAAATACCTCGAGATAGGCTAGAATTTGCAATACAAAGCCCGACTTGTGTGTGGAGTGGGTCTAAGAATCTCGAAGGGACTTTTGGGTAAGTTTGGCTGCTGTGTGAACTCTCCTCTGAAGTGGATTCAGGGTAGAAGCCCTGTGTGTAAAGCCTCCAGGAGTCAACACCGACTTGATGGCACACTTTACTTTTACCTTTCTACTTACAGGGAGTGTTTCACATTAAGGGAGCATTTGAAACTCTGATCTACCAGCCCTTGCAGTCTGAAGTAGCATAGTCCAGTCTACCAATTCTGCCCCCGTCTTTCTACTGGATGTGTGGAGCACGCCTTGGATGGAAGCTGAGCAGCACAATGAAGACTTCAGTTCAGAGGTGCACCTAAGTAATTTTGCAGCCGGGACTTAAAGGCCTTTGGAGGGCCCCCACCACCACCGTGCTGCAAGTTAAGCATCATCTCCCTACACCATAAACATTGAGACATACACAGTATTTTTAACACATGGGTTCTTGAGGGCACAAACAGCAACTGGACTGACTAGAATGTAAGAATATAAAACAGGTATATTTATGCAAATATGCATTAACATAAACATTTCAACATGCAACAACAAATTCCCATCCCACTTATTATTTGGGCACTCCCTGCTCTTCCCCTAAAGCACCCGGTGCAGGTCACAATTGCACTCAGCCTCCCAGTGCAGTGTGGGCTGGTGGCTTGGCAACCACACCACCCAGAACAGACCAAAGAGGATTTGGGGGCCCCAGGAGGTGTGTAGGCACTGGACTTCAGACCCAAAGTCCAGGGGTAAGAGCGCCTCTGCTTCAGTTCATATAGTGCAGGCCTGCTCAATTTAGGCCCCCCAGCTGTTTTTGGACTACAACTCCCATAATCCCCAGCCACAGTGGCCAATAGCCATGGATTGTGGAAATTGTAGGTCAACACCTGCTGGAGGGCCAAAGCTGAATAGCTTTGGTATCTAGAGAAAAGTGTGTGTAACCATTGAAAAAAGATGAGACTCGAACACAGAAACACATTTCCTTTTCTAATGTCCCAGCTATGAGAGCATGCATAAAAGGGGACTTCAGGCTCTCTTCAGGAATGAGCAGCTGAGTGGGAGATGCAAACATAAATGAAGGGGTAGCAGAAATGTGGCACTGTGTGGCAGCTGAGTATGTATAGACTGCAATGATTAGCCTTCTCATGCGCCTCAGCTGTTCCTCCCTGTGAAGAATAGGGTATATTTCACTAAATCTTGCCCTAAATTTATTTCATGCAAAATATCTGGGGATATGAGACTGTGTGGATAGTGTGGAACAATATTGTACAATATTGCTCCCGCTGGCCTACCACAGGGCCAATGGGATGTGCATCTCATCGTATGTATTAATCTGATGCTGTGAACATAGCCCACAGATGTGGGTCGCTTTACATGATCAGGACCCAGCATTTTCCATCATGTGGAGATAGCTCTGAACAGATGCCTGTGGGATCATTAGAACATGTCATCTCCCAGGGGAGCTGAGCAGATGGAGGTGATGTTTGCCCAAGAATACCTGGGGTAGCTGTAAACACTGGACATCCTGGCAAAGTGCCTTGTAACCAAGGAAGGGATGTATGTGAAAAGGTGGATGTCAAAGTCCGTGGGATTTACAACTGGAGATAGGAGGACAGAAAAGGGCCTCCTATCTGGAGGGCCTCCTATCTTGCAAAAAGCTCCAGATGCCCCTCATCAAGAATAGCAGTTGGAGGCTCGCTGTGTGTGTGTGTGTGTGTGTGTGTAAGTAAGTAATATCATACACAATACATTACATAATGCAGGTGCATGTCTTGGCTATATAGAGATCCTGTGATAGAAATAAGCCTCTTAGACTAACCCAACCTGAATGAAGAATCTAAAGAAGAATCTAAGTGTGAATGAATTTCACACTTGTCACATTCCTCAAAGCCATAGATCCACCACCCAGACTCTCCCGAATTACATTCCCCCAGAAAGAACAGGTTTGTAGGTTGGGAGTACTCTTGGACCCGGTTCTCACCCTGGTGCCTCAGATTGAAGCTGTGGCCAGGAGCATTTTTTACCAGATGTGATTGATTCAACAACTCCACCCATTCCCTGAGGAGAATGACCTAAAAACAGAGGTACACCAGCTGGTAACCTCCAGGTTGGATTACTGCAATGCACTCTATGTAGGGCTGCCTTTGTATGTAGTTTGGAAACTTCAGTTAGTTCAAAATGCAGTAGCCAGATTGATCTCTGGGTCTGGGGTATCCCAGAGAGACCACATTATGCCTGTTCTTAAACAGTGGCACTGGCTGCCAGTATGTTTCCAGGCAAGTACAAAGTGCTGGTTATTACCTTTAAAGCCCTGAATGGCTTAAGTCCAGGTTACCTGAAAGAGCGCCTTTCTCTACAAGATCCCCACCTCTCGTTAAGATAATCAGGAGGGGTCAGTCCTCAAGTACCCCCTGTTCATCTGGTGGTGACCTAGGATCGGGCCTTCTCAATTGTTGCCCCTAGGTTGTGGAACATGCTCCCTGTGGATATAAGAGGATTGTCTTCTTTGGAGGCCTTCAGGAGAGCCTTAAAGACCCATCTTTTTAGCCAGGCTTAATGATATCTAATATCATTTTTAATTTTAATCTGGTTTAAATGTCTTTTGATTGTAATAGTTTTAGTGTGTGTTTTTTATTTTAATGGAAACCGCCCGAGCCACTTTAGGAAGTGAGGTATATAAATTGAATAAAATAAAATATGGCCTTTCAGAGGCAGCTATAGATCTCAAGCAATACATGTGTTATTATGGAAGTGTAGGCTCAGTTTTGCTGTCTACCTCGCTGAAACCTGTCACACGTCTATGCTCCCCTTCAGGCCTCCTGGATCAAAGAACTAGTGCTAAGAAGTCTATCTTCCTCGCTGTGCTTTCCCTGCTACTCATATAGTGTTTGTGGGGCAGGGATGCAAAGCTGGGGGGAGCTACTCATGCTCAAAGTATGTGCTGCAGGGGCCCTGAGCTACACAAAGAGGTGAGTCTCACGATCAGGGAGACTTGCCAGATGGGGTTAGGCAGAGAGAGCAGGCTTAGCTCGCTCTCCCCGCAGACCAGCAAGCCTGCAGCCCTGGGCAGCCGAATCGGCCAGCCACATGACTGCCGGCTCTGTCACGGAGCTGGCAAGGGCTGTGTGGATCGGGGGGCGCAGGGCCCCCGGAAGTTCCAGGATGCCCTGCGCAAGTGCATGGGGCATCCTGGAGAGACCCCCCGATCGGGGGTCTACTCGTGTGTCGCCGCGCTCCGCAGCAACACACAAGCAGAACGCTGAGGTCAATGGAGCGCTCACCCCATTAACCTCGGCTAAGGGGATGGGGGAATTAGGAAGGTTTGCTGCCAGGAGCCACGCAGCTCCCATGGCAGCACACGATCCTCCAGAAGCAGGCTAGGCTCCCTGAGCTTGCTTTTGGTGGACCGTGAGAATCTCCTCTACATATCCTCAGCATCATGGTCAGAATATACAAGAAGTTAAACAACAGTACAGTTCCTCCAGAGGCTTATCTAGAAGCTTTTTTGGATAAAGACTATTGTAGGCATGTTAAACAGATAGGATCTAGATACTGGTCCCCATTTCTACTCTTCAAGGCTAAGAAAGTACACAAAGAGCTAGTTCTTGCTTTTGCTCAGAGGCGTGGGCTGATCCTTCTCCACTGTTACACCCTTCCGTTCCTCACACAGCCTGTTACCCGACCACAAAGAGCTGCAGCCCAGCACATTAGATCACAATGAATCACTGGTGACCTCTGCCTTCTGGAGTGTTCAGTTTCTAATTTTATGGCCTGTATAAACTGGATTATTGGATCCAGATGTCTGTGAAATGCAGCCATCTAGCACAGAAATCCAACCCACATGGAGTGGAGCTAAGGGTGATGGCTAGAACTGGTGGATGCTCACTTTTCATAAACTAAATCCTGAACTGAGGAAACGGAGACGTATATCTCCTTGCCTGGCCATCTTAGCCATTGTTTCCCTGGTCTACAAACATGTATACATTATGCTAGTACATAATCTAAATACATATTTTGGTGCTTAGATTGTTCATCCCTGACATTGCAACCAGTCTTTGATTTGGGTTTACATGAAATGGCAATAATAGTGGGTCTGATCGGGGTACATGAGTTTAAAAGGAATGAAAGATCTGAATGGACTATCAGGAAACGAACAGTAGTATTATGGAGTTAATGAATTTGATCTGGAGCTGGAGCTGTCAGTGAAGGAGGGAATACCTCAAGAAGCATCCACCCTGGTGTTTGTCAACATCAGACTAAGGATCTCCTAAAGATCAGTGATCTCTGCTCCTTTTTTATATCAAGGAAAGAAACTGGGCAGACCAGTTACATGCGTCAGATTATTGTTGTTTCTGTGCATTACCCTGAACTAGTACACACACTCTTTGAGATGAGCAGCCTTGAAGATAATTCCTGATGCAGTTTATTTTATTACAACAGGTGTCAGAATGAACCTGATAGATAGCATGCAAAGGTCAAAAGAAGAGAGAACAATGGAGAGAGAGAGAGAGAGAGAGAGAGAGAGCACACACTCTACTTTCCTTCTTCAGAAGCATGTTGATTTTCCCCTACCAGATTTCTCAGAGGGAGGGCAAAGGGGTGGGGGGAGGACTGGAGAAGAAACTAATTACTACATTTCTTCCATTTCCCTTTCACTTGCTGATTTGCTGTGGTTCTAGCATTGCAAAGGATTTCAAAGGACTGTTTGTAAATTCCAAGCCTCAGAGACTGGATTTTTCAGTGCATAGGTCATTCCAAGTTTATTGTTCTCAAGCCAGAAAGCTGATTCAAATCCTAGTGGTGCTGAGGCAAGAAGAGCATCCAGACCAATGCAGGGTGGATGTACGCAAGGCAGTTTGTTTAATCTTTAGAACAAGAGATAAAGCAAGGGCTGTATTTGCCAACTGAAATTCCAGAAGTGATCATTTAAACAGTGATCTTAAATACACATTGCTCAGAAGTAAGCATCATTGAAATCAAAAGGATTCACTTCCAAGCAAATGGAATTTGAAAGAATAAGGATACCAGATTTTGCCATTCTTTCTTGTGACCCCAAAATTCTAAGCCTGGGCTTTCCACCCTGATCCAAAATGAAACTGTGGTTATGATAAATCCTTAGGATCCCTTACAGAAAAAGGATGATACAGATCCCTCCCAAGGTGTCCTGGTGGTGATGGTGGTGGTGTGTTG
Organism: Hemicordylus capensis; assembly: GCF_027244095.1. Classification (NCBI taxonomy): domain Eukaryota; kingdom Metazoa; phylum Chordata; class Lepidosauria; order Squamata; family Cordylidae; genus Hemicordylus; species Hemicordylus capensis. The sequence goes on from NC_069658.1 coordinate 385,940,287, forward strand.
TTTTTAAAGTAAAGTAAAGTTGTGTCGACTCGGTGTTGATTCTTGGCACCCACAGAGCCCTGAGGTTTTCTTTGGTAGACTACAGGAGGGGTTTCCCATTGCCATCTCCTGCACAGTTTGAGATGATGCCTTTCAGCACCTTCCTATGTCGCTGCTGCCCAATATAGGTGTTTCCCATAGTCTGGGAAACATACCAGCAGGGAGTTAAACCAGCAACTTCTTGCTCCCCAGGCAAGTTACTTCCCCACTGCGCCATTAGGTGGCTGTGTTGTTTTTAAGCACTTATAATACTGCTAAATACTGTACAAAAAAAAGGATAGACAAGTCCCTGCAACATATTGCTTGCAGTCTCAAAGAGGTGGTACAAAAAGAAAAAGGATGGAGAAGGAAGAGGAAAATAGGCACATTGAGGTAGCAACTCTTACATAAGGTCTTTTCAGACATAACACAGAACCTCAGTTGTTATTATTATTATTTTATTATTATTATTATTATTATTATTATTACATTTATATCCCGCTTTTCCTCCAAGGAGCCCAGAGTACTACATACTTGAGTTTCTCTTTCACAACAACCCTGTGAAGTAGGTTAGGCTGAGAGAGAAGTGACTGGCCCAGAGTCAGCCAGCTAGTATCAAGGCTGAATGGGGATTTGAACTCGGGTCTCCCCAGTCCTAGTCCAGCACTCTAACCACTACACCACGCTGGCTCAGTTAAATTTAACTAATGTTTATTAAATAAACTGAGAACAATGCTGCAGCTGAGAATCAGTATGGTGTAGTGCTTAGAATGCTGGACTAGGATCAGGGAGGTCTGAGTTCAAATCCCCTCCCCATCCATGAAGCTCCTTTATCTCTCAGCCTAACCTACCTCATAGGCTTTTTGTGCTCCTTGGGAAAAGGGTGGGATATAAATCATTCCCCTAACCATCGTTTGTAAGTGGCCTGCTGCCCCCTGCCCTGCTCCTGGCAAGCCCCCACCCTAACACTCACTTGGTCCTCATTACAAAAGGGGTGGGCTCATCTGGAACAAGCTCTCTTGGCTCTCTCCACCCTCTTTCAGAGTTCACCGGACCCCCTTAGGTCCCTACAGAAGGGAAAGGAACAGTAAAGGGCTAATCTTCCTATCCTCCAGCTACAGTCTCATGGCAAACTATCCCTTCACCTATCTATAATCACTCACCAAGCTTTGTTAACCCTTTCCCACCAGCTCCTAGACTAGTAGAAAGCAACCCTAGTGTATCTTGGGAAAGCTGAGAGACATTGTAAGGAGCGGAATGAAGTGATGGAAGAACTATGAATTGGAGTTGGGAGGGGATTGGCAAAAGAGAGCATTTTCAGAAGGCAGAAAGACAACCTCACAATAATTGTATACCTGAGCAAGGGGAGATGTTCTAACAGGACATGCAGAAAGGGGAGGAGAGTTGCAAAGGTGGAAAGGGAATCCAGGAAAAATTGCCTGTAGATGCAGCATTACTGGAGAGAGAGATGGACGATTTTAGAGAGGGACTATCATAGAGTGTTAGAGCTATGGAAGGGAAAGAGAGGGCATAGTTGGGGAGTAGTGCTACATGGTGGCCTGTGAGCACAGAGATCACTTATTCATGAATGTGCATTGTTCATGTTCCTTTAAGCTTTCATAGCAGTGATGCTGCAAATCGGAACAAAAGGTCTATGGAATATTCCCTTCTACAAATGCCTTGCATAAGTCTCCCCTTGTAAGGGGGGATAGCAAGGCGCCTGCATTGGGGTCACAAGCCAAAAAAAAAAAAAGGCTGTTCAGCTTCACTCTTGCTAGTAAAGAATAGACTACAACACAGTGAGACTATTCACACACGCTTGCAAAACCAGTTTTGCATGCATGTGTGAACCGCCGGGATTGGGCCCAATCCCAGCAGTTACACGGCGGCAAATCCGCATAAGTAGCGGATGAGGTTTAAAATGAGGTTAAGGGAATGAGCGCTCCCTACATGTTAAAAAATGGTGCTTAACTTCCAGCAGGGGGGCCTCCAAAGGCATTTAGGTCCAGGCTCCAAAATTACCTAAGTGCACCTCTGGAAGCAATGGATGGTGAGCAAGCCCAAGGACAGCCCTTACTCTCACAAGGTGACCATCCAGGGAGAGCTGAAGCAGGTGGCCAACAGAGGCAGGGACTGCAGGGGACTCCAGTCTCCTCACTCCTATATTCTTCCTTTCCCGCTAGACTGAGGCCCGATTAAGGAGTCGAAGGCCTCCAGCCAGTGAGGGAACCACAAAGCTCACACTCTTTCCTATATGTCCTGACTGTGCTTGGCTTCAGAAAGAGCTAAACTTTGCTCAGGGCTGGTGAGGAGGAGGAGGGGCCCTGATAGCAATAGCAATAGCACTTACATTTATATACCGCTCTATAGCTGGAAGCTCTCTAAGCGGTTTACAATGATTTAGCATATTGCCCCCAACATTCTGGGTACTCATTTTACCGACCTCGGAAGGATGGAAGGCTGAGTCAACCTTGAGCCCCTGGTCAGGATCGAACTTGTAACCTTCTGGTTACAGGGCGGCAGTTTTACCACTGTGCCACCAGGGGCTCTGATGTTGAGATAACTCATTTGTCTCATGGAACCTGAGCCTCTTCACTCTGCCACTGGATCAGGATGGGGGTGGGGGAGAGCTGTCTCTCATCCCTGCCAATATTGCAGGTGCCAGCTTAAACTCCAGATTATGCCTATATTCACCCCTGCAGCCAGGCCAATGGCATTAGCAGGACAGTTTGCCCTAAGGGAGCTCCTTGGGTCCTGCAAGTGTGTGTTGGCTGCAGCAGGATCTGGAACAAACTTCCTAGGACTCTTTCCTTAGAGGCTTTGAAGAAGAGGCTAAAGAGATCTCTGTCAGGGATGTTTGAGAGAGAATTATCCTTCCTTAGGGGACAAAGTTATCATATCAGACAGCCGATCACTTCTCATTCTGGTTCTCTAGTTCCTGGGGGCTGCTTCTCCTTGAGGCCCAGCATATACTTGGTGACCTCCCTTTCTCTCTTCAAGCTGTTCAGCAGTGGGGGGAGGTGGGGAGATTCTACATCTGATCAGGAAGGAACCCTCATTCTTCTCACTCACCGGCAAACCTCAGCCCGCCCACCCCAAAGGAGGCAGGGGAGCTTGTAAGGGCTGGAGGACTTGAGGGCTAGTTGAATGAGTCGGAGTTTTGCTTTTATGCCTCATCTTTCTCAGTGATAAAATGCAACAGAGCGGAGGTGGTAGGGGGGCAAGGCAGAAAACAAACAAAAACACAAATCTTGGAGAAAAAACCAGAACTTTTGCATTTGGTTCTGGCACTTGCTCATTTGTACCTGAGGAATCATTACAGGGCTTGGCTCCATTCCGTGTTGCAATAAGGTTCCATTGTCTTTAAAAGTAATAAAAAGCCATTTAAGGACTTTGCATCTGTGCTGATAATTCTCTGGTGTGAAAGCTGCACACACTCTGCAAATGCTCAGAGGACTGAAGAGGAGATGATTTTTACAGATGGACGGCTCCATGCCAAGCTTCTGCCTCATGTGAAATCGGAGCCACTGCCTTGTAACGGCTCCCTCTTTCAAACCAAGGTTTATTAGGAAGACATTTCTGCCAAAGTTAAAACTATAGCAACTGCTGTTTAAAAGAAAAGTAGAAGAGCACTGGGGTGAAAGGGGTAGATTTGATGTTTCTAAATGGCTGCCCTCAACACTCAGCACAGCACAACAGTAGTTAAATCCTGGCGTGTCCCATTTTCTGGAGTTGTGGATGGATATCAGAGGGAGTCCTGCCTAGTCTCCTTTGTCAAAAGTGATAGGCTGCAGTCCTGCACCCAGTTCCACATGCGCTTATTATGCGCCACAGATTTCAATGGGACTTAAACAGACCTGAGCCACTTGTGACCCACCCAGAATGCAGCACACCAGCCATTGATTGTGGCCCATTAGGGACTAAAAAAAAAAAAATCGTTTCTGCTGTCTGGCTGGCAATTTTAAAAGTGGGGGGGGGGGATGTCAAGCACTTAATAGCCATGATAGAAGGGTGATGGGCTGCACTTGGTATGATGAGACATTGTGCACTTATAAAGTATAAAAGATTACAAGAATGCAGCCTTAATGTTCATTTAGACACCAGTTTCCATGGATGTCAATGGGTCAATCGCTGAGTCATTCAATTCACTTTGTTGACACATTGTAACCAAACCCTGCATGACTGTAATAAGTGTTTTTGTGTATTTTCACATGGCTGTATTAAGATAATCTTTGATCGTACTACCTAGAGCTCTAAAGGGCAGTTTTTGTGTGACTTAGTTTGACTGATAGAATTATTTCCCCAGCTTTACCATGCCTCAGGTGACAGCCCCTTTCAACATGGATTTGTCCCAGATTTGAAATTCAAATGTTGAAACAGCAACATCTGTGTGAGTGGACAGGAAGAATGGACAGATATGGTTTTTTCTCCCTCTCTAGAACCTGGGGGTCATCCCATGAAACTGAAGGCCAGGAAATTTAGGACCTACAAAAGGAAGTACTTGTTCACACTAGCTTGGATGGCTTTTAAAGGGGCTTGGAGAAATTCATGGAGGACAGGTCTATCAATGGCTACTAGTCTGGTGGCTATAGGCCACCTTCAGCCTCAGGGGCAGGGTGCCTCTAAATACACATTGCAGAGGAGCAACAGCAGGAGAGAAAGGGGCATGCTCTCATCCACCTCTTGCCTGTGGGTTTCTCAGAGGCATCTGGTGGGCCACTGTGTAAAAAGGAAGCTGGATGAGATAGGCCTTGGGGCTATCTCTTTATGTCTTTAGTGCAGTAGCAGCTGGTGAGGGCGCTGGTAGAGGGATGATGAGAGGCACCTTTAAGAGTAAATGAAATTGGTGCTTAGCTCCGCTCTTGCTGCACCTGAACGTGTGCCGCCCAGCACCCCCTGCAGCGGGGGATCGCCTCCACCACTCACCTGGCCATGGGCGGGGGATCGGCTCTGTGGAAGCCAGGTGAGTGGTGAAGGCGATTCCCCCGCTGCAGGGGGTGCTGGGCAGCAGGCTGTTTCTCTGAGCAACGTTCAGGTGCGGCAAGAGCGGAGCTAAGCACCAATTCATTTACTCTTAAAGGTGCCTCTCGCCGCCCCTCCACCGGCATCCTCACTAGCCACAACTGCTTTAGTGTGATGACTTTGTCAGGGGCGGGGAGGGGGGGAGACGGGGACTGAAAACCTAAAATAAAGTTTGTTTTTCTTTGCTTCTGTAGTTGCTACACAAAAAAGTCTGGTATTTTAAATGGGTTTTAAGCTTTAAGCATTGGAAGTCAGTATGCCGACTTTTACCTCTTTTTAAATGCTGAGGTACTAACCAATGTGTGTGCCTGATATATAAGACTGGTTGAATCTGAAACTAGATTTTCATTGAAATATGAGAATTTAAAGGAAATAAGGAATTTAAGGAAAATAAGCATATATGAACTTCACATCAAATATTCTAGTCCAGGGGTTCAGATGTGGCTGAATTACATCATCTCCAGCCACAGTTTATTGTAGCTGAAGATGATGGAAGTTATAGTTCAGTAACATCTGGAGTACCACAGATTGGGAACCCCTGTTCTAGTCCTTATCAATTGTTGATATAGAATCCTCTGTCATTTGAATTAATATGCTGAGCCGAAGACCCATTTGGTTTGCCATATTCACAGCTCTCTCAGCCCACCAGCTGCAAGGGAGGACACAGCACACCCCATGGGCATCAATAGCTACTGCTTCAGATCCCTAAAACTTTGTCTGTGCAGTCAAGTTTGCACTGAGCGCCATCTCTGTGATTGAGTAAGGCAATAAATGGAACACAAGTGTCCAAGTCTCAGTGGAATCCAGCAAAGATTCTGGCAAGAGTGTTAATTCACACCTCATTATTGAAGCGTGTGTAGCTAACTATAAAGAATCAATTGCTCTTGCTGTGGCTGTGCTCACACTTCAGCTAGGGTAGCCAAATGTAGTTCCTGGGAGGTAACCCACAAGTGTAAATGAGCTGCCCTAAATCCTGTGAAATCTCACAGAAGGGTATTGTTCCCTTTACAAATAATAGGGCTCTGGGGACCTGAACCCTCCATTTGTAAACAAGCACACCTTAAGTAGCCTATGGTTTTAAAAAAACAATAAGTAAACACACCTTGTGGACTCCTCTATCAATGTTTAGTGAAGACATACTCAGCCCACCCTCTTAAACAAATCCCTGAATTATTAGCCCTGAAGAATAGAAGGGGAGAGCTACTTCTTTGCAAAGTGTTCACCAGAGTCGTTTGTGCATGACTCCATTACTGTAGCTACACAAACATTAGCATGCAAGAAGTGATGTCCAGGGTCTCAGCAAGGACTGTGTTCCAAGAAACCATTATGGGAGCATGTTTTAACATTGCCTCAATGGTGCGGAAGACAGTATTCACTGCTGCAGCTTTTATTCTGTACTGCGAGGATAAGGTGGGAAGTTCTGGTCTAGCTGGGAAGAGCCCATGCTGTATCTACAGTAGGCGTACTGCAATTTCCCTCTGTGACTCCTGAAAACATGTCTCTAAGGGCTGTGCAACCCTCAGGGACATATTTTTGGGAGTCACAGTCAGTTTCAGAGAGAAGGGGAGATAGATGAAAACTGCCCTCTCTTGTAGTGTATGTGCAATGTTAGCAGCATAACAATGCACCAGTATTTCTTTAGTCTGGATGTCTGCCAATGTTTTTACTCCTTAGCAACAGAGCTAGTCCGTTACTAAGAATGGAACAACAGTTACCCTGGAATAGTACAAAACCAGCTGTGGCTCTCTGTATTGTATTTTACCACACATTCTACTAATGGGTGCACTTCCCCACATATTAGTTGATTGTATTCATTCATTAGGTTAGTTGATTGTATTCATTCTCTGAGGTGCTTCACATGATTAGTGTGAAGTGCCTTACCAGGCTCTGTGATCACAGACGATCAAGCCTGCAGCCCTGGGTGGTCAGATCGTCTACCCACACAACTACCAGCTCTGTCATGGAGCCAGTGGGGGCTGCTGGGATTGGGGGCCACGTTGCCTCCAGAAGTCCCAGGATGCCCCACGTGCTTGGGGGTTTCTCTTCTGGCTGCAGCTTCCCAGTCGGGAGGCTGGCTGCAGCCTCCCGGTTGGAGGTCTACTTGTGTGTCTCCGCACACCACGGTGGCACACAAGCAAAACAAATCAAGGTACTGTTAACCTCATTTAAGGGGAGGGGGAATTAGGCAGATTAGCCACCTTGGAACCAACATGGCTCGTCCGTGAGCCCAGTGGTTCCCACGATCACTAAAAAGTGGGCTAGGCTCCGGGCTAGGCTTTTGTTAGCTATGCTGGTGGGACAAAACAGCTCTTTGGAAGTATTGTGGTGTATCCATGGACCTGTGGTTGCCGACTGCCGTCTTCACATGACAATTGTTATTATATGGCAGAGACCATCTCTGTATGAAAATGTATCAGGCACATCAGCTGGAAAGCAAGGGGGAATGACTGCCCAGGTTTTACAGATTGTTTTCCCGTTAAGAGGTACACGTTGATCAAAGGCTATTGACTGCTGCTGTTGTATTCTTCTGCTTGTTTTCAGTGACTCTGGTTTGAATATATGGAGGGTGGAATTGTTTGAAAGTTGTTACAAATCATGGTTATTTACAAAATAACAGAGTGAGAAGAGTTTTGTTTTAATCTCATTATTTTATTCCAGCCATTATTTTACTCCTGCTGTTGCTTTGTCTCTGTGAAAACTATTTTGCTGAGAAGGGGAAAGCTTTCGGAGCCAAATGCAAATAGTTCTGGTCGTTTTCTACTATTCAGGAAGCTCAATAGCAATATGCCAAGACTGTCCAACATATCAAGCAAAAAAAAATCCATCTTCCTGGGATAATTTAAAGCTGACCTTGGAGCTGTGAAATGCTGACCAGAGATGGCCCAGGATGCAAAGCCCATGTAATTTATGCTCCGTCTCCTTCTGTTCTGCCAACAATCCAGTCAGCTCCAAGTAGACTATGCAACAGACTACAGGAGCATCTCCAAAGTAAAGGGAGTATTTCTTTTCTTTTTCTACAGGCTGACATTTGTGCTAATGAAAGAGAAAAGTCTGGCAGGGTTGAAGGCACCCTCCATTTGTTATTCCTGCCAAGAGCTGTTCAGACAACGACAATCTTAGTGGGTTTTCCCCCCATTCTCTTCTTCCAAGATAGCTCTCTAGAGATGAGACACAATCCAGCCTTCCAGCTATGATAACTAGGTGATGGGTCCAGTAAAAGCTGCTAGAAGGGATGGCTAAGTTGTTGCTGAATGGCTCTGCATTCCAGTCCACTCCAGCTTCTTGTAAATGTGCCTGGAGGTTAAGCAACCTTCAGTTGCCTGGAAGCCAACCAACAAATGGAAGTTTCAAGTTACTCAGTTAAGTTGATTGTGGTCTACCCAGCTAGCTGAAACAGAGGGGGAAAGATTAACAGCAGCCACATGGCACATACGTGTTAGATAACTTACTACAGCCGAGTACAGCATTTATTTGGAGCTATGGGAGCAGCAGCTTGCCCCAATTGTGGCATAAGCCCTGATCCAGCAGAGGTAGCCTTAGAATTGTACAGTTCATGTGATGGTGGGGGAAGTGTTTCCCCCTGATTCATTCATCTATCTATCTATCTACCATCATTATTATCACATTTGTTTGTTTGATTTATATACCGCCTTTCCAAAAATAGTTCAGGACAGTTTACGTCAAAATAAAAACAATTAGAATCAAAACTAAATCCATTAAACAATTAAAATCATTTAAAATATTAAAAAACATTTAAAATATTTTAAACCCAGTATTACAATTATTTAAAACTATAAATCTAATTGAAAGCCTGGTTGAATAAGTGTGCTTTCAGTGCCTTTTTAAAAGTTGCCAGAGATGGGGAGGCTCTTATTTCAACTGGGAGCGCATTCCAAAGTCCAGGGGCAGCAACGGAGATGGCCCATCCCCGAGTAGCTGCCAAACGACTTGGTGGCAACCGCAGACGAACCTCTCCAGATGGTCTTAACAGGCGGTGGGGCTCATGGTGAAGAAGATGTTCTCTTAAATGCCCAGAGCCTAAGCTGTTTAATTGCAGCTGCTTCCCCTTGCCCCATTCAAAGCTACATTTGGAAAGTGTACTGATGGGACTATAGCTCAATAGTAGTGCACAGGTTTTGCATGCAGAATGTCCCAGGTTCAATCATCCCTGGCATCTTCAAGTGGAGTTGGAAGATCTTCCTTTCGGAAACCCTGAAGAGCAGCTGTCAATCAGTGTGAGCAATACTGAGCTAGATGGGTCAATGACAGAAGGCAAATGCATGGAGAACCTGCTTCCAGGTCTTATGCTTACGTCCCCAGAAATGTCTCCTGCACAGGTGTGCCTCCCTAATGAGGTGAGGTGGTCGCTGACAGCAATGGATTGGCAGCAGCAGTAGGTGGGTTGCCACCACCTCACCCTGACTGGACTTGCTACTGACCACACAAACACTTGTTGTGGCACACCAGGCACCACTGCCCTTCCTCCTTCTCCCTCCCTGCTGTGTCCTGCCCTCTGCCAGTTCATAAGGCAAGGAGTGGGGAAGCTTGAGGGGCAGGAAAGTGAAGAAACACTCTTCCTGCTGCTCCAGCTTCTGCATTCTCTGCTTTTTACACAGGTAAAAGGTGAAATGCAGCCAGGGAGAGGAGCAGCTGCTATCACCTCCCTCCACCAGGTAATGGGAAGTGGGGGCTCACATTGCCTGCAAGGTTTTTACAAAGCGCTCCCGATCTGGCCCTTGCAAAAATTTGTAAAGACTCTTTGTAAGGAGTGGGGCTGCTGGCCACCTTCCATCCTCACACAGAGCCCTTGCAAAGCCAGGGATCTTCCAGCCCAACCCTTGTGAAGATGCTTCTTCTCATTGCCCTGGCATTCTTGCATAAGTGTCCAAGGCAACAAGAAGAGGCTGCCAGCAAGCAGCCTCCCCTCCTCAATCCCCATCCCTTTAAAAAAAATGCTCCAGGGGTAGCATTGTTCACCTCTGGGGCCCAAATACCTGGGGCCACATAAGCAGCCAGGAGGACCCCTTCGTCAACCCTCTGCAACTTGCCCCAAGTCGTTAACAGACACAGAGTCTGCTTCACTTTCTCTTGTTGCTAATGATGAGAAAGCTGGAGAGGCCAAGACTGAGACCTAGAGATGCTGCCAAGTAAAACACTGTCCGGGGATGATGTCCTGACAATGCAAAGTAGTCTACACCATAGAATAAACAATTGCCGAGATTAACAGGAGAGGGTGCTTGGAGCCACCAAGGAGCTCAGCCAAGAGCTTGCTAAGGCAGTCTGAATTCAGATACAGAATAAACAAAAACCTATCTAAAGCAGGATCCTTGAATCAGTGTAAATCTTTTAACACCATCTCTTAGAAAACAGTCAGTTCACTCACGGGGCATTTTCACATGTGACACTGAAAGGCCATTAAGCATTTCTCACACTACTTGTGGGCAGGGGTCAGGCATCACAGGCCTCCAACTGGGAGCCTTGGAGACCAATGACAGTTCCAGATTCACTGCACCACTAGGACAGCTAGTCAGACAAGAGAACTGCGGGCGCTTTGAGCTGGCTGGTCAGAAGTCTCTTTTCGAGCCCAGGAGACAGGTAATTATGGAGGACCAACCACACTCACCTGCCTGTTACAGAACTCCCACAAGAGGATGAGCAGCTAATCACTGAGAGAAAGCATTAGGCTATTCTTCTAGTGTATCTGACTGGACAGTTCTCCAGCCTCCTCTGCTGTGCCCTGCCTTACTGTCCTCTGCCATTTTTTCATCTCATATGGACAGCCATGTCTGCTTTGGACATTTGCCTGTCCTGTGGGCTTTGCCTCTTCTATCATAGTTTCTAGAAGTTGCCTATTATGATAGGAACATAGGAAGCTGCCATATACTGAGTCAGACCACTGGTCTATTTAACGCAATATTGTCTTCACAGACTGGCAGCAGCTTCTCCAAGGCAGGAATCTCTCTCAGCCCTATCCTGGAGAAGCCAAGGAGGGAACTTGGAACCTTCTGCTCTTCCCAGAGCACCTCCATCCCCTGAGGGGAATATCTTACAGTGCTTACACTTCTAGTCTCCAATTCATATGCAACCAGGGCAGACCCTGCTTAGCTAAGCGGACAAGTCATGCTTACTACCACAAGACCAGCTCTCCTCACTACAGCCTGATGCCAAAAAGCCCTACACTAGCACTTGCATGTAAATGTCGCATGATGGGATAGAAAGCAAAAGAGAGAGATTTCAAAATCAAATGTAGGTTCCAGTCAGCGTTGATTTTCCACTGATATGCAGAGATGGGAAATGCAAAAACCACTTTGAGCGTCATTTGTGAAAATGACTAGATTGTCTTACACTAGTTTAATTTCTCCCTGGGCTTAGCTTATGCTATTCTGTTCACAACTGGGCCAAGCTTTGGCATTTTCAAGTCATTTGGCATGTATGTGAGTGGTGAATGGTATAGATCTGTTTAAGGGCATCCTTACATGTCAACTGGCCATTCTCTCCAATTTGCACTTTCTAGCTCAAACCAGAGCATGAAAAATGACCATACAAAAGATGGGTCTCTTTTCTTTCATGGCCCTCAGCCTCAGAGAGCAACATAAAATAAGTGGCTGTCCAGTTGGGTCCAATACTTCAATTGCCTCCATCATCTGTGTGGAACTGGGGCAGAGATCAGGATATTGGCTGGTCCTCATGAAAACCATGGAGCAGTTATGTTAAATGAGGGAATCCCCATGACAACTGCAGATAGACAACCCTGACCACTGAGGAGGTTGAACTGCTCTTATACTTGTCCTGGTCATCCAGCAGATGGAGCAGAAACTCCCAGGGAATAGATGGAGGCGAGTGAATTTGCTCCAGAGGCTGTATGTAAAGGTAGCTAGGCAGGTGTACCCTGACAGCTGTTGGGCCTGCTGTCAGGGTAGGTAATCAAGGCATTGGCAGGCTTGCCCCAAGTCCATGTATCTGCTTGGTACAGATAATCTGATTTCTCCTTCCTTCTGTCATAGTTGGAGCAGCGGGATTGAGGGGATGAAGGTTACCAAACCCCTCATACCAGCTCTAGGGCTATTAGTGAGGATCAGGGACCAATGAGCCTAATTCCTTCATGAGCAAGTAAATGGGGTAGAGCACTTAGAGTCCCAAGAACGCCTCACCAGAGTATCCTCAAGTCCCAGATTCCCTTTAGAGGAGATGGTAGTCGACATTTCTTTACACTGATGTGGCACCCTGACAATCCAGGATAGTAATCTAGAACAACCCATGAAGAGTCATCTCTTTTCTCCTCCCTATAAGGCCAGGTTTTATGGAAGGTAAGGAAGTTTGCCTTGTGGTTACCTTCTTGTACACTTGTCGGTAGGTTTGAGAAATGCAAAAATATTTGTCATGAAATACGTCATGTCATTTCCAAGTACACCTTCTAAAACCATATGAAAGTTGAATGAGTGATGAGTGCTGCATTGTTTACTTTCTTTAAAGCCTTGCATTGATTGCTGTTTGTCTCTATCCAGATGCTTAAAGTAAGATGTTGTTTAATTTGTGACTCCCAAAGTGCCAAAAAGGAACGGAAGTTTCTTAAAAGGCCAGGGTGTGGTCCCCCCACCACCACACACACACCAAATTTAAACAATTAAAACTTCCCTTCTTGGAGGTAAGGCAGATGGTTAAAATTATCTCAGCAACTTCCATGTTGTAAACATTTCATTAGAAAACGGGGGTGTAGATTTTGGTGGCACAAGGGGGAAAGAGTGACATGGATCCAGTGTAAAGCAGAGATCCCAGTTAAGAGAGTGCTGGGAATGACAAACATGCTTGACCTCCCAATCAGCAAATAAGCACATTATAAACAGTGTGATTAATCAGAGCCATTCTCAAGGGAATGGGAACCCTTGTGTTTGTTTAACATAAGGCAGTTTAACATAAGGCAAACGGGTTAGGCTGTGAATTGTTTTGTGACCAAACACTATTAAAGGAATCTGTGGGATTTATTAATATTGCATTGTTGCACATTTCAGAAGCACAACATTTCACAGATGGCATCTTCCCCTTCCAGATGTGGTGAAAGGTGCTAGAAATGAAGGACTCAGCCCACAAAGCCCTTTTTTTTCTATTGGTATAAACACACACACACTCAGAATTCTCACGAAGATTTCCCTGATCAGCAATAGACTTAACAAACAAGTCAAAGCCAGGAGGTATGGTCAAAACCAGCTCCAAGCTTAAACAAACTGAGGCTACTGCCTAAGGCAATGGATTCTGGGCGCCATTGGAGTAGTTAATAGTATGTTATTTACTCATTATACTTATTCTTTGGAAGCACTGCTAGCTATTTCACCTCAAATGCCAAAAAATATTGAGCCAGCCCTAGTTGCCACCTTCTAGGAATAAAAGAGATGGGAAGTTCATGGAAATATATAATTTGAACAGCCAGCACGTTTTGCTTGAGATGTTCTCCATATTCTCACACATTGCATGGCAGCAAATCTGGGTTTGTCACCCAGCCACGATACGCATGGTTGCAAACACACCACTTTTACGCTACATTTTTTAGTGCCAACTCAACTCATCCTTGGTAGGGATGCGCAAAACATTTCAACATTGAAATGTTTTGACTCAAAACAGGCTGTTGTGAGCTCGAAACAGGTTGTTGTGAGCTCGGAAAAAAATCCTTTAAATAAAGGGCCTGTTTTAAGCTCAGAACTAAACAACCCCATTTCGATTCAAAACATTTCGAGCACCATTTTGGAGACCTGCTTTTCCCTAGCTGATTGGTTTTCTGGCACTGGCTTCTGATCCTATGTGAGTTTGTAGGAAAGGTTAAAAAATTGTTTAAAATCATCTGCTTGCCCATTTCTTTTGTGGGATGGGTGGTAGGTTTCACCCATCATGCCCTACCCTACCACCCAACCCACTTTGGTGTCCCTAGGTACAACCCTAGGTACAACCCAAGGGAATAATTGGGTGTTTCAAGTTTCCCCATTGTTCCCTATGGCCGAAACACTCAAATTGTTTTGAGTTTTATTCCATTGAAACAACTGGGTTGACCATTATTTGGATGAAATGTTTCACCTGTCTGCATTTTGTTAAAAGCTCAAAACAAAATGCAAAATCAGTTTCATGCACACCCCTAATCCTCTGGATACACCTTTTAAAAATGGAATATGTAAAGTAATCCTAAGGAGACTGTTTCAGCTGGGACAGAGCATTCTGCCCTAGTAAATCAGTGTTGTACCCAACATAGTCACGATCACTTTCCTATTCCCATAAGTACAGGAAGAAAAGGGAACTGATTAAATTACCAAAAGTCCCTATGCATATGCAATGTTTTCCAGCAAAGAGGAATATGATGGAAAGGCAGAATTCAGGGAACTGGAAAGCAGATGAGTTCAGAATAGTTTCTCCTTGGGATTGCAGGACACAGAAATAGAACAGGAAAGATATCTATACATTATCTGGATGCAGCAGGTGCTTGGATATGTGGCCAGAAACAGGAGATCCAATCTACGGTACTTGTTGTGGTTGAATGTCTGGCACAGTGCAATGCCCATATACCATTGGAGCTAGTACACAATCACTATACTCAGCAGAATACCTACCTCCTGATCTTTTAAAATGGAACGTAGATTGGTGGGCCCCAATCCTGGCTGCTTTGTTCACTCATATTGATCGAACAGCCCAAATATGCCAAGATTGGGACTTAGCCATTATAGTCCTCATCTTCAAGAAGGGTTGCAGAGCGGATTTGTCCATTTACAGGCCTATAAGCCTTTTAAATATAATTAGCAAGTTATACACTGTGCATCTTTGCTATAAATTATGTGACTAGTTAGAACAGGAAGGCTATTTGGCAGAAGAACAGGTGGGTTTCAGACAGGGTAGATCAACTTTGGATCACTGTTTGATTTTGTATCACTTAATTGAGAAACATGTGCACTCTGCAAAGGGTTCGCTTTTTGTAGCCTTCGAAGACTTCAAAGCGGCCTTTGATACCATTCCCAGGGAGCAGCTATGGGCAAAACTTGCCACTACTACCATTGATAAACGCCTTTTGGCTTTGATTATTAAGCTTCATGAGAATACTATGGTCCCTAACTGAGCTGACTGACTTGGTCTTGGACTTGGGGTTGGAGTCCCCCACGCTTCTGGTGCTGGGGGACTTCAATGTTCACTTTGGTACTGATTTATCCAGGGCAGCTCAGGAGTTCATAGCGGCCATGACGACTATGGGCCTATCCCAAGCGGTCTCGGGGCTGACACACATTGCTGGTCACACGCTTGATTTGGTCTTTCACTCTGATCAGGGTGGTGTTCCATGGGTTGGGAATCCTGTGATTTCCCCATTGTCATGGACGGACCACCATCTGGTTAAGGTTGGACTCACAATTACTTCCCACCTTCGCAGGGGCGAGGGACCTATTAGGATGGTCCACCCGAGAAGGTTATTGGATCCAATAGGATTTCAAGAAGCCTTGGAGGGATTTCATGTTGGCTCTGCTGGTGATCCTGTTAATGCCCTGATGGAGAATTGGAACAGCAAACTTACTGGGGCAGTAGACATGATTGCTCCTAAGCGTCCTCTCCAACCCACTTCAAAACTGGCCCCTTGGTATACAGAAGAACTACGGGGGCTGAAGCGGTGAGGTAGGCGACTGGAGTGCAAGTGGAGAAAGACCCGACTTGAATCCAACAGATTGCAACATAGAGCTCATTTGAAGACTGATGCTCAGGTGATACATGTGGCAAAGAAGCAATTCTTTTCTGCCAGTATTGCATCCGCAAGTTCATGTCCGGCAGAGTTGTCCAGGGTTGTGAGAGGGCTAGTATGTGCCCCTCCTCCCTTGAATCTGAATCTGCAACCATTGCTTACCCGCTGTGATGTGTTTAATGAATTCTTTGTGGGGGAAATCTCTCGTATTTGGGCCGACTTAGACTTCATCTCCACAATTACTTCAGTGTCTGATGTTGAGGTGTCCAGTGACTACTCTTGTGTGGTTAGGTTGGATCAGTTCCAGTTTGTGACTCCTGAGGATATGGACAAGCTGATTGGAATGGTGCGGCCTACCACCTGTTCTCTTGACCCTTGCCCGATGTGGCTTATACTATCTGGCAGGGGGGTTGTTGTAGAAGGCCTGGTAGAGATTATAAATGCATCTCTGAGGGAAGGTAGGATGCCTCCTTGTCTTAAGGAGGCAATTATTATACCTCTTCTGAAGAAGCCTACCTTGGATCCCTCAGAGCTGAGTAACTACAGGCCTGTCTCCAACCTTCTGTGGTTGGGCAAGGTAATTGAGAGGGTGATGGCCTCCCAGCTCCAGACAGTCTTGGAGGAAACTGATTATCTAGACCCATTTCAAACTGGCTTCCGAGCTGGCTATGGGGTGGAGACTGCCTTGGTCGGCCTGATGGATGATCTCCAACTGGGAATTGACAAAGGAAGTGTGACTCTGTTGGTCCTTTTGGACCTCTCAGGGGCTTTTGATACTATCGACCACGGTATCCTTCTGGAGTATCTGAGGGGGTTGGGAGTGAGAGGCACTGCTCTGCAGTGATTTTGCTCCGACCTCTTGGGCAGGTTCCAGATGGTGTCCCTTGGAGACTGTTGTTCTTCAAAATCTGAACTTTTGTATGTTGTCCCTCAGGGCTCTGTGTTGTCTCTGATGTTGTTTAAGATCTACGTGAAACCACCGGGAGAGATCATCAGGAGATTTGGTGCACGGTGTTATCAGTATGCTGATGACACCCAAATCTATTTCTCCATGTCAGCATCATCAGGAGAGGGCATAACCTCCCTAAATGCCTGTCTGGAGTCGGTAATGGGCTGGATGAAGGATAACAAATTGAGATTGAATCCAGATAAGACGGAGGTACTCATTGTGCAGGGTCGGAACTCAGGAGATGATTTTTATCTGCCTGTTCTGGATGGAGTCACACTTCCCCAAAAGGAGCAGGTATGCAGTCTAGGGGTGCTTCTGGATCCAAGTCTCTCCCTGGTGTCCCAGGTTGAGACAGTAGCCAGAGGTGCCTTCTATCAGCTTTGGCTGATACACCAGCTGCGTCCGTTTCTTGAGATGGATGACCTCAAAACAGTGGTACATCTGCTGGTAACACCCAGAATGGATTACTGTAATGAGCTCTATGTGGGGCTGCCCTTGTACATAGGCCAGAAACTACAGTTGGTTCAGAACGCTGCAGCCAGGCTGGTCTCTGGGTCATCTAGGAGAGACCATATTACTCCTGTATTGAAGGGGTTACACTGGCTGCCGATATGTTTCCGGGCAAAATACAAGGTGTTAGTTATAACCTATAAAGTCCTAAACAGCTTGGGCCCTGGGTATTTAAGAGAACGTCTTCTTCGTTATGAACCCCACCGCCCATTGAGATCATCAGGAGAGGTCCGTCTGCATTTGCCACCGGTTCGTCTGGTGGCTACTCAGGGACCGGCCTTCTCCGTTGCTGCCCCGAGGCTTTGGAATGTGCTCCCTAGTGAAATAAGAGACTCCCCATCTCTGACAATTTTTAAAAAGTCTTTAAAGATGCATGTGTTCACCCAGGCTTTTAACTGATACTGTTTTGACTGTTTTTAATGTTGTTTTTGAATATTATTTTAAAAATTTTAAATTGTTGTGTTTTAAATTTCTTGTTTTGTTTTTTAACTAATGTTTAATGTTGTTTTTATCTTGTTGTATACCGCCCAGAGACGTAAGTTTTGGGCGGTATAAAAATATGTTAAATAAATAAATAAATAAATACTAGTCTCCAAGTAAGATTCAGCCATGAGGGCCATCTGTCAAATGTAATCTTTACACAGAAAGGCGTGAGACAAGGCTGCCTATTGGCTCCCTTCTTATTCAATATCTATATTGATTCACTTATAAAATGCATACAGCTCATAGACTCCCATGCACCTATGTTAGCAGGGGGAAATCTACCAATCCTCATGTATGCAGATGATGCAGCAATTTTATCATAGACTAAGATCAGACTTATACGAGGTTTAAATACCCTGGCCCATCATTGTCATGAAGACCGTCTTATCATCAATTACGCCAAAACTAAAATAATGTGTTTTAATAACAGATTTAAAAGCTCAACCTGGCAGGTTGATGGTCATAAAATCGAACAGGTGAAGTTTTTTAAGTATTTGGGGGTGGTTTTTCAGTATAATGGGAAACTGACTGCCCATATTCAATCATTTCTGATTCTGCTTGAAGGAACCCTGCTGCCATACTCAGATTTTTTAGAACTAAAGGTGGTGGTTTTATCCCAGCGGCCGTTAGGTTGTTTATATTTAAATCCCTGTCACAGCTCACCTATAGAGCCCAATTGGGCCCTTATAACAATTTTATCCTATCGGAAAGAATTTAATCTGGTTTTCTCAGAGCGCTGTTTAACACTCCTAAATGGCCCACTAACGCAGTGCTCCGGCAAGAGGCAGGGCTTCTAAAGTTGGAATCTAGGGCCTGGGGGGTTATTATTAACTATGGGCTGAAGATCCACTTGCTGCTGGTAGGCCTAATACCCTTCTTCCTTTCTGTTTCCCCCCGGCTTTCTTGGTCTGAGGGGATAATTAACAAATTGCTTTTGATAGGGTTAGACCCTGAACAACTCTTGGAGCTGGGATTTTGGAGAGCAAAGGCTCTGGTATCCCAGCGTCTTTCTGACATCAAGCTACAGAATGAGACAGCTCTCCTTCCAATCCTATATATAGGCCTTTAAAATCATGGGCAGGATTCTCTACTGCCCCATACTTGTCCACTACTGCCCCATACTTGTCCACTATTACCTTTTCTAAGTTTTGTTGGGCCTTTCCTAGAGCTCGTTTTAATGTCCTGCCATTTGCTTTACTTTATGGTAGATTTCATCAGTGGCCGACAGAGGCGCAATTATGTCCCTGCAGTGCTAATGAGATTGAGACGGTTGCTCATGTGTTACTTTATTGTTAATTTTATCAAGATGTCAGAAAGCATTTAATTGCACCCTTGCTGTCTCAGTATTCTGATGGTCCTGGGCATTTTTGTATCCCTAACGATCTGTTAGTGAACTTCTTACTTGAAGATAAAGTCTCTAGTGTCTCTTATTCAGTGGTGAAATTCTGCTACATTGCTGGTAGAATTTGGATCACCCTGGTGCGTTGTGGGACTAGTGGGATTGTTTGAATGTATTTCTTGATTGTGCTGTTGTTTTATTTATTTGATTTGCTGGTCAACTGACTGAATAAAGATGACTGACTGACTGACTGACTGGCAGAATACCTAACATCACTGGATGGTGAGGACTGGCCAAAACTGTGGCACAGAGCCTCCTCCTATTCTTGTTCATAATGTCTCCACCTATCTACAGATCAGCTAAGAGAACTGTGTGATCTTATAGTTTCACATTAGATCCACTAAGTTTTGTGTTTCACATTAAAATGAGAGATGAGAACTCCAGGCCATATTTCCAGAAAGGTTTTGGGATACTGGACAGTTCATTCAACTGAGCAGCAGATGAGAGATGCTGCAAAGAATAAGCCCCAGACATCATCTCAAAGGTATATTTTTTAACCACATTACCTCATTGAAATTGCAAACTATTTAAATGTGCAGCTGGCTCCCCTGATTTCTTCCTGTTCCAAAACTGAATCTAGCTCAGCATTAAATTGATTTATTCCCCTTCTCTACTGGCAATATTTTTGGCAGTTTATTCTTCCCTTCTAAAGGAAAAAGAGCAGCCAGAAGATGCTTCCCCATCACCTCCACTTAGATTCTGTGTATGGGACACCTGGTTAGAGCATTCAATTAAATATGGACAGATGTTGGATTTAACATACATTTTCTCCTCTGACTTGGGCGACTCCTTAAAAAGCATGACTGTGAGAACTGTGCCAATAATCCTACATTTCACGAGGATGCCCCAGTCCCCAGAGTTTTCTTTCACCCCCTGCCCCTTCCTTCGCTCAGGGACTTTAGAAAGCATCTTATATTACAACACAGCAGAGGAGCAGCTAGTTTGTGCAGAGGGGAAAACAAAGGCCCACTGCACATACAGGTCTTCTCTTGCCACAAATTTCCCTGGTCTGTGGCCTCATCACAACTCTGTGAAACAAGCTAGCTATTCCCATTTTACAGACAGAACACTGGGTAGGGGGAAAGAGTGCTCAGTCTAGGACTGAGCAGGAATTTGAAGTGAGGTTCAAGTCCAGCTCTCTTGACACTCAATCACAGGGACTGAAAAAGGCCATGCCAGAGGTTGTGGCTGTTTAAAGTGGGGAAACTACACGGCAAAGGGGTTTTGGCAAGAGAGAGAGAGACTGGCTCAAAGTGACACAGTGGGCTTCAGGGCAGAGCTTGGATTTGAACTTGGGTCTCAGTTCTTGAACGCTTAAACCAAGTCTACAACATCAGGATGCAACAAATGGGAGAAAGCAAGCTCAGGGTAATGTGCTGATTTGGGGGTAAGATGTACTGGCCTGACCGCAGCCTGCTCAAAAGGCAAACAGTGAACTTACCTTGGCAGGCAGCAATCAGAGAAGGGGCACTATAAGTCCCTGGATGCTTCTAGCCATCCATAGCAAGTTGACATGTAGGTAAGATATTTGATGGACGGACACACATCACTCACCCTGAATAAAGGAGATGTAATACAGAGAAGTTCAGATGAATCTCTCTTTCTGTACTTCTGTGACCTTTGTGCAGGAAGTGTATCCTTTGTGCAGAAGATCCAAATGGATGTTCATCAAATAAACCCCCCAAAGTCAATCCTGCAGGCCCAGATACATATTCACTACTTTTGGTAAAAGACAATAAAGTCTAAGCCCTTAAGAGTGCTGAAACGTGGACAAGACGTATCATGTATCATGACGTAATACAGCAGTTTCCACCAAAAGGAAAACCCCCAAACCATACAGTGAGTCATTTCGGACAATCCCATCTGTCATTCCCACCCACCATGCAATTCTAAATGAGGACATGCATGTCTCAGCCACCACCCTTGGCGCAATATTCCACTCCGTGTATTCACATGGTGGGTGGACCATCCAAACCACCCCAATCATATGGCTCTAATACTGCTCATCAGCTGATCTCCCCCCGCCCCCACCATGAGACTGCAGAGAAGAAAAGCCGGAAAGGTGGGACACACTTGCCCTTATTTGTAACCCTGTGATAGGCAGGCTCTGTGGATGTGTTTTCCAAGCCGATCTTTTCAAAAGCCCCACACTCAGGCTACACATTCTCCTTTGATATGATTGCCATCCTCAACTTGTCAGCTCATTCAAGTAAAGATTTTAGTTCTTGTCTCCTTGTTCCTGTTGCAGAACATGAGCTGTCTGTGTGGTTTCAGAACAAACACCAGAGAAAGGTTTAAGATAACTTTACTTAAGAATGTAAGAACATAAAAACAGCCCTGCTGGATCAGGCCCAAGGCCCATCTAGTCCAGCATCCTGTTTCACACAGTGGCCCACCAGTTGCCTCTGGGGAGCCCACAGGCAAGAGGAATGTGCATGCCCTCTCTCTTCCTGTTGCTCCCCTACAACTGGTATTGAGAGCCATCTCTGAGGCTGGAGATGGCCCACAGCCACCAGACTAGTAGCCATTGATAGACCTGTCCACCATGAAACTGTCTAAGCCTCTTTTAAAACCATCCAAGCTGGGGGCCATCACCATATCCCATGGCAAAGAATTCCATAGATTAATTGTGCGCAGTGTTAAAAAGTACTTCCTCTTGTTGGTCCTAAATTTCCCCATGAAACTTCAGTTTCATGGGGTGACCCCTGGTTCTAGTGTTGTGGGAGAGGGAAAATATTTTCTCTCTGTCCACCCTCTCAACTCCATGCATAATTTTATACACCTAGATCATGTCTCCCCCTAATCACCTCTTTTCCAAGGTAAAGAGCCCCAGATGCTTGTGAGACAAAAAAGAGGCACTTAGAGATTAGTATAGAACTCACTGACTTGCACAGGAACAGGAACAAACAGGAACAGGAAGGAGAATAGCTAGCCCAACCAGTACTGAGAAAGTTACAGTGCCCACTCTGGCTTCATAGCAGATTACATGCAAACTATACACAGTAAATTAGGCTGCAGCTGTTACATATCCAAACAGTTCCTTGATCTTAACCAAATAAGAGAGGAGGCTGTCCAGCTTCCCTGTGTCCTAACAGTGGGGGTCATAAACTGCACCTGTGCTCTTGATGACTTGGCAGTTTCAGCCAAGGCTCAAAACACAGAGAGGTCACCGAAGGGTTTTTTTTTCCTCCCCCTTTAATATTTTGTTTTGTTTTCTCAAAGGCTTTCTTTATGAAAACACAGCCACCTACCAAAATAATAATGTTTTTACCAAGTTGACAAAGCGAAATAATTAGTTTGGCATTTTGCGCATTGGTTGCTACCCTGCTCTGAGTCATGAGCTGTGAATTCTGGGCCGGAGCAAGACCAGCAGAGGATGGGGGCGGCCTGCTGTTTTTCTTGGAATGTTGCAAATGGGGCCGATGTCTGCTGGAGAGACCTTCTATATTCCTTCATCCTGCGCAACAGACGAAAACTGCAGCTGACTTTTGTGCCACTGGAAGAGAATGTATTCTGTATTAGAACATAGCTAGAAGAATCCACTCAGTATGATATAAAGTTTAAAAAACAAACATTATGTCAAAGTGCTCGGCATCAAACATTCGCTTCAGTGTCACATACACAGACCGTGGTAAACTACAGATACAGAAAGCACACCACCGCTAATACAAAAGCCATCAGAAGAGGAGGGTGACATCTCCAGAACCACACTAGTAAAAAAATGGACAGCATGCCCATTCTATTCCATAAGACGCCCTGCTCACCTGTGATGTCTGCAGTGCTACTTGCATGGATGTGTATCCATATGTATTTTCATATAGCATCACCAGAGTACTTGACACTTTTCAGAATTAAGTAACAGATAGGCCCTTGCCCTGCGGAGCTCACAATCTCAATGTGGAGAGTGGGGTGAGAGGGATGTAAGGGAAAGGCCAGGGGAATTCGCTTCTGTCGGGGATGAGGGCAGTTGCAGCTCAAGGCATTGGTCTGCTTGAAGTGAGCCATGAAGTGCTATCCTGTCCCCTGCCAACCCCAACCTCTGCCTCACCAGTCCTGCCCCCTTGGATGGAGCCCACAGATGCCACCCCTCTTCCTGGCTTCCTGTGCCCTCACTGTGCCTCTTCTCAGCTCTTTCCTCTCTCGTTTTTGTTCCCTCCTCCTTCCTTACCCCCTGGGCTGAAGGCCACAGACATCACCTTTCTTCTTCTTTCTGGGCATTCTCAGAAAGGAAAGGAAAGTATTTTCCCCTGCACTCCTGTGGGGTACTTGGATGGAAGAGGAAAATTAGAGAAGGGCAGTGCTGGGGGAACAAGCAGCAGTGAGCAATGGAGGGCCAGGCAAGCAAGGCAAGCAGTGATGACATACAGGCCCCAAGTGGGTGAAACGGCTGGATGCGTGCTGCTACAGTAAGAGTAGTGGCATGGGCAGGCAGGCAGGCAAAGCACACCTGGGAGGAGGCCAGTGAGGGAGGAAAAAGAGGGTGTCATCTGCAGGCTACAGCCCAAGGGGTCAGGGAAAGAGGGAGAAAGAGCCAGGAAGAGGCGGCAGCAGCAGACCTGCAGCGCCAGGTGGAGTGACACACACGGCAGAGGGGTGAGACGCTCTGCAGCACACTTGCCAGCTGAGGCCATGTCACCTAAGTGTGCCTCTTAACAGAGGCACCCCTAGGATGAGAACTAAAGTTTCATAGAACTGGTTTCATAGCAAGGTTTCATAGAAATGATTGGTTTTCAGTTGAAGGAAACGACAGCAGTAGCACCACACTGGTGTTTGGGTGGCTGAGAGTAGTAGAGCTGGAGGCACAGTGGTCACATAAAATGTTATATTTGGATACGAGAGCAGAGAGAAATTGTACTGCCATTCTGCAGTTTCCTTATAGCTTTCCTTTTGTATGCCTATGGAGAGCTGTAGCACATGCTGGGTGTGGGGTTTGGGGCTCTGTGTGTGTGGGTAGAATGCACTCTCAACTGCTTAGCATTGGACAAACTTGAGTTGGCTTCTTTTGCCATTTCAGAAAGCATATATAAAAGCTGGAAAGGCTGAGCCTTGCAGGTACTTGTTTGTAGGGATTATGAGCAAGGTTTGATGGGAAGTTTTTGTAACTGCAAAAATGTAGGAAGCCTCCAGATGATACTTCCCAGCCAATAGATCCCAAACATTTAATGACCTACGATTGGGTGACAAATTCAACCACTTGTGATGTCATAATGGATGGAATGCTGTATGGAGCCAAGAGTGGCACTTACATGGAAGCTATATGTTGACAAAATACCCATTCTTCCTCCTCCCCACATTCCTCGCTGGTATCACAATTCCACCACCAGAAGCCCTAGAAAGTATATCTGGAGACAGTCTGTGCCAATCATTCACACACAAGGGAAGCTGAGGCAGTTTTATACAGGCCCATATTCTGAGCTATATGCAAGAAATGTTTGTGATCTTTCATAGTACCCTCATTAGGAAGAAATAAATCTGGGCATTTTTTGTGGTGAAACAGGAGTTATTGTAACATCACATCTAGCTGCATCCTACTCCCAGATGCTTTTCCACCACACATGAGGCTGCAACTCCTAACTTCATAGTAAGTGCCTCTTATGTCCTGGTCTCCCTGATGGAAATTCCTTCTGCCTGGGGCTATTATACTGACAGTGACTCTTTTATCTCATCCCTCTGTGTTAGTGACCCTGGAGGCACCCAGCATGGTGGGGTATCAATGCCTCTCCTTGTAAACATGTGTAGGAAGCATCTATTCATCATTCCCCCTCCCACCATTCTGTACTGGGCATGTCTTTTGACAGCCTATTCTCTATTGTTCTGCCTTCACCCTGTTAGTCCCTCTCTGCTAGTTGAGTGACAGTGGCAGGACGCCTGGCAGCTCGAGCAGGCTGAATTGCTCTCTCTGTGCTTCTCTTCCCACAACTGTGGCGGGAGGGAGCATTCTGCTTTTTGCTGCTTCCTATTTTGCTGTCAAATCCACGGTATGCATAGGATCACCTGTGGGGCTGGCTGCAGGTCTCAGGGGGCCCTTGACCCACTGCATTCCTTGGGCTCCCCCCATCTGGGTGGACCCTAGAAGAGTCATTCTGTTACCACCATCACACAAATGCTATGGGCACAGCAATGCCCCTGAGTCCTCATCAGTGGCTCAACCATGCCAACCATGACACCAGCCCTGACCACTCACTCAGAGGAGATCTCTCTGGCATTACACTCAGGGATGGCATCTCTGAGTACTATGTTCTGACAATGATCAAAGCAAAGAAAATGCTCTTCTCCAAAGAACCACTACACATTGGAAGGGGAAATAGCGAACCAGAAGGCAGTGCTCAATCACATGTTGAGGCTATTCTCATGATGGTGGGGGGGACCGGGTTAAGGGAGCCCAGCCTGTTTACCCCCCACTGTGAGAACCACTGCAGGTGAGCCCAGTGGTTCAAGGGCGGCTAGCCTGCCAAAGTAGCCCTCCCCTTAAATGAGGTTAGCAGAGCGAGTGCTCTGCTGACCCTGTTTTCAAGATCATGAGATGCTGCGGCGCGGCTCCGCAGCATGGCGGCTCGCAAGTAGACCACTGACCAGGAGGCTGCAGCAAGCCTCCCAGCAATGGGGGTCTCCCCAAAATGCCCCGCACACTCACACGGGCCATCCTGAGACTTTTGGGGGCCATCTGGCCCCCGATCCCTGCCACCCCTACTGGCTCCATGATGGAGTCGGTAATCATGTGGGCGGCCAACCTGGCCACCCAGGATGGGTCAAGCCCGCTCTCCCCGCAGAAGCCCTGCAGGCTCTCCACACTGCTGCTGTGGAGAGCCTCATTATGTAGCAGTATCTTCAGCAGCAACTCACCTTCACGTAGGGGCTTTTTGTTTGTTTGTTATTTGCTGCTCAAAGTCTAACTACCATTAGTACTATCCAGCACATGCACACACCAGCTTACACCTTTGTTTTCCTCGCCAGTGTGATGAGGCAAGGCAGAGAAGAGCAGTGACACAGACATTCTTATGAAAGCGCAGATAGGTTGTGCTCTCATCAGGGCAGACTGCATTACCACCTCCATATAGCTGGACAAGAGACCATTGAGAGGGGTGGGAACTAGGGATGTGCACAAGTAGATGACCTGAAAGGTGCAGTGGAGGACCTCTAAGAGCGATGGGAGCAGGTCTGTACCTGCTTCTCCACCACTCGTGCAGCAGGAAGCTGTGGCATCACACTCTGCAGCACCCCTCATGCACTCCCCAGCACCCCTTGTGCAGTGGCGGGCAGCACGGTGGCACACAAATAGCTGCTGCGCATGTGCGGAGGCCATGTGTGTGCTGCCGCCCAAGGGAACCTGGGGAGTGCAATTTCAAAGGCAGCTTCTTGCTGCAGCAAGCAGTGGAGGCACATGTACAGACCTGCTCTCCTCATTCAAAGGTTCCTACCGTACCTTTCAAATCATCGATTCCTGCACATCCCTAGTGGGAACTTATTGCAGGACAGGCTCGGCAGGGAAGAAATTGTGTGGTAAAGAAAGAAAGGAAAGAGAATTGATACAACTCTACTTGTTTCTAGGATACAGTACCTTCATAATGAGGCACTGGCCACATTGGCGACTGCCTCAGTGAAACAGTCCAAGCAGTCCCTCTGCCAGTCCGGTCGTCCATTGGCACATATCCGTGTTTGCTTTTGCCCAGTACAGCTACCCTACTTTCCTGGGTTTGCTGATAATTGGGGCTCCCCTCTCCCATAATTCCCTTTGGCGGCTGATCTGCGTACTCTGCAACACTGGTCCAAACCTGAGAAATCTGAATGAGAGTAAAGATCTGTCCTTTGTCCCAGTGTTTCCCTACTCTGCCCCCCACCCAGTACCACCTGGACACTTGGACCAGCCACTACACCTTGGGAGTATGAAAGGGTTAGCTGGAGAGGAGGGGGGGTCATGGTGTACAAGTTCTATTATTTACCAGCGAGAACATGGGCCACACACAAGCCGGGGGGGGGCCTTGATTTGTGTGGCCTTATTCATGAGAGCGCAGTCCAATGGAGGATGAAAGCTTACTGAGCCTCTGGTCCTCCCCAATGGACTGGCCCTCTCATGAGAGGGCTAATCCCCAGTCAGCAAGCCAATATGTGGACAGGAGTGTGCTTGGGTGTTCATGGACTGCTTTGCTGGGGTCTGCCATCGCAAGAGCATACTTGGTCACAGTGGACCAGCCCCCAGGCTGCTTTGCCCTCCCTCATAGAGATACTCCCTCCTAGGAAGTCATCATGATTCCTTCCCAGAGGAAAACAGTACTCCTCAGCATCTCCCCATTGCCAGAAATTGTGCTTGTGCAAGACTGCTTTGGCCCAGGGCAATTGTTGTTAGTAGAAGGGCTTAAATGGGATTCAGTGTCCTTTCCCCGCTGAGGGTGGGCGGTCCATTCCAAAAAGGCATGATTGTATTTGTCACACCCCCTTGAAGATCGTGGCGAATGGTTGCCACGCTGCAGACATTCTGATGCCTTGCCCACAGTCTGGCAACATAAGTGCTATGAAGTTGGCTGGGATGTGGTCTTGGTGGACCAGGAAAAGGTAGTGGCTCCCCTACTCTGAAACCAGAGGTTACCGGGCTACTGTTGGATGAATGTCTGTGATGCAATTTATGGTTACAACATTTAATCTCAGGTTTGTCTACCCGCAGTTTGCTGTTACGTATGAATGGGACCATAGTTTACAAAAACTTCTTCACAATGGCTAAGAAAGGACTTCATAAAGTTACTTTCTGTCCCTGCCTATAAAACAGGCGTGATGTGTTCAGCATTGCTATGGGTAGTAGTAGTTGTTGTTGTTTACACAATCAGACAGGTGTTATTGACAGTTTGTTTTATCCAGACATCGAGTCCTTCCCAAGGACCTGGGATGGCTGAATTTTATTATCAATGTTGTTGCTGTTATTATAGATATCATCGCAGAATATAGGCTTTTCCCAGTAAAGTCGCTTTTTGTAATTGGCCGGTGGTGATTTCTGTGGCCCCTATGGTGTTGAGGTGCTCTTCAAGTTGTTTTGGAATTGCACCTAGGGTGCCAGTTACCACTGGGATTATTTTGGTCTTCTTCTGCCACAGCCTTTCAATTTCAATTTGTAGATCTTTGTATTTTGTGATTTTTTCTGTTTCTTTTTCTTCTATTCTGCTATCCCCTGGTATTGCTATGTCGATTATTTTAACTTGTTTTTCTTTCTTCTCGACTACAGTTATATCTGGTGTATTGTGTAGCAGATGTTTGTCTGTTTGTAGTCGGAAGTCCCATAATATTTTTGCATCTTCATTTTCTACAACTTTTTCAATTTTATGGTCCCACCAATCTTTGGCTACAGGTAGCTTGTATTTTTTGAAGATGTTCCAGTGTATCATCCCTGCTACCTTGTCATGCCTTTGTAGTCAGTCTGTGCGATCTTTTGACAACAGCTGATTAGGTGGTCCACTGTTTCATCTGCTTCTTTACAAAGGCGGCACTTGCTGTTTGTGGTTGACTTTTCGACTTTTGCTCTTATTGCATTTGTTCTTAGTGCCTGTTCTTGTGCAGCCAATATTAAACCCTCTGTTTCATATATTGGTCAAATATTGACCATGCAGGGGCTTATTTCTCCATTTTTCTGCTCGGTTCTTGACTTGTTCTTTCTTGTAGGCCTGCTTTGTTTCATTGGTGTTGAATAGTTTCTCGTTCTTGACCATTTTAAGTGCATCTTCTTCACTGTCCTTGATATATTCTTCAAGGCCTCTTTTCTCCTCCTCTACTGTTTGATGGACTTGCAGCATTACTCTTCCACCTGAGCTGCGAGGGAGGTAGAGCCTATCGACATCACTGCGGGGGTGCAGAGCATGATTGATGGTCATGATTTTCCTGGTCTTACGATCTAGCGTCTCAAGCTCTGCCTGGGTCCAGTCTATTATTCCTGCAGTGTATCTGATAACAGGTATAGCCCAGGTGTTTATGGCTTGTATGGTGTTCCCGCCATTGAGATTGGACTTGAGGATTTTTCTAACTCTCCTGATGTATTCACTTCCAATTTTTCTTTTAACTTCAGTGTGTGTGATGTTATCAGCCTGGAGAATGCCCAAGTATTTGTAATGTTCTTTCTCTTCCAGGTTCTTGATGTTGCTTCCATTGGGTAGTTCTATTCCTTCTGTTTTTGTTATTTTTCCTCTGTTCATTATTAATGCAGCACACTTGTCTAGTCCAAACTCCATTGCTATATCACTACTGAATATACGGACAGTGTTTAGCAGCGATTCAGTTTCTGACTGGGACTTTCCATACAACTTCAGATCGTCCATGTAGAGCAGATGGTTTATTTGACTTGATGTTTTAGATGTTTGGTATCCGAGGCCAGTTTTGTTTAGTATTTGTGAAAGTGGGGTCATGGCGATTACAAACAACAGAGGGGATAGTGAGTCCCCTTGGAAAATGTCTCTTCTAATGCTAACCTGTCCAAGTGTCTCACCATTGATTGTTAACTGTGTACTCCACATGCTCATTGCTTTTTTTATAAATATCTGAATGTTTTTGCTGACACCCGTTGTTTCTAAACATTTTTGTATCCATGTGTGAGGCAATGAATCGAAGGCTTTCTTGTAGTCAATCCATGCAACACTTAGATTGGTTTTTCTTCTCTTGCAATTTTCTAAAATCATTTTGTCAATCATCAGCTGGTCTTTTGTGCCTCTGGTGTTCGGGCAATTTCCTTTCTGTTCAACTGGAAGCTGTTTGTTAGTTAATAAGTGTTGCATCACTTCATCTGCTATTATTCCAGTTAATTTGAACATGGTTGGCAGACAGGTTATCGGTCTATAATTACTTGGAACTGCACCTTTTGCTGGGTCTTTCATGATGAGATGAGTTTTCCCAGTTGTTAGCCATTGTTCAATATCACCTCCTTGCAAAATGTGATTGAACTGTTTTGATAGTTGTTTATGAAGGCTTGTTAGGTGTTTAAGCCAAAAGCCATGCAGTTCATCGTCGCCTGGAGCAGTCCAATTTTTAATTTTCTTTGCTCTTTCACTTATTAATTCTGGTGTTATTATTAGATCTTGCATTTGCTGGTTACATTTTTTGACCTCTTTCATCCAGCCTGCTTTTTAATTATAATCTATTGGATTGTCCCATTATTTCCCCCAGAATTGCACTGTAGTCATGTACACGGACCGGTTCGGAGGCCATTCTAAAGGCCTCCAGACCGGTCCGGAAACGGGGTGGTTTTGGTTTGGGTGGGGGGTTCCAACAAAAACAGGGGGGGCTTTACTCACCCCTTCCATCTAAGGCACCGTAATTCTAGTAGTAATCGGGCGGCAGGGTTCCGCCGGCTTCAATCTCCGTTCTCCACTGGCGCGGCTGAGGCTCCTCCATTCCTATAGTAATCGGGCGGCAGGATCACTCCCAGTCCCTGCCGCCCCTTCAAGCTAAGTCCCGCTCGGCTTGCGGCCGCCCCTGCAGCTATCAAGAGGTCCTCTTCTTGCCCCCTTCTTGCCAAATATTCCCCCCATTACAAGAAGACGGCAGGAGAACTCCCCTGCCGTCCTTTCCCCTTTGCCGGCTGCGCTGCAAATGGCTTCTAGGAAGCCTTTCGCGCGCGTGCACAAAAGGCTTCCTAGAAGCCATTTGCAGCGCAGCCGGCAAAGCAAGCGGACGGCAGGGAGCTCTCCCGCCGCCCGCTCTCCAAAGTTCCTAGTTTTTAAAGTTCCTAGTTTCAGGACTGAATGGGGATTTCAACTCGGGTCTCCCCGGTCCTAGTCCAGCACTCTAACCACTATACTGGCTGACATGAGAAAAATTACTCAAAGTAGTCCCACTATGATTAAAAGGACAAGTTGCCTAAGTCATCATGCCAGCCAATGTATATTTCATGCTGCCTTATACTGAGTCAGTATATACTGGCATCTCCATGGGCATTGGGTGGGTGGAGGGAGAGGGGGCACACACCCACATTAAGCTAGTCCCATTGAATTCAATAGGACTTAATCCCAGGTAATGAGTATAAGATTGCAAGCTTTGCCCACTCCCAGAAAATCCCAAAGACGCCCATGGGCAACTCAGTCCTAAACATCTGGCCACCAGGTCTGTCTAGCTCAGTATCATCTATACTTACTGGCAGCAGCCCTTCAGGAAATGTATTCCTGACATGGAGCTGCTGGGAATTGAACCTGGGGCCTCCTGCATGCAAAGCATATGCTCTACCATTGAGCAACAGTTCCTCCTGATAATTATTTGAAAATAATTCCCATTGATTTCATAGTTGACAAGGCCATGACCCAATAAATATATCCTCTTAGAAGAGATGTTGCACCTGCTGAAGGTAAGAACAGGTGTGGCAGTAATTATTCCAATTTACAAGAAAGGTTATAGGAAGCTCCCTGAGAATTATAGACCTCCTAGCTGAACCCACACAGAGCATCTGTGCGCTCTTTGGGACTGGCAGTTCCCTCCCCCCCACCTTCTGCCCCAGTTTCTCCTGTCCTCCCTCCGCCTTCTGCAACAGTCTCTCCTGCCCTCCCCGCTTCTGCAACAGACTTCTCAGCTTTTTTCCCCCTCCCCTCCACCACCTCCCCATTGCAGCTGTTGTTGGGCTGCTCTCTTTCATCCCTGGCCACCAGCAGCGCTTTCCTTCCCGGCCGGGTGAGGCTCTGCCTCCCGCCTAGCTGGGCTGCTCTGGGCAGCACAGCTCTACTGCCACCCATCTCCTCGTCCTCTTCCTGGTGGCCCAGCTGCCTCCTTGGGCCAGGCCACCGCCACCTCCTCCTCCATTTCCACTGCTGCCACCTCCCCACCGCGGCCGTTGCCAGGCTGCGCCTGGCGGCCCAGCCACCTGCCCGGGCTGGGCCAGGCCGGGCTGCCACCATTAACGTGGTCAGAACTCTCGCGCAAACTTTCAAGAGTTTTGCCGCGATGACATGCATCTCCACGGTGGGCGGCCAAGAGAATTAATAATATAGATTAGTCGGCTCAGTGTAATAAGTAAGCTGTACGCCAGGCACTTGTATGAGAGTCTGCTAGACTGGTTCAGAATGGACAACATTTTGCAGTTTGGCTTCCGTGCAGGTCGTTCTGTCATGGACCCAGCCTTAATTTTGCAGCATATAGTAGGGAAATATTCCTCCAATTCTGGCTCTGCTTTGTTTGCAGGATTTGTTGATTTCAGGGCCGCCTTTGATTTGATCCCTAGGGACAAACTCTGGAACAAGCTACTTAATTCATCAATGGATCGTGGGCTACTATGCTTGATAATAAAACTTCATGAAAACTCCCGTGTAAGAGTGTGCTGTTGTGCACAGGGGCACCTCACCAAATACATTCTAACATTTATGGGAGTAAGACAAGGATGCATTTTGGCTCCACTATTGTTTAACTTTTACGTTAATTCCCTTGCTTCCCATTTAAACAACTTGGATCATCACCCTCCCAAATTAGTGGATAAGCATCTCGCTATTCTCTTGTATGCAGATGATGCGGTCATTATTTAGCAAACACCAGTAGGTTTAAGAAGAACATTGTGCTCTTTGGCCTCCTGTTGTAAGGAGCACTCACTTGAAATTAATTATAGTAAAACCAAGATCCTAGAGTTTGCGAAAAGACCAAAAATTAACAATTGGATACTAAATGGGTACAAGTTGGAACAAGTAAAACAATTTAAGTACCTTGGTGTAATATTTCTGGCCTCTGGCTGCTGATCTGCACACAGAAAATATGTTAGTCAGAATGTTAAGAAGAGCACACAGGCAATTCAATCTTATTACTACTCCAGAGGTGCTCCTTTTATTCCTGTGGCTATTAAACTCTTTGAGGCCAAAGTCCATGCACAGCTCTTGTACGGAGTGCAGCTGGGCATATACACTAATTTCTCTAAATTAGAAGCGGTTCAATCTAATTTCCTGAAGAATATATTTCAGGTCCCCAGCCGCGTTCCTAGGGTGGTTCTATGGCTGGAAGCAGGGTTGTTCAAAATAGAGACTAGGGCTTGGATTATTATTTTTGAATTCTGGTTTAAGCTGATTTTCCATCCCATTGGTTTAGCTCCATTGGTGCTAAAGGACATATATCACTCAAGGTGGGGGAAAAGGGTGGAGGAAAGGCTATATTATTACAGTTTTTCTCCCACCGCCAGGGTAGGGCAGGCAGGGCATGTGCCTCGGGTGCCACTTGAAGGGGGGTGCCATTTTTTAAAATTAAAAAAAAAAAAATTAAATGACCGCCAAAAACAAAATGGTCACCGTGCATGCTCAAATGGCCTCTGTGAGGCCCTAGGCCATGCCAGGCATCACAGAGGCCATTTGAGCATGCACGGCAGCCATTTTGTTTTCAGCAGCCATTTTTAAAAAAAAAAACAAGCTATTTTTAAAAATGGCCACCGCACATGCTCAAATAGTCCCTGAGAGGCCCTAGAGGCCAGCAGGGGGAGGAGGAACCTTTGCAGATCCCCCCATGGCCTTTAGGAAGCCCCCCCAGAGGGGCTAAAGGGAAAAAATTAAAAATTAATATAATGTAAGTCACTGTACACATATTCAGTTTGGCACTATGTACAGAGAATCAGGGCTTGTGAATACTGAGCTGGAGCTTATGAGCTAGGATTGTATTCATTTGCTCTTACTTTGCTTCTTGTGATAAGTGAGTTAAATGTGATGTCTTAATAATATGGCTATTAATGGTGAGTTTGTCTTTGAATCAGTGTGAAATCCTTAGTATTAAGGCCCACTGGGAGTTTCTTGCTCTCTTTCTCTCATTTTAACTGTCTTTCTGAAATACTAGAATATATTCCAAGCAGTGACACAGTTTACTCTGTATATCCTTTAATTATTTTCAGAGTATCTGGGAAAAGTCAAATTCTCCATTTATTTTTAAAACTTATATTGTTAGGAGCACTCACTTGAAATTAATTATAGTAAAACCAAGATCCTAGAGTTTGCGAAAAGACCAAAAATTAACAATTGGATACTAAATGGGTACAAGTTGGAACAAGTAAAACAATTTAAGTACCTTGCCCTGTTGTCAGCATCTCCAGCACCAGCCACCAATGCCATCTGCCATTATTATATCTATTTTTTTAAAAAAAAATTAATTTCAAAAGACTCTTTGGAGCTTATTCCTAAGAACTTCTGAATCCTCAGCAGTCCAGACAGCAGTCTCTAGTGGTGTGCATGGAACCGGCACCTGCCAGTTTGAAGGTGGTGGTGAGGATAACTTTAAGGATGGGGGAGTGTGCTCTTACCCCTCCCACCGCGTTTCCCCTGCCAGTGCTATCTTTTAAAATGGTCCGGCAGGGCAGCAGCATACCTCCTTGCCACCCCGGTGCCTCCTTGGACCGGAAGTGGCAGGATGTGCCTGGTGCGTGCGTGCACGTAATACGTACGCACCGCACGCACAATGTGCTCATTCACACCAGCCACTTCTGGTCCAAGGAGGCACCGGCACTGGTGGGAGGGGTAAAAGTGCCCTCCCCCATCCTTAAAGATATCCTCCCCCCCCCTTCGAACCGGCCAAACCCAAAAAGGGCCTCTGAACCAGTTCGTTCACATCCCTAGCTGTCTCACATTCCTCTCATACTTATGTGTGAATAAGGTTTTTAACAATAACCCATCTACCTGTTCCCATTCCAAAGTCTCAGAGGTACAGGATTACAGCTGGGGTTTTCCACCCTCTGGATAAATCCTGAACCCCTTATCAGTAGAGTTCAGTGTGTGCTATGAATAGTTGTTGGATTAGGCATACTCCTGTTTTTCTTGTTTGGCACTTAAATTTGATTGCTTTACAGTCTGTATTATGTTTGCTCCAGTCATTATTATTCCCATTTTATTGATGGGAAACTGCAGCTGAGCAAGAATTACTTGCCCAGGGCAACACCATCAGTAACCAAACGTAAAGGAGGAAAAAAGTTCCTGTACATTCAGTCTTTGCACTGAGGATAGCTTTTCAGCAAATGCAGCTTCTCTCAATCCCGCAAGATTAGCTGCACCTGCCAACATACTTGCTTTTACACAATTGTTAAAGGTACAAGCCCTGTCCTATTTTCCTCCTTTGCATCTTGTCACCCTTCCAGTCTGGGTTTCCTCCTTACTCATGACCCATCTCGGACAGTCTGGGTTTCGGCCTGGGCGTGGGGTTGAAACGGTCCTTGTCGCCCTGGCTGATGATTTCCGTCACCGCTTGATAGGGGAGGGTCGGCACTGCTGTTGCTGTTAGATCTCACAGCAGCGTTCGACACTGTGGACCATGATATTCTGGTCCACCGTGTAGCTGATGCTGGGATTCGAGGCGTGGCCTTGTTGTGGCTGAGTTCTTTCATACAAGACTAGGGATACAGAGTGGCAATGGGTGATGAGAGGTCTTCACGTCAAATACTAACGTGGCATTCCCCAGGGGGCTATTCTCTTGCCCTTGCTGTTCAATATTTATATGTGGCCTTTAGCAAAGCTGGTGAGGAGTTTTGGGCTAGGATGCAATCAATATGCGGATGACACCCAGCTTTTTCTGTTGATGGGCAGTAGGGCTGAGGACACCATAGCCCAGCTGACCAGGTGTTTGGAGGCAGTCGTAGACTGGCTGAGGCAAAGTCATCTACGGCTTAATCCAGATAAGACTGAAGTCTTGTGGCTGGGCCTGAAGAGGTCAGGGGGGAGTTTCCAATTACCAACCCTTGATAGTGTTTGTTACCTCAGCCTAGCGTGATGAGCCTGGTTGTGATTTTTGATGCCTCTTTGAATATGGAGGCTCAGATCATGGAGGTAGCTAGAAAGGCCTTTTTTCAGTTATGCCAAATATGACGGCTGGCCCCTTATCTGTCCCCTCCGGATTTGGCCACTGTGAGCCATGCGACGGTCACTTCTAGGTTAGATTATTGCAACTCACTTTATGTGGGGTTGCTGCTGCACCTAACTCGGAGATTACAACTGGTGCAGAATGCAGCGGCCAAGGTCCTAACTAAAGCGCATTGGTGAGCACATGTGACACCTTTGCTCGTTCAGCTGCACTGGTTGCCCATTGAGTCCCGGGTTAAGTTTAAGATATTAACTTTAACATTTAAGGCCCTACATGGTATGGGTCCTCCATACCTCCAGGACCGCCTTGTTCGCTATGTCCCTTGGCAGGTCCTGAGATCGGCCACAAGTAATGTCTTGGTGATCCCGGGCCCTAGGGATATTAAACTGCAATCAACGAGAGCTAGGGCCTTCTCAGTGTTGGCCCCAACTCTATGGAACGGTCTCCCGGATAATATCAGAGCTCTCCATGATCTGTTGGCTTTCCATAAGGCATTTGAGACTGAAATGTTCCGCCGGGTGTTCGGTCGCTGAGATAGCTGGTCATAGAGTGACCTTGTAATCCATGGTTATTAAGTCATGTGGAATGAGTACTGTATGGGGTTGTGGTTTATGAGGTTATGTAAGATATATTCTATGGAATTGTGTTGCTGTGTATGTTTCTGCTTGTAAGCCACCCTGAGTCCTATAGAAGTAGGACGGCATATAAATCTAACTAACTAAATAATAATAATATATAACTGTGAGCACTTAATAAAAGTAGGGCTTGAACTTAGATCTCCCAGAGCTATCCAGAGGATCACACACACACACATACACACACACACACACACACACACACTATCCACAGAAGGTAAGATTTCTGTGGTTTTTTTAAATAGATCTGCAGAAGGGCAAATTTTGGCAACAGCTATTTCCTCGATCATAATTGTTACAATGGTTGGAGCACAATCACAAAGGCAAAGGTAATGGCAAAAGCATAGAGGATGAAAGCTCAGAGCCAGGCATTGGCAGAATATCCTGAAATTCAGGTAGTAAACCCAGGGCCTACAGACAAAAGAAAGCAGAAGACATAAAACATTCCATAAAGCAGGGCTGCCCAACTTCGGCCATCCTGCAGACGAAGGCCTACACTCTCATAACCCCTGGCTATTGGCCACTGTGGCTGGGGATTATGAGAACTGTAGTCCAAAACCAGTTGTGGGGCCTAAGTTGAGCAAGCCTGTTATAGAGCCTGACTATTTTTGAGGTCATAAGGAAAATACAAAGCTGGTGTGTTCCCAGCAATGTATCAACAGGCACAGGAAAATACTCGTCTGATTCCTGTGTCACTGTCTGGAGACTAAGGGGGCACTTGAGAATAGAGCAGTAGGCCATTGCTGATGTGAGACATGAGAAAATGGAGGTTTTCTCCATTTTCAACCTCCAACCTCCTTACTTGAAAAGCCCATCATGGTACTTGGCATACTTCTTACCTGCTTCTTCAGGGACTGCACTGTGAAGGATCATCTGTCTGCATGAGAGGAGGAAAGGTATTCTCCATACATCATTAGCTGGGTGTTGGCTGGCAAAGAAAGAATAAACAAAAATAGGAGTAGAGTCTTTTATCAGAATTTGCATCTTCAAAGCAATTAATTACTGGTTAGTCGAGTTCAACCTGTTGTCCATAACAAGGCTTTAGGTGGAGATTGTGTGTGCTTTTCCCCTGACAAACGCTCAGTACCTTTGACAGATCTATGACAACCACAATTCAATGATGCTAATTTGCACCCATAAAAGCCACACTGGTTTAATTTCTGCCTGCCAAATAGCTTTTAAAGGTAAATACCTCTGTCAAAAAAGGTGGCAACTGTACCTTATTTAGTAATAAGATCTATGTACTAGAATTTGTATTACAGAAAGCCCACTATGAGTAATTGTTCAGACACACACTCCCACCCTGGTAAAGACCAAACTATAGATGCATCCACAAATTAATTCATTTTATTCTAAAATGCTAATAATAAATGTAAAAAAATAAAAAATAAAAATAGATAGATAGATAGATAGATAGATAGATAGATAGATAGATAGATAATACAATGGAAGTCATTTTAAAATCAAATGTAGATTCTGCTCAATGTAGCTCTGTCATTCAATTTACAGTAGCAGGCCATCCAAAACCATGTTCAGTTCCATTGGTGAGAGCACCCCACCTGTATCTCAGGGATGCAACCATGCTTAGCATGTCCTGAAATTTATGAAGATCCAGCCAAAATGGCTTTTAAAGAGAGAAAGTTTATTGGTACGCATCATTTCTGAAGCCCACACGCAACTCTAATTTAAGGGTTTCCAACCCTTTATATTCAGCCTCTGCAATTGTACCTTGAACACCAGCTTGATGTGCAGACATTAGTAGGTGATAATGCTTATCTCCATGCTGTGAAAAGTTTTATCTGCTGATTTTCTGTAGATCAATGTATTTTAACATGTGCTTTTAAGAATTGCATGATACGCAGACATTTAGCAGATGGAGTTTTCATTACGGTTGCGTCTGCATGCCAATAAAAGACTTACATATTGAATTTCAGCACATTATAGGCACAATTATAAACTAAACTCAGAGCCTGTATTATTATTTTTTAATGGTAACCCTTCATCAGTATGGCTGAAATCACACCTTGAGATCTCGAAAAAAAGATACCTGCTTTCTTAAAGCATCGACTTTGCTGCATTTCCAGTATTGCGCATAAATATTGAGTCAACAGCAATGGAAGTGCCCTGTCTGGAAGTGCCCTGTCCATCCTGATGAGAAGCAGAGAATTGATTAAAAATTCTACAGTGGCCTTATCTCTTTCACATTTCTCTTCTAGCATCCAATACTGGCTATTGTCAGTGCCAGATCACCAAATTTAAATTAGAGATGAGCAATATAAGGGCCCCCACAAAGCCTTTTAGCTAGGTACCCACTCCTAGCTCAAAAAAAGCCCATATTCTTCATAACAGTTACAGCCGATTAGTTATAGCTACACAACAATTATCAATACGCATGGTTTATTCTGAGTGAAAAATAAATGGTTGTGACAGAATTGGAACTTTGAGGGCTGTGCACCCAGCTGTGCTTATGTTCAGATCATGCAAGAACAATAAACTCACAGGACTACTGCTAACACAGTGGCCAAACTTCATATCCAGTGCATGAGCCAGCCTTGAGCTGCCTAAGAAGCTCATAGGGTGTGTGATCTGTATCTCTCAGGATTATTTAGCTGGGCATCCTGACATTTCAGTAAACAGTTTGTGTGCTACATGCAGATACAAAAGCCAGTCCCTTGCTGTGATCACAATCTCCAGAAGTTATTATAAACATTCATTGCTTGCTAGCTGGGCAGAACCCATCTTGTCACAGTGACACCCAACTTAATTAGCAGGCACCAGATTTGAATATTATTTTGTTGTTTGTTTGTTTTGTTTTATTATGTTTTCTTATTGTATTTGTTGACATTTAGAGGCAAAACAAAGCTCAAAGTCACTGGATGAATGTAAATAATCATATACTAACAACCTGCAGAGAAAGATTTGGCTGGTTTGTTCAAATCATTCATGTACACACACATTTATGTTACCACCACAGGCAGATATTAACAGCTGCACAAAAAGCAGAAGTCAAAAGGTGCCGTTTTTTACATTGCCTTTTCTTCTTCTTCTTCTTCTTCTTGTAAAATGCTCAGAGCCAGAAGTTTGCGGCAGTGCACAAATATAATTAAATGAATACATAAATAAAATACATATCTCCATGTTGGGAGACACCAGTTGAATTTCTGCCTGTCAGGGATAACTCTCTACCAGGGGTACATGACTCAAATGTCCTGGTGGGCCAGAACCACGACATGATGTTGGGGGCCAAAGTCAATTTCCAGCACGTTCTTGCATTAAAATGAATTATTAAAAATATTGAAGAAAGCAATTATTAGTTACTTGAGGATCTTTCCCTCTTGTTGAGGGACCCACAATTTAAACTAAGGATAGTGGCCAAAAAATAGGCCCTGGCCGTCCAGTCAGTGGGGCTCCTAGAATCATACCAGCCCCAAACAAATGCTAAGACCTCTCCTCTCCCTAAATCACTGTTGCTTTCATGTTGCAATTCTAGGCATGCTTAATATAAGAACATAAGAACAGCCCTGTTGGATCAGGCCCAAGGCCCATCTAATCCAGCATCCTGTTTCACACAGTGGCCCACCAGATGCCGCTGGAAGCCACATGGAGGAGTTCAGGGCATGCCCTCTCTCTTGCTGTCACTCCCCTGCATCCTGCCTTTGAGGCTGGAGGTGACTTATAGCCCTTCGACTAGTAGCCTCTCCTCCATGAAGTTATCCAAACCCCTCTTAAAGCCATCCAGGTTGTTGGCTGTCACCACATCTCGTGGCAGAGAATTCCACAAGATGATCATGCGTTGTGTGAAAAAGTACTTCCGTTTGTTGGTCCTAGATTTCCTGGCAATCAATCTCATGGGATGACCTCTGGTTCTAGGGTTATGGGAGAGGGAGAAGAATTTCTCTTTATCACTTTCACCACACCATGCATGATTTTATAGACCTCTATCATGTCTCCCCACAGTCGTATTTTTTCTAAACTATGTAGCCCCAGGTATTGTAGCCCTGCCTCATAAGGAAGGTGTTCTAGGCCCCTGATCATCTTGGTTGCTCTCTGCTGCACATTTTCCAGTTCTACAATGTCCTTTTTTAGATGTGATGTCCAGAATTGTATGCAGTACTCCAGGTGTGACCGCACCATAGTTTTGTATAATGGCATTATAATATTAGCTGTTTTATTTTCAATCCCCTTCCTAATGATCCCTAGCATGGAATTGGCCTTTTTCACAGCTGCCGTACATTGAGTCAACACTTTCAACGAGCTGTCTACCACAACCCCAAGATCCCTCTCCTGGTCAGTCACCAACAGCTCAGATCCCATCAGTGTATACTTGAAGTTGGAGTTTTTGTCCCAATGTGCATCACTTTACACTTGCCATCACTGAACTGCATTTGCCACTTTGTCACCCACTCCCCCAGTTTGGGGAGATCCTTTTGGAGTTCCTCACAATCCGTTTTGGATTTCACTACCCGAAAGAGTTTGGTATCATCTGCAAATTTGGCCACCTTGCTGCTCATCCCTACTTCTAGAACATTTATGAATGAATTAAAAAGCACTGGTCCCAGTACAGATCCCTTGGTTTTAAATGGTTTTTAAATTGTTTTTATATTGTTTTAAGTAATATGTTTTAGATGGTGTTTGTTTTATGTCTTTTTAAATTTGTTGTGCACCGTCCAGAGCCTTTGGATGGCACCGTCTATGCATTAAATAAATAAGTAAGTAAGTAAGTAAGTAAGTAAGAAAGAAAGATGGTTCCCTGTCCCAAAAGATGGTTCCCTGTCCCACAATCTAAAAAGAAAGATGGTTCCCTGTCCCACAATCTAAAAAGAAATATAAGCTTGGCACCAGCAACAGCCACTGGAAGAATGTTGTGCTGAGGTTGGATAAGGCCAGTTGCTCTCTCCTTACTTAATATAAGAGATGCAGCACTATAAAATGTGCCTCTTTGCTCAGTTAGATTGGCCAGGAGTGGTTAGCACCCTACTGAACTTAGAGAGATTTGCTTCCAAATAAACATGCATAGAATTGAGTTGTAGAATTAACCCTTTTGGGATCAGCTAGCCGATGTAATTACAAAATCCTAATGATTTTGGCTTTCAGCCGGCTTCAGACAAGCAGACTGTGCAATGCACACTGGTGGTGGCTTTGTACTGTATGAAGAAAGGGCCTTGATGAGAGAAGAAGTGTGGTACTCACCCAGAAGAGTATTGAGTGGCAGCTTGCAAATGCAGAGGGACAGCTGAAGTATCTAGTGACTACTGTACATATTTTCATAAAGAAGGAATGGAAAGATTAGCCTGAATAAGAGACTGAATTTCTTTAAGAGGCCAAAATTGGATCCGGTAGGTAGTAACAAACTCCAGAAACAATTAGCAGAAGGTTAAAAGATTTCCCAACTAACAAGTCTCTAGGTCAGAAAACACATTTGATTCCTCTTTAAGGAAGGGCAGACAGGAAGCTGATAAAGTTTGGCAAGTTGAGGCAGCCTCAAGAGGTATGAAGGCAGCCAGTATATAGATCGCTAATGTAATGAATCCAGGGATTTAACACATGAGTCTAGCTGAACCCATGCCATGTGGCAAGAAGGGCAAGCAAACTTCCTAGTCATGTTTTTCTGCAAAGATCTCAGAATGAACTGCTGTTTCGTATCTGCAAGAGAAGCCAGATACTAAAGAGACCTTGTTTGCTTTGCTAAATAGCTTTTTCCAGGAGAGTTGTACCTTGTAGGACAGGGCACCTTAGACTTGCTTCCTCTCTGATTATGGTACACAGTTCATTTGTTATGGGATAATTATGTATCCACTATAGTGACACTTCCCATTCCTGACACTATTGCTGCTCCTGCAATCCTAGCCTTGGCTCCAACAACTGACCGGGAGTCCATCAGCTTTAAGAGCTACTGCAGTAGAGTGGTGAAGAAATATGAGTTGTAAACTGAGTAGGCCCCTGGTTTGCATATCTTACCTTAGTAGGGTTGGCAACCCTCTAAGAATGGCCAGGAGTCTGCAGAAATTGGCATCAATCTCCAGGCGACCATTACAAGCAATCCTGGGAGGACGTTATCTAGGAACAGCTTCAATCAGAGTTAGCAACTTGTTCCTCAGTGATGAATTCAATTAAAGGCCTCTAAGCCTCAGACTTTTCCTGCCTCCTCATGTGCAATGTGGGGCTAATAATACTGATCTACCTCTCATGGTTCTCAGGATTACTGAGATAATGTGTGTGAACTATTGTTCTGAGCATTCAACAAGGTGTGATGCAAATGCCAGATATTATTTGTGCTCCTCCATATCAAGTTGAGAGGTAATAGAGCAACCGCAGAATGGGATGTCTTCTACCTCTCTTTTTCTTTCCTTTGGGACTAATTAAAAAGAGCTTCTTTTTCACCTGCTTCACATGCGGAGAGTTTCAATCCTTTGGTTTCTCTGCAAAGCAGCAAGTGTAAAGGAGCACATGCACCTATGGACGTGTCTATGTTGTGAATAAACACCATCATAGACAGACTGGTGCACAATTTTGAAGTTTTTGTCCAGTTTGCCACTTTCTTGCCAATATGCCATCCTGTTTAGACAAATTAAGGTTCTCTCTTCAAAAAATGAAGAGCTGACATCCAGTTCTCTATTTCAGACAGGAGGGCTTTTTTGCCCCAGCCATAGCTCTCAAACACAGAAGGCTTATCCTTTATGTATCCTTTAAATGTACAAATGCTCAACAGCCTGAACTGTGCTAGCTCTTGCACCAATGATGTTAGATCACATATATTGTCATTTTACAAATGAGGAAGAAAAGAAAATGGACTACAATTCACCTAAGTCTAAATAATGAGTCATTGACAGAGATAGGATCTGAATTCTGGGCTTCGAAGAGTAAGAAAACGTATACAGATCTGTGGAATTCTGAACAAAGAACTGGAGAAGGGGAGGGGTGTTCTACAGAGTCCATCTGGTCTCGTTAAAGACTGACCTGCCTCTCTTCCCTGTGAGAATGAATGAGCTCAATAATTTAACGTCCACTACACACTCCAAACAATAAAGAAGGAAAACCAGGATGTTTTTGGAGCATCTTGATAATGTAGAGAATTTATTTTAATTTTTTTATATTAAAAAAGTCTGTTACACCACTTGAAAGTTATGTTGAACTTTTCCAGCAGCTTCATCTGTGGCCTGAGTTCAGTTTTATGATCTATCGCCTTGGATGGCTCACAACCACATTCCTAAAGACATTTGAGTGTTCCAAAGAAGTCCAAAAATACTGAAGCTATTTTAGGATCAAGGGAGTGATAAAATTCATGCAAAGAAGTACAAGAATTCAAGGCGCAGGGAGAGAAGTCTTGCAGGCAACCAAACAAAAACACAGTAGTCTATTTCAAGGCACAAGTGTGGGAGAATGAATTACCAAGGCAGGGATAGTTTTCTCAGCTTCCTGGATATGACCCAGTTTAAAGCAGAAAGTTACTCAGGACAAACAGGTCAGTGTTTGGTTTGGATTTCTTATTCATACTCAGTAGAGTGCCCACAATTTACTGGCTGCTTAGGTTCAAACCACCACCACGACCACCACCACCTCCATCAGCAAAAATTGGGTACAGAGAGGGGCATTCATTCAGATTTTAAATCCCGGAAAGCCTTTCAACTGAATCAAAGTAAATACAGGTAGTTCTATACCAAGAAAACAGGGACAAGTAATGGTTGGATACATTGTGTATGCATAGCTCTCCTGTGGAGATCACAGGACAGATTGAGAATTTTTCATCATAAGAATTTTTCACATTGAGGCCCCCAAACATGGGGGTGAGGGAGGAAAGTTGCCTGATCTATGTTCAATAGCTGTGTATAATTTTACAAATATGCTGTGTGTCAATGGTTTAGGCCTAGTACTCTTTTGAGTTTTTGATCATGAAGTTATGCAATCAAATCCTATGGCAGAGTGAGAGCAGAGATGTGCCTTTACATAACGCTGAGGGGCGAGAGCTCAGTGGTAGAGCAGATGCATGTATAAGGTCTCCGCTTTCAATCCAGTAAAAAGATCTTCAGAATAGATAAGACAATATTGTAACATGTGAACCAATTCCCTCTCTCAGTATAAGGAAGACTCGTGTGGGCCTTCCTGATGGCCCTGG
Source organism: Hemicordylus capensis (assembly GCF_027244095.1). NCBI lineage: Eukaryota > Metazoa > Chordata > Lepidosauria > Squamata > Cordylidae > Hemicordylus > Hemicordylus capensis. The sequence continues at coordinate 385,984,879 of NC_069658.1, forward strand.
GCCTTCAAAAGCTGCCCAATCATTTCAACTCCTAATGCCAACCCCGAACCCAGAGTTTGGGATTTTTTTAGAGGAAAAAATCTTGTGAGTACATTTGTGTTCTCAGTGAAATATATAGGAAATCATCAATAAAAGATAACTGAAGGATAAGGTACAGAAACCAGTGACTTTGACTCTCTTATTGAGACTTTAATCCTATTTAACTGAACGGTTCAGACTTACAATTATGAATGTGTAACCATTTTTTAAAGTAGTTAACCTCTGGATTTTGATTGGTGAATTCTAAATGCTTTTTTCATATAAAAGGCACTTCTTTTCTAAATAAAGAACCCCTAAGAGGCAAGTTTTGCATCCTTTCTCATGCTAAATAGAGGAGCTTTGTCGAACAGACTATTTTAATGTGCCTACTCAAGGATTAAAATACTGATTAATATGAATAAGGCAGCTTAGAATATGGCCATAAATGAATAAGTGTTTCGTATTACTAAAATGCTGGGATTTGTGCATTCTTAATCACCAAATAGAGGGATGCCAGAACTAGGGCATTAGATATATGACATTCACTATCTGGAAACCATTTAAGGCTCTGCATGCTTATCCTGCTTTTCAGTTCCTAAGTCACAACGCAAACAGCTTATTTCTTCATTTCCCCCCTGCTATTGTATAATTCTGACTGCCTTTTTCTTTCTGCTATTCATCAGCTTCAATTAGATTCCTTATTGATTTCAATCTTTTTCTGCTATCACTGCTATCATTGTTTACCCACAATACCTTTGGTGTCTGCCACACTCATTTCTCATCAATCCTTGTGCAATCTTAGGAGCCTATCTGATTCACATCTTTTATTTTAGTCTTTCTCTTTCCTCTTCCCCCTTATAGCCTTCCAGAATGGCAATTGCCATTCTGGTAGCAAAGTCCCTAGTGAGACCCTGGATGTCGCTGAATTTTAAAACTGCTCTCCCCAGAGCTGGTCAGCTGAAAAGGCCTTGCTTCTACAAAAGACGGATGACATCAGCTATTTGCAGGATAACCATGACAACCCTCTGGAGACCAACAGGGCTGCCACATGGGATTTGAATGAGGCAGGGCCCCCAGGTTTAATTGGCACTGGTTTGGGTGTGTGTGTGTGTGTGTGTGTGTGAGAGAGAGAGAGAGAGAGAGAGAGAGAGAGAGATGTCTTCTTTCACAGCTGTTTTTATGAATGAAACTATTTGAGTCAGTGGAGGTGGAAAAGAACAATTTGGAAGCACCAATCTATACAAGTTAGGAGTTACTAAGAAAAATGAACAAAAACAAGGATCATCAGACCACTTAAATGAGTATAGAGTTTGCCTAAAACAGGTAACGTAGGTGCTGCAATGGAAGATCTAGTTCATAGCTAGATTATTATTTTTTACAGTACCTTCCAACTTTATCCTGCAGTCTACATGTTAGGATGTCCTATGCTGTCATTTTTAAGACTTCTTTTTTCTTCGCTGCATGCATTTTTTTTCTTTACTGCATGTCATAGCCACACCACATAACCTGTCAGATTTGGCTACCTGCATTGCTGTCACTCAAAAGCCCTGTCCAGTCATTGCAAAAATCAGTCACAAGAGTGCATTCATTAGCCCTTCCCAGGGGTGAAGCTACAGGTATTTGCCCATGTCCAAAGAAAGTGGGCCAGTGGAGGGGCCACCAAGGGCCCTCAGCCATTGCTTGCTACTACTCCTCCCTCCCTTCACCCTCCCCCAATTGCCACCATGGCTCCTGCTGGCCCCTGGCCCCACTGCTCATGTGGCCTCCCTTTGCCACTTGCCAGCCAGCGCAAGGGCCACTTGGAAGCAGCAAGGAGGCCCCAATTCCTCTCTGGAAAGAGGAACAGCCCCCGCACCACTTCCGAGCTGCCCACGAGCCATCTGGGAATGGAGGGCGTGCGTGTGCCCTGTGTGGGCATCAGCCTCCATTTCCACCCAGCTTGGGGACTGCTCGGACGCAGGGAGGACCTATTTCTGAGGGAAGACTGCTGCTTCTGAGTGGCTCCTGAGCTGGCTGGCAAGAGGCAGCAGAGCGGCGGCAGCGGCGGTGCCGCCGCCACCAATGGTGAGCAGCAGGCCTGTAACCAGCCTCAAAACAATTTGTTGTTTTTTTCCGGGGGGGTGGGGGTTGCAGAAGTCAGGGGAGGCAGGTTATAAAATGTTCTGTGAAAACAGTCAGTGAAGCTGGGGAGGAAAGATAATTTTTTGGTGTGGCAAGTACACACCATGCCACCAGCTGGTTACGGGCCTGGTGAGCAGGGGAGGCATGCTAGTGTGGGGGGGTGCTTTAGCTATGCCACTGGCCCCTCCTTCGCACCAATGTGCTCATTAGCCCTGCCCCCTCCCCCCACATTGTACCTGAGTACATTTATCTGAGGAGAGAAATGCTGTCCTTGAATAGAGATGCTACCTGTGATAAAGAGCACTGGTGTCCCAGAATCCCAGATCCCAGAGCAAATCATTTCCTGAGGACAGCATTTTTCTCCCCAGACAGATGTTGTTCTTTATAGTGTGGGGTCAGGATGAGTGTGTTGGCATGGGGGAAGGGCTTGCTGGTTACAAGGCACAGCCTGCACTTGTTTGTAATGACTGGACAGGATGTGTATGGTGGGAGGAAGCAGGCATGCCTGCTCATTGCTGAGATAAATGCACAGAGGATCCCTGTCTTGGTTGGCAGTTTCATCCCTGGTGCCTATATCATTCAAATGCCTCTCTGCATCCACCTTTTACAACTATTCAGCCACACATGACTGGATCCGGTTAAGAAAGCACTGGCCTGGTAGCTTCAGCAATACAGATGTGTTGCTCCCTCTTTCCCCTGACACTTGTCTCCTGGCAAACAGTTTCACTCTCTTTCACAAAGGGCTGTGAACCTTCACCAGAAAGGGGTGTTTTCATGGGGTCAATAGGATTCTCAAACAGCACCCCTCATTTCAGCTCAACTCTAATCTGGACCTCTCAGAAAGAAACATGCAGTGCTTGTCGGGTGAAATATTTCAGCCTCTCACTGAAAAAAAAAAAATCTTACTAGGAGCAAATCTATGTGGAAGCTTCATAGTGCTGCTCATATTTATTTTCAGAGAGAGACCTAGAGGTTGTGCACACAACCACTTTCAGTGGGTGCAGTCCAAGCATACACATGATCCTGCATCTAGGTTAGAGGGTGTACTTGTACTCTCTAACACAGGTTAAAAGCCAGGCTTACAAGTCAGGTTAGAAGCCAGGCTTCTGTGAGAGGCAACACTGGGATCACCCTCAATTCCAGCACTCCATACGAGCAGTCCAACCCAAGTTGGGCTGCCCTTGTTTGGGTTGGGCTGTTTGTGTGAAAAGCAATGTAGTGTAGTAGCTAAAATAGAAAAGTATAAGATTGTTCACACAACCAAAACAGGGGTGGGGAGCGGGTGTGGGGCAGTGTTCCCTCTAACAGGGATTTCCAGATGTTGTTGACTACAACTCCCAGCATCCCCAGCTGCAATGGCCTTTGGCTGGGAATTATGGGAGTTGTAGTCATAATCTGGGAATCCCTGTTAGAGGGAACATGGGTGGGGGTGGGGGAGGCAGGGATGAAACTACCTTCCTTCCAGATGATTGCCAATCTCCACTTAGGTACACCATCGTGCACCCACACGATGAGCAGTGCGGATCTGAGCAGTGCAGATCTGAGCAGTGCGGATCTCTAGAGGCTGGGAAAATGAGTCCCAACATCCTGGAATCCTAAAATGCACCGCACAAGCAGTACAGTGTATTGGGGGATTCCCTCATGAGTTAGGCACTCTAGGCACCTGACGCTATGTGTGCTTGGGCTGTGTGCAGCCCGAGAGCACGCTAAAACCCGGAGCTGAGGTTGCAGGCACACTCATGCCCTCTAATCCTGGTTAAGGGCCAGGGTTAAAAGTTGGGCTAACAGGGACAGAAGCACTGGGATCATGAGCGATCCTGGTGCTCCACCCGAGCAGCCGGGCTGGGTTGCCCTCACCTGGGTTGGACTGCTCATGTGAATAGCCTCTATGAATTAGGAAGTCCCAAGTTAAACTTTGCCACTACCATGAACTCAGTAGGTGGCCTAGGGCAAGCCCCTTTCTCTCCACATTAGCCCTCCACTTCTATAGGGATAATAATACTAACTCTGACACGAATATGTGAAATCAAAAAGACAAAAGGTTGCAGGGGAGAAGGCACAAATAACATTTGGAAAGGGAATCTCTATATATACTAGCTGGGCTGGGTGCAGAGCATCTGCACCTCTAGTTCGCTGCCGCCACTTTCTCCCACCCCACTGCTGCTTTTTTGCCTGCCTGCTGGCCGTCTTCTTCCCTCTCTGCCTATCCACTCGCCGCCACCATCTTCCTCCCGCCCACCCGCCACCTTCTTTGCCTGGCTGGCCACCCGCCGGCCCACCACCTCCTCCCACCCACTGGCCCACCACCGGCCGCCAGGGCAGTTTTCTCCCCCACCCCTTGTTGCTATCCAGGCAGCTGCTCGCACACTCTCACGAAAGCTGCCATGCATGGAATTAGCGGCGGGTATGCCTAAGAGAAAGATATAGATAGATAGCTGAACTAATTAATAGGGAACAGCACTATCAGATTCAATATATATGAAAGTGGGGAGCTTTCAAGAAAGTCCAAGACTGACACATTTTACTTCAAAAGAGGAAATTTCCCAAAACTGAGGAGACTTGTAAAAAGGAAGCTGCAAGGGAAAGTCAAGAGGATCAAATCTTTCCAGAATGATAAGGTTGTTTTAGAAAGGTAGAGGTTATTTAAAACCACACTAACAGAAGCTCAGCTAGAATGTATACTACAAAACAGGAAAGGTATCACCAGGTTCAAGAGGATGCCAGTAATTGGCAAGTTAAGAGAATGCTTGTCAGAGGAGTGCAAGCAATGGCTGAGGAGCCCTTGGTGCACACACACGAACACACACACACACCCCACCAGCCCACTTTCTTGGCTCACTTTCTTTGACCCAAGTACAGTCAAGGAAGGTATAAAAAGAAGGGTGTGTTGTTTTTTACAGAAAATGGAAGCATTTTCCAAATGAGAACAAAAACACCAACTCCAGAAAACAATGTAAACTGACAATAAAAAATGCAAAAAGATAATTTTGCAGCTTGGGGGTATTGCTGGACCTGGCTCTGCTTTTGGAAGCTCAGGTAGAGGCGGTGGCCAGGGGTGCCTTTGCACGGCTTCGGCTAGTGCACCAGCTGCGTCCCTTTCTTGAGAAGGCAGATCTGGCCACAGTTACCCATGCCTTAGTCACATCACGGCTGGATTACTGTAACGCGCTCTACGTGGGGCTGCCCTTGAAGAATAGCCGGAAACTGCAGCTAGTGCAAAATGAGGCAGCTAAAATTTTGTCTGGAGCTGCCCAGTGGGAGCACATCACACCCATTTTGAAAGAGCTGCACTGGCTACCAGTTTATTTCTGGGTCCAATTCAAGGTGCTGGTTTTGACCTTTAAAGCCCTTAATGGTTTGAGCCCGGGATACCTAAGGGACCGCCTGCTCCTGAGGGTTGCAGTCCGCTTGACGAGGTCATCTGAGGAGTCTCTGCTCCAAGTGCCGACAATGAGCGAGGCGAGGCTGCTGTGCACTCCGGACAGGGCCTTCTCTGTTGCTGCTCCCAGACTCTGGAATGCTCTCTCCCAGTGGCTATTCACTCCTCAGCCTCCATCACAGTTTTTAGAAAGCATGTTAAATTTTGGCTTTTTACCCAGGCTTTTATATGATTGTCTCTACTGCTGCTTCTTTATATATTGTATTTTGTATGGTTATTTTATGCTTGTATTTTTAAATCTTTAGTCATATTTTCATATTTTAGCTTAATATTTTAATTGTGTATTTTTTTAGTCTTGCTTTAATTTTTCTGTGAACCGCCTTGGGATGGTATATACATTTAACAATAAATAAAATAAATAATTTGAAGAGCATATGGCTAGAATTATAAAGGTGGACAGTAAATTCTACTTTAAATACATTAGAAGCAGGAAATCTACCAAGGAGGCAGTTGGACCATTAGATGATAAAGGAGAGAAAGGGATTCTTAAAGAGGATACAGAGATTTCAGACAAGCTGAATGAATTATTTGTATCTGTCTTCACTACATAATATATAGGGCAGGTACCCAAGCCTGAAGTGACTCCTCGGGAAGGGAATATGAAGAACTAAGTGAAACAGAAGTAGCAAGAGATGACATTCTATGGTGTCTTGACAAATTAAAAATTAACACATCACTGGGTTCAGATGGCATCCACCTGATAGTTCTTAAATAACTCAAATGTGAATTTGCTGATCTTCAAACTAGAAACACATAACTTGTCCCTAAAATACTTCTTTGTGCCAGAGTACTGGAAGGTAACCAGACACTGGGTTTTTTAAAGGGATCCAGGGAAGATACAGGAAATTAAGCTCCTGGTGAGCTCCTTGTAAGCTGCTCCTGGTAAACTGGTGGAAATCGTAATTACAGATAAAAGTATTACGCATCTAAAAGAACAAACCTTGCTGAAGAAGAATCTGCATGGCTTCTGCAAAGATAGGTTCTGTCTCACTAATCTTTTAGAGATCTTTCTGTGTCAGCAGGCATGTGGATAGACTAGACGTGATCCTGCCAGCATGGTGTACTTGGACTTTCAAAAAGGTTTTGACAAAGTCCTTCACCAAAGGCTCTTGAGTAAATTCAGCAGCCATGGTATAAAAGGACAGATCTTTGACTAATAGTGGCTTCTAATTGTGTTATATGCTACTTCCAGGCAGAGGCATTACGTCTCTGAATTCCAGCTGCAGGAGAACGAAGTGGGAGAGGGGTATGCCTTTTGCATGTGGGCTTCCTAGAGGCAACTGGCTGGCCACTGTGGGAAGCAGAATGTTGGAATAGATAAGCATTTGGTCTGAACCAGCAAGACTCTTCTTATATCCCTATAAGCCTTTCTAGTGTATGCCACTTCTAAATCTTTTTTGCTGCTTTTGTTTGTTTCTTGTTTTATTTTGTCTTATTAGCTGATCCACTTTTGGTGCATTCAGTAAATTCACTTATTCAATTTGTCAGCAGCATACTTTTTTTTTAAACAAATACTTTGCACCTATACCCCAGGGACATCATCACTGACATATACAAAAATATAAGACAGTAAGCAGAATTTCTGATGCATTCATGGTGGTACAGTGGTAAAACAGCCCCTGGTGGCGCAGTGGTAAAACTGCCGCCCTGTAACCAGAAGGTTACAAGTTTGATCCTGACCAGGGGCTCAAGGTTGACTCAGCCTTCCATCCTTCCGAGGTCGGTAAAATGAGTACCCAGAATGTTGGGGGCAATGTGCTAAATCATTGTAAACCGCTTAGAGAGCTTCGGCTATAGAGCAGTATATAAATGTAAGTGCTATTGCTTGCTATTCATGCAGCTTGATAGTTAGAACACCTGTGTTTCGACCATAAGTGAGGAGATAACAAAGAGTCTGGGCACCATGTTAGACTGAAACAGAAACTAACTTTTACTTTATTTTCCCAAACCTTTCCCCTCTCCTCACACAGTGCCACCTAGTGGCCCTGAACTATATACAACTATTACCACAATTAGGCTCCAAGGCCTCATTCAGGGTGGCTGCAAGGTCTTGCCCGGGTCACCAGGGCAAGATCTCATCTTGGCCCAAGATCTCACAAGACTTTCCCGGGCTGCCTTGGACGGATCTGGCCAATGATGACCAAAGCGTGAATCCTCAGGTAGACAAAGCTGTGGCTAACCTGTGAAGCCAAGAATCATGCCGCAAACCAAATCATGCCGCAAACTGGCTTCTGGCCAGAGGAACTGCTCCCTCTTCCTATTCCACCCAGGCTACATCCCAGCAAGTTCCGTTCTGCTCGTGTTGTCAAACTGTTGGCAAAGCATTAGCACACTTGTGAAGCTGCAACCATTTGCTTCCATATTAGAGGGGGCGTTCTTAGCACAATCATGCCTTTTCGGCAGTATCCACCCACCCTGGGCAGGGCAAAGATATTTTAACCCTCTCTTCTGCAGAAGGGTCTTGTGGGGGGCCCTTTTCCCTTCCCTGGGAAGAGAGGATTGAGCCCCTCTCTTCCCATTTGCACTGGTCAAAGAAAGACTACACAAGAGATCCCTCTACTTCTTCTCATATGTTCACAGAATGAATTGGTTACCAGCAATGGCCATTTGTGACACACCCACACCAGCCCACACTCCAGCACATATACCATGAGATGCATGCCCTCCCCCTCCCAATTTCTCCTGCAGCCTCTATTTTTGCTCTATTTTTTCTACAAGTTGGTAGCAGGAGGAGGGCCCAGCCCCTTCCCCTGGGTTCAGACATGCTTGGTCTCTGCCAAACTGCATGAGAAGAACCATCCATTTAGAGCAGGATTAAATCACGAAAGAGATTCCATTTATGCAACGAAGATGGATCCTGCTCCGGAGCAGACCACTCTCTCATGAGAGTGCCTGGCCACAGAGACACGCATGCAGGCTGGAGGGCTTTTACCTCCCGGCCCAGCTGACAGTTCCACCAAAGCCCTGATAAGGATCCCTTGGCAACATCCCTCCCAGTCCCTTTAGGTTTTGCCTTCAGAAGCTAAAAGTCATTGTCATGCTAGGGAAGGACTGCATGTCACACAGCAATGGTTATAGTGCAAATCAGCTGCCATTTGCTTTTTATGCTTTGGAGGATGAAATATCAAAGCCCACAAATGCTTATGTTTTGAATTTGGGAGTGAAGCACGCCAGCCAACATTCCATCTGTCCAAAAAGCTCACTGCATGATCCAAGGATGGATGGGAGCCATTTGCAGAGTGAATACACCGTGGCTAATTTATTTGCCATTATCCAGCTTTCTCCTTATTGGCAAAAGCTTAAATATTGAACTGAGCCAGTCCTGGATCATTCAAAAATCTTGATAAAAATTTAGCACAAGGCCTTTGTTAAAAAAATGCAGCTTCGCAATCCAAAAGGGGTGTAACCATGGTGTACATGATGATACTGAAGATCCTTTTCAATGCTTTAGTACTTAGGTGGTGATGTTAATGTCTCTAGCCTTCTATACAGTATACTTGGTACTGGGCTAGGCAATGTTTCTTTGGGTTTCTCCAGGAAGCCTCTCGCCCTCTGTTTTCACCCTTTCCAAAGCAAAGATGGTCTAGCCCAAATGCATAGAGGGTGGAGCCTGAGTTTGGATACATCTAGAAAGCAGCATCATAGTTCTTTCCTCAGTCCAAAAGGGCATCATCTCATAGAGTGTGCTGGTTCCTTCTTATGTTTCACCATTTCTACAGGTGGGACAGGTCCTTAATGAAATGCAAAAAGGCTGCAGTACAGAAAATCGAAAATCCAGAGCAATGGAGTGGTGGCAAAGTGGTCTACTTTGCCGTCAATGGCAGCTCAAGGTATTTGGCCCCTTGAGGAGGACTGAAATACTGCTCAGAGCGGGGAAAGAGGAGGTAGGAAGGGCAGTGCCACAGAGGAGAGTGGGAGGAGTAGCAACAGGGACCTGCAGCAGGCAGCTAGGCTGACATCCACGGCAGGGTGCAGGACCAGGTGCCCACATTCACCTCCCTGAACTGCACTCCCCATCTGAGGCCATTGCCTCAGTTTGCCTCATATAGAGGCACCCCTGTTTACCACAATGCTCTGGGTGTTCTATATATTTATTTTGTTGTTTATTTTAATTATCAATGCATGCATAACTAAGCATAACTGGATAACTGTGATCAAATGCATGAGCAACACACACACACCCTCCATAGCTCTGTATGTACATATGTGTAACCTCTATGGCTGACTTTATATATGTGCTACTTTAGTTCCAATAATCCTTTGCTTGCCCTTCTCCCTATCATCTACTCTCTTGTTTTACCATCATTTTAAATGCTCACAAAATTCTAAACTAAAAATGAGTAGATCAAGCCACCGCCACCACTGCCCAATTCTACCTTAAGTAACATTCTCTACCCTTCTCTTGCCCTTGGGTATTTTACAGCTTGCTTATAATTCAACAACTTTGGGTGCTGCCCGCTGTCCCTAAGGGCCTCACGATAGACCTTGGCCTGCCATTGATATCAGAGTGTAATTGTGCCCGAGAAAGTTCTCTCCTCCACTTTCTCTCCTCCACTTTCCATTGCAGAAAGTCCTGCAGACATCCCAAGCATGCAGAGAATGGGGGTGAGAAAGGAGAGCTCTTAACATGACAGCCATAGGCTGAAGAGTGATAATTGGATCAAATTATCAGCACACACATTCCTTGCACAGCTAGAAGAACAGCTGCCACAGTTTGAAGTGAAGAGGAATATTCTGGACTATCTCAAATAGCTATCCAACTTGGCCTGTATGCAGCTTTGTGCTCAGACCTGCATCTTTGGAAAATCCATACTAGTGGGTTCATTATTTCCACCTATGAGATAGCTGACAACTGGAGGGAAAGGCCCAAACTACATGTTATAAAGAATGCAAGATTGCAGGCCACCGCTGTTCCTGCATCTCCCCAGGAATATTTAGTTTAAAAATATGGGTGATATCTCATCACTCTGAGTCTCTCCACTCCCACTCCACTTCATTGGCTGCCACTTGCGTGGGGTTGGGGAACTTCTGAGTGCAACATCACCAAACATGTTGTGCTGAAATATTAGCATGGAGATGTGAGGCTGCTGCTCTAGTTGGGAAGCCACAGAGTCTGCAGGGCTGTACAACGTCGGTCCTCCTGCAGATGTTGGACTACAACTTCCATCATTCCTGACTATTGGCCACTGTGGCCAATAGCTAGAGGGCTGAAGTTGTATAGTTGGGTCTAGGCTTTTGCAAACAGTTCTCCGGTTATGCATTGGAATGTATAACATTGGTCTGCAATGTTTTATTTACTATATTATAATCTCACAAACATTTTCAGCGAGCAGGAAGGACGTGGGGGAAAGAAAAGATCAAGCTTACCTCCCCCCTCCCCGCCCCCCCCCCCCCACACACCCAGAGGATCACGATCCATGTGTGGGATGCGCAACATTCAGCAGTGCGGAGTTCTGGAGGCCAGCAAAATGCAGCCCAGCCTCCAGATATCTCTAAATGCATTGTGTGAGAAGCAGAGTGCATTGAGGGATTTCCCCTCAAGCCGGGCACTCGAAGTGCCTGGCTCTCTGTCTGCTCAGGCTGCTTGAAGCCTGAGCATACACACGACCCCAGCCCTGGGTAAAAGGGCACATTTGCCCCCTTTTACCCAGGTAAAAGGCCAGGCAAAGATTCTGAGCTAACCAGGAAGGCAGCACCAGAATCGGCCTCGATCCCGAAACTTCTCAAGGCTGCCCAAGCCTGGGTAGAGGCTCATGTGAACAGCCTCTAAACCTTTATTTGCTTTTGTTGTTGTTGTTAAAACTTAATTTGTCTTGGAAGTTTATTTTGCTCAGGAAAAAAAATGTCATCGGCTGACATGATGTGCAGCAGTACGGTGCCATTTTGCACTGCTTCAGATCTGTGTTCCGCTTCATTTGGAGACTTGTAAAACAGCCCTGATGCTGCAGAGAACAAGCAGTTGGACAATCAGCACCACCACAGTTACTCCCATTGTTGCAAATGGGAGTAATGACGGTAACACGGATTGTGCCACCACTCATTCACTGTAGTGTCGGGGCTGCCTAACGAATCAGCAACAGCCCTGACGTGCACAGTGGCAGCATATGGCCGCCAGAGGCGCTCTTACCTCCGGACCTTGGACCCCAGCCTGTGGCCTCCAAGGTCCGGGGGGCCTCCAAATGACCCGAGGGGGGGCTCCTGCAGCCAGAGCTGGACTGGGGGCACTGAGAGGGTGGTGGAATATATGTGGGGAGGGTGACGGGTTTTGAGCAGAATGGGTACTTAAGGGTGGGAGTATTCACTGCTGCCAAGTGCGGTGGGGCGCAGGGGCGCACCATGGGTGGGGCGCACCAGGAATATGCCCTATTGCCCTGTGGGCCAGTCCGAGCCTGTCTGCAGCCACCCCACCACTGACCTCCCACTCTGAACCTCTATTTCCCCCCATAACTTAAGCGGCTATGTGTGCAGCTGAAGGGTGGCGGCTGCAGGGTGAGCTGAGCAGGCCTCCCCTCCCCTCTCCTTGGTGGTGGCGGACAGAGCGACCGCTGGGTCTGTGCGTTCAGCTCATCGGCTCTTGATAACTGCGAGGTGCTCCAGCGCTCTTGCGCAGTTGAAACAGATCATCACTAGCCCGTGACATCAACTGTGCAGGCACTGGGGCGCATTGCAGTTATCAAGAGCCGCTGGGCCAAATGAACAGCCCAGCGGTCACTTTGTCTGCCGCCTGGAGGGGGGGCCTGCTCGGGTCACCCCTGGCTGCCACCCCTCAGCCATGTACATGGCAACTTAAATTGGGGGGACAGAGGGCAGGGCGGGAGTGGGTGGCTGCAGGAGGCCCCCCAAAAGCAGGTTTCAGGGGGGTTCGCAGTGAGGAGGGCTCACAGCGGGGGTGGCCCCCTCGCCGCGAGCCCCCCTGAAATTACCAATTGTGACCAATTGTACCAAGTGACCAATTACCTAGGTGCACCCCTGATGGCCACACATCATGTCAGCCATTGTTTGCAACCCAAGACTGAAAGACCAGATGGCAGAAGACTTAGGTTTTGCATCAAAATCTGGTCGAAACTTGAAATCTCTCCCACATTCCAAGGAAATATGGATGGCAACAAATGTCCAAGGCCTATTGGAGCAGGTTTTGTTTCTATTATTCAGGTTGTGGTGCTAAGAGGCACTAAGTTGTGGCACTAAGTGGTGCTAAGATGACAAGTGTGAAGTGCCTGACAGGGTTCTGCGGGGAGAGCAGGCTTAGCCACCCCACCACTGACCTCCCACTCTGAACCTCTATTTCCCCCCCTAATTTAAGCGGCTATGTGTGCAGCCGAAGGGTGGCGGCTGCGGGGTGAGCTGAGCAGGCCTCCCCTCCCCTCCCCTGGGTGGTGGCGGACAGAGCGACCGCTGGGTCTGTCCGTCCAGCCCATCGGCTCTTGATAACTGCGAGGTGCTCCAGCGCTCCTGCGGTGGGATGGCTTAGCCTGCTCTCTCCACAGACAAGCAGCCTCTCATAGCTGGGTGGCCAGATTGGCTGCCCACATGGCTGCTGGCTCCGTCACAGAGCCGGCGGGGGCTATGGGGATTGGGGCCACGCAGCTCGCAGGAGTTCCAGGATGTCCCGCGCGAGTGTGCAGGGCATCCTGGAGTGACTCCCGAGTCCAGGATCTACTTGTGTGTTGCCACGTGCCGCAGCAACAAACAAAAAAACAAGGTTAATGGAGCAATCACTCCGTTACTCTCATTTAAGGGGAGGGGGATTTAATGAAGCTTGCTGCTGGGAGCCGCGCAGCTCCCGTTGCATCACACAATCACCCCAAAAGTGGGCTTCCTTAGCCTGCTTTTGGGCGATCATGGGAATAATCTCTAAGTGTCCTAGTCACAGGATTAATATTTAGGTTTTGTACTACAACCCTGAATGTCTGGTTTTTATCAGTTCTTGGGGGGAAAGTATCTGAGTAGTCTGTGTGCAAATGCCAAGAGGTTCCGATTGGAAAGCAATCCCTCCTCCATTCCATCCTTGATCTCCAAGGATTCTAGAGTGGTTTACACACTACATTCAACACAGGCACAATCTGGTAAGTCCGTACATAGCCCTGTTTTCTACATGTCCAGCGTGACTGGATCCAGCTGAACATCTGCACAGTGTTTTTGTGCATTCAACTGTACACATGTTGGGCTCTTTCGCATACATTTGTTCAGACACGTGTATGCATGTACGATGTGATGTCTGAATGGGGCTTAGATTGTATGGAGTGACCCCCTGTGCATGTACAGTTATAACACGTATACATGCAGACATTCAGCTGATTGGGAAGCCTGCTGCATAGCATGGCACTGAAGCCTGATTCCCCCTGTACGTGCATTCAACCATCTGGATATGTCATAAGAACAGGGTAGTAGGGGTAATGTTCTTTACACCTGCTTAGGAGTCTTTTAGTCTGTTCTTTGTATTCTAACCTAGGATTGAGCCCTAGCACTGAGAACAGGCCTGGTTAAAAATAAGTACTGCTTCTCATACACCCATACAGAATACATTTGCTGGAGAAATCAATTTGATTTCGCTGAATTTGATGTCTGAATGACTTGCGGCAGACGTTCAGTACTTGCAGTTCAGCGACTTGCTGCAGAAGTCAAAAAGGGCAGGAAAACATCAGAGACACCTTCTCCACAAAATACATAAATGATCCCCATAAATGTAGCAACAGTACCTGTACTGGTCTGTTCCAGATAGCCAGAAGGGAATACAATTAAAAATCTGAAACTTCTATTCTCTGTTATTCAAGTAGTAATTAGTAATTAAATTTCCACACGGATATTAATTGAAAAATCCATCATTGCTCTGAGGCTAAGCAGTTGCTCAGCTCATAAATATCTTTCTGCAGCTGTGTTCATTGTGGTCAGTGGTCAGTTCCTGAATTTTACCAAGACTGTGCAAGAGGTTGCCAGTCCAAAGATGAACCCAGCCCTTCTTCAAAGACTCAGCATGGATTATTTTAAAAAAAATTGCTTTGCTTTTACATTTTTCCATGGCTCTGAGCAATTTTGTGGCTTTGGCCAGTACCTGAAGTTGAAACCTTAAAAGACTTGCAGCCAAGCCAAGCTCCCCAAAATGAGTGGAAACAATATAAAAAGAGGAATCGTTTTTGAGATTTCCAACACATTTGCCAGACAAACAACCTCTGATGAATTTGGATAAACTGTGAATAACTAAAATCTTTTCCAGTTCTGATGAAGTATCAGCCCAAGAAATATTAAAAGAAAAGAAAATCAGTATTCAGTAACAGGCGTCTGAGAATGCTGGCTTCCTTGGATGCCTTTTCTCTTGCAATTCTGTTACTATTTTCCTTTTGCTTTAGTTTTTTTTTTTGGTTGGCCCTCAGTGTGCAGGCTTCCTGTTCTTATGTGCTTGTGCCTCTCAGAGGTTTGGCTGGTTCTTTGGGTCAAGCAATCTTTTAAAAGATCATTTTTAAAAGCATGATGATGACAAAATAAAATACTATGAAGCCCCACCACACCTTCAATGGGTGAGATTTAAGCATGTGCCTAGTTTTACCAGTGAACTTAACTCTTTCACCTCTAGACTGGATGACTATAACACAGTAGGCCTGTTGACATGACCACTTGGGTGTGGGTTTCAGGGTTAGAAAGTTCCTACCCCAGTAGCAGCACCTCCATTTGGGTCAGCAAACCCAGGAAACACATGCTCAAGTCAGGCCTGTCCATTACTGAAAGCAGGAGCTACAAGCATGGAAAGTCCTCTGAAAGCCTAGCATGCCTTCCCAGCATGCTTTGCACTGCAGCAGTCTCGAAAGTCTCATGTCATCAACAGCTGCCCTCTGGCCACAAAGGTGCAGGAGTCTGACCCAGCCCTGCTGAAGTGGTTCCAGTTGTAGGTTCAAGTGCGTGCTTTGCAGAGTGGCACAGCCATGGACAGTAGCCCCTATAGGCACAGCTCTCTATTATTTTCAGGCCTGCTGAGTCCCAATGGCTGGGTAGAAAAGGTAAGTGGATCCACACAACCAGAAAAGCAAGATAGAGAGCTCTCTTCTCCTCCTACCTTGGTTAAGAGGAGAGTACAAAAGCTGGGTTGCCCTTCTTTGAGCAACCTGTGTTGGAGGGATTTTTGTGAGCTCACACATTCATGCAGGTGAGGGTAGCCTGCCTTTTACCCTGATTTTGATTATTGTGTGGTCTCTGTGGGGTTGCCCTTGAAACCAGTTTGAAAGCTTTGGCTTCTGCAAAATGCAGCTGCCAAGATGTTGACTGGAACAGACTACAGAGAGCATATTATGCATATTGTGCTCCATTTGCATTGTCCTGTGTGCTTCCAGGTTCAGTTCAGTTCAAAGTGCTAACTCTAAAAAGGCTAATACTTGGGGCCTCCCCCCACCCCTCGACCATACACATAAATCATCCTCTGAAGTCATGCTTTGGGTGCCTGACCTGTCTAAAGTTTGGAGGGCATCCACTAAAAGCAGGGACTTCTTGATAATGGTGCTGGCTCTTTGGAATGCCCTCCCAGTGAAGAGCAGGCAAGCATGCACACAATGAGCCTCTTCTCGTGATCCATGAAAAGGGCTCCAGAGCAGGCTGTGGGGAATGCGGGTTAAACCTACCTTCCCCACAGATGATCAAGGAGCCATTGCTGGGTGCACTCCCCACACGCCCAGACGATTCCCCATGCAGGGAGGGAGGGAGGCAGCAGGGAGGGTTGGGGGCCAAGATGTCGGGGGCCAGTATTTCCAACCCCTGGAAATACGACGTTGCACTGTGTGAGTATGTGGTGCATCATGGGGATTCCTTACGGTGCTTCCTTACACCTGTCAAAATGTGTAGCCTCTTTAGGCCATTCCTTTGTGATCCTGAGGTTGGGATTTATGAGTAGGCAAAACGGCTATGGAAGCCCAGCCCAGATTTGCCTGCGAGTGAAAACTACTGGGAGCCGCTCAGCTCCTGCCAGCGGCATGGCAGCAAACCCACCTCCAGAGCCTGCCTCCAAAACAAGCATAAGAGAGCAAGCGCTCCCTGAGCCCTGTTTTTCTGCTTGTCTGCCAGCCCCGGCTGCTTGCAGTTGGAGCTGGGAGATTGCGGGACTCCTGGCTGGCATCAGAGGAATCCCCACAATGCACCACACTCTCCTGCAGTGCATTATGGGAGTTGGGGGGGCAGGGCGATACTTCCCAGGCCTCTGCACTGCCAGATGCAGCTGGCAATCATCTGGGCAGATGATCTGCCCACCCAGCAAAGACAGAGGCATCATCTGAGGGGAGGTAAGTGCTAGCAGCCTTCCCCCCTGCTCGTCCTCAAGCACTTTCTCACTGATCGTGAGAAAGGGCTTCTTGTCTTTGTTCTTGACACTGATGTGTTGTATGTATATCCGTGTATAGGCTTGTGGTAGAGTTTTAGAATGTTGATGTCAATCATCAGTTCTGTGGACTGACTGGTCAGTTTGTATTTCTTACTGGATGCTTGAGACTCTTATATTTCTCTTAGGATGATCTTTCACTCAGAGTAGGAGTGTTGTTTATGATCTGGTAATAGTTAAGTAATAAAACTTAGTGAGGTGATTCTCATGATCAGTGGAAAGCGGGCTAAGGGAGCTTAGCCCGCTTTCTACGGACCTTGGGAACCACCAGGCTCAGAGGTGAGCCCGGTTTCCCCAAAGCGGGTAACCCTCTTAAATACCCCTCCCCTTAGCCCAGATTAGCAGAGCGAGCATTCCGCTAACCCAGGTTTTCCGATCGTGTGTTGCACAAGGAGGCCCCCGATCCCCACACCCCTCGCCAGCTCCGTGATGGAGCCGGCAGTCGTGTGGGTGGCCAATCCGGCCACCCAGGGCTGCAGCCTTGATCGTCTGCGGAGAGAGCGGGCTAAACCCACTCTCCCCGCAGAACCCCCTCTGGCGGGTCTCACTGATCGGTTTCCGCTGTGTTACACTACGCCTGATTAATCAACAAGATCATGGTTGATATCAAAAATAATGTACAGATGTAGAAAATCCTTGCTGGCCACTTATTACCATTAGATGAATAAAGACTGAACAAAAAATTTCAGTCAATAATGTTCACAATTGTACTAGAAGCCCATGGATGGTTTGGCTGTCTGCTGTGTACTGAGCTAAACATGGTTTTAAATGAACTTTCTTCAATCTTGATGGGAATCAGTCTTGTATCTTTTTGAGAAGCACTACTTCTAATGTCAATTTAGGGGTGTGCATGAACCAGGGTTCATGCACAGGTTCGGTGCCAAACCGATTTGGATGAGGTCCACACATGGCATGCACAGATGCCATATGCGTGCTGGCGCCATGTGCAGGTTCTTGGGGGCAGTGCTGTCACAGCAGGAAGCTTCATGCAGCAGCGGAGAGCAGGCATGGACCTGCTCTCCTCTTTTCTTTTCTTTTCTTAAAGAAAATCCCACTTGCTGCTCCCTATTTCAGCTGTGTTTTTGGAGTAATGTCAGTGGTATGAATGGTCACTCAATCGAGTGTGACATTATACAAAGTGTAAAGTTAAGTGACTCTTCCCTGGTAGAGGCAGTGTGATGTTGGTACATGACTAAAGCTGCAAAACTAGCTTGTGATGTGATGCTGCAAATGATGACTCTCTTGTTGGCAGACAGATGATGGGTGGTTAGTTTTGAGCCAGTTAATGCAGCAACGCATGATTCGTCCTGCCCATTCCCTCCAGCAAAGCTTGCGAAAAATGCAATATGATGCAAGAGTGTTGTGGGGAGAGGCACCAACTAAAACAAGCACAGTAATGGGCAGTTTGTGGCTAATTAAAATAAATGCACAAGTATAGTAGCCTCCAACTCATGACTTTCTTTGTACTCAATTCTGGAGCATTCTATGTAGGAAAAAGAAAGCTGTGTCCTAGAATGCTGCCTGCTCTCCAAGCTCTACCCACCTACATCTGTTTTACTGAATTTTGTTGTTGTGATTGAAGCACATCCTGCTCTGTGCACTGCTTAGTAAGAAATGTGCCTTCCTAGTTGTTAATGTTACTTTCGGAGTGAAAACAAGAGAACAGACAATACTGGGTTGTGAATAATAATGAATGAATGAATGAATGAATGAATGAGTAAATAAATAAATAAATAATAGCACTTCATATGGTCGAAGCATTTTGTGTGCATGAGCTCAGGAATCCTTACAAAACTTCTGCAAGGTAAGCAGATGTTGTTTATGTCCATACTGCAAAAGATGAGCTGAGCAACAGCAGGTCTTCTAGTGAGCTTTGGGGCTGGGGTGATCTGAGAACTTCCTGGTTCATATTCTGGCTGCAATCCTAAATACTCTTACCTCGGAGTATACCCCATTGAACATACTGGGATTCTCCCAATGAACATGCTGGGATTTACTTACAAGTAACCATGTGGAGGGTTGTACTTTTAGTCATAGAAAGTCTTGTTCCATCTTAAAAACCAACACATATTGTGGCATAAGATTTCTACATGCATATGATGAAGTGGGCTCCAGGTCACAAAATCTGACATCACAATGTTGTGGTTGCTCTTTGTGTTTGTTGCCACTGACACAGCCTAATTTGAGACTATAATACTCGGAGACGCAAGTTTGGGGCTGTATAAAAATATGTTAACTAGCTTACTAACTATGGGGCTATTCTCATGATTAACAAAAATCGGGCTAGGAGAGCCTAGCCCGATTTTTGTTAATCGTCAGAACCACCGGGCTCGGCTGCAAGCCCGGTAGTTCTAGAGCGGGTAACCCGCTCTGGAACCCCTGGTAAAAAGCAGGTTTGCGGAGTGAGCGCTCTGCAAACCTGCTTTTTACAATCGTGAGTAGCCGCACTGCGCCTTCGTGCCGCGCCTACTCACGAGTAGACTCCCAGCTCGGGGGTCTCCCCAGTATGCCCTGCACGCGCTGCATCTTGGAGCCGGCAATTGTGTGGGCAGCTGATCCGGCCGCCCAGGGCTCCCTCTCCGCTCGTGAGCAGGGAGAGCAGGCTTAGCCCGCTCTCCCTGCTCACCCGAAGAAACTGGGTCTCACGGATTGTGAGATCCGGCTCTATGGCTTCCCCTCTGGAAATGTTACCATGTTAGTCACTATAGTTGTTGTGCCTTCGAGTCAGTGTCAACTCCTGGCGACTACAGAGCCCTGTGGTTGCCTTTGGTAGAATACAGGAGGGGTTTACCATTGCCTCCTCCCACACAGTATGAAACTATGCCTTTCAGCATATAGAAACACCTATATCACGCTGCTGCCTGATATAGGTGTTTTGTATTAGGGTTGTGTTTTTTTTTTTTTCCTGTTTTGTTTTTGGCCCAAATCCGAAACACCCCCATTTTGTTCTTTGTTCAAAATCAGCCAATCTGAAACACCCCAATTTTGTTCTTTGTTTGAAATTGCAAAATCCGAATCCAAAACGTCTTGGATTTTGAAAAATGGCCCTGGGGAAAAACTAGGGGGTGGCAGTACCCAATGGGTGGAAACTACCACCCAAATTTCAGAGGAATTGGGCAAAGGGCTGATTTTTGGTGAATTTTTGAAGTATAGGATTTTTCCCATAGGGAAGGTTTCAGCAAAAGTATAGCTTCATGTTGGGGGGAAAGGGGTGGCCCAGAGCAGAGTAGGGTGGGTGGTGGTGTCCAGTGGGGGCAAGGAAGCTGCCAGAATTATTTCAAAGGAATTAGGCAGAGGGCTGATTTTTAAAGATGTAATGGAGTTTGCACGTCTGTAAAGTTCTTCCCCATAGGGAATGATGGACCTCCATAATTCCTGCCCCATAACTGCACTTGCGGGGCACCAGGGTGGCCCAGAGCAAGTGGTGGTGTAGAGCACATAGGGTGCCAATCACCCCCATGGGTTGCTAACCCATGGGGTACTGGGTTCTGTTGTTTCTGTGATGTTTGAGTGTAGAGTCAGATTCTCTGGTAGCATGTGAAAGTGGATTCATGGTTTGTCATTGAAAATCTCATATGCTACCAGAGAATCTATACTCAGAACACCTCAGAAACAACAGAACCCAACACCCCATGGGTCAGCAACCCAAGGGGGTGGTTGGCACCCTGTGTGCACTATACCACCACTCGCTCCTGGCTACCCCAGTGCCCCCAAGGTGGAGTTATGCGTCTTCTGAAACCTCCTTTATTCCCTGGGGGTGGGGACCTTAAAGAAGCGTAAACTTCAACAATTCCTAAGAAATCAGGCCTTTGCCCTATTCCTTTGGAATAGGGCAAGTGGCAGGTGCTCCTTGGGGCACTGCCACCCAACCCACTGTTTTGCCCCTCAGGCCCCCTTTCTGCCCTGAATCTGCCCCAAAGACATGTCAACTTCAGAAATTCTTTAAAAATCAGCCCTTTCCCCAATTCCTTTGGAATCTGGGTGGCAGCAGGCACCCATTGGGGCACTACCGGTACTACCTGAACCACTCTTCTGCCCCCAAAGCCCCCTTTCTGCCCTGAATCCACCCCAAATAACATCAACATCACACATCAACAGCAGAGCTTTGGAAAAAATCAGGCAGATTTCCAAAGGTCATGCTCATCCACACACACACACACACCACTCAAGATGCAATTGATCTACACACAACAGTGTGAAACAACAACAATGAAATGCACACTGCCCCACTGGCCAATGAGGGTAAAATTTACCCTTAAATTTTCTTAAAAGGAATAAGGAGGCAATTGCCAGCAGATCAGCTAATGCTTTTGCTGGCCAATCTGCGGGCTGGAAGGGCTGGAAATTCAAACAGATGTCAAAACTCAAAATGGAGACTGAAGAAGAAAGACTTTTTGTGATTGCAAAATGGAGATCCAAAACAGCCGAAACAACAAAACATTTTGTATCCGAAACAGGGACGTTTTGTTTTGTCTACAAAATTTTCTGTTTGGAGCATTGGGTGTTTTGTTTTGGCTACAAGACAGCCGAAACGGCCTGTTTTGTGCACAAAACGTTTTGTATCCGAAACGAAACGCGCATCCCTGTTTCCTGTATTCTAGGAAACATACCAGCAGGGATTCAAACCGGCAACCTCTTGCTCCCTAGGCAAGTTATTTCACCGCTGCGCCATTCGGTGGCTGTTTCAGTCACTATAGTACATTAGCTCAATGAAAGGAAATTATGTAGGAAATCTATGGTCCTGCTATTTACATTTTTAAAAATCAGACACGTAAGCCCCAGTCATACAACAGAGACATTAAGGTTGTTCTCATGACCAAGCTGGGCAGGGTTTACAGGAAGGCAGGCTCCTACCTGCCTCCCAGCACATGATCAACCTTCCCTTGTAGGCTCTGCCACTCGTGAGAAGAGTGATTTGGGGGATTCCCCCACTGACAGGCTCTCTTGCCTCCCAGCTTTGTGCATTCTCAGGCTGCAGGCAGCCCAAGCATGCACACAACCAGGGAGTGGAAAGGCACGCTTGCCCCCTTCTACCCCACAAGAAAAGCCTGAGCTTATTACCCGGGCTACCCCAGCAAAGAGCAGCCCAGGGGCGTAGCTATAATTGAGTGAAAGGGTTCAAAGAACACGGGCCCACAGCTCCCAAGGGCCCTCCAGCTCCATCCTTCCCTATTTTCTTCATTATCTCCCTCACTCTGGGGGGCCGCCAGAGAGAGGGATGTAGAGGGGCCCCCTCTTCCCTAGCTACGCCCCTGGAGCAGCCTTACCTGAGGTAGAGCTGTTTGTGTGAAGAACCTTGTTGTCTAGTTTGGCCCTAAGTGGTATAGCAAGAAATACTTGGTGCCGTATCCCTGATGTCAAAGCTTTACATTTATCCGTTTTTTACATTTCTCAAATAAAACGTTGAAATAGAAACATACCACATTTTCCTGGTGACAGCCAGAGGCGCTCTTACCCCTGGACTTTGGGGCCGATGTCTTTAGTCTGTCTCGGGTGGTGTGGTCACTCAGCCAAGCATGATGATGCTTGATTTGCAGGGGAGAGGGGCTTCCAAAGGCCTTTAGGTCCAGGCTCCAAAATTACCTAGGTGCACCTCTGGTGACAGCAACATGTGCATCTTCATCCCAGTAGAGGGAAAGTGCTCACTGCTTCAAACTCTTCTTCTAACACCTACAAACAGATGCTTAGAATCCCCCAATATCTATTTTTGTCCTTTCTCCCTCCCTGTGAGCGTGTGTGTGTGTGTGTGTGTGTGTGCGTGCACACACACACACACACACTCAATACTGGAAATATTGTACAACATGCAGGTGCTGCCATGCCGAGTGGAAAATCTGATGCATAAAAGTTTAAGTACTTCTTTCTTTTGCTTGTGCATGATCTAGATTTTCCTTCTGGTTCTGTCACCTGTAAGAACATTTTATACAGTTTCAGCAGAGCAGGCAGAAAGGAAAATCCAAAGTCCCTCTTTTTTATTACTTGGGCCATGAAAAGATCAAAATAAATGAACTGCACATGGACCCTAAGTTTCCATGGAATATTCAGGGTTTTTAACAAGCAAGCTGCAAAGTTACTCCTTACCCATAGCAAGACCTAGTAGTTCACGTTATTTGGGCCAGAATGCAAAATACACCCTGCTTTTCCTTTGCTCCTTCCCCCACCCCACCCCCAAGTAAACAACGCAAAAAGAAATAAATAAAACAAAACAATGCCTAACTTTTTAAAAAAGGTATGGAAGGAAATTCAGAGCTAGGATCAATATTAGGTCACAGTGGCAATTTATTTATATAATACTTTTGAAAAAGCAAAAAAATCTTCACCATACCTGTGCTCATATGAAACAGTTGTGTAGGTGCATCACAAAACAGAATATAATTATATTTATCTCCTTGGGGGCGGGGGCAGGCTGGATTGGCAAGTGATTATTGAATACATCATGTGACCATTTGTTCAATCTGGGGAAATCAGACTGAGACTATTTTAAGAATGGAGGATTTAAATCTATGCTGGAGCCCCTTTGAAACAGGCTGACTGTGCTTTGTGCCAGGGAGTATACCCAGTGCTCAGTCACTGACATTGAAATTATAATATACAAACTGCAGAGGAAAACCCACGATTAGAATATGACATTCGGCTAATACAAGTAATCTTGTATTAGCTCCATCCCATAAGATGGGATGCCATATGAGAATTGGTATGTTGTCATTTTGGGGCTAGTGTGGTCAGTGTACCAAACTATACCCTATAAAATAGGTCAGTTTTAGTATTCCCTATACAGGAACTCGTCATCATCTGCAGTCTTGTGGATTGCGGTTTCGCTTCTCTGTGGTTGGATCTTTGAGACCCAGTTTCTTTATTCACGGATTTTAAAATAGGCAAAGCCTATCTGTGGTTCCTGAGTGGTCGGAAATGACTTCTGGTGTCATTTCCAGCCACCATTTTACAGCACTGAGCCATTTTGTGGCTCTTTTTAAAAATAAGAAGAAGAATTCTGAGAATATTTCCAAAAATTCACAAAACTTTGGAGGATTTGTAGGTTGGGCGGGGGAGCTGGAGGCCTGGAGAGCAAGGTTCTGTCCTTTATTGCTTTTATTTCTGCTTTTCTTTGGCCCCCTTTTTAGCATAAGGAAACTTACTCCTGGATTCCCATATGGGCTCCCTAATAGCATAGTGGCGAAATGACTTGACTAGCAAGCCAGAGGTTGCCAGTTTGAATCCCCACTGGTATGTTTCCCAGACTATGTTTCCCAGACTATGGGAAACACCTATATCAGGCAGCAGCGATATAGGAAGATGCTGAAAGGCATCATCTCATACAGGTGAAACTCGGAAAATTAGAATATCGTGCAAAAGTCCATTAATTTCAGTAATGCAAATTAAAAGGTGAAACTGATATATGAGACAGACGCATTACATGCAATGCGAGATTAGTCAAGCCTTAATTTGTTATAATTGTGATGATCATGGCGTACAGCTCATGAAAACCCCAAATCCACAATCTCAGAAAATTAGAATATTACATGGAACCAAGAAGACAAGGATTGAAGAATAGAACAATATCGGACCTCTAAAAAGTATAAGCATGCATATGTATTCAGTACTTGGTTTGGGCCCCTTTTGCAGCAATTACTGCCTCAATGCGGCGTGGCATGGATGCTATCAGCCTGTGGCACTGATGAGGTGTTATGGAAGACCAGGATGCTTCATTAGTGGCTTTCAGCTCTTCTGCATTGTTTGGTCTCATGTCTCTCATCCTTCTCTTGGCAATGCCCCATAGATTCTCTATGGGGTCAGGTCAGGCGAGTTTGCTGGCCAATCAAGCACAGTACACTGTATACTTTTCAGAGGTCCGATATTGTTCTATTCTACAATCCTTGTCTTCTTGGTTCCATGTAATATTCTAATTTTCTGGGATTGTGGATTTGGGGTTTTCATGAGCTGTACGCCATGATCATCACAATTATAACAAATTAAGGCTTGACTTATCTCGCTTTGCATGTAATGCGTCTGTCTCATATATCAGTTTCACCTTTTAATTTGCATTACTGAAATTAATGGACTTTTGCACGATATTCTAATTTTCCGAGTTTCACCTGTACTGTGCTGGAGGAGGCAATGGTAAACTCCTCCTGTATTCTCCTAAAGACAACCACAGGGCTCTGTGGCCGCCAGCAGTCGACACCAACTCGATGGCACACTTTACTTTAAGATTTATTTATTCACAGTTTCCATATTTGCAGCTATAAGTGAGTACAGAACCCTCATGAATAACAAAGGCCACCTGAACTCCAAATGATTCTAAAGGCCACTCTGTGCATTTAAGGCTTAGCTGAGATTTGGAGTAGAATCATCAGCCTTATAACCACTATAGTGCACAAGGCAAGTTAAAAATCCAAATAAATAATCGGTGAGAAGAGCTTCCTCGGGGCCTGTGGGGAAAGCGGGTTTGCCTGACCCTCCCCGCAGACAATCCCTTACCCTGTGCTGGGTGGGCAGATCGCCCACCCAGATGAGCAGGGGCTGTCTTGCAGGCTGTCCTCGCCTCGCCATGGCTCACCTGGCACCTCTGGGGGTCGGGTGCAGGGAAGCCCCCAGAGGCCCAGTAATGCACCGCGCAAGTACGCAGTACATTTCTGGTATCCACCCTTCCCCCGAGTGTGTCCGCCATGGCTGTATTGACACATGATCTGAAAAACGAGGTTAATGGAGCGCTCATTCCTTTAACCTCATTTAAGGGAGTGGCTATTTAGGTGGGCTTGCCGCCGTGGCTCACCCTTGAGCCCGGTGGTTCTCACATGCGAGCAAAACCAGGTTGGGCTCCCTTAGCCCCATTTTGCTCGCTCGTGAGAATAACTTCAGTAGGTTACATTTATTTGCATACATAAACTATATGTTTTCCTCAACATTCCTAGTTTTGGCTAGGAAAAGGTTTGTGCATCCTCTCATTTATTCCAGGTCCACTAAAGAGGAAAAAGAGTATTGGTATTCCTTTTCAAATGGCTGGTGTTAAGCAGCTAGTAGTTCAGACTGCTCTAGCCTGACCATGCGCACTGATTTCCTGGTGCATGCAGCCTGCTCTCTGGCAGGTGCATCCTGCTGAAAGCAGCAAAAAAAATTTTTATTATAATCTCACTCCTTTATTAGCTTTAGAACTATGTTTAAAATCCAGCTGACACAACACATTCTATTCCTTCATTGAGTTTATGGTTTTTGGAGAACAACAGAAGCCAACCTAAATGGGCCTTTTACATGCATTTCGTATTTTAATTGTTAAGGCCTTGGAAGGCTCCTGGAAAAATACCAAGGCACCTTTTTTCTGTTACCCTTACAGGAAGAGAAAAGTAGAAGATGTGCAAGATAATAGCTATGAAAGCATGCACCTATAATAAATATACTCTGCCACTTTGCCCCAAAGCCAGCAATTCCCTGGATTCCAGGCACAACTACTGCCTTCCCACCATGGAGCGACTGGCTTTTCAGCCCACACCATAAAAATAGTACAGTGCAGTGTGTGCATGCACATGTTTGATGGCTTCTGAGGGGAAAGTGGGAACAAAGGCATTGAGGCAAAGCAATCTGCACCATCTCTATCAAGTATTATACTGTTGTTGGATAACTTGTGTGGGAAACTCCCCCCACCGACAAATGCTCAGAGGAAAATATTTTCCAGTGGCCCTTTCCTCCTTTTGGATATGATAGGTAAAGGTATTGCTTTTACAAAGTAATCTAGTCAAGATGATATTACGAAAGGTTTGTACTAAATGTACTAACTTTTGTGGTAAACCACCGAGAATCAGTCAATTAACCAGGTCTAAGTGAAAAGCATGAAAGGAAACCTTCATAGAAGCTTGCAGTATCACTTGCGGACTGACGGGTGCAAACAGGGCTTGCCCTAGAAGAAATAGTGCCCTGGGTTAGGGTTCTCCCCACCCCCCATGATTAGATTATCAGTGTTGCCAAATCATGTGGCTTGTGGAAGTTCAGCTTGGCATCCCCTACAGCTTGGAATCCCCTAGGCAACCACCCAGCTCACCTATCCTAGTAGCTCACCCATCCTGGCCGGCCCAGCTTTTCAGTAACAAAGACCACGAATGCAACCAGCCCTTGAGGTCTGGACTGGAGTCTCCTGCAGGGGCGGAGCCACCATTGGGCGAATGGGTTCAAAGAACTCAGGCCACTGCCAATCAAGGGCCTTGCCTCGTGGCCCCGACACCCCCCCTCATCTGATGTCAGATGCAGGGGGGCATTATTTCACTCCCAAACGGGGCGACGCAGCCCTGTTTGGGAATGAAATCGGCCCACGTTGCATTGGTGGAATGGAAATGGCCCACGCTGCATCGGCCCACGCTGCAATCGGCCCTGCATTGCCAGCGTGGGCTGGAGCAACTCTCTCTGCCTTTAAAGGCAGGGAGAGCCGCTCCTGGCCTCGCTGCCAATGCAGCGGGGCCAATCTCCCTCCCAAACGGAGCCGTGTGCAGCCCCGTTTGGGAGGGAGATCAGCCCACGCTGCGTTGGCAGCGCAGCTGGAACGGCTCTCCCTGCCTTTAAAGGCAGGGAGAGTCACTCCGGCCCGCGCTGGCCAATCTGCCTTCCAAATGGGGCCGCATGGCCCCATTTGGGAGGGAAACCATGCCCCCGTGTCTGATGTCAGATGTGAGGGCGTGGCTAGCTGGGCCCCGCGTCTGATGTCAGATGCGGGGGCAGGGCCAGGGGCCATGGCAGCCGAATATGGGCCGCCGCCAGCCTCGCTCCATGGCTGGTCTTCTGGAATCGGCATCAGTCTCCAGGTGAGTATTGAAAGCAAGCCTGGAGATTTTCACAGCTGATATTGTAGGGGAAATGGGTAAAAATATTGTGGGTGGAGAATCTCCAGGAATAACTTCAGTCAGAGTTGGTAACCCTGTGCAGGAGCACAGGACCACAGAGTATTTGCATATATTGCTTACACAAGCCCTGTCCTGTGGCCACATACCATTTTTTGCTTCTTAAACGCCACTGTCTTTTAAACCAAATAAGTATCTAACTATAGAAAGGGCTCTCTTAGGAGATAATGAGCATGGAGCAAAGCAAAGTAGTAATTTGGAGAGCCAGCAAAGGACAAGAGCCAATTGTTCTGACGTGTGTTTGGTTGGATTAATTTCCTGTGCCAAGGTTCAATTTGTTAACTTCTGGTGAGTTTAGGAACTGAAAAAATGAGAAGCATCATATGGGTATACAATCATCATCCATCATCATCGTCATCATCATCATCAAATCAGTTATTGTTCAGTCAAGAAGACTATTTTATTGAAAGCCTGCTAGACTAATAAACTTGCATTGCTTTTAGAAAGCAATGTATTACTATATGGGATGCATAGAACAAGACTACAGAACAGAATCTGCAGATCTCAAAGCAGTGTGGCTCTAGACAGGACCAGCTCTGATATCATCTGTGGTGAATGGTATCCCCTTGTCCATTGTGTATGAATAGTGGACTGGTGCTCAGCAGTGTGCAGATAAGAAGCTGTAATTCATTTTAATTGTTTTTTTATTTATATCTTGGCATGAGTTGATTTACTAATAAAATACTCAGAGTGGCATACAGCTAAAAACAATGATTCCGGTTACCAAAAAAAGCAACAACAGAAAAGCCAAGGACCACTAATTTCCACTGAAACTAGTCCCATCTAATTAGACAGATTCCCTTTTACTGTGTGCTTCTGCTGTGTTTTTCAAGGCAGGGTTGCAAAATAAATTGCAAATTACAGTGCAAAATTTGTGTGTGCACCCTGTGAGTGCAGCTTATTCCAGCCATAGGGAACAATGAGGAAACTTGGAATATATATATATATCAGCTACCTAATGGCGCAGTGGAGAAGTAACTTGCCTAGGGAGCAAGAGGTTGCTGGTTCAAATCCCCACTGGTATATTTCTCAGACCATGGGAAACACCTATATTGGGCAGCAGCAATATAGGAAGGTGCTGAAAGGCATCATCTCATACTGATGGCAATGGTAAACCCTTCCTGTATTCTACCAAAGACAACCACATGGCTCTCTGGTCGCCAGGAGTCAACACTGACTCGATGGCAAAACTTTACAACTTTATATATATATAGCAAGAGGACAGCAATTCATTAACTGGGTCTCTCCAATGGCACTGGTGGTGGTGTGGGGTGTGTGTGTGAATTGTTAGCCCTTTTTGGACAAGCAAGCATCTTCTATTTTCTTTTGCTGTAAGTACTTTTGCTTTAAGTACTTTTTGTTAAAAAGTGGTAAATAAATCTTTGTAATCAATAAGAGTAAGAATAAATAATGTAACTCTAGACATTCCCATCTTCCAGCCTATGGGAAAGCAATGGAAGGATTCTCTGCTTCACTACAGCAAATGTGTCAGCTGTGGACAGTTTAACTGTATGTGAAAAAGAGGAAAGGAAACCCACCTCCTATGGTTACTTGCCTATTTTGATTCCTTTAAATATATGCACAATTTAAATTCTTCACTGCTAAGCATTTTGTCTGAACAAAAAAGCAAGCAATGGTGGGGGAGTGGTTTGTTTAAATAATTTTTTTTAAAGACCAGATAGAGATCTTTACTTGCACATCTTGTGCTGTTTTGGTTCTAGTTTATTATGGTAACAGTCCGTCACAGAATATTAAAGAGAGAGACTTCTAACATTGTAAATAATCACACTCTTCCTGCGGTATTTCAAAAAGGCACATGTGTAGTGGTTTTAATAATATGCAGTAAGACAGTAAAATTCATTTAAATTTAGTCAATTAATTAATTAAATGGTGAGTGGTTAATCAACTAAAAATATTTAACTGGTGGAGAGCCCTAAGAAAAGCTGAACTATACCAAGGATGGGCTGGCCAGAAATGTTCTTTCATCCTTGCTCTGGTGCTGTATCTGGTCCTCCTTCTGTGTCAGTAAAATATATCTGCTGCCTCCCCTTCCCCTTTGGATGTCCCCACAAGAGGAGGAAGCAAGAAGGAGGCTGAGGTCTCAGCAGTATCAGTTTTCAGTGTGACACACAGTTCACTGCCGTCAACAAACAATCCTAATGAGAACAGTTTTGCAGTTGTCGTGCCCAGTGTCAGTTACACAGCTTCTTCAGCTAATCCCAGTTCCTCCTCTGCAGGAATACTTGCAAAGGATGTTTCCTCACATGTTAAGCAATCCTGAAGGCAGCCACAAGAATCCCACTAAGCTTTTGGAAACTCAAGCTCCTCCAAAGATTCAGTGTTTGGTGAGCTTTCCAAGGAAGGGGGCTTCCCACGATGTTGTTTGTCATTGACTTTTCTCCCTCTTTGGTTTAATTACATACCATGACCCATTGTTTTCGGGTTTACTTTGTGTGGAATCTGATGCTTATACCCAATCCTAGTGCAAACATAGGCCTCTTGCAGTGAACTGGCAAACCACATCTAGCTTTGCTGATTAGTAGTAGCCTCAGCTGTACTAAACAGCAAGAAAACCCAAGCATATCTGTCAAAGATGTTAGTTCTCACCTCCTGGGCAAAGTGTTGGGGGGTGGGGTGGGGAGACTGTGAAAGATTACAGTCCTGTTTGACATCACCTTATCAGTCTAGTATTAAAGACCATTTCAGAACTTCTGAGAATTGACATCTTTAACTGTCAAGGAACTTTCTTAAGAACTGGAGTTTGCTCTGGGGACTGGCATCTTAAGCTAATGCACTTCCTCAATTCTCATTTTATCGGGGAGGGAGTTGTAGCTAGATTTGGCAGAAGCTAAGAAGAAACAAGGTACTCATCTGAATTTTTAAAATGCGGTCTGTCAGCATAACTAGCTTCCAGAGCCGCATTCCCCAGCCAGTATAAATGTATCATGCGGGTGTGGGAGGCTGATGCTGCTAAGCTCATACAACAAAAAGGGGACAGGTCTAACTGGGCTTCGCCAGACTATTGTGTGGAAACCCAGCTAGACTCATCCCCTTTTGTTGCATTTTCTCAGCAGGGTCAGAGTTCATTCTCTTTGCTATTTTATAGCTTTTCTCAGACTTCGCTCCTCTGTTACAGCCAACAATTCCTCTGCTCTGGTTTGACTTTAAGCTCAGCGCAATTATTTCCTTATATATCCTTGCCTTTTTATTTGCTTACGAGGGAGTTCTCTGTCAGATTTAGGAGTTGCCACAAAGCCCTCCCGGAGGTTTTGAGAGCCCCCCCATTGATTCAGGGTATGATCGCAGGCTGTGAAGGCTGCAATCTTATCCTCATTCTTTACCCAGTTTTAATTTACTTCTGACACCAGGAGTCTTAAGCTTAGAAGCTTCTGCTCATTGCAGATGCTGACCACTGCACCAGCCTGCCACTGCTTCCCTTACATTAATGGAAAAGTGATATCATGAGAAGCAGTTTCCATGGGTACAGACAGTGGTCACTTCAGGTTTCCATGGTGTTGTTTAAGACATGTGCTGATGTTAAGGGAATGAAGAATACACACCCGCCAAGCTATTTGTATGCTGTCTAATCATCTTACAAGTTAAACAGTTTACCTTTATTCCTTCAGTTTTTAGAGCCTAATCCACACAGATGAGTCCGCAGACTCAGTGGGGAAGAGGCCAGGGTGGGAGTGGGGGAGAGATTCCTTCACCCAGTGCTTTGCTACAGTATTATTTGCTTATGAGGCTACTAGGTGTCCTGCTGTGCCTGGCTGGACTGGGGCAAAGCCTCAGCTGCAATGGATTCATAGGATCCGTCCAAGTATAGCTTGTAACAGAATTTGGCTCATCAAAAGGTGTTGTGCTCACTCCTGTCAAAGTGAAGGAGCAATGTAAACCTGCTTTCAGTAAACAGGTGAGGCTAAAGGCATAAAATAGCAGGCTGACCCCTGCTAACTGGGCAAAAAATCCCCTTTCAAAGTGGTGGTGCTCTTATATTTGGCTGGGGGAGACAGCAACTGGCTGTATGCAAACCAATATTGTGGCTTTCCCAGTGGCTGTTGCTGGTTTCTTTTTAGATTGTGAGCCTTTTGGGGACAGGGCATCCTTTTCTCATTCTTTTTTCTCATTCCTTTTGTATGTAAAGCACATCGTGAACTTTTTGCTGAAAATCAATGTATGAATATTTTAATAATAATAATGGCTGACATTATGAAGAATATTTCTCAAAGTAGTCCCATTAAAATTAAAAGTTAAGATAAGTTAGGCATTGTCCTGCTTTTTCTAGGGGGAAGTACCCAATTGAGAAGTGGACAGCTGCAATGCAGCTATCTCTTAGGTGAAAGAAATGCAGTTTAATTTATCCAATCAGCCAGCGAACATTCTAAAACACTATTATTAAACATTAAGCACAAAACTGAGTATTCTCTTTGGGTCATTCTGTTTTTTAAACTCATTTGTCCTTGTGAAGCAGGTAACGTCCAAATGGTAGGACATGTTCTTCTGTATTGTCCCTGCTATCAAGACATTGGCTCCACTTTTATTATACCCATTTTAATGAAACTGACAGACAAGTCTGATGAATTTTATAGTTATCTTTCCTCCTATTAGACTGGAACCAAGTTATATCTGATAAAGTTGCTAAGTATTGTTCTGTTGCTTGCATCACTTGACAAAAGTTGACCCAAAACTATTTAACTAGCAATGGTTTTTTTAAATTAATTTATTTTTATTTATTTATTCAATTTCTATACTGCCCTTCCAAAAATGGCTCAGGGCGGTTTCCAGAGAGAAATACTAAATAAATAAGATGGATCCCTGTCCTCAAAGGGCTCACAATCTAAAAAGAAACATAAAATAGCCAGCAACAGTCACTGGAGGTACTGTACTGGGGGTAGAAAGGGCCAGTTACTCTCCCCCTGCTAAATAAAGAAAATCACCAGGTTAAAAGGTGCCTCTTTGCCAAGGTAGCTGACTGACTATGCTAATAATATGCATATCCCTGGTGGCGCAGTGGTAAAACTGCTGCCCTATAACCAGAAGGTTACAAGTTCGATCCTGACCAGGGGCTCAAGGTTGACTCAGCCTTCCATCCTTCCGAGGTCGGTAAAATGAGTACCCAGAATGTTGGGGGCAATATGCTAAATCATTGTAAACCGCTTAGAGAGCTCTGGCTATAAAGCGGTATATAAATGTAAGTGCTATTGCTATTGCTATAATAGTTTTGTAGCCTCAAATCTAGGATGGTACTGAATGTTCTGGTACATTATATATTTTCTACTGGTCTTCGACCATAATAACCTTTACTACTACTACACATCTTTTAGCCCATTCAGGAGATACTTCATCCGCTGGCCCTTGCACACATGATAAGGCTGTGCACCATGAGTGTGTATTTTCCTCCTCCTTCCCAGAGCATATGGGGGCAGTTTGTATGAATTACTTCTCTACATGCTCTACACATACTATTTGTAGCACATATAGAGAGGGTTGGCTTAGCTTAACAGCCCCTCCATATGATTAAGGAGAAGCACACCTGTGTGCTGGGAAGAGAGAAGGGCATGTGTGCTTATGGTGCATGTAGCGTGTGTGCAAGAACCATGAACAAAGTAGCCCTCTGTGAGACGTATGATTGCCTCCCCCTTTCCACATTCCCCAAAGTGGAGACATGTGAAATGTTCAACAGAAGCCTGTATTTAATTAGCCAATATGTATTTAATAATGTTGTTTGTACTTTACCCATTCATGCAATTTTTAGCTGACGTGCAGCTGATGTCTGTGACTGCTGCCATTTTAAGAAATTTCAGCCATATTGAAGATGTCTATTAGTTTCAAATCCAGAGAACAATAGAACTTCCATTACTGAAACTTTTGCTATCTGAATTTTTAAACTTGTAACATTCCCTACTACAACAGTTGTTATATCAAATTAATATTTGATATAATTTGTTATATCAAATTAACATCCGATAGTTGACTTGCAATGGTAATTCGTATCTGGCAGTTGGTATGCAATGGTAATTAGTTCAACTTATGTGATTTTATGTTGAGTCTAAATTATTTGAATTTTGAATCCTTACTCTTTTAAAAGTCATATTCAGATTGAAAATTCAAATTTGGCATCAGCATTTCTTATTCAGCAAAACTTTGAATTTTCTTGATTTTCCCCCCTTTTCATTTTGTTTTATTTTTGCTATTGCTAACGTTTGTGAATCTGCAACAAGGAAATATTTCAACAGAAGAGAGGCCAGCATTACACCCACTTTTGCCTGGGCTATTTTCCAAGAACTGGATCTGCCCATCACTTAACAACCTTCCTGCTTTCAAGTGATCTCTTCCTCCCTTAAACCTTTACTCCATAGCTCAAACCCCACGAACAGTGGAAATAAGCTATTGTCTATATAAACTCAGCCTAGAAGAAGTGAGTGGTGATTGCTAGGAGATTAGCCAAATTAAGCTCTATAATATATGGAAAGGATTTGAGAGACTTTAATCTCCTTTTCTCCTTACAAACTGTCTCAGATTTCTTTAGGGGAGTAGGAATCCTGGACAGTCCTACAGATCATTCCAAGGAACAAAGGGGATTTTTTAGGGGGTTGTAAATTATTATAGTAAAGGAAGCATAATTTTTGCACAGTCTGGAGTTCTTGATGGGCTGTAATAGCATCTCCAGCACTTTTCATCTGCTTCCTGCTAAAGTAAACACATTAGCTGTGCAGCAATATATTTCTCAGACAGTTACAAAAAATAAAATAAATGATGGGGTTTCTCCCATTTCTTTGAAGAAGCTTCTTATATCATGACACCTAATTAGAAGCACTTCATATCAACAGACGAACGTCTCCCATAAGTGTGGGCTTCCCAATAAACATTTGCTTTTAGGAAGTGAGTGTGTATGAGCAGATTTGCAAAAGTATATCCTTGAGTTGTCCTATATGACATTATACACTGTTCTTGACTAAGATGTTTTTAGTTTTTTGAGGGACACACTGCCCAATCCTAAGCATGTTTTCTTATAAATCCTACTACATTCAATAAAAGCCGGGGTGCCAACAGGATTTTCTGGGCCCAGTCCATTGTATGTAACAGTAAAGTGTGCCGTTGAGTCGATTTCAACTCCTGGCGCCCGCAGAGCCCTATGGTTGTCTTTGGTAGAATACAGGAGGGGTTTACCATTGCCTCCTCCGGCGCAGTATGAGATGATGCCTTTCAGCATCTTCCTATATCGCTGCTGCCTAATATAGGTGTTTCCCATAGTCTGGGAAACATACCAGTGGGGATTTGAACCGGCAACCTTCTGCTTGTTAGTCAAGCATTTCCCCGCTGCACCACTTAAGGTAGCAGCTATGCAGAGGTAGCAACTATGCTGACCCTCCTCCCTGAGCACACTTTGCATGCCAAGGAACTATTTCTTCTACACCCCCAGCCAGGATCGCATACCTAGCTGCCTTCTCTCCCTCCCTCCCTCTTACGCTTTCTCACGGGAAGGGCGGAGGGCCTACCATCTCCAGCAGCATCCTCTTCCTCTGCTCCATCTTCCTGCTCTTCCTTTGAAAAGAAGCCCTGGTGCCAAAGTGTATTCTGGCCAGTAGAGTACGGGCCTGAGTGTCTCTGTGGTGACAGTCTAGGCCAGCACCCTGCTGGTTTCAAGGAAGTCTTTTGAGGCTAGTGACATGTTTCTGATCTTGGAGAGCATGTCCAGGGTGCAAGCAGCACTCAGAAGTGTTAGCCCTGTGGTAAAAGCACATGTACACAGGAGGACTGCAGGAGTTGCTTGAAGGCTTCTATCACATCCCTGCAGAGCCTCCTTTTATTACCCATATTCTTTGTTAGTCAGGGTGTCAGCCACTGAATTCACTGGGATTTGCTGCCTTAATTTTAGAAAAGACAAAGTTAATGCCAACATGTATTTGCGAGCAACATTGACGTTTTCTGAACAAGCCAATCAAATCAGGGCCATATTAACAGCCCCACCCCACAACAATTGCTAAGCATGTTATAGGAAAAAAAAATATATATAATACATTTAACTGTTTGTCTAATTCCATTATATGTCAGAACTTAACATGTGTATAAGTACAAATGAGCAACATTTCAAAATGGGTCCCCCATTGCATGTGAAGTACAGCTTCTGCGTTTGGGGCATATATACTCCCTGAACAGGAACCAATATATTCTGTAATCAGATGGAGACATCCGATATATATTCCCATGAAGAAGTGCAGCTTGACCCATTTCAAAAACTGGAATATACTGGGTGCAGTTCAAGAAACCTTACATGGATTTCAATGGGACCTAGGCACACTTTTCTTTCTCGAAATTGTCTCCATTTCAAAATACAGTAATTTTTAAAAGTTGGGTTGGGTCCAAAGATTCTGGCAGAGAGGTGTGAGCCAAGTTCCACTCCAATAATGGTCCTTTCCTGTTCCCTTCTACCCCTGTTCCCTTGTACCCTTTAATTTCACTCTTGAGGGTCTGGTTGAAAGACTTTCTAAAAGAGCAGGAGCTAGGGCACAGGGGCCTACAACAGGAGCGGGGGGCGGGGGTCAGCAGATGGGGGAGCCTTGTGCAAACAGAAGTGCCTTTCCACTTGCCAGGAGACCTGTGGATCTAACCCAGTGCAAATTCATGACAATGGCTAACATTCTGCACACAGTTTTGTCCATGCATTTGTCTAAACCAGGGCTGCTCAACTTTGGCTCTCCTGCAGATGTTGGCCTACAACTCCCATAATCTCTGGCTATTGGCCACTGTGGCTGGGGGTGATGGGAGTTGTAGTTCCAAAACAGCTGGGGGGCCTAAGTTGAGCAGGCCTGGTCGATACGAACTCTTGTACACAAGCAAAAATATGATTGCGAATGCATGATAGTACAGCCATTATTTCCAATGGCTGTAGTATCATATAACCACGTGTGCAATTGTGTGTGCACAAGAGCATATCTGTGCAACTGTGTGCATATCATGTTACAACATGCACAGAAGTTTGTGTATTATATGAGCCAGATTGTTCAGGCTCGGTTTAGGCTTCTTGCATTAGTGTGGTTTTCAGGCAAACTCTGGCCTGGGCTTGTCCTTAAAATATCTTTTGCATTTGCATCAGACCACATACCACCCTAACGGATCAAGGATTCAATTGATTCAGGCTTACGAACTCAAAACCACGAAGGGTTGCATATCCTGCAGCACCATAAAGTCTGTGATGACAAGGCTATAAATTAGGAAAGCAGCGTGAGCTATTGAAGCTTGTGTCAGAAATGAGCAGGGGACATATAAATCACCCCTCACTTTCTCCTTCATCATGACCAAAGACTTTCTTGTGCGCAACTGATAATTTACCAGATAGTCCTCTAACCTCTCATCCCGACATAGCTTCAGCATGGGACTGAAGTTAATATTGGGAATCCTATTGCCTTAAGTGGGCCACCAACAGAGTTCTTGAACCAGTCGCCAAAGACAATTTCTTGCAGAGCGACTGCCTTGATATAACCTACTGTTTCTTTACAAAACCCTTTGTCCCTGTCATCTTAGCAGGAGATTTTATCCAAAACATGTGTTTTGGGACTGGGAGAACAGAAGTGGCATGACATGGAGGATTTTTAAAATGTAATTTCCTTTTGAAGTTTTACCTTATGCGATGTGTGGATATGGCTGCTTCCCCGCTATCTGTTTATTTTATTAGCAAGACAAGCACGCACATGTGGAGTTGGGCAAAGGTGCCCAAGTTTGGGAGTAAGCTGTCATGGAATACATCTACAAAGTTTGATGCACATAGAAAAGTGATGTAAGCACTTTAAAACTAAATGCTAGAATGTACAGGAAGTTCATGGTAGATAAATTGTCTGTGTGACACAAAATTCCTTGTTATGCACTGAGTAAATATAGATCAATTATACAAGCCTTACTTTACAATATGTAGCAAATACCGCTCACATTCTGTAAACACAGATACACGTTCCTGGCTGTTAGTGGCAATCCCCACAAGGCCTATTCAATGGGCAACAGAACTCTCCCAGTACAATCTGAATAGAATAATAAGGTCTGCCTAGAATAATAAGGTCCTACATCCAAGAGTAGCTAACCAAATGCCTCTGGGTGGCCCACAAGCAGGGCCTGAAAGTGGTCACACACACACACACACACACACACACACACACACACACCAGCAACTGGTATTCAATGGCCTCTGAGCATGGAGTTTCCATTTAGCCATCATAGCTAATAGCCACTGATAGACCTGTCCATATGAACTAATCTAATCCTCATTTAAAGTTTGTGGAGAGCCAAACTAAATGTGATGGAGGCAAACCCATGTGTTGATGTGTATGTCTACCTCATTCACACACAAAACAGGAGACAAGGGTCATTTACCCAGAATGGCGCACATGGCTGAAGGGAACGGAACCCTCTCCTTTCTTCTGCCTTATACTTTGTTGTTCCAAGCACTTTTCTTCCCAGCCGGACTTCCTCATCCCCGGGCCTCTGCAGGCACCCAAAGCTTGTCCAGGTCAAATCAACAGCTCCAGGTAATGCAGCGAAAAGGTCAAAGGTGGGCTGCCTATGCCATGGGATACAAAGTAGGGTTGTCACCTCTCTTCAAGGTGCGTTCATTTAAATGACTGGGAATTTAAGCTGAGGTAAAGAAAACACAGCTGAGTGGCAACAAAAGAAACAAACAAAAAACTCTTGTCAATTTGTTTAAAATCAAATGGGTGTTGATAACTTTATGTAAATGTAGCCCCTAAATATATATATATATTGGGCCCCAGAGAAAACAATTCTAATAGGGCCTGTCCCCATATCCAGACCTCATCATGCTTCCTGAAGAATGTCTTCTTTAAAATTCCCACCTTTCACAATCCTTCAGTATCCTGGAGATCCTCTCTAAGGGAAAATGGCAACCAACATTCATGCCACATACTCAAAATCACATCCTTTTATTCTGAATGATTTAATTTTGTATAATTACCACTGCTGCTTCCATATTCTTCTCAATCACTGATACAAATTAGAATGTCTATCAGTATACGTATTGGAAGACTGAGATGGTCACTTTACACACTTCAGCCAATATGAATGAGAATGCAAAATTATATTAAGAAGTAATTAATCTGTATTCAGTGCCTTTGAATATGCACTGAGTATCACACTAAAGGTAAAGTGTGCCATCACGTCAATTTTGAGTCCTGGAGACTACAGAGGCTTGTGGTTTTCTTTTGGTAGAATACAGGAGGGGTTTACCATTGCCTCCTCCTGTACAGTATGAGATGATGGCTTTCAGCATCTTCCTGTACCGCTGCTGCCCGATATAGGTGTTTCCCACAGTGATTCGAACCAGCAGCCTCATGCTTGCTAGTCAAGCATGATTTTAATTGTAAACCGCCCTGAGCCATTTTGGAAGGGTGGTATAAACATCAAATAGATAGATAGATAGATAGATAGATAGATAGATAGATAGATAAGCATTTCCCCACTGCGCCACCATTACTTTATAGCAGCAAGTTGAGGCCCCTTAAAGATTGGGACCACAACATGGGAGCTTTAATCCTGTGTTTCTGCCACAATGCCAATCCCCAGCCCCCGCCCTCCGCCTGCTCCCAACTATCTGCTCTAGGAAAAAAGCTCCCATTGGCATCAATGGGAGCTTTCTCCCAAGGGCAAACAGCCATTGGGGAGACCAATCTGGCTTAGGACCATGGCGGGGTGGAGAATTAAATCACCTTATCACCTATGCTACAGTTCTGATCTGTGAGAGGAAAGCTTGATACCACTGCTACTAACTGAATTTTTAAAAAGCCCGACATTCCATGCAGCAGAACGTCAGCCGCATGAGAGGCAGCCCCAATGGTACTGCTGATGCAGGAAGTTGCACAATGACCTAAAACTGTATGCACTTGTGCATCACAAGTGCCCACAACTGTTTTTGGCCACTGTGCAACTTCCTGCTCCACAACACCACCAGCGCATGCTGCATATTGCAC
Organism: Hemicordylus capensis; assembly: GCF_027244095.1. NCBI lineage: Eukaryota > Metazoa > Chordata > Lepidosauria > Squamata > Cordylidae > Hemicordylus > Hemicordylus capensis. Next base: position 386,024,671 of record NC_069658.1, read on the forward strand.
AACTCTGGTGGGTCCCAGAGACGAGAGTTTTGGGCAGTATAGAAATATGTTAAATAAATAATGCTGGCATTCTGCTTAGGGATGTGCATGGAACCACGCAGCGCAGTCCGGCACTGAGGGGGGGTCTACCTTTAAGGGCGGGGGGGTAGAACTTACCCCTCCCACCGCTCTTCCCCATCCGGCGCTGCATTTTAAATTGAATTTTTCGGGGCGGCAGCGTTCCTCCCTGCCACCCCTACCCCCGTCATTGCCCAGAAGAAGGAGTAAGACGAGTACGCATGCACGCAGCATGCGTGTGACGTATGTGGCGCACGCACGGCGGCGATAGGTGCACGCGCCACTACATGCGCATGCATGCTCGTCTTACTCCTTCTTCCGGGCAACGACGGGGGCAGGGGCGGCAGGGAGGAACGCTGCCGCCCCGAAAACTTCAATTTAAAACGTAGCGCCGGAGGGGGAAGAGCGGCGGGATGGGTAAGTTCTACCCCCCCACCCTTAAAGGTAGACCCCCCTCAGTGCCGGACCGCCGGACCGGTCCGTTTCCGAACCGGTTCGGAGGCCTCCAACATGGCCTCTGAACCGGTTCGTGCACATCCCTAATTCTGCTGCATGGCATGTCATCTTTTAACACATGCTTAAATTACCATTGCATTTGTCCCTGAGAGAAGAGAAGAGAAGCCTTTCTTCCCTGAGAGAAGCTCAGCCCGGAACCCCATCACCTTCCCTGCGTATTCCAGTGTCTAAAAACATCCCTAGTTTCAGAATGCTTGTGAGGGTGCCATTTTGTCACAGCTGAACTCCTTGACTTCCTTTTAACTACTCTGTCCCTCAAAATCTTAACTATTTAGCAGGATTTTCCCTTAGTGAAGTGGAAAATGCAAGGCATTGTGTCCAGCCTGTATTTGAAGTGACAGAAGAGCAACTCTGAAAGAGACTGTGCTGGCCTCTGTGGCTTGGCTTGTCCATCATGTCACCCTGTAATTAATAACAGATACCCACTTCTGTCACTTGTGATGTTATCATCAGGAGTCTTGTGTTTCAAAGTGAAGAGAAGCACGTAAATTAGGGCAATTTGGTCTCTGAAACAGTCTTTATGGAGTGGAGATTTTCATGTTGTCAGGGGACTAAGACGCCTGGAGTCTGTTGCAGGAAGGCAGAGCTAAAGGCTGGGGCAGGGGGAGAACTAAAAATCTGTTGTGTTGTGTAATAGTCACAACAAACCTATCTGCATACCAGTCGTGTGTGTGTGTGTGTGTGTGTGTGTGTGTGTGTGTGTGTGTGTGTGTGCAGGTTTTATGACTTGGTTGTCATAACCAAACATCCTCTCTGAAAAAACAAAACAAAAGAACTCCCTGCAAGCAAGCGATGATTAGAAATGAATGAATTCCTTTTTCTCAAAAGAAAACAACACAATTGGACAGTTTGTACCCAAGCTCAGTCCCGGAGCTGGCTGTGTACTGCACATGTATACTAAACTTGAAGACTACAAAGTTGCAGTGAGTTTCATATAGCAACAAATCTTATGATTTCCCCTCTTTCCCCATCCAGCCCTACTTGTTGGTAGGTCATGCCTGGAGTTACCCTCTCCTGGAGTTATCTTCTCGTGCAAATGATGCCTGCAACATATACAGATGGGGGAAGAGGTTTCCCAGGAGGAAGTGAATCAGATTGTGCACCTTGTTGCACAAGTGCAAGGATATTTGTGCTAGCGCAACACTAGTCTGGAACACAAACTGCTAACTTAGTGCAAGTAGCTAGTGCAACACATTTGCACAAACGCTTCCTAAGTCTGGATGTCAGCCTCCAGATATATATGTTTGACCCCAGCACAGCATCCTTTAGCTGTTCAGACTTGAAGCTAAAAAGCAGTAAGTAACACAGAGGATCGACTAACATTCTCATCTGCTCAAAGTCGTGTTAATGAAACTATTCCGGAATGCTGGCTGGGAGCTCCAGTGGTAGTTTGGGGAGCTCCAGTGGTACTTTTGGACTAGTGTGGGGAATCAGTGTGACTCTATGGAATAGTTCATTACAGTATCATTTTATACAAAGTCTTGGTCTGGAAATGATGGCAAGACAGAAATATGGTACAATCAGATTTATTTAGGGATAATTAGGGATAATCGGGGTACAGGGAAATAAAAAGATTGATTAGGCAAGGTGAGGAGGCAATGAAATCTTAACTAACAGTATAGGAAGTTAGTATTACTGGTCCCTGTAGGTGCGTTTGCTGCACTTGCAAGGAAATACCCAGGCAAACCTCCTCGCAGGGGTAGAGCAGAAAGGCAGGAAAAAGAAGAGTCAAGTGGCACAGCATGGCCATCCACGGGCTGGAGAACCAGCGTGGTATAGGTCAATAAGTGTGGAGCGGAAACTGGCTGTGCGGGCTTTCTTCTTGCTTGAAGGACAGCCTACAAGCCAATCACAAAGGGAGAGAGGGAGGAGCTTCCTCCCTCAACACCAGTCCGGCCTAATGCAGCCTCTGGTGCTGACTTCAGATGAAACGGACACTTTGTGGACCCTTGGTTTTGATCAGCAAAACTTACTACAATCTGAGGGTTCAAATTGGGGTCTCCCAAGCAAAACTTCAGGTCGTGCAATGGATGGGGTCAGAGTTACACACATTCGGACATAACGGTAAAGAAACCGTATGTCCCTGAAACTCTGGTCCCCCGTTAAGTGCAAATGCAGCCATTAGCAGAGAGCTTTTGCACTTTGGGGGACAGAGAGATTTCTGTTGTATCCTACGTCTTACCCATTTGCCCACTCCCAACTCTTCTATAATAAGGTCCCACACACCTGTAAGTCTAGCTCGCTCTGTCTTCTCTGCCTTCTGAAATTTTTCGCCAAAAATATTCAAATACCGATGAAGCAAAAGGTTTAGAAACCAGCCAACCAACAGGCCTACTCACATCTATTTCATGTATTCATGTGAACAGGCACTTGAAGAGAGTTCTCTGACATGCAAGACTACAGGGGAATAAATCCAAGCTATTAATCCAATTGAGGCCTGTTCCTTTTTCCAGCTCTTCTCCCAACCCTGTGGCCCCAGGGAGCTCTGAGAACACTCAGCGGTGCGGTTGTTGAATGCCAGGTTGGTAAATGCTAAAACATCCACAAATTGATTGTGGATGAGCATGCTGACCTGGTAAGTGTGATGAAGACCTGGTTGGATAAGCTGGGTGGGGTTGGTCTCTCTCAGCTCTGTCCTCCAGGTTTCCTGATCCTGCAGCAGCCCCATCCAGAGGGTTGGGAAGGGAAGGGGGCATTGCAGTTATCTATCGCGCAACCTTTCCCATTTCCAGGTATCTGGTCAGGCAATCTTAGAACAAGTGTTTGTCCTTGAGGGAGAGTGTCCGAGATAGGTTAGGGATTCTGCTGGTGTACCAACCACTCTGCTGCACTTCAGTCTTCCTACTTGAGCTGGCAGGGGTGGCCTCAAAGGTGGCCTTGGGTTCCCCCAAACTTATTGTTTGGGGGGATTTTTCAGTATCTACACTGAGGCCCCCCCTAGTAGGAGCAGCTCAGGATTTCATGGCCTCCATGGCAACCATGGGCCTATCTCAGCTGGTATCTGGCCCTAACCAAATGGCAGGGCAAACTCTGGATCTGGTTTTTGCCGACTGGGAAATAAATAATTTGGAGGTGGGGGAGTTTGATATAACTCCCTTATCATGGACAGATCATCATCTGGTGGGGTTTACTTTGACTTCTCCATCTGCCCTCTGCAGGGGTGGTGGACCAATTAGAATGGTCCACCCCTGGAGGCTTATGGATCTACTCAGTTTCCAGACAGCCCTCGAGGAGTTTCCAGTGTCTAGAGCTAGTGACCCTGTCGAGGCCCTGGTAAATCTCTGGAATGGAGTTTTGACAGTTCCGGCAGATGTGCCTTTGGTACCATCTGGTTCTGTTGTGTTGGGTTCTTTTCAGTTGGTGCAGCCTGAGGATGTGGACAAGATCCTGGGCAGCGTGCAAGTGACATTGTGCGCTCTTGACCTCTGCCCTTCATGGCTAATAAAAGGTGTCAGGGAGGGTACTGGCAGATGGTTGGAGGTGATTATTAATGCTTCATTAAGGGAGGGCATAATGCCATCATGCCTCAAGGAGGCGATGGTAAGACCATTATTTAAAAAGCCCTCCCTTGATCCCTCCAACCTGGACAACTATAGACCTGTCTCTAACCTTCCCTTTTGGGGCGAGGTGATAGAGTGTGTGGTGGCATCCCAGCTGCAGAGGATCTTGGATGATATGGATTATCTAGACCCTTTTCGATCTGGCTTCTGCCCCAGATATGGGACTGAAACTGCCTTGGTCGCTCTAGTGGATGACCTATGCCGGGAAATAGACAGGGGGAGTGCGTCCCTGTTGGTTCTGCTGAACCTCTCAGTGGCATTCAATACCATCGACCATGGTATCCTTCTGGACCGCCTCTCGAATATGGGAATCAGAGGTACTGCTTTGGAGTGGCTCCGGTCCTTTCTTGGAGGAAGGGTCCAGAAGGTGGTGCTGGGAGACTATTGCTCAGCTCCATGGCCATTGGCCTGTGGGGTCCCACCCGGTTTAGTTTTGTCCCCCATGCTGTTCAACATCTACATGAAACCACTGGGAGAAGTCATCCAGGGACTTGGATTGAGCAATATGCAGATGATACTCAGCTCTATCTCTCCTTGTCACCTGATCCTGGGGAGGCAGTGGATGTCCTGAATCGGGGGCTGGAGGCCGTGATGGGTTGGATGTGGACTAATAAACTGAATCCGGACAAGACAGAGGTACTGTTGGTCAGTAGGAGAGCCAATCGAGATGAGGAGATACTACCAGTTCTGGATGGGGTTGCACTCCCGTTGAAGGAGCAAGTACATAGCTTGGGAGTATTGCTGGACCCAGCTCTGCTTTTGGAAACTCAGGTGAAGGTGGTGGCCAGGGGTGCCTTTGCACGGCTTCAGCTAGTGCGCCAGTTGCATTCCTTTCTCAAGAAGACAGATCTGTCCACCGTTACCCACACCTGGGGCTGCCCTTGAAGAATATTCAGAAGCTGCAGCTACTGTAAAATGAGGCAGCTAGGATTTTATCTAGAGCTGCCTGTTGGGATCACATCACACCCATTTTGAAAGAGCTGCGCTGGCTGCCAGTTTGTTTCTGGGTCCAATTAAAAGTGCTGGTTTTGACCTTTAAAGCCCTTAATGGTTTGGGCCCAGGATACATGAGGGACTGCCTGCTCCCAAGGGTTGCTGCCCACTTGACAAGGTCATCTGAGGGGTCTCTGTTCCAGGTGCCGACAATGAGGGAGGCTCGGCTGTCATGCATGCAGGACAGGGCCTTCTCTGTTGCTGCCCCCTGACTCTGGAATGATCTCTCCCAGTGGCTATTCACTCCTCAGTCTCCATCATGGCTTTTAGAAAGCATGTGAAAACTTGGTTTTTTACCCAGGCTTTTATGTGATTGTCTCCTCTGATGCTTCTTTGTATTTTGTATGATTATTTTATGCATGTATTTTAAAATCTTTTTAGGTAGATCTGTTTTTATTTATTTGTTAGCTTAATATTATAATTGTGTAATTTTTATAGTTTTTATAGTCTTGTTTTAATTTTTCTATGTGAACCCCCTTGGGATTGCTTTATGAAAGGCGGTATACAAATTTAACGATAGATAGATAGATAGATAGATAGATAGATAGATAGATAGATAGATATTAATATTAAGCTGTCCCCCTCCCTCAAAAGTCCCAGTACATCTGTCAGCTTAGGGCATTTCTGCAGCTCTCAGGGAAATGACACAACTAGCACACTGTGATAGATAAGAAACAAACAACCCTGCTAAAGTGGAGGGGCTTTAGTCACTGAATAATTATTGCTATGCCCAGCAGACATGGGGAACAAGTGACATAGGGCCAATCCATCAACAGGCAGACTGAGGCAGTTGCTTCAGGTGACAGCTTAGCAGGACGGGGCACTGCCCACCTTTACAGCCATCTGCTGCTGCTTCTGCTGCAGCAGCAGCAGCTGCTCTACCTCCTCTTCCCACATTCCCTGAATTTGAAAAGAAGGGGAACAAAGTGGAAGATGGTGGGTGGAGGAGACTGACAGCTTAGAATGTCTCCCCAGAAATGCTCTGGGCCCCAACTCTCCTCTCCTCCACACTTTCTCTTCAAATCCTTTCCCCCCTATACCTTTTCAAATCCAGAAAGCATGGGAGGAGGAGGAGTTGTGGTGGCAAGTCTTCAAGCATTTCGGGTACTGGAATATCTTGGGCTGGCCCCTGAAGGAACAGACGTTACTGTAGACACACAGATGAGCAACACCAGCACAGTCATTGATAGGACACACAAGCGAATGCCATGCATGGATTTGGAGTGGGATGCTATCAGTATGCTGAGGATACCCAACTATTTATCTTTGTACATCTGATTCAGGTGAGGCGATGCAAGTTCAGTCCAGACAAGGGAGGTTGATGGGTGGTTCATTTGCCCAGGAAGATGATATTCAGCCCATTCTGGACAGGGTTATGTCCCCCTAAAGGACCAGGTTTGCAGTCTGGGAGTGTTCTCAGATCCAGTTTTGTCACTGGAGGAGAGAGGGACACTGCCTAACATTGTTTCCTCCTTCACCTCCTGGGGATGACTCATCTTGCTTGAAGCCTGTTTGGTGGCCATTGGCTCTTTGGTAGTTCCTTCCCAGACCCATGCGTGCATCACCAAATCTCTACCCTCTGCCCTTCGTCAAAAGAATTCAGACACCTCTCTTCTTCTTTTATCATTCAGTTGGTCCTTCTCAAACACTATAGCTAAGTGTGCTATCTGAGCTTAAATGAAACTTAGGTTGTGTTTGGAAAAGAGAAAACTCTTGAACTCATTATGGTTGCAACCACATCCTCAGGTCTGTTAACCTAAAACTGAACTTCGAACTAAAATAGAAAACATTTTGCTCCTTTAAACGAGTCAGCCAACAACTGTTGCTTTTAACTCCTTGGTTATCTTGGTTTCTTTTCAAAGGAAGACAGGTATTAATCTTAATTCCATTCCAATGTGCAGTAGCCTTCAGCTTTTCCCCAGCTGTAACACTTCCCCAACATTGCTGCTTTCAGTTAAATAAACAATATGACACATTCTAATGGCTTTAAACAAACTTTATTGTTCCATGTTCCTGGTAGAGCAGGGTTATCTCTCTCTCTCTCTCTCTCTTTAATAGGAAACATTCTTTCTTTGTTGTTATGTCGATTAGGGTATTAACCAGCACTATAACCCTGTTATGGAGAAAGTACATCTTTCCCATGTTATTCTTCAGTTTTCTCTCTTCCCTATTCCACAGTCTGAGTTTTCCCAGAATTTGGGGTAAAAACATTAGCAGGGACTGATGTGGAACATATAGTATGATGTCAATGGGAAATACATGAATTTGGAGTAGGTTGAGGAAGCACTAAGTTGCAGTCCTTGTGCTCTTATTTGTACATGTTTTGAGTCTTCTGAAAGTTGGTGGCATAAAGGAGGTTTTGTCCCAAGAATCGCAAGCTGCTTGAAGTAGGGATAGTAGCATAGGTAGACTACAGGAAACATGGTATTGTTACAACTTACAAGGGGGATTTCCCCTCACCTGGATCTGAAGCTAGCAGGAGTATTCATTACAATTACAGACATAGCAAAGTCCAATTAGCAAAGTTTTATTGAGGTAAATCGAAAACAGGGCATAAGTGACCATTCCCACGTAACTGGTATACATGCAAGTCAACCCGCATGTCAAAACATTGATTTTCTAAAGTTTAACACTTTCCACTAATAAAAACCTTACAGACTAATAAAAACCTTAACCTTAGACTAGCAGATCTGGGCCAAGTGGTTCAGGAAGACCCAACACACACTTGACCTCACACTGGCTTGCAGGCCAGGAAATTAGCCTTCTCATGAGAGGGCCAGTCCATTGGACAAAACAGAAGCACCATATGTTTCAGCTCTCTGTTTGAACACTCATCAGTTAGGCCTTCCAGCTATAGGGGGCCCTGCTGATGTGGCACTCCCAGTACCTCTGGTTAACAACAGAACTCATGTTCCATACCTTCTCCTTTCCACTCAACCCTTCCAGACTTCCAAGGGGTCTAGACTGCTTCAGGTGTCTGAGCAGCTTCAGGCGGGCAGATTAGGAAAGACCGAGGATGAATCCTACATTCAAGGCTAATCAGGCCCAACTGGGCCCGATGTTGTGGTAGATGCAAATCAGCTGCCGCAGTGAACTCTGGGGCAGACACCTGTGGATTCAAGCGGCCCCTGCTAGCCCGGTGACTGTGGACAACAAAACCGATCAAGGGGATGTGTTGTGGGGAGACCAGATTCTTAGAAGGGGTGCTTATATTCTCGGTTCTCAGCAGTTGCTGGGATGAAAAGAAATGTTAGTGAGGTACCCTTCCCCAGGGGTTAAGATGGAACTTTCAACCAGGCCAGGTGGTAAAAGCCCTTTAGCCTGCATGTGTGTCTCTATAGGCAGGCACTCTCATGACAGAGTGGTCCGCTCCGAAGCAGGATCCATCTTCATCGCATAAGAATATCTTGTATTATTTAATCCTGCTCTAGATGGACGGTTCTTCCCATGAGGTTTGGCTGAGACTATTTTCATCCCAGAGGAAGGTGCTGGGCCCCCCTTCCCCTGCCAACAAAAAATAGAACAGAATTACCCCCAAAAAACAAAGGGGCAAATCCTAAATAATCTTAACCTATTCCTAGCAGTCTAATCCTATCCACCTATCCTATCCATCCACACATAACCACTCATACACCAGATAGGGAAGGAGATTTTAGGAGGAGGAAATAATACAAATCCTTGGAGACATGGGGAGGATGGGACGATGCATCTCTTGGCGTACCTGCTGAAGAGTTGAGCAAGCTTGGGGTCCTGGACCTGGGGTCAGGACCGGAGAGAGAGAGATACCTCATTCAACCTCCTTAAATAGTGTCGGAACCATGTGGTTGGAAAGTTCCAGGGGTCCCGGGCCCTCTTGGGGAGGACCAGGAAATAAAGTTGGGGTAAGCAATATATTAATTGTGCCAATCTTTTGCCAGACAGGTGATAAGCTTTTCCTGCCTGGACAATCACCTAGGTGGACTGAAAGGGTGGATTTCTATTTGTTTAGTGCCTGAACAATCCCAGGGGATCGAATCGGTGAATGTACTTCTGAAGGAAGTACATTCCTTCTGAATGCACTACATGCAGGAAGGAATGCATTCAGGTGTGTTGGTGAACTGAGATAGGCAAAGGGATGTCTGATTTATCGGTCTCAGGAAGGCTAAGGAGATTTTAGTACATAATTCAGTTTTGGGGCATCAGCATGACTATGAATACATGAGACCTGTTTCCAGGGTTCTATACGTGATTTTTCTGACCCTTCCTTTTACCATCGTGTTCATGCATCTTTCCCAGACTTCAAAATACACGTCCTCCATGCCAGCACCATGTGTAGGGGTGCAGGGGTGTGTGTGAAAAAAAGGCCACTGCCCATAATAGTATCAGGCTGTACCAAGCGGAAAATAGGACCACGGATAAGCAGGACTGGATTTTGATACTGCATACTAATTACCATGCCCATTCTCCTTACCATGTTTTTCAATTGAGCCCAGAAACAACCAGGCATGCAGTGCTGATCAAAGAGAGTCAGGATATATATTCCCAACGAGCAGCCTCATTCAGTGGCTGAGCAGCTGCATTGTGCACCAGCCGGAGTTTACAAACACTTTTCAGGGGCAGTCCTATGGAGAGAGAGTTATAGTTAGGGGCATAGCTGTAACTGAGCAGATGGGTTCAAAGAACCTGGGCCCTCAAACTCCTGAGGGCCCCTCAACTCCATCCCTTTCTATTTTCTTCATTATCTCGCTCACTCCGAGTGGGCCACCAGGAAGAGGGGTGAATATGGGTCCCCTCTCCCTAACTATGCCCCTGGTTACAGTAATTCAGTCTGGGGGTGAGCAGAGCATGGATCAGCTGGCAACTGGTGCAGCAGCCTACATGGGCAAAAGGTGTGCCTAGTCATCACTGTCATCTGGGCCTCCAACAGAAACCCCGGATGAAAGATCGTTCCCAGACTGCAAATCTGATTCCTCAAAGGGAGTGGGACCCCTTCCAAAACAGGTTGCTTCCCACTCCCAGACTGTTCAGTCCCTAAACCAGCAGTACAACATATGTCAAGATGGAGCTCTGTGGCACCCCATAATAGCTCAAAGGGTAAGCACCAGAGCAGAAAACCCCCATCACCACTTTTGGGGATCTACTATCTGGAAATGTGCAAAAGCTAAGCATTTGTATCCAGTGGCTAGCCCATAGTTTCCGAAGCATGGGAGCTCTTGAGTGAGAGTACAACTATTTTGTTGCTCTCCCTGCACCCCAGAAGCACTCTGTTACAGTGGAAACACATCCCCAGAGGCGCTCTAACCCCCAGAACTGGGCGGGGGCCTCATAGTGGGGGCGATACAGGCACCAGTTTTGCCTAGGTGCACCACTGCACATCCCTGAGCCTCAGGGCCATGTTTCCTCTGTAACAGAGCATTTTCAAGCATGAGGAGAGTGGAGAAATAGTTGCACTCTTGCACTAGAGCGCATGGAGACAAGTGGGGGGGCTAGCACTGCATGTGGTAGTCCCCGCCAACTGGATCTCCATTAGTGGTAGAGCCTTGAGCAGAGCCTGAGATGAGCAGAGCCTGACTCGAGCAAGTTCATATGGGTGAATGCAGTCCAACATGTGCCCCAGCCCTCTAGCCATTTAGGACTTTAAAGGTCAAGCCCAGCACCTCAAATCTCGCCCAGAAGTGGACTGGTAACCAATGAAGCTGCCGCAGGATGGGTGTAACACTCATGAAGCAACTTGCACCCATGAGCATCCTGGCAGCAGCATTCTAAACCAGTTGAACTTTCCGAACCATCTTCAAGGGGAGGCCTGAATCTTATCAGTCAAGGGCTGGTGCAGAGAACTTTTCTCAATACTTTGTCAGATTTCAGTATTTTTCAGTGATGTTTTCTGAGGGACTGGATCATAGTTTTTCATTCCTTTGTCAGGTTTTAGCATTTTTTCATTATTTTTATTTATTTATTTATTTACACTTATATCCTGCTCTTCCTCCGAGGAGCTCAGAGTGGTGCACATGGTTATTTTTATCCTCACAACAACCTTGTGAGGTAGGTTAGGCCGAGAGATACATGACTGGCCCAAAGTCATCCAGTGAGTTTCATAGTTTAATGGGAATTCAAACTAGAGTCTTCCCAGTCCTAGTCCAACACTAAGGTTTTAAGTTTTTCCAGTGCCCATTCACATGTCTGTACTGGGACATGTTTTCCTGATGTTTTATGATGGACAAGACTGAAATTTTTCATTAACTTGTCAGATTCCATTACTGAGGTAAGCTTTTCTGATGGGTGATGTTATAGGATGGACTATACTATTAATTTAACTCTGTCAGATTCCAGTACCAAGGAAAGCTTTTCTGATGGGTAGTAGGGATGTGCACACAACCAGGTGAAGGTGGTTCAACGGCAGAGGGGGTCAGACTTTAAGGGTTGGGGAAGATGCACTTACCCCTCCTTCTGCTCTCCCCCCGCCAGTGCTCCCTTATTCAAGTCTCCTTCGGAGCGGCAGCATACCTCCCTGCCGCCCCATCCCCTCTTTGCCTGGAAGTACCCAGAAGTACCTGGCATGCATGTGCGCGCCAGGCATGTGCACGTGCACATGGCGCTCATCCGCATGCACATTGGGTGGGCACACATGCATGCCAGGTACTTCCGGGTACTTCTAGGCAAATTGGGGACAGGGCGTCAGGGAGGTATGCTGCTGCCCCCCAGGAGACTTGAATAAGGGAGCGCTGGAGGGAGGGGGAGTAGAAAGAGGGGTAAATGCCCTTAAAGTCTGACCCCCCTGCCCTTAAAGTCTGTTCCCCCCACCCCACCTTCTAAATGGCCTCCAAATGGGCAATGTCTTCTGGTAAACTAGATTGTAACTTTTCATTACAATCATTTTTCATTTAATTATCAAAAGGGAGGCTGTGAGCCTGGGAACCAAATCTTTTAAGTACCTAGTAGCAACAGCCCTGGATGCAACCAATTTTGCCTGATGGTGGCAACCATCAAGATGGACTGGCCTCCACTGGAAGGTTTCCAGTCTTCCAAAATACCCCAGCCACTTGGCTCAGTTGCTCAACCCTTTATGCTGTGCTTAGAAAAGGGATAGACTAGTTGTACCAACAAAGAAAATGGAGGCCAAAATAGCTTCATTTCAGAGTGAAGTTTAGGGTTTCATCCATTCACTAACCAGCAAGCTTTACTGATAGGATAGGTCTGTTTTAAAGCATCTGGTCCCTAGTCCAAATATTAAAAGAAGAGGGTGGCATGGAGAAATAATAGGTGCATTAAACTTGCAAATCATGATTTTATCAGTGGGAAGGAAGAAGCAAGACAACACCAAAAGAGCCTGCTTGTCCAATATTCACCACTGTTTCCTGCAAGGAGGCATCTACCTTGAGAATTTCTCTGATGTAAGAATCTTTCTGTTACACTTAGAAAGCATTGTATTCCCCTCCCATCCCCCTGGGGAAGAAAATCCATTTTTATATAGAAGAAGCAGAACATATGGCTACTTTGAGAGGTTGACAACCTGATCATTCAGACCTGGTTCTGTTTGACTTGTAATGAGCGAAGAGGTAAGGAAGCAGCTGCATTACAAGTAGGTTTTGAATATATTTATCTGGGGATCCTGCTTTCTTTCACCATACATTTATAAGCTAACAAAATACTACCAACTATAACAACAGTAAAAACAAGATGGATTCATGTTATATTCTGGAAGGATATTGGCAATTGGAATTTAAATAACCTAGAACAATATAGAAATAACTTTATTGTGGATGTTAGGAACATAGGAAGCTGCCTAGTTTCTAGAAGCTGCCTATTGTTGTAGGAACATAGGAAGCTGCCATATACTGAGTCAGACCACTGGTCCAACTAACTCAGTATTGTCTATACAGACTGGCAGCGGCTTCTCCAAGGGTGCAGGCAGGAATCTCTCTGAGCCCCATCTTGGAAGTGCCAGTGAGGGAACTTGGAACCTTCTGCTCTTCCCAGAGCGGCTTCATCCCCTGAGGGGAAGATCTTACAGTGTTCACACATCAAGTCATATGCAACCAGGGCAAACCCTGCTTAGCTAAGGAGACAAGTCATGCTTGCTACCACAAAACCAGCTCTCCTCTCATGTTGGTTACATGTCCTGCAGCGTAATGCATGCATTGCAGAACCCAGGGGCATAGCAAGGTTAGAGTGGGCCCTGGGACAAAAAGTGAAGATTGGCCCCTGTCCCACAACTTTCTTCTTTAGAGAGGCATGAGGAGAGAGTGGGGGGAACAAGCTATCACCCAGTGTGGCTTCCCTAAGGGACCCACGGGCACTAGTCCCCCCCCCCCGTTCAATTATAGCTATGCCCTTGTTGTGGGGCTCAAACACACGCAACAATGATGCTTCACAAGAGGGCAGTATCATAACTATCTCCTCACAACTGCATGTCACACACTACTTCAGTCAGGAACAATGGAAGACGTGTGTGACATGTGTGTCCAGCTCCTGAGCGAAAAGGCGGGGGGGGGGGATCCCACCGTGACTATGGCAAACATATATAAGAATAATATAAAGCAGCCAAACAGGGAAAATGTATATTGACAGACAATGGTATTTTGTATACCGCCCTTCCAAAATGGCTCAGGGTGGTTTATAATTAAAAACAAACCACTAAAACAATAAAGAGCTAAAACAAAAATTAATAACAATATAACAACAATTAACAATTTAAAAACATTTTAAAACAAGAATTAAACAACTGCAGTAATTTAAACCCTCGAAACCAGGTTAAAATATTAAAACCGATTTAAAAACCTTGGAAAGTCAGGCGAAACAAATACGTTTTAAGGGCTCTTCTGAAGGCTAATAGAGAATTCAAATTACAGATTTCCGCAGGGAGTGCATTCCACAGCCCCGGAGGAGCTATAGAGAAGGCCCGCCTCTGAGTCGCCACCAGACAGGCTGGTAGTAACTGGAGATGAACCTCCTCAGATGATCTTAACGTGCGGTGGAGGTCACGCAGAAGAAGGCGCTCTCTAAGGTAACTCTCTAAGCCTCTAAGCCTTTCAGGGCTTTAAAGGTAATAACCAGGACTTTGTATTTTGCCCAGAAACATATCGGCAGCCAGTGCAATTCTTTCAAAATAGGCGTAATATGGTCTCTCCGGGTTAACTCAGAGACCAATCTGGCTGCCGCATTCTGAACTAATTGAAATTTCTGAACTACGTACAAAAGCAGCCCCCACGTAGAGAGCATTGCAATAGTCAAGCCTGGAGGTTACCAGCTGATGCACCACTGTTTTGAGGTCCTCCTCTTCAAGGAATGGATGCAGCTGTTGAATCAGCCGAAGCCGACAGTAAGCACTCCTGGCCATGATATCCACCTGAGAAACCAGGGTGAGGCCTGGGTCCAGGAGTACTCCCAAGCTGCGCACCTGCTCCTTCTGGGGGAGTGTAACCCCATCCAGCACAGGAAGATCTAACTCACCCCTCAGATTCTGAGCCCCCACAATGAGCACCTCCGTCTTGCTTGGATTCAGCTTCAATTTGTTATCCCTCATCCAGCCCATTACTGCCTGTAGGCAGGCATTTAGAGAATGAGTGCCATTTCCTGAAGAAGGAAGGGAGAAGTAGATTTGGGTGTCATCAGCATACTGATAACACCCAGCACCAAATCTCCTGATGACCTCACCCAGCGGTTTCATGTAGATGTTAATAAGCATTAGTGACAGAATGGAGTCACACTCCTTCTGTCGATTCCCTGGTAAAGGTTATCCATCACGCCGACCAAGGCTGTCTCAACTCCATAGCCCATTCTAAAGCCAGTTTGAAATGGGTCTAGATAATCAGTTTCCTCCAAAACCGCCTGGAGCTGGTTAGCCACCACCCTCTCGATTACCTTGCGCAACCAGGGGAGATTGGAGATTGGCCTATAACTATCCATCACTGGGGGATCCAGGGAAGGCTTCTTAAGAAGAGGTCTAACTATTGCCTCAAACAGGGAGGCACCCTACCCTCCCGCAGTGATGCATTTATGATATTAACTAGGCCATCTCCAACAATCGCTTCGCTAGATTGAAGCAGCCAGGTTGGGCAAAGATCCAGAGAACAAGTGGTAGGCCGTACCGCTCCAAGCAGCTTGTCCACGTCATCAGGAGTCACAGATTGAAACTGATCCAACCTAAAATTGCAAGAGGGATCGGTGGATACCTCCCTCACAGACCCTGCAGAAATAGTGGAGTCCATGTCGGCCCAAATACAGGAGATTTTATCCGCAAAGAACCCACTAAAGGCATCACAGCAGAGGATCTCCGGCAGAAGAAGCAGAAATTATACTCCTCACCACCCGGGATAACTCTGCTGTATGTGAACCCGCAGATGCAATGCGTGCCGACCAAAAACGCTTGTTTGCTGCATGCACTGCCATCACGTAAGTCTTCAAATGGGTTCTATGCTGCATCCTGTCAGATTTGAGCCGAGTTCTCCTCCACTTGCATTCCAGTCGCCTACCAAGCCACTTCATCCCCCGCAACTCCTTGGTGTACCAGGGGGCCATCTTAGAAGCAGGCCTGGAGGGACACTTTGGAGCAATAATATCTACTGCCCTGGTGAGTTCTCTATTCTAGGTTCCCACCAGGGCATTGACAGAATCACCGGCTGCACCAACATCGAAACCCTCCAAGGCCTTTTGGAAACCTACTGGGTCCAGCAGCCTTTTTGGGCGGACCATCCTAATAGGTCCATCACCCCTGCAAGGGTGGGTTGTGACCGTGATACCTAACCAGGTAGTGGTTCATCCATGACAATGGGGTAACCACCGAATCCCCCACCCACGGAACACCCCCCTGATCCAAACAGAAGACCAAATCCAGTGAGTGGCCGGCAACATGAGTTGGTTCAAACATTAATTGGGATAGGCCCATAGTTGTCATGGCTACTATGAACTCCTGAGCTGCACCAGACAAGCCAGTCCCAAAGTGGATATTGAAGTCCCCCAGCACCAAAAGCCTGGGAGACTCCAGCACCAACTCCACGACCAGCTCTGTCAGTTCAGTTAGTGAGTCAGTTGGGCAGCGGGGTGGACGGTACACCAACAGAATCCCAGTCTATCCCTAGTTCCCAGCCTCAGAAATACACACTCAGTATAAGTCAACTGTCTCACAGGGGCCCTGGGTAAGGGAGATACTATTTTTATGGACCACAGCCACTCCACCCCCGCCCACTTCCCCTAACCTGCTCCACAACAGAGTAACCTGGAGGGAGAAGCTGAGCCCACACTGGGCCACTCGCCTCCCCCAACCAGGTCTCAGTTCTACATGCCAGGTCAGCTCCCTCATCTATGATCAAATCATGGACAATTTCGATCTTATTTTGAACTGACCTGGCATTACAAAGGAGCAAGGCCAGGCTCTGTGGGTAGTTGGTGCTGCTCCCCAAGGCCTGAGAGTTGTCAGAACAGTTGGAAGTAGAAATAGTTACTAAATTACTAATTTCTCTTCCCCTGTAACGGCCAGCTGTTCTGCCAGCGCCAATCCTTCTATTCCCCACCACTACAGCAATAGCCGCCCCAAGGCTGCCAGACGCACCCCCTGCATCATCCCCCTCAGGAGAGCCCAAACACATCTCATCAACTAGGCCTGGCACAACACAGGGCAATAAAAACAGCCCTTTGACCTGAAAACCCACCCACCCACGATACAACCATCCCCCAGCCCTCAGTCCCACCCCCGAACGCACGGCCCCAAAGGCCGGCCCCCTTTGGCCCCGTCTTCAGCACTTTATGAGCCTCTAAAACTTCCCAGCAGCCCTTTCTGCCACAAAGGACTGCTGGCTGACAAAGGTGTTAAGTGTCAAGGCTTTTCTGAAGGCAGCAGGCTGGCAGGCAGCTCCTCGTCCGGGCAAGATGGAAAAAACAAAACTCCGAGGAGCCAGATGTAAAGTCCAAGCAGGGGGAGGGGAGGAGAGAGGAGGGGGGAAATGACAGTCAGACCCTCAAAGCTTCTCCTCCTCTTATATGGCACCATAAAAACAAAACAAAATACAAATGTGCATTTCTAGTTTGACACTAGAGGAGAGCAAGAGAGGGTGGAGAGAGTGTACACGGAGAGGCTGTTTGTGAGAGACAAGCAGTGATAGTTGATGAGTTGTGTCATCTCATATGCCAAGGGAGCAGATGAAAACCATCTGCTTTTTAGCAGCTCTTCTCTAATTTGCGGCGGGGGGGGGGGGGGAGTGGGGGATAACACAAGCTTGGAATGAACTGATATCTGGATTTATTGCCAGCATCTGACCCACAATGGGGACTTTTTCTTCATAAATTTATGATCTTATGTCTCATCATGTCATGACATCATCCAGCATGATGAATTTTAGACAAGATGCACTGACATCTTGTTGGGAGCCAGGAGAAGGCACCCTTGCAGCACTGGGTCAGCTCCCCCCAACCCCTTGTTTTTGAGAATCACTCGGCACATCTGCCATAGATAAGAGCCAAAGGAAGCAGCCTCCCTCCCAGGCTGTACTACATCTAAGTGAAGTTTTATGCAGCATTTGCTATTGTGTCTTCATGCTCCACCCTAAATCTGGACTTTTTCTTGCAAGGCAGCCAAACCTATTTGGGATCATAAGAATGATTTATGTTGTTTTCCTTCTGGCAGCCGAGTGTAACCCTTCTGAGACTGGGAGGGAATCTGAAACACCACATTTCCATCACATACTAAAGAACTTGGAATCAGAAGGGCAATGGCTGAAACATTTGACACATTCCCTAGTTAGGATAAAGTGTAGGCCAAGCTGGGACACATGAAGGTCCCAGAGGCTAGCAAACAGATGAGCAGCTCTGAGGTGGCCAAGGAAAGTTTTCTGTCGTTTGTCTGAGCCTTAAAATGAGATGTCAAGTAAATACAAAGAAAATTTATGGAACAATGAATGATGAAGAATTTGAAATGTGCAACATATGACAAATGCCTGACAGAAACTGTGGGCCAGTCTATTTACTTACCATATAAACACGCCGCCACTTGAAGCCCTGTCTCTATCACTGCTGTATTCCATAGTGCCAGTAAAAACATCCTACTTCCTTATTCTATGGAACATCTCCATCCCAGCATCTCACACTTTGGGAGGACTTGAAGCAGCTACTGTGGAGAGGCTCTCATGACAAAGTAGTAGGATATCTTCATAGTACTACACTGGCCTGGTTCATACAGACATTCAAATCTAGGTTTAATGTGGGTTGCCAGTATTAGTGTGATTGTGTGAACCCACACCAAGGTGGGAATCTCAGATTCATCTTGAGCCATAAACCACCTTGGCATGGGTCCACACAATCATATTAATGTCTTCTTTAAATATATCAGAAACAGGATACTTGCCAGGGAAGCGGTTGGTCTATTAGATGATGAGGGAGTGTAAGAGATTATTAAGGAGGATATGGAGATACCAGAGAAGCGAAATGAGTTCTTTGCATCTGTCTTCACAGTAGGCACGGTGGCCACTTTTTTCCTGGCAGCCATTTAAAAAAAAATGGCCATAGGGAAAAAATGGCTGCCACGCATGTGCAAATGGTCCCTGAGAGGCCCTAGGCCAGGCTTCCCCAAACTGCGGCCCTCCAGATGTTGCTGAACTACAACTCCCAGCATCCCTAGACACAATTTTATGTGGCTGGAAGTTGTAGTTCAGCAACATCTGGAGGGCCGCAGTTTGGGGAAGCCTGCCCTAGGCCATGCCAGGCCTCACAGAGGCCATTTAAGCATGTGCTGTGGCCTCTAAAATGGCCACCGTGCCAGTATACGGAGTTCATAAAGGATTATTACAATGGGCCACGGTGGCGATTTAAGAGGCTAGTGGGGGGAGGGGGAACCTTTGCCCACACACACACACACACACACACACAGACACACGGCCTTTAGGAAGCTCCCCGAAGGGGCAACAGGTAAATAATTTTTTTCTTTTAAAAAAACTTTTAAATCCGTGAAGCCCCACCAGACCAGACTGAACTGGGGGGAGGGTTCGAGGGGTGCCGGATCGAACGGGCCCAGTCAGATTTGGGTGCCGTTCGCACCCGAACCGAACTGGGCCAGCCAGTTCCGTGCACACCCCTACTACAACACCTGAGAATTTTTAGTTTAGAAAAAAGACAACTGAGGGGAGACATGATAGAAGTCTATAAAATCATGCATGGTATGGAGAAAGTTGATATATAGAGAAAAAATTCCCTCTCTCATAACACTAGAACCAAGGGTCATCCCATGAAACTGATTGCCAAGAAATTTAGGACGGACAAAAGGAAGCACTTTTGTGACAGCCACCAGCCTGGATGGTTTTAAAAAGAGTTTAGATACATTCATAGAGGACAAGTCTATCAGTGGCCACTGCTTCAGTGGCTATAGGCCACCTTCAGCCTAAGAGGCAAGATGCCTCTAAATACCAAATACTCCTGCTGTTGCAGGGGAGCAACAGCAGGAGAGAGGTCATGCCCTCAGCTCTTGCCTATGAACTTCCCAGAAGCATCTGGTAAGCCACTGTGTGAAACAGGATGCTGGAATAGATGGGGCTTGGGCCTGACCCAGCAGGCCCAAGGCCTTATGAAGCCACATTAAACCTAGATTTGAACGACTGTTTGAACCAGGCCACTATGTTTCAGGCAAATGTTCTTGTGCAATAAGTGTAATGCATTAGTTTTCAAACTGTTAATCAGAAAATTACCCTTATAGATCTTCCCCTGAAATGTGCAGTAGCAGAGGAGAACTCGATGTGTTCTCAAACATACTTATATCACAAGGCTGCAACTATACCAAGCAGGCTTGGCTAACACCACATCATGGGTTTCATATGTCAGCTCGCAGCAGGGCTGTGCCACTGAGGGGGCCCCCACCACTCCCCTCCTGTCCTTCCTCTGAGGGGCCCACCACCACTCCCCTCCTGCCCTTCCTCTCACTTGCCCTCACCACTGCCACCTGCCAACCCTGTTGCTTGCTAACCAGCTGGTGCAATGGCAGGGGGCTGAATGGCCTCTCGTCAACAAGAGAGGGAAAAGGCCATTCAGCCTCATCACTGCATGAGCTAGCTGGGAAATAGTGGGTGCATATGCACCCTGATGCTGACCACATAGCATGTTGGCATCACGTCAGCCAGGAATTGAAACTGGAACCTTCTGAATACAAAGTATGTGCTCAACCACGGAGCCATGGCCCCCTCCTAAATATGGAAAGTTCCCTCAAGTTGAGAGGTTTTCAATCCACTCATGTACCATGTAGTTCAAACTTGATATATTAGAAGGTTGGGTTACATGATCAGTTATTAAGAGGACCACTTCTCTTATTTAATTCATTACTAACCCCATTTTCAGTTCAGATAATTTTAAGGTGGCTTATTTATTTTGCAGATATGTGATGCATGCTACCCACATCTGAACTGCATATGGATGGAAATGTCTTGCAAGAATGGGCATTACATTTTCCTGACAATATGAAGGATTCAAAACTCCATAAGGAGCTCATTTGAGCTCTCAGGTCTAAGAGGAAGCGAAATGTACAAAATTCATCTGCACAAGACTTTTTATGGATCATTGTTATGTCTCACCAAAGACAGAGGTCAGTGTGGTGTACATAGTGTTATTGCATTTTATTCTCACAACCGTCTATGAGGTAGGGAAGATATGAGGGACTCTGACTCAGCCCTGGAATAAATAGGCCTCATTCTAACTAATGTGGTAAACCTGTCACTGGCCAGCTGAGACTGTAAGTGGGGATTCACATGACTGAGTGGTCCTCGATACAAAAAAATAAATAATTCCTCCACATAGAAAACTAGCTAGTCTTCTCCCTGACATGCTAGTTTTTGATGTGCAAGGGATATGTTTTTTAAAGAAGAGTGTTGAATTATGTGAGCTCCAAATTACAGGCTGAAAGCATACTTCAGCCTTAACACAGGCTTACCATCTCTGTGAGATTTGGTCAGGGACTTGCTCAAGGCCAGCCAGTGGGCTTCATAGAGAGGCAGGCTTATCAATCAAGGTTTTTTAAGCCCAAGTCAAAGACTCTACCCACTGCTACAGTGGTATTAGATGGAAAATATAAGAAAATACCTTATACAGCTCAGTTATGCCCTTGTGGTATCGGAGCAATTGAAATAAATCCACATGTTTTACTTTATTGTTTGTTTTATAAGGGTATTTGCAATAGTTTTATTTCTCCACTTTCAGTAAATTATCCCGGCCATACTGATATGTTTTATCTTCAGCATTTGTTGTCTGATTGCAATTATTCAGTTTCCTTAAAAGTGGCTAAGTTTTGTTTTGTAGCCTGTAAAATTTGTAAAGAGTTGCTTGCTTGATGTAATTTCCTCCCACCGCCACCACCTTCTCCCACTTCGTTATATATGATTATTGTATGGTGATTATTTAGTTGGTCGATGACCATAATGAAAGAATCTGAAAATCTGATCGACCCACTTTACCACATGGCTCCACATTTTCTCAAAAAGAGATTAATTTCCAGCCATATCATTCTAAGATTGCTTCTTTTTAAAATCTTTGTAAATCTTTCCAAGGTGGAACTTGTTGCGTTGAGATATGCTCACTATCATATTATAAGAAGCACATGTGGAATTAGGTAAATCAACTAAGGGAATGCCAAAACAAAAATGAATTTTCAATTACGAACTCTTTAAGGAAATACCATTTCCATGTGAGTAGTCTGGGGAAAAAGAGAAGTGACTATAAAATATTTCCTGGACTGGACAAGTATCCTGGCATTGAAATCCACAAAGAGGAGATTGCATGTACGTCTATCTTATATATTATTATATTTTTATTTATTACATTTCTAGACTGCCCCATCCAAAGGCTCTGGGTGGTGTACAACAAATTTTAAAAAGTGTAAAAACAAACACCATTTTAAAACACATTGCTTAAAACAATGTAAAAATTTTAGAACAATTCAGAGCCATTTAAAACCAATTAAAATACTTGAAAACAATTTTAAAACCTTGGAAGGCCAGAGCAAAGTAGTAAGTTTTTAGGGCTCTTTTAAAAGCCAACAATGAGACTAAATTACGGATATCTGCTGGGAGTGCATTCCATAGGCCAGGAGCAGCTATAGAGAAGGCGTGGCTGCAAGTCACCACTAGACATACCGGTGGTAACTGGAGACGGACCTCCTCAGATTACCTCAACATGTGATGGGGATCATACAGAAGAAGGCACTCTAATGTAGCCTAGACCCAAGCCATTCAGGGCTTTAAAGGTAATAACCAGCACTTTGTATTTTTCCCAGAAACATATCCTAACCCCTGCTAACTTGGCAAAGAGGCACCTTTTAATGTGGAGATTTTCTTTATTTAGCTGGGGGAGAGTAACTGGCCCTTTCTACCCCCAGCACAGTACCTCCAGTGACTGTTGCTGGTGTCTATCTTATGTTTCTTTTAGATTGTGAGCCCTTTGGGGACAGGGAGCCATCTTATTTATTTATTATTTCTCTGTGTAAACCGCCCTGAGCCATATTTGGAAGGGCGGTATAGAAATAGAATAAATAATTAATATCTGCAGCCAGTGCAACTGTTTTAAACGGGCATAACATGGTCTCTCCGGGTTACCCCAGAGACCAATCTGGCTGCCGCATTTTGAACTAACTGAAGTTTGCAAACTATGTACAAAGACAGCCCCATGTAGAATGCATGGCAATAGTCAAGCCTAGAGGTTACCAGCTGCTGCACCACTGTTTTGAGGTCCTCCTCTTCAAGGAATGGATGCAGCTGTTGAATCAGCCGAAGCCGACAGTAAGCACTCCTGGCCATGGCCTCCACCTGAGAAACCAGGGTGAGGCCTGGGTCCAGTAGTACTCCCAAGCTGCGCACCTGCTCCTTCTGGGGGAGTGTAACCCCATCCAGCACAGAGAGATCTAACTCATCCCTCAGATTCTGAGCCCCTACAATGAGCACCTCCGTCTTGCTTGGATTCAGTTTCAATTTGTTATCCCTCATCTAGCCCATTACTGCCCATAGGCAGGCATTTAGGGAGTGAATCAGTGTTCCCTGTAAGAGGGATTCCCAGATGTTTTTGACTACAACTCCCAGCATCCCCAGCTGCAATGGTCTTTGGCTGGGGATTGTGGGAGTTGTAGTCAACAACATCTAGGAATCCCTCTTACAGGGAACACTGGAGTGAATGCTATTTCGTGATGATTATGATTTGGAGAAATAGATTTGGGTGTCATCAGCATACTGATAACACCCTACACCAAATCTCCTGATGACCTCACCCAGCAGTTTCATGTAGATGTTAAAAAGCATTGGTGGCAGAATGGAGCCCTGAGGGACTCCATATAATAGCTTCCATTTCAAAGAGCAACCATCACCAAGCTCCACCATCTGGAATCTGCCTGAGAGATAGGAGCGGAACCACTGCAAAGCAGTGCCTCCTATCCCCAACTCCCCCAGGCGATTCAGAAGGATACCATGGTTGATGGTATCAAACGCCACTGAGAGATCCAAAAGAACCAATAGAGTCACACACACCCTGCCAATTCCTTGGTAAAGGTCATCCATCAGGCCGACCAAGGCCGTCTCAATCCCACAGCCTGCTCTAAAACCAGTCTGAAATGGATCTAAATATTCGGTTTCCTCCAAAACTGCCTGGAGCTGGCTAGCCAGCACTCTCTCAGTCACCTTGCCCAACCAAGGGAGACTGGAGACCAGCCTATAACTATCCATCACTGAGGGATCTAGGGCAGGCTTCTAAAGAAGTGGTCTAATCATTGCCTCCTTCAACTCTGATGAACATGAACCTGCAGAAGCAATGCGTGCAGACCAGAATGGGGTTTTCCCCACATGCAACACTGCTGCATGAATCTTCAAATGGGCTCTATGTTGTGTCCTATCAATTTTGAGATGGGTTCTCCTCCACTTGGCTCCAGTCGCCTCCCTTGCTGCTTCAGACGCCGCAACTTCCCTTTATACCAAGGGGCTACATTTAAAGCAGGTCATAAGGGGTGATCATGTCTACTGCCCTGGTGAGCTCCCTGTTCCAGGTTCCAACTAGGGCATCAATAGAATCACTGGCAGGACCAACATTACAACCCTCCAAGGCTTTTTGGAATCCTACTGGGTCCAGCAGCCGTCTCGGGTGAACCATCTTAATAGGTCCTATACCCCTGAACGGCTGGGTTGTCGCTGTGAAACCAACCTTAACCAGGTAGTGGTCTGCCCATGACAATCGGGAAACCACAGGATCGAAACCACAGGATCCCACACCCATGGAACACCCCCCCCCCTGCCAATCCAAACAAAAGACCAAATAAAATGCGTGGCCGGCAACATGAGTTGGTCCTGAAACTAGTTGGGATAGGCCCATAGTTGTACTATGGGGTAGATGGTATAGGCCATAGTTGTACAAAGTTGTACTATGGTACTATTGTCTGGTACTATGAGCCATACCAGACAAGTCAGCCTCACAATGGATATTGAAGTCCCTCAGCACTAAAAGTCTGGGTGATTCCAACACCAGCTCCAGACAGTACACCAACAGAATTCCCAATCTATCCCTAGTTCCCAGCCTCAGAAATATACACTCAATATAAGTCCATTGTCTCACAGGGGCCCTTGCAAAGGGGATGGTATTCCTATGGACCACAGCCACTCCACACACACACACGCCCACTTCCACTAGCCTGCTCCACAACACTGTAGCCTGGTGGGAGAAGCTGGGCCCAAATGGGGCCACTAGCCTCCCCCATCCAGGTCTCAGTTAGACAAGCCTCATCCATGATCCCTCATCCATGATGCTCCCTCATCCATGATCAAGTAATGGATAATTTCGGTCTTATTCTGAATTGACCTGGCATTGCAGAGGAGCAAAGCTAGGTTCTGTGGGTAGCTGGAACTGCTCCCCGAAACCATAGAGCTACCAGGGCAGCTGGAAGTGGAAACAGTAACTAAATCAGTGTTTCTCAACCTTTTTGGAGTCAAGGACTGCAAAATTCTTCGTGCGGAGTTTCAAGGACCGCTACATTCTTTGTGCGCAGTTTCCCGGATGACCTGTTAGTAAAGGGGTTTCAAGTTTATCTATTAGTACTATACTACAGGCGTGCACAACTCAAATGACCTGGTGGGCCAAAACTGACCGTGACTTGGCTCCTGGGGGCCGAGGTCAATTTTTAGGGTGCTGATTATTAAAGGAACACTTAATATCAATCAATTAATTAAATCAAATTAAAGTGAAATTAATTAAAATGAATTTAATCAAAATTTAACTTTTGAAGTTCTAGAAGGCCAAGATTAATTTGAATTAAAATAAAATAAATTGAATTAATTAAAATTTCTAATAAAATAAATACAATAAAATCTGTACAAAATCCCTGCCCTTTGCCATAAGCCCCCCCCCCCCTTTATGCATAGTCAAATCAGCTTTCCTTTGACTGGCTGGAACGCAATAGTCATCTTGAAAAACTGCCCCTCTCATTGGATGGCTCCTAAAGCGCATGCAAATGAAGAGCCTCCCCTCTTCTCTCCCCCATGTGTATTACTGTGATGAGAATTTTCAGACATTAACTTTACATGTCTCTGACTATAAGCAAATAGTTCCAAGCCCCCACCCCTTTGTATTTATCATGGGGCAAGATTCTGCAGTTCCAGCTTTGAGCTAAAGAGAGTGCTGAGTCTTCTTGGATCTGTTCTGGGCAGAGGAAGGGAGGAGGGAGGGAAAGGAAGCAAGAAAGGCTTTGGAGGCACGGACCGGCACTCAACTCTTTGCGGACCGGCACCGGTCCCCGGACCGGCTGTTGAGAAACAGTGAACTAAATTACTGGTTTCCCTTCCCCTGCAACGGCCAGCTGCTCTGCCAACACCAATTCTTCTATTCTCCACCACAACAGTAATAGCTGCCCCAGAGCTCCCAGACACACACTCCACATCACCCTGCCTAACTAAGAGAACCCAAACACATGACAGCAAAAGGCCTGGCACAACCCAATAAAAGGAGGACGAACAAACATTAACTGAAACCCCCAATCCCACTTTGATATAACCTTCCCCCAAACCCCAGTCCACACCAAAGGCACAGCATCAAAGGCCAGCCACCTGCAGACAGTTGATCAGCCGGTGTGCCTTTTTCCTATTTATGCTCCCAAGGGCTGCAGAAATCTTCCTTCTCATGAGAGACCTCTTGTTCTCAGGGACAGGTGAAACAAGGCAAGCCCTCAGGTAGAAGGCACAGGTGGAATAGGAAAGCAATCTGGCTGCAAACAAGTTGATTCTTCGGAAGGTCTGGGGCTGCAAAAACAAACCTCCTTGGCTGCGTCAGGAATGTGCAGGGATATCTTGGTATCTCGTTGGCTCAACATTCAATATTGCGGGTTGGGATTCACAAAGGAGTTGTGTGCAGCAGCACTGGGGACTATTTCCATGCAGTATGCAACTAGCAAAGCCAGGGAAGACAACTGCCTGAGACTTCAGATAGCCACAACCAGTCAAAGTAGACAGTTCCGGGTTAGACTGGGCAATGGTCTGAGGCAATAGTATAAGGCAGTTTTATGCATCCATATGCAAAGGTATTTCTGCACTATTATATCTAATAGAGACAGGGGTGTACCAAGGTTAGAGTGGGCCCGGAGATGAGATTTTAAAATGGGCCCTTCACTGCCTTCCTCTCCTTCTCCTGGCCCTGTGTCTCTGCTGGGTGCTTTCCAGTTAGCTACTCAACAGCAGCAAAATGCTTCCGTTCAGGCAAATCGCATTCAAAACATAAATAGCAAAGCATCCAGAAGGGGGAGCAGTCTCATGAAAACTAACAACCTGGGGGGAAATCAAATTTTATATGCCAGATATACGATGTTATAGCACTACATTGCAGCGATGAAATTTGAAACAAGGCGCTGGAAATATGAACAGCACCCTGCTGTCAATGTAGAGGCTGCGGTGTGGTAGCACACTTCAGAGATTCGTCATGACCCCATTGCAGGGTCTAATCTGGAAAGTGCCCTGCAGAAGAACATTAAGGACATGTGTAATATAATGTAGCAGATTAGAGGGCAATGCATGCTTGCTACCAAAGGACCAGCTCTGTTCCCCTTCTGTGGGTTCCGAAGGCAGTTTCTGTTCCAAGCTTAACCATTTTTGTCAGGGCTGTAGCATGATGGGATTTAAAAAAAAAAAAAACACCTATATTTTTCATTTGGAAAAGGCAGGTGAAGGGATATCCAGGCAGACCAGTTTGAAATTAGCAAAGAATCAGGAAGGATGCTAGGCTAGCTCTTCCACTCTTCCCCAACCCTCAAGTATTGTCAGCCATTCTGGGAGCAAGGAACATTTTTTTGAAAACTTCTTTGGTTGAAAAACAATTGAATATATTTTCAACAAACACGGCACCATCAAAGAACCAATCAATAAACGCCCAGCCAGCACCCGCTCTTTCCTTTCCACAGAGAGGAGAACGACTCATTGCAAGTTGGAAGAAGATCACTTCACATGGGTCATCAGGACTTAGAGGGAAGAACCCAATCATTTAAAATCTCTTTTTTAAAGTTATAAATAGCTCAGGCATAAACAATCTCTCTCATTCTCTCTCTCTCTCTCTCTCTCTCCCCATAAATGTGGGAAGCGGGGGCGGAGGGATCACAAAGCCTTTCTGCTGCTGCTACAGCCGCTCTCCTCCGCTCAGAATGGCAAAAGGGAAATTGGGCGTCACAGAGAACCTGCTTGGAGGGACAACTGCAGCTCACACTCCTGGCTACAGGACTGGAGAAAGGGCAAGGACTGGCCTTGGGGGGCCCTCAGAGGGCCCCTCAGAGGCTGTGGGCCAGGAGACATTCATCTCCTGAGTCCCTTTGCCTCATTTTGTCTCATTAACTTTGTCTCTAGCCCATGGATAGAGATATTTTGTAAACGTAAGAAATCTCAGTGCATATGTTGCTTTGTAGGGAACCTGATTTGTTTCGGGGGGGGGGGGATCCCTTTTAGCTTATGCCTCAGTTTGTGACCCCAGGATTTACAAGATATTATTCAGTTTTAGCAGATAATTGCATCTGTGACAGGGAACTTCTGGCTAAGCATCTGACCCAAATATAGCTTCCTAATCAAAGACACAAAGGCTTCTTTTACCCTTAAGGTCTGGCTTATTTCCATCTCCCTCCCAGGTCAATAAACATGGTGAATATAAACACTGAGTTTCTTCCAAAAAAGAAAAAAGGGGAAATAGCATTGCAGTGACTGCAAAAAGGTCTATTTCTACTCATGCATCTTTTACGGCTGCATAGAAAACAAATGTATGTAGCCTCCCATCAGCATTGTTGTTGTTTCCTTAGAAATTAGCTTTGCATTATAAATTAGCTGCACCACAGACAAATAATATGACTTCGATTACATTACATGGGCTGCTAAAGCAGCAGGGGCGGTATAATAAATCCTGTGTCAAGTCATCGAATTCCCTGCATTCTTTGACTTCCCAGTCTGTGTCAAATGTCAGATTTCTTGCTGCAGTGACACAAGTAAGATCTGAACCCACTGAGTTACGTGGGCTTTAACTGTTAAGGCGACATTCTTACCTCTGAACAACAAGGCTGATAATCCATGACTGATTTTGTCTGACATAAATCTGACTTGCTCCACGGTATCTCATTTGAATCTGTATTGGAGTCTTTGTGCCATACATGTGACTGGAATCAAACACTTGCTTTTCTTAGGAACTGTGATCAATATTTATACGATATTAATATTTATGTGCACAATATTGCATTTGCAGTGTTTTTGCAACCTCTCTCTTGCTTATCCTCACAACAACCCACTGAAGTATATTATTAGCAGACAGAGTGGTGGCTAAGCACACGAGCTATGCGCCCAGGATTCCCAAGCTCTCAGCTCAGCCATGAACATAGTCGCCTGATGCTGCAATCCTACACACACTTCCTTGGGAGCAAGTCCCACTGAAAAAAGGGTTGCACTGTTAAGACAGGATCCTACCCTTCCTCACATCTGTAGCAATACTGTCTCCCCTTACATCAGGGTTTCTCAATGTGTGGGTCCCCAGATGTTATTGGACTTCAACTCCCATAATCCTCAGCCCCAGGGGCCTTTGGTTGGGAATTATGGGAGCTGAAGTCCAATTACATCTGGGGACCCACACGTTGAGAAACCCTGCCTTACATGGTTGTTTTATGAATTACAAAGATAACGTATGTGAAAGTGGTTTGAACCCTTCAGGAAAGTGCTATATAGATAGTAATTTTACAGGTGCAGAAAGGGGAGGATGAAACTCAAGTGTTCTGCCTGAGGTCACATAGGAGGCAATCAATGAGCTGAGATCTCCAGAGTCCAAGTGCACATACTCAAGATCAATTAGCATAGATTACCCCTTCATGCCCTTTAGTTTAGCCCTCCTGGTCAAACTGCTGCCCAGACCCACAACCCTCTCACAGGGGACTGTTGAAGTAACCAGAGAAGGACATGTCTGCAGCAAATTGCTGCACTGAGGAAAGACTGGCAGAAGAATAGGTGTTTTCCACCAATTAACCTGAAGCTAATAGATGAGTGTATATGCAGAAGTACAGAATCAACACGCAGAGCATTGTGGGATACATGGAGGCTGGGACACGTTGTCCTGGCCTCTGGAGTGCCGCGCTGCCTGACATAGGACTGCTCATCTGGGAGCATGGTCCACGCTCCCAGTAACGTTCAAGGGATCATCTGGGGGGAAGATAAGGTTGTTTTGCAGCCTTCCCCACCCACCCCCCATCTGCCTGCCCTCCTGGACAGTTGTATGAACACCCTCACCGAATAGTCCACTGAATAATGACATCTTATTCCTTGTATGACTGATGTGAGCTGACCCTGCGATTTCAACTCTCCAAGAATCCAGCCACTCTAGGAAAGTGCCCAGGGGGGTGAGAGTTGGGGCTGAAATAAAATAGGAATGCTGATGCAGTTTCTTCAGATCCTTCTCTTGCATTCTCCTTGCAGAAAAAGAATAGTTGGCAGTCTTATACCAGGTAACCTTACCTGAAATTGTGGTCAGGAAGGCCATATTCCTCTTCTCCTCCTGTGTTCATTTGCTCATTCAGGAAAAGCAATCAAGAAGGACTTAATTTACTATGTCACCTTCATTTCAGGAGGCTTAAGAAGCAACAAATAAGGCCTGTGGATTTAGTCCAAGGATTTTGTCCAGCTGTGACCAAGAGAACACATCTGCAGGGGAACGAACTGCCCATTTGCTTTCTGAAATGTCAAGGAAATCCAAGAAGAGTACAGAAGTTTTGTAAACCCGCTGCTAGAGTTGATTAACGTAATTGACTGACATTGCTTCAGTACTGTACCACATTTTAAAACACACTTCACTCAAAGGAAATGAACACATAAACGGGGCCAACTACACTTCACGAAGTTTAGCCCTGCATTTTTTAAAGTTAAATAGCATCTATGAGGTGGGAGTGGGGGAATCAAGACTGGGACCACAGTACATGGGGAAAGGGTATTTAACCCTTTCCCCATGAGCCATGGTCTGGACAAAGGTTGTGCCCCCCAAGCTATTATTATACCCAACTTCCAATTTAATAACAGCAAGAGGATGAATCAGATTGGGATTAGAGCACTAGGGAAGTGAGGGATTAACCATTTCCCCCTTGCCACTAAAAGGTCTCCCCAGAAGCCACTATTTGAAACTGGTAGTAGTTGTAGTAGTTTTTCTAACAGGATAAATAGCAGTTTCCAGGGATCATTTCAAATTGGGAAAACAACACAACATAAATGGTTAAACCCCTGCTCCCTGTGCTCTAGACTCAATCCAATTCCTCACTGTACAGCCACCTTTATCTTTTGTTTTTTAAAGTGAGAGCTCCATTAACTGATCTTCTACTATGTTGTCTAATTATACCCTAACACTGACATCTTGACTAGTTTCTCTGCCACATAACCTCCCCCCCCCCCCGAAAGCAACCTATTTCATAGATTATGGACAATTATAAATGTTGATATATTTAAATGAACCAACCTGTAGAAATAAGTCAAAGATGAGGTATCTGCTAAAAATGTATTATCTTTTTGTTATAGACTTTGACTTCCAAAATCTCACAAGGCTAAACTCCCACTGTAGTTTATGACACAAACAACACTATGGGAAGAGTAAGCCCAAAATAAACCCAAACAAGTCACTAAGGCCATTCTTACCACCAACCCTACCTGGGCTAACACTGCCCAACCTGGGTAGGGCTAGTTGTGAGAACCACTGGGATCCCGCTCCTGATCCCAGTGCTCCTCCACCACGTAGTCTGAGTTTTGTACCCAGGCTAAAAGTGAGGTAGGACAGTGTAGGTGCACCCTCCTTCCTCACCACCCAGTTGTATGAAAACTCAGGCTGCTGGAAGCCAATAGAGCCATGGGGAAGGAGTAGCCAGGCAGCACAGTGCTCCCCCAATGCACCACACTCCTCATGTGGTGCATTGTGGGATCCTGGAGGATGCAGCCTCCTTCCTCCCCACACCCCCACGCTGCATCGGGTTAGGGTTAGGGTTTGGACACACTGCACGGTGGAGCCCGGAAGTGGCAAGGATTGCATGAGGAAAGACAGGTAAGCTCCTGCCAACCCCCAGCTCTCCCCAGCCTCAGCAGTTGTGGTTGTGATAATCTGATCTCTAATTGGTGGCTGGTCACAAGGGACACATTCCCAATGAGAATGTGCTTCCTTTCAGAAGTGAAGTATTCTACAGGATGGCTAGCCATCTAATATGTTAATTAGATAGCAATGGGGTATCAGATAATCGGGTTGGCACTGTAGTCTTACAGCCAAGGCTTCCAAAGTGATTTGTTGGCCAGTCTGCAAATAAAATATTAGGATAGTTCTGGTTACTGCATTTTGGAAAATGACTTAGCGGAAAGAAAGAGAGAACGGCAATTGCAACAGGGAAGGTGACTCTATCTATGAAGTGGGGCTAAAAAGGAGGACATCTCCACTTAGACAAAAGGCCCACTGCATTCCAAGGTCCCAGTCAATATGGCCTGGCCACTCAATATCAGGAGCGGAGGGCAAATTTTGTCCAAATTTTAAGAGTGCCCCCATTTATTTTTCCGCACGGATGGCAACCATTCACTTATATAGAAGAAAGTAATAGGGTGCACTGGGAGACACCACAGATGGAGGCTAAACATGGCCCTGGTGACCTTCGTAACAGAGAATCAAACTGCTCATATTTGCATAAGTGCAACTAGACTTCACTTCATGTTCATCCTAGAGTGTGACTTAGTGTTGGAAATTTGCTCAGAGAGAGAGAGAGAGTGAGTGAGTGAGAGAGAGAGAGAGAGCGCAAGCATATACTATGTATAACAGGCTACATTTGAGGGCTTAAGTTGCTTTGTAGAGCTGGGGAGACATGATTCACACCAAAGACAGATCGCCCTGTGTATGTTCTAGGGTATCTAATATCTCGTGCTCAGCCAACCCTAGACTGTGTACATGTAGTCTCTCTTGAGCAATTTGTGAACCTTGTATGAACAAGTCTTGAGAGCTATAATCTGAAATATCAAAGGTGAGAAGACATAAAGATGGCCCATTATCTGCCCCTGCAAGATATTAATGCAGCACCACCACCCTATTAAGACGCCAAGCAATTCCAGTTCCAATTAGGCACAAAGCACAACTATGGCATGATTAATAGTTGGACCAGCCAGCCAAAAGAGGGGGTGGATTAGCCATCACTTTGCAACCTTCCTATCAAGACTGGGTACTATTAGAAAAGGTGACGTACTCTTACTTCAGATATGCTTCCTGGTACTACCCTTCATCTTACTCAGTGAAAGAACAGTAAAGTTAAGCAACACATTAAGGACTATTCTCACGAGCAGTCTAACCCAGGCTAGTGCAGCCTAGCCTGGATTAAGCTACTCGTGTGGAGTGCTGGGTTCAAAGCCAATCCTGGCGCTGCCACCGCACCTCAACGGACTTTTTACCTCAGCCTTTAGCCAGGCATAAAGGTGCAAGTGCTCTCTTTGCCCCAGCGCCAGGGTCATGTGTATGCTCAGGCTGCATGCAACCCGAGCATACACAGAGTCGGGCGCCCAGAGCCCCCAATGCACCGGGAAAACGAGTCCAGAGAACCTGGCTGCCCAGAGCAGCATAAATTGTGTGGTTGTACAGTGGTACACCAAAGAGGCTGAAGATCATCTGGGCAGTATGGTAGGTCCATCCCTGCCTCCCCACCCCTATTTTGATTGTGTGTATAGCCTTACAGTATGCAGTATGCATGTCACTCAGTCCCTTCGCCCAAGGCACTCTGGTGGAGTTTAATGCTCTCATTAGGATCGTGAGGATCTTAAATATGTATCTTAAACATGTAAGTTCCTAGACCTAATGACTACAGAGATCAATTCGAAAATAGGATGACAGTTGTGGAGGAACCATAGATCAGTGGTAGATCATATGCCTCACATGAAGAAGTTCTCAGGTTCCTTTCTAGTTGAAAAGATCTCAGGCTGGGGAAAGTCATTGCTTGAAACCAAGGTGAGCCAGGGCCAAGTGGAGTGGACTACTGTGCTAAATGAACCAATCATCTGACTCAGCATAAATCAGTTTCATATACTCATTGTGATGGTCCTCAAAAGCTCAAAAACAAAAAGTGGTTTTTAACAACAACCACCACCAACAACAACCCTAAAAACCCTATTAGTTGCGCTGAAATATCATTCTGCTTGTATGCAGTATTAGCACTATCAGGCTTGTTTTTATTATCTCAATAATCACTCTTGTTGCAGCAGGAGTGTATCAATCTAATTCAGCTTTTACATTTGAGAACAAAACAAATATTTCATTATTGGACCTCAGCTGATATGAGTTTCATGGAACTATCACTGGAAACTGCAGGAGAAGCACCACAGCAATGCAGAAGATCTGTTCCATCATGTCCATCAGGTTCACACCCACATTATAGAAATTAGGCTAATAATATTTAATTTTTTGTCAGCTATGCAAAGTAGCAATGATCCATGAAACACTTCCCTGCTCCCACCCTGTGACTAAGCAAGTTACACAGTGCTAGGCAAAGGCACCTTGCAGATGTCACCTCCTGGAAATATGGACAAAATGTTGGTCTGCTATATACTCCACAAGGAACAGAAGGAAGAAAAGACAAATGCTTTCAGATAAGAAGACTGGCTAGTTTGTGTCAATTAAAGCTTCATTGATCCCTGTATCATATTTCCTGCAGCAGCCAGAGCTGTTAGCTTTCAGAAGAAATGTCTGAGTACTAACAAAGTCATGAAGTAATCACTTCTTGCTCACTCACTGCTCCCGGGAACCTCTTACTTACCTACTCCTTGCAAAGTCACTGGCAAAAAAGGGAGAAACTTACATCACAAGAAGCTTTGTGCCTGTAGCAGCCCTGCCAAAGAAGGCAGGGTGGGAAAGGGGAAAGGAGAACAAAAAGAGCCAGAGGGAGACAATGCTGGTGCCAACAAATGGAAGCCTTGGAGCACCTTCCAGATATAGCACAAAGCCCAACACTCAGGCCTGCAAGCTTACGCAAGCTGGCATGGAGAAGTGCCCTGGCATTGGGCAACTAGAACCAGCTGGGTTGTGGTATTCTGTCAAGCAGTCCTTTATGATTTGCTGAGCAGAAGTTTGTCCCAATGGGGATCCTGTAGAAAATGTGAGGGGTGGAGTCAGAAAGGGAAGGGAAGGGAAGGAGAAGGAGAAAACAAGAGTTGTTTCTGGAATAAAGCCTTAGTTAAACAAACATGAGATTTCTTTGTATTTACGAAGGAAACAGCTATAAAATATTTTGCGACAAGGTTTTAAACCAGCTATGTGTGTGAGCTTGCAAAGCTTGTGAAAGTTCCTGCATCTTCCTCTCATTGCATTGCTGGGCCTACATTCCTGAACGGCTGCCTTCTCCTATTGCTGCTGCTGGTGGTTTCTCCAGCTTCCTGACCTGCACAACCCCTGAAGGTACTTCCCCCTCTGTTGTTCACTGGATGCCCACTGCAGCATGGTTCAAATCCAACCACCACCATTTTTCTTGTCCACCCCAGGAGAACCTGCTCTTCCCTGGATACAATGGAGGCCCTATTTCTGCAATTACCTCCTCACTATACAGACCCCTGAGTTTGATCTAGCAAAGCAGAAGACTATATTGCTTCACGGTCTGGGCTCTGAAGGCCAAAAATATATATACCAACATGCCCTTTCCTATCAACTTGGAAGGGGACACTTGCCAACCCTTATGAAGCTGCTCTTCAAGCCTTAGATGATCGTTTCAACCCTACTTTGAATGTGATTGTTGAATATTACAAGTTCTGTTCTAGTTTCCAACTGCCTGCCTGAATTTTTGAAATATATGTCACAGCATTGCGTGCCTTGAGTGTATCCTGCAAGTTTGCCAACTTTACTGATGATCAGGGATCCGTTTGTTATGAAAACAAACCGCATGAAAAACTGCTCCTGGAGCAGAAACGTACCCTGGATAAAGTTATAGTGATGGCTAGGAGGATTGGAAATGCTCTTCACTGTGCCAAATCACGCTCTTTGGTACCCCAAAAACAAATTCCTGAAATCCAGGCTGTTCAGTCCAAATACTTCCAATCTAAGTCTTCTCATATGGCACTGCCCCAGAAAGTGGCGGGACAGCCTGTTTGGTCATCTGCAGGGAAGTAAGTGCAAAAAGCCTTCCTCCCTCAAGTCCTTTTTCACTGATCGTGAGAAAGGGCTCAGAGAGTTGAAATCAAATACAGTCAGGTTTATTTAGGGTTTAGGGGTACAGAAGAGAAATTTTGATTAATAAACAATACAATGTTAACAAATAAAACCAACAGGGCTAATAATATCAACTGAGGCTCATGAAGAGGTGTATTAGCTTGAAGTCCGAATTAAATGCACTCAAGGCTGACCAGAGAAACAGTCTTAGAAAGCAGGTTTAGACTGAAAGAGCAGAAAGAGAGGGGCTGAAGAGAGTTCAGAGCAGAGATTAATATACCTAGTTCCTTCTGATGGTGTGTTTGCACACTTGTTGCTTGGCCGATATCAAGGGCCCTCTCTCTCCAGGGACAAGCAGGGAGGTATGATGTAAGAGCGGGGACCCTGTGGTGCCCGTGGGTGAGGAAACCAGAAGACATCCAAAGGAGGCCTGATTTCAGGAGACCAGTCTCTCGATGCAGTCAAGCATGCTGCACAGATTGAGCCTGGGGAAAGGGGCAATCTGGAGGCAAAAAGTGGGATGGATACAAGAGTCAAGGCACAGCAGGATGGTATAGCTGGTGCCCAAACATGTGCACACGGAGCAGGTGAATCCAGATAAGAGACATACACTTGATTGTGTCTCTGATACAAATTGGCCACATCTTGCCCTGGGGCCAAATGCTGACCACATCTTTCTGCTGAAAAGGGTGACATCCGTGATGGACAAAAGAATACATTTTGTCCTGTTCCAATTTCAGTGGGTGTGCTCTAAAAGCACAATGGAGTGAATAGGTTTGAGAAACCTGTGTGCATTAGGGCTTATCTCATGGCCAGGAAGATCTTGGTAGATGATTGGAATGTTTTAGTGCACTTCCTGAGCCTCGAGTCACCCATTAGAGAAATTAGCCTGTAACACTTTCTCTATTCTATTCTGTGAAGACGATAAGCTCAAAAGCTAATCCAATGTGCCAACATGGAGGGGAATATTTGGGCATTCCTGTTAGAAGAGCAGCACTTAATTAACTCATGTCTACTTCAGCTTCCTCACCTGTGCTGGAATCAGAGAGAACAGAGGAATAATTATCTTTCGGTCGCAGGCTATGCTTAATCTGGAGTTACCTTTCCCTATGCTATCTGCCAGACGATATACCCTCGTGAGTTAGCTCGTATAAGCAAATGGTGAGCCCATGATCCCTTGAGTTCAGAGAGATTAAAATGGAAACTTCAAGCCTGTAGCTCCAAGTCATGTGTAGGGGTGCTTCTGGGAGCTCCCAACAGGCTATTTTCATAACAATGCCTCTGGGAGACCCATAAGCAAGAGCTGAGGGGAAGTCCTCTCTCCTGCTATTGCTCTCTCCTGCTGTTGCTTCCCAAAGAGAGGACATGTTTTGTGAAATGACTGGAGCAAAATATTTTTCCATTTTAGATGCCTCCTTGGGCTTTTGGCAAATTCCATTAGATAAAAAATGTTCTAGACTATGCACTTTTAATACATGTTTCGGGAAATATTGTTTCTGCAGGCTCCCATTTGGTCTTAAATCGGCCCCTGAAATATTTCATAGGACATTCCAGCAAATCTTTGATGGGGCAGCTGGGGTCAAGGTGTATCTTGATGACATTCTGGTATGGGGCAGAACTGAAATGGAACATAATAGGCATTTCCAGTAGGCCCTAGAGAGAACTCGAGCAGCTGGACTCAAACTAAACAAGCAGAAATGCAAATTTGGAGTCCAAGAAATCCCCCTTCCCCTGGCCTGCATTGTCGATGCTGTCACCACCAGCCACCTGTAGTCACCACTGCCAGCCACCTCCTGGCTCTGCCTACCCTCCTGGGTGTGCACGCGCTCCTGATGCGCCACATGCATGCCTTCCTTCTATCAATCAACTCCTTCTATCGACCAGCCCAGTTGATGGAAGGATGGACAGAGCTTGGTGAGCTGCCGAAGGAGGCAGCTAGCAGGGCACACCCCTGCTCACCCAGTTCTGCCTTTCCTCTTTCCATTGGCTGTAGTTCCAACTGATGGAAGGAGAGCATGAACTTTCATGAGCTTTTTGATCAAGGGTCTAAACCATTGCCAATACTGCAGCACGATGATAATGTTTGTATGTTCAGGAGTGACTCTTGGACTAAGCCAGCACATCTGGTGCACAAGGTGGCTCCCCGGTCATATGATATTCTGACTAATGACCGATGATTATATTGCTGTAACATACAACATTTGCTCTTTCTTCCTGAGTCCTAGCTGGAGACTCAGCAAGGACTTCAGCAAGAAACTCAGACTGCTGTACCTCAAAATGACCTTTATGACTAACCGGCAGAGGTGCAAACAACTAAGAAACATTCCAGAGGAATGTTCCAGAAGAAATGTTCCAGAGGAATGCAACTTTCCAGAGGAACCAAAAACAGTTCTACCAGAGGCATATCTAGGGAAAATAGCGCCTAGGGCAAGCACTGAAATTGCGCCCCCGTCCAAACATCT
The DNA here is from genome assembly GCF_027244095.1 of Hemicordylus capensis. Classification (NCBI taxonomy): domain Eukaryota; kingdom Metazoa; phylum Chordata; class Lepidosauria; order Squamata; family Cordylidae; genus Hemicordylus; species Hemicordylus capensis. The sequence goes on from NC_069658.1 coordinate 386,062,865, forward strand.
GACACCCATCTTTCAGATAACTTTACCATAATATCAGCTGAAAAATACCATTCATCTTTTACTATTTCAAAAACTATTTAGCCGTGGACATAGCCAGACCAAAATATGCTGGGAAACTACAAATTTCAGTATGCTGGGGCTCATGAAATACCCAAATACTATGTGGAGGTGTACTTGGAAAACTAAACAGAAGTGCTTGTCTAATTCTCTACTATGCATTGTAGCATCACTATTACATACGTTTTAAAAATAAATGGAGAATTTGACTTTTCCCAGATACTCTGAAAATAATTAAAGGATATGCAGAGTAAACTGTGTCACTGCTTGGAATATATTCTAGTATTTCAGAAAGACAATTAAAATGAGAGAAAGAGAGCAAGAAACTCCCAGTGGGCCTTAATACTAAGGATTTCACACAGACTCACCATTAATAGCCATATTATTAAGACATCACATTTAACTCATCACAAGAAGCAAAGTAAGAGCAAATGAATACAATCCTAGCTCATAAGTTTCAGCTCAGTATTCACAAGCCCTGTTTCTCTGTACATAGTGACAAACTGAATATGTGTACAGTGACATTCTATTAAAAAAATATTTTTTTGAAAAAATTACCTTTAGCCCCTTTGGGGGGCTTCCTAAAGGCCATGGCAGGGTCTGCAAAGGTTCCCCTTCCCCCTGCTGGCCTCGCAGGGACCATTTGAGTATGTCCGGTGGCCATTTTTTAAAATAGTTTTTTTTTTTTTTAATGGCCACTGAAAACAAAATCACTGCTGTGCATGCTCAAATGACCTCTGCGAGGCCTGGCATGGCCTAGGGCCTCACAGAGGCCATTAGAGCATGTACAGTGGCCATTTTGTTTTCAGCAGCCATTTTAAAACATTTTTCAATTTTTAAAAATGGCACCCCCCCTTCAAGTGGCACCTGGGCCACATGCCCTGCCTGCCCAATGCTAGATACGCCCCTGAGTTTTACATAGATCCACTAGACTGCGTAGAGCTGCAGAAAGACTCATTAAGCAATGCTGAGGCTGTGTCACCTGCTTATCAGTGTGTTTGTGTGTAGGAGGGAGTATATATCTCCACCACCCCCTCCTTTTTTTAAAGTGGGGGAGGATGTGGGAATAGTACAGTGTCCCTTTCAAGACGGAGGACATATGAACATTTGAGGTACAAGTGGGAACCAATTTGGACCAAATTTGGTACAGTTGTAGGGACATATAGGGACTCCTCAAACACATAGTCTGTGATGATGTAATCAACCCTAATTCAAGATGGCAGACACATGAACCTTTGAGACACAAGAGGGCTAACTTGCGAACTGCCTAACTGAATTGGACGAAGTTTAGTCCAGTTATAGGGATAGTGAAAGGAAAGTAGGCAGATCAGTTCTTACTAGAACAACTTGTTATGACTATGACTTCCTCTTCTGTGCGACATTCTTCTGCACTCCTTTATACCTTATATAAGCTCTTGCTTTTTTTTCTGCCAGATCTCCCTTCAGCAGTTCTCTGCTTTGGTCTGTTCTATCAGATTCCTTAAACTCTTGTAAATATAATTATGGCCACTCCTTTCTGTATTTAAATCACATAAACGTCTCAACTGTTTCCCTTTGGCATTGATTGACATCATCCCTGCCCTGCTTCTAGTGTCTTGATGTCAGACCTATATCTTTCCCTGTTTGCTGCTAAACCCATCTCTGTATTCTAGCACAGTACTTTATATTGCTGAGCAGCCTACATTAAATTGCTTGTAGCAGTACTGCTAACGCCCCCTAAAAGATCAGTTTCGTATTCTGGGAGTGCTTCTGGATCCCAAACTCTCCCTGATTTATTATTATTTATTAATAATAATAATAATAATTTGATTTCTATACCGCCCTTCCAAAAATGGCTCAGGGCGGTTTACACAGAGAAATAATAAATAAAATGGATCCCTGTCCCCAAAGGGCTCACAATCTAAAAAGCAACATCAGATAGACTCCAGCAACAGTAACTGGAGATACTGTGCTGGGGTGGATAGGGCCAGTTACTCTCCCCCTGCTAAATGAAGAGAATCACCACGTTAAAAGATGCCTCTTTGCCATGTTAGTAGTGGTGTGCACGGAACCACGTAGGCACGATCCGGCTCTGGGGGGGGTTTTCTAGCTTTAAGGGCGGGGGGTAGTACTTACCCCTCCTGCCGCTCTTCCCCCTCCAGCGCTGCATTAAAGGTGAAGTTTTGGGGGCGGCAGCATTCCGTGTAACGTGTGCGGTGCGCGCGCGCACAGCAGCGATGAACATGCACGCCGCGACGCACGCATGCGTCCTGGTATTTTAAACAACTTCCAGGCAACGACGGGGGCAGGGGCAGCAGGGAGTAACGCTGCCGCCCCCAAAACTTCACCTTTAACTGCAGCGCCGGAGGGGGAAGAGCGGCGGGAGGGGTAAGTACTACCCCCCCCCGCCCTTAAAGCTAGAACCGGCCCCAGTGCCGGACTGCCGCACCAGCCAGGTTCCAAACAGGTTTGGAGGCCTCTAACATGGCCTCCAGACTGGTTCGTGCACACCACTACAAGTTAGCAGGGGAAGTTTATCAGGTTGAGGCTGTGGCCAGGAGTGCTTTTTATCAGCTTCAGTGGATGCACCAGATACGTCCATTTCTGGAGACAAATGACCTAACAGTGGTACATATGCTGGTAACCTCTAGGCTTGACTACTGTAATGCACTCTACGTGGGGCTGCCTTTGTACATAGTTCAGAAACTACAATTGATACAGCATGCGGCAACCAGACTGGTCTCTGGGTTTATCCGAAGGGACCATATAACACCAATTCTAAAAGAACTGCACTGGCTGCCAATATGTTTTTAAACGAAATACAAAGTGCTGGTTATTACCTATAAAGCTCTTAATGGCTTAGGTCCAGGGTACTTAAGAGAGCACCTTCTCTGTTGTGAACCCTGACGCCTATTAAGATCATGTGAAGAGGTCCGGTTACAGTTGCCACCAACTCGTTTGGTGGCAACTAGGGACCAGGCCTTCTCTGTGGCTGCCCCAGGGCTTTGGATTGCACTCCCTGCAAAAAAAAGAACATATCCTTCTCTGTTTAAGAGGACCCTGAAGATGTTGTTTAAGAGGACCCTTCTCTGTTTTTAAGAGGACCCTGAAGATGTACCTATTTTCCCTGGCTTTTAACTGAAATCTTTTTTTTATTATTTTAATGTGATTTTTATCTGTTTTGTGGATTTTAATTGTTTTATATTATGTTTTAATCTGTATACCACCTAGAGATTTCTATATTAGGCAGTATAGAAAATGGATGGATGGATGGATATGTTCTTTGCAACTTTTTGCTTTAATATATCAGTATCTGAAACGGATTCTAGTTCTGGCATGTAGTGATTCCTCATGGACAAAAGCAAATTGTTGCATGGGAATTGGCTCTTATTAAAACGAACACCTGTAACTTTTTATGTAGTTTTGGAAATCACACATCTGTCACTCTTGCTTATGTCCAACTGCCAAACCTCTATGATGAGGTGGGCAAGAGATAGACCATGGTCCACCAGTGGATCATTGGCTATTTTCCTGTGGGTTAACTGGTATCTGCTGGTGGACCATGGCCTACCTTCTGCCTACCCCATATTTATAAATTTAAAATGTATCGTTGGATATATCTCCTGCAGTGACCATTCCACCTAGTCATGATGTAACTTCATTAAGTAACATGAAAGAGTTAGTGCCTGAATATGCTTAGTTTCCTCTTCCCTCCTTATTCCCCCTCCCACTTTAGTGTCATGACTCTTAGATGGGATGCCATTGTTTTCAACAGTAGGCCACTGAGTACTTTGGAACTCAAGATATTTTATCAACGTAGAAAGACGGGCTATCAACATTGTAAATAGCACAATCCAAAATTAGCCCACCCTTGCTCTAAGGCAGGTTTGGGCTGCCTTCTGATAAGCACAATAGCAAAGGTCTACAATGGTAGATGAATTCACAGGGAAAAAGTTGTTGTATAACTTTTTGACTTTATTCCGTTTTAATACCGAAGCCACCTTTGCAACTTCCTCATACTCAAAACAGATCTTGTCTCATTCCCTGATTGTTCTTTATCTTATTCAGCAATGCCTGAGCATCTTTGCTTCGATGCTTATTCAGCAAAGCAATATTGCTGCAAGGCTGATTGTTTGAGGTCCAAGTCAAGTGTAAAGAGGAGGCAGAGCTTTCCCAGTGCTTGACCATTGGACAGTTCATACTTGCATTTAGAATGTGTGAACTGATTTAGAATGCATACAAGAGAGGTTTCTGGTCAGCAAAGAAGAGAGAAAAACCATCTTTGCTACCCTCACCATTGTTAGCATATGCTGTTCCCATTTTTAAACTCTGACTGACAAGTTGAGTTGATGTTTTTTACATTTTTCTGAAGAAATGCAAATACACCTTGGTCCAAACTGGTTTAACTTTGTTTGACTCAGCATTTAACTGGAGAGACCTGTTTTGTGCATTGGCTGCCAGGAGCTGGCACATCCCACCTACCCACCCACCTCCTTCCCCTGGCACTTTTATTGCAACTGTCAACAGACATGACTGCACAAGAAAGCCGGTGCTTCTGACTCTGAGAAGCATATGAACATCTCCCATTTATTGGCTCCGTTCCACTAGTACATAGTCCTGGTATGCTTTTTTTTTTTTTTTGTATACAACACTATGGGGCTATTCTCACAGTTAACAAAAATCGGGCTAGGAGAGCTTAGCCCGATTTTTGTTAATCATAAGAACCACCGGGCTCAGCTGCGAGCCCGGTGGTTCTAGAGCAGGTAACCTGCTTGAGAACCCCTGGTCAAAAACCAGGTTTGCGGAGCAAGTGCTCCGCAACCCTGGGTTTTAGTATCGTGAGTAGCTGCGGTGTGGCTTTGTGCCACGCCTACTTACAAGTAGACCCCCGGAGGGGAGGTGAAAAGCCGCCTCCCGTCTCCGGGGGTCTCCCCAGTATGCCCTGCGCGCTTGCTTAGCCCGCTCTCCCCGCTCACTGCCCCAAACCGGGTCTCACGAATCGTGAGACCCGGCTCAAAGAGTGTTACAGTTGTTCAAATTTATATTCGGTTCCAAATATATTATGATAAAGTCCTTCTTTTTATGACTGTATTAATGGAGCAAAAGCTCCTGGGCCAGTCAGAAGCAGGAAATCCTTTCTCATGTAGGTCTTAGTGCCCAGTGGGGAAAACCTTTCTTTCCCATTAATTAACATTGTGGAGACACACAGAATGTCTGACCATCTCTAGGTATGAACTGGATAGCAGCATAAATAACTATGTTCATGATGGCCATGAATTTTACTTTAAGGAAACATCTTAGATATAATTGCCATAGACCCACTGGACGATATGGCACAACAACCCTTCAAGGGTAAGCTTGGTTTCTTCCAGCTGAACTGTTCCATGTGACTTTGTCCTCACTGCGAGAGACATTGTGGCCTGGTCCACAATATTATTTGAATCTAGGTTTAATGTAGGTTATTGACAATAATATGATTGTATGAATGCACATCATGCTGGTTTAAGGCCTGAGATGAATCTAAGATCCCTGCCTTGACATGGGTTCACACAATCTAACTTGCCCATAGCTCTTTTTGAAAGTGGTACAAGAATAATTTGAGTCTTGTCCCAAACTGAGAGTAATGGATTGGTTTTACTTCTGCCTTGCTCTGTAGACAACTTTGACACAGATTCATTGTCTATCTAGCTCAGTACTGGTTACACGGACTAGCAGCAGCTCTCCAAGATTTTAGGCAGAAGTCTCCCAGCCCTACCTGCAGATGGTGGGGAATGGGCCAGGGACTTTTTATGTAAACAAGCATGCAGCTGCTCTTCCACTGAGTTAAGGCCCATCTCCTAGGAGAATATCTTACAGCACTCCTGTAAGTCCTCTGATAATGGAAACGCCTGCCATCACACTAACATCATTCTCCTCTTCAGATGAATGCTGTAATCATGAGTGGAATGGTAGGGGGCGCGAGGGGGGTTATTGATAAGCTGGGGGCAGGACTTCCATACCCACTTTGGGTGGCATTTATGAGTACACCGCCGTTTTACAATAACTGTTGGAAGAGGGCTCTTGTTGGAACCCAACTGCTCCAGGGGTTCTCAAACTCGGGTCCCAGATGTTGGACTACAACTTCCACCACCCCGAGCCACAATGGGAGTTGTAGTCCAACATCTGGAGACTGTAGTTTGAGAACCCCTGAATCACTCCACCTTTTAGGTTCTCCCTTTTAGGTCTTTACTAGCCTTTACAGTCTGGAATTCTACATATCCACACACTTGATGTTTTAGACACAGGTCTCTTCCTGATCTTCTAGTTTTGCTATGACTCTTGTATACATCTCTCATTTCCCTAAATGAAACTGGGTGGCTCCAGCAAGGCCTGGAAATCAAAGGGATAACTTGGTGCCCTGATTCATCCATTTGTTTTAGGGCATGTTACATCATTAGATATATTGCTCCAACCCTGACTTGCCCAGTAATTAAAGTTACTATCGGTGGTGTGTATTTCTCTCAATGTATTTTTCATGTCTGCAGTCTCAAGTATTTTGCAACCAGCCTTTCACAGAACATAGAATGCTCCAGTTCTTGGCTGCTATGGCCTCATCCTGTCTCACACTAGAAAACTCAGACTTTTAGAATCATGAGGCACTTTACTATTATCTAATTTTGCAGGTAGCTCATTCAGCTAAAAAACAGCAACAATGCCACACTGAGGATGCACCAGCCTCAGATGTTCAGACAACCTCCTCTTTCTCTCCACTGCAACAAACAAACATATGATATTTGTTTTTGTATAAGAGACATCTTGTGATTCCTTATATCTGCCTGTGAGGCACAAACATCCAGTTTAGTAGATTCCCTGTTCAAAAGTACAACTCAATAGACACAGATTCTGTAACATAGAATTCCATAGAAGAGTCACCTCACACTTGTATAGGACCCCATAAGTTCCAGGAAGCTTCATAAAATTAACAGCATCTAGTTTTGACAAACTGATCTGGCTCCTCTACATAGGAAGATCAGCCTGAGGCCCTTTTTATACTGCTCCTTGTAGGTTCCTATGAATGCAAGTGCTATGACAGAACCGGTTATCCATGTAGATTTTCCAAGGATAAATCTGATGCCCAATCCCTGTCCATCTCAGGGACTCGCTTGATTAAACAATATCACTACTACGTGCTGTTGGGATTACTGCATAGGCAGTTCCCTAGAACATCAAATATTGTGTTGGCTTTGAGCCTTTTGTAGGTTAAAACAAATGACATCACACGGAGCCTGGGAATGGGGCTGTAGTTCAATGGTAGAGCATCTGCTTTGTATGCAGAAGGTCTCAGGTTCAACCTCTGGCATCTCCAGACAGGGCTAGGAAAGACTCCTACCCAGAACCTTGGAGAGCTGCTGCTAGTCAGTGTAGTCATTAATGAGCTAGGTGGACCAAGGATCTGACTGGGTGTAAGGCAGCTTCCCATGTTCCTAAGGCAAGGGCTTTAAAATGTTAGAAACCAGTTCACCCCTCTGTCATGTATTCATATGCATGAAACATTATTTGCACACATTGTGTGCCAACTCTCTTTTTTACAGATGTGTCTTCATCCCCTTGATCTTTCACTGCAACAACATGCCCTGGACAAAGCATGTGATTTGAAGAGCAAATTCATCAAGCTGCACTTGCACCCATGTTGTGAAGAGGTTCACAGTTTTTGTGGTACATCCCATGACTCTATGCAATCTTGAGATGTAGATGCTAGGGAATCCTTTCCAAACAGGCGATAAAACCAGTTTTTCATGGTAATAGGTCCAAGAAACACCAACTTCTATCTTTTTATTGCAATGCTAAAAATATTTGCAGAAAGGAAGTCTGGAAGTTACCACACATCAGTCGCAGCCTTAGTTCCACTTGCACAAAAAGCTCTTAGTGTGGGTAGCAAGAGGGATAGCCCGACAGCGGCATAATTTCTGATTTTGCCTGGTTTATTTCTCACATCTATATTGCATACTTCTTCCCAGGGGTTCAGGGAAGCATATATGGAGATTATTCCATTTTATCATCACAACTCTGTCAGGAAGGTTAGGATGAAAAAAAGCAGCTGGCCCCTATGAGGTCCATGACTGAGCAAGGATTCAAACTCAGGTTGGCCTCATCCAAATCCAAAACGTCGCCCACACCACATTGATTTAATTTTGTGCTGTGTTAGCAAGCATAATACATTAGACAAAAATGCATGGCATCAAGTACTTAAGAGTGACATTGCAAAGGATTCCATTTGTCCATTCATCTCCATTGTGTTTCATAGATCTATGTTTGGATCAGTTGAAATCACCACCTCCCACTTTTAATCTTTTCCCATCAAATGGAGTTATCAACTGAGGCGGGGGGAATCAGCTGACCTGCTTAGTATGCAGGAATCAGCAGATTAGGTTTTTCATAGCATGGAGCTAATCATGAAGATGTATAGTAATGGCAGTAGATCACATTTCCAATAAAGGGACAGCTACCATTCAATAGGTGAGAACTGTACCATCAGTCCAAAAGTGGAAGGTGTTATCTTGGTAGCAAGAGTACTGCAGGAGACCTGCATCTCTACCAGTATGTGACTTTCACTGACTTCACGGTACATATCTCACTTGCTGCTACTCAGCAACCAGTGACTAAATAGGCCAAGGAGTAATTCAAGATAGATAGCATAATCCCCAGCTGGTAGCAGTAGCTTCCAGTTGGATCTTAGGGAAGTCATCAGTTTCTCCTTTTGCAAATGTGTCTTAGCTCCTGTCTGAGATGGCATGGGCAGACTGTATCAGCTGCTCAACTTAAGATAAAAAGTGGACCCACCCACAAAAGCTGGCCCAACCTCCTCAATGCTTGCTCTTGAAGAAAAGTGTATGCTGTCTTGAATCACAGCATTGCCCCTTCCATCAGGGGCGTAACAAGGCTGGAGTGGGCCCAGAGACAAAATTTTAAAATGGGCCTCTCGCTGATACACACACACACACTTCATGTGTGACTTGCTTCTGGGGGGGCCCTCGAGGCATGGGGGGGCCCTTGAGGCGTGGGGGCCCCCAGGCAGCCGCCTCCCCCTGCCTAATAGTAGTTACGCCCCTGCCTCCCATCACTTCAAGGGGGAAGGAATGGTTCGGAATAGTTCAGTGGATTTGCCATTGTGCAGCTACCGGGATCACACCTGATCCTGGCGGTTCACACAAGCATGCAAAACTGGGCTGGGTTCCCTTAGCCCGGTTTTGCACGCTCGTGTGAATAGCCTCCCTGTCTTTGAGCTTGTGTTGATTGAGTACAGCCAATTTTGAGGATTTTTCTTTGTGGCCAAGTCTGTGGCACAGAAAGCACAGGGACATGTATGTACATAATCAAACACCAGAACTCTACCACTCCCAGCCATTTAGTAGCCCCATACTTCCAGCACATTAACAGCACTGACTGGTTAACTGCTTCTTCAGAAAAGGGGTGCTGTGTCCGTCCTCTTCCTGACCATGCATTGTAGGAAATCCTGCCAGCATTTCCTACAAAGCATGGACAGAAAGAGGAATGACACACCACAGTAGGGCTAGTCTGGCGATACAGTACAGCAGGTCTGGTGACACTTTGCTGTTGAATAGGACACTCTCCTCGCCATGGAATCCTTAAACAAAGTAGGATCTCATCTGTCTGGCAGCAAACTGATTCCTAATCTCTGAAAACTTTGCTACAAGACTACAGGATATTGAATCCTTTGCTGTAATGCATACAACAGGTCCTTTTTGGCTGAGGTCAGAATATGTCCTAAGTATCATACCAGGGCTTTGCAGGGAAACTAGTCCATCTATAGCTCTTTGCTAAACAAAATCAACAGCAGTCGCTACAGTACACACAAACTCATAATGATATGCTCCTAAATTACCCCTAGGGAATGAAATTTGCCACACCCTTAATATTCCAGTTCAGGGCATGCACACACAAGTATACTAGTCCAGACAGCCCATTCAACTGCTACAATACAGTCTCCAGACTCCTCATCAGAGAGCTAATAGGGCATCTCACTTAGTTTTTCTCTGAAGTATTATGGTGGAAACCATGTTGAATTTGTTTCTGGCAAAAAACAAACAAACCCTCTCTTCTTTGATCTTAAGATTCTCAGTTAAAATGCTGTCTGTGTCTTCAGGGGAATTTTCATAGTTTAAAGTGGTCACACAGGGATGAAATTACAGTCTGTGCATTCTACAAGCCTTTACCCCAAACTGAAAACACTTGGAGCCCGTTCACACAGTCACATTTTCCTACAAATTTCCTACTTATTTTCAGCCATGCACAAGTCCACAACTACATGAAGAAACATTGGTATGAGCCAAGCTGTATACAGATAATGTAGCAGCAGTTTCTGCAACCACAGCAGCACTTTTCACCACAATGTTCCTTTTTTGGTCAGATTTAGTGTTTTGAATCCAGCCAGCACACTTTTTTTATTGCTTGAAATTCATCAACTAAAACTGTACATTGTAACAATATTTGGTTCCTTTAAAAAAAAAGAATTCTTGATTAAAATTTAACAAGAGAAATGTGATTGTGTTTGGCAGCCTTTCAGAATTTGCGTTTCAAATTTTCAAGCTTTGACTATGTGCAGATTTCTGTTTGAGAGAAAAAGGAGCATTTGCAGGAAGGCCCCTTTCTTCCACTCCCAGGTAAACCAATGCACTCACATATGCTGAACACCATGGTTTCCAGTTCAGCATCATCAAATCTATTTTCACTGATCCAAGTCTGTGCTTGTTATAAACTCACACCCTTAAACATATTATGGTCTTAAGCCAAGTACGTAGGTAGAAGATAATGTAATTGGACAAAAGGTCAGAGTGCAGCATCACTGACCATGCATTCAAGATCAAGACACTCATACTCCCTCTTAAAAATATCCACACATATAAACTGGGCTGTAGATTAAATTACTGTTCAGATAGTTCCTCCCTCACACAGCCTATAATTTTTTTATGTGTGCACCTGCCGCTACTGTGAGGCATGTAGTAATGCATGTCAGCAATTTTAAAACTTCACACACAAAAGAGAACTTGCTGTGTAGCAAAGCACAAGATATAAGCGAGGACAAAGACCTCAGGGACATTTCTGGCAGCAGATATGCAGCTGCCAGTTGAGTGTGCAGCGTGTTTGGCAACATCAGAAGGGAAGCAAGTTTCTAACCAAGGTTTATAGGATAAAGAAAGCAGCCAGAATCTCCCAAGTCACATAGATGTACTGGGATGGAAGAAAATATTAGCTTATTTGGGAAGTGGGTGTATACACACACACACACACACACACACACACACAAAGACTCTACACACAAGCAGTGCATGATCAGTTATGCAGCCCTGGATGGCCGCCCACACAACTACCAGCTCCGTCATGGAGCCAGTGGGGGCTGTGAGGAATTGGGGACCACCCGATCTCCGGAAGTCCCAGGATGCCCCGTACACGTGCGCGGAGCATTCTGGGGAGACCTCCCCAAGGCCAGGAGGCTTGTTGTAGCCTCCTAGTTTGGTCTACTCGTGTTGCCACATGCCACGGCAGCACACGATTAAAAAAAAAACCCCAAGGTTATTAGACGAGGTTAAGGGGAGGGAGAATTAGGCAGGCTAGCTGCCATGTTCCGACGAGCACTAGAAAGCAGGCTAGGCTCCATTAGCCCACTTTCTAGTGATTGTGGGAATAGGCTGTGTGTGTGTGTGTGTGTGTGTGTGTGTGTGTGTGTGTGTGTGTGTATACAACATATATAAAGAATGGTGTGTGTGTGTGTGTAAATATTATAAATAAAAACTAGGGAAGACATCTTTCCCAATTAATAAATAAATTTGTGGGGTGGAGGGACAAATTTCTCAAGTATTCATTCACAAAGCAGAAAAGGAGATTTAAACACCCCAAGTAAGACTAAGATCCACAGAAGACTTACTACACCATTACTGTTTCAATTGTGTGTGTGTGTGTGTGTGTGTGTGTGTGTGAGATAGATAGATAGTATGTATCACCCAAAATAGCACCTTGCTCCATATGTTGCTACCCAGACCTGGAGATCTTCTTTAGCGGCCTTGCTCCAAGTGCCTCCCACCAAATGAGGTGAGATGACATGGTTAATAGGGAGAGGGTTTTTGGGGGAAGAGGCCCCATTTATGGAACAGCCTCCCCAGTGCGGCTCACCTGGTATCATCACTTTGTACTTTTAGATGCCAGGTGAAGACCATTCTGCTCACCTAGGCTTTTTAAAATAGGTCTTTTAGAAATGTTTTGTATTATATGTATCATAAAGTTGTCAGCTTTAGTTTTTATTTAGCATTTTTATTTACGACAGTTACATCCCAGGTCAGGGCAAAAAGATTAAAAATGACAGATACAAAAAATTAGGCTACCTCCTACAATCCTTCCTCAGAAGTTTTGTAGTTTTCTATAGTTCTAGAGAACAATAATGCTTCTGAGGAATACTCTGATGAAGGACCAAATGAAGCATAATTTTGATCATGTTTGGCTTGCATATTCAATTTTTCAAAAAAAAATAAAAATTAAGTTGCACTGTAAGGGACATTACACACAGTGGAGATCAGGACCACTGCAGGAGTAAAGGATTAAAGCCCCATTTCCTTGCATTATCAAACTCTTTGCAAGACCTGAGATTAAGGCAACACTCATGTTTGATCTTAGTGAGGGTAAATGGGAAACAGCCTCTCAAGTTTGCTTAGCAGTTTATGGTGTTTCAGTCCAAGACTAAAATCTTGATTTGTACAATAAGGCAATAAGAAATTAGCAAAGATTCTAAAGCATGTGCAAATATTGTGCACAAATGAATGCAATCTAGGGAAATGGAGTAGTTTTGCTATCCTCCCTGACAGAGTATAACACCTTTGCACTTCGAACTATGTAGGTTTAAATCAGTAGAGGGAGGGGAGAGATGTGTAGAAATCATAACAACATTGGCCCAAATCCAGGAGCTTTTTATTTCTCTGGAATGCAAACAATTCACCAGCCTGAACAAAAATTGCAGGTGGCTATTGTACATTATCTTAAATTTAAAAAAAAAAAAAAAAGGAAAGCAAGAGTTTGGTTCCATAAATTTCTGTCATAAGAAACAATTCCAAATTGTACACCAAGCTTTTTACAAAGCATCAATGTTAAAAAGCTTTCACCGGTTTCTATCATGCTGTTGTCCATTTATACCATGCAAAATGCTACATCTGCTTTACACATTTTAAAACATTAGTATTACAAAGATACAAAGGTTCATCGGATGACTGATATTTTTAAGACATGATGGTTTTGTTGCATCTCTCACTGTTCCCCCCCACCCCCCCAAGGAAGTTGAAAAAATAATTTAGTTCAAATAGAAAAGTTGTGGGATTGCATTCCAGACTTGGAATTCTGAAAGCTCGTACCTCAGTCACTTCCATTTAGAGTAACAGTGCCACTGGCCACAAGGATTGGCTTGTATGGTTCTCATATTCATAAGATCACAGAATAGGAAGGTACCTCAAGGGTTGTCATGTCACGGCTCCTGCGGAAGCAGGAGTCTCCAGACTTAAACCCTCCCTGAAAGACGCACATACAGTCTCTTCTTCACGATCTCCAAAAAGAATATCATTCTTAACATCAGATTGTTCCAATCTCAGTTATTAGTTCCATTTACATCAGCGCATCTGCAGCAACTAAGGATTAGTTCCGGCCAAGCCTCAAGAGTGACCTACAGGTGAAGAATGCCATCTCAGTCTGGGCCAATTTCACAAGGATTTAGCCCTTTGTCCTTGGCCTCTTTGTACATCCTTTGAAAGTCTTTGAAACGAGGGGCACAGCCTAATCTGGCCTCCCCAAAGTGCATGCGGCCTGTGAAGAGGAAGTCTCCTTCTCCTGGTCTCACCCCACATTGCAAGAGGGTCTTGATCTGTCCTTTCCACCAACCACTTTCTTCTGCTGGCTTGAATATCTTCGTCTTCTGCTTGTAGATTCTACTCCCGCTCACATCAATGACAGAATCTTGCTGTTCCTCCTCATTGATTACATTTTGGATGGTACCTCTAACAACTGGGAAGAAGAGAAGACAATTGGGTCAAGGGGTTATATGTGTAAAAACAGTCATAGTATACAGACAGCATACATACAGACACCCACCATTCCCATTAATGTTACCTGCACATTAGATAAGGATTATGCTTTGGGACTATTGGCTCTGTGGCATCCAGTGTGTGTGTGGGGGGGGGGGCAGTGGCCCCAGATTCCATATCTAAACTAAGCCAAAGCTAAACAAAATCTTCAAAAGATGTTATTCTTTAAACAAAAAAATGTTAGTAACCTTGTACAGTCCTGTATTGAAGTCTTCAGATAATGGAGATTTTCTTTCCCTGTATACATGTTCAGGATTTTTAATGTAATTTATATTGCCAATTTAATTTCTTTGAAATTGTTTTTACAGTTGCCTGTGATTAAGAGTCATATGATACTCAAAATGCATTAGGCACAGAAAATGTTCTTCAGTGCTTCAATATAATTGCTCTCTTGGCACCTTTTCAGGTCATATTGTTTTATGTATTGGTCAGTGACATTCCAACTCATACTGAACAGCAATGCCTTTAAACAAAAAACAAAAAACAAATCCCTGAGTGTCAATATGTAATCAGGTGGTCTATTTTAAATCCAATTCTTTTTTTAAAAAATCAAGACATTCCCTTAGAATGTCTTGACCCATAATTTAACTGGTTGCAAGTACATTTTTAGATGCTTCAGAGAAAATAAATAAGAGTGTGCACTCAGTATCTTCTTGTTCATTTCCAGTTTCCAGCAATGTACTAACCAAGAAGATGTATGCCCTCATGATGTCCAGTAGCTAAATCAATTCTCCAAGAATGGGAACAGTTCTTGTTGGAAATGTGTTTTTCTATTGGCCATCATGAACAGAGTAGTCATATGGATGGATAGTTCCCACTTTACTTCAAACCCCCAGATAACTTAAAATTTCTATCACATACAAGACAGCAGGTGTTAAGAAAACATTCTTCTGTCATCCTTTATGATCATCCATTCTGGAGAAAGGAAACGGTGAGAAAGGCAACTATCTGTGACCCGCTGGCAATTATGACAGGGGAAAGAGCCCATGTGCTAATGGAGCTTCATCTGCTAAAGCGGCTAATGGTAACCTCTGGGCTTATAAAACATGGCAGTTTTAGTTCTCAGTTTCGCCTATGAGCACTGAAATCACTCTGCTGTTTAAGACCACAAAATGCAGAAAGCAATAATTTCCTTCCTTGGCATACTACTAGGAATTTATCCTACAGAAGGTACCATCAAATGGGATTGTTAGGATAATTAGATACCCGAGCCAAAAGTCAAAGGAGATATTTCAGTTATATTCTATTAATGGCCCAGTAATGTTTAAGTTGAATTCTCTGGCACTCTGCCATGAAGAAACACTCTCAGCAAACAGCCACCTGTCCAGGCAACAGTTTCCATCAAGACAGACCCAGAGCAATCTCACTACAATTCCTGGGTCTTGCTTGCCCCTGTTGAGAATATGGTCCACACTGAAAGCCTGTATTTATATCTAAAGCACATGTCCAGGACCAGACACGCCCAGCTGTTTCATTACAACGTTTACATTAAATTCCAAGCGTGGGAAAATTGCTTTAATGCTATTTAACTATCATAAAGAGGAGAACAGCTACCTCATGAGTTATGTTGGGCAGCACCACTTGTCTCTTGGGATAACAAGACAGATAAAAAGATACATTCTATTAGCCCAACTCTGACTATTTGAAATTACAAAACCTTCAAACAAATAGTCACAGGCAGATACCTTGAGGCCAAAGATACTCAGATCAAAATTAAATAATATCTCCCACTTGTTCTTTCTTACAAAATGGATAGGTCATTTTTTGCTATAGCATTTCATATCTACACATATGCTTTCTAGGCCAATTCCAGTGGATGCACACACACAGAGAAGTTTCTTTGTAAGGGCCATGGCTCAGTACCTTCTCTCTGAATGTTGCTTTCAGTTAAATCCAGCTTTACCTCTCAGGATAGATTTTTTTACACACTGCTGGGGTTCCCACTTGATGTGGAGCTGGACCTGACATTAAACAGCCCAGTTCTATGGATTTATTTAAGCTGCAAAAGCGCAAGTACTAGCTAGAATGTCACAGTAAGAATACGATCCTACTCCTCACAACGAACCTCACTTCCCACATTGTGTTGGGCTTGGTGCACATTTTGGGCCAGCCTCCTTTGCTCCCATGGGCGAAGGCTTGTGGGATATCACACAATGGGATGGAAGATACCTGGTTTCAACTCCGCCAGAGTGGGGATACATGTAAAGCACATCCCCTTTAAAAAAAACTAGATTAAAACAGGCATTTGTCAAGGGCCTATTTAGGGATACCAAGAGGGAAATTCCTATGGCCTGCCCCCTATAAACCTTTGAACTTCTACCCCTATTATTGCTGCTCAGTCTTGCTTTGTCCACTTCAGAAAAGAGCTAGGCAAATACAATGGCTTTAATTGAAGCTCTTCAGTGGTAAAGCCCATAAAGCTTTTTCCTCTTTTCTTCCCTTTGTACTTCTTGGACACACTTTGTTTACTCGAGAACAGGGAGAAAAGGAGTCCTTGTTTGTTGCAATCTGGGGTTTCCAGTTTGTTGACTATTTGCTGAGGTTTCTGCAGGCCAAATCCACCCGATTATCAGGACAAGAGAAGAATGGCACATGAGAGGCTGATGGTGAAAGCAACAGCCGCAAACAAGTAAAGTAAACTTACCAAAGTCACTCGTGCAGACAGCCAAGAGCACTTCCGTGTCACTACAAGGTCGGCAGGGAGCTAAGAAAGAAAGAAGGGCAATTTAGCATCTTCATGTTCCACAAAACAAGCAGTTTTAATCCAAAAATAGCTTAAGGGTCAAGCCTGGTGCACCACTGAAAACAGCAGGCAATTCATATCTTCAAAGCCAATCTGCTTAAGAAAAGGTTGTTAAAAGGATTTTAACATCTCTGTCTTGTCTGGATTCAACCTCAGTTTGCTAGCCCACATCCAGCCCATCACCGCTTCCAGTCCCTGGTTCAGGACATGATGTAAACCGTGATGTAAACATACAGCAACTGTGTGATTTCCTCCCTAATTTCAATTTACTTGTGTATAACTATCTTGCTTTTCTATCATTATCCTTGGGTAGGTTTTCCCTTCTCTCAAAGAAACTTCTCTCCTAGGTGTGATATGCAGGGAGGGGCAGCTAATTCAGAAAGCAAATGGTACAGCAAGGGGAGAATATCCTTAATAGTTGCTATGGTGCAAATCATTCCAATATCATTCCTACAATTTTATTTATCTCTGTATATAATTCTCTAAGATGTACCTGTTGCTAATCCTCTGTGCGGCAGCTCTCGCGAGAGTTCGCGAGCAAGCTGCCAAGAGAGGCAGAAGAAAGTGGCAGTGGACAGGCTTGCAGGTGGTGGTGGGGGGAGCCAAGAGGGAGGGGGGAGGCACAGATGTTCTGTACCTGGGCCAGCGAGTTTTATTTATTGTTCAATGTTTATACCACCTTTCATAATGCAACTTAAGGTGGTTTACAAAAGTTAAAATAAAATAAAATTTTGTAAAAGTTAATAAATTAAACATTAAAACCTTAACACACCAAGAAACAATTAAAAAGATACAAATGCAAGAAAGCTGAGAAACCTGGCGCCTCAAGGTGAAGCCTGAGTAAATAAAAAAGTCTTTAGTTGTTTTTTAAAAGCAGTTAACAGCTGTCACAGAGTGAAGGTTTACCACAAGAGTATTCCAGAGTCTGGGGGCAACAGCAGAGAAGGCCCTGTCCCATGTGCATGACAATCTAGCCTCTCTCAACATTCACAAAGGGAGCAAAGGCCCCCCTGATGATCTTGTTGGGTGGGCAGAAACCATTGGAAGCAGGTGGTCTTTCAGGTATCCAGGGCCCAAGCCATAAAAGGGATTTAAAAAGGTAATAACCAGCAACTCGAATTGGATCTGGAAACAAACTGGCAACCAGTGTAGCTCTTTCAGAATAGGTGTAATATGCTCTGAGTAAGGAGTTCCAGAGAGAACCCTGGCAGCTGCATTCTGCACCAATAGAATATTTCAGAATATTCTACAAGGGCAGCACCACATAGAGCGCATTGCAGTAATCCAACCGTGATGTGACTAAAGCATGGGTAAGCAGGACCAGCTCTGCCTTCTTGAGAAAGGGCCACAGCTGGCACATTAGCTGAAGCTGTGCAAAGGCACCCCTGGCCACCGCCTCCACCTGAGTATGCAAAAGCAGAGCCAGGTCCAGCAACACCCCCAAGTTCCAATTGGCTTTCCTACTGACCAACAGCATCTCCGTCTTGTCTGGATTCAACCTCAGTTTGCTAGCCAACATCCAGTCCATCACCGCCTCCAGTCCCTGGTTCAGGACATCCACTGCTTCCCTAGTATCTGATGTCATGGAAAGGTAGAGCTGTGTGTCATCTGCATATTGATGACACTTAAGTCCAAACCTCCTGATGAACGCTCCTTGCGGTTTCAGGTAGGTGTTAAACAGCATGGGGGACAATACTGAACCTTGTGGGACCCCACAGGCCAAGGAGTCGAGCAGAAGTCTCCCAGCACCTCCTTCTGGAACCTCCCCAAAATAAAGGACCAGAACCGGCATTTCAGCCAGTTTGAAGGTGGGGGGGATAACTTTAAGGGCGGGGAGGGTGAACTCCCTTCCCCCGCTCGCACTCTCTGTAAAACCGTTTCAGTGGGGCGGTTCACTCCAATGCACTACCCCCAATCCCTATATCTGAGAGGCCGTCCAGAAGGATACCATGGCCGATGGTATCAAACACCACTGAGGTCCAGCAGAACGAAAAGGGATGCACTCCCTGTCTAATTCCCGGCATAGGTTATCCACCTGGGTGACCATGGCAGTTTCATCTTGCCTCTTAGGCTGGAAGTGGCCTATAGCCACCAGACTAGTAGCCATTGATAGATCTGGTCCTCCATGAATTCGTCTAAGGCAGATCTGCCACCTTATTGGTTTTTCTTTGTGAATTTAGATCAAGGTGACTCCCATGCATAATTACACAGAGCATATTTAAGAGTTGTGCAATCACAGCATAGAAAAGTTCAACAAATAGCAACAATCTAGCAATTAAAGGGTGTGTAGACCTTTCCAATGGCTATAAACCCAACTATGCCAATGCATCACTTGGACAGGCTCTGCAGGTTTGTGTCACGGGGTGAGGCTTCACATTTATTTTTCGCTACTGAGATTTCTCCACATGACCATCCTCTGGTGCAGAACTGCATGGTTGCCATGTTTATGAAGTGCCCTTGTGTATTTCTGTTCACATGATACTTTAAAATTGCATACATGGGAAGAGTAACCTACTGTGAGTGAGAACCAAACTTTAGTTACTGGAGTGACATTTATAGCGCAGAATACTGCAGAACTCAAAGCACGTAAAAAAAAAAAAAGAAAATCATGACTGCATCATGTAAAAATTCACATTGCAAAGTCCTGTGAAGTTGGGCTGCTTACAAAGCTCTTTAGTCTCAAAAAGTTTATCAAAATTACAAGAAACAAAGTTGACACACATGTGTCTGAGGACAAGAAGATCAAGTGGAAATTCAAGGAAAGATCTGTTAACAGCCCCAAGAACTTTGTTGGCTGGAAACAGCAGAGAGACCCTCCACTAATCTAATCAAGGCAAGAATGCTCTGCTCTTTGTACTCAGTCAGCTACTTCTGCTGAGAAGGTACTGCTGTTAGAAGTGCAGATGTTTCTATAATACCCTATTCAGTTATTCAGACCTCCTTTTCTCTCTGAGGTCTGCCCTATCAAGCAATATACTAATTAAATCTACCCGTTGAACTGGAGGCCCAGAGAGCAGGAAAGCGGGGTGGGACACAACCTTCTTTGTCAACCATCAAGGCATTTGCATCCATCATAAAAATGAAAAGCCATCCACTTACACCCACCCACCCACGTATTTGCAGAAAGTTAAGCGTGCTAAAGCACTTAGGGTAGGGAAGAGTATTGTTTACCCCTCAGCTGCCACTGAACATTCAAATCAAGAACCATTTAATCTCATTTCTTTTCCAGCTGCAAGTCCATTTAGACACAAACACTTCTAGGACTGGAAATAAGTCTCACCGACTTCAATGGAACCAAGAACGTAATAACCCAACATCTCTCATCTTCCTCGCCCTCCGCACCCCGCTTCTCATCTTACATAACACCCATAATGTTAACTGAGTAGTGTTAACATGTGAGCTGCCACCAGGGGAGTAATGGAGTGGGAGACGTGCAGGGACGAAGCGCTGGCTTTTCTGGCTGTTGGGGTGGGCATGGCCATGGGGGCTGTCATGGAGAGCGTTTGCACTTCTGAACTTCCTATGCATTCCAGGGGACCTGTGCCCAGGTTCACTTTTTAAATGAACATATGTTCATTTTACACAGATACACATACGCACATACAGTAGAATGTTTGAATAGGGCTAGAGAGAATTTAATAACCAGAATTATATAATGTGATCTGTTCCTTCTAAGTGCATTTAGGATTAAAATCTCATGGGCCGGACATAAAAATTCTCCATAACAACTGCAATTTGGTAAGAGCCTCAGGCATGCACACTTTCTCCACACAGTGAGTAAATTAACTAGGCTGTACCTTGTTTATTTAAATGCAGCATTTTCCTGACTCTGACATCCATTCCGGAACGGTATGGATCACTGGATCATGTTCAAACTAACATGATTAAGCCCAGTTTGTTACTTCCTCCATGTGGTGTCTGGGCAGCACACACAAGAATCTAAGACTCTTACAAGGTTGATATTTTACCCCAGAATGTAATGTCTGAAAAGATGAATCTTCATTTGATAGCTTGGCCAATTCCTATAATGCTAGGCCTCATCCCAGATAGTTTGATCACTGTATGACGAAAGATATTGACAACCCCAATGAAGCACTTGATCAGCGTAAGGAACTTCTGAATGCTTGTGAGGTTTTTGTTTTGGTTGTAAAAACACAGTACCTTGTAGTCAAGGATGTTGTTCACATGACCTTTGAGAGAGCTGGGGAAGGCGGAAGCAGGATAGCACCTACCTTCCCCCCCCAGATAATCCGGTGTAGTCCTGGGCCACACAGCTCCCGTGCCAATATGACCTGCGCTTTTGCAAGCTGCACAGCATTCTAGAGGCCAGGGAAATGCTGCCCCTCCCCCAGAAATCCCACAATGCATGATGAGCTGTGCATGATGCACCACACAATGAGCATGGTGCATTGGGGGATTCTCACATGAGCCAGGCGCTCTAGGTGCCCTGGCTCCGTGTCTGCTTGGGCTGCCTGCATGACTGGGGGCTGGGGTAAGAGGGCACACGTGCATGCTCTCTCACCTCAGTAAAACCCCAGGCTACCCAGTAAGGCAGTGCTGGGATCGGGTTGCACAAGCCTGGTAGGACTGCTCATGTGAACAGCCCTGAGGTGTTCAATTGTGGGTTGTTTGTTTTTGAAGCTACAAGCAAGAGCTCTGACAAAACCAGAGTAATTTGTGCATCCCTTTTATGTGCTTCTGATACATTTGAAACAATATGCATCCAGAACTTGTAAACAGGTCAGCGCCCCAGGGAGATAAACAAGTTGCTGCTTCAGACATTACACTGGATGGACAAATCAGTTTTGTGGTGTCCTCATGCCCTCAGCTTTCAGTAGAAGTTTGATTCACATAACAGGTGGTGCCTGGGTACTCAATGCCACTGTAAGAATGAATCACTTAGAGCGAGGAAGGCAGCAGATATGCAAGAGGAAGTCCCCCCCCTTTATTACCTTGTATGAAAGCCTGTGGGGTGCAATTTGTACAACAGGTGCAATTTGCATTGGGGGGGCACATTAAATACTGAAAAGCACATCTTAAGAATTGCAAGTCTGAAAAAATTCAGACTGGAAAAAACTTAGCCCTTTGCATTTAAGTACTCTCACAAGGAGAAAGAATTCCTTCGAAGAGCACGTTTCTGTACTTATTGATGTTCTAGTAGTGTGTTGCTATGGAAAGGCAGCTCTTGCAACTAAGATTTATGAACAGAGACCTTTTATGAGAAAATCTGCTACATGCTTCCAAAAGTAAAGCACGGCTTTTCAGAACACTGGATACTTTTGGAGGGGGGAAAATCACTGCCCTCACTACTACATTTTCTGCTTTTGAGGCAGTTTAGATACACCCCTCCTGCCCCTCCAACTTTAAAATTAAAAAAACATACACTATACACCACAATTTCCTAATCTGCAAAAGAAGGAAAAGCAAATTCCATTGCACTTCCAAAGCCCGGATACTAACTCTGCTAAAGAATCCGTGGCATAATGCTAGCATTGTGCATGCTTGCTGTCAAATCAACTTGGAATTTCTTTGATGGAGTGTCATGACCTGAAGTAACCTAAAGCAGACCTTACCGCCACTGGCCACCCCTTGACCCCCACTGCCAACTTGTGTATCTGAAGGCCTTCTCTTTACTTCTTTACAGGGGTGGAAACTAGGAGTTATTTTTACACCCATGAAGTGGCAATGCAGGCCCAGCTAACAGCCATTTTCCTTCTAGTTACTGAACAGAGCGTGGCAATAAGCACCGTCCACTGTTTTCTAACAAATTTTCAGAATGTGGGTCAGGGCTCAGCGAGGTCAGAGGCACATGATGGGGTTGGGATGGGCTTGAGGAGGATGGAGTCAGGTTCCAGAGCAGGCAGACAAGGATCATAATGATCAGAGGCAGCAAATGGCATCAAAGATAGTGGCTGGGAACTGGACAAAGTCCACCAAGTGAAGTGAGGGAGTCTATTAGTTACTTGGTTTGACAAATTGCTCAGATTAAGAAGTCAAGCCTAAAAGAGCACTTATATAGAGGCTAGGGATGTGCCCGAATTTTATATAGAGGCTAGGGATGTGCCTGGCGCTAGCGGGGGTGGAACTTTAAGGGTGGGGGAGGGTGTACTCCCCCCTCCCACCACATTTCCCCCACCGACACTCCATTATTTTTAAGCCCCTTGGGGCGACAGCGTTCCTCCCTGCTGCCCCTTTTCCCTCATGAGTCAGAGGTGGCCAGAAATAGCAACCGTGCGGGCGCCTGTTGCATGCACGTGCCCATCTGCCATGCATATGCATGCATGCGACAGGCACGGCTGCTACTTCCGGCCACTTCCGGCTGATGAGGGAAATGCGCCAGCAGGGGAAATGTGGTGAGAGGGGTGAGTACACCCTCCCCCACCCTTAAAGTACCACCCCTGCCGGCGCTGAAACACCGCCGAAACCCTCCCCAGAGCCAAAACGTTTCGGAGGCCTTTATAATGGCCTCTGAAATGTTTCGGGCTCAAGCCTATTAGAGGCAACAGAGCCCTCATTAGCTCCCTAAGTCACTCAGTTCCTCTGGGGTGGACAAGCTGCAGTATCCCTTTCAGGCACTGTCATGGGGGTGCAGTGGAGGAGCCTGGCTCAGGGTAGACAATCTTTTTCCCACTGCAAGCTGATCCAGTAGGGCAGTGAGTAAGGCTCCCAAAAGCTGTTGGCCAACACTGAAATGATCACAACTCCCCAGGCCTTTGCACATATGTTTTGCAGTTTTCCCTGTGGGTTGAAGAGATTCTTATTGTTCTTTATAGTCTTTCACATGACCAAGTACCAGAAGGTAGGAGGCAGTAAACCTTTTTCTTCTCGTGAGAACCCACAGGACACCTGCCTACCCAGCCCGTTCAAATGTAGGCAACCCAACTTTTTAACCTTGTATTTTACCGAGGCAGGATGAAAAAAGCAGCTGTCCTACTTTGGTCCACTGATCATGTGTTGAAATTCCTGTTTTAAGCAGCTCCCCAGCAGCCATGTTTGTCAGAGAGTTCTGTGGCTAGAGGGCTGCCTCTCTACTGGGAGCACAATGCATTCAGAGAGAGAGGTAGGGGCTCTTCCCTCCCGCAAACCACCTGCATAAGATTGTGTGAAAGACCTTATTATCTATATTACATCAAGCTAAATATACATTTTAATTTCACCACAGTACAGTCTCACTTAACAACTGCGATTTTACTTTTAGCCGCTTCTTAGAGATAGGCTTGCCATTCTATTCTGGAACAGCAGACAGGACATAACACACAATGGCTATGTTTGTTCTCCAGGAAAAACAGTAATTTGCCTAGATCATGCATTCCCAACCTTGGGTCCCTAGATGTTCTCCTTCAGCCATTGTGGCTGGGAATACCTGGCCTAGATAACCAATGTGACTATTTTTTCAATCTATGCGTTTGCTGTTTCCAAGCACACAGCAAAGGACATTCCAACCATAAGAAAGTGCATTTAATGGAACATAACAAGAGTTGATCTAGCCAATTATCTTCTTCCAACAATCACTAGGTTCTGACACTATTAAGGAAGTACTACAAAAACAAAGGAGGATTATGAGAGGAGTGCTGGTCTTGTGGTAGCAAGCATGACTCTTCCCCTTAGCTAAGCAGGGTCCACCCTGGTTGCATATGGATGGGAGACTAGAAGTGAGAGCATTGTAAGATATTCCCCTCAGGGGAGGGAGCCGCTCTGGAAAGAGCAGAAGGTTCCAAGTGGCCTCCCTGGCATCTCCAAGATAGGGCTGAGAGAGAGTCCTGCCCGCAACCTTGGAGAAGCCACTGCCAGTCTGTGAAGAGCTGACTGTGAAGAGCTCAGTCAATACTGAGCTAGATAGACCAATGGTCTGACTCAGTATAAGTCAGCTTCCTATGACTCTGTCAACTCTTGGAACCTGTGGTTTGCTCAACCTTGGCAGGCAATCGTCTGAGTGAGCCAGGTTAAGAGGCTTCCCCCGGGCCATATTTCCAGCAGTGAGCGGGGGCTGTGCAGAGTGCAGTGGCTGCTCTAAGGAGAGCAGCCTGCCCAATCATAGTGCGGTGGCGACCTAGGATGCGACGGGGGGAGTCCTCCCACTCTCAGCTCCTGCTGCTTATGTGGGTGCACAGCAGGCAAGCTCCTGCCCTTCCCTGCAGCATGTCCAGCATCAGCCATGAGGTCATGTGAAAGACCTCAATGTCAGCCAGGGAGTGGGGGGAGAAACACTGGAAACCACATGAAATAATGTGTTTTATGTGTTCCTAGAACTGCAACATTCACTTTTAGAATGCGAAGACAGAGATTCTGCACCTTGTTACATATGTACAAGTCCCATTAAAATGAATGAAACTCCTGTTACCAGGTGCAAGATCATAGGCCAAGGTTCTTTTTAGCCAATGTCTAACAACTATTTTGAATCAAAATCTAGACAAAGGCAAATTAGTTGTTGAACTATTGGCAGTTGTTTGTGTACCAGTGGTCAAACTTGATTACATTCATTATGGAAGGAAAACTGTTCCAACACTAGTAGTTTTTCCTATAATTACATATGGGTTCAGAAAGTCCAATTTTCTCCAAAATTGACAACAATTATGATCAAATCTGACTGGAATGAAAACCTCAGATGGGAGAACTATGAACAGCTGGGAGTTGTTTTAGGAAAGGTATACTCAAAAGGCCAAAAAGCCACAAATGCAAAATTTATTTTAAAAAAACACCAAAAAAAACCCTCCTGTAATCAAAACCAAAAAGAAGACATGCTCTCTGGGTCATTCTAATGCTACAAAAAAGATATACCATATATATATATATATATATATATATATATATATATATATATATATATATATAAAATATCTCTCTTTAGACTCCTTCAAGGCATAGACCGATCTTCTCATTTACATACACATGGATGGCGCTACAGAAATATTAATATAAAAGAGTAGATGGATTTCTTTAAATGGAGGCGATTCAAGTCATCAAAGAAAAGACTTCTAGATCACCAAATATCCCATTTATAATTCAGATATTAATTACTTCAAGACCCTGTTTTCAGGAAAGTAAAGTGGGATATGAATGCTAGCATCAATAAATAGCAAATCAGAATGGCACACCGATTAGTTGCTATAACCACTGAAAACAATGATTTACAACACATTTGAGCTTTTTATAGGTGGGGAATCCCAAGGTTCTTGCTTATACAGACTACATCCCTTTTTCACTATTGCATTCTGGCTGTTCAGAACAATGGGGACAAACATTCCAGACGCTATTTTGGATGCTCTCCAAAAATAGTAAGAGAAGAAGCCATAAACAACACCCCATGTTTCAGGATCATATTCAAAGTACCAGGAGAGGGAAAGAAATATGTTTATTTCCCCTCCAGAAAGATGAATGTTCTGTCCCCATATTGGGGGAACATGCATCTCCTATATTTACTTCATTTTATAGGAGACTCAAAAGCATGGAGAAATCAACTCATACTTCCTCCCTTACTAGTTCTGGAGAATGCCCTACGTGGCCCTTTGTGTTCTACCCATCAGAGGAAACTCCTGGAAATGCACACGTCTCTACACTTCATCAAGTTCAACATTTTAAAACAGAAAAAAGCAAGTTTAAGAGGCCCAAGTTGTACAGGAGCTTGATATCAGTATGCCAGAGTACAAGATTAAAAGGGTGAATGTGTTGAATGTCTGCCAAACTCTGGTGTAAGTCCACTGAAAACCAGAGCACCACTTATACCTGAGGAAAGCTTCAAGTCCCACTGCTGGGATCCTGGGATTTGTTGCTACAACTGGGGCCTGAAGAAAACTTGATATATTAAGAAGGCTTAAGTGCTCATAGTGGTTCTTCTGGATTTGAAAGACACATTAATCTCAAATTCCCTTCATTTTTGTTAAGGCTTGTGGCTTATTACCTTTAAAAGAAAACAAAAATTCATCTCCTTTTTTTGTTTATTGTATGAAACTATCCCTGCATCTAGAGTTTTGCCTGATGGGACTATGGCATTTCATTAAAAATGTTTTTACAGGTTAAACTACTTTTGGCTTAAGTCAGGAATCCCAGGTGTGTCGACTTGGTCTATGCTCATAGAATATAACTTTTTGCCCCTCTCGAGAGAGAAGGAATGCTTTATTCCTGCAGAAAAGAAAGGGTCAAACTTTCACTCTGTCTTAACTTGGAGCAAGTCACTATGAGTGAAGTTCAGATGTATTGCCAAAATGAACAACTGTGGGGCCTGCATGGTCCCTTCTCCCCAAGTTTCAATTTTGCAAAAGATTAGCATTTGCCCTCTTCATACGTTATGGCAACCTATTGGCTTCCATGAAATCAGAAGCCAAGGAATCAGATTTGCATGAGGGGAAGGAAGGAACACGCAAGTCCAAGGCTTGTTCATGTGATGCAAACCATGGCCTGGCTTTAATTCTGAAATGAGCCTATGTGTCAGCCAATAAATTAAAGACTGAGATTTGCTGCGAAGATTAAATGGGATAACCCCATGTATGCCACTTTGAAGTCCTTAAAGGAACATAAATGCAATACATGAGTATGTCTGCAACAGCAGAATACTGTTGGGTTTTTCAAAGTCCCTACAAGGCTGCTTCCAGGAAAGAATTAAATCAGGTTTCTGAAGCAAAGCCTAGTAAAGAGTTTAGTGGGGGAAATAATGAAATCCTGTTTGGGTCATTGTTTCTCACAGTGAAGCAATGCAAGCAGTATCTGGCAAAGGAAAAGTTCCTCTCTGGCTTCTCCCCAGTTAATGTCTATGCATGTTTTGATGGCATTAAAAGGAACAGTGCACGCCAGGGTCTGCACAATGTGTCAACTGGTTATGTTGGCCAGTCCACTAGGCATGATTAATGGCTTGATTTTTATTTTATTTTTTTGGTCTTTCTGGGACTGCAAAAATAAGGAGGCGGTCAAGCACATTTAGCAGACTGTAATACATGGACGGTGAATGGCACTTGGCCTGGTGGGTTACACTCTGCAGGCCTGCTATTGCCTAAAGCAGCAGAGGCTCAACTAGCGTCTTGTACAGTCTGGTTTTTTGCATCTATGAGAATCTCCATGGTCCACCAATATGTTTTAAATGGTCCAGTTCTTTGCAGTATGCAGACTTTGATCTCTTGACATTTAAAGCCAAGCCAAGCTGTATTAATTGATCCAGTGTCTGCACTCATGCTTCAGGAGTGCCTGTGGTCCTCCTCATCCTCAGCCATTTCTGGATCAGTTGAACCTAGTTAGGCTTAGCCACTCACTGGCTACTTCTTGCTTGGATTACTGTAACATGCTCTGTGTGGGGCTGCCTTAGAGTCTCTGAAAATTTCACTTGGCACAAAAATGCAGTGGCTAAGGTTTTAACAAGCACAAGGCTTCATGATCAGACTACGTGGTTATTGTTCCAGCTACAATAGTTGTCAATTTGTTTCTGGACACGTTTCAAGGTGTTGGTCAATACACCATGGTACATAAAGACCACTACCTCCTATATTAATCTGCCTTTCTCCCCAACCCACCCCGAGTTCTTCTGCAAAGGCTCTCTAGTATGTCCTTTTGCCTTCAAAGGCTCATTTGGAAATGATGCACAACAGGATCTTCTCTACTGTGGCACCATCTTCTACAGAAAGTAGCTCCTTCTCCATGGGCATTCTTATGCCAAATGCAGGACTCACCTTTCTTCAACTAGCTCCCCCACATATAATTAATGTGTTTTGTGTGTTCTCTTTAGCGTTTGTTTTATTGACTGCTGTCAAATGGTGGATATTTAACTGTAATGCTGTTTTTAATGAAACTACTGTGTGACACATGGACATTTTTCAGGAAAAGTGGGATAAATATACTTTAAAAGTAAATAACTCCACCAAAACATGCAAAACTCCACTTTGTTAGTTGGACTTTATTTTGTCAATTCAAATGATGATTCTTAAGAGCTGATAGTGAAATTATGAAACCAACTGAATATCTCCACTCCCACCACCCCAAGGGGTAGGAATGCACCAGTAGTTGAGGTCATCATGGCTTGTTGCATTCAGGCTCAACCTCTACTTCAAAAGGGTTTTCTACAGTACATTATACTTCCTTCCAAGGTACTTCAATAATATTTTAAAAGGATCCTGTTCCATTTAGCAAGAAGGGGGAATACCCTGCTTGAAACGTGTAGCCTACCGCAGGTTTCCTGCCCCTTTATACATGTAAGTTCTTATCTGGTATGCCGCTCTAGCATAAGAATAACTTTCTCTTGCCCTCTGGTATCAGGACAATGAAAACTAAGAGCTGCTATTTATTAACCCAGGCTGGAACTCTGCCAGGAAAGTGTCTCAACTCCATATGGAATCCAGATTGGAATGGAATTGAATTAAATGACTAGGAGCTGGTTAAAGTTAAACCGGAAGGCAAGTTAGTGAAATAAGATCAAAGATTAAGGGAACCTTTAAAAACACACTAAGCAGCCCTTTATGAGTTCTGTTTCTATGAGAGGGTTTAGGTGTGAGAAGCCATGAATTTTGGTTAATTTCAGATTTTTTCCATTGAATTTTGAACAGTTTATTGTGGCATCTGGAATTCCATGCAAGGAAAGTTGAAGATAATACTCAAAGCATGCCAATGACTACTGCTGACAGGAAAATTCTCCTGTGAGGGCCACTGAAATGAAGTGGAACTACAAAAGCACTCTACTTTTGTGCAGTTCGCATTTGTTTCAACATGGGATGCATCAGAGAGGTTTGCAATGGATTGTGTCCCAATTAATGACTGGGTTTTCAAATTTCACACATGAAAAAAGAGGTGGCCTATTTTCTTGCCTGAAATAAGAAGGCAGGGTGTGATATTTAAGTGGAATCTGAGATAAATCACCATTGAACTCAATTGTTTCTTATGTAATCATTTCAAGCTCCTGTAGATCTCTCACTTCAACTCTAAGTAGGACAGACCTGTGTGTACTCTATGCCCAAACAATCCAAGTTATGGTGCAGGATTCTGCAACCTGAATTCATTATAACAGCTATGCAAGTTTATATATCCTCTTTGTGCATAACTTGTTGTCTCTCTGCTAACCACGGGATGGGGCAAAAAGCTTTACAGAGTATTTAAGTCCCCTCCTTTAGTATTTCCCTAATTCCAGCAAATGCATATTCTTAAACATACATCTGTAGTCATAAGTGTTTAAAATGTGTGTATTTAAACACAATTTTTAAAAATGTATTTACCTGAATCCAGTTTTTTTCCAGGTTCTTTGAGGTTAGAAATTGGGGGCGGGGTAGGGGGTTATCTTAAAATTCACAGTGCTGTTCCTTTTGGGCAAAAGGGTCATCTTCAATTCAGGATCATCTTCTATTCGGATTACCCCTGCTAACTTGGCAGAGAGGCACCTTTTAATGTGGTGATTCTCTTTATTTAGCAGGGGGAGAGTAACTGGCCCTATCCACCCCAGCACAGTACCTCCAGTGACTGTTGCTGGTGTCTATCTTATGTTTCTTTTTAGATTGTGAGCCCTTTGGGGACAGGGATCCATCTTATTTATATATTATTATATTATATATTATTTCTCTGTGTAAACCACCCTGAGCCATTTTTGGAAGAATGATAGAAAACTGAATAATAATAATAATTATTATTATTATTATTAAATACTGTAAAGCTCTATCTATACCTTTGAGATCTATAAAAAGAATCAGGCATTACTCGCACTATCTACACTTCTGAGAAAGTTAGTGAGACACTTAAGAGTTCATTTGCTTCTTGCTGAAAAGGTTCAGATTGCCAGGCATTTTTATTGCCAACTGCATGTGAATCGTTGCATTTATCCTGCAGGTAGAACTTGGTAGTAAAGTCACAGTGCAGCCCAGGGTAGCCCACAAGTGTTCAGCAGCCCTATTAGGATGCTTTTGTCAAGACGCCAACTTGGATCTTCAAGGATGATATCTGTGTACCAAATTCAGAAGAAGCAAGAAAGCCGATTGGCAAGAAAGTGGACAGTGAGGCTATTCTCACGATGGGGGAGAACCGAGCTAAGGGAGCCTAGCCCAGTTCTCCCCCATCATGAGAACCTCTGGACTCGCGGGCAAGCCTGGTGGTTCCACAGCAGCTAACCTGCCTAAGAACCCCTCCCCTTAAACCAGGTTAATGGAGCGAGCGCTCTCTTAACCTGATTTTCTTAGTCACGAGATGCCGACACGTCTCCACGCTGTGGCAACTCAGGAGGCCCCCAACCAGAGGGCTAAAACAAGCCTCCTCACCTTGGGAGTCTCCCCAGAATGCCCCGTGAACTCACATGGGGTGTTCTGGGACTTTGGGGGCCCCACAGCCCCTACCAGCTCTGTGACGGAGCCGGTAACCGTGTAGGCAGCCAATCCAGCCACCTAGGGCTAAGAGCCTGCTCGTGCGCAGGGAGAGCAGGCTAAGCCCACTCTACTCGCAGAAGTGCCTCAATATGATCAGAGGAGGAGCATAGTAAGCATTTCAGAGACACTAAAAGACTCCCTTTCTAGGGCGATTTTAAATCCTAAGAGTTTTTATTTTCCAGCATACCTCACCCAAGTGCAGATCTCTCTAAGAACCTCAGTTCATTTGATATATCCAACAAAGCCGACTATTTCCTACCATAGCTGATGCCCTGACAAGATTTCTAAAGTATCTCAGCACTTTTGAAAGTCCAAAATGGGTAGGATACTCAGCTTGGAGAGGGCATTAAGTCCTCTTTGGTTTCATAAATAAGTGCATAGACACACCCTATTTTATGAGCAGCTTCCTTTCTGAAGTGTAGAAATCCTGCAATCTATCATCCCAAGTACCCCCAGTTCTGCCTCTAACCACTCAGAAACATACTCCAGTAGGTTTTTGTCTTAAGTTCTCCTTACCAAGTGACTATTCAGATAAGCAATTGGCTGACCCAACCAGTCAAGAAAACACTTGTACAGAATTTTATAGATGTACAGAATTATTAGATAAGAAATCTATTCCAGCTGGCTCAAAATTGCGAGAGATTCCTAAATAAGAAAAGGATACAGGCTTATGTTTCAATGCAGGCACTTGATCTGCATCTCATTATTGTAAGTACTGGCATGTTTGGGGGATTAGCAAAAGAAAGCACTCTTTTATTAATTTTAATAACCTGTTTTGCTTCTACAGAGTAGTATGTGTTACTGTTGGCATGGAAGGATTCTCCCCCCACCCCACCCCCCCGCCAGCCACGGCTTTTGGGTGTAACCTTGCTTTGGCTCTGAAAATGCAGATTTTTTGTGGAAAGGTCATTATGTGCCTTTTGGCAAACAAAACTCTGCAAAGCATGTTCCAGGGGCCTGTGCAGCTTCAAATAAGCTATAGCAAGTGACTCTTCGCTTACACATCCTTCCGCCCTTTCCTCTCCTGCCAACAACATTTAAGCCCAAAAGAATGAGGGCCAGCAGAGAGGGTGGATAATAAAACAAGATTCCGCTGAATACCTACTTGACATCTGAAAGGCTCCAACTAGGAGGAAAGGGAAATCAGCTGTATTAAACTGATCGAATTGTAAAGCAGGAAGTGACTTTAAGACTACCTAGTGCCTGGTCAAACTGCACTCCTCAACCCCACAAAATGGGATAAAGTTTCAAGCCCATGCCATCTCCTGTCATGCTTCAATACAGAAGATGCTTACTAAGTACAGCTGGAAGAAACACCGGCCCAGTTCAGACGTACATGTTAACTGGAGTCAAGCATGGCCGAGGTTTCAATTCTTAACTCCAAATCGCGCCGCAAATGTTCACCAAACTGTGACCAGCCAAACGCCAGTTGAAGGAGAGGGGAGCCCCTCCCTGCTGACCAGTTGTCGAGGCACATCCCCACTGCCTCTATGATTGGCATTTGGAATAGGCACGAAACCACGGTTATAGCTGAGTCAGCATTCGGGTGTAACACTTCGGGTGTAACACTGAGGCAAGACCTCAGTTATCGGTGACAAAACTTAAGAGATAACCAAAGCTTCCAGCTGGAGTTTGGTTAGGCAAACTGGAGTTAGCTTTTGGCCTGTAACCATGGTTTTGAGTGTTCAGACCTACTACAGTTACAGTCCTAGTCAGCTATAACTGTGGTTATCCTGTACATCTGAACTCAGCCACCATGTCCTCACCTATGCTAACTATGGTTAAGCAAGGGACAGTATTATGTCTATATGGGGCCACTACAGTTATTTCAACACAGGTTTCTTTGATCTGCAACCCATGTCATGCTTAAAAAGGCGGCTGGGGTGGGTGGGTTGGATTTCAGGGTCAAGGAGATCTTGCATTCAAATACTGAAACTGCAGTATCTTCCAGATTAGGTACTGCGTTATAGTTCACCGGCAGTTCGGGAATGTGCCCAAGACCAGACCCTGTTCCCAGTATTACTATGTGCAATGTTTGGAAGGAGGGCACACAGTAATTGTCTGCACAGGTTCTTTGTCTTTCCCCCGCTGCCCAAACATGCTTAAACAATACCAAAGAAAATGCTTTCGAAGGGACATATTCCTCAAACATTAACAATCTATGGGAAATAGCTGGTTATTGCTCTCACTTGAAAACTTCATCTATGTTTGAATGTAGGCATTTAGAAATGTTTTCAGCTAGCTACCAGACATTAAAATATAGGAAACCCATAAACCGGTGTTTTAATGAGCAGATCTCATCAAGATAGAAGAAATGTTTGTTAAAGTTTGACTTGCCTAATGCAGAGCAACCCCTGAAGGTAACAGGGGCTTACATTTCTGAATTCCAGTAAAATAAGTTTGCAGATCTTGGCTAAGGTACATGGAAGCCGTTTTGTAGTGAAAACCTAGACCTAGAGTTAAAGCACTCGGAATACATGGAACAATCTCTCATGGAGTAGTGCTTTTCAACATGAATAAGAGGATTGGAATCTTTGCTGAACAGCTGCAAAGAGAGATTATTCAAGCTCATTGAGGGACCCCAACTTTCCTTCCTTTCATTAAAATACAGTAAAAAAGATCTGAGGCAGTAAAGTGGGGTTTGTGTGTGCAGTAGTTACCCTTTCAAGTAACCCTTTTATGCAAAAAAGAAGTCTCTTTATTCTACATCTATTTAATAAAGCTCCAATTCTCGATTTATGAAACTATGTGTATGAGATACATTATATACAGTAAATTCTGCTGAGGATTTCTGAAATGCACTGTAACAGAATCCCCAGTTGCCCTTTCTGTTCAGCAAAGTGACTATTGCATCTCCTACTTTGAGTCAAGCAGGCAATCCCCTCCACTTCTGTAACAACTAGAACAGCTTACCCCATATGCCATGGAATCACTATGATTATTTATTTGCCCTTGTCAGCAAGCAACAGCCAGTGATGTGGGATGGGACTGTGGAAATGCACCTCAAAATGATGTCAGGACATAGCACAAGCTGTACTAGATGCTACAGAAATTGAACTCAACACAAGACTCCTGTTTTGGGCAACAGCCTAATATTTTTACTTTTTATTTCATTTCATCATAAGCTGCTTTTGGGGGCCTCAAAAGCAACTTATAATCATTAAAAATATATTCAAACTAGCTTAACCCATGCAGTGCATCTGTGTGCTAGTACCTGATTGCTCCCCTCACCCCCTGCCACAGCCCCCCTCACCTCAGAGATCTCCCCACCCTCCCCTGAGCCGCACTCCTGCTCCTCCTCCATCCTGTTGCTTCCACCCCCCTCATCCCTCTTGGTCACTCCTCCATCCCTTTACTACAGCCCCCTCACCCCTTGGTCACGGCTGCAGCATTGCTGGTGCCTAGTGGCCAAGCTGCAGCCTCCTATCCCCAGAGACCTCCCCACCCTCACCCAAGCCCCGCTCCTGCTCCTCCCCAGAGGAGCAGCAGCAGTTGACCGGGCGCTTCCTCACTGCCACTCGTTCCACTCAGGCCGCTGACAGGCTCGGGCCCATCCCTTGCCCTTCCTTCTTTCTCTCTTCCCCTCCCTTCTCTCTCTCTCTCTCCCCCCTACTTCCTGATTTAACAGATCTTGTTTCATCTAATTCACACATCAGCAGCCTCCTTCTCCTGAAGGGGCTCTTTCCTCCCTCACGACCCCTCTTTTTGCAGACCCCTGCCCACTATCCTTTTATATATAGATTCCTCTCCTCTACATCTTCCAACCAGTGCATTCCAACTGACCTTAACCATCGCAGGCTCCTCCATCCTATCTGCATATAGAATCCCCACTGCCCAATCACCACAGTGCTTTTGCTCATGAACTCTCGCGAGAGCTGCCAAGCATGGAATTAGCCATGGGTATGCCTTAGAGATTTATATAGATAGAAGATAGAAGCTCTGCCAGTGGAACTGGCAGGGAACATTATCCACATATGGACAGCACATATTCAGAACATCCCCAGCCATTGCCATCCTATGCTGCAAGAACAGTTAAACTGTACACAATTGTGAGTTAAACTTACTCCTTCACTTCTACCAGGAATGTTCCCCCTACTTCTACCATTCACAAACACAGGAGTGTATCATGTGAGTACATGATAGCAAATCCAACCCAAACTAGCCTTAAAATGAAGCTACAGTGGTTTTGCCTTCCAGCATGCCTCCCTCATGCTGAAGCACTCTTTTTGGAGCTCGCGAGAGAAGCTACAGAAAACGTAGATGAATAATGGTACACACAACTGAATGGTTAAGTGCTAAGGGGGGGGGGGAGAAGTCCAAACCAACATATTAAGAGACTTAGGGTTACAGCACACCGTGGTCATTCAGTGCTCCAAGAAGCTTGCTCACAAACTTATTTTTTCATTGGATTATTTGCAAAGCCCAGACTGAGTGGAGAGGAGTGTAAACTAATAAAATGCTCGATCTATTAATTAAAACCTTGGCACTTTGCCAAAGACAGCTTATGTGCTGTTGCACTCTGCAGTGTCATGATTCTGGGGGCAGAACAGGTGATTACAATATTAATAAGATGACTGGTGAGCTTTGATCACAGCTAGGTTAGGAAAGGAGTAGAAAAAATTAAAGGCTGGGTTCATTATCATCATTGGAGTGTAGGAAAACAAGCATTTATATTGTTGATGAAAGAACATGACAAAGCGGGGGGAAGGGGGGGGGATTCTCCACAAATGAGAAACTTTGCTACATACCATCTCAAGACTTTATTCTTAAAACAGTAAGTTCATTATCCACAGAAGTGAGATGTTAGCCATGAATTTTTCAGACCAACACAACCTAACTCAGATACTTCTTTAAAACCAAGGGGGAAGGGAAGATGCTGAATGTTTGGACTAAAATCTTAAGAGTCTAACCAAGGGGTCACTCCTACGTTTTCACTGAGTTATAGCTGTACTTCAAAAAGGAAATATTTCCAGCTCTGGAGAACTGGGCTGCCCTCTTAACAATAGCTTAAAGTCAGGCTTGTAATGTTGCACAAGTCAGAACGCTTGTCTCTAGTCTGTAGTTTGAATTTTCATAGGGAGAAAGTTGGGAAATCTATTGAGCTAATACTTGCCTGCAGAAGGCCCAAATGGTATAAAAGTGTCAGAAGAATAGCTGACAGATAAAATATGGATAAAGAGTTCAGCTTTCCTTAATGCTAATGGAAGTTCAGTCAACCAAAGGAGACTGCAAGACTGTAAGCATATGAAGTCATATAAAAAGGATGACATTTTAATACCATCCTTTCATTATTTCAAGAACAAAGGATTTTTATTGTTAAAACAGAACTTGCACACAGATTGATCAGGTAATGTGTTAGAAAACAGATCCTAAGATGCTAAGCGATTCTGTGACAGTGAAATCCCTGAATGAACATTATGATCCCAAAATAGCCAACTTTAAAATATCACAGGCAGTGCAGGAATAAACATCTGCCTGTATGTCTAGCATGTAGTTGTAATGGCAAATGCGCCACCTATCAGCTATACAGAGAGTTGCAGATGCTAGCAAATATAGGATGCTTGCATATCAAAGGTCACCAAAAGACACTTTTAACTGACAGAGAGAGCCAACACCACTTTGCAAAGAAGGAAAATGTTTATCTTCAGATAAATAAAAGCCAGCAAGAAAAGCTTATGGTACATAAATGGGATGAAGCCTTTTTAAAATAGGTTGCTGCAGGAGGATGTGTAAAACTAATACAGATTTATTAAGCAATGTTCCCATGGCAAAACCCCTGCTTTTATTATGTCCCACTATGATCAAGTAATATAACTTGATTGACTATGATGCCAAATGGGGCTCTGGAGGGCCACTGTTCCTGCAAAACTACCCAGTGGATTGTGTGAATGTAGAAAAGGAGTACCTAGAAGTCCCATGACCTTTTCCTAATTGCTGCAAAAAGACATCAGTATGTCCTAGGTTGCTGTTAATTGCTGGAAGCATTCATGCCATGCTGCCAATTTGAGGCCATTTTGAGGGTGGAAGAAAATGGGTTTAAAGCTGCAGATGGTTTAGTTTAGAGATGGACCGACTCAGGCATGGTTAGAGGGGCTGCAGGATGAGATGAATCCTATCAGTATGCATCATTCTCATGATGAGATCATGACAAGGAGGTAATAACACAAGCCCTGAAGAAGCCCTACCATTCCTTTATGAAAAAAAGAATAATTAGGTCAATGACCACCTATCGGAGGAACAAAAGCAAGCCAACAACAATGAAGTCAGAATAAGGGAGTCTCCAGCGAACTACAGTGGTTGAATTGCTTGCCAATCCACCCATGTACATGCAGCACAACCAATTCTGTGCCGTTCTGACATCTGGGTACAAACAGTTCCTAACTGGGAGGGGAGATTGATGTAGAAGACACAGTCATGTGGGAAGCAGCCCCAAGTTTACAAGGCATGGCCCTTCTTCCAAATCACATTGGTGGTACTTCCCTGATTTGGGGCCTTCCTCACAAATTCATACTTGTACACTAGGTAAAGGGTACACTAGGTAACACTTTTCTTCACCCAGGCTTTTAATTAATGTTGTTTTAATGGTTTTAATGCTGTTTTAAAATATTATTTTAAAATTTTTATATTGTTGTAATGTGTGTGTGTCCCCACCCCATTTTTGTCTTAACGAATGTTTTACTTTGTTTTTATTCTGTTGTAAACTGCCCAGAGACGTACGTTTTGGGCGGTATAGAAATGTTTTAATAAACTAAATAAAATAAATAAAAGTGGGTGAGACCAAAAACTGGGTTGAGATTGTACTTGCTACCTCAAGGTAAAAACTGCAGTGGACACAGGTTAACTTCAAGGTAGCAGGCAGAATAGTATATATTGAGGCTATTCACACAATGGAGGAAAACCGGGCTAAGGGAGCCCAATCCGGTTTTCCTCCATCACACCGGCAGCTAGCCCACCAAAGTAGCCCCCCCCTTAAATGAGGTTAGCAGAGTAAGCACTCCACTAACCCCATTTCTCGGATTGTGAATTGTCGCTGCGCGGCTCCGTGCCGCAGCAACCCGCAAGGAGACTCCCGACCTGGAGGCTAAAACAAGCTCCTGGTGTTGGGCGTGTGTGTGTGTCTCCGCAAGTGCATGGGGCATCCTGGGACTTCCGGGGGCGGGGCAGACCCCAATCCCCACCGCCCCTACCAGAAGGAACTGGTAGTTGTGTGGGCGGCTGATTCGGCTGCCCAAGGCCGACGACTGATGGTCTGCGGGGAGTGTGGATTTGATCTGCTCTCCCCGCCAAGCCCCTCCCAGCTCTACACACCAATCGTGTGTAGAGCCTCACTGACTGTCTATGAGAGCAAAGGGCTGCCAGATTATTCGTTTTTAAAATGCCCTATCACCTTTCTTCCTAAATTAACTCCTCTTCTATACCTGAAAGGTACAATATTCTTAGTAGATTAACCTAGAATACCTTCAGTCATTTGTGACTAAATGGCTTCCCTGTGATCCCTACTTCAGACAGACAGAAAACAGATATATTGCAGACTCCAGAATACCTATTTCACATAATAATTTTGGTATGCATTAAACATTCAAGACCCAGGAAACTACAGCTGCTGTGAAGTATTTCATAACTCACCAGAAACCATGTGCAAATCAGATGCTGCCCCCTTGCTTATTAGTTCATACTGGAAGCCAGTAATCTTCCGACTAATGTCCTGCTGAGGGGTAGCTTCGACAAAGAGTCCGCCCTGATCAAAGCTGAAGCAATGCACTCTGGTGGGACTGTGGTCTCCATCTTGGACCAGCAGTTTCAATTCTCCAGTTTTTTCCAAATAAATATTTGCTCCTGCAGAGTCCTTGAAGGGTTTTATGCAAACCGTCCAATGTTTGGAAGAGGAAGATAAAATATTGGGTCGCAGATTGACTATCAGCGCTCCAGTGGGATACATCCATTCTATGGATCCTTCTGAACAGCGGAGGTAGATCTGTTCAACGTCTTTTTTATGAGATTCGTGTGTTAATCCACTGAGGGGGAAAGAAGACAGAACATGTTATTGTAAAGGCTCTTGCATTTATTTTAAGACAATACTGTACACTCAGAGAATACATATTGTGGGAATTCATATGAAGGCTGTGGAACATCACAACACAATGTAGCTTCAGACAGACCCTCAGGGCTTTAAAAAGGTGTTTAGTTAAGTGTTCAATCGTTGGTGCTTTTCTCAAAAGGTGGGGGGGAAGATTCCACTAACTCCATTTTGCAGGATTTCTGCAAGGTTCCGATTATTCGCTTTTATAAATTATAAATGGGGCAATAGAATTAAAACAAGGACAAATTCATTGGAAATCAGTGGCTGAGGGGGAACTCTTAGCCCCAAGTCCAGGTCTACACTGCAGTCACACCAACTACTATATCCTATACATTTTCTGAAGTTTGTCTTAACTATGGTAATAGAACTGCAAAATGCAGTTCCATAATTTCCAATCGTCTTTATAAAAATTTTGATTTAAAAAAAAAAAAAGTAAGCTGTGCACAGAAACAGGAGATACAGTACTTGGGAGTTTAGTATGAAAAGCACATTTGATTTAAGAGCAACTAGCATTTAAACTAGTTGTGGGAAGACATAAGCGGGGTAGGGGAGAAGGAGAAGAAGCACACAGGCCAACATATGGTTTCCATTTAAGGGGAAAGTGACTGACATTATTGGGAATGTCAGTATAACATACTGTTTAGAGGTTACTGAGGAAGCTCCAAGAAACTCAGATTTTAATAATAATCACCATAATATTGTCTGCAACCATACACTGCAGAATAATCCTTAAAGCCACATCAAGAGCACAGAAGCTTGTGGGAGAAGGAGTTGTTGACCTCTATGCTTTTGCCCTCCAGCACAAGGAAACATCTCTCAATGAGATGTTTCATGCATATGTTGTTTTGCCTTGTGCATAAAGAGCAGTTTTGAGCAGTTTGTGTGTATGTCAATACTCTTCAAGTGTGCTGCTCTCAGAATGCCAGTGTGGTCCTGGTAGGCAACATATTGAGTGCTGAGCTACATCCAAACTTCTCTACTGACTGACCTTACGAAATATGGTTGCTTCCATCATCCCCATCTATAAAATGGGAACTGCAATTACAGCCTAGCTCACAGAGCTGAATATGGCTGAACCAATGAAGAAGAAACCATTTGTTGGGGGTGGGGACCACCCTTGATGCTTAATTCCCAAGGTAAGCCTAAAACCTCTGCTCCTTTATCCTAAGTATGTTGCCATTACTTCGTGATAACAGCACATAAGTCATGCTCAGAGGCTCTCTTAATGGTGACACATGTTCCAAGACTCAACATGGAAACAGAACCCTTTATGCCCCAGGTCACTGACACTTTAGTAATTATTTTGCTGCAATTGCATCAAGGGAAGAAGTTGCTGAATTTCCCCCTAAAATATTCATTAACATATAATTGAAACACCAGTATGAAGACCAAACTTCATATGTTTATGATATGAGAGAC
Source organism: Hemicordylus capensis (assembly GCF_027244095.1). Taxonomy (NCBI): domain Eukaryota; kingdom Metazoa; phylum Chordata; class Lepidosauria; order Squamata; family Cordylidae; genus Hemicordylus; species Hemicordylus capensis. The sequence goes on from NC_069658.1 coordinate 386,103,581, forward strand.
ATGTAGTGATTAGAGTGCTGGACTAGGACTGGGGAGAATGGAATTCAAATACCCATTCAGCCACAAATCTCACTGGGTAATTCTGGGCCAGGCAGTTTTTTCTCTCAGCCTAAAGTACCTCACAGGGTTGTTACGAGGATAAACCTAACCATATACACTGCTCTGGGCTCCTTGGAAGAAGAGTGTGCTAGAGATGCAAAAAATGAAAATTAAAAAAATATCATGTTTTAGAACTAAAGCCATTTCAAGGGGTATCTCTTCACAGAAATTAGGATAATCCAGAAAGGTCACTGGAGGAGAATGGGAATTTCCCTTAGAGGTTCTGCAGTAAGTGAACTTGACACTGATGAATTTTTGCATGAGGAGTGTGTCTATGAGCCTGTCTTGTTGCTGAAAGGTAAGTGGGTACATTACAGAAGTTTCCTTTGAAGACAATTATATCCTGTAAGTTACAAAGTGCCATTCAGGAGAGAAGGCAAGTTGGGAAGAACAGAAAGTTAGGATACACATAAAAGAAGTCTATTGGAATGGAGGATTCAAAATAGTGAGTGAATTTCAAAGCACACTACTTGGATGGCTAGATGCTCATGGCCTTATTAAAGCTGCCACTCACTAGAGCTGGTTGAGATGGAAAGACAATTTTGCACAGGGAGCTAAAGGACTCATTAGCAGAAGGTGTTTAAGCATAAAATTAAAATAAGTTCTCCAACATGCAAGAGATCAGAGAGGCTATTTTAAAACCTAATACAAGGAGGCTGTTACTATTATTCGTTTCTGTCAAATATGGAAAAATCAGTTGTATTGAGAACAGAGGCACTGCTCTGTAACCCACCCACCCTCGCCCTCCCCCAAGACCACACAATCTATTCTATGAGCTACTGCCAACTCATCTCACATTCCTTCTATCCATGCCAAGAACTGTACACTTTGCTAAATCCAGTAGTTCCCTCATCCATACTGAAAGGGTCACACATGCCATTAAAAAGCTGCACATACCACATTGCATATTAAAATATACAGACAAATTTCTGCATCATTACAGCCAAGGTGATCTAATTTTTGCACTTCAACTTGGAGGCCATAGTCTATTTCAAAGTCTGTTTCAGCCAAGAGACACAGAAAATTGCTGGAGCAAAATAATCTATGGATCATTTTTCATACTGGGAGGGAAATATTCCCAGAATTTGCCAGTTGGTAAACTGAGATAACAAAGAAGCATCAGAATGAGTGGGAAACATTTCAGAACAGAGTATTTCCATTTTCAGATGAAAGCTGCATAAGAGGTCTTGCAAAATGGAACCATCAAAAGTATCCCTCTCAAAAAGAGAAATGGAACATTCTCTTTATATAGGCATAAAAATGGAAGTGTAGTTTCCTCATTTTGTTCAGGTTAATCTTTATTATTTTAAAACAATCAGGAACTATGTGTGTGTGGCAATGAGACAGACTAGAAAGTCAGGTAGATATCTTTTGTGGGGGAGGGGAAATACAGGAAGTAGGATTGGTATTTACATTGCTACTATCTTCAAGTTACAGATCTTGGGAGCCTTGTGATCCCAATCCTCTCACTATGACACATGACACCACCATAGATTAAGTAGTAGGGTCACTCACTGATGCACTGCAGCTTGCCTGGCTGACTCTTAGCGCCTGTTCACACAGTCAACTAATGGCTTGTTTTTCCACTGCCCCTGTGCACTACACTACATGTTTGTTCCAGAGCAGTTTCTGCCATTGTAACAGAATTTTTGGAGGAGTGGGGTTAGCAGGAATTGCCATGGAACAAATGCATGTATCATTACCACATGCACACAAAATACATTCCTCCATGCAAATCTGTAGGCAGGGATGAAATTGTGTGGGGAAAAAAGCTGCTTTTTGACTGTGAAAAGGCCTTACATGCTAAGGAACAAGCATCTGGTGAAGGCAGACAACTGGGATACAGACTGACTGCATAAGGCTAGGCTGGATACAAAGAGCCTTCCAAATTCGAGGAATTACCTGATTGCCCCAGGATATGCAAGGCTCGTTTGCCCCAAGCTAGAAAAGAAAAGAAAAAAAAAGCTATCTTAGAAAAATCCACCAACTCTTAAAGGATTATTGTATACACAAGGATTACATTTATACCCTTATTTCGAGAACCTCAGTAGCCACAGAACAACCCAGTGAGGTAAATTAAGCTGAAAAAGTGGGTGGAAAAGCCACCCAGTTAACCAAGAAGGAATCTGAACTAGCCTTCCCATGTGCAAACAACGAGGCGAGTCTCACAACCAGTGAGACTCGCCAAGAGTGGGTTAGTGGGGAGAGTGGGCTAAGCCTGTCACGGAGCTGGCGGGGGCTGCAGGGATCGGGGGGGCTGCGTGGCCCCTGGAAGTTCCAGGATGCTCCACATGAGCATGTGGGGCATCCTGGAGCGACCCCCAGGGCCAGGAGACTTGTTTCAGCCTCCTGGCAGGGGTCTCCTCATGCGTTGCTGTGGCGTGGAGCCACACTGCAGCAATACATGATCAAACAGACGGGGTTAGCGGAGCGCTCGCTCTACTAACCTCATCTAAGGGGAGGGCTCAACACAGGTTACCCGCATTGAGGACACCAGGCTCGCCTGCCAGCCCGGTGGTTCTCACGATTGCCAAAAAGCAGGCTAGGCTCCCTTAGCCCGCTTTTTGACCATTGTGAGAACTGCCTCAACATCTTTCTTGCACCCACATCACACAACTCTCAATTAAGTAGAAACAATCAGAATTAACAGTTGCAGGGGTTACAGCATCAGCACCTAGCCTTTTAAGGAGTCTAAAAGTCAAGTTGTTGACTTAGTGCCATTTCATATCCTGAAGTCTGAATAGTATGACTTAGACCGGAGCTACCAGTTTTGGTCAGTTCCACCTATTTTTCAGGAATCAGATGCTCTCTTCTTGTGCAATTACAAGTGTCAGCAACCGTGTGTCATTCCCTGAAACTAAAATACTTGATGACAGACTGGGGGTGGGGGGGGGGAAATGGGTCAACCCCACAACAGGGAAATGAGTCATTTTGCTCACCAACATCCCCTGTGGCTGCCATTCAGAATACTGACAAACCCATAAGCAAATTATATGAAGCCCAGAAGCAAGAGTTCATTCACCAGTATAGCAATATAAAAGTAAGAAAGAGCTGGTCAAAGACAGGAGCCAAGCAACTGCACTACAAATCAGGAAACCCTCGGTTTGAAGCTTGCCTTTGCAATGGGCCCACAAAGTAGCCCTCAGGCAGGCCACTCTCTCAGCCTCCAATCTGCATATGGAAGAATCATCCTATTGATTTACTTTACAGGGCTGTTGTAAGAACCATTGGCGAATATATGCAAAATGTTTAACACTCCAAAGTGCTATGCATTATTATGGAGATCAATTGTTGACCAGCACTCAGGGCTGGAAAACCTGGGAAATGCAGATTCAAATCTTGTTCATCTTGGGAAGTTACCAGTCAGCCTCAGTTACTCTTCTATATGACTTGACTAGCAAGCCAGAGGTTGCCGGCTTGAATCCTCACTGGTATGTTTCCCGGACTATTGGGAACACCTATATCAGGCAGCAAAGATATAGGAAGATGCTGAAAGGCATCATCTCATACTGCGTGGGAGGCGGCAATGGTAAACCCTTCCAGTATTCCACCAAATACAACCAAAGGGGTCTGTGGTTGCCAAGAGTCAACAACGACTCAATGGCACACTTTACCTTTATAATCACTTATCCCAGAGATTTATTAGAAATATATGTATGTATGTATATGTATGATTTATTAGAAATATATGTATGTATGTATATATGTATGGAGATCCATCATTTTCTATGCACATTGGAAGTCTGGACTTTTAATTCAGTGGTTGACAGTCTATAGCAGGCATCCCCAAACTGCGGCCCTCCAGATGTTGCTGAACTACAACTTCCAGCATACCCAGCCACAAATAATTGTGTCTAGGGATGCTGGGAGTTGTAGTTCAGCAACATCTGGAGGGCCACAGTTTGGGGATGCCTGGTCTATAGGTCTCTCTTCCTTGTTTGATAGTAAGCCACACTAATGTTAATAGAAGTTATTTTCAGACAGATGTGCCTAGGACTACAGCCTAAGCAATTATGAGTTTTGTACATAAAGCTACTTCAGCAAGCACACTATCAGGAGCATGATGGTGAAACTGTTAAAATGCACAACTGATTTGGGGACAGTTTAGGCAGGACTGCTGACACTATCTGATAGCATTCAGCACGTGTCCTGTGTCACTATTTTCAGTCATTATCTTTCTAGATAATGCAAATATTTGCAACTGTGCATGTGACAATTCTTAACACTTGAGATAATTCTTTACTATCTGGATTCCCCCCAAAAGCAAATAGTTACACTATCTGGATTCTTTCCCCCATTCTTCCCCCAAAAGCAAATAGTTGAAAAGAATGTTACAAAATCCTATTTGATCCACCACTTTGGTCTTTTTGCTATTCTCACAATAGTCTAGTATTCCTGCCTCAACCATCCAATTTAAAACAAGCATAAGTCTTATAAAGCCATTTATTGGGTTCTTGGTTTTAAAAAAATATCAAAAAAGCCAAATATAGGTTGCAGATGCACTTCATTTAGCAATGGTTTCATGTCTGAGTGAGAGAGCCTTTTTCAAAGTCATGATCTATAAAGGATTTTGAAAGTCATAAAGGCTCAGTAAAATTATTAGGGGGGAGGAGAGAAAAAGAGCCAATGCCCCTGTTAAAAGATTTCACAACCAGAGTGATTAGCATAGCTGTGGCAGACAAGAAGCAATGGGTAAGAATTTGCCATCAGCAACGCTGATTTAAATCTAAGGTAACAGCAGTGACGTGATGCCACAGGTGTAACAAGAGATCAGACTCTAGACCACTATCTTTCGAGACTAGCATTGTACAACAGCAGGTGCTGCAAGGAAGGTGAACTCTAGAGGATGTCAGGGGAAATGTTAACACCCGCTCAAACTCCTCATTTTACCAATACTGCTTCAACTATTTTGAAGGAACACCTACCAACTGCACAGAGCAAAATCGGGCTTCCAAGTCTTGATTAGATTTCTTCCCTCACCCCCACCCCCTTTACGAAGTTAAGCAACCTCTATGGAGGGGGCGGAGGGACATAACCCTGCCTAGTGTTTCAGAATAAACTTTTTAAGATCAAGGTCACCTGATCTATTTAAGCAAAGCCAACCAGCTAGAAATTTAAAAAATCCCAGAACTAAAACTTCTACAAGTGCGTACAATACCCGCAAACCCTGTCAACTTCCCTCACAAAAGCAGGGCTTACAAGCCTATTGTGTTGCAATTAAGTTAATGCTCGAATGCAAGAGGTCGCCAGCTAGAAGTTACAGAGAGTGTGTTATTCTGGTGTTGGGTTGCACAGATGTGGAGGGTGCTGTGGTCAGTAGAAAACGCTCTCTACCTTTGTCTGCTAGAAGCCAACCGCCCTCCGCTCCCCCTCGCCCGTTGCTTTGGCAATGCTCATCCCGAACACTCCTGGAATGTTAATCAAACTGTCCCCTCCTTCCCCCTTCCAATAAATCAGAGCAAACAGCAGAGGAAGAAAGATTTCTTTTATCCTTCTGCAACAATCAAATCCATGTGTCCATGAGCTGCGGGAAGGGCAAGCCAGCACGGCTAAGCGCCTACTCCCCTCCCCTCTCTCTTCCCTTCCAGGACGAAACTTCACTCACAACATTGGGGAGAGAAGAACTAACACCCACCCACACCCACTACGCACCCAAGGCTATCCTAGGAATGAACGGCAAGGGGCGAGATTGACCCCAAGATCTCCGTGTCGTGCATTAACTTCGCCATTAACCCGATCCAAACCACAGTGGTTGAATTAGTGGTGGGAAGAAACTCTGTTAAAAAAAAAAAAAAAAAAAAGCTGGAGGAAGAGAGAGAGAAAAACCAGAAGCCCGAAAAAGCAGCGAAAAGTAAAGATAAGGCAGAGCAGCATCGCTTGCCCTTTCGGCGCGGGCGCACTCAAGTTAAAAGGAATGTAGCACGGCGATGGGGGCGGGGGGAGCGACCCCTGCGGTGTGCATGCTTCCCTTAAAAAGAGCGATCAATACCCCCCCCCCAACACCCGGACACAGAGGAAAGCCCAGCCAGAGAAAGGAAGATGGGATCGAGCGCGATGGGGAGAGGGGTTGCTCACTTACAGAGCCTGCAGAAGTTGAAGGAGCGCACCTTGAGAAGCGAATCCCAGGCGCGGGGATATGCCCGGACAAAGCCCGAACCCTTAGCAACGCACATGGGGCTGCACATCCGAGTTCCCCGCCGACCCTCCGAGGACTCCCATGGAGCCCCTGCCAAGTTCTTACCTCCCCTTCCAGCTGCAGAGATCGCTGGAGTACTGCGCCGTGCAGCCCCTGTCCAGTACCAGAAGCCCTAGCAACAACAGTAGCGGTGACGGCGGCGGGAGCAGCAGCCCGGGCGCCGGGGCTCTCCGCATGGTCCCCGCCGGGCTGCTTTGGAATGGATCCACCAGACGAGGCAAGAGGAGAGCGCCCGTAGCCTGCGCTACATGGCGAGAGGAAACCCGCTCCGAATCAAGCCGCTAGCATGAGCCCATCTCCGTTGGCCGGCTACTCCACTCAACACTACACTCGTTTCTCCAACTCAGCGCTCGCTCTGCGTTCCAGCTTAGCTAAGGGCGGGGAGCCACCTCGCCACAGGAACCACCCACTCAAAAGCCGGCTGTGAAAACCCGCAATGGAGTCTTCGCGGAGCGGACTCCATCCCTTCCTGCACAGCCTCGCTGCTTCTCTCTATCTAACATTGCAGGAATGCTCTTTCTCTGTTAGTTTCAGGATCAGGAACATCACTGTCACTGGAATAGACTAGAGCGGGGTCTCCCCTCGACTGAGAATGTCTGAGTGAGTCAGTGACAGGACTTCTGCGCTAGAAAACAGCTGGTGGCTGGCAGACAGACAGACATTCAGCAGGTGAAGCCTCTGCTAGTTTGTGAGGGGGAAAGCATCACCAATAAGAGGTGCACCTAGGTAACTTTGGAGCCTGAACCAAAAGGCCTTTGGAGCCCCTTTCCCCTGCAAATTAAGCATCATCATGCTTGGCTGGGCGACCACATCACACGGGACAGACTAAAGAGGATTTGGGAGGCCCTGGACTTTGGGCTGGAGTTCCAGGGGAAAGAGCACCTCTGTTTCCTTGACATGCGGTTGCTAAAGACAGAGAAAACCTGTCCCCTCCCGCAAAAAAAAATAAAAATTATTTATTTATTTATTAAGTTTATACTCTGCCCAAACTTACGTCTCTGGGCGGCTGAGACATGGCAATTTTCCAATGACTTCGGCAATTGTGATGTCATCTACAGCTCGGAGTCACTGGGGGGGGGTGATGGGTGTATGCCATCTGGATCTCACTACTTGTTTCTTTATGGACCCCATCATTTGCTTCTTTCATTATGTGGACAGGTTCTCTTTTATGTTGTTGCATAAAATTAGGGGTGTAGCTATAATTGAGCAGATGGGTCCAAATAACACAGGACCCCCAGCGATGGGGACCCCCCCCCAGCTCCACTCCTCTCTATTTTCTTCATTATCCCCCTCATTTTGAGGGAGATAATGAAGAAATTCACTGCCAGGGAGAGGGTCGAACATGGCCCCCTCTCCCCCTGGCTACTCCAGTGCATAAAATATGTGTTATTGCTGGAGGAAGTCAGTCAAGGAAGCTTGAACTGGTACACTTAAACTGGAAAGGGAGTGTTTCAGAGCCAACAGCTAAGTTTTCAATAATCAAATCTAGCTATCTTCTATATACTTTTTGTTTGGTCTAGGACCGTAAATAAAACTTGACTTGACTTGACTATATACTTAATTTGCTTAGATTCGCTTAGCCAATAGCCATGCGAGAGGCAGAGAGGGAGGCAGCAGGCAGGGAGAGTGGTTGGGGTGTTTCAGCAGCGCAGGGGACTGGGGAGAAAGGGGAAAGGAAATAAGAGGAAAGTACCGGGGACAGCGGAGAAAGGAGAAAAGGAAGAGGAAATAAGGGGAAATGGATGAGGGCGGGCGGCGAGCAAAGCCCTGCCGCCCTGAGAAGGAGGAAGTCTGAAGCCGGCAGGGAGAGAGGAGACTGGGGCTGGAGGTGGCAATGGGCCCGGCTGCGGTGGGGAGGCGGCGGGGTGAGGAGGCGTCTGGGCCACCAGGAAAAGGAGGCAGTGGCAGCGGTTGCCAGCAGGCCTGGGGAGAGTGGCCCCCAGCAGGCCCAACGAGAGCGGCCGAGTTGGGGAGGGAGAACGGCCACCAGTGGGCTGAAGGAAAGCGGCCGGTGGCAGGCCGAGGATGAGGTCCGAGTTGCGGGGGGGAGCACGAGAGAATTGGGGGGAGCGTGAGCAAGAGAGTTGTTGGGGGAGAGAGAGTTGTGGGAGGGAGACAGACAGAGAGAGCAAGTTGTGGGGCGGGGAAAGTGAGTTGTGGGAGGAGGGGGGGGATGCCACAGGCTCAGTGCACTACCGCACAGATGCTCTGTGCGGGTTCAGCAGTAAACTTTAATGCATGTATTATTAAATACATTTAAGTGTCCCCTTTAATCATATATTGGGGGATGTAATATAACTCTTGCAGACCACTCCCCCCACCCCCCACAAAGTTAGAAGACATATCATAGGGTGGAGAGGTAATTTAGGTAATTTAGGAACCTAGGTAATTTTGGAACCTGGACCTAAAAGCCTTTAGAGGCCCACTCACCCACCTCCCTGCACCTTAAAGGTAACGCACACACACACACACCGCCACTAATCCATCAAACGCCGGACTTCCGGCGGTTCATAAAAGGACCGCCAAACTGGTTTGTGCCAATCCCTATATTTAGACACCAATTAATATGAATACCCATAATTTTTCAATTGGTAACAATGTATTATTTTACATCCTTGTTCTGCCCTCAGATTACCTCAGTTTTGAGGATACGGAGCCAGAACAATTCTTGTTCTAATAGAATTCTATTAATACTGCCACAGATGTATATAGCTTTCATCAATAGTCATGGAGCTTATAAAAGGTTCCAGAGCAACCTTGCTTGCTGGTATTAACAACTAGAAGATCTGCTCTTGCTGGTTACAGGTTGCCTCTGCAGACATAAAAGAGAATCCTGTTCTCCTAGTTCATGCAGTTTTGAAGAGGTTACCACTGTGGATTTCCCTCTTATCACTCCATGTTCCCATCCCCCAGTTGTTCTATAAAAAACATTAAAATGTCAAAGATAAGGGTGGCCCAAAGTATTGCAATACCTGAAGTGAGGTGCCAAATATTTCCCTCCACCATGGAACATAGGAAGCTGCCATATACCAAGTCAGACCATTGGTCCATCTAGCTCAGTATTGTTTACACAGACTGGCAGCAGCTTCTCCAAGGTTGCAGGCAGGAGTCTCTCTCAGCCCTATCTTGGAGATGCCAGGGAGGGAACTTGGGATCTTCTGCATGCAAGCATGCAGGTGCTCTTCCCAGAGCAGCTCCATCCTCTAAAGGGAATATCTTACAGTGCTCATGCATGTAGTATCCCATAAATATGCAACCAGGGGGGACCCTGCTTAGCAAAGGGGGCAAGTCATGCTTGCTAACACCAGACCAGATCTCCACCCAATAGACCAGCTCTCCTCCCATTTTTGTGAAAAGCAAAGCAGCAATATTTGGTGGGGGCCAGCCCCCTTTCAAAACTAACCCTTGCAAGCTTTGTATTGGAAACAGTCCAGGGGAAGGCAGGAGGGAAGATTGCCAGCAACTTTCTCTTATCTCCTTGTGCTTCTTGCAAGCTTTGCAAGAAGCACTCTTTCCCTGCACTAACTGCAAAGCTTACAAAGATCAGATATGATGGCAGCAGCAGGGGGCATTTTGCCACTGGCTGTTTGTGCCCCAGGAATCCACCAAACAAATAACGTAAAGGATCTGATCTGTGATACAACCCCTCCCCCCAACAGATCTGATAACATAAAAAGCAAAAATACAACTAAATAAATAAATACAAATTATATTCAAGTTAAACAAACATATGTGTATAATAATATGAATAATCCATACAACTAAATAAGACATAACATCCAATCAGCAATAGAAATATGAATAGTAATCCACACCTGAGCAACTGCCTCACCTTACCTCAGGAAAGGAACACCCCTAGTGAAAGACAGTGTTAAGTGAGGAATATTCCCATCAGTAGAGGGGGAAAAGAAGACACCCTTGCAAATCTCCTGGTAAGTCTGCCTTTTGACACAGGACAATCTATTACTGAGTAAACAAGGTCACTTGTACTTCAGCATTGTTTTCAACAAGTCAAATGCATTGCTGGTGAAAGCCCTAAAAAACAACCTAAAGATCACCATGATGAACTACTAGGTATTCACAGATTTCAGTCAACATAGCCTATGCAGCACATACATCTGAATCCTTAGACATGCTATGTCAAAACCATTGGACAAAATGACATGCTACAGTTCATGATAGTTGCAAAAAAAATGTCATCTTCCTTCCTGGTAACTTAGCAACTGCAAGGGTACAAGATTATGTTTCCTCAGTTGTTGTGATTTTCTGTTTTGGTGAGTATCACATTTGTTTAGCTTAGTGTTGCTTTTGTTTTGTCTAAATCATGCCTTGGATTTTTTAGAACACTGTTGTCCATGTACTTGTGTGGGATATAACAGCTCTGGGCTTTGGCCCAAGGTCTTCTGCTGCTATTGGAGCCCCTTGCTGAGTATCTGAAATTGCAGCGTGTGGTGTGTTTTTGCAGCACTTCTGATCTTAGGCACTGAAGTCTACAAGTTGTATTGTGCACACAGGCTAGAGGGTCAGAAACAAATGAAAAACTAAGCTTACCACGAGGACATAAAACAAGATAAATATCTCCTCAACAGTGGCATAAATGAAGGTTTTTAAAACAGGAAATTAATGTTCATTTGATGCAGGGTTAAACAGTTGTTCATTTTCACTTTTAGTATCATCTTTCCTAAAAGAGAGGTTCCTTCCCAAGGGGTTGCTTTTTTAAAAAGGTTGTTTCAAAATGAAAAGTAAATATTCATATTTCTGCAGGGGAGTATGCAGAATTTCCCCCCAATAATGAAACTGAAATTTAGATTAAGAAAAATCTGGTTCTTTCCTTTTGTAAAGTCCCAAATGTTCATGTTCTTTCCTACATGCGACAAGATCAAAGCCCTGTGTTATTTTTATGTATATATTAAATATAATATATGTTTATTTCTAGTTTATATTCCCTTTTTGTGTGTAATAGGATTTGGATTAAAGTTAATGCTGAATCTGTGTTGAACTTCCACTCCTAATTCTGTAGTTTGATGTGAAGAGCAGCCATATCCTGAAAGGTAAAGTAAAGTGTGCCGTCAAGTAGGGTTGAGCCCGGAACCGCTCCTCCATGTTTTGGAGGCGGCGGGGGTGCTCCTCTAAGGGCGGGGGAGGGTGCACTTATTTATTACATTTATAAACCGCCCCATCCAGAGGCTCTGGGCGGTGTACAACAACTTTTTAAAAAGACATACAACCCACAATTCAAACAATGCTAAAAACAATATAAAAACAATTCAAAAATGATTAAAATTATTTAAAGCCAATTAAAATACATTTAAAAACAACAACACTTTACAAGCCTTGGAAGGCCAGGCCAAATAAATAGGTTTTTAGGGCTCTCTTAAAGGCTGACAGCGAGCCTAAACTGCAGATATCTGCTGGGAGTGCATTCCATAGGCCAGGAGCAGCTACAGAAAAGGCCCGGTTCTGAGTTGCCACCTGACATACTGGTGGTAACTGGAGACGGACCTCTCCAGATGACCTCAACGAGTGATGGGGATCATACCGAAGAAGGCGCTCTCTAAGATAACCCAGACCCAAGCCGTTCAGAGCTTTAAAGGTAATAACCAGCACTTTGTATTTTGCCTGGAAACATATCGGCAGCCAGTGCAGCTGTTTTAAGACAGGCATAATATGGTCTCTCCAGGTTACCCCAGAGACCAATCTGGCTGCCGCATTTTGAACTAACTGAAGTTTCCAAACTACGTACAAAGCCAGCCCCACATAGAGCGCATTGCAGTAGTCAAGCCTGGAGGTTACCAGCTGATGCACCACTGTTTTGAGATTGTTCTTTTCAAGGAATGGACGCAGCTGTCGAATCAGCCGAAGCTGATAGAAAGCACTCCTGGCCATGGCCTCCACCTGAGATACCATGGTGAGGTCTGGATCCAAGAGCACTCCCAAGCTGCGTACCTGTTCCTTCTGGTGGGGGGTGTAACCCCATCCAGCACAGGAAGATCTAACTCATCCACTTACCCCTCCCACTGCATTTTCCCTGCCGGTGCTCCGTTGTATCAAAGCCCCCCGGGGCAGAAGCGTACCTCCCTGCCGCCCTATTGCCATCCTCAGCCGGAAGTGGCCGGAAGTACCGGGTGTGCATGTGCTCGTCGCATGCATGTGCACACCCATCTGCCGTGCACGCATGCACACATGATGGGCACATGCGTGCCCGGTACTTCCGGCCAAAGACGGCAACAAGGCAGCAGGGAGGTACGCTGCTGCCCTGAGGGGCTTTGATACAATGGAGTGCTGGCAGGGGAAATTGGCAGGAAGGGTAAGTGCACCCTCTCCTGCCCTTAAGGGAGCACCCCCAACGCCTCCGAAATCTGAAATGGCCCCGGTGGCTGAAACTTTTTGGAAGCTTCTATAATGGCCTCCGAAACGTTTTGGGCACATCCTTACTGTCAAGTTGATTTCGACTCCTGGCACCCACAGAGCCATGTGGTTTTCTTTTGGTAGAATACAAGAGGGGTTTACCATTGCCTCCTCCCTCACAATATGAGATTATGCCTTTCAGCATCTTCCTATATCACTGCTGTCCAATATAGTACCAGTGGGGATTTGAACTGGCAACCTTCTGCTTGACCCAGCCCAAAAGTTGTGTGTGAACCCCTTTCTATTCAAGTATAGCATTTTGCTCCAGGCCCCTGTTTTATTCATCCAGTAGGTTGTGAAATTCAGGGCTCCAAATCAAGCTGCAATTCCATAGCTGAGCAGAACCAATTCTCATCAACACTTTACCCATAAAGGCTTCCCCCACCCGCAAATTAGATTGTAGTTGGCTTGTAGTGAATGGGTAATGTGAGGAAGACACTTGCAGGCTCAGACTGCACCAGGACATTCTACTGCCCCATTCATTAAGTTTATGATGGCACACCCAACTGGGCAACACACAACACTGCAACAATTTTACTTGAGTGGTGGGGGGAGTCAGCCCACCAGCAAAGTGTTCATGTTAATGGCCTCAAGACTCAGGAAATAGTATGGTGTGTGGGTAAGGACCCCATCGTTTGTCTAGACTACTGTATATTTGCTAGGAAATGTGATGTTTCCACATCACATTTGCAAGAATGTAAGAACAGCCCTGTTGGATCAGACCAAGGAACCACAGAGTCCAGCATCCTGTTTCCGGCAGTGGCCAATCAAAGGTTTCTAGGAAGCCCACAAGCAGGGCATGAAGTTAGGAGCTCTTTCCCATTGGTTGTCCTCAGTGTCCAATATTCTGAAGTATGCTGCCAATAAATAGGAAAGTTTGGTTGACCTAACATTCATTTATTCAGCATTTATATACCGCTTTTCAGGCGAACTTCCCAAAGCGGTTAACATCCTCTCTAATAAAACGCTTGGTGTCCGTCCGTGGACGGACACCAAGCGTGCGTTCGTGCCTGGCCTGTTCTGGGCATGCCCAGAACAGGGCAAGGGAGGCACGAACGGCAGGACCCGGCGGCCATGTTGGGGCCGGGAGAAGGAGAAGTGGCCGCCGCCTACGCCAGGAGGAGAGTGCAGGAGAGGCGGCGGCGCAGCCGTGGCCACGGCCAGAGGTGGCGGTGGCCGCGACGGGGCAACTGGCGGCGGGAGTGCGGGTGAGGCGGCGGCGGGGCCAGAAGCGGCCGCCGCAAATAAAGGAGAGAGGCGCCGGGGGAAGAGGCGGCGGGGAAGCTGGCCGAGGTGGCGGCGGAGCCGCCGCCGAGGCCTGGCGCCGCCAGTAAAGCCGGGCGGGGGGGGAAACCTTGGGGCCCGATCCCACCATTCCCGTCCCCCCACCAAATTACTAAGGGCCAAATTGGCCCTGAAAAATGCCGCCGCCGAACCGCCCTTCCAGCTGCCCGATCCCACCATTTGTACAGGAAAGAGGAGCTCGCTAGCAGAGCTCCTCTTTCTGCAAAGGCTCTTCTCAAACTGGCGCTTTGAGCGGAAAGGACGCCCTTTCCGCTCAAAGCGCCAGTTTGAGAAGAGCCTTTGCAGAAAGAGGAGCTCTGCTGGCGAGCTCCTCTTTCCTGTACAAATGGTGGGATCGGGCAGCTGGGAGGGCGGTTCGGCGGCGGGGCCGAAAGCATTACTAGCGCCCGTTTTTCAACGGGCTAAAATTCACTTGTGGCTAATAATTGATCTCATCTCATGCTATGAGAATACTTGTAGGGAACCTACAATAATACACATATTTGTAATATAGGAGCAGTGAGAGCTGCACAATCTTGTAAGGCTCCAATAGTTCACACTCCTCATACTTGATAGCTGATCATTCTGATATTAGCAAGACATCTGGTCATTTTCTGGCCAGTTTGCTTTGTATTTTCTAGCTGCTTCATGGCATTGATTTTCAAAATGTGGCATGGGGAAGGAAAGACCTTTCTCTGAGTGCCCTAGTAAGAGTACAACTTCCTTCTAAGAGGGAAGATTTGAGCAGTACTATGTCATTTTTGGCAGGGGCGTAGCAAGGTTGGAGTGGGCCCAGAGTCAAGATTTTAAAATCCCCCCCCCCACTGAAGCTCAGCTTATGAAGTAAAGAAATCTGAAATGAGGCTGAATAGTGGTAACAAAAAGCATACACACACACACACACACACACACACACACACCCCTATGTGCCACAACAGAACATCATCATAAATTATTTTTTAAAAGGTTTTGTAAATTGTGGACGATGCAAGTCATTTAATGGTACTAGAGAAAGACATGCTGTTCTGGTAGCTCCAGGTCTTAACACTCACATCAATTTCAGAGGATGAATACAACTGAAGGAAGCCCAAGTGGGTGCGTGGCTGGGGAGTCAGTCATGTGACTTGCCTCTGCGGGGCCCTCCAAGGCAGTGGGCCCCCAGACAACTGTCTCCCCTTGCCCTATTATAGTTATGCCCCTGGTTTTTGGGTTGGACCTTGAAGTGTTATGAAAACTAGGTATTTGCTTCTTCAGTAATCATTTCTTACTCAGGATAAAAGTCCTGGGCCATATCCACAACAGGACCTCTGAACCCTAGCAACAGAGTGGTCCTGAGAAGAGAGGACTGGAGAAATATGATTTGCTTAGCAGGAATGTTGCTCTGTGAAATTTGAAGAGATAAATCAAGGGTCCCCCCTCCCCCCCGCCAAAGATGGCTCAGACTCTGCTCTCCTTAGCTTTACTAGTGGCTGAATATTAATGAGCGCCTCAGAAATGCGGGAATGGTATTTGATCAGCCATAGAATTTCTGAAATTACTTGGAGTCACTATGTACAGTGTGAGGTGAGGAGGGTCTGTTGCACATGGAACTGACAAAGGCTGATATACAGTAGGTAATAAATCACCTTACATTAACCTATTATAAATGGATTCTTAATACTGTCATGAAACAAAACTGGTCAGTAACTACAGAGATAATCTTGAGATGAATAGGAAAGCCCAGTACTTTTTTGTTCTTTCTTTCTCTCTGCACTTCTTATAACTAGAATCTTCTGTTCTGGGAATTTAAAAAAAATTCATAAGGAAAATTAGGATCTTGAGAATGCAAGCTCACATTACAGTACGTGCCTAAGAAAATACAGAATTTTGCAATATTTAATCTCAGAATGATAATGCTTAGTATTGTTTCTACACAGTAATTAGATGTTTTCAGCTACTGCATCATCATTTTATATAATTACTGTAACCACATTGGAACTTTGCAATCAACTGATTTGGTTTGTTCAAACAAAACCCTAATTTGCAAAACAAAATTAACATGGGGGGAAAATCCACAAATGGATGGTAATACAGTTGCAGGAAACCTTCTCCATCATAAGCACTATGGGAACATAACCTCCAAACTGAATGTGCTAGTGTGTGTTTCACAAGCATTTACAGTACCACCAGGCTTGTAAAGGGGTCTTTAAAGGAATACTAGTTCTGATGAACTACAGAGCAGGAACCAGCTCACACAATTGACTTTCTCCTCTGAGATCATGGGCATAGGGTGCGAATGACAATCTCTGTTGCATAGGGATTTCCTAGTTCCTAGCTACCAGTCCAATAACATTGGAACATATGGTTGGAACTTACAACAGTTCTAAGATTCCTGGTTCATAGAATGCTCACGTTGCCTGATCTCTCAGAGGAGGAATCAGCCCATAGCTCATTTATGTGTTAATTTATAACATGGGTATGGAAGCATCTTCCGTCTGGGGACCATGTTGTTAATTTAAATTTTCTTTAAATGTATTGTTTTGTTTAAATTCAGATGTAATCACTGACAGTTGTCATAAGTCCCCCAATTCTCACCCTTAACCAAACACAAAGTGTCCAGAGATTCCAATCCATTGACATAAGCAGAAATAATCTCTTGCAGATCTTGGAGTCCCACCCCTCCTTCTTTAAGCATGCCCATTTAGTACCACCCTCTCCTATCTCTGGCTGTGCCACTTCTCGGAAGAAACAGATATTAAGTCATACAAGGCAGGCATGTATAGAGGCGCTTTCCAGTCTAGCTGCTCAACAGCAGCCAAATGCCTCTGTTCAGGCAGGTTGCATTTGAAACGTAAACAGCAGGGGGAGCAGTCTCGCGGAAACTAACAACCCGGGGGGAAAACAACTTTCTTACACCGGATATACGACATCCTAGCTCTATATTGCAGCGATTAAATTCGAAACAAGGCATTGGAAATGTGAACGGCACCCTGCTGTCTGCGTAGGGTCTGTGGTGTCACAACACAGGAGGTGTGGAAGCACACTTCTATGATACAGTGTGACCCTGTTGCAGGGTCTAATCTGGAAAGCTCCAGAGTGCAACTCCCTCTCCAGGGCTGCAGCTTTCCCCACACACATTCAGAATGGAGAAAGCCTCCCTTCTGGGGAAGATGCCAGCCTGGGCTTTGACAGTTCTCTTTTTAGAAATTAAGCATAGGCTTTACATTCCTAGGCAACATGCTGGGGACACGGTCCAAGTTTTTGTTTGTTTTTGTTTTAAGTAGAGTTTGGGAAAGTGCTGCCATACTGCTCCTAGGCCTTGTGCTGGTACAGAGTACCTGGCCATTTCTGCTTGCTTTCACCACCCTTCCAGTTATGATGCCAGCAACTATTATCAATATGTATGTTGGAATAAAGCAGGAGAGATAAAATCTGCCAAACAAGATCTGTGTTCATCAGATTATCCATGTGGTTAGACTGGTGCCCCTGCAGATATGCTCATAAACAGTTTGCTTATGAGCTGGTTATGCTGGTATTAATGCCTTTTCCTGGTTACGCTGGCAATAGCTTCTTTCTCTAAGGATTAAACTGTTTATGTTCTTTGACTTCACAGCAGAATGTGGGAGTTGTTCTGTTCTGTAAATGGAGAACTGAGTCCCTGTAGCACTGATTTGCTCAAGGACACATAAGGATCCTATACACGGCTGAACATGGATTGAAAGGTGTCCTAAGCTTCAGGTCCAGAAATGGCAGGAGTGCTTTAACCAGCTGTCAGTTAAGTACACAACAGCAGCCTATGTACGTATTTGTGAGAAACCTGCTCACTTCTTTGTTAAAATAGGTTCACCTGGTGGAAGGTCTGCACTGCTAGATTCACATTCAATACATACCACCAAGCCATACCTGCAATGGTACAGCAGCTATTGACAGTGCTGCAAGTCCAGCTAGGAAGTGCATAGGGTTGCAGATGTCACTGTTCTTTAAAGGGTATAATCTTTACTAAGTGATTTGACTTCTAGTATCTTTTATGTTTTGTTGTGTAGAAGTTTGTCCCAATAGGGATCCTGTAGAGAATGTGGGGGAGGAGCCAGAAAGAAAAAGGGAAGGAAAAGGAGAAGGAAAAAATGGAGTTGTTTCTGAATAAACTCTTAGTTAAATCTACATAAGATTATTTTGTGTTTGTGAAGGAAGCAGCTATACAACAAATATATATCCCCTTCTACTAGTAACAGAACACTTAGGCCTTTTTTAGGGTCGTCGAAGACTAGGGATTACAACAACACACCTTGGAGTACAAACAGGGTACAAGAGCACAAAGATATTACAGAGAACCTGGACAATAACTCAGTAGTGAACCTGCTGAAATACCAAGTCTCTAATCTGAAGAAGAGGGCACTAGAAAGAGGGACGTCTTTTGTTTCAGCCCCTCGTCATGATACATTTAAAACTAGATTGGAATTACAACAATTATTTCATTGCCAGAATGAGGGACAAAAGTTTGGGTTGGGGCTGGCTGGGGAAGCTGGCTTGGTGGGGCGGGCAGCAGGTGTCTGCAGTGGTAATCAAGAGCCTGAGTATAATTGGTGTATATGCAGGGGCGTAACTACAATAGGGCAAGGGGAGACAGTTGTCTGGGGGCCCACTGCCTTGGGGGCCCCCCCCAGAGGCAAGTCACATGACTGACTCCCCCAGCCATGCACCCGCCTGGGCTTCCTTCAGTTGTATTCATCCTCCGAAACTGATGTGAGTGTTAAGACCTGGAGCTACCAGAACAGCATGTCTTTCTCTAGTACCATTAAATGACTTGCATCGTCCACAATTTACAGAACCTTTTAAAAAATAATTTAGGATGATGTTCTATGGCACATAGGTATATATATTACTATGCTTTTTGTTACCACTATTCAGCCTCATTTAAGATTTCTTTACTTCATGAGCTGAGCTTCAGTGAGTGGGGGGCCCATTTTAAAATCTTGTCTCTGGGCCCACTCCAACCTTGCTACACCCCTGTGTATATGTAATTGAATTATGTGCTATTTAATAGTGCCAGCATTTTTATTATTTAGAACATATTTGAGTTATACCACTTTTCAACCAAAAACTTCTCAAAATAAGAAGCTGCAACATTTCATCCCTGAAAGGAGGGATGTCCTGTGTAATGAAGGACAGTTGGCAACCCTATCCCCTTAACATATGATGCACATTCCCCTGTGACTGAGGAGATGATTTGTCAACATTGGCACCTATTACAAAATATACCAAGGTGTGTGAATAAGCCTCTGTTTGCTAGTAAATGCAGTGTTAATCTACAAGACATGCTGGTGCACAGTGCCAGCCTTACAGCAGTCTAATGCTACTAATACAGACATTAAATACTCCTGATGCACAGATCCCAACAGGCCAATATTTTTGTGGAGGCTTGTGAAGGAATGAGGGCACACAAACCTCAGTATTGTTGTAAATAGGATTGGCCCCAAGTCTGTAAAGGTGATCAGGAACTGAGGCTGTGCCAGAAACAAACCGAGCTGGGCCTCATGATCAGTGAGACTCAGTTTGGGAAGCACAGCGGGGAGAGCGGGCTAAGCCTGCTCTCCCCACAGACGATCAGTGCAGGAGCCCTGGGCGGCCAGATTGCCCGCCCACATGATTGCTGGCTCCATGATGGAGCTGGTGGGGGCTGGGGGGGGAGCGGGGGCTGATCGGCCCCCGGAAGCTCCAGCATGCCCTGCGCAAGCATGCAGGGCATGCTGGCGAGACCCTTGGAGCCGGGAGGCAGCTTTTCGCCTCCCCTCCAGAGGTCTCCTCATGAGTAGCCGCGGCGTGGAGCCACGCCACGGCTACTCACGATTTAAAAAAAACGGGTTTGCGGCACGCTCGCAAACCAGTGGCTCCCACGATCGCAAACCAGTGGCTCCCACGATCAGGCAAAATTGGGCTAGGCTCCCCTAGCCTGATTTTGCCTGATCGTGGGAATAGCCCCATCAAGTTGCTGACAAAGGAAGGTAACTGCAGAGGACTCTGTATTAGGGACCAGTTTAGAATGGTTGAGTTGGATGCTTTTTTCCAACCTTTTCTTTTCTCCTTTATGCTCATATGGTAACTGTTTTGTTTTCTATGTTTGTGCTGTATAAAGAAACCACAAAGCTAATGTTTTAAATTGACTAATATTTTTCCAAAGTAAACTTTGTTACATCTAAAGATTAGAAGGGGTTGTCTCTACCTCAAGCCTATAAGCCTTTCCACTCTACTGAGATTTTGGTATCTTTTTGCAAAGGTGGAAGTGCTTTTGTAAGAAGCCACCTAATGGCACAGTGGGGAAATGCTTGACTAACAAGCAGAAGGTTGCCAGTTCGAATCCCCACTGGTACTATATTGGGCAGCAGCAATATAGGAAGATGCTGAAAGGCATCATCTCACACTGCGCAGGAGGAGACAATGGTAAACCTCTCCTGTATTCTACTAAAAGAAAACCACAGGGCTCTGTGGGTGCCAGGAGT
The DNA here is from genome assembly GCF_027244095.1 of Hemicordylus capensis. NCBI lineage: Eukaryota > Metazoa > Chordata > Lepidosauria > Squamata > Cordylidae > Hemicordylus > Hemicordylus capensis. The sequence continues at coordinate 386,124,044 of NC_069658.1, forward strand.
TGAAATCGACTTGACGGCACACTTTACCTAAGGGCTGTTGTAGTAGACCCAACAAAATAAAAGTCTTCTTGGTGGCAACAGTAAAGAACTGATGTCATGGGGCTGGTAGTATCTGAAATTCCTCCACATGTGGTGTCACAAAAGTGGGATAGGCAGTTATTCTTCCACAGAGCTGTACTGTTTATAAGAACTGTGTTAAATGTTAAGGTTTTTGTAATCCTAAACACTCCAAAGAATATCAATTGCAAGATTTGTTTACATGGAAACCACAGGGCTCTGTGGGTGCCAGGAGTCGAAATTGACTTGACCGCACACTTTACCTTTAGTAGAAAGTTATAGATGTCATCAGGTGTCAGTGTTCTCTTATGTATGTGGGTATGACCTCTAGGTGGATTAGGTCTCACATTATAAAGCATGGGAGTTGTATATGTAAAGGTAGGGCATGGGCCCCAATGGTTAAACATTTTTTGGAACATAACCACTAGCAGACCATTGCAATTTTGGTGTATTGAAAAGATCAAGCCTGCTGGGGGTGATACGATAGAGCCCTTCTAAAATGAAAGTCATTCTGGATCCATACCCTTAAAACCTAGGCTCCTTGGAGGTTGAATGGGGATGTGTATTGGTATTAGCTGAATAGCTATATGCAGTTAATATAGAGGAATAGGGCAACTGGCAAAAAAATTCTTCAATGGCTGATGCTGGTGTTACCTTGCATTTCTTTTTAGACTGAGCTCTTTGGGGATAGGAGAATATCTTATTGATTTTTCTGTGAAAACTGCTGTGAAACCTTCTGCTGAGAAGCTGTATATAAATGTTTATAGTTGTAGAGACCTATATTTATTTTCAAATGATTCATTTTTTATCAAAACATGCATATATAATACCACTAAACATATACACATTTTATGCTAAATGGAGCCTTTTTGGAGACCTTTTTGGTGAAAAACATCCTCCATTTCCACTTTTTTGGTGATACCGTGTTTCCCCAAAAATAAGACAGTGTCTTATATTAATTTTAGCCCCCCAAAATGCACTAGGGCAATTAGCGGTACATCAGAAATTACTGCTAGGTCTTACTTTCGGGAAAACAAGCAGAAGATTTGTAGATACAGATTTTTTTCACCATCTGGTCCTGGCAGCCCTAATAGTGACTATGAGTACTGGTTACCAGCATAAGAAAGTCTTATCCTTTGTAACTGTAGACATATTTGCCTGCAAGGTAATCCAAGCCTTGATTTCTAAGAATCAGAAACGTTGCTGATTTCTGTTTTCCAAGTATTGCCAAATCTGGTTTCCTTCGTCACAATTTTCATTGCTATAAAGGGAATTCAGTAATATTATGTTACCATCCAGCTCCTTAGTCTCTGAACATTGGAGACTTGCATTAACACAGAGTTTCACAGCTGCATTCCTTTCTATTGTGATGATGTGTTGCAGTTTACAGCATGGAACTTCAACACATAGGACCATTCATCTTTCCATGTTAGGATGTCCTTTGGTCCTACTATGTTTCTCCCTGTATCCATGTGTCATACAGAAGTACTGCCTGTACTATCTATAAAAGGTGAATCCAACCTGTATTTCTCAGCTTCTCACAAAATACATTTATTGCAGGTTTTTTGCTGTGCTGCACACACCTCTGAAGTCCTTTTACTTTTTCAGTGTGCGTTGTTTCAATTATTGCTACAAGCTTGCAGAACTCTCAGGTATATCCATCCAGAAGATCAGTCCTATGCATGTTTACTCAGAAACAAGTCCCTCTGAATTCAGTGGGGCTTACTCCTGTGTAAGGAATTAAAGATAGGGACATTTCTTGATAGGGACTCTCTGCCTGAGAAGCCTTTACTTCTAATTCTGGATGGGTTACAGAAACGTCTTTTGCACATGTTCAGAAGCAACCTTCAGATGTTGTAACATTTGAAATTAAGCTATTAGAGTAACCTTCAGGCCAGGGTTGGGAGGCACTTGGCTCGAATTAATTTTCACCATTTCCCCAAATAGCTGGGTGAAATTGTATTTTCATTCCAGCATCCCTTCATATTCTCTTACTCCATCTCTACAGGGGAGTATATCATCCTTTTGGGTGAACTGTGCATTTAAACCAAACTTGGGGTGAGAGAACTGGTTAAATAACTATGAACCATGCATACCAACAGAAACAAAGTAATTAATGATAAAGTCACTATTGAAATAGAAATGGGTGATTTTAAAAAGGTATGTGCAAACATCTTTCTTTGAAAATACCCTTAGAAGAAATGGCATCAGCAACAGGATCCTTAAAGGTGCAGCTAGCATGCTATCAGCTGTGTTTTAATTTCATGCAAAACTCAATGACTTATTCAAAGGTATTTCCTAAATAAGGCATGAGGGAGTGGTGGTGAAGGATGGTAGTGCCATGGTACATGGCCTATTAAATAATGCCCCATTGAGAAAGAGAGATTAAAGGATTCCTGAATACATTTCAAAGGCAAGAGTGCAAGATGAATCAGCAATCGGGGGATATGGAAACTAACGTCCCAAGCTACAGGTTGCACCTAATGTAATTCACTTCTAATTAAATGAAGGAATTAGATGCAAGTAGAATATGGTATTAGACTGTCTAATAAACCAGTGAGGGCTGAGGCTCTGGAATGCTGATAATTAAATATATTTGCATCCAATCACATCCACCCATAATTAAGGTGTTCTCTTCTAAGTGCATATCAGGGCTATATGTACACCTTCAAGTCACTATTTTACCCTCCAATAAGACATTGCAAATACAGGATAACTCCATTATTCATGAGGGTTCTGTTCCATTGGGGCCCCTGCATATAGCAAATCCATGAATAACGAGGCATTAGGGCAATGGGAATTGGTGGGTTAGGTTCCTGGATGCCAAAAATGGCAGGTTGTCCTGTCCCCTCCCAATCATGCCCAATCACCCCCAAATGGCCTTTCAAGGTGCCCTACTCTAATAGCTTAATTTCAAATGTTACAACATCTGAAGGTTGCTTCTGAACATGTGCAAGATAGGGCTGAGAGAGATTCCTGCCTGCAACCTTGGAGAAGCCGCTGCCAGTCTGTGAAGACAATACTGAGCAAGATAGACCAATGGTCTGACTCAGTTTCCTATGTTCCTACCATACCCTACTGTGCTTCACCATTGTCCACGGGGCCAAAAAGCAGCCAAAATCACGTTTCCCCTCCATTTTGAACCATAAAATGGCTCCTGATCTGTCCAGCAGTCAAAATGGAGGCTGGAAATGACCTCCGAGGTCATTTCTGGCCACCCCAACCTGCGGATACGTGGGTTTAACCCTTTTTTCTTTGCTCCCCCCCACCCGCATATACTGAGGTTGGGTGCTAATTACCCGACCGCAGATATGCAAAACCATGAGTGCTGGGCCTGCAAATAGCAAGGTCTTCCACCAGCACAGCCAAGACAACTAATTATTTAGAAGCAAATAACTTGCTGTCTCAAGCCATCATGTGACCCATGAGGATATGCTGGCAAATTAACTGGTAATGTTTATTATGGGTTGCATGGTTTTTGCATTTATCTGCACAAATGCTTGCATCCGATATCTATGGAGGCCAGCTCAATTGCAATCCTATGCACACTTTTCCAAGACTGAACATAATTGGGTCTTACATGAGTAAACGTGCATAAGATCAGGTTCATGGTTGACATATAATTGCATTAATGGAATACAGAATTAGGAGTAAACCCAGAGATAATGAGGCTGTTTTCACAATCGCCCAAAAGCGGGCTAAGAGAGCCTAGCCCGCTTTGGGGCGATTGTGTGCTACAACAGGAGCCACGCGGTTCCTGGCAGCAAACCTCACTAAGTACCCCTCCCCTTGGATGAGGTTAACAGATCGAGCATTTCGTTGACCTCATCTTTTTGTTTGTGTGTTGCCGCGGCATGCGGTGACATATGAGTAGACCCCCAACCGGGAGCATCCTGGAACTTCCGGGGTCCGCACAGCCCCCGATCCCCACAGCCCCCACTGTGGGGATGTGACGGAGCCGGGAGTTGTATGAGTGGCCGATCCGGTTGACCAGGGCTGCCGTTTGATTGTCTGCAGGGTGATTGAGCATAGCCCGCTCTCCCCGCAGACCCAGAAGAAGCTCTCCTCACTGATCATGAGAAGAGCTTCAATGTCTTTTCACCTTTTCTTAGAAAAAGAAATTAAAATGGGGGAACTAGCAAATGCCCCCTGCCCAACCGTCAAATGATAAAAATACAATGTTGGCAATGTTTACTTTGAAAAAATAGAAATGTCACTATCTCTTATGCCTCAATACAGAGTTGGAGAGAACTGTTGTGTCTTGTAAAGAAGGATGCAAAGAATTATATTCTTCCAGTATTATCTTGGGAGAATGTGACAAAGATAAAGCAACACCAACCACAAAACAATATTGCATTGCATATATCAAGACTTGTGGATTCTAAGTGATACTTAGCTGCAGTGATTATACAGGAGCCCAAGCACTTTGAAAAGAAATGGGTGGCTCTGGAAAGAATGTCAGAAGTTGCAGTAAATGTGGAAATATTTGTACTTTGTGGTGCCAGTATGAATGTTTTCATAGAAAGTTATTCATTATTTTCTCTTACTTTCAGGTGTCACCAAATCAGCCACACACCAAGCAGGGAAGGTTCTCTCTCGGATAATATAATGCATGTAAAGCAATTGCCCAATAAAGATGGGACAGCACAGCAGTGCAATCAGATGAAGACAGCTGTCCTAATTCTTCTCTCTCATTATGTAATGGTTCCATATTCATCAAAGGGTGATGGCTTTTAGAAATTTGCTCAAGAAGTGTTGGCAAGGGTTTGGGTATATTTTTGGAGATCAAAGTGGCACCAATGTTTAGAGACTAATACAAGAGGTGGTGCTTTTCTTTTCTTATGCAAAAGTCTATCAACAGTCAATTTGACCAAACGAGCCTGATTCACACACAAGGAAGTCGTTCACATGATTGGGCGGGTGGGGCAGCAGGCAGCCTGGAGTGGGGTGAGGCTGTTTAAACTACCTTCCTGCAGACATTTCACTGTTGCTGGGAGCAAGGACCATGTTCCCAGACCGTCTGTGCTGATGGCACAGCGCAGGGCTCCAGAGGCTGGGATGACACGTCCTGGCCTCTGGATATGCCACAATGCACTGTGTGACGTGCACAATGCAAGTTTTTTTAATCAGCATTGCCGATCTGATGGGGGAAAAAGTTAGAGTCATCATGTACACATGCACAATGCATTGGGGGATTCCCCAGGAGACAGGTGCTCTAGATGCCCATTTCTGTGTCCACTGGGGCTGAACGTAGCCCCAGCAAACACACGATCCCAGATTAAGGGCTCGCTCAAACCCTTTCAAAGTGGTGATTCTTTTATATTTGGCAGCGGGAGACGAACTGGCCATATTCAGCCTCAGCACAGCATTCCTTTTGTGGCTGTTTTTGGTGTCTGCCTTGTGTTTCTTTTTAGATTGTGAGCCCTTTGTGAGGTGTGGAACAACCTTCTTCTTTTCCTGTGAACTCTTTGAGAACTTTTTTCCTCAAAAAAGTGGCATACAAATAATAGTAGTACGTAGCAGAGAGATCAAGGATATGGTTTGCAGCATTTACAGCGGCTGATCAAGAGTGTCACCATAACAGAAATGGCTGCTGACTCTCTCCATGGTAATTTTGTTCACACATTATGTTTGTCCATACAGACAGGCCCTTAAAGACAGCTGATAATGCTCTGTTATGAGGTGATCTGTTGTAAGGACATTAAACCTAATGTCCCAGTTTTTGACTGTTATGTGTAAAAATGTCCCATTTCCAAACTTCTAGGCTAATTAGAATTGCTTTGGCTACAATATAGATATTTAGTATTTAGCTATTGAGAATAGCATGACTGTTTTGAGGTACATTTTATGCTAGGGCTGGTTCTAGGTTTCAGAAGATCCTCAGAACTGCCCTCCATGGACCCCCTCCTACCTGCGTAGTGACCCCCTGCCACTCTCACAAAGGCTATGGGCACAGAGGTAGCTCAGGGATCAGCAGTAGGCCATTCTGAGGGCCATCATGGACCTTCAGCAGTTGCCCAATAATGCCAACCTGATGCTGTCCCTGCTTCAAGCTCTGTTTCTGAGGGGGTGATTCAAAATTTTTACACTTATACACACTCCAACACACACACACTCCTTTGGAATTTCTTATTTCTGATCCCATAATCCCTTTTCAGTTCTGAGGTACTTCATACCTAGCTCCCAAATTTCTCAGTGCCTGCACTCTTTGATTCATTCTCTGCAATATCCTGAACTTGCTCTGTTGACTATGGCTTGCTCATTCATTGCTTGTTGGCACAGCTGGGCATTAGAAAAATGCACCTTTGTTATGCCTTCTGATGTCTGAAGTCATAATACTGAAGAAGCAGAAGGTCGACTTCCTCTGCTATTATCCTTCTTCAACATGATTCCTTCCTCCTGCAGCTTTTAGATTAATAGAAATACTGTAGTTATATAGGGGGTCTTTAAAAAAAGTAATTCACTAACAGCATTCTGCTTATATCTGGTTGTATTGCAAACACTGTTTTTCTAGGGAACCAGAAACCTTCCAACAACAATGTAAAATTTAGGTGGCTGAGAATTCAATATTGCTTTTACCTTTTTCAACTGATCAGCAGAAGGGAGTAATTTGTTTACTTTATACAAAATCTGAGCTCAGGTTTCATTTTGTAAAGACCTGCACTCTGGCAGGTGATTAATAAGTCACATTTCACTTTTAGGTCTCTCACTCCACATATTTGACAGAAAACTTATGGAATTTTATCTTTTTAGATGAGTTAAGAAATACAGACTTCAGCAATGGGTGAGCTGGGAAGGTACAAGAATACACGTATCAGTATGAAATGAAGTTTTACTTGGCATTCAGGAACATTATAGCTGGAAAAAGCTCTCTGACTTTTGTAAGCAGCGTGTTGTAAGTATACTTGTGAAAATGTCTTCTGTCTTTGTCAATGAGAACAAAAAAATAATATTGCTAAATTAAGATACGTTTCCTTAAGAAGTATTTGGGGGCAGAAAAATAACTCACAAGAGTACTGAATATTTAAGCAAAACATAGGAAACTGCATTTACATAAGCAAATGCCAATAACATTAGTTACCTCTGTAGAGGTCATGCAAGACTTCAGAACCTCACTCCTACAGAATTCACATGATATATGTGTACATAATCCCTCTTTTCCCTTTGAGAGGAATTATCTTGTTAAGACTGTGAGAGTAAGAATTCTCACCTGCTGTGTTCATCTGTAATCTAGTACCTTACAAGCTAGGATGGGCACATTTTTATATTCCTGACGACTCCTCGGATCTTGACTCTCTGATCCTAATGAGTACGTCGCCCTCTGTACATTATCAATGTACAGTCTGTATACAGCGTATGTACATCCAGGGGCGTAACTATAATAGGGCAAGGGGAGACAGTTGTCTGGGGGCCCGCTGCCTTGGGGGGGGGCAGAGGCAAGTCACATGACTGACTCCCCCAGCCACGCACCCGCCCGGGCTTCCTTCAGTTGTGTTCATCCTCCGAAATTGATGTGAGTGTTAAGACCTGGAGCTACCAGAACAGCATGTCTTTCTCTAGTACCATTAAATGACTTGCATCGTCCACAATTTACAAAACCTTTTAAAAAATAATTTATGATGATGTTCTGTTGTGGCACATAGGAGATAGATATATATAGATGATGCAATAAAATTTACTATGCTTTTTGTTACCACTATTCAGCCTCATTTAAGATTTCTTTACTTCATGAGCTGAGCTTCAGTGAGGGAGGGCATGTTAAAATCTTGTCTCTGGGCCCACTTCAACCTTGCTAAACCCCTGTGTACATCTGTATGTATATCTGTACATAGATACAGTTATTCACACATTATTATTATATTATATTATTATTATATTATATTCAATGCAAATAGGGCCAATTCAATTGATACCAGCCCCAGCACATGTGAAAAAAGAGAGGGCAAGTGCCCATTGAGACATCCTCCATGATGTCCTCCCAGCACATCCCTTGATTGTGTGTTGGGGCTGTTCATCTGAGTGACCCCTAAACACATGCTCAGAAAACATGGATTTGGACTGTGTATTTAGGAGCCATTCAGACAAACAGCCCCCACAAGTGATCAAGGGACACACTGGGAGGAGAATCAGGATGTCCAAGGAGGATGTCCTGACACGTGCGCTCTAAATGCACCCCCGCCTTCTTCATCTGTGCTTGGGCTTGTGTGAAGATGATTGGGTAGGAAGATGATTGACAGATCTGGGGGTGGGATTCCCAGCTCCATTTTGAGCTCTGTACTTGTGTACTCTCACTCTATTTTTGAACTCCTAAACAGGGGTAAACAATCAGATATAATAATCCCATGAACTCTTTTTAACATTTTCAACTTATTTACACATTCAAGGAGAAAATCAAAGCCTGAAACAGTCAGTGAGGCTATTCTGACGATCACCAGAAAGTGGACTAAGAGAACCCAGCCTGCTTCCTGGTGCTTCTTGGAACCATCGGGCTTGCGGGAAAGCCCAGTGGTTCCAAGGCAGCTAGCCCGCCTAAATCCCCCTCCCTTTAAATTGGGTTAACGGAGCAAGCGCTCCATTAACCTCATTTATTTGCTCATGTGCCACTATGGTGTGCAGCAACACGAGTAGACCCCTGGCCGGGATGCTACAAACAGCCTCTTGATTCCGGGGGTCCTCCCAGAATGACCTGTGCATTCTGGGACTTCTGGGGGCCGCACAGCCCCCAATCCCCCACTGGCTCTGTGACGGAGCCAGTATTCATGTGAGTGGCCGATCCAGCTGCCCAGGGCTTGGAGGCTGCTTGTGTGCAGGGAGAGCGGGTTAAGCCCGCTCTCCCCGTATAAATCCTCCTGGTGCCCCCCAATCCCTGCAGCCCCCACCGGCTCCATGATGGAGCCGGTAGTTGTGTGGGCGGCTGATCTAGCCAGCCAGGGCATGGAGACTGCTCATGTGTGGGGAGAGCGGGTTAAGCCTGCTCTCCTTGCACAAACCCTCCTGGCACTTCACATGGCTTCACAAGTACTTACCAGGAAACAACGAGAAGAACCAGAGAGCACACACTCCCAGCAGTTGTGTTGTGTGAAACCACTGATGTACCCAGTTACTGACTTCCACCTTAGATTCTCCCCACAACTTGACCAGGAATTGGAGTTGACTTAACAAAGTTAGTAAAATCTAAGATGGGAGTCAGTAACTGGGTGCATCAACAGTGGCAAAAGACACACTCGATACAGAATTGCATGCCCCCTGTAATCTGGTTCCTCTCGTATCTACTTGGTAAATACTTACAGGAGGCTGTGTGAACCCGCCCTATAAAATGACAATTAGGTTGTGCACATGACCATTTTCAGTGGGTGAGGAGAGCATGGAGGGAAGGCAAGACTGAACTTACCTTCCCCCAGACGATCAGTCCTCTTCTGCGTGGTGCGTGGCTCGTGTTCTCACATGATCCATGCTGCTCCAAGCAGAGCGAATCTCTGGAGACTGGAAAAATGAGTCACAGCTTCCAACCCAGCCTGGGCTGCCCTAGCTTGGGTTGGTCCGCCCATGTGAATAGTCTCAATGTGTCTGCATGGTTGAAAAGCAATTATTGTCCTTCCAGAAGCATGTAGGAATGATTATTAAATTCTCCCTATCCAAATTTCTCCCCAAATTTTGGGGATGTCTAAATCTTACTTCTTAACAAGATCGTAACTTATCTTGTTACTGGATGTAGTGCTGAACCATTATCACTCTGCCACACCACCATTTCCCCATTTTTGATTTCTGGACTTTCTTTAGACCACTGCATGTGTGACGTTTACAGTAGTTTTTATATTTTGTCCCTTTTGCTTGATTACAAATTATCAATGTATGCTAGCACATATGCGCATAGATTAAACCACAGCACGGAATATCCCTGTGATTCTATCATTGTGCATGTGTGCTGGTGTATTTTAGTAACCTGTAAGGTGGGGACCCCTGAAAAATGTAGCAAACTATGCATATGCCAATTCTGAATTTAACTTTAGAAAATATTCAAGTTAAACGAAGGCAGGCAGAGTGAACACATGAACAAAATAGAATAAGGAAATATACTGTTCTCTACCTTCATGCTTGCTCGAGATCCTAAGATGGCATAGCAATCTAAAAGTAGCACACTCTTGCTACATGGGCCACTATCACCCATATCAACTCTCACCCATTTTATCCCTGGCTGGTTCCTAGGCTGCTCCAAATGGGATCTGAAGACATTGTTTCCTCTTTTTCTCTACCTTTTATTTGTATTACTAGAATCTAGAACCACTGAAAAGTGCCTGCTCATTTACTAATTAATAAAAATATTTTTTTTGTAATAACACAGAACTATTTGACTCCCAATACAGTATTTACTTTTATTCACATATGCTACTCCCATATTAACTTGGTTTTATAGCTGCAAAATTTTTAAATAAGTTGTTATACTGAAGCCAGAAAGGATAAGGTTTGACAGATCATAAGCTGCCTTCATTGCACTGACAGTTAAAATGTAAGATGTGTTTGAATGACTGTTTGCAAGAGAGCCAACAAAGTTATTAAAGGTTTATTTTTCAGATAGGTCAACCTCTATATTTCCAGCATGGTAGTATATGAATTATCATGATTCTGTTGAAGATGGGTCAGATTTTACTGACACACCGCAGTGCTCATAGCACTTCATTTAGTGCCAAGCCCAGTGAGAATATCAATTTGTAGGCCTGACCCTTTGAAGTCTTTTCATAACTTATCTTCCATTCTGGCTGTATATCTTATAAAGATGTATATTCAATCCATCTTGTGGACTTTCTGCTGTAGATTTTTTCCAGTTGTGTGTACATTCCTTTGTCAGATTATGATTTATTTCTATAAGCACTTTCCCATTTTAAGCTGTCAGATGTTTCCTGTACTTATATACTAAAATGTTTTAACCTCTCAAATGTACTGTGTAAAGTAAAATTCTAAAGCTGTACTACTGAGCTGAGTTCCACACAGCTGTCAAACCAAAAATAATCATTATATGTACATAACTGGGTACAGGATCTACTTTACTACTAATATCTTGCAATATCTATTTTTGAAGGACAAAATAAGGTCTAAATACTTCCTACATTTTTATTTTTGCTTTGCTTGCAAGGAGCAAAGAAGTCATGTGATCATGGGGAGGTAGGGGAAGAACAGGAACAGATTTTCTGTTATAACTTTGATCTTCCATGGTTACAGGATGCTGTCAGAAGCAGGGAAACAAGATTAAAGGTTAATTTAGCTGTCTCTATCAGCTTTTTGTGTCATCTCTCCACATCTTCCAAAGATGCCCTGTTATAGTAAACATGAGAAATGCTACTTCTGTGCTAGATTATTCAAAGCTGATAATGTGTAGTCATCCTATTGCATGATTACTCAGAAGTAATCATAACTGGGCACAGGATCTACTTTACCAAGATCTCTTTTAAAGTTTAATGGAAGGAATATAACAGAATATATATAACGGAAGGAATTGAATGGGCTTGTTCATTCATTCATTTAGGAGATTTAATATACTGCCCAATCCACAGACTCAGGGCACTGTACAAACAAGAACAGCATCTGAGATTTAAAGGTGGGGGGAATAAATAAACCAATAAATAAATAAATAAATGGGCAAACGCCTGGCGGAAAAGAAATGTCTTCAATAAGGTTTTGAAGACTGAAAGGGAGGAGGCAGACCGAATCTGGGGGTGGGGAGTGGAGATTCCAAAGTGAAAGGGTAGCAACAGAGAAAGCCCTTCCAAGGGCCCTAGTACCATGGACCTCTCTAAGACCAGGGAACCAAAGAAGGGCAACCTGAGAAGATCTCACAGGATAGAACTGGTTGGGACAGAACTGGTTGGGAGAGGAAGTCCTGCAGGTAAGCAGGTATTAAGCCCTGAAGGGTTTTAAAGGTGAGAACCAGCACTTTGAATTGGACCCAGAAGCAAATAGGTAATCAGTGCAGTGAACGCAAGAGCGGTGTCACACTATCATATCTCCTAGCACCTATAAGCAGGCGGGTCGCTGCATTCTGGACCAACTGAAGCTTCTGGGTTGTTTTCAAAGGCAACCCCAGGTAGAGCATATTACAGTAATCCAGATGAGAGATGACGAAGGCATGCATTATTGTTGCCAGGGCCTGCCGGTCAAGATAGGGCTGCAATTGGTGGACCAGCCAAAGCTGGGCAAGGCACCTCTGGCCACAGCCTTCACCTGCTGCTCGAGCAGGAGTCGTGAGTCCAAGAGGACCCCCTCCTTGGACCACCTCCTTCAGGGGAAGCAAACACCGTCCAGACTCAGACTCAGCAATTGGCCAGATCGAGGAGTAAGCAAGAGCAACTTAAGTGTGCATAGCACTGCTGCCTTACTAACAAAACTGCCCTGAGCTATTTTTGGAAGGGTGGTATATAAATCAAATAAATAATAAGTAAGCTATCCAATTAAGCTATTGCTTAACTCAATAAAATGACAAAGGTCACCAACTGAAAACTTTTTTTGACGGGATTTGACAATAATTATGAAAAGATAGACACTTCAGCAAGGATTTTGGGGCACATACACACTGGAATTGTATTGAATGTAGAATGTCAACCCATAGAAGCCCTGAAGCTAAACTTTCCTGTGGTTAAAAAATAGTTAGCATAAGGGCTTTTAAAAGGGGAAATGAGGAAGCAACCGCACATGCACATGCCACATGAGGTCAATTCACCAGCTTCAACAAAAGTTGTTAATGTTTTTGAAACCATAGCACCCTCTATTTTAAAGAACACGCTCAAGTCACAGCATTGTTTCAACATTAAACTTTAAAAGAGATGGCACAGACATCATAATCACTAGGAAGGAAATAAAATATTTGATAAAGTGCACTATACTAGATACTTAGCAAATTTAAAGTACACATGGGTGAATGTGGCTCTGTCTGTACGGCTAATGTAAGTGCATGAGGCAGTTCATGTTGTCAATAGCACCACTGATTTCAGTATAAACTCAAACATTCAAGATTAAAGCCTTTCAATGTTTAGAATAGTGAGGTCTAGCACCAACAAATCTGAATCTTCAGCATAAAGTTTTCAAAATAAATAGCATAACAGCTTCTTATCAACAAGACAAGAAGAAAATTGTCTACTCTCTGCTACACATTGTCAGTGACTCAATTTTCCCTCTCCACCTTGCCTAATATAATGTGGATCTCAGACTCCCCAACCCAGCACTACTACTACTGCTGCTACTACTAAGAATATTTATACACCACTTTTTGACAAATGTTCCCAAGTGGTTTACATAGAGAAATGCATAATAATGTTTTAACTTTTACTATATATCATTTATTTTGTTTTAACTACTGTTTTACGTGTTCTATTGTCATTTATTTTAATTAATGTTTTAAGTTTTTGTTTGCTTGCTTGTTGTAAACCACTCAGAGACATGAGTTTTGGGCAGTATAGAAATATGTTAAAAAATAAAATAAAAAATAAACAAACAAGGTGGATTCCTGTCCCCAAAGGGCTCACAATCTAAAAAGAAACAAATGATAGATGCCAGCAACAGCCATTGAAGGGGTGCTTTGCTGCGGTTGGATAGGGCCAGCTAAATAAAGAGAAACACCACTTTTAAAAGGTGCCTCTTTGCTCATTTAGCAGGAGAGTATACCAAACCCATATCCTGTATTGTGCTAGTACTAGCTAAATGGTAAACAATTCAAGCAGTCAAGAAAACAAGCAGTTTCCATCTCTACAGGATTACAACTGTTACCAACCATTCAGTTAAGATACCTATTTGTTATTTTCAGAAACAGTGTTTAACATAAATGTTCTTTTGTTATCAGCTGTGCTGAAGCTGAGTTCATTATGACCTTCAAAGTAGAAGAACTGGGTTGAAGCTATTTGTGTGCGAGAGATATAATTCATCATTCAGTTTCAACTGAAACTTAAAAATCAAGGACAGGCTCCAAATGGAACAATGTCTAAAGACTGATAGAAGATTTTAATGTATTTAAAATGCCAAAAATTCAGGATAACTCAACAGGGATATTTTTTTCTTTTTGTGTTCTTTCCTTAAATTTTGCAAACACAGTTACAATGAAGACACAAACTTTAGCATATTACCTCTCTTCATCTCTGACCTTTCATCTAATCTGGAAATACTACTAAGTATGCTACATCATTCTATAAAGTGCTTATTACCTACATGCCTTATAATGTCAACTATCGAATTAACTTGCCAGCAGTGCTCTTCAGTGGTTTACATTAGCTAAACAATTTCCCTCTACAAGTGAATAAATTGCTACCTATCTGACTGTCTACCTGAGCTAACATGGTAGTGAGAACTTCTATATCAGCAGTTCTGGGGATTTCAACATCTGTGTCAAGGCTGCCTTGTCAAATGCAACTCAGGACTTCATGGCCACCATGATAACCACGAGATTGGCTCAACATGTGATTGGCCCAACACATATTACAGGTCACACTCTAAATGTATTGTACTTGACTGAGCAGGATAATTATTTGCAACTGGGGAGATTGACTTTTTACTGACATGTTTCTTATAGGCCACTTCTTGGGCAGATTTAGGCTGTTGTCAACTATACCCCACTGCAGGAGCAGTGGACTGATGAGAATGATCTGCCCTAGAAGGCTGAAAGATTCTTGAGAGCCCACAGGGAGTTTCTGGTCAACATGGCTGGTGCTCCTGTTGAAACCCTTGTCACTCTGTGGGACACAGGGATGACTTAGGCAGTGGTCATGATACTCCCTTTCTTGTTGACTGGAGTCTGTTTGGCTCCAAGGTTTTCCAAGGTGCTAGGACAATAAAGCAGCCTGGGAAATGGCCAGAACTTAGGTGGAGGACAACTTGTAAAGAATCCTACTGAACACAAGTAAGAATTCATTATTAATCTCTTGGTGGTGATGGTGGCAAAGAAGTAGTACTTTTATGCCATCACTGAATCCTCAAATATCCAACAAAACTGATCTGAGTACTTAGGGTTCCCCCCAAACGTGGCCTCCATAGTGTATTGGAAGGACCCTCAATTGCCTCCTGTGTCTTGCACTTTGAGGATAAAAGAGCTTATGCTTGTCAGGTTTGTGACTCCACCAATTCTACAGTGCAATCAGGAGAGGTGTCCAGTATACCATCTGGTCCTGCTACTATATCAGGAGCAGCGATATAGGAAGATGCTGAAAGGCATCATCTCATACTGCGTGGGAGGAGGGAATGGTAAACTCCTCCTATATTCTACCAAAGAAAACCAAAGGGCTCTGTGGGCGCCAGGAGTCGAAATCGACTTGATGGCACACTTTCCTTTTTACCTGCTTTGTTGGATGAATTTCAGTACCTGTAGCTTGAGGATGTAGACAAGATTGGTGACTGATGTAGTGTGAGTCCAACTATAGGCTCAACCCTTGCCCTTTCTGGGCAATGACATTTAGCAATAGGGGAGTGACCAGCTGGGTCCAGGGAGTTATTCATGCTTCATTATGAGAGGCAATGGTCTCTCATAATGAGGTCTCTCATAATGTAATAGGTAAGGCCAGTCCTACCAGCAGTCACAAATATTTCCTTTTTGCACTTGAGTAGGTAAGTGGTCTTGAAACTCAAAATAGTTTTGGGGGAATTTGATTATTTAGATTTGTTTCAATCTGTTTTCAGGCCTGATTTTTGCACATAAATTGCTTCAGTTTCACATTGCCTTGATAATGACCTGTGCTGGGAGAAAATATTTGTATCCTTTGTCTCCACAAGAAGTCCCAAGGCAGCTTACAAAAGTTAAAATTAACAATAAAACAACTTCCAACAATATATCATATTCTCAACTCAGAAGCTGGATAACCTGTGGGTTAGTTCTTCAGTTCTAGAAGTTGCTGTTGCAGGACCATTGCTCCATCCTTTGGCATTTATGTTAGGGGGTCCCACAGGGCTCTGTTCTGTTCCTTATGCTTTTCAGTATCTGTATGAAACTGCTGACTGAGGTCTGGCTGGCAATTGCCTCACTCAGGCATGGGACTTAAACTTGTCCAGTGGAATTGATTGATTTTTAAAAAACAGCTGGTCCTCACGTCATATCAAGAAATACTTCTGACTCTCCTGCCCCACACATTTCACAAGCAGTTTCCATGCAAATCTATTTATTATGACCATTATTTACATACCGCTTTTCAACAAAAATGTTTTTAAAAGCTTATTGCAAGTTTTAGGCTCCCTTGGGCTCATGGAACCGTTTCTACGGTTCTTTGAAACCTGGTATATGCCTTTTTATAATTAAACTTGATTATCACACAAACATTCAGCAACTTTAGAGTGAAGGAGAAAAACCTGTGAACCTGAAACAGATTTACTTTTGGGCTTTTCCCACGGAAAGTAATAGGAGTTATGAGTGTGTAAGATTACTGCCATGTCATTATGCTTCCAGCATTGAAAGTGAAAAGTCATAAAAACAAATGGCAATGGCAATGTTACTTTCTGATAACCAGTGTGAGAAAATACACACATGCATATACATTATGACAGGGTGCAAATACACTTAACTTAATTCCTAACAAAAAGAAGAAGTGGAAAAGCAATTAGGCAGATAAAGTTTCTAAGTCCAGGTTAAGTAACCACCATTACGTGCATGCCAAGAAATATGTGCTTGTAGATATAGCTAGCTAAAATGTAAATAATACATAGATTAAATTTTTTTTTGGTAGTACAGTATATCTACACGTCATTATCTTGCATAAGCCTTGCGTCTGAAAATACAATAGGCTTCAAGCACTGTTAATGAAGTCAACAGGCTTGGAAAGAACAGCCTTACCAGATTGTAATGATTTGACTAGAAGCCTTGATATTTATGCAGTTAAGTAGTGAGTTGTTAATGCGAAACTGTAGCAGACTAAAGCCACAGTCCAAAGAACCTGAAGTTCATGGCCTGTGTGCAGAAGGAAAAAAAATCCATTCATTTTTTTTAAAGCTTGTATTGAGTAATGTGCAGGAAATATCTATGGAAGGCTTGCTTATCTAGCCATCTGGTAACAGGCACATGTTTTAGGGTTGCACAATACTTCAGAATTATCCAGTGACTTTAAAAGAGACTACTCTAGAGCATGCGGTTTGTGAGCTCAAGATGCTTAAATTAAACAAAAATATTGTGCACAAGTTCATCTGATGATGCTAGTGGCTCTCTTCTCTTGTTTGCATCCTCCCATCTCTTGCACCTTCAGACATGCTGCTCCCCATGACTGAACAATGTCTTGTTCTGTACTTGTCAAGCCACTCTCATCCTTTAATTACCTTTTCAAGACCCACTTCTTTAGCAAAGCCTTTTTACTCTCGTATCACCTGACTAGCCACTCCACTACATCTGGCTTTTTCCAAATTCATTTCCATTACACACTGCAAATCACTGAACCAATGTCATATCTCAAGAGTCATATATTATTTGTACTTTGCTTCAGTAAATTAGTTCAGATTCTAATGAACTAATTAGAATCCCCAGTTCACCTACGAGGATACACTGAAAGGGTGAGGAAAATTGTCCATCTTTACCACAAATGTTATGATTAACATAGTGTGATTAAAGGATGTTATATGTAACTAATCAACATTAAGAGATCTTATATACACCCCCTGGTAGACTATAAACCATTTGGCAGGGGTTGCCATCTCTTTCAGATCCTGCACGCAACAGCAGTGTTCTCTATTTTTTTTTCTTCATCTGTGTGCCGAATGAGTTTTGTTCTGGGTTGCAGTGTCAAGACAGTGTATGCACATGTGAATTCAGAATGGGGCTTACCTGATGCAACCCCAGAGGAATCTAAAATTGACTGAGTGGACATTAAAAAAATGTGTGAGAACATGCACACATGCTTGCCTTAAAGGGAACACTGCCCAACAGATGTATGAGAGAGACAGACAGGCCTTCAAGAGGTGCAGTTTTGCTAGGATAGAATTGCAGGTTTGCCAAGATTGAGTTGCAACAAAGGGGAAAACTCACACCTGTTGAATTTCTGTCCATTACACAACTGTTGAAGAGCTCATACAAGCACTACAAGAAAGAAACACCGATGCTAATCTTACTCTGAGCATGCGCCCTATCTGTTTCAGATTGGAAACTCATTTATGCTGCCACAAACTTCATGATGGAAGATGGACTATAAAATTTAAAAAAAAAAAAAAAGTTCAGGAGCAACCATTTAAACTCTTGCTCTAACTTATTGATGAATAGTGCGATCACATTCTTGCTACAAAAACCAACACTATCTGTACCATGTTCAATCTCATCCTACTATATACCAGGTTACCTAAGTTCCAGATCAATTTCAGCACATGTTGAACCAGACTATAGCACACCAAACTTCATGCCACAATAAAGGCTGGTAGTTTTTGAGCTGCCAGGGGATTTCTTGGGGTTGTTTTTACTTATATACTGATCAGTACTCCAGATAAGAATAAACTCAATTCACAGGCAAAGATGAATGATTCCCCTCCTACAGCACCTCCCACCTCTTGCCACATGAATGAAAGCAGAGCTAAAACGGGTGACAAAAACCTACTACTGTTCGTGCCAGCACATCCCCCAAATACGAGAAGATAAGAAAAGGGCAACATCTTTTGCTGGGGGAGAAGGAAGACTTGTGAAGTGGGTGTTGGAAAGAGGATTGTGATAGTATGCATGCAGTGCCAGCGCATCCATTAAGGCGAACTAGGCAGTTGCCTAGGGCGCCAAAATGGAGGGGGTGCTGCGCTGGCCAGCCTGCCGCCCCCCCACCCCGAGCGGTCAGCCTGCAGGCCCCTGCCTAGCAGGGGAGAGCGAGGGGCCAAGAAGGCAGGACAAGGCAGCAGCCCTTTGTCTGGCGGCGGGGTGAGGCGGGGGACCCAACCCGGGGCTGCCGCCGCCCTCCTCCCAGGGCTCCCCCCGCCGCGTGTGGCTGGGGCCAGGCAGGCAGCAGCAGCAGGCCCCGACCAGCCCCCGAGGCAGCAGCAGCAGCAGCAGCAAGCAGGCGGCGCCACCTCCTCCGGGGGCGGGGTGGGACTCAGCTCGCTCTCTCTGGCCGCGCCGCGCCTGCTGGACGGAGCAGTCCAGGCCTTGCGAGGACCGCCTTCGCCTCCCGCTCCAGAGGGAGCCCCCCGCGCGGAGGCTCCCACCGAAGGCCAGCCAGCGGGGGCACCTGCCGGGCAGCGGCCTGCTGCTGCTGCGCACCCCGCAACCCTGGCCAGCCCACCCCCGCGCCCTGCTTTGCCCAGCCTGCCAGTTGCGGCTGCAGGAGGAGGAGGGCGACCACCCTCACCCCGGAGCCCTGACCAGCCACTGGGCGCCCCGGAGCCGCCGTCAGCAGCGGGCCGGCTCTGCTGAGTGACTCTCAGCACGGGAAGCCCGCCGCGGCTGAGTCGAGGGCCTCGGTGGTGGTGCCCACCCAGCAGCAGCCTGGCAGTTGCCCGCTGAGGAGCTCGCGGGGCGCACGGCGACGCCGTTGGCACAAGCGGCAGGAGGGCGGAAAGCAGCGCCTGCTTGGTCGGCCACGGAGGAGAGGCCTGCAAGGAGGAGGCTGAGGCCGCTGCTGCCGCCGCCTGCAAGAAGGCTGCCCCCCCCCGCCCCGCACACTCAGCGGGCTGCCGCTGCTCCCTCTCTGGTGTGTGGGGGGGGTAGGGTTAGGGTTGTGGGTGGCACAGAGACATCAGGCAAGAGGGCTGCAGAAACCAGCAGCCACAGCCCCGGGAGAGCCTGGCAGTGCCTGGTGGCTGGCAGTAGCCAAAGGGCCACCAGCTCCATGGCAAGACACCACCACCTCCCCCCAGCCCCCCTGGACCCAGCCAGCTGGCTCACTGCGGGGAGAGACTGCCCAGAAGGGTCCCTCCCCATCCCTACTGCCTCTCATCCCATTGGCTCCCCTGGCTGCCTAGCTCCTGCAAGTCTGCTCCATGGGCCCCACATTAGGGAGGTGCATGGAACTGGCCTGGGGTAACTTTAAGGGCAGGGGAGGGTGCACTTCTCTCCCCTCCCCGCGCTCGATTTCCTAAAAGTCCGTTGGGCTGGCATCGTGCCGCCCTGTTGCCCCCTTTACCAGATGGAACTGGAGGTACTCAACATATCTGTGCGCGTTGGGTGCGTGTGCAACGCACACAGGCGTGTCGAGTAATTCCAGTTACATCCGGTAAAGGGGGCAACGCTGCTGCCCCGATGAGCGCTGGCGGGGGGGGGGATTTCAAATTCTGTGCTTTTCATTCTTCCTATAATACATTTGTGTTTGAAATATGATTGGCCGGGGGGGGGGGGGGCGCCAGAAGGTGATCTCGCCTAGGGCGCAAAAAACCCTAGCACTGGCCCTGGATGCATGAGAAATACTGCTATATGGCATAGCTACGGTTGCCCATTTTGCCACCTCGAGTTGAGTGTTCTGAGTATGTGCAGAATAGAACACAAAACTTTGTATTAAAAAGGATCCTAAAGAAGGTCAATGTTTCTATGCACATGCAGAGTGCCTTTAACCTCTAGTAGGAAGCAATTAAAAAACCCCGAAAGGCAGAGTACTTCTCTGCAAAGAGGATCTATCTATAATCTATAAAATCAACCAACAATCTATAAAATCACCCAAGAGTGCTGTGGCACGTTCAGAATCGTTAAAGATTATTAATGCTTCAAGTGCCACGCAAGAGACTGTCTTGCGTGGCACTCCCTCCCCGGCTTGCTAATATATAGAGAAGCTCTTTTTGCAAAAAGTAAAAGCACGCACATCCCTAACAAGCCAAGGCGACAAAATTCCACCTACACCACCCACCAGAAGCCCTCCCTCCTCTGGGGTTGGCTCAGACCAGCGGCAGCGGCGCGCACTTCCCAAAGCAGATCATCTTCGGCGCCTGGCCCCTTGCCTCTCTAGCCTACCCGTCTCTACTCCTCCACGAGGAGAAAGTGGGGAAGAAGTAATGTGCGCGCGCGGCACCGAGAGCAAGGAAGTGGCAGGGCTGCTGGAGAGCGCGCTCTTGAGCTAGGCGGAAAAAGCGTGTGGAGGGGCGAGGGGCGGAGAGAGAAGCCAGACTAAGCCTGTGCAGCAGTCACCTCTCTGCCTCCCCCATTTCCTCCGCCTCTCTCTGTTTCCTTTCTCTCTCCCCACCCCCATCCCTCGCCCTGTACATCTCTTCTCATTCCTCTTGCTGGCAATTTACCTACCTTCGTATTCTTTCCAGAGGGGTAGCCCTCTCATTCGATTGCAGCAAAACCAGCGAAGAGCCTTGTGGCTCCTTAAAGATTATTAGTATTTCAAGTGACACAAGACTTCTCCTTGATGTTGCTTTCTCTCTCTCCCCCGCCCCTCCTCTGGCTTTCTTGTGGCTTCAAACCATCTCTTTTCTTCTAGCCATTCTCATAGTTTCACCTCCTATCTTAACCCTTTCTGTAGAAAAGCTGCACAGTCTTGTCTCACCTAGGTAGCAGCAGGCCTAAAGCCAACCAGGCTTGATCTTTAGGAAGCTATGGCCTTGCAACTGCTTTCCCTTGGGATGCCATGTTCTGTTCATTTGCATTGTCTCTTTTCCATCCCTGATTTTTGCTGAGTGTGTAGTCCCGTATGGATTTGACAGAAACAAGTTTTGGGGAACCTGGTAGACTGCCTCCCCCTTTGCAAGAAGACATCTGTGCTGATGGTTCTGGTCTTGCCAAGTGCAAGCATCCAACTGCTTCATCTCCCCTTCTGGACATGCTTCCAATGCAGTCTGTTGCACCCTTGAGTAGGGCAATAGGAGAAAACAGGATTCAGGTGGTATGTTCCATAATGTTCTGTTTACACTTCTCTTGATCATTTTGATATATTTGTAAAGTTCATAAGGAGACACTGAATTTGACATTAGGTATGTTTAAGATTGTTGGCTGCCACAGAGTTATACTGCCAGCATCAAGAGCTTATCATTGATAAGGTATCAAGAGTGGTATAGATGCTACTGCAATCAGTGCTTGAGACCATTTCCTTTCTGCTTGTAGGTGTGCTATATGGACTTGCTCCGAAGCTAGCTACTGCATACAAATGTGTGTAACAAAACTATGTTTTGACATGAGAGTCATGTCTTTTTCTAATTTTAAATAAAGTACAAAGGTACTTCTGGAGATAGTTTAGCTGAGGAATAGGGGGTGCTTAACCCTTTCCCTGCCTGATTTCCCAGGCAAATCACTTCCTGCAGCATATCACCCTCTTATTAAATAGTTTCACTTTAAAAAACAAAAACCAGCTTGAATTTTTTTGCATGCATTGTGTGTAATGTTTGGCTAGGCCATAATGTAACTTTGTTAAGTAACTTCAAAAGTTACCTCTATTAGTTTATTAATGGCAGCTTGCCATACTGTATTTGTAACACATAGGGAGTGTTTCCATAAATTGTATTTTTTCTTTTAAAGTATGATGTGGAAAACATCTGTACGTCTGAGAGAGGCCTGGCTATACTTGGAATTCAAGAGTTGCTCATCGTATGCATCTCCCCCCCCCCCACTCCCGCCAACATCTGTGTTAAGATGATAGCAAATCCTCTCCACCTGGTGGCTTTAAATATTGTAGGTTCTTTGAGAATATGTGTATTTCCCGAACTAGATTCCAGAATTCTGACGAATGTGTTGCTTTTCTGGAAAATAGAAAATGTGTGTAGGGATCCAGAAATGTTGCAGTTGTCATGCCCCTGTCACTCTTCCAGCTTGGGAAGGAGTGGGGTCTTGTTTTTCCAAGTCAGACTAAGCTCTGGACCCACCTGAAGCACTTATAAAGTGCAATGTGAGGTCAACAAAGACACTCTATTTCCTCCACAAGACCACGATTCAAAGCTCAGGAGACGGGCAGGGGCTTGTCTGTATTATATGTAGCTTTGGAGGCATTTGGAGCAACTAACACTAACTTATACCTGGGGATGGGGCCATAGCTAAGTGGTAGAACATTCGCTTAAGGTCTCAGGTTCAATCTTTAACATCTCCGTGTAGGACTGGTTTGCTGTCTGGAACTTTGGAGATCCACTGCCAGTCATTGTCTAGCTCAGACAATACTGAGCTAGATGGACCAATGGCATTTTCCTATGTTTCTAACGGCAGGGATGATTCCTTTCCTTCCTGTTGCCCTTGCCAGATATGGAAGGAGTGCTTGTCATGGTTAGCAAAGCAAACAGATGTGTGGATCCTTGCACATACAATACCCTTCTATGGTATACTGTAGATACTGGTCTCTTATACAAGGGCTTGTAGGCAAGGGGTCTGTATCAATAGAAACTTTGAAATGTCGCTTAAAAGGTAGCTAAAAGGAGAGGTCTGTTGGTTGCTTCCCTTAGGCAAATCAAGTTTTTGCTCTGAGTCTGGTTGGCTAGAAAGATTATGAGAGCAATTGAGCAAATGTATGATATGGCTTAATAATGCTGCCAGTAATATTACTGGTTAGAAGAGGACATCTCTTCATCCCAGTACAATAATGTTGGATTTATATGTGTTGTGATCAGTCAGGAACAGCTTTTCCTTTTTATCTAAAGGAACTGGAAGGGAACCCTGCCCTGTCTGTCAGGCAGTGATCTCTAGGGATCAGCCACTCAGCACATGAAGTGAAAGGGTTCTTTGTTCTCATGGAGTGGGAGCCAGGCAGATGGAGTGGGAGCCAGGTTGGGCGGAAGGCTTGGTGGGGAGCAATGGAGTTTGCTCTTCATGGCAAAAGCTAGCCGACCTCTCTCATGGAAGGACATCTGCAGATCCTTTGGAGACAGGATTGCAGGAAGCTTGAATTCTCTCCTGGAGTTTGGGGTGAGTTTCAAGGGGAAAGGAAGCTAGGGCTTCTGGGCTTTTGAAAGTTTTAGCCAAGGAACCGGGTGTTAGGTAGTTGGCGTCAGATTTCTTTATGTTAAGTGCTTTGCAAATCCTTACAACTGGTGTGTCTATCTATATACTTATTTCTCCAAGACGGGCCATGCGTGGGGATGTGGCAGAAAGGAGGCGGCTGGCTGACAGTGGGGGAGGAGGTGATTGGCAGACAGAGGGTGAGAGAGTTCCAAAGTGGCAGGGAGTTTGGTGGGCAGCTGGAAAGCAGTTTGACAGTTGGCTCGGCAGCTTGGAGGCTGGGGGCGGCTTCAGGACCTAGACATTTGGCTCTGGGTGGCAGATGGTTGGCTGTGCCATGCTGTGAAGCGGCAGGGAGCAGGGAGCTTGGAGGCTGGCAGGCGAGTGGGCGACAGGCCCTGGCAGTGGCAGGGGGAAGCAAGGACTGCGAGACAGAGAAAGAAAGACGGAGGACAGAGAGAGATAGTTGCGAGGGAAAGAAACATAGGAAACTGCCATATACTGAGTCAGACCATTGGACCATCTAGCTCAGTATTGTCTTCACAGACTGGCAGCAGCTTCTCCAAGGTTGCAGGCAGGAATCTCTCTCAGCACTATCTTGGAGAAGCCAGGGAGGGAACTTGAAACCAGGATGGATTTGATTTAAATCAAACTGATTTAAATCACAATTTAAATCACAATCTAAATCACAATTTAAATCACTAGCAGGGTGGATAAAAATCAAAAAAATCCGATTTAAATAAAAAAATCCGATTTAAATAAAAAAAATCCGATTTAAATAAAAAAAATCTGATTTTTTTATTTAAATCGGATTTTTTTTATTTTTATCCACCCTGCTAGTGATTTAAATCAAATCCACCCTGCTTGAAACCTTCTGCTCTTCCCTGAGCGGCTTCATCCCCTGAGGGGACTATCTTACAGTGCTCACACTTCTAGTCTCCCTTTCATATGCAACCAGGACAGACTCTGCTTAGCTAAGGGGACAAGTCATGCTTGCTACCACAAGACCAGCGGGGGGAGAGAGGGCGTGAGCAAGAGAGTTGCGGTGGGGGGGAAAAGGGTGCGAGTGAGAGAGTTGTGGGGGGGATGCCACAGGTTCAGTGCATGACCGCACAGATGCTCTGTGCAGGGTCAGCTAGTTGTGTTTTATTTTGTAACATAACCTTCTAAGAAACACTAGCCTGAACCCCTTTTTCCAACTAGGGTTCTGTAGAAGTCTCTATACCCTATAAAGGTGCTTTCAAAGGTTCCTGGCAACTCGAGGTGCTTTTTAAATTATCTTTGCAACTGGGTAACTAACATTTTGAAGTGTACCACTCCAGCTATCAACTGGAGTGCTTTTTGGAAGTATTCTTGCAAGTACTGAGTGTTTCCTTTTCCTGTAATGGAAGTTGCTAGAGCCTCAGACCAAAGCAGTCTGTAGTATTTTGAATAAAGTTTTCTCTTTTTATTCTTTGTAATTTCACCTGTCCCTGAGTGGATTTTTTTCCACTCAGGAAAAAGGTGTCTTATTCTGGTGCAATGCCTCAAGGTTAATTGTTCAGCAATCTACCAAATTTTCTCACTACGTGTAGGCTGCATGTGGGAGGTTTTTGTATTTTTCCATTTGGGTAAATGAAGAGGAAAGTTCCCTGGACATTAACTCAAATCCGGGGGGAGCAAACTCTGTAATAATTTGGGTGTGGTGGCAGCGATTACCAGAAGAACAGTCTTGTTGAGCAAACATGGCGGGAATGAATCAGCATTTTTCTCTCTCTCAGGTGGACTTGCTCTGAGATAAAGGCTAGGCTTAAATCCGCCATTTGCCAGTCCCCATTTGTTACAATATGGTTTTAAACATATGAAATCCAATTCTAACTAACTTACTGGCTATTTCATAAATGAATACTATTGAGAGAAGGCACAACCATTCTGATGTAATTTTGTACAAAAGTTATATAGATGATTCTATTATTATCACTTCTGCTGAAAAGCAGGCAGATGAAATATTTGAAAAATTGAATAGAGGAGGGAGTATAAGACTCATGAGGGAAAAACCGAATGAGGTGGGCTGGCTTCCTTTTCTAGATATAGAAATGAAATCAAATAATTATTTAGAGACTAAATGGTACAGAAAGTCAGCCAAAAAGGACACTTTATTAAAGAATCAGCAGAGAAATGTGATAAAGTGGGCAGAGGATGTTTCCACAGTTGAACATCAAAAGGAATCTAGAGAGAAAACACAAAATCTAATTAGGAAGAATGGGTATGAATTGCCTGTTTCAAGGAGCTGGAGAAGAGCTAAATTCATTAAGGGTTTGCCAGTATTTAAAATACTAGGCTTGGGCCCGAAACAGCTCCGCCACGTTTCGGCGACGGCGGGAGTATTCAAGGGCGGGGGAGGGTGCATGTGCGCCTGGTACTTCCAGCCACTTCCAGCCAATGAGGGCAACGGGGCAGCAGGGAGGAATGGTGCCGCCCCGAGGGACTTTAAAACAACGGAGCACTGGTGGGGGAAATGCAACGGGAGGGGTGACTGCACCCTCCCCTGGCACCGTAACAGCCTCAGCTGCCGAAATGTTTCAGAGGCCTCTACAATGGCCTCCGAAACGTTTCGGGCCCAAGCCTATAAAATACTGTTCATCGCTGACAGATTTACATGGCAAACCCAGAGGATCTTGGAAAGACAAGGAATTAAAGTGAATGTAGATTGCACAGCACCAATGACACTAAAACAACTGTTAGTTAACTCCAGGTTGTATGATAGGAAATGTGATGTACAAGATTGTGAGATGTGTGATCAGGGGGAAGGAAATTGTGGGAAGAAAGGTGCAATATATAAAATTCAGTGCTTAGGTTGTACTTCATTCTATATTGGAGAATCCAGTAGACCACTGAAAGATAGATATAAAGAACATCTAGCAGATGTGAGGCATTGCACACAGAACAAAACCTTGGTCAATGCATATAATAAAAAAGTATGAAGGCAAAATAGTGTCTACTAAAATACCTATTTTGGGGATTGAAAGGAATTTTTAAAAAGGCAAATAAAGGAAGCATTATTTATAGAGAAATTGATGCTATTGGGTTCATTAGCCTTTGAGAAAAATCAGGTGGTTCCCTTTCTCTCTCCCCCCTCCCCCCCCCCAATTATCTCTCCGACAGTCGCAGAACAGATAGTTATCAGGTCTATGGAATTTACTAGCTAAGGAATGGAGAAGGGTTTTTATCTGTGTGCATCTGTTTGTTTAACTGATGATGGTGTGTTACACTGAAATGTCTTTATCTTATTTGTTGTATACGATCTTTAATTAATTTTATATGTGATCTTTAATTTCTTTTGTGCAATAAAGGTCTTTTGTTGAGAGTTATGTGCATTGGAACTCCGACCCAACAACTTATACTAGAGGATTATGAAATCTTGAATTCGTATACTATTCCTGACTATGAATTGTGATTGGTTTGGAAGAGCAGTCTCAGATTTGGGTTTATGTAATCTGAAGGCAAGGCATGAACATGAAACAATGCCAGTTACCTTTGCATTTATTTGCTCTAGAACTTTAATTCTGTATGCAGCCTCCAATATATCGGGGTGTGAAGCTGTGTTTGCCTCTCATTGTACATTTGGGCTGAAGAAGGGTCAGGACTACCAGTAGCCTTTGATGTCGCATTCTAAGGTTGGCAGAGTGAGTCCTTGGCTCTCACCACCAGCACACCCTTCCACAAAATAGGAGCTGTAGCAAAGGCATTTTCCACCGTAATCGGAGCCCATCCTTCAGTTAGGGTTCTTCCTTTATGCTAACAAGAGTCGACAGGAAGTTGTCACAGCCAAGTTTTCCTGGAGGCTAGGATGAGCACTAATCCCCAGTTCCTTTCCTGTCGCCTTCAGGATTGGCAGTAGAGAGAGAGCTCCCCTAAACTTTGTTCTTTTGTTTCTCTGTTTCCTTGTTTTTGCCCTTTTTTCCCCTTCACTATATGGCACTGTTGGTCTCTGTTCATACAGCCTATCTCCTCTGCTAACCCCCTCGCAGCTTGGAATCTCCCGCCCTTTCTCCCTCCTCCCTTTTGTCCGGCAGCCCCAGCCAATGAAGCATGCTCATGCCGCCGACGCCATTTTGGCGTCCTTGTCGGAGGGGGAGATGAATGCAAGCACCACCCTTAACAAGGGGGCGAGCTCCAGAGCAGGGCAGCAGAGCACAGCTCAATGCGCCACCCTTTCCATGGCGGCCGATGCTGCGCCGTGAAAAAAGTCAAAGAAGAAAAAGAGAGAGCGGCGGGCAGCGGAGCAGCTGAAGGCTGCCGGAAGCCGCTGGAAAGCTACGAAGCCGCCGATCGCGCGGCTGAGCGAATGCCTGCTGTTGCAGGCGGTCTGCCAGCAGAGGCAGCCCCGGTGGATCCTGTCCCCAAGGCTACTGGCCCACCAGGGAGCAGAGCACCTGAGGAAGGGGGCTGATGCCCAGACAGGCGCATCCTTACCACCTGCGACCGCATCGGTGGCGATCCAGGGCAATGGAGCCCGGGAAGGAAACACCATGGCTACTCCCACAGAGGTCCAACAGGCGAATGCCCAGGAGCCCAACTCACCGTTTCTCATGAGTAACCCTTCGCTGGGGCAGGGAGGCACAGAGCCACCCATAACAGAGGATGGGGCCACGTGGCTGAGGGGCTTCATAGCTAAGGAGTTTAAAGTGCTTTCCCTGCTTTGGCTATGGAGGCGGGAATGCCCCCACCCCCCTACTAGAGCGGGACATAGCAGAGATTCATCATCCTCCCCAGATTCTGCAATCTTTAGGGGGCCCATCCCTGAGGGAGAACGAGGCCATTTTGTCCCCAGAGCACTCATAGCCAGAAAGAGGAGGCGTTACCATTCTCCTTCTACCTCTTCCTCGGAAGCTGAGTATATCCCTCCAAAAAGGCCATTCCAAAAGCTCCAACCTATCACCTCTGCTGTCCCAGCACCACAGGGCTCAGGGGGAAAGCCACTACCAACCCCAGAAGGACCTGGGGGCAACCCGGTTGTACCCCCACCCCCTCAGGGACCTGACAGCCCAGATCATTCTTCCTCAGGGACAGAGGAAGGAGAGATATCTGAGGAGGGAGAGCTGCCCCAGCAGACAGTGAGTTCTACCTGCCTATTTACTCAGTCGGATTTTGAGGTCCTGCTGGCGAAGACACGCTGCACCATCAATGTAGTTTCCCCACTGGAGACCCCGGAGGTGGGGCAGGAGCCGGACCAGGAGGTATTCCCTTCTATCTCCAATCCAGCACCTATTATTCCTTTCCCCCAATTGTTCTTGTCCACTCTTACGGCTGAGTGGAGCACACCCTTCTCCCACAGGTCTATGGCCCAGTTTTATAATAAGCTCTACACACTTCCACAGGAGGTGTCATCTTTGCTAGCCACCCCCCCCCCCACCGTGGTGGACTCCCCGATCACGCAACTGGTGTCAGGGACGATACTTAGTAAAGAGAGAGATGAACAACTAAAGGCCCCTGAGGACAAGAAGTGTGAGTCTCTTTTTTAAAAGGTTCATGAGGCCTCAGCCAATGTAGTTAGAGCAGCTGTGGCAAACTCTATCTTCGCCAGGGCATCCGTTCTTTGGGCTAAGGAACTGGTCAAGATGGTTCTACCCGAGAATACCAAATTGCGGCAAGGCATCAACAAAATGGCTAAGGCAGCTGCCTTCATGGCAGATTCCAGTCTGGACTGCATCCAGCAAGCTTCAAGAGCCATGGTATTGGCGGTGGTCGTCCGACGCTGCCTGTGGCTGAAGCACTGGAAGGCAGATTCCAAGTCCAAACTCAATTTGGCCTCAACCCCCTTTAAAGGGGAAAAATTGTTTGGGTACTCGCTGGACTTAGTGGACTCCAAGGATAAGAAGAAGGTGATGCCCCCCACAAGAGTGGAAGGTCAGAGACCATTCAGGACGGGGGGACAGGCACAAAATTTTTGGCCTTTTTTCAGACAGTCCAGCTTCTCATCAGCCGGCTCCTTTCGTGACTATCGTCAGCACAACCAGCGCCCATCCAGCCATGCCCAATGGCAACAGCAACAGGCGGGGGGGCTCGCCAACCTTTCAACAAACAATTCAGATCATCCTCCTTCCAACAGCACAGGCAATGACGCCGCACCGGTCGGAGGCAGGCTTCAGTTATTCCAAGAAGCCTGGGCCAGGGCCACCTCCGACCAGTGGGTTCTCTGGACGGTCGCGCACGGCTTTTCCCTGGAGTTTTCATCCACACACCCTGACAGTTTCCGCCTCACACCTCTTCCCAAGGATCCGGTAAATTGACAGTGAATAGCACAGGCCATACGCCACCTCCTCCTGATCGGGGCAATAGAACAAGTCCCGGCGACAGAGTCTGGGTGCGGCGTATACTCAATGCTGTTCTTGGTCCCCAAGGAGGACGGTTCGTGGAGAGCAGTCCTAAACCTAAGGCCTCTGAACCAATACATAATGAAACGCATGTTCAGGATGGAGTCTCTCAGGACAATCAAAGAGGTGGTCAGAAGCCAGGAATTCTTGGCATCAGTAGACCTATCAGAGGCTTACCTCCACATTCCTATCCACCCACAACACCAGCGATTTCTCAGATTTGCCTTCAACAACAAGGAATACCAATACAGGGCGATGCCCTTTGGCCTGTCTTTGGCTCCCAGAGTATTCACAAAGACTATGGTGGCACTTATCGCACACATAAGGGCCAAGGGAAGCTGCATCCATCCGTATCTGGATGATCTTCTTATACGCTCACACTCGCAACCGAGGGCCAAGAAGGCTGTCCAGAGGGCTTTGTGATAAACCAGAAAAAGAGTCATCTGACACCCACACAAAGACTCCAGCATCTGGGGGCAGTGTTCGACACGGCCAGGGGCATTATTTATCTAGCACCAGAAAGGAAGGAGAAGATTCGCCAGCTCGTGTCTACAGTACTGGTAACATATTCCTGCCAGATCATGAACCTGGCAACACTACTGGGCTCCATGACAGCCTGCATAGAGTGCACACCTTGGGCCAGGTGGCGCTCCCGCAGTCTTCAGTGGTTGCTGCTTCCTCACTAGGACAACATCATGACTCGCTCACGAATTCGAATCCGGATCCCAATCACAGTAAGGGTATCCCTCCAGTGGTGGAGATCCAGGGCCCTATCCAGAGGCCGCCCATTCAGCATCCCAAGCAAAATAACTATCACAACAGATGCAAGTCACAGTGTGTGTGTATATGTAGGAACATAGATGTTGAGTAACATATCAATACTTTAGAGTTAGGAGTGATAGTAAACATTAGATAATATTGTTACAAGTTATGAATGTTATGAATTTTAGTAGAGATTGGCCAATATAGTCCGGTGACATTAGTTGATATTATCGTTCCAGAAGGAACAGAGACTTTTCATTGAAAAATGTGCTCTGACGATGTCTGGCCGAGGGGCGCATCCGTTGGTAGTGGGTGAGTCCAATCTATTTCCAACTTTTAAAACTTATGCTTAATATTAACATCAAAACAGAGCTCTCTCTCGCCATAGTTGTTCACAGCATCCTTCAGCACGACAGTCGGAACTGGGGATTAGCGCTCATCCTCGCCTCCAGGAAAACTTGGCTGTGACAACTTCCTGTTGACTCTTGTTAGCATAAAGGAAGAACCCTAATTGAAGGATGGGCTCCAATTACGGTGAAAAAGGACCCTTCACAGGTAAGACCCAATGTTCCTTTTTCACTTGCTTTTAGAGATAAGTCAAATGACCTCTCTAAATGACCTTTTAGAGAAGGTCAAATTCTGCCCTAGGTTAGGATACCAGTCTGTTGGGTGCAAGCATCTGCACTATAACAGTTACATGTGGGCATCAGATCTGATAGGGTTGCTGTTGGTTAATCACTAATTGGCAGGATGACCCTGTATCTGTCTCTAATAACGAAGTGAAGCTATATTGAATGGATAAAGGTTAAGGAGGACAATCTAGTTTAAGTAGCAAGAAGCCAAATCTGGGGCAACGGTAACTTCCTTTTGTCCCTCACACTTGTTATTACGAATGAATATAGAATAGAAAAATATAGTTAGGAAGGAGAACGGTTTATAAAGAAAAATGAGAACACCTTTTGTTTTCTGCTCAGTGGCTAATGTGCTGGTGTTCAGTGGGTATAATAAAAATAGCATGTGCTATTTTGGTGAAGCAGGGAGTAAATACCAATGGTGCATATTAACTTATGCTGTTTGTTCTTATTCATCGTAGTCTGTAATTCTGCCAGTTTACAATGCTGAGTGCTGGTTGGATGAATGTTTGAAATCTGTTCTGGAGCAAGACTTTCAAGGTTCCATTGAACTCTCTGTTTTTAATGATGCTAGCACGGTATGTACATTTATGTTTTACTCTTTAGTTCTAATGTACTATTATCATTTTAATATACCAGTTAATAAAATTCTGGTAATGTATTGTTACCCTCTTGACTATTAAACTTTGAAATGTTAAAAACTATATTTAATTCTTCAGTGTTCTCTCTTTTTACCAGGACAATTCGATAAATATAATAGAAAAATGGAAGATCCTGTTGGAAGAAGTAGGCATTCAGGTACTCATTGGAGGACATCATTCATCTCAGCCACGAGGAGGTAGTTACCTTCAAAAAGCAGTAGCTATTTAGAAGAGCAAGATATTGTAATTCTGTTCCCTGCATAACAATTTTTTCTGTACGTGGGCAGCATTCCAGTAATATCCTGTTTTCAGAGGAGAGACTCCACCTTAATAAATGTCAAATGTGACACACTTTTTGAGGTCACTGAAGTTTGTATTTATTTGGTTAAAGGACTAATTCAGGACTAATCCTAAATACATTATGTGAAAGTAAATCCCACTGAAAATTAATGGGATTTCTGTTTAATGGGTTTAGATTCACATTGTAAATTATCATGATTTTGTTGGCAAAAGAAAATAATTAGATGCTCTGTTACTTACATTGCTGGAAACTAATACTTGTTTTCCCCAGATTTTCTAGTCACTTTTAGTGCTTGTATTTTGGAGGCAAATAATATATAATGAGGTTTGGGTTAAATGATTAGAAAATGAAAGTTGGGTGGATTGAAAATGCACCACCTTTGCTGCAGAATGGGAAAAAGTCAGATCTGTTGTGTGCTAGTGTCATAGATTGAAAAGGACAAATAAGGTTAAATTTGTGATCCAAGCCAAAATAAATAGCTTTGAAACTGTTGTAATAGGCTGAAAAGTAATGGATTCAAGTTAAATTGCCAAGTGTGACCACTTTAGAATGAAGATCAGTTCAGTGGACTGTGAACTGTAAATGTTTTGTATTGAGTTTTAAAGCTAGTTGTCTCTTTCTGTGAGATGAACATTTTGGTTTTATGAAGAAGAGGGAATGTAAGACTAAAGCAGGAAGAGAATAAAATGCTTAAGGAAATGTGTCATTTGTTTTCTAAAATAGACCACCTTTATTTAGAAAGTAAAATACTTTACTTAGAAAGTTTTAATTTGCCCCCTGCCCCCTTTCAGTAAAGCTATAATAATCTCATATCATGTAAAACTGGTAATGCTTTTTCTCCATTAAACTCTGGGGATTGTTTTATTCATGCTTATTTAGAAGTTAAAGGGAAAGGAAACTCTAATTTGGATAAAATTCAGTTTTTAGACACTATTTTTGTATAAGGGCTGAATTACACGCATGTAAACCCTGGTTTGTTACAAGAAGGGGAGAAGGTTTGTTAACCTGCTTGCTGTTTTCTGCTGTAGTTTTGCTATCCCAATTCCAAATCTTTCCAAAGTTGCTCTTTTTAAAATGAAGTTGGTCCACTGGTGTTCTCTTACTTGTGTCTGTTATGTAGTTTATCTTTGAGTCTATTAAAGAACCTTGTTACAGGTAACCTTTTACACTAGGAATTATCTTGTAGTAGCATTTAACAATTTATTATAGGCTAACAGTTTAATTTTCTGCATGGTATTTTTGACCATGAGGATTGTCAACATCTTTCAAGCAAAGTACTTTTATTCATATAGTAGCCACTTTTCAACATTCTATAATACTCTGATTTGGCAAAAATGTTGAGTAATTTGAGGAAAAAAGAGAGAGAAAACCCACCTCCCTGGGACATGGTTTGGGTTCTTTTATATGTCCTGTGTTGGTTCCTGGCCACCATGTAGTTCGGTGGAACAAAACAAATGGCTTTCCATCTGGGACACAGATGAGAGGGGCAGATCTAGTAGATAGATTTTAGGGCTGTACATCGGAGCATCTGATGCTGATGATTGTGTGGTGATGATGATACACACACACACACACACACACACACACACACACACACACACACAGATGGCTGCTTACATTACAGCCATCTCAGCACATTTCCACACTTTTCCTGAATGGGATATCTCCTATAGGAATGGAAGGCAGTGGGTCCAGCTGGGAAGGTGTGCAGGCATCTCAGAAAGGCATGGGTGGGCATCTGGGGGCTGTAGTTCCATGAGGATAGCGTTGGAAAGAACTATAGTTCTCAGATTGTGTATGCCTTCCCAACCATGCCTACCGTTTCTATAGTACAGCCCTCCTGGAAATGTGTGGAGCTATGTGGAGATGACTAATGGAGAGGAGAGCTGGTCTTGTGGTCCCTTTAGCTAAGCAGGGTCTGCCCTGGTTGCCTATGAATAGGAGACTACATGTGTGAGCACTGTAAGATATTCCCCTCAGGAGATGGAGCTGCTCTGGGAAGAGCATCTAGGTTCCAAGCTCCCTCCCTGACATCTCCAAGATAGGGCTGAGAGAGATTCCTGCCTGCAACCTTGGAGAAGCGGCTGCCAGTTTGTGAAGACAAAACTGGGCTAGATGGAGCTATGGTCTGACTCAGTGCCCTCTGCACAGCACCACATGTGGGGCACAGGAATGCTGTAGACTTATCGGCATCAGATGTTCCAGTGCACAGCCATAG
The DNA here is from genome assembly GCF_027244095.1 of Hemicordylus capensis. Classification (NCBI taxonomy): domain Eukaryota; kingdom Metazoa; phylum Chordata; class Lepidosauria; order Squamata; family Cordylidae; genus Hemicordylus; species Hemicordylus capensis. The sequence continues at coordinate 386,158,778 of NC_069658.1, forward strand.
TAGATTTAGTCCCCACCCCCATGGTGTCCCTGAGTGCATGTCTTTACTTTCCCCATTTACTTATATAGGAGTCATTTAAGCACTATGCATGGGAACAGCACTGCAGTGAGAGTACAACCTACCACCACCTCTGACACAACATGGCCTCCACTAACAGGCACCTGGCAGCATCTGGAAGACAGCTTCAGGGTTGGAGGGGAAGGAAAATATTTCTCACGTTCTATCCCTGTCCCAAAGCCAGGATCTGTGTTTGTCGGAGGGAATGTTCACTTCCCCCTCTTTCTGTGTTTGGTTTGATCAGGCTTGGAAGAGCAATCTTGGCCCCGTTCTTTGCTATGCCTGAGGGGTTGAGAAGATGGAAAAGGGGTTTGGAACACATACACACCCGCTTTTGGGGGGAACTTTACAGCTCTCCATACTGTACATATAAAACATGATGTGCCTGTAGCTAGTTATAAATAAATATAATTTACTTTAAGTAGTTAAGAATACAGCATTTGTTCCTTTCAATATGCCAATAACAGTATGTACAGGTACGAATGTGCTGCTTTTGGTCTTATTTATTTTATTTATTTAACATATAGTTTGGTGGTCAGCAAATGGTTGGGTTTTAGGATCTGTTGTTTCTACCTTTAAAATATACATATTAATATGATACAACACCTAGGTGTATAAGCTTACATTTAAAAATTTCTGTCTCTATATTCATGATGCATTGTAATTTTCCCAATCATTTTGAAGAAGCATGGGGAAAAGGTGTGCACTGTTAAATTATTTGCCTTGGAAAACAGGTTGCTATGCAGTACTCATTTTCCAGTGAAGAGCAGCTCATTTGTATTTACATTTGGGGAGCCAGTTTAGTTGGAAATCTTTGTGACCCCTTTGTCCTTAGTGATTTACTTTGCTATGGTTAGGAGTAGTTAAAACTTGTAGGGAGTACTTCCTTTGAAACAAGCAGCCCCAATAATGAAACAATGTGACAGTCTTCACGTCTTGGACTGTTTACACTGGATTAAGATTCATTTCTGATTCTTTTCTGTCATGGAAAAGGGAAAAGACAACCGAAAAGAGAAAAACCCTCACAAAAGAAAGGGTCAGTGGCTTTAGAGAAACTACCAGAAAACTACTTCTTTCCAAGAGTGAGGAATGTTAATATCTCACGGGGTCTTAGGTTTGTACTCCTGTGGCCATGGTAACAGGCTCTTTTCACTAAATAAGCAGGCCTTACAAAATGCAAAGCCTTGGCACAAACATTTGACTCTCCTCAGTATAGCAATATCAGAGTGAATTCTTTGATTATGCCAAACACAAGATTCATTGCGTGAGACCAGTTTTTAATATCCAGTTTCTATACAGATAAAATAGCTTTGGAATCGTGTAACTGTGTTCATATCAATACAATACATTGTCAATATCAATACATTGTTATAACAGTTGACAGCCAACATTTTAAATGCCTTGTTTTTAATCTAAGCATCCTACTTTAAAAAATGCTTACACAAGACTGTTTCTCCTCTTTCTCCCCACATGTGAATTTAAGAGTAGCCCTTCAGTATTCTTTAATAGTATCTAAACCTTTGGGAATATTCTGAATGCCTATTTTTAGTATTTAAACTCTGATCCTGATTGTCGTATCAGCATTACTTTTTCTTTCGTGTCAGAAATCAGAATGGGTCAATAGGGTGGGAATTTATGATTGAAGGCGTAAAAGTTTTAGAATATGGATCAAGGTCGCTTTTGAGTGCTGGGCAGTTGATTTAAAAAGTGAGTGAACTTAAATTTCTGGTCACTTCTAGATTGCTTTCTTTCCTCTAACTCTGTGAGCTTCCTTATAGGAATGGTCTACGGCTAATTCCTTTACATGTGAAAGTGCCATTCATCACTGCACCCTTCTGCCTCACTTACTATACAGGCAAATATTATGGGGTGATGGTGGGAAGACAGTGATAAAGAGACTTGCTGGAGCAAGTCGTGCTGCTCTGTGGCGACATTAACTGTTTTTCAACACTGATCTATTGATTTTCTTTTTTAGATGATACTTGTTCAAAACTTTGGGCTCTTCTATCCCGCTCTTACTCCAAGGAGCCCAGAGCGGTGTACTACATACTTAAGTTTCTCCTCACAACAACCTTGTGAAGTAGGTTAGGCTGAGAGAGAAGTGACTGGCCCAGAGTCACCCAGCAAGTATCATGGCTGAATGGGGATTTGAACCCGGGTCTGCCAGGTCCTAGTCCAGCACTCTAACCACTACACCGTGCTGGCCCCCCTTATATAGAGGGAGATGCTCAGGAAGGAACAGCTAGAATTTTGGCCCTTTTGTATGTGCTCTAGGATGCAGATGATACGTTGAGTTGACTGGTGAATGCTTTAACAATTTTATGTGTCTGTGTGTCTGTATGTTGCAATGTTGTTTTTAAAGGAAACAATAATGCTCTCTGTTTAAGATATCCTGGAATCGAGAGGTAGATTTGTGGCTGGCAACTCTACTTTGATTCAGCAGCCTCATCTTAAAATCATCACAACTGGACATAAATGACAGGCTGAAAGAGGCCTCAGTATGTTTGTAGTTGGTTCAGCTCTATGCCCCTGAAGAATGACTTGATAAACTCACTCGGTTTACAAGTTGTTGTCATGGTCTTCCCACAACTGTTGATTCGAAGGGTAAAACCAAACCTTTCACAACCTTTGTCCCCTACTTCCTGGTACTTTGATCACTCCTACCCTTCTTAGCCTCTCTTCTCTTTAGAGTAATGTGCTACATACTATTACACTCTCAAACACATTGCTGCTACTTCCCTCGTTTCTGATACCTCTTGGGTGAGAGAAAGCAGGGACCAAATTAAATATAATGTCAACAAACCATTTGGCCCAGCAGTTTTTCTTGGATGTAGCAAAAAAATAGCTGTAACCCCCCACCCCACCCCCGCAGATTTAGATTGATTTTATGGCATGATGGGGGGTGGGGGAGGTTTAACTCTTTACCTTTTGGATTGGGAACCACCGACAACTTGTTTTTCTGGACAAGAAGTGCCATTGGTGCCAATGGGTTGGAACTTTTGTTCATGATTTGTTAAGTTAGGATCCAGTCTATGGCCTCTTTCCTCCCAGTGCAGTTTTATTATCACAAAAACCTTGCAAACTAGGTTAAGCTAAAACCTTGCAAACTAGGTTAAGCTAAGAGTTAGTGAGCTAAAAGCCAGTAGCAGCCAACAAAATATTAAGTTTTGGCTCCAAGTCTGTATCATAACCAAGTCAAACCTCTTGAACTTGTGAGAGCTTACTTAATGAGAGTTATATTCTAAAAATAATATTGTAGATGATATGTGTGTGTGTGTATGTGTATTTTAATTCATAGTACTAAACAGAGATAAACAGTCTAAACAATGGTATTCATGTGGCATATTGTACCTTTACTTTCTCAACAGTGGGCTTTGCTAAAAATCGTGCAGTAGACCAGAGCTCGGGGATCTATCTGTGCTTTCTGGATTCTGTAAGTGAACTCTGTATATTTATTTCATTTATCCCCCTCCTTAAAATAAAAGCATCTAGGCAACAAACAAGACATGTAGAAGGATAATTTGTTAAAAAATTTTAAAAGTGGAAGAAGCAATCCAGGAAATACGGCAGAAGGCAAATACAGTGCCACTTACACTGCAGAATTAAAAGCCTCTTAGAATAGGGAGGTTTTCACAATCTACAAAAAGCAGAGAGGAATGGAACCTGTCTAATCTCATTTAGGAAGGAGTTTCTCAGCTGTGGTGCCCCACAACTGAAACAATCTGAGTGCTACGGGAATATATTTGCCCCCTCTTGTTCGGAGAAATTTTAGAATGGTGGGAGAGCTCCTTTGTGTGGTGATGTAATTGCTGTGGACCTTTCTTGAGCCAGAGGCATGTAAGACCACCTACAGGTATTTGAAATTGATGACCTGTTTGTTCTTATGGCCTCCTATACTCCAGGCACGGGACTTGAGTCTTCTGGCGAAAGCCATCACTTCAGTTTTTTGATGGTAAATTTCAAGTTGGTCATTCTTGCAGAATTGAGCTATCACTACCAGAGCTCTTCTGAGACCAGTGGGGGTCTTTGAAAGGATTGCGGCATCATCTGCATAGAGCAGGGTAGAAATACATCTTTCTGCCAACTTGGGAGGGTGAAAGTCTGGGCTATTGAGGTGGCTCACTGTGTCACTGATGTAAAAGTTGAATAAGAGTGGGGCCGGAATACAGCCCTGTTTGTCTCCATTCTGGGTCGGGACAGAGTTTGTGAGGTGCTGTTCTGGGCTGCACCTTACCTTGAGAAATGTGTCTGCATGAAGGATGCGGATCAGGTAGAGGAGGCGACAGTTGATTGAGGAGGTTTCCAACTTCTCCCAAAGTTTGACTTGAGAGATGGAGTCAAAAGCGGCCCTAAGGTCTATGAAAGGTGCATAGAGTGAGGTTGAGTTGGTGGAATATTTTTCAATAAGGTGCTGAAATACCAGACACTGGTCAGTCATGGATCTCCCCTCCCTAAAGCTAGCTTGCTCCTCTGCAAGAAGACTTTCTTGATCTAGCCAGTCCCTGAGTTTGCAGTGCAGATGTCTTGCATAAAACTTGCTGATTGTGTTGAGCAAACCAATGGGTCTATAGTTTGTGGGGTTATCCTTTTTGCCTTTTTTGAATATGGGGACTATGACTGCCAGACCCCAGTCCTTGGGAATATAGCCATGTGAGTCAATGAAGGTAAAAAGCGAGGCCAGGACTGGAACCCACCACTCTAAGTTGTTTTTATAAGTTCTGGAGGGATAAGGTCCTCCCCTGAAGGCTTCCCCGTTCTCATTTGGGTGATAAGACTTTCAGTCATAGCAGTAGACATAGGTGGCCACATAGCAGGTTCCCTGTTTCTGGGGTGAGGGGGGGAGCTGCATTCATCGGCGAGGTCTTCATACATATTCTGGAAGTGTTTTCCCCAGGTCCCTGGTAAGATATAGGTATCTAAATGCGTCAAACTGTTACTGGTGGAATTAACCGTGATATGCCAGAACATGGCTGAGTCCTTTGCTCTGAATGCTTAGATAAGCAGAGACCATGTGGCCTTCATGGCATCTGTAGTGATCAGCCACCCCTCCCCTAAAGAGTGAACCAGAAGGGAAATCTGTCCTGACTGACATGCTGGTGAACTCCAGAGCTAAGCCAATCAGCACACCAGGTGTGTGGAACCTAGAGAGCCATGAGAAGGTTTCTTTGTTAGAAGAAACTGGCTGGGAGTGCCGTGGGGGAGATGTGGCCATGAGGTCTGGCTGCAGGAAAATCTCTCTACAAGTCCTGGGAAGCCAGGAGGGCAGCAAACTTGAATCCTCTCCTGAAGTTTGGGTGAGTTCAAGGCAATGAAGCCAGGGCTTTTGGCATAAGAACATAAGAACAGCCCTGCTGGATCAGGCCCAAGACCCATCTAGTCAGGCATCCTGTTTCACACAGTGGCCCAACAGAAGCCGTTGGAAGCCTACAGGCAGGAGTTGAGGGCATGTCCTCCCTCCTGCTGTTACTCCCCTGCAACTGGTACTCAGAGGCATCCTTCCTTTGAGCCTGGAAGTGGCCTATAGCCCTCCATCTAGTAGTTGATGATAGACCTCTCCTCCATGAAGTTATCCAAACCCCTCTTAAAGCCATCCAGGTTGTTGGCTGTCACCACATCTTGTGGCAGAGAATTCCATAAGTTGATTATGCGTTGTGTGAAAAAGTACTTTCGTTAGCTGGTCCTAAATTTCCTGGCTATCAATCTCATGGGATGACCCCTGGTTCTAGTGTTATGTGAGAGGGAGAAGAATTTCTCTCTATCCACTTTCTCCACAATGTGCATGATTTTATAGACCTCTATCATGTCTCCCCACAGTCCTCCTTTTTTCTAAACTAAATAGCCCCAGGTGTTGTAGCCTTGCCTCATAAGAAAGGTGCTCTAGGCTCCTGATAATCTTGGTTGCCCTCTTCTGCACCGTTTCCAGTTCTACAATGTCCTTTTATCAGATGTGGTGACCAGAATTGTACGTAGTACTCCAGGTGTGGCCGCGCCATAGTTTTGTATAAGGGCATTATAATGTTAGCAGTTTTATTTTCAATCCCCTTCCTAATGATCCCTTTTATGGAATTGACCTTTTTCACAGCTGCCGCACATTGAGTTGACACTTTCAATGAGCTGTCCACCACAACCCCAAGATCCTTCTGGTTGGTCACCGACAGCTCAGATCCCATCAGCGTATACTTGAAGTTAGGGTTTTTCATCCCAATGTGCATCACTTTACACTTGACAACATTGAACTGCATTTGCCACTTTGTCACCCGCATACCAAGTTTGGAGAGATCCTTTTGGAGCTCCTCGCAATCGGTTTTGGATTTCACTACCCAAAAGAGTTTGGTATCATCTGCAAATTTGGCCACCTCGCTGCTTATCCCTACTTCTAGATCATTTATGAATAAATTAAAAAGCACCGGTCCCAGTACAGATCCCTGGGGAACCCCACTTCTTACTTCCCTCCATTGCAAAAACTCTCCATTTATATCTACCCTCTGTTTCCTGTCTTTCAACCAGTTAGCAATCCACACATGTACTTGTCCCCTTATCCCATGACTGTTAAATTTTCTCAGGAGTCTTTGATGAGGAACTTTGTCAGAAGCTTTTTGGAAGTCCAAGTATACTACGTCAACTGGATCACCATGATCCACACACTTGTTGACACTCTCAAAGAAGTCCAAAAGGTTTGTGAGGCAAGATTTACCTTTGCAGAAGGCATGCTCGTTCTCTCCCAGCAGGGCCTGTTCTATGTGCTTTACAATTTTATCCTTGAGGTTGCTTTCCATCAATTTACCTGGAACGGACATTAAGCTAACCGGCCTGTAATTTCCTGGATTGCCCCTGGATTCCTTTTTGAAAATCAGTGTTACATTTGCTCCTTTCCAGTTCTCTGGGTCAGAGCCTGATTGCAGGAATAAGTTATATATTTTAGCAAGGAGGTCGGCAATTTCACATTTGAGTTCTTTGAGGACTCTTGGATGGATGCCATCCGGCCCTGGCGATTTGCTAGTTTTCATTTTTTCCAGACAGTTTAGAAAATCATTTCTTGTCACTTTTATCTGACTCAGGTCTTTAGCCTCCATCCCTGAAAAGCCTCTTTCTGGAACAGGTATATGCTCAGTATATCCTCTGCCGTGAAGACAGATGCAAAGAACTCATTTAGTTTCTCTGCAACCTCCATATCCTCCTTAATAGTCCCTTTCACTCCCTCATTGTCTCATGGTCCAACCACCTCCCTGGCAGCTTTCCTGCATCTGATGTATTTAAAGAAGTTTTTGTTATTCCCCTTGATGCTTTTAGCTAAATGTTCCTCAAAGTCTCTTTTCGCCTCCCTTCTTGTCACCTTGCATTTCTTTTGCCAGAGTTTGTGTTCCTTTCTGTTCTCCTCATTTGAGCAGGCCTTCCAATTTCGGAAGGAAGTCTTCTTCCCTTTTATGGATTCCTTGGCATTACCTGTTAGCCATGCTGGCATTCTTCTGGACTTAGTAGTACCTTTCCTCCTTTTGGGTATACAATCTAACTGAACTTTAGTATTGTGGTTTCGGGAAGTTTAGTCTAGGGAAGGTTTGTTTAGTTAGACTTTGCGTCAGATTTTCAGTTTATTTTGTCTGTTTTTTTTCATGCTGCTGATACTGGTCCATTATTGTTTATCTGTAACATAACTAAACTAAGAAACACTAGCCTTTGCCCATCCAGCCAGGGCATTGCAAAAGACGTAAGTTTTTAAAGGTGCTTTTGTATTTTCCTACATCCTGTTGTTTGTGACTGGGGAACTATTTGAAGTATTCTTGTAACCACTGAGTTACAAGAATAATACTTTTTAGTTACCTGTAACTAAAAGCTGAGGGAGCCTCAGATGGAAGCAGTCTGTAGCAATTGAATAAACCTTTTTCTTTCTTTTTGTTGTTTGCATTTTACAAGCCTCTCTGCGTGAATCTTTTGGCTCAGGAGAAAGATGGGGCTTAAAGGGTTTCCCCCCTTTTTGGTGCAAACACCCTTCAGGCTGGGTCCTCAGCTACCAGTTTTCTCACCACATGTAGGCTTGCACGTGGAAGATTTTTGGGTATTTTTCCCATAGCAAAAGGAGTGTTTCCCTCGGATTTCCACCCCAAGTCTCTGTCAAACTCTGTGTGAGTTTGTGTCAAACTCTGAGATAAAGAGTGGGGGGTGGGGTGGCAGCCATTTTTGAAACTACCAAAGATACAGGAAAGTTCAGGGAAGAGCCTTGCTAGGGAAGTGCAGAGAGGATGATTCAGCATTTTTCTTCCCTTCATTGTGCACTTGCTCTGAGACAAAGTCTCTTAATCTGCTAAAGCATCTCTTTTGTTGCATTCCATTTTCACATGCTAGCAAAATAATGCTCAGGATCATCCAACACAGATGAGAGCCCTATGTGGAAAGAGAAATTCTGGATGTTCAAGCTGGTTTCAGAAAAAGGCCGAGGAAGAAGAGACATTATTGCTGATCCACACTGGATAATTGAGGAAGCCAGAGAATACAAAAAAGAAGTTGATATGTGCTTGACTACAGAAAAGCCTTCAATTGCGCTGACCATGTCAAGTTGTGGAATATCCTTCGGAAAACGGGTGTCCTAGAACACCTCATTGTTCTCATGAGAAACCTATACACAGGACAGGACGCCACAGTCCAGACAGAACATGGTGAAACAGACTGGTTCCACATCAGCAAAGGAGTAAAACAAGGCTTTATAGTTTCTCAGATATTTATTCAATTTATATGCTGAACATATACTGAGAGAAGCTGGATTGGAAGAAGATGAGCATGGGTTTAAAGTTGGAGGAAGAAACATGAATAACTTGCACTGCGCTGATGACACCGCTCTGATAGCTGAGAATGTGGATGATCTGCAAGCTCTAGTAATGAAAGTCGAGGAGCACATTTTAAAAATGGGACTTCGGCTAAATGTAAAGAAGACTAAACTAATGAGAATGGGTACAGCAAGCAGCCTCAGAATTGATAATGAAGACATTGAAGTGGTTCTGCCTTTTTAGGATCGACCAGTAAAGGATCCAGCAGTCAAGAAATACGCCGCAGACTAGCACTTGGTAGAGTAGCAATGAAGGCCTTGGAAAGGATATTTAGATGCTGTGACGTGTCTATACCCACAAAGATTAGAATAGTTTGGCCAATGGGTTTCCCTGTGACACTGTATGGATGTGAAAGCTGGACTTTGAAGAAGCAAGATAGAAAAAAGTATTGATGCTTTTGAACTTTGGTGCTGGAGACTTTTGAGGATACCATGGACAGCCAGGAAAACAAACAAATGGATCATAGAACAAATCAATCCAGAATCTTCACTCGAGGCACAAATGACCAGGCTCAAGCTCTCATACTTTGGACACATTATGTAAAGATCCAGCTCCCTTGAGAAGTCCATAATGCTGGGAAAAGTTGAAGTAAAGAGAAGAAAATGACGACAAGCAGCAAGGTGGATGGACTCGATTACGACAGCAATGAATGCACTACTGAGAGACCTTAAAAGCCAAGTTGAAGACACATCATAAGAAAAGCCCTGCTGGATCAGGCCCAAGGCCCATCTAGTCCAGCATCCTGTTTCTCGCAGTGGCCTACCAAATGTCATTGGAAGCCACAGGCAGGAGTTGAGGGCATTCCCTGGAGAGAATCTATCTATGTGGTTGCTAAGAGTCAACACTGACTTGACGACACTTAATCAATCAATCAATCGTTTGTATTGCCTCTTCCGCTGGAGGTTTGTTGGTGTTTGGTTCTGGGCTGGTTTTATAGATATGGTAAGGGCTACTCTGGCATTGACACAGTCCTTATCAAACCACAATTTGTATGAATGGAGGGGATGCTTAGGGAGTGGCAGCTTTGCAGGTTAAATGTGCTTGAAGTTCGAGCACTAGGGTTTCATAGGTCAGTAGGGAGGCTCTGGAAAGGTTCTGAGGCAAGCAGTTCCGTTATTGTCTGGTCTAGTTGGAGAGTCCACTTGGCATGGCAGCTGGCTTTTCCTGCCGATAAGATAGTGGGGAGGAAGTGAACCTATGAATGGGGGTGGTGGGTGAAGGCTGTTAATTGTAGGGAAATTGGGAAGTGATCACTGTTAAGGTGAGGAATGACCCTAAAAAACTCAGTAAAATGGAACAGGTTCCTGGAGATGGCAATATAGTCAGCACTCATTTTGGAAGCAAGATAAGTAGGTGAATTTCCCTGGATGGTCATCTGTGAGTGAGCTATTTAATATATAGAGGTTTAGCCTGGCAATTAATTGAGCTAGGCAAATACCCACGTAATTTGATTTCTGGTCCTTTGATAGACAGGTTAGGGGGAATGTGGTCAGCTTCCACACTGGGTGGGAGGCAGTGGGGTCATGTGAATAGGGAGTGATCATCCGGACCCAATCTGGTGTTATAGGCACCACCCAGGACCACATGCGTGTCAGAGTTGGAGAGAAGGAGGCCAGCTATGTAATGTTCAAGATCAGCCCATATAGAGCTAATTTCAGATTTCCAGTACTGTGGTGGCAGGTACATGTTGTTAATCAGTAACGAGTTGGGGCCAAAGTGGATTAGAATGGCCACTTTTAGCATAATCAAACATGGCGTAATGCTTGAGCGAAGTGAGGGGTGTCTTCATTCCCTGTAGGGTATTAGGAGCTAATACCCCCAGGCCACCTTTGAGGCTCCCTTGGCCTGCCCCGGGTACAGCACCCTCTGTATATGAGTGGTAGCCATTAAGCATGAGGTTTTCTGCCATCCAGGTTTCCTGCACCATGATTATATCATAATGGGAGAGGAAATTAGTGGAGTTGGCATCCCTGCAGTGAAACCAACTGGCCATGTTCTAACTCAGTACATTGATCTAATGCTAGTCTTTATAATGTCATTAAGTTGAACTGGAAGTTAGATTCTCACCGGTTTGAGCAGGCAGGTCATTCCTCCTATTGAGGGGCTTGGAGGGGGGGAACTGTGCTGCCTACTTCACTGTCACTTTCTGAATCCACAAAGAAATTGGGCAGATGCACTGACAATTTGCGTTTAGGGGGTGAAATTATTTTATTGATTTATTTAACATAGTTCTGCACTGCCCAAAACCCACGTCTCTGGGCGGTTTACAACAAAAACAGAAAAGTTAAAACATTAGAACAGATAAATGACAACAAAGAAATTAAAACATTGGTTAAAATAAGTGACAGCAAAAAGTTAAAACATGACAACAATTTAAAGCCTTAAAATATTTTTTTAAAAGGTAAAACTATTAAAACAGTATTTAATTAAAAGCCTGGGTGAACAAATGTATCTTTAAAGATTTTTTTAAAAATTGTCAGAGATAGGGATGCTCTTATTTCAGCAGGGAGCATGTTCCAAAGCATTGGGGCAGCAAGGGAGAAGGCCCGTCCCCGAGTAGCCACTTGATGAGCGGGTGGCAACTGTAGACGGACCACTCCTGATGATCTCAATAGGCGGTGGGGTTCATGACAAAGATGACATTCTTTTAAATACCCAGAGCACAAGCCATTTAGGACTTTATAGGTTATAACCAGCACCTTGTATTTTGCCCAGAAACTTATCGGCAGCCAGTGTAGCTCATTCAATACAGGAGTAATATGGTCTCTCCGAGATGACCTGGAGACCAACCTGGCTGCCGCATTCTGAACCAGCTGTAGTTTCCGGACTACTTATAAAGGCAGACCCATATAGAGCGCATTGCAGTAATCCAGTCTGGAAATTACCAGCATATGTACCACTGTCCTGAGGTTTTTTTATCTCAAGAAACGGACATAGCTGGCGTATCGACCATAGCTGATAAAAGGCATCTCTGGCCACTGCCTCAACCGGGGACACTACAGAGAGGCTTGGATCCAGAAGCATCCCCAGCTTGTGCACCTGTTCCTTCTGGGGGAGCGTGACCCCATCCAGAACAGGCAGATCAAACTCATCTCCTGAGTATTGACCCTGCACAATGAGTACCTTGGTCTTATCTGGATTCAGTCTGTTTGTTATCCCTCATCCAGCCCATCACCATCTCCAGGCAGGAATTTAGGGAGGTTATGCCTTCTCTCGATGAGGTTGACATGGAGAAATAGATTTGGGTGTCATCAACATACTGATAGCACCCTGCACCAAATCTCCTGATGATCTCTCCCAGCAGTTTCATGTAGATGTTAAACAACATTGGAGACAATATGGAGCCCTGAGACACACCATAGGAAAGTTCAGATTTTGAAGAACAACAGTCTCCAAGGGACACCATCTGGAACCCACCCAGAAGGTAGGAGCACAACCATTGCAAAGCAGTGCCCCCAACTCCCTCAGATGTTCCAGAAGGATACTATGATCAATATTATTGAAAACTGCTGAGAGGTCCAAAAGGACCAACAGAATCACACTTTCTGTCACTTCCCAATTGGAGATCATCCATCAGGCCGACCAAGGCAGTCTCTACCCCATAGCCCGCCCGAAATCCAGTCTGAAATGGGTCTAGATAATCGGTTTCCTCCAAGACTGTCTGGAGCTGGGAAGCCATGACCCTCTCAGTTACCTTGCCCAACCATGGAAGGTTGGATACAGGCCTGTAGTTACTCAACTCTGAGGGATCCAAGGCAGGCTTCTTTAGAAGTGGTCTAATAATTGCCTCCTTAAAACAAGGAGGCATCCTTCCCTCCCTCAGAGAAGCGTTTATGATTTCTTCCAGGCCTCCTACAATAACCCCCCTGCTAGATATTATAAGCCATGTTGGGCAAGAGTCAAGAGAACAGGTAGTAGGCCGCACCGCTCCAAGCAGCTTGTCCATGTCCTCAGGAGTCACAAACTGGAACTGATCCAACCTAACTACGTAAGAGGAGTCGCTGGACACTCCAGGTCAGACACTGAAGTAATTGTGGAGACTGAATCTAAGTCGGTCCGAATATGAGGGATTTTCCTCATAAAGAATTCATTAAACACATCAGAGCGGTAATCGATGGTTCCAGATTCTGATTCGAAGGAGGAGGGGCACGTACTAGCCCTCTCAGAACCCTGAACAACTCTGTCAGATGTGAACTTGCGGATGCAATATGGGCAGAAAAGAATCTCTTTGTTGTCACATGTATTGCCTGAGTATAGATCTTCAAATGTACTCTGTGTTGCAATCTGTCGGATTCAAGTCAAGTCTTTCTCCACTTGCGCTCTAGTCCTCTACCTTGCTGCTTCAGCCCCCGTAGTTTTTCCGTATATCAAGGGACAATTTTGCAGCGGGTTGGAGAGGATGCTTAGGAGCAATCTTGTCTACTGCCCTGGTGAGTTTGCTGTTCCAGTTCTCCACCAGAGCATCAACAGGATCGCCAGCAGAGCCAACACTAAATTCCTCCTAGGCTTCTTGGAATCCTATTGGATCCAATAACCTTCTTGGGCAGACCATCCTAATAGGCCTTTCAGTCCTGCGAAGGTGTGAAGTGATTGTGAGTCCAACCTTAACCAGAAAGTGGTCCTTCCATGACAAGGGGGAAAACTCAGGAGTCCCCACCCATGGAACACCACCCTGATCAGAATGAAAGACCAACTCAAACATGTGACCACCAATGTGCTTCAGTCCTGAGACCACTTGGGATAGGCCCATAGTTGTCATGGCCGCTATGAACTCCTGAGCCCCCCTGAACAAATTGGTCCCGAAATGAACATTGAAATCCTCCAGTACCACAAGCCTGGGCGACTCCAACACCAAGCGCGAGACCAAGTCCATCAGCTCAGTTAGAGACTCGATTGAGCAGGGGGGTGATCAGTACACCAACAAAAGTCCCAGACTATCCCTGGTCCCCAAACTTAGGTACACAGATTTGATATGGTCTGGCACCTCAACAAGGATCCTGGTAAGGGAGATGTTATTCTTATAGACCACAGCCACTCTACCTTCCCGCCCGCAGTCCTTCACCTGCTCCTCAACAGAGTACCCTGGAGGAAGAAGCTGGGACCAAACCAGGCCACCGGCCTCCCACAACCAGGTCTCCATAATACAAACCAGGTCATCTCCTGAATCTAGAATCAAATCATGAATGGTTTCTGATTTGTTCTGGACCAACCTGGCATTACAGAGGAGCAAGGTGAGATTCTGAGGGCGGTTGGCACTACTCTGAGGTCAAAGAGCTGACAGGGCAGCTGGAAGGGGAAACAGCTATTAGATTTTTGATCCCCCTTCCCTTGTAATGACCCACTGACCTGCCAATGTTACTTCTTTTGTTCTCCACCACTACTGGAATTGCCATGCCATAATCAGTGGATATGGCCCCTGTTTTCCCCATCTCCAACCAAACCCAGACACATTATAAAAGAATCTCACCCATGTCTCAACTAAAACCAGAAGCCAAACTTTTAAATGCTTCCCCACATGTGAGTACTTGGGCCAGGAAGCCTGACCCTCGCCCTTGCTGTCCCCCGAAGGGGCGAACCCCTTTGGTGTCACCTCTTTGGTGGTGACCCCACCGGTGGCTGGTCTGCTGCCACTGGCAGAACCCTATATAGCCCTGAGCAGGCAGCTCTAGGCAGATGGAATCCAGGAAACTGCCAAGTCACACCCCCAGTCCTGCAAAGTCTCACCTCAGCATAGCAGCTAGTCCTGGTGGGTGGCAGATAACACACGGGGGGGTCAAAGGAGGGGCAAACTAACCCTTGCAGTTGATCTAGATGCATATAATAGATCTTGGGGTATAGCAGTTGGAGAGTTCTTAAATGGCATGTGGAGTCTGAGTGTCCATGTCATTATCTGACTCCAAATCGGCCTCCCCTTTCCCCGAGATTAAAGCTAGGAGTGGTTTGGTATTTTGCTTGACCATAATAACTTTATTTTTTAATTGGTTCAAATCATCCTGTGTAGCTTTGTGGAACTGGAGTTCATCTGGCATTGTGGGGATGATTTCCTGAAGAGGGTTTGTAGTGATTAGGGTTAATTGTTTTGACAGAAGGGCAATTAATCATTCAGCCGTACATAATGGATCTGATTTTTTTAAAGCAAAAACTCTCAGTGCTCTGATCCCATAAAACTGTAGGTGTTTAGTCAAGCGCATCAATTTTGCCACCATTGCTGGGGTTTGGAATGTTTTTAAAAAAGGCGTCTAGTATTTAGCCGTGAAAGCAAGTAGTGGTGAGAGATTAAACCAATGTTTTCTGCCTGGAAATTTGAGTTGGGTCAGAGAACAGCTAATTGCCCTGTGGAGAACCCATTTGTGATGTTCACTTCTAGGAATTTCAAGGACAGCCTGAGCAGATTGCGAGACTCAGGAGAAGTTTAAATGGCTGTTGATTCCTGAGAGCCCTGGTGTCATCTTATGTGTAGAGATGGAGCTAGATGTGAGGGGAGGGTCTGGGCAGGAATTACTGTCAACACATTTGGCTGAGCTCTTAACCCCTTGTTGATTTTGTGCAATAAATAGATCAAAAGCCCGCCTTAAACTGTCAACTTTTTCTTAATATTGTAATATTATTGAGACGTCCTAGTATTGTTATTAAGGACTCTGCTGAAATAAGATATGTGTCACTGAGGAGCTGAGTGATGAAGTTGAGTGAGGGGTGAGGTATGTGGCTGCGGGCGGGGCATGGGGGATCTTCTCTAGTCGGCCCTTTGCAACAGTGTGGAAGCAGTTTTGTTTAGAGCTGGCTTCCAAGGAGCGGTCTCCTTGGGAGAGGGGGTCTCCATGCCCAAAGCTGTAAATCTGTTCTTTGTGGGAAGTATACTCACGAGTCTTGGCATCACCATCTCTGTTCATTTGCTTTCCTGCTTTTTGGTTCCCTGTTGCATCTGATTGATGAGCTCCATTGTCACCATCCGGGCTGTTATGGGCTCTTTTTCTGCTCTTGAAAGTCATCATTTATTTGATAAGGTAGTGCCGGGGGCGGTGGGGTGTGTGTGTAAAGTCGGAGTTGGAACAGGAGCTCATGAGCGGAGCTGCTAGTCATCTTGGCTCCTCCTTAGTTCTAGGCTTGCCTCTTTCAGTCTGAGAGCCCTGCAAGGGCAGAGCTATGAAACAAAGTATTAAACCATGTTTGTTGAGTTCAGACATCAGGTGAGACCATGGCTATCCAAAATAAACAAACCAACTTCAAACTTTGAGTGCAGATTGTGGTTTGACAGCCTGAAATAAACTACACTATGAGATATGATTTGAAATTGCATATCAATTTCAGGGATTTCTTTTTTTCTCTATTGAATCAATATCATTAACTATAGGAGACAGGCACAGAACATATTTGTTTGTTAACACATTAGCTATTCAAGTTATTTTACAAAATAACTTTTTAAAAACACACTGATTCTTCAAAAAATCTCCCAAGCAAAATATGAATAGAGAAGTGGAGGGGAAGGGAGGGAGAAGAGTGAAATAGACCCCACCTAATGAACATCTTTCCAGACTCCATTCTGCTATAGATCATAAATGTTTTATTGGGAATAATTTAAAAGAGCTTGAACAGTAACACATTTGTGTTCATGCCAAAACTGTTTTTGCTCTATTATGAAAATATGCATCTAAGTACTTTAAACAGAAAAGGTTACCCCACTTCCACCTTTTTTGGAGTGTTAAATACTGGAGTATTTTCAGGAAAGAGAAAAATAAGGAAAAAGTTTAAATGCATTCTCTGTGTACACATTCTCTGTGTACCCTGAGCCATTTTTGGAAGGGCGGTATAGAAATCGAATGAATGAATATGCATCGAGGAATTACTTCGTGTTCTCCTTTGAAGCAGTTTCTCAATGTTGTATAGTAATTGCTGAAAAACAGATGTAACCAGCTGTGTGACTTTGCATTTTCTGTGTCTACTCCCATATACCTCTTTGCGTCTTGATTTCAGTTCATCAATTCAGTATCTATTTATTCAGAAAACCAAGTTGGTGTTGGTTATGTGGCATGTACCTGAGTATAATTGACCTTCATGAAATATTAGTTGTATGGGCACGTTTTATAGGCTGGGCAGCGGGGTGGGGTGGGGGGATTATAGCTGGTCCTGTATTTTTTAACCTGTTATGCATGCAAGAAGAAACTGTGTTGCTTTCTAGAGCTGTGCAATTTTGAGATGTGTACATTCATCTGAGGATGTAGTAGAAATTATCTACTCAGTTTGGATCCCATGCTGCTACATTTCCCATCGACATCCTTGCTATTTTTGTCTTGTCTCCTTGGGTGGAGTAGTAAATAAGTCCTAGTTTCCATTTCCCTTGTAGAGTCAACTTGCATATGCTCACTCAAATTTTAAACCATGGTGGAAAGTCTTCAAAAATATTGTAGATCTGTTTCAGCATATTGGTTCTTTAATAAGTTCAAAGATGTGGGAATATTCTGATATTTTAAAAAGTCTATAGTTTGACTTGCTAATAGTTCAAGCTAATTGACTATTTCTGTTCCTTTATTTGAATTGGAGGTATTCCAGTTGTGGCATTTAACATAATAAGTTTCTAATAGGACATTTAAGTTTCATAATAATAAGTTTCTAATAGGACATTTATATTAATATATTATAAACTTCTAATTTTTTTAAAAAATATATTTATATTATATATAATTTACCAATAGGGAGTTTATTGAATGTGAAGAACCTGGAATGCATTTTACAGGCTTTGGGAAGAGATAATTGGATAATTGGCAAATATTTTCTCTTAATAAAATGTATTTTGTCATGAACCCTGCCCCCTATTAAGCTCATCTAGGGAGGTCCAGTTATAGTTGCCACCAGCTTGTTTGGCGACTTGGGACTAGACCTTCTGTATGGCTGCTCCTAGTTGCGCACCTGGGAATTTTGGAGCCCCCCTCCACTTCACAGCCCCCCTTAATTTTTTTAAAAATCAAACCTCCATCCTGGGGGAGCCTCTGTCTTGGGGAGCCACGCTGCTCCTTGCCATTTTTGCTACCTCCATGTGCGCAGCCAGGAGGTGAGAGGTGAGCCAAGCAGGTCTTGGCCTCCCCTGTGGTGGCAGCGGCTGGTGGTGGACCTTGAGTGCGCCTGTGCAGTGGGAGTATCGAGAGTTGCAAACCTATGACATCACGGGCTTGCGAAGCTCGATACTCCCACTGCGCAGGTGTGCTCAAGGCCCAGACGAATGGGCCCACTAGCCGCTGCGCCCGTCGCCACCACCACGGGGGAGTCCAAGGCCTGCTCTGCTCATCCCCCACGCCCCGGCCATGCACATGGCAGTGGTGAAAATGGAAAGGCTGGGCAGCAGTGGGGCGGGCACAGGGTGGCAGCAGGAGCCCCCCCCCCGGACATTTGGAGGTCCCCCAGACTCAGAAGGTCATGGATTGGAGCCCCAAGGTCCGGGGGTAAGAGCTCCTGTGGCTGCTCTAGGGCTCTAGAATTTCAAAATAAGAGCTTTCCCATCTCTGGCTGCCTTTTAAAAAGACCCTGCAGATGCACCTGCTTTTTCAGGCTTTTAGTTGAAAATATTTTTGAACTGTGTTATTGTTTTTACTCTGTAAGGCTGTTTTGTGTGTGTTCTGTTTTCAGGTTGTTGTTTTTTAAAACCATGTACTCTGCTTTTGGAAACATATCAGGTGGTCTATAAATACAATAAATAAAGTACTTTGGCATGTCCTACCTTAATTTCAGTTAGTCCACTTAGGCACCCATTTGTTATTAGTCTTGTTAAGTTTTTGTGTGCTTGGTCAGCCATATTTTCCATTAACTGACTTTTCAATTGATGCTTTAAAGCGTGGGACTAATGTCCCAGGAGTGAATGAGCTTTTGAACATTTTTTATTCTAACTTAGCAGTTTAAGTTTTAGAAGGGGTGGGGTGGGGGAGGCAATAATTAGACTTCAGTATTTCAGGCCCATTCATGTTGATAAGCGTTATGATTTATCAGTATCTCCCTCCACCACCCCCACCCCATTCCCCTTATATCTGCAGTTCACTGTGGGTGGACTTGGGCAGCCAGGAACCACAGAGCAGGAACTTTAAAATGCTTGTAAATGCACATTAAGATGTTTTATTTATTTACTTGAGGTATTTACAGTTCTTCTTTTCAGGCAAACCAAAGTGGTTTATGATAACTAATGGTGTGTAGCCCCTGATCATAAGCATAAGCTCACTAATACAACTCTTGCATGTTCTTGTGTTTCCAAAAGATGCAGGCAGCTAGCACCAAAACGGTTAGTTATAAGCAACATCTGGTAAACTTGTAAGTATCAGTGAAGTACCTTATGGTCATTTGAATTCACCCTGTATGTAGTATTTCTAAATTATAAACATTTATCAAGGAAGTTTTGTATCCCACTTCCTTGCTCAGCAAAATGAACTGGAGTTCTGCATTTTCACATTGTACTTTTACCAATCCACAATTTAAATACTTTGAGTCTTATAACTTTTCATCCAAACTTAGGAAAGTCTGGTGACACATCAAGCCTTTTCAAGCAAGGGGAAATCCACGCAAAAAAATCTATTAGGGTTACAGCACTAGTAGATTAGTAACTCGGAATCCTGTACTTACTAGAGGACACGGACAGCTAGTTGATTGCAGGGTACAAAAGCTTACTGTTGGGAGAAGGACTGCCTATTTTGAGTGCTTTCTGTTTGTTCAGAAAGTATATACTTTGTGAAAATTGTTTTTTCTTGCTCATAAGACCACTTGTAACTTTTTGTTGAAATGAAACGAATAAAGGTGTACTAGCTGACCTGGCACAGAGCATCTGCGCCCCTAGTTCTCCCTGTCTCTCTCCCCCATCCTTTCAGCCATTCTCTCTGCCTGCTGGCCAGCTGGCCTAACCACCTCTTCTTTTCCCAGGCCTGCCGGCCTGGCTGCTGCTTCCTCTTGCTGGCTGGCCTGGCTGCCACTTCCTCTCGCTGGCCACCTTCTTCTCTCGCCAGCTGGCCTGGCTGCTGCTTCCTCTCGCTGGCTGCCTGGCCTGGCCACTATGTTTTCTGGCCGGCCGGCCAGCCTGGCCACCACTTCCTTTCCCCTTCCCCTCGCTCACGAAATCTCGTGAGAACTGCCACACATGAGATTAGCAACAGGTGGTTTCCCCCTCAACTCTGGAATGAAGGAGATAATTCTAACACAACTAATCTTTATTTGTATATTTAAATTGACACTAAAGAATATATTTCAGCTGATGCAAAGTTGTGTGGAACTTGACAGGCCTAGTTGCTTGTGGAAGCAGGTAAGCATGATTCAGACATAGGCTGGCTGAGTGCCTTGCTTCCTAGAAATTCCCTCCCTGGCATCTCCAAGATAGGACAAGATTTTTTTTTTTTTAAAAAAAAGGACAAGATTTTTTAATTGAACCAACAAACTACCAAAGCATAGGCTGAGAGAGATTGCTGCCTGCAACCTTGGAGAAGCCACTGCCAGTCTGTGTAGACAGTACTGAGCTGGATAGACCAGTGGTCCAACTTGGTATAAGGCAGCTTCCTATGAAAGGTGACTGGCGATCATGATGACCCCTCACTAACAGAAATATATCTGGGTTTCTCTAGAAATCTCTGGTGGCTTTTTATGTGAAATGAAGATATTTTCATTCTTTTTTTCAACAAATTACTTCCCTGCTCAAAATGGACTCGGGAGAACAGGAAGCTTATTATTATTTCTTGTTTACACAGTCAGACAGGTGTTATTGACTGGTTTGTTTTATCCAGACATCGAGTCCTTCCCAAGGACCTGGGAAGGACCTGGGATGATGATGATGATGATGATGATGATGATGATGATGATGATGAATTCGATTTCTATACCGCCCTTCCAAAAATGGCTCAGGGCGGTTTACAAAGAGAGATAACAAACAAATAAGATGGCTCCCTGTCCCCAAAGGGCTCACATTCTAAAAGGAAACATAAGACACACACCAGCAACAGTCACTGGAAGTACTGTGCTGGGGGTGGATAGGGCCAATTACTCTCCCCCTGCTAAATAAAGAGAATCACCACGGTAAAAGATGCTTCTTTGCCCAGTTAGCAGGGCAAACAGTTAATACTGTTTAACTAGTATTTTTAAGCCCGTTTAAATAACGGGCTCTAGTGGGGTGTGTGTGCTAGTTTTCTATTCAATCAGCGCAAAAGTATAGTTTTACCATATAGACATACCAATAACCCCACACAGCGACCATAAAAAAACATGGCCTGGGTCAGCTTTCAATTGTTGCCGAATCAGGCTGTGTCGCTCTAGTCCCAGAGTTTTAAAGAGTTAGTGACGCTCTCTATGGTGAAACTCCTCTATGTTTTACATTGGGAATTAGGGCGGGAAACAGTTTAGAAATGCTAATAAGGATGCAATGGTGAGTGAAAGAGACTCTCGACTTTTTCTCTATGGGCATCCTGCTAATATCCTCCCTTTTCGCCTCCATCTCCCAGGATCTATTGGGAGGGATAGATCTCCCAGGATCTATCGGGATCTAGGGGGAGATGTCCAGACTCATCATCCTGAGGGAATGACATCAGTCCCCCCCCCCGAGTAAAAAAAAGGTCTAGAGCAACACTTCCAGTCTCATAGCGGAGGCGTTTTCCCCCTTTAACTCCCATTGCAAATGAAAAGGGGAGCCTCACCATAGAGGGACCGAGCTGCGCCATCCCTCCCCATGTCCATAGATTCACCCAGCCCAGCCGCTAGCCGTTTCTACCGGAAGTGGCCGTGCGTCACCCACCTGTCATTCCGGGGCTTCTGCCGCCGGCACAGACTCCATTTCCCATGGTGCCGCGAGCCTCCGCTTCCGGCTCCCCACTCCTGTTCCGCAACGGAAGCCGTGAGGCGCGGCTCCTCCTGCTCGTTCTGCTTCAACCCAGGGTAGAGCTGGGCCGGGCTGGCGGTGGCAAGAAGAAAATGGCGGCGCCGCTGCTGTCCCTCGCCGCTGCCGCCTCTCCTATCCCTGCGGCCGGGCTGGACCTGCCGCTGCCGCATCTGCCCTCCCCGGTCCCCGCGTCTCCTCCACCCGGACGGGAGCCAACATGGCCACCTGGTGCCTGCGACCGTATCTCCCTCGGACATTCTAGGCATGCGCTCTGCGCATGCCCAGAACGGCCGAGGGAGACACGGGCGCAGAGACACGGGCGCACACCCAAGGCTTTTATTATAGAGGATTACCAGATTCCTATAATTGTGGATTACTTTGGGTGTATATGTTATGAAATGTAATATTCTAGTATTTCTAGTATGAAATACTAGAAATGTCTAGTAGTTGCTTATTATAATTTGTTTGACAGTAGACTATTTGAATCATTTCTCTATTCTTATGCCATAGTGTGTTTAGTAGCATGATTTTATTGAGAAATGTATCTAGATATGTTTTTTAAAAAACCAAATTATTTTCACGAGACAGATTGATTAGCTTAGAGTTGAAATCTTCTAATTTTAATTTGTTATGCCACATTTCCTGGTGTTGAAGCTTAGAAGAAACACTCTATAAATGTGTGGTGGAGCTTTTGTATTTACTTCTAGCTAATTTTTCGATACACTGTTTTGAAGCATGTTTCTGGAAAGAAAAGAATGATAGTAAAATCTTCACATTAAAGAACATTATGTTATTTCTTAGTAACTGTATACGAATGCTTTTTGTTTGAAGACACTTTAAACTGTTTACAAATTGAGCTGTAGATGGAATGTGAAGGAAGTAGTCTAATAGTGTACACTAATGCTTAAAGAGGAGTTGGACAAGCACAATAAATACATAGTTGAAAATATTTCAGTTGGTGAAATCCTGCAGTGTGTCTGTGAGTGTTCTACAGTTTGTGGACTGACCAGTTGAGAGAGAGAGATAATTGAGTTGAAGTATTTTTATCCTACTCCTCCAACACACTTCTGCTCAAGGTGACTTACAATAAATAAAACAAACATAAAAACAAAACAGCAAGATAAAACAGCAGACAGGACTAAAGCTGAATTGAAGCCGGAAGTCTAATTAAAACGTTAAAAGGCTTCTTTTAAAAGGGATTATTTTTAAATCAAGGAGGGGACAGATTAAGTGTTTCTGGGAGGGCATTCCAAAGATGGGGATCCACTACTAAAAAGGCCCTGTCCCTGTTCCCTGGTCGCTGCCAGTCAGATCTGCATCAGTACTGGGGCTAAGAACGAGCCTGAAATGACTATCTGAGGACACTGGCAAATTCATGTGGGTGAATGCAATCTGACAGAGTTTCTGGTCCCAAGTTTTGTAGATGCAAAGGTCAAAATGACCATCTTGAATCTGGCCCAGAAGCAAACTGGCAACCAATGAAGTCACTGCAGAATAGGTGTAATAGTTCCATAGCTACGCACTAACACACATAGGCATCCTTGTGACAGCATTCTGAATCAGTTGAAGTTTCCAAAAGGTCTTCAAAGACAGCCCCATGTAGAGCATGTTGCATTAATCCAATCTGGATGTAACCAATGCATGAGTAACAGAAATCATCTATCGTTTCTCCAGGTAGGGTTGCAGGTGTCATATTAGCTAAAGCTAGTAAAAGGTACTCCTGGGCACTGCCTCCCCTTGGGCCTTAGGGATAGCATCTGGACCAGGAGGACCCTCAAGTTACAAACTTGGTCTTTGAGGGAGAGAGTGACTCCATCTAAGACCAAATTTGCCTCACTGCTTGGATTACTGGTTTTACTGATCCAGAGTGTTATCTGGATTAGGTTTCAGTGTGTTAGCCCCAACCAACCCAGAAGAGCCTCCAGACACTGGTTTAGGACATGGACTCCATCCCTGGTATCAGTAGACTTAAATGATAGACCTGGGGTCATCAGCATACTGATGACACGCTTAGCCAATACCTGTGGATGGCCTCTCTTGGTGGTGTATTGTGCATGTTAAACAGAATGGGGTACAGAGTAGAATCTTGCAACATCTCACAAGTTTCCATCCCATACCTGATCCAGAATCCAGCCTTAGAAGGATCTAAGTAATATTTGCTTGCATTTTGTTGACTGCTACCATTAGTAACAGAATAAGAGCAACCAAACAAAACTATACATTTGTTAGAAATTTCCTGACAATAACTTTTATATATATGGGCATGTTAACGTAGAACTGAAGTACCTCATTTCTTGCATGTCTGTCCACCTGCATTTGACCTGTCGATATATTTTTTTCCTGAGGTGTCTTCAAAAATATGAAGTTCTAACATAACTTGTGGTATTTATGAAAAAAGACTTGTGACTAGGGTTGCCCTATTCTAGCTTTCCAAATCCAGGTGCCTAATTTGCATGTTATATAAATTGAGATGCTTAAAATCCAGATGAAACCCGGAATTTCGCGGGGCATGGCAACTCTTCTTGTGACAATTTCAACTATGTTTTTTCAGTTGATACACAGCTTTGCTTTCTGTTTCTCTGATTTATCATTAACCTTGAGGTAGGTGAATTAGATGGAGCCACTGGCAGGCATTTGTTTCCAGTCCTTGTTTTTTTAAAAAAATAAAGTGTAGTGTTAAATTAGCTTAAAAGTCATTCAGTCCTTTTAGGGACTGAATGGAGGTATGCATGGACTGGTTGTGGTGGTTCAGTCTATGGGTCTCCAAACCAGTTTGGTTGAACATGCCGGTTGGGTCGATGAACCGGCTTGAAAGTTCAAAATAGTTCATATGTGAACTGCTAGAACTGACCTAGTTCATGGCAGACTAGTTCGCAGTTGGAATGGTCCATGTGTACCCCTCCTGAATAGGGTGAAGCACATAGTAGCCTGAGAATCAAATAGATAGCAAGGAATATTAGTAGTATATTGTTAAACACTTGTAGTTTGACAGGCATAGGAACTGCAAAATTTCATTATTATATAGAACTGTAAGAAAACTGGCTGAATGTAAAACAAAGTTGCAGTTATTGTTCCTGCTTTAGGAGAATGGGTGGTTACTAATGTAGTTTAAATGGTCTGTGGGTTGTGGCTTCAGTTGAATTTACACGTGATCTCTTTCTCAAAAGCATTTATTATCTTAATTGTTTAAACTGTTTGATCTATGCAGTGCAATCTTATGTATGTTTACTTGGAAGTAGATTTCATAAGAACAGCCCTGCTGGATCAGGCCCAAGGCCCATCTAGTCCAGCATCCTGTTTCACACAGTGGCCCACCAGATGCCTCTGGGGAGTCCACAGGCAAGAAGTATGTGCATGCCCTCTCTCCTGCTGTTGCTCCCCTGCAACTGGTATTGAGAGGCATCATGCCTCTGAGGTTGGAGATGGCCCACAGTCACCAGACCAGTAGCCATTGATAGACCTGCCCACCATGAATCTGTCTAAGCCCCTTTTAAAGCCATTCAAGCTGGGGGCCATTGCCACATCCCGTGGCAAAGAATTCCATAGATGAATTATTTGCTGTGTGAAAAATTACTTCCTCTTGTCAGTCTTAAATTTCCCAACCTTCAGTCTCATAGGGTGACCCCTGGTTCTAGTGTTGTGAGAGAGGGAGAAAAATTTCTCTCTGTCCACCCTCTCCACTCCATGCATAATTTTATACACCGCATTGGAACATAGGAAACTGCCATATATTGAGTCAGACCATTGGTCTATCTAGCTCAGTATTGTCTTCACAGACTGGCAGCGGCTTCTCCAAGGTTGCAGGCAGAAATCTCTCTTAGCCCTATCTTGGAGAAGCCAGGGAGGGAACTTGAAACCTTCTGCTCTTCCCAGAGCGGCTCCATCCCCTGAGGGGAATCTCTTACAGTGCTCACACATCAAGTCTCCCATTCATATGCAACCAGGGCATACCCTGCTTAGCTGTGGGGACAAGTCATGCTTGCTACCACAAGACCAGCTCTCCCCTAAGTCATGCTTGCTAACACAAGACCAGCTCTCCTGTCCCTCCACTTAGTTGCCTCTTTTCCAAACTAAAGAGGCGACTAAGTTGAGACTGTAGCCTAGCCCCAGGCCCCTGATCATTTTGGTTGCCCAAAACAATCCATTGTGGATTTCAGTACCCTAAATAGTTTAGTGTCATCTGCAAATCTAGCCACTTCGCTGTTCACCCCAACTTCTAGATCGTTTATGAACAAGTTAAAGAGCACTGGTCCCAGTACTGATCCCTGGGGGATCCCACTTCCTACCTCCCTCCATTGTGAAAACTGTCCATATATTCCCACTCTCTGTTTCCTGTCCTTCAACCAGTTACCAATCCACATATGAACCTGTGCCCTTATTCCATGACTGCTAAGTTTACTCAAGAGCCTTTGGCGGGGAACTTTGTCAAAAGCTTTTTGGAAGTCCAAGTATACTATGTCAACCAATTACCTTTATCCACATGCCTGTTCACACTCTCAAAGAACTCCAAAAGGTTAGTGAGGCAGGACTTTCCCTTGCAGAAGCCATGATGGTTCTCCTTCAACAAGGCCTTTTCTTCTTTATGCTTTTGTACTTAAGTATGCTTTCCATCAATCTACCCGGCACCGAAGTTAAGCTGTCTGCCCTGTAATTTCCAGGATCCCCCCTGGATCTCTTTTTGAAGATTGGAGTCACATTGGCTACTTTCCAGTCCTCTGGTACAGAGCCTGATTGTATGGACAAGTTATATATTTTTGCTAGGAGATCAGCAATTTCATATTTGAGTTCCTTCAGAACTCTTGAGTAGATGCCATCTGGCCTTGGTGATTTGTTAATTTTTAGTTTTTCCGTCCCTTGTCACCTCAAATTGGCCCAGTTCCTCAGTCAGTATCCTCTGCTGCGAAGATAGATGCAAGAAACTCATTCAGCTTTTCTGCAATCTCCTTATCCTCCTTAATAATCCCTTTCACACCCTCATCATCTAAGGGTCCAGCCGCCTCCCTGGCAGTTTTTCTACTTCTGATATATTTAAAGAAGTTTTGTTATTCCCCTTGACACTTTAGCTATATGCTCCTCAAACTCTCTCTCTGCATCCCTTATTGTCTCTTTGCATTACTTTTGCCAGAGTTTATGTTCCTTCCTGTTCTCTTCATTTGGGCAGGATTTCCATTTTCTGAAGAAAGTCTTCTTCCTTTTTATAGCTTCCCTGATTCTACTTGTTAGCCACGCGGGCATCCTCCTGAACTTGGTGGTACCTCTCCTCCTTCTTGGTATACATTCCAACTGTGCTTCTATTATTGTGGTTTTAAATAAGTTCCATGCTTTCTGGAGTGATTTGACTCTCCTGACTTTCTCTTTCAACTTCCTTCTTACCAGTCCCCTCATTTTTGAGAAGTTTCCTCTTCTGAAGTCCAACACATTTGTGTTGGACTTCCTTGACAATTCTCCACTTGCATATATGCTGAATTTCAACCTACTTGCACTGATTTCAATGGGATTTACTCCCTCGTAAGTATATGTTGGGTTGTAGTCTTATTGTGTGGTGTCTAATTCACTTATTTTAAAGCATGGTGTGACAAGTTAAATTCCTCCTATGTTTAATGTAGGTTTTATTTCTAGTGTGTAAATTTTGGATTTTTTCTTTTGCTTCTAATATATTCAGGGATTAAATGTCTATTTGGGCTGTAAAAGTGACCAGCTGATCTGGCAACCATCTCCAATTATTGCTTGAGAACAGTGGTGATCCCTTTTTCCATGTTCAGTAAAGTGTGCAATTTATTACAGGATGATGTGATGATGCCCCAGAGAATAAGGTTGCAGTGGGAAGCTGCTATTCAACATCCCAAAAGTGTGAGTACTTCTCTTTTTTAAAATGGTGTGGTATGCAGTTTTTTTTTAACAAGAAAGCTTGGAAAACATTGGTATGCAGATTTTTTTGCTGCTGCTGTCTTCAGCTAGCAATGAATTTTAAGAAAAGGCTTCTGGAACTTCTCCTGAAGTAATTTGTTTCTTATTTGATCTTCCCTGAGGGTTTCAAGATAGATGTTCTTATTTAGATGGCCCGAGCTTTTAAATAGTAGTAACAATTTTTTTGATTTAAAAAAATGATCGCAAAATTTATGAAATGTATGAAGTAGTAGTTCAGGACATTAGAAGTCCAGAAGTTCAGTGGATTAGCCTTTTGAAAGTGTGAACATTTAATAGTAACTTAGTTTTTATATCCATGTGGTTTTCTTGGTAAAATACAGAAGTTGTTTACCATTGCCTCCTCCCGCGAAGTATGAAATGATGCTTTTGTTGTTGTCACTAAAGTGATCGCCTGCCTCCAGCACCTTTCTATATCACTGCTGACCAATATAGGTGCCTGCTTGATTTTGCTGGGCAGCTGGAATGATCTTGGCGCTTTGGGTGACCCTACTGGGAGTATACCTCCCGGCGTACTTCACTCATTCCTCCCAGGAACACCCCTCCGCCACAATGAGGCAGCTTAGCAGGACTGGGTGGGTGGTTTAGATAGACCACATCTATCTGTGTGGTTGCTAAGAGTCGACACCGATTTGATGGCACTTAGTCAGTGTTTGTTTAGTGTTTTTCTTAAATGCCTTGCATATATTTTTGTACTTCTTAGAACAATGACACAAGATAGGCCACTATTCCAATTTTACAAAGGCAAGAGGTATACTGACACACAGTACGAATACGATGAATACTGGGTGATCATAGGCAGTAACTTGCCTATGACCATCCAGTATGTCCATGGCAGAGCTTGGATTGAATCAGGCTGCTAGGTTCAAATCCAAGCTCAGCCCCTAATCCTGCTGTATCCAGTCTACTTGCAGGTAGATATTGTGTTCAAATAAATGCAGGATCTCCTAATGTAGATTAATTTTTTTGTAACAGAGTCAATGGAAGAGGGACCTGCTCTCAATGTTTGTCTGTCTGTCTGTCTATCTATCAAATTTATATATCGCCCAAACTTTTGTCTCTGGGTGGTTAACAGTTAGATAAAACAATTAGAACACATATAAAAATTTAAAACAATTCAACAATGTAAAATCAACCACAAAATTAAAACCTAAAATTTTAAAAAGCTGAAAAAGCTTGGCTGAAAAGATGGATTTTCAGATGTTTCTTAAAAATAGCCAGAGATGGGGAGGATCATATCTTAGTAGGGAGCGCATTCCACAATCTTGGGGTAGCAACCGAGAAGGCCTGTCTCTGTGTAGCCCCCATATGAGTTGGCGGTAACTGGAGACGGGCCTCCTCAAGTGACCTCAATGGGCGGTGGGGCTCATAGTGAAGAAGATGTTCTCTTAAATACCCAGGGGATGTGGAAATCCCTCAGTTTTAAAGGGATTGTGCTGCAATTCGGACACCAAATCGCCTTTCGAGCACATCGCTATTGTTAAGTAAAATCCATAAACTCTGGCAGAGAGGAAATTTTTTCTGAGGTTCTGGAATGAAAGACTTTGAAACCCATTTCGCTTGGAATACTAGACCTGGGACTTCCTCCCCTAAAGATATTTGTGTGATGCTAGCATTATTATATAGACTTTTTGGATCATTCTGATTTAGGGTAGATAACTGGCAGTTACCTAGACCTGTATGCATTTTTTATGAAGCACTAGAAGATACTTTTCTTTACCTCCCACAAAGACAATTTTTGAAAGAAGTGAGCTAGAGAAAGTTTTCAGCTCAGGTGCTGGTTCAGAGTTTGCAGAATATTGGTGGTGGGTGGTTCTTGACTACGGAACCTAACATCTTCTTACTGCATGGAAGGAGAGCAGGCACTCGAGTGCCCTTGCAAGAACCCAATGGTAATAGCAGAAGTATGCTTAAGTTGAATAGTTAGGACTGAGATGCCAAAAGCTGTACTTACACAATATAGTTTCACTGTAAGGATGGTTGGTTGGTTGCAGCTGTGCGGATTGAGCTAACCACAAAGTAGCCATTGAAATCTGCCAAGACAATTATTTTATCTCTTAGAAAGCTACAATCTGCTCTTGTTCAGTAGGCAAAGGCACTGGGCAGATGATAGGTTTATGTGTGTGTGTGTGTGTGTGTGTGTGTGTGTGATATATCTGAGGGGAACCCTAAATGTTTAAGGTAACACACATTTGTGTGGACTTTTGATCTTTGTCTTCTGTTTTATTTATATTTTTGTGTAATTTTAAGCAGTTTTCTGCAAAAGTCAAGTTTTGATTCTTGGGAAACTTTACTGCTCTCAAAATGAGTTTTTGTTTTGTTACTCTGCTCATGCTTGGAGGCCATGTGTGTGCTGGCATTGCATGCAGGGGTAGCTGGGAGACATACACCCCACCCCCCCGCACACAAAGATATCTGGGCAGAGAGCCAGGATTACAGGAGTGGCGGAAAGTGGGAGGAGGAGCTCTTCTCCTTGTTAAAGGGTTTGTGGAAGTCCTCGTTTTTAAAGGGATTGTGCTGGTGATTCGGTCGCCAAATTGCATTTTGGCACATGCCTAGCTCCCAGCCTGTGCTCCAGTTGACTAACCACCAATACTGGCTTTACTACCAGGGAATATGATGGTGTACCATCAGTGCTACTAGCACCTCCAGGGCTGGGTTGGGGGAGGAAATAAGAAAAGCATATTTTTAAACTGAAAGGGTAGATAGAATTGGTGAAGTATATTCTAAATTTGGATAAATTGAGCAGTGCTTGATAGACAGAAGTATTTTGCACAGCCATGTTTGGTAGACCAAAAACATGTCCCCAAGACGTATCCCCTATAAGAGGCTTGCACTGTAATATGAAGTGTACCTTACATCTGTTTCCTGAATAAGGGGTCCCAGATAACATAACCACAGTGAGAACTAGAATTAGCTAGCTTAGCTACTCTGTTACACTGAAGGTTCTGCTGTAGTTTTCAAACTACTTAACTTGAAAGTACAAGCTTTGCTGTTGCAAAGTTTTTAAAAGGAGATGTTAATGTTAAGGTAGATAGCATAACCCATCTAAGGGAATATTGTGATTAATCGTAGTTGTTCAGTGTTAAAAAAAACAACTGTACCAAGTGAAAGTGCTTGGCACTTGTTTCTTGGTGTGGCTCTTTGTGAAAAACATAGCTGGGGAAAGAGTTCTTTGTGAGATAATAAGGGGATGGGGCCAGAAGGATAATGATCATTTTCTTTTTCTTTGAACTAGAATGAGCATGACAGAAACAAAATGGTTTGACCTTAATTTTTAGGCATGAGTCCATACCACAGTATTACCATGCATAACTTGGCAAACATTCTTGTTAAGAGGCCCACAGACAGCTAAACCTTGAAAAGAGTTTAATGCGTACATTTGTTTCTTGCTAGTAAAAGATAGATCTTATAGTAGATAGAGTATGAGCTCATACTCTGCCCAGGCTAATTTTGCTTGTTTGGACATGTTGCATAATAGCGAGATTTTGGTAAGGATGGGAATGGAACAAATACATGGTTTATTCATGACCCTGCAGGTGTCTTAACAGTGACTGCTGCTAAATCAGCAGTGCGTGGTTGGCTTGGGCAGGCAATCCACAGCTGACCTGCCTTTGCTTTCTTTTGCTGGAATTATATTCAATTGTTTAGTTGCCCTATTTTCTACTTTCTATTGTCTACTTTAGCATCCGTTCTATCCCCACAAAGGATAGGGTGGTGTAGCTGCATGTGCAATGAAAATATACTTCCTCTTTGGTTTGTTTGGGAAGCTGAACAAATAGTTGGAGAGCTACTGTTGTCTTACCACAGTTTCGGTTGCAAGTCTGACAAATTGCAAGGTGTTGTGTTATGTCATTCAGAGGTAACATGACATATAGAACAAAAAACAGAAACTTGTGCAATGGAGCTTTCGGTTTCATTTGTAATGTCATATTATAATCAAGATTAACTTTGGTTTTGATATTTGTTGCTGCCATCCATTTTGTCTGCCTTGTGCCTAGTTACCTTAGTGGGGAATAAAGGATAAAAGTACAACTGATGGAATGAGAGATGATTGTTTGTGCCTGATATGTAGGTATAATGGCATAGTGGGGAAATAACTTGACTAGCAAGCCAGAGGTTGCCAGTTCGAATCCCCGCTAGTATGTTTCCCAGACTATGGGAAACCTATATCGACTATGGGAAACCCCTATGGAAAACACCTACATAGGGCAGCAGCAATATAGGAAGATGTTGAAAGGCATCATCTCATACTGTGTGGGAGGAGGCAATGGTCAACCCTTCCTGTGTTCTACCAAAGACAACCAAAGGGCTCTGTGGTCGCCAGGAGTCGACACTAAC
This sequence comes from Hemicordylus capensis, assembly GCF_027244095.1. Lineage (NCBI taxonomy): Eukaryota > Metazoa > Chordata > Lepidosauria > Squamata > Cordylidae > Hemicordylus > Hemicordylus capensis. Next base: position 386,190,749 of record NC_069658.1, read on the forward strand.
TCAATGGCGCACTTTTCCTTTAGCAGCCTGGAGCTTTGGTTTCTTCTTTGGAATATCCATAGGGCAGTCCAAGTTTGGTTCTCCCATTGTTGAGCTGGAATGATTTTGGTGACACTATCTTGTTGAATTGCCCCACAAATAAAGGCTGAAGACTTTTCCTGCTCCTATCATCATCATCATCATCATCATCATCATTTTATATCCCGCTCTTCCTCCAAGGAGCCCAGAGCAGTGTACTACATACTTAAGTTTCTCCTCACAACAACCCTGCGAAGTAGGTTAGGCTTAGAGAGAAGTGACTGGCCAAGAGTCACCCAGCAAGTATCATGGCTGAATGGGGATTTGAACCTGGGTCTCGCCAGTCCTAGTCCAGCACTCTCTAACCACTACACCACACTGGCTGAAGCAAATAGCTCTAGATAAAAAGAGAGAGCTCTGCTTATTTTATTTTAATCTCTCTATGCTATCTGTCTCTGTAGTACATCAATCCTATACCATAAAAGCCTTAAGCGTGCGGCCGTGCTGCCCGTGTCTTTTTGGGCCATTCTGGGCATGCGCAGAGCGCATGCCCAGATCGGCCCAAAAAGACATGGCCGCCCAGACTCTGGCGGCCATGTTGGAGCTCGAGAAGTGGTGGCCTAGGAGAAGCGGCCGCTGCCAACGGGAGCAGAATGCTGGCGAGGCGGCGGCAGAGCCGCAGCCTCAGACAGAGGTGACGGTGGCTGCGGCGGGGAGACTGGCCCCGATGGCGGCCACCGCCGCCACGGTGACAATGAGTGTGGGTGAGGCAGCGGCGGCTGCGGCGGGCCGACTGGCCCCGATGGCGGTGGCTGCCGCCGCGGAAGTACGGGCGAGGCGGCGGCGCCCTGGCCCCGTCAGGCCCCTTTTCTCTGCACTGCGGAGGGCAGGGGTAAGTGCATGGGCCGATTTGGCCCTTAAACGTGGCGGGGGGGGGCGCGGTTTGGATGAAAAAGCAGCTGGGAGGGTGCGTGGCCGGTCGTCGTCGTCGGCGGCGGAGGGAAATACATGGGCTAGCGCCCGTTATTATAACGGGCTTCAAATTACTAGTAATGTATAAAAAGATTAGATTGATCAAGTATTCTAGTAATTGCATTGTTCTGTAGAGAGGATGTACAACAGTAAGCCTTGTTTTAAAATACTTAATAGTTAAGTGCATTCTATCTAGAATATTTTTAAAACTGGACAATTAAAATATATTTGGCAAGAGTTTACATAGAAATATAGTTTTGCTGCTGCCATTCTTCAAAACTGAAGATAGCAGTGCTTTTATATATTTGGCTGTGTGACCAATGTAGCATAATGTTGAAAGATGCAGACTTGCATTTCATCTTCTTGCCCTTTTGGGGGGCGAGGGGGGGGAGAGATTGGTGTATGTGTATGATAAAACTCCACAACAATTGTTCTAGTGAAATTGTAGTGTCCACAGCAGATTTTCAGCTGTGATGTATCACTTAATGCTACTGCTTCAGACTGCCTGTAAGACTACTCGATCAGATATACAGCGTATGAAGACAACGTGCCCCTGTGTTCTGGGATGATAGTTTTAAAAATGCAGGAAAATACAAAACCATGCAACCCTCCTAAAAATATTAATAGTCTACTTGCACATCTGGTGGTGGCAGTGAGAGCAGTAGCTAGCTAGGCAGCACGTCAAGTATGCATAGTATTTTCTCACAATTCTTAATGCAGGACACGAGCCAAGTAGAATCTCTGTCCAAAGTGGCCCAATATGTGACTGGCTTTGCAGTCGCCAGGCTGCAGAGGTTTCCCCCCACAGCCCATCCAGAATGTGATGCTTTTGAAGCTCATTGTTCATTTAGGCCCCTTCCAACAAAGTTTTATGGGAGTCCCCATTGAAATAATAGGCTGGGGGAAGGGGCTGGGGAAATAATAGGCTGGGGGAGGGGCCCCCAAATAGGCTGCTTTTGTGGCCATTTCAAGAAAAAGCACTGGGCAGGACCATTTTAAAAAATAATAGATGGAAATGATTTTTAAAGTTGTACACCTTAGGTGGATAGATGGATTTTGTACTGGTCTTGCCTCCTAAATCCACCAAAAACTGTTGGGTTTCACTTCTGGATTTGCTATGGTCCTTGCTCAGATGGTTTTATATCCAGGCCCTGCTCATTTCCCAGAATTTATTAGATCAGGAGTGGGTAAACCTAAGCACAAAATCTGGACAGTGTGATATAAATTACTGATTTATTGCATCTACCATACACTGCTGTTGACTCTGCGTGTGCTTACTGGGATGTCTTCCTTTTGAGAAACAAACCTGTATAGGAAACTATTATTCGACCACTCTTAAAAGAAACCTTGTCTGGACCCAGAGGATGTAAACAACCATAGGCCTGTGGCCAGTATTCTCTTGCTAGGGAAAGTGGTTGAGTGTGAAGTGGTTGACCAGCTCTTGGAGGAAATAGATTATCTAGATCTATTTCAATCAGGCTTCAGGCCCGGCTTTGGAACAGAAACTGCTTTGGTCACCCTGTGGGATGACCTGTGCAGAGAAGGAATTAACAGGGGGAGTGCAACCCTGTTAATTCTCTTGGACCTCTCAATGACTTTTGATATCACTGACCATGGTATCCTTTTGGATAGGCTGGCCGAGTTGGATGTGGGAGGCACTGCTTGAAGGTGCTTCCCTTCCTACCTTGGGCCCGTTTCCAAAAGGGGGATTACTGCTCAACCGCTTGGTAGTTGTGCTTTAGGGTTCCTCAGGGTTCCCTTCTTTCCTCTATCTGTTAAAACATCTACATGAAACCACTGGGAGAGTCATCCAGAGATGTGGCCTGAGGTGTCATCGGTGTGCTGATGACACTCAGTCACATCTCTCTTTTACATCAGACGCAGGTGAGGTGGGGATTGTCATGAATTAGTGCCTGAATGCAGTAATGGACTGGATGAGGATGAACAAATTGAGACTCAGTCCCTCTGCCCAGCCTGTTCTAGATGGGGTTGCATTGCCCCTGAAGGACCAGGTTCACAGTCTGGGGTTGCTCACTGATCCAGCACTGTCGCTAGAGGCTCAAGTAGCCTCTGTGGCTTGGAGCGTCTTTTATGAGCTTCGGCTGATATACAAATTGCGACCTTACCTGAACAGAAACAGCTTGGCTGCAGTTATTCATGATCTGGTAACCTATCACTTAGATTACTGCATTGTACTTGGAACTGCCTTTGAAAACAATCCAGAAACTGCAGCTGGTTCAAAAAAGGTGCTGAAAGATTATTAACTGGGATTGAGTGTTTTGACCCTATCCTGCCATTGCTTTGTCAGCTGCACTGGCTCCCAGTCCATTCCTGGGCCCAATTCAAAGTGCCCTAAATGGCTTGGGACCGGGTTACCTGAGAAAGTGCTTTGCCCCGTATGCCCTAAATGGGACCCTAAGATCTTCATCAGAGGCCCTGCTGCAAGGTGAGGCAGGTGGCTACTAGGGAGAGCGTTTATATGCCAGCTAAAGCTGTTTCTCTGCATTCAGGACTTTTAAATTTGATTATTAAAACTGACTTAAAGTTTTTAAATTGTTTTGTACTGTATCTTGTATTTTGTGTTTGTGTGTTGTGACTTCATGTGTTAGGTGTTTTTACTCTGTGTTAATGCCATGCTGTGAGTCATTCAGAGAACAATTTGTTATGGGGCGACGATGATGATGATGATGATGATGATGATGATGCTGTTTACACACAGTCTGGACTGGATTTGGTACTCTAATTATCAGGCCCATTATTTATTTATTTAATAGGAAGAACATTAAGCAACTCTTATGAGAGGCAGATCCAGACCTAACTAAGATTAGATTAACTAAATCCCATTTGAAATTAATGGGACTTGAGTTAGTCATATCTCATTGATTTCAATGCTTGGTGCTTGGCCATGACTAAGTTCGTTTGAAACAACCTATTTTCTTGACATCCTTGGCTTTTTCTTTTGTCTCCATTTCACAAAAAGGCTTGGTATGAATAACCTTCTAGCCTTATTTTTCTTTTGTAATTACAAGTCTGCACCAGCACTTGGGGCCATGTTGTTACCCTGTCAGTGAATGTCCCCACACTTCTTTTATGCAAAGACATTTCAGTTGGAAATAAGCATTCATTGTAACCAGTCTTTCTGAAGAAGGCATGGCCTAAAGAATTCTTGGTTTCCCCTTGGAGTTGATATGGATCACATGCACTTTTGTCTCTGTCAGAATGTTTTTGGCAGACCTGAACATGTAAATTAGGCATGATCTAACAGGCAAAATATAAAGGCACAATATATAACTGTATTCATAAAATAAATAAATAAAACCCTGAAAAAATGATTTGATAAGTGATATTTACCCGATTTACTGCTAATGCAAAGTCAGTAGGGAAATTAGGAGCTACACTTGGAATTCAGAAGAAAAAGTGTCAAAGGGATTAGTATCTTATGAAAACTAGGAAGAGAATGGCTGAGGATCTGCTGCTTTGTACAGCTTTTTTTTATTTGATTTTTATTTCTTTGAACGCTCATCTAAGTTGTGTCTATGTCAGATTGTATATGTGGACACTCTTACTCTGAAAGACAGAAACAAGTCGGCTGAGAGCTCATTTTCTTAGCATACCATGCTGGTGTGAAGGCAGCCTTCCCACCTTTTGCTGTGGGACCTGTGACTTAAAATAATATGTGAACAATAAATATATTGGGAATATTTTGCAGCAGATTTAATAACCATCCTGAATTTCATTTTTTGTACTGTTCTGTGTATTTTGAGAAATATTCATTCAATAGCTAAAAGTAAAGAGAAGAGAAACAGACCTAACAAATAATTACTTTAAAGCAACTAAGATAAATGCACGATTTAGAATTACCTTGATGGTCAGCAGATCACTAGCTGGAATGTGTGCTCTCAGCAATAATTCTGAAAGCAATGTTGTTACACAAATCAGCTGCTCTTCAATTACATTTTCCAGTGTGTTAAGCAGAAAAGGGGACTTTATGCAACCTCAGCAATGAATTTTTCTTTTTCTTTCTTTTCCTTTTTAAGAAACACAAACATATTTATCAACTTTGAGAGCCTGGCTCTAAATTCTTCATGAGCGTATCACAGAGCTCCTTTCTCTGGCCTCTTTTTTTTTTTTTTAAACCAGGTTTAAAGCGTGTATAAAACATATGTTGTATATTGGTTTGCTGTATAGCATTGGAGTGCACTATGTATTGTTCACAGGAGAGCTAAAAACTATTAAAACGCGTGTTTTCCCCTGTGTAGGAGCTCATCATGTAGGGTTGTATACTGAGCATGCTCGAGACAGAACTGGATCATGTGACTTGTTTTGCAGCCAGAGGCGCCTCCCAGCCCCAGCCCCAGTTCTGTCTTGCTTGTGATAGGACTGTGTAGAAAGAGCTCCTGCTACCTTTAGCACTTTTTGACCTTGTGGCTGGAATTTCTTTACTTTAACCTCCTTCTCTCCTCCTCTAACGCCTTTAGGTTGTGCAAGGGTGAGAGGAGAGCTGTTCTTAATTTGGCATTGCTCAACTTATTCAAAGTTGACTTGTTGAGTTTTATTCGACCTAACTGGCTCTAACCTAAAGACCTTCTTTTACGTTCTGCCATTTTGACTACAAGCACCGCTCCAATGGAGATCATTCATGCTGAGGAGCTCTTATAGGGCTCCTTATCTGAAGGGTCGCAGCTGCCGCAAAACCTGTGCAACTTGCTGCACACGACCTCTGCCTGCATGGCGACGGCAGCAACGGCCTCCTCGGCCACTACCGCATCAGCGGCTCAGGCTATGGAGACCAGGACTTCAGACCAGCTTTTTCGCTAAGGCTCCTAAGAAGTCCAAGCACTGTGGGGGCCAGCCCTCCCCAAAGAAAAAGAAGCAGCCCAGGGAGAAAGCCAGTATGACGGCCTCAGCGAGAGGCTGTTGATTAAGGCGGTTTGCAGACGCTCAAAATCAAAACCAGCCAAGAACGGGAGTAAGGCGCACCGCAAAATGCTGATTAATGAGGACAGCGACCAGCGCCCTTCGGGCGACTTCCTGGCGTCTGATACCTCACTCAGGATGGGCCCAGTGGTAGAGGGGGAACCGGCTGGTCCGTGCTCCCCCTGTCACTGCCAGGTCGATCCTCTGTGCTGTGGACTCCCTCAGAGGAACCTCAAGCTTCGCCTACAGACATGAGTAGCATGCCTCCCCTGTTCTCACCTTGGGCCACACGATGGCTGAGAGAGTTTTTTCAGGGGAAACTACTACCCGAGCCACCTGCGGCTCCACATTTAGAGCCACCTGCAGATCCGCTAATTGTTCCGCCGCCAGACCCGACCCTGCAAGGGTCTTCAGAGCCTCCCTCCTTCCCTTTCCTGGTGGCATCACCTCATGGGCCACACACAGCCCCATTTGCACCCCCCGGCACCTGGACCCAAGCGACGGCGGCCTCCAGGTAGAAAGGGCACTGACAGACTATCGTCCACATCTCTGGACTTGAGCCCCTGCTGGCGGGCAATTCCCTTATCTGAATGGGGTTTGTTTGTACCGAGGCCACTGCCTCATAGGCACAAGAGAAGGCACAGAGAATCCTCCACCTCCCCTCCTTGGGGAGACAGGAGTCCCAAGCGCCCTGGGTGCCCTGCCATTCCCCTGATCTTAACCCCAATGGTTCCCCCTCCCCCTACTGTTCCAGATCCTTCTACCATGCCCTTACCCCCCTTGGCCCTGTTAGACCAGTCCTTCCTGCTGCCCCTATCCCTGCTTCTGAATACGATTCCTTGCACTCAGAACTGGCAGAACCTGTGGAGCCCTTGGACTCCACCAAGGAAGAGGGGGAACTCTCACATGAGGTGGTTCCTCCCATATGCCATATCTTCCCAGAGGTGGTTCCTCTGCCAGACTTTTCTTCTCAGCAGATTTTGACATCCTTTTGTCCAAAGCAAAAAGAACAATCAGCAACGTGGCACCTTCGGAGTCCACAGAACTGATCTCTACTCTAGACCAGAATGTTTTCCCCGCTACTGCCCCCATGGTGGCACCTTCGGAGTCCACAGAACTGATCTCTACTCTAGACCAGAATGTTTTCCCCGCTACTGCCCCCATGGTTTTGGCGGTCCTGTTTCCTCCCCTTTTTTTCAGGGTGCTGTGTGCAGAGTGGCAGTGCCTGGCATCCTTCAAGCTTATCGGGAGTTTACCGAAGAAACACTACCAGCTTTCTCAAGAGGTATCTTCTCGATTGGCCACCCCTAAAGTAGACCCCCTGTAGCAGTTGGTATTGGGTGCCATATTGCACCCAGAAGGACAGGAACAGCTCAGGTCCCAAGAGGACAGGCGGTGGTACACCCTCTTAAGGAAGGTACACGACGCCACAGCCACCTCTATTAAAGCAGCTACAACTAACTCTGTCTTCGCCTGGGCCTCGGTGTTATGGGCCAAGGAGCTAGTGGCCTTCGTTCTCCCTGAGCTCCCCAAGCTCCGCCAGGGTATTAATAAAATGGCAAAGGCTGCAGCCCTGATGGTGGACTCCAGTTTGGACTGCATACAGCAGTCATCTCGGGCAATGGTGGCAGGCATGGCAGTCCACAGGTCACTCTGGCTAAAACGCTGGAACGTCGATGCCAAGTCTAAACTTGTTCTAACTTCGGCTCCCTTTGCGGGGATGGACCTTTTTGGACCTGCATTAGACCTGGTCCTTGTAGAGACCAGGGACAAAAAGAAGGCCATGCCTTCCACATGAAGGGACTTGCATAGGCATTTTTTGTGGCTCATCCCACTCCTTTCGTTCCAACAAACAACTCTTCAACCAGCCCTACTCCCAATTCTGGGACTTCCACCCCCAGAACACCAGAGGCTCCAGCAGACCTCAGTGGTGGCAGCGAATTACAGGGGTAATTTGCAGGGAACTGCTTCCAGGTCTTTTACCCCCGCTGCCACACAGCACAGATAATGACTCCATACCAGTAGATGGCAGGTTGGCAGAATTTGTGACAACCTGGATGTCCATCGCCACCGACCACTGGGTGACAGACACACTCACCAACGGTTATGCCATAGAACTTACCTCCGATCCTCCCCAATGTTTTCTTCCTACTCCATGGTCCAACAATCCGAACAAACATCTATGGATGCTTCAGGCGGTTCACCACCTCCTCCAGATCCGAGCGATAGAGCACGTGCCATCTATGCAAAAATTTCAAGGCACGTACTCTATTCTCTTCCTTGTGCCAAAGAAGGATGGATCTTGGAGAGCAGTACTCGACCTGAAGTCATTCAACTGCTTCGTACGGAAGAGGAAGTTCAGGATGGAGTCCCTTCACGCCATCAAAGAGACTGTACGCCTGGGGGATTACCTAGCATCAGTGGACCTTTCGGAGGCCTATCTGCACATCCCTATCAGGCCTGATCACAGGATGTATCTCTGCTTCGCATACGACTATCACAGTTTCCAGTATCGTGCTCTCCCGTTCGGGCTCTCATCCGCTCCTTGGGGGTTCACAAAGATCATGGTCTCCCTCATTGCCCACCTATGCCTCCAGGAGGAGGTCGTCCACCCGTTCTTGTATGATTTGCTCATCAGGGTACAGTCCATTGAGCAGGCCCTGAGGGATGTGAACACTATGATCACCTCTTTATGACATCACGGGTTTGTGGTGAACACAGAGAAGAGACATCTCGTCTCCTCTCAGTGCCTGGTTCACCTGGGTTGCACCCCCTACTACACAAGAGCTCGGTGGATGTCATGAGGCCGTCCCAAGCTCTGGGTTCAATGATCGCGTGCCTGGAGTGCACCCCCTGGGCCAGATGGCACTCTTCAGTGGCTACTCCTCCCCTTTCAGGACCTGATTGTGTCTGCCACCCACAACTCCATTTTTCTTCCTAAGGAAACCAAACAGTCTCTCCACTTGTGGCTATCCTTGGCCCTGCTCAAGGGCCTTCCCCTAGCAGAGCCCCGTCAAATAGTGGTGACCACAGATGCCAGTCTCTCCGGATGGGGAGCCCATTGCCTGGGTCATCTGGCACAGGGTTCATGGTCCACAGAGGAGTCCAAACGATCCATAAACTGGCTAGAGCTTCGGGCAGCCCGCCTAGCATTCATCCGCTTCCAGCATCTCCTTCAAAGTCAACACGTGCTCCTCAGGACGGACAACGTAACCGTCAAGGCACACATCATTTGCCAGTGCAGCACACGGTCCAGACTGCTGATGCAGGAGTCCAATCTCCTCTTCCAATGTGCAGAGTCCAACCTGAGCTCCATCACCTCTCATGCAGATTCCAGCAAACGACAGCAGGGCTCTCTCCACCTGATGTATTTCACCTCACTCAACAGCCCTGGAACTGGTGCTGGGAGGTGCCTCTGTCTGCAAAACACGTTATATGATCCAATTCTGTCTCGAGCATGCTCAGTATACAACCCTAGCTGATGAGCTCCTAACACAGGGAAAGAGAACCCTTCACAGTAAGCCAATGTTTCTTTCTAGTTACCTAAAAGATGACCGTGCTTTTCCAGGACATATTAAAATGAGTGTAGATTAACAAAGATAGCATTTGTTTGAACCAAGGTTACTTGTGTTTCCAGACTGGAAAGATTCCAGAGGTGGAATATTGTGGCTTATTTTTATTCTGAGTTCTTGGTGGTCGTGGTGGTTGTTGTGGTGGTGGTGGTTATTGTTGTTGTTTGTTATGTAAGTTGCCTCAAGCATTTCCTGTTGAAAAGGCGGTATAATAATAATCAAATAAATAAAATAGACAATGTGGAATGCTTGTGGATACATAGGGTAGCATCTATTTGTGGTTGGTAGTTGCTTGTTAAGATTAAGAACTGTAATACTCTGTTTGTAGTTGCCTTTTAACATTAATTAAATCTTCAAATGATATTACATTCTAGAGAAGACTGTCAATCTTTAATACATTTTTTGGTTTGTGAAAACTTGAAGTAGCATATATATTCCACAAACATCAAGATTTAAGATATATTGTAGCGTATTTAAATGATTAATTGGAAGGCCTGTGAAGTACAGTTAAACATTCAAAATGGTTCTCTGTGAGCTTTATTTCCTGAGCTAATGTATTAAAAATGATTGTATAATTTCAGGGGTCTGATTTGCCAATTTTGTAACCATCTTGCTGGCAACTCCATGTAATGCTTTCCGTGTAGCAAACAGATGGTGTTGCTTGTGTTTTGGATTCTGTCCAACACACTTGTGTTCTAGGAGTGACACACAAACCACTTTAAAAAAGAAAATGACCTCTAAACACACTTGAGTATAGGACATCTAAAGTAGAAGCCATTACTAGGATTAATCCTAGTCTTCACTTGGAACTTGAAAGGTTGAGTTAGGCTTGAAAAAGGACCATGATACAGCACTGACTTTTAAAAAAATCATGGCATGATTCTGGTATGACTCATTTACTACTACTGCTACTACTACTACTACTACTACTACTACTACTACTACTACAGGTGGACCTCAGCACATGTGGTTCCAACAACCGCTTTCTCATGTGTCTGTGGTTGGGCAATTGAGATCTGACCTTGGCATACACAGGGAAATAAGGGGCTAAGAACCGTGTATCTGTGGTTCCTAGATGGCTGGAAATGACCTCTGAAGTAATTTCTGGCCACCATTTTGAATAAAGTAGCCATTTTGTGGCTCATTTATGTTGAGAGAGAGAGAGAGAGAGAGAGAGAGAGAGAGAGAGAGAGAGATTTTTTCTGAGATAGTTCATAGGTGGGCAGGGGGAAGGCAGGATAGCACCTATATTCACCCCAGACGATCCACTGATGATCCCAGCCACGTGACCCAGGTGCCCACACGACTGGCATTGTTGTGAGCTGTGCAGCATTCTGGAGGCTGGGGAAATGTGTCTTGGTCCCCAGATAACTCACAATGCACCACGCGATGAGTGCAGTGCATTGAAGGATTGCCTTGTGAGTCAGGCGCTCTAGGTGCCCGGCTCTGTGTCTGCTCAGGTTGTATGCAACCTAATCATACCCACAATGGCATATATGGGCCATTTTACCCAAGAAAAAGGTTCGGTAAAATTCCCAGGCTACCCGGGGAGGAAGTGCCGGGATTGGCCTTGATCCTGGCACTTCACAAAAATCACTAATCAAGAAAATATAGGAATCACTAGTGATGTGAACCAAATGGACCTATGAGCATTTCTGTGTTGGAAAGGCGGAAAGCTCAATACTTAGGACAGTTTTTACACTGAAAGCTCAATACGACAGCTTTCATTAATTGGGTATTTCCACATAAATCAATTGAAACTCGTTTGAATTCAGCTGTGTGTTTGTTTTTCATTAAACTGGATCTTTAGAAATTCTTTTAATTTGGTGTTTCTGAAAAACCACAGTGAATTTTCAAAGCTAGTGTTTAGTTCAGGTCTGTTCTACATTAATGAAATGTCACAAATGAAAACCATCCCTACTGATACAACTTTGTAATTAAGTTTATATCCAGTATGGCTTCCACATGCCAATAACCACATCTAACAATGGTTCTGTTGCTGTAGTATTATAATCCTAGATTCATAGAATAGTTGCTAAATCAATGATCACATTTTATATTCTCATGCATGCAATTGGCTGGATTTACAAAATGTTAAAAAAATGATTTTCTTTTCCTCATGTATCGGGCAACTAGCCACAGGCATTGCCTGAGATGCAATATCCTTTATGCAACCCATATGTATGTTTACTATTGGAGAGTGTCAACCAGAACAGTTAAAAAAAATCTAGCCAAATAGTTTCCTCTTTGTAGTGGTTCTTCATGGATGGGTTTCTTGTTTCAGCTTCTAGAACTTTCACTACCATGGACTACTCTGAAATCTTGCCAAAGGTTAGAGGATTGTACTTAATCTGTATGAAGTGAAAGTTTTCTATGCATTTATGTCTTTATGTTAACCTGCTTATCAGCTAACTACTTGCTTGTTATGCAATTAAAACTTGCTTATACAGGCAATTGAAATCTCATGTTTTGGGAGATATGCCTCCATTTTGCCTGAACTTTCCCTATACTGTTAAGACAACAAAAATGGAGAATGTAAGGTCATTATGGGAGTGAAGGCATTGGGGATATTCAACTTCCAGTAGCACTGATCTGTAGACAGGTGAAATCAGGGAATGTGTCTTATTTGCACAGAACAGTTGATGCTGGGAAGAGGGTGTAACAGCAGAGAGATCTGCTCAAAACTTTTGACAAACAAAAAAGAGATGGACAAAGTGACTTAAACTATAGCCACCTAAAAGCAAGGGTCAGTGTCCTTCTCTAAAGCAGAAACTCTTTCTTTGATTTCAGAAACTGAGACCATGGGAGGTTAATAGTATTGGGAGGGCTGAGTAGTTCATTTTCACAACTGCTACTATGATTTAATTCAAATGTTTCACCAAATCATGGTTAAGAAAGCATTAACTGTGATTTGGTGTGATAACCTAATTGACAAAATGTGGTTTGCAATCAGCCAACAAATCAAAACTAGAAGCCATGGTTTGAACTGGGTTTGCAAATTGAGGATTGTGCTAAGTGTTGTTTGGTATGATGTCTGAATTGACTCACTTTTATTTATTTATTTATTTATTTATTTGAAACATTTGATGTACTGCCCACTCCAAAGACTCTGGGAGGTGTACAAAAACATACAAAACAAGACAGAATTAAAATTACATTCTAAATAAAACTAAAGTAACTATTGGGGGTGGGGAACCCAATAGGTAAACTACAGGGTAAAATAAAAGCCTGGTGAAAAAGAAAAGTCTTCAGTAGAGATTTAAAAATCAACAAGGAAGGAGCTAAACGAATCTGCAGGGGAAGGGAATTCCAGAGAAGTGGGGCAGCAAACAAGAAGGCCCTTTTACGGGTCCTAGCACCCCAAGCCTTTCGGAAATCAGGGACCGACAAAAGGGCCATCTGAGCAGATCTGACCGGACAGGATGTAACTGGATGGGAGAGGCGGGTCTGTAGGTAGACAGGTGCCAAACCCCGCAAGGCTTTGAAGGTCAAAACCAGGACCTTAAATTGAACTCAGTAGCGAATAGGCAACCAGTGAAATGACTGCAGGAGAGGTGATACCCTGTCATATTTTCTGGCACCCATAAGTAAACGAGCCACTGCGTTCTGGACCCGTTGTAGCTTTCTGATTGTCCTCAAAGGTAACCCTAGATAGAGGGTGTTACAATAATCTAGGTGGGAGATAACAATGGCATGGGTCACTGTCATTAATGCTTGCCGATCAAGGTAAGGGCGTAATTGACGAATCAGAGGGAGCTGGGCAAAGGCACTTCTGGCTGCAGCCTCCACTTGCTGTTCAAGCAGGAGGTGTGCATCCAAAAGGACCCCCAAATCACGTACAAGCTGCTTCGGGGGCAGTGCCACCCCATCTAAAACAAGGTTCACATCCGGCTGTTGGCCGGTACAAGGGCTGAGTAAGAGTAGTTCAGTCTTGGTGGGATTCAGTCTGAGCTTATTTTGATTCATCCAGACCTTAAGAGCTTCCAGGTATCGAGTAAGCACAGAAACAGCATCTCCAGAATGGTCTGGGATGGCAATATACAGCTGAGTATCATCAGCATATTGATGAAATCTCACCCCAAACTGGGAAATGACCTGACCCAGCAGCTCCATATAGATGTTAAAGAGGACAGGGGCAAGAACTGAACCCTGGGCAACTCCATAAAGGAGTGGCCATGGGTCAGAGCATCTGTCCTCAATGCATACCGATTGGACACGCCCACTAAGGTAAGAACGGAACCACTGTAAGACAGTGCCCCCGATACCCAACCCACGCAGGCGGTCAAGGAGGGTAGCATGATCGATAGTGTCAAAAGCCGTTGAGAGATCTAAAAAGACCAAGAGAGGGACACTACCCTCATCAAGGTCCCGAAGAAGGTCATCTACCAGAGTGAGCAATGCTGTCTCTGTGCTGTGCCAAGGCCTGAAACCCGACTGATAAGAATTAAGATAACCATTTTCCTCCAAGACCTTCTCCAGCTGGGCACATACAACCCTCTCTAACACCTTTGCTACAAAAGGGAGGTTGGAGATCGGCCTATAGTTGTCAAGGACCTCAGGGCCCAGGGAGGGTTTCTTCAAGTGAGGGCGAACTATCGCCTCTTTAAGGGCTGCTGGTACGAAACCCTTACGTAGCGAAAAGTTAACCAACTCCCATAGCCAAGAATTAACATTCCCACCAGCTGCTCTAACCAGCCAGGAGGGACAAGGGTCCAAGCAATATGTTGCCGCACCCATACCCGAGAGAATCGTGTCCATATCCTCGACCAACTCAAAGGTGTCCCATATAACATCACTGGGTGGAATCTCCTCTATCTGATCAGTTCCTACAGAAGTAGAGTCCAACTCTAGCTGAAGGCGGGTGACTTTATCAGCAAAGAATTGAGCAAATTGATCACAGCGGCCAGATTGAACATCTACCGGCTCCTCTCTCCTAAGAAGGGAGCAGGTAATCTGAAATAAGGCCGCTGGACGAGAGTCAGCTGATGTGATAAGAGCGGAGAAATAGTGGGATTTCGCCACTCTTATCGTCCTAGAATATTCCCGAATATAGGCAAGTAGTCGCATTCGGTCATCTTCAGCACCAGTTTTCCTCCAACGGCGTTCCAAGCTTCTGTTGGTCTTTTTCATCTCCCTAAGCTCCTCAGAGAACCAAGGGAGCCGGGATCCACGAACTGTAAGAGGACACTTGGGAGCAATTTCATCTAACGCCCTCGTGACCTTGATGTTCCAAGATTCCATGAGCTGCGATGGAGAAATGCCTACCAGATTGCAAGGAATGTCCCCAAGAGCCTCCTGGAATCTGACAGGATCCATGAGGCGCCTGGGGCGGACCATCCGTGTTGTAGTGCTGTCCTGGTAGAAACAGGGGACTGCTGCAATCTGCATATTAATCAAAAAATGATCAGAACATGGCAGGGGAGAGATGACAATATTTTCCATGACCAGATCTGCCTGCCATTGCCCCAAAAGATAAACCAAGTCCAAGGTATGTCCACCCACATGAGTCGGGCCCAAAATGATCTGAGACAAGCCCATGGTAGCCATAGAGCTCATGAACGCCCGAACCATTGAACCCCCATCAGGAGCTGGAAGATTGAAATCCCCCAGAACCATAAGTCTAGGAGTCGTAATCACCAGGCCTGACACCAAATCAAGGAGCTCGGAAGGGGCAGCAGAAAGGGCACTATATAGTTATAGCTGTTCATCCATCTCCAGAAACCCCTGAAAGGAAGCAGTGAGTGGATAGAAAATAAAAGCAAGGAAAGCAGCTATAAACCATGGTTTGGGTTCTAAACTCTGGTTAGTCCAAACCATGATATGAAGCAATGTCTGAATTGAGCCTATATACTCTGAGGATGTCAGTTTCAGAGTTAATGAATTGCTATGAAATCAAAACAGAAATGTATGTGAGCATGTTTAGTCTGGCCTTTCAAGCTACAGTAACTTTTTGTGGCAATAACCTCAGTAATAAAGTACTACATCTTGGCAAGTGTGGAATAGGGTAGTTTATTCTGTACTGTCTTGGAACAGAGGTACTTTGTTGTTGTTTGTTTATTTTACATATTTTTATACCGCCCAAAACTTGTGTGTCTGGGCGGTTTACAACGAAAACAAAAAGTTAAGACATTAGTTAAAACAAGTGACAAATTAAAACATTGGTTAAAATAAATGTCAAAAAAGTTAAAACATAAGAATGTAAAACTTTAAAACAATATTTTAAAATGAAGTTAAACTATTAAAATGGTATTTAATTAAAGGCCTGGGTGAACAAATGTGTTTAAAGTTTTTTTTTTAATTGTCAGAGATGGGGAAGCTCTTATTTCAGCAGGGAGCATGTTCCAAAGCATCGGTATATAAATATTATGAATATTTGTATACTGCTTTTCAATATTCATATATGCTCTTGCACTATTATGTTTTGCTTTGTTCTTCTGCAGAAGAGTATTTACTGGTACAGTATTATTCTTTATTCTCAGAATTTAATTTTTTCAAATTTAGGTGAATAGGTTGTTCAGTTTTGTAACCTCCAAAAAGCTTATTGCTGCCAAGTACAAGATAAGAATTACAAGTTTACTTGTTCATCCTTTATGTCAAAATAGAGATGAAATGTTTTCTGTTAAAACTATGCATAGTTATATTTTAAGGCACTTATGTCAGCATGGAATCTTAGACTCTTTTATGTAAAGCATTTGAGGTAAAATTCTCGGTGGTAGCAGCAATGCTGCCGTGTTCTCTGCATAGACCTGAGGCATAGGAAATCATTTCAAAGCCAGATCTCTCCTGCAGTTTTGGAGCTGTTCAGATACATGGCTTTGGCTCTCTACAGCAGTCATTAAATATAATCATGAACACATGAAAACATGACATTTCTTCAAAGCAAAATAAGAGAGGGCAGCTAGTTGGTGAAATTTTAGAACTTCCTTGTAATTTTCCTTTTGTTTTTACCTGCGGCAGCACTTCTGAAACTCATTTAATTTGGATTCCGTTATAATCTAATACAGCTTGCAACATTCTACAACTTCTTCATTTTCAGCTCACTGTGGAATGCTTTTTGCATGTTATTTTATGCTGTTTCTTTGAACATGTGGTGTTCCAGGTTCCTCTTGACTGCCTTTGAATTGCAACATTGTGTGTTATATACCTTGTTATGTGGGGTCCTTCTGGATCCCTTTCGAGACCTTGCAGGCATGGTTATAAAACAGGCAGTTACTCAAGAAAGCCACAACTACAGGTTTGAAAGTCCAAATAAAACATGTTTTATTCCAGGAGTTCCAAACTTGTGATACCTCAGATGTTGCTGAACTACCATCATCCTCAGCCACAATAACTTGTAACTGGAGATGATGGGAGTTCAGCAACATATGGACTACTACAGGTTGGGAACCCCTCTTTTATTGAATACAAAGTGGAGGCTTGGCTATGATGGAACTGGCGGGTATTCCCACATTACACAGATTCTTAAGATATTCATGGGTCTTGGCTTTAATATTTTACTTCTGCTCTAGGGGTGTGCATGAAACACATTTTGTGTTCTGAGCTTGGAATGGAACTCAGAAATGCTTAAAATGTTTCATCAGAAGAGCCGATTGTTCCAATGGAATGACCCTGTTTCGTCAGAATGTCCTGACCCGAGCGCCTCCAGTGACCATTGCTGGTGTCAATCTTTTGTTTCTTTTATATTGTGAGCCCTTTGGGGACAGGGATCCATCTTATTTATTTATTATTTCTCTGTGTAAACTGCCCTGAGACATTTTTGGAAGGGCAGTATAGAAATCGAATGAATGAATGAATATATAAATAAATAATTTTGGATTCCAAAATGGTGCTTGGAATGGGCCAGCCCGTTCAGAGTTCGGAACCGGCCCCCTTCTTAAAGTATGTTCTGTTCCAAGTTTGGAGCACTCAAAATGACCCATTTCAAGGTGGAACGTACCGACCGTGGTACACATCTTTATTCTGCTCTGTTGTTACTGTATGGGTATTTACTACCGAAGGAGGAGGGTGGGGAAGGGAAGCAGTAATGGGTGGTCTTTTTAGTGGAAGAAGTTAGTGGACAGATCCAGCAGAAGCTGGGGAGAGTGAGAGAGAGCGGTCGATATCAGAACCGGTCATGAGATGGGAGGTAGACATGGGAAAGATCCCAAGAAGTTTGGGGAGGGGAAAAAAGGAGAGACAGAACTGGCCTAGCTGGCTAATACTACAAGAACTCACTCTTACCCACACCCACCCAGGGAGTGAAGGGGGAGAGAAAAACTCACAGGAGCAAAGAAGGGGGTTCTTCCTATATTACCTGTCTGATGGGAATGGAAGCTGCATTCTCAGTGGAGAAAATTGAGGTGCGATTATGGAAAAGCAGAGGTGTTACTAGCCTTCAGAATGGGTCCCAAAGACTGTGCAGATTGGGTTTTTTTTGGCTAGCCAATTTTATAGCGTGAAAAGGCACTAAATCAGTGCTCCTCTTGGTTAAAGATCAATGGGAATGGTATTCAATGGAAAACAATAGAATAATGAATTCAGAGGAGCAAGATGGTAACTGAGCAAAGAGGCACCTTTTTAAAAGTGGTGATTCTCTTTATTTAGCAGGGGGAGAGAAACTGGACCTATCCATCCCCAACACAGCATCCCTCCAGTGGCTGATGCTGGTGTCTCTTATGTTTCTTTTAAAGATTGTGAGTCCTTTGGGGGGAGGGAGTCTCTATCTATCTATCCAATATGTATGTGTGTGTTATATACACACACACACTCTGCTTTGGGAACTTTTGGTTGAAAAACGGTATACAGTCAACCCTCGCCAATTGTTTTGTGTATCCACGACTGGGAAATTGTGATAGGTCTTGCCAACCGCGACCTGAGTATTTACGATTTGGTGAGATTTTATGGCAATTTGGGGGGGGTTTCTGGTGATTGGGGGGTCCCCTCCACTCTTCTTAATCACTTCTGGTGATTTGGGGGGATTCCCCCCCTATTTTTTTCACTGCATTTTGTGGTCTTTCCCAACCGCAATTCCCCTAACCCCGTTTGCCATTTATTTCAATGGCTTGTCTACCGTGAATCCGCCAACTGTGAGGCTTTCACGGAACGGAACCGTTGCGATTGACAAGGGATGACTGTATAAATATTCGTCACATATAAATATTTGTTATCGTAGATGGGATTATCTAGGAAGTCAAACGTTGTGAGCCCTTTGATTCATTAATTAGATTAATTAAATTAATTAATTAGAATAATTAAATTAATTAATTCTATATGTAAACCGCTTTGGGAACTTTGTTTGAAAAGTGGTATTAGTCGTATTCATACTGGCTGATTTAGGCTTATGTTTCAGTATGTGTAGGTGAAAACAAACTCACTACAAAGATTATTGGTTTGGATGTCATGCAGGGCCAAGGTAAGTACAAATTTAGGTCCCAAAATTCATTCACTCAGTTTGAGACCCCAATATATACCTCTCTGGTGCCTGCACACATTCAGAATCCGATGCGTATTTATATACTGCTTTTCAACCAAAGTTCCCTAAATCATTTTCTACCTTAACAGATGTACTAAAACTGTGGAATGTTGTAATGGAGTGGTAGTAGCAGAGGTATTTCTAAAGTGAAACCACAATTTAAAAAGTATTTAACCCATATAAATAATGTGCATTATCATATTTGGTTCTCTCACCCATTCTTTATAACATCTACATAAAACCGCTGGGGCAGGTCATCTGTCGGTTTGGGGTAAGATTCCATCAATATGCCGATGATACTCAGTTGTATATTGCCACCCCAGACCACTCCAGAGATGCTGTTTCTGTGCTTGCTCAGTGTCTGGAGGCTATCAGGGTCTGGATGGGCAAAACAAGCTTAGACTTAATCCCATCAAGACTTTTGTTTTGAGTTGCTTTTGCTTATTTCTCAACCCAGCCAATTGCAGAGTCTGAGTCTCTCTCTGGATGGGGTTGCACTGCCCCAGGTGGACCATGATTTGGGGGCCTTCTTGGATGCGTGGCTCCTGCTCAAGCAGCAGGTGGAGGCTGTGGCCAGAGGTGCCTTTGCCCAGCTTTGGCTGGTCTGCCAGCTACAGCCCTATCTTGACTGACAGAACCTGGCAATGGTAACTCATGCACTCGTCATCTCTTGTTTGGATTATTGTAATGCGCTCTACCTGGTGTTGCCTTGGAAGATGACTTGGAAGCTTCAGTTTGTCCAGAATGCAGCGGCCCGCCTGCTTATGGGTGCTAGAAGATATGATAGTGTTACACCCCTTCTGCGACTTCTACACTGGTTACCTATTTGCTTCCAGGTCCAATTCAAAGTGCTGGTTCTTACCTTTAAAACCCTTCAGGGATTAGCACCTGTTTACCTTCAGGATGGCCTCTCCCAGCCAGTCCTGTTCTGTCCTGTGAGATCTTCTCAGGTTGCCTTTCTTTCAGTCCCTGGTCTTAGAGAGGTCCATGGTACTAGGGCCCGTGGAAGGGCTTTTTCTGTTGCTGCCTCTTCACTCAGGAGCTCTTTTCCCCCCCAGATTCGGTCTGCCTCTTCTGTTTCAACCTTATTGAAGACATTTCCGCCAGGCATTTGCCCTCTAAGTTTTGTTTTGTTTTGAATCTTGAATGCTATTCATGTTTTGTACACCACCTTGAGTCTGTGGGCTTGGGCATTAAATCTCTTAATAAATAAAATATTCTTTATACGTTTGTTAAAGGAATATATCAAGGTGTAGGGAATCTGTGTGGTCGCTAAGAATCGACACTGACTTGACGGCACTTAATCAATCATCAATCAGGGAATAAGGCAGTTTATGAGTTTGCTGCTTCTTTTATATTGGATAAACTTTTTATGACTCCCTTGATCCAGGGTTCTAGCCAATAGTGGTGATGTAAGAGGAAACAGGAAGAATGATCCCTTTGAGCAGTGTGTTAAGTAATGCTAATGCTTACTTTTAGCTGAGTTACAGGGCCCAGTTGCTAAAATTGCTGGGGTTACAAATGCACACACACATCTTATATGTGCGAGTGTGAGAGAGAAAATGAAGCTTTGGGCTGGACCCAGTTTTAAGGCATATTGTATGGAATAGTCTTCTGGTAGCAGGGATGTATGATCCAGGGTGGCCCAAATCTAATTTTCAGGTGCGGAGATGCGCACATTTCAGTTACTTATTCTGGCTGCTCATACACTTCGGTTGAATAAAAAATTGGAAACCGATTTCAGACTCATCTGAGACTGTGTGAGTGAATAGTAATGCTTAATATATGGGTTTGTAGGAAACATCACCCAGATTTTCATCTGCTAGCACAGCTAACCATTAATGATAGGCTGGGACTCCAGCTTGTTAAAATGTTAAGAAAATGTTGCTGCATTTGGATAAGAACTGGCCATTCCTTCCCACCAAACCATCAGCTGCATAGTTAATTAGCAGATTACTGAAGAAGTGATTTGTTACTAATGGGAATGTGGAAGACAAAATAAATTATACAAGTCCAACAGTTTCCAGTCATCGGAGATTTTAAAAAAGAAATGTGAAGGGAAAGCTATTACTCATGACCATGTTCCTCATCAGCGCAATAAATAAGAAATACTGGCAGTAAGGTCAGCTTAATTATTAAACTCTGGATAAAAATAACAGAGAAAGGAAAGAGAAAAGTGTTTGAATCTTTAGTGGACTTGATACTCTCACTAAAGGGAGTTGTGCATTTTCCAAAGATATGAAGCCACCTAATGGTGCAGCAGGGATGTAAGAGGTTGCTGGTTTGAATCCCCACTGATATGTTTCCCAGACTGTGGGAAAAGGCAGCAGTGATATAGGATGATGGTGAAAGGCATCATCTCATACTGTGTGGCAGATGGCAATGGTAAACCATCGGAGCCTTCTCTGTTGCTCCCCGAGGCTTTGGAACACACTTCCTGCTGAAATAAGAGCCTCCCCATCTCTTACAACTTTAAAAACGGCAGTCAAGACACATATGTTCACCCAGGCTTTTAATTAGATAAAATTAGATTTTAATTGTTTTAATTGTATGTTTAATAGTTTTAACATTTTGAGTTGTAATTGTGGTGATGTTTTAATCTTTTTATCTGTTTTTATTGTTTTGTTGTAAACTGCCCAGAGACTTTTGTTTTGGACGGTATATAAATGTGTTAAATAAATAAACCCCTCCTGTATTCTACCAAAGAAAACCACATGGCTTTGTGGTCGCCGGGAGTCGACACCGACTCGACGGCACAACTTCAATAACCCCCTAGATGCACAGTTTAGCTTCTATATCCTAAAATGAGGAATGATGACCCCCTGTTCTACAGAAATGGTCTAGACAGGGTCGGCTTTACTCTTCAAAGGTAATCAGCATTGATTCTTCCATGAATGCCTCCTTTTCCATTATAGTGTATTTCCCTACATAAATAAAATAAAATCCCCTGGAACCAGAATAATCTGAAGTATTCCTGTTAGGGAAATCTGTGTAACTGTATCAATTTGTTCCATAATTTATTTCTATTACATAATCCATGTTTTGGTCTCAGTTGTTGAGGAATTTAGTGTAGAACTCTACAGGCTTTATCATTCTTTTCATTTTCAAGCTAGTTGAAAAAGAGAGGGAGAGTGTGACAGGTATGCAATAGCTGCAATTGTTAACAATGAGACCAAAACAAGATTTCTTGAATTTCTACACAGCAAAGGTTCTTGTAGGGGGCCATACAGAAGACCACTATGTTTATAGTCAGCCACTTTCCCCTCTGCCTGTGGCAAATGCTTACCATGAATGTTAACCACTGAGACTGTCGATAAACAGTATAAGACTTGCCTCTCCCTTTAGATAACTGGTGCTGTGGCTTGCTAGGATATTCTCACGTATCCATATATGCTAGGTATATACCCATATACACTTTTCTATGAAAGGCTATATTGAGTTGGCCTGCTGTTAATTTGTATGCCCTCAGTAACTAGCAAACTTGTTTTTAAGACATCTTTATTTAAATGCTAATGTGTATGTGACTAGCACATGACTAAGACATCTAGTCACAGTAAGTATGCACATTCATATGCCTAATTTGAGGCTTAATACACCCATACCACTTTCCCCCCCAATACATGTTAATTATATGTCTAAACTGGCACAAAAATTGTGGAGATCTTTGCTGTTATGTGAAAGCCCTACTTTTAAATTTTGTAACCTTGGTTAATGTGTCTGTGTTCTTTTAAAATTAGGAGTAAAGGCTGTATACTTCCTTCCTTAAGTCTTCAGTTAAAAAAAATGTCAGGAGCTAAATAAAACATTAATATTGTATTGCCTAAAATAAATGGATCCTTAGAGATTAAGAAGTTTTAAAGGAAAAAATAAGCAAAAAAACAAGACATAGTACAAATCATAAAAACACTTGAAAAGCCCTTGGTGGGCTTGGAAATAACATCCTCTTGGTACAGCTTCAGAAAATGGAGGGAGGGGGCTCTCATACTGAGATCAAAGTAGGACAAAATGTATTTGCTGGAGCAAACGGTCTGTTCCTATTTCCATATGGTCCAAAATGACCAAGCAAAAAAAAATCTACTACTATTTTGTATGACAGGTAGATTCCCCCCACCCTCTTTGAAGCCATTTGAAAGGAAGGAATTGCATATTCTCTGAAACAGCAATACTGCATATGCTTTGGTTTCATTAGGTTTCTTATGATCAAGAAGTAATGTAGAGAATTGATTGCACAAGGGGAGGAGGGAGCATGCTAGTCACAGGGCTCTGTCAGAGGCAACATGGAACCAAGTTTGAATTTAACCAGGTTTCTAAAAACAAGCAAAAATGTGTTCCGTAGACTATTAAAAAACATGGTTTGTTTTGCCCCTCCTTTCACCCAGTCCTCCCAGATACATACCCCAGAGTTCCAAGTCTGCCAGACCCCTGACAATGCTTCACTCCGTCACTCCCTTCATTACCATTGATAGTCAGCTTGGTGTAGGCATGGAAAAGCTTCATAAGCCTCTACTGGCTCTTTTTGCCCATCCTCGGCTGTTCTCGGCTGGTCAGAGCCAAGCTATGATGTGGCTATACAAAGACATTTAGCCTGCAGCTTTCTTGTCAGTGCAGAATTTTCTTGTAATAAGTTAGAGGGAAAGGAAGATGCTGGTGCATGGCGCCCCAACATAGAAAGCTGCTTGCGGCTTGCTTCCAGCTCCCTTTAGTCAGTCTGCTCTTCTCCCCCACCCACTGAAACTCCTGGTCAGTGTCTGTGCTCTGCACACAACAGTATATAGGAGAGTTGCTGTTTGCAGACCACTTATGGTATCAGTGACATCAGTAGTTGCTGGGCAGGTTTCACCTGAGCATGTCTGGAGAAGAAAACACGGAGCAGCATTACTCGGCTGCTTTTTGTTCACTCTCTGCCTGCATCTCTGTGAGCAGAGGCAGAGCTCTTGTAACAAGCTGAGAATATACCACCAGGGTCAGTTCGCATGGTGAATTGAAGCAAGGTTAAAACAAACAAGCCATCTACAAAATTTGTTTACAGAGGTTGGTTTGTTAGATCAAATTGAAACTCAGTTGAATTTCAGAAGCACGTTTGGATGAAAAAAAACAAACTGGTAATGTTGAAATTCAGCCAAGCTTCTGTATTGCGTCTGAATGGGCCCACAATCACGACAGCCAGATATTTGAATCAAGGAACAATCTCTAATAGGACTAAACTTACTCTTTAACTCTTTCCCCTGCCCCATGTAAAACAGAGGTTTTAGCATAGACTTCCCCTTATTATGCACCCCTTCTACCCACTCAGACTGACCATGTCTGCAGCACGTCCGAAGAGCTCTTTAACCCCACTCCCATTGAGAAGCCCCTGGATTAAAGCACCAGGATATTTAATTCCTATCCTTATTATGGAGCCTAGTGCTTTCTGTGTATTTACAGTGTAAAAGCTAAAAGTGAATGTTTGTCAGATACAAATTACTGAATCATATTGCCCATTGATCTGACCCAGAAATGTGTTTTAGCAATACACAGTTTAGTTTGTGTGGGCATCAATATTAGTGCATTTTATACTGTTTTGTTTTTCATAAACCTATATTCTAACTATATATGAGCACTACTTTAAAAAAGAAAAGTGTAGTGTTTTAAATGCATGTAGCCTTGCATCCAGTTCTTCATTTGCAACTTCTGGCTCTATACCTGATGATGTGTATTTTATGTGACGACACAACTTTGTGTCTCTGTGTAATGTACAAACATCAGGTCCCGCAAGTGTGTGAAAACACTCTCCTTTTAATCTGTGTGGCCATCTGTAAGAGAAGCACTTCTGCTTTGAGTGAACAAAGGTTTTTGTGTGTGTTTCCTGGCGATCTGAGTGATAATTTGAAATGCGTGTACCTTAACAGATATTCTATATTCTGAGAACATATTGCAGGATATGAATTCATTTCTCTAAGAGTCCTTTAAACATAAAGAAAGTGATAGTTGCCCTCTTTCTTTTCATCTTTAGGTTTCTTTGTACGTGAATAATTCTGGCACAGAGGGTCATAGTTTCAAAGGCGTTCAGTATCCAGAGTTGAGGGTCAAAATTTCAAAAGATCTTGGATCTCTTTCACACATCAGAGAGAGTGGGTGGGATTTCCAAGTAGCTTGATGCCCAGTGTAGTCTACTGCGTGTCCCTATTGATTTATGAGTAAGGCGCTCATCTAACAATCTGTTCTTTATTCAGGTGTTTAATTTGACTGCCCTTTCTTGACACATGCAATTTCTATCTTTATATGTTGATTTGAAACTATTACAAATTTGAGTTTGGGAAATACAGGCACTGTTGTTTCATAGAACTCATGACATCATCTTACTTAGCATCTTTCTTAAGGCAACTTCAGATGTAAGATTGTCGTACTTGGGTATAATATCCAAGTACAAAATAAGTGTTGTGTTAGATACAAAGTGCACAAATGTGTATTCGGGGAGAGGGCATGAGTACAGGGACTTGATCTGTTCCTGATTGAGGCTCAGGAGTATGTTCCAGGGAGCTTGAAAATACGTTCAGTTCACAACTGCTGCAGCATCATGCATGCATTTTGTCCTCAAACATACCAGAGAACAAAAGAATCCTATTTGAATCTCAAAACATAGTGAATGGGAATATGTGATAGCTCCAAACTTTAGGATAATGTATTTCAATTGTAAACCACATTTGGCTACAAT
Source organism: Hemicordylus capensis (assembly GCF_027244095.1). Lineage (NCBI taxonomy): Eukaryota > Metazoa > Chordata > Lepidosauria > Squamata > Cordylidae > Hemicordylus > Hemicordylus capensis. The sequence goes on from NC_069658.1 coordinate 386,216,373, forward strand.
CTGGTGCATGTTTGTCGAGAAGTAAGTGCTGTTCTCATGGAATCAGGCAAGTGTAGCAGACATAAGTAGGATTGCACAGCACCCTTGTGTATGACCAAGTATGCTCTATTTTAATCCACTTTGTAGATACAGAAGATATGGCGGTGATCATTGGGTTTTAAATATTATTCATTGTTTATGAAAGCTAAATCTTAAGAGCAAGTGGAGAAATTTACATGAATTGTATTTATTGTCATTTCCTAATTATGTGTGACATACATTTGTATGACTGTCTCATTTGGGCTTTTTTGTGGGAAAGGGATGAGCTATGATACTCTGAACATTAGACTGGTTTTTGGTCTGGTTTTAATTGTAGCTCCACTGACTCTCTTTAACAGGGAGGCGCACTGCTTGTCCTTGTTTTGGATGTTCCTATTGATCTTGCTCTGGTCCAAATGCTCTCCCTGCATTAGCAAGAGAGTTCACAGAGGCCGTCATGTTTGGAACCCCTATAACAGTAAACCCATCTTTGGAGTGCACAAATGGTGGGCAAAGAAAAGATTAAGCACTTCCTCTTCTTTTTACAACCTCTCCCCTCCATATACTGTAGTGCCTTCCAAAAGTGACTTTTCTTGAGAGGGTTCATTTACAATTGCATGTAAATGTGTAGTTACGTCCTAAAGCACTGCATGAAAATGATATATAAGCATGTGCAGTATAACAGGCACACACACACACTCTCCTTCTGAAATTGTTTCTTAGGGTGTTGACTCCTTTGCCATTGCCCTGTCCACTCAGTGGGAAATGCAGGAGAGAATAGTAATAGAGGGGAGTGAACTAAAATAAAATATGAACAGCAGAAGCATTGTTAGGGAGTCAGACAGATTAAACATGGCAAGTTCTGAGGCTTTGATATGAATGGTTTCTTTTTGTGCTTTTCTGCCCCTGCTTTATTGCTCGCTCTCTGCCCCCTCCCCTCACTTGCTCTCTGCCACACCCCTCACCTCCCTTGCTCTGATTTCACTCACTCAGTGCTGGTTTCCATGGGCAGATGCCTCTCTCTCTCTTTCCTAACCGCCGGCCTCCATTGCCCCACCGAGTCTTCTTGCGGGGATGATGGCAGAGCCGGGGCTCTCAGTGAGCTCTCCTGCCCCAGCTCCTTTGCTAGGAATGGGGGAAGAAATAATGATCTGGTGTTCTCCACTGATGTCAGTAGCAATGTTTTAATTTATGCTGCCTCTCTTGTTGGTGAAACATTACACTGGGCAGGCATGGGTCCTGGGGAACATAAGATCTGGTTTGCTCTCTGCTTGCTTTTCTTTCCTGTTGTGCTGATGGTTCCCTGCTGGCATGAGGGTTCTGTTCATGGTAGCCTCTGCCAGTGCAAAGGTTTTGTTTATTCAGTATATTGGCATATCTTTAGGCCCCAGCAGTGTGAGAGCTTTAGGAGTGATCCTATCCTAAACAGCAAACATAAATTATAGACAAGGTTGTGCTGTTAATCTTGAGTTTGTAAATATTCTAGTAGCAGAGTTGAAGTATATGAGCCCCTGGTGGCGCAGTGGTATGGTAAAACTGCCGCCCTGTAACCAGAAGGTTACAAGTTCGATCCTGACCAGGGGCTCAAGGTTGACTCAGCCTTCCATCCTTCCGAGGTCAGTAAAATGAGTACCCAGAATGTTGGGGGCAATATGCTAAAATCATTGTAAACCGCTTAGAGAGCTCTGGCTATAGAGCGGTATATAAATGTAAGTGCTATTGCTATATGGAATAATTGCTCTATCTTCATGGTTGCTGTTACCTTGAAGGCTATAATTGTTGCTGCTTATTTTCTTAAATTCCTTCCCAGTGTTTGTTCATGCTTCTAAAAGGAAGTCAAATATTGATTTTCTGCATATTTACATGAAGAATGAATTTATGCAGAATATTTACTTGGAGAGTAATAGTTCATTGAATCAAAAATTCGTATGATTTAGCAGTTTATTTAAAACTAGCTGTACCAGGCTCAGAGCATCTGCACCTCTAGTTTGGCCCAGTTGTTTTCTCACCGCTGGCACCTAACTTCCCTCTCACCCGGTCTGCCTGCCAGCTGCCTCCTGCCAGCCGCCTCTTCCCGGCAGTGAGGCTCCGCTAGTTACCATGGCTGTTCTCTTCCCCATCACTTATCCTCCAGCAGCTGCTCGCAAACTCTCGCAAAGTGAGAGCTGCCACACATGGGATTAGCAACGGGTACGTTTAAGAGAATTAAATATATAGATAGATGGTCTTTAGATTTTTGTTGACTTTATATTTGAAAGTACTGTAATGGAAGAACAATTCAGAATCACTTGGGGTTGGCTTTTGTTTATATTCTGCAGTAAAGTTTGAAAGAAAAATTTGAAAGAACCATTTCAGTACCTTTTTTCTTGGTTTTAAGAGCAAGAGGAGACATCTTGGAGTTTCTGCATTGCCTTTCCATTTTGTAATTCATAAGTAGCAAAGAACCTTTCTGTCCCTGGGTCTCATTTTTCTCATGAACTACTGTTCTGGCCATTGGCCGTAAATAAAGTATCTATCTATCTATCTAACTTATGAACTAACTCTCACATTTAGAAATGAAACTGTGGACATCAAAGACACCTCTTTAAACTTAATAGTTGGATTTCAGTTAAATGTATGTTGTAGTGACTCAAATTAATGACCTAAATAAAAAAATTGTGATATCTAGATTAATGAAGCTCTGGTACACTGATTTTCATTGATTTCATCTTCCCCTTGAAGCCATTTGTGGCTCCTTCAGATAAGGCCCTGTGAGTTTCACAGCTCTCAGAAGACATTTTTGGGAGTCAGTCAATCAATTTATTACAGCCATAGGCCATACAGAGAACATACAAAGATTAAAACAAGATTAAAAGCAAAATATGCCAGCAGTAATATAATACATAATAATCAGGACAAAACAATAACTCCTAAGAATTAGATCTTAAACAAGATTTTTGGGAGTCACAGTGTGCTTCTTCTGCCAGAAGAGGAAGTCAACAAAAATGGCCCTTCCCTATAGCATGTGTGCAGCTTCGCAACACCAGTGTTTCATTTAGTCTAGATGTTGGCCACTATTTTTAATGTGACTCTAAAAATATTCATAGTTTTTAAAGTCAGTTTCTTCAAGGGCTTATTTTGCAAGCCAGGCAGGATGGTTTTACCATCTCTTTATCTTGATCCCTTCTGGCTTCCATGTTTTCATTTTGCTTTTAATAGTTTTCCCCAAGTGTTAGTATGGTACATTTCCTATATCCACTGGTACAATCACTCTTCTTTGTTATAAAAAGTGCTTGATCAACACAGCAGACTCTTCATTGCTATCTGGGCCACAGAGGGTTAGACTTTTAGCTAATAGAATGTCTGTAACGCATGGGGGGAAATACTTTGTTCAATAAGTCCTTGCATGGCCTTCAAAATTCCCTTTACTACTTATGATTAACATAATGACCAAAGCCACACCTTGGAAGCCAACTTGTCGTACTTACCACATTATGATGCAAGACCATGTCACAGCATAAGTTGGTCCTGATGCTGAAAATGGTCATTAATACCCAAGTGAGAGGGAGGACTATACAACAATGCCAGTGGCATGCACAGTATGGCTGCCATGCAGCTAGTGAGGGGAAGGAAGCAAGGCTTTATTGAGCCCTAAGCTGATCCTCTCCCCTCACACTCGGACATATGGCCCATGCATGGAAGGATCAGTCCCATGATGGAGGGACTGTCAGGAGAGCATTGGGATGTCGCTGGAGGACATCACAATGGGTGCATTATTGGTGCATCCCCTTCCTTATCATGTGGGCTGGTGGGGTATGACTGACAAAGCTCCACTTCACTGAGCAGCCCAGCCAGCTGGCTGTTGCTCCTACTTTCTCCCCCATTGTATCAAGGTAGTGCGTGAAGGAGATGGACAAACTAAGCTGCTTCTGGGAGGAGTGGGAGGAGGGTGGTGATTAATGGCAGTGATGGGTGGCGTGGAAGTTACAGGTGCGTGTGCTCTGCTGCTGTGCAACACAGAGCCCTGGGCTGCCCCTTCTGCCTCCTTCCCCTACTTTTAAGTCAGGTCTGGGTAAATTCATGTATTTATATTGATTGAATCCAGACTTGCATGAAAATATGCTCCTGATGGTTGTGGAATTCTTAGGGACTGCATCAGATGTGGTACAGGGGCTGCAGAGGGAGGGGGAATTTATGGGAAATTGGTGCAAGCACCTCCATGAGCAGCAAAAGTGGCTTTTCAAGGATGGGGGGCTGCAATCAAGAGGACAGGATGGAGAAGATCCACTGTGCTCAAGAACTCTGCTTTACTGCTGTTCAGAATCTGGCGGGGCAGTGCGGGAGGCTCTTTAATGTATCCTGCTTTAATTGGAAACCTGGCCATCAGAAAGCTAGTACTAATACTTCTCTGTCACTTACTGGCAGCTGTTCATTAATTTATATTTGTGTAGCTTTAGCCGGGTCAGTCTGCTTTGTGTACAAAAGCTAAGCTTTCTTATCTTTTTGTTATGGAGTTCCTTTCAGTCATGCAAGATTGTTTGCCCAGCACTTTGCATCTTTTTTCACCTACTCTTCTGAATTTCCCCACATACAGTTCTCGTCGTGTGCATAAGGCTTATTTTGTAAACCCCATAAAATGAAAGAAAGATAGTCTGTCTTGCTTTAATATATACAAGCAAATCCCTGTGTAATGCCTTTTTCTTAAATGAAAACAGCTCGTTTACAGTTCATTGTGGATGGACCATGCTTCTAATCAGCGTTAACATATTACTTCTCTCAGTTTCTGGGGCGGGGTGGGGGGAGTCTGCTGCTTAAAGATTATTAGGGAAAGATATGGGATGGTCTTAATTAAGTGTGGACAGTTTAGTGAGCAGTCATGTCAGGCAAACTTGCCTGACTACCAACATGTATTACTGGTTTACTCCCATCTTTTGAGACCCTACAACCATTCTTTTTGAGATCAATATAAGTTTTACCCAAGTGTGCTGCTAGGGTGGTTGATTCTAAATGTGGAAGCTCGATTAAACTCTACTAAGTCAGAGCTGGAAATGCGCTTCATGCTATTGGCTTTGATTGAATTCTTACACTTCTGCCAATTCATTTGTTTATTTAGCACTAGCAGATTTGTTCATATTTTCAAGGAAGGAAGTTTTGGTTCAGAAGTTCAACTTACTGAGGGTTTTTGACTCCAGCTTTGCTTCTCAGGTCTGATCTCACATATGTCAAAGCTATAATCCTAAAACATTATGGACATCAATAGACAGGTTCAATCCAGCATGTCCTCTCACCTCTGGACAATGGGCTGAGCTTCCCAAATATGCGTGAAAGTGCGCCCTGAGATTCTTAACCATTCCTAAATACTAAAGAGCTTGTACCTAGACCAGATCTAATGCATGGCCCTGCATTCTTCTTGAAGGTCACTTCAAGGCATTTCAGTGGTATAAAGATTGCGACCATACAATTCAGGCAAGATTGAATTGTGCACTCTGTTTTAATTTGTACAAAGGTGCAAGGAAGTTTGGTGTTGCCACTGTAGATAGTTGCCAGGAAGATCTGATGAATACCTACTCTTCATTGTAACTTTGAAGGTATCAAAATGTTTAAACCTTGGTATTAATACTAGACCCTTAATGTTGGATTATTAATCTGGTGTTTTGTTATTTTTGTCCTATTGTCTGAGGATTTTTCTTTTTCCTGTCCTTTGCTATTATGATCAGTTGACTAATAAAATTGGATGATGATGGTACGCATGCATCTAAGAGACACTAAGCCACTTGTACAGTTAAAAATGATGGCCACCTCTGAACATGTGTTGTACTGTTTGATTTCGAAGTTTTCATTCTAGTAACTATGACAGCAATACAATCTAATGCTAGAAGGCATGAAGCAGTGCACACACTCACACTTTCCCTAATTTATTCAAAACTGTGTGGCCAACAGGGTCTCCAGTAGTATTTTGGTTTTTCTATTAATTATGCACCCAAAGGAAATAGAAGAGACCTCATGTTAATTGCCATGTCACAGACATTTCTCATCTGTTGCACCCGCTCTCTTCCAGACTTCAACATTAAAGTTGTTGCTCAAGCTCTAAGCCTTAGAGCAACTGGTGGGAATTTTCTTTATAAGAAATGAACATTAAGATAAATATCTTGTAAATTCTGAATTTTCATTATCACTATCTTGCTCCTGTCCAGTCACATCTTAACCAAAGAAAATTTAATTGTATATGTTGCAAAAAGACTCGACTCAAATCTGACAGATTGCAGCATAGAGTACATTTGAAGATCTATGCTCAGGCATACATGTGGCAAAGAAGAGATTCTTTTCTGCCCATATTGCATCTGCAAGTTCACATCTGACAGAGTTGTTCAGGGTTCTGAGAGGGCTAGTACCTGCCCCTCTTCCTTTGAATCAGAATCTGGAACCATCGATTCCCCTCTGTGATGTGTTTAATGAATTCTTTGTGAGGAAAATCTCTCGCATTAGGGCCAACTTAGATTCAGTCTCCACAATTACTTCAGCGTCTGATGTGGAGTGTCCAGCGACTCCTCTTATGTAGTTAGGTTGGATCAGTTCCAGTTTGTGACTCCTGAGGACATGGACAAGCTGCTTGGAGCGGTGCGGCCTACTACCTGTTCTCTTGACCCTTGCCCAGCATGGCTTATAATATCTAGCAGGGGGATTGTTGTAGGAGGCCTGGTAGAGATCATAAACGCTTCTCCGATAGAGGGAAGGATGCCTCCTTGTTTTGATGAGGCAATTATTAGACCACTTCTAAAGAAGCCTGCCTTGGATCCCTCAGAGTTGGGTAACTATAGGCCTGTCTCCAACCTTCCATGGTTGGGCAAGGTAATTGAGAGGGTCATGGCTTCCCAGCTCCAGGCAGTCTTGGAGGAAACAGATTATCTAGACCGCTTTCAGGTGGGCTATGGGGTGGAGACTGCCTTGGTTGGCCTGATGGATGATCTCCAATTGGGAATTGACAGAGGAGGTGTGACTCTGTTGGTCCTTTTGGACCTCTTGGCGGCTTGCAATGCTATTGACCATAGTATCCTTCTGGAACATCTGAGGGGGTTGGGACTGGGGGCACTGCTTTGCAGTGGTTGTGCTCCTACCTTTTGGGCGGGTTTCAGATGGTGTCCCTTGGAGACTGTTGTTCTTCAAAATCTGAACTTTCCTATGGTGTGTCCCAGGGCTCCATATTGTCTCTGATGTTGTTTAACATCTACATGAAACTGCTGGGAGAGATCATCAGGAGATTAGGTGCAGGGTGTTATCAGTATGCTGATGACACCCAAATCTATATCTCTATGTCAGCATCATCAGGAGAAGGCATAACCTCCCTAAATGCCTGCCTAGAGGCAGTGATGGGCTGGATGAGGGATAACAAACTGAGACTGAATCCAGATAAGATGGAGGTACTTATTGTGCGTAAATAGGAAAGCCAAAACATTTCTGGAGACCCTGCTGGCCACACAGCATTAAATATTTTGCTCTCTTTGGGCTGTGAATATTTCCAACTAAGTGGGCAAGAGTCAAATAATCCAATGTAGAACAATCTGCCTTGCAATCGATCTTCTACTTTTAGCATTTTCTATCCAAGGGGTGTCAAACTCAATCAGGTGGTAGGCCAGATTTGATTCAGATGCATTCCAGGGGTTGAACACAAATAAATAAATATAAAGTTATAAGTCTCCTTCTTCTGCTGGGGGTGCTCCCCTTGTTCCACCTTCTGTTGCCTCATGCTGTTGTCTGCCTTCCTCCTCCTTCCTTCCCCCACCTCTTTCTTTCACCCTTTCCCTTCCTCTGCCCTCCACTCACGAGTTCCTCCTCCCCTTCCCCCTCCCTCCCTTATTTTTCGCAGCTGGGCTGAAGAACCTGCCAAGAAGATGCAGCACGGTGGATGGGAGGAGAAACAGGGATCAAGCAAGCTGCAGCAGATGGGAGAAATGCCATGGCTTCAGTGTATATAGGAGGTGGGGGAGAAAAATACTAGTGACAGGGTGGCGGAAGGAAGGAAGCAAGCTGAGGCACATGGGAAGAAATGCCACTGTTTAGGTAGTGGCTAGGGAAGAAACGTGACGGCTGCTTAGCTTGCTAACTCCTGCTCATGGCCAGGCAATTGAGCTCTGGGGGCCAGATTCAACTTGCAGGCCTTACGTTTGACACCCCTACTCTATCCATTCATTCAGTTTATTGGAGGTGTAATTAGCATTATTTTTCCATAATAATAGAACTGGTCTTAGAGCTGGCACTTTAAAAATAAATAGATATTATATATAAGCTTTGTTTCAGTCAGTAGGGATTTTGCCAGAGCTGTTGATTAGGGTAAAAAGATTGGCCAATAATGGGACATACCAGTCCATATTTACCTTAAGTATCTCACATGGAACACCACCCTATCCCTGGGCATAGTTGTATAATAAGATTTTAATTTCTTCTTTAATAACTGGTAGCCGGCTAGGAGCTTCCAGCATGATAGGAATGGAGTAATCTCTAGAGAAGTGTTTTGGATAATTAACAATTGCCTTGAAGTGTTCTTCCCAAATCCCAGCTGGTATATAGCAATGCAACATTCCCGCAGGGTGATTATCCATAATTGTTTGCCATAAAGTCCTACTACTATTACAGGAGAGTGATGCATTGATCAGCAGTGGCAAGAATTTGCTTTTTGCTTCCATTTTCCTTTTGAGAAATTAAAACTTTATACTCTTCCTATTTGGTAATAAATGGCAGGTGACCCTGTCATATTTGCTCTATAGTTAATGTTAGATATTTCTCAACTGATTATGAAATGTGTAGCACTCAGCATTAAACCACTGGTTGGAGGACCTTCTCTCATTTGGAATATCTATATTTGAACTGACTCCAAAGATGCAAGGTTAATATTAGTTTCACAATTTTCTGAACCAGCTGTATACAAATGTATATTTTCTCTATGGGTCAGAAGATCCAATTACTGTAAGAATAATCTGCCCCTGCCACCATGCAATTTGTTCCCGAGAGACCCCTGAATGATTAATATACAAATGTTTGGGTCTTCTGGTAGAAGACAGGTTTAGATTATTGTGTATATCCAGAGCCCAAAGTGTTAAACTGTCCCGTTTGTGGAGCGCTTTTGTCTCTGCGATTCAGGAGCTATAGAATCAACAGCGCATGTTCTACTATATTGTAACTTTTATAGGGACTTCTGTAATATGCATATTACGCCATATTTATTAAATTTTCCGGGCTGCTCCAATTTCTACATATGCACCTTTTATCAGATCATGATGACAGGATCTCTTATGCAGTTGCCAGGTTCTGTCTGATTGCCAGCAGAATTCGTAAGACCATGCTATGTAGCTGAACAAGCAAGTATCACTATCTACCAAGGATAGCTGTTATAAACTGAGTCGGTTTTTCTCTTCTTGCCTTCCTACAAATTATGGTGGTGTGTCCCGTCCCCCCCCCCCCCGCCACCATGCTTAAATGTTTATAGGAATTTTAAAAGACTTTTATGTTTTTTTCTTTTTTCTTTTTTAATTTGCTGGTCAGTGACTGAAATAAAAATTAGTATTACTAAGTGTTAAGCCTGAAAGGACAGAAATAACACATCAGCCTGTCCTAGCATTGAAATTGTCACCGACAATCAAATGGGCAGCAGGGAATAAGAAGATGTTATCACCAAATATTTTTTCAATATCTCTAAATTCTCTTTCACCTTATTCTTATTAGCAAGAGGGGCACGTAGATGTTAAATATTACTATCTCTTAAGGAAGTGAGACAGCCATGGTCAAAGGTTTTGAGAATGGAAATTCTTTAACTGAGATTTCTGATGAGGATGTAATTATTGTAGGATCAAGAACTTGCATGCAATGTTATTTGCTCTAAATATGTGCTTGAATTGGATTACTGAAACACATTTCACTACCAATACAGCTTAGTTAATAGTACTGTTGAGAAAGCCTTCCCCTGCCCCACCCCTTTTTCAGAAAATTAACTTTCTACAGAAAGCAATGGAAGCAGCACATCAATAGTCCCTTGGTGCCAGGAGAAAATTGTCCTCTTCTTGGATCAAACAGCAATGTTATGCAAAGACTGAACCGGTGCAAAAGCTGCTTAGCAAAAGGTGAAGTACTTCCACTGAATCCTGTGCAATAAATAATAATAAAACTAGAGTTGCTAACACGGCAAAAGGATCTTTAGGATTAAAGAGTATTTGATGCTGGAGAGCTTTTTAACTGTCAAGGCACCCCAGAATGCAAGTATATTCAAGACCCAAGTCATTTATGCATATTTGACACAACAGAGCCTTTCCCTCTGCTGTTCCTCTGAATAAGCACCACCACACCCACATTCTGTATCATTTGTTCTCCTTGAAACTTAAAGTTTTCCACCTTTGGGGGCTTTGTGAAGAGCAAATGCCTATCAAAGTCTCTCCTCTCAAAATCTTAGTCACATGTTCTCTGGTTCAGAACTTTGCTGAATTCCTGTTGTGGGAGCTTGGCAGCCAAAGCTGCCTTCTACTGCCCCAGTGCCTACCTGACTTAAGGACCTGCTGTGTACTCAAAACCTTGTCCCATTCTGAATCACTGGGTTGCTGAGCCCCAAGTTGGAACACTGAATTGTGGGGTCCAGAATTGCTACTGACCTGAAATTACTAGCCTTGAGCATTCCTTGCACGTACCTGTTACAGTGAAACCTGTACTGGGCTTTTCTGGACGTCCTTGGCAGCCAGAGTCCTTGGGTCACTTGCTGTGTGGGCTTGCCCTTTACTTGACTCCCTGAGAGTCCCTACACACTCCTGAGTGGAATCCTAGAGCCTTTGAGGCTGGGCCATTCCCTACATAGGCTTGCCACAGACTAACCCTTACACCAGGGCTGCTCAACTTCAGCCCTCATGCAGATGTTGGCCTACAACTCCCATAATCCCTGGCTATTGTACGAGATTTGGGGGGTGGGGAGATTGGCTTGTCTACCTCACCTACAGCAGAAGTAAACTGCTGTGTAAATAAGAAGTAACCAATACACAGTGCAGAAGTAAGGAGAATGCTGCTAATTAATATTGTCTGGAGACCTGGAGTTAAAGTTCTAAGTACAGTCGTTTATTTAGGAAATACATCAGAGAGATATGAAAGGTCTACATGCCTAGTTCCTTGTTACATCAGAAAGGGAGAAAGGAAGAAAAGTCTGTCTAACAGGTGAGAGAATGAAACCTGAGACTAACAAAGGGGGAATAGAGTTGAGAAAGCATAGTCAGAGAGGGGATTTCCTTGCTCATTAGCTCTACCCCTAATGTTCAGTAGGGTGTTGCTGGTGCTAAGAGTCGATGCCATCAGGATCTGCATCTCCAACACACTTGACTGCTGGGAACTGCAGTTCTCCCCCTTTGCTAGTTGTAAGTACACAATGTGCCACAGATCTTGAAACTGGTGCAACTCCAACATCTCTCTGTCCTATGGGAACACCTTTGTGCGGGACCCTAAATCTTTCCCTGTTGGAAAGTTGCACACAAAACAGGAGATATGGATAGGTATTAAACTGTTCTTAATTCTTTCTTTTTCTTTCTCCTCCCTCTGTCTCTTTTCCCATACCTGCCAGCTGGTTATTGAGTCCTGACGCTCCTTTCGTCCTTATCTAGCACCTGGGAGCGGGCTGCACTCCCTTAGCAACTGCAATGGTATCAAGATTGCCAAATATTGGCAGTATTGGTGATTGAGAGGGTGGTGGCCAACCAGCTCCAGGCGATTTTGGAGGAAACTGATTATCTAGACCCATTTCAGACTGGCTTTAGAGCTGACTATGAGGTTGCGATAGCCTTGGTCAGCCTGATGAATGACCTACCAGGGAATCATCAGAGTGAGTGTGACTTTGTTGGTTCCTTTGGATCTCTCAGCGGTGTTTGATACCATCAACCATGGTATCCTTCTGGATCATCAGGGGGAATTGAGGATAGGGGGCATTGCTTTGCAGTGGTCCCGCTCCTATCTCTCAGGCAGATTCCAGATGGTGGAGCTTGGTGACAGTTGCTTCTCAAAATGGGAACTGTTATATGTAGTCCCTCAGGGCTCCATTCTGTCACCAATGCTTTTTAACATCTACATGAAACTGCTGGGTGAGGTTATCAGGAGATTTGGTGCAGGGTGTTATCAGTATGCTGATGACACCCAAATCTATTTCTCCTTTTCATCGGTATCATCAGGAAATGGCATTCATTCCTTAAATGCCTGCCTACAGCCAGTAATGGGGTGGATGAGGGATAACAAATTGAAGCTGAATCCAAGCAAGACAGAGGTGCTTGTTGTAGGGGTTCAGAATCTGACAGATGAGTTAGATTTTCCTGTGTTGGGTGGGGTTGCACTCCCCCAAAAGGAGCAGGTGCAGAGCTTGGGAGTACTCCTGGACCCAGGCTTCACCCTGCTATCTCAGGTGTAGGATGTGGCCAGGAGTGCTTTCTATCAGCTTTGACTGATTCAACAGCTGCGTCCATTACTTGAAGAGGAGGACCTCAGAACAGTAGTGCATCAGCTGGTAACCTCCCGGCTTGACTATTGCAATGTGCTCTACATGGGGCTGCCTTTGTACGTAGTTTGGAAACTTCAGTTAGTTCAAAATGTGGCAGCCAGATTGGTCCCTGGGGCAACCCAGAGAGACCATATTATGCATGTTTTGAAACAGTAGTACTGAGTGCAGATATGTTTCTGGGCAAAATACAAAGTGCTGGTTATTACCTTTTAAAGTCCAGGTTACCGTAGAGAGCGTCTTCTTCTGCATGATCCACACTGCATGTTAAGGTCATCTGAGGAGGTCCTTCTCCAGTTACCACCAGTTCTTCTGCTGGCGACTCAGAGGCGGACCTTCTCTGTAGCTGCTTCTGGTCTATGGAATGCACTCCCTGCAGAAATCCATAATTTGAATTCATTATTGACTTTCAGGAGAGCCCTCAAAATCTACATGTTTGGCCTAGCCTTCCAGGGTTTTTAATCTGTTGTAAATGTTTTTAACTTGCTGTTAGCTGGTTTTCCAGGGTTTCTAAACTGTTTTGAATGTTTTAATTGTTATATGGTGTTTTGGTATGTGAGCAAGTGTGGTAACAGTGTACTGGTAAAGTATTCATCATGGTGAAAGTATACTACCATATTTTCTGGTAGAACGGCTACGGCGCATACGTTGTTAAACATTATTTTATTGCACCTGCGGCCTTTATGCCGATGCAGTGTTCATGCTAGAATTAATGGCCCAGGGAAGGAGGTGTGGCAGCAGCACCGGAATTAATGGCCCAGGGAAGGAGGTGTGGCAGCAGCACCGGAATTAATGGCCCAGGGAAGGAGGTGTGGCAGCAGCACCGGAGGACCCTCCGACCAACAATAGGCTCCATGTGGTCGAGAGGGCCTGGAAGGAACGGAGGCAGTGGAGGAGGAGCGGCGGCAGCTCAGTTGGGCCTTCCTGGCCATGGTTTTGCATGCCCCCCCTTCCATTTCCTGTGGAGAGCTATTGTGCTCCTCGTGGGGGCATTTTGGCCCTTTGCCCTCCCCCTCCCAAAGGTGTTTGTTCAGGCAGGGATGGCTAGGTTGGGCCCGCAACAAAGCCATAGCCATATTTAGCAGCCAGTACAGGCACCGTAGCGGGAGGCACCTTTAAGTGGGAATTAGAAGGTGCTTACCTCCCTGTATAGCTGGCCCTGAAAGCTCTTCTCAATAGTGGCGGAGGATCGGCTCTGCCACTCCGCTGCAGCCACTCTTCCAAGCAGTACTTGCCCCAGCTAAGTGGCAGAGCCGATCAGCTTTCAGGGGCAGCGATACAGGGAGGCAAGAACCTTCTCATTTCCAATTAAAGGTGCCTCCCACTGCCCTCATGGTGCCCAGTCCAGCCACTAAATATGGCCATAGCCTCGCCGCGGGCCCAACCTGGTCACCCCTGCCCAAGCAAACAGCTTCGGGGGGTTTAAGAGCAAGGGGCTGAAATGCCCCCATGTGTAGCGCAAATAGTATCAAAGGGAAAGGGAAAGGGGGTTGTACTTGGTGCTTTAACTGCGGCCTTTACGCCAATGCGGTGTTTCTGATGTGATTTTTAAAAATTTCAGCCGTTTTTCAATGGTACGGCTTTTATGCTGATGTGGCCTTTCTACCAGAAAATACGGTAATATGTTGGTTTTGTATTTGCCAAATTATCTCTCACTTAACTATAAAGTGTCCAGATTGCCTATTAGCATGCTAGATGTGTGTTGTTTTCTGTTTTCCTTCAATAAAACTTTGCTTAAACGTAAGCTAATATAATTCTAAGCTATTGGTATTCTTTAGGTAGGTGGATTGGGAAACCTCTGTGTTAAATAAGAGGAGAGTGCAGATATATGTCATGCCAACATGAAGTATTCCTGGTGACAAGGCATTCTCACATGGATATAAATAAGTGGTTGGTGGTAGCAGTGTCTTTGACTTCAGTCCCATTGTGAGAGCTGCTTCTGTTATTCCTGTACCTGCTGTTCACCTCAGGACTGGTTCTGATAATGTGCTGACTCAACTGGATCAACATCCGGTCCCGTACTAAGCACCATACCCCTTGGAGGAAAAGCTCACAACATTTCAAACTGATTGGACAGATACAGAAGACTAATTTTCTCATCTACGTTGACTCCTGTATTGAAGCTAGCTCAGCCATATGTATTGGATTTAGTTTGGGGACGGTAGTAATGTGACTTGGTATACATACAAACCTATGTTGGTCTGAGGCTGAAAGCACAGACAAGCTTTCAGCCTCACATAGAGGCTTTTAATTGCCCCCCCCCCAAAAAAATAACTTCCCTGTTAGTATTGGGGGAAATTAGTTTAAAAATTAATTTTGTTTTTAATTTCAGATTATAGGTTGCCAGGTTCGGAGAGAGCCAGCAGAGGCAACTGAGCGATACACTCGTTGGATCAATAATCTAACAAATGAGCAGCTAACAACTCAGGTATTTGGTTATATATGATGTTCCTCTTAAAAGTGCCAGAGGCCTGATTCCTATCAACCTATGCTGTTTTGTGCTAATTAAACATTTGTCTTGAGCTCCTGGAAAATGAAAGCATGGTCCATATAAAACTGCTGGACAACGGGACATGGTACAAATGTATTTTAATAAGTTGACTAGAATAACATTTGCAGGGAGAAATAAAGTGTAGAACTTTGAATTAAAGTTGCTGTCAATTGACAGTGATTTTGAGTGCATTTTATGCTATTAGACATGAATAGCTTTGTGCTACAGTTCATTGTCCAGAATAATACGTCAGTATGGCTTCTTCCAAAGCACTGCAGATGAAAAACATGATCTTCTGAACCTGATTACATAGAACAGTTAAACTATTGTTATTAATCATACTTGGGGGGCGGGGAGGAGCCAGATCCAGATCAAATATGAACAAACAGTTCAGATAAGAACTAATCCACCTGCTTTCTGTGTGGTTGCCATCATGGATCAGGGTGTATGACATCATTACAACCATGCTGTTCAGGTGTCCCTATGTGGCAAATCTGTACCGAATTTGGTGCAAAATTTGTGAAATGGTTAGGGGAAGTTACACACATGGATAGCAAGGCAATCTCAAGAGTATTTTCCATGCGGAAGGTAGGCTTGTAAGGTTTAAATTGTTTAAACTTTGGCTTCAGAGATCAAATCTCCCCTGAACTGTGAAGCTCACAGAGTGACCCTTGATCAAGCAGATTAAAAACACACCACCACCACCAATCTGATTTTTTAAAAATCATGTACACACACCACCACCAATCTGAATCCAATTTTTACTATGTTAGATTCATTTCTGGTTACATTGATTATTCTAAAAAAGCACACACCAGACTGCTTAAAATCTATTCTTATGTATTTATTTACTTACTAAAACTTATCTCATAACCTTGTCTCATAAATGCAAAACTTTATGATCATTTGGTGTAGTCAACAGTCACTTTGTTTTTGTTGGATAATTCTATTGTAAATATTCCAAAATAAAAATTAAGTTCTCTCTCTCTCTCTCTCTCTCTCTCTCTCTCTCTCTCTCTCTCTCTCAGCCAGCTTGCTAAATGTCTTAATGTGGTTTTCACAAGAGCACTGAAAAGAAACACATTTTTGCAAAATCAGGCCCACCTAGTCCAGAATCCTGTTTCACACAGTGGCCCACCAGATAACTGTGAGAAGGCCACAGACAAGAGCTGAGGGCATGTTGCATCTCTCCTGCTGTTGCTCCCCTGCAATAGGTATTTAGAAATATCTTGTCTTTGAGGCTGGAGGTGGCCCATAGCCAACCAGACTAGTAGCCATTCATAGACCAGACCTTCGTGAATCTGACCAAGCCCCTTTTAAAAACCATCCAAGCTAGTGGCCATCACCACATCCTGTGGCAGAGAATGCCATAGATTATGTGCTGTGTGGAAAAAGTTTCTTTTGGTGGTGGTCCTAAATTTCATGGCCTTCAATTTCATGGGATGACCCCTGGTTCTAGTGTTGTGACAGAAAAATGTATCTGTCAACTCTCTCTACTCCATGCATAATTTTATATACTTCTGTCATCTCCCCATTGTTGCCTCTTTTCCCCAAACTTAAAACTCTTGGGTCATAAGAAAGGTGCTCCAGACCCCTGATCATCTTGGTTGCTCTCTTCTGCACCTTTTCCAGTTCTGCAGTGTACTTCTCAAAATATGGTGACCAGAACTGTACACAGAACTCCAAATGTGGCCACACCATAGATTTGTGTGAGGGCATTATAATACCATGTTTATTTTCAATCCCCTTCCTAATGATCCCTAGCATGGAATTTTTTTCACACTGCCGCGCACTGTCAACACTTTCAACGAGCTGTCCACCAAAACCCCAAGATTTCTTTCCTGGTCAGTCACCAGCAGCTCAGACCCCCATCGGTGTATATGTAAAGTTGGGGTTTTTTTGTCCCAATATGCATCACGTTACACTTGTTTACATTGAACCGCATTGGCATTTTGTCACTCCCTCCCCCAGTTTGCAGAGATCTTTTGGGAGCTCTTCACAATCTGTTGTGTATTTCACTATTCTAAATAGTTTGGTGTCATCTGCAAATCTGGCCACTTTGCTACTTACTCCAACTTCTAGATCATTTTATGAATAAGTTAGAGAACTGGTCCCAGTACAGATTAGGAATGTACACTAAATACTTCGGGCACATCCCAAGGTGCGGGGAGGGGTTCCCTTAAGAGGAGACAGGCAGGCCCTACCTACCACTCCTGCGAGCCTCCACCACCCCACCGCGGCAGTGTACTCTGTAAAGGTCCACTGTGAAAGCAGCTGCTAACTGGCCTGTAGTTTCCCAGATCCCCCTGGATCCCTTTTTGAAAATTGCAGTTACATTAGCTACTTTCCAGTCCTCTGGTATAGAGCCTGATTGTAGGGACAAATAACATATTTTTGCTAGGAGAGCAGTAATTTCACATTTGATTTCATTCAGAACTCTTGAGTGGGTGCATTCTTGCCCGGTGATTTGTTAATTTTTAGTTTTTCATGACAGTTTAGAACATCCTCTCTTGGCACTTCAAATTGGCCCAGTTCTTCAGCTTCCAAGCCTGAGAAACTCTAACCTCCTCCTACCGGCAACACCGTCTCATCCATGCATTGATACCCCTCAACTACCTGTCTGGCTGGGGGCTCCCAATCCCCGAAGGAGTATCTTCTGTGCGAGAGGATATGGGTGCGTCACCCAAGGAAGGGATCCTTTCTAAGGAAGCATTCCCCTCTTTCTCAGACTGATGTCTTCCTTTCCTGAATCCTTCATTCTCCATGACAGCAGAAGAGCTGTCAGCCTGTGAGTGGGATGCCTCCATCACATTCCCAAGGGTCTTATCCATACATCTCTCTGCCTCCCTGAGCTTCTCCGGGTCAGTCACATTGGCTTCGAGGGAATGAACTTCTTCCCTGAGAGCCAGGAACTCCTTGCACCAAGCGCACACCCACGACGTCTGCCCTCAAGCAGGTAGTTCTACATGCAACACTCCATGCAATACACCGGGAAGCACCCCCTCTCCTACTGACTTTTTACCTTCATAACTAGTTATATTGGCTGGGAAAGTATCGTATGTTTGGTGTAAGTGGTGATTGAGTAATACTGGCATTTCTTGAGCAAGGCCCCTGTGGTCCTTTGACTAGATTTGGGTACAAGTCAAATCGTACCTGATTCAATTTTAATCAATTCAAGATTCGGATTCCTCTTATTGGTTCCCCCAAATTCCCAGCTTTCATTAAAAAAAAAGGGGGGGGGGGAGAGCTAAGCTCTAGCCCTTGTAGAAGTCGAGTTATGGAGCAAAATGTATGGTCACTGTTTTTCAAGTGTTTGGATTCTTTGGTGTATAATAACTTTCCCTCAATGAATCCCTATGAAGATTCATTACACACCTTCATTTCTTTTATTCATTTTGACTGTCTTTTCAACAGTGTCAACTGCCATGTGCCCACTATACCCCACTCCCACCCGCAAGGCAGTGGGGTACTACTCAGTTTATGTTCTAGGATTTTTTTCAAGTATTTAGCCTCTTAGTAACCTTTCCTCATAATGAATCCCTATGAGGATTCATTACAAACCAAAGAGTCTAAACACCTCAAAAATTCCTAAAATATAAACTGAGTACCCAGTGGCTTGTGGGTTGCAGGGTAGTTGGAACATGGGATGCCACTAATTCCCCACCCCCACCTGCAAAGCAGTAGGGTCAAAATGAACAGAAGAAATGAAGGTGTGTAATGAAGACACCAAAGAATCTAAACACTTTAAAAATACCTAAAAAATAAACTGAGTACCCCAGTGTGTGGGGGAGTGGGTGGGTGTGTAGCTGACACATGGCAGTTGACAGTTGGCATTGTCCAGTGACAATCAAAATGAACAGAAGAAATGAAGGTATGCAATGAATCCTCATAGGGATTCATTATGAGGAAAAGTTATTACACACCAAAGAATCCAAACACTTGAAAAATAATGACTGCACATTTTGCTCTATAACTCCACTTCTACAAGGGCTAGCGCTTAGGGTTTTTTTTGTTTTGTTATTTTTTAGTTAAAGCTGGGGATCCATTTTAGGGTTAGAATATGGCAACTTTGAATCTCCATTGTTTCCTATGGTGGAAATGTTCAAAATCAGTAAAAGCTAAAACAACAACAACAACAAACAACCCAAGTGTCCCACTGCCTTGCAATTTGGGTGGTGGGTGACATCCATGGGAACCTACCCCCTCCCCAATTTGGTGTGCCTAGGACCTTGTTAAGTGGTCTGAATCAGTCCAAATCTAAATAGAATCAAAGCAAATACAAATTGAATCTGGGGTGATTTGGAGGGGGAAGATTTGGATACAAAACAAATCAGGGTGATTTGTTTTGGGCACAAATAGAATAAAAAAAAATCAATTTGTGTACATCCCTAGTCATGGTACTCTAGGGTCTGTAGTGTGCACTGTACTGCCTGTTGTACTTGGGGGAAAGATGGCACTCTGATCAGGAAGTTGACAAAGTACAGGAGTATGTGGATTCTGCCCATCCTGAGGTGTGCTACTAGGGCAACCATCACCTTGGTGAAGACTATTGGGGCCAAGTGGCCTCACAGGGACTCCATGTGGAATTTGCATTTTCAAATGAAGTTTTGAGGCATTTGAGATCTAGAACTGCCCTCCCAAGACTTGTCCTTCTTTGGCACTAAAAATAATATAAACGCCACACCATAATTTAGTCAATGGCACAGGTTTGATGGCTTTGATCTGAACCAGATGAAGGATTACTTGTTTTATTCTCAGATGTTTGGTCAGATTTTTTGACTTTGAGGATACATTTATGTGACCAGGGACGGAGGTGAGGAGAGAAAATCCAGTGTGTATCCGTGGGTGGTAGTGGAAAGCACCCAGCAGTCCTGTGTCATGGCTTTACACTGATGGTAGAAGTGGAGAAGCCGCCCCAGACCAGAAGGCAGTCATTGTTTTGTGGGTGGTAGTCATTGTTTGGGTGGCAGAAGTGTGGGGGAGATAGATTAGAGCGTCACCTGAAGGTGCCTCCTCCTAGTTGCGCCAGGTGGGCCTGTGGTTAGAGGTGAGGTTGTCTCTGGACCTAGTTGGTGGTGGTCTCGAGAAGTCCCTGGAGGAATGAAAGGACTGATTATTGAACCTAAATGTTCTGCGAAAGTCTCTGCAAGCTGAAAGTAGTGGTTTTTAAAAAAACTTGGTTTCAACAAAGATAGGGTCTAGAGCCTCCCCGAATAAACGAGCCCCTGTAAAAGGAGTGGCAGACAGATTAAGTCTAGATCTGGAATCAACATTCCAGTGCTTCAGCCATAGAGTGACATATTGCGACCCCAGATGCCATAGCTCTGGCTGCCTGTTGAACACAGTCCAGGCTAGAGACGGCCATAAAGGCAGAGGCCTTAACCAGTTCTTTGAGCCCTTGGCACAACTTAGGGTTATCTGGAGGGACCAAGGCTGCTAATTCCTTGATCTAGAACATAGAGGCCCTAGTGAAGATTGAGTTAGTGAAGGCAGCTTTGATGACATTGGCAGTGGCAGAATGAATTTTATGTAGGAGAATGTCGCATTTGCAGTTCTCAAGGGACTTGCTGTTCATTCACCTCTTTAGTCACCACTGAGGCAGAAACGAGTTGAGCTACTAGCACTGGTGGGTCCACAGATAGAATTGTGAGGAGAGAGGTGACATCCTGGGTCAAGTTGTAGTGGTTTGGGGGGAAAGCCCCGATGGGCTTAGTGGAGGTGGGTACTGCCCATTCTGCCATCATAACTTCACGAAAGAGAGTTGGGAAGGGAATCATGGAAGTGTGAGTAGAGCTAGGTGGAAAGACACTTTGGTGCAAGGGGGGAGTGATAGTAGGCATTTCAATAGGTGCCACAGCATCAATGGCACACTTGTGGGGAGGCGCACCCTCCAAGGAAGACGATGATGGTGATCTGTACCTCCTCTTTTTTTCTTGTGCCCTTAGGGTGAGGCTGGAAATGGCCCCTCTCATTTTCAGGGATGGCTCATCTTGAGGGGCTAGAAGCCAGAGTGGATGAAAGAGAGGTTCTCACATTGGGCCTAGGCTGAGCAGGGGGAAGAGAAGGCAGAGTGGGAGGAGGTGGAGGGGTGTGGAGAGACTGGCCTGATTAGGAGAGCCTGAATCAGGGAGGTGAATTGCCTCACAATAAAATCCCCCAATAAAATGACACTCAGAGACATTAGGGGGGAAACAAGTCCTTGGAAGGCAAGGGAACCTTACTTACGCCCCCCTTGGCCGGTGTGCTGGGTACCGGCAGGAGTGTCGGGCGCTCGGTTTGTTCCAGACCCGATAGCTGAGGTTGAGGGAGCGGCCGGTCCTCCAATAGTGGCAGCTGCCCCAGGAGAGTCGGTGCATATGGCAGTGGCAGCAGCGAGACAGCAGGAAGAGCCAGCACACACGGCGGTGGCAACAGCTGGTCAGCAGCGAGGGCTGGTGCGTTTGCCGGCGGCAACCACGGGTCAGTGGAGAGATAGTATTGACACGTGGTTGTTGAAGTAGCACCTCTTTGCTGACCAGGAGCTTTAGAGGAGGCTCAGGAGGTCTTGTGGGAGAGAGCAGAGCTAGAGGTTGGGCTCCCTCAAGCCCTTCTAAGGGCAGGGCAGGAGGCTGAGAAGCTCTGGAGTCGGGCAGCAGTGCGGTGGCCCCTCCTTGATAGTCGACAAGCGGCATGGAGGGTGTGCCTCACAGACTGCCTACAGCAGCAGTCTTTCACTTAGTCAAACCTTAGAAGAAGCCGAGGGATTTTCACATTTTTGGCTGGACCTGCCTGCCCATTTGGGCTCCTCCAAATGCTTGGATTTCTTATGTGCCTTTTTGCAGCCTTTTTGGATGCCTCCACAGCATCGTGGGCAACCGAGTGGTTGTGTGCATCGCACTCCCGGAAAGGCAAGGCAGAGCAGGAAGGCCTTTCCTTGAACGGCTCCTTTTCTCGGGGCCTCCCTCTGGTCTCTTGAGTGTGTGCCCTCGGAAAGAGAGCCCTAAAATGGGCTGCAGCATAAGAATGCTGCATAATGGGCAGCAATGTAAAATGCAAGTAAAGGCGAGCCAATTAGCCAAATGTTAAATTAAAAAGACAAATTTGGAAATTTTGGAGAAAAAGCTATTTCTGGAACAATGCTAAGCACTATGCTAAGAGTAGGAGGAAGAAGAGAAAGAACAAATTCAAAATCAAAGCTAGCCACACAAAAATGGAAAATTAAGGAAAGATTGCAGGAGAGCCCTTCAGAGCCCTGTGTATAGAAGCAAGACAGGGCAGGAACTGGAGTTTGCCGCCTTCCAGGGAGGAAGCTAGCCACACCTACAGTTCAAAAGGTCAGATCCTGTCTTTTGGAGCATGCTCAGTGCACAACCCATGCAATTGGAGGATGAGCTCCTCAGACTGTGGAAAAGAATAATCTTGTCTGCCAAATTTATTTTTCCATGTGATAATTGATTATATAAATAACTGTTTTATTAGTTAACTAGTGTAATGCACATTTTAAAGCATGAAAACCCAGTTCAAGTATGTTTGTTCTTAAGTGAGATGCATCTTATGTGATTGAAACTGGGCAGATTTGACTGTTTCATCAGGCAGGCAGGCAGCCAGCCATCATTGGACTAAAAGAGACTTTGGCAAGAAGAAACACAGTTGCGGAAGAAACCTGTCCTGTTTTCATGATGAGGGATCTAATGGCTTATTACTGGCAGATCATTCCAGCATGTCTTAAGCAGCACATATTTTGTGCTTAGGTTTTGTGCTGGTATAGCAGGAAGACATTTTTTAAAATCTCTTATTGGACTTAAGTTGCTCAGGAGAAGAATGTATCCTTTTTGGTTTCATATTGTATAAACTCAGTTTCATTTCCTCCCTGCTCTAATCTTGCTGGCATATGTGCAAACTGCAGGATGATAAATATAATTCAGGGAAAAATCCCATGACACTTCTTCAAAATATGTAAATATATTTTAAAAGGTGCAGATACAGCTGATTTTTCTGAACAAATTTTGAAACAAAATATTGTGTATATCTCCTTCTCCTTCCTGCTGCTGCCTCTCCTCTCCCTGCACACAGGAAGCATGCATTTGCAAGCAGCACGTGTGTGGTGGAACAGGAGGAGGGAAAGAGGAGGCATTGTGCAGGGGAAGAGGGAAAATTGGATGAGCCTAACATGGAGAGGAGAGGTGGCAGTGAGCAAGCAGGCAGAGGTAGATGGGCAGCAGGCATGGCCAGGGGGGAGGGAGGGGAGGGGGTCTGTCTTCAAGGGACAACCTTCAACACTGGTAGTTCTGCTGCTGGACACAAATGAAGGCTCCAAAAGGTTGCTTTGGAATGGAAGCAAATGCTTGAATGAGACTGGTGTCAAATTGAGATAGAACAAAGATTTTTAAAGAATGACCTGCAGAATTTCCCTGTATTGCCGTCTTGGTGGGGCAGAAGAGGCTTATGTATATGGAACTTCTTAAAAATGTGTAGCTTGATGAAATAGCCAGAACTGTATCAACATACTCTTGGGATTAAGGGTGGGAAGTTCTCACCTAATTATATTTTTATTTATTGTTTCAGTACTAGATGAAAATGGATACCAGTTTGTACTAGGTAGATGGGAAGTCCAAGATTGCCATTAAAAGGATAGAAACCCTCTATGAAGCCCCGCAAAGCTAGCTAACTGTAGGGGAGGGAGCACCTTGCATGTAGCTGCTCTGCATGCAGTTGGTTTTATTGCTGTTGGGACACACATTCTAGAGGCTAAGGGTGAAGGCAGGATGTCTGCCCCAGTCTTCCCTGGCAGCTGCTGGTTACCTTAGGTTTCCATAAGGCTTTGGAACAATTAACTTTGGTATACAAATACAACGAATATTTGCCGTTTTGGGAACAAAAGTTCCCAAAGCAGTTTACATAAAAATAAATTTAAAAAAATGTTCCCTATCCCCAAAGGGCTCACAGTCTTTTTTTTCTTTTTCTTTTTTAAAGATAGATGCCAGTTCACAGTAATTATTGATTTAAACTTGACAACAACAATGTGAGGTAGGCAACTCACTGAGGATGTCGCTTTACAGATAGGGAATTGAGTCTAAATGCTGTTTCCCTGACCAAAGTCATAAAGAGAGTTCATGGCTGAAAAAAGATTTGATCTGTGGTTATATGAACAGCCCTGCTGGATCAGGCTGAAGGCTTACCTAGTCCAGCATCCTGTTTTACACAGTGGCTCACCAGATGCCTCTGAGAAGCCCACAAGCAAGAGGTGAGGGCACGCCTTCTCTCCTGCTGTTGGTCCCCTACAACTGGTATGTATGTATTCAGTCAGTCAGTCAGTCACATTTTTATACTGCCCAAAACGCGAGTTCTCTCTCTGGGACTGGAGGTGGCCTATAGCCACCAGACTAGTAGCCATTGATAGACTCCTTGAATTTGTCTAAGCCCTTTTAAAAGCCATCCATGCTGGTGGCCATCACCACATCCTGTGGCAGAGAATTCCATAGATTTATTATGCGCGGTATGAAAAAGTACTTCCTTTTTGTTGGTCCTAAATTTCCTGGCATTCAGTTTCATGGGGTGGCCCCTGGTTCTAGTGTTGAGAGAGGGAGAAAAATTTATTTCCGGAAAATTTATGTCCGCAAATTTATGCATGATTTTATTTTTGCGCTTTATGAATATACTTCATAAATTCAGCTGCTTTACTATTTTTAAAAAATGCTAAAATAAAATTGCAGATTTACTGTTTGGTGAGGAATGTATAAGTCCAAAGGAAATATTTGTTCGAATAGAGTCTCAAAATACTGCCTCCCCTTTGAAATGCACATAACTTATTAGCTCCTTTTGCAGAAAACCTCTTTATTAATTCTCAGTTAAAAAAATACTTAGGCAAAAATGTTATGGCCTTTAAGTACAATTTTGTAACAAAATTCACCTTAAATGGTGAATATTTTTGTCCTAGGATAGGTGTTTGACTCTTGTTAAGTATATTATTTGTTGTAAATTTACTTATCAAGCTTCAGTTATTCTTAAAAAAACAAAAAAGAGGCATTGCAGCTACAGCACATTTTGAGAAGTAGCATGATCGCAAGCAATGAGAGGTAGGGCAGGCACGAGTCTTGTGGTGAGCAAAATGTTACCCAGGCCCTAGCCCAAGCGGAAATGTGAGTGGTTGTAGGGCATCCGGTATGTGAAAGAGGAGGAAGTGGTCTGTATGAGGCTGATGAGGAGCTGTAGGGCCTCTGCCCTCTCCATGGATGAGTTGGCTTCTCTGATGTGGGTGAATTTAACCTTTTACATCAGATTTTGCAGAACGTCGTTCAGCGTGCATACTTTAAAGTAGCTTATCACAGTGAAATGATTAAGTCCAACAGCAAGAAAGGAAATGCCATGTATGAGTTGCTGCTGCCTTTAAAAAGGGCTAATTATTGAAAAAGAAGCTCTGCAAAAAGATATGGGATTTTGTTCTTTAAGGATTTTTGCCCCTTTAATGTTCCTTTCTACACCATGTTTAAATTTATAATGTGACCTGTTATCAGAAGGAAAATATATTTGTTAAATCCCTGTCAGGATCTGCAGCAGTGTTCCATCTAACAGGGATTCCCAGATGTTGTTGACTACAACTCCCATCATCCCCAAGCAGAAACCATTGCAGCTGGGGATTCTGGGAGTTGTAGTCAACAACAACCTGGAATCCCTGTTAGAGGGAACACTGATCTGCAGAACACTTGGGTACATAATGCTCTTCCTGCCAGTGTTAGTCTATTCCACTTAAAGAAATTTCACTGTTCCCTATAATATATTAAGTCCTTTGAGTCTTAAATAGCACAGTGTCACTTGAAGGGCTGCTCTCATGGGGAAGTTTTCTTTGTTCCTCAAGCAGGACTGCTATGGAATAGGGATGTGCTCGAAATGTGATTGGGCATCCGAATCACAGCACAGTCCCTTTAAAACCGAGGGCTTCCACAGCCCCTTTAACCTGGAGGACAGCAGGTCCATCCCTGCTCCTCCTCCGCTTGCCACTATTGCCATACACAAGGCACCCCCCCCCCCCGCAGCTATCCATGTGTGCCAGTGGCGCTCTCCCCTGAATGCCATGTGTGTGCCAGCATCGCACGGGGGCAGATGGCGGAGAGCACTGTGAATAAGGCAAGCGGAGGAGAAGCAGGGATGGACTTGCTCTTCTCTGTGTTAAAGGGGCTGTGGGAAGACATCGGTTTTAAAGGGATTGTGCTGTGATTTGGACACTGACGCATGTTTTGGCACATTCTTACTATGGAAGCCAAGGTTTATTGTATCAAGTTAAGAACGTAAGAACAGCCCTGCTGGATCAAGCCTAAGGACCATCTAGTCCAGCATCCTGTTTCACACAGTGGCCTACCAGATGCCAGTGGAAGCCTACAGGCAGGAGTTGAGGGCATGCCCTCTCTCCTGCTGTTACTGCCCTGCAACTGGTACTTAGAGGCATCCTGCCTCCGAGGCTGGAGGTGGCCTAGAGGCCTCCAAATAGCCATTGATAGACCTCTCCTCCATGAAGTTATCCAAACCCCTATTAAAGTCTTCCAGGTTGTTGGCTGTCACCACATCTTGTGGCAGAAAATTCCACAAGCTGATTATGCATTGTGTGAAAAAGTACTTCTGTTAGTTGGACCTAAATTTCTTGGCAACTGATTTCATGGGATGACCCCTGGTTCTAGTGCTATGTGTGTGAGAGAGAATTTTCTCTCTATCCACTTCCTCTACACCATGCATGATTTTATAGACCTCTATCATGTCTCCCTGCAGACATCTTTTTTTCTAAACTAAGGAGCCCCAAGTGTTGTAGCCTTGCCTCATAATAAAGGTGCTCTAGGCCCCTGATTATCTTGGTTGCCGTTGGTTGCCTTTTCCAGTTCAACAATGTATTTTTTTAGATGTGGTTACTAGAATTGTACGTAGTACTCCAGGTGTGGCTGCACCATAGTTTTGTATAAGGGCATTATAATAT
The DNA here is from genome assembly GCF_027244095.1 of Hemicordylus capensis. Taxonomy (NCBI): domain Eukaryota; kingdom Metazoa; phylum Chordata; class Lepidosauria; order Squamata; family Cordylidae; genus Hemicordylus; species Hemicordylus capensis. Next base: position 386,243,307 of record NC_069658.1, read on the forward strand.
TAGCATTTTTATTTTCAACTCCCTTCCTAACGATCCCCAGCATGGAATTGGCCTTTATCACAGCTGCCGCATATTGAGTCAACACTTTCAATGAGCTGTCCATCACGACCCCAAGATCCCTCTCCTGATCAGTCACCAACAGCTCAGATCCCACTTTATACTTGCCAACACTGAACCGCATTTGCCATTTTGTCACTCACTCACCCAGTTTGGACAGATCCTTTTGGAGCTCCTCACAATCTGTTTTGGATTTCACTACCCAAAAGAGTTTGGTATCATCTGCAAATTTGTCCACTTCACTGCTTATCCCAACTTCTAGAACATTTATGAAATTAAAAAGCACTCCTTTGAGTACAGATCCTTCGGTGACCCCACTTTTTACTTCCTTCCATTGTGAGAACTCTCTATTTATACCTACCCTCTGTTTCCTGTCTTTCAACTAGTTAGCAATCCACACATGTACTTGTCCCCTTATCCCATGACTGCTAAGTTTCCTCAGTAGTCTTTGATGAGGAACTTTGTCAAAAGCTTTTTGAAAGTCCAGGTATACTATATCAACTGGATCACCTTTATCCATACACTTTACCCTTGCTAACTGGGCAAAGTTTTTAACGTGGTGATTCTCTTTATTTAGCAGGGGCCCTATTCACCCCCAGCACAGTACTTCCAGTGACTGTTGTTGGTGTCTGTCTTATGTTTCATTTTAGATTTTGAGTCCTTTGGGGACAGGGAGCCATCTTATTTATTATTTCCTCTATGTAAACCGCTTTCGAAACTGTTGTTGAAAGGCGATACATAAATATTTGATGTTGGAGGAAGAGTGAGATAAAACTCAAATTGTCTTAACTCTTACAGCATAGAGGTTTGGGAATTTCTGCTTCTGACGCTTCTTTTAAATGTGTATGTGGAACATGGTTTTCTTGATTTAAGGCTTATTCCATCAAAGTTCCTGATGGACTGTCCCTTCTGGTTACAGAGGGTTCACCTTCTGAAATGGCCTAGTTGTTTTTGCACCCATCTCAATTTCCATTGGATACATTGCTAAAGTGTGATCTGCAGAATGCAAATATGGCAACTAAATCCACTTCCCTTGCATAGTTACATAGTTGAGTGGTGGAGTTCATATATACCTAATGGATATAAAAGCTTTTCTTAGTTTTTCAAGTTAAAGCATAAGTATATAGAATTTACTAAATCCACCAAATTTTTATTTAGCTTATATCCAGTGCTTTACTATGAAATCCCAGATAATAGGGTTTGCCTTAGCAAACAACAATCTCCTCCTATCTTGATAAATGGGAATGCTATCTTATGGAGCTGGAGCATGTAGGCATGCAGAAAGGCCTTCTTGCTAGCTGTTTGCTAACCCTGGACAATCTATCCTCTTGGGAGCCCTAGCATCTTCTAGAGGTGATGGGGAGAGGAGAGCTGGTCTTGTGGTAGCAAACATGACTTGTCCCTTTAGCTAAGCTGGGTCTGCCCTGGTTGCATATGAAAGGGAGACTAGATGTGTGAGCACTGTAAGATATTCCCCTCAGGGGATGAAGCTGCTCTGGGAAGACCATCTAGATCCCAAGTTCCCTTCGTGGCTTCTCCAAGATAGGGCTTAGAGAGATTCCTGCCTGCAACCTTGGAGAAGCCACTGCCAGTCTGTATAGACAATACTGAGCTAGATAGACCAATGGTCTGACTCAGTATATGGCAGCTTCCTATGTGATGCAAAACCTTCCTATTTGGGCAAACATTTGATGCCCAAAGAGAAGTAGATGTTCTAACTGCAGTATTTTTATCCATATATTAAAAGAGATATTTTACTTTTTATGTCACATATGTAATATTTTATAACAAAGCTTTGCTACTCTATGTCTATAAAGGTCTGCCTCGAGCCCTTATGGGAAAAGCCTATCATTTATAAATTAAATGGGGGGGAACCCCACACACTTTCTCTATGTGTGTGTTTTTTAAAAATCCCCTTTAAGTTCATGTTTTAAAGTCTTCTCTTGAGTGGTGAAAGAGGTAAGAAACATGGTGGTGATCATGTTAAAACCACAAAACAACTTTTGCATCGCTCAAATAATTTTCAGTGTGTTGTTATTGGAGCAGAGGCTTCTCTATAACAGTTTGGTCTCTGTTCTCATATTATACATATTACCTTGTGTCAAGTTTTGTTTCACAGTGGTGGAATTTTCCAGATACTTCTTTAGCCTTGACTTTGGTTCTGGCTCAGATGCAAATGAAGTTGCTCGCTTTCATCCACTGCTTGCTTTTTAGAATTTAGTTTTGCTCCCTTGCAGCAGTGTCATTGTCTCACCACAAGATAGCCACAAATTCACCACAAATGCAGCTCACAGTACTGAAAGCAAAGGGTATGTTTTATTAGAGTTGGATTGTGCTATTTCCTGTCATGTTAGGTCCAAGAGACTTAAATTTGTTTTAGCTTACTACTTTAGATCATGATATTATTATTCTGGCAGGTCTATGGGCCAATATTGACATAGTGCCTTGCATCTACAGAAGGTTTCAAAGTGTGCCCAAGAATGGATATAGGTGAAAAACCAATGTAGATGTGTTGAGAGATTGGGAATGCCTTATGGTGCTCTTCTTCTCCCTTTTCTTCTCTCCCTCTTGAAATTCCCCTTTCTCTTTTCAGAATCTATGGTGGTATACGGCATTACGTTTGTATCAAGAAATGCTAACTGTGCTAACTTTAAACCAGAGATTGAAGTTGGTGTCAAATTCTGATTTAAAGTTAGCTGTGGTTCAAACTAACCTCAGTGAAGATACAATAGTACACCACAGCAAACACTGAAAAGGTGCATGAGCCGGAAGGATGTTTCTGAGACAAGACAACACTATATCTACATGTGACTGAAGGCATTGTGTTCAAATTTATCATTTCTGCAAGGGGTTTAGGGATGATTCTGTGAGCTGTCTGGAATCTTGTTAATGACTTATACGAGGAATCTTCTTGAATAAATGATGTGGATGATACTTTCTGATTAAATGTCTTTGAGAATGAGTCTGGGGCAGTTTCCCCAGAGTCATTCTTGGGGCTCAGGGAATCACATCAGGACTGATTCTTGGTCTATCTGTGATGGAATTCAGATTTTTACAACTTTTAAGCATGTAGTTAGCTGCTTATTTTACATTTTTCCCTCACTGAAATATGCTTGTGGTAAAGCAGTCCCTTGAGCACTCCATCACAGCCATAAACTGTGATTCAGCTGCCCCTGTGAAGAACCCTAATATATATTACCTCCCTACTTCATATGGGAGTATTTTTGAAAGATCATTTCACCATGTGACAATATAGAGATGTTTGAATGCAATACTAAACAATTTAAGCAATCATTAGATGCAACTTTCCCAGAGACTCATAAGGCTTCTATAATAATGTCTGTAAACACCTCTGTCCTCTTATTCCTTCTGGATCGCTGTAGTGGCAGGAGAGATACTGTCAGAAAGCTTAGAGGAATGGGAAGGTAACCAGCTGGGTTTGGCAAGCTCATCACCCTTCACATGGAAAACAATTCTGCAGCCACAACATCCACCTAGGAACAACAGTAGTACAGGAAACGTTATCTCAATGCACAGCTTAAGCGTGTTGCAAAATCCACAGCCAGAAATCCTATCCTCTCCCATTGCCTCCCCTATATTTTAATGCTCAAAAACTCCAAACTGAAAAACTGAGCCATGATCTTACATTTCAAATACTTCCATCATTTGATGGACATTTCACTAGTTTAGAAATAGTGCATTGTCATGCTTCTTTGGCCACGTGATTTTAAAAGCAGGCAGCAATGCTGCTGTTTCAGCCCTTCCTATTAATTTTGTGATATTTTACCCATGAATAAAACAGGGCCCTTATTGAAGTCTGTCTTGGATTACATGTGCAGTGCAACAAAAAAAAAAGTTTGGTTTGGAGCGGGTAGGAGAGAGCTTTTTGACATAAAATTATTCATATATCTGCCCAGCAGATGTTGGCAATTGCAAAAGGGAACAGAGGCCATTCTGTGGTCAGCCAGCATGCTTCGTTTCACGTGGGCAGATCAAGGCTCAAGGCAGCAACTATTTCCTCTTAGCACGCTGGGTGACAGTGTGAGCAGTCTGTGTGGGCAATAGCCCAGTTAACTCATACAAAGTCCTTTTGTAATTGTCTGGTGTTTTTTTAATAGGTAAGAAGGTGCTAGGCTTCAAGTTCTGCTGTCTGCAGTTGAATTAAAAACTTTGACTTGAGCATAAATAATTTCTGCATTTGAAGACTGTTGATTCTGTTTTTAACATAGGGTTGTTCTTTTCCCATATGAGTGTATTAGTTGGCTCTATGAGACTGATGTTGCCTGTTTTGTATAGAAGCAGAGTTTAATAAACTAATAGTCCAATCTTGGGCATATTTATTCAGAAGCAAATCCACTGTGTTCAGTGAGATGCATGAGTAAATTTGTGTAGGACTGGGCTGTAAAAGTGCCTTTAAACAGTTACTGATACTGTTTAAAGTAGGTGAAGATTGGGTGGATTGTAACTTTGGAGTGAACTAGTATTTGCTTGCCTGAAGAACTGGGGAGCAAAAATCATAGTGCAATGTTAAGTCTCTGCTCTTGTTTTAACCTAACTTTTTAATGTCTCTAGAATGTCTAGGGACTCATTTGTGTAACACAGTGTTTACTTTTATAATAGATGTTTGTCTGGGACTGTGCACGAATGCAAAGCCAATTTAAACATGCTGAAAAAACATTGTACAGTATTTCTTGGATTGTACCATGTCAGATGGTAGTTGGAGATGTTTGATTCAGATGTTTGAATGTTCCTACACACATCATTTAAGATGTTTGAATGTTCCTACACACAGAGGCACTCCGAAGACCAGGGCCTCCAAAGCCCCTGGGGGTCCCCAAATCCTCTTTAGTCTGTCCCTGGTGGTGTGGTCGCCCGGTGGAGCATGGTTATGCTTAATTTGCAGGGTAGTGTGGGGCCTCCAAAGACCTTTATGTCCAGGTTCCAAAATTACCTAGGTGCACCACTGCCTACACAACACTACTTCTATATGGAAAACTGGTGTGTTGGTGCAAAACTTAAGGTTTAAAAAAAACTTTACCTAATATGGTAGTTTTCCATGTGCAGGGAATTTTCTTATATGGGAAGCATTCCAACATTCAGCTGTACTCCATCTGCCAAGGTGAAACGGCTCAGCAAGGAGTGGACTATACCACTTGCTATGTCCATGTGTTTTAAATTTTAAATAGTCTCTCAGTTGAATTTCTGTAAGGTGGAAACATTTCTTAACTGGATGTTTCCTGGTCCTTGCATGTATACCAACCACTGGTCAAAGTTTCAGTACTTCTCCTCCTCCTTTTTGAACAGTCTGGGGCCCTTTATTAATGATTTCAGCCTTCCGTGGATTCTGGTTTTCCTTCCATTGCATACAATGTGTCTCTTGCTTCTACTGGGGGAGATGTGTATGGTGAAAGATAAAGAAGTAATGGGATGGGAATGTTTGCACTCATTTTCAAGAGATTTAAAGCTTTTTAACTTGAAGCAAGTGGTAGAAACATCAAATTACAAGTTAACTTTTTTTTATTTATTGCTGGCTACTACTACTATTGATCTTTTGTTTCAGTGAAGCAGATCCTTGGTTCTCCTTGGAGCTTAGGCAGTGAAACAACTTGGATGACGGCTAGAGCAACACTGAAGGAAAACCCGTAACGAATCTGATGAAACACGGGCTAGAGCCCATTTTAGAGACTATTCAATGGGGTTGGTGAAGCAACATTTCCCCTCTATCTCCCTTGCATCTGCCCAGTGTAGGTTAGCAGAGCCGTTTCATGTGGCAAAATCACTACTTCACAGACCCCGCCCCCCCATGTAATGGGGGAAGAACCATCAGCACTCCTCTGTGACCAGTTTGCTTGTCATTTCAAAGATAAAGTCACTCACATTCTTGCTGATTTGGAGTCCAGGCAGTTCCAGGAGACATGCCTCGGCGACCATCTGGTCTGACTGTGATGGATTCTTTTCAGTTAGTGCAGCCTGAGCAAGTGGACAAGATCCTAGGCATTGTGTGGGCAACATCATGTGCTCTGGAAATCTTCATGGCTAGGAAAATTTGCCTTCATGGCTAGGAAAATCTGCCTGGGAAGTAACAAGTAGGTGGCTCAGGCCAATAATTAATGCTTCACTGAGGAAGGGCAAAATGCCATCAAGCCTCAAGCAGGTGGTGGTGAGGACTTATTTAAAAAGCCCTCGCTTGATTCTACCAACTTGGATAACTATCAGCTTGTTAAAAAGCTTCCCTTTTAAGCAAGGTGATAGAGTGTATGGTGTCTGTGCAGCTGCAAAGGGTCTTGGATGATATGGATTACCTAGACTCTTTTCAATCTGGCTTTTGCCCTGGGTTTGGGACTGAAACTTCTTTGGTTGCCCTAGTGGATAACCTGTGCCACGAACTAGACAGGGGGAGTGAGTCCCTGTTGGTTCTGCTGGACTTCTCAGTGGCGTTCAATACCATTGATCATGGTATCCTTCTGGACCACTTCTCAGGTGTAAGGTTCAGGGGTAATGCATTGAAATGGTTGTGGTCCTTTCTTGGGGAGAGGTTCCAGAAGGTGGTGCTGGGGGACTTCTGCTCAACTCCTTGGCCTTTGACCTATGGGGTCCCTCAAGGCTCAGTATTATCCCCCATGCTGTTAAACTTCTGCAAGAAACTGATGGGAGAGGTCATCGGGGTTTGGACTGAAGTGTCATCAATATGCAGGTGACACTCGGCTCTACCTTTCCCTGACTTCGGATCCTTGGGAAGCAGTGGATGTACTAAACCGGGGGCAGGAGGTGGTGATGGGTTGGATGTGGGCTAGCAAATTGAGGTTAAATCCAGACAAGACTGAGGTGCTGCTATTCAGAAGAAAAGTCCTTCAAGATAGGCAGATTGAACCAGCTCTGGATGGGGTTGTACTCTCTTTGAAAGAGCAAGTGTGCGGCTTGGGGGTGTTGCTGGACCTGGCTCTGTTTTTGGATGCTCAGATGGAGGCACTGGCTAGGGGTGCCTTTGCACAGCTTCGACTAGTGTTGCAGCTGCATCCCTTCCTTGAGAAGGCAGATCTAGCCACGGTTACCCATGCCTTAGTCACGTTGTGGCTGGATTACTTCAATGCGCTTTAGGTGGGACTGCCTTTGAAGAATATTCGGAAACTGCAATTGGTGCAGAATGCAGCTGCCAAAGTTCTCTCTGGAACTGCTCACTTGTAGCATATTACACCTATTTTGAAAGAGCTGCACTGGCTGCCAAATTGTTTCCAGATCCAGTTCAAGGTACTGGTTATTACCTTTTAAAGCCCTTAAACAGTTTGGGCCCTGAATACCTGAAGGACCACCTGTTCCCAAGGGTTTCTGCCCAACCAACAAGGTCATCAGGTGGGCTTTTGCTCTGTAGCTGACACTGAGAGCGCGCTAAATTGTTGTGCATGTGGGACAGGGCCTTCTCTGTTGTTGCCACCAGGCCCTGGAAATCTCTCTCAGTGAATGTCTGCTCTTTGACATCTGTGGCTGTTTTAAAAAAACAACCAAAGACCTTTTTATTTGTTCAGGCTTTTACCCCTTAGGGGTTACCAGGCCTCTCAGCTCTCTTCTGTAGTTTTCTTTAATGGTGGTTGTTTTTTGATGTGTTGTACTTCATACTGTTTAACTGATTTAAAGGTTTTTAATGATTTTTATGGAATTTTATTGTATTTTAACTTTTGTAAACTGCCTTGGAAAGATGATATCGTTGATCAGGCAGGGCCCAGTACTGGAAGCCATTATGTAATTTACAGTGTAAATACACAGAAGCATGTGCCAAGATGCAAACATTCAACAGCTTAAATGAAATATTTGAAATGAATAAGTGTATTTACTTATATTTAAATACAAATGTGTTGCTAACAACCACCAAACAAATATAGGCAAACTTTGGTTATTTAGTACCTGTTTGTTAGATTGATAGTCCTGGTTTTGCCATCTGCAAGGTTGACTGCTGCTGAAGTGGTGCCTAGGGGTTTCCAGAGTTGTGCTTGTGATTCTGCCTTGTGATTCTGCCTGTTCTTGTAAACTAGTAGGAAATCTGTTGGAGCAGTATTTATGCCTCCTGCGATTTTTTTTTCTCCGTGGTGATTTTTAGGAGGTAAAGTGCTTTGCCACTCTACTACTACTACTACTACTACTACTATTATACCACTTTTCAACAAGTTTGAAAAACAGATTACATAGGAAAATAAATAATAAATAAGATGATTCCCTGTCCCCAAAGGGCTCACATTCTAAAAAGAAACATAAGGTAGACACCAGCTACAGTCACTGGAGGGAAGCTGTGCTGAGGACCAGAGCTGGAGAGGGCCAGTTGCTCTCCCTCTGCTAAATATTAGAGAATCACCACTTTGGAAAGTGCCTCTTTGCTCTGTTAGCACTGTAAGGCCATTTATGGCAAAGTGGTTTTTGTTTTTTTTTTTGGTTTTTTTTAAAGAGGTAACAGGTATGACAATAACTGTATCCAGAAAAAACAAAGATACTTCCTCAAAGTATACATTTTTTTCAAGGATTTAGTCCTTGTCATTTCTGATATTGAACGTAGATGTTTGTTAAGAAGCGCCATATATTTGATCAACGAATGCTTTCCAACTCATGTATTATTTGAGAAAGTACACTTGTGTGTTATCAAATTATGATATGATTAGATTAAATGTCTTGGCTGAGTATATAAAGTAAATAAAATTAATGACCAGAATAATCTTTATTACGATCATAGACCAGATTAGACAATGACCAGTGTGGGAAGTAGATTTTGGCCTGTGTCTACTAGGGATGTGCATGAGCTGGTTCGGTGCCTCCTCTGGGGAGTGCCAAACCAGCTCGGGCACTGGCGTTCAAGCCAGCTTGATGGGGCAGGAAGTGGTTCCCTTTAAAAGCAGGTAAGATGCTCCTTACCTGCTCATCCCTTGGCTGGTGCGCATGTGGCTGCATGAACGGCTCGTGCACATCCCTAATGTCTACTCTTGTATTGATTTGTGACACATGGGGTCCATGTTTGGGCCTGGGATACCTGAGGGACCACCTGCTTCCAAGGGTTGCTGCCTGCTTGACGAGGTCATCTGAGGGGCCTCTGCTTTGGGTGCTGACAATGAGGGAGGCTTGGTTGTTTTGCACGCGAGACAGGGCCTTCTCTGTTGCTGCCCTGGGACTCTGGAATGCTCTCCTGGTTGGCTATTTGCTCCTTGGTCTCCATCACAGTTTTTAGAAAGCATGTTAAATCTTGGCTTTTTACCCAGGCTTTTATATGATTGTCTCTACTACTACTGCTTTGTATTTTGTACAGTTTTTATGCTTGTATTTTAAATCTTTTCAGTCATATTTGTTTTATATTTTAGCTTAATATTTTAATTGTGTCATTTTTATCATCTTGTTTTTAATCTTTGTGTAAACTGCCTTTGGATTGTTTTAATGAAAGGCGGTATATAAATTTAACAATAAAATGAAAATAAATAAAATGTACAAGCTGTTTAAATGTAACCCTATGCCTTTCCATCCAGCCCTATGCTAACTTCACGAGTCATCGTCATCAAAGAAGCTTCAATAGTAAATTAAACATCAGGGTTGCACAATGAAGCACATGGGCACTGGGAAATGCCCAAGTTAAGTCAAATAGGTTATTGTGAGGGCAAGGAGGTAATGCCTCTCTACTTAATCACCACACTTGACTCCAAATCACAAAAGTATGAGTCTAGTTTTTTCTTAAGGGGTGGCGGGGCTTAAAAACTTCAAAGGAGAAGTGAAAAAGTTTTGCTGTAGTCCAGGGGTGTCAAACGGTGGCCCTCCAGCTCCCATCATCCCTGCTTACTGGCCACAGTGACTGGGGATGATGGGAGTTGTAGGCCAAAAACAGCTGGAGGGCCGCAGTTTAACACCTGTGTTGTATTATTTGAGGAGAAGATTTGCTAAATGTTACTTTAGGTGTTCCTAAAGGCTTATATGTGGCCAGGGGGATTTTTCAATCATTTTTGGAAAGAGGAAGATCAGGCCCTCAGGCCATTTTGGAAACTGCTCCTGAAATGCTGCTCTCCCATTCCAGATGTCAGTGGTAGTTTCTGGTATGGTATGGTTGGTGTGTGTGTGTGTGTGTGTGTGTCTGTTTTTTGAAAAATCAGTACAAGGTCCTTTTGGGCATATGAAGTAGTTGTGCAGTTTTCTGGATCGGGGCCACAAATGCACTTAGGCTCAATCCAGACATTAGACTTTATACTGGCATCTTCTTGCTTTCCTTATTCAAGTCACCATAAATATCATTCTTTTGCTCAGTGAATCATTGCTAACCATTTCTGCTTGTAAAGATTCAAGACTAGTACAAGAATTTCCTAAGTAAATGTTTGTTATGAGAAGCCATCTCCAGCAACATTAATGGCTTTCTACTTATTATATAAAGAATAGAATTAAAAGACCTGTCCTTCTATAAAATTATATTTATTTCATATTATGATTATAAGCCCTTTTGGGGACAGGGAACCATCTTATTATTTTCTCTTCTATGTAAACCGCTTTGAGAACTTTGGTTGAAAAGTGGTATATAAATAATAATGGTCATTTATTTACATCAGATTTTCTGCTCGCTCTTAACTGGTGATGAACAAACTTCCTTTGGCTAGATTTGGAATGAGTCTGGTTATCAAAGACATTCTTGATGATTGATTGGAAAAAACCTACTGATAGTTCTTTCCCAGCTCATAATGATGACACTTCTGTGTTGACAGTGCAATCTGCATGCACCTTATCATGTTTTGGGGAATTGTAGTTGCCAGGCACTTAGGGTTGCCAACACTGAGTTGGCCCAAATCGAGACACAAGTTGGGGGGGGGAATGGGGAGTTTTAGGGGTGTGGGCAGGCCACCTAGAGGCAGGACTCGGCCCCAGGTGGCAAGGGTGTGTGCAGTGCGGTGGTTGCCCACCTGTCAAACCATGAGAGCATTGCTGGTGGGCTGCAGTGGGCTGAGGGTGGCTGAGCACACTGGGAGCAGAGCAGGCACAGGCAGAGCAGACAGACTCAGACAGCAATGAGGGAGCTCTGCTCTCTCTCTCTCTCTCTCTCTCTCTCTCTCTCTCATTGGGAGAAAAGCCAGGCCAAGGGAGGAGCTCCTTTGCTGGCTCGGCCTTCCTCCCAGTGACAAGGCAGAGCGAGCCAAGCCTGTGCAGAGGCCTCTTTGCCTCACTTGGAAGGAAGACTGTCTGCTCTGCCAGTGCCTGCCCTGCTCAGCCACCTGCAGCCTGCCACAGCCACAGCCCGCAGCAACCCACCTCCTCTCACAGTTTGACAAGTGGGCGCGGAGCGGCCTGGAGCTCTCGCCGCCATCCCCACAGTGTGCAGCGCCACTGCATAGCAGCATCAAATGTTTGTTTTTTTAAATGATTTGAACAAATGGCAAAAAGTGGGAAAAGCTGAGTCCTGAACGGGACAAGAATTTCACCCCAGGAATGAGGGACGTCCCACACCCGATGGGACAGTTGGCAACCCTACTGAGGCACTAGCCATAATAGAGAGCACCCCACAAGCTACACACCTGTTATCAGGAAAGGAATTTAGATTTGGATGGAGGACATACAGTGCTTGCAGGAAACAAGAGAATTTATCCAAATAAATTATATTTCTTTATATTGAGTGGAAGGCTGCTATTTGGGTGGCTCTGCTGCTGTGCCACATCTCCTTCTGGTTGTCTTCTAAAAATACTCAAAGTGGTGGTAGTCATCTCGTGCTTGAAAATATTTGATTAAAAGCTCTGTGTGTGTGTGTGTGTGTGTGTATATATATGATTTTATATTTTTACAAAACTTTCAGCAGTATATTTTAAGAGTAAGATCATCAACACAGAGCAGCCCCCCTCCACCCCCCTTTAAAAATGTGTGTGTTTTGCCTTTTGGCATACATGTTAAAGCCCCCATTGATTGTTTGTGGCAATAGTTGCCTAGTGCGTAGAACCAGTGAGCTTATCATTTTTTTGTATAGAGAGATACATGCAACTGCTGAATAATCTTATTGGGTCTGACCCAGTGGTGACTAAAGAGCATTTTCCTTGAAAAGGGGATGTGTCTTCAGCCAAGCTAAACTTGTAGCTAATAGGAAAATTCAGTCACATACTTTCAACAGCCCTTTTTATGAGGCAGGGGTAAGGAGAAGAGAGAGATAATAGGTCGTGCTTTTTGGAACCTGGATATTACATTTATTTTAGAAGTGGTATTTAAAACAATGAATTCAGTAGGCGTAAAGATGATAGCCTGTTTTTACAAATCTGGTCGCTTTGGGGCATGTTAGGTGAGAAACTGAGTTGTGAAAGGAGGAGTTGAGGGAGAACCAAGTTGCAGTTGTCAAGGTGATGGGCCATTTTAGCTCAGGGCTGCACAACATTGGCCCTCTGGCTGTTGCTGGCCTTCAGTTCTCATCATCCCCAGCCACAGTGGTCAGTAGTCAGGAAGATTGGAGTTGTAGGCCAACGACAGCTGGAGGGCTGAAATGGCACAACCCTGTTTTACTTGAAGGGAGGGAGAGAATGGGCAAATGTTTGCAGTGGTGTACATGGAGAAGTGACGTGACTTGGTAACTACATGAATGTCAGAGAGAGAGAGAGAGAGAGAGAGAGAGAGAGAGAGAATATAAAGCCAAGGCCGCATTCCTGCCCAGTGGAGTGAAGTTATTGATAGATATGGAGAGTGACTGAAAAAAGAGAGGTTTGAGAAGAAAGATAAGTAGTTCATTCCTGGACAGATTGTGTCTGTTGGCAGTCATCCAAGTGACTTTATCAGCCAGACAGGCAGAGATGCCGGAGTGGGCAGAGGAGGAGAGATCTGGGATAGAGTTATGCAGCTGTGTATCATCTGCATATGGGTGATACCAAAATCTGTGGGATCTGATGAGGTCATCCAAGACAAGAGTGCAGCGAACCAAGAACAGAACTTTAAGGGGGCCTCAGTTAAAAGATCAAAGACTGAAGAGGAGCTTCCTCCTTCTTTGATTTCTGGGATATTCTGCTTCAGACTACGCCCTGTATACAGTTCCTTCCTGGTTTTGAGAAGCCCAGAGAGTGTGCATCTTCCTGATTTTGAAATTCATCTGGTTTTGTCAGTCTTGCTATTTTTTCTGCTGGTCCCACTCTGTCTCTCTTTTTCCACTTCCATATGCAAAATTTTGGTTTAGCTGACTGTTTTTCCAAACACCTACCTTCTCAGTAGCTTTCTGTTGGAGGTTAGATGACATATAAAGTCTAAACAATTGGGCTATTAATGATGAGTAATTTTGCAGTTCTGCAGATATTACAGTTGCTTTAGCAAGAAATTATGAAGTGAACCAGAAGGTGTGATAACCATCTTAACTGCAACCAATATTCTTTGAACCAACCAATTCTAAAGATTGGCTTACAGGAACCAAAACTTAGCAAAGAGCCCCATATTACTACTTGCCTTGTTCTTCACTTTGTAAGGCTTGTATGTTCAAAACTAATTTATTAAGGTCCCAACAGGGGCGGATCCAGGAGGAAATTACAGGGGGTGCAACAGGAAACACCCCCCACCCCACACACACACATATTAAAATATTGGGGCTTGGATTTTCTCTCTCTTGCAGATGCATTATGCCAGGGGTGTCAAACTCAAATCTGGTGGTGGGCCAGATTGGATTCTAATGAACCTCTGGGGTGCCACACATAGTCTTATGCCATCACTTCCTCTCTCCATTGCAGAGGTGATGCTAGGTATTTAAAAGATCCAGGACTTGGGCCCACAGGGCCTGCCTGGGGCCCACAGGCTCCCCACATTTTGATCATTAAACTATTTCATGTTCTCTAAAGGTATCCAACACTCTCCTCCCCACAAGTTTACTTCACCGCTAAAAATGAATCTCCCGTTTCTCCTGCAGTCAAAACCCACACAGTTTAGAACCACAGTGGTGTAGTGATTAGAGTGTTAAGACTAGGATTGGGGGACTTGCGTCCCCATTCAGTCTTGAAATTCACCTTGGGACTTTAGCAGAGACACACTCTCTCACACCTGTCTCATAGGATTATTGTAAGGCCGTTCTGGCCGCTCTGCCAATGCAGCTTGGGCCGATCTCTCTCCTAAAAGGGGCCATGCAGACCTGTTTGGGAGGGTGATTGATCGGCCCTGCTGCTTTGGCAGTGAGACCAGGAATGGCTCTCCCTGCCTTTAAGGCCGCGCGGCACCGTTTGCAACCGAAATAATGCCCCCGCGTCTGACCACCTAATTGGTGGTGGCCCGTTCTTTGAACTTGTTCGCCCAGTGGTGGCTCCGCCCCTCAACAATAGTGTATGTCTATACACTACAGTGTATACTGTGTGTCTATACAGAAGGAAAAGCCACCAATTTGATTTCAAACAAGACTGCAGAATGTCATATATGGATTTACTCCAATTTTTTTAGGATTTAAAGATAACCTAGTATTTCATGGGCAAGGGAGTATTTAAAATGCGTTTCTTGTGATCTGGTTTGCAAAACCTTATTTTGAAGCAAGTGTATACAAATAGACTTTTGGTGGGGGAGGTGAAATACTTAATGTTCATTTTAGCAATTTGTGAATTACTTGACAAATTTAGCTACTTTCAAGAAGTTAGGGTATTTTAGTCCATTACAAGCTTATTAAAAAGACAATAATGGAAGTTATTTATATATAAGCTACTGTTACAAGTACAAAGCAAAATAAAATAGTAAAGATTATAAGGGGAAACATGTTGAACAATAACCATTTTCTCATATTTTGCTGTTTAAGCTATTTGAGAACTTTGTTGTTAAAAAGCAGCATATAAATATAGGTAGTTTATATCTTCAGGAATAAAAGGCAGGAACAAAAACAGGTCCATTTTGTTAGAACATTTCCCCCTATCATTATATTCTTTTTAAAGAATACGAATATGATGAATATTTATATACTGCTTTTCACAAAAGTTCCCAAAGTAGTTTACATAGACAGATATAAATAATAAATAAAATGGCTCCCTGTCCCCAAAGGGTTCACAATCTGAAAATGAAAAATACATTTAAGAGTATATTCATTAATATTTTTGAAGTGACTAATTTGCTCACAAGAAGCTATATTGTTGGGATGAAGAGGGATTTTCTTACACGTTTGTATTAGAACAGTTTTGGCAAACTTTGAAAATGATTTTTTTTAACATGTCAAAATCTCTCTCTCTCTCTCTCTCTCTCTCTCTCTCTCTCTCTCTCTCTCACACACACACACACACACACACACACACACACACACACACCCCACATGCACACAAATTGAGGTGTGTGTGTGTGTGTGTGTGTGTGTGTGTGTACATACACATGCACGGTTCATGGGGGTGGGTGGGAAGAGAAACACTGTCTCTCTCCCCCCCATGGACACACCCCAAACAGATAAAGGTTGGGTGTTTTGTGTTTTACTTTTCTGGAGGAAGATAAGCCCAACAGCCAGCAACTCCATTGTCCTTGTGGCAAATTGCAGTACACTCAGAGGTGGGCCAGAGCAGGGGTGGGGGAACACAAGACCCAAGAGAACAAATCAGGCTGCTCCTGCTGGAGAGGGCAGGACTAGCAGCACAAAGTGAAGCTAAACTGTTTTTGATTCTGCTGCCGCCGCTGAGGAACTGCCGATCTAGATCTAAATCTACACACACACACCAGATCCGCCCCTGGGTCCCAGTGAGTACACAAAGCACATTTGGGCACTCGTAATGAAATCCCCAGAGCATGCTGGATTTGTACAGAAGAATTCATGATGCCCATTGGACAGGAGCAAACTTCCTGATGCCAGAATGAGAAAATGAATTGTGAGAAAGCCTAGTGAAAAATAAGATACTTCAAGATACTTTTTATACTCCTGAGAATTGTGACACACACACACCCCAAAAAATTACTGCTATTGGGAAATGTTCATGTCTATTACTTCATGCAAACAATACTTTTTTTGCCACATGTGCAGATCACAACACAATGATAAATGATATATGTTTATCATTTTTTCTAAAACCAAACTCATCAAGGTCATACGCACAACCTTTTATTGGGGCAGGGAGGAGAAGGAAGGATAGCACCTACCTCCCCCCCGCCCAAGATGATTTCTCCTATCCTCCTGGTCACGCAGCTCATGCACCCACACAAGCAGCTCTCCTGGGAGCTGCACAGCCCTCAGGGGCCTGGGAAAACGCGGCCCAGCCTCCAAAAATCCCTAAATGCATCGCGCTCTAGGCACCTAGCTCTGTGTCTGCTTGGGCTGCAAGCAGCCCAAGAAGACACACTACTGGGGACACTTGTGTCCTTCTACCAGGGTAAAAGTCAGTGTAAAAAACCTGGGATACCCTCCAGGACAGCACTGGGATCCTGATGCTTGTAGCAGGGCCTCCAAGGAAGTTCTTAAGGACTGAGTTGTGACATATGGGGCAAGGCACTCTGTCAGCTAACATGGCCCCAAGCAATTTAGGGCTTTAAAGTTTAAAGGCAGCACTTTGAATTGGGCCCAGAAGTGGACTGGAAGCCAGTGCAGCTGACGAAACACTGGTTTCCAAATATGAGCAAAATGTCCAGTCCCAGTTGTTAATCTTGCAGCCCTTTTTTGTACCAGCTGCAGTTTCTGGACTGTTTTCAAAGGCAGCTTCACATAGAGTGCATTGCAGTAATCTTAGCGAGAGGTTACTAGAGCATGAATAACTGTGGCCAAGCTATCTCTGTCCAGGTAAGGTTGCAATTTGCATATCAGCTGAAGCTGATAAAAGGAGCCCTGAGCCACAGAGGCCACTTGAGCCTCTAGCAACAGTGATGGGTTGATGAGCATCCCAGACTGTGAACCTGGTCCTTCAGGGGGAGTGCAACCTCATCTACAACAGGCTGGACATAATTCACCAGACCAGAAGAACCACCTACCAACAGTACTTCTGTTTTGTCTGGATTGAGTCTCAGCTTGTCAATCCTTATTCAGTCCATTACTGCATCCAGGCATTCAGGACAGTCACCGCCTCACTGGTGTTTGATGAAAAAGAGAGATACAACTGTTTCATCAGCCAAATCTCTGGATGACTCTCCCAGCTGTTTCATATAGATCAGAGGTCCCCAACCTGTGGCCCTCCAGATGTTGCTGAACTACAACCCCCATCATCCCCAGCCACAATAAACTGTGGCTGGGTATGATGGGAGTTGTAGTTCAGCAACATCTGGTTGGGGACCTCTGATGTAGATGTTGAACAGATAGGGAAAAGGAGGGAACCCTGAGGAACCCCAAAGCACATTTCCCCCATATTCATTCATTCATTCATTCATTCATTCAGTTTCTATACCACCCTTCCAAAAACTGGCTCAGGGCGGTTTACACAGAGAAAGAACAAATAAATAAGACAGATCCCTGTCCCCAAAGGGCTCACAATCTAAAAAGAAACATTAGACACCAGCAACAGTCACTGGAGGTACTGTGCTGGGGGTGGATAGGGCCAGTTACTCTCCCCCTGCTAAGTAAAGAGAATTACCATGTTAAAAGGTGCCTCTTTGCCAAGTTAGCAGGGGTAATTGCCTGCTCAACCTGGAGGGTTGAGCAGTGACCTCCCAGTACCACCTTTTGGAAATGGGCTTTGAGGTAGGAGTGGAGCCACCTCCCAAGCAGTGCCTCCCACACCCAACTTGGCCAGCCTATCCAATAGGATACCATGGTCAATGGTATTGAAAGCCACTGAGAGATCCAAGAGAATGAACAAATTTGTACTTCCCGTCTATCTCTCTCTGCACAGGTCATCTCACAGGGCAACCAAAGTAGTTTCTTTTCCAAATCCAGGCATGAAGCCTGATTGAAATTGATTTAGATAATCCATTTCCCCCAAGAGTGTCTAGAGCTGGTCAACCACTACATGCTCAAGCATTTTCCCTAGGAAGAGAATATTGGCCACAGGTCTATAGTTGTTTAGATCCTCTGAGTTCAGACTGGGTTTCTTTAGGAGTGGTTGAATAATAGCTGGGACCACTCACTCTCTCAAGGAGGCGTTTAGAACCTGTTGGACCCAGCTAAAAATTCTCTCCCTACTAGATTTAATAAGCCATGAAGGGCAAGGTTCAAGCAAGCACATGGTCGGCTGAACTTGATTAAAAGCGCCTTGTCCACATCCATGGGGACTGATAATTGTTGATTCCTCCAGCAAAACTAGACCAGTTGTTACTCTGGACACCTCTCCCAATGACCCTGCATCAACTGTAAAGTCCAACTCATGGTGAACGTGAGCAACTTTACCCTCAAAGTGCTGTGCAAATGAGTCACATCATGCCACTGAGGGTTGCAATACATCTTGCCCAGGGCCAGATTTCAAGAGGCCAAGCACCGCCCAGAAAAGCTCCACGGGACAACACTGAGAGGATGCAGTGGTGGATGGGAAAAAATGTTTCTTCCATTCCATCACTGCTACAGAATAGGCTTGATGGTGAGCTCTAACTTGTGTTCGCTCAGACTTTCCCCAAATTTTCCTCCACTTATTTCTAGCTGTCTCCCTGCTTGCTTCATTGCCCTCAGCTCAGGTATATACCAAGGCTCTGCAGAGGCTCTACTTTGTGTGAGAGGGCATTTGGGAGCGATTGTGTCAACCACCCGAGCCATCTCTTCATTCTAGAGAGCAACTAGAATTTCGACAGGAACACCTGCAATACCAGCTGGAAAATCCCCCAGAACCCTCAGGAATCCATCAGAGTCCATCAGTCTCTGGGGGTGGACCATTTTTATAGCGCCCCCGCTTGCAGAGTGGTGTAGCCACTGGAATACTAAACTTCAGAAGGCCATAGATGACACATCCCCTGACCATGACAAAGGCGTAGATGACACATTCCCCACATTCAGATCACCATCCTCCTGTCCAGTTTAAAAAAAAAAAAAAAACAGATCCAGAGAATGCTCCAATTCATGTATTGGGGCAACAAAATGTTGGGACAGCCCCATGGTTGTCATCGCAGCCATGAAGTCCTGAGCTACTCCGGACAAGGCAGCCTCAGCATGAAATCACCCAGAACAATCATTCTGGGAGTTCTCAACATCAAATCCGAGACCAACTGCATGAGCCCAGGCAGGAGGGTGATACACCAACAGAATGGGTGATACAGAATGTTGGTGATATACCAACAGATAGACCAACAGGGTGGGTGATACACCAACAGAATCCCCACTCTGTCCTGAGAGCCCAACTGCAGGTACAAACACTCTGAACCGGCACTTACTTGGACAGGGGGCCTAGAGAGGAAAATAGAGCTTTTATATATTATCCCACCCTCCAGCCTATGCTGATGCTGCACTAAATACCCAGGAAGACACAGCTGGGAATGACTAATCTCTCCCAGCTCCCCCACCGAAATTTCCGTAATACAAACCAGGTCAGCCCCTTCCTCCACAATTAAATCATGGATGATAGAGGTTTTATTCTGGACTGACCTGGCATTAAACAGCAGCACCAGTAGGCCAAAGGACTGGTAAAGCAGCCAGAAACCCTCCCATTATGGGAACGGCTAGAAGACGGGATAGGAATAAGATGTTGAACCACTTCTTCCCTTCTTCTGATGTAAATGATGCCCCATGCCATACCTTCCCCTATCTAATTGCAGCATCCCCAGTTCTCCACAGGTTCACATCCTCACTCAGGCACATAATTAAAACAGCTCAAACTACTTCCAGCAAACAGAGTAGAGCCCTTGCCCTTTGGTGGCGACCCCACCGGTTGGTAACCTCGCCACCTGGGGCAGTGTGCTCTTTTATACTGCCAGCCCAGGGAATAATGCAGGACCCGCAGGGCCTGTTGAGTTAGCACTCTGGGACCTCCAGCTCTGCCACCAACAGAGGATTGCAGCAATGTTGCTCCCAAAGAGAGAGAGAGCCTCAGGGAAATAGGGAGGTAGCTCCTGGTACTTACCATAAGCTGTACTCTCCACCTTCCCAGGCAGGATGGCACAGAATAGATGGTACACTCCCTTCCTCTCTCCTCTTTCCCCTGCTGAAGCTAGTGTTCAGCCACTTAACTCTGTCTTCTTCCCAGATCTGCTTAAGCCAAAGGGCTAACAGAGCAACTTCCCCAGGACAGCCCTACAGTAATCAAGATAAGCCTATCTTCCTGTCTAGCTCTTTTGAATCCATTGTCACATTGTTTTTAGCCAGAAGTTTCTACAGGTAATAACCAAAAGGTGACCTTAGAAGGTTCTCTCCTTATCCTATAATTATAGCTAGTCAAGCCTCTCAAAGCACATAGTCTTTGGGATTCATCCCTCTCCTTCTTCCAGTCATTGCACCCTAGCTTCAGCACAGAGAACCCAGCTTACTCTTTCTCCACACCAGACAGGTCATAAAGATGTAGGGAGACTTTTTCTCTTTCCTCTGCTCCCAGATGTTCATTCTCCTCCTCAAATCCCGTGTGTGTGTGTGTGTGTGTGTGTGTGTGACTGGTTGAGCTAGGCTAGAAGGTTTTATTAGACCTGAAAGGCTCTCCCATAGGGAACTCCAGCCCAGGGTGGAAACCCCAGGAAATCAGCCTCTAGTTAAATTTACCAGCCAGGAATATCCATTGGCTGTCTCTACTAAGACCTGCTCATACAGTCCACCATACAGCACAGGGAGTGGCTTTCTCCTGTACTCACACTTTTTGGTTAAGTTCAGCCCCTAGATTCACCCTTTTATTAGGGAGCAGGCAGCTGCTCCCCTTCGCAGATGGGAACCCCTTTGGGGTTCCTTCTCCATCTGTTTTCCTTTTCCTAACTGATTTGTGTACCGACCCCTTTTCACTTGCTTTCCCCGGCCTTTGATTTTTTCACGGAATCTTCTCTGTCAAACAGACTAAACACCACCACCACCTCCCATCCTTGTCCCAATCGATCATAGCCATAACCATATTTATAGTCATAGTAGAGGTAAAGCATTGAACCTGGACATATAGCTATCTAAGTGTCCAAGTCACAAGTTAACTCCCCTTGTTAGCATTATAACCTCAAGCCTCTTCATTGTATTCAATAAAACATGCTTTTATTTGGACTTTTAAACTTGTGGTTGTGACTTTCTGGGAAACTTCCTATTTTATAACCTCACCTACAGGTTCCTAAAGAACCTCTCAACAGTGCCCCCTCGTAACATGGTGTAACACACAGCTGTTCTCTGATTTAGCAAAAAAACAAAAAAAAAACCAAAAAAAAAACCCACCCAATTTTTTTAAACACTTTTTAAAAGAAAGACTTTTATGCTAAACAATCTCATTGATAGCTTTTGTCATGGCATCTACTGCTACCATAAGTAGGCTGAAGGACATAACTAACCTTAAGGAAAGTGTCTAACATTTGCCTTAAGAGAATCCTCCCGTCTCTTTCTTTTACTCTCCAGAGGAGAATTGTGTGCTTACCTCACTTCCTAGAAGAGGTATTTATGAAGGAATTTCTCATCATGGTGTTCAGTTTATCAAACCCAGATGCTTAACATTTGCTATTTTGCTTTTGCTTTTATCATGTGAGTGTTTAGAATGCCAGTTGGAATACCGGAAAATTGAGGATAAGCTTCAAAAATAGTCATACCATAAACTGACAGGCAGGGAATTAAAGTAAACCCAAAGACTGCAGCATAAATACATGCTTCACACTGTTTTGCTCATGTTGATTTTTTAAAAGATACCCTACAAGTTTGTCTTACAACAGATACATTGTTGGGAAATGGGAAGATGGATGGATGGATGCGGGTTTCCCCCCTATCTCATAATATTAACACTCAGGATCACCAGATGAAAATTATTAGTAGTAGGCTCAGGAGAGACAAAAAGCACATCACAAGATGCATACTTATGTGGGTCGCTGCTATATAGGATGTAGTAATGTCTATTGACTTGCATGGCTTTAAAAGCGGATTAGGCAACCTTGTGAAAGATATCTCAGTCATTAGCCATTGGCCTTGATAGCTTAAGTGGTAGCGCTGTACATCGCGTTGGGATGATGGTAGACTTATCCCGTGTTGTTGAGTCTCACTGGGAGTTCCATCATGAATGTGGTGGAACTCTGCTAGAGATTTGACATATCTGTTGGACTGCCCTTTAGTGCACTTTCCTCTTCCTTCTTTACCATTAGATGGGTGGGGTAGGGGACAGGCTGCATATTGCTTGATCTTTACTTTGCAGGGAGTACATGCATTGGTAACATCCTGATTGGACTACAAGGTGCTCTACATGGGGCTGCCCTTGAAGACTGTTTGGAAGCATCAGCTGGTTCAGAACACTGCTGTAAGGATGCTCGTGGGTGTAAGTCGCTTCATGAGTATTACACCCATCCTGCGTCAGCTTCATTGGCTACCGGTCCGCTTCCGGGCTAGATTCAAGCTGCTGGTGTTGACCTTTAAAGCCCTACACGGCTTGGGGCCGGGGTACCTGTCAGACTGCATTCGCCCATATGAGTCTGCCACGGCCCTCCACTCATCATCTCAGGCCCTGCTTATGACCCCGCCACTAACAGAGATCCGTTTGGCGGGGACTAGAGAAAGGGCCTTTTCAGTTGTGGCCCCTCGGCTTTGGAACGCCCTCCCTGAAGAGCCTCGCCATGCTCCCTCCCTCAGTGTTTTTAAAAAACATCTCAAAACACACCTTTTTAAGGAGGCTTTTTAATGCTCCATTATTATTTTGTTATATTATTATTATTATTATTTACATTTATATCCCACTCTTCCTCCAAGGAGCCCAGAGCGGTGTACTACATACTTGAGTTTCTCTTCACAACAACCCTGCGAAGTAGGTTAGGCTGAGAGAGAAGTGACTGGCCCAGAGTCACCCAGCTAGTTTCATGGCTGAATGGGGAGTTGAACTCGGGTCTCCCCGGTGCTAGTCCAACACTCTAATCACTACACCATGTTGGTTCTTTAGCTTCTTTAGCTTTTTATAATTTTCAGTTTTAATTTGAACCTAAAATTTGTGGTTTTTAATCTGACTTTAAAAAGATTAGTTAATTTTCTTGCTTTTATATTGTATCTGTGTCTATCTTATTGTTGTGAGCTGCCTCGAGCAGTAGTGCACTGGAGGGGCAGGATAAAAATATTTTAAATAAATAATAAACAATACCACACACACACACACACACACACACACACACCAGTCTTCTGCAGCTTCAGTTTAAAAGGGACTTGTTCCTTTTTTTAGATTTCCCTTTTAGGACCTGTGAGTAGCATGGCTACTTTTGGGATTGGTAATCTTTTTCTGAGGTCTGGAGCATGCTGACTATCCATGTCCCCTGTACCAGTGCACCCGGCTGACCACGTCCTCTGGGTAGTTCCGGGCTTGTCTGTAAAAACAAGCGGAAAGGAACGTTCCTCCATGTCACTTATAAATCTGACTGTCCAGGCCTTCACATCAAGTGGAAGACACACTTTAGGTGGGACACTATGCTGCTACCTATCACTCTCTCCCTTCTGTTTCACCCTACTGGTGTATTCAGAACTCAGCGCTCTTCCGCCTCCTTTCCTAGGAAGAGGGAGGGTTGCAACTAATGCTCCATGCCACACCATAGACATGTGTGGAAATAGTCAGGGGGGCATTGGCCAGAGGAATGCATGGGAATGGGGAGAAAGGAGGGGTACAGCAGTGAGCCAGGTAATGGGTTGGTTGATGCCTACTGCTTGCCCAAGCTTGGGACAACTGCTTGCTTAATGGAAGCGGCAACTGTTACATGGAGGAACTCTCCCTGTGTTCAGTGCTGCCCTTTGCAAACAAGCACTGATTGCATGGATGTCTGGGTGTGACTAGTGGGTGTATCTGCAGGGGGTTAGCCAGTGTACTCCTGCTCTGCACCCCACCACTCCATGAGTTCGATGATTGCAGGTGATGAACTTCTGAATAAGGCCCTATGTGAGGAAGTGAAGTAGGATTGTGGTGTGAATATTTCCTCAGTTGCTCTGTTCTGTGCCCAGTGATATCCTCTTGGAGGTAGGTCAACCGGAACTGTGTATGGTAATATATTGTTTGCACAGCTGCATACATTTAATTAATGTTTTCAGAAACCTTTCCGTGTTATCCCTGAGATCTCACTCCTGGTTAGTGACAACTGTTTCCTTATCAGCATATGTGAAGTATTTTTTAAAAATGCTTCTGTTTGTTTTTTAATGGCCTCACTATAACATTCATGGCCTGTTCTGTGGACTAGAATTGCACGTGAACTGAAGGTTTTGTGGTGAGATATAGAGAAGATCTGAGGCTTACATGATCCTGACTCTCAAGGATATGGTCTGAAAGCACACAATACAACCGTTGTGTTGAAGTTAAGTAGTTTTGTGTCTGGTCAGTGCCTGGATGGATGTCCTTCCAGGAATCCCATGAATACTGTCTTGAATTCTGGGAGTGGCGGTTGCGGAGAGAGGATCCAAATTCTTACAGTGGGACAAGAAGAAAACAAAAGTAGCTAAAATATACAAATTACATTGTTGTCTCCACCTTCCTAGTTGGGAATAAACTTTGAAGCTTGTTGTTTTGAATAATTTTGACTTGTCTGGGGTATGTATTATATTAGCATGATGTAGTGGTTAGAGTGTTGGCCTAGGACTGTGGAGACCAGAGTTCAAATCCCCACTCTGCCATGAAACTCACTGGGTGAAACTGGGCAGCCACTTATCTATCGGCCTGACCTACCTCGCAGGAAGGTTGTTGTGAGGATAAACATAACCAAGTGCACTGTTCTGGGCTCCTTGGAAGAAGAGTAAGATATAGATGTAAAAATAAAGGAATCCGCAGTTACAGGAAACCCCAGGAATGTCATGGGAGCCATGCGGGTCGCTGAGAAATGTCATCTTTCCTGGAGCTTTCACCACAGAGCTCTGGCCTTCGGCCATTGTGGCTGAAAATGATGGGATTTTAGAACAACAATTGCAAACTCCTGTGCTATGTTTCTGATTACTGATACTGCAGCCCCTTTTGCTTCATAGGGACTCTGGGAATTAGCTGTTTCTGCTGGCAAGTTCTTACTATTCTCCATTCAAGTGCCACGCTTTGTAAACTAAGTTTGTTTTCTTGCTATGGTTGTGTGTAGTCTTTTTGCTTCACTGAAAACTAAGTATTACATAGGAAGCTGTCTATACCAATCTGACCAATGGTCCATCCAGCTTAGTATTGTCTACACCAGGGTTTCCCAATCTGTGTTATCTGATATTGCTGAACTACAACTCCCATCATCCCCAATCATCATAAATTGCATCTGGGGTTGATGGGAGCTATAGGCCAGCAACACATGGAATACCACAGGCTGGGAACCCCAGGTCTACACTGACTGTGGCTTTCGCAGCCCCCTTTGGAAATGCCAGGGAGTGAGTCTGAGACCTTGTGCATGCCAATCAGATGCTCTTCCACTCAGCTATGGCCCCCATCCACCAATATTGGTACCCAGGTGATTAAAGCACTTCTCTAATTCAAGATACAAGGTACAAAAGTCACCTTTTACAAAGTAAAATAAAAAGGTATTTCATTTGTATTTTTGAACATGTGTTATACAGTTCTGCTGAACCTTCTCCATTTCACTTTATTATATTAAAAAAAACTCTGTACATTGAATTGTAGAATAATGTCAAACTGTAGAATGTTATTTCTCTTTGAGCTTCCACTCCTTTCCAAAATGCTTAGCTGGCAATGTATGCCACTGGCAGAGCAAATATTTTCTAATTGGAAGCCAGATAGATAATCTTGAAGTCTGAAAAACAGTAGGAGTAGGAGAGGGGGCATGCCCTCACCTCTTGCCTCTGGGCTTCCCAGAGACATCTGGTGGGCCACTGTGTGAAGCAGGATGCTGGACTAGATGGGCCTTGGGCCTGATCCAGCAGGGCTGTTCTTATATTTTGATGTTCTCGCAGTAGTAGGCGAGAAACGGAACCCCTGTGTGTAACCAGGTCTACCTGTATATTTTAAATCTGGGAATAAAATAATAAAACAAAAAAATAAATCAATTTATTAATTGGGGTTTTTTGTAGTTTGAATTTAAGGAAATCAGAAGAACATAGCGTGGAAATATTTAGTTATCACTATTTTATCACAAATTTTTCCAAGTTGCTTTCTATTACAAAGGATAACTGACAAGGTCTTCAAAGGTTTTTTACAGGCTGTGTTCTATTGTAGCTTGCTCCCTTGATTTTTTTTTTTTAATCTATCAAACAGTTGTTTCTTGAGGACTTTGTGCCCTCTGTTTGTTTATTTTTTATTTTGGAATTTTGTACAAATATATTTAGTTCTAGGAAACTCTAATGAGCATGTCTGCCAGTGGAACAGGAATGAAACAGTGTGCCTGTTTATCACAAAACAGAACAAACCCCCTGCTGTCTTAAAATTCTGTGTTCATTTTGGCCCAAATAAAGAAAAAGCTGCAACTAATATCTAGTGTCATAAATATCCATATACAACTTGCATCCCAGATTCCAGTGCTGGACTTTAAAAGGGTCATTTAATAATAAAAAATAGTTCATTATATGCCAAGTTTGGCAGAATACTCACTTTCCAAAACCCATATGAACATTTGCGTTTCAAATCCATTATTTCATTTTGCTGCTCTTACCATAAATAGGAGGGGTATGTGTGTGAAATAAATGCTCCTAGACATACTAGTACGATTGATTATGCACATCTTAGCCAGATGAAACTCTGTCCCATATTAAACGTCAAGGTCAAACAGTTTGGAAGTTTGGAAAGAAGTGTGATCCCTGTGGGAGGGTTATGTGTTGTGAGGGGAAAGAGAATTTAAGGGAGCAATATCAATCTCACATTGTGCTAGTCCACATTCTGTTCTTTCATCTTCGTCTAGGCCTTCTGTAGATATTGGTAAGTTATATGTAATAAATCTGTAGAAAGTAGTGTTCTGTCATAGGAAAAATGCAGTCTGTGCTTTCAGGCATTTCTCAGAATAAAAGTCTCTCATCAATACAACCCTTAGTAGTAGTTCACAGACTCTTTGAGTTTCCCAAGATGAAAATGCCATCAGGGATTGCAGTACTGTGTTGGCACATGAGACCAGCCTGTTCAGTGCTGTGGGTGTCGGTGCTCTGCATGTAGTAATGCTTGTTCTTCTTTTTGCCAGCTGCAGAGAATTCAAGGCCAACTTCAGGATACAATGAATTTTAAGACTGCAGGGGGTTTGTTCTGTTTTGTGATACAGTTTTCTGGTAAACGGGCACACTGCTTTATTCCTATTCTACAGGCAGTTAAGGACTAAAATAGAGCTGTTTGTATTAACACAGAGTTCTGTGCTTGGGTTTGGCCACATTCAGGCACAGTGCTTATTGTGAGGTAGATTAATTAAGATTTTGTTTGTGGTGCAGGCACCAAGCCAGTTACTGTACTAGTGTAACAAATACAGAAATACACAAAGGGATTTCCTCTCTTTAGTCCACCTGCCACAAAGCAAATATCAGTTGTGGGTGTTTTATGATGACACAGTAAGAAATTAAGAGGGAAGAATACCTGCATCTAGAAGACATTTGGGCTAACAATGGAATAATGCACTTTTAATCCCTTTCTGAAACTTTTGACTTCGTCTTCCGGAAGGAGCTGAGCCAATAAAAGCAGAGAGCAGTGTAGTGTGACTGACAACTGAAGTCTAGTTTTAGGAAGAGAGGAGGTGAAACTTCACACTCAGTTGTTGTGTCATTGTTTTGGCTCACAACTAGTAGCTTTTCCAATACTCGCTTCTATGTACAGCCTTCTAAAACAAATGCCTGTTGAGTGTTGTGTAGCCATTGCCGAACGTCTCAAGTCAATGTGATTTTTCTTAAATGTTTGTTTTTAGGACCCAGCCTCCCTGAAACTAATTAAAAACAACAAATTGCTGTTGTCTTTAGAACCCCACTTCCTTTGGGGCTTGACATCTAAAAACCCTACATGGCTTGGGACCAGATTATATTCACCCCTATGAATCAGATTATATTCACCCCTATGAATCTGCCAGTGCCCTCTGTTCATTATCGGGGGCAGGGGGGCAAGGCTAGTGGCCTGATCTGGTCCCAGATTCTCCCTCCAGCGTACTCTATTGAGGAGCAGGGGAGGGGATGTGGGTGGGGAGGTGGAGTGGCTGTGGTCCATAAGAACAATATTTCCCTTGCCAGGATCCCTGTCGAAGTGTCTGGCCATTTTGAATGTGTGTACCTAGGTTTGGAGACCAGGGATAGACTGGGACTTCTGTTGGTGTACTGATCGCCCTGCTGCCAAACAGAGTCCCTAATTGAGCTGATGAACTTGGTCCCGGGCTTGGCATTGGAGTCTCCCAGGCTTGTTGTGGTGGGGGACTTCAACGTTCATTTTGGGACCAATCTGTCCGGGGCAGCTTAGGAGTTCATAGCGACCATGACAACTATGGGCCTATTCCAAGTGGTCTCGAGACTGACGCATATTTCTGGTTACACACTTGATCTTGTTTTTCACTCTGAACAGGATGGTGTTCTGTGGGAGTGGACTCCTGTGATTTCCTCAGTGTCATAGACGGACCACCATCTGGTTAAGGTTGGACTCATGACCACGTCCCACCTCCGCAGGGCAGAGAGCCCATTAGGATAGTCCGCCTGAGAAGGTTGCTGATTCCAATAGGATTCCAGGAAGTCTTGGAGGGATTTAGTGTTGGCTCTTCTGGTGACATTTTTGACACTCTGGTGGAGAATTGGAATAATCAGCTCACCAGGCAGTGGATACAATCACTCCTAAGTGTCCTCTCCGACCTGCTTCGAAACTGGCCCCTTGGTATACGGAAGAACTATGGGGGCTGAAGTGGCGAGGGAGACGACTAGAGCGCAAGTGGAGAAAGACTCAACAGATTATCTGACAGATTATTACATAGAGCACATTGGAAAATCTATGCTCAGGCAATATGTGTGGCAAGGAAAAGATTCTTTTCCTCCCATATTGTGTCCGCAAGTTCACATCCGCCAGAGTTGTTCAAGGTCGTGAAGGGGCTAATGTGCAACCCTTCCCCCTTGAATCAGTATTTGGAACCAACAATTTCTCGCTGTGACATTTTAAATGAGGTTTTTTGTGAACAAAATTTCTCGTATTTGGGCCGTCTTAGATTCAAACTGCACAATTGTTACAGAGTTTGATGCCAAGCTGTCCAGCAGCTCCTCTTATGTGATGACCCTGATCAGTTTCAGGTTGTGACTCCTGAGGATGTGGATACGTTGCTTGGAATGGTGCGGCCTACCACCTGCCCTCTTGATCCTTGCCCGACATGGTGTCTGTCAGGGAGGCTGTTGTAGAGGGCCTGGTAGAGATCATAAATGCTTCTCTGAGGGAGGGCAGGATGACTCCTTGTCTTAAGAAGAAGCCTGCCTTGGATCCCTCAGAGTTAAGCAATTACTGGCCTGTCTCCAACCTTCCTTGACTGGGCAAGGTGATTGAGAAGGGGGTGCCCTCCCAGCTCCAGGCAGTCTTGGAAGAAACTCATTATCTAGACCCATTTCAAACTGGCTTTCAGGCGGGTGATGGGGTGGAGACTGCCTTGCTCGGCCTGATGGATGATTTCCATTTGGGAATTGACAGAGGGAGTGTGATTCTGTTGGTCCTTTTGGATTTCTCGGCGGCTTTCGATACTATTGACCATAGTATCCTTCTGGAATGTCTGAGGGGACTGGAGGTGGGAGGCACTGCTTTGCAGTGGTTCCTCTCCTACCTCACAGGCAGATTCCAGATGGTGTCTATTGGAGACTGTTGTTCTTCAAAATCTGAACTTTCATATGGTGTCCCTCAGGGCTCCATATTGTCTCTATGAAACCTCTGGGAGAGATCATCCAGGAGATTTGGTGCAGGGTGCTATCAGTATGCTGATGACACCCGAATCTATTTCTGCATGTCAGCATCATCAGGAGAAGGCATAATGACCCTAAATGCCTGCCTGGATGCAGTAATCGGCTGGATGAGGGATAACAAGCTGAGGCTGAATCCAGATAAGACGGAGGTAGTTATTGAGCGGGGTTACAACTCGGAAGTCAATTTTGATCTGCAGGTTCTGGATGGGGTCACCTCCCCCGGAAGGAACAGGTACGCATTCTGGCGGTGCTTCTGGATCCGAACCTCTCCCTGGCGTCCCAGGTGGAGGAGGTGGCCAGAGGTGATTTTTATTACCTTTGGCTGATACGCCAGCTGCATCCGCTTCTGGAGAATAATGACTTCAAAACAATGGTACATATGCTGGTAACCTCTAGACTGGATTACTGCAATGCACTCTATGTGGGGCTGCCTTTGTACATAGTCTGGAAACTGCAGTTGGTCCAGAGTGCAGCAGCCAGATTGGTCTCTGGGTCATCTAGGAGAGACCATATTACTCCTTTGTTGGAAGAACTACACTGGCAGTGGGCACGTTTCTGGGCAAAATACAAGGTGCTGGTTATTACCTATAAAGCCTTAAACAGATTAGGCCCTGGGTACTTAAGAGAACAACTTCTTTACCATGAGCCCCACTGCCTGTTAAGATCACCTGGAGAGGTTCATCTGCAGTTGCCGCCAACTTGTCTGGTGGCTACTCAGGAACAGGCCTTCTCTGTTGCAGCTTCTGGAGTTTTGGAATATGCTCCCTGTTGAAATAAGAGCCTACCCATCTCTGGCAACTTTAAAAAAGGCACCGAAGACACGTTTATTCACCCAGGCTTTTAATTAGATTTATAGTTTTAATATTTTTAATACTGGGTTTTAAAAGTTTTCAATGGTTTTAATTGTTAATTGCATTAATCTTTTAAATTATTTTAATTGTAAACTGCCCAGAGAAGTAAGTTTTGGGCAGTATAGAAATATTTTAAATAAAATAAAAAATAAAATAATATCTGGGCCTTCTTGCTTGTGGCCCTGCTATTGCTGAAATTTGGTTAGCAGGAACTAGAGATGGTGCCTGCTCAGTTGTAGTGCCTTGGCCCTGGGGTGCCCTCCTGGAAGAACTTCACTTAGCTCCCCACCTTCAGGGTTTTTTAAAAAAAGGCTTTAAAACTCATCAGTTTATAGAGGTGCTTTAATGTCTTTTACTTCAGCTTGTATCTGAGTTTTTAATTTTTTGAAAAACCCAGTTTTAATCAGGTCTGCTTTACTTCACCAGACGGGACAGGTGCACAGTCTGAGAGTGCTTCAGGGTCCAAAACTCTCCCTGGTGTCTCAGGTTGAGACAGTGACTAGAGGAGGTTTCTTTCAGCTTTGGCTGAGACGCGGGCTGCGTCTGTTTCTTGAGATAATCAACCTCAGAAGAGTAGTACATAGGCTGGTAGCCTCCAGACTTGACGACGGCAATGGACTCTATGTGGGGCTGCCTTTGTATGTAGTCAGAAAACTGCAGTTGGTACAGAATGAGGCAGCCAGGCTGGTCTCATCTCGAAGAAAATCGCATTACTCCTATATTAAGAGAACTACACTGGCTACCAATCAGTAGGGGTATGCATGAATGCAGTTTGTCTTGAACCCGGGCCAGTTCAGAGGTTCATCGTGGACCGAACTAGGAGTGGTTTAGTACATGATCAAACTGAACCAGACCTAGTTTGAGTAAACTGGTTTAGCCCGGTAACAGGTGGTCAGGTGGAGGCGGCATAAGAGGTAAAATGTTGCTTACCCGGCCGGCGCTGCTGCCAGCACCATCGCTTGCTGCCACTCGCCATCCCTGCCTCAGCCCCAACAAGTGCGCTCCCCCACTTTACCAAGCTGCTGGCTCAGTTCTGGGCTCTACACATGTGCGGAGACCAGACCTGAGCCAGCAGCTTGCTAACGGAGGGGGAATCACGCTTGTTTGGGCCACACAACAAGAATAACTATTTATATAGCGCTTTTCAATACAAGTTTCCAAAGCAGTTTACATAGAGAAATTAATAAATCAATCAATAAGATGGCTCCATGTCCCCAGAGGCTCACAATCTAAAAAGAAACAGACACCAGCAACAGTCACTGGAAGGGAGGGTGAGCAGTGTGGGTTTGCAAGGGAGAGTGAGCACTGGCGCAGGCAGTTGCACTGGCTGGGTAAGCCTATAAAGCCCTAAACCGCTTAGGCCCTGGGTATTTAAGAGAACGTCCTCTTGACCATGAACCCCACTGCCCATTGAGATCATCTGGAGAAGTTCGACTGCTACACGGGGACTGCCTCCCCTAGATGCTGGAATGCACTCACTGCGGAAATAAGAGCCTCCCCTTCTCTGACAACTAAAAAGTCTCTAAATGCACATTTTTCCACCCAAGCTTTTAAATTAGACTTGTGGTTTTAAATTTGTTTTAAGGTTTTCATTTCTGTTTTAATTTGTTATTAACCTCTCAGAGACAGAAGTTTGGGGTGGTGTATAAGTATAATAAACAAACAAACCCCTGCTCACGGAGGGGTGATAACCTTTTCAAAGAAATCGCCTTTTCAAAGTGGTGATTCTCTTTATTTAGCAGTGGGGAGAGCAACTGGCCCTGTCAATCCCCAGCACAGCATCCCTCCAGTGGCTGGTGTCTAACTTATGTTTCTTTTTTAGATTGTGAGCCCTTTGGGGACAGGGAGCCATTTTATGTATTTATTGATATCAATGTGAACTGCTTTGGGAACTTTGGTTGAAGTGTGGTATATAAATATTCATCATAGTCGTATAAATAATTTTTCTCTTAATACCGTTCTTGTTTTATTCTGCTATTGCTCTAAACCATCCTGAAAGTATATCCTGGAGAGGCAGGATATAAATATTTTCAAGTAAAAATAATTTTTTTAATGCATTTCGGAGGTAAAGGGTTACCTGACCCTCAGGGACATACTTTCAGATGGCACAGGTAACTTCTGGGGAAAATATGGATTGGAGAAAGTAAAATAAAAATATTTAATATATTTGTACACCACCACCCTAATGCATGTCTCTGGGCAGTTTACAACAAACACAAAACGTTATTTTATTATTTATTTATTTATTTATTTAACATTTTTTAATACTGCCCAAAACTTGCATCTCTGGGTGGTTTACAACATTAAAACAGTTTAAAACCACAACTCTAGTTAAAAATCTTGAGTGAATAAAGCTTTTGTGCTGTGATATCTTTTTTTAATGCTGGTTTGCTTGGAATTTTGAACTCTGTGACAGTGATAATCATTTATGTTTATATTTTATTTATATGCTGCCCTTTATCCTAAGACCTCAGGGTGGTTAATAACAAAATAAAAACAATAACATTTAAATAAAAATGTCCCCCCCGCCTGCCCTTTGGAGTGGTGTCTTCTATTCAGGGACACTTCAACAGTAATCAGAGAGAGACAGTTGCATGACTGAGTCCAATGTCACACAGTGCTCTTTTCCAGCCATTTTCACTTAAAGATTCACCTAAATCTTTGTATTTGTTTGACAAGTTTTCTAAAAAGAACAGTGTGTGTTTTAATAAAGCAGACTTTTATGTTACTGAAATCTGGAATAATCTGTTTCAATATGCAATAAGAACACAGTGGTTGGCTCAGTACCAAAGCTTCACACTTGAGGAATTTGCTTTTCAGGGTGGACACTTGCTTTTTCTGGCATTTCATG
Organism: Hemicordylus capensis; assembly: GCF_027244095.1. Taxonomy (NCBI): domain Eukaryota; kingdom Metazoa; phylum Chordata; class Lepidosauria; order Squamata; family Cordylidae; genus Hemicordylus; species Hemicordylus capensis. The sequence continues at coordinate 386,276,794 of NC_069658.1, forward strand.
AAAGGTTCCAAGCTCCGTGGGCATTAAACACTTTCCCGTTGACTTTACGGCGGGAGCTTTCTGTTGTAGCCTGCTTCGTAGTTGAGGGCCACCTTGTATTTCTCTTCTTCTGTTGCTGTGGGAAAGCTGGGGGTGGGTCCATTCCATTAGTACAGGCTGTGCTAGAGAAATTGGTCTTTTAAGACGAAACCTCCTTTTACTGTGTTTGTAAAATAATCTACTTTGGGCATACACTGGCACACCACCTACAACTTGTGCATTCCCCTCCCAGATCCACGCAGCCAGCTGAGTCCAGATACAATCAACAAACAGACCTACACACTGAATGTCAAATCCCAGGGGTCTTCTGCTCTTGCATGTTTTCACAGATGATTATCAATATGAGCCTGATGAATATATATTTTTTCCTATTACAGATATCTGAGTGGTGATCACTCTGTGGTTAATTATTAGCTGATGTTTGTTACGATGACTGGCAGTGATGTGCATACGTGGCACAAGTTTAAAGTCTCCTCAGTTGTCCTCTACTTTGTAATTCTATAACATGAAAGGCTTGGTACCTGAATTTTGCTTGTTTTCCTCTTCCCTCCCCTTCCCCCTTTTGTGTGATGTCTCTTAAGGCAGGACCTATGTACAGGTGAACTTTGCTATATGTGGCACTGCTATTTGCAGTTCAGTGTATCCACAAGGTTTCTAGTTATTATTTATTATTATTTATTAGGTTTTAATACCGTCCCATTCAGAGGCTCTGGGTGGTGCACAAAAACAACAACAACAGAAAACCAACAATCAATCATCTAAAACAATTGGCTGAAAACAGTATTATTTTAAACCAATTGTTTTTGGTTGTTGTACACTGCCCAGAGCCTTTTGATGGATAGGGTGGTATAGAAATGTAATAAATAAATATGAAAACAGGTTTAAAAACAGTTTAAAACCATTTTAAATGTTTTAAATTGAAGAACAATTTAAAAACCTGGAAGGCCAGACAGTTTTCAGGGCTCTCTTGAAGGCCAACAATGAACCCATGCTATGAATTTCTGCCGGGAGTGCATGCCACAGCCCAGAAGCAGCTGTAGAGAAGGCCTAGTTCTGATCTGTCACCAGATGTACCAGTGGTAACTGGAAACAGACCTCCTCAGATGACCTTAGTGTGTGATGGGGATCATATAGAAAAAAGCTCTTTCTAAGGTAACCTGGACCCAAGCTGTTCAGGGCTTTAAAGGTAATAGCCAGCACTTTGTATTTTGCCTGGAAACATATTGGCAGCCAGTGCAACTGTTTTAAAACAAGCATAATATGGTCTCTGAGTTTCCCCCAAAGACCAGTCTGGGTGCCACATTTTGGACTAACTGAAGTTGCCGAACTACGTACAAAGGCAGCCCCACATAGAGCTCATTGCAGTAGTCAAGCCTGGAGGTTACCAGTAGATGCACCACTGTTTTGAGATCGTTCTCTTCAAGGAATGGACGCAGCTGTTGAATCAGCCAAAGCTGATGGAAGGCACTCCTGGCTATAGCCTCCACCTGAGATACCAGGGTGAGGCCTGGATCCAAGAACACTCCCAAGCTGCATACCTGTTCCATCTGGGGGACCGTAACACCATCCACCACAGGAATATTTAACCCATTTCTCAAATTCTGATCCCCTACAATGAGTACCTCAGTCTTGTTTGGATTCAGCTTCTATTCACTGTCTCTCATCCAGCTCATTACTGCCTGTAGGCATGGATTTAGGGAATGTACAATTTCCTGATGATGAGCTATAGATTTGGGTGTCATCAGCATACTGGTAAATCCCTGCACCAAATCGCCTGATAATCTCACCCAGCAGTTTCATGTAGCTATTAAGAGCATTGGTGACAGAATGGCGCGCTGACAGACTCAATGTAATTGCTCCCATTTCAAAGAGTAACCACAGGAACATAGGAAGCTGCCATATACTGAGTCAGACCATTGGTCTATATAACTCAGTATGGTCTTCACAGACTGCAGAAGCCAGGGAGGGAACTTGGAACCTTCTGCTCTTCCCAGAGTGGCTCCATCCCCTAAGGGAAATATCTTACAGTGCTCACACTTCTAGTCTCCCATTCATATGCAACTGGGGTGGACCCTGCTTAGTTAAGGGGACAAGACCACCAAGCTCCACCAGCTGGAATCTACCCGAGAAATAGGAGGCAGTGCCTTCTATCCCCAACTCCCCCATTCGATCTGGAAGGCTAGCATGGTAGATGGTATCGAATGCCACCTAGAGATCCAAAAGAACCAACAGTGTTGCACTCCCTCTGACCTAGATATCCAAAAGAACCAACAGTGTTGCACTCACTCTGTTGGTTCCCTGGTAAAAGTCATCAACCAGACTAACCAAAGCTGTCTCAACCCCACAGCCAGCTCTAAAGCCAGTTTGAGATGAGTCTAAATAATCAGTTTCCCCCAAAACTGCCTGGAGCCGGTTAGCCACCACTGTCAATCCCCTTGCCCAACCATGGGAGATTGGAAACTGGCCTGTAACTATCCATTGCTGAGGATAACCATTGCCTCCTTCAAACAAGGAGTCCTCCTACCATTCCTCAGTGATGCATTAATGATATTAACCAGGCCAATTCCAATAATTTCCCTGCTAGATAGAAGCAGCCAAGTTGGGTAAGGATCCATAAAACAAGTGGTAGGTCGCATTGCCCCAGGCAGCTTGTCCACATCCTCAGGAGGCATAGATTGGAAGTGATCCAATCTAATACTGCAGGAGGGATTGCTGGACACCCCCTTAATAGGCTCTTCAGAAATAGTGGAGTCCAAGTCAGCCCAAATACAAGAGGTTTCAAAGAACCCATTAACAGTGTTACAGCAGAACATAGTCTCTGCTTGACAATGATGTTGACACCCAACCTCATTATCTGCAGATACAAGAGGGTTAAAACCCATGTATCTGTGGTTGTTAGGTGGCCAGAAATGACCCTTGAGTGCATTTCAGACTGCCATTTTGTCAATAGGAGCCATTTTGTGGCTTATTTGTTTTTTTAAAAAGCATTGTTCCTCTGATTTTTCATGGGATACCCGCTGGACACCCGTGGAGCATAGTAGGGCACTTTCTTCACATTCCCACCCCCTTGTCACCCATTTCCCAGCATCCAGGAACCTAACCCCCCATCCCATTGACTTTAATGCCCCATTGTCTGTGGTTCCGTTATCTGTGATTCCCCCGTGGACCAGAAGCCCCACGGATAATGGGGTTTAACTGTAATTTACTTCTTAAAATCTATGTACAGCACCTACTAAATACCAGGCACTTCATAAGTAATAATGAAAATTTCAGATCACTCAAATAAATTGGGTTCTGTTAAGTATAACTACAGTATGTTGCAGCACACCATAGCATGCAGCTAAGGGCAACCAAATACTGCTACTGAAAGTACAGTACTAAGCAAAACTATATTTTGCTTATTAATTTTGCTTGTTCTGGTCCTCTTTATAAGCAGAATCAACAAGACCTCATATGGATAAAATATCCTTGTTTCCAGTTCAGTCTAACTTTTGGTTATCGTGTACCTTCCATATTGTAGCTCTGGAGCGTTTTGAAGCACAAGGTAAGGTCTTAACTTTCTGCCCCTGAAAACAATTGTGTAATTTCCCAGGCGTATTCTAGACTAGAGTTGTGTAATTGTGCCATTGATCAAGATGTGCTAGACCTTTGATCACCAGCTTGACCATAACTCGTATATAACTGATTCACTGCTATCCATTAGGGAAGTGCATGGAACCAGTTGGCCTGGTTCGGTTCGGTCTGGGGGGGTTCGTGATTTTTTTAAAAATTATGTATTTATTACCTTAGCCCCTTCGGGGGTTTTCCTCTAGGCCACAGGGCGGGGTTTGTCCACGAAGGTTCCCCATCCCCCCGCCGGCCTCGGTCATCACCACCATGGCCTGTTAAAAAAATGGCTACCTCGCATGCGCAAATGGCCTGGGCCATGCCAGGCCTCACAGAGGCCATTTGTGCATGTGCGGAGGTGGACAAAATGGCCTCCACACCAACATACAGAGGCTTGAACAGGCCGAAAAAAGCGGCCAAATGGGCCACGGCAGTGATGACCAAGTCTGGCGGGGGAGGGGGAATCTTCGCACACCCACCCACCCCGCAGCCTAGAGGAAGCCCCTCGAAGGGGCTAAAGGTTAAATTTTTTAAAAAATTCACGAACGCCCCCAAACCGTTGCGGGTGTGTGTTTCGGTCTGGGGTCGGACTGAATGGGGGGGTTTGGTTTGACCCCGGAACTGTCGAACCGAACTAGTTTGATGTAGAACCAAACCCCCTTCAAACAGTTTGCACATCCCTACCATCCATTAGGTAGTGCAGATTGCACAAGTTGGTTGAGCATCAGTTTTTAGCTGACGTTTGCCCTGTCTATATATTCTGCACAAGAAAAAATGGTCATTTGTGGTCAATGAACCATTCTTCAGAAGGCACCAAAAACAGTTCAGCTGATTGGCACCAACAGTGTATTGTTTAAAAGCCTATGGCCTGGAGATGGTTATATTTCACTCTTGAGATGGTTATATTTTATTCTGAGAAACACTGCACCTGCTTTATGTTCTTGTATATAAATGAACAGCAGTCATTCACTTCTATGGAACAGAGCATGTCATACATATCTGTAGATCAGAACACATTGAACAAATATCTCCAGCTGCTTTTAAAATGTTTAAGAGTGAGGATTAAATATTTTTATGGGAACAGGGCAAAGTTTTGCATTGCTAGCCCCTGCTCCATCATAGGGATGTGCATGAACCGGTTCGAATGTGGCGCAATTTGAAGGTTTGGCATCGGGGGGGTTCTTTAAGGGTGGGGGGTGCACTTATGCCTCCCGCCGCTTTTCCCCTGCTGGCACTCCTTTTTAAAAAAAGTCTTGGGGTGGCAGCATACCTCTCTGCCGCCCCTGCCCCCATTTTCGGCCAGAAGTGGCTGGAAGTACTGTATGCATGTTGGATGTGCAGGTGTGCTCGGTACTTCCAGCCACTTCCATCTGAAAACAGGGGCAGGGGTGGCAGGGAGGTACGCTGCTGCCCCAAGAAGTTTTTTTTAAAAAAAGGAGCACTGGCGAAGGAAAAGCGGCGGGAGGGGTATGTGCACCCCCCCTTTAAAAAACCACCACCCCTGGCACCAGACCGTGGAGGTGCGGTTCCGTGCACACCACTACCCCATCACTTAATACAAGCTTGAAATACAGAATAAAACTATGTGATGACGAGTATCTTGTCTACTCATAGTCTGCCTTTTTAGTTAAAAGCACAGAGAAAGTAGCCTCCCCAAAAAGATATGGTGTGGTAGTGTCATACTTTGGGTTATAAATACAGTGATCTTGTTTCCATAATAGGAAGCTAATCCTTGGGGGAAAGACATGAAGATATGCCTTTAAAAACAAATGGGTGCTGTCCTTTAGAATTAACGTGTCTTGCTCGAATGGGTTGCTGTGACATGCGTTATATATTTGCTATTCCTGTATTTCCTGCAGATACCTGCTGCTATGCCCATTTTAAAAATAAAGCACAGGATATGAGGGGTATGTTTAGCACATTTCCAATAAATCATAGTATTGAAATAAACATGCAGAATATATTCCAAGTTATTTTGGGCATTTGTGGCTTGAGAGATGAGTATGTGCAAAGGATGTGGGCACATCTTCCTCTTGTTTTTACCTTTTACCTGAAACCAATCAAAAGCTTATTTTTATTTCCAAGGACACGTGTCCTGTCTTGCATAGAATGGATCATGATGATACTGCTTGTGCTGTTTTACATGGCCTGTTTAACTCCAAGAAATTCATACTTTGAGGCAGGGTGTTCCTTTCTAGGCATCTTATTTTGTATTGGACAATTCCAGGAAAAGTTGCACAAGTACATGCACACTACTCAAACTGTGAAAAAATATGGATGAGTCATGTCATTTAAGTATCACATCCAGTCAGTTTCTGGAAAGGATGTGATATCTAATGCTGCCCTAAAAGGTCCTGTGCTGAAGTGTTGATTCAAATGTTATAAAGTGATGGACATAGAGGTCAGGCATGTCATGCTTATCACGTTTCTGTGTTTCCTATTTTCTTTGCAAATTCCAAACTGAGTTTTAAGGTCCATTCCAAAATTACCCTTTGTTCTTCTTAACTAGAAAAATAACAGGACAGTGTTGTCATTGCTGGGCACTTTTTCTTATGATGTATTACCAAGATAAGAACAGCCTTGCTGGATCATGCCCAGGGCCCAACTAGTCCAGCATCCTGTTTCACACAGTGGCCCACCAGATGCCGCTGGAAGCCTACAGGCAGGAGTTGAGGGCATGCCCTCTCTCCTGCTGTTACTCTCCTGAAGCTGGTACTGAGAGGCATCCTGCCTTTGAGGCTGGAGGTGGCCTATTGCCCTCCAACTAGTAGCCGTTGATAGACCTCTCCTCCATGAAGTTATCCAAACCTCTCTTAAAGCCATCCAGGTAGTTGGCTGTCACCACATCTTGTGGCAGAGAATTTCACAAGTTGATTATGTGAAAAAGTACCTCCATTTGCTGGTCCTAATTTCCCAGCAATCAATTTCATGGGATGACCCCTGGTTCTAGTGTTTTGTGAGAGATTTTATAGACCTCTATCATGTCTCCCTGCAGTCATCTTTTTTCTAAACTAAATAGCCCCAGGTATTGTAGCCTTGCCTCATAAGAAAGATAATTTATAATGTTACTTTTATCTGTCATTTTCATGTCCTGGGAGGAAACATTTCAAATGCTCTCCTCTGTGGTCAAATCTGAGATGTGCCACATCCTGCGGAGTGCTTAAATAGTAAATGTGGGGGTATACTCAAATGATACCTGTGAATATAAGGGGTACAAATCAAGTCATCAACACTTTAGTAGATCAATGAGCAATATAAGAATCTGGTGTTAATGTTTGCATTGGCCCCCTCTGAGCTGGTGTAGGATGACATTAGTGTCCCTTGGAGTCTATTCTGCTTGGCAAGACACTGAAAATACATGTATTATACATAGATTAAACTAGTTAGAAAGTAGCACAGACCTGATAGGTCATTTTCTCAAAGTTCATAGTGTCTTTTACAGCAATAGAGGTCAGAAACCATGAAATATAGCTGATGTAGACTTGTTAAAAGTTTACACCATTAAAAATAATGGTGCTGCAAGATCTTTTGCTACAAAACTGATCTTGACTAACATACTACAGACTAACATGAGTATCCTTTAGTAATATCTTTATCATGAAAAGATACTGAACATAAGAAATTACTTAGAATTTTTTTTTAAAACCCTGCAAAACATGGGTCATCTGCTCCTATATATAATGGGAAGGAATTGAAGCCTTTCCTCCTTTTTTGTTGTTGGTTCTTTTGTCTTATGACCCCATTTGATCTTCTGTTGTGTAACGAAAATCTAGAAACAACAACAACCTGGTTGAACTTTTTCAAGGGCTGCAGCTTTACTGGCTAGATCTGAGTGGTTTTGTATTGCTTTCAAGAAAAGTGTGTGTGTGTGTGTGTGTGTGAGAGAGAGAGAGAGAGAGAGCCCTCAAATACACCACAAGGATTTTATTTCTCTTGTATTTAATTAGCATCTTATATCTTTTATGTAAACACTGTCTGAATCTTAAAGGTGTCTGAAGTGGAAAATATAGTGCTAATGAAACTTGCCTCAAAAGAATAATTTGAAGCTGAAGACTTCTTTTAGATTGATGGCAGAAAATGCATATTTGGGTTCTGAAGGTGACTCTGCCCTTATGTGGCAAATGCAATTACAGCTTGTTTAGCAGTATCTCTTGCATTGACTATAAAGTGTGGACAATACACCTGCATGTTTAAATGCCTCTGATTGGACCAGGATTTTCAGGTACATGTGCATTGATGATTAAAGATGCTGTCTGTGGTTTGTATGTTTGCTGTAGGATACATGGTATACACAAGGAGTCACCTTTGTGTGAAGCAGAGCATTGGCCTTAGTCCTGGAATCCAGTTTAAAACTGCTAAGTCTTGTAAAGGTAAAGTGTGCCTTTGGGTCAGTGTCGACTCCTGGAGACCACAGAGCCCTGTGGGTTTTGTTTTGTTTTTTTGTAGAATACAGGATTGCCAATCTTACACAGCCAGGTCTTTAGAAAAATATTAGGGGTACAGATGGACTGTGGATCAAAAAGTAAAGCCACTGTGCTCAACAGCCCTAAGGCAAATTGTTGTGCTTGGATCAAGCTCCTGGATGTTGACTATTAAGCATTCTGATGGGCAAACAAAGTGGCCTGGTTCAGACAATCCAACAAACCACTGATTGTTAGATTGTGAATGTGGTCTGACTGAGCACAAGTCTCCTGCCACCTTTTCCATCCTCACTTCTGGTGCAGAATTGTGATGCCAGAAACTTGGTTTGTTCAACAACTGTTCCACATGTTGTCCAATTCCATGGCTTACAAGCCAGAGTATGAAACCAGGATCAAATCATGTCGAGCTGTAGTGTAACATACCAGGATTCCTTTCTCATAGCCAGGTACGTGAGATGAGGAAGGAAGGAAGGGGAGAAGAGAGAGAATGCAGACTCGATGCTCATTCAGGTCATGATCCAACAAATCATGGACACTTAGGGACACAGCCCCTTCTTTCCATTAATCTCATAGTGAAGAGTTGTGTAATCCATTAGAAAACCTTACTATTACGGAAATGTTGAGATTTTTCTTTTCAAAAGAAAATGTTCTGCCTTCTCTTTTGAAAGAAAATAAGTATCATGGAACTTCCTTAATTTGATTCTATTTGAGTACTGTTTTTAATCCATATTATAATCATGGTGTTCTTACAGAGAGCAGTTAACATGTTGTGTATGGGTTTTGTTTCATGTGCCCTGTGACTTGAAGGAAAGGACTTTTCTTATTTGGCCTTTGTTTGTAATGTGTGGGTGTAGCTAAGATGAAGGCTGGTCTATGAATTACTAGTATTTCTTTCAGATACAGAAGCAAAACACAGTATAATGTTCAAAGTGTACTGACTAACAAATGTATTACTCAACAGTAACTGAGAGTAAGTTAGTCCTAAATTTCCCCCCAAAATAATAGCTTTATTCCTAAGATATTTTATTTTGCCTGTGCTTGCATGGCTGGCATCATGGTCAGCCAACCCAGACCATCAGAGGGCCCAAGCCCTGAGGCCTTCGTGAAAAAAGATGGCAGCTACCAAAAAGGACTCCAACCCAGTGCTGCTACCTCCAAGTTAAGCTTCCTCAAACCCTTGTAGTGACTCGCCTTTATTGGAGGCAGCTCAGAGCTGGTAGCCACCATCTTTCTTTGCCTATAATGTAGTGCTTCTGTTGCTGTGTCCAGTAGTGCAATGATGGAAGCAGGGACGTCGCATTATGTACCACCCAGAGCCTTTGGATGGATAGGGATGGATATAGAAATGTATTAAATAAATAAATAATAAACAAATTATAGGAAAAGACAGTGGGGCTATTCCCATGATCAGGAAAAAGCCTAGCCCGATTTTGCCTGATAGTGGGAGCCACGGCTCCAAGGCAGTTAACCCGCCTAAGTACCCCTCCCCTAAAACTGGGTTTGTGTAGAGAGGGCTCCGCAAACCCGGGTTTTTTTTATCGTGAGTAGTCGCGGCATGGCTCTGCGCCACGGCTACTCATGAGGAGACCCCCGGAGGGGAGGTGAAAAGCCACCTCCCAGCTCCGGGGGTCTCGCCAGAATGCCCTGCACGCTCACGCAGGGCATGCTGGAGTTTCCGGGGGCCAATCGGCCGCTGCTCCCCCCAGCCCCCGCCGGCTCCGTCATGGAGCCGGCAATCGTGTGGGTGGCCAATCCAGCCGTCCAGGGCTCCCGCTCTGCTCGTGTGCAGGGAGAGCAGGCTTAGCCCGCTCTCCCTGCTTAGCTCCTGAAACTGGGTCTCACTGATCGTGAGACCCGGCTCAGTGTCTGCTACCATGGCTGTTTTAGAGTGCACTGAGCAGTGTTCCCTCTAATTTTTTACATCTGTGAGCAGAATGAGTTTTGTTTGGGCAGCAGTATCAAGGCAGTATGCACACATGTGCATTACTATGTGCCAAGATAGATACAACACACACACCATAAATATGGAAAGAAAGAAGTTTATTCTTCAGTTTGAAAAATACATGAACACACAATTTAATATACATTTGTTAAAGTTGAAAGAAACAGTTACATTAGCATCTTTTTACATTCATTATTTTAAGATACTTGATTTTGTATTAGAAGCAGCTGGCCAATTGCCTTTATCTGTCTTCTGTTTTAACAACTGTATTTGTGAGTTGGTGGCAATATTTAAACAATCTATAGCCCCTGACCAATTGATTTTGATTGCCTGTGATTTAGTAGAACTGTCTTGTATTCAGTTTACACATAATAATGTAAAACTAAGTGATACGGCGCAGAGCATCTGTGCCCCTAGTTCCACCACCACCGCTGCTTTTTTCTTTGCCACCCCCACCACATTCTTCTCAGCCACCCCTCTTCTTTCCCTCCCTGCCCGTAGTCGCTGCGTCTGCCTGCCTGCCATTTGCGACTGCTTTGGCCACCCACCATTTGCTGCTCTTTTTGTGTTGGCCGCTTGCCGTTCATGGCTGCCCATCTGCTGGGCCCGGTCGCGGCCGTTGCAGCCACTCCGGCCGCCCAACAGCCACAGCTGCCCGCCTGCTGGGCCCACGTGCTGTTTGCAGCCGCCATTTGTGCCCACCTATCAGTCGTCTTCTCCCTGCCCCCCCCGGCAGCCAGCCATTCACCGGGCTGCCGCTTCTCCCCGGCCGCCCCTCCTCCGGCTGCCTGCCATTTGCTGCTCTGGTTGCGGCGGCCGCCTGCTGTTTGCTGCTGCCCATCTGCTGGGCCTGGTTGCAGCTACTCCGGCCGTTCTGGCTGGCTGCCTGCCAGTCGTGGCCGCCCATCTGCTGGGCCCACCTGCCAGTCACGCCCGCCATTTGCAGCCACTCATCAGCCATCTTCTCCCTGTCTCCCCACACTGAATGCCAGCAATTCACTGGGCTACTGCTTCTCTCTGGCCCCCCGCCCCCCACGGCCCCCCACAGCTAGCTGCCGCTTCTCCCTGCCCTGCCCCCCCCATGATGGCCATTCACTGGACTGCCACTTCTCCCCCTCTGCGAAAGCTGCCACGCATGGGATTAGCGACAGGTGCGCCTAAGAGAATGAAATATATAGACACAGAACGCCTTGAACAAATCTAAAATTAATTTCATCTCATCCAGCCACTGGCTGCATCCTGGGTTAAAAATTGTGCTTAACTTGTTGCGGGGTGTGTGTGTGTGCTTCAAAGGCCTTTAGGTCCAGGCTCCAAAATTACCTACGTGCACCTCTGCCTGCAAGTGCATCCAACATACCAACAAATTGGTACCAGTAACTTCTTAGCCCTTTTAAATCTCCTTGCTTCCTCCTTTCTCTGCTTTAAGTCTACATCTTGATCGTTTCTCAAGTAAAGCTTTAAGCTGATTTAATTGACAATTTGGACCTCAAGCTAAAACGCCTCTACGAGATACTCTAGTTAATACTGTTAGTAAAGATGTTGTTTCCTTTTCACCTTTCCTAACCAATCTTTTTATTTTCCTCTACCCCAGTTATCCCTAAATAAATCCGATTGTACCATTTTCTTGCCTTCTCCTCATTTCCAGACCAAACCTTTGCACAAATTTCTTCTGTAATGAACTGTTCCATATAGTCACGCTGATTCCCCATGTTAGCCCAAAAGCCTGATTGGAGTATTTAGCCAGCCCCCCAGAACAGTTTCATTCACAATTGATAGGAAGTACTGTTTCCCCTTAAAAACAGTTTGGTCTGCTTCCAGGATTTTTTAACATATGTGAACCCTTTCCTTTCCTTTTTTGAATGGTGCAAAGATTCCACTCTCCTTTAATAGAAATGAATTATGCTACATTTCTTTACAAAGCTTCCTTTGAAAATGTTTGCCTATCTCTCTGCCCAAGAATTTGTAACATAGAGGGCACAAAACATAGCCATTTGCTAAGGATGCCTTTGGGGTGATTTGAAGGTGGGCAAACTTGGTTGACCTGCATCACTTCTAGGACTTCTGTAGTTCTCCCTAGGACCAGTATTGCCATGCCAGAGATTTTGCTGGAAAATATATTTATTCCAGGAAGATAAGCCCTGCTGGATTCCAGGAAGATAAGCCCTGCTAAAGGCCTACCTTGTCCAGCATCCTGTTTTACAAAGTTGCTTACACAGCCTTGCTATGACCTGAGCACCTTTGTACCACCAGGGCTTCTGAAGAGTTTTTTTATGCGTTTGGGGTGTGTGTGTGTCTCAGAGAGAGAGAGAGAATTTAAAAAATCTCCCTTTCCCCTGCTCTGTCACCTGAAAATGTCCCTGAGGGCTGTACAACCCTTAGGGACATATATTTGGGTGTCACAGAGCATATCCTGGAAATGGGAGGTTGTTGAAATTGGCCACCACCACTAAGCCAGCAGTGGAGTGGAGTTAGCTGAACTTTACAGAAGCTCTGGTGCGTCTCCCATTGCACCAGTGCTTCGTTAGGCCATTAGCCAGTATGTTTATTGGTCACTGTCTTAGCTTTTTCTTTGCACCTAGAACAGCAATACATTTCAAATGCTGGGATTCTCACAGTCTGAATGTATAACGTTGGCCATGCAGTAAAACAGTGGTCTTATAAGTACAGTGTTGTAACATGCATGACTAGTGCCTTCTTTTTAAAAACTTCAAAGGGCTATTGGCTTTCTGTGTGGTTAGGGAATGAGGACTTACATCCCATGTTTATGGGGCTCAGAGCTATGCTGCGTTGGGCAATGCTGAGATGTGTCTGTGTAAGTGGTTTCTTCCACCATTCGATGCTTAGAGAGGAAGGAATGTCAACAGCTTCTATAGTGAGCCAAGTCCTGCCTACAGGAGTGACTCCCCCATGAGGCAGTCCTCTCAGGGGTGTCCTTGGGGGCCTCTTTTAGGGTGGCAGAATGCATCCCCTTGGCAGAAGCCTTCTGGCCTGCTTCCACCACCACTACCACTGCTTTCTTCCAGCAGTCCTACTCTCACCTTCCATGCCCAGGCAGCGTGCTCTACCTCCTTGACTCCAGTCTCAGCATCTGGAGTGGAATCACTCCCAGAAGGCAGCATGAACTGTGCCTTCAGCAACAGCAGTGGGTGCCTGGGCTCTTGTCACTGCTGCAGTACTAAAGCAGTGGCAGCAGCTTTCTCATGGTCTCCCCTTCCCTCCAGTACTGACGTGGAGGAAAGGAGAGAGAGTGAAAGAGAGCTGGTCCTGGTGAAAGGATCTCATCTCCCTTTGCCAGATTAGCAATGCAGCAGTGAAGAGGCGAAGTCAAGACCAGTTCTCTCTCTTCCTGTCTTCCCTTTCCTGTTGCACGGTGCTGCGGGGACGGGGACTGAGCAAGAAAGTGAGAGTGCTGCAGCAGCTGCGGTGGCCTTAGTAGCACAGCAGTGGTGGAGATCCCAAGCAGCTGTGTTGTGGCTGTCGGTATTGCCCATACTGCCTCCCATGGGCCGTGCCCCAGTCACTGAGGCTGAAGGTGAGAAGAGGGCAGCCCCTGGACTTGGATGGCGGTGGTGGGGTGGAGTTGGGGCTGGCCTTCCGCTTGGAGTAGGGCCAGCAGTGGAGGTGGGGAGACTTGTTGCTGTTTGTCTCTAGGAGCAAGAGCCGGTGACAAGCCAGCACTGGCTGTCCAGTTCAGGATAACTGTCAGACCTGTATGTGCGGGATTGGAGACATAGTGTGACTTTGAGGTGCAGTGTGTTGAGAGGAGAGTGTGCAAGGAGAGTGCATGAGCAGGAAAGGCCCTGGGTGACCACACTCTAAATCAGGCCTGCTCAACTTAGATCCCCCAGCTGCTTTTGGACTACAACTCCCATACTCCTCAACCACACTGTCCAATAGCCAGGGATTATGGGAATTATAGGCCAGCATCTGCAGGCGGGATGAAGCCCTGCTCTAAATAGTTCTAAAGCTGCTTTATATCATCCTTCTGCCATCTCACATAGTAAGAGTTCCCTCATCTTCTGGGTATCATAGTAACTGTTGTGTGTGTGTGTGTGACTCTTAATTTCAAAATTGTGCTGCTTAAAAATCCAAAACCAAGTAGGCATTCTAGATCTGCCCAAAGGTGCTTTCTCCTGATTTCCTTATAAAACTCTAGACTAGGATCATTCGACCTGTTGAGCTACACGAATTGTTCTGTCTGGAGTCCATTCAGTACTGCACTTGATATAGTTTTTCAACTGCAGCAGCTTTTTGGGGAAAAAAAACCCTAGTGTTTATTGCTGTAGAATGGAATCGTGTGTGCATGTTTCCTGCTGTGAAGTCTGAGTGTGCACAGCTTTTGTAAACAGTACAGAATGAAAGTCGGTATTTGCAAAATATTCACATTGGGACAGGATGATGAAAAGCACATAGATAAAACATAGCTGAAAGCCTCATGGAGCAGACATGCCAGCAGTGCAATTGTATAAAAATGGTTTAAATGTTTGGCAAGAAATAAGACAATTCAATTAACAACTTATTTTGTGAGTGCTCGATACTGGATGAAATAATGTTGACTAGATATCAGGGTAAGGCAGGGAATCTCTCGTTTATTCAATATCCCCTCCCCTCCCAACTGGAGGTCTCATAAAAGCCAAGTGGTGGCCCAAGATATTAAGGATATTGGTAATACATTTTGGGTTAGCTTTTTAGAGTCCACATACTTTATACACTTCTAATTGGTGTGTTTTGACAACGCTATTTACTCCAGTCTGCCAAAAGAGAGGCTCATGCATGCAGCAGAGGAATCTATGAGGGAGGACCAGCTATTTGGACAGATCCATGCCTTTCATTTAACCTAAGAGGCACTGCTGTGGAGCAGACAAAGAACAGACTCATGTGGTATGCTCTCTTATATTACAACCATTGCATCCCAGTTTTCAGGTGGGCACAACTGATTGTCAGTTGATGACAGAAGCTGTATAGGAGACTTGTCCTAACAAGCAATAATTGTGTAATTAAGGGCTTTTAATCAAGTTGAGGAATCCTAGTTCATTCTTGGCCTTGGCTTTGTTGAAAGTTAATGTCATTCTCATTGAATGAAATCCGTCAGCAATCCTTTGTTCTCAAAACCATTTGCAAGTGCTAGTGGTGCAGTAAAGCTTTGTTTGTGTATGACGCAGACAAGTGGTAAAACCTGTAATACATCAAAAACAAATATCCAAAATCAAATGAAAGGGGTATCTTGTTAATTCTTGTCACTGCAAGTTGCAGAGCATTGCTTTCTAAGATCCCAACTTTAAGGGCTGTTCTTTTCAAATGTGAAGAAATGTGAAGCTTCACACAGGAGCTTCCTGAGCACTTTTTGTGACCTGTAACTAGATCAATAAAGACAGTATAAGATAACAAGGAGGTGAAGATGAAGGTTCTGTTTCTGTGTCACACTGAGCATGACTAGTCAGAGTACTGAAGACTTCCTTCAGGAGGAAGAGGAGAGAGGCAGTTCATTACTGAAATATTGCTTCTCTTCTCCGCTGCCAAAGCCATGGAATAATCATCGCTAGAGGTTGCAGCAATACCATCCTTGAGCGTTTTGCTTTTCTCGCTTATGGGGGGAAATGAAACTGTATACTTGGACACTATTTGGGTGGATGTGGGGGGTGAACATGTCCCTTCTTGCCTGGTGATCTCCGTTTATATAATAAGGGGCAGTTTTCTCTCCCCTTCAGCTGTGTCAGATTATACCTCTCTATAGAAGCCATTGAGAAACTGATCCAGCCCACATCTGCATATACTGACTAAGATTCTGTTTGCACCTGTTTCTTTCAAACAGTAATATACCCAAGCGTTAATGTCCACAGTAAAGTACTATTCTTCTGTATTATCTGTACTGCCAATTCAGGACTGATTTAGACACAATGCTGATTGTGCAAGAGAAATGCTCTGTTTAGTGTTCAAAGTGGCCAGTACCTTATGTGAACTGAGTTGTCCTACCTATGAGTATGACCACACCAGGTATTTGTGGTTCAGGTGGGCATCATGTCGGCAAGCTCATAGATGCTAATGGGATGTGTATGTGTGTGTGTGTCTTTCCCTGATGGGGACTGTGAAGAGAGTGACTTGAATTCTTCATCCTGCCATGGTCCCATTCTAGATCTGCCTCCCATGAGTCTTATTTCACCCAAGAGGGAAGCTTCCTAGGGGAAATATAGGGGGCCCTAAGTGGTTGAAACTGTGGTACGGCAAAGGCTTAAAGTCCTCCTCCCCCATAGAGCAGTTCGAATGAGGATTCCCCCCTACCACCATGGCTGCTATTTCTAAATTTTAAAACAAGCATCGAGAACAGATAATTATATGCAAAACATATTTTTTTTAGCTTAGGTCTTAGTTATGCTAGATTCTAGAATGTGTGGTGGAATGTTGGTAAAGATGAGACACAGAAAGCCATCTTCAGACATTATAAAAACTGGACATATTAACAGTCCTGCTGGATAAGGTCCAAAGCCTGCCTAGTCCAGCATCCTGTTTCACACAATGGCCCACCAGATGCTTCTGAGAAGTCCACAGACAAGACGTGAAGGCATGCCTTTTCCCTTGCTGTTGCTTTCCTGCAACTGGTATTTAGTGCCATCTTGCCTCTGAGGCTGGAGGTGGCCTGTAGTCACCAGACTAGTAGCCATTGATAGATCTGTCCTCCACTCGCTTACAGTATCCCTGACAACATGCTCTGAAGCCCCTCCTCCAGCCACCTGTTCTGGATGGAGTTACACTCCCCTTGAGTGCACCTGGACCCAATTTTGCTATTAAATATTCAGCTGCCATGGCCCAAGTGGCATTTGTTCAACTTTAATTGGTATGCAAGCTGCATCTATTTCTTGCGTAGTGGACCTGGCCATGGTTATCCACATTATTGTCACCTCTTTATTAGGCAACTGCAACTCTTTCCATGTGAGGTTGCCCTTGAACATCCTTTGGTAGCTACTGCTTATACAGTATGCAGCAGGTAAGAGTTTTAATGGACACTGATGCTTGGAGCATATAACACCTTTGCTGTACCAACTGTACTAGTTAGCAGTGCCATAGTTTATGGGTTGGGACAGATTCTAGCAGGAAGAGGAGATCCTTTAGGTCCCAGGGCTTTAAAGGTAAAACTAGTGTTTTGAATCATGACTGGAAGCCTACACACACACACACACACACACTCTTTTGCAGAAGCCATTGTTTGTGTTTCTTCTTTCGTGGAGATTAGCCTAGTTATGACATGACAGCGTGTCTTTTCTGTACTTGCTCCCACTCTGCAACTGCTTTCCACCCAAGGTGTGGCTCACACCCTCTCTGCCTATATTTAAGTACAGGGTGAAGACTTTTTTGTTTAGTTGTGCATTTCCTGATTTTAATGACTCTCTGATTGCTTATACGTTTTGTGTTTGCCTCCTATGGGTGTGTGGGTTTGTGTGAATTTTTAGATTTTACCGTGCTGCTTATTCAAACTTTTAATTTGTCTTAATTATTATGTTAAGCCAGCGTGGTGTAGTGCTGGACTGGGACCGGGGAGACCAGAGTTGAAATCCCCATTCAGCCAAGATACTAGCTGGGTGACTCTGGGCCAGTCACTTCTCTCTCAGCCTAACCTACTTCACATGGTTGTTGTGAGGAGAAACTTAAGTATGTAGTACACCGCTCTGGGCTCCTTGGAGGAAGAGCGGGATATAAATGCTAATAATAATAATAATAATGTTAACTGCTTTGAATTTCCATTGGGAAACAAAGTGGGATATAAAATATTAAGCAAATAATGGCAATTGTAACTTTTACCTATATAGGTTTTGCCAAGTTACTAAATAAATATTGAATATTCAGCTTTTTAAAAAAATCTTGATGTGCTATGAAAGTAAAACCAAAGCTGCTGTGAATAATTCATAAAGGATGACTGCTTGACAGTTTGTTTTGCTGCTGACTTACTGGAGACTTTTGTAATTTGTCCACTGAAATCTCTCTGATCTGGAATCAAATCCTTTCCCACTATTCAAGTTGACCCTGAACAAATATATATAGTTTGTTTTCTCAATGCTTAATTTTCCAGAGGGTCATCTTACTAGTTCTTTAGGAGTTGGTTTTAAGAAATTTTTTTGGTCAGGTTAAAAGGAACCTTAGTCGGTATGTATTCATTAGGACAGGTTTTTCAGTAAGCCTTTACTATGATGGGGTTTTCAGTAAGTTGGGCTTTTCAGTAATGCCCTTCAGTTGAAAGTAATGCCCAGTAATGCCCTTTAAAATTACTCATGCAGTGTGTTACATTAGCTCTTGTCATAAGCAGCTATGCTTTGCTTCTAAAACATAGTGGCTGTAACTCAGTGGCAGGGCACTTGCTTTGCGTGCAGAAAGTTCCAGTTTAAGTCCTTGGCATCTCCAGGTAGGACTGGCTAAGACCCCTGTTTTAAAGCCTGGGGAGGTGCTGCCAGTCAGTGTAGGCAATCCTGAGCTAGATGGACCAAGAAACCTAATATGTTCTAATAAAAGGTTTTGCCGTTTGCAAGCATATTAACCTCTATGTAACTGTGACTCTATTCTTCTCCTAGCCCTATGAAGTCTCATGACCCATGCTGTCCAATGGGAGAGTTTTCTCACATTTTCTGGGGCATTCATGCAGTTTTCCAGTAGTCTGGGTGAAGTCTGGAACCCATCTGCAAAAATGGCAATTTTCTACCCGGGAGTTTTGTGTCAGTCAGTCATTGAGGGCTTGGAGTCTGCAAGCATCTTCTTATCTCACTGTGATCTGGTCTTTTCCTAGTTCTATGTGGTCTTATTCCCCATGCTTTCCAATGGAAGAGTTTTCCCGGATTTTCCAGGAAAGTAATGAATTTTTCTGGGGTTTGATTTGATTTGATTTTAACTTTTTAAATATCCCGCTCTACCTCCAAGAAGCCCAGAACAGTGTATTACATACTTAAGTTTCTCCTCACTACAACGCTGTGAAGTAGGTTTGGCTGAGAGAGAAGTGACTGGCCCAGAGTCACCCAGCAAGTATCATGGCTGAATGGGGATTTGAACTCGGGTCTCCCTGGTCCTAGTCCAGCACTGTGCAAGGTCTGAAACCTACCTGCAAAAATGGCATGTTTCAGTTTTTCTACTGAAAAAAATTATTGAAAAATTTTCTATTGAAATTTGTTTATATTTTTCTTTCTTTTTTGTGTGTGTGTGGTTTGGCTTGGGAGTTTCAGGTCAGTCAGTTAGGTTATATTGTAGATAAGGAAGCTTAATGTGAACATACTAGAACCTGTCTTCCTCACTTTTGTGGCTGTAGTTCTTGGAGAGGAAAAGATGCCAAAGAACAGTACTTGCAAACTGTGTGCCCCCGGGAATTCTGGGGTTGCTTGAAAAGCTTAGTGAGATTTCTTAGTAAGAAAAGCAGCTTTTACTGTTACCATTTATTTCCTGCAGTGTAGCTACCTGGGACTTCTGGTTGCATTCTAGGGCATACTTCTCAATTTATTGGGGCAATAGTTGGTTCCAACAGGCATTGCTGAGCAGTTGGTTCCAACAGGTACATCTTTAAAGTTGATGCTCTTCATGAACAAAAATGTAACATTAAAAATCCTGCTCTCCAGTGTGCCAAATATTGATGGGTGAACCCTGTTCTCCAGTTGGGCTCTGCAAGCCAAGCTATTTCCCTCCAAATTGGAAAATAGACTTATTTAGAATGTAATTTCCTCCCCATGACCCTCTTCCCCAATGCTCCTTCTCACTTATATGGTCTGGCAACAACAGCAGAATCAAGAGTATCTCTATCTATCGTGCATCTCTGGGTGGTTTACAACAAAGCAAAAACAGAAAAAGTTAAAACATTACAACAATTTAATTTTTCAAAACACTATTTTAAAACTGTGTTAAAACTATTAAAACAATATTTAATTAAAAGCCTGGTTGAGCAGATGCATCTTTAAAGACTTTTAAAAAGCTGTCAGAGATGAGGAGGCTCTTATTTCATCAGGGAGCATGTTCTAAAGCCTCGGGGCAGCAGCAGAGAAGGCCCATCCCCGAGTAGCCACCAGACAAGCCAGTGGCAACTGCAGATGGACCTCTCCTGAAGATCTCAGTGGACGGTGGGGTTCATGACAAAGATGACGTTCTTGTAAATAACCAGGGCCCAAGCCATTTAGATGTCACCTTAAGTGGCTCAGCGGGGAAATGCTTGACTAACAAGCAAAAGGTTGCTGGTTTGAAGCCCTGCTGGTACTACAGCAGCGATATAGGAAGATGCTGAAAGGCATCATCTCATACTGCGTGGGAGGAGGTCATGGTAAACCCCCTCTGTATTCTACCAAATAAAACCACAAGGCTCTAGGTGCACCAGGAGTTGATTGACTAGATGGAACACTTTATCTTATCTTTAAGCCATTTAGGGCTTTATAGATTGTAACCAGCACCTTGTATTTTGCCCGGAAACTTATCAGCAGCCATTGTAGCTCTTTCAGTACGGGAGTAACATGGTATCTCCAAGATGAGTAGCAGTAGCAGTAATGGTGGCAGGGAAGCCTTGATGATGAAGGCCCTCCCTCCCTCCTTCTGTACTGCCTGTTGGGACATTATGTTTAGGGATGTGCAAAACGTTTTGGACACAGAACGATCTGTGCCCGAAACGACCAATTTCGGGTGATTTGGAGCTGAACCGAATCACCCATGATGAGACCCGATAATTTTCAGACCCGAAACGAATCACCCCTGTTTCGGGTCCGAATTTTTCGGGTGTTTTGGGTCTCCTTTTTGTGCCCTGGAAAAGTGCCAGCCTTGTCTTCTTCTTCCCCCTCCGTTTTCAGTTTGACGTCTCTTTGAATTTCCCGCCTTTTTGCCTCCATTGATTTCAATGCAGAAATTGCTTTCCTTTTACTTTAATTGAAAAGGTCCTGGGGCCAAAAGAGTGGGGTGGGGTGGTAGTGCCTAATGGGTGGAGGTTACCACCCCAATTGCAGAGGGATTGGGCAAAGGGCTGATTTTTGGTGAATTTCTGAAGTTTTAGGGTCTTTGGGGCAGATAGGGGGCATAACGTGGGATCTGGGCCAAAAGAGTGGGGTGGGGTGGTAGTGCCTAATGGGTGGAGGCTACCACCCCAATTGCAGAGTGATTGGGCAGAGGGCTGATTTTTGGTGAATTTTTGAAGTTTACGCATCTTTAAGGTTTCCCCCCATTAAGTATAATGGAGGGTGTATCGCTTCACGTTGGGGGGAAAGGGGTGGCCTAGAGCGGTGTGGGGTTGGTTGTAGTGCTGGGTAGGGGCAAGGAAGCTACCTGAATTTTTTTAAAGGATTTGGGCAGAGGGCTGATTTTTGGTTAATTGTCGAAGTTTACGCGTCTTTAAGGTTTTTCCTCATAAGTTATAATAGAATGGAGCTTTCAGCAGCCCCATAAGTGCACTTGGGGGGTGCTGGGGTGGCCCAGTGCGAGTGGTGGTGTAGTGCACATAGGGTGCCAACCACCCCCATGGGTTTCTAACCCATGGCGTACAGGGTTCTGTTGTTTCTGAGGTATTCTGAGTGTGGATTCTATGATAGCAAATGAGATTTTCAATGACACACCATGAATCCACTCTAATTTGCTATCATAGAATCTAAACCTTAAAGACATGAACTTCAACAATTAACCAAAAATCAGCCCTCTGCCCAAATCCTTTGAAAAAATTCAGGTAGCTTCCTTGCCCCTACCCGGCACTACCACCAACCCCACACCGCTCTAGGCCACCCCTTTCCCCCCGATGTGAAGCGATACACCCCCCATTCTACCTAATGGGGGGAAACCTTGAAAACGCGTAAACTTCAGAAATTCACCAAAAATCAGCCCTCTGCCCAATCACTCTGCAATTGGGGTGGTAGCCTCCACCCATTAGGCACTACCACCCCACCCCACTCTTCTGGCCCAGATCCCACTTTCTGCCCCCGATCTGCCCCAAAGACATTAAAACTTCAAAAAATCACCAAAAATCAGTCCTTTGCCCAATCCCCCTGAAATTTGGGTGGTAGCCTCCACCCATTGGGTACTACCACCCCACCCCACTCTTTTGGCCCCAGGACCCATTTTTCTTACCCGAATCGATTCGGATTCGGGTAAATCCGAATCTGAACCGAATCGGGGGTGATTCGGGTGAGCAAAATTCGGGCACAGAACAGGGGTGTTTCGGTTCAGGTCCGAAACGAAACACTGAAAATACTGAATTGCACATCCCTAATTATGTTGACTGTGTCATAGGTTCCAGGGACCCTGGGAAATGTAGCTTTCCCAGGATACCTGAGTTCTGTGTAGATGTTAGGTTCCCCAGAAGCAACATATCTTGACATACATACAAACCACACTTCCAGGTCCCTGGAACATGGTTGTAGTAATTCCAGCAGACATGGGGAAAGCCTCTAGCAAGATTTTAATGCCACTGCCAGAAAGGTAAGTGGGACAATCAGACAAGCAGGTAGGGAGGAAGTTCTTTTCCTGCTCTGATTCCACTCACAGGACCATCATGGTTTGAAGGTGAACATTTATAAGTTGCTGAGGTTTGTATCCTGATCCAGAAAGTAATGAACCTCAGCAACATAACTAGTGCCAAGGTTTCATGGCAGTCAGCTTGATGTGGGAAGGGTTCATTGAGGGGAGGAAGTTTTGAAAACCACTGTTGTAGAAAAAGGAAACATATGCTGCACTCTCTAATGTTAACACAGGAAGAAGCTAAAAATGACAGATTATGAGGTTTGTCTAAACTTTATTTTTAAAAGTTTGGAATTGATTTGCATTTGTAAAACTATTGGCTAGGCAGAAAAAAATAGTGTTACCACAGCTCAAGAAAATATGCTGCCAGTTCCTTAACAAAGGGACTTTAATTCTACGTGAAATGCTTTGAGGCATTAATGTCAATTTTGCAAAAAGCTGTCATTTCTAATCTCTTTTCCTGCCTTGGATTGAACTTGGAAGCAACTCTCCCAAATTTTGCTTACGACACTGAAACAGAGACAGAGAAGTTGCCAAAGTCTGCAGCATGCCACAACACTGGCTTGGTTGCTAGGGGAAGTGGTGCTTTGTGTGACAGGACACATTTATGCATTTATGACGAATGGTAAATTTGTATGTCCAGCTTCTTTGAAGAGAAGCTACACTATTCAGCAGCAGCATCTGTCTGAAGCCACGCTTAAGGCAGAAAAAGAAACCTTTTGCTGTACAATGTTCCTCTTATTTCAGCATTAATAGAAAAAGACTGCTTCTTAGGCTAAGGAAGCTGCATACAGATTTCAGAATGCTCTTGGCTGGAATCAGTTTCTACAGGAATAGGTGTATCTTACTGTATTGTCTCTTACTGTTTTGAGCAGGTCTTTTTGATAGACAGTTTAGTATTGGAGTAATATTTTTGAATGATCAACAAGTCTCCCGTGGGCCCCACCACCCCGCCTAATTGTTCTAATTAGTATGAACTCTTACTGTTGTAAAACTGGAAAAGCATGCATAGAGCTATGAATATATAATCACTTTTTCAATTTTATTGGTTTATTGTATTTTTATATTGCCTTTTGTCACATGACCCTAAAAACCATTTAACCATCCTAAAAACAGTATTACTGAATTATTCTGAGTTCCATCTTTGTATTTGTAACTGCCCTGTGACTTGTTATATTTTAACTATCCAGTTTTTCAACTCTTTTTTTTTTGTTATGGTTATGGTTAAACAAATAAACTGACTGATTAATTAAAAACAGTACAGTGAAAACTACATCAAAACAGTGCAATCAAAATATAGTCACAATCAATAAAACAGTCTAGAGGCAATTAACAGTCACACCCTATTAAAAGTGTAGTCTTCTCATGCTTCTGACACACTGGGAAAGTCAGAGTGGATCTTTTCTGGGAGGGAATTGTACAATTGCTACCTGTCTCATGCATGGCTACTGTGCCTCCCTAGGCATTTATGCTAATCGTAAAAAGCCACATAGCCTTAGCTATGTTGGGCCTCAGCTCAATTCAGAGTCCAGCAGTGCAATACAGGTCAATTTTTGGAGCAGACAAACAGTATTCTTGGGGGCCAGAGGTAGCTATTTATTTTTTATTTATTTAACTAGCCGACCCCCACACAGAGCATCTGTGTGCTCTTTGGAGCCGGCTACCTCTCCCCTGCCGCCCCAGTTTCTCAGTCTCTGGCCAGGCCCAGGCTGCCAGGCCGAGTGCCGCCGCTGCGGCCGAGGTGCCACCACTACTGCCGGGGTCGCCACTGCCTTACCTCCACAGCTGGGCCTGCCACTGCCTGGCATCCGCCGCCTCACATCTGTGTCTGGGCCCGCCGCTGCACCTCGCCTCCGTGGCCAGACCCGCCACCATGGCCTGGTCCACCATCACCGCCGCCACTGTGGCCGGGCCCGCCGCTGCCTCGCCTCCACGGCCACCCTGCCAGCCAATTCTCCCGGGTGCGCCTCAGCCAATCAGGAGCCTCCGCAGCCCAGCCAATCAGCTGGGCTCTGGGACACACATTCCAAGGCACACCCAGGAGAATTAATATAATAGATACATTTCTGTACTGCCCCATATGCAAGTCTTTGGGTGATTCACAATCTGACTATGTAGTCAAGTCAGGCAGAAACCAAGGTCCAGCACACAGAGGTCCAGCACACAGCAGAGAGAGTTTGGAAGGAGGCAGATGTAGAGCCATAGTTGAGTCAAGCAGATGGTTGGATTCCTAAAGATGTAAGTCCTGGAGGGGAGAGGAGGTGTGGTAAGTAAACCAAGATAAGAATGTCTGTGTGACTAGTCATTCAAAAGAGATACTTAGGAGCCAAGCCTGAAGCAGTAGGTATGTAGAGCCATACAGGCCTCTGTTTGTTAGTAATCCAGACCCATTTGGCCTAGCATGACTGAGGAACAGCAGTGCTCTTTTCCTGGATAGCACTGCAGTGCAGCAAAATAAGGCCAGTAACTTCCTCTGACTGACAGCTGCCTAGGTAAGCTGCCTGGCCTGACAGCTGGAGGCCCTGATTTGAGACAGCATCATTCTGATCTTGGTGCACAAATGGTTAGCTGAAATTTTAATTTATGAGATATGTTTTGACTGCTCAGATTTTTACCATTGTTTATTTCACGTTACTATTCAAGTAAAATTACAAAGTACCCCATTATTAGGTTACCCTGACAATATCAAATGGCTGCATTTTTAGCCTACTTTACAGTAGACTTATGAGATAACCTGGTATTCTGTGTGTGTGGCTGTCCGTGTCCTCCCTCCCCCATCAACTTTGCAACGCCTGGACCAATATGAACCAAATCGAGTACAGTTGTAGGAACACATAGAGACACCTCAACGGCATAGTTTGTGATGATGTCATCCACCCTGATCCAAGATGGTGGAAGCATAAACTTTTGAGGTGCAAGTGGGCTAACTTGTGAACCGCTTAACTGATTTGAACCAGATTTGCTACAGCTGTAGGGACACATCGGGATGCCCTAATGGCATGTCATCTGCTCAAATTCAAAATGCGGCTGCATGAACATCTGAGGAGCAAGCAGGCTAATTTGTGGACTTCCTAACCTATTTGAACCAAATTGGTTACAATGAAGTGAGTGACACATAGGGACACCTCAGTGGCATAGTTTGTGATGTCATCCACACCAATTCAAGATTGTGGCCATGTGAACTTTTGAGGCGCAAATGCAGTAACTTCTGGACAGTCTGATTTGAACCAAATTTGCTACAGCTATATGGACACATAGGGATGTCCCAGTGGTGTAGTTTGTGATAATGTTATCCACCCTGATCCAAGATAATAGACGTGTGAACTTTTGAGGCGCAAGTGCATTAATCTGAGGACTGTCTAACTGATTTGAACCAAATTTGGTACAATTGTAGTGAGTGACGCACAGGCACACCTCAGTGGTGTAGTTTGTAATGATGTCATCCACCTCAATGGCAGATGCATGAACATTTGAGGTGCAAGAGATCTAACTTGTGGACCTAGATTTGAATGACATTTAGTCCAGTTGTAGAGGCAGTGAAAGGAAAGTAGGCTGATTACTTCTTAATAGAACAACTTGTTTTTTTATCATTCAGCAAGTTCAATATGGTGCTAAATTAGAAAGTCCTGGATGCTAAAGTGAATGCTATTTTCCTTTGGTCTTTTGCAGTTCAGACATTCTTGATATGACTGTCTTATTCCTCCACCCATCTAACAACCTTCTGTGCTTTTGCCCATGACTTGTCTTTTCTTTTGTTTTTTAGTTGTCTTCTGTGCTACCTTTGTGAACAGGGAACCATTTTCTTGTTACTTTTAGAATATAAGCTGTTTAGTGTATCGTTTAGTGTTTAGTGTACCTTTTTCATTAAAAATGAAAATGTGGGGCTCTCTATGTGTGGCTGCCTTTGTACGTAGTCTGGAAACTGCAATTGGTCCAGAGTGTGGCAGCCAGGTTGGTCTCTGGATCATCTAGGACACAGTTTCGCAACCGCCAGTCCCCGGACCGCTGCCGGTCCCCAGGGGGTTGAGTGCCGGTCCGTGCAAGTCCTTTAACACCCCCTCCTTTTCAAGCATGCCAGTCCTTTAACACCCTGGAGATTAGCTCCCTGGAGCTAATCTTTAACCCCTGGTGGCACAGTGGTAAAACTGCCGCCCTGTAACCAGAAGGTTACAAGGTCGATCCTGACCAGGGGCTCAAGGTTGACTCAGCCTTCCATCCTTCCGAGGTCGGTAAAATGAGTACCCAGAATGTTGGGGGCAATATGCTAAATCATTGTAAACCGCTTAGAGAGCTCCGGCTATAGAGCGGTATATAAATGTAAGTGCTATTAACCAGGCAGCCTTCGCTGCAGGGCTCTGTCTTCCTCCGGAGTCCCAGACAGCCTTTTCTCACTCCCAGCTAATCTCTCCAGTCTCTTTGATGAGAGGAGATAGCGAGAGTGAGTGACGTCACTGGTATGCAGCCGGTGAAACATACACGAGGCAGGTAGCAGGGCGAGTGACAGGGAGTGCTTGGCTTGGCTGGAATGCTGCATGCATAAACTCTGTTCGGAACTTCTGCATGCATAAACTCTGTTCTGAACTACTACAGAGGAGGAACAGAGGAAGGCAGGCAGGCAAAAGATAAGAAAACAAACAAAAGTAAGCAACAGTGCTGATCAAATGAAAAAAGAAGGGAAAGATAAGAAGAATGAAAGGGGTGGGGGTGAGGGGCGGGCTGATCATGTACTGACTCAACAAAAGGGGATGAAGATCAAATAAAATGGGATTTTTAAAAGCAAGCATACAGGAGAGAACAAGTACAATCTGTGTGAACTGAGAAATAAAATGGGGGGGGGGTGAGGGAGATGAAGAAAGGGGTGGCTAGGGTGAGCTACTGACTTGCCAAAAAGGGGATGAAGCTAACATAAACTGGGATTTTTAAAAGCAAACATGCAGGCAGGAGAGAGAACTAGTGCAATGTGTGTGAACTGAGAAAACCAGTGGAAAAAAGAGATCACGAGAAAGGGGATGGAGGGGGGGCTGGGTGTAGCAAGGTATGAAATGGTGAATAGAGGAAAGAGAAGGAGGGAAAGAAGGATGAAGAAGAGACCCACTAAAAGTCTTCCCACTCATGTGTGAGTACCTAGTACTCCCCCCCCTAAACCTCTGCCTAAAAATCATTACAGCTGTAAAAACCTCGATATATATGAATGTGTGGTATGAAGGGTTAAATCTCCCCCCCTCCCATTCCCTGTGGTTTACTTTCCTAATGTGGATGCCATATTGATGTGTAAAGTTCATTACCATGACATTACCTTTTCAAGGTAATGAGTGTTTTAGTTCTGAGTGTACTGCTTGGAGGTTTTTTGGATGATGTTTGTTTACAGACTTCCAGTATGATATGAGATGTCATGTTTTAAGCTTCCTATCAATTAAGTTGATAAGCTGGTTTTATGGTAGCAAACATGCATTGTCCCATTTGCTAAGGAAAGCAAGGGCAGTGATTACCAAATGAAGAGAGGAGGAAAGCTGGAGGGGGGAGTACTGTGTGTGTAAGAGAGAGTACTATTTTAAAAGCAATATTAAATTACTATTTTTATGCATTTAAGAAGCAAGATATTATGTATACAGGAACCTGACACAAGTTCCTGCCTGCATGTTTATATGCAAAATAGATAGATGAGGAGTAAGAAAAGACAGAATTGGAAGAATGGAGTGTAAGGTTGCAACCTATTTTTAAAATATGGTAATGTTAAATCTGGACTGGACAAATCTCAGGTGCCAGGGAGCCATGATGTCTCATCCTTCCTCCCTCCCCCTTTTGAGCCAGAACTTCAAAAGTTAAATATTGATTAAATTCATTTTCATTAATTTCACTTTGATTTAATTGATTGATTAAGTGTTATTTTAATAATCAGCACCCTAAAAATTGACCTCGGCCCCCATGAGCCAAGTCACGGTCAGTTTTGGCCCATCAGGACATTTGAGTGGTGAACACCTGTGAACACCTGTACTGATAGATAGACTTGAAACCCCTTTGCTAACTGCTGGTCTGGGACTAGAAACTGCACACAAAAAATGTAGCGGTCCTTAAAACTCTGCATGATGAATTTAGCTGTCCTTGACTCCAAAAAGGTTGAGAAATACTGATCTAGGAGAGACCATATCACTCCTGTTACACTGAATTACACTGGCTGCTGATATGTATCAGGGCAAAATACAAGGTGTTGGTTATCCTATATAATAAAAGGCTAAGTGAGTGGCCGTGGCTTTGGAACGTTGGGGATCTGTGTCCCTGCCTCCCTGGGCTGTTCTGGGCCTGCGCGAAGCGCAGGCCCAGAAGAGCCCAAGGGACACAGGACTGCAGACACCAGTGTCCCACAGCCACGGGCGGCCATTAGCCGGTGTGTGGTGGCGGGGGAAAGTGGCCGAGGCGGCGGCAGAGCCACCGCCTCGGCCATGAGCTGCGGCACAGCGAGAGGAGGCCGAGGCAACCAGAAGCGGCCGCCCTGAAAAAGGCGAGGGCAATGGCGGCGGGGGAAGACCGAGACGGGGGACAGGGAAGCTGGGCGAGGTGGCGGCGAAGCCGCCAACGAGGCCCCCGCCCGCTCACAGCCGTCACCCCCGCCTGCTCACCCGCCCTCCCAGCTGCCCAAAATCACCTTCCCCGCTCCGCCCCAAAAAAGATTAAGGGCCAAAATGGCCCATGAGAAGGTCGCCGCCCCCGCCTATCGCCCTCCTGCCCACCCAGCTGCCGAAGATCACCTTACCCGCTCCAGCCCGAGGGAAAAGAGAGGAGCTCACGAGCAGAGCTCCTCTCTGTGCTAAGTCACTGCTCAAACTGCCGCTATGGACGCAAAGGACGCCTATTGCGTCCATTGCAACAGTATGGGCAGCAGCTTAACACAGAGAGTAGCTCTGTTCCCGAGTTCCTCTCTTCTCCTTCGGGCTGGAGCGGGTAAGGTGGGCTCCGGCAGCTGGGTGCGCGGGAGGGCGATAGGCGGGGGCGGCCACCTTCTCATGGGCCATTTTGGCCGTTATTCATCCACACACACACACCCAAAAAGTATAAGCAAAATAAGGAAGAACAAAAACAGAGACAACAACAAAAACAAAAACAAAAAGAGAGAGGGGACAAGGGGGGAAAAAGAGACAGAAAGAGAGAGAGAGAGACAGAAAAGACGGGATAGAAAGCTAGCGCCCGTTATCATAACGGGCTTAAAAATACTAGTTACCTATAAAGCCCTAAACAGCTTAGGCCTTGGGTATTTAAGAGAATGTCTTCTTCACCATGAGCCCCACTGCCTGTTGAGATCATCTAGAGAGGTTTGCCTGCAGTTGCCGCCAACTCGTTTGGCGGCTACTCGGGAACGGGCCTTCTCCGTTTCTGGACTTTGGAATGTGCTCTCTGTTGAAACAAGAGCCTCACCATCTCTGGCAACGTTAAAAAAGGTGCTAAAGACACATTATTCACCCAGGCCTTTAATTAGATTTATGGTTTAAAAATTTAATGCTGGTTTTAAATGTTTTTAATGTTTCAATGATTTTAATTGTTTGATTTATTTTTTATTTTAACTGTTAATTGATTTTAATTGTTTTTATTTGTTGTAAACCGCCTTGAGCCATTTTTTTGGAGGTGGTGGTGGTAAATATATAAAATAAATAGTAGTAGTAGTAGTAAACATTCTTAAATAAGTACAAATATTCTTAATAACAGTAATAGGAATATACTGTAGTAATAAATATTAGAAGTTTTTCTTACATTTTCAGCGTATGCCTGTCATTTCATATAGTATATATTGCATTTGTAAAATTGTTTAGCCACCATACAGTCACTGTTAGAGTTGTAATTTGCTGTAATTCAGCTCTGAATTATTTCTGGCAGTAGAAAGATGGATTTTCTGGTCAAGTAAATGTTTCTTTAAAAGAAAAAATGGTTTCCACATTGTAACAAAAAGTGTGCACAAACGTAACTTTTTGAGCATCTGGACTGTATTGCCTTTCATCCTGAGTAGACAATGAAAACAGTCAAAATTGATGGGAAATGTAGCCTAGTGAGAAGAGGAACAATTCTTCCAGATGTCCCTTTAGCATAAATGTAGGTTGTACAGCAATAGTGCATTTCACATTTGCTTAGATTCTCCATCACACAAACTACTCCTTCCTGCTTTCAACAACAAGGCAAAGTCTGTGAGTCCTGGATGAATGTTCCTAAAGGTATTGGTTGATGCTGCCATCCATAATGGTGCCTTGTCATTTGTTGATCAATCTGCATGGCTATGATCCCTGACCAACTCACTATCTTAATAGGAACAATCTGTGATGAGAAGTCTGTGGAGCTTGAGATGTATAAGAAATTCATTCATCCATTTCACCACTAACAAAAAAAATTGACCTGAGAGCAGGACCACCAAGCATGCAAATGAGTCCCCAGGAGTACTTAAGATATAACAGTTCTCCTTGACTTGTTTTTACAGCTCTTTTTACAACTTTCCTTGCTTTATTGTTTTATGTATTAGGGTGAAATCAAAACTTGTATGAGCAGTGATGTGCGCCTTATCATATTTTGAGATAAATTTGAGACCACTAGTGTAACTGAATGGATTTTACAAAAAATCAGGGTTCTGAAGCATTTATTAATACAAAGACTTTTTATTCTGGCTTTATAAATTAGCATGTTATTAATAAAAATAGTTGCAGAAGCTTGGACATTTACATGAGTTTCTTTTCTACAGAGCTGGTCAATCATTTCTGAATGTCTGCATTTTTGAAATAACAAGAGTGAATACTGAGCAATAATTTATAAGAATTGTCCTGGTTTTTGTGTGCCTTCTTTGAATGCCAAAGCATGGTAACAGTAAAGATCTGGTTTCTCAGAAGACTTAAGATCAAATTAGATGACAAAAACGAGCTCAGTTTAATGGGGCCTGAGATTTATGAATCTTATCCGATTGGGACTGGCTTGGTTTTAAACTTGTAATTCTCCATTTGGCAGACTGTTTCCTCCAGAGGCTTGGCTGGCGTCTGATGAAGCCTAACTTGATGAGCAGTGATATAATGACAGGCTTTTGGTGTCTGGGGGATGGGGATGACACAGGGATATTCTAAGATAAATTTGAGCGTGTACACACACACACACACACACACACACACACACACACACACACACACACCCCTTCCCCATCAAATAGCCACTAGCAAGCAAATACATAAAACAATGCTGGTGGAAATCCTAGAGTGATCCATGGGGTCCATAAATATAGACTCTATATTATGCAGCCTAGCTATTATTTATTTATTTTTATTTATTTAGAAAACTAACTTATATACTACCTTATATAAAATATCAGGACAGTTTACAATTGAAACAGACAGCAACTAAAACTTAAACATCATATAAAACAGACTAAATTACTATAAATACAACTTTAAAACTTTCAATATAACTTTCAATATCAATATTTTGTTAGTTGGGAGTCCTACCTGTTTTTGTGGGGTGTGCTTATGGCTCTTACATTGTTCATTCAGGGCATCAAATAAGCTTTTTCAATTCAGATGAACAGGGCTTATATTTTCAGAGACAAGATGCAGGGTCTGTCTGCCTGTCTTTCTGTAGCACAAGCCCCAAATTCAATTGCAGAAGCACATGCAGAACTATGACATGTTGAATTTCCATTCTATAAATGTAAGAGATAACTGCATTGTACTTGGGACTCCCTTTGAAGATTTTCTGGAAATTTCAGTTGGTGCAGAACAGAGCAGCAAGACTGCTCACTGGGAGTGCCTAGTTTGAACTTATTGCACCCATGCTTCGCCAGTTGCACTGGTTGTCAATTTCCAGACCCAATTAATAGTGTTGGTGTTTAAGCCCTAAATGACTTAAGTTCCGTTTATCTGAAGAAGTATATATTCCAATACATTTCTGCCATTCTTTAAGGTCATCTTCAGAGGCCACCTACAATGGTGCAGTGGGTGGCTTCCAGAGGGAGAGGGAGCCTTTCCGGTAGTGGCTCTCACCCATGGAATGCCCTCCCTAGGGAGACCCACCTGACAAGCTGCTTCTATACATTTAAGCACCAGACTAAAGCTGCCTTGTTCCATCAGGCATTTGGTCTGTAATTCTGTGCTTAA
Organism: Hemicordylus capensis; assembly: GCF_027244095.1. Taxonomy (NCBI): domain Eukaryota; kingdom Metazoa; phylum Chordata; class Lepidosauria; order Squamata; family Cordylidae; genus Hemicordylus; species Hemicordylus capensis. Next base: position 386,309,361 of record NC_069658.1, read on the forward strand.
TATTGGTCAGTGCTGGCTCTTTACTGGTTTTACTGACTTTACTGGTTGTTTTATTGTGTTAGTGGTTTTTATTTGTTTTTGATTTGATTTTAATGTTGAATATTTTTCTTCATTGTAAACTACCCCAAGGGCACTGCCAGTTGGACAGTATACAAATTTAATAAATCAATAAAACTCTTAAAAATAATCAAGAAATATTTTATTACCTTTTCATCTCTGGTTAATGTTTTATCTTTACAAATGGAAATCCTTATTCTGAGTGTAAGAACTGAGTTACACACTTGCATACATCAGAGTCCATTTACAGATATGCGTGCACAGAGAGCATTCAGCTCTCTCATGCACACTTTCTCCACCATACATAGCATTTTCAATCTCCCTCCTGACCTTTCTGGAAATACCAGGAAATTCCAATTCTTCTAATTTGAAAAGTTAGAGGAGGTGTGAGTGTGTATCTGTCCTTGAGCAGCCCAGTACGCTGTGCAGCAAACTAAATGCCTCTACTGCTTTCCCTGACCTTACTAGGAATACCTAGGATCATCTTCCCTCTTCCATAAATGCAGACAGAGTCACAGTGCTCTCCTTATTCCTTGGAGGTGGAGGGATAAGATTTCAGTGTTATCTGCCTTGTGGAACAGGGCAGGCAGGGCAGAAAGAAGACTGCATTTTCTTTTGTTCCTTGCTCATTAGTCCCCCACACACATAGACATTCACTCTGCCTGGAAACCACACAGCAGGCAGATTGGACCCCCAACATTTTAGCTAATCAGAACTCTTTTGTCCCATTCCTTACTCAAGCTTCCTGGACCAAGCTTCTCCTTTCCAATTGTTTTCTGTTGGTAGAATGCTGGGTATACTTGCTGGAGTCTGGATTGCTGAAAATGACAACATAATCCAGATGTCATTTGTGGTCAGAAAACACATTGCTGAGGGATAGTCTTACAGAGCACTTCTGGAATGCGGAGAGTGATGTGCACGAGCCAGTTTGGCACCTCTTATGGGAAGCACCAAACCAGCTTGGGTGCCAGCGTTCAAACCGCCAGCGCCCGAGGCAGGGAGCAGTTCCCTGAAAAAGCAGGCAAGGAGCTCCTTACCTGCTCATCCACTGTCCCACCGCTTTTTTGGCAGCGGTGCCCGCTCTCCAAAAGGCTGAGCACAGTTGCAGCACTGTTCCCTGCAGCCTCTGCACGGCCTTTTGGAGAGTGGCCTTTTGGAAAGTGGACACAGCCTCTGAAAAATCAGCCAGGTGGCGGACAAGCAGGTAAGGAACTGCTTACCTGCTTTTTAGGGGAACTGCTCCCCACCCCCCAGTGGTGGCTGGACTAATGGCTCATGCACATTCCTAGAGGCAGGAGGAGGAACATGCCACTGAATAAAGTAAGGAGGGGAGGCACAGCTGGGGTGCTAGAGAAGGAAAGGGAGTGAGGAGAAAGAGCCTGGTTGTGGGTGATCGAGAGCAGTATGCTTTTAGGTGGAAAGATGGGGAAGAGCTGGGACTGAAAAGTGGTGTGTATAGAGAAAGTGTGGCATGCTCTGCTTGGGAAGTTGGGGTGGACTCTATTGAATCAACTGCATAATAAAGATAAGATGTCTTCTAATGAACCAGCTAAAGATGCATGCAAATATTTTTATCTAGCTTTTAAAAAAGAATGATCTTGCTTGCCTTTGCTGTTCTGATTATTTATTTATTTATTTATTTATTATTAATGCCTTACAAAATACTTTAATATTTGATTGTAAACTGCTTTTATGTTTGCCTGAAATGCAGTATATATATAATTAAGATAAAATAGATAATAAAGATGCATGCTGCTTTTATGCCAAATATGCTCAACATTAATGCAAGTTGGGGTTTACAGCAGTGCTCCCTTGGTCATAATCACAATTGTTTTGGTCCACAACTGGACCACACACTCTTGAGGAAGATCCAGAGAAAGAATTGGAGATGAATATTTATAAACTTTAGTAAAAGATATTTTGTTTCCACTTTTTGCGGGGGATGGGGGTGGACCTCCCAGAAAAGTAGAGTTGTTGGGGTTTTTTTTGGAATAGGATTGTATTTCTGTAGTGGCAGAACTAGCAGCTTCAATTGCGTCATTGGTATAAAACATTCCCTGAAGACAAAATAGCATTGACTTAAGGTTTCTGACCATTTTCTTATTATTCTTTATATGCAGAAAAACAGTTAGTATTTTTGTATCTTGTTGCTATATTTTAGGAATATAGGGAGCTGGAAGACCTCCACCCTTCAATTTCTGAATTTTGCAATGAATGAATTAATGAATGCCATGACAGTGCAAAAATCCAGTTTCACATATGGCTCAATGATTTTTCCGAGTCTGTTCCTTCAGCAACTGGAGCATGATTTTGTTTTTAAAAAACTATATACCGCCTTCCATAGAAAATATACGAAGGCATCTCAAAAGAGGTTAAAAAGCGTGTATGTGGGGCAGGGGGTGTTGGCAAAGCAATAAAACCGTTATATCAGACAGAGAACATTAGAGCCACTTAAGATTATTTCTCAGACAGTGATAGGAAGAAAAGCCTGCTGCAACAACATTTTCAGTGTATGCCAGAAGAACATCAGACAGATGGCAAGCTGGATCCATAGGGAGGAGAGTTCCATGGCGGGGTTGGGGACCACAGAGAAGGTCCTATTCTGCATGACCACCATATGAATCCCTGATAGAAGTGGTACATGTAGAAGACCCTTTCTGTTAGTTCTTAAAGGTCTGACAGACTCAAGTGGGAGCAGGCGAACCAGTCATGCCCAGAAACAAATCCACAGAAGACATGTTTAATATGGTCCACACATCCTGTACTACTCAGGACTCTCATGGTTGCATTCTGGATCAGTCTGAAGTTTCCAAAGGGTCTTTAAGGGCAGCTCCATATAGAGCACATATAGAGCTCCATATAGAGTAATCCAGTCTTGATGCCAAGGGGGCATGCATTACTGTGACTCAGACTGAGTCAGAAATGGAATGGACACAACTGGTGCGCCAGCCAAAGCTGGGCAAAAGCTGCCCTCTCGGGCCATGGCAGCCATCTGGACATCCAGGTCTAATACTGGGTCCTAGAGGACTCACAAGTTGTGAGCCTTCTCCTTCAAAGGGACTGCAACCCACTTAAGAACCAGCCAATAAATCATTGCTGTCAGCAGTTATCCTGACCAAGAGAGCCTTCAACTTGCCTTGATTTAATTAATGCTTCATTCAGAAACATCATCTTAACCTACCAATTTCCTATTTTGGCTTGTAAGCCTTTCTCCAACCTTGATGACATGTTGCATTAATATGGTTATCTCTTTAAGACCCCCCCAAAATAAGTATCAGCCTTTTAGTTAATATAGTTCTGTGTTGTAGCGTGGGCTGCAGTGTCTTTATCTCTGGACAGGAAGCAATTAATTTCCCAGAGTGACTTAAAGGTTGGGGGAAGGTAAGCAATGAAAATGGCAGGGTGGGGGAATGAATGTGAAATGATGAGATGAAAGATTGCAGCTGATGGTGGGAGAAGGATGAATAAGATGATTACAGGGAGGGGAAAGGGATGAGGGAGTAAGAGCAGTGGGTCAAATGGGAGAAGGCAAAAATATTGATGGATTCTTTTAGTGTTCTGAGACAGGAAAGGAGGTCTGAAAGTGAATAGGAAAGAGAGGATGATCAATCAGCTAAATGGCTGGAGAGGAATGTTTGGGATCTATAACAAGGACTTCAAAATGAGGCAAAGTCAGTATATAATAAATATGGCTTTAGGAATATTTTGATGAAAAATGGGACTAATTAGCATAGGATTAACTGGTTTTAAGCTTTTAAAATATATGTAATTACCATATTACATAAATAAAATTGTTTGAAGCCGTTTCATATGAATTTTTATCCTCATCTAATTCCCCATCCTCCCCCTTAACTTGAACGTTCTCCTTACAATTTCAGTCTTCCGCAAAAGTTCCTTTCTATTATTAATTTTGGATCTTGCTGTGAACTTCTTCTACATTCCATCATATGCTCACATGCATTTATACCTTGAAATACACTGCAGAAAACCAAATGAGAAGAATAGAAGGAAAGCACAAGAGAGAAATGAATACCAGATGGTGGTCCTCCTTACACTGTGTTCACAAATGTTTCCCATATTTCTTTATAACTCTCTTTCCTATGCAACTTCTTCCTTGGCAGCCAGGTCTATTAACCGTGACATCTGTGTATCTTTATATACCAAACTAGATGTGGGATATCGATTGATCTCTTTGAGGTTTTTTCCCCTTTGCTTAAAAGCACTGGGAGAGGGGATTAACTCTTTCCCCACGCAGTTTCCCCAGTTTAAATTATTCTCCTCAAACTGCTACTAATTGGAGGGTGGGGAGACAGGTAAAGTACATATATCATCTTTGTAATTAATTAGAAGCTTGAGCAGGGAGATTTAAATCTGTTCAATAATGTGGGTAGAAATAATTTAAGGTTCCCCATTCTCCAGCACCATGGCCCCAATTTAGATTGTTCCCTGAGACTGATTTTAAGCAATGCACATACATGAGCTCTGGGCAATAACACTGGTTTCCTCTGATGTTCGAGGACAAATCCAGAACAAGGCTCAGATGGCGGGAAGTATTACAGTCCAGATAGTTGATATCCTCAAGATTCTAGAATATCTCAAAGCTTGTAAAGCCAGTGATCACCTGAGACATATCTCTCAGTGGAAACATCTCTCTTACTGTCTATGTCCTGTAGCACATGAGGCTTAAGACAGATCGAACCGTGGAATTTAGCCCCAGGTGCTTTACCTTCTACATCACCAGGAATCTGCTGCCCCATCCTTGCTGTTCTATAGCATTTCACTGGCTGTGATTTGGAGGTGTAGTGCAGCTTATACGCCAGCTGGATCAAGCGATTTGGGGAGCCAGTAGCTCTGTTTACCCTTATAGAACTACTCTCTCATGCAACTTATCAGCCAGTTACTTGTGTTCCAGATTCCCGAAACCTTGTGTTGTCTTGCTGTGCCTTGCCCCCTCCCTCCACTTCTGGAATTCAACCACCCACCTTCCTGAATGTGTAGCCTACCTTTGGACTAGCGGTGCACAACTTAAATATCTTGGTGGGCTGGAATCAACCATGACTAGGTGTGTGTGTGGGTGGGGGGGTCAAAGTCAATTTTCAGTGCATTACATTAAAATTAACTATTAAGAATATGAATGAAAGCAATTATTAGTTATTTGTGGATCTCCCTCCACCCCCATTAAGGGACCCACAATTTTAACCAAGAATAGTGGCCAGAAAATAGGCCCTGTCCCTGCTCAGTCAGTGGGGTATCTGGAGTGTGTGCCAGCCCCAAACAAATATGAAGCCCTCTTCTCTCCCTAAACCACTTTTGCTTTCAGGCAGTAATCCTAGGCATGCTTATTTGGGAGTAAGTGTTAGTGAGTACACCATGGGGCATAATTCCAAGTAAATATGCATAGAATAGCTCTGTAGGGCTGTTTCTGGAGGATATCCCCCTTGGAGAACAGGGAACTGACTGAAAGACACTTCTATCTTCCAGTCACTCAAAAGGGTAAATGCTGACTGAAATTTAAACCACAGAGTGATGCTGAAGGTGAAACAAACCTTTTTGTTCAGTCTTCAGTAATTTCAGTTCCTCACCAAAGGCTCTTGAGTAAACGTAGCAGTCATGGGATGATGGGGCAGGTTCATTTGTGAACTGATAATTGTTGAAGGACAGAAAACAGAGCATAGGAATAAATGGACAGTTCTCTAAATGGAGGAAAGTAAAAAGTAGGGTCCCTCAAGGATCTGTACTGGGACCAGTGCTCTTTAACCTGTTCATAAATGATCTAGAATTTGGGGTAAGCACCAAAGTGGCCAAAATTGCAGATGACACAAAACTATTTAGGATAGTGAAATCCAAAAGAAATTGTGAGGAGCTCCAAAAGAGTATCTCCGAACTGGAGGAGTGGCTGACAAAATTGCAAATGGATTTCAGTGTTAACAAGTGTAAAGTGATGCATATTGGGGCAAAAAACCCCATCATCACATATACACTGATGGGGTCTGAGCTGTCAGTGACTGGCCAGGAGAGGGATCTTGGGGTCATGGTGGACAGCTTGATGAAAGTGTCAACTCAATATGCAGCAGCTGTGAAAAAAGGCAAATTCCATGCTTGGAATCTTTAGGAGGAGGTTTGACAATAAAACTGCTAATATTATAATGCTGTTATACATAATAATGGTGTGGCCATGTTTGGAGTACTGTGTGCAGTTCTGGCCACCATATCTGAAGAAGGACATTGTAGAACTGGAAAAGGTGCAGAAGAGGGCAACCAAGGTGATCAGGGCCCTAGAGCAGCTTCCTTATGAGGCAAGGCTACAACACCTGGCACTTTTTAGTTTAGAAAAATGCAACTGAGGGGAGACATGATAGAGGTCTATAAAATAATGCATGTGTGGTGAAAGTTGATAGAGAGATTTTTCTCCCTCTTGCATAACACTGGAACCAGGGGTCATCCCATGAAATTGATTGCCAAGAAATTTAGGCCCGACAAAAGGAAGAACTTTTTCACACAATGCATAAATAACCTATGGAATTCTCTGCCACAAGATGTGGTGGCAGCTGACAGCCACCAGCCTGGATGACTTTACGAGAGGTTTAGATAAATTCATGGAGGACAGATATATCAATGGGTACTAGTCTGAGGTCTACAGGCCACCTCCAGCCTCAGAGGCAAGATGTCTCTAAATACCAGGTGCAGGTGAGTACTAGTAGGAGGAAGGGCATGCCCTCAGCTCTTGCCTGTGAGCTTCCCAGAGGCATAGGAACATAGGAAGCTGCCATATACCATATGCCATAAATCAAATTTAATAATGGTGAGCCCCTGGTGGTGCAGTGGTAAAACTGCTGCCCTGTAACCAGAAGGTTACAAGTTTGATCCTGACCAGGGGCTCAAGGTTGACTCAGCCTTCCATCCTTCCGAGGTCGGTAAAATGAGTACCCAGAATGTTGGGGGCAATATGCTAAATCATTGTAAACCGCTTAGAGCGCTCCGGTTATAGAGCGGTATATAAATGTAAGTGCTATTGCTATTGCTATAATAATAATAATAATAATAATAATTATTATTATTATTATTAAGATCACACAGACTGACTACAAACAAAGGCATGACAAAGTAGCAGGGATGATACACTGGAACATCTGCAAAAAATACAAGCTACCTGTAGCCAAAAATTGGTGGGACCATAAAATTGAAAAAGTGGCAGAAAATGAAGATGTAAAAATATTATAGAACTTCCGACTACAAACAGACAAACATCTGCCACACAATACACCAGATATAACTGTAGTCGAGAAGAAAGAAAAACAAGTTAAAATAATCGACATAGCAATACCAGGGGATAGCAGAATAGAAGAAAAAGAAATAGAAAAAATCACCAAATACAAAGATCTAGAAATTGAAATTGAAAGGCTATGGCAGAAAAAGACCAAAATAATCCCAGTGGTAATTGGCGCCCTGGGTGCAGTTCCAAAAGACCTTGAAGAGCACCTCAACACCATAGGGGCCACAGAAGTCACCATCAGCCAATTACAAAAAGCAGCTTTACTGGGAACAGCCTATATTCTGCGACGATACCTATAACAACAGCAACAACATTGACAATAAAATTCTGGCATCCCAGGTCCTTGGGAAGGACTTGATGTCTGGATAAAACATCCAGTCAATAACACCTGTCTGACTGTGTAAAATAATAATAATAATGATTAATAATATAATATACTGAGTCAGACCATTGGTCTATCTAGCTCAGTATTGTCTTCACAGACTGGCAGTGGCCTCTCCAAGGTTGCAGGCAGGAATATCTCTCAGCCGTACTGTATGCTTTGGTAGTTTGTTGGTTCAATAAAAAAAATCTTGTCCTATAAAAAGAATAATCTTGTCCTATCTTGGAGAAACCAGGGAGGGAACTTGAAACCTTCTGCTCTTCCCAGAGCGGCTCCATCCCCTGAGGGGAATATCTTGCAGTGCTCACACATCAAGTCTCCCATTCAGATGCAACCAGGGCAGACCCTGCTTAGCTAAGGGGACAAGTCATGCTTGCTACCACAAGGCCAGATCTCCTCCTAAGGCATCAAACCTCTGTGGAAAAACAGTGGAATTATGCTCCACTATGTGAAGCAGGATGCTGGACTAGATGGGCCTTGAGCCTGATCCAGCAGGACTTTTCTTATTTATTAATTATTTATTTTATTTAGTACATTTATATACCATTCCGTACAAAAACGTCCCTGGGTGGTTCACAATATAAAACCATTAAAACATTATCATAAGTAAAACAATTTAAAATACAATGAAACCTCTTAAACCAAAGCTTTAAAACTATGGACTAAAAGCCTTACTAAACAGGTATGTTTTTATGCAATTTGTAAGTAGATGCAATTATGTAATGATGTAAGTTTATGTAATAAACTTATGTTCCTATGTAATTTGTTATTCCTGCCATTTAAGAGAGAGAGAAATTAGCACCAAACCATACTTGCCTATGGCACCTAGGTGCACCTAGGTAATTTTGGAGCCTGGATTTAAAGGCCTTTGGAGCCCCCCCCCCAAAAAATTAAGCTTCATCATCCTCCGCTAGGCAACCACACCACCCAGGCCACACTAAAGAGGATTTGGGAACCCCCAGAGGCTGTGGAGGCCCTGGGCTTAGGCTCCAAAGTCCAGGGGGTAAGAGCGCCTCTGCTTGCCTCCAAACTCAAGCTTTGAGCAACACATCCCTGAGTATTGAAAAGGGATACATTTTTTTCATCATGAAACAATGTTACATTATATTCCATACAGTATATGGAATCCGTAAAATACATTCAGAGAAACAATATTTACAACTCTTAAGAAAGAGAATAGTATCTCTTTTTTTATGGATGAGGATTAAGAGTAAGATAACCATTGTAAAAAATACATAATTTAAAATTAAATTCACATGTACCAGCTGGTAAAAAGAAGAGGCATCCATCATGCATTTTAATAGATTCTTTTTCTTTAGTTTTTTTAAAAAGATGAGTACATGTGAATTAGGGTCGATTAAATAATATGTGTCGGGACATGTTGGAGGCTATTAACACTGTGTGTGTTTGCGTGCGTGTGCATGCGCACATGTGTGAAATGGTATATAGAAATATAATTCTACTTTTTAATCCTCATTCTCTTAAACCCAAAGCATAATAATTAAACAGTGTGTTTATAATGTAGTGACATAGGTAACCACCAGTATGTGTGAAATTAGTTTTGTTACATTTGATTGGAAAGAGAAATAATACAATATATTCTCTTGTTTTTTTAACTTCATATTTGAACAACAATTAAATCATGTTGGAGAGATGATCTAGAGAGATCTGACCTAGCAGAAGCTTAACTATGTTTAACTTTTGTACTACAGAACAACAAATATGCAGATTAGAAATTGATTAAAGGGGGTGGAGAGAGGCAAAATAGCACAACCAAAAGATGGTGAAGGGACAGGGAAAATAATCAATTAGATGTGAGAGTTGATTGAAGTTTCTTTAGAAAGAAGCATAAGAAAAGCCCTGTTTGATCAGAACAAAGACCTATCTAGTCCACCATCCTGTTTTTCCAAATGCTGGCTGGCCTCCCTTGGCAGCAATACAGTGATGTTCCTCACCATGGGCTGGGGTGCACGGTAGGTCGGTTAGAGCAGCGGTGTGGGCACCTTTGGTGCCTGGGCAAGGAGTGTGGTGCTGTTGCAAAGCATGCCCAGAGGCAGCTTGTGAAGGTGTGTCAGGTGGGGACAGCAGGGACTGGGGAAGGTAGCCCAGGGCACAACAGATCACCCATGCTGGCTTCGCCTCTCCATCTGAGGGGACTCCTTGTCAGGAGTTTCTTTGACTAGAAAGGGTGAATTTGGGGGTGAATTCCCCCTTACACAGACTTCTTCTGACTACTTATTTCTCTTCTATTCATTTCTTTCTGCCCCTTTCCTTGGGAAAGGAGAGGAGAGCTGGCCTTGTGGTGGCAAGCATAACTTGTCCCCTCTAGATAGACCAAAGGTCTGACTCAGAATATGGCAGCTTCCTATGTTCCTATGAAACTGAAGCCTGGATAATTTCTTCCCTCCCCTTCCCTGCTTCCCTGCTCTGGATCTAGCTTCTCTTCCCTCCCCTATCTCTGTCTGGACCCCAAACACAACATCAGCCTATCTGTTCCCTCCATAGCATAGCAGATTCCCTGCCCCCCCCCCTGCATAGCTATGATTGAACAAGTAGGGAGGAAAATGACCCTGAGAGAGGAGGAGGTGCCTCTGGCGGGGTGACACTTTGCTCTTTGCTCTCCCCTCCTGCCTCTGAAGAAGGCGGCAGGGGAGGGAATTTTCTGATCTTGTCCCCTATCCCAGCCTTGCTGTCCCCAGCCACAATGGCACTTGGCTTTTATGGCTGGGAATGATAGGAGTTGTAGTCAAGCATTTGGGCAACCCTAGGTTAAGAATCCTTGATATAACTAATACATTTTCACTTAACATTTATGAGCCAGCAACAAAAAATTCTTTGTTGAAAACCCACTTTAACTGCTCGCTCACACACACACACACACACACACACACACACACACACACACATGCAATTGCATCTTTGTTTCTAACTATAGATCGCTAGCATCTAGAGCAGGCCTGCTCAACTTCAGCCCCCCAGCTGTTTTTGGACGACAACTCCCATAATCCCCAGCCACAGTGATCAGTAGCCAGGGATTATGGGAGTTGTAGGCCAACATCTGCAGGAGGGCTGAAGTTGAGCAGCCCTGATCTACAGCTTTGGATGTAAAGTTGTAGTACAGTGTGTGAGGTCTTTTGGCAGTTTAACTGTAATAGCTGGGGACCATAGATAAAGCATGCCATACTTTCAAAGGCCTTCTTCTACTTTCAAAGGCCTTCGCCGCCCCACCCGCCTGACTAGAAACATTTTAACCAATAGGTAATTGTTCTTTTGTCACAACTTTACAACTCTCTCTCCCTCCCTCCATGATATACCAATTCCTGGTAGACTTTAAAATTTATTTTTGTTTGCATTCATTTTGAATTGATGAGATTGTATGAAATTAGTTCATTTTCTGTGTGTAACCTTTGAAATAAAAAATGCATATGCACATTGTTTCCACTAATTGCATGAGGATGCTGAAATGAATCAAGTATTCATGATTAATCTTTTGCTTTAATTATGGAAGCCCATACTAAAATATGGGTGAAATTTTGAAAAACCTTTGCAGTGGGCTGGTTCACACATGTATAGACATAACTTGATTTCTCATTAATCACTAGATTAATTCTATAGTTGACGACTGGCAGCTGTGTGTGTTAGTGACTCTGAAAACTACAGTCGTCCCTTGCCAACTGTGGATTTCCCAATTACGGATTTGAGTATCTGCGACGGGTTGATTTTTGGGGGGTCTGGGGGCTATTTTTAACCTTGTTTTTTCTGTCTTTTCCGACTATGATCCCCTTAACCGCCTGTTTCCCATGCATTGCTATGCCTTGTCAACCGTGAATTCACTAACCGAGAGGGTTTCCAGGAATGGAACCCTTGTGGTTGGTGAGGGACGGCAGTATTGTGTTTGAATTGACTTCAGGAGATAAGAAAGTTCTGACTGTTGTTAAACTGAAATCACTGGCTGGCATGCGCTTTAGAACTGGCCATCAGCAAACCATATGCTGGTCAGTGGGATTGCCCATACATACTTTCTCCGGTTAAAGCAATGGTTAAGTCCTGAACTCTTTGTCGAGTACACGGGACAGGGCCTTTCTAGTTATTGCCCCCAGGCTCTGGAACTCGCTCTCAGCTGGGATCCGCATGGCTCTCCCCCCCTCCCAGCCTTTAGGAGGAAAGTGAAGACTGTCCTTTTTAATCAAGCTTTTGGCCAATGAGCTGTCCCTTTCTCTTTTTAAAATTTTATAGCTGCATTTGTTCAGTTTTAATGTTTTCATTGAATTTTCTTTATCTTGTTGTTAACCACCCTAGGGTCTTAGGATGAAGGGCGACATATAAATATATTTGCAGAGAACCGGCTCAGGAACATAAATAATTGTGCTGCACTTTGTATTCCAGCTGGACCTCAGCATCAACTGGTGACATGAATTGATTGAGTAAAGTTTTGTGGACTAATTGAAAACAACAACAGCGGGGCCTCAAATTAAGGGGGCCTCACCTAGGTGAAACTGGTGCCTGGACCACCCCTGCTGTGAGGCCTCCCTGCATCTGCAGGGCTTCCTGCCACTACACCGTGCCTGCTCCTCCATGCCAAACTGCCAAAAGCTACCTTATTTTTAGCTGCCAATGTGCGCGGCCGGTGGGGGTGGGGAGATGAGCCTATGCAGAAAGGGAGCGCCTTGCAGTTTCCAAGGACCACTGGACCAGATGCCACCACCACAGGGTGGGGGGAGGCCTGCTCGGCTCACCTCCCAATCTGCCCCCCATCCACGCACATTGGTGGCTAAAAATAAGGTAACTTTTGGAGGTTTGGTGTGTCTGGGCAGTGGCAGCAGGCCCCCCCCCCCCGATCCCCTGGAGCCCCTCCCCCCAGACCTTGGAGGCCACAGGCCGGGTCCCCAAGGTCTGTGGGCTAGAGTGCCTCTGGGCCCTTAATGCACTATCCAATGCCAGTGCAAGCGAGAGAGATTGTTCTGCCCTTTTCCAGGCTTGGGAGAAGGATGGGCTCTTTCTTTTATTCACACCGAGCCTCTGTGAGTTAAATGGAAACTTTTTTCCTAACATTTTTTCTTCACATGCAATTGATCTCTAGCTTTTTTACAGACTTGGACCAGCATCTTGACTAATGAAGCTTGAGTGCTATGTGAGCAGTGCCAGGGCTCCTGAGTGTGGAGGGAAATTTCAATGACCTCACCTTCCCCTTGTGCCACCCAGTGCCAGCCAAAATATGTCCCTGAGGGTCATACAGCTCTCAGAGACACATTTTCAGGTGGCACAAAATGTTTATGGGGGAAGGGGAGTCAACAAAATTCAATCAATCTCCAGCCAATATGAATGCTGGTGCCGTATTCATTTGGAATGCTGCAGCAGCAGCACTTCTCATTTAGCTCTCATGCTTTTGTTAGTCAGGATGCTGGCCACTTAAATATACAGTACATGCATTTTAATATTATTCTTGAATTGAACTAGCTCTTATTCGGTGCCTGTAGCTACATCATTATCTTGTCTCCTTTTGATGCAAGGGGAGAGTTTTACAGAGGTGGAAGGCCTTCTTTTTCCTGACTTTTGAAAGAATGAGGGTTTGTCTGGTTCCCCAGTGAAGAAGGGGAGAGCAAAACCTTAAAAGAAATTGAGAAAATATGAGCAGAAGATCCATTAAATATCAGGGTGCTGTTCTTATTTCTCAACATTTGTTTCTCTTTCTCCAATGACTTTAGGGAGCATTCAGAAATATGCTTCATCTCCATTTGGCCAGGAAGAATTAAAATGATAAATCTCAGCATTCCTGGTGGCCACAGAGGACTTCTGAGCATGCTTGATAGTCTCCACTGTGTAGCCTGGAACACAGTGTTAACTAATGCTGAGCCCTGTACAGTTCTCAACTTTCCCTACTGCTGGATTCCCCCATCTTCTCCCTTAAAATTTAATGTGGAAAACGGAAAAAGGAGAGAAACTGGAGTCAGGGAAGGTTGAAGCAGCTAGTATTGAACCAACTAAATTATGAGCTGATCTTTGGAGAAGATTTTAGCTTGGCTTATAATTTACCTGGCTTTTCCACACTAGGGGAATTTGTTTCCAGAACCTCTCCAGTTTCAAAATGCAGCTTGCTTCATATACCAGTGGATCCATAGAACACAGATTTTAGTGTGATTGTTAAACCTAAGCCTTGCTGCACATCTGAAGTCCATTTGCAGTGCTGAAACTATGCAGCAGATCTGTGCCCTGTCACATTGCTTTATTCTTAAAGTGATCATTGCTGACAAAACAAAGCTTATAAAGAGCTTACCAACACAATTGTGTGTTTGAGGTCTAAAAGTGCTGTATTGTTTTATGCACTGTCTACACCATACCACATTCAGAATGGTATATGCCACATGTGCTTTCCTCCTGTGGTGGCTTTGTGGCTGCCTTAGTCAATTTTTACTTTTTCATAGTGAGAATTAACATGCCTGTTTCTTGTTTTGAACTGAAGTACAGTTCTTGGATTTGGGTGGATGATGACAAGGCGCCCAGATACTTCTTTTCTGCATAATTGTGCTTTGACTGAAGAACTGACACTAACCCTCCTGAATCTCTAGTCTGCCTGCTTTCAGAGAGCCACCAAACTTCCTTTCCTCTGCTAGTGTGTGGTTGTGGATTTCTAGCACTAAGAGCTGCAGCATCTGACTTCTTCATAGAGGACAAGCAAGCAGATTTAGGTTAGATATTAGGAGGAATTTCCTAACTGTGAGCAGTAGAACAGTCTGCTTCATGCAGTGATAGGCTCTTCTTTCTCTAGAGCAGGGCTGTTCAACTTTGGCCCTCCTGCAGATGCTGGGCTATAATTCCCATAATGCGTGGCTATTGGCCACTGTGACTGAGTATTATGGGAGTTGTAGTTCAAAAACAGCTGGGGGGCTTACGTTGAGCAGGTGTGCTCTAGAGGTTTTCAAATAAAGGCTGGATAGCCATCTGCTAGGGATGCTGTAGCAGTTTCCTGCACTGAGCAGGGGTGGGCTAGAAGATCTTCAATGTATCTCTCAACTCTAAAATTATATGACTTTTAAGGCTTGTCTGAGCTGTATGTCCTCCCATGCTGGGAAGTTAATGTGAGTGCTTCTCTTCCCCCCAACCTCCTGGACCATGTGCTACATTGCTAAATGAAATGACAAAGAATGAAACCCCCTTCAACTCAAGCCACTCACCCCAAAACTAGAGTGGGGTTCTCCAGCTAAATTTGCAATCAAGAAAAGGAAATGTGTATATATGAAGAGTCTTGGAAATGGTTTCTTTTCAAAGCAGTGTAGCTGAACAGCAGGTGTGAGTGTGGTGTGTGGGGTAGCTGAAGAGTAGGTGTGAGTGTGGTACAAATTTCAGTAGAGTACTGAACAAGGGGAGATTTGTGGCTGCGGAATTTTATTTTCCAAAGAGTTATCTTAGTTCAGGTTTCTCAAAGCCTGTACAGTACTACTGTTATGGGGGAAAATAAATGAATTTACTTTTTTAAAAAAAATTCAGAGTGTACATATGCATAAGTTCTAATTGTCATTGATATTAAAGACTCCAGATACTTCTCTTGCAAAGAGAAGTAAGGGCTAGCCCTCTGTCCATTATTTTACAACCACTATCCATGAAAGCAGCATTCAGACTTAAGGGTGTGTTGTTTACTCTAACTTTTCTGAGAGATTGGTCTAATTCTTGCTGGCCACATACAGTTGTACAATGGATGAGGCCAGTAGCACATGGTCTATTTTGCATGAAATAGCAGTTCTGCTTGGTGCAATGTCATCTAGATTTGAGGATCAATTTACATTAAAGTTGTTAATGTAAATGAGACATCACTAAATGGAGCCTGGACTTGGATTTTATAGGTTTTAGTAGAATTAAGTTTATCACTCCATTCAGTGGTAAAAAACAACAACCTGTTGGTTTAAGATCAGAATTAAGGCTATCTCAATCTGGCTCAAGCTCCACAACACCAGGAAATTGGAATATAAGGCTGATGCCTTAACAAACGTGCCAGGTGATCAGTAATGATGTTCTGCAGTGCCATGAATTGTGCTCACTTCCAACTTGCCTTCCATGCACCCACACTTTTCCTTGGTCTTTGAGGCTCAAATCAAGATGGGAGGAGAAAGATGGCCCACATTGTCCTGGTCCTGTACTGCCTCATGAAGTATCTATATTGCTAGAGAAATCATCCTGTGAGTTGGCCCAGAGCATGTCTGTTAAGTCATCAGCCTTAGGTTCCAATTCTCCGACTTTGTGGAGCCTGAGCCAAAATGAGAAGGCTTAATGCTGGTCTTAAATCGGCAGGTTTTTTGATGATCTAATTTTTGTGGTTTGTAAAAAGGAAATTTTATATTGGCAGTGTTGGTAATCCAGTATTCTCTCGATTGTAAGCCCTTGCGGAAAGGGATCTTTCTTTCTTTCTTTCTTTCTTTCTTTCTTTCTTTCTTTCTTTCTTTCTTTCTTTCTTTCTTTCATCCATTCATTATTTCTCTGTGTAAACCAGTTAGAAACTTTTGTTGAAAAACAGTGTATAAATGTTGTTGTAGTCTTACAATGGTGTAGTAGAACCAGTGTGGTGTAGTGGTTAGAGTGTTGGACTATGCTAGGGAATACCCAGGTTGAAATCCTCATTCAGTCATGAAGTTCACTGAGTGACTTTTGGACCAGTCATTTATCTCTCAGCCTAACTAACTTTACAGGGCTGTTGTGAGGATAAACATAACTATAAACATAACCATGTACTCTGGGCTCCTTGGAGGAAGAGCAGGATAAAAATGTAAGAATAAATAAAATAAAAATAAAATATATGTCCATATGTACAACGGTATCTTGCAAGGCGCATGAGCAGGAGAGGGGGCACTTTTGTTTAAAAAATAAAAATCCAATGTTAGAGCCATTCGGTCAATCAATCAATCAATCCTTTATTACAGTCAATGACCAGAAAACAAAAACCAAGATGAGACAATATGATACCAACAATAAACTAAAACAATAACTAAGACTTTTGACAAATTTTGCTGCCTATAAAACAAAATTTAGCTACCTTTAACAAAATTAAATCATTCTGATTGGACAGTAAATATTGAAGATAAAATAAATCTGAATGAACTCACTTCTCTCTCAGCCTAACCTACTTCACAGGGTTGTTGTGAGGAGAAACCTAAGTATATAGTACACCGCTCTGGGCTCCTTGGAGGAAGAGCGGGGTAAAATATAAAAACAAAATAAAATAAAATAAAAAGGAATAATAAAATGAGTTCAAATATCCTATAGAAAAGACAATATAAAAGGACATGAGCCATTGATTCAATGGCACCTACTCCACAAGGCCAGAACCGAGCTTCATACGGTGTTTTCTGATACTTCTAATGCTGCCATAGGAAGTGTATTAAAGTGCAAGGGTTGAAGCTTTTCTAAATTATGACACATATTTAATTATGAATTAAATATCTTGCTGCCCTTAAAATGTAAGATTGGTTGCTCAAAAATGCATCTCTTGGAAGGCAAGATTGATCTAATTGCCCTTACATATCCATTACCCGTTGTCTGGGTGTTATCTTAGCTTGCTCAAAGCTCAGCATCGTAAGAGCTTCCTGAGAGAACCCATAATAATATAATTTCTGTTGGATAGATGTTTTCCACTTTGAAACAAAATTATCAGCCAACGTCAATGGGGCTAATCTTACTGGGGGGGAAACACAACCTTAGGCAGTAAGTGAAAATACATAGCCATGGCTCCCTCTCCACCTGAATTACTCGACTTCTTGGCAGCGAAGAAATATGAGAGCCATTTCCCACCTCCATGCAGTGCTGTGCTATTCCCAGCACTGGAGGGCAGGGGGAAGGGCTATAAGAATAACATATGACAATAGGAGATGACACTTCCCTGCGCTCTGTGTGTGCCTTTCAAGATGGTGCTGGGGTTTTACAGGGCTCTCTTCTTCTTCTTCTTCTTCTTCTTCTTCTTCTTCTTCTTCTTATTATTATTATTATTATTATTATTATTATTATTATTATTATTATTATTTATTTATTACAATTTCTATACCACCCTTCCAAAAATGGCTCAGGGCAGTTTACACATAGAAATAATAAATAAATAAGATGGCTCCCTGTCCCCAAAGGGCTCACAATATAAAAAGAAACATAAGATAGACACCAGCAACAGTCACTGGAGGTACTGTGCTGGGGGTGGATAGGGCCAGTTACTCTCCCCCTGCCAAATAAAGAGAATCACCACTTTTACACTGTAAAAGGTGCCTCTTTGCCCAGTTAGCTCCAGTATGACTAATGAAGGTACACCAAGATAAAACAATTTTGCTGCTAAACCTGGGCAAATGGCCAAGATAAACACAAAGAGTGTAGAGAAATTGTATGTTAGATATTCTAGACCCCTGTGTTCCCCCAAGAAGCTTGCCTTTTCAAGGGTTAGAATGTCAGTTCCGTGGAGTAGAAGTAGAGTGGGAGCACGTGTAATGCACCTACATGGGGCCATACACATACTTCTTTGGATGCATATGTTTTACATCTTAACATTGTATTGTGGCCAAGAAAAACATATCTTTTTTGCTTCTGAAAAGTGCCATTATTTGGCATTCATAACTGGATTTCCAACTGACATAAAATCTTTCCCACACTTCTCCTATATTTAGAAAGGATTTTGATGCATTAATCTTCCATATACAAGAGCATGTGCCCTTTGAGTGTTGCTGACTTCAACTGGAAGTTAATCTGAAGAAAGATGGAGAGGATTTGTCCTAATAAAATTTGCAACAGACTGTGTGTCTTTTAATGGAAGCTAAACAGAGTTCATCATGGATGCTTAAAATAGCTTTTTCTTGAGGAAGATCTGAGGCCTAGTGGCACTACAGTCTGCAAGCATTATCCATTTAGTAACACACAGTGGGCAGATCCAGAATCATTTAGTTGCGAATAAGCACCATTGAAATAAATGAAACATGGCACATTTAAGTCCCTTTACTTTCAATGAGAATTATTCATGACTAAGTTGGTCTGTATCCTGCTCAGTGAATCTGGTGAGGACGCTGTACATATTTGCTGCAGGCATTCACATGAATGAGCCCTGGGCACTTTACTGAGGATTTTTGAAGGATACCATATTGGATGCTTTATGAGAGTTAGTAAGGTTCTGTGTAATATCAATGTGTGTTCTATCAATGTGTTACTTCAGTCATTTCGGGGGGAAACATTACAAAAGTTTAAAACTGGCCTGAGACGCTTCTGACTCTTACTAATGAGATAGTTGTTTATTCTGACAGCTGATTATTTTTCCTGGTTGGAATTTCTCGGTATTGTTGTTTTGCCTTTTGAAAACATATCATTGTATTGGAGTCTGCCAGAATTAAGGTGCTGCAGGGTGTGCTGCAATCACAATGGCTTGAGCTTGTTAAATTGATGTGCTATGAAATATTAAGGAATGTTCACATCCATTTTCTAAGGTGATGATAGAATTATTGAAAAGCTTTACTGGTAAACTTTGCAAAAAAACTGTTTATTTTTTTTGGCTGACATTTTGCTGCTGCCCTCCTGTTTTTTCTGGTAAATTTTGCAACCATATATCATGGTAACATCAGTATATTGTTACCAACATCATGGTAAGAATTTTGTACCTTTTTAAAAAGCTTGTTTATACATAGGGGTAAAGTGTCAGAGAGAGGACTACAGTAGCAAGATTCTATTCTGTTTACAGTTTTAAATGGATACCATGGGAAGAACATTGTCAGCACATGAAGGAGATAAGTATGTGCAATTGGATTCTGTGCCCATTGTCTTTTTTTAAATTGTCATTTATCCATTGTCATTTGTGCAATGGTTTAGCTTAGAGCAAATGAACACAAAGAATCCAGTTACACTGAGTGTACTGTTAAATCTCTATAGTCTTCTGTAATGAGAGATGAGAGAGTGGGACAGATCCCTCTGTTTTGCATTCTTAAATTTCTAGTTGAGTTTGAAATCAAGAAAAGTAGTTCTGTTTACTTTCTTGGGTGGGCCCAGCAGACAGGCCAGTTTGTAAGGATTTATTTGTGGACTCAAGCTCTCTTGGGGTGCGTATCAGACACAAGGCACAAAATTGGGCTGGTCTTCTGTAAGCAGTGGCTGTTAAATTATTTACATCTTTACTGACAGATCTGTTTATATATTTTAAACGGAGGGTGATTTCTCCCCAGACGATGATTTTAAAATTCACGTTTTTGATTTAAACTTCAATAATGCTTTTAAATATTGACACTGAAAAGCTTTATGGGCCTTGGCAATGTGTGATGAGATTGTTGTATCCAATAAGAAACCAAGAGCAATTGGAAAGTAATAGCATTAATTTAAAAAATATTGTGCATGACGACTTACAAATGACTGCAGCGGAAGAAGAGATGGCACAGAATGGCCCCCGTGGCTTGGCTGCGACCAGCTGTCTTTGCCTCCTTGTTTCCTGGTGCTAATAGGCAGCCATTTTACTTGCCACAGTAGAGGGAGAAATTAAACAGTAAATCTCATTCTATTAGCTCTGCTGGAATTGACTGTTTGGCCCCTCCCAGGAGTGTCTCCTTGATAACCAATTCTGTCTGGTCATTATGTTAGAATCAACATCTAAATTTACTTATATATATATATAAAACTTCCAGGCTCGACTATTGCAATGCACTCTACGTGGGGCTGCCTTTGTACGTAGCTCAGAAATTTCAGTTAGTTCATTGTTGGCCTTCAAGAGAGCCCTAAATACTTTCTTGTTTGGTCTGGCCTTCCAAGGTTTTTAAATTGCTTTTTAAGAATTTTTAATTGGTTTTCAATGGCTCTGAACTGTTTTAGATTTGTTTTTATATTGTTTTAACCTGTTTGTTTTAAATGCTGTTTGTTGTACTGTTTTACCTGTTGTGCACTTCCCAAAGCCTGTGGATGGGGCAGTATAGAAAAGTAATAAACAAATAATATATATAATTTTCTATGTTATATATGAGAATTAATCTATATGCAACACATAGAAAATTATATAATACACACATGTGTTACTCCCTGTGACTTAAGAAGGGTATGCATATACATGAGGATGAGTTCACTCTACTGCCATGTTCACATGATCACCTGTCACACTCACCCTTGGTATGCATATAGGATGTATGGTATGAACTAGAAGTACTTGTGTATGTTAGTACACATGATAGTCATGAGAGAGAGGTAGCATTTATCTTCATCTTTTTCATATTAAAACCATTCATGCAATCCTGGTATCCATATAACAGGTACACACAAGCCTCAGATGACTGCACGGAACTGCATCCAATTGTATTAGTCTTCCTAATGCCCATTCTTTGACATAAATTCTGAAATGACCTTAGAAGGAGAGATGTTGCTGAGCATTTGTTCAGCATTTGAACAATTCTTGGCAATACTAGTGGTGTCCGTTGTTTCACAGTCAGGGGTGTATCTAGGGGTAGGGCAGGCAGGGCATGTGCCCCGGGCGCCACTTGAAGGGGGGCGCCATTTTGTAAATTTTTTTTTTAAAAAAAAATGGCTGCCAAAAACAAAATGGCCACCGTGCATGCTCAAATGGCCTCTGTGAGGCTCTAGGTCATGCCAGGCTTTGTAGAGGCCATTTGAGCATGTGCTGTGGCCATTTTGTTTTCAGTGGCCTTTTTTTTAAAAAAAAGATTATTTTTAAAAACGGCCACTGCACATGCTCAAATGGTCCCTGCGAGGCCCCAGAGGCCAGCGGGGTGAGGGGGAATCTTTGCAACCCCCCCAGCCTTTAGGAAGCCCCCCAAAGGGGCTACGGGTAAAAATAATAATAATACTAAAAATATAATATAAGACACTGTACACATATTCAGATTGGCACTATGTACAGAGAATCAGGGCTTGTGAATACTGAGCTGATGCTTAAGAGCTAGGATTGTATTCATTTGCTCTTACTTTGCTTCTTGTGATAAGTGAGTTAAATGTGATGTCTTGCTAATATGGCTATTAATGGAGAGTTTGTCTTTGAATCAGTGTGAAACCCTTAATATTAAGGCCCACTGGGAGTTTCTTGCTCTCTTTCTCTCATTTTAACTGTCTTTCTGAAAGACTAGAATATATTCCCAGCAGTGACACAGTTTACTCTGCATATCCTTTAATTATTTCCAGAGTATCTGGGAAAAGTCAAATTCTCCATTTATTTTTAAAACTTATGTAATGGTGATGCTACAATGCATAGTAGAGAATTAGACAGGCACTTCTGTTTAGTTTTCCAAGTACATCTCCACATAGTATTTGGGTATTTCATGAGCCCCCATATACTGAAATTTGTAGTTTTCCAGCATTTTTTGGTCTGGCTACATCCACCGCTAAATGGTTTTTGAAATATTAAAAGATTAACAAGCTTGACTTGTATTTTTCAGCTGATATTATGGTAAAGTTATCTGAAAGATGGGTGTCAGATGCTTGGACAGGGGGCGCAATTTCAGTGTTTGCCTTAGGCACTATTTTCCCTAGATATGCCTCTGTTCACAGTATCCTTTTGCTTCATGATTGTCTGATGTCTATGAGAGTGCTGCATGCATGCAGTGTCTGGATGCTTTGCGGTGTGTGCTCAGTGTCGATCTTGCACTAACACCAGCCTGAGTACCCAGTTCTGTTAGCTTATTGCCTTTCACAGGTGACCACAGGATTGGAACATAAGGTTATTTCTGTTTTAGAGTAATAATCATTGCATAATTGGGAATGAGGGATAATATTTATTTATTTCATTTCATTTCATTTATCTCCCGCTCTTCCTCCAAGGAGCCCAGAGTGGTGTACTAAAGACTTGAATTTCTCTTTCACAACAACCCTGTGAAGTAGGTTAGGCTGAGAGAGAAGTGACTGGCCCAGAGTCACCCAGCTAGTTTCATGGCTGAATGGGGATTTGAACTTGGGTCTCCCCGGTTCTAGTCCAGCACTCTAACCACTACACCTAATATGGGGTTGAGTTGTTTTGAAGTTGTTATAGGGACACCCTATTCCTTTTTGCTGTAGACTGATTGGATAAATATGTGGTTTGTGTGATTTTATTTTGATACTTCAATAATATTGAGATCAGAAAATAGTTGATTTTATTTTCATGCTGCCTTATTCCTCTGACCCATCATAATTAAGCTCAACCAGGAACTGGGATATCAGGACATAAGCTTTAATAGAAACTTCATATATAAGGCATATACAGGAGGAGGCAAAAGCACTGCTCCCCAATAACTCGCAGGGACTTTGGGGGTAAATCTGGACAATATGTCAACGCACCCGCTCCATTCCAGAGGAGATGAGAGCTAAAGGGCTTTAAAAGCTCAGTGTGAAAAACTTCCTGGCTGCTGTTGCAGATCTGTCTCCTGCTATCTGAGGTTGCTTCAAGGGGGAACTCCCGCAAAATTTTGTCCAGATTGGGCTATGAGTTACATTGTTCTGTTGTGCTGGGCTGGCTGCTGTTGCAAGGCAGAATTCATGTCTTGAGGTTTGAGGAAAGAAAATGAAAATCTGCTGTTTCTAGACCTTTACCTGTCCGTGTGTTGGACTTCCATGTGTACCATTATAGCTTTTTCTCAGTCTTGCAAGTGTCTTAATACATGCACACAGACACTTGAATTGGTGAAATCTGTTTTCTGCTATGAGGCTGAATTATCCAAGTGCAATATGTATTTTAGAGCACATGTGTTATGTTATTCTGGGCTATTAAACTTCTATTAACATGTGCTTAAATATATTCTAGTATGGACAAGAGCAGTGTTCACAGCTGGTGCATCTTGAACAGTTCCATAGTTTGCTGGTTTCTAATTTTTCTGTGTGCCCCCCCCCATTTTCCCCATTGCTAAGGGAGTTTATTTTCCCCCAGCAAATACAAAGCCACACCTTTTGTTTTATTTCCTCTAAATTTCAGCATGAAAGGACATACTTCTGTTTTTAAAACGTTCAACACTGAGAAGTAGAATATTGCCTGGCTCTGAATCAGAAGAATGTAGCTATGTGTGTTCATGGCCAAAAGAAATAGAAGGCAAAAATGCCGACAAAAGTGTGTCTGAGCCTTGCACAAGGAATGTGTAAATTTAAAAATGGCTCTCTTCTACTTTTTACTCTGTATTAACAACATAGGAATGCCCCAGGGCCTTGCCCCCTTGGTTCTGAAAGATGAGTTTCACTCATCCTGGTGCAAGAGCTTCTATGACAATTTGGGCAGTTATGGCTTCTCACCACATTATTTATTGACTTTGGGTCATGATGCCGCCAAATAAATTATTAAACAGCATGTGGCAGATATGGAGAAGCAATTGGATTTAATTCTGGCTATCACCAGAATTAGCCTTCTAAAATGCATCAAATATTTGTCCTTACAAAGTAACACTGATCCAGAAGTGCTCACCTCCCAAAATAAGTCATGACCTCCTGTGATCAAAACAGTCACAACTCTGCCAGTTATAATAAAACCCGATTCTCAGATGGAATGTCTTTCCAAAATGGAGTGGCTCCATAGCCCCCTCTGTCACACAAAAATCTTGAGAATATCTAAAATGCCAGACGTGTTTTGACAATAAGTCTTCCTCAGTGACATACCTTAACTATCTAAAAAATACAATACATTACAAATTACATACAATTAAAACTAGTAAAACTATGCAGATCTATAACCACCTGTGAGTGATTCAGTAACTCATTCTGACTAGTCGACCCCACACAGAGAATCATTGCGCTCTTTGGGACCGACAGTTGCCTCTTCCCCCCCTTCTGCCCCAGCCTCTGCCATCTCTCCTCTCCACTGCCCAGCCACCTCTCCTCTCCACTGACATTTCTGCCCCCTCCACTTTCTTTCCCCCGTCCTGGGCCTTGCCTCCGTAGCCGGGCCGGGCCCGCCACCTCTGGCCTCCGTGGCCGGGCCGCCACCGCGGCAACCAATTTTCCTGGGTGCGCCTCAGCCAATCAGGTGCGTCCGCCGCCCAGCCAGTCACCTGGGCTCTGGGACACACATTCAAAGGCACACCAAGGAGAATTAATATAATAGATTTTCAGACAACACAGCATGCACATTCTAATTGTTGAGACTGCACATATTGGGTTATAGACTTGGGAGCTCCTTAGAGGAGACCCCCCTCAGAGGAGAAGGAGCACGCCCCAGATGAAGACTCTAGCAGAAGCAAGGGCCTTAATTTGACAGCTTGTCATCCCTCTTGTAGGAACCTTCTCCTCCATCTCCTTGGAGGAACACTGGAGCTTTGAGGGTGTAGTGATGCTCCTTTCCACAGAGCCCCCTCTGACACCGCTGGGACCCGAAGAGCATAGACTGTGTCTCACCAGGTCTGAACTCCAGCAGTGGAGACTAAGTGCTTGCCTGGCTGCTTAGGACCTCCCTCTCAATAGTCCTACTCAGGAGAACAGGTCAAGTATCTGTTTTGGATCAGGGCCAGCCTGAGCTCCAGCAGAGGTGTACTTGGGTAATTTTGGAACCTGGACCTAAAGGCCTTTGGAAGCCCCCGCTGCAAGTTAGGCATCACCCCCCTACACACACACACACACACACACACACACACACACACACACACTTTTTAACATGTGGGGTATGTTTATACAAATATGCATTAGCAGGAACATTTAAACACACAAAATATTCCCATCCCACATATTTCCATCCCCACTCTGGAACAGGTCATAATCACACTCGGCCGCCTGGCACAGCATGGGCCAGCAGTGACCACACCACCCAGGACAGACTAAAGAGGATTTGGGGGCCCCAGGGTATGTGGAGACCCTGGACTTTGGCCCCGAAATCCAGGGGTAAGAGCGCCACTGAGCTCCAGTATCAGGGAGCTGAGACAAGCCAGGAACACATTGGGGTCACACTGGGTAGACATTCAGGCTGGAATGGTCAAGTAGCACAACAGAGGTCATAACTAAGTAGTTGTCAGGAACCAGAGGGTCAGACAGAAGCCAGGAGTTGGGAAGAAGCCAAGAATCACACCAAGCAGACTTTCAGGAGCAAGAGCAAGACAACACACAAGCACAAGAGGAGCTTGATACTGAGACAAGGCCTGCCTCAGCCAGGAAGCCTTTATACTTCCTGCTAAAGGCAAAAGCCAGTGAGTGATTCCATAGAGCAGGGCCTGTCCAGGGCTTCAGAACAGAAGCTCAGGGGTCTGCTGCAATATAGCAGTCTGCCACAAGGGGCAGGACTGCAGAGCAGGCAGAGCATGACATCCAGGGAAAGGCAGAGCTCCTGGCTCCTATATAATCTCTGTATTTGTAGCCAACCTTTGCTGGTTCAGCAGCTTCTTTGAGCTCTGCTTCCAGCAGCTGCCTTGATAGACACAGGTACAGACATCACCCTCTTACACCTGTAGCATTTAGTGAGCTTAAGCTTGCAGTGCTGTGTACAGTACACTTTCGTGGGAGTAGGCACCTTTGAACACAGTGGTCTTATTTCTAAGTAAACATGCCTAGGCCTGTGCTATAAAACCCTGATGTTTTTATAACTTAGCCTTGTTTGTGTGACATGCTGTTTACCTCTATATGTGGAAAACCACATTTTCCATGTATATTTTCCTCTGTATAGCTTTTAAAACCAGGGCTTTTGTGCAGTTATCCATGGCTTATACTTTCATCCCTGAATAGCACTATTCATTTCTAAGTATAGTAAATTAAAGGACAAAGGATGGAGAAGTAAAAGAGCCGTTTCTGAGTAGACAAGGCCTTTATTTAATAAATGTGTATACTGTTTTGCCTAAGCTTGAAGCAGTTTGTGTAAAAATATTAAAATTATATAATATATCAAAATAGTAATAATTAGGGGACAGTGGTATGAGCTCCCTCTCTTGCCTTTTCCTCAGGACATACACACTGTGTGTGGGGCAGGAGGTAGTCCCCACTCAGAACTTCTGTGTTCCAAGAAAACCTCAAATATCTAGAAGGTTATTTCATACATATTTTAAAATCTATTTAATTTTGTTCAAAATGGAACAAATCAAATGGAAAATATAAGAATATTAATACAACAAGATTACTAAATCAAGTTTGAAACTATTTGGTTTATTGTAGCTTTTGTAGCCCTGCCTATGTAGAGGATGCACAGTTTGCCAGCATTTTTTTTCATAACCGACACTTATGAGTTTGGCCCTAAACCCTTTGCTTCCTTTCCAAGCTCTTTGCATTCTGACCTAAGTTAAGCCCCACACTTTTGGCATCAGTTACATATGAGCTCCTACTGATTTTAATCCCTGAGCAAGTTAGACCTATAGAATGCTGATAGACTACTTTGCATGAGTTTATTTTACTTCTACCAGAATAACAGAAGCCACAAATTTTATATTTAAAGCACTTGGAGTTCTCAAAGCAGAAAGTTAGATGACACTGTTAACCAGTGTGGTCTGACGTGTGTCAACTTTCATGCCTGTAACTGTTTGCTTGAGTTGGGAATTAGCTCTGAAATCAAATTCACAAGTGTGCAGTAACATAGAATTGCACTCTGGGCATAGGCAAATATCCTTGTTAGGGTACCCCTAGGGGAGCAAAAGAGTTAGAGACTTAGTTTGTGAAATAAGAAATGAAATGTATTGAAATAACAGAAGTACCATGCAAAATGGGAGTATTTGGCAATGCCAAGAATACAGACAATCCCTAAAGATGATGCTGACAACAGTACAACAAAATGACTAGGTGGGCAGGCAAAAGGGAGGGGGAGCAATGGAAAGACATTTAAGTGGGCAAGGAGGGAGCAAGAGAGAACAGCAGAGAGAAAATTCTGTTTACTTACTCTTGATTTGCTGACTTGAGCACAATGCCAAGGAGTATTTCTCACCTGTGGGGAGATCTTGGGTTCCTCTTCAGAGCTTTCCGGAGGAGGGCAAGGATTAGCGGTAGGGTACCTTAGTGGCGCAGCAGGGAAATGCTTGACTAACCAGCAGAAGGTTGCTGGTTCTTAATCCCCGCTGGTACTGTATCGGGCAGCAGCAATATAGGAAGATGCTGAAAGGCAACATCTCATACTGCGTGGGAGGAGGCAATTGTAAACCCCTCCTGTATTCTAGCAAAGAAAACCACAGGGTTCTGTGGGTGCCAGGAGTTGACACCGACTTCCCGACACACTTTACCTTTTATCTTTATAGGCACAGGCAACCCTTTAACATGACAGTTTTTCAAGTCTATGCCCTAATGACTGATGCAGAAGAAGATGAAGCTGATGAGTTCTATGCTCAGGTTCAGTTATGCAAGCAAGATGTGCTGGTGGTGGGTGGAGATTGGAATGCCAAAGTTGGAAATTGTAAGGAGGAAAACACAGACTGAATGGCCTAGGAAACAGAAATGAAGTAGGAGAACAATTTATTAGTTTCTGCCAAGCCAATGATCTCTTCATTGCTAACACACCAAAGTGGCGCCTATACACATGGACATCACAAGATGGAGTACACAGAAATCAAATTGATTACATTATTGGTGCAAGGGGTTGGAAGAGCTCAGTTATAAACAGCAAAAACGTGGCCGGGGGCCGATTGTGGTACAGATCACGAACTGCTCATGTGCAAGTTCCAAGTCAAGTTAAAGCAGAAAAACAAAGCAATCCAGTTTCCACGGTATGATACTGAGAATGTACCAACCATTTTCAAGGAGAATATCAGGAACTGCTTTGAAGTTCTGAACCTCATTGATAGGGAACCAGAGGAACTGTGGAATGAAATCAAAGAATTTGTTAAGGATGCTTGTGAAAAGAGACTGCCAAAGATCAAGAAACAGAAGAAAGCAAAATGGATGTCAGAACAGACGGTGAAAATTGCCAAGAAGAGGAGAGAAGCCAAAGTCAAGTAAGATAAAGACCTCCGGAAGGAACTTAATAGGGAATTTCAGAAAGCTGTGGAACTTAATAGGGAATTTCAGAAAGCTGTTAGAAGAGACAAGGAGCAGTATTACAATGACATCTGTAAATACCTTGAGGATGGAAATAGACATGGAAAAACAAGGCAAGTTTTCCAAAAGATCTCTGAATTCAGAAGGAGGTTCCAACCTCAGATTGGTATATTAAGGGATGCCAGAGGACAGATAGTAACTGATTCAGAGAAGATCAAACAGATGGAAGAAGTATACTGAAAATCTGTACAGCAGGGACGTCAACATCCAAGATACTCTAGAAGATATTCCCTACTTGCAAGAACCTCTAGTACGGGAAGATGAAGTTAGATCAGCACTCTGATCATTACCAAGTTGCAAGGCTACAGGAAAAGATGGAATAGCTACAGAAATATGGCAGGCAACAAAAGAAAAATCAGTCAAGTCCCTAACCAAACTATGCCAGCAAATTTGGAGAACAACACATTGGCTAACGGATTGGAAGAGGTCAGTCTACATACCCACACCAAAGAAAGGAGACTTAACAGATTGTGCAGATCATCGCACAATATCCTTAATTTCACATGCTAGCAAAATAATGCTCATTAGAGTCCTATGTGGAAAGGGAAATTCCGGATGTTCAAGCTGGTTTCAGAAAAGGCAGAAGAACAAGAGACATCATTGCTGCTGCACACTGGATAATTGAGAAAATCAAAGAAGTCAATATGTGCTTTACTGACTACAGAAAAGCCTTCAGTGACCATGTCAAGTTGTGGAATATCCCTAGGAAAATGGGCATCCCAGAATATCTCATTGTTCTCATAAGAAACCTCTACACAGGACAGGAAGCCACAGTCCAGACAGAACATGGTGAAACAGACTGGTTCCAGATTGGCAAAGGAGTAAGACAAAGCTGTATACTTTCTCCTTCTTTATTCAACCCATAGGCTGAACATATACTGAAAGAAGCTGGATTGGAAGAAGATGGGCGTGGTTTTAAATTTGGAGGAAGAAACATCAATAACCTGCGCTATGCTGATGACACCACTCTGATAGCTGAGAATGTGGATGATCTGCAAGCTCTAGTAATGAAAATCAAGGAGCACAGTTAAAAAAATGGGACTATGACTAATGTAAAGAAGACTAAACAAATTAGAATGAATACAGCAACCAGCCTAAAAATTGATAATGAAGACATTGAAGTGGTGGATGGCTTGAGGGTTTGCCCTCAAGGCGGACTGGGATTGGTTCGTCTTGACCTCGAGCTGAACCACCACCACCCCAGCTGGCTTGAGGCCAGTTCACGGATTCTAAAATAAAAATAAAAATTATGCACCACCATAGTGCTACAGGACTGGCGGCCCGGGGGGGGGGGGAGCTGGCACAGCTGCAGGGGAATCTTCTTAGTTTACCTCTTTCCACTGCCGGCCTCCCCCAGGTCCTGCAACGGGCATTTTGGGTCCATTCTGTCCCTTTTTCCGAGGGTGCGGCCATTTTTGAGGCCGTTGTGCATGCCCATGGCCATGCAAATAGCCAGGGAGCATGTGCCACAATCTCCGAAATGGCCCCCGCCATTGGGAAGGAATGGCTTGAAAATAGGCCGAAATGTCCCTTGCAGGACCAGAGGGAGGCCAGTGGGGCAAGAGGGAGACTAAGGAGACACTGCCCCCACCTGTCCGCACCAGCACCCCCTGAGGCCGGCCAGACCTGCGGCGCCACAGCAGTCAATTAATTCTTTTTAAAAACAAAAAAAGTTTAGAACCCCTGAAGTGGCTTGAATTCAAGCCAGCCTGGGGCGAGGCTGTTGGTGCCACAAAACTGAACATGCCCCATTCAGTTTGAGTCTGATTCGTACTAGTTGAGTTCAACCAGACTAACAAGCAGAAGTTTGCCAGTTCGAATCCCCACTGGTATGTTTCCCAGACTATGGGAAACACCTATATTGGGGAGCAGCAATATAGGAAGATGCTGAAAGGCATCATCTCACACTGCACGGGAGGAGGCAATGGTAAACCCCTCCTGTGTTCTACCAAAGACAATCACAGGGCTCTGTGGTCACCAGGAGTCGACACTAACTTGACAGCACACTTTACCTTTATATAAATTGGTCTGTTGCTTTAAAGAACTTCTAATGATTCTCAGTGGCAGGCTGCAAGTTTTTATAACGCTGTACATATGGTCACTTGCAAACAGTAGAATGTTGCCGAATATGATGTTTTCATTCTGGGGACTACTGTATGACATCCCTACTTTGCTTTCCCGCTCTCTCCTAGTACCAATTGTTACAGAGCTGGCTCTGTTTCACAAAAATTGTTGCTATGGTAAGTTTTCCTTGTGATTCTGGGTGAAGTGTGTGAGAATGCCATGCGAGGATGGCCCTTAGCTCAGTGGCAGAGCAAATTGATTATATACAAACGGTCCTAGGTCTAATCCCTGCCCTCCCATTTAGAAGGATCTTAGGAAGCAGGGCTGGGATGGTCTCCTGTCTGAGATCATGGAGAGCTGTTGTCCATCAGAATAGGTGATACCAGGCTACCAAAGATCTGACTCTGTATAAAACAGCTTAATGTATGTTCATATAGTGTTTGAGCTCTTGCTTTCATCCTATATTGCCTAACTGGAAACATTTTCACAGTCATACAGCTCTAGAACATAAGAACATAAGAACAGCCCTGCTGGATCAGGCCCAAGGCCCATCTAGTCCAGCATCCTGTTTCTCACAGATGCTGCTGGAAGCCACAAGCAGGAGTTGAGGGCGTGCCCTCTCTTCCTGCCATTTCTCCCCTGCAACTGGTTCTCAGAGCCATCCCGACTGGAGGTGGCCCACAGCCCTCCGACTAGTAGCCATTGATGGACCTCTCCTCCATGAAGTTATCCAAACCCCTCTTAAAGCCATCCAAGTTGTTGGCTGTCACTACGTCCTGTGGCAGAGAGTTCCACAAGTGGATCACGCGTTATGTGAAAAAGTACTTCTGTTTGTTGGTCCTAGACCTCCTGGCAATCAATTTCATGGAGTGACCCCTGGTTCTAGTGTTATGTGAGAGGGAAAAGAATTTCTCTCCAAATTCTCCAAACCATGCATGATTTTGTAGACCTCTATCAGGTCTCCCCGCAGTCGTCTTTTTTCTAAGCTAAAAAGCCAGGTGTTATAGTCTTGCCTCATAAGAAAGGTGCTCTAGGCCCCTGATCATCTTGGTTGCCCTCTTCTGCACCTTTTCCAGTTCAACAATATCCTTTTTTAGATGTGGTGACCAGAATTGTACGCAGTACTCCAAGTGTGGTCACACCATAGTTTTGTATAAGGGCATTATAATATTAGCCGTTTTATTTTCAATCCCCTTTCTAATGATCCCTAGCATTGAATTTGCCTTTTTCACAGCTGCCGCACATTGAGTCGACACTTTCAAGTAGCTCTGCTACTTGTTAGAATCTAGATGGGCTCAATTGTGTATGTTTAGAGTGGCTGATTGGGATGAGGTGGGGGAGTGGAACCTACAATTTGGTTAGTTTGTACTAACCAAGGTAGGGCGGGGGTCTCAGCTAATATTTGTCAGTCTTCTATGTCTTCTGAGGTTCCTTTCATCTTTCTGTCTTGTCTCAGAATATTTGGAGCTAGGAAAAGTTTTCAGCATGCTGATTTGATCAACGGTTGGTAAATAATTCTAAGTTAGTAATAGGGTGTACTAAGAGCAAATAAGAATGAAAGCAGGAACAAACACTGCTAGTGACTTTAATTAACACTCAAGGCCTGTTTCTTTCTGTAGTAGATGCTATCTTAAAGCTACTAATGCTGGGAGGATTTCTTTTTTTGGTGGAGCAAATAAACAAAACAAAATTTTTCAGCCATGCTTCTGTGCAAACAATAGTGAATGAAGCTGGAAAACTAATCCTGTGAGAGTAAATCCACTGAAGGTTATTACGGAGGTTGACACAGGGGAATGTTGATGGGCTTTTTACTCCTCTCAGCCCTGGCTTTTCTTAGACCATTGCAAACTAATGGGCACTTTATATTTATTTCCTGTTCATTCAGAGCCATGGTTAAAGACTTGTAAAGCGTCACCTCTTGCCCTGTTGCAGAACAAGCTGCTGTAACAGATCAGAGTGTTCTTGGCACTGATTATGCCCTCTTCCTAATGACAAAAAATCCCTTTGTTGAAATGCTTGGTTTCCTTCAGTGCTTTTTGTGTATGATATTCAATATAGAGAGCCAATTTGAAACATAAACTAAAGCAGTATAAAGTGTTCCCACTTAACTATCATTTATAATAATGCCTGTGTGGGGTGGAGGGAAGATTGTATTTTTTGTTACAACCTTTCTTTTAATCTTAGGAAACAGGAAATTTTTAATTTTTAAAGAGCTTTCTCTTTACTGCTGTTCTTTCACTGTATGAGTTACTGTTCTAAAGTACTCAGCAGGAGATGCAGCATTCTCTCTGTGTAGTAGCCTCATGTCTCTTACATGGGCACCAGAAAAATATTAAAGCAAAAGACTGTGTCAGTTTTAACCATTGAGTTTTAATAGTCAGCTTTTCAAAATCTTTAGGCTCAAAAAATAATCTTCCTAATTCATTTATCTTTCAGTTTCATTTTTTAGGGAGAAAAATAAAATGATCGTATAGTTGTCATGTTTATGAAAATCAAATAGAGCCTGTCAGGCAAGTGTTTAAAGGAAAGCCAATCTCTGTTCTTTGTTAAGCAGACAAATATGGTATTATTTGCACCACTGTGGCCATAGCACACTTTTGAGTCAGCTTTACTTCGTGACTGACTGGGGTATGAGTCTGTTCCTTATCTTGCTATTAGAGCACCCAGTAGATGTTAGATTAGGAATTAGTGATAAATATAGTTTCCAGTTAAGTCTCCTTTCTTATTATGTATCTTATTTTTAGCAAGGAGTGAGATAATGCTAGCCTAAGAATATAGGCAGAGCCAACTCTCTAACTGATTGTAGCTGCCACACACTGGCCTTTTGCAGGCATAACACTTAACGATGGTTTGTTTTAACTTTAGTTAAATATTAAATCTGAATACCTAGCATATGGCTATTGACTGAGCACCAACCAAAATGTGAAACCATGGTTTGAAATGGGTTAATAAAGCATGGTTATGCATTACATCGGCACCAAACTCTGTTTCTCAGAGTTCAACCTCTATGCTTGCAAAGAGTCTCACATGCACAACTTCCAAAGGCGGGATTTAGTTTGGCAAGCTAAAACCTTATCTGTGGTCTCTCTCTGTTTGCATATGTTTGGGAACTGCATCTGCACAGTGCTCCATTCAGAACTTTCTAGAGCTTAGCCTCAATGATTTGGCATGAGACAGCCTCCCCCCCCCCCCAGTGTTTGGAATGATAGTGCATGCCAAAGCAGACATGGCCCACATCCCTTCCTTCAGTTCTTCTTCCATACATCAGGCAGTTGCAACTGCCTTCTCTTGCTTAGCAGTTATCCCTACCAAGTGGATATGGCCTTAATCTCAATGTTGCTCTTATTCACTCCTTCCTTTACTTAAATATTTCTATTGTACATTTATATTTTCCATTTCCCCCTATACTCCTTGTCTCTACCACCACTCATTATGGCTGTGGCTGTGGGCCTTTGGCATTGCCACAAACAGCTGACATAAGAGAGCTTTCACCTTCCACTTAATCGCTTTATGCTCGGTTCAAATCCATCTTTCTAGCCTCTGACATAAGACAAGATGTTGATGCCAAAAGTTGCTTGGATATGAGGATCTTCAGGGCTTCAAAGTGGAAATCAGCTCCTGCTTCTCAGGCGGAGAAAGAAAACCTGTAAACCTCACCTTAGAAGGCTTGTCCCTCAACGTATCCTCTCAAGGCTACAGATTCTTCTACCACTGCCAGTTCCTCCACAGCCTCCTCCTGCAGCTTTAGTAGGCTCAGATAATGGCCAGCTTCAGCCTGGCCATCCACCACATGATCCTCTATCACCTCATTCTGAATTTGAAGGTGAGGTAGACTTGAAGGTCTTGAAGAGCTCCAGGCTGATCCTCTCTTGCACCCTGATCTCCAAGACCTTCAAGTCTAGCGTTCATACGATGACTAACACCACTCCTATGCTTGGTTACTTTTACTACAGATATTAGACCCTCTGGCATTGATGTCTGGCAGTATTCTCATAACTGCTACTGTTCTTCACAGGATTGGTGTTTTCATTCTCAGTCTTTCTCCCCAGCCAGTCTTTATCTCATTGGCAAGATTGTTCTCCTTTCCAGTTCCCATGAATGCATTCCTACAGTCATGACTATGATCGACTTTTCATCATTACTACATGGAGTCCTCCATGCCGTCATTCTATCCAGGCCTCCATACATATGTGACTCTTCAGCATCTTATGGCTTTACTGACTTTCCCTTCAGTTTTGCCTTTTGGCTTGCTAACACAGACATTGCTTCCCCCACCCATGACCAAGGCACCTTCAGTCCCCACTATCAAGCAGTTGGGATATCTTCTTCTAATCCCTCATTTCCTCAGCATTCATATGCTGAATCGGACACTTCTACTCACTCCAACCTTGAGTATCTCTCAGCTCTGCTGCCTCGGAACTCTTCACCTTCAAAACTCATACAAGACTCTAATCTTACTTCCCCCATGAAAGACCTCAGTTTATACACTGAGCAACTTGTCTGCATGACAGTATCCTTCACACTAGAAGAACAGTCACCACTTTCCATTGATCTGGAAAGAGGTCCAAACCGTGACCCACATTGTTAGCACTGCTCATGTTTCTGGCATTGCTTGAAGTGATCAAAGATTCTTGGGACAAGCCTTGTTCCATTTCTTCTACATCGAGAAAGTATATATTTAGTTCAGAAACAAGACTGCAGTTTCTTACCATGATACCCTGTTCCCAATTGCTGTTCACTTCGATCACAAGCTTGATCCAGTCGGTAGAAAGCTTTACTGTACTCCAACTCTACATAGCAGAGTACCAAGCCTGCGTGTCCTGCATCAGTAAGTTTTGTGGGGAAAGTCAACACCTGTCTTCTCTTGCCTTCCACAGGATTAATGTGATTTGGCTCCTGTCTTTCAAAATGAAAGCTTCCTTTTCCCAAAACTACACATCCAGTGGTGATAAGGCAAATTGCATTTCCAACATCATGGCAGGTGCAATAGTTCCTCACAGTTGTGCCTAGCTACAGTCCTCAGCACTAACGCCAGAAGCCCAGTCTCATATAGAGGATCTCTGCTTTAATGGGGAAGCACCCTTTGACTCTTAAATGGACTGTCCCTTGGAATATGTCCAGAAGCTCCAGTATACTACCTGATCCATGACTCTCAGTTCTAATCTCTCTAAAGCAGGGGTTTTCAACCTGTGGTCCTCCAGATGTTGCTGAACAAAAACTCCTATCAACCCTAGCCACATTTGGGGTTTGGCAACCCCTGCTCTAAACCCTTTTGGCCTAAGATAAGGATTTGCTCTTTCCATGCTAGGTACTCTCCTCACCCCACTCCTAACCAGCGTTTTTGTCCCAGCTTCACCCAACTGCAAAAAATGTTTTCTGTCATCCTACTCTTTTCCATTTTGGCTACTGATCTGAATTTGGTACTGGATTGTTCTTGGCAGCCTCCATTATTTCGTGAAGGTTGTAAATAATTAACTTGTGACCTGGTACTTAATAGAGAGAATCCTCTTGCTCTAGCAGACCTGTTGGCAGTAGGGATGTGCACAAACCTGTTTGGAGGCTTGTTTATGGGCCTCCAAACAGTTTTGAACAGCCAATGGTTCAGCCAATTTGAAGCTCGAGGGAGGACCTTTAAGGGCAGGGGAGGGGGAACTTATCCCCCCCACACGTTTCCCTTGCCAGCACTCTTTAAAAACCAGTCCGGTGGAGTGGCAGCGTACCCTCCTGCTGCTTCGTTCCCTCCTTGGTCTGGAAGTTACTGGAAGTACCCTGCGTGTGTGCGCACATCAGGTGCATGCGCAGGGTACTTCTGGTCACTTCCAGACCATGGAGGGAATGTGGCGGCAGGTAGGTATGCTTCCCCCCACCGGACCGGTATTTAAGAGAGCACCAGCAGGGGAAACACGGCAAGGGGGATAAGTGCACCCTCCACCACCCTAAAAGATGTGTCCCCCACCCTCCAGTTTCATTCACATCCCTAGTTGGCAGCCTCTGGCATCATAAAGCAGGGCTGCCCAACTTTGCCCTCCTCCAATTGTTGTGGGACTACAGCTCCCATCACCCCCAACCACATAGGGATGATTAGAGTTGTAGCCCAGCAGCAGCTGGGGGGCCAAAGTTGTGCAGACCTGCCATAAAACATTAGTGACAAAATTAAGGGCCATAGTAAGTGTTTGTGGGACCTTTGAACAAGGAAGCCTAAACAAACCAGTACTGATGAGTAACATGGACCTTCCTTGTGACCACCAATCTCCAGAAGATGTTTGCTCACTGGAAGCACAAATCACCCATTTCCGCTTTCTTAGTGTGCTGGACACACATTGAAGTGGTGATTTACACCTACAAAATCCCTTCACTATTTGAAATATTTGATCCAACCTCGTTCCTTTTCCCTCACTGCAGTATCTACATTCAGCTGGGAGTTGCTATCAGAAACTAAAACAGTGAGCAACAAGTAGAGAGACAATCTCAGTGGCCACTCTCCAACTTTAGAACTCTGTTTTTCCAGAGGCTGAAAGCATTAGGGTTGCGTGTTTTGTATTTTTTCTGTTTCAATTTGTACCAAATCCAAATCAACCCCATTTTGTATTTTGTCCAAAATTAAGCCTTCCGAATCACCCCAGTTTTGTTTTGTATCCGAATTAATCTGAAATCAAATTAATTCAGATTTTAAAAATGGGTCACATGGTCAAAAGAGTGGGTGGGGGTTATAGTGCCCAATGAGTGGAAGCTACCACAAACATTTCAAAGGAATTGGGCAAACTGCTGATTTTTGGTGAATTTTTGAAGTTTGCATGTCTTTCATATTTTCCCCATAGGGTATGAAAAGTATAGCTTCACGCAGGGGGTGGGGGAGGGGTGGCCCAGAGTTGAGTGTGGTTGGTGGTAGTGCCCAGTTGGTACAAGGAAGCTACCACAATTTTTTCAGAGGAATTTGGCAAAGAGCTGATTTTTAAAGAATTAATGAAGTTACACGTCTTTCAGATTTTCCTCATGGAGTATAATGTAGGTTTCTGCAGTCCCATAACTCCACTTGAGGGGCACTGGGGTGGCCCAGAGCAAGTGGCGGTGTAGTGCACATAGGATGCCAACCACCCACATGGGTTGCCAACCCATGAAGTACAGAGTTTTGTTGTTCTAGAGGTGTTCTGAGAGTAGATTCTCTAGTAACATATGAGAGTGGATTCATGGTTTTTCATTAAAAATCTCATTTGCTACCAGAGAATCTAAACTCAGCACCTCAGAAACAACAAAGCCCAGTACCCCAATGGGTTAGCAATCCAGGGGGGTGGTTGGCACCCTCTGTGCACTACACCACCATTTGCTTCAGGCCATTCCTGTGCCCCCCAGGTGGAATTATGCGGCTGCTGAAACCTCAAAAATCTTAAAGACACGTAAACCTCAAAAATTCCTAAGAAATCAGCCCTTTGCCCTATTTGGAATCTGGGTGCACCACCCTTGGGGCACTGCCACTCAACCCACTGTTTTGCCCCTGAAGCCCCACAAAAACAAGTTGAAAAAGTGAAGATAATGATGAACAACAACGACACTTAATTTTTTGGCACAGTTATTTGAGAATTTTGCATAGGGTGTGAGCCTGTCCCTGTGGCACTAGCACAGCAGCACAACCCATTTGTGGATTCAAGCAATCTTTCAATAAAAATACTCCCTCCCCATGGAATAGTGACCACAGGTCATTTGAGATAGCAAGATAAACCAATGAACTGCCTTGGTACTATGGAACAGCTTCAAATGTTCATTTAACTGAAGCGGAGTGAGCAGTAGCCCAAACAAATCAGCCTACTGTTCAGAATTGTTGAGATTTATCATCACTGCATTTAAGAAAGTGCAAAACCATGGATCATGGTTACAAGAAAGAGAGAAGCAACTAAGATTCCCGGGGATGTCACTAGATTGACAGGGGTATTCCCCGCTCCCCTCCTTTTGTCTCCTGTAGTCCCATGTGGATGACCTGTCCCTGTAATGGCAAAAGTTGTGAACCACTGTTTTAGACATCATGTCCCACCAAATTACATTGTGGCCTAAATTACATTAGACTGCTCAACTTGGGCAACAAAACTTGGACACCACTATAACTTGTAAAAATCAGAAGAGAAACAAAATAGCTCTTCAAAAGATCCCTGAACAAGTCAAGAGATTCTTTCTAAACCTTTGGAAAGAAAAACCTGTGTAATTTTAGAACTTTCCTAACCAGCTTCTCGAAAAGGTTCTCCACACAATTTATACCATGGCTTTTAGCAAGGACTTTGGAATTGCATTGAGCTCCCAAAGATATTTGGGTATTTCTGTCTCAAAATGCTGTCTTCCAAATCCCTTTGCAAAGTCAGTTTGCATTTCAATCACACTGAATACAACACATACTTAACTAAACCATCCATGCTCAACAGCTTTTTGCATATCTTATCTTTTGCTAATCACTCAGTGCCTCAGCTGGAGTGGAGAGAATCAGAGAATTCAATTTCAATTGCAATGCTTTTCCAAAGAACAAAGCATTCTGTCCGAAACACAGTTATTTCGATCTGGAAACAAAAATCTCTGTGTTTTAATTCTTGATTTTGTTTTGGTTACAAAACCTCCGAAATTGCCATTTTCAGGCACAAAACGTTTTGGACCTGAATCGAAATGCACAAGCCTAGAAAGTACTAAGCATCTTCCAGCAGACATGTACGATTGGATGCTTTAAAGTGTTGTTGTTTTTTAAAGTACAAGCAAGCATTGTGTGTCTGAGATAAGCCAGAGTTCTTAAAATGGTCTAAGTTGCTCAGCTATCTTCCTGCTCCTTTAGGAACAGGCGATGCAAGGGTGGGGGGATCAAAATAAATAATGTTTGTATTTTCAGAAGGACCCAGTGCTATTGTCTGCAAGTGATCTCAACCAGATGTTTATGTGATGCTTGGCATCATGAACTTATTACTCTATATTAGAGTTTCATAATAAGCTTTCACATCAGATCAAGCATTACATATATAAAAAGCCAATGTGGTTTCAGTCACACGTGTCCTAGTGTAATGTGGCACTCCTAGATGCATGCTATGGACATTTCTTGGCTGGACATCAACGTTGGCTTGGGGTTCATTCAAACTAGGTTAATTTTTGGTTTTTAACAGAGTAACTTTGTGTGAACAGGTTCACCACAAATCCTGACACAATGAGAAAAATTACTCAGAGTAGCCTCATTTAAATTAAAAGGGCAAGTTAGGTATAGGTGTAACTCTGTTAGGAAAATGTTGAGGCGAGTCTCACGATCACAGAGACCCGCCTGGGGAGGGTGAGCGAGGAGAGCGGGTTAGCCCGCTCTCCCTGCACACAAGCAGACAGTCTGCTCTGGGCGGGTGAAGCAGCTGCTCACACAACTGACGGCTCTGTTACAGCATGCCCTGCGTGAGTGTGTAGGGCATGCTGGAGAGACCCCCGGCTTTTCGCCTCTCCTCTGGGGGTCTACTTGTGAGTAGCCATGGCACTGAGCCATGCCGCTGCAACTCACAATTGCTAAAATTGGCTTTGCGGAGTGCTCGCTCCACAAACCCGGTTTAAGCACCAGGCTACAGAAGCGGGTGGCCCGCTTAAGAACCACCAGGCACGCAGCCGAGCCCGTTGGTTCTCACGGGCTGCAAAAATCGGGCTAGGCTCCCTTAGCCTGATTTTTGCAGACTGTGTGATTAGCCTCGTTGTGTGAATTGGCCCTGTGTCACATCAGTATTCTCCTTCTGAAAGCAGATAATTCGATTTTTTTCAGAAGTAGTACTGGGCATGCCACAAGTTGTGTGCAAAATCATTCACAAGGTGTGTTTCGCCTCTGCGGTTTTCTCAAGTTCAGTTGCTCAATTAGCCATGTTACTTGATGTACTTATGTAGCTGAAGTCACAAAGAGTTTCAAAAATACCTCTGCTTTCGTTAAATTTCTCTTTTAGTGTTTACTTTATGATCTCCAACTACTTGAGTAACAGAGATGTTATGAAGTTTGTTCCACCACACACAGCCTAAAAATAAAATAAAAAACACAAATGAAGCGCGTTCCTATGTATTCCTGTTCTTTCTTCATCATCCTCTAATGGCTTTTTTAAAAGACCACAGAGAAAGGAGTGTGTTGCCGATTTCTGCATGTGTGCAATTCTATGGCCAAGCTATCATGTTGTTTTAAACGGCTTAGTCATGCAAGAAAAATAAAAATGTCTGCCTTAGATAACTCTTTAAAAAGAGAAGCTGTCTGGCCTCAAAAGTGAAAGTAACATTTGAAAAGCATTCTATCTATGTGTGTACACACACACGCACACACTTTTTCTTTTTCCATATTTAGCTTGAAAAGCATAGCTGGCATTCAAAAGAACAAAGTGCCACACGGAGCTAGCAGACTCACTAAAACCACACAAAATATGCTGGATAGTTACTGAACCTGTGTAGGCATAATGCTTAGCACTTGTTATGGTCTGCCACCTTAAGCCTGATTAACTTCCCAAGGACAAGTTCTTTTGAGTGGTCATCTGTGCAGTCACATTTATGGGAACTGAGCTTGGACAGAACTTCATTTGAAATGTTTTAGAACTTATCTTTAAAATTCTGGCATGTCAATCCCCTTTTGCAATGATAGCACATGATGCTTAAATAGGTGTGCACACATCCCTTGCCTCTGTTCAAATAGACCATCACAGCAAAATGAGAGAATAAAATAATTAATAAGAGGTCACTGCAACAGGAAGCAAGGAGGGTTCTGTGACTGAACCGGTGACTAGTCAAAGAATATCCTACAGGTAAGCAACGTTGCCAGGTAGGCGGTTGTACCATTAGACAATGGGGGAGTGAGGGGGATTATTAAGGAGGATAT
The DNA here is from genome assembly GCF_027244095.1 of Hemicordylus capensis. Lineage (NCBI taxonomy): Eukaryota > Metazoa > Chordata > Lepidosauria > Squamata > Cordylidae > Hemicordylus > Hemicordylus capensis. The sequence continues at coordinate 386,350,866 of NC_069658.1, forward strand.
GGAGGTTGCAGAGAAGCTAAATGAGTCTTTGCATCTTTCTTCACGGCAGAGGATACTGAGCATATTCCTATTCTTGAACCAGGTTTTTGGGCGATGGAGGCTAAAGAATTGAGTCAGATAGAAGTGACTAGAGTTGATGTTCTAAACTGTCTGGAAAAATTGAAGACTACCAAATCGCCAGGGCCAGATGGCATCCATCCAAGATTCCTTAAATAACACAAATGTGAAATCACCGATCTCCTTGCAAAAAACAACAACAAACATATCCCTGCAATCAGGCTCTGTAGAAAGGAGCAAATGTAACACTGATTTTCAAAAAGGGATCCAGGGGCGATCTGGGAAATTACAGGCCGGTTAGCTTTAATGTCCATTCCAGGCAAATTGATGGAAAGCATTCTCAAGGGTGAAATTGTAAAGCACATAAAAGAACAGGCCCTGCTGGGGGAGAACCAGCATGGCTTTTGCAAAGGTAAATCTTGTCTCACAAACCTTTTGGCGTTCTTTGAGAGTGTCAACAAGTGTGTAGATCAAGGTGATCCAGTTGACATAGTATACCTGGACTTCCAAAAAGCTTTCAACAAAGTTCCTCATTAAAGACTCCTGAGAAAACTTAGCAATCATGGGATAAGGGGACAAGTACATACAGGTGAAACTCGGAAAATTAGAATATCGTGCAAAAGTCCATTAATTTCAGTAATGCAAATTAAAAGGTGAAACTGATATATGAGACAGACGCATTACATGCAAAGCGAGATAAGCCTTAATTTGTTATAATTGTGATGATCATGGCGTACAGCTCATGAAAACCCCAAATCCACAATCCCAGAAAATTAGAATATTACATGGAACCAAGAAGACAAGGATTGAAGAATAGAACAATATCGGACCTCTGAAAAGTATAAGCATGCATATGTATTCAGTACTTGGTTTGGGCCCCTTTTGCAGCAATTACTGCCTCAATGCGGCGTGGCATGGATGCTATCAGCCTGTGGCACTGATGAGGTATTATGGAAGACCAGGATGCTTCATTAGCGGCCTTCAGCAGTTCTGCATTGTTTGGTCTCATGTCTCTCATCCTTCTCTTGGCAATGCCCCATAGATTCTCTATGGGGTCAGGTCAGGCGAGTTTGCTGGCCAATCAAGCACAGTACACTGTATACTTTTCAGAGGTCCGATATTGTTCTATTCTACAATCCTTGTCTTATTGGTTCCATGTAATATTCTAACTTTCTGGGATTGTAGATTTGGGGTTTTCATGAGCTGTACGCCATGATCATCACAATTATAACAAATTAAGGCTTGACTTATCTCGCTTTGCATGTAATGCGTCTGTCTCATATATCAGTTTCACCTTTTAATTTGCATTACTGAAATTAATGGACTTTTGCACGATATTCTAATTTTCCGAGTTTCACCTGTATGTGGATTGCCAGTTGAAGGACGGGAAACAGAGGGTGGGGATAAATGGAGAGTTATCATAATGGAGGGAAGTAAGAAGTGGGGTCCCCCAGGGATTTGTACTCAGAGGAGTGCTTTTTAATTTATTTATAAATGATCTAGAGGTTGGGGTAAGTAGTGAGGTGGCTAAATTAGCAGATGATCCCAAACTCTTTCGGGTTGTGAAATCCAAAACCGATTGCGAGGAGCTCCAAAAGGATCTCTCCAAATTGGAGGGAGTGGGTGACAAAATGTCAAATGCAGTTCAGTGTTGGCAAGTGTAAAGTGATGCACATTGGGACGAAAAACCCCAACTTCAAGTATACATTGATGGGATCTGAGCTGTCGGTGAATGACCTGGAGAAGGATCTTGGGGTCATGGTGGACAACTCATTGGCAGTGTCAACTTAATGTGCGGCAGCTGTTAAAAAGGCCAATTCCATGCTAGGGATCATTAGGAAAGGGATTGAAAATAAAACTGCTAATATTATAATGCTCTTATACAAAACTATGGCGTGGCCACACCTGGAGTACTGCGTACAATTCTGGACATCACATCTAAAAAAGGACATTGTAGAACTGGAAAATGTGCAGAAGAGAGCAACCAAGATGATCAGGGGCCTAGAGCACCTTCCTTATGAGGCAAAACTACAACACCTGGGGCTATTTAGTTTAGAAAAAAGGCGACTGTGGGGAGACATGATAGAGGTCTATAAAATCATGCATGGTGTGGAGAAAGTGGATAGAGAAAAATCTTTCTCCTTCTCACATAAAACTAGAACCAGGAGTCATCCCATGAAATTGATTGCCACGAAATTTAGGACCAACAAACGGAAGTACTTTTTACACAGCGCATAATCAACTTGTGGAATTCTCTTCCACAAGATGTGGTGGCAGCCAACAACCTGGATAGCTTTAGAGGGGTTTGGATAACTATGGAGGAGAGGTCTATCAATGTCTACTAGTCTGAGGGCTATAGGCCACCTCCAGCCTCAAAGGCAGGATGCCTCTGAATACCAGTTTCAGGGGAGCATCAGCAGGAGAGAAGGCATGCCCTCAACTCCTGCCTGTAGGCTCCCAGTAACAACAGTAACAGCAACAGCTGCAACTACAACTTCAACTACTGCTACTATTTATATATCACTCTTCAGTCAATGTTCTCAAAGCAGTTTACATAAGAAAATAAATAATACACAATTAATTTAGATGGTACCGTGTCCCCAAAGGGCTCACAATTGAAAAAAATAAACACAAGGCAGATACCAGCAGCAGCCACTGGAGGCATGCTGTGCTGGGGTTGGATAGGGCCATTGCTCTCCCCCTGCTAAATTTAAGATAATTATTTATTTATTCAATTTGTATACCGCCCTTCCGAAAAGGCTCAGGGCAGTTTACAATTAAATCAGAAACCATTAAAACCAACAACAGTTAAAACAGAAATATAAATAGAAACACCAATTAACAATTAAAACATCTAAAAAAACAAACAATCAGAACAATTCAAACCCTGAAAACCAGGTTAGAGCATTAAAACAATTAAAACTAATTAAAACCCTGGAAGGCCAGGCCAAGTGCTCTCTTATCACAACCTCTTAGGAACATTGGAAGCTGCCTTATTCTGAGTAAGACCATTGGTCCATCTCATTCAATATTGTCTACACTGTCTGGCAGCAACTTTTGAAGATTTCAGGTGGGGGGGGGTCTTTCCCAGCCATAGCTGGAGATGCCAGGGATTGAGCCTGGGAACTTCTACCTGCAAAGCAGATGCTCTACCGTTGAGCCACAGCCACAGCCCCATCTCCTCTCCTCTCCTCTCCTCCTCTCCTTCTCCTTCTCTTCTCATTCCAGTCCATAAAGTTCACTCGATAAAATCCAATGGGATTGTAGCAAGCAAAGTTACCTGTGAGTGATATCCGTTGATTTTTATTTTATTGTTACATTTATTGTTACATTTCTATACCGCCTTTCGTTGAAAGACAACCCCAAGGTGGTTTACAAAAGTTAAAACATACAATAAAAAGACAATAAAAATATTAAGCTAAAAATATAAAAACAAACCAAATTTAAAATCTATAAAATACAAGCATAAAAACAATACAACAGGTAAAAACACACAGAAGCAGCAGTAAGAACGATTATGTAAAAGCCTGGATAAAAAGCCAAGTTTTAACAAGCTTTCTAAAAGTCGTGATGGAGTCCCCTTTTATGTAAAGGGGAGCATATGAACATATTTTATATAAATATTTTATATTTATATAAAACAGCTTCTTCATCTTGAGCCCCACCGCCTGTTGAGATCATCTAGAGAGGTTCGCCTGCAGTTGCTGCCAACTCCTTTGACAGTTACTCGGGAATGAGCGTCCTCCGTTGCTGCCCCTGGACTATGGAATGTACTCCCTGTTGAAATAAGAGCCTCCCCATCTCTGGCAACTTTTAAAAAGGCACTGAAGACACATTTATTCACCCAGGCGTTTAATTAGATTTATGGTATATACACGTATTACTAAGTACCAAGTTATTAAGCTAAGTTCCTCCGGAGCTGAATTGTAGGAGTGTACACAAAACGTTCGGTTCTGAATCAGTTTGCCTCAAACCGGGCTGGTTCAGTCATGAACCAGACCAGAGGCTATCTGGCCCTCAATTGAACCGAATCCTGGCAGAGCAGTTCGGCTATCCGTAAAGTTTGAGAGGATATCCATAAAGAGGAATTAGGTGAAAATTCCCCTTCTGAGTGGACATGTAGGATTGCAGCACAAAGCCAGTAAAACAGTGTAAAAGGTTGCATTTTATGAACCCCTGGCTACCTTGAATCATGTATGCACAGAGAAGAGACTGTCGAATAGAAGGATTGGTGCTGGGTGACCATCCCATCCAGCTTGGTCGTTGTTGGTGGTTGGGCAACAGAGCAGGCAGTGAGATGAACTGCAGTTATGAGCAACTTTTCTGTTGCAACTGCTCCCAGCATCTCCAATTTGAAGGACAGCCTACAAACCCACAAAGAACTTGGGCATCCAGCAACACACACCAGTTGTCCAGCGTGCTTTATGTTAGGACTGCTGGTGCCTTATCTTAATCTTGCTCAGGCAAGGCTCACTGAAGAATCTTTGCTAGGCTTGCCAGGTAGGAGGAGAATGGCTGACCAGACCCTGAGACATAGGTGGATTGCTTCATTAATTACACATTGGATAGGTAGGTGGATGTGCAGTTAGTTCTACTCCTCCAGGTGAAGGGGAGGGGGAAAGCAGAATCTTCAGCAACGACTTCATCTCCCCCAGAGAGCTACCAGTCACCTGGAAACAATGTTCTGCCTGCCCTTATTTTATATGAATGGATAGATTAGCCATTTTTAGATAAATATGAAAAGAATTAGTTTCCTGGCTTTTGCCAACCTTGAAATGTGCGGTTGAGGAGGAGGGAGGGAGGCAGCAACCAAGAAAAGTAGCACACAGACGTCATTGGAATGTAACTGGAAACTATGAGTTGAGGGGGGAAAGAATCTACTTACTGTATGTGGCCAGGGCTTCATAACATATTCCTGGCCTGGCCCCACTCCTCCTTCCTCCGCTCCTTGTGATTGGCACATCCTGTGCTTAGTCTCAACCCAACCTTTCCTCAGCCTGACAGGCTCACTTGTGAGACAAATGCTGGCTGATGCTCAGCAACAGCATTTTCTTTGCTGAGCCTGACAGACACACTGAGGGAGGGGTGAGTGCAGATGACATGTTATGGAGGACTTTCAAGGTAACAATTTTCCAATCTGGAGGATATAGCACAGCAGTGGCATGGGGAGGCTGGAGGCATCTATGTACCCCTTACCAAAGCCTTTAAGTACTCCCTAGGGTACACATATCCTTGGTTGGGGACAGCTGCTTGATTTTCAATTGGAACTCTATTGCCATAGCCTGAGAAGACATTCAGTTATTGTAGTACAAATGAATTATTTGTACCTTAATTCCTGTCAAGCTGTAACTGTTTGTCGTTAGGAACAATTTTATCTTGCATTTTGTGCAATCCTTGGTTATATTATTTATTTTAAAAGTATTGGTTCATACACATTCTTTGGGGAGGGAATAAAATAGGAATATTAATGTGTGGTTTCTAATTATTACAGTCTACCAGTATGTCAAAAACACCAGTAGCTTAAAGAAAAACACATGTCTGTATCCTCAAGGTTAAATATGGAATTACAGATGTTGGGTTGAATTGGAAAAGTGACTGAACAGGAAGACTTAAATGTTCTTCATGGATTGTCACCCAGTTTGTCCTAAAAATGACACACAAGCCTAGTTCAGATGTGACACAAAATCATGATTTAGCATTAAGTGCATAGCAAGTGCAGACCGTGGGCTTGCATGCTCCTCACTCCCTTCCTCCATTTTATATAATCGTTTGTATGAACAAATGATTTGTAAATCTTCTCTTTGCAGTTTTGACATTCTGCTAACCACAGTTTCCTTTTTCACCCAAATAGAAGAAACTATGGTTTGTTCCTGATTTATTAACTAATTTTGGTTAGCAGCCTCGGAAAACTACAAACAGAACTAAGGCTGGTTGGGGACCTTTCAGACAGAATAAGGTAGATCCTACAGGCTCTTGCTCCCCATCAACTATGGGCTACAGTAGGGCCCTGCAGAATAACATGAGGGAAGAACTGGGGTCAGGATTGGCATTTAATTAATAGGTATGGACCTCTGGTTGATTTAACAGACTACCTGCTCCTAAACAGACCAAGTTCTGCTCAAATACCAGACCGTTATCCTGGAATATTTTGGGTTGGAGGAATAAGGTTGTTGATTCAGACTTCATTAAGTACCTATAGTCTTTTGATATAGTTTTCTTCCCGGAGACATGGCTGCTAGAGAAGAACTCTCTTGTTTTACAAGGATACAAAGTGTGGGAACAACCAGCTCATAAATGCTCCAGAAGAATAGGACTAGGTTGGCAGTTCATTTTTCCTTCTTACTAGCAGAGGCGTATCTAGAGAAAATAGTGCCTAGGGCAAGCACTGAAATTGCGTCCCCTGTCCAAACATCTGACACCCATCTTTCAGTTAACTTTACCATAATATCAGCTGAAAAATACAAGTCAAGATTGTTAATCTTGTAATATTTCAAAAACTATATAGCAGTGGACGTAGCCAGACCAAAAAATGCTGGAAAACTACAAATTTCAGTATCCTGGGGCTCATGAAATACCCAAAGACTATGTGGAGGTGTACTTGGGAAACTAAACAGAAGTGCCTGTCTAATTCTCTACTATGCATTGTAGCATCACTGTTACATCAGTTTCAAAAATAAATAGAGAATTTGACTTTTCCCAGATACTCTGAAAATAATTAAAGGATTTGCAGAGTAAACTGTGTCACTACTTGGAATATATTCTAGTATTTCAGAAAGACAGTTAAAATGAGAGAAAGAGAGCAAGAAACTCCCAGTGGGCCTTAATACTAAGGATTTCACACGGATTCAAAGACAAACTCACCATTAATAGCCATATTATTAAGACATCACATTTAACTCACTTATCACAAGAAGCAAAGTAAGAGCAAATGAATACAATCCTAGCTCATAAGCTTCAGCTCAGTATTCACAAGCCCTGATTCTCTGTACATAGTGCCAAACTGAATATGTGTACAGTGACATATATCAAACTTTAAAAAAACAATTTAACCTGTAGCCCCTTTGGGGGGCTTCCTAAAGACTGTGGGGGGGTCTGCAAAGGTTCCCCTTCCCCCCGCTGGCCTCTAGGGCCTTGCAGGGACCATTTGAGCATGTGTGGTGGATATATATATATATATATATATATATATGGGCGCTGAAAACAAGATGGCTGCTGTGCATGCTCAAATGGCCTCTGCGAGACCTGGCATGGCCTAGGGCCTCACAGAGGCCATTTGAGCATGCACGGTGGCCATTTTGTTTTTGGTGGCCATTAAAAAAATTTTTAAATTTAAAAACATGGCACCACCTTAAAATGGCGCCCCCTTCAAGTGGCACCTGGGGCATGTGCCCTGCCTGCCTCACCATAGATATGCCCTTGCATACTAGATATTGAGGGGACCAAGTTGAAAGTGTTTCACGCAAGTAATAATTGCTTGAGGGTGCAGCCCTGGCCCCTTAATTTGTCAATGTCAACTCTCCTCTAAGATCCCTGAGTGAAACAAATAAGCTTGTATCTTATAGAAATAAGAATTAGGTCACTCGATTGCCAATCTCCTCCTGGGCTTTGCTAACCACTACTTGATGATATGTGGTGATTTTAATGCTATGATGGGAGAAGACCACACTAGCATGAGTAAAGCCCTGGAGTTTGATATAGAATATATTAATGCCTGCAGGAACTCTCATGACCTAGTTATTAATAAGGGTGGGTGAGCACTGTGTTCCCTCATTTTTAAGCACCAGCTTGTCTGCTTTAATGGGAGCCCTTTAAACCTCTCTGTTCGCTGCTTTACCTATTTAACTGAGAATGGAACAAGTGTTGTTGGCTATGTTGTTGGATCACCTTCTTTGCTATTTTTTGTACAGTCCTTGATGCTGGATGATAGATCCGAAAGTGACCACGTTCCCCTTCAGCTGCTACTTAAGCCCTTAAATTCCCAACCCAGAATAATGACTGATTCCAAGATGGAGGTTTATCTGCAAGGTGATCGACGCCACACATGGTCCTTCCAAATTGATTATGACATTAGGATACTGCTGAATAGTGCCAGCCTTCAAGAACTGAAATTTCAAGCATTGGCAGGATCAATACATTGAGATCCTACTTAGTGCTCACATGCACAGCAAACAAAACTTCTAGAGCACATAGCTAGTTTGATAAGGAATGCAAGAATAAGAATAAGGAACTGACCAAGCTAATAAGGATAGCTAATAAGGAAAGCCAGGATTATGAGGACAGATGAGGTAACATATTTATCAATCCCCTTGTTCCTCTTATATTTAAAATGGAACATCATCCACCAAAACTAGCAGTTAAACACCTTACAGCTCTTATGTATGCAGCAACTAAATGTATGAGGATGACACACAAATTCGTGAAGCGTTCTGTGTTTTTGATACTGTTTTAATGGTTTGATGATTTAACTTTATTTGAAGTTTTAAATTGTTGTAATGTTTTAACCTTTTTACTTGTTTTTATTGTTTTGTTGTAAACTGCCCAGAGACTTGCATTTTGGGCGGTACTCAAATATGTTAAATAAATAAATAAAATAACTAATATTTTTATTCAGTATCACAGTGAGTTAAAGAGCTGCTCAGAGAGAAGCAAAAGGCCTTTTATACCAACAACTAGAGGAGCCTTGATCTTGCCCTTACTGAGGGAAATGAGCATAGATTCTGGAGTCTGATACACTGAGGAGGAGTCAGGAAGTCTGTTTATGCAGCCCCAGTTTCACCTGGGGAATGGATCTCCCACTTCAGTGCAATTGATGGAGATGGACAGGGCCCATATCCATCTGGGACCCTGAATCTGCCTGCTGATATACCTGAGTGGCCACCAGTTTCTACCACTGAAGTTAAGGAATTGATCCAAACTCTTCAGCAGGGTAAAGAAACATGATTCCACCCGAGCTGTGACTGTCTGACTAACCTTGGTTTGACCAAGCCACAGTGTTCCATGTTCAGAAGAAATGGGAAACTGCCATTTCTCCAAATCATGAATAGATGTTTTAAATATTTTTCCCTCATGAATGAAGGAAGAAGGAGAGGGGGAATGAGCAAGCCTGAGGCTCGTGCCGGCTTGTGCACATAATGTTTCTCCCTCCCCATGTAGTCCTCTGTTTGGCTTAGTGCACTGGCTGTAATCTTATGAAGCGCCTATCTCATTTTCTTGTGAGCCTTGTCTGTTTGTGCCCATTGCCCTTTCACCAGTCAACCCATCATCAAGTTCCTACTGGTGTGGTCTAAGTTTCCTGGGTACAAGGATAGAATGATTAGTTCCATGCAATGTGCTGTGATATCCAAGATTAGGGCTCCCTGATCAGTGTTCTCTAATTTTTTTAATCTGTGTGCGGAATGAATTTTGTTCTGGGCAGCAGTATCAAGGCAGTGTGTGCGCACCTTCATTCAGAGTGGGGCCTTTCTGATTCAAACCTAGTGGGTCCTAAAATTAACTGAGCAGGCATCCTTAAACTTTTGAGCAGCCTATGGATGTAAGCTGAGGATTGCTCTATTAGAGTACTTTCTAAAGATAATTATGTTAAGGTTTTTTCTTTTTTCTTTTTGAGGAGTATTGTTCCCATATTGCACTTCTACAGTGAAGGGAGCAGAGTAATAATTTAGCTGTTTCAGACTCCCAGAAAAGTGTCAAATCATCAAGACAACCTCTCTTTCTTCATGACTACACTTTGCTTATCTCTTTGCTCTCTTGTTTTGCTTTTGTATTTTTTTGCTTTGTGCAGTTACTCACCCAGTGCTGGAGTACACAACTCTCTGGTTTAAGAAAAGAATAAACAAACCAGTTGGGGCTTTGCTGCACAGCACAGTAATCCTTCCATGTGGCTCAAATGCCACACTGTTTTAGCAGGATGTTTATGCATTTAAAACAGCCTCTGTTGATACCAGAGCTGTTAGGATGGTGTGTTTTGAAATCATTGCTGTGTGAGGTGCCTAGAAACAGCTTAATGAATTGTATGCAAAGAATGTACTGTAAAGACTAATCATTATTTGTACCTCAATCTTTCAGTCATACTTCAACAAAAGTTCGATTTCCTTTTTTTAGAAATCAGAAGCACTTGGCTGTTGAACCTAAAATATTGAAGACAAAGGTTGTAGCCATATTGAGGCGAGATCTTTGTATGTAAACGCAGTAACACAATCAACTGAATCTTGGTCATTTCTCTCCAAGTGTGGTTCTCCTGCGAGGCCATGTGAGAGGATGGCTTCAAGCAATGAGTGCACCATAGAGTGGAGAGTGCAGCTGCCCTACACCATCTGCCTCTTACCACCACCACACCTGCCTCACCTCTGCTGCCACTGCCATTCTGTATTGTTTTCCTCCTTGCTGGCTGACTCCATTGCCTTACCAGTTTAATGCCACCCTTCTTCCTTGATGGCTGTTGTTTGGTGTTGCAGGTTGGTGAGGCAGCAAGGATCAATACAGCTCTCTTTGTGTCCAGGAGGAACAAAGCAAACAGGTTTTCTGCTGGAGGGGAGAAGCAGTGGGTGAAGTGGGTGGGGGGGAGAGCGTGCGCACTGGTGCTTGAGCAGTTGGAGTACCCATGAGAGGAGGTTGATAGGTGAAGATGCCACTGAATCTTCACTGTCTTGCTGGCCTGTAGGACCAAGCAGTGGTGTGCTCCCAGAAGATGAAGGCAGCATTGGGCTAATGAGGATGGTGAGGGTGAGGCCAATGAGAGATCAGGGCAGCATCAGCTCTGGCCCGGGATGGGGCTGGCTCATTGCATTTGCCTCAAGCAGTGAAAAGCAAAGCCAGCCAGGGGTGTAGCTAGGGTAGAGGGGACCTGTGTTCGCCTCTCTCCCTGGTGGACTCTCGGAGTGAGGGAGATAATGATGAAAATGGGGAGGGGTGGAGCTAGGGGGGCCTCAAGTGTTGGGGCCCCCAGGATCTTTGAACCCCTTCGCTCAATTATAACTACATGAAGCCGATTCTCTCCCATGCAGTCGAAATTCCATGCAAGCAGCATTCACATTTTTTGAAATTTGGTTATTTATGTATCTTGGATGAAAGCCCAAGTCACTAAGATAAACAAAGGGAGATGCTTGAGCCTCCAACATAAAGCAATCATTGTATAAGAAGGATGTCCCAAAGAAGGAATTGAGTCCAGAACAATGTCATTTTCTATTTGGATGAAACTAGAAATCATACTCTTCAAAATACTCAACTAGTTATACAGCAGAAGAAACTTTGTGGTCTGAGACAGTCAAGGATTTTGTAGAGTTTCTAAGATGCTAGAAACAGTGCTGCAGTTTGGGGCAAGGACAAAAACAGTGCTTTATTATTTAGGAATAATGTAGAGCTTAACCACGCAGGGAAATGCTGTCTCCTTTTGGCTGCATTTTGCCTAAGAATAACATAACTGGAGTGACACTTGTCCAGAATTCAGTGGTACCATTTGAACTTCTGAACTAAGAAATACATGTTTTGAGTGGCATTATATATTTTTTCTTTTCTTCAGTACCCTCCAAAATGTTGCTTTCTGTGTGTAATATCTAGAGCCAAATTCTATCATATGTGATATATCTTGTGGTACTAGTCACAAGACATGTTTGAAGCCATGTAAGGAGAAAAATGGGGCAGCTGTAAAAATTAAGTTCCCCCTCCCCACACTGCTTCTCCCCTCTCTGTTGCCCCTTCCCTAGGTGGCTTTTCATGCGTTACACATTTGCATGTAATGTTTAATCCAGCCTTGCGGGGGGAATGGTAAGCCTTTCTCATTGTGATTATGGAATGCAGGGTAGGAACTGTAATTTGCTGAAATGGAAGGAAATTGTGCTAAATGTCACAAAGTTAGAAACAGCAAGATAAAGTCTAACAATAGAACTAAGTGTTGTTAATCTGTAATGTAGAGCACCCTATTACTATGGGAGATTGTTGCAGAGTCCTCACTGAGCAAACTCTTTGAAAATCTCCACTAACTGTGGTTTAAAAAAAATGTTGACCTTCCTTGGTGTGAAGAGTTAGGCAAAACGTTGCTTCAAGACTTATTTCTCTTTCTGAAATTTAAAAAATAGTTAAGGTTTGGTTACCATATCTACCTACCTACCTACCTACCTACCTATCTACACACCAGCATTTAACGGGGGGGGGGGATTTCCTAGCTGTGTCACAAATTGAAGTTGGATCTTGTTTGATCCAGTCCTTTAAATGTCTGAACATCATTTCTTTTGTAGGAGTTGTAGATGACAAAATCCACTGTCTCAAATACCAAAATTGAATTTCAATTTAGGATTAGGGGGATTTTGTCATCTGATACTATTTTGTTATTCAGAGTCAGGTTGGTTACAAGACAGAATTTCAAGTCCATAATTGCATTCAGTTCACTATTAAACAACGTTATATGCTGATTTAGGACAGATATGGGGAATTATGTCCCAAAGATAATTATGGGGGGAATCTGGAGATGAAACCTGGGTAAAATATCATGCTCCAAGTTTGAGTGGGGGTGCAGTATATGCGTGTTCTGAAAGTTAGGATTGTAGAAGAGATCACAATAGATTCTTATTTCAAGAATCATAGACACCAGTTATGTGTTGCTTGATAGTTCTTTTTGAAGTAGGGTTGTCCTAGGCTTTTCTCTTTCTAAATGGATTTTCAGTATGGGATGGCTAATCCAGAGTGCAGCTTAACACAATTTGGTGATTGATAATTATGGGATCGATAGGGGTAATCATAAATATTTCTGGGCGGTATTTTTATAGAGGCAAGCCGGACAGTTATGTTCTAGAATGTGCACATAAGCATTAACTCTTGAAGTTACTGTTAATCTTGTTTACTTTTTTGCATCTGGTACTTGGATAGATCAATTGAAATAGTTTGAGTCATGTACTTGGCGTGGCAAGTTTTTGAGAACAGTATACCCTTATATTATGAAGCTGTTTGTGCTTATTCCCATGAAGGTTTTATCAGCAAGGGAATCATAACTTCTGTTAGAAGGTACTGAATCTGTCGATTTTATGGGCACACTTCATAGATTTGTTACATTATGGCCTCCATAAAAGAAAAAATACTGTCCATTGTTATGTAGCTTTGCAGACTCCAAAGGAGCTTAATGCTTTGCATGTGATGTAATAAAAACTTGTACTTGTGCAAATAATAGGATTTATTTTAGGGAAAATGGAAAGCAGGCAAGCTGTGTAATCACATGTGGACAGCAAATTCTTTTTCAATCAGTTCCTTGTCTTCACTCAATTGTATTTTTCTGAAATTTAAAGCTAAAGCTTTAAACTCTGTTATTTATTTTATTCCCAGTGCAAAGGGTCGGCTGCTCTCTTCAAAAAGACTGAATATAAGAATAAATCATTCGTTTAAATAGATGAGAGAGAGAGAGAGAGTAGTTAATGTTTTAAGTGTTTCAAAATGCTACATTCTATACAAAATTAATACAATCAAGACAAGGCCATGCCTGCAGCTTATAATTGAAAAGGAATGTAATACATGAGAGAAAAGAAAAGGAGTGGGGAAGGAAAAGAGGAGGACACCAATTAAGGAAAGCCGAGGAAAACAGATGGTTCTTTGGTAGTTTTAAAAAGTGGGTGCAGTGAAGCTGCCAGAATATCAGGGAACAGTTCCAGTAGTATGGTACAGCTCGTGTAAAAGACTGGAGACTAGAGCTTCTGGTTTTAAAGAGAAGGTTGCTTCTTGAGGACTGATTGGTGAGAGATATGGTGCAGTAAGATAAAGAGAGAGGGAAATTAGATAAAGAGAGAGGAAAATTAGATAAAGTAAGATAAAGAGAGAGGAAAATAAAGAGAGAGACAGATAATTGCTTTGAAGGTAGTTTATAATGAATCCAGTAGGGAAGAGATATACAGTGAAAAGAATGGAGAAGGGAAACCAGTGAAGATGAAGCAAGCAGCAAAGGCGTGAGAGAGAAATACAGTAATCAAGCTGGGACAGCTTGTTTTATAAAATGCAGACATTAGGTTGATTATGACTTCGCCCCCTTTTTTCTATATTTTTATAGAATACTTTTTTGAGTTCATCCCCTGCACCCCCACTTCTTTTGGTTCCCCTTACTCCAGGGGCGTAACTATAATAGGGCAAGGGGAGACAGTTGTCTGGGGGCCCACTGCCTTGGGGGGCCCCCAGAGGCAAGTCACATGACTGACTCCCCCAGCCACACACCCGCCCGGGCTTCCGTCAGTTGTATTCATCCTCCGAAATTGATGTGAGTGTTAAGACCTGGAGCTACCAGGACAGCATGTCTTTCTCTAGTACCATTAAATGACTTGCATCGTCCACAATTTTAAAAACCTTTTCAAAAATAATTTAGGATGATGTTCTATTTTGGCACACAAGTTTACAGATAGATAGATAGATTTTACTATGCTTTTTGTTACCACTATTCAGCCTCACTTAAGATTTCTTTACTTTATGAGCTGAGCTTCAGTGAGGGGGTAGCATTTTAAAATCTTGTCTCTGGCCCCACTCCATCCTTGCTATGCTCCTGCCTTACTCATATGCCTTTTAAAAACGTCTTCACAGCAGCCAAAAGACTGTGAATTTTGCTTCTCATCTTATTTTTTGTTTTGTTTCATGTGATAAATGTCATCAGTCTAATTCCAGTATTATTGAGCAATGTTTTAAAGCTGTTTCTCACTGCCACCACCCCTTTTTCTTCATTCTTCTTCTTCTCATGTTAACATTAATAGTGTAAAACATCTGATCATAATGAACTCTTCAGTGAAAATTCAGCAAAAATTCAGCCAAGTCTGCTTTGGTTTGAATCACTCTTGCAACATGTTTAGAAGAGCTGGATCCTCAGAATGAAAGAGAAAGCTAGAGTTCCAACCTTATGATTTGCCATTTCTGGCTCCCAACCGCTGCCGCTTCCTCCTCCTCCCTGTTGCCATTGGCTGACATGCCATGCAAGTTTACAAGGGGGGAGCAAGAGCTCCATCCTGGCAAGCCACCAGGAAACTGTGTATGAGGCTTGTTGTGCAGCACTGAGTGGGCAAAGGGTGGAGTTATTTTCTCTTCCCTCCCCACAAAAGCCCTTTTTGCATCCAGGAAGGTGTCCTTGAGGGCTGCACAGCTTTGCCCTTGCTGATGGACCAGAATCCCCAATCAAGCAGAGGCCTGCCTGCACTCAGCTGCCCTGCTATCTACCAAAACCTGTTGCTTTCAGACAAGCTTTACTGGAATGACAACTGGGGAGCATGTTCAGTGATTTTCATGAATTTTCAATTACATTATTTGTAATGGCTATGATTAGCATCTACAGCAACTGTTGATCAATTCTTAGCTGTTAGTATTCAGTAAGAACCTGGAAGTTATTAAAAGTCTGCTACTAGATTTCTTGTGCCTCTAATATAAACCCTGAAGCACTGGACTGCCTCTGTGCTAGCAGTGAAGTATTAAATACAAGGGAAAATCAACCACATTTCTCAGTGAATCTTAGTTAAAGGTGTTGCTTTGTAGAGTTCTGTTTTCTATAAAAGCATAATGGCTTCAGGCAATGTTTCTAATCTCTGTGGAGATTTTTCAGATTCTTCCTATTCCTTATATGGGTTGGATTCCTTTATTGAGGAAAGGAAAGGGGACTTTGGTGAGTTGGGAGTTCAAAGAATGTACACATGGCTCTGATAATAATAGATGCCCTTTCACAAGATGAAGAATATTAGGTAGCTATATGAGTGGAACTGAGGCTGAACTTAGAGTCTCTCAAGTTTCTTTTGTAAAGTGGAGTTACATACAACACAATCATATAGGGATACAATCCAGCAGACAGACTACTGTATCAGTGGCCTGACTCATAAAGAGTGGCTGTGACTGAGAGACTTCTAGAGCCTACAGGTTAAGAATTGGAAGTAGAGTAACGTTCCCAGATGGAAGTGCCTTATACAGAATCAGACCATTGGTCCATCTAACTCAGTCAGTAGTGTCTACCTCGACAAACCTTCCCAGCTTTCCCAGCCCTGCTGCCTGAGATTTCTTTGTTGTTGTTTAAACTGAAGATGGCAACAGCACCGGCTCACTGCCATTTAAGAGCACGCCTTATTCGCTATGAACCAGACCGGCCATCAAAATCATAAGGAGAGGTTCGTCTGCAGTTGCCACCAGCTCGTCTGTTGGCTCCCCGGGGATGGGCCTTCTCTGTTGCTGCCCCAAGGCTTTGGAATGCACTCCATGCTACATCATGCTGGAGTACAAACAGCAAGTGGCAGTGATACACCCAGAAGCTGAGGTTGGTGGAGCAGGATGCTGAGGGAAAATGGTAGAGGATGTGATGGTGCAGATGAGGTGGGAGAAGCACCAGGCAATGGTGGTCTGATGACATGTGTGTGACACATGCAGTGGAGATGCGGCATTTGCATCCTTTACCATGTGGCACCCATGCTGCTTGAAGCAGTCACCTTACATGATCTCATGATACAGCCACCTCTAGATGCAACATCTGCATTCACAGCATCTGCTCTGCCATAGACCTTTGACCCCAATACAGAAGATCTAAGAGCAGTTCTTGTTGATACAGAATCCATCTGCATCCAGCTAGATAGATAGATTAGAGATCCTAACTCCTCACTTTCCTATCTAGAATGGAGTTCTCTAATACATACCACTTATATTGATTTGAAACGATGAACTTGGCTCCAAGTTACTTTACTCTCAGCATACACGCATGCCTAACCAAATTCTGCTGTGTTGTGCCTCTGTACACTCTGCTATAATGAGAAAGGGTTTCTCTTACCAGAGAACATTCCCAACAGTTCTTACATGATCCATATAAGGTAGACAGGTATTAGTTGTATATTACAGATAGGAGGCAGAGACTGAGACAGAGTGAGGCAGGTCTCATGATCAAAGAGACCCGCCTGGGGAGAGTGAGCCGGGAAAGCGGGCTTAGCCTGCTCTCCCCGCAGACAATCAGCCAGTCTGCTCTGGGCGGCCGCAGCGGCCACCCACACAACTGCCAGCTCCGTCACGGAGCTGGCCAAAGCTGGGGAGTTTGTGAGCTGCACGTCCCCCAGAAGCTCCAGTATGCCCTGTGTGAGTGCGCAGGGCATACTGGAGATACCCCGAGCCAGGAGGCTGCTTTTAAGCCTCCCGGCCAGGGTGTATCTACTCACGAGTAGCTGCACTGTGGCAACTCATGAGCAAAAAAACCAGGTTTGTGGAGTGCTCGGGAACCACTGGGCTCGCAGCCAAGCCCGGTGGTTCACACGATGGGACAAAAACGGGCTATTCACTACCCATCGTGTGAATAGTCTCAGTGACTTGTATGTTCACCCACAGCTGATGGCTGGAGTGAAATTTGGAACTTCCAGGGTACATACATACCTCATGATGTTAACTATTATGTATCTCAGCAGCACCTGGTCCTTAGTTTCCCACCTGACTTATTGTACTGTGTTGGGTTATGCTACTTCATCTTCTGTCATGTCCCCCCCACTCTGATATAAATGTTCCCCAGTCTTCAAAGCATCTTGTTAGAATATACCATGCTCATTTTACTTGGTTTAGTCTTGGAGATTGTTTGAGAATTAGTTGATCTGCTTGGACTCTGGGCTGCTAAGGAAGTTGTGTGGGAGTTAGTTTGCTCTTTAGTAGCACCTGTTTAAAAAAAAATTCAAGGTGAAAGGGAGAATAGGTGGTCTGGCCAATTTGAATTTTACATAGCTTCGGAGTCACTGGAGTTTTGTCCTGGTGTAACACAAGCTAAAGTAGTATTTTAATAAATTGAAGTTATAAATTAATCTGCATATCTGAAGAATTCTGCATAACTGTTTATATTTCTGTTATAATTATAGCTGGCTCAAAGACTGTGGAACAGAAAATATAGCAAGCAAAGTATTGAGATTTGATTCCATAGAAGGCAATTTACTTATTTACCATTTAAATAATTGATTTGCCTTACAATTAGTCTAATGCAATGCATTTTTTAAAAGTGGCTATATTGGATGGGAACATTCATGCTTTCAAATTCCCTTGAAACTTGGAGTCTGGAAGCTTTCCAAACAGAAGGGGAACTTGTTGAGACGTGAATGCTACCAGCCTATTCTTCAGAAGGTTTTAAGTGGCACATCCCCTTTTCTCCTAACACCAAGCTCTTTGAATCATGCTCATTATTGTTTGGGATAGGTGAGTCATGATTTCAAAACAGGTTAATGAATTGGCGTCATTACAGACGTTCTTTATTAGGGCACAGCTAGATGTAATAGTGGAAGAACTCAACTTGGATCCTGCCCATTCCCTACAAAAGTGTAGGGTGGAGGCAATTTAAAACACAGGATGGGTAAGAAAGGGGTGTTGAAATGCCCTCCCCTACCTGTGCTTCCTCTTTAAAAAACGGATTTTCTTTGGCCTTTCATTCCTGGAACATAAGAACAGCCATGCTGGATCAGGCCCAAGGCCCATCTAGTCCAGCATCCTGTTTCACACAGCGGCCCACCAGATGCTATTGGAAGCCACAGGCAGGAGTTGAGGGCATGCCCTCTCTCCTGTTGTTACTCCCCTGCAACTGGTACTCAGAGGCATCCTGCCTTTGAGGCTGGAGGTGGCCCACAGCCCTCCGACGGCTGTTGATAGACCTCTCCTCCATGAAGTTATCCAAACCCTTCTTAAAGACATCCAGGTTGTTGGCTGTCACCACATCTTGTGGCAGAGAATTCCACAAGTGGATTATGCGGAATTCTCTGCCACGAGATGTGGTGACAGCCAACAACCTGGATGGCTTTAAGAAGGGTTTGGAGGGTGTTCTGGTCTCAAGGCCTTACTGAGATTTTTAAAAATAGTTTTTTAAAGCAGGTTTTGAAGGAGGAAGCATGGATGGGGATAGGGTTCAGCTGCTCCTAGGGATATGCATGGAACCGGTTCGGAGGCCCTTTATGGGCTTCTGAACTGGTTCAAAGAACCGGCGGTTCGACTGTGGGAAGTGTCCATCTTTAAGAGCAGGGGAGGGTGCACTTATCCCTCCTGCTGCTCCCCCCCCCCCCCGCCGCCAGCATCCATTTTAGGCAAATTCCATTGGGGTGGCAATGTACCTCCCTGCTGCCCCCATTGTCTGGATATGACCGGAAGTATCCGACACGCTGGTGCGGGACCTTGCATGTTGTGTCCAACATGCACACTGGCACTCACAGGCGCATCAGATACTTCTGGTCATATCTGGACAACGGGGCAGCAGGGAGGTATGCTGCCACCCCGATGGGATTTGCCTAAAACACGCCGGCAGGTGGAAAGTGCTGGGAGGGGTAATTGCACACTCCCCCACTCTTAAAGCAGCACCCCCGCCACCTTCAAACCTCCCCCGTGCATTTCTGTGCACATCCCTAGCTCTCGCCTGTCTTTGTGTTTTAAATCTCCTCCCCTGCCCCTACCTCTTGGTCTACTGCCTTTAAGCTGCTGGTAATCTGTGCCATCTCACAGCACATGCTTTCCATCTTACTGTCATCCTTTAAAGGGCCCAGCTATATGCAACAACAGGAGACCTGGTGTGCTTAGAGGGATTCAGCAGCAAACCTGCTTCTACACACCAAGTCTTTTGTTGTTGCATATCGTTGTGTTCTTTAAAGGGTGATGGTTAGATGGAAAGCATGTGCTGTGTGATGGCATAGATTACCAGCAGCTTCAGATTGACTCACAGATATGCGATTTATTATTGGTGATGGCTTATTTATTTATTTCCCTAGCTAGCAATGCTCCAAGATATCATATAGTATGGAAACGTCTATCTCTGTAACTGTTCATATTCAGTGGATAAGTATGCAATGAAATTGCTGCTGCAAGTATTTTCTTAATGATGGGATCTTGCATAGGAGTGCTGCTGAGAAGAAAGCACTACTCCATCACTCTTTTCAACTCCCCATTTTCTGCATTTTTCTTTATAGGTAATGTAATTGTGGGACATTAAAAAGTGCACACTCATGTAAGAAATATTGAGGCAAAAAAGTTGCCTCCCATTTGGAGATGCATTGGCGTCATGTGTATTTAATGCTTCATTAATCAGCATATGTGTGTGTTCATAGTCATGTTGCTGTAGTTAGCCTGAACTGTTGCCTATGAAAGGTGCTGTCATGCAAAAGCTTTTGTTCTTTTAACTTAGTCAGCAGTCTTGCAATGTAGACACTCAGTCTCACAGCCTTAGAGGGTATCTTACTTTATCCATCACTATGTCTGAAACACTCCACCTGCTGCCTAGTGGAGGGATTTTTCCACAGAAATCTGTTGCTCAAGGCCAGATGTGTAGATTTGCCCACATGATTCCTCATGTGGATTTCTTCCTCTGATAGAAATGTTCCAGGTTTCATATCTGTGCTTCTTTATGAAGAAAGCAGAAAAGCTTCTTATGAATGTAGGTAAAGGAAGAGTGCTTCTGACTTCAGTGTTCAATTCAGGGATTCTGTAGACCAGTACGATGTATAGTTCTCAACAGGATTAGCATGAAGCCAGTAGACCAAGCGAAGAGGCACTATTGAGAAATGACAGAAGGACTTTTGTTACACAGTCAGTTCTGCATAGCAAGGCAAACTTAGTCAGTAGACTGATGCATGCTTTGCAGTGCTCCTGAATAAAGACACCCACACACTGCTTTCAAAGACACGAGTCAGTTTATCCATTTCATCAAGAATGCTCTGTAACACACAGTCAGTTCATAGTTTTTTTCTGAAGCTCTAGGAAATCAACATGATGTTGCTGCAAAAGTCTCAGTTTGCTAAAAATATGACTTAAGCTTCCCTAAGGCAAGGCAGAAAATGAAGAATAAACTCATTATCTCACTGAAGAAGCCAAATCTACACCTATGGATTAATTCACAAACTGTTTCTTAATGCAGTTTTACCAGTTTGTCTTGCTGACTGCATAACTTGGCATAGCCTACGTGTGTACGAGTGTCTTATCTACTTCTCATGATTGTTGCACAGACCTAGAGAGTTCCCGTTGCTCTAGGCTTTGGCAGTAGCTCTAGATAAATAAATGTGTAGAAGTTTAAGATTCTGGGAGCTGAGGGAAGTGTTATTCCCAGCTATTTAAAGAAGAAACGAAGTGGCGGTGAAGAGTAAATCTGTTCCAGTAGTGCATTCTTTAATATATACTTATATGTATAATTTGTATAATATAGGAGATAAATATGATAATGAAAAATCTTAGGCTAATTCCAATTTTTTAAAATGTAATTAAGGACTTCACTTTGGTTGGAAGGTATAAGTACATTTATCTTTTGGGGTAGTTTCAGGTTAAGTTAGTGTGTGTGTGTGTGTGTGTGTGTGTGTGTGTGTGTGTGTGTGTGTAAAGCTGAATGGCTGAATGTCTCTGATCTCTCTGGACCAGATTTGGATTATCAGAACATAACTACAGAAATGAGCACAGCCCTGCTGGATCAGGCCCAAGGCCCATCTAGTCCAGCATCCTGTTTCACACAGTGGCCCACCAGATCCCTTTGAGAAGCCCACAGGCAAAAGGTGAGGACATGCCTCAGAACTCTGAATTCCCAGGCTCCAAAGAAGAGACATCCTTTATTCGAAGTTGTGATGTTTTGAAGAAAAAATCATTCATCTCGTTTGGGGAAGCTGCAGGGATATTGGCTTGTATTCTGCAGAGCTGTACTGCTGTTGAATGGGGCTAACCATTTATAAAATGAGAAACACATGACACCCATAACAGTTCTATGGTATTTTAAAAATAGGGTTTGTTTTTTAGGAAAAGAGAGAACACATGACAATACTGTGATAGATACAGATAGTAGGCTTTTCAACTATTTTGTTGTTTCACATGTACCATTTTTCTGAGTAGTACTGCCACAAGAGATTTGCTGTGTGCAGAAGTGGGTGGATGCCTCACAATTGTCCCTGCATTGAGAGAGAAGCCTCTATTGCTGCTGCCTCTTGATCTCTTCTCCAGATTGTGCCCACTGTGCCCAACCTGTGTGTCTTTTGAAGGGCCAGGCTACTGCAAAGTAACACAGTGTTGCTTGTGGACGGATAACCCAGCCATCACTACTTCTTATGGGGTGGGCCAAGTGGAACAGTGCCATGCAATTCCCATGACAGCCAGACCAAATACCACCTGCCATATTGTAAAGTACCACCAGTGGTACCCATACCTTTGGTTGAATAGCCCCGTGTTATTCTATAAGCAATTATCTAGATTGATTATGGAGGCTAGTGCTAGTCTTTAAGTGGGAACCATGTCATGCCTAACCTCGTAAGCTACTTTAGACTATGTGCAATCGAGTCCCAGAGTCCTAATCGGACAGAGAAGGGAGTAGAGATGAAAACATCAAATGTTGAGATTAGCAGGTAGTGCTAATCTGAATTGGCTAGATAGGACATAACTTTGAGAAGCTTGGCTTTCTACCATTGGCTGGTCAGTAAAGCAAAACTCTAGACTCCAGCTGAAGACCTAGACCTAGCTCAAGCTCCCAGGTCCAGAAGGACCCTTTGATTGAAGAATGCATACTTTAGTTGGATTCCTGGAATGCTGCTTTTGTCCTGAGCAAGGATTTGCCAATCTGTGTAGCAGGCAAGTGTTCATGGCTCTCTAGCAAGGCAGAATGCTCAGCAGCACATGAATCCCATCCCATAAGTTCTCCATAAATTGCAGATAATATAAGGGATGTCTTTTATGTCATTCTGAGTTTGGAAGCAGGCAGAATCATTTTTCTGTTCCAGATCTCAGTGTGATATTAGATCTTCCTTTCTGTTGCAGAGGATGGGTAAAGGGCAATTCTTGTTACCATGTAAAGCTGTAGAGCAAGTAGAAGCTGCTTGTTCCCAGGATCAATGCAACATAGAATTGTCCTCCCCTGAGTTTGGCAGCAGACAGCCAAAGTTCAGCACATCAGAGGGAATCGCTCCACCCTGTTCCATAGAGCACACTGTGGAGAAAGGGAGGGCAGTTGCTTTACACTGGGACACAAGAGCCTTGTCTGGTGACCCATAGCACCCCACAAAAATGTTTGCATTATCCTCAGGACTAGGAAGCGACATCAGCCTCCCCATGCTGGTTTTTTTAAATTATCAATGTGGATTGCAAAGAGCAGAGTGGGTCTCTGCTGTCACTTAAATTTGTAGAAGTTTCATTTAGTTAAATGGAACATATGTATTATGGACAGAGCTGTGAACTTTGTGTTTATGAATTTGAAAATAGGTTGTTTGCTGGTGGGGGTGTATTTATCTTAATTTGCTGATATAAATTTCTCTTATTTAAATGAATACGCTGATTTAAAAACAAACAATAACCCAAGCATTTCCCCCTATTTTCTGGGCTAAGCATAATAAATTTAATTTAGGCAACTTCTTTTCAAACAATGTGTTTTTCTAATAACCTGAGTTTTGAACTACCCTGTCGCACGTGGTTTACAGCATGCCTGGCTGATTAAAGTGCCCCCTCTTCTGTTCACTGCCAAGCATGCCTAGGGTTGTAATTATGATTATCCAAACTGAAATATTGAGTTGATTTTGTAATACAAAGGGGTTTCTAGAATGCCTTTATATCCATGTCTCTTGTCTGCGTATTTGCTCATTGTGTCTATTTTCAGAGATCTTATGCCCATGTCTGAACTAGCTTTTCTTCCTTTTGTGCCCCTTTATCTTTCTGATTCTTTGCATGTATATTTTTTTAAATAGGGCACTTTATTTCAATCTGTAATAGGTGGATAGATGTTGAAGATTATCATTCAGCTCAGTGTTGACTTACTCGACTTCAGGTCACCAAAGGCAACGTAGAACATTAGAGGTGCAAGTTAACACATTAAATGATATACTGTGATGGTTGTTTAGGCATTCAGAAGTCATGGATCTTGCTATTTGGGTTATCTGAAAAATGTAAGCCTCAGAAGTAGGGGGTCTCACAAGCATATAATCAAGCATTTGAAATATTCTGCTCAAGGGATTTTTTAATGAAATTTTCATCTCTGAGTTGAAAGTTACTCTCCAAAAGTTTCGTTGCTATCCAGCTTAGCAGACCTCTGACAAAGCTCACATGGTCCATCTTTACGGGGGAGGGGGGGAAGCTTGTTATAAAAACACATTTGATTTGTCTAATAATAGAGTGCTATGTATTTTTCACAAATAATGTATTTAATGCATATACACTCTGCTAAACCATTTATTCTGCTCTTGTTGGCTTGGGGACTTGTGTTTTTGGAATGCAGCTTAATGACGTATCGCAGCACCTGTATTTACCCTATTTTAATTTAGCCTTTGATTATGATCACCCGATTAAACAAATAGTGCAAACTAACTGTAAACAGATGAACGTCTCTTGCAGTGCTTAAGCTGTCTTTCCTTATGAGATGATTACATCACCTCAATAGACACACCTGTGTGGCCTCAAATACATATGTGTTACTAGTTGTCTTGAGGCAGTGAAATATCACAAGGCCTACTTTCTCTCAGTGGGCCTTTCAGGATTAATACAATTGCTGCCTTTTTCATCCTGGGTTCTGAACATTCTCTTTTAGGGATTTATATTGATTATGCTAAGAATGATTAGTGAGCACAGACTGTGTTAAACCATAAAACCAAAGAGCTGGTGCTTAGCAATAAGAAAGAAACATGCTGACGGTATGAGATTGTTAGGTCTAAATGGTTTAACAGATTAGGGCCTTAAATTGGTAGCATTGCCTCACAATTAAACCATTTTCTTCTTGGGAAGCTTTGTGTCTCCAGTTTGCATAATGGCAGCTACAAGAGACATGCACAATATATTGAAGGCTTTCATGGCAACTGAAGGACTTGTGTTGAATGGCATTTTCAGCCAATATAAGGAAGTGAAGCGCAATTGAGCTTTTTCTATCAGTCCACAAGGATATTTATTTCTATATGCTCTGCAGTGTGCAAAACAGGGGTGTAGCCAGCATTGGTGGTGGTGGTGGTGGTGGGGAATGCTCCTGTGCTGCCAGGGTTTGGGGGGCTGCCACAGCACTCCGTCGCCCCTCCTCCAGCACACCCCCTTACCCTCCTCCCACACCCAGCCAGCGAACAAAGCACTCACCAGCTGAGAGTGTGATGCATGACCCATCACCCACTCCCAGCAGCAAGCACTTCGTTTGCCGGCTGGGTATTCTTTCGCTCCCTCACTGCCTGCAAAGTTTGGTATAGATGATATCGTGTTTATAAGCTTAGCTTTCATGATCTTTAAAATGTAGCTTTGAAAGCATGCAGACAAGATCTGCTGAAGAGTCACTGAAACAAAAATAAAAGACACTTAAAGAGTCTTCCACTGGTCAGGAGGTATGACTTCTGTCATTAGAATTGCTCCATGTACAATCTTATGATGTAATGATCTTATGATGTCACGATTGCAGAGAAAGGGCTCAAGGGAGAGTGGGGAGGAAGCCTTAAAATGCTTACCTCCCTGCAACTATCTTTGGCCTCTTGCTGTGTGCATCTCACACAGCAAGCTGTGTGGGCGGGTCGCCTGCCCAGATGATTGCTGGCTTCTGCTGTCAGCAGGGAGGTCATTCTGTTTGGGGGTCATTCAGTTTTGGGGGGGGCAGTGCATTATGGGGATCCTCCCCGATGCTGGCCAGGAGCCCCACAGGCAAGCGGCCAGGGCTGGCTGATGAATGGAAAAATGAGGTTAAGGGAACGCTCACTCCCTTAACCTTTTTTTGAAAGCAGGCTCCAGAGTGGCTCCCGACAGTTCTCACATGCAGACGAAACCGGGCTGGGCTTCCTTATGGCCCTGTTTTGCCTGCACGTGAGAATGGCCTCCTTATTTTTCTACATTCTCTTAATTTGCTAAGAGAATGGTTCTGGGATTAATGTCTGTTTTTGCAGGCTATGCCTACTGAGCATAAATCTCTGCTTTTTAATCCCACATACATGAGATGTTGCTGTGGGTTCCTCAGTGATGAGGGGGAAGGCATTCTGCACCTACTCCAGAGGGTTCTCCTCACCAGGCAGCCTGCAGATACAGTGGGAAAAGAGTTATAGCTAATGCATTCTGTACAAAATGAGTTTCAGCTGGACACAGAATCCTCCTTCAGATATTACTTAAAAGCCCACCTGTAGCCATGTACAGTGGGACAAAGGGGGAGGAAGTCCCACCCCTGCCGTGTCATTCACCCATTCGCTTGTCTGAAGAGACGAGCCCTCCCTATGATGAGAGGCACATCTGTGATTGCAAGAGTGTAACCATGAGCGGTGAAGTGCACGGTTGAATGACATAGTGGGTACATTTCTGATGATGCCGAGAGTCCCGGACATGTTCAGAGTCTCCTAAATCCTAGAGCATGACTGCACAACTTTGGCCCTCCTGCAAACTCTGGACTATGACTTCCATCATCCCTATTGCCCTCTGTGGCTGAAGGTGATGGGAGTTGTTGACCAAAAACAGCTGGAGGGCCGAAGTTGTGCAGTCTTGGCCTCGAGTCTTGATAGTCTTGACCATGAGTTAGTAGGACCTAATTGTAATTTGGACTCCACTGTGCTGTCTGAATTAATCACAAACTGGAACCATAATTAATTCAGGAAAATTAATTATTTGCACAGCAGAATCAATAGGTTTTACCCATATTATTTATTTTATTTATTCAAAATATTTATACCCTGCCCCTCCAGTACATTACTGAGTTTTCCACCAACGATGCTGACGCCGTCTACCAGCCTGCTTCATTGTCCACAACGTACCTGTATACCAGGGAGTCACTTGGGCTCGGTGGGTCGGGAGAGGACGTCTAGGCGCAACCATGTCAATTGCCCGACCCAACTCCTCATACCAGAGGGAGACCAGGCCATCAACAGGATTGTCCACTCTCTCAGCAGGAAACTCCCACAGAGCCATCAGGAATCCATTAGGATCCATACGAGGGCGGACCATCCTAACTGGCCCCCACCCCTGCAGAGGTGTTTTGGGTCCACCCTCAGTCCAATCTTCACCCATCCATAGTCCTTGCCAAAATATACCACATTTTGTGGCACATTTAAAGTATATGTGATCTATTTCTTTCCTAAATATAATGCTGTTTAACACATCCCTATAATATAAACGTTTCCTTTAGTATAGAACTTCCATAAATACAATATTGCAAGCTGTTGGTCTAAGACTAGGTCAAATTTGAATGTGTGCCATCCATTCTGGCAATACGCTCCAAGTACATGTCTGAAAGTGTGTGACCTCTTCAGAAATGTGAATAGTGTCCAGTAGTACCATATTTTTGGGATGTCTGTTGCTAATTGGGTGGGATCCAGGTCTATCTGCATAGCTTTTGCTTCTAGCAGCAAATGGGATT
Organism: Hemicordylus capensis; assembly: GCF_027244095.1. Taxonomy (NCBI): domain Eukaryota; kingdom Metazoa; phylum Chordata; class Lepidosauria; order Squamata; family Cordylidae; genus Hemicordylus; species Hemicordylus capensis. Next base: position 386,378,161 of record NC_069658.1, read on the forward strand.
GTTCTGAATACCCCGTGTTACTTGCACATAAACACATTAGGCACATTTCCAAACAGTCATCACACACCTACATTGTAGATCCAGGGCCAATAAGGATTGCCAGGCCTGTGTACACAAGAGTTTAGAGATGTTAACATTTTATATGTTTTCTGCAGGAAAACCTGCGCAGCTGTTATGTTTACTGCTTAGTATGCAGCCTTTCAGCACTCAAGTGTGCACTGATCGTGGCATTTGCCTCATTCTGCACGTTCTTTCTCTTGTGCACGCGCACACACACACACTCACCCCTGTAGAGTTTGTGGGTACTCTTTCCAGGAGGGAAACTGGATTCAGTGCTGGCATGTGTTTCTGAGCCTACTCCATCCCCACAGCACATTTTTATGGAAAACATTGCAAGAACAACACTCTGATGTGAATAATGTGTTTTTGGAATGGGCCCTTCAGTTTATAGTTACTGCCTTTGGGAATATGTTTACTACTTGAAAAGCGGGCTAAAAATACTTGTACAGAAAAGAAATAAAGGGCAAATATTTTTCTGGGGGATGGAGAGAGTGTCACTCTGCAGAACTTTCTATTATTTCTTATGATGTCACCTGAAACCAAGTAATAGGGAACTCAACTACATCTGAAAAGTGAGTCATTATCAATTGATGATTTGATTTTGGGTTTTTTACATCTTAGAGGTTGTTCACATGACCAGTACTGGGGCAGGCAGTGGATACTTGGGTGGTGGGGAGGCAGGGTTTGACCTGTCTTCCCTTGGACGTCTTCAGTGCATGAGCCACATGCCCACACAATCCACGCTGCTGGTAGCAGCGCAGATCACTATCCACACTACTCCTGGCAGTTCAGGTCAACAGAGGCTGGGACTTATTTTCTTTGCCTCCGGATATAAGCACGCGGTGTCTTGGGGGATTCCACCATCAGATGTGTGTTCTAGGCGCCCTTCTCTGTGTCTCCTTGGGCTGTGTACAGCCCAGAGTATACCTGGATTTCCAAAAAGCTTTTGACAAAGTTCCTCATCAAAGACTCCTGAGGAAACTTAGCGGTCATGGGATAAAGGGACAAGTACATGTGTGGATTGCTAACTGGTTGAAGGACAGGAAACAGAGGGTAAGTATAAATGGAGAGTTTTCACAATGGAGGGAAGTCAGAAGTGGGGTCCCCCAGGGATCTGTACTGGGACCGGTGCTTTTTAATTTATTCATAAATTATCTATACGTTGGGGTAAGCAGCGAGGTGGCCAAATTTGCAGATGATACCAAACTCTTTCGAGTTGTGAAATCTAAAACGGATTGTGAGGAGCTCCAAAAGGATCTCCCCAAACTGGGGGAGTGGGTGACAAAGTGGCAAATGCGGTTCAATGTTGTGAAAAGTGATGCACATTGGGACGAAAAACCCCAACTTCAAGTATATGCTTATGGGATCTGAACTTTCGGTGACTGACCAGGAGAGGGATCTTGGGGTTGTGATGGACAGCTCGTTGAAAGTGTTGACTCAATGTGCGGCAGCTGTAAAAAAAAAAAAAGGCCAATTCTGTGCTAGGGATCATTAGGAAGGGGATTGAAAATAGAACAGCTAATATTATCATACCCTTATACAAAACTATGGTGCGACTACACTTGGAGTACTGTGTACAATTCTGGTCACCACATCTAAAAAAGGACATTGTAGAACTGGAAAAGGTGCAGAAGAGGGCAACTAAGATGATCAGGGGCCTAGAGCACTTTCTTATGAGGCAAGACTACAACACCTGGGGCTTTTTAGTTTTGAAAAAAGATGACTGCGGGGAGACATGATAGAGGTCTATAAAATCATGCATGGTGTGGAGAAAGTGGAGAGAGAGAGATTCTTTTCCCTCTCTCATAACACTAGAACCAGGGGTCATCCCAGGAAATCTAGGACCAACAAACGGAAGTACTTTTTCACACAATGTATAATCCACTTGTGGAATCCTCTGCCACAAGATGTGGTGACAGCCAACAACCTGGATGGCTTTAAGAAAGGTTTGAATAACTTCATAGAGGAGAGGTCTATCAACGGCTACTAGTTGGAGGGCTACAGGCCACCTCCAGCCTCAAAGGCAGGATGCCTCTGAATACCAGTTGCAGGGGAGAAAGAGCAGGAGAAAGGGCATGCCCTCAACTCCTGCCTGTGGCTTCCAGTGGCATGTGGTGGGCCAATGTGTGAAACAGGATGCTGGACTAGATGGGCCTTGGGCCTAATCCAGCAGGGATGTTCTTATGATTCCAGCAGCTGGTTTAAGGGAGCACTTGCTCCCTTAATTTTGACTAAGAGACAGGCTAGGAAGTAGGGTTACGCTGGGTGGGAGTGCTGGGATCTGTGCAGATTCTGGTGTTCCATCCAAGCAGCCTAGCCCAGATAGGCTGCTCATAAGAACAGCCTCTTTGTGTTTAAAAAAAACAACCAGTTATCTTTAATCTGTCAGTCAGAAGGATGCAATTTCCTCTTAATAATATGTTGAAATTTACCATCCATGAAATCCATAATGCAGTGTATTTTGTTTGAAGCTACTGAACTATAATTTTAAGATTGTGAGAAATAAAGTATTTTACCCTATCATTTAACTCATTGTTGGGTTATAATTCAGCTTAAATATATCTTGTTTTTAAGGTTTTAAAAGCAGTTGGACAAAATGTTTTGGATTTTGAAAGCTGGAATCTTTATTGCCTTATACTGTACTAACACGCTGCATTGTTAGTCTCTGGTTTAAATATATATATTTAATATAAATGCAGCTTTACTGAATCTGTCAAAAGCCAAACATGAAAAAGACCTTGCCATAAAATCCGCTGTCATGTGCATTTTAAACTAGTTGCATTCCTGCTATGTGTAACAGAAACTCTGCTAACTATGCAAAGAAGCACCTTTCAACATGGTGGCTCTCCTTTATATCAGAGCAAGGGGAGAACATTTTTCCCTATTCATCTGCAGCACAAAGTCTCTCCAATGGATATTGCTGGTGTTTCTTTTTACAGTGTCAGCTTCTTTTTGAAGAGGAATCATTCTCTAACACACACACATCCTTCCATGTAAACCGCTTTGTGGTGACACATTTTTATTATATAATAATAATAATAATAATAATAATAATAATAATAATTATTATTATTATTATTATTATTATTATTATTATTAAAAAGGATTGATTGATTGATTGATTGATTGAATATGCCTTTTTGCTTAATAACACCTATCTTTCTTTTCCATTTTGACTCTGCATAAAAAAACTAAAACTTCTTAAAGCTCAAATAAACTGCTTTCTTGTCCTTCTTGGTACCATTATAGTATTCTGATTTAACAGACTCATAAATCATGCCATGAATGTTGAAAGAAGAACATAATACTGTGATACTGGCATCACTCTGTGTGGAAGAAAATAATTCTCTCAGGAAAAGGAAAATTATTTTATTATTCTCTATTTAGATAATAGTAATTACAATATTTAGTGCTAATATTTAGCTCTGCTTCAACTTAGCATTTTTTGTTGGTTTGTTTGAGATTGATTCAAATGGTGAGTCATGGGAGTGATTCTCTTGGCCACTGTAATTACCAGTACCAGGAACATGTTGGCCACTATAACTACATCAGTTGTTACAGAATCAGTAGCTGCACCAGTATATCAGAACATGTTGGCCACTTTAACTATCAGTACCAAGAGGTAAGGACAAGTTTTACACACATCCCGACAGTGTTGCCAACTGCACCCCTTTTCTCAATCTGCATTTGAGGACACCATTGTGGTAGCAGCAGTCTCTAAAGACAGGGTTCATGTGTGTGCTTTTTGCATTCACATTAGCCCTTGTTCACAATGGTGTCCTTAAATGCAGATTACGGGAAAGGGTGCAGTTGGCAACACTGTTGGGGATGTGTGTAAAACCTGTCCTCATAACTTGATACTAATAGTTACAGTGGCCAACATGTTCCACAGTATTAGAAAGATGGAGCAAGTGCTGCACCTTCTCAGAGAACTTGCTGTGGAGTTCGGTCAAAGGCTTGCTGTGCAGCTGAGCATGTGTGAAGCAACAGAGGAAAGTGATTTTCACTACACTCTCCTCCCTCAGAAAGTGCTATTTAACTTCCAGAAATGTCCCTGATGGCTGCTCAATCCTCAGAGATTGTTTCTGGAAGTCAAATTGCACTTTTGGAGGGATGGGAGAGTAGCAAACATTTCAAGGGTCCTCCTAACAGTGCAGAATATGTGTCTGAGGAACAGGCTTTGCTGCCTAAATCAACTGAGCCCCCAATAACAGTTTTATTTTTCTCTCATAAAAGTAAATGGGTATCATTTATTCGTATGTCTCTTAAGGGGACACCCTTTTGGAAGATGAAAACCTGGACACACGCAAATTTTGCTCCCATCTCAAAATACTCTCTAAGAGAAATAATCCCCCACCCAGAAGACAGATGAGAATCTGTCTTTACTCTCATAGCAAAAGATTACAGGCTATATTGGGGAAGCTATGATAAGCTTCCTCTCCCATGGCTTAAATTTGGGGTTGGGACACTGAAGTCCAACCTAGGGAACGCTTCTCCTAACAGTAGCTGCCATCAGACAGGCCTGCACCAGATGCTGAAGATGTGTGAGTGTCAGTGAGTTCATGCAGCTGGCCGGAGGCCTAGAAAGCTCCCTGCCGTTGTGCACAGCCTCAGCTGTCACTTAGTCACACCAAGCAATAAACAAGGTACACTGGACTTTTATATATACAATCTTGGCTGTACCTCCTGACTGGAAAAAAATTGTCACTGCACCTCAAGCTTCTGCTATGTTTATTTGTATACATATCCTTGAAAAATTGTTTTGATCCTCATCTACCTAAATGGAAATCTTGCTTAGAAACTTCACTGAATTATCACGGTGCCATCACAAGTCTGACCTCACGAATTCTGTTCTTCCCAGATGGAAATAATGGATCAGCTTCTACATGCTCTCTTACCCCTGGTGGTTAGATTAGAAATCTGCTGGGGTGGATAAAGCTACTGCTGGAAGCCAGTTATATAAATCTCTCAGCTGTGATGATTTAGGGAGGCTCTGTTGAAAGTTCCTTGTGGTTCAGACTCTATACTTGATCTTAGCCCAAAGGCTGAGAAGCGATCGTTCAGACTTTAAAGGTTAAAGAGTGACTCTTATCAACAATGGCACTAGTACACTATGACATATTGAACAACAACAACAAATAGTTATATACCACTTTTCGAACAAAAGTTTTCAAAGCGGTTTACACAGAGAAATAATAAATAAATAAGGTGGATCCCTGAGGACAGGGATGCATCTTATTTATTTATTACCATTTGCTATTTTAAGTGATTATCTTCCTTAACCCTTTTAGTATCTAGCAGAGTAACTTACAGATGTCATGTTGCTGCCAATAAATACAGAAACAGACTAAAAAGTCTGCATTCCAATATTTCCATGCACCAAATGGTCTCCATGGTAGCAACCTGCTTTTCTCATTTGCAGCTAAATCTGTGCACCTGCTCACAATTTAAAAAGAAACATAAGATAGACACCAGCAACAGTCACTGGAGGTACTTCAGTTCTTTGGAACCCCACTAAAGCCCATGGGTGTAAGCTATAGTGGCCTTCCACAAGCAGTGACCTGTTAGTTGGTGACCTGGTTTGATGATATGATATGGTCTGTATGTGGATCTGTGTCATTTTTAGATATTGAAATCAGTCCTACAACTTGGGTGAGACTGTTTCTATTTCTTGTAAATTGCCTTGATTTTATTAAGCAAAAGTGAAATAGATACCTTGCAAGATAAACAGATTAATTTTAAATTTGTTGTGAAACAGTCTTTTGAAAAGAACTTTTAAAAGATGCAATAAAGCAAATATTTGCTACCTGCTAAAATCCATCAACCCCTAATTACACACAAGTGTTAGAATTTACTTTAAATATTGTTGATTGCTTTAATACCACTTTTTTAATCTTTCTGAGAACTGACAAATGTTAAAATATTTATTAGTGCTTGTTTTGTAATAGGCTGTGAATATTCACTAGTTAAACCATACATCCACCATGGCAAGCTCTTAATTAAGGATCATATATGGATCTTTTTAGGAAATGGAATGTAAATTTTTGTTGTAAATTTAGGGTGGAGAAATGAGGGGTGTGTGTGCACACACACAGACATATACATATGTGTGTATGTTGTAAAGTAAAGTGTGCCATCAAGTCGATTTTGACTCCTGGTGACCACAGAGCCCTGTGGTTTTCTTTGGTAGAATACAGGAGGGGTTTACCTTTGCTATCCCCCATGCAGTATGAGATGATGCCCTTCAGCATCTTCTTTGTAGAGGCTATTAATTCTGAAAGAGTTTCATAGCAGTGAGCAGAGGTCAGTGAGACCGTTTGAATTCAAAATCCAACCCCAGTTTATTAACTTGTGAGATACTGTTGTGTGCTGCATACCACTTGAAAAGTAAAGTTGTTAGTATAGATTTAAGAAGCTAGGGCTGGCTTAATAATAAAATAATTTATTTGTTATTACTATAGTATTGCTATTTTATCATGAAGCCAGATGCATTTTCAGTAAAGAAGTGACTGCTATACTTTGTTTTTCTTTGTCTGCTTAACCAGCTTGTACAAGTTACTTTGTGTATAGTACTTAAGGGTGCATTATGCTCCTTCAGCTTCGTGTCAGCAGGATTAGTCTGCAAACTTGCTAGACGTTTTGCCTTTTATTAATGGAAAGAATAGATTTACCTTACATAATCCGGATATTCTGGTTTATTTCAGCACTAGATTTGAGTCATATTTGTTTAAAGCAGAAAAGGGTGATTATAAACAGTTTCTGACTTTGTTGGTATTACTCAATGAAGCTGTCCTCATTCAAAAATATACAAATTAAGGGCCACATTCATTTTAATTTCCCAAGACACTAGTTTCATATATATATTCTTACCAGGTATCAAAAGTCTTCAGCAGTATATATTCTGCATATGTTTCTGTGTAAATAGTAAGACATCCAGGTGTTTTTGTTTCCCAGGGACTCTGTTTCAGGTCCATGTCATGATTTTTGGGTCTTAATGAAGAATTTGCTGCATGCCACAAACAATCAAATAGAAAATAGTCAAATTAATTTGAGTTGCATTCCTGCATACAAGTAACAGTCCTAGCAGATTATTTTCAAATTGATGTCTGAAGTTCAAAGTACCTGTGGGGCGAAGAGAATCTGATTAGAGACATAGTGTTGTGGGAGGAGATGCTTACCCCTTTAACTCTGTTGTTCTGTTGATTTAAATCCTCTCTCCCTTGAAACTCCTATATGCCCAGTAGGAGAAAATGATTGTTTGTTTGTTCCCTCCAGAACGAATGGCATCTTCTGGGGAAAAGGGTTATGTCCCTTTCTTCCTGCTCCCATGTGCTTTGAATGACAGCAGCAGCAGCAAATTTCAAGCTGTCCATGTATTCACAAATCCTCCAGAATCTGAGCTAGTTTGACCGGATAGATGTCCCCTCTTCTGTTGTGCTGGGCCCTGGCTCCCTCTGCTTCGGGGCTGCACAACTTTGGCGCTCCTGCAGATGCTAGAATACAACTCAATAATCATCCCTGGTTCTTGGCAACTGGTTGAGGATGATGGGAGATGTTGTCCAACAGCAGCTGTGGTGAGGGGGAGTTGTGTAGCCCTGCTCTGTGTCCTGCTCCCTGAGGGGAATATGGGCTGTGTGTGGCAGGAAAGTGGTCAGCAAGCTCTAGGAGATTGTATTATATATGTTCCACATCATGCTTGCTAAGTCTCTAAGGTTGGGCCCCTTCAGTATACTTCAGGATGTATGCTCTTTCTGGAACAGATACATGTTTGTGAAAGAATGTGTGGCCCTGAGTCTTTGCAGAAAAAGGCTTTTGGTCCATAAAGTATTTTTTAAGAGTTGTGCTTCTTTGATGGTGATGGTGTATTTTGTCTTTCCAGATTTTTACTTCCCATGGGCCAACTGTAATTATGCCAACTTGGTTTTGTTCCCGTGAATGGTTTTGTCATGTGGGCAGAATGGATGAAGGGGGAAAGGTAAGTTCTGTGGGCAGGAACATAAAAGCTTATTTAATGGTATCTCAGAGTTGCCTATGCCATACAAAACTTAAACACAGTTTCTGATTTGTACTCCTACTAAAGCGAGGGCCTAGTTGGTACCTGATAAAGATGCCCATCCTAATCTCCATGCTGCTGCTACTACTACTACTACTACTACTATTATTATTACTATTATTACTATTATTACTATTATTATTACATTTCTATACCACCCTTCCAAAAATGGCTCAGGGTGGTTTACACAGAGAAACAACAAATAAATAAGATGGATCCCTGTCCCCAAAGGGCTCCCAATCTAAAAAGAAACATGACAGACACCAGCAACAGTCACTGGAGGTACTGTGCCGGGGTTGGATAGGGCCATACTATCATGTGTTCATACTAGAATAAACACAGCAGCTGGGGGAAAATGTAGCAAGCAGAAAGGCAAGACAAGAACTGCAGTAGCATTATAAGTAGATTCCTATGGCACTACAGGTATTAATACTGTCAGTAATAACAGTCGGGGTGCACCTAGGTAATTTTCGCACTTGGACCAGCCCTTCCGTGTGGCAGCCCTCTCCCATGAGGAGTCCCCCACACATAATGTGAGGCCCCCAAAACCTTTTGGGGGCCTCCTGCAGCAAAACTACAGGGTTTTTTAAATCAAAGCTGCTGCATGGCGGAGGGGTGGCTGCTGAAGTCACAGGCTTGCGATGTTCATCATCTGAACTGTGCAGGCACACCTCGTAATTCACTACAGACTGAGAGGACATGCCCAGCAGTTGCTCCACCGGCACTGGGGGGCGGAGAGGAGGATGTCGACTGCTCGGCTACCTCCCTCCCCCTGGCAGCCACCCCTCGGCCATGCGGCGGCTTTGATTTAAACAAACCCAAACACGTCATTTCGCCATGGTGAACAGGTGCAGGGTGGCTATAGTCAGCCCCCCAGACATTTGGAGGCTCCCCCTGACCTTGGAGGCCATGGACCAGGGCCCCAAGGTCTGGGGGTTAGAGCACCTCTGGTAACAGTGTCACTGGTAACACAACCAAAGGTACAGATGCCAACATAATACTGTTTACTGTGGTGTTCACTGCAACTGACAGTATGCTGGCATGTCTGTCTGTGCATTCAGATAATTGGTGCACTTCACAGCAGTTGCGTAATAATTCAATAGCAAGTTTAAACTGTTGAGGTCTCACTTGCGTATTTTTGTATTACATCTGTTTCTGATATGTGAGACCTGAATTGCATTGGTTACAGCCAGCTATTTTCACTGAGCATTAGGAAACATTAACATGAGTCAGTTCACACACATCTCATTGATGAAAGAGTGAGGGAAGGATGTCAAGTTTTTTAACCATTTCTCAGTATCTGTACACACTTGTTTTGAACAGCTCCTGCCAGTATTCCATGGATACTAAATAAAATATAAGCTATGATTATCAGGAAGCTGAAACAAGACACACATATCATCTATCTATATAAAAGGCTTAGGTGGTTCATGGCAAATGATGCGTGGCAAGCCCTGCCCACACAGTGCTTTACCAATCGGAGGTAACAGAGTGGTAGCACCGTGCTGATTGGGCACTGGGAATTCCTTATGTTGATAGGGGAGAGAAGCCTGTGATGGTTAAGGTCAGTTGGAATGCAGCTGTTACTGATTGTAGAGGAGAGAAGTATCTATCTGTCTGTCAGTCTGTCTGTCTATCTATATAAAATAGGGTTTGGGGCAGGGGTCTGCAAGGAGAGGGGCTGTGAGGAAGCATAGAGCCCCTCAAGAGAAGGAGGCTGCCACTGTGTGAATTAGATGAGGAAACAATCTATTAACTCAGAAAGGGAAAAAGAGAGGGGTGGGGAAGGGAAGAAAGACAGAGGGGAAGAGCGAGTGCAGGAGAGAGAGAGAGAGAGAGAAAGGGAGAGGAAGAAGGAAGGGAGAGGGACTTTTTCACACAACGCGTGATCCACTTGTGGAACTCTCTGCCACAGGATGTGGTGACAGCCAACAACCTGGATGGCTTTAAGAGGGGTTTGGATGACTTCATGGAGGAGAGTTCTATCAATGGCTACTAGTCGGAGGGCTATAGGCCACCTCCAGCCTCAAAGGCAGGATGCCTCTGAGTACCAGTTGTAGGGGAGAAACGGCAGGTGAGAGGGCATGCCCTCAACTCCTGTCTGTGGCTTCCAGCGGCATCTGGTGGGCCACTGTGCGAAACAGGATGCTGGACTAGATGGGCCGTGGGCCTGATCCAGCAGGGCTGTTCTTATGACGGGCCTGGGCCTGTCAGTGGCCTGAGGGGAATGAGTGGCAGTGGCAGCAGCAAGGAAGGGCCTGGTCAACCATCGCTGCTGTTTGGAGCTACAGAGGCCATTGGCAGAGGGACGCAGGCAAGGGATGGGCCCAAGCCTGTCAGCATCCTGAGGGGAATGAGCAGCCATGGCGGCGGCAATGAGGAAGGGCCCAGTCAACTGCTGCTGCTTCTCCTGCAGGGAGGAGCGGGGCTTGGGTGAGGGTGGGGCTAGGGGACTGTGGCTTGGCCAATCAGTGCCCAAGAGGGGTAAGGGGGATGGAGGAACAACCAAGAGGGGTGAGGGGATGAGCGGGGTGGAAGCAATGGGATGGAGGAGGAGGAGGAGGAGCACAGCTCAGGTGAGGATGGAGAGAACTCTGAGGTGAGGGGGCTGCGGGGAGCAATCAAGTACTAGAATGCAAATGCTCTGCAAGGGTTAAGCTAGTAGACATATAATGTCAGAAGTCACTCTCTCTCAGGCAAAAGAATGTTGCATATTGCTCACACTAACACCCCATCCAAAGGTTGAGTTCCTGAGGGGCCCCCCAGCTCCACCCTCCCTATTTTCTCCATTATCTCCCTCACTCTCAGGGGCTGCTGGGGAGGGGGGCAAACATGAGCCCTCTCTCCCCTAGCCACACCCCTGACCCCATCTACACAGCATAAAATTAAAAGGAGCACCCTGTTGCAAGAAAAAAGACACTGCAATGATGAGAGAGGAAGCGCTGACCGGGTTTACCATTTTAAGTAATTATCTCCCTTACTCCTTTTAGTATCTAGCAGAGTAACTTACAGATGTCATATTGCTGCCAATAAATACAGAAACAGATAAAAAGACTACATTCCAATATTTCCATGCACCAAATGGTCTCCATGGTAGCAACCTGCTTTTCTCATTTGTGACTAAATCTGTGCACCTGCTCTTCAAATGTTGGAATAAAAGGCAGACACCAGAGACACGAGTTAAAGATCTTATTACGTAACACACTTAGAATGCACAGTCAAGAGCTTTTGCACAGCTCTTTGATAGGGAGATGCTGTCTTCCTGAGAACCCGTATGGGCATTCTAACTAGTTGCGGTACTAACTTTGAGAGGGACAGCTTTGTTAGTCTGTTGCAGCAAAAGCAGCAAGGAGTCTTGTGACATCTTGAAGACTAACAATTTTTGTGAAACAAGTGTTCATGGACAGTTGAAGTAGACTTTAGCCCATTAATATTTATGCCGAAACAAGATATGTTTAGTCTTTAAGGTGCCATAAGACAGTTGTTCATGTGAACCCAATATTTCAGTTACTACTAAAAGGCTTCACTATATGTTTTTAAATAGGCAACAGACAAACACTTCAATGGAACTTTTCTCTGTATCCTCATGGCCTGTTGGAGAGTAGGTCTGTAGAAGTGATCGAGACCTTTTTTCTAATGTTACTGTGGGAGCCTACTAAATAAACCATCATCTGGCATTTACGGCTCTAAGTGTTGTCTCTAGCTCAAGCTCTTCCTTTGTATTTCCGCACTAGAAATGTTAGACATGTCAGGTTTTCTAACACACTAAGGGAAGGGTTTTTTTTTAATGAATCCCAGAAAATAATGGTCAATGGTCAAATCAAACAGATTGCAAATGAAGTGGTTTTGTGCTTGATTTTGCTCACCTCCCCCACCCTCACTGCCACCAGTGACAGGGAATAAATCCAGGGAAAGAAATCCACAGTCTTAAGGTACAGGACACACTTCAGTATGGATCACTAGAATTCCTCTGAGGTTAACAAATGAATGTTCTCTCTTTTCTCTGTCAGAGTGGTGGGTTTTATTTTTTATTTTTTTTAAGCCTCTGAAATGGAAAAATAATAGATCCAACTCTGCTGTTTTTAGAAGCTACATTAAAATATTGTAAGGTTGTCAAATGGTTTGTCAAGGTGCTCTGGGGGAAAATCAAGAGAAAACACAGACTCTGATATTCTTGGCACATTATGGGTAAAAATGAACAGAGATCAGTTCTTGAGATGTGTCCAAGAAAGTAAGTGCTAGAGCCAGTGATAAATTCGGCTTATGAATTCTTTAAAACAAGCTCTTTCTTTTAACAACATGACTTAATATTGTGTTACTAAGGATGCTGCAGTAATCACCCCAGTCCCATCACTAGGTTTTAGGGATGTGCAGAAATGTGATTCACTGTCCGAATCACAGCACAATCCCTTTAAAACTGAGGGCTTCCACAGCCCCTTTAACATGGAGGAGAGCAGGTCCATCCCTACTCCTCCTCTGCTAACCACCATCGCCATACATGGGGTGCTCTCCCCAAATATCAGCATGCGCCAGAAGCGCTCTCCCCCAGTTGCCCCCATATGGCACTGGCATGCACGTGGCAGCCACACGGGGGCAGCTGGGAGGAAGCACCGCCCACACGTGCTGATAGCTGGTGGGAGCGCTGCGAGTACGACAGTGGCAGTGAACAGAGGAGGAGCAGGGATGGACCTGCTCTCCTCCAAGTTAAAGGGGAAGCCCCTGTGCGTTTCAAGCACATCCCTACTAGACGCTCACCTCTTCCCTGTTTAATTAGAATGCTCTGCCAATGTTGCTCATATAGTTCTGTTTTCAGGAAAGTAATCCTTTAAATTTATTTCCCAAACCATGGAGCAATTATAATGTCGTCACGGATTTTCTGTTTTAGGATTGCGTCAAAATGATTTAAAGGCCCATCGGGACATGACCGTGGGGTTCAGTCTCATAGCTAGCAAGAGGCTTAACGGGATTTGTGTAATTCTGGGGAAAGCTGTTTTTTAAATGGTCTAAGTGTAAAATTAATAAGTTAGGTTCTAACAGGTCCTCAGGCATATTTCTGGTGAGTGTTTTGGGAAGAAAAATCTGATTTGAAACACTTATGAAGCTAGATGTTGCTACAAACTTACATGCATGATTATATGGTGATACAAAAAAATAAAATAAGTAGGAGTGTTGTGAGGGGCTATACCTGATCTGTGTTTGAGGTGGATCAGACAAGTGGAATATTAATTTCTTGTCTAATGGTTAGAGTAAGCATGTATAGTGTGAGGTGGTTATTGTAAGAGAAATGAGGATTAAATCCCTGACCACAATCCATTACTGATCCACATGATGACGAATGAAGATGATACCAGCAGTTTTTTGAAAGAGGAGTGTTGTTGTTTAGAGACATTTAAAAGAGGCATGGAGGGAGGCCAACGGTGGCCCAGCTTCAGCCCGCTGCCATGGCCCTCTATCCCTCTATCCATCCCTGCTAACTTGGCACAGAGGCACCTTTTACCATGGTGATTCTCTTTATTTAGCAGGGGTAGAGTAACTGGCCCTCTCCACCCCCAGCACAGTACCTCCAGTGACTGTTGCTGGTGCCTGTCTTATGTTTCTTTTTAGATTGTGAGCCATTTGGGGACAGGGATCCGTCTTATTTATTTATTTGTTATTTCTCTGTGTAAACCACCCTGAGCCATTTTTGGAAGGGCGGTATAGAAATTGAATGAATGAATGAATGAATGAATGAATAATAAATCCCCACCCCTGTGTCAGTATCTGACATAGGGAGCGGTTTGCCATCCCCACTACGCCCAATGTCAGATGCGGGCCCATTTGGGAGCTAAACCATGCCCCCGCGTCTGAAGTTGGATGCAGGAGGTGCATGTCAGGGGCACAAGGCATGGCCCCTGATGGGCAGCAGTCTGCTCAATGGTGGTTCCACCCTGATTCTGCTCAATGGTGGTTCCACCCCGGAATGGTGGTTCCGCCCCGATTCTGCCCCTGAGAACATTTTCAGTGTTTTGCTTCATAGTGAGCCTGATTTGTCTTTGCCAAAAGCAATCAAGAGGTTTGGGGTATAAGTTAGACACATGTCCTTGTGTCACTTGTTATGCTTTTCCTTTTTTGTATACATTACCTGTGGTCTTAAGTTTATTTATTATTCATTCATTCATTCATTCATTCATTCAATGTATATACTGGCCTTCCAAAAATGACTCAGGGCGGTTTGCAACAAAAGAAAAACAATTAAAACTAGTTAACAATTAAAATCAAAACTATTAAACATTCAAAAACCCTGGAAAACCGGGGCAAACAGATAGGCTCTAAGTTTAGCAGCAAGTGAAGAAATAAAGTGCCCATGTGTGAATGTGCAGTCTGTAGCTACTACCTCTTACAGTAGCTGCAAGATCCTCACTGCACATGCTCCCAAAACAAGGAGAAATGTGGGTTCTGTATTCAGTGCTGGTCAGAATCTTCTCCACACACTCCCCACCCCAGCCACCTATGGAGTTCCAGCCCTTATGGGGATGAAAAATGCAGAAATTTCCTAGGTACCTGGAATTTTTCTAGTTCTGTTTTCTACAGGCATTTTTGCTACATGTTTTCACTTCCTTCCCCTTTGTTCTCACCAAATGTGGTCAGCCCAGAGTTTGTTACCGGATAACAGGACGTCTGGACATAATGTCTGAGTTCCTGTGACTTCAGAACTGAACAACTCTGTGTATTCTACTACATGATGTTTAAACATGATGATGTTTAATCTTGCACTGAATCAGTAAATCTTTTATTGGGTAATATCTAGCAGAAGTGTATCCAGAATCATTAGCTTCCAAGGGAGGCATGACTGCAGTCTAATAAGCAGCCAACTGTTCAGAAAAATTTCCTGATATAACTTACCCATCTCTGTTGTCTTGCATTCAATGGAAATATACAGCAACTAACTGCACTTTATTGGGGGCTGGGGTTATGGTGGCCTTTAAATGACATTAGCTTTTATGTAGCATTATAGAACCCACATTCTATAATCAGTTCAGGAATCATTGCAATAGTCCTGTAAGGTAGATCAGCATTATTAGCCCCATGTTGCCAGGTGGGAATGCATAACTGAGGTTGAGAGTTCATAGCTGGAATGAGATTTGAACTGGCGACTTCCTCTTAGCCACTATGCTACACCAGGTCTTCATACTTGACTTACAGTGTATTTGAGGTCAAGATAGTACATTTATTTCCTTCTACATTTCTTCATATGCCTATTGATTCTAAAGACTTTATCAACCTGCTCTCCCTGAATCAATCCTCATCCCTGATCAGAGCCACAGACCATAAAATCTTGATACTATCACACTGTTGTTACATTTTTGTTAAATTCAGAGTGACTGGCAAGTATTACAGAAGAGCTCTTCAACTCTGATGGGCTGGTCAGTACTGCTCTTCAAATCTCCTTATATCTTGAGCTGGCTTTGGGCATGATCATACAGACATGTATTTTGGCATGATAATACAGACATGTTTTAAAGTAGCTCTTTGAAAATCCATTGATGCTGAAATACATGTTGAGTATTTAAACTGCCATATCCTTAATTATGGAACCTGATGAAAATATTACTTCAGATGTGGGGGTGGGTGGGTGGGTGGACCTCTTATGCACCAAGTACAGTATATAAATCTACAAATAGGCATGTGATTTTGGGCAGCAGACTGCTCAGTAATTAGAACCATGTGGCCAATTTGACTTGGTTTGGAGCGTGACACAAGGAACAGAAGCAGGTTTAAATTTTGCCATTGACACAGAGCAACACCACAAAGTTAGGCACAGGGGAAGAATAAATCTAGCTAGATGGTAGGTAGAAGGCATTCTATTTTTCTTTTTCTGATGGTTATGTCTTCTTTCTTTCTCCCACTGCACAGATCCCTTACAGCCCACTGCGTTATTTAATACTCCAATTAATATAAATTTTAGAAACCTATGTAAAATCTCTCTCTCTCCCCCCCTCCCTCCCTCCCTCCCTCTCCCCCCAATCAGAACTGAATGCATAGCTGCTCAGGTAATTGTAGGAAATGCCCTAGAATTAAAATGCTATTGCACAGAACATTTGTGCTTCTCCAAAGTAAGATAGCTCTGATGTACCCATTCCATAGAACCACTTTGTGAACTTTTTGTTGAAAAGTGGTATATAAATATTTTAATAATATGTAATCCTGTGAAAATAGCATCCCAAATATCAGAATTTCAGCTGCTTGAAGACAGTCCCTCAAAACTATCTGGCAGGACTAGAGCCTACAGAGGATCCTCAACGTGAAATGTGAGGAGTAATGTCAGATTGTCTTTCTGGATGTGTGCTGCAACCCAGCTTTGAACAAAGAAGGGGAACTTCAAGCTAACCAGTCCAATCATCCAAAGTATCCTCTTGAAGAGTAGTTGGCTAGAGCATGTCATATAGTAAGGGCTGGTCCTTATAAAAGCTTCCAGGTGGTCAGACTTTCTCTCTGGCTTAAACAAGAAGAAGATGCTGCTGCTGCTGCTGCTACTGCTACACTTTGCCTTGCTCTGTTCCCAGGACTCTGCCTTCCCTAGCTTGGTATGATTCAGGTGTTAAACCAGGAGAGGAGGAGGAGGATGTAACTGGACAATTTAACATTCGTCCTGTAGTGAAGTTAAATGGGAATATAACCAAATGGGTAGACTGGAACAGTGAGGCAGTTTTTGCAAAATGTGTTGCATCCTCTTCCCTGACCTCTACTTGTACCCTTTTAAAAGTAATCTGGCAGATCCAAAGTCTGGGTCAATGGCACATAACTGCATGACTCAGCCTTAAAACATAGGGCAATTGTTGCCGGCTAATTGTCTTATTAGAGGCGGAAAGTCTCTGTATGATTCCCCCCCCCTTTAATTGGCTCTGAAAAGAGAACAGGGTGTCCATCTGAGACATAAAGGGAAAGGGCCTAGATTAGTGTGAGAAATCTTACTTAGAACTGTATTTTTCAAAATGGGGAGGGCTAGCTATGGTAGTGTTGAAGTGTTGGGCATTATGCTAGCAAGACCATGCTCCACCACTGATTTGGAGCGTTAACTTTATCTACTGAAGAGGTATGTTAATTTTTCTATAGCTCCTGAATTCACAGTATGACACAGAAACCAGCATTCAGCAAAGAATCTGCTTTCAAATAGTATGCTTCTCCTACATTAACAAATTCTGCGACCTAACTGCTTTGCATATAATTCTTGGAAGGAAAGCCCCAAGTGGTGAAGAGAGAGTACATCATTTGAACATTTGAGGCTGCCTGTGATTGAGCCAAGCCACCTAATGGCGCAGTGGGGTTAGAGTAGCAATCTGCCTAGAGAGCAGGAGGCTGTTGGTTTGAATCCCCGCTGGTGTGTTTCCCAGAATATGGAAACTCCTGTTTCGGGCAGCAGCGATATAGGAAGGTGCTGAAAGGCATCATCTCATACTGCGCAGGAGAAGGCAATGGTAAACCACTCCTGTGTTCTACCAAGAAAACCACATGGCTCTGTGGTCACCAGGAGTTGACACTGACTCGACAGCACAACCTTTCCTTTCCTTTATGATTGAGCCAGACCATTGATCCATCTAGCTCACTAGTGTACTTCAGGCAGTAGTTCTGCAGGGTCTAAGGGTCTTTCTGATAGCCGTCACCTACTACCTCCTTCTTTAATTTAAAGGGCGGGGAAGACAAAAACCGGAACTGCTAGGGCTTGAGTCTGAGAGTCTGTATGCAAAGCAGTTGCTGTACACTGAGTTATGGTCTTTCTGCAGATGACACTAGCTTCGCAGGTTCCATCAAGTTGAACTCAAAATACTGGATTCAGAGTCCAGAGTACTAACCATTACGTCATGGAACCTATGGCTGAATAATGTGAAGCCTAAGAAAGATAATGCAAGATGACACAAAGTTTTAATTATTTAGGGACGTAGGAAGCTGCCTTATAGTGAGTCAGACCATATGTCCATCTCATTCAGTATTGTCTACACAGACTGGCAGCAGCTTCTCCAAGGTTACAGGCAGGCGTCTCTCTGAGCCCTATCTTGGAGATGCCAGGGAAGGAACTTGGATCCTTCTGTATGCAAGCATGCAGGTTCTCTTCACAGAGTGGCCCCATCCCCTAAGGGGAATATCTTCAAGTGCTCACACATGTAGCCTCCAATTCAAATGCAAAACAGGGTGGACTCTGCATAGCAAAGGGGACAAGTCATGCTTGCTACCACAAGACCAGCTCTCCTCTCATAGTACTTATTTGTACTATGTATTACTTACAGTACTACAATACTATTGTACTACTTGTAGTACCTTCCATAAGTACTATTTGAGTACTTCTATTTTCTGCAGTCTTCAAATAACTTGCAATAGCTAAGCTACTTGCCCCTGACCACTGAAATATTCTTAATTTGGCCACTTGCCATGTGTGTGTTGTCTTATGGTTAACTTTCAGCATGATGCTGCAATGCATTTACATTATTTATTTACATAGCGCCATCACATGGCATCTTGATGAGAAGTCAATGATGAGAAACAAACAATATCTCGAGAACATTTGACAATTATTTTCTCAAATGGCTGCAGTGTTACTAAAGTCAAACCGATGTGGTTTAGTCATCACCTTCAGTTGCATGAAATAAGGGGAAAGACTTTTAGAGACTCATTTGTGTTGCATGGCTGATATCATCATATCAGAATATATGCAGAATAGTGCTAGGTTGTGTCACATGCTCTATTGATTGACATTGAGCGTCACATCCTGAAGCAATCTAAGAAATGTGGGGAATTTACTTTTTTAAAAACCTCTCACGGTGTTGTGAAATAATGCTTATGATCACTCCCCAAAGTATGCCTGCTTCAGTATTCCTGAGAGTTTCTTTGAGGAGAACAATCTGCACTATGTTCTGTAAATTTGTTGGAATATGCTTTCTGCTTCTCAAAAATCTTATGAAAAGTAATAAGAAATCAGTAAGATTTGCTGTTCGCAGGATTTCTTCCAGGGAGCAGGCTTACATATTTGTGGCATTTCTGTATGGCAGTAAAAGGTTTGTAGAACTGGGTCTATTAATATCCCGTGAAGAAATTATTCTAGCCACTGGAGTTATGCTATATTGAATGATAGTCTTTTAAAAATCATCATGCCTATTTTATAAAACCATGGACTGATGACAATGAAAACATTATAACAGTTTGAAATGGAGAGCAGTTTTCAAGATAATATAAATAAACACATGCCTAATTATAAGTGTTTTCTAAAAATCAGTGGTGAGGCAATGAGACAAATGTAAGGAGAATATGAATTGCAAAGGGTGCCTATAGTGTTCAAACTGTGCTTTTTCCTAATGGCACTGCCTTGATAGTGGTTTTCTAGCTTTGGCTGTGTCAGGCATTGTAGGAAAGGCAAAATACAGTTGCATCACTTCTCCTCAGGCAGCTTCCAGGTGCTCCAACATGATAGAAATTGAGGCCTCGTTTGGACGTAGCATCAAACCTTGGCTAGATGAAGCTGTGGTTAATCTGTGAAGCCGATAATCATGCCACAGACGGTTGATCAACTGTGGTTTAACAACCTCCAGCTTTTGGGCAGAGAAACCCCTCCCTCTTCCTGTTCTGCTCAGGCTGCATCCCAACAAGCTCTGTTCCACTTGTGTTACCAGACTGTGGGCAAGGCATCAGCACATCAGTAAAGCGGCAACGATTGCCTACCATATTAGAGGGGGGGTGCTCAGTACAATTGTGCCTTTTCGGCATTGATCACCTGCCTTTAGTAGGACACCACTTGTGCCACTGCCTTTGCAAGAACTCCCAAGCTACACTGTCATGCACAAGCACAATTAATGATACCCCAGGATGACAAAGGTCACTTCCAGATGGTGATGGGGTTTGAGGGGAGAGATGCAAAATAGCAACTTAGAAGTTGGGGCAAGGGGGCATTGGGTTTGTGGCTGGGTGGGAGGGAGGGAGAAGAGAAAAATTGATGCTGTGTCATATCTGTGCAGCTGCTCTCAGACCTAGGGTGGATCTTATGCAAATTAATTGTGGCTGGTTTTTCTGGGATCTGTTATCTGCCCAGAAAGGTGGCACCTGGCAAAGACATGTGACCACCACTTTTGGTCTGGATGTGTGACCTGCATTTTAAGCATCCAAACTTAAAGAGAAGGGGGGACTAATGTGTGTTGATTACGGATGCTACATTTAAAAGGGCAGTCATAGAGATTCCCCCGGTAGCTATTGCAGTGCAAACTAGAGATCTGCAGAACGATTTGCTGTCGGAACGTTCTGAGCTTGGAACAGAATGACCCCGTTCTGAGCTGGAACTCTCAAAATGTTCTGAGCACTATTTTGGATTCGAAAATGTTGCTCTTCTGGTCTCTGCGCACATGCAGCAGCCAGTGGTCAGCACCTAAAGGGTATACTCGTGGGTCAAATGGGCCGTAACCCAAAATTTGGCTTTAAAAAAGCCAAATCTGTCAACAACTCAGCAGCACCATGCAAATGACTGCCGCGAGTGTACAGAGGCCAGAAGAGAGACATTTTGCAAACCAAAATGGTGTTTAGACGTTTTGACTCAGAACGGAGTCATTCCATCAGAACAACTGGCTTGACCAGGCATTTGCATTCTGTTCCAGGCTCATAATGGAACACAAATGCCGTTTTATTCACATCCCTAGTGCAAACCCATATCCCGCTATTAGACAATAGCCTACAACCAGCAAGTAGACACTTCCTGGGGGAAATCTGCTTGCCACGTTTGAATTAAACATCCAGAAAAATTGCTTTTCACTTCTTGCTGTGAGGATCCTGCATACCCCTTGTGGGGAGTCCTCTTTTAATCTCCCTAGGGAAAGACAACTGTCTTCCCCAGTTGGAGAGGAAGGGACTTGGGGTCCCCTCCCTCCCCTAGAAAGAGAGGATTGGGCCCCTCTCTTCCCACTTTTAGTGGCTAAAGATAGACTGCACAAGTGTCCCCTCTACTTTTTCTCACATGTGTGCAGAATGAGTTATGCTCTGGACATCAGTATCAAGGCAGTTTGTGCACCCGTGCATTCAGGATGGGGCCTTCCTGAGAAGGATCTAAAATTAACTAAGCAGACATTAAAACATCTATTGCATGTACACATGAACATGCCTTGCACCTGGCGATACTACCTCTGCCTGTTGGGGACTTTTTTCCCCACACAAGCACCCATTCTATTTTAGATTGACAATGAGGCAGAGGGTTGTTTAGGAATGGAAGAGAACAAAGAGAATATTGCAGACAACACTTTAAATTAGGTTATCCAATTCATGGTTAATTTTCCTATGCAGGAATTTTTATTTTTATTTATTTATTTTTACATTTCTATACCGCCTTTCGTTAGAACGAATGGCCACCGGGAGAGCATTCCAGAGTCTAGGGGCAGCAACAGAGAAGGCCCTGTCCCGAGTGCACGAAAGCCGGGCCTCCCTCATTGTCGGCACCCGGAGCAGGGCCCCCTCAGATGTCCTTGTCAAGTGGGCAGCAACCCTTGGGAGCAGGTGGTCCCTCAGATACCCCGGGCCCAAACCGTTAAGGGCTTTAAAGGTCAAAACCAGCACCTTGAATTGGACCCGGAAACGAACCGGCAGCCAGTGCAGCTCTTTCAAAATGGGGGTGATATGTTCCCAACGGGCAGCTCCAGATAACACCCTCGCTGCCGCGTTTTGCACTAGCTGCAGTTTCCGGATATTCTTCAAGGGCAGCCCCACGTAGAGCGCGTTACAGTAATCCAGCCACGACGTGACTAAGGCGTGGGTAACCGTGGCCAGATCTGCCTTCTCGAGAAAGGGACGCAGCTGGCGCACCGGCCGAAGCCGTGCAAAGGCACCCCTGGCCACCGCCTCCACCTGAGCTTCCAAAAGCAGAGCCGGGTCCAGTAGTACCCCCAAGCTGCGTCCCTTGGAATGTATTCTACTGCACCAGTCTTGGATACCTCCTGAAAAGGGGGCCAGGCTACACATTTAGTATGTTTTAAAACAGACTTGCAAGCTCTGGTGGACTCTATACAGTGTTTCATGGAGATATATTCAGGGCTGTCCAGAAGAAGTGCTTATGGCTGTAATACTTGTCATGGCGGCCACTAAAATTCCAACATCTGTCAATACATCCCAGAAGGCCTGGAAAATCCTTCTCCTGAAACCTTGCCATGACCTCTTCTGCGGGTTGCCCACCTGAAACACACTCTTCAGGAACAACTCATTCATCGGGACAATAATTTCATGGAAAATCTCACATGCCATGGAGATGCCTATAGCAAACAGGTTGCTGAGTGTCAATTCATGTTAGAGGCCAACTTGTTCAGCGTGATGGCCAGCCGCTTCTGCACAACACCGTTCATGGTGGTGTCCTGGCAGTGGAGAACTGGTTCTGT
Source organism: Hemicordylus capensis (assembly GCF_027244095.1). Classification (NCBI taxonomy): domain Eukaryota; kingdom Metazoa; phylum Chordata; class Lepidosauria; order Squamata; family Cordylidae; genus Hemicordylus; species Hemicordylus capensis. The sequence goes on from NC_069658.1 coordinate 386,400,646, forward strand.
TTCACTTGCAAGGAACTCAAAGGTTGGTCTGGACATTCTGAAGCTGCCCATAAACCGTTGATCATCCTACTGTGTCACATCTTGCATTGATTGCCAGGTGTTGTCATGTCTTGGCAGTGCCCACCTGCTCTCCATGGACAAGTCCTTCTGTAGAAGGTGCATCAAGGATGTGATTGCTTCTGCATTTCTTTGCACACTTGCAGTGGCAGCTCTTGAGCATGCAAGCAATCTGTTCCATCTGTTTATGACACCTTGAAATCTCTTTTTATGAGTTATGATGGCTATATCACAGATATTTCACAATGAATTTGCACCAAATTTGGAGGGATGGTGTCTCTGGTCACCCAGTATATGTGCATGATTTCAGAGAGATTGGATGGATCTCTTTGGTTTTATAAGCAATAGAATGTTCAGGGCTTATAATGGCAGAATGTTGAAAACACTCCTCATCTTAACTGTACTGGCATGACTACGCCACTATAATACAATGACATCCCATTTTCAAATTAACTGCATGTTTCCCCATGGTAAATATTTCTAAAGATCCTCTAACTTTGTGTATGAGTTATAGTGCAGAGATTTCTATATGCATTTGAACACAGTAGCATAATATACTATTTGATTTTTACAAGGTGTGGTTTCTTCCAGGGTACCCCAGAAGACCTGCTGTTCTTTTATGAACATATAAGAAAAGGCGGTGGAGTCTTTCGCGTTGATCAGTGCCTTCTTCTGTACCGTTACCATCCACAAGCGGCAACACATTCAGTTCTAGAGTAAGACATGCTTTATACCAAATTGCTTGCGGGATTGGATGGCTTCAGTAAGTAGATAGTGGCTTTCCCAGCAACATATGCATTTGTGTTGATATGTATGGATTATATTTTCAAGCCATTTTCCAGGCATATGTGGTTTGAAGACTGTGGTCTGACTGCTTTCTTTTACTATCCTATTACTCACAGGCAGGGGCCTTCCTGCTGTCTCCATCCTCTTGGCTGTGGCCTCCCATTTCCCCCGGCAGCTTCTCGGCCAGCTGCTTCCTCAGGGCACTCTTGGGACAGAACAAAGAAACAGAACGAAGCTTCCTCTTCTTCTGCTGGTGACCGTGCCTGTAGTTCCTGCACAATCCTCTGGATTGGTCCTTCTATTTTGATTTTCCCGGGCTTTTTCTCTTGTTAGAAAAGACCCGCCCACGCACCCAGCAGTTGTTCTAAGTGAGGCCTAGTCCTCCCTTAAATCTTTCCCATCACTATACCTGGTTGTGGCACTGTTTTGCTTTTATAAACTTATTTTGGAGGCCTGAAATCTTGCTGCCTGATTACGTTGAATTCCCTTTTCACACTACAGTTGCACATTGATCTCACTATGTGATGTAATGTAATTTTATTTACAGTCATTGACCAAACAGAGAGTAGATCACTAATCACTATGTGATTGTTCCAAAAAATCACCAATTCATCAGGAAACTGGTTGTCTAAATTAACAGGGGCAGGGGGAAGACAGGTAGCACCTACAAACAATGAGGTAAGCCTCAGGAAGGCACCGGATAAAATAGTTTTATCTATTGCAGTAAAGCTCCAAAGTAATCTCACTCCCAACATATTTTGAACAGCATATTGTTTGTCAGAAACAACTACACTTTGAAGGGCTCTTGAAAAGTTCCACTGAGGAAAAAAATATTATATTTACTTTTCTAACATGCAGATTGCACATGCATGGTGGCAATGTGCATGGTCAGCAACACCATGCTGACCATGCCCATGGCCGCCACGCATGTGTGGTTGCCATGTGCATCCTGCCACCACGCACAGGTTGCTGGGTGAAACCCCGCGGCTACGCACGGACTTCTGGGTGGCACCATGCCCAGAAAAGTGGCATGGTGGTGGAAGAGCAGGTAAGGACCCGCTTTACATGCTTAAAGGCAGGCCCGACCTTAAGGCGGGGTGACTGGAGTGACCACACCGGGCCCTGCGCCTGGACTGGCTCTGTGGTGGGCAGCAGCGAACAGCGAGCGGTTGCAGCTGCAACGAGAGGCTTGCTCTCTGCTCACTTGGGGGCCTTGGCTCTCCGAACAGCAGCGGGAGGGAAGGGTTAGTCACTTTCTTCTGTGCCTGGCCCTGCCTTCTCACAGCAGCAGCAGCCGCCTCATTGGCTCTCCGCTCCTGCCCGTGTGCCCCTCCCCTGCCAAGAACCCATGTGTTAAATACTGTGTGTGTGTTTGTCATGGACGGTAGGAAAAAGGAAGGTAAAAGAAGCAACATTTTATAAAGTAAGCAGCAGGAGGTAAAGAGAAGGTGAAGGGGGGGATGCAAAAAGGGAGAGATGACGAGAAAGGGGAGCGCGAGCTGCATTGTTACTGCTAACTCACAAGAAGGGGGGGATGAAGGTAAAGCAAACAACTGTTATTTTTTAAAAGCAAGCATTCTGTGAATCTTCTTGCTAGATTTCTTAATCATGTCTCCCAGCAGAAACAAAGGCTAAAGATGAGTGACTGCATTGCTCCCCCCCCTTGCTCCCCCCCCCTTTGCTTCTCTCTCCGCTTTCTGTTGTGGGCTACCTTTGTTCCTCCCGCCTGCCCTCTGTCGTCTCCCTCGGTTTCAAAACGACTGCAAGTTCAGAGGAGGCTTGCTCATGTTACTCAGTAAAGCACCACAAGCATTGTGTGTTTAAGTCTTCATTGGGATAACATGTTGATTTAGCCTTGCAAGTAAGCCCAAAGAAGTAACTAGCTTGCTCGCACACATTTATACTAACTTCTTGCCCACACATACTTACTTTGGGTCATTTGTGCACAAATAAAGCTTGAAATGGAAAAGAATCCTGTGCACATCACAGAATTTCTATACATGAACCTGTTTTAATTACTACTAGACAGCAGCTCATGTATAGAAGTCCTGTAATGTCTGAAGTGGCCCCTATTCCAGTGGGAAAATGGTTGCATCCTCTCTCTCATTTCCCTTCTTTTTATTTTCTACTCTGCCTTTACACTGCAAGGTCTTCAAATGGCTTACAATACAAATTAAAATTATTACAAACAAAATCCACATACATTGATTCGTTATTTTAATATAAAAGAAATTAATTTCTTGTGAGTTCAATTTTTGTTTGTGCCTTCAAGAACCCATGGGTTAAAAATACTGTGTGTATCACAGGGTGTGTGCATGTGTAGGGGGATGATGCTTAACTTGCAGTGGGCGGGGGTTGGGGGTGGATCGAAAGCCGTTTAGTTCCAGGCTCCAAAATTACCTAGGTGTACCACTGCTGTGTTAAACTGTATATTTTTGTGTCTTGGTTTTACATAAAAATGTATGTTCTTTATCTATTTGAAATGTTATGGGGCTCTCGCACATGCTGATTCACCCCCAGCCCTGCTAGGGACAGCCCTGCTTAAAGGTACTGCTCTCTGTCCCGCCAAAACATTCATGCATATCCCTAATGTGTTGGTGGAAGGAATTCTTGCACGGTTATAAAAGGACTCAGTTGGGTTGAGGAGATTCCCTAAATATGGTCTGACAAGCTTCAGGAACTTCAAAGCCCCCTTTCGTTAAGGGTTTTGCATTTTCCTGAGATGAACCATGTTTTTTGAAGCTTTAAGAAACCAGCCTATGGGAACTTCAATGTAAATTCCTCTAAGCTGTGCTTGTCGATTTTGTTGTTTAAGTCGGGGATATTAAACACACTAGATTTTCATGCCATTTGTATAGAGCTTGATTTGAAAGATTTCCCCTGTTTTCACATGCAGATTTCAATACAAAATTTTTAGATCATGGACATTTGGCTTTTAATGTGGTTTCATTAAAATGAAACCTAATATGGTTTCATTAAAATGGAGACTGCAGAGATAACTGACTTTTGTATAAAGGGTTTCAACTGCATAACTTAGAAATTAGAAATGTGCTCAAGGGATGGGACTCAGGCTTCAGTGACATTTGATGGTTCCAACGTTTAACCATTATACTGTTGTTACTTTGGATTGCAATGTAGTTTGAGATCAAGTTTCATCTAAGAAAACAACTTGGTTGGAAGTGCTCAGGAATGGCCTCTAGTGAAGGGTGCAGATTACTAGTCATAGCTTATTGCCATTTAGAGTCTCTCACTCTCACTCTTGCTCACTCTCAAAGCCAGAGTCTTGGCCCATTGCAGAGAGAATAGTTCCCTTTGGGGCATTCAGAACTGAACCCCTGAGCAAGGACCTTCAGGTTATCTAAGGCCTGTAGAATTCTGGAGCTGCCCCTAGGGAAGCAGCAAAACACACTTGATCTAGAGCACATACACCCCAGAAGTGGGAGGTGGGGTGTGTGGCAAATAAAATATGATAGTCCTAAATTAAAATCTTTTTTGTATTAAAAAAAAAAAGAATTAATGGAATAGCCTAGCTAAGAGTAAAACTGTACATGGTGTTTCTATCTATCTATCTATCTATCTAAATAGTCCTACTTGATGGCATCATGGAGCAATTTAAGAGCCCTCTGGTGGACACAGCAATGGCTGCATGATTCTTCAACTCAGATTTGTCCACAGGTAAACAGGTTGGGTTTTCCATCGGAACCTAGGTTATAGACACCTGGAAGCAACCTTGCATATGAACACCCGGATCAGGTTCCATTCCAAGTGTGCAGGAGGTGAATACTTCTCTTTTATATGTCCCAAGGCCAATTCACACAGCCACGCTGCTCATGATCATGTGGTTTTCTTCCTTGCCAGTAGTCATTTGAAATCATTTGCCACCTGCACAGTTTACAGTTTTGCTTGACTCTGTGCAGATCCTCCAGATGAAATTAAATTGTCTTATGGATAATTAGGATAAAGTCTGGATTTTGAAATAGTAAGCTATAAAACATTCCAATTAATAATACTGACACTTAGATACATGTATTCAGATAGGAAGATATCGATGTAGAGATTTAATTTGTTTGAAAGCATAGCCAAGGTAAAGCATATCAGTAGCTTTGTGCCACAGTTCAAGAAGTAAATCTGCATGAAACTAAAGAACATGGTTTATTTAAAGAAAGGTGTGTCAACTAATCTTTTCAGCAAAGGTAGCAATCACTCTAAATCTTCAGTGAGCTGATCACAGTTTGTCAGGGCCTACACATACCCTGCAGGCAGAAACAAAGTAGTGTTCATATAATTTTGCAACTCTCATTACAGGGGGGCGGGGGGGAGAAAGAAACTTCATATCTTATTGGCTAATGGGAGTTATATACATTTTGGTGGCATTTAAATGTAGGGATTAATTATTGCTCCCCCTCTCCCCTGGGTAATTCCCACGATTAAGTTACCCTACAGAATAGATTGCTGGAAGGAAAAAGAAATCTGTGAAGTAGGAAACAGACTCACTCCCATAGTCTCCTTTGCTAGAGGCATGAGAATACATTATTAAATGGTTTGTTCTGTATGATGATAGAATCTGAATGAAATAACGTATATATCTATAATGGGAGCAATTTGGTGGTAACAGACTTAGTAATCTGTTTACAGATAACTTTTAACATTGACACCTAAATACGTGGAAATAATATATATGTATTTGGATATTTAGCCTCACAAATAAATGTGCACATTCCTCAACATAAAATAAAATTAGTTAGACAAACTATGCACTGTTACATTTATATATGGAAATTAAGTATTTTTAAAAATTATTCTTCATAGAGTCAATTTTGAGCTTTGCTATCTGTCAGACTATAACAGCTGAGGGGCACCACTTGCTGTGATTAACAGTTTACAAAGCAAACTAACATAGTTAAGATGTTTCAAAAACTTTTCCTGGGTTCATATAGTTTATTTGAATGCTGGATCACGTTTTGACCTCGGGGAGTCAACCTTTTTTAAGCCCTCTATTGAATAAGCTATATAAGCCTTCTTCAGACATGATGATATATACATGCGTACATGTGTCTGTATATATGCATGTTTCTGCATATGTTTGTGTAAATGACTGAACATATGCTCATTTTAAAAGGGAATTTCCTCAGATATAGGAAGTGACTTACTATATATGCAATGAACATAAAGTGTAATTGTCACGACACTGGTCTCTCCACCGCAGTTCTCTTGTTTACTTCTCCTACTCACCTCCCCCAGGCAGGGCCTTGAGGAGCAGGGATTTGGTTCACCCAAGTCCTCTTTCTCCAGGCTCCTTGGGGTCACTGTGGCAGTCTCTCTACAAAGGCCTCCACCACTCGCCCTCCAACATCACCCCTCATCACCCCTTGCCCCTCATCACTGGCCGAGCCTGCCTTAAATCCCTCCTGACAGCTGATGCATCCCAATCCCCCACTAATTGGACCTACGCCCTGCCATATCAGGCTGCTCTCACCCTCATCCCCCTCAGCTGTGCCTCTGTCTGCTGCTGCCTCCTCCCTCACTCGCCCCTGCCCTTCCCCCAGCCCCTCTAGCCCTGCTCTTTGGTCCCTCAGTGTCTCAGCTGGTCACTCTCTGCCTGGCCGGCCACCCTGCCTGGGGCCTCTCTGGCCTTGGCCGCTGAGGGAACGCCAGAGCCAGTAAGGCTGGCGAGGGCAGACAGTGATAAATTTATATGCATACAGATATCTGTGTGCATACACTGTACTGTACATGAATTAAACATAACTTGTGAATAAGGCTACAGTTGTCTTTGTTTTGATAGCAAAACAGGTTTGTGTTGGGGATACATTTTGGAGAGGAAGTTGCAAGCTCTGAATATGTAAAACCTTTCCTAGATGGCCCCAAAGACATGTAGAAGTTATGCCAGAATAATAATTAAATCCCATATCTTCTATTCTGGAATAAGTATATAAAAACAAATGTTCTCAGAAGGTTGTGTTCATTTAGCTATGTGATTCTCTGATTGTGATGCTATAAACTCCTGCTAACTTGGTGAAGAAGCACCTTTTAATGTGGTGATTCTCTTTATTTAGCAGGGGGAGAGTAACTGGTCCTATCCACCCCCAGCACAGGACCTCCAGTGACTGTTGCTGGTGCCTATCATGTTTCTTTTTAGATTGTGAGCCCTTTAGGGACAGAGAGCCATCTTATTTGTTTATTATTTCTCTGTGTAAACTGCCCTGAGCCATTTTTGGAAGGGCGGTATAGAAATCGAATAAATAAATAAATAACCACAGTCAAACCACTTTGTACACTGGTGTCTTTCACCAAATATCATACACATTTATATACTGCCCTATATAAAATCTCAGGGCAGTTTACAATCTAAACAAACAGCAGCTAAACCCCCCAAATCATATAGGGGCCAGCGTGGTGTAGTGGCTAGAGTGCTGGACTAGGACTGGGGAGATCCGAGTTCAAATCCCCATGAGACTAGCTGGGTGACTTTGGGCCAGTCACTTCTCTCTCAGCCTAACCTACTTCACAGGGTTGTTGTGAGGAGAAACTCAAGTATGTAGTACACTGCTCTGGGCTCCTTGGAGGAAGAGCGGGATATAAATGTAATAATAATAATACCCCCAATGAGGCACTACCTTGGCGTGGTTGTGGGGCTTGCGTGTTCTGAGGAAGGTGAGAGCTGTGCCAGAGGTCCAACCATACTGGACAGGTCTCACCAGAGGAGCCAGACGAAGAGTGCCTCTCCCATCAACAATATGGTGAGACGTAACTTTAATAAATCTATACCGGATCGGTCGTCGCCCGGGTCAACAAGGACCACACCAGGAACTGGAGTCCCTGGACATCTGGTGGCAAGTGGGCAACAGGACTCAGGATCTTCAGTTGAGCAACCAGGGCTGGAGACTGCAAGGTTACTGGAAGAAACGTCACTTAACCGAACAAAATATATACGAAAAATGCCAAGGAAATAATGATCTGCTATTACAAGTCTAGTGCAACTAGAAGATGTTATTTAAAAAGAATGTACCAAATTTGGAAAGAGAAGTATCCAGATACAGAAATAACAGAACAAAGGCTAGCAGACCAGAGAAGATTCATAATGAGAAATAAAGTATTTACAGCAGTTGAGCTGGAAGAACTGCAAAGAGCAACACAGGCTCAAGATATGGAAGAAGAATTACCACCAACTGAAGAAGTTGCACAGGCGCAGGTGGAGGAGGTGTTGGAAATAGAGGATGCCACTGTTGCTGAACTGTCTCAAAATCAAAACCAGGCAACCTCCCCTTTTCCTTCACCTCAAAAACCCAAATGCCATTTAACAGAAAAGCAACAAGAACTAAAGCAAAAAATAACTGAGCACATGAACCAAACAACCACCAGGGTACGACTTCCAGCTCTAAAAACAGTCGCCAAAAAACAACTTGCTCAGGCATTAAAAGATGTCAATGCTACACTTGCAGATATAACAACCAAGAATTTGCAAGAAACAAACCAACTAGTGTACAGTGCAGCAACAATAACAACAGAAGAGCTCGGATATAAGATCAGTGGACCTGTCAAAAAAGAAAGCAGTACATCACCTAAATGGAAGATTAGATTAGAAAATAAAGTCACCAGGCTTAGATCAGATGCTAGTAAACTGAAAGATATGAAAGACAAGATGCTGAAGAATGAAAACACCAAACAGTATCTGATCCAAAAATACCACCTAGATTCAAGGAAAATGAGAGAAGTCCTGGAAATAATAAAGCAGCAAATAACAGCATTGTAAAAGAAGATCAGCAGATACGAAGCCAGAATTACACAACACAGGCAGAATCTCCAATTCCAGTTGAATCAGAGACGTTTCTACCAAAACATAGAAAGAGAAACTACAAGAAACATAGAAACACCAAATAAAGAAGAAAGTGCAATTCTGGGGAAAATTATGAGACAATCCAATAGATTATAATAAAAAAGCAGGCTGGGTGAAACAGGTTGAAAAATGTAACCAACAAATGCAAGATCTAATAATAACACCAGAATTAATAAGTGAAAGAGCAAAGAAAATTAAAAATTAGTCTGCACCAGGAGACGATGAACTGCATGGCTTTTGGCTTAAACACCTAACAAGCCTTCATAAACAACTATCAAAACAGTTCAATCACATTTTGCAAGGAGGTGATATTGAACAATGGCTAACAACTGGGAAAACTCATCTCATCATGAAAGACCCAGCAAAAGGTGCGGTTCCAAGTAATTATAGACCGATAACCTGCCTGCCAACCATGTTCAAATTATTAACTGGAATAATAGCAGATGAAATAATGCAACACTTATTAACTAACAAACAGCTTCCAGTTGAACAGAAAAGAAATTGCCTGAACACCAGAGTCAAAAAAGACCAGCTGCTGATTGACAAAATGATTTTAGAAAATTGCAAGAGAATAAAACAAATCTAAGTGTTGCATGGATTGACTACAAGAAAGCCTTCAACTCATTGCCTCACACATGGATACTAAAATGTTTAGAAACTTAACTGGTGTCAGCAAAAACATTCAGATATTTATTTTAAAAAGCAATGAGCATGTGGAGTACACAGTTAACAATAAATGGTGAGACACTTGGACAGGTTAGCATTAGAAGAGGCATTTTCCAAGGGGACTCACTATCCCCTCTGTTGTTTGTAATCACCATGACTCCACTTTCACAAATACTAAACAAAACAGGCCTCGGATACCAAACATCTAAATCATCAAGTAAAATCAACCATCTGCTGTACATGGACGATCTGAAGTTGTATGGAAAGTCCCAGTCAGAAATTGAATCGCTGCTACACACTGTCCGTATATTCAGTAGCGATATAGCAATGGAGTTTGGACTAGACAAGTGTGCTGCATTAATAATGAACAGAGGGAAAATAACAAAAACAGAAGGAATAGAACTGCCGAATGGAAGCAACATCAAGAACCTGGAAGAGAAAAAACATTACAAATACTTGGGCATTCTCCAGGCTGATAACATTGCACACGCTGAAGTTAAAAGAAAAATTGGAAGTGAATTCATCAGGAGAGTTAGAAAAATCCTCAAGTCCAAACTCAATGGCAGGAACACCATACACGCCATAAACACCTGGGCTATACCTGTTATCAGATACACTGCAGGAATAATAGAGTGGACCCAGGCAGAGCTAGAGACGCTAGATCATAAGACCAGGAAAATCATGACCATCAATCATGCTCTGCAACCCCACAGTGATGTAGATAGGCTATACCTCCCTCACAGCTCAGGTGGAAGAGGAATGCTGCAAGTCCATCAAACAGTAGAGGAGGAGAAAAGAGGCCTTGAAGAATATATCAAGGACAGTGAAGAAGATGCACTTAAGATGGTCAATAATGAGAAACTATTCAACACCAGTGAAACAAAGCAGGCCTACAAAAAAGAACAAGTCAAGAACTGAGCAGAAAAATGGAAAAATAAGCCACTGCATGGTCAATATTTGCACAATATAAGAGGAAAATCAGACATCACCAAGACCTGGCAATGGCTTAAGAATGGCAACTTGAAGAAAGAAACAGAGGGTTTAATACTGGCTGCACAAGAACAGGCACTAAGAACAAATGCAATAAGAGCAAAAGTCGAAAAGTCAACAACAAACAGCAAGTGCCGCCTTTGTAAAGAAACAGATGAAACAGTGGACCACCTCATCAGCTGTTGTAAAAAGATCACACAGACTGACTACAAACAAAGGCATGACAAGGTAGCAGGGATGATACACTGGAACATCTGCAAAAAATACAAGCTACCTGTAGCCAAAAATTGGTGGGACCATAAAATTGAAAAAGTTGTAGAAAATGAAGATGCAAAAATATTATGGGACTTCCGACTACAAACAGACAAGCATCTGCCACACAATACACCAGATATAACTGTAGTCGAGAAGAAAGAAAAACAAGTTAAAATAATTGACATAGCTATACCAGGGGATAGCAGAATAGAAGAAAAAGAAATAGAAAAAATCACAAAATACAAAGATCTACAAATTGAAACTGAAATGCTGTGGCAGAAAAAGACCCAAATAATCCCAGTGGTAATTGGCACCCTAGGTGCAATTCCAAAACAACTTGAAGAGCACCTCAACACCATAGGGGCCACAGAAATCACCATCAGCCAATTACAAAAAGCAACTTTACTGGGAGCAGCCTATATTTTGCGACGATATCTATAATAACAGTATTGATGATAAAATTCAGCCATCCCAGGTCCTTGGGAAGGACTCAATGTCTGGATAAAACAAACCAGTCAATAACACCTGTCTGACTGTGTAAACAAGAAATAATAATAATATGCACCACTGTTTTGAGGTACCTACTTTTTTTTTTGTCTCAAGAAATTGACTTAGCTTGCATATCAGCCGAAGCTGATGAAAAAGCACTCCTGGCCATTGCCTCAAACCTAAGGAGGGGTTTCGGTCCAGAAGTACTCCCAAGCTGCATACCTGATCTTTCAAGGGGTGTGTAACCCCATCCAGAACAGGCAGATCTAAGCCTAAACCTTTATGTAAGGATGATGCATGCTTTTAAACAAAGGGGAAATCTCACTGGGAAGCCATGACTGGCTGCTGTTACTTAGCTTCAGTGTTCCCTCTAACAGGGATTCCCAGATGTTGTTCACTACAACTCCCAGCATTCCCAGCTCCAATGGCCTCTGGCTGTGATTATGGGAGATGTAGTCAATACCATCTGGGCATCCCTGCTTAGCTTGTGTCCATTACCCCTGCTAACTGAACAAAGAGGCACCATTTAAAATGGTAATTCCCTTGTATCTAGCAGTGGGAGATCAACTGTCCCTATCAAAGCCCACCACAGCATCCCTTCAGGTGTCTACTTTAGGTTTCCTTTTAGATTGTGAACCCTTTTGGAATAGTTAACCATCTTATTTCTTTTTCTATGTAAACCACTTAGAGAACTTTTTTTGTTGAAAAGGGGGGTCAGCAACAATTTGCAGAGGGGAGTCTTTCCTCCCCACCTTCTGGCCTGAATCATGCAGATGCCATGTACATGCCGCCAGTAGTACAGGTTGTCTGTGTTGGTGAGCTAGTAATTCCCCCAGGATGGAGAAGGAAAATACTGTAATAGGGTTGCTGTATCTCTTATATCCTGTATATTACTTTATTTCTAGATTTCCATCTACCACATCAGTAAATAATTCTCTTACCCACAGCAGGCATGCATGTGTATTCCTCTTCTTTTCCTTTAGTTACACTGGTAGGATGAGAAAGGGATTAGAAAATACAGGTTGTTTCAGTTCTATGTTTTAACAATTTCACTACCAAAGTGTATGAAACAGGGAAAAAATTAGAACTTGGAAGAAAAATTAGAATTTATTTGTCCTGAACATATACTGTATTCTGAATGGCAGGAAGCAGATCTCATGTTACAATCTCAGATTAAAGTGGGAAAACACTACTCAGGGGAGTGGAGATACCTGTTCTTTTAGAAAAAATTAGATTCCTTTTCAGCAGGGATATGGAGCCTCAACTTGGCACTCACTGAGCCTTATGACGCATTGGATTTGCTTGTGGCTATTAACTTGTAGTTAACATGAAGACTGGAACTAACCAGTGAGAATCTTTTGTGGGAGGTGGTTTATGTAACTTTTAAGAATTGTTTTTAGTTTCATTTGTTTCAGGCAGTTTCTTTAATTGCTGTGTGCAAGTTGCTACAGTTCCTCTCCTTTGCACCTGTCTTGGCGCTGGGAGTCTGGGAAAATGGCATTCCCTTATCCCCCAAGGCAGGAATCCCAGCTACTGTCCCTGGGAACATCCCAATGTAAAAGGCAGCCTAGGTGAACCGGAAACCTGAAGGGGGAAACTAAAATCCTCTCTTTTGACACTCCTTAAGCTACATATTTCTCACCTATATTAGTAACTTTGAGTTGTGTTCATTACAGGTTTTCACAAAACCCACATCTGTAATCATCACATAATTTAGCTTGAAGGCACAGTCACACACTTCTCTGCATGAACCCAACATCCACCCACTGTTTGGCCTTATGACACAACCTGAAGCTATGGAAACATTCCCAAGGTTAAAGCTCTACAATGCAGACTTCTTGACTGAACACTCCTACAAAAGGACATGTAGGCTGGGGTGATACGTGCTAGGGGTGCTAGCAGGATTTTCTGGGTCTAGTAGCACTGTGGGTGTAACATGTATGTGGACTGGAGCCCCCCACCCATTATCTACTGGCAAGCACTCCTGTGGGGCAAGGTTTCCTTGCTTATTATTACAGTTTGTGGTTCTTATTTATTCCTTTGCTGCTTAAGAGAAAAATAAAGCACCCCCAGGAGCAGTTCATATGTGGTAGAAAACACACACACATGGACTGGATCCTATGCTTTTCTTTAAAAAAAAAAAATCTTTAGAAAAATTGATTTATGATAGACCCTGAGGGTTTTCCATGGTGTTCCTTCCGTGTTGTTGCCTACATACCTACTTCTAAATATTATCTATTAATAGCCAGCAGATAATAGCCAGTGAAGCTCCATCAGCAGAGGAGTTATATATTATCTAGACCCATTTCAAACTGGTTTTCGGGCAGGCTACGGGGTGGAGACTGCCTTGGTTGTCCTGATAGATGATCTCCAATTGGCAGTTGACAGAGGAAGTGTGACTCTGTTGGTCCTTTTGGACCTCTTGGCAGCTTTCGATACTATCAACCATAGTATCCTTCTGGAACGTCTGAGGGGGCTGGGAGTTGGAGGCACTGTTTTACAGTGGTTCCGCTCCTACCTCTCGGACAGATTCCAGATGGTGTCGATTGGAGACTGTTGCTCTTCGAGATCTGAGCTTAAGTATGGCGTCCCAAAAGGCTCTGTACTTTCTCCAATGCTTTTTAACATCTACATGAAACCACTGGGAGAGATCATCAGGGGATTTGGAGCTGGGTGTTCTCAGTACGCTGACGACACCCAGATCTACTTCTCCATGCCAACTTCTTCAGGAGCTGGCATATCCTCTCTAAATGCCTACCTGGAAGCAGTAATGGACTGGATGAGGGAGAATAAACTGAAGCTGAATCCAGATGAGACAGAGGTACTTATTGTGTGGGGTCAGAACTCCAGAGACGATCTTGATCTACCTGTTCTAGATGGGGTCACACTTCCCCAATAGAAAGAGGTTTACAGTCTGGGAGTACTCTTGGATCAAACATTCTAGATACATCTAGATCTGGATCAAACATTCTAGAATGCTAGATAATAGCTCTGCTGATGGAGCTTCACTGGCTGCCAATAGGTTTCCAGGCAAAATACAAATTGCTAGTTGTAACTTATAAAGCCCTAAACGGCTTAGGCCCTGAGTATTTAAGAAAGGATCTTCTTCACTATGACTCACACTGCCAATTGAGGTCATCTGAGGAGGTCCATCTCCAGTTACTACCAACTTGTCTGGTGGCTACACAGAGACAGGCCTTCTCGGTCGCTGCCCCCAGATTGTGGAATGCGCTCCCTGCTGAGATACAATCCTCCTCATCTCTGACAATTTTTAAAAAACACCAAGCTCATCCAAGCTTTCCTAACTTTTTAAAATTGTCTGTTTTTAACTTTATGGCTGTTTTTAAATTGTTGCATTGTTTTAACTTTTATATGTGTTTTAATTGTTTTTATGTTAACCGCCCAGAGACGAAAGTTTGGGCGGTATAGAAGTTAAATAAATAAATACATAAAACAAAATACTGTGTGGGAAATGCAGCAGTGGTCTGCTAATGAGCGTGGGAAAAGAAAGGAGGTTTCCAGCAGCCCTTCCTCCTCTCCTCATGCTCTTGCAAAGGCTTGAAAGGGTAGGTGCTGACCCTTTCAAGGAGCACGGGGAGAGAAGGGAAGTTGCTGGCAGTTCCTCCTCCTCTACCTGGAATCTTGCAAAGGCTTGCAGAGGTCAGATTTGGTGCTTCCAACTTTTGGTATGGAGTGTGGGGAAGAGAGGGATATTGCCACAGCCTCCTGTTCTGACCACACTCCACTTGCAAAGCATTGCAAGGATTGGGCCCAGAGCTATCAATCCAGCTCTTGCAAATCACCAGGAGAGCAGGGCTAAGATGGCGGCTGCTGAGCAAACTCCCCTTTTGGCCCCTCTCTCCTTGCAAAGGGCAGACAGAGAGCAATCCAGTCCTTGCAAACCTTTGGAAGGATATTGGGGTGAGAAGAGCCTGCTGGCTAGTGAGTTTCTCTCCCCAACCTGTACCACCTCCTCTCCTCTGCCTGCACCTCCAAGGGGTGGGGCTGGCCCAATTTGGAAAGCAGGGCTGGAGCAAGGTAGCATTTGGTGTCTTGCCTCAGGCATCCCAATCAATTGCCTAAGGCACCGCAAGACCCCCTATTCAGGGTTCGGGGAATGAAACTAATTTTTGGCTACATCACATGTTTATGCCATTTACTCCGCATTTTAAAAACAATTTCATTTTTCACTCTCAGGGTACTTGTTACCACAAGACCAGGGATGAGTGGTCAACTTGTGGTAGCAAGCATGAATTGCCCTTTAGGTAAGCAGGGTCTGCATATGAATGGGAGACTTCATGTGAGCACAGTAAGCTAGTCCCCTTAGGGTAGTGGTTCCCAGTCTAGGAGCCTCCAGATGTTGCTGAACTACAACTCCCATCAGCCCCGGCTGCAATTTATTGTGGCTGGGGATGATGGGAGCTTTAGTTAAGTAACATCTGGAAGATCCCAGATTGGGAACCACTGCCTTAGGGGATGGGGCCACTCTGGGAAGCGTACCTGCATGCTTGCATGCAGAAGGTTCCAAGTTCCCTCTCTGGCATCTCCAAGATAGGGATGAGATGAGAGACTCTTACCTGCAATCTTAGAGAATACTGAGCTAGATGGACCAATGGTCTGACTCAGTAGAAGGCAGCTCCCTATGTTCTCCCTCACTCTGCCCTAAATATAAGCTGCTGTTATCCCAAGGGCAAATGTCTTTACAGGCAGCCATTAAAAGGTTTTTAAAAGGTAAGCAAGAGCAGGTAAGCAATAGAGATGTACACAGATGATACGTTCTGTTTTGAGTTCAAAACAAAATGCAAAATGACTGAAATGTTTCATCAAACCAGCTGTCGAACCAGCTGTTTCAATGGAAAAAACCTCAAAACGTTTCAAGTTTTCAGCCATCAAGAACAATGGGGAACTCAAAACACCCCATTATTCCCCATGAGTAGCTCCTAGGGACACCAAAGTGGGTTGGGTGGTAGGGCATGATGGGTGCTACCTACCACCCAAACCCACAAAAGAAATAGGCAAGCGGGTGATTAATTTTTTTAATCTTTTCCCCAAACCTCCATAGGATCCTATGGGGATTTGGAGGGATGGTTAAAATGTGTTAAATATTGCCCGCTTGCCCATTTCTTTTGTGGGTTGGGTGGTAGGTAGCACCCATCATACTCTGCTACCCAACCCACTTTGGTGTCTGAGGGGGTGCTACCTATGGGGAACAATGGGGTGTTTCCAGCTCTTCCCCATTGTTCCCTGTGGCTAGAACAAGCTGCACTCAAAGAGTGCACACAAGTTTTGCATTGCAATTTTCAATACATTTTGCAACCCTGCCTTGAAAAAAACTGCAGAAGCACACAGTAAAAGAGATCTGTCCCTCCCAACACAGAACACATATTTCAAACACAGACCAAAAATGGCCAAAAAAGAATCACTGACTCAGAATCCACTACCAGTCACAATGCCTGCACTGCAGTAATATCATTAGCACGAGTTGCTCTCTCACACACAATTATGACTCCTTACTAGGGGTGTGCAATTCGGGATTTCGGGTGATTCGGCTCGGACCCGAACCGAATCACCCCTGTTCTGTTTTGTGCCCGAATCTGGGTCACCCGAATCACCCTTGATTCGGTTCGGATTCGGATTTAACCCAAATCATTTGCTATGATAGAATGAGAATTCACACCTCAGAAGTTTTTTCTGAGGTGTGAATTCTCATTCTATCATAGCAAATGAGATTTTTTTCAATTAAACAACTCTCATGACCCCACTTTCACTTTTTCACACTTTCCTTTACTATGAATAATATGAGGAAGTAATCAGTTTAGCACACTTCACCTTATGAAGACAAACCTCATACAAATAAATTCACCATAATTCACCCCTCTGCCCAATCACTCTTAAATTGGGGATGGGTGGTAGCCTCCACCCATTAGGCACTATCTACCAGCCCAGCCCACTCCTTTGGGGCAGATCCACTTTCTGCCCCCAATCTGCCCCAAAGACACCCAAACTTCAAAAATTCTCAAAAAATCAGCCCTCTGCCCAATCCCCCTGAAATTGGGGTGGTAGCCTCCACCCATTAGGCACTACCACCCCACCCCACTATTTTGGGGCAGATCCACTTTCTGCCCCCAAACTGCCCCAAAGTCACTAAAACTTCAAAAATTCTCAAAAAATCAGCCCTTTGTCCAAACCCCCTGAAATTGGGGTGGTAGCCTCCACCCATTAGGCACTACTACCCCACCCCACTATTCTGCCCCAGGCCCCACTTTCTGCCCCAATATGCCCCAATCTGCCCCAAAGACATGAAATTTTCAGAAATTTACCAAAAATCAGCCCTTTGCCCAATCCCCCTGAAATTGGGATAGTAGCCTGCACCCATTAGGCACTACCACCCCACCCCACTCCTTTTGCCCAGATCCCATGCTATGCCCCCGAACTGCCCCAAAGTTACTAAAACTTTAAAAAATCGCCAAAAATCAACCGTGAATCGAATCACCCGAATTTTTCATGCCCGAAATTCGGGTAATTCGGCTCGTGCCCGAAAAATATTGGGGGACATCGGGGGTGATTCGGTTCGGCCCCGAATCACCCGAAATTGTTCGTTTCGGGCACAGATCCTTCTGTGCCCGAAATTTTTTGCACATCCCTACTCCTTACATTACTTCACAGCAGCACTCTTACTTAGCAGCAAGCATAGTCATAAGCTCAACTTCAGCCACATTTTGACGAGTATAACACTTTGCAATGCAGATTGCAGAGCAGACTAGAGCAGTGAGTGAAGCACAAGTTAGTTTCAAGGCCAGATGTAGAGCTCATCACAGTAATCACCAAGAGATATTACACACATTAGCGGTGTGCACGAACCGATTCTGGCAGTTCGGTTTGAGTTTGAACTGAACACGTACTGGGCTGCCAGACCATGAGCTGGTTCAAGTCGAACTAGCCTTCAATTAGACCCGAGTGTCACAGAGGCTGGAACCAGGCCATACTGGATGGAGAGCTGGTCATGGTCCAGATAATTTGGAGGAGCTGCGCCACCATGACCAGGTATCCTCTTGTAGTCCCATTAGAGGTATTTTTCCCCCAAGTAGGCAGAGTTCCCCCCCTTTGGTTGTTAAGGGGAATCCTCACTGGATTCCCCTTTACTGTATAAGCATGCCTCCTCAAACCACCGAAACTGGTTTGTTAGAGCCGGGGCCAATTCAGCTCAAACTTGGACCGGCACCCCTTTTGGGGGATCTGGTTTGGTTCCAGTCCAAGCCGGTTGAACTGGGCTGTTTCTATTAGAACAAGATTCTAATAGAACCAGTTCTGTACACCACACACACACACACACACACAAACAAACAAACAGCTGCCACTGTCAATTTCTCACCACAACACTATCTCACAAGCAATACAAACCACAAATCAAGAAAGGCAGGTATCCAAGTTCCACCTTTGTCAATCTGAGATCTAGCAAAACCAGATAGTTACAGCAGCAATAGCACAGTAGCATATTATACTCAGTGCTGAGAAAATAAAACCACAAAATCAAAACTACCTTTCTCTTCTCCTGATGTATTCTTCTCAAGAGAGGCATAAGGACTCACTCTGCCTCCCAGTCCCTTTGAATACATTCAAGGAAAATACTCTCCAAAAGTGTTCCCTCCCCCCAGCCAATGGGGGCACAGTTGCCCATGACAATGCTTGATTTGAATGATAACAAGCTAACCAAGAAGCAAAGAGATTGCAAGCCAATTGGAAGCCGGTGCCAGAAAACCAATCAGCAAGGGGAAAACAGGCCTCCAAAATGGCGCTTGAAACACTGAAAGATTATGATTGAAACAGGGTGGTTTTGTTCCAAACTCAAATCAGGCCCTTTATTTATAGGGTGTTTTGTTTCGAGCTCAAAACACTTGGAACAGCCCATTTCCAGTCAAAATGTCATATACATCCCTAGTAAACAAAGAAAGGGTTCCTTGCTAGCCCTTTGCAGAACTGATTGAAGTCAGGCAGCATAGGAGTTGAACTGCTGGGTAGGGACTTCCATAGCATTTTCACATCTGACAATACTTTAAGAACTTTTTTGGTTGAAAATAATGAGTTTGTGTGAACTGGGCCTGATACTTAGCAAAAACAGTTGTTCATGACTGCTTGAAAGGAGAGCTTGGCCATACAACCAGGTCTTAGACTTAGCTTGTACCACAACTTGCTATACACAAGTTTTTAGTCAAGGGATCAAGCAACCACTGACAACTGAGTAATGGAAGCAATCCAGAATTAGACCAAACAAGGTTCTTCTCCTCTGCCTTTGAAAGTTTTATGACAATGTTGCGAGAGTGAGAAATAAGTCAGTTTTTAAACAGGTTCTGCCCAAGCAAGCACTTCTTGGATATTTGAGATCAATTTAACTCTTAAGAACATAAGAACAGCCCTGCTGGATCAGGCCGATGGCCCATATAGTCCAGCATCCTGTTTCACACAGTGGCCCACCAGATGCTGCTAGAAGCCACAGGCAGGCGTTTAGGGCATGCCCTCTCTCTGTCAGTGTTTGGATCTGGAAGGTTATAGCACGTCCCCAGCAGCACATTTCCTTTCAGGCCTTGTATTGTCACCCACAGGGTTTCTGTGGAGGACTGGAGTGCAAGGCCCCTCCCTGCCTTTCTATAGAGTTTATATCCGGGATAACAGTGTCCCACTGGTTCTCACTGTTCCACCATGTTTCTGTTATGCCCATTATGCCTATTTCTTTGCTAGCAACCAAACACTCCAGGTCGCCCATCTTGGCTCGGAGGCTTCTGTCATTGGCATATAAGCACCTATATGCTGGATCTCTTACCTGGTGTATGCTGTCTTTCTTTTGGCTCTTTGATCTCTTTGACCAGCTAGCACAGCCTCCCATCCGCTCTTTATATGGTTCTACTCTGTCCCCTTCTGCTTTGTCTGAATCTTTTACACCTTCGCACCTTACGTGATGGCATTTCCCGAACCCGATACTGCCCAGCTCCTGTCGGCCCAGGTGTCATTTTAAAAGCTGCAGTCCTGTTCCATCTTGGTTCAAGTTCAGCCCATCCCTTTTGTACTGGCCTTGCTTGCCCCCAAATGTATCCCAGTGCCTAACAAATCTAAACCCCTTCTCCTGGCACCAACGTCTCATCCACACATTGAGATTTCTCAGTTCTGCCTGTCTTGCTGAACCTGCTCGTGGAACAGGTAGCATTTCTGAGAATGCTACCTTGGGGGTCTTGGACTTCAAAATGCTACCTATCAGCCTAAATTTGACTTCCAGAACCTCCTGACTACATTTCCCCATATCATTGGTGCTGATGTGCACCACGACAACTGTCTCCTCCCCAGCACTGCCTAACAGCCTATCTAGATGCTGCGTGATGTCCGCAGCCTTTGCACCAGGCAGGCAAGTGACTGTGCAGTCAACATGCAGGTCACAAACCCATCTCTCTATACCTCTAATGATTGATTGCCCACTGCAAGGTGACCTCCACCCCCCGGAGAATTATTCCCTGTGCGAGAGGATATGGGTTCAACGTCTCTTGGTTATATGTGATTATAATCTCCTGGTTATAAGAAATCTATTCCAAACAAAGTAATATCAAACTTTGTCTTTCTTTTTTCAAACAACAAAACAAAACACCATCCTTATTCCTTTCATTTTTAAAACTGGGAGTTAAATAATCCCAGTATATCCATCTTCTGTACCTCCACTGCACTTAATAGTTTCAACTTATAATTCTGAAACAATATATTAATTACTGTGATTTTTCCAATTATAACACTCCCTCTGCCTTAATATCAGCCTCAGTCTATGATGTGTGTAATACATGGAGATATGCATTTTAGGGGGGAAAGAGATGGACATTTTTACAAGTAATATTCACTTCACAGAGCCACTTCTTTGTTTGCCCCTCAGTCACTCCTGCTGGTTGCAAGGGTGCATGTGATATCTGCTTCTCATTAGCTCTCTCCTTCTTCCTTCCCACCAAGCTGATGACATCTTCTTCCACTCTGGCTCCCACCCTCTGCTCTCCCCAAACCAATGGGCTCAAATAAGGTGCTGAATGATTGGACAGTCATTCCAGTCAGTGATCTTCCCGCCTCCTCCTTACTTATTACTGCATCTGCAGTTACCCTTGAATGTACCGTGCACTATAGAATATAAGAGCAAGCTGAGCAACCATTCCATGCTCTCAAAAGTACAGAAAACATATAGTATGGTATTTTGCCATATTGCTCTTATATTCTACTTTGCACAGTAAGTTCAAATGCAAATACAGTACCAACCATCAGATGGAGAGGTGGGCAAGAGTCAGAGCAGAAGAAGCTGCTGTTTGCTTGGTGGCAAGGGGATCCATTGAGGACCAGAATATGCACGTGCCTGGAGTGAGCAGCTGAGGAGAAGGGGAAGAGAAACAAGTTCAAGTTTGGTGCATATAACCAATGGAAACAATGATTTCTTTCCATTTTCTTTTAAAATTTAGCACTGCACACAATACATGGGGTGTATTATAATTGTTAAACTATAGTACTTTGTTAGTACTTTGTTTATAAGGCTTTGTGATGAGTAAGACCCATAAGTTATATGGCACAATTTAATTTATTTTCTGAGTAGCCCAGGGGCGTAACTACTATTAGGCAAGGGGAGGCGGCTGCCTGGGGGCCCCCATGTCTCAAGGGGGCCCCCAGAGGCAAGTCACATGAGGCAAGTCACATGACTATATATTGTGAAGTGCGTGTGTGTATCAGCGAGGGGCCCATTTTAAAATTTTGTCTCTGGGCCCACTCCAGCCTTGTTACGCCCCTGGAGTAGCCTCAGAAACATGCAAACTGCTTTTGATAACTAGAATGTGTAGAAAGTCAGAGCAATTTGGGGAGTGTGTGTGTGTGTGTGTGTGTGTGTGTGTGTGTGTGTGTGTGTGTGTGTGCATATATACATGCACACACTCAAAAACAAGTAGGGCCAGTATTACCATGCAACAAGTTGAAGCAAGTAGCTTCAGGTGACAAGTCTGGGGTAGCAACAGATTTGGAACTGTTCTCCCCTGCTTGATCACCTCTTCTGCTGCCAGCAGCACCATAAAACTACTGACACTACTCTAGTCAGCTTCTCTCTATCAGTGGCACCACTCTAACCCAACTCTATGGGAAGAAATCTCTCCTCCTCTCCCTGCCTCCTCTTCCTTTTCTTCTCCCTCCTCTAAGGGTGCCACCACTGCCAGGCCCAGCAGTGAAGAGCAGAGGTAGCGCAGAAGGAATAGTCAAGGAAGGTATGGTGTAGGGAGGGTGGTAGCGCAGAATTTAGTGCCTTGCTTCAGGCACCAAAATATCTTGAGCTAGTTGTGGCAATATCTTGTGTGTATACACGTGTGTGTGCATACATGCACGCGTGCTTGCATGTGTGTGTATATGTGTATATATACTGTGCTTTTTATATTGTGTTGTTTCCTTCATTTCAATAAAGCATGTAATAACACTTTATTGTTTTGCTTGACTTGCAAGGTTTTTAAATATAAAACTAAAGGTATTCGGCTTCATTCGGAGGTCTGTTTTTGTGCCATATTAAATAGTTTTACCAAGTCTTATTAAATTATAATCACTGGATCTATTTTTATTCATCAAAAGACTGAAAAATGTGGTGGCAATGTGTGGAAAATGTGTTGGCTGTGAAGTAAAGAATATCAGAATTCTAGAACTATAATATCATTGGCATTATTTCATCACAGTTCTTCCACATCAAGCCATTCTACATATTTAGATCATGAACAGGCCCATCAGCATAAACCCCAGCTCATGCTGTAGAATCAGGCCTCAGTGAGTCTGGATGTGGTGGCTGATGAATGTAATTATACTATAAGGAAGAGAAAAAAAGATTGAAAATGACCTTTAACCAAAGTTAACTAGAATATTTTTGAATTGGCTCACTCTTTAAGAGATTTGGTTTGCATTCTCAGTTGATTCTTCTGCTTAATTTTTTCTAGTTCAGCAGTACAAATCTGAAAATGGTCCCTTCACCTGGAAATCATTATGCTTTCCAGCTGCATGTCACATATTTTGCCCACAATCCCAACACAAACAATAGTTCAGATGTAACACAAAATCATGGAGCCGGGTCTCATGATCAGTGAGACCCGGTTTGGTGGGGTGAGTGGGGAGAGCGGGCTAAGCCCTCTCTCCCTGCACACGAGTGGGGAGGGAGCACTGGGCGGCCGGATCGGCCGCCCACACGATTGCCAGTTCCGTGACGGAGCCAGTGGGGGCCGATCGGCTCTCGCAAGCTCCAGCATGCCCTGCGCGAGTGCGCAGGGCATGCTGGCAAGATCCCCAGAGGCGGGGGTCTCTTTGTGAGTAGCCACAGTGCAGAGCCATGCCGCGGATACTCACGATCCGATAGCCCGGGTTTGCGGAGCACTCGCTCTGCAAACCTGGGCTAAGGGGTGGGCTACTTGAGCCGGTTAGTTGCTCAAGAACCACCGGGCTTGCAGTCAAGCCCGGTGGTTCTCACGACTGATGAAAATCGGGCTAGCGGAGGCTAGCCCGATTTTCTTCAATCATGTGAATAGTCTCATGGTTTTGTGTTATATGAACAAGCCTAACATAAAAATAGCCCTGCTGGATCAAGCCCATGGGCCATCTAGACCAGCATCCTGCTTCACACAGTGGCCCACTAGATGCCACTGGGAGCCTACAGTAGGGATGTGCACAAACTGGTCTGGAGGCCATTGTAGAGGCCTCCCAACTGGTTTGAATGTGGCATAATTTGGTGGTTCGGCGCCAGGGGAGGTGGTTCTTTCACGGCGGGGTGGGGGTGAACTTACCCTTCCCGCTGCTTTTCCCCCACTGGCGCACCTTCTTTAAAGCAGTTTTGGGGGTGGCAGCGTACTTCCCTGCCACCCCTGCCCTTGGTTTTGGCCGGAAGTACCATGTGCGCATGCGCACGAAATCTCTTTTGGATTTCACTACCCTAAATAGTTTGGTCTCATCTGCAAATTTGGCCCCCTCACTGCTTACCCCAACTTCTAGATCATTTATGAATAAAATAAAAAGCACCGGTTCTTGATTAAAACATAATTGAGGGCTTGAATGCTTTGCCTCTTCTCTTGGAGGAGAGTAAAAGCTTCTGATTTCATTTTACAGTCTATAGTTGCATGTTTCTTATGAACTCTAGCAACTGTGGTTTGTTAACCAACTATAGTTAGAACAACTGGGATGGCAAAACCTGGTTTGATCCTGGTTTATTCTAACTGTTGTTAGTTCCCTAAATTCATCAGCAGTGTGGAACTGTTATTTGTTCTAAATCACTGTCGTTCATTGGGCAGCCTGAAGGCCACTGGCGGCCTGCACAGATCCCACTGGTGGCCCCTGACTTACCTCTACCCCCACAACCACTAGTCCCCCCCAGCCATCATGGCGGGCTCTCTCTCTTTCTTGCTCCTCTTCTGCTTTGCACATGCTGTCTGTCTGTCTCTCTCTCTCCCTCTCCCTCTCCCTCTCCCTCTCCCTCTCCCTCTCTCCTGCCACTGCTGCAGCCACCATGCTACTGGCCCACACTCTCTCTCTCTCTCTTGCTCCCACCTCCTCCTATCCCATGTGGGCCATGCATACTTTCTTTCTCACTCTCGCCCTCACTGCTGGTGCTGCCACCACTACTCAGTTTTTGCTCCCTTGCCCCCCCCCGCCCCACTCACACACATTCTCTCTCTCTCCTCCTCTACCACCACCACTGACACTGCCACTGCACCACACTCTCTCTTTCTCCCCACTCTCCCTCCCATCCCTCTGCTGCTGGTGCTGCGTGCCATGGAGCACACTCGTGCTTTCTTTCTTTTGTTCTCTTCTTCCTTCTGCTCCCACACACTTTCTCTCTCTGAAATAATTACTGAAATAATTACTGAAAAACATGAAATAATTATTGAAAAACAGATCTGGAGAGTTTTCTATTTAAATTCTGATGTCTTAATACTTAAGCTCACATTTTATTTCCGGCTGCTTTATTTGTAGCCACAAGAGTTTGAGATTTAGCTTTGTTTAAGGCATCCTGAGGGAGGTAGGGAGTGGGGGGTCCCACGGCTCTGTCCTGGACCTTGTGTTCTTCAACATTTTCATTAATGACTTGGAGGGCAGAGTAGAGGGAAGGCTTATCAAAGTTGCAGATGACACAAAGCTGGGTAGAGGGGAAGATAGCTAGCACCGTGGAAGACAGAATCAAGGTTCAATCTGGTCTCCACAGGCTTGAATATTGGGCCAAAACCAACAAGACGAAGTTCAACAGAGACAAATGTGAAGTCTTACACTTGGGCAAGAAAAAACGAATGCACAAGTACAGGGAGACCTGGCTTGGCAGCAGTGCATCTTAGTGGACAATGAGTTTAGTATGAATTAACAGTGTGGTGCAGCTGCTTAAAAAAGTGAATGCAATCTTAGAAAGACATAGTTCAGATCACAAGTATATTCTGTGATGGTCAGGCCTCACTTGAAATGCCCTGTCCACTTCTGGGCCCTGCGTTCTAAGAAACCTATTGGTAAACTCGAACAGGTTCAGAGGAAGTCAGTACAAATGGCGATGGGTTTGGAAACCAAGTCCTATGAGGAATAGTTGAAGGACCTGTGTATGTTTAGCCCAGAGCAGATACGTCTAGGGGAGATATGGTAGCCATCTGAAGGGCTGTCACACAGGAGGAGGAGCAGGTGTGTTCTTTGTTGCCCCTGAGAGCAGGACTAGAACCAATAGGTTGCAATTTCGAGGAAGCAGAATTCAGACTGGCATTAGGAAGATCTTCCTTACTGTAAGAGCCGATCAGCACTAGAACAGTCTGCTTCATGCTGTGCTGGGCTCTCCTTGGTTGGAAGTTTTCAAACAGAGGCAGGACAGACATCTGTCAGGGATGCTGTAGCAGTTCCTTGCACTGAGCACAGGGTTGGACTAGAAGACCTCCAAGGTCCCCTTTCACGCTAAAGTTCTATAAAACTCTGAACAGCACTGCATACAGTAGTTAGCACGTAATCACATGCGTGATTTGCAGGTGGTCACATCCACATTACAAATTTAAACCAGTCTCAGACTCTTTTGTGAGCCATGGCTTTCCTCAAAGAAGTATTGGAATTATTGTTTTGGGCAGATACTGACTATTATTTAATTCCATTCCTTTATAGAGCTATAGTCTAGCCAGGACAATGAATTGGGTCTGGAACTGGATCAGATATGTAATGTAGATAGATCTGCCATCCATTAATTACTTATACAGTATAGATGGCTCATATTTTGTGAACTCGGTTCATAATAAATATGAATCATATACTCTTACGGTAGAATTTGGGATCCGAACAAACTTAAAACTGTCTTGTCTTTCATTCTAAAAAGGATGTGAGATGAAAAGGCCTTCCAGAGGGTTAACATGCAATAGCAAGTATGCTTTCAAGAAACGGAGGAAAAACTCTCTTGTAGAAATATCATGTGTACTGTTTTGTTTGCCATACTCATTCTGAAAACTGAAATGGCCATGTGTGGCAAAGAGTGTGGGCCAGGGGGGCTATAAGGACTAATAGGCATTTGTGGCCTATTTTCCAGCTACATTTTTGATGCCAAGGATGACTATATCCATCATTATACTGCAGTTAAAAGAAGACCCTTGATATCCTCCTCTTTGTGTCTCACTGATGCGTGTCCAGAATTTGCTTAGTGAAAATGTGGAAGCCCTAAATATATAGACATGCTTGCAACAATTTCCAGGTTCGAGGAGAGCAACTAGCACTTTTTATACTTGGCTATCACAGCCAAATCTGAGTCTGTGTAGTCCTCAGTTTGTCACGTCTTTGGCGGAAGTAAATGTATTTGATCTGCTGGTAACATAACTTCAAAATCTCTAATTCAGAACACCTTTTTTAGTGCAGAACAATTTTGTAATAATCTTTTTCATGGAGGTGAGCAGGAGAGGCAAACAGACTCTGTGTGTGTGTGTGTGTGTGTGTGTGTATAAGAACCAATAATAATAAAGGAAAGTCTTGCTCTTTTTAAAGGCCTAGAAGAAAGTTATAGAATTTCCACTGCTGTCTAATTTTGGAATGTAGCACAATTTTATACATTAACTATTCCCCTCTGGGAATAATGTATCCTATAAAGACTAAATAACAGACATACGTCAAAAGTCTAACTTAAGAGTTTTTATTAAGAGTTTTTTTTCTTTATTAAGAGTTTTTTCCAATCAAATCCAAGATTCCATTGCAAGCTGGAGGGGCAGTAAACATTACAGCCCTTGGCCTCTAGACACTGTTGAAATTTCATGCGGAATGGCTGTTCCAATTGGCTGCATTTATTTATGAAGACTTTCCAAGTTGTGACACCCACCTGGGTGATGAAGTGCTAAACTGCCATAAAAAGGACTGGCTGCTCTCAGATGCAGAGAGGCAAATGTTTACTCAGCTCCTGAGATCCAATTAATAATTCCCACCAGAAATCATCGCACCTTCATGCTCCACTTATTCCTGCCTTTACCATTCTCCTGACATAATTAGGGAGGATGTGAAATCCTGATTCATAAAAATTGCAGATGTCTTCATTGTTTTGAGGTTTGAAGAATATTTTACTTTAAATGAATTTCTTTCCATTAAAACATTTCCAAAAGTTTCAAAGGCTTCCTGAAGAAGGTGCTATCTGTGGATAATAAACACCGGGACTCTGGATTGTATGAAAGGAAGAAACTTGTTTATATTTTTGTTAGAAATTCTTATTTAAATAGCCTAACAGGCTTGGCTACTTTCGGTGTGACTTTTACCAAATAAAACAACATTGCTTTGCATCAAGTTATCTTGCACTATGGCAGTATTCCTGTGTCCAGCTGTGTGCTTAAATAACATTGAAAAAAAATTTTTTTAAGGGAGTGTAAAACTGGGCACAGAATTTGATTGCAATCAAAGTAGTAGCATAAAATAAACCAGCACATTATGCATATTTTGAGAATAGAGGTTGATCATGATTCTAAAATGTTGAACTTCTAATGTCTCTCCTGCTAGCTCCTTTCACTCATCTTAGCCCATCAGCAATAGTTTGAGTGAGTTTACACCTCATTTTTGAAGTTTGCTGAACACACAGTGGGTGTAAAGGCACACTTCTCTTGGACTTTTACACTCGTATTCTTTCTATGTACAAGCAGGAAACCTGTATCCTACCACTTGCATCCCTGCAAATTGTTATCCAAGGTAGCTACCCAAGACCAATTTTCTCTATCTAGTTTCCTGTGATCTCTGTTGGGTTATAAATGTCTCTGTGTTTTAAAACTTCTAATAGAACAATTGTGTTTACCACCTTCATTTAGTGGTTAATCTGTTGATTGAAGCCATGGGGGCAGGCTAGGAGTGAATTGTGATTGAGTGAACTTCTATCTTGGAGGTCTATAAAGCCATGTTTTTGCAGGATTCATTACTTCACCTGTTTATGGGTACTTCTTGTTCAGTAAGTCTCAGGCCTATACTTTATTCAAGATTCATTAATCTATGTTATCTTTACTAACTGCATGACAAACTAATGATGATATGGTGAGCAGATATGGATTATCACTCTGCAGATATGCTCAGCAATCTTTTCTGCCCGACTGCCATTCTGCTATACGATGATCATGCCTAAAAGAGCAGATCCATGTTGAACGGAGCCTTGGTCAATCTGTTTTGTTTGAATTCACTTGATTAAGTATCTTGTAAACTCATATAATTCATAACCAAATGTTATGCTATTTTATATAGGTCTTTGCAGTTGTACTAAAGGTTTAACAGTGATTAATAACGTGGACATTCTATCCTGCCAAGTTGAGATTCAAAGGAGAGCTTTATCTGTCATATATGAAAGCAGAATAAGGATTCCTATCTTAGTTAAGCCACACATGAGCTTGACTTTTCAATTCTAGAGAAGTCTTTTTAAATGACTTGGCTAGCCAACAGTGCAATAATCAATCTTTCATCTCTGGAGACCAGACTGCTACAAATCTTAATTCAGGTGAAAAGTTGAAGAATTTGATTAGTTGGTCTCATCCCAGCTCTCATTTTCCCACAATGAACAGTTTGGCAGAAGCCACAGTCTTTTGTTATGGGAGGCCCAAATTTGAAAGAGTGGGGAAGCTTCTGTTCAGAATCAAAGTATCTTGACAGTGGTAAGTGTGCTAGCTTAGACATGTCATTCCTGTAGCTAGCTAGCTCTGTTGTCCATATAGTGACAGGAGGACTGTCTTAAGTCATGCAAAACTCTCCAGTCTCTGTGAAGGTGTCCAACAGAACAACATTGGGTTTAAAAATATATATTTGCAAGGATTCATTTTGAAAATATAGGCACATGAGAACTCTGCTGGCTCAGATCAAAGTCTGTGTAGGCCATCACTTGGTTGCCATGAGTGGCCAGCCAGATGCCTCTTGGAAGCCTATCAGCAAGGTATGATACGACAGCCCTCCTTTCTGGCTATTCTCAGCACTTGGCATTCAGAGGTATACAGTCTGATCATAGGAGTTCCATCTGGCTATCCATCTAGCCCAGGTATAGGCAACCTTTGGCACTCTAGCTGTTGAACTACAATTCCCACCATCCCCATCCACAATCATTTGCGGCTGTGGTGATGAGATTTGTAGCCTAACAACAGCTGTAGGGCCAAAGTCTGCCTACATCTGATCTAGCCTTTCTTTGAAGGAAATGTGCTCAACACCTTGATCATTTGGGTGCCCTTTTCTGCTTGTTTTCTAGCTCTTTGGTATCCTTTGATGTAGGACGATCAAAAGTATATACAGTGGTATTACAATACTGGCAGTTCTATTTTCAATCCCTTTCCTAGCATGGAATTTTCCATTTTCATCCCTTTGAACATTTAGTTGAAATTTAGTGTATGTATTTATATCTTGTTCTTCATTAAAACTTAGAGCAATTTATGAATATGACGGATATTTATATACCGCTTTTCAACTGACGTTCCCAAAACAGTTTACAAAACAAACAAATAAAATGGCTCCCTGTCCCCAAAGGGCTCACAGTCTAAAAAAGAAACACAAGAAATACATCAGCAACAGCCACTGGAGGGATGCTGTGCTGGGGATGGAGATGGCCAGTTACTCTACCCCAGCTAAATAAGATACTTACAGATATTTTCACTGAAGTGTCCATTGCAATTTCTAGCTCTCTTTCCTGGTTAGTCAGTCACTGCTGTTTCAGACCCTAGCACTTTATATGGGAACTCAGGATTTATTATTTTTTTAAGGCTCCAATGTGCAGCATTTTGCTCTTTCTTGCATTAAATCTTATTTGCTATATTGCTGCTGTTCATTCAATTGAAGAGTCCTATTTGTACCCTGTTTGGGATTTCACCATTCTGAATACTTTTGATGTCTGTAGACTTGTTCTTCTTCTTCTCACCCCTAAGATAACTTCTGAATAAGGCAAATAGCACAGGTTAGCACAGGAACTCTCAATACAGATCCTTGTGGGACTCCACTGCCTACTTCATCCATTGTGAGACGTTTGGTTTGCTCCTGCTCTCTGCTGCCTGTTCTTTAACCTGTTACCAATAAACAAGAGGACCTGTGCTGTTATTTCATAGGCTCTAAGTTTATTTCTAAGCCATTGGTTGAGGGTGTTTGTCAATAACCTTTTGAAAATCCAAGTATATAACATCTATGGTACTGGGTCATCCATATTTATATGTTTGTAGCTGGAGTTAGTTAGGAGCTAGCAAGAGTTAGTTGTTCTGAATGTATTCTAGCAATTGATCCAAAATAAAAGCCATGATCAGTTGTGGGTTACAAATTTATACTCCCTAAAGATACAGTGAAAGCACTGGGATTCATCCATCTAGTTACCTTGCTCCGTCCACCACAGTTTTGTTTACAAAGAACATTTAGACCAAATTGTATTAAATAATCCACTAAACAATTTTGTGTACACAAGTGATTCATGATTGTGAGAACAGCCGCCGAGATTGATGTTATGTTCTGAATTAACTAGTGCAGACAAAAAGGGCATGATGTTAGACCTAACACATGTAGCCCCAAGGAAGACAGAATTGCAAAATGAAGGACACTTCCAGTGAATCATTTCAGGTTTACTGTCCTAACTAAATTGTATAATCTTCTTGATAGGGCCAGAGGTGCTCTTATCCCTGGGCCGAATTCGGGGCCGAAGTCCAGGGCCTCCACGGTCCCTGGGGGCCCCCATACCCTCTTTAGTCTGTCCCGGGTGGTGTGGTCACCCGGTGGGGCATGATGATGCTTAATTTGCAGGGGAGGGGAGCCTCCAAAGGCCTTTAGGTCCAGGCTCCAAATTACCTAGGTGCACCTCTGGATAGGGCTGCTGTTCTCAACACCATGCAATGGCTTTGGGTGTTCCAGGGGCCAAGTCCAGCGAATTGTAATGGGTTTTTCTTGTTGTTGTTAATTTCGGTACATTTTGTGCCCAGTTCTTAATTAAGGAAGAGTCTGTTAAAGAAGTTTGTAACTCATATGCATACAGAGCCAGTGCCAAACTTGCCTTTCTGTTCATAAGCATTAAATTAACCAGAAATAAATTTGTTCTACCTAGCAGAGACAAGTTATTTTTAAACATCATGTGGAATCTTAGTTGGAATATAGTGACAGAATCCTCAATGTAAACTAGTGTTCTCTGCTGTGATCATTTTTCTTTATGCCATTGTAGGCAATAACATTCTGAAATATTACTTTTATGGTGGGAATGATTACTTAAGAAAACACACAAAACATGATTGAAGAGGGAGAGAAATGAGCCTAAATACAGCGAGCATAAATTGTTGCAAGCCCAACAGAATTGATTATACCAACCTGCAGGAAAGATGGAATTTGGGCAAAATGCCTCTCCTGGCTTTAAGTGAATAAATTGATAATCCTCTCCTGTGTGCTGTATTTGCAGATTTTACCTTTTTATGGTCCCATTGCCGTGTGGATTCAACATTTTGAGACAAGTCTTGCATTTGTTTATGTTATCTGATGTGTATAAATGATACACTGGAATTTTGTTTTGGAAGTTCAGACATAAAAAGGCACTTGAAGAGAAAGACATCTGCCAGCTGAATATATTCTCAAGTCCCCATTTTAGCTAGGCTGTCAGGTTTACGACTTAATTGGAGAGGTTGGCATTCCGACACAACTTCTCCCTCCACTTCTATACTGTCAGTGTTTTATTCATGGTAGACATATTGGTTTTGCTGCTTAATTTTAATCTTCACTTAAAAAAAAAGTTCAAAATATGCAATTTCTGGCCAGTTTATATGCATAAATAAGTGTGTGTGCACGCCACTCCATAGTCTAGATTCATTGTCCTCTCACACATCCTCACACGTAGCAAACCACCACCATCACATCTAACCATGCATACAGAGACATAATACCTTGGGGTTGTTTTTGTTGGAAATTTTCTGTGGTGAGAGAATCCCTTTCTCATTATAGCAGAGTGCACAGAGGCACAACACAGTGGAATTTGCTTAGGCATGAGTGTATGCTGAGAGTAATGTAACTTGGAGCCAATTCATAGTTTCAAATCAATATATAAGGCATTTATTAAGGAACTCCATTCTAGATAGGAAAGTGAGGAGTTAGGATCTCTAATCTATCTATCTAGCTGGATGCAGATGGATTCTGCATCTTCTCTGCACACATGGTGCAGGGAGAGGAGCTCGCCATGTTGCAAGGTAGAAGGGCAGGTAGGGAAGAGAGAGAGAGGAAGGAAATTAATCCCTGAGATTAGCAATCTACATTTCAAAGGGATAGTGTCAGAGCAGTGGAGAAGGGGTGAAAAATGTCTTGACCCTCTAGCCCTCTGACTCACTAGTCTGTCCTCCACTGTCTGAGACAAGAGACAACGCAAAGTCCTTTAACTTCCAACAGTTTTAGATTATTTTGTTGAAGTATTTTGCTTCCAAGTTACATGTGTGCTGATTTTCTGCTTCTGGTTTGTTTGTTGTTGTTGTTGTTGAGTAGCTTATTTATTTTGTATTAGCTGGCCTGGGCACAGAGCATCTGTACTTCTAGTTCTTGGCACCTCTTTCTCAACCCTCCCCTCTCCAATGTTTTTTTCCTCTGGCCGGCCACCTGGCCAAACACTTTTTCTAGCCGGCGCCCCCTGCCCGCCCGCTGCTTTCTTCCCCTGCCAGCCGCTGCTGCCACCGCTTTCTTCACACACACACACACACACACACACACACACACACACACACACCACTTTCCCTGGCACCGCTTTCTCCCCCCCCCCCATCTTCTCGCTTTCCCTGGTGCCACTCTCTCGCCTGTGCCCATTTCTGCCCGTTTGCTCTCCCCCACACACACCACCAGCAGCTCATTCACAAACTCTTGAGAGAGCTGCATGAGATTACCGATGGGTACATTTAAGAGAATCTATATCTATATCTATATCTATATCTATAGCTATATCTATCTATATATAGATATAGATATAGATATACACACACACACATACACACACATACTTTTAGCCAAAAAGAAGGGTATGAAGGAATGAGGCCTGAACCTCCTCTTTTTGTGTTGCAGGTTTCTGTATTGAATATGTATTTGCTTGTGTCTGTCTGTCTCTGTCTGTCTGTGTGTATTTTTAAGCTGTGCCAGGGTCAGAAGTTCACAGCTCTTATTCTACAGTTTGGTTTGGGAGGGAGAAGAATTGTACTGGTTAAATTTTTGAGGAAGAGAGGGTTTGATTTGATTGGATCTGTTTTAAAATAATGGAGGGAATTTTAATTGTTTTGATCAGTTTGTTTAGAAGAATTGGAGGGTGGGAAAGGAATTAAATGAGACTTGCCTGCAGCAGAAAGTTATTTCAAGTGAAGGAGTTCAAGGAGTGCAAGTTCCAGTTGGAGTGGAAACTGGAATCTTAGAGAGCCAAGAAAGAAGATCTGCTGAAATTAGAGCTGAGGAATCACTGAGAGAGAGTTGAGCTGAAACTCTCTGGAGAACTGAATCACTCTCAAAGCACCTGAAGGATCAGACTGGAATTGAACCACCAGAACTGGATAGAAAGCAAGACTTGAGGCTGAGAAAGCCAGGCTTGCTGCAGAAGCTGACCAGAGGTGATGAGAGGAAAAACCTCAGTAAGGACTTTGAGTTAGGGCACAGTATTAGGTGCAGGCTGGACTGATGCATTGTTCTCATATTTTATTTGTTCCTGATGCCCATGTGGCTGTTTCTTTGTACTAAATTTTCCAAAAGAACTACTGTTTAGAATTGAACTGTTTTAAAGTAAAATTGCTCCTTTTTTGAATTCAACAAATTGTAGCCTGTCTGTGTGTCTCTTCCCCCATTTAGAAGCCTTTCCACCCTACCTAGCTTTGAAGGAAACAGAGGTTTGGAAGGCTATTTTAGTAGGCACAGCCAGAAACAAATACAAATGTCTACTTGGTGGCATCAGTTAAGCTTAAGATCACGGGACTAGTTGACCATGACAAAGGGTATACATATTTTCAAAAAAAATACACACAAGTTGATGCAGAGGCATTCAGACTTATCACCCTGCTCTTGGTGGTGATACCAATCTTATTTTTAAAATGTGCATGCTGCCTCTCCAAACTCTTAAGATAGAACAGTAATCGTAATTACTACATAAAACAGCCACAGATAAAAATAAAAATCAAGACAATCATTGCCAAAAGCAGACGTTTCCAAACTTCCTCCAGGAGTACTGATGATCAGACCCACAGCCCAACTTTGAGGCCCTACCTAGTGTCCAGCTTGCTTTTAGAACCAAGGCAGCAGCAATCTGGATGTCAACACTGTTGTTTTTTAGTCGTGTGTGCTCATCCCATCACTGCGATGCAGTAGGCTTTGTTTTTCTGTGTGTGATTCTTGGTGGTGGTGTGACTCGTACAGCCATCACGAGTGCTTTGTATTGCTACTGTCCAGCTAATCCTCTCTCCCAAATTTACTTTTGGAAGAGCTTACCAGGGAGGTGGGGCACCATCAGCCCTCTGGAGCCCTGCCATTGGAAGAAGAATGCCAATAACATCTAATGTCACGAGACAACACTGTTTTGTAAGAGGTTGATGTTGTTTTCTAGGTCCAAGTTTCTCATTTTGCACAGAAACACGGAGCTGCATGAGGAGCCTGAATACATTTTCATCCCACTGCACCCCAAAATAAACTTTGGGCTACCCCATATAATATACTCTCATCACCAGCAAATTGTCCTCTTTGGAATATAAGAGGGTTCTGTCTGGCCTAAAAAATTATATTTCCTCAGAACACTTTGATATGTGCTGTCCCCAGGCAACATTCTGAATAAGGAACTGGGAGTTTTGCAACCCAAAATAAGCCTTGGGCCACCCAAAGCAGGCATCCACACAAAAGATGAGCTCATGCAGCTCTGTATCTCGGTGTCAAATAAGGAACTGGGAACAATTAACTAGCTTCAGCCCTGTCTGCTTTGTGGTTACTTACTAGATAATATGGCATATTTTTGGTGAGGAAAAATGAGCTGGGGAGTGAAGTTCCAAAAGAGGATGTGTTGGTGTTTAAATGCTTGGGAAAATGAAGTGAAGCAAGGTTTTGTGTTCATGCTTGTCAACCACTTGTGATGAGTGGGTGTGAAATGAGCAAAAGATGTTTCAAATAATCTTGTTTTGCAAGTTTGTGTTTCTTCAAAGCATCTTGTTCATTAGCTCTGAAAATATACATTTATAGAAGTAAATTCACATAAAAATGAGTTTATTTTGGCAAAATGGTAAGGACACAGTAGTCACACTTTTAACATGGAATAGGAATTTCTATCTAGTCAACATGTTTAATTCTATTAGGATTATGTTTTATTTAAGATATTCATATACTACTTTTTGTTAAAAACCACAAAGCAGTAGAATCAACCAAATACAGCCATTTACAATGATTGATTGATTGATTGATTGTATTTCTATACTACCTGATATAGAAATCTCTAGGCTGTGTAAAAATTAAAACAGAAAACAATATAAAACAGTCACAATTCATAAAACAGATAAAATCTCAATAAATATAAACACGTTAAAATTTAGATTTCAATTAAAACCCTGGGAAAACAGGTATGTCTTCAGGGTCCTCCTAAAAGCAAACAGAGAAGGAGATGCTCTTATTTCAGCAGGGAGCATGTTCCAAAGCCCCAGGGCAGCCACAGAGAAGGAACAGTCTCGAGTTGCCACCGAACGAGTTGGCGGCAGTCATAACCGGACCTCTCCAGGTGATCTTAATAGGTGACAGGGTTTGCGACAGAGAAGGTCCTCTCTTAAGTACCCTGGACCCAAGCCATTAAGGGCTCTATAGGTAATAACCAGCACTTGGTATTTTGTTCAGAAACACAGGGGCGTAGCTATAATAGGGCAAGGGGAGACAGTTGTCTGGGGGCCCACTGCCTTGGGGAGCCCCCAGAGGCAAGTCACATGACTGATACCCCAGCCACAGACTTTCCCGGGCTTCCTGCAGTTGTATTCATCCTCCAAAATTGATGTTAGTGTTAAGACCTGGAGCTACCAGAAAAGCATGTCTTTCTCTAGTACCATTAAATGACTTGCATCGTCCACAATCTACAAAACCTTTTAAAAAATAAATAGGATGATGTTCTATTGTGGCACATAGGGGATATGTGTGTGTGTGTGTGTGTGTATGCTTTTTGTTACCACTATTCAGCCTCATTTAAGATTTCTTTACTTCATGAGCTGAGCTTCAGTGAGGGGGGGGGGGCTTTTAAAAATCTTGTCTCTGGGCCCACTCCAACCTTGCTACGCCCCTGCAGAAACATATCGGCAGCCAGTGCAGTTCTTTCAAAATTGGTGTTATATGGTCCCTTCCGGTAAACCCAGAGACCAATCTGGCTGCCATATACTGTACCAATCATACAGAATTATGTACAAAGGCAGCCCCACATGGAGTGCATTACAGTAGTCAAGCCTAGAGGTTACCAGCATATGTACCACTGTTTTAAGATCATTTGTCTCCAGAAATGGACATATCTGGCATATCAGCCGAAGCTTATAAAAAGCACTCCTGGTCACTGCCTCAACCTGAGAAACCAGGGAGAGTTTAGGTTCCAGGAGTACTCCCAGACTACAGACCTGATCTTTTAGGGGGAGTGTAATCACATGCAGAACAGGCAGATCTAAACCATCTCTCGGGTCCCGACCCCCTACAGACAGTATCTCCATCTTATTTGGATTCAACTTCAGCTTGTTATCCCTCCTCAAACCCATTATCACCTTTAGGGGAGGTCATGCCATTTCCTGATGAAGTTGGTATATAGAAGTAGATCTGGGTATCAGCAGCATATTGAGGACATCCCAGACCAAACCTACTGATGATCTCTTTCAGCGGTTTCATGTAGATGTTAAAAAGCACTGGAGACAAGATGAAGCCTTGTGGAACTCCACACGTTAGTGCTCACTTTGCAGAATAACAGTCTCCAAGTGACACCATCTGGAATCTGCCAGAGATGTGGGAATGGAACCACTGTAAAACATTCCCACCCAATCCCAGCTCCTTTAAGCGACCCAGCAGGATACCATAGTCAATGGTATCAAAAGCCATCAAAAAATTCAGAAGGATCAGCAGAGTCACACTCCCTCTATTGATAGCCAATTGGAGATCGTCCATCCGGCTGACCAAGGCAATCTCAACCTCATAGCCCACCTGAAAGCCAGTTTGGAATGGGTCTAGATAATTTGTGTCATCCCAAACTGCCTGGAGTGGAGAAGCGACCACTCACTCAGTCACCTTGCCCAGCCAAGGAAGATTAGAAACAGGTCTGTAATTAGACAGCTCTGAAGGGTCAAATTCAGGTCTCTTCAGATAAGGTCTACTAATAGTCTCCTTAAGACAAGGAGGCATCCTGCCCTCCCTCAGAGAAGCATTTATTATATTTACCAGACCATCTCTAATAATGTGACTGCCAAATGAAATGAGTCAAGTGAGCAGGTGGTGGGACGTACAATCTGGAGCAGTTTGTCCACATCTTCAGGAGTAACAAACTGAAAGTGATCCAATTAATCCTACAAGAGGAGTTGCTGGTCACCTCTACAGTAGACTCTGCAATAACTGTGGAATCTCGATCAGCACGAATACAAGAGATTTTATCCGCAAAAAAGTTATTAAAGACATCACAGTGAGTGATGGATGGTTCCAAATTCAAATTCAAGGTGGAGTGGGCATGAACAAGCCCCCTCACAACCCTAGACAATTCTGCTGGACATAAATTTGAGGAAGCAATGCGGGCAGAAAAGAACCACTTCTTTTCTGCTACCAGAGATCTGTACTACCGGAGCATCGATCTTCAAATGTGGTCTGTGTTGCAATCTGTCAGATATGCACCGAGTCTTCCTCCACTTGCTCTCTAGTCATCTACCTCGCCTCTTCAGCTCCCGTAGTTCTGAGTTCCATGGGGCTGACTTTAAATAAAGCTTTAAATCAATAAAACACCTTTTTTTAAAAGGTAAGAAAAGCAGCGATAAGAACACTTAAAAAATAACCCATTGAGAGCCAAAAGCTTTCCAGAAAAGAAACATTTTTACTTGTCATCTGAAAGTGGTCAAAAGGAAGATTAAATTGATCTCCCTAGTGTAGGCATTCCACCAATGAGGTGTGACCACTGAAAACCCTCTCTCTTGTGCCCACCATTCAGATCTCTGCTGATGGGGTGGGCCTGTGAGTAGGACCTTTAAGGCTGATCTCAAGCTAGATTCTTAAACTAACCAGTTCCAGATTCCAGAATCTAGAATGGAGTATGAGAGCATTTTGGTAGCCAACATAGCTGTGTCAAGAGGGGTGTTGCACATTCCAGATGCCCTGCACTTGCCAGTGATCTGACAGCTGTGCTCTACACCAATTTGAGCTTTTGAATTGTCTTCAAGGGCATTCCATTGTGAAGCATGTAACATCAGTCTAACTTTAATGTTAACAATTGGTAACCAATACTGGTAAAAGGCTATCCCACACATTGCCAACACTTTGATATCCAGGGTGAAAACTCAAACCAGGAGCACCCCCAACTGAACATGCTCCTTCAGAGGGGTACTTCTCCATCTAGGACAGCTCTAATAGCTCCCTCAGCTTCCAGAGCTACTGGTTACACATTTTAGCAGGCTAAGAAGAGTCCTGCTTCATCAGGCCCAAGGCCTATCTAGTACAGTATCCTGTTTCCCACAGTGGCCTACCAGATCCTTGGGGAAGCCCACAATCAAGCAATGAAGGAATGCCCTCTCTTTGCTGCTGCTACCCCTGCAACTGATATTTAGAAGCATCATGCCTCTGAGCTTGGGGGCAGCTTATAGCTATCAAGACTAGTCGCCATTGATAGGCCTGTACTCTATGAATTTATCCAAGCCCCTTTTAAAGCCATCCAAGCTGATGGCCACCACTCATGACCGAGAATTCCATTGTTATGCACTGTGTGAAAAAGTACTTCCTTTTGTAACTATTTTCTGGCAACTAGTTTCATGAGATGACCCCTGGTTCTAGTATTATGTAGTGCTGTAGTCTCCATTCTTTCCACACTGTACATAATTTCATAAAACTCTATTATGTTTCACCTTAATCGCCATTTTTAGCATACATTCCAGTTGGCTTATGAGATCACCTGGTATTCCATGTGTGCTTCTGTCCGTGTGTCCCCATCAACTTCGCAGTGCCTGGACAAATACTGTATGAACCAAATTGGGTACAGTTGTAGAGATACATAAGGACACCTCAATGCTGTAGTTTGAGATCATGTAATCCACCCTGATCCAAGATGGCAGGCGTGTGAACATTTGAGGCGAAAGAGGGCTAACTTGTGGACTGCCTAAATGATTTGAACAATTTTGTAGTTGTAGTGAGTGATACATAGGGACACCTCAGTGTTTTGCTTTGTGCTGATGTTGTCCACTCCAATTCAAGATGGTGGACACGTAAACATTTGAGATTCAATTGGGCTAACTTGTGAATTGCCTAACTGATTTGAACCAAATTTGCTATAGGTCTAGGGACACATAGGGATGGCTCAAGGGCATAATTGGTAATGATGTCATCCATCCTGACTCAAGATGCTGGACACATGAA
Organism: Hemicordylus capensis; assembly: GCF_027244095.1. Taxonomy (NCBI): domain Eukaryota; kingdom Metazoa; phylum Chordata; class Lepidosauria; order Squamata; family Cordylidae; genus Hemicordylus; species Hemicordylus capensis. Next base: position 386,440,754 of record NC_069658.1, read on the forward strand.
TGTTTTAGGTGCAAGTGGGAACTGATTTGGACCAAATTTGGCACAGTTGTAGGGACACATAAAGGTAAAGTGTGCCATTGAGTCAGTGTCAACTCCTGGCAACCACAGAGCCCTTTGGTTGTCTTTGGCAGAATACAGGAGGGGTTTACCATTGCCATCTCCTGTGCAGTATGAGATTATGCCTTTCAGCATCTTCCTATATCACTGCTGCCCGATATAGGTGTTTCTGGGAAACATACCAGCAGGGATTCGAACCAGCAACCTCTGGCTTGGTAGTCAAGCCATTTCCCTGCTGCACCATTAGGTGGTTTAGGGACACATAGGGACGGTTGAAATGCATATTTGTGATGATATCATCCACCCCAATTCAAGATGGCAGATACATAAACATTTGAAGTGCAAGTGGGCTAACCAGTGAACTGCCTGACCAATTTGGACCAAATTTAGTACAGTTGTAGAGATAGTGAAAGGAAAGTGGGCAGATTAGTTCTTACTAGGGCAACTTGTTCTAAACTGAAGAGCTCCAGATGTTGTAGCCTTGCCTCATAAGGAAGTGCTCCAGGCCTCTGATAATCTTTGGGCCCCAGAGTTATGGACTAAGGACACATAATACTGCCACCTTGCTGAAGCTAAGCAGGTCTTAGCTTCAGGTGTGGTCAGTGCCTGGATGGGCGTGCCATGTATGCCACCTATGAGGTTGGGGTTGTAGCAAGGTGGTAAAGCATCTGCTTTTCATGCAGAAGGTCCCAGGTTCAATCTCTGGAATCTCCAGGTAGGCTGGGAAAGATTCCTGCCTAAAGCCTTGGAGAAGCCACTGCCAGTTAGTGTAAACAATACTGAGTTAGATGGACCAATGGTCTGACTCAGTATAAACAAGGCAGCTTCCTATGTTATTGTGTTCCTAGGCAAACTAAAAATTTGAACAAATCCTAAGTGTTTAGCGAGGAGAGTTGGTCTTGTGGTAGCAAGCATGAATTGTCTCCTTTGCTAAGCAAAGTCCACCCTGGTTTGCTGGTAAAATGAGTACCCAGAATGTTGGGGGCAATATGCTAAATCATTGTAAACCGCTTAGAGAGCTCCGGCTATAGAGCGGTATATAAATGTAAGTGCTATTTGAATAGGAGACTACATGTGAGAGCACTGTAAGATATTCCCTTCAGGGGATGGGGCTACTTTGGGGGAAGCACCTGCAAACTTGCATGCAGAAGGTTCCAAGTTCCCTCCCTGGTATCTCCAAGATAGGGCTGGGAGAGATTCCTGCCTGCAGCCTTGGAGAAGCTGCTGCCAGTCTGTGTAGTCAATACTGAGCTAGATGGACCAATGGACTGACTCAATATAGGGCAGCTTCCTATGTTCCTATCTTGGTTGCCCTCTTCTGTACCTTTTCCAGTTCTGTAATCTCTTTTTTTTAGATATGGTAAATGTAGCTGCACCATAGATTTGTATAAAGGCATTATAAGATTAGAAGTTTTATTTTCAATCTCCTTCCTAATGATCCCTAGCTTGGAATTTCCCTTTTTTGCAGTAGACACTTTCAGTGAGTTGTGCTCCACAACCCAAGGATCCTCCAGAACCCCCATCAGCATATTTGTGTCCCAGTGTGCATCACTTTACACTTGCTTACAATGAACCACATTTGCCCAATTTGGAGATTTTCTTTTGGAGTGCTTTACAGTCTGTTTTGGATTCCACTATCCTAAACAGTTTAGTGTCATATGCAGATTTGGCCACCTCACTATTTACTCAATTTCTAAATCATTTATGAATAAATTAACATGCACTGGTCCCAGTACAGATCCCTGGGGGACCCCACTTCATACTTTCCTCCATTGTCAAAATTGTCCATTTATCCCTACCCTCTGTTTTTTGTCCTTCAACCAGTTACCAGTTCACAAATGAACCTGCCCCCTCATCCCATGACTGCTAAGTTTACTCAAGAGCCTTTGGTGGGCAACTTTGTCAAAAGCTTTTTGGAAGTTAAAGTATACTATTTCAAGTGGATCACCTTTATCTACATGTCTGTTGACACTCTCAGAGAACTCCAAGAGGCTAGTGCGATGACTAACCTTTGCAGAAGCCATTCTGGTTCTTCTTCAGCAAAGCCTCCTGTTCTACATACTTAACAATTTTATCCTTAAAGTATGCTTTCCATCAATTTTCCTGGCATTAGTCTAACCAGCCTGTAATTTTCTAGATCCCCACCCCCACCCTGGATCCTCTTTTGAAAATTGGTGTCACATTGGCTACTTTCCAGTCCTCTTGTATAGAACTTGATTGTAGGGACAAGCTACATATTTTTGCCAGGAGATCAGCAGTTTTACTATTGAGTTTTTAAAGAACTCTCGGGTGTGCCATCTGGCTCTGGTTTGTTGTTTTCCAAGAGAGTTTAGAACATAATTTCTTGTCTCCTCTAGTTGACTCATTTCTTCAGCCTCAGGTACAAGTATATGCTCAGTATTCTTGGCCATAAAGACAGATGCAAAGAACTCCCTGTAATTAGATGTTTAAAATGAAAGGTAGAGCTGGATGTCATCAGTAGGGGTATAGGAAGGCTTGCAGTGCCCCTCCCACTGCCTGCCTTGCAGCAGCCCCTACATCAGCTACACCCCCAGCACTGACATCAGAAACATGGTAACTCAGGGTGTGTGGCTGACATTGGGGCCAGAAGTGCTGCTCAATTGATTGCTCCAAGTGAGGGAGAAAAAAGAACACCCAACAGGCAAACAAAACACTCACCTTGCTAGCTAGGAAAGACCAACCAGTGGCATATCTAAGTCCAATGCTGGTCATGCCCCCTGCATAAATTTATTTATTTATTTATCATATTTCTGTATTGCCTGATATGTACCTCTATAGGCAAAATTTGAAATATGTAAAAGTTACAAATTAAAATACATGACAATAAAACAATAAAATAGATATTAAAACAAGGTTTTAAAATTATTAAAATTAATTCTAATTAAAAGCCTGCGAAAACAGGATAGTCTTGAGGTACTTGAAAACAAACAAAGAAGGAGATGCTCTTATTTCAGTAGGGAGCATATTCCAAAGCCCTGGGGCAGTCGCAGAAAAAGCCTGGTCACAGGTCGCCACCAAACGTGCCGGTGGTATCCTTAACCGGACCTCTCCAGAAGATCGTAACAGGTGGCAGGGTTTATGAGAAAAGGAGGCACTCTTTTAAATAGTCTGGACCTAAGCCGTTAAGGGATTTATAGGTAAGAATCAGCACTTGTGCTTCTGATGTTGATGCAGGACACACAGCTAGTGACTGCTTCATTCATCAGCTGGGTATCTGGGTGCAGAGGTGAGCATAGATCTGCCACTGGTCATTAGCATCTTGATGATACCATAACCCAAACCTCTGGATAACCTCTTCCAGTTAGGCCTTACTCCTCCAAGTAGTCTGTTTACATCTTAGGTGCAGCAAGCTGAAAAGTTTCCATAGCCTGGCCAGACAGCACATTAGAAACATCAATTTCTGACTCTGTCATCAACATGAAGTTTAAGTTGCACAAATCCTATCACTTCAATCATTCATTCTCTGATAGTGTTACAAATTGATGAGACTTATTTTTTGGAAAGTGCAATTTAGGACAGAATGGGGATGAAGTTCAGAGGGGAAAAGAAAGCTTAGACTGAATGTTCTTCTCAATTGGCAGCTCTTCTTCTCCTCTCATAGAAAGAAATTATATGGAGGGTCCTAGATTTATTATATATTTGTTTTTGCTTTGTTAGTGTACAAGGATATCCCTGCAGTTAACATGAGTTTACATGAGGAGATAATCCAGTTTTTCAGGCTCAAGAACAATAACAAAAGCTTGAAAGCCTAGTCTATATAATTAATTCATTTGGCCGGCCATGCATGGAGATGCGTGGCTGGGCTTTTGCAGTGGAACTCTCGTGATACGCTGTGAAAGTTCCCTGCATTGGACGGGAGAACGTTGGAGGATGACGGCTGGGCCCTGCCGCAGTGGGGAGGCAGTGGCAATAATTGAGGTGGCAGTGGCAGCAATGGAGACGGCCCGCCCCCTCAGCTGCGGTGGGGAGGTGGCAGCAGTGGTGGTAATGGAGGCAGCGGCCAGGCCCAAGTGCGGTGGGGAGGCAGCGGTGACCAGGCGTGGTGGGGAGGCAGCTGTCGGCCAAGCCCGGGTGCGGTGGGGAGGAGGAGGTGGTGGCCAAGAAGGTCTGGGGGAAGGGGGAACTGCCGGCCCCTTAACTAACTTGTCCCCTTAGTTAAGCAGGGTGTGAAAATAAAAATAAATAAATAAATAATATTAAGGCTCATCCTAAAAAATAGAAATCAATTTTAAAAAGAGGACAAGTCATGCTTTCTACCACAAGACCAGCTCTCCTCTTCTCCATTTAAATGTCTTAATGTTTTTACTGCTTTTATTGTATGTTTTAATTTTTGTAAACCGCCTTGGGGTTTTCTTTTAACGAAAGGCGGTATAGAAATGTAAAAATAAATAAATAAATAAAATTAAGGCTCATCCTAAAAAATAGAAATCAATTGTAAAAAGCAAACACCAGAAAATGTGCCGTGTGTTAATTTGTGAAAAACTAGTCCTTGGAAAAGTTCATTTTAAACGTGGTCCAATTAGTTCTGCCATATTTGAATGCTGAAGGAATGATGAGTTATGCAACTTTTCAAACTGGGGAATATGAGCTGAGGGTGTGTGGTGGTCCTTTCCTGTTCTCTTAAGTGTAAAATGAAACTAAATCCTGTTTACTCATAAAAACAAACCCAAATATTGGTGTCAGATTAAGATTTCACAGTAGTGCTGTTTTTGGTTTTTGGTTTTTTAAATTGGAACATGCTACTTAGTAGCTGATAAAATGTTGGTTCGTCTTCAGCAGCAGTTCACATGCGATGTTGTTTGTTGGAATGTTTACTAAAATTTCCAGTATGTCCCTCGCTGTTCAGTGTATCTGGGTTTAGGTCCACTGTGTGGGATTTTTCATATGGTTTCAGTTATGTGGTATTTGCTTCCTTTTTAACTATGTTCTTTTTCTGTGTACATAGAAATTTGTGTACAAAACTGAAATGTCTATTATTAATATTTATATGCCTCTCCCCCCCCCCGCCCCCAAGGAGAGTAGAGTAGCTTACATACAATTTCCAGGGCATCTCCCATCCAGGCAGATCCCCTCTGTTCCAACTGTGGAAGCATATAATTTGACTTCAGACCATTATCTGGGCCAGAACATTTTGGTCTCATGTATTCTGTGCCCAAAAGAAGCGTAGATATTGACGCTGACCAAATAATTGAGCAGTGTGATTTAAAAGTATCCCAGCAGCCACATGCTGAGAGCCCATCTCCCAGAGATGTCAAATTTTTTATTTAAACAGGAGTCTGTTTCCCCAGTGACAGCTTTCCGCTCCTCTGGCAGCAGAATTAGTCTGTGTTTTGTGTGAGTCTGTTTGGAATGCACTATGTCTGTCTGAAGTTGTCTCACTCTTTCACCTCTCTTTCTCAATATCTCAGGGGAACCATCTGGACGTACCGTGCCTTGTTTCTGGATGAGAGAGTCCTCAGATACTGGACATCTTTCACCATTTGGAATGCTGGCAAACAGGGCAGGAAGCTCTTTAGGAGTTTATCTCCAACTAATCAGAAAAAAGTGAGTTTTCAAGGAAATAGCAACTGTGGGTGCCACACAGATGAGTGTTCAGTTTTGCTGCCTGTATGTTTTAATGACCATTTCCTCAAGCTTGGAAGAGAACCTTCCACCTGTTATCTATGGTTTTGAGAAGTCCATAATCATACTTTTTCTCTCTTGATGGGTAAACAAACACTAACATTCTAAAAATGAAATAACTGAGATGGAGAATAAGCCATAGATGCCTCATGAAAAGTAATATTGGGTTGCCATGCTGTGACAGGTTGGTTTGATTATATATGTGATTAGCTACCATCTTGCACTTTCAGACTTTCAAAACAATTCCAACAAAATTGTCAGCCATAGTTGGTGAGTGTAACATGAAGCATGAGGTGAGGTGATATCAGTCCTAGTATAACTTGACAAGATGATACTCCTGAGTATAATTATGCCAAAAGAGAAGCAGTATCAATGGAGTCAACTGAGCTAAGGTGACATAGGTTGAGCTTACTTTTATTAGGGTATGGTACATATCACTGCTAGATAGTCTGTTATAGCAAATGGTAATGATATCTCCGTTGCCATTTTCAGTCAGTCTCATTATTTTTTTGCAACTAAGGCTATTGTAGTAAAATTGGGAGTCCTATAGTCTTTCACCCTTCCTACGCTTAGCTAGGAGACCTTAAACTAATCCCATGACTTCATGCTCATCAACAACTTGAATAGTGTTTAATCAGCATATACTACATTTTTTGTAACCTATTACACTTGAAGAGGTGGAATGTGGGTGATAAATGTCTCATGATGTTACATGCAGCCAATTTCTTTCTCGGTTTGAGCATTGACCTGTTAGGATATTTTGGGGACTAAGCCACCTTTCATTGTCATGTCTTTTTTGTCTTAATGCTTAAAAATAAAGGGTTGGGGGCGAATAGCAAGAGGCAGTCTTTTGTAAGCAGGCTTGAAATATTCTTATATTTCCAAGCAAGTTTTTTTGTTAGAAACAAACACGGGGAGAAAGCATGAGAGAGGAGGTGGACTGTTTAACCAGCAGTCCTCCTCAGACCACCCATACAGAAAATGAAATGTACACTCATGGACGACCCACTAACTACAGCATTGCATATTTCTTGTAGACAGAGTTATTTATCAGGAATATATATGTCTTATCACTTGAGTTATATCAAGTGGGAGCTGGGCCCCTAAAGGTGAGAGTGGCTCTGATTTCTGATAATATTTGATTTTGACCTCTGATTTGTTGATAATATTTATTAAACACCATATGTTTCTTGGTGCTATACAAAACAGTCAAAAAGACAAAAGGTTTTGCTCATAGGCTTACAGTCATTGGCCAACTGCAATCAAATCAAATCAAAATGTAATTTCCTCCTTTTTGGAAAACATTTGTATGTGAAGCGGCTTTTGCTCCCACTGTAATTATGTCCAAACATATCTTTTGCATCTTATACTCCAGAGTCCAGGGATATATGATGCTAGCAAACTGAGAACTCTTCCATTGTTTTCAGAATTCCTTCACTGAAATGTGCTTGCTTTTCCATTGATCCTTTTGCTCTGCTCTTTCTGTTTCTGCGCTGACTTCTTGAAGCTTTCTGCATAATCCTGAAGATCTTATTCCTCACATTAAAGGCTCTGCCCTCATTGACCCTAACAGTAGTCTATTTCTGGCATAATGCTTTTCTTCCTTTGGAGCATGCCTTTGGAGGGATCTTTCTTTTAAGATCTGGAGAGATTGCTTTGCTCCATGTTCCTTCCTGTCCTGAAGTGATAATGATGGGAACAGAGGCCAAGAAGACATTTTCTGTGGTGGTACCTTCTTCATGGAATTCCCTTCCCACGGAAGATAGCAAGAAACAGCTTTGATTTTCTTTTGCCAACTTTTCTTGCAATTTTCCTAAGTTCCTGTTCAATTTTTAATACTGTTTATGACTGCTGTTATTGTGTTTCTGGTTTTGTTATTAGAATTTTAACTCATTTTAATGGTTCTTTGTTGTTGTTGTTGTTGTTATTTCATTATTATTATTATTATTATTATTATTACTACATTTATATCACGCTCTTCCTCCAAGGAGCCCAGAGCGGTGTACTGCATACTTAGGTTTCTCCTCACAACAACCCTGTGAAGTAGGTTAGGCTGAGACAGAAGTGACTGGCCCAGAGTCACCGAGCAAGGATCATGGCTGAATGGGGATTTGAACTCGGGTCTCCCCAGTGCTAGTCCAGCACTCTAACCACTACTCCATGCTGGCTCTCTTTTGTATATTTTATAAAAAATATAAATATATATAAATGTATATATTTAATATATGTTTTATATTAATGCCATTTCTATATTGTACAGGTTTCTTTAGAAAGCTGTTACATTTAATAAATAATAATACAGTACAAAATGACATTGAAGACCAAGTATGTGGAATTTTGTAGGGAAGATCTATGAGCAGGGAACTGGATTACTGCTCTCCCATGAATGGGTCTTTCCTGTGAATTTACGTTCTGTCAATTGGCCACTCTGTCAATCAGCCGCTCCTCTTATCTTTTATTACCATTCTTACTGTCTCTGTTCTGTACATCTAATCAGTTGCATTTCTCGAAGTTTCCCATTTTGCCTAAAATTTCTTCCATCACACTGGTTCCATCACACTAGTTCAGGGGCATACCCTTAATAAGACAAAGGGAGACAAATGTTTCCTGACCCCCAGCCTCTGAGTGGCCCCCAAGGCCAGTCTTTGCCCTCTCTCCGGTCTCGTAGCCAGGAGTGTGAGCTGCAGTCTCCCAAAGCAGGTTAAGAACATGAGAATGTAAGAACAGCCCTGCTGGATCAGGCCCATCTAGTCCAGCATCCTGTTTCATACAGTGGCCAAACAGATGCCACTGGAAGCCTACAGGCAGGAGTTGAGGGCATGCCCTTTCTCCTGCTGTTACTCCCCTTCTGCACCTTTTCCAGTTCTACAATGTCCTTTTTTAGAAGTAGTGACCAGAATTGTGCATAGTACTCCAGGTGTGGCCGCACCATCGTTTTGTATAAGGGCATTATTATATTAGCCATTTTATTTTCAATCCCTTTCCTAATGATTCTGAGCATGGAATTGGCCTTATCACAGCTGCTGCACATTGAGTTGACACTTTCAATGAGCTGTTCATCACGACCCCAAGATCCCTCTCCTGGTCAGTCACCGAGAGCTCAGATCCCATCAACGTACACTTGAAGTTGGGGGGTTTCATCCCAATGTGAATCACTTTACACTTGCCAACATTGAAGCGCGTTTGCCATTTTGTCACCCACTCACCCAGTTTGGAGAGATCCTTTTGGAGCTCCTCACAATAAGTTTTGGATTTCACTACCCAAAAGAGTTTGGTATCATCTGCAAATTTGGTCACCTTGCTGCTTACCCCTATTTCTAGATCATTTATGAATAAATTAAAAAGCACCAGTCCCAATACAGATCCCTGGGGGACCCCACTTCTTACTTCCCTCCATTGCGAAAACTCTCCATTTATACCTATCCTCTGTTTCCTGTCTTTCAACCAGTTAGCAATCTACACATGTTTTTGCCTCCTTATCCCATGACTGCTAAGTTTCCTCAGGAGTCTTTGGTGAGGAACTTTGTCAAAAGCTTTTTAGAAGTCCAGGTATACTATGTGAACTGGAACACCCTTATCCACACACTTGTTGACATTCTCAAAGGACACCAAAAGGTTTGTGAGGCAAGATTTACCTTTGCAGAAGCCATGCTGGTTCTCTCTCAGCAGGGCCTGTTGTTCTGTGTGCTTTACAATTTTAGCCTTGAGGATGATTTCCATCAATTTGTCTGGAACAGACGTTAAGCTAACCGGCCTGTAATTTCCTGGATCGCCCCTGGATCCCTTTTTGAAAATCAGTGTTACATTGGCTACTTTCCAGTTTTCCGGTACAGAGCCTGATTGCAGGGAAAAGTTATATATTTCACATCGGTCGGCAATTTCACATTTGAGTTCTTTGAGGACTCTTTGATGGATGCCATATGGCCCTGGCGATTTGCTAGTTTTCAGTTTTTCCAGACAGTTTAGAACTTCATCTCTTGTCACTTCTATATACCTGTTTCAGGAACAGGTATATGCTCAGTATCCTCTGCCTTGAAGACAGATGCAAAGAACTCATTTAGCTTCTCTGCAACCTCCATATCCTCCTTAATAATCCCTTTCACTCGCTCATTGTCCAACAGCCCAACCACCTCCCTGGCAGGTTTCCTGCATCTGATGTATTTTAAGTAGTTTTTGTTATTCTCCTTGATGCTTTTAGCTAAATGTTCCTCAAAGTCTCTTTTCGCCTCCCTTCTTGTCACCTTGCATTTCTTTTGCCAGAGTTTGTGTTCCTTTCTGTTCTCCTCATTTAAGCAGGCCTTCCAATTTCGGAAGGAAGTCTTCTTTCCTTTTATGGCTTCCTTGGCATTACCTGTTAGCCACATCCTCCTGGACTTAGTGGTACTTTTCCTCCTTTTGGGTATACAATCTACTCAAGATGAAGTCCACCTTCTCTCTGGTTGGTTCCAAGACCAGCTCTTTTAGGGCACAGTCATTCAGTGTATCTAGAAATTTGACCTCTTACCTGACTGTGAATTTACCCAGTCTATGTGTGGGTAATTAAAGTCACCCATTATTACTGCCCTGCCTCTCCTTGAAGCCTCCCTGATTTTCTCCTGCAACTCCCAGTCAGTGTCAGCGTTTTGATCTGGAAGGCAATAACATGTCCCCAGTAGCATGTTCCCTTTCAGGCCTTGTATTGTTACCCACAGGGTTTCTGTAGAGGACTCCAGTCCTCCTAGGTTTTCTACCTTGTTAGATTCTATCCCTTCTTTAACATACAGTGCTACTCCACCTCCAGGGCACCCCTCCCTGTCCTTTCTATAGAGTTTATATCCAGGTATAACAGTCTCCCACTGGTTCTCACTGTTCCACCATGCTTCTGTTATGCCCACTGTGCCTATTTCTTCGCTAGCACTCCAGCTCACCCATCTTGACTCAGAGGCTTCTGGCATTGGCATATAAGCACCTATATGCTGAATCCTTTCCCTGGTGTCTGCTATCTTTCTTTTGACTCTTTGACCAGCTGGCACAGCCTTCTGTCTGCTCTTTATGTGGTTCTGCTCTTTCTGCTTCTGTTTTATCTGAATCCTCTGCACCCTTGCACTTTAAAGGATGACATTTACCGAACCGGATACCATCCAACTCCCATCGGCTGTTCCCCAGGTGACATTTTAAAAGCTGCTCTGCAACCTTTTTGATTTTAAGTGTCAGCAGTTTGGTTCCATCTTGGTTCAGGTGCAGCCCGTCCCTTGTGTAAAGGCCTTGCGTGCCCCAAAGTGTATCCCAGTGCCTAACAAATCTAAACCCCTCCTCCCGGCACCAACATCTCATCCACGCATTGAAACCCCTCAGCTCTGTCTGTCTCACTGTACCTGCAAGTGGAACAGGTAACATTTCTGCAAATGCTACTTTGAGGGTCCTGGACTTCAAAACGCTACCTATCAGCCAAAATTTGGCTTCCAGGACCTCCCGAATACATTTCCCCACATTGTTGGTGCCAACGTGCACCACAACAGCTGTCTTCTCTCCAGCACTGCCTAACAGCCTATCTAGATGCTGCATGATGTCCACAACTTTCACACCAGGCAGGCAAGTCACTGTGCGGTCAACACGCAGGTCACAAATCCATCTCTCTATACCTCTAATGATCAAATCTCCCACTACAAGGATGCCCCCACCTCCCGGAGGAGTATTTTTATTTTTATTTATTTAATACATTTCTATACCGTCCGAAACACAAGTTCTCTGGGCGATTTACAAAACAATAAAAACAGCCAATAAAAGATTAAAACATTTCAACAATTAAAATTAAAAAGTTAAAACTATTAAAACACAATTAAAACAATATCTAATTAAAGGCCTGGGTGAACAAATGCGTCTTGACTGCCCTTTTAAAAGTTGTAAGAGACTATCCCCTTTGCGAGAGGATATGGGCTCATCATCCATGGAAGGGGTCCCTTCTAAAGGAGCATTTCCCTCTTCCTCAGACCGATGTCCTCCTTCCCCGAGACCTCAATTCTCCTTGACAGCAGTGGAGCTATCAGCCCTGGAGTGGGATGCCTCTACCACGTCCCTGAAGGTCTTTTCCACATGCCTTTCTGTCTCTCTGAGCTTCTCCAGATCCGCCACCTTGGTCTTGAGGGAATGCACTTGTTCCCTGAGAGCCAGGAGCTCCTTGCACCAAGCACACACCCATGACTTCTGCCCATGGAGCAAATAGTCATACATGCGACACTCTGTGCAATACACTGGGAAGTGCCCCCTCTCCTGCTGGCTTTCTAGCTTCATACAGGTGTTGTTGGCTGTTTACAGTATTTAGAGATAGTTTATTATAAGGATAGGTCTCAGCTGTAATGGTCAGCTGTTTAGCTATCCAAAGAACCTTTCTCAAGAATATGAAGGATGGATTTGTACTTATGTTCTCTTCTCCACCGGGCTCCTTGTGATCACAGGGGTTTGTTCCAGGCTCCCACACACTCTTCCCACTAAATGCCTGCAAAACTCAAACATCCTGTTTGCTATCCCTGCACACTATACACTATGCTCTCAGGCCTTCGCCTCTTAAGTAGAGAGTAGGCTTCAGACTGAGACACAGGATGTGTCTCAAAGGAATGTGGGGCCTCCCCCAGCTCTAGGTGACTCCACCCCCTCCAGGCAGGGACAAACTAAAACACAGGAGTTTGCTAGCCCTGGCAAATAACACACACAGAGACTATGTTAGCCCTGGCAAATAACACACAGACAGACTAGAACATATCCCTTAAAGAGAAACCAGCCCCTCAAAATCTCCCCTCCTCCTGTTAGTTAGCTTAAAGGGGGGGAAAGGCTAGATGCTGTTGATTAGAAAAGCTTGCTCACCTCCTGAAGCTGCTGCTGCTGCTCTTCCCAGAGTAGGCTTCAAACTGAGACACAGGATGTGTCTCAAAGGAATGTGGGCCTCCCCCAGCCCTAGCTGACTCCACCCCCTCCAGGCAGGGACAAACTAAATCACAGGAGTTTGCTAGCCCTGGCAAATGTTAGCCCAGGCAAATAGCACACACACAGACTAGGACCTATCCCTTAAAGAGAAACCAGCCCCTCAAAATCTCTGCCCTCCTGTTAGTTAGTTTAAAGGGGGGAAAGGCTAGATGTTGTTGATTAGAAAAGCTTGCTCACCTCCTGAAGCTGCTCCTGCTCTTCCCAGAGTAGGTTTCAAACTGGTTCACAGGTTCTCTGTGACTTTGGCTTAAAGCAGCCCTGTCTTTCACCAGCCTCATTTTGAGCTCCTCCCTCACTTGAACTAAGGACGGAGAGTCAAACAAACAACTCTTATCTGTGTGTTTTTTGTGTGTGATTTGTTTTTCTTCCTCTTCCCACATTTATGGAGTGTGTGTGTGTTTGAGAGAGAGAGACTGTTTGTGCCTGAGCTATTTTTAACTTCTAAAAAATTATTTTCAAGTCCTGATGACCCATGCCATGTGATCTTCTTCCCCTCCCCTTGGAACTTGCAGCGAGTCCTTTCCTTTCTCTGTGGAAAGGAAAGAGGGGGTGGTGGCAGGGGGTTTATTGATTGGTTCTTTGGTGGTGGTGGTGGTGGTAGCTGAAAATATATTCAATTGTTTTTCAACCAAACAAGTTTTCAAAAAATGTTTCTTGCTCCCAGAATGGCTCACAATACTTGAGGGTTGGGAAAAAGTGGAGCTAACCTAGCATTCTTCCTAATTATTTGCTAATTTTAAACTGGTTTGCCTGGATATCCATTCACCTACCTTTTCCAAATGAAAAATATTGTTGTTGTTTCTTAATTTAATGTTTTTTGACATTTTGTATTTTACATACATCTTTCCCTGTTTCCCCCCTCCCTTCCCCCCACCTGCCCCGCCTCAACCCCAAGCCCAACCTTCCCTCCCCTAGCCAGCCTTTGCACGCTGTACTGGCTGGGGGGAGGTGGGAAAAGAAAAGAGGGATGGGGGAAAGAGAGAGAAGAGTTGGAGCAGGAGGGGAGGGAGAGAAGAAGAGAAGGAGATACACACTGTTGCACCAATAGATGTGGGTAAATCAGAAAGGATGTTTTGGGTTTTTAAAAAAATTATACTGAAGTTCTTGAGCCGAGCTGCTCAAACGATACCTGATCTCTGGTGCCAGATAGAAAGATTCAAGGCTACTTGCATTAATGAACCAACCTGGGCAAGGGTGAGTGAGCGAAAGAGACCAGATAGGTTTAGAATACCAAACACTGGGACAATATACCTCTGGGCACCAATTTACATCTCTACAATTCTCAAATGGCAGGGCATATGAATATTTTTTTTGTTTTTAATCCTGCCATGCTACAGCCCTGACAAAAATTGTTAAGCTTGGAACAGAAGATTCCTTTGGAAACCACAGAAGGGGAGGAGAGCTGGTCATGTGGTAGTGAGCATGAATTGCCCTCTTGAATTTCACAAAGCTGATGCTGTTGTATTATTTGGTTCTGCTGTTGTTTACACTGTGTAACTGTAGTCTCCTGTCCTCTGTTAATCTGCTACATTATATTACATTATATTACATATCCTTAATGTTCTTCTGCAGCAGAGACATGGGGCCAGGAGAAGGAGAGGAAGGCAGCGAGGGGCCCATTTTAAAATCTCATATCTGGGCCCACTCCAACCTTGGTACACCCCTGCACTAGTTGCATCAGCAATCCTCCCTCTCCATCTTTGGATCTTTCCTCAATACTCCAATAACTTCAGCAAAGCCCTTTGTGGCAAATCACTATAGCTACATCAGCTCCTGTTAATCACTTCCACTGGCCCTGTCCTTCCTCCTTCTCCAGCTTTTGTCTTGTCTGTCTTACCCTGGGTATGGAACATGTTAGTTTTGTGTGGTGTACAGCATCCCGCAAAATATGAATGCTACCACATTCAGAGGAGGAGAAGGATTCATAATCAGTTTCACTTGCTGCTTGATGACTCATTTAATTTGAAGCAGTTGGATTTGTCCATCTAGATTTAGAAGATTCCACTGGAGGCACAAATGTCTTATGAATTCAGAAACACTGTTACCTTACCAGAGTAAAATGTAGAAACCCAAAGGGGACAGATAATCAATTTATACTAAAAAATAAATAAAAAATCCTTAACTCTCATTATGGTTAATGTATAATGCGTTTACATCATTAAGTCATTAAGAGATAGAAAAACCACCACACTGGTGTGCCTGAGGGCAGTGTCTCGGGAGGAGAAGTGCTAAATAAACAAACATATTTCTGTTCTGCCTCTCCCATGCTTGTGTTGGCTCACAGAATCCATAATTGTGAGTATGAGCTATTTATAAGACTCTCTGGCTTATCTGTACATAGAAGTTGTGAACATTTGACCATGAAAACCAAATAGTTTCCTATCCAACTGGTGGAGAGGAAACCTCTCTCTGTGCTTCCATTTCCTTCCATAAATTGGGTAGAAAACCTTTAAGGCAGTGACTTAAATAGCCTGATACAAGTAAGATGCTTCCAAGTAAGACTGTTTCTAGCATCATACTTGGATCCTGTGAGAGCAGCATGTAACCCCAGATTTGCTGAAAGCTCATCCAGTGCTTTGTGTCCGAGGCCACCACCTCTGATCAGTAAATGTAGCAAATAATGGATTATTGCCAGCATAAGAAGCGTAAGTGTGGGACATATGCAAATGATTATTTCTTTTAAAGCTGACAGACTTGACCACTCACTCCAAAATGTTGAGTCATCTTAGTCACTTGAGTGCAGTTTGCAACATTGCTTGTTGCCATGGACATTTCATCATTCTTCTTTATTGTTTTGCAATGTGCTCTGTGAAATCCCTTCATTTGCTTTCATTTATCATAGTTTCCAGCTGATGAAATGGTTTCAGGGAGATGGAGGGGGAGGGGCATTCTGCTGATCTTGCTTAAGGAAAGGCCACCAATCCCTTCTCTCTCCTTTGTAGCCTTCGTGTGTAGCTTTTTACTCCTCAGTTTAAAAATGCTCTCTGATGTATGAGCAAGGTAAGACTTTCTAAACCTGGCTTGCCATTGATGCAGTGGTCTCTGGCTAGCAGTTGTGTCTGGTACAGCAGTATGTGTTGGAAACCCAATGATGCCACCCACCGAGAGGTGATGGTGCAAGAATGGAATGATGCTGATCTCTGCCTGTGGTGTTTGTCCATCCGGCAAGTCAGCTTGCTCTTTTATTGCAGCATGGAGAAGACCTTCCCACTGCTGGTGTGGCTCTGATTAGCTGGATGCTGACATTCTTCCAAGCTGACCTTTGCATAACATTTGCTTTGGCAATACTGCAGGCCAGGATATTATTTTGCTTGTATCAAGGTTGTAATTAAGCTTATTTCTTTCTGCTTTACTTTTCTATTGAAAAACAGCTGGGAACATTAACTCATTAAGTCCTGTATGTTTGCTTCTTGCAGCATTCTCGGTGAAACTGCTTGTGCCTCCACCATGTGTCGGAGCGATGTTAAAGAGATAATGTCCTATGAGGATTCACTAGATTTCTGTTTAATCCATTTGCTCAAATTAATGCATTCCTCATTGTGAGAGCTTTTTAACCATAGTAGGAGTACCAGCCCAAACTGTCCCCCAAATGCCGAGTGTCTTTCTCTGACTCACATGACTGCAAAAAATGCTGAGCCTTTTGCTCACAACATGCTTTTAAAAAGCCACTTCGCAATAAGAAAATCAGCAAGTCCACACAAATTGAAGCACACTGAAAGTGTGCTCCCCACTACAAAATGGCAAGGGGTAGGTGGCAACCCCTGCAGCATATGTTCTGGCCTTTTCTTGTCTTGCACCTGCAGTGTTCTTCACTCCAGCCTTTCCTAGGTGCTCCTCAGCCCTCTTGTGCTTTAACTACACTAGCAAAATAATCAGTTTATCTCATTGTTCAGGCAACCTCTCCTCAAATCCCTATTCTGCTTTATAGTTGCCTTCCACATCTAGAACAAATTCCTTATCTTTCCCTTTAAAGCTCTTTGCAGCTTTGCCCAGCCCTATGTTAGACTTTATTCACATGTGGAACATATCATGTTATTCCTAATAGGTTTTGCAAATAAGGAATAATCTTATTTACTCAAATGTACAGTCATATTTAAAGCATTGAGCAAAGCCAGACTGCTCCTAGTGACAGGTCTTTATTGGCCATAGCTGCTCCCGGCTGAAGCAATATATACGTTGCCACAGCAGAGGGAGGGGTCAGCGACTGTTCTCCAGTGGCCATCTCAGCAGTTGACTTGTGGGCCATAAAGTGTCCGCAGTAAGGGAGGTGCTGAAGCCAGCGCTCTGCTTGTCATCCCTGCTGTGGCTCCTCAGCATCATCATCAGTTGCCAGCAGCAGACAGATGGGGCAACCCTCTATTTTTAATCAGAAGATTAGGGCAGGCCCTTGAAGACTGCTTAGTGGAACAGCTTTACACAGCATTGTTCATTTGGGTAGCTGCCATGAGTATGTTGGTTTAAAGGCAGGACATCCATTTAATAGACTGCAGTGTTCATGAAACTGCGTTGTGCCCACGAGTAGGTTTTAGCTAACGCTTTCCCAGTTCACTTAGGTCCAGCTAGCAATGATTTGATTAACTCTGTAGACTGGACATTTTTTGTATGTGCTAACAATCAAGTGTAGGGGAAGGCATCTAGATCTTACATGGCCAGTCTGTGGCACGGGCACTGCAAGAGCTTGTGGCACACTGGGACAGGAACATTTGAGCCCACAGGCCTGACAATAGCACTGACAATGGCCTTCCTTTCTTTTCAGCACTGCACTCCTGTAACCTCCCCTCGCCCAGTTCAATAAACTAGAGACAAAGCCACCCCAAAGCAGAGTAACTGCATTTGTCTGTGGTGCATGCTAGAATACCCCTGTCTCATGAATTGGCCTTGGCTTGTGGTGTACTTACCAAAAAGGTTGCCCACCACTGATCTAGGTGGCAGTTCATTTTCTTTATATGTGAGAGATTTCATAATGTCTTGATATTGCTAGACAGTCAACAACCTTTCAAGGACCTCTCTTTTGTTTAAACAGCTGTTTCTTTAAACGGCTCAACCCGTCTGAGTAGTTTAAGGAAACTGTGCTTTCTAGCTATATCGTTCTCAGGTTCAAGGGATTGACAGGGTGGGGTGGCAGCGTTTCTACAAGAGTGAAGTTGAACAGAGCCTTTTTGTTTAAAAACATCCGATTCACCTTGAGCTTGCAGTTATAGATAGAAACCAAAACTTTTATGGGATGCGTAGAGGATCTGCTTTATGCTTGTCATCCCAGCCTCACCAGCACAAATGTTAGGGTTACTTTTATGAGTTTATTCCAGTTATCAATCCAATGCAAGCACTTTTAATGAGAAAAGTACAGCATGAGCTCCAGTTCTAGCTGAGATAATGGTGCTGCTACAACAGCACAGATGGCACATCTGGGAATATGCAAATCCATGAACTTTTTCTGCAGTGAAGATATCTTGCAACCGGATTTTTTTTCTTCAGACATGTAAAGTCTGCCCTTTAAATTCGTATAAATTAGCAAATACAATATGGGCTGGCTCAGTGTTTGAAAGCTAGAGGTGGTATATACACAGAGTGGCAGGGGGCCATCACGTATAGAGTAGGGATGTGCACAAAGCGTTTTGTGCACATCTGGGGTGGTGGCAAGGAGGTGCTTTAAACAGAGGGAGGCAGGTCTTACCTGCCCCTCCATCACTCCACCACCGCCCAATGCCGCCCCAGAGCTTCACTGTCCATAAAAACAGCCCCGCTGTCCGTTCTTACAAGCAACGCCATGCAGAGGCTTCCTGTTTGGGAACAGGAAATTCCCTGTTCCCAGCATCCCACAAGTGTCATCACATAAATTTCCCCACTGCCTTCCTCCATTTAAAGTACACCCCCCCCCGCTGATATGTTTTGGCCAGGGGGACCCGAATTGTTTCAGCACCTTGGATTAGAGATGCCAAAACACATCCCTAATATAGAGCATGTGATGTAGGAACATAGGAAGCTGCCTTATACCAAGTCAGACCCTTGGTCATCTAGCTTAGTATTGTCTATACTGACTGGCAGCAGCTCTCCGGGGTTTCTCCAGGCAGGAGTCTTTCCCAGCACTACCTGGAGATGCCAGTGATTGAACCTGGGAGCTTCTACATGCAAAGTGAATGTTCTTTTACTCAGCCATCCAATGCTTGCACAAATATATCGGTATATAGATACACCAGGTTCCTGTATTCTCCCACTTCTTAATAAGATGATGGGAATTTTTTAAAAATGTGGAAATCCAGGATATTGATATCTGCAAAGTACACAAGATCACATAATATTTCACTGGCTGAGCATGGCACACGTTCCAGGGCTACTTCACACGTTAAATTTGAATATAAGTTTTTGCTGAATGTATCAATTAGACAAATACATGCTTGGAAACAAATAGACGTGCAGAGTCATCCCACAATCAGGCTCTGGGCTGAGTAAACAGGTGGTTAGACTGGGAAGAAAGAAAACATTGCAACACTTTATAGTTTCCTCTACAGCAAAAGTTAGAATCCTGTTCCCCTCCCACCCCCACAAGTGACAATTTCAGGCAATGACTTTTACAACCAAACTAGGGGTCATCTAACTCAATAATGCTCTGCAGATTTTCAGATGGGGCTTTTGGTGTTTGCAGCATTTGCACCTGAGATCCTGGGGGCTGAACTTGAAATAGGCAAATCGAATGCTGTTCCAGTCAGTTATGACCTTGAACAATGTGTTCTTTAGCTATTAAAATAGTTGGTTTCTCCTCAAATGCCATGCAGTACTTCACACAGTCTCCATAAGAGACCAGACACTGGGGCCAATAGATGGCAGGGAAATAAATAAAGGATATGAATTAATCCTACTTCTAAAGTAAGCAGTTCACATAAGCCTCTTACCCAAAGTTCTGCTTACTGCATAAACAGTTAGGCATAAATTTCTCTCTGTGTGCCTTCTGGATGCATCCTCCTTTTTTATTAAAAGGTAAATACTGTTGGCACAAAAATAAGCAACTTAAGACTAGACCACCCATGTGGATGTAGGTTAGTGTAGGAAGTGCCTATTCCAAGACTGTTTCTGCAGGACCGTAAATGGTTTAAGACGGAAAGAAGGCAGATGCCACTGAAATGATATAAATGCTGGAATCCTTAACAGTTGTTACAGATCTCTTCCATGTGGTTCTGAAAAAATTACGTTCCCTGTGGACATATTTGCTGGTCCTCCATCTTCAGCACTTCAAATGATTTCCTATACAGAGATGATCTTGGGAAAGGTGTATACTGTACACCATCACCTGTGTAGAGTTGGAGGAGGGGCTGCAAATCCCTTGGAACTTGTGTGTTCCTATCTGTGTAGTAAGATGCTCTCTAAATTTGACAATTTTGAATGATCCATATATAATGCCTGAGGAAACCGCAAAGCTCAGCAAATGTCATGTTTGACAGTGCTGTTATAAATCACTGCAGAAATATTTAGCATGCTGTTAATGTAGAATTGTTTATGGATATAGTCTTGCCAAATATTTCAGATGATTTCTTGTTTTGCATTATTTTCCAAATGTGCATGGCAAATAGCATTTCCCAGAAGATTCCCGGGGGGTTTTGTGCTCATTCCCATCTTAAGTCACTGTAAACCTCCCAGAAACAAAAGTTTGGGGTGGTGTACAAATTTGATAAATAGATAAATAAATCTTATCCCCGCTCCCTTTTCTAGACCGAAGCAAGCTATTAACCAGTTTGACGGAGCGGCCTTCTGAGTAGCCCTACTCCTCTTGAGCTAGATAGGTGTTCAGCTTCATTGTTATTCAGCTTCATGCTGAATAACAAAGGCCAGATAAGAGAGTTGGTGTTGATTTCCTGGTTTTGTATTCTTTTCAAATGTTCTTTAGACTAACACACAGCCCAGACCAGGAACCAGTGAGTTATGAAAATCTGTGATGAAAACCAATTTGAAGATGCAGCTGAGTTATAAAGGAAAACATAACATGCAGATTCTCTCACTTTCTTTTTAAAAATGCACTTTCTATAGACCTAATATTTCTTTTTATATGGGGGAGAGTTTGGGTTCTGCTAGGGGGAGAGGTTGGGGGGGCAGTCAGTTCAAAGCTTCAACTCCAGGTTCATGGCAGTACCAAATGACTTGCCTCTGGCTCTGTCTGGCTGTGTTCCTTGGAATTGCACTGGCTGCCAGTTTGTTTGCAGGTTCAAGTCAAGATTCTGATTGGGACCTTTGAAGGCGCCTAGCTATCTAAAAGACTGCCTGCTCCGAAGTGAATCTACCTGCCTTTCAAGATCTTGTGAGAGGAACTCTGCTTTGCATGCTGACAGAAGTCTGCTTGCCAGGCCAGGGTTGCTCCCAAGCACTCCCAGGTGTTGTTCCGAAGCACTGGAATTCTCTCCCCTTGGAACTCATACTCTCAGCTTCCTTGTGGCGTTTGTTTGTTTGTTTGTTTGTTTGAGCAGGCAGGTTAAGACCATATTCTTCTTCTAGGCATTTGGCTCATAAGAGGATTTGGAGGATAACATCTTAGCTGTTGTTGGAGAGACAGCATTATTTGCAAATATGTCAGTTTTAGCTGTAATCTAGTTTGTAACTGTTTTAGTGTTGCTCTTTTATTATGGATTAATATTTCAATTCTTTGCACACCACATTGGGGTCAAAAGATGAAAAGCAGCCTAAAAATGCAATGGGTCAATCAAGTTAAAGCATTAGTGAAGAAAGTGTGCTGAAATGGAGAAATGTGTGAATCCTAACCTTCTCAGAGCATCTTGATGAGAATGTTCAGTGACATCTGGGCAATTGTCACATGAAAGAAAGCTTGAAGATAAGGTAACAGCTGTGATGAAAAAGAATGAAGTCAGGACTCAACCTGAGGGATGTTGTGAGGAGAAGGCTATCTCCCAGTGCAGCGTCTCCCAGTTCTGGCCAAAGGAGGAAGGTTCTGGCCATGAGGACCAGTGATAGCAGGCCATGTGGTACTCCATTACCCTTATGGAAGCTGGTAGGCCAGGCTTGGTCATGGATCTGAGCAAAAAGGGTGCTCTGCTCCTAGGTTCTTACCTCACCTCTTTCCTGGCTTTTCATTCTCCTACTAAGGTGTGACAGAAGCTGTCTGACTCTAATGGGAAAAGATGATCTGTGGGAGCCCTGATATGCAATACTAATAAAGACAGAGAAATAGATTCAGTGTCTCCAACAAACTGAGCAAAATGGCATTTCTTCTGCTCAAATTATCCTGATACTTTTCACCTTGTCTCCCTTAGGTGGTTGCATTTTGTGATGTGGACAAAAATAAAATCGAAAAAGGATTTTACACTTACGAAGAATCTAAGGTTGGTAACAGGCATTTCATAGATGTTATGGATTGGAGAGCTGGCCTTGTGGTAGCAAGCATGACTTGTCCCCTTAGCTAAGCAGGGTCTGCCCTGGTTGCATTTGAATGGGAGACTTGATGTGTGAGCACTGCAAGATATTCCCCTCAGGGGATGAAGCCCCTCTGGGAAGAGCAGAAGGTTTCAAGTTCCCTACCTGGCATCTCCAAAATAGGGCCAAGAGAGATTCCTGCCTGCAACCTTGGAGAAGCCACTGCCAGTCTGTGTAGACAATATTGAGCTAGATGGACCAAGGGTCTGACTCAGCATATGGCAGCTTCCTGTGTTCCTATCTGAAACTTCGCCAGTCCTTTGTGGAGGAATGGTGTATGATGCTGGGCTTTTTGCTCTTAATACTGTAGAATTGAGGTTGTGAGAGAGGTCCCACATTCTGCATGGACAAATTGCAACCAGAAACCTGAAATGATGAATTATAATATGGAGACTTCAGACATACACCTAAGTAGCCTGCTTTAGTTAGGCTACAAAATCTGAAATTTACTATAGAATGTATATTTACTTATCAGTGCTTCAGCTGTGGAAAGAAGAAAAAATATCCTTACAAACATGGTTTGGTACCAAGTCAGTGGCCTAAAGTAGGACAGCAAGCTCTGTCCCAGTCTCTTTATGAATGGCTGTCATTTTGCATAGGAGTAAACAGGCAGAAAAGAATAAAAAGTCCTCCTATTAAAGAACTGCCTTAGAAATACAGAATGGAGAGAGAGAAATGGGAAGTAAAACTATGTTTCCAAGCAGAACATTGCCCACCAGGAAGTTCAGCTCCTGCTGTTTTTTTCTCTTCCTATAGAACAAAGATCCTGAATAAGAGGCTGTAAAATTAATACAGTAGCAGAGGGGGAAACAGAATGGTGTGAGGTTTTTTGAATTAGTTTCTCCTATTTCAATAAATTATGCCAGTAAAAGGGGTTATTCTTCTGGGGTTGGATCCCACTCCTGCTGACGTCAGTGGGAATTTTGCTACTCACGAGGGACTAGGATTTTTTCCATTGTATGAAGAAGCCAAAACAACATTTTAAGGGAAGTGGGAAATCTATGGGACTATAATTTATGTCTGTTTATCTATGTGGGAAAATGGTAACCCTATACAGCCCTTTGCTCTCAAGGTGGTATTACTGGAGGGAATGGCACTTCCAGTCAGCTCCAGTGAAGATGAACCAAGAAAGAGCAAAATAACATTGTTCGTAGGCAATAGAATAGGAAGAGGTACAAGCACAAGGCAATGCTGACAAGAAACCTTGCTGCTTTGGAAATATAGGAGGCCCTCTTTATTTGTGGGGGTTCCGTTCTTGCCTATAGGCACAAATATGGAAACTGCAAATAAAGAAACCTTACCCCTATGGGAATCCAGGGGTTAGGTTCCTCATGCCAGGAAAAAAAATACCAGCCAAAAAAGCAAGAAGGGACAGAAATAAGAGGAGAAAAGCACAGTACCTTGCTCTCCGGCTCTCCAACGATGCCCCTAAACCACCCAAATCCTCCATTTTGCTTGTGAATTTTTGTGTATACAGGAGGACCTCAATATTCACAGGGGTTCCACTGCAATCGCGGATACACTGCAACTGTGAATATGGAAACCACGATATCGAGTCATTGGGGGCTATGGGATGGGGGCAGGGTTATGTTCCTGGTCATCAGGAGAAATCATCCAAAATTAGCCAGATCTGAGGGGCAAATGTGGGGAGAAGTTGCCTACCGTACTTGGCTGTCCTTTTGAATGGCCAAAAATCGTGAGGGTTTTTTTTTTTAAGAGCCATTTTGAGGCTCCTGAACACAAAATGTGTTCTTGACCCACAGATACACAGAATTAACCCCTTATTTTCTGATTTCCCCCCATGTATACCTAGGTCAGGCATTAATTACCTGACTGTGGATACGAGGATGTAGAGTCCACAGATATTGAGGTTCTACTGGATATAGATATATAAAAGAGCCATAAAAATGTATTTTCCCTCCAAAATGGCGACCAGAAATGACACCGGAAGTCATTTCCGGCTACTCAGAAACTGCGGATAGGCAAAAATAGACTTCTTTTTTTAAAAAACCGTGGATAAAGCGGTCATGTCTCTCAGACCCATTTCTGCTGATACAAGAAACTGCAGTCTGCGGAACTCCAGATAACGAGGACCTCCTGTAATACCATTTTAATATGTCCCAAAAGGCAACCTTCGAATACAAATTAACAAAAGAAAAATGCTTGTCTCCCTGCAGGAAAACCCCAAACCTAGAATCCCAATTCTCCATTTCAGGGATGCTTCCCCTCCTTTCATTATTTGTGTGAAATTGGTGAGTATAATTTGCGATCTAAGCCACCTGTCTGGAATCCACACCGGGCTAAAAAATCTGTTTCCATTTGTAGCAAAGCACGTTTTCACAGATTATTTCTAGTGCAATTCCAACTGAGAGCATTTTTTTGTCTTCATCATTGGGGGATAAAAGTGTAAAATTGAGGTTCTGGGTAATGGTTGCACAACCACTCTGTCCCACAGATTACAGAAACTGAAAGAAATTGGACTTTTCTATAACATGTGATCTATTGACCTTAAGCCTTTTGGTGGTCTATCCCTTCTAGGGAGCCAATGCACTATTTGTTGCTTTAGAATGGTGTTAATTCAAACCAAAACAAACACAAGCAACGTTCTAGTTTAACTTACATCTAGGGAAGGACCATATCAGTGGTGGTGGTGGTGGTGGTGGCAGTTTGATCCCAGCTTCTCCCTCCAGGCTACTCTGTTGAGGAGCAGGTGAGAGGATGTGGGTGGAGAGCTGGTGTGGCTGTGGTCTATAAGAATATCATCTCTCTTACTAGGATCCCTGTCAGAATATATGACTATATCAAATGTGTGGGCTGGGGACCAGGGATAGACTGTGGCTTCTGATCAGCCCACTGCCCAACAGAGTCCCTAACTGAGCTAACGGACTTGGTTGCAGGACTTGCGTTAGAGTCTCCCAGTTCACTTTGTACTTTCTATTATTTGAGAGAGCACCTTTGTTATGAGTCCTGCTGCCTATTGAGATCATCCGGGAAGGTCCGTCTGCAGTTACCACCAGCTCGTCTGGTGCCTACTTAAGGGCAGGCCTTCTCCGTTGCTGACCCTGGACTTTGGAATGTGCTCCCTGTTGAAATAAGAGCCTCCCCATCTCTGATAACTTTTTAAAAGGTGGTTAAGACATATTTGTTCACTCAAGCTTTTAATTAGACTCATAGAATTTAACTGAATTTTAAATTGTTTTGATGTTTTAATTTTGTTTTAATCTGTGTTGTTTTACTGTAAACTGCCCCGAGACGTGAATTTTGGGCAGTATATAAATATGTTTGCTAGACAGATAGATCTGCCATATTGACCTACTGTCCAAGATTGTTTTGAGGCAATACATGTGAAGCACTTGGGACATTCTGGAAGCACTGTATCAATGCTCACAGTATTAATACCTCACGGTATTAATTACAAACGTTTACTTCCAGAAGTTTGCAGGAATGAAAACACCCCTTCAAGCCTGCCCCCGCCTTCCCATCTCTGTACCAGTGTCTAGAAAATGCCCAGTTCTTCTCTCGCATGTGTAGCATACATGGAGTACCAGCCACCCTCTTGCTTCGGATAAAGATTACATTTTACAATTAGCTTATAAAAGACTGAGAGACTGTTCATAGATGGTACAAATACATTGGCAATGTGACTCATACCAAGATGCAGGTGTTTTTCTAACTAGAATGCCTTAGCGATAAAGGTTGACCTGTTCAGAGATTACTCAAAAATATAGGAGTTGACTAATCACTTCTACAAGCTTCTGAAGTATTGTGATACTCCTTGCATTTCATATTTGTAGTTCATGAACTCCCTTTTGAGAGAGGCTCCTGAGCAGCTAAATGACTTGCCAACTGGAAATGCCTTTCTGCTTCCCCTCTATTCTTTCAGTGTACAAGGCAGACTGTTCTTTGCATCACATAAATGAGCTAAATGAGCTAAAATTTGCGCTAAATGCGTCACCCAGCCTCCCTTCACTACCACACCACCACCAAGAAACACTGACTGTGGTTTCTAGTGGTTGGGCAAGCCATCTTACTGAAGGCCCTGATGGCAGAGGAAATGGTTTTTAAACTGGTTAAAACTTGCTTAGAGGAGTTGAACTTCTGTTGCTCTCTTGTGATATTATGCAGACTAAGGATAAATCCGAGGATTCAGACTCAGATGTATTTTTGGGCCCCTTGAACTTTCATTTCTACACAGGCCACATATGAAAGACGAGATGAAAAACAAACTTACCACACTGCAGTGTATTTAATTTCCCTCAGATATATGAGTGTGTGTATCTTCTCCCCCCGCATCTCTGCTGACAGTTGAAAAGAGATGGAGGCAGTTGTCAGGGAGATGAATTGTATCAAACCCTGCAGAAGTGAGAGAGAGGCAAAGGAGAGAAATGCCCCACAGGAATCCTTATTAAATGAGAAATTGGAAGCCAGAGGAAGCCCTATAATGTTGTGACCCAAATGGCACTGCTGTTCTAGGCTGTGCTGAACCTCTGCAATCTGTACAGGGGATGTGAAAGCAGAAGTCCTGCCCAGGACGGATTAGTCCGGATTAGCTGCCCTCTGTCCCATTCTGGGCATCACAATCCCAGAAGCATGCTGACAGCCTAGAGAGAATTGAGAGCTGTGACAATGATAAGAAGGGCATGAGGCAAACCAGATGAGTAAAAGGTGAAGGAGCTGGGTATGTTTAACCGAGATAAATGCAGCCTGTGGGAGGAATGCGTTGACAGTTTTCAAATATATATTTTTTCAAAATGACAGACAAGAAGCTGGAGGAGAATTGTTCTCCAGATACCTGGAGGACTGGATGATAAGTGCTGGGTTTAAATTACAGGAAGGCAGGTTAAACGTGAGGAAATCATGTGTCAATCGTGTCAGCTGTTGAGCGACAGAACTGGCTGCCTGGGGGCCCTTGCGGGTTGAGCCATCTCCTTCCTTGGTGGCTCTAAAGCAATGGCTGAGCACTCCATTGTAAAGGATGCTTTAGCTGGGTGTTGGGACCCTGCTCTGGGGCAGCCTCTTGGGCTACGACTCACAGTTATGCAGAAAGGTGCTCTCTCTCTCTCTCTCTCTCTCTCTCTCTCTCTCTCTCTCTCTCTCTCTCAGATGTAACATAGCTGATGGGGGAGATATGTTGAAGAAGACTTATGTTTTCAAAATATTTGTAGCCAATGCTGTTGTCTTTGGGGACCTAGGCTGTCTTTAGGGTCCCAAGCTGTACTTAGTACTCAGATGCTCAGTGTTTACTTGGTTGGGTCCTCTGGAGACACCGGTGAACTGGCTCCTGGCAGTTCATGGAGCCTTTAATGGTGTAGCCCTGACCTTCTAATGGCACTGATAGGAGAATGGTCCTGCCTTTAGTTAGGACCAGTGTTCCCTCTAACAGGGATTCCCAGATGTTGTTGATTACAACTCCCAGAATCCCCAAGCAAAAGTCATTGCAGCCGGGCATTCTGGGAGTTGTAGTCAACATCTGGGAATCCCTGTTAGAGGGAACACTGGTTCCTGGGAACACTGGGAACACTCGGAGCTTGCACTTTTAGGATTTTGGTGTATACCAAATTCTCATGTGGTCAAAAAATGAACCCTGGATTGGCTCAATGCAGATCTGCATGAGCTAACAGTATGGCTTGTATTTTTATTTGCAATATATCAAACATGGAAGGAAATAGCAAGTGACTGTAAAATGCAAAAAGATCTATCCAAACTGGGTGAGTGGGTGACAAAATGGCAAGTGCGGTTCAGTGTTGGCAAGTGTAAAGTGATGCACATTGGGACGAAAAACCCCAACTTCAAGTGTATGCTGATGGGATCTGAGCTATCGGTGACCAACCAGGAGAGGGATCTTGGGGTCGTGGTGGACAGCTCGTTGAAAGTGTCGACTCAATGTGCAGCAGCTGTGAAAAAGGCCAATTCCATGCTAGGGATCATTAGGAAGGGGATTGAAAATAAAATGGCTAATATTATAATGCCCTTATACAAAACTATGGTGCAGCCACACTTGGAGTACTGTGTACAATTCTGGTCACCACATCTAAAGAAGGACATTGTAGAACTGGAAAAGGTGCAGAAGAGGGCAACCAAGATGATCAGGGGCCAAGAGCACCTTTCTTATGAGGAAAGGCTACAACACCTGGGGCTAGTGAGCCAGCGTGGTGTAGTGGTTAGAGTGCTGGACTAGGACTGGGGAGACCCAAGTTCAAATGTCCATTCAGCCATGATACTAGCTGGGTGACTCTGGGCCAGTCACTTCTCTCTCAGCCCAACCTACTTCATAGGGTTTTTGTGAGGAGAAATCTAACTATGTAGTACACTGCTCTGGGCTCCTTGGAGGAAGAGCGGGATATAAAATGTAAAAATTAAAAAAATATATATATTTAGTTTAGGAAAAAGATGACTGCAGGAAGATATGATAGAAGTCTATAAAATCATGCATGGTGTGGAGAAAGTGGATAGAGAGAAATTCTTCTCCCTCTCACATAACACTAGAACCAGGGGTCATCCCATGAAATTGATTGCCAGGAAATTTAGGACCAGCTAACAGAGGTACTTTTTCACACAATGCATAATCCACTTGTGGAATTCTCTGCCACAAGATGTGGTGACAGCCAACAACCTGGATGGCTTTAAGAAGGGTTTGTATAACTTCATGGAGGAGAGGTCTATCATCGGCTACTAGTCGGAGGGCTATAGGCCACCTCCAGCCTCAAAGGCAGGATGCCTCTGAGTACCAGTTGCAGGGGAGAAACAGCATGAGAGAGGGCATGCCCTCAACTCCTGCCTGTAGGCTTCCAGTGGCATCTGGTGGGCCACTGTGTGAAACAGGATGCTGAACTAGATGAGCCTTGGGCCTAATCCAGCAGGGCTGTTCTTATGTAGATGGCGGTGTGAATGAAAAACCAAAAATTCTGGGGCATTCACTCACAGGTGACTTCCACCTTAACATATGATTAATAGTTCTATAAAGAACATACACAGCATGAATTCAGCCGAGTCCTTGAGTCATTATTCTACGTTCAACCACAATAAAATAATAGTTTGATTAAATTAAAGTCACGAATATCCCCATTGGAGGTGCCTACAGAATGGAAGGTGCCTCACAGGAGATCCCGACCATCTGGTCTTGTACATTCTAAGGATCGTTAGCACTTCTTGCATTATCAGTGGTATACGCCCTATTCTCATGATATGCAGAGGATGAAGGAACACATCCATCCGATATATCATATATCACCCTGTATATAACACAGGGGAAATCTGTGTGCATTCACTTGAATGTCTGCATGAATCCAAGATGTGTGCACGAGCACACACACAGCTCTCTCCCTGCAATTGGGAGCTCTGCTTTTCCAGGATTTAAGTTATTTTGAGAGAGCCCTACACATGCAGTTGTACATGCATTGCAGTTGTACATGCATTGGCTCCATGTAGATGTTCAAGTGAATGTGCATACTTTCCCCCTCTATACATAGATCAGTGGATGGGGCCTGGTGCCATCATCCTGCTCCCCTTCTGGTTGGGTTCACCTTCCCTGGACTTGTTATGAGAATAAGGCTATATTCTTAGGCCATCACCCCCAACCAAACAGAGAACCCTTTGTGACATTACCACACCAGCCTTAACTGTTTGTGTTGTCCTTTAGCTGTTCCAGGCCACATAGGAGAAGCCTACAACAGGTCCTTTGCCATTCACATCTTCCATTGCAGATTCTTCCCTTTTGGATCTGACAAGGAGATTAGCACTTGCAAACCCGCCATCATGAGTCAAACCATTGGCCCATTTAGCCCAGTACTGTCTACTCTGATTGGAGGCATTTCTCCAAGGTCTCAGCTGGTTTTCCCAGGATTTCTTTTTTAATAGGTGTTGGTAGGAATTGTCCTTGGGTTCATTTATATGCAACGCATGTGCTCTGCCACTGAGCTCATCTTGCTTCCATTGTGAATGTGTGCACACATTTACACACACACACACATACACACCCAATGCATTACTAGTCTGAGGTTTGACCTCTTGGTTTTTGCTGTGACCCTTCGTCCTTTCAGCATTATTTTCTTCTCATTTTTCTGAATGTGAAGGCTAAGTTATGTTCTGTCACATTCTTACAGTATCACAGCAGCCAGGATTTCCCTCCCAATATTTTTTAAATTCAACATCCCCCAGATGTTTCAGTGCTCTAAATTATAATGTCAGAGCATGACTAGACACTTACTGATCATTCATCCTGCTGGTTCACAAAAGGAAGGTGCCAGATGATTGTCGCTCAGTATAATAAGGCTGTGAATAGAGTGTGGTGATCTGTAAATAGTTAATAGAGCATGATCTGTGAGCTAATAAAAAGAGGGAGGTTGTATAATAGTAATGAAAAAATAACTGGGACCCAGGTTCCATGGCCAATTCAAACATTATACATCCCATGTGGAGACTGTTGAAAAACACTTCCACACTGCAGTGCTGGGTGGAGAGCAGGAAGAGTGTTCTTTGCATTTTACTTACCAATTGCCGTGGCGTGTCTCTGTCAGCACAGAATGTGCAGTGTTGGAACTTCTCTTCTAGAAAGTATGCTGTGTGCTTTCAGTGTTAGTGGCAACATTAAGGGGGGAAGACCATCTTGGTTATAGAACCCCAAACTGGCTAACAAGAAGGGCTTGGACATCCTTGTCTCCTGAACACATGAATCATGCAGTAACCAGTGAAGATTTCAATATGAGGCTTAAAGATCCTGGCTGTTGTGGCGAGCTTGGTTGAAGCAGGCTGTATCCTGGGCTGTTCTACGGAAAAAGAGCTGTTTTCCCTTCTCTTAGGAATGATGTGTGAGGATATGATAGACAGCCTTTTTAGAAGTTTGCATGGCTGACAGAAGCTGGCTGTTTCCTTTGGAAATGCTTTAAACCCATGGGTGGAATTTCAACAGTTGCCAGCTGTGCAGTGCACCTTCCATCCTGCAAGCAGCTCTTGGCTAGCTTGTTTTGGCATTCTCTTTAAAGTCAAACTTGATAGGCAAAAATAATTACCTGATGCACTTCCTTCTCTGTGTTTAAATAAAAAAACATCCAGTGGCGAAGGCAAAAGCCATCAACTGAATCAAGCAAAGAAAGTTGTTCTCCGTGTTGCTTTGTGCATGTTTCTGTAATGCCTTTGTCATGTGTAAAGAAAAAATCCTGGTTTTTGTTGAGCCTGCACTATCTTTGAGCTGTGCTATTCTTTGAGGTCTTTCACATGACTGGGTGGGTGGGTGGGTTGGTGGGAGCGGGGTGGGTGGGAAGGCTTGGTAAACTCACCTTCCCCCCAGATGACCAAGTTCTTCTATTGGGAGCACGCACTGTGCTCCCAGACAATCTGCACCGTGTGCCTGCAGCGCTGAGCTCCAGAAGCCAGGACGACGTGTCCTGGCCTCTGGAAATGCCGCAAGGCACCACATGACATGCACAATGCATTGGGTGATTCCCCCAGGAGACGGGTGCACTAGGCACCCATCTCTTTGTTTGTTTGTTTGTTTATTACATTTTATATCCCGCTCTTCCTCCAAGGATCCCAGAGTGGTGTACTACATACTTAAGTTTCTCCTCACAAGAACCCTGTGAAGTAGGTTAGGCTGAAAGAGAAGTGTCTGGCCCGGAGTCACCCAGCTAGTATCATGGCTGAATGGGGATTTGAACTCGGGTCTCCCCGGTCCTAGTCCAGCACTCTAACCACTACACCATGCTGGCTGGGGCTAAACATAGTCCCAGTGAACACACAAGCTGGCTCCCTTAGTCTCGGCTAACAGCGGGACTAGGCTGATCCTGGAGGTTCTCATGTGCAGCCTAACCCAGGCTGGGCGTCCCTAGCCCGGGTTAGGCTGCATGTGAGAACAGCCTCAGTATGTTTGGCCAAACTCAGGGTGAGACTCATGCAATCATGATCCCCACCCCTCTCTGGTCCAGTACTTTGTCCATACAACTAAAGGGGACTTGCATAGAAAAAGCTTAATAGGATGGGAGATTCTGGTGGTGGTACAACTTACTGAATTCATCCTTGACTATCAGTTGAAAAAGTAGCAGGTTGGAGGCATTGCTGTGTGCAGCAGCATAAGAGCTGAGTTTCAGAGCTGACCCCAAATTTTTTTTTGTCAACTGATCTCCAAATGCTACCCTATTCTGCGTAGACCTGCATGTATATTCCACTGACTTAAGTGGAGCCTGTATGCAAATTAGGACTTTAGAATTAGTCTTAATTGCAATATGTTGATGCCAAATCACAATAGACTTGAAAATTCAGAAAATAAAAGTGTTCGGGCCAATGATAATCTTGTCAGCATTGCACAGAAACGGGGAAACAGAGGAAGATGATAGGATAGTTGATGGCAAACCCCTCTTATTGAAAAGATCTGCCTGGGCTGTTGGTTATCAGACTCTTAGGAGCCTAAAGTTGAAAAATAGACTTACTGTCGTTACTTTTGCGATTTGATGCAGTGTCTGCGAACCTGAAGACCAACTGGAAATCCTGTTGTGTTAAATGTGTGGCTTTCACTAGAAACAGTGACTTCCACCTGCTGGGTGCTGCACTGTATGTAAGAACAGAACTAGTTCTATTTGAGCCCAAACTGTGCCTTGGTTTCTGGTGAACTCTCAGCACCTCCATAGCTCCTAAGGTCAGAGCTGTAGCACCAGTATTCCCATTGGGAATCATGGGGGAATTGCCCCTCTGACACAGTCCTTAGGAGCCATGGAGACTGTGAATGAGTGTGGGAGCAATTTGGGCTGAAACAGAACTGGCACAGGCCCCCTGCTCTTCCATTGGCAGGGTGCTGTATATAAGCCGGTAGCAATATGTCTGGCTCTTCCTTCCTTCTTCATAACAATAAGCAGAACTAACCATTGTGACATCTGCACGTTCCCTGCTCCATATCATTGGCTGCTGCTCGTAGGATATGAAAATGATTGCGTTATCGGGCCACAGATCGGTCTGCTAGATATTATGGAGATGTCCAGAAAATTGGAATAAGTAACAGATGGACTTGGTATACATATGTAGATGGGGGTCAAATTTCAGTTAAAATTAAACTGTCGCAGCAGCAAAGGAGGAGCTGAGCTGGAGAGTTGACCCACTCTGTTGGCTAACTTCTGTGAGTCCTTGACACATCATCTTAGACACAATAATAATGGTTAAAAAGATATGATTGCTTTTCAAGGAATTCTGTGAGGAGCTGAGCTTTGAGGATTCAGTGGTGGGCAGGATGCAGTACAGAGCTGCTGTGTCAGGACTGCTGCAGACTTAAAGGGCAGCCCTGATGCTATCGAGAAGAGGCAGTTGGGTACGCAGCACGGCCAGACTTTCTCCCAGTCTCATGAGTGGGAGGAGCTGTGGCAGCACTGCTTGCACACCCATCAGCAGCCTCGATGTGGTTGGGTGAGAGCGCAGTACCCACTGCGCAACAAATCAGTTGGTGTGTGCAAAGAGAGATGGCAGGACTGGGTGGGATGGCACTGGAGAGGTCTAAAAAGGTGTCTCACACGTCTGAAATTTCAGCACCACGGGCTGCTAGAAGCAGCATAACATATAAAAACAAACCCCTGAGTATTCTCAGTCTTTGTGGGGGAAGCCAGAGTATATTGTCCGGGCCATTTTCAAAACAAAAAGTGTCTTGAGAGAGGAGAGCTGGTCTTGTGGTAGCAAGCATGACTTGTCCCCATAGCTAAGCAGGGTCTGCCCTGGTTGCATATGAATGGGAGACTTGATGTGTGAGCACTGCAAGATCTTCCCCTCAGGGGATGAAGCCGCTCTGGGAGGAGCATCTAGGTTCCGAGTTCCCTCCCTGGCATCTCCAAGATAGGGCTGAGAGAGATTCCTGCCTGCAACCTTGGAGAAGCCGCTGCCAGTCTGTGAAGGCAATACTGAGCTAGATAGACCAATGGTCTGACTCAGTATATGGCAGCTTCCTATGTTCCTATGTCTCACATTTGTCTCCATAGGCAGCAGCATTTCTTCCTGAAAGGTATTCTCTGATCGAGGCATTGTAAATCCTACCCAGTGTGGCAAAGGGGTGAGGGCGCGAGGCTGGTTCAAATTTTAGCTCAGTTGTGAAGCTCTCTCTCTCTCTCTCTCTCTCTGACTTGATTCCCTATTGTCTTAGTGGGGCAACAATACTGGCCTGTACTGTGTGGTTTGGTATATATATGGGTTTTTATAGAAACAACACGGGTTGAAGAACATTGAACAGTTAGCTATATATTTAGGGATTGTTTTTCCTATCTGCTTTATTATTCATGCACAGATGCAATGGGTTTCTTTCTTCAAACTCTTCTAAATCAGAGTACTGGTTGCAGCTAATCCCACTGAAAACATGAATTACGTGTACTGTAAAATTAAAGGCTCAAAAGAAATGCTGAAGTGGCTAGTAACTCAGGTGATTTATTGTAAATCACAAAGGGGGAGAACTTTCATTGCCTTACACGATGCAGAATGGAAAGCATGCATCAGGTTCCTCTTTGTGCAGTAAATAGGATCTCAAGCAATCCCCTATAACCAGACTTAATATCCCAATTGCTTGGGAAAAGATTTCTCTCTGTTAAGAAGCCATTCATTATGTAAAATCCATCAAATCGTGAATGTTTTGAATTGTCATCAGTATCCCATTTACTTACATTGCTTTACAGGCTCAAACATGTAAAAGTAATGGTGCTGTCAGGGTTTTCTTCAAGTGTGTCAAGGCTCACGTTCTGGCCATTTCTTGCAGCATGGTGTAGTGGTTGAAGCATTGGACTAAGACCAAGGAGACCCGAGTTCAAATCCCTGTTCAGCCACAAAACTTACTGGGTGACACTGGGCCAGTTGCTCCTCTCTCAGCCTCTGACCTTGCAGGGTTGCTGTGCATATAAACATATTCATGTTCACATTCTGGGCTCTTTGGAGGAAGAGTGGGATATAAATGAATGAATGAATAAATGAATGGATGGCTTAGCAACTTTATCCTGAGTCACTTTTCCTACCCAGTATAGGGCAATTGGCTTTTTTCAGTTCCCCTGTTTCCACAGTAACATTTGATTATTACTGATAACTTGTGATTGCTAATATCTACAGTGAGGGAAATGCTTTCCTTCACTTAATCCCCTACATTTTAACATACCTTGAGCAACTTCTATGGCTCTTGCCTTCACTTCTTAAACTTCAGTTCATTAGTTGAGCTGTGTCAGCCCGACTTAGGAGCCTGCCAGTCTACATCAAGATTTCTAAAAGCCCAGGGGTCTTTTCGCTGGCCCCAGACTTCACTTATCTGCTGCCTTGGGCACTGCTGAGCATATCATCTCTTCCCCCCAAACTTTCTTACTACATCTAGGCTGAAAACCTGTAACTGTGCCAGGAGGACATGAAAGGCTTGTTGTTGCTGTTGGTGCACGGAGGAACTTGGAAGGCCTCACCATCTGCCTGTTGAATGACTGCTCTGCACAGATGGGAGCAGGCTCTAAGGCCTTAGATCGGTGGTTCCCAACCTGGGTTCCTCCAGATGTTTCTGAACTGCAACTCTCATAAGAACGTAAGAACAGCCCTGCTGGATCAGGCCCCAAGGCCCATCTAGTCCAGCATCCTGTTTCACACAGTGGCCCACCAGATGCCAGTGGAAGCCTACAGGCAGCAGTTGAGGGCATGCCCTCTCTCCTGCTGTTACTGCCCTGCAACTGGTACTTAGAGGCATCCTGCCTCCGAGGCTGGAGGTGGCCTAGAGGCCTCCAAATAGCCATTAATAGACCTCTCCTCCATGAAGTTATCCAAACCCCTATTAAAGTCTTCCAGGTTGTTGGCTGTCACCACATCTTGTGGCAGAAAATTCCACAAGCTGATTATGCGTTGTGTGAAGAAATATTTCCGTTTGCTGGTACAAAATTCCTCACAATCAATTTCATGGGATGACCCCTGGTTCTAGTGTTATGTGAGAGGGAGAAGAATTTCTCTCTATCCACTTTCTCCACACCATGTGTGATTTTATAGACCTCTATAATGTCTCCCCGCAGTCGTCTTTTTTTCTAACCTAAATAGCCCCAGGTGTTGTAGCCTTGCCTCATAAGAAAGACACTCTAGGCCCCTGATCATCTTGGTTGCCCTCTTCTGCACCTTTTCCAGTTCTACAATGTCTTTTTAGATGTGGTGACCAGAATTGTACACAGTACTCCAGGTGTGGCTGCATCATAGTTTTGTATAAGGTCATTATAATATTAGCAGTTTTATTTTCAATCCCCTTCCTAATGATTCCTAGCATCTAAATTGTAGTTGGGGATGCTGGGAGTTGCAGTTCACCAACATCTGGAAGAACCCAGGTTGGGAACCACTGCCTCAGATATTAACATGCATGTACCACACAGTGGGGAAATGACTCAGCTAGCAAGCCAGAAGTTGTTGGTTCGAATCCTCGCTGATATGTTTCTGAGGTTATGGGAAACACCTATATTGGGCAGTTGGTTAGAATAAGACAGTTGGAGTTTGAAGTAGTTGGAGCTGAGAGCTAGGAGTGAGAGGTTGGACAGAGCATAGTGGAGAGATTGGTTTATGTGATCTGAACAAGAGAGATTGTTCCAGGGTTTGTGTGAGGCCTGAGTGGTGAATATGCAGAGACTGTGGAACCAGCAGTATACTGGGGCAATGCTCTAAAAGTTGGGGAGTGTTAAGCCTGGGAAAGAAACCTTGAGTGTCACTAGGAGGCTTCACTTCTGGGCACCTTTCACAGACAGGAAGGTCTGAGTTGATTCACTAAGTCTGTAAACCAAGTTTTATTTACCTCTGTCCCAGATATATCATCTCCTTAAATGTTACATGTTATCAAGGAGGAGAAACCAGAGAGATAAACAGCTGACGTACTTAGCAAACTTTGTAGAGAAGTTTATGTGCACTTCCTTGCAGAGATCTTTATTCCAATCACTTGTAAACAAAAACTTATTCTTGTTTTTGTTCTACACCTCAAGTTTTGTTTCATTTGTACACTGAACATATACGCCTATCCTGGACTCATGAGGCTACGTAACCAAGGTGTTTACTGAGAGCAAGGTAATAAGTAATCATATGGTGGCAGTGAAAGAAAGTAAAACTGAATAAATTCCCAGGAGCTGAAGACCAAGTTGTTTTAAACAATATAAAAGCAAATCACCTCCCTGGGCTTGAGCAGGGTGGGTTCCTGACAGATATGACTACAAGCTATACAGCAGCAGCAGTGTCGCATGCTCAGATCACAGAAGTAATATGTCCTCAGTCTAAAAGGCATTCATAGTTACAAGGCAGGTCTAATGGTAAGGAGGAAAGGATGAGATACCAGTGAGAACTAAGTATGAATTGCATCTTTTGATCCAACTTTTTCACAACTTGAAAAGGATGTTGTATAGCAGGATACCGAAGGCTTCATTTTCATAACAGTAAGTGGGGCCATTCCCACGACCCAGACGATTGCAGAAATGTTGCTTGTAGTGCAGACTGCGCTCCCAGATGATCCACACTGCACCACACAGCACAGGACTCCAGAGGTCAGGATGACATGCTTCTGGACATCTCACCGTGCATTGGGCCACAACACATTACATTGGAGGGATCCCCCTGGAGACGGGCGCTCGTTTCTCTGTCCACTCGGGCTGAACGTAGCCTGAACGAACACACGATCCCTGAGCTGGGGTGGGTTGGCTATTTAGTTAGTTTCCAGATTTGTAGACCACCTCAAACCTCCATATCTGGGTAGTATACAATATAAAACAGATTAAAAATAAAAACTTTAAAACAATTTAAAACTACAGCCCAGTTAAAATGCTTGAGTGGGGGAAAGGTCTTGAGACTTTTTAAAGGTTGTCAGAGATGGGGAGGCTGTTATTTCAGCAGGGAGCGCATTCCAGAGTCTCGAGGCAATAATAGAGAAGGCCTGTTCATGAGTAACAACCAGACAAGCTGGTGGTTACTGCAGACAAACTCAGTCTAGAAGGCATACATACTTACAGGGTAGGAATAATGGTAAGGAGGAAAGAATGAGATAACACTGAGAACAAAGTAAGAATTGCATTTTTTGGTTGTGTTGCTTGCGGCCTTAACCCCGGCTAAAAGCTAGAGTAAAAAGCTGGGCTAGGCAGCACTGTCCCTCTGGGATCAGGCCCGATCTCGGCAGTTCTCACATGCAGCCTAACATGAGAACAGCCTCAGTGTCTGCCACTATTATTTGAGGTCCCTCTTGGAGCAATGCGTTATATAGGGACTGTTCTGCAGAACTCGCTTCCCCAAAAGTTTCAGTTGGCCCCCACTCGCCATTCTGTTGAGGTCTTTTAGAGATGCATCTAAAAGATGCATCTTGAGGTCTTTTAGAGATGCAGGCATTTCCCACTATTGGGTAACCAAAAGTAGGGTTTTTAAAAACTTCTAATTTATCCAGTGTTTAACTTTTTAAAAATGTTTTTATTATAACTGTATAATTTTTTGAATTTTTATCCAATTCTGTAAACTACTTTGAGACATTGTGAGAAAGGTGGGGAGAAATATTCTAAATAAAGTAGTCTGGTTTGGTGAAATAGTTTTGCAATCTGAATTTGATCTCATTTGGTACAGTTAGTAGCAAGGACCATGACTACATATATATCTTTGGATCCCAGTGGCATGATGGTGTGCTTTTTGGTTCAAACAAGCTCAACTAAGTGATCTCTTTCTTCTTTCACACAGGATCTGACAGGTGGACAGTTTGAGGAAAACTTGAACCTGTTGAAACTGAAGGAAGGAGTGGATTATTATCATTTTAACTGAAGGTTGTGATGCACTGGAAAGACTACATTGTTAAACCAGAAGATACATGAGTTGCAATGGTTGCAGTGTTAATAGAGGATATCTGCTTTATTTAGGAATTCTTCCCTCAAGATTTGTATTAATAAATTCAGAGGTTAAATGGTGCTTGCATGTCTAGTTTTCAGAAAGGAGACAACTGGGGTGAGGTTGGTTGGAAGCACAATAATTATAAAGCTTAGAACATGTCCAGTTTCCCTGATAGGCCTACAAAGGGGCTTCCTGTAGACAAAGTAGAATCCTTGTGTCCCCCGCCCCCCCCCCCCGCTTCACATACCACCGAGGAGGAGTAGGCCCAGTTCTCCCCCATGGCTTGGGGTGGGGGGGGGGAATAGGGGCTAGCCAGTCACTAGCTTGATTCAGGTATCCAATGAGAAAGTTGAGGTGAGGTAATTTAACAGACCCAGATTCCGCAGTGATTTCCCCATTTGCAGGCAACATGAAATACATTTTCTCAGTTTGAACTCCTTTGAATAGCTAGCTTTGTAGGGGACATACAGCTGATGCTCTTTGTGCTGCTTTGCAGAAGGAAATGCATTCTTTTACAGTAGTTTCAAATGTAAACAATATGGAAGGTACTTTATAAACTTTTGAGTTTAGAAGTGTGAGTGCCCTACGCTCTCCCCAGTATTGGCAGGAACAGCTGGGTTCACCACAAGTAAAACTTTTCTGTTTATGCTTTGTGAGGTAAGTGTTCATATTCAGGGATTAGAGGCCCCCACGTTGTGACATCCTGAGGCAGCTTAAACATCCAGCATGAGAGAAAAAGTTTTAAAATTAAAATATTGTTTGAGCAGATGTATGAAACCAGTCTCTATGTTGCTTGTCTTGCTCCTATGGACAGGATATTAACTTGTCCTATGAGATGCTCTCTTCTGCATTGAGGCCAGCTGTGGTAAAATGAACAACTCCTGTATAATCCTACTAGTGGTGCCTCTCCTTGAAATACAGCACATGGCTAAGATGCTTCCATGGTTGTAAAATGAGACCTATATAGGGGCAGGGGCAAAACCTCATTTGTTTTCCTATACAAACTTACTTAATCCGTAGCAATAACTCTTCATCTGCAAGTCAAAGAAGGCGGGGGGGGACGCTTTGGACAGCACTCATGAGGTGCTGCTGCTCACAGCATGCTGTCAGCATCCCAAACAGCCATAGAGAAGAAGCACACACGGCTGGGCTTAGTGCTTTCAGATCCAGGGGGAGGGATCGGTGAGACTTCCTGTTTATAAAGGTGGCATGTTTTCAGTTTCCCAGTTGAAAGCATATTATGAATTTGGGTTATGATCCCTTTGTTTTTGGTGCCCTTCACATATGCCAAATACATCACCGCTCCTTTCCTGGACATCATTGTGTCACTAGAAGTACAAATCTGTCAGCTAGACAAAAACATGTTTTTGCCCCTCGCCCCCCCACCGCCCAAAGCACAAAACTGCCACCCTTGTGTGTACACAGCAACTGAGCTTGTGGATTGGCTCCTCTTACAAAACTGTGTGCTGAGTTATGCATGTCTAAATTGCTTCACTAGTGTGTGAAATATTTCATTATTAAAAAGGGCTAACAGCTGAGGCAAATGGAATAATACAGGAAACAGTGGTGGCGTGCTCTTTCCAAGAGCTACTTTAATTCAGTTTTGAGCAAGCAACACAAAATACCAGCAATGATACTAAATCTGAAAAACAAAGGAAAGATCATGTGGTCAAACTGCCATCTTGTGGTTACAGATTAAGGGATGAGCACAAATATATAATGACTAAAAGCGTCCTTTCACACATGGTGCTTTTGAAAACAGGATTGCACTCTTTTACCTTTTCGCTCAGAAAATACAGTTTGCAGAATACAGAATGCTAAGCCAATAGCTGTCTCCTCCTTTGTGTTGACAAGTCCCAAGAACATTGGTTTTCAAAATTAATGGGGTTCAAATCAGGTGCTCTGAGTGGGGAGCAAGCAAAAGGAAGAGAACAGGTGATTAATTGTATGGCATACCATAAGAGTGCACTTGTAAGACAAAACATAAGTGATACCAATCTGGAGGGATTAGTGAGTCACTTTGTTATCCATTGATTTAAAATGCAGATGTACAACCTTATTTTCTTGGTGGAAGTGTTCAGTAATGATGGCATTGATAAAAAGTATTGGTTGCCTTGATCCAAAGGTAGAGACATGCAGATAACGAGTGCCTCATGTGCAACCATCCATGTCCATGTGGGGATGTAACTAGGGCAGCACACACAGGGGTGACACGTGCTA
This sequence comes from Hemicordylus capensis, assembly GCF_027244095.1. Classification (NCBI taxonomy): domain Eukaryota; kingdom Metazoa; phylum Chordata; class Lepidosauria; order Squamata; family Cordylidae; genus Hemicordylus; species Hemicordylus capensis. Next base: position 386,481,848 of record NC_069658.1, read on the forward strand.
GTGAGTGCATTGTTTCCTCATGCAGCAGGTTTTTGCATATCCAGAACAACAGGCACCAGTTTTAATTACCTGTTTTTAAACTGCTAGCTAAGCAGTTCATTCTGACTTTTCCAGCATCATATCGAAGCAGAAATGGCTTTCATGAATACAAATTTATGTTATGGATTAAACTCTGAGCTGCTCCCCACCCCCGAAAAAAGGTGACTCAAGTTCAAGAGGGCTGGTAAAAGAAACACACTTCAAATGTGTTTTCCTGGCTTTAACAAGGCATGGTGTGTTTCTCTCTGTAGCCTTGTGAAATGTGAGCTTTCCAAGCTGGAGAGTACTGCATATTTTCCTATATCCCCTCTGAAAACTGGGTTAGTGAGGAATCAGACTGCTGTGAAAATTCCTCCAGCTTGTGGCAAGTGAAGTCTTCAGCTAGAGCACAAAGAGATGCAGATGTGGCTGTCACTCTTAGATCAGAGAGCCAAGAGGCCACTTTAAAATCTTTTGATACCAAGGAAATACAAAACAGCTTTCAGGACTAAGCATGTTTTGTTCTAGTATACATTGTTACTCCCATCATTACTTAACAGTGTGTGAGAGAAGCAAGCAAAAAAAAAAAAAAAAAAGCTGGGCAGTGTCATAGCGTGCTCTCTCTCTCTCTCTCTCTCTCTCTCTCTCTCACACACACACACACACACACACACAACCTGCAAGCTTGCTCTCTCCTGCCCTAATCTACTCTGTGAAAAGCACACACAATAGCGCAGTTTATGGTTTATGCTTTCCAAACCTCCAGTTAGGGAATATAGGGAGCTCTGTGCTAAAAGGCATTATGGACACATACTACTGCAGAGATGTAGTGGCAGCGCTTGATGCGTTATCCGTATTCCTTCCCCTTGTCACAAACAGGAAGAAGGGCAGTAATCCTTCTGGCACGACCGCCACTGCTTTCCATGTCTCCAGGAAGTCACTGCGTATCCAGTCAGCCCATGGGGTTTTACCTACAATCCCAGTTTATATCTTGGTGTTTCAGAAATTAATTAGGAACAAATAGTCAGCTTAGCCTTTTGCCTTTCAACTTCTATATGTGAAGTTGGGACCCGAGAGAGAGATGCTGTGGCATCTGCATTTTCCTGTAAAATTCAGAGTGAAAATTCTAATCACTCCTTTCTGTCAGACACACTTTTAGAGCCAGCTGCACTGTTATTAATTCGTGCTCACTGTCTGGTAGCTGAGCACCAGAAGTCTGGAATGTTTTCAAGGACTGAGATAGGAGGGAGTTATAAAGCACTTGCTTTTTGGCATGTCTACATATGCACATATTGAAGAGGTCTGGCCTTGGAGTACAACGCTAAATATTGTAGCATGAAATCTTGTATATACTGCACATTTTGTGAAGTCCAGGTCCTTCCTGAAACCATCTCAAAGAACGTTCAGGAGGAGTTAAATGAATCTGCAAGTACTTTACCTTGGTTACTAGTTGTGGTTTGGGGACTTTCATTAAGTCACAGAGACAGTTGCGTTGCTTCCTCACAACTACCAATTCTGCATCCCTGTTCAAAGGAGAAAAATAGCATCAAGCATAAAATTAGCCCAACAGATTAGGGCTTCATCTATCATAAATATCCCATCCTACCAAGATAAACTTCTTTTGAGGCATTTTGAGGCAAGTTTGCCAATGTAAGTAGTTTAGGGACAGACTTCCAAATCGCTGTGATCTACAATACAGATGGACTTCGATATTTGCGAGGGTTCTGTTCCGGGTTGCAGCCACTGATATGGAAACCACGAATATCCAGTTAAATGAACCTATGGGATCACGGGGGTTGGGTTCCTGTTTGGCCGAAAGTAAGGCAAATTTCATGGGGGGGGGAGCTTCTTAGCTTGCTCTGCTGCGCCCCCAGAGTCATGCTGTGGCCCCAAATCGTTCAAAAACCTGCATTCCCCCCCCCTCTTCTATTTTTTTTTAAACAAAGACAGGAGCGATTTTGTGGCTCCGTCGAAGAAAATGGCATCCAGAAATGACCTCCGCAGTTATTTCTAGTCACCTCTGACCTGCGGATATGCGAGATCGGCATGTCCCCCCCCCCCATGTGCATATGCCAAGGTTGGGTGTCTTTTTCCTGACCGCAGATATGGAATCCGCGGATAGCGAGGTCCACCAGTATAGGCAAGCAGGGATATGCAGTCTGAATTAGTTCTATTTCTCTCTTTCAATCTAAGGAAGTTGAAATACCAGGTTGTGCTACTTTTGTTTCACACAAAACCTCCCAGGTTCCCATTGCAACATACACCTGTCTGAAATAATCTGTACTCTAGCAGAGAGGATTAAATGCATTTTGTGGCTGGCTGGTGGTGGTAGTAACTGTGAATGGATTAACTCACCAGTTAGTGTCACTCAAAATGGTCATGGCCTCTTCTATAACATCAGGTTCGGCAATATCACTGTAGGTTATCAGCATTTCATAGACTTGACTGGCTGCTGTCTTTCTTATCTGGAGGCAGAAAAACGGGGGGGGGGATCAACTGTCCAATAGAGAAAGTGACTTTTATTTGGCTAACTAAATATTTGAGTAAAACCCAGAAGACTGAGCACTACTACTCAGAGCAGGCAACTTATAACACCCAGTAAAGTCTTACACAAGAAAACCTTGGTATTCCGGGGGCGGGTGTGTGTTTCTGTTCACGTCTAGTGCTGTGGATGCCGAAATTGCAAATACTGGGTAATCGGGGCTATGGAACCACGGGGGTTTGGATCCTAAGGTTGGGAAATAGGACTAAAATTGTGGTAGTGTTTTTTAAAAAGTAGAAATTGGCCCCCAAATGGCCAAAAATTGGGCGCAAATGGTTTGTGGTTTTGGGGGGGGTTTGTTTTGCATTCTACCATTTTAAATTACCATGGATGGCAACAGAGATGGCTGCACCAGTGGGGATTGGGGTGGAGGCGGCGCTTTTTCCCTTCTAAAATCACTGCAGATGGCAGCAGAGGCGGCTGCAACGGTGGGGATTGCAGAGGAGGCAGCAGTCCATTTTCCCTTCTAAAATTGCCACGGAGGTGGCTGCAAGGGCGGGGATTGCGGCAGGAGCAGCAATGGGGACCCCTTCTCCCTCCAAGCCTCTCTTCCAACTGACCGCCCAGGCTGCTCTGCATCCCATTTCAGGCCTCCACTCACACAGGCCCCAAATGGGCTCCAGACTGGCCCACGCATAGAGGCTTGGAAGGAGGAGGAGTCGCCGTTGCTGCGGCCACCTTCAGCGATTTTAAAAGGTAAAATGCTCTGCCATCCCCTCTGCAATCCCCACTGTTGCAACCGCAGCTATTTTAAATAGTAAAATGCCTCCTTTCCCCTCGCCCCCCCCTCCAACCCAAGCCTTTTATTTGTAAAGGGGAAATCCTTGCTAGATTCCCCTTTACAAGTGGGAATCCCCCTTTACAAGTGGCCATGGCCGACCCCCAACCCACAAATACACTAGTCTTCCCCCACACACCCCACATATGCCTAGGTCAGTTGCCCATTCCCCGACTGCGGATACACAAAACTGTGAGTGGCGATTTGCCTGTATTGCTCTTACCTAATCCAAGTCTAGGTTTTCCCCAAGTTCTTTCATGTTAGAAATACCGGGGGCGGGGGGGAGTATAGTCTCAAATTCAGAGTAGTCTTCTATTCAGCTATATATGGTATGTTCTGAAAAGCAAAGCTTCCAAACAGGCAGCTAAATGTGTTACCTATTGCTCACATTGGCATGCCCATGCTTGTTCTAAACTTAGATTGTGGAGCAACCAGCCAGAATGGCAGCATAAGATGTAAACAGGCAACGTGTCTGTCTTTGCACTATACAGATCCAGAAAATAGGATACACATCATCTAAGCCAGAAAGCTGGACAATTCTCTTTGTGTTTTGAACAATGGGATCCAGGTAAGTAGTACTGAGAGTACTCTCCAAGAAAGGAGATTGCATTTTCCCCCTCACTCTCTTTAAATGGCTAATACATTCTTATGTAGTGGCTGACACCCAGATTAACATTGTGCATGCTGAGGAAAGGCAATTCCCACTGAGCAACCACTTCCATATGCAGCCTTCTGTGCTCCCCAAAAATATGTCCCTAAAGGGCTGCAGGTCCATCAGGGATATATTGTCAGGTGGCACAGAAGACTGCAGAAGGAAGATCAACAGAAATCGTTATCCCATAACATTATCCCATTGCATGTGGATAACGTTATTCAGTGTGCACATCAATCTGAGTGTCAGTCAGTATTTGAGATGAACTTTAAACCTATTGCATTAAGCGGCATTCCCCACAATCTACTAAGACTGCAATATCCTGCAACACTTCTAATACTTACAATAGGAAATGGATGGCAAAGAAGGAGGAAGAGCTGAAATAAAACTTTCTTTCTCATGTCACCTGGAAACTGAATCAGACCACAAAACCTAGAAAAAATAAGTATCATCTCATCCGCAGCTTTCTTTTGCAATACTGTCACAAAAACCCATTTTATTGAGTCCAACAAAGGAAAGATAGATAATATATAAAGCACTTGTCTGCACTCTACATGTACCATTTATTTTTACTGAGGCAATGCAAATATTGAGGAAATGTATACAGGAAAAATAATTAGGAGTTCAAAAACGATTCTTAGGATTGGATGTGCCAAATAAGAGGATTTCAAAATTAAGAGTCCAGTACGGAATATAAAGAGGCTCTTGCAGAAAACAATAGATCAGTGTTTGCTAAAACATGTGGGGGTTGCTGGGGGAGGATTGCTTATTTTCAGCCTACACATCTGAGATAAAAGCAGCAAATGGACAGATAAGTGAATCAAGACAATGCAAATTAGCCAACTGACATTCCTTAATATGTACATTCCTTAATGAAGCCCAGATTCATCCCATTTCCCTCCTTGTTGCTGAAACTAGGTATTCAAAACACAAATTTGGGTTGTACTTAAAAGACTAGAAATGTTTTCACAAACTTACCAGAAACAGACAGGAAGTGCGGCCTGTTTTCTAGCACTGAATCTGCTCTATGCTGATTATTACGTTGCTATTTCAGAATTGCTATATACAAGTAAATAAGCTTTACAGAATTTTTTTTGCTAAAGCAAGCAAACTATTAGCACAATTCTAGGAATTCTCGTTTTAAATCATACACACCAGAACCAGAGGAATTTCAGCCCTCACCCACTTAGCTAGGTGGGAGATTGGGGAAGGGCTGCATTCCGTGGTAGACCACCCACTTGGCATGCAAACGGTCCCAACCAACCCCTGGCTGCTCCAAGTCATGCTGGGGATAGATCCCTCTCTGATATCCTGGAGATCTGCTGCCAATCAGCTTAGATAATAAATTAGATGGACCAATGGTCTAACAGGGCAGGACAGTTTCATACGAGCTTGCCTGCAATACCAACATCCAAACTATGCTATGGTTTTATAAAAATTAAGGGAAAACGCTGTGGGTGGTTTCGTTAGCAGTCTTGATTGTACAACTGGTGGCTCACATATTGCACAGCTAACATGGGCAGTGCTGTAGGGATGTACACAAGCCAGTTTGGCGGCACCTCTGGCAGCGGCATTCAAACCGGCTCGATGGGGCAGGAAGTGTGCCCTTAAAAAGCAGCAGGTCAGGCACTCCTTACCTGCTCATCCCCACCCCACCACTTTCCCACCGCTGGCGCCTGCTCTCTAAATGGCTGTTTCCGGAAGCCTCCGCCCAGCACCGGCCACATGCAAGCCCATGCCACACAGAGGCTGCAGGGAACAGAGCCGCAGCCCTGGGCGGCTCTTTGGAGAGTGGGCGCTGCCCATGGAAAAGTGGCAGGGTGGGGATCAGCAGGAAGGAGCTCCTTCCCTGCTTTTTAGGGGCACCGCTGCCCACCTCGCCGGTGGGTACACAAACAGCTCATGCACATCCCTACAGTGCTGATCCACCCATGCTGCTGCAGGCTCAAACGAAGCTCCAGCAGTCCTCTGCTTTTGCACACGAGTGCAAATATTTGAAAGAGCCCACCTGCTAGATGGGAAACATGTCACTGATGGTCAAGCAACACGCTTCCAATTGAAGTGGTGCTTCCAGAGTATTTGCACTCTTGTGCAAAGCCACCGGCACTTCCTTCAATGCCCACAGCAGTGCAGGCAGATCAGCACCGCCTGCGTTTGGTTGCAAAACAGGTGGACCAATGTATCTCTGCAGATCACACTATTATGGAAGTCAGTTTTGTTACATTTTTCACGTATAGTATGCAGAACAACAATTCCTTCCTCAACACATTGGTTTATTTTCATAACCCACCATTTAATAATTCTCCACTTTCTTACAATTCTGTCCCAACTTACACTGCAATGCTGGACCGGAGTTTCTGGATGTCTTTAGATTTCCTGCTCTCATCTATACAAAGTTTAAGTAACTTCATGGGAAATGGATGGCTGGGGGTGGAAATGGGAGGAAAAAATTAGCAATTTGTTTTTCAAAGACTAACAGTTCTCTGAGTCCTGTGAAATGCACTGGTCATTACAAAACTAACCACTAACCCCTGAGCTGTACAGCAATATTGCCCTTGACTTCTGCTGGAAGATTCCCATCATATGGGACCATCTCTAAGAGCAAGAAAGTGAAAACAGGAAAGCAAACTGCCATTTTGGGAACCATTTAACTTAGCCCAGGAATTCCATGCGTGGTCAGTGTGGCAAAACCAACAATTTGATATGATAAAGTTTTGCATATAATTGAGAATTTTGTTATGTTGTACTTTGCAATCTTTTTTTTTTTTAAAGCATGGACCTCAGAAACTCAGGTTGGCCTTTAGGGATGTGCACGAATTGATTTTTTGTGATTTGTTTCGAGGTCAAATCGAATCAGCCAGATTTGATTCAAACTTGAATCTGCAAACTCAAGTCTGATCAGATTTGATTTGAGTTGGATTTTATTTGGTCCGGCCCACTTCTAAAGGTCCTAGGGGCTCCAAATTTGGGTGGTGGGTAGGTCCCTATGGGTGCCACCTACCACCCAAATTTGGTGTCTAATAACCTTTCCTCATAAAGAATCCCTATGAGGATTCATCATACGCCTTCATTTCTTCTGTTCATTTTGACTGTCATTGGATAGTGCCAATTGCCACATTCAGTATTACTCAGTTTATTTTTTGGAAATTTTTGAAGTGTTTAGATTCCTTGGTGTCTTCATTACACACCTTCATTTCTTCTGTTCATTCCCCCCCCCCACACACTGCTTTGTGAGTGGGAGTGGGGAATTAGTGGCATCCCATGTGCCAACTGTTGCAGAATGTGAGCTGTCTACGCTTGCCTCTGCCTACTAATGTTTCTCCACTTGGCACCTGATCTCTCTCCTATGCTGAAAGGTGAAGTCCTGCTGTACCTGGGGTATCATGCCAGTGCCTAATATTCACCTGCAACCTGCCAGCTTGTCTCTATACTTTGCCAGCTCTGGCTGACTCTGAAAATGGTCTGACTGACTCTGGCTGACTCTGAAAATGGACTCTGAAAATGATTTTCAGAACAAACACCAGAGCAAGGTTTAAGACAACTTTACTTGTGAGAGAAACGCTTAGAGGCCAGTACAGAACTTGCTGACTCACGAACAGGAACAGGAACGAGAATAGAAACTCCTAGCTAGCCCAACCAGTACAGAGGAAACTACAGTGCCCCCTCTGGCTTCATAGCAGATTACATGCAAACTATACAGAGTAAGTTAGGCTGCAGCTGTTGCATATCCCAACACCAACTATGCCCCAACCCTCAAGCCACTGGGTACTCAGTTTATATTTTAGGAATTTTTGAGGTGTTTAGACTCTTTGGTGTATAATGAATCCTCATAGGGATTCATTATGAGGAAACGTTATTAGATACCAAAGAGTCTAAACACTTGAAAAAATTCCTAGAACATAAACTGAGTAATAGCCCACTGCCTTGCGGGTGGGGGGGGGGTGTTTAGTTGGGTGTAGTTGCTGTGTAGTTGGCCTTGAGAGTCAGGTGTGGTGGTGGTAGTTGGCAGTTGGCACTGTCCAGAGGCAGTCAAAATGAATAGAAGAAATGAAGGTGTGTAATTAACTTTACACTATCTGTGTGGTCTATCCATGTGGTCGCTAAGAATCGACACTGACTTGACGGCACTTAATCAATCAGTCAATCAATTAATCAATCAATGAACTTTGCATTGAGGAAAAGTTATAATACACCAAAGAATCCAAACACTTGAAAAATAGTGATTACACATTTTGCTCCATTACTCCACTTCTACAAGGGCTAGAGCTTAGCTTTATTTTTTAAATGAAAGCTGGAAATCTGGGGGAATTAACAGGAGTAACCGAAATCTTGAATCAATTTGAATAGAATCTGGCGTAATTCGATTCAAGCTCAAATTTGGCCAGGAGTGTCTGAGCAGATTCATTTCAAGCTTGAATCACCTGAATCGACCAGATTCAGGTTGAATTGATTTGAATCCGAATTGATTCGCACATCCGTATTAGCCTTATCCCTACCAAAATGTTGGCCTAGTAAAACAAATGCTAGTTTGTATGCCTATTTCATAGTGAAGGCTTGACCAGAATCTCCTTGTGTGAGCAGAAGACTGCACAAGCACTACTATAAATGTGGGATGGTGAATGTTCACTGCATTGTTTGTTTCTAGCCTGGTTAATGTTCTTCACAAGTATGCAAGACCATTCACAGACGGGATGGAATATATTGGAGATTAATTCAGTTACAGGAGTACTTGCTGCTTTTCAGCAGAGGACAATGGCAATATGGGGAATGAGGTGTGATATCCAAAGGAAATGACAATACAGGCATTCAGCAAGGAGGCCAATTGCAGTTGAGCATCTGGAATGAATTTAGAACATGTAGTCCTATGCGTAGGATTCTGCATTTGAAATCGACCTGCTTTGCTTTCTGTCATCTGCCAATTCCACATTTTCAATAACTAACTCTAACCTATGCCTGATCTTAAATAGCACAGCCTCTCCAAAGGAAATTGAGAAAATTCCTTCTTCTGTATGGCAGCACTCCAGCAGTAACAGGATAAATGCCTAGGGAGAAGGGATCTGTCTAAAGGCTGTGTGTTATGCAAATTGGGCACACGTGTTCCTGAAAATTGAGCTTTTCAAAAAGGTGAGGTGCATTTTATCCAGATCAATCATGACATCACTCAGGGTGGTCCTTAAATCAAGGGCAATATGGAGTGCCCCCCACAACAGCTGACAGTCTGCAGAAGAACCAAATGACCACTGAAGAAATCACTCATCTGTAGATAATGTCAAGGAGCTGGTGACTTCTTGTTTAAAATCTATACTGACAGATTCCTCCTGATGGTACATTACTGAACCCTGTTACCAGACAACCTCCTACCCCCCTGCCAAACTCTAGATGCCTACAGGAGCGAAGGAAGCAAAGCACAGAAAGGCATTCAGTGCTAGGAAGAAACTGGCCTCTGCTTGGATCAAACAGCAACATCATGCAAAGACTGAACTGGGGCAAAAGCTGCCTAGCAAAAGTGACACCTGCTCCACCACTGAATTCTGCTCATTCTTAATTCAGCCAGAGGGTCTTTAGCATTAAAAAGTATTTGATGCTGTAGAGCCATAAACTAAGATTCCCCATCCGTTATGCAGATTTGGCACAATGGACCCTTTCTGTTCTGTGCTTCCTCTGAATCGCCACCGCTGCCACCACCCCCTCCAAGTCTAGTTCCCTTATCCACGATGAAACCTAAGGTTTGCCCACATTTGGGGAAACAGAAGGTCATTTCCTCCAGACCCATGTGAAGTTCCTGGGAGAAGTCTTCACTATTGCCCTCATGGAAGTCTGATGGCCAGAGCTGCCTGTTACTGCCCTAGCCAACCCAGTCGAGAATCCGTTGTGTACTCAGCCCCCTTTCCCCTAGGCTGAATCACTGGGCTGCCAAGCCCCAAGCGGGAACACTGAGTCCAGGAGTGCTACTGAGCTGAGTGGAAATCACTATCCTTAAGTGTCCCTTGTGCGGGTCTGCCATGGGGAGACCAGCACTGGACCCTCATGGACCCCAGAGCCTTTGAGTGTGTTGCCTTGGGAGGGGAGGAGGCAGCAATTGTTTAAATTACATTCTTCTATACTGCCCAATCTAGGAGTGGGGAGGGAGAATAAAGGTGTGCTCAGCACACTGCCAAAGGGGGGAGGCCTCAGCACATCACCTCCAGTGCTATTGGGACTTGGGCTAGGCCTGGATTGATTGATCTATCTATCTATCTGTCTGTCTATCTGTCCTAGCTATCTATCATATTTTTACACCGCCCAAAACTTACGTCTCTGGGCGGTTTACAACAAGATTATAAAGTAAAACATTAATTAAAAACAAAACAAAAATTTAAAAGCAAGAAATGTAAAACACAATTTAAAATTTTGAAAACAATATTCTAAAAATAACATTCAAAACAACCAAAACAATATCAGTTAAAAGCCTGGGTGAAGAAATGCGTCTTTGAGGACTTTTAAAAGGATGTCAGAGATGGGGAGGCTCTTATTGCACTAGGGAGCGCATTCCAAAGCCTCGGGGCAGCAATGGAGAAGGCCCGTCCCTGAGTAGCCACCAGATGGCAAATGCAGACAGACCTCTACAGCTGATTTCAGTGGGCGGTGGGGTTCATTACGAAGAAGCCGTTCTCTTAAAAACCCAGATTGCAGCTAGTGCACTGTCACTTACGTGATGCAACTCCAGACACTACAAATATCACAGTGCACCACAACTCTGGATCCACTGGCCAAAATAAACATTCTGGACTTGGGTGCTCCCATTCCCCCCACCCCCGCACCCCTTATTCAAGCTTTCACAAAAATCAAGAGTGGGCCTTTGAAATCATGTTAGCACTGGGGAAGAAAGGGAATCCTGCTGCCAGTGTAGGAGGCACCACCTATGAAGGCTGAAGGATGGGTTTGCAAACCTCTCACCTCTCAGGACTGATAATGAGGTTTGGTTTGTTTATCGGTAAGAGACTTTCCCAAAGAAATCCTCTGTCACGCTCCAGAACATTTTACCCAGCTTCTTATATTCATGTATATTATGTATCGTGTATATTACACCAGTAATATACATGATATGGCACTTGATCTTAGCCAAAAGGCCAAAAGACTTTGTCCCTGTGTCTCAGGCACCATAGAAACCACATCCCATGTTCTGCTGTACTGTGGGTTTTACAAGGATTTAGGTTATCATTACATTCCCCTGCTTTTAACTAAACTAAACAGGCCATATGGATTCATTTTATACTAGTTTCTTGCTCCCCGACCAGAAAGACAAGATACTCCTAAATGTTGCTGAGTTTGATTGTGAGTAAAATCAGGCAACAAATGCTAGCTTCTGCATAGTGGACTCAGTAGTGGAAGGGGTATGGATTTTACTCTGTGTATTATAGGTATAGTTATAATTCTGTTATGCTTACCAACTTGTTCTCTTTGACGTGTACTGCCTGTTTGGTCTGAGACCGTATCAATAAAGATGGATGGATTGATTGATAATATACATGAGGAAAAATGCAACACTCCCTTTGGAAGTGTTCCAACAAAGGAAAGAATGCCTTGCCACCTGCTAACAAGCACTTACTTCTCTTCCGTGACAAAGACATCAAAGCAGCCGTTGGCCAATATCTGGTCCAGCATCTTCAGCAGTGGTACTGATACCCTAGTGAGCACAACACATTAGAAAATAGAGTAACGTGCTTGGCACAAGGTCTAAGCCAGAAAAGTCTTCAAATCGCAGCAGAAGACCATCAAAGTGAGGGTGAGCAAAATCTCTGTGGGCAAGGAGTTCCACATTGTGGGTGTCACCACAGAGAAGGTCTCTTCCCTTGTTTCCACCAGCAATACAGGAGGATAATGGAGGGAAAGGTAGCCATTTTGAACTGTGGCTGTTTGTTCCTGCCATGGGGAAATGGAGGAAGTAGACCACCTTCTCACTTGGCTTGTGCCTTGGGAATGCACCTTGTGCAGCCAGGCGACTGCACGGTGGTGGCGTGCAGGATATCCAGCTTTGTTTTTCCTGTGAATAATTTTTCTTCTTCTTTGGTGGCATGGAAGTGAGCTAAACTACAAGGTCCAACAAGGCAGGGTTAGTCTGGAAAGCTGGGTAGTCCCCCCCCCCGGTATCCTACCAGCAGTGGTGTAGCTACTGTAGGATAGAAAGAACCAGTGTTCAGTGTGAACAGACACCCCCACCCCCTGCCCTCCACAGCATGAACCCCACCTTCTGGTGGCATGGCCCCACAGCGTGGTGGCCTCCACACACCTGCAACTGTACCACGTGCCACTCCTGCCCGCCATGCACTTGCCAGGCTCCTCCTGGACCAGAGGGAAGCCCCAAACAGGCCCCTCCTGCATCCCAGCGGCTGGAAGCCAGCACACTGCAGGGATTTCTTGCTTTCTGAGCCAACTCCAGGCTGGTGGGAAGCAGAGAGGGCCTGTTTGGGGCTTTCCACCAGCGAGCAGGCAGCGCAGTGAGTGGCAGCAGCAAGAATGGCTGGCCTGCAGGGTGGTGGTGGGTGAGGAGAGGAGAGGAGAGCAAGGTGGCCCCAGACGGAGCAAGGTGCATGTTTGACCCTGCTTGTAGCCAAGAGGATGCAGATGTAATTATTGCTGTCCCACATATACCAACTGCCTCTCCAAGGCCCTTGGTAGGTTCTTCAGATATAGCAATTGCAATGGGTTTGATTGGACAACATAACTATTACTCCCAGCCCTTTAATACAATTAAAGCAGCAGCAGAAGCATGAGTTCTTGGGACTGCAGTCAATCACAAGCTGAACATGAGCCAGCTATGTGATGCAGCTGCAAAACAGGCTAGTGTCATTTTAGGCTGCATCAACAGAACCATCATTTCCAAGTCAAAAAGTGATATTCCCAATTTACCTGAACAAGTCAGATTTCATCGGGAGTATTATGCCCAGTTCTGGGTGCTGCATTTTAAAAAGCATACAGAGAAAATGAAATGGGCTCAACAGAGGGCAATGAAGGGGTCTGGAAAGCAAGCCGCAGTTCAGGAATGGAACCCATGGCTGGGGCTTCTCCCTCACCGAAGAACTTTAGGCTGAAGCTGGAGAGCAGTCTGTTGGGATACTGTAGCTCTGATTTCCTACACTGAGCAGAGGGCTGGCCTGCCTGGCCTGCAGAGCTGCCTTCAATTCTGTCATCACTTTTCACTCATAATGGAAGTTAACGTTTGTCTTTATTTTTATTTTTATTTTAACTCTGTAGTAACTGACCCATTTAAATGTTGCTGAAAAACCAGATTTTTTTAGAAAAACCCAAAGAATGAAGCTGATTTCTTTCATCAATTGTACAGCCAACTGGAAAAAATCTATTTCGTCACGGATTTAATGTAGGAATATGTTCTCCAGTATCCAACAGTGCTGTACTTACTACACCCCACTATTTAGATTTGAAAGAGAAAAACAAAATGCAGAAATTCAAACTTCCAGCTACTTTAGCTCCAGGGAATGGTCAAATAAGTATCTGCAATACATTTTGGCAAAGCTCCTGGATTCCTCTGTTATGTACACATTTCAGACACACATCCCCAAATGTGAGGAGGAAACACTAATGCTGGAAACAATCCAGAGCCACAGAACAAGCTGCTTTATGATCCTTTCCCTGGGAGTCTAGAAAGAAGCCATGTCATATCTGATGACTAGGCAAAAGGGTGGGATATCCAGCAGCTACATTAACTGTTCAGATCAGTATCTGCACTTGGGTTTGTCACTGTGCAGAACAGGCTTCTAGTTCACGCTGTGGATCCCATAGCATAGATCCCTGGTATTGTCTGGTGTTAGAATGCAGGAGTCTACTCTTGACTCCCTGTGTCCTGTTCAGGAAGTCACTCAGAGACTGCAGTTTGGTGGTGAGACATGCTGAACCAGGAAAATGTTTTGACTTGATGACTCAGTTTTGTAGCATGTCATAAGGCCTTTTCATGGGTTCCAAATAAAAATTAATTGTTCTCTCTCTCTACCTCCCTCCCTCCCTCTCTCTCTCTCACACACACACGTACGTTACCTGTCATTCAGCAGATTGTCCTCAAAGACTTGTAGCAGTGTTTCACAAAAGCTGCTCATAGCTTCCATGTTGATCTGAATTCTCTTCAGATAGTCAAAGAGGCTCTGTGATGAGCAACGCACCTACAAATGAGAAAAGTTCCCAATAAAAACATTATGGTCAAGAGGTGACCGGGGGGGGGCGTAAACACCACTTACTAGTGTAAAAGCATTTCTGAACATAACATGGTGATCTGCAGTCTTCACAAGACCACCTGGCAATCACTGTTCCCTCTAAGAGGGATTCCCAGATGTTGACTACAACTCCAGAATCCCCAGCTGCAACAGCTTTCGCTTGGGGATTATGGGAGTTGTAGTCAACAGCATCTGGGAATCCCTGCTGGCAATGCGGTGACTCCTTTGTGCTTCACTTGCTGCCATTTCCAAAGCCAAGGCCAGCACAAATGTGCCTCTGTTGTCAAACCCTAGCCCTCCATATCCCTCAATGAGAAGCAACACAACTGCCTTCTGTGGCGATTTTCTCAATCAGAAGTTGGCATGCAATTTGACTGATCCGTCCAAACATAAGTTTCAGGATCCAGGGAACAGCACCTGCATACTGACTGACCCACAAAACTCACTGCATTGTTGCCCTCTTGAACTTCATCTGGGCCTTAATCATTCTGGCATAAATATCTGATACAATTGGGGAGCCCCCTCCAGCATCTCCTACGCAACAGCACTTTGTGCTTTATTCTGTGCCTCATGCAAATTCTGTCTATGGGTACCTCATAGCTTCCTGCAATTTTCTCCTTTGGTTTTATCTTTTGTTTTAAGACAGCAAGTTCAAAACAAGTCAGCTGCAGGTTGACAAGCCAAGAATATCACAAGCAGGCGCTTCTCACTAATCTTTCTTTTCCCAGGGTTGCAATTCTTTTGCCCTGATCTTAGCACCTGGGCAGACATCAAATGTTGTAAACACAGAAATACCACCTTCAGAACAAACCTTGCCAACTAATTTGGAAGCAAACTGTGGACATCCTTGGTATGGAATGATTTTTATAGAAACAACCAAACTCAACAGACTCATTCTAAAGTGAAATCTTGCTTGCTTTCAGTGATCCAATTTTAAACATGCAGTATTCCCTGTTGCAACAATCCCCTCTCTGAATAACAGGCACGATTTTGCCTATTAATTTTCGACTAAATATAATTCAGTTTTCAATGCTTGTTTGTGGTTTTGTTTACTTTATAAAAGAGAATTGGGCTACAACAATGTTTCCATGTTCCCCAGACATCTGAAGCACCTTTTTTTAAAATTAAAATTGGAAGCATACTCCATTCTTATCTACTAAAAGATTTACATTTGGAGTGTGTAAACATACAATAGTACGTTTCTCACAGCACAAGTCCGAAAATTACTGAACTAAACTATTGAGAAATATTTTAAGGAGGTCCACACAAAGTTAAGAATTCAGCATAACATCTTTGAAAGCAGAACAGAAGGTTCTTCTCTTAAGCTAAGAGGCAAAGCCAACAATAAGCGAGCTGGATGCAATCAAGCTGTTTATACTTTTGAAAACCAAGTGTAACAAATGCTACTAATCCAACAGGAAAATATTTGGAAATAGCCATCCTTTGACCTCTTCCAGTGACTCAAAGCTATTTTTTTCTGTCTGTGAAATTTGGGTGGGGAAGACCTCCTATTTAAAGCCATTTTACTGAAATTGAATTTCATCTCTAAATCATTATGAAAAACCACAAGAGTCTGGCATGATGCAGTGGAAATGTGTAACTTTTCACAACTGTGTAAGTACAATATGGTTGAAGTTCAGGTCACCTGATTCTATGGACTGTTTTGTAAGGAAAAGGGGACAAGGATTTGGTGGAAGGACGCTTACAACGGTTTGATTTTCTGAGTCATGGTGTTGCACCAGCAAATGAACTCAATACATTGCAACTGCACTATGGAAGGCTTTGTATAACTCAGGGCTCAGGAAATCCACTAGTCTGCTTGTCTATGACAAATGAAAAAGTATGCCTGATGAGTAATGCACTTGTCTTAGCTTTATGAGTAAAAAAAATTCTGACTGGCTGGTGAACAGAGCCAACATTTCTTGACCTCTGGTATAACTGAACTAAATACTGAACTGTGGAGGCAGGCTTAAAGCATCAGACTACTTAGTTCAGTCATATGCCAAGACGAGTCAAGATTCTTCCACAGATACCGCTCACTCCAGTGCCGTGTTAAAAATACAACGTGCAAAAACATGGCACACCAAGGCCCATACCCCAGCCACCCACAAGAGTGCTGCTGGACAAACACGATAATGCTGAAGCTATATGCTAACCAGAGACAGACGCGACTGAGCAGAGTTCCACAGCATCGACAGCCATTTGTGAATGGACAACAGGAAAAGAGCATAGAGAGCACATGGAATGAAGGGCTCGCACCGCAAACGCTAAGCCTCCAATGGTGACAAGATGCTGATTCGCTTGTAACAGGGGCCTACGCAACTGAGTCGTAAGGCAACTTCCCCAGCTCTTAACTTCCCTTACTGACACAGAAAGGTCATTATAAGGTTAAATGACAGTAAATATTCTTAAAATTTGTTTCACTTTTGGAGGCAACAAGGGGTAGTTAATTGCCTCACAGTTATAGAAAATCTATGAGCAATATTTCGTTGACATCTGAAACAAAGACAGCAGATTAGATAGTAGGTTTTGAAGATTGTTACTACCCTCTGTATCAGGGGTTCCCAACCTGGGTTCCTCCAGATGTTGCTGAACTATAACTCCCAGCATCCCTAGCTACAATTTATTATGGCTGGGGATGCTGGGAATTCAGTTCATCAACATCTGGAGGAACCCAGGTTGGGAACCACGGCTCTATATAGTCAGAAACACTCTCCAAATAGTCAATGAAAGAGGGAGTTTTAATAAGAGGGAAGTTTAATCAATAAAATAAATAAATAATAAATCTACAACCAGCGCTCCAGGTGTCTTGCCTTTTTAAAAATGCTCCCCTAGATTTTGGAACCCTGTCACAAGCAATGAGGAAAAGAGGGAAGGGAATGTGCCTTTTTACACCTACTTGTGGTCTGGCTCCTCCTCATGCCAGCACTACCCCAGTTTCCACGAAGGATAATGCTGGCATAGGGAGAAGATAATGTGTGGGTTCTAGTCAGGCAACCTGCAGTCTCTCACCTTACCAGAGTGGCTTGAGTAATATTAAACAAAGTAGGTTATAGAGATGATCAGGGAAACAGGTAAAAGAGAAAATTCAACCAGGCTTTAGACACACTAAACAGTAAAAGGCTGGGCACAAAACCTTAAGGCCACAAGATCCGACACAAAACCTTAAGACCACAAAATCAACAACATGTTTCTCAAACGCTGACAGCCCACTGAGCTGACACACAGCTCTTGCCAATCATTTTAAACCTGTGGTCAAAAGTTCCTCCTACAAAACATATGTTTTTATTCACTCACTGTTGATTCCGTTAGTCCACCAACAGACACTGTCAGGCCAGTTAGAACATGGTATCGATATGCTGGGAAATCCAAAAGCTGTGTGATTTTGGGAAAGGCTTGTGATGGTGCATTCCAGTTGAATGTTACTGCCTCTGACCTGTGAACAGAGACAGGAGATGTCCTTTCCAAAGCAAAGATTATATAAATCAGGTTGAAATTCTGGAGCTCAGCAAAATTTGGGGTGAAATGGAGATGGGGTGAAATTGCCAGGAGGTCAATTCGGCCAAAATTTGTGCTAAGCTCTGGAATTTCAAGTAGTCACTGAAATCAAAAGGGAAAATCTTTTGACAGCAAGATTCTACTACTTGCTGTTTGGCAAGTTGTAGAACACACACTGTTTAAATGAAGTTTCTGCAATATTATGCTATTTTAATATCCTATAACAATACATTAACCACATTATACGTATCTTCAATTAGTAGAGTAAACATTTAACTCCAAACACATGACAAATCATGTTTGAGATCCTAATTTAAGCAGAAAGCAAATGCATTTCAATTGCCCATTTCCCCCTATAAACAGTAATAATAGTCACTATAAATCACAAAGGCTCAATCCTGAAAAGACGGAAAGAAATAGCACAGTCTTGAAACATATTTTGTAATCACAGCATATTAAAATAAAAGACCTTTTCATTTTGATGGACAAGAGTTTATCACTCAACCCTGAGTCCATTATGCAAGGGTTACCTTGGAAATATCTGCTCCAAATCTTCCCGGTGGGGTACATGTGGGACTGGAGGTTTGTCAAAGTATAGAAGTGTGAGGAATACAGTTCCTGCATGGGCTCGGAATCGGTCAATTTTTTCAGCTGACTGTTGAGCCAGGCAGCACATAATCCGTTTGGACCTGAAATTTAACACACACACACACACCATTAGCAGCCTGAAGTGGTTCTTTTACTTCATTTGCCTCAAAACCATGGAAAAGGTTTACTGGTCAAACTGGGTTTCCTTGAGTTGGCTTTCAAGAACATAAACCATATGTAGTTCAGCTTGTCTTTTGCACACTGCTCTCATTGGTTTTATTGCTCTTTTAGTATGGTTCTTAGCATCGTGGTTTTAAAGTTGTATTGTAACTGTTTTACTCTATTGCATTCTTGTTAATAGCTAACTGCTTAGCATTGGGACAGGTAGCCTGCAACCTTTTAGAGTAAATACATATATAAAATATATGCAGCATTTCTTGACACAGAAGAGGCACAACATCTATTCTAAATAGAAGAGACTATTAATGGAGAGCAGTTTAACAAGAACACAGTAATCAGAAGCCACAGTAAGCATTCCCAGGGCTCGTAACAGAAGGACAAGTTCTGACTGAATGCTTTCATGAACACTTGTGGGGGTGATTGCGTTTTATAAGTAGGAGGTATTAGCAGAGGACTCTTCTCGGGAAATTGCTCATTGCCTAGCCATACCACGGGGCACCCAAAACAGGAGTGGTTCACCCATATGGAAAGGTGAGGTAACGGCCTCACATGGTGAGTGCAGGCAACTCCATCCCACACTGCAGACATCCCCCACCACTTGGTGTCTGCAAGCCCCACCTCACCTCCAGTCTTTTTCCAGTGCCCCTTTCCCGATGCCTCCTCAGCAGCCCACCTGCTGGACCAGAGCCCAAGCACCGACACTGCCCCTCTTCCCACTCGCCTTCCAAGCATGCGCTCTGCCTTTGGGCCAGAGTGCACCGCGGCTTGCTGTATCCACAGGGGCGTATCTAGGGTAGGGCAGGCAGGGCATGTGCCCTGGACGCCACTTGAAGGGGGGCGCAAATTCTTAAAATTATTATGTTTTTAAAAGGCCACCAAAAACAAAATGGCCACTGCACATGCTCAAATGGCCTCTGTGAGGCCCTAGGCCATGCCAGGCCTCGCAGAGGCCATTTGAGCATGCGTGGTGGCCATTTTGTTTTCAGCTGCCATTTTAAAAAAAAACAATTATTTTAAAAAATGGCCACAGCCATGCTCAAATGTTCTCTGCGAGGCCCTAGAGGCCAGCGGTGGGAGGGGTAACCTTTGAAGATGCCCCCCCTCCCATGGCCTATAGGAAGTGCCCTGAAGGGGCTACAGGTTAAAAAAAATTAATTTAATATAATATAAGTCACTGGACACATATTCAGTTTGGCACTATCTACAGAAAATCAGGGCTTGTGAATACTGAGCTGAAGCTTATGAGCTAGGATTGTATTCATTTGCTCTTACTTTGCTTCTTGTGATAAGTGACTTAAATGTGATGTCTTGCTAATATGACTATTAATGGTGAGTTTGTCTTTGAATCAGTGTGAAATACTTAGTATTAAGGCCCACTGGGAGTTTCTTGCTCTCTTTCTCTCATTTTAACTGTCTTTCTGAAAGACTAGAATATAGTCCAAGCAGTGACACAGTTTACTCTGCATATCCTTTAATTATTTTCAGAGTATCTGGGAAAAGTCAAATTCTCCATTGATTTTTAAAACTTATGTAATGGTGATGCTACAATGCATAGTAGAGAATTAGACAGGCACTTCTGTTTAGTTTTCCAAGTATACCTCCACATAGTATTTGGGTATTTCATGAGCCCCAGCACACTGAAATTTGTAGTTTTCCAGCATTTTTTGGTCTGGCTAAGTCCACTGCTAAATAGTTCTTGAAATTTTAAAAGATTAATGAGCTTGACTTGTATTTTTCAGCTGATATTATAGTAAAGTTATCTAAAAGATGGGTGTCAGATGTTTGGACAGGGGCACAATTTCAGTGCTTGCCCTAGGTGCTATTTTCCCTAGATATGCCTCTGTGTATCCAGCAGCATTGGGTGCCTCCAGCCTCACCAGTCCCTGACTCTCCCTGCTGCCATGCTCTCCCTTCCAGCACCAGGCTTGTTCACTTTGGGTGCTGGAGGGAGGGGAGGGGCAGCAGGAGAGTGCAAGCTGGCCGCTGGGGTGGTGGCAAGAGCAGGCAGCATACAGCCAGCATTGCCGGGCCCTGCCTCCTCGCGCCGCCACCCCACGCCAGCAACTGGCTCACTCTCCCTCACTGTCTCTCCCCTCCTGCACCCAAAAGAGAGGGCAAGTGTGGTGCTGAAAGGGAGAACACAGTGGCCGTGAGAGACACGGGCTGGCAAAGAGGATGCCCACACGCTGCCCGGTATCATAAACAGAGGCGGGCAGGGAGTTCCACATTGCACCTGGCAGGTAATGGGGAAGAGGGGCAAGACCAGGCTCACCCACAGGGCCGTGTGTGTGTGTGTGTGTGTGTGTGTGTGTGTGTGTGTGTGTGAGAGAGAGAGAGAGAGAGAGAGAGAGAGAGAGAAGTGGCACGTTATGCCTTGCCTCAAGGAGTGACTCGCAATGAGCCCCCCCCGACACAAATGCATTGCAAAATACATACACGTTTGCATCTATCAACTCTGGCTCATTCTGTGTTAACAGCAGGGTCACTTCCATTAAGCTGGTCATAGCAGCTTCTCTCACCCTGTAGAAAAAAGCAGAAAACCCAATTGCCATTGTGCACGAATATAAAAAAGTTTCATATAAGTCCATATCCTTCTGTGATTTGAACAAAGTACCTCTTTAGATATAAATCTGGCAGACCCTGCTCCAGGGTTGGGGGGAAGGCACCCCTTAGCCAGTCAGCAGCCGAGTGGGCATGCTGAGCATTCTCTCCACAATGCCTCTGACATTCATGGATATTCAATCCAAAAGGATATTAAAAGGTGCTGTTGAGGCAGTGGGACCTTCACTGGTCTGGGGCCCAGAAATTGCTCGATTGTTCACCCTCTTAAGCTGGCCTTGATGTGTGTCAACATAAACTTACTGTTTCAGCAGAACAGGTTAAGAAATGGTGTGTGAAGCAGAGCTTTTGTATAGGTGAATATTTTAGGTGAATGGAAGGAAGGCTGACAGGTGGACCCTGAGAGCACCCCTGTGGCTATAGCCTTTGTGTCATCATGGCAAAGAGGCACTGTTAGACCCACCCAGGTAGGAGTGCACCTATGGAGAGCAAGTTGCTGAGGGCCCCTAAAACCAGGAGCAGGTTGTGGAAGCAATCAGTAGTATGGGGACTGGAAATAAGTAGAGTAAAGGGAATGTATAACAGAGGACACAGAGTAATAGCTTGGGAAACATTGTTCAATCCCTCCCTGGCTTCTGAGGTTTCCCCAGACATCTTCAATATTTTCTCATATTCCCTAAAATTCAAAGATCTAAGATTAGAAAGCCTAAGCAAACAAGGAAGTCTTTACCTGTTGTCAAAAATGTATAAAGAAGTGGCCTGGTGGGCTTACATGAGGAGAATGTTCAAAGGTTGTGGTGCCACTACTGAAAAGTCCCTGCTTTCAGCACTAAAAGATTTTACATGCCTAACAGATAGTACTAACAGAAAAGCATTCCTTGTCCATACCACCAATTTGTTCACATATTTAAGAGAAAGTTTGGGATATAGGTGTATTACTACTATTTCCATGTTTTCAAGGGAAGTTTAAATGGCCATCCTAATCTGCTTTAGTAAAAGTGGGAAGGTCAAGATAACTGTGCCAGAAACAAGGACTGCAAGAATGGTCTCATAAATATCGTCTGAAGAATGAAGAACTCACACCTTCTAATGGATTAATGAATGCATACTCCTTTCCAAGACAGTTGCATAATTCCCAAGCGATCAACCACTACCTCACTACTGCAACATGCCCTCTGCATTTCTGAACTTTTTCCCTGGTCAAAAGCAGGTGAGTGCATGAAGTCTTCAAATGGGTGGATAAATGGTTTAATAGAAAACTAGGCTATGGAGGGAAACAAACGACATCACAGCAGTTTGGCAATCTTTCATCAAAGAAGGCTTTCTCCCTTTTTCATATGGCGTCTTACTATTTAGGTACAGTATTCACATTTAACACCTGTAGACAGTTTGGACAAGTCCCAACAAACAATCTGTCAAAAGGAATGTTAAGTTTGCATATGGAAAATACAGTTGGTTAGCTTTCCCACGAATCCTTTTTTTTTTTAAAGCTTTCTTCATGTAGAAATGCAATTCTTTCCTCCATCTCTTAGATGTTTGTATTTGAAGACACACACTTAAAAAAAACACAGTCATATGAAATACAGTTTCCCAAGAAAGCCTGTTCAGCAGTCTCTATTCAAGATTAGTACTCTCAATTGAAATTTTCTTATTATTGCTTTTTTCTAAAGGAAATAATTTTAGAGGGCTACCAAGCTTATGTTTTATGGGCACTGGCCACCTAACATCAGACTATTTTTAAATTCTTAAATTCTTCTCTTCATCACAGCTTACAGCATGAGGCGCTTCTACTGAGTACAGCTTTTCACATTTCCTAAGGCTTGCTGTTTATATTGTCTTGTACACTCAGCAACAAGCCTTCAACTTGTGTCTGTACCAAGATGAATATCCATAACTGATGGAAAACATAAGAAGTGGGGACCTGCAAGAAAATAATGGAAGATGGGTGATGGAGAGAGAAGGCAGAGGAAGGAGGGAGACCTTTGTGCCCTTGATAGCCATATTCCATGCAATGGCTCCCCAAATTTACTCCTTTACTGATGGAGTTACACTGGCTGCCAATAGGTTTCCGGACAAAATACAAAGTGCTAGTTATAACTTACAAAGCCCTAAACGGCTTAGGCCCTGGGTATCTAAGGGAGCGTCTTCTTTATTATGAGCCCCACTGCCCATTGAGGTCATCTGAGGAGGTCCGTCTCCAGTTACCGCCAACTCGCTTGGTGGCTACACAGAGACGGGCCTTCTTGGTTGCTGCCCCAAGATTGTGGAATGCGCTCTCTGCTGAGATATGATCTTCTCCATCTCTGGCAATTTTCAAAAAACACCGGAAAACCCATCTTTTCACCCAAGCTTTCTCAGCTTCCTAAATTTGGGGTTTTTTAATATCTGGTCTATTTTAAAATTCAAAACCCAATTTTGGGGGTTTTAATCACTGTAATTGTTTAATTGTCTTAAAATGTTTTTAAATTGTTAATTGTTATATTGTTTTTTAATTTGTTTTAGCTTTTTATTGTTTTAGTGGTTTGTTTTAATTGTAAACCGCCCTGAGCCATTTTGGAAGGGCGGTATACAGATCAAATCAAATCAAATCAATCAATCAATCAATGGCCAAATCCCAAGACTTATCAGTGCCAGGCCTCCTCAGACTCACCAGGCCCAACAATGAGTTTGGAGCCCAAAGAGGTGTGTTTGCTCCTCTGCATCTTTGCCTGCAGGGCCATTGCAGGAGCATGTCTTGTGCTGAAGGGATGAATGAGATAAGTCACATTTATCCTGAGTTCACATCACTCTAGTCCCTGCAAACAGTTTGGGGTCCAAGGATATGGGGCTTGGGATAAGCAAGCATGCCCCACTCTGGCTCTAAATGGATCATGGAGCTTTTGCTGGACTGAAGGGGAGCAGGTTGCTTGCCACTTGCTTCCCTTCGAGCACCCAAAGGTTTATGCCTGCACACTACTCTCTGCTACAAGGGGTTTTCTCTGGCAACAAGAACAGCACACATACCCAAGCTTTGTCATGCCACAGGGTGTGTGATCTTTAGAGACCCTCACCATCTCTGCAGAACCCACCGCTGTTTAACTTTCTGTGTCTGTGCACAGCAAACAGATGGGCCTGGAGCCTTAAGAGGCAAGGCTCCCGCATTTGGAGCTTCTTAGCTGGGGAAAGAGGCAACTAAGGGGAGACATGGTAGAGGTGTATAAAATTATGAATGGAGTAGAGAGAGTGGACAGAGAGAATTTCTTTCTTTCTCTCTCTCTCTCTCTCAACCCTAGAACCAAGGGTCATTCCATAAAACTGATTGCCAGGGAATTTAGGACCAACAAAAGGAAGTACTTTCTCACACAGCACGTAATTAATCTATGGAATTCTCTGCCATGGGATGTGGTGATGACCACTAGCTTGGATGGCTTTAGAAAAGCAGCTTAGAAAAGGTCATGGAGGACACGTCTATCAATGTCTACTAGTCTTGTGGCTATAGGCCACCTCCAGCTGCACAGCCAAGATGCTTCCAAATACCAGTTGCAGGGGAGCAACAGCCAGAGAGAGGGCACGCGCTCCTCTCTTGCTTGTGGGCTTCTCAGAGGCACCTGGTGGGCCACTGTGTGAAACAGGATGCTAGACTAGATCGGCCTTGGGCATGATCCAACAGGGCTGTTCTTATGAGATTCTTTTCCTACCTTGGCAGAACTACAGCTCCTATCAGCACCAGCTACCGGGAATGAATTGGCACATACATCTTGTATAGGGGCACTGGCCATAGCATCTGTAATACAGTCATAATCATTTTAGCCTTGTTTTTAAGGATATTTAGTTTTAAATATAATTTTAATCTGCTTTTAAGTGGTTTTTGGTTTTAATTTTAATTGTTACGTGTGTTTTTTAAATCTTAGTGTAAACTGCCCTGAGCCATGTTAGGAAGGGAGGTATATAAATCTAATAAACAAACAAACATGAGATGCAGAGCACAAGTTCTGACAACTTAATATGGATATACAGCAAAACTAGACACAATGTTGAGAAATCCATTATCAGATATCACACTTTTTAAAAAAGGTAAATGCAACAGCAGAGACCCACAAATGGCACCGGGGAGAGGGGTATTAACCTCTTCCCTCCACCATTCATATTCTCAATTAATGTATTTGTATTGCATAATGTGCTGTCATCTCTCAGAACAAGTTAGCCATGATGAAGCACCATTGAAGTGAATGAGGTCAGATTGTCATGCCTAACTTCAGTCCTTTAATTTCAATGGGATTTAATTATGACTAGAGCTTAGTTCAGATCCAGCCCCTTGTTAAAACACAAACATCCAACAGTTTAGGAAAGAATTGTTTTTTTCATAGACTAGATTTCAAATTTCATTCTGAAACATTCTTTAGTGAATTCTCCCTCAATCAATTTGTTCACTGCATTAATTGTAGCAGAAAGAAAACATTTGTTCAAGACAGGACCAGCCCATCCACAAGGGTACTAATTTTTTGGTGGGGTGGGCTGCATAAATAATGCCAAAATATACCACTTCCAATTATTCTTTCTCCCTGGTGTATTGCGTCCCTGAAGTATTGTTCAGTGGCGTAAAAACGTAATGCAGCACCCTGCACCCCAAAGGGTCCAAAATACACAGTCTTCAGTCCCAATTGCACCTCAGTCCCCAATTAACAGCTAGTCTCATAAGCTGCACTCCTCCTCTTTAACATGAATTACCTGAAGCAGCATTCATTTCTAAAAAGAAATGGCTTCAGCCTGGACTTCCAAAGTACCAGCAGCATCCTTTCATCTCTGAAGGGTTAAGGTCCTGCCCCCACAATAGCCTGGGAACTCTCTCCCACTGAACCCTCAAACCAGTGCAGGCCAGTCATTCATGCAACATGGTCACTTGACCTCACGCATGTGCAGCCTGCACAGCTCAATTTAAAGCCAGGGCTTCACATGCCTCAGCTGGGGGGTGGGCACCAAAATCTTTGCCGGGGCACCAAGGGCTAGCCCCTGATTCAAGGCTAAATACAGGGCCTAATGGGTTATCGCCTTCATTCAAAATCCAGGCTCTACACAATACATTTCACTTGTCAATCAACTAGAAGTTTAGTTTGGGTTAATGTTCTGGTCGTGTATATTAACCATCTTGTCTTTAGGTCAAAACTATAGCTTAATTTGAATTAAAACAATTCATTTGTTTTTAAAAATAATACACAGAAAGGCTTGCTTGTGAGAGACAGTAACAAGCGTGATAAGTCAAAGAGCCCTAACAGTTTATACAACTGCACCCCCTACTGTTCAGTCACCAAAATGTGACAGCAAAGCTATTCTCTGAGAGAGAGAGAGAGAGAGAGAGAGAGAGAGAGAGAGAGAGAGAGAGCGAGAGAGAGAGAGAGAGAGAGAGAGAGAGAGCAAGCAAGCTGGTCTGTGACTGTTTTAATCCTTTCCATCTAAGGAAGATGTCCTCAGACAGGCAGGTAATAACAATCCTAAGAATGGCATCCATTAATCAGAAATGTAATAAAGGATTAACTAATAAGCTCTTATACTTCAAAGAAAGTCATCTGAATGCCAAGGATCTCAATGCACAAGCGAATGCAGCAGGGCAGTTCATACAATCCTGATTGGAGGCTGAGGGCACTCCTGTTTTCTGATAGTGGGCTGGAGGCAGGGTTTAAAGCACCTTTGGTGGTTGTGTGCTGAATGGCAGCTGGGTCACTGCCCTACCCAGCAGCTATACCCTGGTCTTTAACGAGGCTGGACAAAAAGCCCTCCTACCCAGCTGCTACTTAGCGTATGGTGGCTGCTCAAACCATATTGTTAGTTAGCAGATTATTGGGAGGTGGGAGTGCCTCAGCTCCCGAGTATGGATCACATGGGCTGCCTTACGTTGAATACAATACACTCTGTCTAAAGAGCTGTATGCACATACAGTAATTATTCACACATTACATTATGCACACGTACAGCAGTACCCTTCCCATCTCTACACTGCATTTGAGGGGATCTGTACCCAGGTTCACTTTTAAAGTGAACAGATGCACAATCATTCACACAAAAACATGTCCATGCAAACAGATATCTGTATGCACATGCAGCACAGAAGCTGACATGTCCCGCAGCATGATGTGGGTGGTTCTGAACTGCCTGCACTGCAGCTTTAATCTAAAACACCCACCCACATTGCTGCACAATAGAGCTGCTCAGCTGCTGTTTTCTATTGTGCAGTTGTGCGTTTTGACACAACTTGCATTGGGAATAGTCCAAGCCACATCACAATTGCAGTTGCACAGTGGTGGATAGTGGCGGATCTGTCCTGTTGTGTAGCAATATGAGCAGGCTCTGGAATGCTCTCCCAGGGAATGCCC
Organism: Hemicordylus capensis; assembly: GCF_027244095.1. Taxonomy (NCBI): domain Eukaryota; kingdom Metazoa; phylum Chordata; class Lepidosauria; order Squamata; family Cordylidae; genus Hemicordylus; species Hemicordylus capensis. The sequence continues at coordinate 386,509,215 of NC_069658.1, forward strand.
ACTCTTTGACATCTGTGGCTGCTTTTAAAAAAACAACTAAAGACCTTTTACCTCTTAGGGGCTGCCAGATCTCTCAACTTTCCTGCTTCTGCTTGTCTTTTTTATGGTTGTTTTTTGGTGTGTTATAGTTTTTAATGTTTAAATGATTTTAAGGTTTTAAATGTGATTTTTATGGAGTTTTAGTGTATTTTATCTTTTGTAAACCACCTTGGGATGTCTTATGAAAGGTGGTATAAAAATTGAATAATAAATAAATAAGATTTTAGTATTACAGCGTATCATTAAAAACAGAATGGAGCTTAAAGAGCTTCTGATTACAAAATTAGTGAAAATTCCCATCAGTGGTCACACCAACACTTACACTGGAGCCAGTTTATGGAAGGAGATTATGGGAGGAGAGCTGGTCTTCTAGTAGCAAGCATGAATTGTCCCCTTTGCGAAGCAGGGCCCATCCTGGTTTGCATTTACATGGGAGACTACATGTGAGCACTGATATTCTCTTCAGGGGACAGGGCTGCTCTGGGAAGAGCATCTGAATGCTTGCATGCAGAAGGTTCCAGGTTCCAGACAGGGCTGAGATGACAGATTTGCAATTGGCAAATCTGCGGTAGAACAGCCACTGAAAACAATGGCAAACAGGGGGTCAGGGGAGTCGCGGTCGCGAAAGGACCACAAAATACAGTAAAAATTAGGAGGGGAATCCTCCCAAGTCACCAGGTGTAGGAGGAGTGAATGGGACCCTGGAAACGACTCCCTGATCCCTGAAAATGACCCCCTGACCCCGCAAAATCACGGGCAAACCCCCCAAATTGGGGGGGGAAAGCTCACCAAACCATGGATACTCAGGTCACGGTTGGTGAGACCAGTCACAATTTCCCAATCGCGGATACTCAAGCGACTGCGAAAACCCGCAATTGGCAAGGGATGACTGTAGTCAATACTGAGCTAGATAGAGCAAGGTTAGACTCAGGCCTTTCCTTTGCGATCTCTGGCAATCTAGATCATGTTGTCTGTAGCACTGTGTCACAGTGCATGGCAACAGTGCTGTTACCTGATAATCTGCTTATATCACTATCCCAGTCCAAGTATCTTTCACCATTCTAAATTGCTGCAGTTCATCGAGTCCTTTCAACCCACTTTATCTTTTGGCCATGAACTGCAGATTACAGGGGTGGACCTCAGTCTCCAAAGATTAGGCGCCTTACCATGCTCCAACATCACCTCGACTGTCAGTTGTGTAATCATTCAGCCCATCCAGCAATGTGTTGTATATCTGTGCCACATTTGTTTTGCACACAAATTCAGTTGGTGACCCTTCCCCCTTCACTCCCACCGTCAGGCAAACTCTGTAGGAAGAATATATATACACACAATCACAAAGTAATTAACAACGCCATATATAAGTTTCTCACACGTAACATTCCTCGTAAATTTTACATAACGCTTTACTTCATTTCGCTCTTTAAACATAATGTCATGCACACAACCTCACTCCCCGGAGCCAGGGAGTGGGGAGGCAGGATTGCTCCGACCTTCCCTCACATGACCACCACCGCCGGCCCGCTCGTGCGCCACACTCTCAGACAAGTGCTGCTGTGGTAAGTGGCGCAGCAAACGAGAGGCCGGGGGAAGGACACAATGCATCACAAGACACAAGCAGTGCACTGAAGTCATTCTAGAGGCAGGGGGGCTCCTTCCCCCCCGGCCTCTATGGTAGTCCATGCTGCCACACGACTGGGTGGTGGGGTAGGAGGGTGCGTGCGTGTCCCTTACCTCACTTTTAGCCTGGGTAAAAAACCCAGGCTACCTGGCAGGAGAGCACCAGAACTGGACCTGATCCCAGTGCCCCACACAAGCAGCCCTACCAGGTAGGGCTGCTCCTGTGAACAGCCTTCATGTTTGGCTTGCCAAACTGCTCAGGTGCCAGAGAGTTCTCTGCATCATTTTGTTCCATAAGCATCAGTGTTGTATTCCACTCTTTACCTGCCCAATTGTAACCCTTTCCAAGGAACAGCACATCGGCAAAGGAGCGTTAAGTGAGTTACACACATTCTTGAACACTGACATATTCAGAGGTGGTACCATTTGGTATTTAACATGGGTCACTGTATGTGGGCATGCAATCTCAACAGCATATATTCACATAAATAAATGAAAAACCATGTTGCATGTTGTGCATCCTGATGCTCAGAGAAAAGCATTTTTGTGAGGATGGTTTCTACCTTTTCAAGTTCTGTACTAAAAGCTCCATCTTTCTAACGGAGGTATTCTGATCAGTGCAACATAGCTTGCTAACAATCAAGACCTGCTCCAGATGAAACTCACTGCCCCCCCCCCAAAGTTAATGCATGAAGAATTCATAATATAACAACACTAGCTGGGCCTCTAGTTCACCACTGCTGCTTTCTCCCCCCACCCCCTGCCGCCACTTTTTTGCCTGCCCACTGGCCATCTTCTTCCCCGCCTGCCTGCCACCTTCTTTGGCTGGCCAGCCGCCCGCTGGCCTGCCACCTCCTCCCGCCCGCCCACTGCCTCCTCCCGCTGGCTGGCCACCATCACTGTTTTCTCCCCTGTCGCTGTTGCTATCCGGGCAGCTGCTCGCAAATTCACATGAGAGCTGCCATACATGGGACTAGCAATGGGTAAGCCTAAGAGAAATATATAGATAGATAGATTTTCCGACGAGGATACTAAAACTACAGTTAAACTTTCAAGCATCATTGCTTTCCTTTGAAACATGACCCTAGAAATACAGTTGCCCTGTCAAATATCATACTGGAAGATTGCAGCTTTAACACAAAGGCAACTCTCCCCACTCTTAACAATCATTCTTCTCTTGTTTTCCAGCAAAGCATAAAACCCTGTGCTAAGCAAACTATCAAACATACTTTGCAATTGCTTTTAGGCCATCCTTTCTGGATTCAGCAAAGCTCACATGTCGGGGTGAAATGCAAGACACTCTCTTCAAACCTTCTAAAACCTGGAACAAAACAGAACAACATGCTATTATTTTATTAACTCTGCTTGTGAGGACTTACTGTATCTGCAAACTCTGGAGGCAAAGGTTGCTGGGAAGCAAGCTTGTGGAAAGAAAAAGTACTCTCCCATAAACATTTTGCACATTAAAGACAAACATGGAGCTGGAAATCCTGCATTTGTCATCAAACATCTACTTCCAGCCTACATCTATCGTTTATCCGTGTGACAGGTTTAGGATACAAAGCTTACTCATGCAAGTCTCTTGACAGTGCTCCACTAATTTAATTTTTCTCCCAAGTAAGTACAGTAACTCTGTGAGGAAAGATGTCATTTGCTCCTCTGAATGTAGTCCTTCCCCCTCCTCCTAGGATTGTCTAATGCCATTTGAAAAGTTACATCTGTTTCCTAGCCAGTTCCATTTGTCGGCCACATTTAATGCACTTTGCTTCTTTTTATTGCCTACTGGCACCATCTTCTCCGAGATTTGTAGGTGTGACCACAGAGATATCATAAGATCACAAGCTTATGTTAAAATGTTTGTCTGCTTTCCTTGCCGTAGAAGAATACTGCAAACTACCCATGAACTCATCCCAGTATTGCATCAAAGGGAATTTAAGTATGGTACTGAAAGGCAACATGTAAGAAAACATACTGAGAAAACTGCAGCTACATCAACTCTGATGACAATTGTTTCCTATTGTTTATTATTTATTTACCCTTCACTCTCCCATTAGAAGAGAGCTGGTCTTGTGGTAGCAAGCATGACTTGTCCCCTTAGCTAAGCAGGGTCTGCCCTGATTGCATATGAATGGGAGACTTGAAGTGTGAGCACTGTAAGATATTCCCCTTAGGGGATGGAGCCGCTCTTGGAAGAGCAGAAGGTTCCAAGTTCCCTCCCTGGCGTCTCCAAGATAGGGCTGAGAGAGATTCCTGCCTGCAACCTTGGAGAAGCCCCTGCCAGTCTATGCAGACAATACTGAGCTAGATGGACCTATGGTCTGACTCAGTATATGGCAGCTTGCTATGTTTCTATGTAATTTTGTGTCTGCTCATTAGCCAAGAATGTGCAAGCCTGCTTACAGTTGACCAGATGCAAAAGGTAGATGGGAATGTCCCTTGGCACTTCCAAAGTTGTTAATCTTAGTTCTTCAGCTGCATAAACTAAAAACATTAGGACTGTTTGGTTGTAAAACCCCTTGATCAAACATTGTTCAAACACTAGTAATACTGTATTACCGATTAATTAATTGATTGATTGATTGAGTGAGTGCCATCAAGTCGGTATCGACTCTTAGTGACCACAAAGATAGATTCTGTCTTCAACTTGGCCTTTAAGGTCTCTCAGTGGTGTATTTATTGCTGTTGTAATGGAGTACATCCACCTTTACTGCTGGTCATCCTCTTCTTCTCTTTCCTTCAACTTTTCCCAGCATTATGGACTTTTCAAGGGAGCTGAGTTTTCGCATAATGTATCTAAAGTATGATAGTTTGAGCCTGGTCATTGGTGCCTCAAGTGAAAATTGTAGATTGATTTGTTCTATGATCCATTTGTTTGTTTTCCTGGCTGTCCATGGTCTCCTCTAAGGTCTTCTCTAGTTCAAAAGCATCAATACTTTTTCTATCTTGCTTCTTCAAAGTCCAGCTTTCGCATCTATAGAGTGTCACGGGGAAAACCCATTTTCCAAATGATTCTAATCTTTGTAGGTATTGACACGTCACGGCATCTAAATATCTTTTCCAAGGCCTTCATTGCAACACTACCAAGTGCTAGTCTGCGGCGAATTTCTTGACTGCTGGATCCTTTACTGTTGAGGGTCGATCCTAAAAGGCACAAGCTATCCACCACTTCAATGTCTTCATTATCAATTCTGAGGCTGGTTGCTGTACCCATTGTCATTAGTTTAGTCTTCTTTACACTTAGTCGTAGTCCCATTTTTCACTGTGCTCCTTGACTTTCATTACTAGAACTTGTGATCATCCACATTCTCAGCTATCAGAGCGGCGTCATCAGTGTAGTGCAGGTTACTGATGTTTCTTCCTCCAACTTTAAACCCAAGCTCATCTTCTTCCAATCCAGCTTCTCTCAGTATATACTCAGCATATAAATTGAATAAATAAGGAGAAAGTATACAGCCTTGTCTTATTCCTTTGCCGATCTGGAACCAGTCTGTTTCACCATGTTCTGTCTGGACTGTGGCTACCTATCCTGTGTATACGTTTCTCATGAGAACAATGAGATGTTCTGGGACACCCATTTTCCTTTAATTAAATGGTCAGGTTTGATTCAAATATTCTTTCAAGCACTTACAAAACTGGCCTAAGGACCACATTCTAGCTCACCTCCTGGAGCCTGCCTTTCAGAAGAAATCTGGGAAGGGCACCCAAGGCAAGCGAAAAGCCACACTGAATCATTTCCTCAGAGCTTTGAAGGTCTGAAATGTATTGCTTGACCAGTTCATCTTAAAAAAGAAAAATACAATGGTCACACTATCACAATATTATAAATGGGTACAGGTGGGAAGGGGAAGAAAGGAGCCTTAAAATATTTGTCCTCTAGAGCCCAAATATATTTGCATAAGTACGAATTCCTCGGGGGGGGGGGGGGGCGGGCAGGAATAGGCATCAAAGTATAAAACATGTCATTCGTTAGTACAGACTCAATTAAAATAGTCATGTAAGATCATGTATCAAATGGTTCTTCCCTTAGTCATTCAAAAATTACCAGGATAATGTTTTGTTAGCATAGCAGGGCTCTATCCTCAACATGAAATATTTGTCATATTCATTGTATATTTAAACACAGGGGCCTGAAGTCACGGGGCACTCTATTCTTGCTTAAATGTTTTCTAAGGACACCCTAGATAATGAGGTAGCAGCAGAAATAATATTAATTTCAAAGAACATTTTCTTAGCAACAAGGCACAAAATTAAAAGGTGGCAGAAAACCAACCACAGGCTATTTCTTGGAAAGTACCTTTCAGTGCCTAGGGGAGCATAACATGGCGGGCACCTTTGAGAATCTAAGCATAACATGATACCATGCACAAAGCCTACAGTATAATGTTAATTTAACAGAACTGATGGCTAAAAGCTACAGCATAGAAGAAAACACACAGAAATTGATTCAGAAAAATCAAACACGAAACTATGGGAGGAGAGCTGGTCTTGTGGTAGCAAGCATGACTTGTCCCCATAGCTAAGCAGGGTCTGCCCTGGTTGCATATGAATGGGAGACTTGATGTGTGAGCACTGCAAGATCTTCCCCTCAGGGGATGAAGCCGCTCTGGGAAGAGCAGAAGGTTTCAAGTTCCCTCCCTGGCTTCTCCAAGATAGGGCTGAGAGAGATTCCTGCCTGCAACCTTGGAGAAGCCGCTGCCAGTCTGTGAAGACAATACTGAGCTAGATAGACCCAATGGTCTGACTCAGTATATGGCAGTTTCTTATGTTCCTATAGGCAACAAGGAGAACGAAACTGTAAATAAAAAGGGTGTGCCAAGGGAAAGGCTATTAAATATAAAAAAGAAACAGGATTATGGCTAATCTGGCATTTATCTTCTCATAGTAAAGCTTGATCCCATGGTAAAAGTGCAACCTAGCTTTTCGGTATATGGTCAGATTCCAGAGCATCAAGCTCTGCACTTCAACCATCATGCCAAACTGCATAAAGGGGCTAAGCGCACCTGCTGTCCTGCTGGCTAGGGGCAGGAATGTGGAGTCTTTGTATTTTGTTAGTGAGAGGAGGGCCTGTGAATCCTTCCCAATTGGAATATGAGAGCAGCTTCCAGCCTACAATCTCTCTCTCGCCTTGTTTAGCCCTGCTGTTGGCGGTATCTAACTTGTCTTTCTTTTTATATTGTGATCCCTTTGGGTACAGGGAGCCATCTTCTCATTCCTTTGCTATGTAAACTGCTGTGGGAATTTCTGTTTTTAAAAGAGGTATATACACATGTAATAACCATATTAATTAAAAAGAAGTACACCCCACCTTCAATTCCTGTGAGTCTGTGGGGCAGAGGAAAGAGGGGCAGCACCTAGCTTACACTCTACATCGTGTGGTACAAAGGCAATGATTGGACGCCATCTGGATGCTGTGGAAATTTGTTGGTTTATGGAGCACTTTGAGTGCAAGTGCTACTCTTCCCATGGGATATAGTTTTATTACATCTCTGTATAGTCCAGATTTGGGGGGGGGGGCTGTTTTTGCTACAGCTGAATATTGTCTTAGGAAATGTCTTGGTTGGTTGAGTCGGTGTCGACTCCTGGTGACCACAGAGCCATGTGGTTTTCTCGGTAGAATACAGGAGGGGTTACCATTGCCTTCTCCTGCACATTATGAGATGATGCCTTTCAGCACCATCCTATATTGCTGCTGCCCGATATAGGAGTTTCCCACATTCTGGGAAATACACCAGCAGGGACTCGAACCAATAGCTTCCTGCTCTCTAGGCAGGTTGTTTCTTCACTGCGCCATTAGGTGGCTTAGGAAATGTCTTAGGCAGCCATTAAAAAGCCTCATCTCAACATTGTACAGGAGGTGATGCAGAACACTTTTCAATCAAGTGGCAATTGGGAGCGGAAATTTGCTGGAGACAGTACAAACAACATGGTCCCGCACATGTGCAAATCAGGATTATAGTCATCCCTCAGCAACGGTGGTTTTCCCAATCATGGTTTTGAGTATCCGCGACTGGGAAATTGTGACCGGTCTCGCCAACCGCAACCCAAGTATCTGCAGTTTGGTGAAATTTTTTTTGGTGGGGGGGGGTCCCGCAATTTTGGGGTGGTTCAGAGGTTCAATCCACTCATTCCTCTTGCTGATCCTGTCAACTCTTCATGATTTAAAGTGATTTTGAGTGGTTGGGGGGGGGGTCAAAAGTGCTTTGAGGGATTTGGGGGCTTTCAAAATTTTCATGAGGTTCAATCTCCTCACTCCTCTTGCTTATTCTTGTTGATTTTAAGGGATTTTGGGTAATTTTGGGCAAATTCTTTGTATTTCTTCTTTGATTTTTTTGGTCTTTTTGTGACCACAGTTCCCCTAAGCACGATTTCCATTGATTTCAATTGCTTGACAACTGCAAATTTGCCAATGGTGAGGTTTTGCCAGAACGGGAACCCTCATGGTTGGCGAGAGAGGACTGTATTTCATTTCTCCAGAAGAGACGAGCAATGCATTTTAACTACCTTCACCTCCAATTAAGTGTATCTTAAATGCCTCCATAACTGGGATGGTCCTGAGAAGTTACTAAACACTGAAGCAATGATTTTATGGCTACTTTTGTCTCTGCTTCTAGCTAACAAGATTGTCATATGTTATCCCTTAATGGAGAGAGAGAAAAACTTGTGAATCAATACCTTGTTGAGCTGGATTTGCTCCTCCTTCACTGCAGTAATATTCATTACACAGAGCAGCTAATGCAGAGACTGCTGATTCCTAAACAAAGGCAAGATTTTGCAAGAATAAAATATCTTATCTTTCATATTAAAGTTGAAAGCAGGAAACATTTCTGTTGTAGGAAACTCCAGTGCATAAGATAGTTTCTACATCTCTCACTCTGTGTCAGATAACCCATTCACCTTAAACAGGGAGCTTTCATGTGCTTTTAAATAATGAGGCTGCTGAAGGTATATTGGCCATGCATATTCACCTTTAGCCTGCTCACAGTTTTTGTTGACTGATCTGCAGGAGACCCTTTAAACTGATGAATATTTTTAATTAGCGGCCTATTACAGAATAAAATGGTCACAGGCAGGCCATGCTGTATGAACAGCATTAAATTACAAACGATTCTGGATGATAATATCTAGCCAGCAGAAGGATTTCAAGATACCATGGTGAACCATGGTGATACCATGGGAAGGAGAGCTGGTCTTGTGGTAGCAGCAAGCATGACTTGTCCCCTTAGCTAAGCAGGGTCTGCCCTGGTTGCATATGAATGGGAGACTTGACGTGTGAGCACTGGAAGATCTTCCCCCCAGGGGATGGAGCCGCTCTGGGAAGAGCAGAAGGTTTCAAGTTCCCTCTCTGGCTTCTCCAAGATAGGGCTGAGAGAGATTTCTAGCTGCAACCTTGGAGAAGCCGCTGCCAGTCTGTGAAGACAATACTGAGCTAGATAGACCAATGGTCTGACTCAGTATATGGTAGCTTCCTATGTTCTTAACCGTGCATGATTTTTACATCTTTAAAGCTCTTCGATATAACCTTGACAATTCTAAACTGATAACGCTGAAATGAATTTCAATAAATTAAGTTACTAATCCTAAAATATGAGCATATCTCTCATGCTTACTCAATAATTTGCTTCATATGCTCAAACTACTCTGTGTACACATAACCATTCGTGGATTGTATCCTAATAATGCACTGCATGAACAGAAGCTCATTTACAGAAGGTTGTGCTCAGAGGAGGATGTCTGAAGACTGTTCCATGAGCAAAGCTCTCTTCCATGAACACAAGTTCTTCCATTCACACAGTGCAAGATTAGAAAACAACACTGTACTTTTGAAAGCAACATCCATAATAGCTACAGACGTAAACATTAATACATTAATAGGTAAACCAGCCTTCATGCATGGTGCACATCTGTGCAACTGTCCCATAAGATGGGGAAAGGTGCCAATCTGGGTAGAGCTCATTAGACTGGTTGGGACTGTACTACAGCCAGCTTCCTGAAAGCTTACGGGTTGTGCTATAAACTACAGAGCTTGTTGCAGCCTTTCCATATTCTCCCAGGTAGAAAGGAAAGGGGAGTCGTGGTTACACTATACTATGCCTTCAGTTCTAAACAGAATTATATAGTAACTAACCGATGTATAGTACAATTTTATGCATATGTATTTGAAAGCAAGTCCCACTTACTATGGTAGGACTCACATCCAAGTAAACAGACATAAGATTGCACTCTATATTGGATGGAATATTATATCTCTGTATACATGTCATTTTATCATTAGACAAAGAATTCATAGAAATGGCCTTGGGGGTCATTTCCAGTCGCCATTTTGTCAATAGGGGAAGAAGAAGAAAAGCATTCCCGCTGTAAATTTTCATGGAAAAACTGGGAATTTGGGACTGGGGGGAGGCATTCCTGGACAGCTGGACACACACGATGAATGGTAGGGCACTTTATTTGTCTTATGTCGTTCCCCCCTGTGTTTTTGTATGTGTGTTTTGCTCTTTTTGCCAGCCTCCAGGCATCTAACCCCTTCCCCCATCCCACTGACTTCAATGCCCTGATACCCGTGGTTCCATTATCCATGGTTCCCCTGAAAAAAAGAACCCCTGTGGATAACAAGATTCAGCTGTACTCCTGGGACCCAAAGCTCTCTCTGGTTCCTCAGACTGAGGCAGTGGCCAGAAGTGCTTTCTATCAGTTTTGGCTAATACACCAACTATGCCCACTTCTGGAGGTAAACAACCTCAGAACAATGGTACATATACTGGTAACTTCCAGACTATATTTCTGTAATGCGCTTTACGTGGGGCTGCCTTTGTATGTAGTTCAAAAACTGCAATTGGTACAGAATGCAGCAGTCAAATTGGTCTCTAGGGTGTCCCAAAGAGACCATATAACACCAATTTTAAAAGAACTGCACTGGCTGCCAATATGTTCCCGAGCAAAATACAAAGTGCTGATTATTATCTATAAAGCCCTTAACAGCTTGGGTGGGTGCAGGATATTTAAGAGAGTGCCTTCTCTCGGTTTGGTTACGGCTGCCACTTGGTCATTTGGTGGCGATGTGGAACTGGGCTTTCTCTGTGGCTGTCCCAGGGCTTTGGAAGGTGCTCCCTGTCAATATAAGCGCTTCTACATCTTTGGCTGCCTTCAAAAACTCACTTAAGACACACCTGTGTTCTCAGGAGTTTTGCAAAATAATTTTTAAAAATGCTTTTGTTAAAACTATTTTTAAATTGTTTATGATTTTTACATTGCTTTTATTATTTTAAGCTTTGTACACCACCTTGAGATTTAGGTGTTAGGCCATTTATAAATGTAACAAACAAACAAACAAACAAACAAACAAACAGGCAAGCAAGCAAGCAAACATGCATGCGTACATACATACATAGTATGTAAGGTAGTGTTCCATGGGTGGCGGGGACTCCTGTCATCTCCTGATTGTCATGGATGAATCATGATCTGGTTAGGGTAGGACTTGCAGACAAAACCCACCTCTGTAAGGGTGAAGGACCCATTAGGTTGGTCTACCCAAGAAGGTTATTGGACCCAACAGGATTCCAAGAAGCCTTGAAATGGTTTGGAGTTGGCTCTGCTAGTGATTTTGTCAATGCTCTGGTGCAAACATAGAATAATGAACTCACTAGAGCAGTAGACACAATCACTCCCAAGCATCCTCTCTGGCCTGCTTTAAAGACAGCCCTGTGGTATTCAGATGAACTAAGGGAGTTGAAGTGGCAAGGGAGACAACTAGAGCACAAGTGGGGGAAGACTCGGCATGACTCGGTCACAACACAGAGCACATTTGAAGATCTATGCTCTGGCAGTGTGGGCGACAAAGAAGCCGTTATCTGCTCGCATTGCTTCTGCAAATTCATGTCCAGCTGATTTGTCTAGGGTGATGAGGGGGCTAGTATGTACCCCCTTCCCCTTGAAATTGAACTTGGAACCACTGGACACTCTCGATGAAGTTTTTAATGACTTTTTTGCAGATAAAATATATATCTGGGCCAAACTGGATCCCACAGTTACTGCAGAGTCTATTGTGGAGGTGTCCAGCAACTCCTCTTATGAGATTAGAATGGATCACTTTCAGTTTGTGATTGCTGAGAAAGTGGACAAACTGCTTCGGAATGTGCATCCTACAACCTGTTCTCTTGCCCCACTTGTCTTATCTTATCTGGTAATTGTATTATCAGAAAGGATCTGGTAAATATCATAAATACTTCTCTAAAGGAGGGCAGGATGCCTTGTCTTAAGGAGACTATTTGAAGAAATCTTCATTGGATCCCTTGGAGTTGCCTAATTACAGACCCATTTCTAATCTTTCATGGTTGGGCAAGGTGATTGAGCTGGTGGTGGCCTCTCAGCTCCAGGCAGTTTTGGATTATACAGATTATCTAAACCCATTTCAAATTGGCTTCCAAGTAGGCTATGGGGTTGAGACTGCCTTGGTCGGCCTGATGGATGATCTCCAATTGGCTATCAACAGAGGGAATGTGACTCTGATTATCCTTTTGGATCTCTTGGCAGCTTTCAATACCATTGACCATAGTATCCTTCTGGGTCACTTGAGGGATTGGGCGGCACTGTTTTACAATGGTTCTGTCCCTACCTCTCTGGCAGATTCCAGATGGTGTCACTTGGAGACTGCTGCTCTGCAAAGTGAGAACTAAAATATGGTTTCACAAGGCTCCAGACTGTCTCCAATGCTCTTTAACATCTACACTCCCCCTGAAAGATTAGGTACATAGCTCGGGAGTACTCCTGGATACAAAACATTCTCTGGTTTCTCATGTTGATGCAGTGGCTGGGAGCGCTTTTTATCAGCTTCAGCCGATACTTCAGCTATGTACATTTTTGGAGGTAAATGACCCTAAAACTGGTAACCTCTAGGCTTGACTACTGTAATGCACTGTATGTGGGGCTGCTTTTGCACGTAGTCCAGAAACTACAATTGGTACAGAATGCAGCAGCCAGACTGATCTTTGGGACAACCCAAAGGGACCATATAACACAGATTTTGAAAGAATTGCACTGGCTACCAATATGTTTCCGAGTGAAACACAAAGTGCTGGTTATTTACCTATAAAGCCCTTAAAAGCTTGGGTCCAGAGTACTTAAGAGAGCACCTTCTTTGTCATGAACCCTGTCACCTATTAAGATCATCTGGAGTGGTCCGTTTATGGTTTCTGCAGACCCATTTGGTAGCAACTTGGGACCAGGCCTTCTCTGTGGCTGCCCCGGGGCTTTGGAATATGCTCCCTGTCAAAATGAGAGCATCTCTTTCCCTGTTTGCTTTCAGGAAGACCCTCAAGACATACCTGTTTTCTCAGGCTCTTAACTGAAAATTTTAAATTATTTAATGTGTTTTTACCTGTGAGCTTGTTTTATTTGCTCCATGAATTTTAAGAGTTTTATACTGTTTTTATATTTGTTGTGTTTTTTAATTTGTACACTGCGAGGTATACATCAGAGGTATACATCAGGCGAGATAGATAGATAGATAGATAGATAGATAGATAGATAGATAGATAGATAGACAAATACTTTTATTTGCTGTCTTGCATTGCTTGAAACAAGATGAAGATTTCGTAAACTGTCATTTATCAGCCACTGCCAGCCATCTGGAAGGAAAGAAAGAAAGCATAGTTGGTAGTATACTTGTTACATAAAATTCAGTGTGCAGTATCCAAATTAGTCATGACTCAAAACTACTGAAATCAACAGGACAGGTTAGTTTTGATTAACTTAAGTCCCAGAAGTTTCAGTGGGACTTAGTCATAACTAACTTATTGTGGCTGCAGCCCAACATGTTTATCATCATTAATGACCATCAACTGTTTAATGGGTTAGAGTACTATTCTACACTGTGTTGACAGAACTACTCCCTCTCCTAAATGAACACCTTTAGAATTTTGTGTTAAATCTTCTATATATTTTCAAATTGTTTGCCAGGTATTTCCCCCCAATGACAGTTATCTTCAATTTCTTTTCACTATCAAGTTAAAAGATGTATCTATCAATGATATCCTAATATATAAAGAATGCATGAATAGTAAGGCGTATGAACAGGGTGCTCAGGAATTGGAGGTGTGGTTCAGATGGAAATTTTGCCTCGTAGCTTCTTCTGCTACCGTCGACACACTATTCTGTCTCCATTACCCGCCCCACCCCCACCCCCTGCTTACCTCCAGGTGCTCTGTTTCCTCCCACTACTATTCTATATTAAATTCAATGTGGCAACAGTTATAGCACTATGGTGCCGGTGACAGCAGGAGATAACAAGCAGAGGTACTGAGCCAAAAAGGGCTGTATCAGAACATGCACAGTCATAAGAAATAGTCTGTAACAACAGGAAGCATGGGTATCTACATCAGCCACAAAATCAACAGACCTGGGCACTGGAATAAGGATATAATTTTCAGCAGAAAGACAGGACACACTTAATATATCAAAAACAACCTACCAATTATAGGATCTTCTCTAAAGGGCATTTTTGAAAGTGACAATTTTTCAATTAAAGTGCAGACTGGAAAACAAAAAGGATTGACAACATTTCAAAAACACTGAAGATTACAATCTTGTGCAATGTTCCACTGAAGTTAGTGGGGCTTGCATACATGTAATTCTGCTCAAGGAAATATAACAACAGTTATACTGCCACTGTTACATGAAAGAAATACTGTACTGTGAATATGTTTATTGATTAAGCACATCCTAATAAACATTCTAACACAAGGTATTGAGGCGAGTCTCATGATCTGTGAGACCCACTGAAAGGGGGTTTGCGGGGAGAGTGGGCTTAGCCTGCTCTCCCTGCAGACAATCAAGGCTGCAGCCCTGGGCGGTCAGATGGGCCGCCCACACGACTGCCGTCTCCATCACGGAGCCGGCAGGGGCTGCGGGGATTTGGGGCTGTGTGGCCCCCGGAAGTTCCAGGATGCCCCGCGAAAGAGCACGGGGCATGCTCGAGAGACTCCCGAGCCCGGGAGGCTGTTTGCAGCCTCCCGATGGGGGTCTCCCCGTGTGTTGCCACGGTGTGGAGCCACACTGTGGCAATACACAATCAGAAAACCCAGGTTACCTCAGTACTCTCTCCACTAACCTGGGCTAAGGGGAGGGGTATTTAAGCGGGTTACCCGCTTTGGGGAAACCGGGCTTGCCTATGGGCCCAGTGGTTCCCACAGCCTGTGGAAAGCGGGTTAAGCTCCCTTAGCCCACTTTCCACTGATCGTGAGAATCACCTCTAAGTCTTCTGGAGCTATATATTATGGTATAGTCAAAGTTACCTTCAACCAATCACATCCACTAAAACAGCTGCATTCAGAGATCTAACCAACTCCTCAGCTCTGCATAATACTACAAACAATTCCTTAACATGAAGTCAGTGCATAATGTCCGGCTTATACAGAGCTTATTTTGCAATTGGAGCCCCCATGTGTACACTAGATCAGAAAAAAAATTCTGATCCTGGAAGTAGCAGGGGCAGCAGAGTGCTGTACATCTTATTCCTAAATCAGGCCAAAGAACCTGCTTACACGTACATAGAGAGAGATGAAAAATAAAGCATCAAACAAGTATTCAGACAAGTAGTTTCTGGATCCTAAAAGGATACAGTTAAAAACAAAAAAACTTCTTTATTAATAGTAGTAATTAATAATAGTAATAATTAATTTTATTAATAAAGGTTACTATAACAGAAGTATAGATGAGATAAAGCAAAATGTTTCAGCTTCTGCCTTCCTCAGCTGAAATGATAAGGTAGGATGTGTGTGTGCATGCGTGCATACACACACACACACACACACACAAAGACACTTTTTTTGTGGATTATCAAGACTGTGTTCATAGTATATCAAAACACTAAGCGAAATGCTACAATTTGAATTTGTAGAATTAATGATGCTATATTTAATAATAATGTAGTATTTAATTTCGTAGATTTAAACTCATCATTATTAAATATATTAAGAACTACACTAATTAACAAACCAATCCCCACACAGAGGGGGCAGCACCAAGACAGTGGGCCAGCAGGGAGACAAGCATACCCAGGCTTTATGTTTTTGAGCGGGTATGTTTTTAATTTAATTTAACTTTTTGGTCGGGAATACAAATTCAAAAAAATTTAGGATCTTAAGATGTGGCATTTTGATGTTTACTGCGACTATACCAAATATTCAAAAAATCAGAAGACTGCAAAACAGCACCAAATGCAGAGGGTTATAATAAACATACATATTAAAGACAGGACCAAACATGTGCCATGTAACATACCAGCTGGTCTCATTAGTTCTCCACCTAAACCCCTGGAAAACAAAGCAAAAACACATTCACTGAAGATCTAAAGTCACTTCCAATCCTTCATACAACATGAGAAATTTCAAGGAAAACAGATGTATATTTCTAAGCTTTCATGCCTTGCCAAAATCCAATCACACAAATACAACATGTCTCATTTCATTCCATGTTTCATATAAAACTTCTTTTAGGATAGCTTCCAGAAAAACAACGTATGAGTATTCTGGGCCATGCAATAGCAAGAGAACTATTGTTCTCTACTGCTATAACCATTCCATCCCATTTCCTTAGTGCTCCTAATCATTTAAGCTGATCCCCCAAGAGGGCCCTTATTCCATCTTTGAAAACGGTTGTCTGTGATAAATTAAAAGACCAATATTATGTGGAAGGATTCAGAGTTCAAATACTCTTATAGAAGGATACATGTAAGGCATAGTCAATAATACTTGGTAAGATATATGGGTTTACCTTTGGTTATACAAACGTTTAGGGGAAAGAGTATTAATTAATGACAATGTCAGTTCCCATATCTGTATCTAAGTGTATATAAGCTTTGGAGAAGATACTTTCTCAACACTGCTTTCCTGAAAATCGGCGTGAATTCCTGAGGCAAGAGACACAAGCCTATACTTTCAGCGTTACATGTTCCGAATACCAGGTGCTACTGATGGTATCAAATGAACCTGGACTAGTGTCCAACTGCTACAGGCAGCTCCTGGCTCTGCTATCAACAGCAACAGTAGCAAAGGGAAGTACTGAGCAGGACAGATGAGTCCTTTCCCCAATCCTCCAACTATTTCTGCTTCAGCAGAAGATGCCACTTTGGAAATATATCTACAGCTACCAGAAATTTTCAGAGTGCTAGCTGTTGGAGGTGCTGTGGGGACTAGTGATGGATAAAGTCCTCTTGTTGGTATTAGTGTATGACCAGATGTGCAACAGTCATCGTGGGGGAAATAGGCTGCTGAGTTTATGTTTAGCAGCCAGAAACTTTAGTCTCTGTGAAGGCTGGGCTTCATCACTCAGGATGATGCTCAGCTGCCATGGCTTCTAACTATACTCTTCCTCTCCCTAATCCTCAAACTATTCTTGCCACTGCATCACTGAATCACTGGATATTACACTGGTACTAGTCTGTAGTGTTTTCTCCTTCCAGATCTAGAGCATTTAATCCTAACTGAAAAATATGAATCCCAAACAGATGCTTGTTTCAGACTGCCATGACTTTAATACTACCAAGTCAAGAAGGGCATACCACAATAATATTATGTTTGTAAGATGAAAAGAGCAAATGCTGCTAGCATCTCTTATGTCTACTTTACTTTTCAATCTACAGTTATCCAAAATTTCAACACACCTCATTATCTTTTATTTTATTTATTTTATTTGTACCCTGCCCCAAACCTCTGTCTCTTGGAAGTTTTATAGAACTGAGATACAAGCCACAGTCTTAAGGCAGATACTAGATGGCTTCCCAAAATGACCTCTCTATGTTGAATTCTCCTTTCTCCATCCCATAATGTGCTGTTTAATTTACCTGCAAGATGGCATTGTGATTTGGTGCATCCCCCGACCCCCAGGCAAGCAACAGCCAAATATATGGTGCAGGGGCAGAGATACTGACAGGTAATTGATTCTGTACCTTATGAGGAGAGATGGGAGGATGACACAGAAGGCCGTTTTCAACAGCTACCTCATATCTGCTGTAACTTGTAGTTTGGCTCTGAATCATTCACGAGGTTGGGCCAAGGCAAACCATCCCTGCTACACTATAGTCCTAAGATATACAACTTAATTGTAGAACTGGGGAGGAACAAGTTGCAGCAAAGTCCCAGATGACAGACATGGCTTTTGAGAACCTGTGTGGGTGTGTTTTATTTTTTGCTGCCATCTGGGTGCGGCTGGACAAGCAGGGCACTAACAACTAGGTTCCAATAGCCTTTGATTCTTGTCTAATTGGCAAAAATCACAGCGGGGGGGTGGGGGAGTGGGTGGAATCCAAAAGTAGGGCAATAACTTCTTCATCTCCAGTAGAGACGTGCACGAATTGCAATTCGACATGCGACTCGGGACATATGCCCAGCCCACTGAAAACGGAGGAGAGCAGGTGCGTACCTGCTCCTCCAACCCTTGCCACTTCCTGAATCAGCCGCATTCCTCCCAGCAATTTTTGTGTGCCATCGGTGCTCGGCCCCAGCTGCCCTCTCACCATCACAACACGTATGCACAGAGGCCATGCGTGTACCAGCGTCACATGAGGGCAACTGGGGGAGAGCACTGCCAGCATGTGAAATAGCTGCCTGCGAGGAGCATCGCTGATTCAGGAAGTGATGGCAAGCGGCAAAGGAGTAGGTATGCATGTGCTCTCCTCTGCTTTAAAGGGGCCAGGGATGTGTTCTGAATCACATGCTGAACTGTGATTTGTGCACATCCCTAATTTCCAGAACTACTCTTCAGGTTGGATGTAAAGCAAAACCAAAAAGGGCAGAGGAAGACAGTAAAGTAGGTATGATGCGGAAAGCCCCCCAACTGTCACTGCTTTTGCCATTATTCATTTACATAACAAACAGAAATCAAACACAGGCCCTTGTAATCACTTGGTCCTCTGAGAATATGCTTCTTATTCTGTAACAGAAGTCTTAATTCCAGACACTGGTAAATAAAAACATGGGGCAGTGGGGAGACACATATTCTGGTGTTCCTAGACAACTGGCTGCTGTTATTGTCTCAAAATTCCAAGAAACCACTTCTCAGCTGGGAACCTTCAGGGCACTGCACCTTGATTGCTCTTCAGAAAACCAGTTCAGCTTGTTCAACAGAGTGCTTTGCCTACTAAAAGCCCAGTTACTGGTTGTTACAATATTGTCCAAGGGGAAATATTTCATATGCTATTTAAAGCTATTTTGATATCCTGAAAGTATGTTAATACACTCATAAAGAATAACCCTATTAAATATAATAATTCAGGGAAAGTATGATGCTAGTTTGAGGTATAATTGATAACAAACTTTATTCAGCATCTGATAACACCAATAAATGCAAACTTGCATTTTGCTACAAAAAGCCGTTACAATGAAAATTCCATGCTGATAAAACAATTTACAGCAACCACAACCAGCTACTGTAAAGTTTCTATAAATATGAAGGATTCAAATAATGAATTCAAGCTTATTAACTAATGCATCGATCGAAGCTAGCTTTCCCCCCTAAAAGAACGGATCACATTTAAAAGGTTATTTTACTCTCAGAAATCCAATTCAAGTCTACATTTCCATGTTTGAATTGTAATGCATTAATCTGAAGCCAAAAGGCACAAGTAAATTTAGAACTGGTGTGCACTTTTCTCTTAGCAGGCTGGGGAATGCTATTAATAGCAACAAATTTTGCATGTATACAAATAAATAAAAACTGTAAAGGTTCAGGTATCTTAATGGTGCTCTCTACAGCTTTTCCAAAAATGCTCAAATCCTGAAACAATTTTTAAAGATCAAATGTGCTATGTACCCATATTCCCTTCTCATCATTGAAAGCAGGCAACAGCACTCTCAATAATCAAGGATTAGCACCCAGTTCACAACTCCGCTTACAGGCAGAGAAGCAAGGATAAGATAGAGCAAAGGCAGCCTTTGTGGAGGATGACAAGGTAAGGAGATGGCTGCTTTAAAAGGCAGTGAACAGGTTTGCTTGCTTTAGCTTGCTGTCTAGAGCTGTGGAGAACATCCCTAGTTCTATGTTTTGTAACGTTCCAGTTTGGAACATTCTGACTTGAAACGGGCCGTTTTGAGTGTTCTGAGCCTGTTTCAAGCTCAACCCCGTTTTGAGTCAGAACATTCTGAGAACTCTATGCATCATTTTAGCAGGCTGTTTTCCTGTTTTTGGCACTGGCTTTTGGCAACCATGATTTTTGTGTGATATTTTGAGGCTGCTGGTAGTCATGCCTTTCTGTGTCTTTCAGCCTTCTTCATGGATCATACAGAAATGTTCAAACCAAACAGAACTGTCCTAATGTTTTAGGTTCCTCAACTCAATTTTGATGCTTCATTTTACAACATTTAGAACTCAGAACATTAGAATTCAGGGTATCGATTGAGCAAATTGGAAAATTAAGGACTTGGATTAAAAATAGACTAAAGAGATTGGGGTGTTGTTTGGGCTCTGGGCCTGCAGGGTCTGGCTCACCCTCACAGCATATAATTAAGCTTTTTCAAGCTTTTCAAAGGAATCCAGTGCTCTTTTCCAAGGAATCCAGTGCTCTTTTCCAGCCAAATTTCTTTGAAGCCAAATATTTCCAAGGACAGCAATACGGATGTGCACAGAACAGGAGGTGCTTGGAATGGAACGCAAATCCCCAGAATGTTCTGCCAGAACAACCGGGCAAACTGGTTGTTCCGACAGAATGAGCTCGGAATGTTTCAAGTGTTTTGAGCATTCCGATCATCATTTTGGCAAGCAGTTTTCCTGGTTTTGCCACTGCCATCTTTTTGGCTTGCGATCTCCTTGCTTGATGGTTGGCTTGTCATCATACAAATAAGCCAACCATCAAGCAAGGAGACTGCAAGCCAATCAGACAGCAGTGGTAAAACCAGGAAAACAGCCTGCCAAAATGGTGTTTAGAATGCTCAAAACACTCAAAACCTTCCAAGCTCATTCTGTCAGAACAACTTGTTCTGCCAGAACATTCTGGGGACCTAAAATGTTAAAAAGTTCTAATTGGTTTGAACATTTCTGTATGATCCATGAAGAAGGCTGAAGGACACAGAAAGGCATGAATACCAGCAGCCTCAAAATATCACACAAAAATCATAATTGTTTCATGGTCCAATTGTATGTTGCTGAGCATCAAGTGACACTGGAGATGGGCAAACTCTAAGTCAGGGCTGCACAACTTTGGCCCTCCTGAAGATATTTGACTACAGCTTCCATAAGCCCTGACTACTGGCCACTGGGGTTGGAAATTATGGGAGTAGTAGTCCAAAAAACAGCTGGAGAGCCGAAGGTATGCAACCCTGCTCTAAGTTTTACTTTGCCTAGTTTGTCTAGACACCTGAAGCCAGTCCTGGTCTCAGAGCAGCTTTCATTTTCTGCTTTTTGCACAACTGCGTGACCCTTTCAAACCTGTTTAGATTGCTATCAGAGTCTGCCACACTTTCCATTGCATGAATACTATGGAAAGACTGGGTGACAATCTCACGCTTGATTAACAAATAGTCATTTGCATCTCGCACTTCCAAAAGATCTGTTACAGCAGCATGCCATCCAGGTTATGCCTGCCCTTATCAAACACAGAACAAAATGTAAGCAACTTTGCTGAGATTGTGATTTCCCACCCATTACGTATTTGGTCAAAAATTTCAAGAGCCTTTTTATTTATCCTCCAGTATCTCATTGTCACATCTGAAACAATCTGTTCTATTTGGCATTAATTCTCTTACCGGTACAGCTGACGACAACAAAGCTGCAAAAGAAAATTGATATTGAATTTTTCAAGACAAATTTTCATTTTCCCCAAGCCACACCTGTCTCCCCCTCCCCCATACCCTGATATTATATAAAAATACAGCAGGTGCTACTTATATATTCCCTCAAAACTCTGAATCTAAGTGAGTGCTTGTGATGGGACTGGATATTGTTTCACCTATTTTTACGATTAAAATCTATGTGTATTACACCCATGGCTTGTGAAAGGATAACCACTTTCAAAATGGTGAAGTTTAATAATAATAATAAAATAATAATATAAAACTTTTTAACATAAAGTTCTCAAAGCAGTATTGTTGTTTTTTAACACAAAGGTTCTCAAAGCAGCTAGAGGAATAAGAAAATGGTCCCCTGTCCCAAAGGGGCTCATGGTCTAAAAAGAAACACAAGGTGCACACCAGCAATAGCCAATGCAGGGACTCTGTGCTGGATGTAATACGGACAATTATTATTCCCCTTCTAAATATAAGAGAGCCACCTAGAAAGCCCCTGTAATGGATCTCATTTCCTCACAATATTCTAATCAATGCACAATTTTCTTTGTGGCCATGTTTCAAATCATAAATACAAAAAACCTCCTTCCTCTCCTAATTCATACAACCTTTAACATACTAGTTTATGTAAAAAGCTGTACATTCTTAGAAGTGATAAATTTATATCCCTGGAGTTACAACTTGGCCACTAGTAAAGGTCTCCATGTAATTAAATTGTAAGCACCTTGGCACATAAACTTCCCTTGTTTATGTTGATTTGTAAAGCAACATGTACATTGAGATAATATTGATAATATGAATACTTCTAATTACAGTTCAATATATTAAAGATCCAGCTACTATTAAACATAAACTATTAGCTGTGTGCTATTTTACAGACCCAGACTAGTCCTTATTGTGTATCTGTGATACCTAAGCAGCTAAAGTTTAAAGCACGATTCAAAATTATGACCTTCTAGATGTGAGTTCAGGAAACATCCTCAAGCATTATCCAAGAATCTGGGCATGATTTCCTATAAAACTGGGTATAAACCAAGTCCACAACCTTAAATATCACTTACACTATCAATTTCAATAGAAGAGATGTTCATATATTTAAACTACAAGTTTACAAATATGAAGCAAGGTTCTCAGTAGATAAAATTTGCACCAACCTCCACATGAATCTGTTTAAGTCCTTCCAAGATTTTCTCATCCAAATAAGATGTAATGGATCTGCAAAGTTAAGATGGATTTTAAGTCTTAAGATAGCATTATTTGGATTCCATAATAAGCCATTACAAAAGAACAAAAGAAGCATTCCAACAGTTGCTGGAAAGAGAATCATGAAATACATCAGGTATACTCACTGAACTCTGAAAAAGACATTTCAACAATAAAGCACACCAACCAGTATAATGATGAGCATGTGCCTTAATTGACTTTTCACACTGAAGAGTTTTTCTAAGCTTATCCAGAGTTCCAGAAGGGATTACAGTTCTTTACAGTGGTTTGTGGACAAACATGGCCAAGCTGTCACTGCATGCTGACAGCCAAGGATAAGCAGGTAACCACCTATGCCTCCTTTATGTGGAAAGGGATTCATTAGCTCTTCCTCCTCTTCCAGAGACCGCAGCAGTGCTAGCAGCTTTCACTCTTATCCATCCCCACAGTTCTTCAGAGTGGCAGCCTAGGATTGTGGGACTAGAAGTGCTTTCATTACTGCAGCTTCATTGTCCAGACCAGATTATGAGGAAAAGACAGTTCTTCTATTGTAGCAAGCAGAACTTCAGCCCTTCCCAACAGGATTGCTACCAGTTTCTGTTCCTCTTGATCGTCGCATGGGAGATTAGGGGAATTCTACCAGGCATAGACTAGTTTAGGGAAAGGACAGCCATACATTGTTCTTTGGAAAAAATATCTACCAGAGAGGAAGTTCTTCAGGGATGGGTTACCCAGAAAACCTGCTAGTGCCTAAAGCACCAGAACCCTTTCAAAAAACTGCCTAGAGCACAGCAGAAAGGGAACACAAAAAATGAAACCATTAAATTAAGTTTTCTATCAACTGTGAGGCAGTAGAAAGTGGAATTACTAGAGCTGACCATCTTATTCCTTTTTCTGTGTAAACTGCATTGAGAACATTTTGGATGAAACACAGTATATACATATAATTACAACAATAATAATGCTGTCTACTTTGTGATCTCCTTTCTGAGGCACAATAATAAGCCCTAAAATACATCCAAGGAAGGAAGCTCCTAAAGGAAACCACTGATTTAGAGAGTAGCATGGTGATGATTTCTTGCTCCTTTATTAAGTTTCTAACTTATTTGCTTTCTGACTACAGCAGCCACTAAAGCAGACTCCTCCATTATGCACCCTGCCATACCGCTTTTGCAAACTGGCAGTCAAGGAATGTTCTCCACTCGTATTCTTACTAGATTCTTCTTCCTCTTCCTCCTCCTCATCTATCACTACTACTACTACTACTGATATTTATATACCGCTCTTCAACAAAATTCTCAAAGCGGTTTACATAGAAAAATAAAACACACATAAATAAGATGGCTCCCGGTCCCTAAAGGGCTCACAATCCAAAAAGAAACATAAGGCAGACACCAGCAACAGCCACGGAAAGGATGCTGTGCTGGGGCTGGATAGAGCCAGTTGCTCTCACCTGGCTAAATCTGAGAGAATCACCACTTTAAAAGGTGCCTCTTTGCTCAATTAGCAGGGATACTCAACCAGCAGGGGTATGGTCCACGACCAGCCAGCAAATTACGGTCCACGACCAGACAGCAATTACAGTAATCAACAGTTACAGGCAACATAACTTAAAATACTCTGATATTAAATAATAATGAATAACTAGCTGATATGGCGCAGAGCATCTGCGCCCCTAGTTTGCCCCCGCCGCTTTCTCCCCCCACACCACCCGCTCCCACTTTTTTGCCTGCCCGCCACCGTCTTCTTCTCCCCCCACCCTCCACCGCCTTCTTCTTCTTACCCACCCGCCAACCCCATCATCTTCTTTTGTGCCGCCCACCCTGCCATCCCTGCCATTTTCTGGCTGTTTGCCTACAGCCCACCTGCCACCTGGTCACGGCCGCGGCTGGGCCGGCCGCCAGCCGCCCGATCGCAGCCAGCCGCCATCTTCTTCAACCGGCTGCCACCACCACCACAGCTGCCATTTTCTTCCCTCCCAACTTTCCCGTGGCTATCCAGCAGCTCTCCGAACTCTCGCAAGAGTGGCCAGACATGGGGTTAGCCAAGGATACATCTTAGGAAATTAAATATATAGAAGATGCTAAACTAGCAACCCACCACCAGAACAACACATGTACCTTACATGACATAAGGATTAATCATTTGTTTCCTGATACTACAAGCAGTAGTGCAAAATTTAGCCACACAGTAAGTAATCTCAGCATCAGAATTAAAAAGGGAGATTTACATAAAAGTCTTCTTACTAGTTTACTGAAGACTGGAAACCAAGTTACTTGATGGGAAAATGCCAACTCACAAAATATGGGTTGAAAATGTCTGCAGCAAGGTGCATAAACAGGCTAAACATTTCTCATAGTTAGTAGTGTGCGTGGTTTTGGTTCGGCGCAATGGAAAAGCCCTCCGGACCGGTCCAGAGGTTCGGGGGACTGTCACCCTTAAGCGGGGTGGTGGTGGTAGTACTTACCCCCCCACCCGCCGCTCTTCCTTCTCCAGCGCTGGTGATTTTAAAAATCTTCTTGGGGCGGCAGAGTTCCTCCCTGCTGCCCCAGCCCCCGTAGTTGTCCTGCTAAGCTTGGAATGAAGAAGAGCTAACGGCGCGCATGCGCCCTTCGCGGCACGTGCGCTTGTCTCTGCTGCTGGCGCGCACGCGCCGCATGATGTATGTGGCGCGCACGCGCCAGTGGCAAAAACAAGCACGTGTGCCGCAAAGGGCGCATGTGCACCGATAGCTCTTCTTCGTTCCAAGCTTAGCAGGACAATGACGGGGGCAGGGGCGGCAGGGAGGAACTCTGCCGCCCCAAGAAGATTTTTAAAATCACCAGCGCAGGAGGGGGAAGAGCGGCGGGGGGGGGAGTACTACCACCCCCCACTTAAAGTGACAGTCCCCTCAGTGCCGGACCACGCTTCTGTGGTTCCATGCACATCTCTACTCATAGTTCATACAGTATTTATCAAATATAATTCAACAAGACTTAGAAATGGGAGAAATGTTACATTTCCAGGAACCAGCTTATGCCAGCATAACAGCTAAACTCTGCTGCTGTTATGTCCTCATCAAGAACAAATAAATCAAATCAAATCAAATGCTGACATCTCCTTTATGAAATGAACAAAATCATGGTTTGCAGTCACACTGAAATATTAAAGCAATACTTTCAGCTAAGGTCTGAAATACACTTTTTTTAATTGTAAGATTTGTTTTAACAAGCAAATATTTCAATGAAGCTTTAATTCCTTCTAAGCTTAACCTTTCCTAACTATACCAATAATGGAAATGGATTAATAGATTAAGAATAAAAGACAATACAACGTAATAAATTGTCTCTTTTTACCTCTTATTTTCTTCTGCTAGTTTGCTCAATGCATGAGTGATCTCGGCACAGGCCAAGATTGCTCCATGGCGAGTGTGCAGATCTGTGCCCACTGCCAATGGCAGAAGTTTTGGTAAAACTGCAAGAGAGTCAACATGAAAAAGTTACAAATCACATTATTACACAAACATTTGCCTAGAAAAAAAATTCTGGGAATAATAAGGCTCTACACACAATCCGTGTGTAGAGTCTAACCGGGCTCTCCCCATAGACGAGAAGGGAGCTTGCCCTGGGCGGCCAGCTTGCTGTAGCCTCCCAGTTGGGGGTCTCCTTATGAGTCACTGCAGTGCGGCATCTCACGATCAGGAAAATGGGGTTAGCACTGTTAATTCCATTAACTGTTAATTCGCTCCGCTAACCTCTTTTAACGGGTGGTGGGGTACTTAGTGAGATTTACTGCCGGGAGCCACACAGCCCCCGTTGCAGCACACAACCACAGGAAAGCGGGCTGGGCTCCCTTAGCCTGCCTTCCTGCGGTCGTGAGAATAGCCTCATTGGTTAGCATTGTGCACAAGCGGATCATTTATTCCCTCTTTTTTCTAGAACCCTATGCACCTCCCAAATATATGCTCCTGAGGGCCCTGTGATCTTCAGGGATATATTTCGAATAGGCATAGAGAGCTGCAAAGGGAAGGAGGTACAGACAAAAATCACTATTACCTCATTGCATGTGTACCGTGTTATGATGCATACATGTTAGCCAGGGTGTTAGCCAACATATTTTGCCAGAAAAGTGTAAAAATGAAGAGTAATAGCATTTCCTTTTCCTTAAATAGAGACCACATTTTAAAAAGGAAGCAAATAGACTTAACTGGTCAGAGAGAATTATTCCTTTTAAGTGTGAAGTACAGTAGCTGAATCCCTAATAAATTTCAAATTGATCAACAACAGCTATTAGCCTTTGTTGCACTTATCCTAAATTCCAGTGTATATGTGTGTGTGTGTATATGTATGTGTGTGTATGTGTATAAACACGCATACACACACACACACACACACAGATATGCAAAAAGACTTTATATAAGTATGTTACTAAATACCATTTGAACTTCCCAATTGCAATTTCACAAAGAAACCTGCAAATTGCTTCACAGGCTAAGCAACAAAGGAGCAGCCCTCAATCTCCACTTATTCTGTATTAGTTCTGCTGTCATCACTGGGAGAAAGCTGTAGAAAGTGGGGACAAAAAAGCTGCAGCATATTACTCATAGGCTTAAAACCACGTTTGTACATTTACAAATCTCACCTACTACTTAACTGTGGAAGATTTGTAATGTTGTCTGAATTAGAGGTTTCTAAGGTCAAACTTGTCACAACATTACTCTTGTTGCTCGCTATACATGATTTTGTTTTTAAAAAATGTAAATCAAAGATGTCAAACTGAGGCCCTCCAGCTGTTACTGGCCTAGAACTCCCATCATCCCCAGTCACAGTGGCCAGTTGCCAGGTATGATGGGAGTTGTAGGCCAACAACAGCTGGGCAACCACATTTTGACACACCTGAACTGTAAAAAGTACCCAACCTAGATCAGAACAATATTGTGGGAAAGAGTGGGGATGGATTTTAACCCTTTGCCCTCAGCATGAGCCCAATCTAGATCAGGGTTCCCTGAAGCTTGCCATTTACACTGAAACACACGCACACACACCCCAAATTATGTTATTAATGCTGTATCTACTTTGACCTCCAGTTACCTTGTTTGTTGGATATACTGACTTGCTTCCTTCTCTCCTTATTTAACAACATGAGATTTAGAGCTGGTTGCGGCACTAGTTGCAGGTGCCTCAACCCATCACGAAATACAAAATTAGTACAGGCTTGTTTGTGCTTACCTTTGTTAACCATATATTCAGGAGCCTGTGGTGTGAGATTATGCAAAGCTTTGGCTGAAAATTCCCGAATAACTCTGGAATATTGAGGAAAATACAAGCAAATTTTGATTAGTTACTGTAACATAGCTACTCTCGTACTTTCCTGAAAATCAGGAACAGCTACAGTTATAAAGACAACAGATCCATATAAAGAGAGAGATTTGTGTGAAATGACGAAGAGTGGCATCCAAATCTTTGGTGCAGCAGCCCGTCATTGTCAGAATCTCCTTCCACTAGAAGGAGAATAGCGCTTATGCAAGAACCTCTTCTGCATATACTGTGGGTGGTATCAGACCCTGCAGTACACTGTTACTGGAAGCAACTGCGCTCACACAATAGCTTCTTCTGCAAACAGAAGAGGTTCTTGCATAAGCGCTATTCTCTCTCTCTCACACACACACAAGTGTTGCTCTCTATAGTTAGATTTAGATATGATTCAGATACATACAGAAAAAGTGTGTGTGTGTGTGTGTGTGTGTGTGTGTGTGTGTGTGTGTGTATACCCCAAAGAAAGTTTACTATTTACAAGTCACACAAATAAGACAAACTGCAAGCAACCTATACAAAATACGAGCTTAAAATACAGAAATTCTCAGTAGAAAATGCTTGCAGTACATTAAATACACTTTCAATCTAGCTACATAAGATAATATCCAGAATTAAACAAAAAGGCCCCAATTCACAAAGTAGTTATAAAAATATAATATATGCTCTCTCGTTATCAGTTTTTCCATTTAATGTATGAGGCTTTATTCAGCCACTCTGTATCAGAATGTATAGCAGGAGATTTGCACCTAGTTGCCATGAAAATCCTTGTACCATGTATAGCCTGCTAAATAACTGTCTGCTAGATCCATCACTGAGAAATCTCCTAAGAGCCTGTGTTACTACCGTCTGCTGTTGTCAGCATGCCAGCCTGTGTACCCCTTAACTTGTGGGGCTACCCTGTGGTTGAGTCTGTGAGAGATGGGGCCAGGGGTAGTGAGTCAGCAGTTCCTGAGGACCATCTGCCCATCTTTCTGGGCTTATAAAGGACTGCTGCCCTGTGCCTCAGTTGCCAGAAGCCTTGCAGGGAGGAAGACATCTTAACATCTGCTTCCCAGTCACGGTTGCTGTCCAGAGCCTGTGTTGCTGCTGTCTGCTGTTGTCGGCCTGCCAGCTTGTGTGCCCTCTAACACGTGGGGCTGTGGCTGCTGCCCTGTGGGCGAGTCTGTGCAGGATTGGGGCCAGGGGGAGTGAGTCAGCAGTTCCTGAGGACCATCTGCCCAGACTAGCCATCTTCCTGGGCTTATAAAGGATTTTTGTCTGTGCCCAGGCCCACCACCAGCGGGATCGCCACCTTTGGGGTAGTCACTTTCAAGGACAAGGGCCAGGTATTTCTATTTTGGCTTCTGTTGTTTTTAGGCCCTGGGTGTTTCAGATGTGTCTGGGGATGGGGAGGGGGGGTGTCCACTGCCTATGGGGTGGCTACTCCGGTGGTGGTGGGGAATAGAAGAAGTAATGTTGGCAGGTCAGCAAACCATTACAAGGGATGGGGAATTAGAAATCGAATAGCTGTTTCCCCTTCCAGGTGTCCTGCCAGTTCTTCAACACTGGAGAGCAGTGCCAATCTCCCACAAACTCTCACCTTGCTCCTCTGTAATGCCAAGTCTTTCCAGAATAAGTCAGAAACCATCCACGACTTGATTCTGGATTAAGGGGCAGACCTGGTATGTATTACAGAGACTTGGTTGGGGGAGGCTGGTGGCCCAGTCTGGTCCCAGCTTCTCCCTCCAGGGTACTCTGTTGAAGAGCAGGGGAGGGGACATGGGTGCGGAGGTAGAGTGGCCGTGGTATATAAGAACAGCATCTCCCTGACCAGGATCCTGTTGAAATGTCTGACCATACTTAATGTGTGTACCTAAGTTTTGGGACCAAGGATAGACTGGGACTTTTGTACTGATCGCCACACTGCCCAATGGAGTCCCTAACTGAGCTGACACACTTGGTCTCATGTTTGGCAGAGTCACCCAGGCTTGTGGTGCTTGGGGACATCAATGTCCACTTTGGGACCAATCTGTCCGGGGCAACACAGGAATTCATAGTGGCCATGGCAACTATGGGCTTATCCCAAGAGGTCTTGGGACCAACACATGTTGCTGGTCATACCCTTGATCTGGTCTTTCATTATGATCAGGGTGATGCTCCATGGGTGGGGACTCCTGTGATTTAGTTTTGGCTCTGCCGGTGATCCTGTTGATGCCCTGGTGAGAAACTCACCAGGGCACTAGACATGATCGCTCGTAAAAGTCCTCTCCGACCCACCTCTTTCAATTATTCTTTCCCTTGGCCTTAAGTTGATTACCTTCCTTATTTTCCAAAGCTAATTATTTATACAATCTAGATAATATTTTTTTAGAACTATCAATTTTAAAGTAAAAAATATAGTTTAATGGAAATCAATGAAAGCTGCATATAATGGGATTTTCTTGGTGCAAACGTATTTTTCTATTAAATATTGAAGCACAATACAGTGGTCCATCACTGATCTCGCAGGTCTAAAACCTGCCTGTTCTTGTTCCAGAATGTCCTCCCAGTCCATCCACTCACAAAGTTTGAGGCACAAATGCTTAGCGTACAGCTTACTGATGACACTGAGGAGACTTATTGGCCTGTAGTTCAAAGGGTCATCCCGCGCTCCTTTTTTATATATCGGAACAACCACCGCTAGGCCCCAATCAGTGGGGATGTGGGTTGTTTGGTCTATATAGGTGAATAATGCAGCTAAGATTGGCGCCCACCAATCTTTGTTTGCTATCAAAAAGTCTGGAGGGATATAATCATTTCCCAGAGATTCGCCCTTCTTAAGTTGGCCGATTAAGCATTTCACTTCCTGTAATGTTACCGGGGACCAATAAGGTAAAGAGGTCAGGGGGATATCTAGTTGCGGGTAAAAGGGGGACTCACTGTAAAGCATTGTAAAGTGGTTCACCCATTGTTCAGGGGAGATGGGGATAGATCTATGTAAATATGCCCGCATCTGAATTAGCCGCCAAAATCCAACTGAATCATTATTTTTAACAGCTTTTATAATTGCCGCCCATCGCTCTTTCATATCCTTTTCCTGTTTAACTCTTAGAAGAGATTTATATTGCCTTTTATTTTCCTTTAATTGTTGCTGTAAGATGAGGGATGGGTTTTGTTTGAAGAAACCTGCTAATTGGACTAAGGCTCTCTTAGCCGCAATACATTCCTGGTCGAACCATTTTTTGTTACTTCTAGTCTGGGTACCCCCACCACATCTGCTCAGCAGTGGCCTAAGCTGGCGGATCAAATACTCATAATTTGTCATCATCTCATTATGCTTAACTGTTGCCTGAGTCATATCCATATCAGATATATGGTCGGTCTGTCCTAGCTGACCTATAAAATAATCACATATCCTCCCACCTATTTCAGAGCCACACCACTCATTTATTATCTGGGCAGATCTTTGTGTCCATTTGATCTTTTGCCGGGCGGTATTTGTATTAATTTTAGCATCCATGTTTAAATTGCCCAGTGAATCTTTGACATCAGAGGCTGCTAATATGCAAGATAAAATAAGAGGATGATGGTCACTTTCTGGCCTCGCCTCTACTCTGAGATCTATTATCCTCTCCAGAAAATCCCGGGAGGACACAAAGTAATCAATAATTGAGTGCCTACCTCCTGAAGAAAAGGTATATTGGCCCGGACGGTCTCCATTTATGGCACCATTTAATATTAAAAGATCTAAATTATTAACGGTCCGAAGAAACATATGGCCTGCAAGATTACCTATCTTGTCTAAAAGAAGGCAGGGTAAGGTGTAAATGTTGGTAATTAATTCTGAAGAACTCAGAGTAGATTTGTTAGATGGCCATGAACCATTGTTTCCCAGTCTTGCATTGCAGTCTCCTCTTGATTATAAAGCATTTGTGACCCCAGCAATTGCCTGGGGTCTGGAGTCTGGAGGCTGAAGGGTACAGAGAAATTAAATGTGCAAGATATGACTCCACTGCCTTCCAATATGCTCTTATCTGCTTACCACCATACAGGCAGGTAAATAGACATTAACACATAATATCCTACAGTTGGCAAATATTAATAATACTGCTAACACCCAGTCTTCATAATAGGGGATTTCCTCAATTTGGGCTCTTAGAGTTGGGGATATAAGTGTGGCCAATCCTCCTCGGTTTCTACCCCCTCTGGAACTGGCAATTGCTGGGGTCACAAATGCTTTATAATCAAGAAAGTAAAGTTCACCCTTAATCCAGGTCTCCTGCAAGAGGATTAAATCATGACTGTCGATGAAATTTTCGAAATCTGGGTCTAGTCTTTTTTGGCACCAGCCAGAGATGTTTCAGGAGAGAATCGTTAGTCGGTCATGGGGCGGGCAACTGTATGATTGTCAATGGATATTATCATGTTGTTGCATTGGATTCTTATTTCTCAGGGTGATCGAGCTCACAGCTGAGGAAGTATGGAAGTAACTCCCCTGTAAGGGTTGGCCCAAAGAGGGCGACATAGGCTCTGGCGAGGCAACTTCTAGATTTACAGTCGAATTATGAGGCCTTGGTTCACCTTCACCATTAGAGAGAACTGAGGAAGATGATATATTCAATACATGGGCAAATCTATCAAAATGAGGGTCATCCCATAATGAAAGCTTTGACGGCCTCCCTTGCTTGAGTTTAGGTTTGGATGCATTGTAGGTGTGAGTATTTTTATCTTCAAGCCTTGCTGGGTTTGCAGTGGAATCTCTGGTTTCTGTTAATATGATCTCCATTGGAGCAACGGGTACTTCTCTTAGGCACCTGGCTCCTTCACGTCCATAGTCAAATTTATGTTCCCTTCGTGACTCTCCATTGGAAGTTTCGGCACCTGGTTCAGATTTTTCAAAATCCTCCAATTGGCGTAAAGGATACAAATCTTCAGATATCTCTCCCACTTCAGAGGTAGTAATAAACAAGAAATCATCTGAATCTTTTGAATTTAAAAAAGTTGGGCTTGAGACAGCATTTGTATTTATTATTTGCTCAATACACCCAGTCTGGATTTGTTGATCTTTCATATCTGAAGAAGGACTGTGTGGGAATGCTCTCTTCTGGATGTTACCAGTGGTCTGGTTCGCTCGTGAGGCCATATAATTCCAATATATATACAGGTGAAACTCAAAAAATTAGAATATCGTGCAAAAGTTCATTAATTTCAGTAATGCAAATTAAAAGGTGAAACTGATATATGAGATAGACGCATTACATGCAAAGCGAGATAAGTCAAGCCTTAATTTGTTATAATTGTGATGATCATGGCGTACAGCTCATGAGAACCCCAAATCCACAATCCCAGAAAATTAGAATATTGTGAAAAGGTTCAACAGTCTAGGCTCCAGGTGTCCCGCTCCAATCAGCTAATCAATCCATAACACCTGCAAAGGGTTCCTGAGCCTTTAAATGGTCTCTCAGTCTGGTTCATTAGGAATCACAATCATGGGAAAGACTGCTGCCTTGACAGTTGTGCAGAAAACCATCATTGACACCCTCCATAAAGAGGGAAAGCCTCAAAAGGTAATTGCAAAAGAAGTTGGATGTTCCCTAAGTGCTGTATCAAAGCACATTAATAGAAAGTTATGTGGAAGGGAAAAGTGTGGAAGAAAAAGGTGCACAAGCAGCAGGGATGACCGCAGCATGGAGAGGATTGTCAGGAAAAGGCCATTCAAAAGTGTTGCGGACTTTCACAAGGAGTGGACTGAGGCTGGAGTTAGTGCATCAAGAGCCACCACACACAGACGGATCCTGGACATGGGCTTCAAATGTCGTATTCCTCTTGTCAAGCCGCTCCTGAACAACAAACAACGTCAGAAGCGTCTTACCTGGGCTCAAGAAAAAAAGAACTGGCCTGTTGCTCAGTGGTCCAAAGTCCTCTTTTCTGATGAGAGCAACTTTTGCATCTCATTTGGAAACCAAGGACCCAGAGTCTGGAGAGGCACGCAATGCAAGATGCTTGAAGTCCAGTGTGAAGTTTCCACAGTCTGTGTTGGTTTGGGGAGCCATGTCATCTGCTGGTGTTGGTCCACTGTGCTTCATTAAGTCCAGAGTCAACGCAGCTGTCTATCAGGAGATTTTGGAGCACTTCATGCTTCCTTCCGCAGACGAGCTGTATGGGGATGCTGACTTCATTTTCCAGCAGGACTTGGCACCTGCCCACACTGCCAAAAGTACCAAAACCTGGTTCAATGACCATGGGACTACTGTGCTTGATTGGCCAGCAAACTCGCCTGACCTGAACCCCATAGAGAATCTATGGGGCATTGCCAAGAGAAGGATGAGAGACATGAGACCAAACAATGCAGAAGAGCTGAAGGCTGCTATTGAAGCATCCTGGTCTTCCATAACACCTCATCAGTGCCACAGGCTGATAGCATCCATGCCACGCCGCATTGAGGCAGTAATTGCTGCAAAAGGGGCCCAAACCAAGTACTGAATACATATGCATGAGTATACTTTTCAGAGGTCCGATATTGTTCTATTTACAATCCTTGTTTTATTGGTTTCATGTAATATTCTAATTTTCTGGGATTGTGGATTTGGGGTTCTCATGAGCTGTACGCCATGATCATCACAATTATAACAAATTAAGGCTTGACTTATCTCGCTTTGCATGTAATGCGTCTATCTCATATATCAGTTTCACCTTTTAATTTGCATTACTGAAATTAATGAACTTTTTGCACGATATTCTAATTTTTCGAGTTTCACCTGTATCTGCAGGGTCGACAGGAGTGTTCAAAGGGGATCCAATAACCCTCCTAGGGAATATCTCCTATTCCTCTAGGCGGTTCCTCATTCTGAGCAGAGACTGTGGAATTAATGCATAGTGAAATCAAAGCAACAATTTAAGCATGCGAGATTTAAAAGTTTTTAACCTTGTGAAGGATATCAGGTCTACTGCTTGTTCTGGAAAGCATAGGATTTGAGCAAGTGAAAAAACTTGCCATTTTTAGGTATGTGTGTGTGTGTGTGTGTGTGTGTGTACACACACACACACACACACACACTTATTTTAAATAATATACTCTTATTTTAAGGATTTTATGTGATTTTGAGTTTTTAATGATTGTACATTTCTCTTTTGGTCACTGACCATAAATAAATAGAGTAAGTATAGTTTAATTGTTCTGTACCCCACCATATCACATAACACTAGGGTTGTGCACAAAGTGTTTCGGCGCTTCTATTTTGTGATGCCGAAACACTTCATGCCGCCCCAGCCGAATCATTTCTGCGGGGGCCCACGGGTCACTTTAATGAGAAAAACAGGTCTTACCTGCCCCTCTGTTGCTCCTCTACCACCTCAGCACAGTGCTGTTCATATTAAGCAGCTGGGTTGACTGTTTTGAAAAGCCACATTGCCCAACTGCATCTTGCTTGGAAACAGGAAGTTCCCTGTTCCCAGCAGCCCATGGGAAGGATCTGGAAGGAAATGGCATCTGAGTATCTGTGGACATCATCTTGAGTGGTCAGCATGGTGTTGCTGACCACTCAAGATCGCGTCCACACATGCTCAGATGCCATTTCCTTCCAGATGCCGTCCACGGGCTGCTGGGAACAGGGAACTTCCTGTTTCCAAGCAAGACGCAGCTGGGAGATGTGGCTTTTCAAAACAGACATCCCAGCTGCTTAATACAATGTGGGGTGGGGGTGGGGTGGGGTAGGAGCAACAGAAGGGCAGGAAACACTTCATGCACACCCCTACATAATACATCTCTTAGCTAGAGTAGCTCAAGCCATGGTTACTAAGTTTTTCATACATTTCCTGGAAGCTAGGGAGTTCTCCCTCTAGAATCAAATAATAAAATCTGGTGTAATCATAATCAAACCCTAGTTTATAACTTCATCATAATGAACCTCTTTCATTATTTAAACACACAGAGTGTTTTTATACCTCATAAAAACAATTGCAGTTTGGCCAGTTTCTGGCCAATTCAATCATATCAGTTCACTAAGCACAGGATAGAGTTGAGAAATGCTAAGCATATAGATGAGTTCCTTAGAAACATTTTGAAGTAAAGTGGCCTTCCATTGTTGAATTTATAAATAATGAAATTGATCCTAAGAACTCTCTAGGTTGCCACAGTATGAAAGAATTCGCACACAAAAACTGGTTTATCAGAACATTACATTAGAATTAATGTAAAGTATAACATTTTAGGATATCTTCAATTAAAAGCATTCTGAAGAATAAATCATGAGACTCCAAATATTTACCAAGCTTTACAAAGTGCATGAAATAAATAATGGAATTGTTTTCACCTCTTAAAATGACCTAACATAACACAGCACCTTTACTAAATTGAACTGGACAATTCTATATATTCACCTATGGGAAGGGGATCCAAAAGGGATCCAACAAACAACAGCAGGAAGGTTTTTTGTTATTCATCACAAAGCTCCTTTTGATAGCCTTAAGACAGATTTTATATTTTAAAAAATAGGCTTGAAGGAAGCCAACTCCAGATCACTCCCCAGGTAAAATGTGCGAGTGGTGAAATAATGGGTTTGATTACATGTAATGTTCCCTTCCTGCACATCTCAAGCCCTTATTTGCTTCTTGTTTAGCACAAACCATAGTGTGTTGTTGCATCTCAGACAGAAATCAATGGTTTACACTGCAAACCCAGACCCAAATAATAACAAGACATGCATAGTTGGAAGCAACTAGGGCCACTTTATTAAATAATTACAAACCTGAAATGAGGAATTGAACTAAAGTGTGTGTATCCCCTATGTGGGTCAATCTCATAGGAGGTATGCCCACAGGAGGGTGAAGGACCGGGCTTTGATTCGGCTCAGAACCAGTCCGAACCTTATCTATTCCACGAAGTTACCCCCGAGATGATGCATGCCAGGCCACTTCAACCCAGGTCATGAGGCACTGAGCAGTGTTCACTGGCATGCATCAGAGTGAGAACGGATCCAGCTCGAGAGTCGCGAGATCAGCAAGCCTTCCTCCATATTCCCACTCAGCATAACGGCTCTCCAGCCCAATTCCATTGCAAATTAACCTACCCCGACCCAGACTCAACTGAAAAGTGACCAATAACCCTGTGCCAACCTTAACAAAGTTAGTGAGAAGTTGGCGAAAAAAGGCCCCAACCACAGCCACTCAGCAGAGATTAAAAGAATTCCTTCATGGCCCCCCAAAAGCAAACGGAAAATCCCCCACTGAGTCAAGGGACAGGCAGGAGGGTGCCTGCTCTCAGAGCAACTGAGAAAGGAAAGACAGAGCCGGTGGCTTATGCAGGCGCTCCTGAGCTCCAATTGGTCCGCCCGCAAAATGTGACGAGGGACAAAAATGGCAGCCCGCATGCCTGCCTCTCGGGCTGAGCCTGCAACTCTACTCTCCACTCATCTGGTATCACCACTGATGCAATGAAGGAGGAGGGGAACAGCTTATTTTTAATATTCTTCCCAAACATAAACACAATTAAACCTACCCATCCCAGTGGTTGATCTTCATGTTAGCCAGGTGGTCAATCATTGGATGCGTATACTCAGGAAAACCTGCAATGTAGACACTGAAGTGGGGGAGAAAGATGCACAAAAACCATAAACAGAAGGGAAACTTTATCCATATGCTGTCTTCAAAACATTTAACAACAACTTTATCCCTTAAAAGAGACAAAGATACTTTCTTTCATTTAGTGTGATATTATTCGTCCAAAACTATTCAAGGCTTTCACTGTCATGGCACAAGCCGCTACTGGAATACCATGTTCCTTTACTAGCTGGCAGGGCCACTCCTGAAGCTCTTAGGATGTCAAGCTAGGTGTCATTGGCTGACACTCTGCGCTCTGTACTGTAATGCTGCACTACAATGGCAAGAATCAAAGGAAGCGGTGGTGTTTTGCAAATGGGGTGGTTCTGAAAGCAGCCTTTCTGCAAGTGTCCCCACTGCCATTTACAACGGCAACTGCCCCATCTGCGCAACTTCACCACCTCCTCTGATCTCCCCAAACACCCAGCAGCACAGCCTTATGGACACACAACATTGCACGGAACATCAACCATTAGCAACACTTCTCCACACTCTCTGTCATGAAAAACTGTGGCCTTGTTCCCGAGAACAGGGATAAGTTGGGTCCCAATGTCAGATGTAGGGATGGACTCCTGCACTGGTGATGGGAACACAGTGCCTGATCATATGCTTTACTTTTATTGTGAGGCATAGCATGGGGCCCTAAGAAAGATAATCATCTAATTGCTACAGAATATATTTGAGCACGTACGCTTGTGAAATGTGATCTTTTTTCTTTTCTTTTTTAGGTTACTGGTTATGGTTTAATTTAGAACTGAAAATTCTAGAGATGATGACAAATCATAATTCATTACATAACTTAAGACTCAGAACACTTATGAGAAACAGAAGTTACAGATTTTTGGTGGCTGGAATTCACTGGCTGCTACTGTTAACATTACATTTACTTTTGCTTAACATTAATTCAACTTATCATTTGGCTGAATAAACGTTTTTCCATCACTTGCTTCTACCATGAAAAGATTAATCAATGCAACTATGTTATATATACACCAAAGCCACACTCGGTATACATGAATTTTTCAATTAGGCTTGGCATCCCCACAAATATAGATGCTTCATTTTAAACCATCATGCTGTTCAGAAAGACAAAGCTGAAATTGATCATTTTCACAGATTCAGCAGATTTAATAAGACATTATCCCTGCTAACTTGGCAAAGAGGCACCTTTTAACGTGGTGATTCTCTTTATTTAGCAGGGGGAGAGTAACTGGCCCTATCCACCCCCAGCACAGTACCTCCAGTGACTGTTGCTGGTATCTATCTTATGTTTCTTTTAGATTGTGAGCCCTTTGGGGACAGGGGTCCATCTTATTTATTTATTATTTCTCTGTGTAAACTGCCCTGATCTATTTTTGGAAGGGCAGTATAGAAAGCAAATAAATAAATTAAAAAATAAAATAAAATAAAATAAATAAATAAAATTTAACTATCATTGTGCTTTATGTGATTTTATCTCTCAGTCTTTGAATTATTTAGGGAAAGTGCTATATATATATTGCAACTGTATTTCCTGCCCTTGATAGAGGAACTTAAGTCCTGGAGCAGAGAAAACATCAGAGATTGGCTCCCTGAGCGGGATGCTAACTGAGGGGCCACAGTGATGCAGCCCTCAAAGTTTTCATCTTGGTACTGTCAATATAAGAGACATAGAAGCTTCATGCACTACCTGGTTAATTCCACCTGTGCACCACTGAGGAAGGCATTTACCATCTTATGCTTTCAAACCACGCCTACAGCATATCTTGAAGATAGATTTCTCAAACTCCCTGTGGAGCAGCGTCTTTGCGTTTGTGATTTGGGGCAAGTGGAGGATATTATCCATTATGTCCTACACTGCCGCTGTTATGATGGGATCATGGGGGGAAATGCAGAGGCAGATTATGGATATACTAGCCAACCCGCACAGAGCATCTGTGTGCTCTTTGGGGCCGGCTGTTTCCTCCTTCCTCCTGCCCCACTCTCCCTCCCCCCTCCCTTCTGCCCCACACTCTTGCCCCTCTTCCCCTTCCTCCCGCCCCACTCTCTCCTGCCCTCCCCCTCCCCATGCTCCTCTCTCCTGTCCCCCCTGCCCCACTCTCTTGCCCTCCCTCCCCCTCCCTCCTGCTCCCCTCTCCTGCCCCTTCCCCTTTCCCCCTGCCCCACTCTCTCTTGCCCTCCCCCCACTTTCTTACCCCCTCCCCCACTCTCTCTTGCCCTCCCCATTCCCCACTCTCTCCTCCCTCCTCAATTTTTTTTACTCTACTTTGAGGGCAGCCAAAAAGGGCCCCGCCGCCTCTCCTCCTCCCAGGCGGCAAACAGGGAAGTCCCACTGCCCAGTTCCCTCCCACCCCAGCCTCCCATGGACACCTGGCCTGCTGCTGGGCCGAGTGCCGCCTTTGCGGCCGCCACACCAAGTGCCGCCTCTGCGGCTGCCACTTGCCAACCTCTGCGGCCAGCCACTTTGAGGCCGGCTACCTCTCCCCCACCCCCACCTTCTGCCCCAGGCTCCAGGCAGGCATGGGCCCAGGCTGCTGGGCAGAGTGCTGCCGCTGCGGGCCCTCACCGCTGCGTCCGGGCCCGCTGCCTCGCAGCCAGGCCGGGCCTGCAGCCACCGTCGCTGGGCCCACCGCTGGCCAATTCTCCTGGGTGCGGCAGCCAATCAGGTGACTACGCCGCCCAGCCAATCAGCCGACCCTGCACAGAGCACCTGTGTGCTCTTTGGAGCT
This sequence comes from Hemicordylus capensis, assembly GCF_027244095.1. Taxonomy (NCBI): domain Eukaryota; kingdom Metazoa; phylum Chordata; class Lepidosauria; order Squamata; family Cordylidae; genus Hemicordylus; species Hemicordylus capensis. The sequence continues at coordinate 386,549,406 of NC_069658.1, forward strand.
GGCAGTTACCTCTCCCGCCCCCACCTTCTGCCCGAGTCTCCACTTCCAGGCCCAGCCACCTCTCCTCCCCACCGCCACTTCTGCCCCCACCCACTCCCCGCCCTTGCCTCCATGGCTCAGCTGGGCCCGCCACTGCCTCTGGACTCCACGGCCAGGCCTGCTTCTGCCGCGGCAACCAATCCTCCTGGGTGTGCCTCAGCCAATCAGGCGCGTCCTCTGCCTAACCAATCAGCTGGGCACTGGGACGCACATTCCAAGGCACACCCAGGAGAATCAATAATATAGATTTAAGGGCTCAGATGTGGCATGTTTAAACTACCTTCTTGTGGATGTGATTCCATAAGTTACCAAGTTGCTACCTTTGCTTTATTGTCTTTTAAACTTAGAAAATGATTTATATCTACTAAGCCTCTCTCTAAATTGTAGAGGTCTAGTCTTATTCTATATGTTTTATTTATTGATGCAATTACAGATGTGTTTTTAGGTTATTATTTTAAACTGTATTTTATTAAGATTCTTTTTCCTTTATCTGTTATGTTACGCTTATGTTGTATTTCACTTTATTGCTCTGTTTTAATGTTATGTTTTATGTTTTGATACATTACGACCAGTGGTTACAACAACAAAATTTACTTACTTACTCCAGCTATGACATCTTGGAGGAATCAGGTTAAAAAAAACACCACAAAAAGAAGTGCCTTCCTGACCCATCACATTTCCCCTGCTAAATGAGCAAAGAGGTACCTTTTAAAAGTGGTGATTCTCTTTATTCAGGGGAGCAACTGGTCCTACCTATCTCCAGCACAGCATCCCTCCAGTGGCTGTTGCTGGTGCCTATTTTATGTTTGCTTTTTAGATTGTGAGCCCTTTGGGGACAGGGTGCCATTTTATTTATTTATATCTATGTAAACCATTTTGGGAACTTCTGTTGAAAAGCAGCATATAAATATTTGAAGTATTGTATTTGTCATATTTCCTTGTTTTTGTTCAGAGTACAAAAAGAAGTTGGGAAACTGGCTGCATGTAGGAGGAAGGTGTGTACAAAGGAAAGCAAAGAGTAAAGGGAGGGTGGAGTGTCATGGAAGAGTGTGGGCTGAGCAACTGAAAGATGAAAGGGACAATTAAAAAAATAAGATAATTTAGGAACAGAGTATTAAAAACAAAGGGAAGTATGCTTTTGATAGATACCCAAACATGTTACTTTTTACAAGCTATTTTTTCAAGCCTCCAACAAATATCCATTTGCTTCATCCACTTGACCTGCATTTAGTGAATATTCATGTTGCTCCACAGGTTTTAAGAGCATTGTTCAAACTGATACACAGAACTGCCTTTGGGCTTAGAGCTGATCTACACATTACACAGAACGAGGTGACAGAATTTTGGATTGTAATATCACTTCAGATTTCAAGTGAGGCTCTATTTTTGAATATTCTCCCATGTTTAAAACAAAAACCAAAAGTCCGTGCATGTTGTGAACTAGCATAACTAGGCTAAGTCTATCTGCTGTGCTAGCTTCCTAAATACAGGACATTTTTAATACAAGAGAGCATTAAAAAAAACTCTCCCCCCCCACACACACACACACAAACACACACTGCACTTCGCAGAGGAATAGTCCAACATTCTAAGCACCTCAGTCTTCTATTTAATTCTGCATAACATGCAGATCCGCTCTTATCCTCAGTCTGTATTCTCGGCCAAGATGCTAATTTACAAACCATTAAAACATATTTCAAAAAGATTGCATAGGTGACCTTGAATATATCTCAGATTTATCTGTGTTAAACTATCCATACCTCTTTACCATCAGTGATAATTATTCACTAATTTATGAGGCTAGGTGGGTGTGCATCAGCCCGAGGAGACTCACTGTTTTGTGGTGGAGTTTGAACTGAGCTGTGCACTTAACATTAGTATCTTAAAATGTGAGACTATTTTCCCTCAAAGAATATGCAGAAGAAGCACACTATTCACATTCTCCTCAGATTATCCACACAGAGATGGGTGCAACTAGAAAAATTCTTACAAAATTCAGATTATCCATACATTTATTAAAATTCCATTAAAACAATTCCATTAAAGCTCTCTACTTTAAATTTAAGATAATCTTACCTGATATTGAGGAAACAATTAATTCTATTGCCAACAGCAAAATAATCAGCTGCAGTTAAAATGTCAATTCCATGTGGGAAAGTACCCTATCAAAGTTAGGAGAGGAAAACTAATTAATTACAAATCATAAAACAAAATTTTATATACAACAAATATGAATTGAAAGGTTGCTGCTTTTCTACTACTAGAGCAGCAGTTTACTACATCTCTGTGAAAGAAAGGATGACAGTGAATTCCTGAATTTTAGTTATAACAAATACTAGCTGGCCGGCGCAGAACGTCTGCGCCCTGGATCTCCCAGTCTGTGACCCCTCCCCTTGGCTCCTGCTCTTCCTTGGCAGCAGCTGCCTGCCTCAGCCCGTCTCCTACCTTCTCTCTCCGTGCCGTTGTCGCCCTCCCTCTTCCGCCACCCTCCTGCTCTTTCTCAGCAGTAGCTGCCCACCTCAGCCCTTCTCCTCACCCTCCCTCCTCCAACTCCCTCCTGCTCTTCCTCGGCTGAGCGCGGGCAAAAGCAGTTAAGCTCCCAACACCGGAGATTGCCATGAAGGCGCTTGCCACCCGCAAGATGCCCGCTTCGGCTGCTGCCAGCATGCTGCCCCAGTTTTCTCTCGCCACTCATGCACTTATCACTGGGGGTGGGGCTTGCCACGTCTGACCTTTGTGTCTCATTCTAATACACACACACACACACACACACACACACACACACACACACACACACACACAGCCCTACCTACACCTTAATACACAGTTAATGGCAAAATGAAAACAGGTGATAAAAGAATTATTACAAACTATATAAAAGCTAATCCCCAAGGTTCTGCCACACATTACCATCACATAAAAACCTGAACCCAAAGTGAAGGATATATAGATGGGGACTGCCAACTGAGCAAAGAGGCACCTTTTAAATGTGTATTGAGCAGGGAGAGAGCAACTGGCCCTATCCAGTTCCAGCACAGCAACCCTCCAGTGGCTGTTGCTGGTATCTCTCTTCTGTTTCTTTTTTAGATTGTAAGCCCTTTGGGGACAGGGAGCCATTTAATTTATTTATAGCTATGTAAACTGCTTTTGGAACTTTTTTTGAAAAGCAGTATATAAAATATTTGTCTACCTCAATTTTCAGCAGCTCCTTTTGAGATCTATGGGATCTACCACGGAAATGAGAATTCATCAGTCCACACAGCACACACTAGGGCATTTTACAACTAACCTACTCAAAAATGGCTCGGGGACCCTTCCTAATGGTTAGGGGACCCTCCCCAGCAGCATCTTGAACAGTATGAGGGACTGCAGTCAGAAAAGAAAACCAGCAAGATCTCCACTGGCACAATAAAGTGATCTATTAGGCACATGCCATCTGGAGCATACCTGAGAAGGGCAAAACCTTACTCCCCCATGCTAGGCACTAAAGTCACCAAGAAGACTTAGTCTTCCCCAAACATATCCCTTTGCCTTCTCACACAAGGGAATGGCTGCCATTCACTCCCATGGAGAAAATGAAGTGCTGTACTTGGGGACTATCATGTAAGGAGGTCAGTAAGACCCTCCCAGCACTCCTAGTGAGTATGCCTGGCTTCACTCAGAAGGACTCTGTGGTGGAGTTGGTGGGGTGCAATACAGAATGTAAAAAGGAAATGTGTGGAACTCCTCTCACCTTAGTGAGAGTCCCTAGTAGACACACCATGCCCATCATAATAATAAACACAACTCTTAAGTGAAAAAGAGCAGTGTACTTACTGCACGACATGCATGTTTACTCAGAAGTAAATCCCCCAAAGTCCAATGGAACTTACTACCCAAATAAGTGGATTTAGGATTATAACCTTAATGACAAATTAATTTGTTTTCTCTGTTTAGATGGCCTTTGTAGTTCATTAGTGCAGTATTTTGGGAGTAAATAAAAAAAGTAAAAATGTTCTGAATTGAACCATTTTCTGCATAATTGAATTTACATACAAATATTTTATTTATTTTCATTATCGGAATTTATATCTCTCCATTTTATTATAGCATAATGCCCACAGTGGTTAACATTTAAACAAACCACAATATTAGAACAACAGAACATTTATATTTATATACCCTATATAGAAGAGCCTGTACAACTAAAGCCCTTCAGAAATTCATATATGTGTTTTTTGCCTGTGACACCATATTTGTGTTTGTTCTTCCATACTACTCACGCACCTTTTCACACATATGTACTTCTTTTATCTACTCACACATTCAGTTTTCTTACCACTTCCCTGCACATTCATTCACACTACTCAAAAGTCAATCACCATTCAGATAGTGCTGTCCCCTCCATTCTCTGCACCCTTTCCCACCAGTAGTTTTCCCTGGTCCTGAGTAATTGGGGGTGGGGTGTGTGTGTGTGTGTGTGTGTGTGTGTGTGTGTGTGTGTGTATTCTATACTTTAATTTGGTATTTCATTCATCTCCATATGACCATATACTCTTACTTAGCTAATTATCCAAAGCTGACTGTGATACTGAAAATGCATATATGTAACCTATAAAAATGTGTTATTGCATGAATTTCATATCATAGCACCATATAAGTAGTTTTGTGCAAAAGAATATTTAAATCAGGCATTACTATCTGTCAGACCCTAAGAAACAGAATACACCTAGGTCAAGGATTGTATCTGAATTTATTTCTCATTATAAAATAAATCATACTAGCTGATCTGGCACAGAGTGTCTGTGCCCTTAGTTCTCCCTGTCTCTCCCCAATCTTCATTTCATCTTCAGCCCCAGTCCGTTCTCCCCCGCCCATCAGCCCCAGTCCGTTCTCCCCCTCCCAGTCCACTTTCTATCACCACCCGCCGGCAGGGCGTTCCCTCACCGCCCACCTGCCACTGCTTTCCCTCACTGCCTGCCAGCCTCCCTGGCCACCATCCACCTGTCCCTGCCACTATCCATAGGTGCTCGGCAACTCTCGTGAGAGCTGCCACACGTGGGATTATAAACAGGTACGCCTAAGAGAAGCATATCTATAGATACTGAAGAACATAAGCTTTGAGTTCATAGCTATAGTTAACAAGGCTTTATTTCATAGTACCAAACATCCAGAATTTTAGAATACATAGGAAGCTGCCTTATACCAAGTCAGACCATTGGTCCATCTAGCTCATATTGTCTACACAGACTGGCAGCAGCTTTTCCAAGGTTGCAGGCAGGAGTCTCTCTCACCTGTCTTGGAGATGCCAAGGCAGGGAACTTGGAACCTCCTGCATGCTAGTACTCTTCCTAGAACGGCCCATCCTCTAAGGGGAATATCTTACAGTGCTCACACATGTAATCTCCCATTCAAATACAAACTAGGGTGGGCCCTGATTAGCAAGGGAACAATTCATGCTGGCTACCACAAGACCAACTCCTTGCTGCAGTCATTTGGTGACTACTGCTCTCGGGATCAAGCACCTGATATTCAGCTCTCTAACTCCTAATACACCTGAACCTATGCAATCATTGCTTGGAAATTCACCGTGTCACACCTAATTGTTGATATATAGGGCAGATAGCTGGCATTTTGTTCAGTTGACCCTGATTTGCTTCAGTGTCATATTATGGAATAATACATCTTTCCTGAAAGAAGAGGCATCGCAACACCTCAAACCACTGTGAAGCAAAAATTTAATCCAATAGCCCCAAATGTTACAAAATTGAAACAATGGCTCCCGTCACATGAATGCACAATCTGTTGACACTTTATAATTACTTTTGTAAATGTAAATATTCTCCCACGGTAGAGTATTGCATAGGATATAAGCCATTTGAATTTAGGAGTTCTGCACTAGGGAGGGTTCATTGCCTTTTCTGAACATTAGGGCATGTCTTGTAGAGAAAGAGATACATTTCTGCTTTACATAAATTTCTAAAATTTAGTGAAGAGCAATAATATATACAGAAATTTCAGAGTTTCCAGGACTTTGGAATAAAGATATTTTGGGCAGATTTCTGGTTGCAACAAATTATCTAAAGGACTTCTGTTTCTATAAGCCTTCAGTTAGTTCCCAAACAGGCCAGATCCTGCGTGGCTCTGTTTTGAAAAGCTTCAACCAGTGCTGGGTTTTCAGTCTGGCCGGGAACCTGCCTTTACAAGTAGGGAAAGGCACTCTCCACTGCCACGGCAAACACGGTGCTGGCTCTGATTTACTCGCAAACAAGGCACACAGCCACACACCCTTCATAGCTGACATCAGACATGGGTGTGTTGCTAGGGGGCTGCGGGCTGCTGACAGCAGCTGAGCACAGGGCACCAGCAGTGGCACTATGCCCCTGGTGGAAAGCCAACCCCTTTAAAATGTGGTCTTTGTGTGGAGGGAGGCATCACCACTAAGCCTGCAATACAATACAAGCAAAGTGTACAGTCAAGTACAGGTGGCCCTTGTCAGCGTAGTTTTGCACATCCACGGACGGGTCCTAGAGACCCAGTTTCTTTTTCCGTGATGTGAAAACAGGCTAAAATTTGCCTATTTGTGGTTGCGGAGTGGCCGGAAATTGTTTTGCCAAAAATTCAGCTGATGGGGTGGGGTGGGGGGGTTGTGGGCATTTCTGGAGCCCTGCAACACTGCAAGCTACTATACAGTTCTACTCTCATTTCTCCCCACTTTTTAGGCACTTTCAGCCCTCCCCCCAATCCCCATGAAGTTAAGGTTTCATTATTCCTGGTTTCCATATCCACGATAATTTGCAGGAATGGAACCCCCATGGATAACAAGGGCCACCTGTATAGACAATTGTTACTTTAAACGTGCCCACAATGGAGGTGTCTGGAAAGTGGACTGTTTGCTTTAATCGATATAAAATTCATATAGAAATGGGAATAAACTGGCAAACAATTTATGTATTTTATTTCAAAGCAGTACAGTCATGCAAGTACGCAAGAATCATTTACATAGTTAACAGAATTTAGTTATTTGAACTGGAACATGACACATTTGCTTCTCCCCAATAAATCTGAGTACGATCAACTAAGCAAAGCTACAGATTTGGGAGCAGAGAAAACCACCCACCTGATACACGGTGAAGTCAGGGTAAGGTGCTTATTCATACCAATGCAAGATGATGATATGAGTAGTTTTGCAATTATGAAAATCTTTAGGATGACAACACTCAAAGAAATTGGAACATCCTAAACCTTTGCCACAGTTTTACTTGGGACACACCAGAGGCAATGCCCTTCTCCCTCCTTTCTGCTTCACATTTTCTTCACCACACCTTCCAGCTTATAAGCAATGTAGTGTCATGGCCAGCACTAGTATGTTCATCAAGTGAACCAGACAGTTTGGCCACCTCAGTAAGAAACGAAAGGGAAGATCTGTCAATATAGGCCAAATAAATGCAGCCACTCTGTTCAAAAAGAGAAATTGCCAGACGTTGTGTTGGTAGAATGGAGGACTAAGCTGAGCTGCATGCATACTTAACCAGACTGTTTTGCCACATCAGTAAGAACCCGTCAATGAAAGGTGTGGCAAAAGCCACCCCAGGGCGCAGAGACACTTAAGGGAGTGGTTTGAGTTTCAGACCCAGTGGGAGTCAAGAGTTGATATTAAATGCAAAAGTTGGCAAAACCCTAAGGCAATAAGGACTGAACATACTAAGCATGAGCAAGTGCTAGACAAAAAAAACCAATAGCCAAACCTAGGGCCAATTACAGCTATGGAAAAAAGTCTGAAGAGAACCAGGACGTCAAATCATGGATTTTGCTTCAGCCTTGGCTGATAATTTGGCTGTCATATTTCTTTCCAACTAATAATTGAAAGGCTTCTAGCATCCACAATTCAGATCTTGTTACTGTTACTGTTTGTTATTATTAGTGTGCTCTTTTACTGACACTTGATTTAAAACCTCACAGTCACACTTAATGTTGAAAAAATTCACTGGTATGATTATGAAAAGTACAGAAAGTCTGTGTTTGGATACCTTAAAGCATATCACCCATATTGCTGCAGATGAGTTGCACACACGAACACATGCCCCTCATAAGGAATACTACATCCCTCATTTTTTCTTTATCAGGTCTCTGTTTATTCTCTGGAATCAGTACTTGTCTCACAGCTGCTCTCTTGAATACAGGAGAAGTCATTATATATACACTCACACTCACACACACACAAAGAAAGAAATTAGATCTACAGAGGATTCTTCTGCATCCACACAGAGAAATGTCAAGCTTGAGAGTTAGAGAGACTAGGTAAGCTTTCAGAAGTGAAATAGTGAACCTGACATAATACTAAGGAAGCAAATTACTGACCTCGAGCTATCATTGGATGTGGGAAGGGGGTGGGTTTGGGTTTATTTGTTAATTTAATAATCCTAACTTCCTCAGCACTTGAATGCTGAAAGACTACAACCCTAATGTTAAATAAATGATTCACAGAGAAACAAATGCTGAAAAAGGCAAGAAGCACACATTATCCCCAATACCCATATTTCATAATAGAGGCGGCGCATTTGATGACACATTATCATAGCACAAGGGTTTATTCCACAAATGGATTATAATTGACTGAGGCTACAATACACTGAATACTGTTCCTTGGGAATAAGTCCCATTGAACAGAATGGAATTTATTTCCAAGAAGAATACACATGTTTGCACCACCAATCCTGATAGGATAGTAGAGAACACACAGACACTTTTCTCTGGTCTCTCAATCAAAGTTCCACTAAGTTTGATGTGTAAGTTTAGAGGAATATGCTTCTGAAAACAACTGCTAACTACTAATTTACATGACCACATAAACTGTTTTTCAGAATAAAATGACATGACATTATTATTATTATTATTATTATTACATTTATATCCCGCTCTTCCTCCAAGGAGCCCAGAGCGGTGTACTACATACTTAAGTTTCTCTTTCACAACAACCCTGTGAAGTAGGTTAGGCTGAGAGAGAAGTGACTGGCCCAGAGTCACCCAGCAAATATAATGGCTGAATGGGGATTTGAACTCAGGTCTCCCTGGTCCTAGTCCAGCACTCTAACCACTACACCACGCTGGCTCTCTCGCATAGCTTTCAACACCGCCACTATCCCTCATTTTCTCTCTCTCTTTTTGAAAGTTTTGGAAGTATCCACTGCCAATCTGTGTAGACAACACTTTGCTAGAGGGACCGATGGTATAAGGCAGCTTCCTATGTTCCTGTCCCTTTTAAAAATACAAACTAAAACAGCACCTCCAGCATGTCTGGTGGTAAACAGCAGTCTCTTCCCTTCGAGTACAGAGGTGTTTACATTACTCCTAAAATAACTTAATAGGCATATGATGTGCACATAGCTACTAAGCCCCCAAGAAAAGAAGAAATAGTGCAAAGCTTTTTCTCACAGCAGTGCTAAAGGATTTCAAAATTAAGCATTAATTTATTTTTTTCCTTTGAGCAGGGTGCACTTTCCCTCTCCTGTACAATCAAGAGCATTCGCTCTCTTTTCTTTCCAATGCTTGCACTGTGATCTAACAGTTTCTCAACTGTTTATAATACTGGGGGAAGTTATTGAAGAGGAGAGCTGGTCTTGTGGTAGCAAGCATGACTTGACTCCTTAAGCTAAGCAGGATCCACCCTGGTTGCATATGAAAGGGAGACTAGAAGTGTGAGCACTGTAAAATATTCCCCTCAGGGGATGGAGCCGCTCTGGGAAGAGCATCTAGGTCCCAAGTTCCCTTCCTGGTATCTCCAAGATAGGGCTGAGAGAGATTCCTGCCTGCAACCTTGGAGAAGCCGCTGCCAGTCTGTGTAGACAATACTGAGCTAGATGGATCAATCGTCTGACTCAGTATATGGCAGCTTCCTATGTTCCTATGTACTGCTCTTGAGAATTAGGACAAAATATTTTTCATGAAAGCTGTGTCCCATCCCACCTCCATTGCATTTATGCAGTGACCAAGTGCTCGAACACAGCTAGTAGCTGATCTAAATTTAAGTTAACTTTAGTGCTGATCTGTAAGATTGTTAGTATGTTGCCTTTTAAGAAGCTGAAGGCTTTCCCCCAGAATGTATGCAAACAGTAAACATTATAATTATGTTTTTAATAGGTACACAAGAAGCATTACTACATCATTTTGTAACCATTTATCCAAATTCACCAAACCTTCACTTCACTTCTACAAGTGACACACTGCCTACACTTAATTTTATGCTACAGTGGATTTACAAGAAATTAAATGAAAAGTGGGTTGATTTTTTTTAAGTTACTGTACCTGTCTACCAACATTCTCCTGGAAGGCAGCCTACAAATAGAGAGAACAAACATATAAAAATGAGTCAGGTTAGCTTGCTGACAAACACCAGATCATAAATTCAAAACAAACATGCAACAGTATAAATGACCTATGGGCTTTATTTCAAAAATTAAAATCAGCTTTGTTGGCTGAATATGCCCTCAAGGAGGAGTTGTCACTGCTGCTTTATGTGTGAATGTGCTTTTAAATCTGCATGTTGCATGCCAACAGTTTAAGAATGCACGTTTATTAAAAACAGTCACACCCACAAAAGTGGCCTCTATTGCTGACACAAGGCTTTCCAGTTGAAATGAAAAAGGCAATGCCCTTAGAATGTAAGTACTGAGATAGGGTGGTTTTCCAACTTGCTTCCGGAAAAGCTTGTGTGGCAAATATTAAGTTTTAAGATTTTTATAGTAATGACTCTCAGATGCACCTTCTCTTTTCATAAACTACACAAGGAGACTGACAATTGCTTGGCCAGAGTGTTTCTGCTTCACAGCCCTCCATGATGTTAACATGGAGAAATAGATTTGGGTGTCATCAGCACACTGAAAACACCCTGCACCAAATCTCCTGATGATCTCTCTCAGTGGTTTCATGTAGATGTTAAACAAGATCGGAGACATTGTGTAGCCCTGAGGGACACCATACAAAACTTCAGATTTTGAAGAACAACAGTTTCCAAGGGTTCCCATCTGGAACTTGCCCAAGAGGTAAGAGCAGAAGCACCACAAAGCAGCACCTCCCACTCCCATCCCCCTTAGATGCTCCAGAAGGATACTATGGTCAATAGTATCGAAATCCGCTGAGAGGTCCAGAAGGACCAACAGAGTCACACTTCCTCAGTCCTCAATTGGAGATCATCCATCAGGCCGACCAAGGCAGTTGCCACCCCATAGCCCCCCAAAAGCCAGTTTGAAATCGGTCTAGATAACCAGTCTCCTCCAAGACTGTCTGGAGCTGGGAGGCCACCATCCTCTCACTTACCTTGCCTAGCCATGGAAGGTTGGAGAAATGCCTGTAGTTACTTAGCTCTGAGGGATCTAATGCAGGTTTCTTCAAAAGATGTCTAATAATTGCCTCCTTAAAGGAAAGGAGGCATCCTGGCCTCCCTCAGAGAAGCATTTTAATTTCTGCCAGGCCTTCTACAGCAACCCCCCGCCAGATAGTATAAATCATGTTGGGAAAGGGCCAAGAGTGCAGGTGGTAGGCCGTACCATCCAATCAGCTTTTCCACATCCTCAGGAGTCACAAACTAGAACTGATCCAACCTAACCACACAAGAGGAGCTGCTGGACACCTCTGCATCAGACACTACAGTAATTGTGGACATTGAATTGTTGGCCCGAATACGAGAAAGAATACGAGAAAGAATGTCGTATAATAGGATAGCTTAATCGTCTGTATTATCATATCAGTTGGTAAAGAGAATCTTACCTCACAATAATTGCCAATATGTGGTAATTTTTATGGTAGAATGGTTGGTAAAATGATCTCTGTGTGCTCATAGTTGGAAACTGCCCATACAAAGACTGCCCTGAGCCTTTTTCATCACTTGGGAAATCAAGTGTGTTTGTGCTTATTAATATTATGATGTTACATTCCTGTGATCTATAATCAAATTTACTGAGCTTTTGAAAATAAGAATTTGTGGCAACTAATAACATATTTTGAGTTCACATATCCAAGCCTCTCCCTGGTGTCCCATGTTAAAGGGGTGGCCAGAAGTGCCTTCTATCAGTTTTGGCTGATATGCCAGCTGAGTCAGTTTCTTGAGATGAATGACCTCAAAACAGTGGTACATATGATTTTAACCTCCATTCTTGACTACCGCAATGTACTATATGTGGGGCTGCCTTTGTATGTAGTCTAGAAACTACAGTTGGTCCAGAATGCAGCAGTCAGGTTGGTCTCTGGGTGATCTCGGAGAAACCATATTACTTCCGTATTGAAAGAGCTACACTGGCTTCCAATAAGTTCCCAGACAAATACAAGGTGCTGGTTATTACCTCTAAAGCCCTAAACAGCTTAGCCCCTGGGTATTTAAGAGAATGTCTTCTTCACCATGAACCCCACCACCCACTGATAATCAGGAAAGGTCCACCTGGTGGCTACTCAAGTACAGGCTTTCTCCACTGCTGCCCCAAAGCTTTGGGATGTGCTCCCTGATGAAATAAGAGACTCCCCATCTCTGACAACCTTTTAATAGTCCTTAAAGATGCATCTGTTCTCCCAAGCTTTTAATTAAATACTATTTTAATAGTAATAACATTGTTTTAAATTTTTTAAATTGTTGTAGTGTTTTAACTTTTTTTGTTATTTGTATTGTTTTATTGCAAACCGCCCAGAGATGCAAGTTTTGGGTGGTACAAAAAATATGTTTGATTGATAGATAGATAGATAGATAGATAGATAGATAGATAGATAGAACACAGAGTTGCCAGAACCTAAGGGGTATACGCGTGGGTCAAATGGGCCATAAACCAGAATTTGACTTTTTAAAAGCCAAATCTGGCCACCTAGGATAGAAGCACTAAACCCAGGGTAGCTTGGTCATTTTTATCTGTATGGGTTCCATCTTTATTTCCATATGATCTACACAAAAGTTATTCCCCCCTACACACAAATACACTTTGTCCCTGTTTCTATGAAAATCATATGCATTCCATGTGACTGGATAGTGAAGTCAGTTGGCCAGGATATGTTGCTTCAGTGAAGTAGCTACTTTTGCACTGAAGTGTCCCAGTGAATCAATGAAGATAGTTCCTCATGGTATTAATGGCAGAAAAAAACCCACTTGTTACAGTATATTAAAGTCTTCGCCTGATCCTCAGTAGTAGCACCACATGCAGAATTCACTCAGGTCTCATTACCTAATGGGTACTGAGATAACTAAAGTGCCCATAAGTACAGAGGGACTGAACTGTGAACAGAGTGAGTGAATTGTGAATGCACAAAGTTATCCAGTGCTTGTATTAGTATTATACAGCCTAAACATTTTTTTTTCTAGAATTGCGAGATTTGGAAATGGGCTGGAAGTTGCCATCTGTATAAATTATTTCCTAAGAAGTTGCCAAGCACATTCTTTCTTGTACGTGCAATTATGTCCCATTACCTCTAAACCATTACTTTTAAATGTTCATACTGAAACAATGACACAATTAAAAAATGGATGCTTAAACCATAATTCGTCTAAAAAAAATCTCTTAGCTATGATGGATTAATTGGGCTGAATAAATTAGTTATGTTTCAGAAGAGTTTATTGTTTAAGTTTGTCTAATATTAAAAATTAAAAGTGATCTTCAAAAGCTTACACTAAACAGCAAAAACTGTCTTCAGGTAAACCACTCTTTCTGCCATTATAACATACAGCAAAGATGAAATCTCAGCCTGTTTCCAAATTTTCATGTAAGTGAGTTCAATTCCCACACAGACTTCAAAAGAAAACTTAGCACATATCTTGGGGCAGTTCAGTGCATTTTTAACTTCATAATACAGCATGCCCATCATTTCAAATTAACAAGCCTTAAATTACACAAATTATGCTTATCAATTTGTTCTACTCTCTGAAAATAACAGTTTGGAGAAAAATGAATTCAGCAGGCTTGTTAACACTCAAATATGTACATTAAATTTGAATGAAACAATGACTTTGTTAGGAAGGTGCAGGAGGGAATTGGTTTACTAAATTAATCTTTAATTTTGGTGTTGAGTCATGTTAAATCTGTCTTAGCTTGAACTGCTGGTAGGTATCCAAAATGCTAGTGGCTACTTATTTCTACTACCTTTTGTTATGTCATGGGAAAATGCTATATTCGTTTTTTAAAAAAAATCAGTAGCAGCAATATTTTCAGTTACTGATTCCTGATTTAATAATGCAATAATTATTAATATTAAGAGAGATTCTGCTTTCTAAATAAAATATGCAATATGCCCACACCTTAGTGTCATATAAGCATCAGGCATACTTTTATTTTCTACACATGCATCAAATGTAGCTCCTAAGATCCTTAGAAAACTCCTACTGCTTGTAGATGCAGAAACAAACACTTCTCAACCATGTGAAGTACCAGATCCATGCAGTGATATTTTGATGAGGGTATACACATTGTAGATATAGAGATCCAAAAGCAGCAGCCCACATATATTCCCAATCAGCCAGTGCTGCTGCACATGTGAAAATCAGCACTGGTGGCACTGAGTGGTTGCACACTTGTATTACTTAAGACAATGCCACTGCACTTGTGCAGTGCTGCTACTTATGCTGGAAACTGGTTCTGTGTGCAAGTGCAGGCAAGCTGTTTTAAGTAGGTGCACAACAATACCAGGCTGACTTCCACGTGCACAGCAGCATCAGTTGAACAGCAACACCGCCTTGTCATGCGCATCATGAGAGCCAATATGGGCAGCTCTGCATGAAACTCAGTTCCTCTCCTTGGTGTTTTCTTCCTCCCACTCATGGTGATAAGCAAGCTGCCTCCAAAACTCAGGGCAGCTTCAAATGCAACTTGCGGTGTAGTATAAGATAATCTGCTATTAGGTCAAAAACAGAGAAACACCATATTAGCCATGTGCAAGCCTAATGGTCTGCACACCTAAAAGGCCTTTTGAATCCCAACTAGTTAGGAATAGCTGCACTCAACAAGTCACTGACTTCTCCACCTCATGGTCTTAACTGGATGTATCCTTGTGGTCTAACAACATTTAAATCTTTGTTAATGTAAATACTGATGGTTGGTGTTGTTGTTTTTAATGGAAATAAAGAGTAAGAGAAATGGAGACAGCCCACATAACAAATGCAGAGTGTTACTCTGAACAGAGAGCAACTATGTTTACTACATCAATAACCTATTCAAAAAAGTAGTGACCATTTGCTTAAACAAGTGATTCTGGTGGGCCAGCCTGGGCCGGGAAGAGGAGTGGAGGTAGGCCAGCCTGGCCCTGGCCTGGCTGCTGGTTGGCCGGAGGACGTGGCAGTGGGCCGGCCTGGCTTGGCTGCTGGGAGGAAGCGAGAGGAGGCAGCAGTGGGCTGGCGTGGCACTGGCCTGGCCACTGGTCAGCCGGAGGAGGTGGTGGCGGGCTGGCCTGGCCTGGCAGTTGGGAGGAGGAGGTGGCAGGCCGGCTTTCCGGCTGGCCCACAAGTCAGAAAGCGTGGGGGGGGGGAAGCGGGCTGGCCAGCTAGCCCACCAGAAAGTGTGGGGGAAGGGTGAGAAGCGGGCAGCAGGGGGGCGGAGCTAGCAGCCAGCCGGCTGGCCAGCCAGAAAGCCGGGCATGCTGGTGGTGGGGAACAGCGGCAGTGGGTGGGCCAGCCTGAGGCGCAGATGCTCTGCATCCAGCCCAGCTAGTTTTTATTATTTTATAGGCCACTTTTAACCATCAATGGCAAATACAATTGCTATTAAAACAGAAGACAGATAAATAGAAGATAGTTGTAAAATACACACATATGTGTGAGTGTGTGTGTTGTGGCACATAATAATGCACATGTATGCACACTACCTTAATACTGCTGCCCAGAACAAAAAGCATTCCACTCACACGGATGAAAAAAATTAGAGGAAACACTGCTAGAGAGTGCTACATCAAGTACTTCAATTTCAGAGACCTCTCTGCATAAAAATGAGAATAATGGTCTCTCAAGGAGAGATAAAATAAAGGCTTTGCACATGGAAAAGTGATATTTAAACTACTACTAGATGTTTTAAACTGTTTTAAGAGAACGTATCACACAAGAGTTTTCTTAAGCACTGAATACCTACTTTCCATAAATTCCTCCTAAGCAGTTTCTGTTTCAACCTCCTTTTCGTTGCAACAAGGAGTGTTGGTAGGGTTAGACATGAAAGGTAGACTGTATGCAGGGTTTGCCTGCAGCTATGATTACAACACAGTTCATCACAGAAAAAGCAGTAAGGTTGACACACCAAAGACGGTGATGTTTTTTCCAAATGAGGTTTTCCCATCCTCAAGCTAAAGGAGAACTTGACCAAACTGTTTGCCTCTTTTGCATAAGTCTCTGTGTCAGCTAAATAAACCAGAGGGTAGGAGAATGAGAACACCACTCAGCAAAGTGTCAAATACCTACACAGGAGAGGGGTAGACCACTTATTTCCACACCAGAAACAAAATCAACAAGACCCAGATGATTTACATATCTGATTTATCTAAAATATTTCTACATGGTTTGTTGTTTTTAACTATAAGAGTGTGTGTGTGTCTGTGCATGTGTGTGCGCGTGCATACACATAAAATCTGAATTAAGCACCAACAGGTTAAGCTCTAGTTGGCAGGAGAAAGAAAAAAGGGCTAGAATAATTTATCCCACCCTTTGATAGGAAAACAACAACAAGGGTTTTCCGGGACATTTCTGGATTCCTGGAGAGTACTGTTCATTTCTTCTCTTATTTCTTCCCGCTCCCACTTGTTTGGCTTTTATTTTATTTTTTGGTAGGAACATAACTCCTAGATTCCCAGAGGGGTGAGGTTCCTTTATTTGAGGTTTCCATACTCATGGTTAAAGGCGAGAATGGAACCTCCGCAAATAACAAGGGCAACTTGTGTTGCCATACTATTGTAGCACCATACAAGTACCAGACGTGTTTAGAATGTGTAAAGTCACAGCTTACCGAGGCGGCTCTTCTGCAATTAATATCGCGGTCAAATACAGCAGCTATAACCAGAGCACTAAAAAGAGAAAATATATTACATAAAGTTTTAACATTTAGATATGTTTGGACAAAATTTAAGCATTTAAATTAGTTCTTGAATATTTAAGTTTTTTGGGGGAAATGTTATATAATGCCTTTAAACAGTACAACAAAAGATGTCTAGCCCATCAATGATGTAGCATAATTATAGCCTGGTTCAGACTCAACAGAAAATTATGGTTTTTGGCTATGTGAACAAGTCTCTATGAGCAGCACAGTTTCTCATTTCCCGTCTCTTCCTCCTTCACACATAAGGAGCAGGTGGGGAGCTTTTACTTTCACTTTGAAAGAAGCCACAGTTCCACATTATATCCAAAACTCAGAAACTGTGGCTGAATTCAGATGTTTCAATCCTGGTTGGCCAAAGACTAGCAGGCTACAATTAAGGACACAACTGAGGTAAGAAGATGTTCCCCCATCCCACTTTGTTTCATATTGCAGCCTACTTATATTGTCCAACAACAGAACTCAACAGGAGCCACGAAGAACCAAGCAGTCCCTTTGTCAATAGCATGGATTTTAAGAAACCATTTCTTATTTTATACTAGAGTAATGAAATTCTCGACATTTCATAACACTCTAACATAACCAAGAAATATACCACTATTTGTAGGGGGACAATTCCATCACGATCAGTTACTGGCAGTAAAATATTTTTGCTATTAATTCTTGCAAGAAAAAGTGTTTTATCTCTGTTGGTAAATACTCATACTACAACGTTTCAGGTGAAGACAAATATGTCCTCATTTGCTCCTCAACAAATATATAAACACAAACAATCAAGGACAAAAGAAAGCCAGCATTACTTCCTTATCATAGGTACTACTTGTTTGTGTAAACTAGCATTAGTCCAAACAGGTCTCTCATTTTTGCTGCCCAATTTGCAGGAAAAGTGAGGAAAACATGTATGTAATTTTCAAAGGATGGGGGCAAAATTTATCACAATTTCAGCAAGGATCTTACCATTGGCAGCAGAGGGATGGGTGTCCTCTTCAAACAATTTAAAACAGTATTTGTGCAGCAAGTGCTGGCGACAACATTTGAAATCTCCTCAGTATCTAGCTCCTATCAGGCACCTTTATTCACACTGAGAATGTATTCGGCAATTACACTATATGGTGATGTATCATCATTCTATAGTGCACTCTATGGCTTTTAAACAAGATACACTGTCTACTTTCCTTCCACTATAATCTTAATTGAAAATTACCATCCTCACAATTAGCCCACTTCAGCCTTAAAATGTTCGCATGTCTGCCATCCTGAATTTGGGTGGATGGCATCATCACAAACTATGCCACTGAGGTGTCCCTACCACTGTACAAATTTGGTTCAAATCGGTTAGGCGGTTCACAAGTTTAGCCCTCTTGTGCCTCAAATGTTCACTTGTCTGCCATCTTGAATTGGGGTGGATTACATCATTAGAGACTATGTCGCTGGTGTCCCTTTGTGCCACTCACTACAGCTGTAACAAATTTGGTTCAAATCAGTTAGACAGTCCACAAGTTAGCACATTTGTGCCTCAAACGCTCATGCTTCTGCCATCTTAAATAAGGGTGGATAACATCATCAGAAACTACACCATTGAAGCATATCTATGTGTCCCTACAGCCATAGCAAATTTGGTTCAAATCGGTTACGCAGGTCACAAGTTAGCCCACTTGGACCTTAAAAATCCATGTGCCTGCCATCTTGAATTGGGGTAAATGAATAATCACAAACTACAACACTGAGGTGTCCCTATGTGTCCCTACAGCTGTAGCAAATTTGGTTCATACTGGTCCAGGCATTATGGAGTTGATTGAAGGGAACACACACACACACACACACACACACACACACACACACACACACAATCAATGCCAGGTGATCTCATAAGCTTCCTTTACTTAAAGAGAGTAGGCTAAATGGTGGCCAGCATGAGCCAGCAGACAAAAACAAACAAACAAAAACATATAGTGCATCTGATGTTACTGCAACTGCTACCTACATAAAGTATGGAGTTAAATTGTTTAAATTGGTGGTGGTGGTGGTGGTGGTGGGAATACTCATGCTTCCTCTGGCACCAGCAGACTCACTGACAACATTGTGAGGAATTTCAGCAAGAAGCCCTTTTTCGTTCCTCCCCTCCCACCTGAACAAATTCCACCAGAACATATTCTGTGAAATTTGGATCAAAGCAAAAAAGAATTACTCCGGTCAGAAAGAATGCCAAAGCCACTATGATAAAGCCATGGGAAGGCAAATATGTATGCCTGTTGAAAGACATAACTGGATTATTACTCTAAAAGGCCCCTTAATTTGTTTCAAAAGCAAGAGAAGCAGTTATGGAAAATGCAGTTACGAAGTACAAATGTTACCCAACATGTAACAGACAAAAATTGTTATTCAAAATGAAGTAGTCAGGCAACAAATATATTCTTCGTGTGGAAATTATTCTCAGCATTTCATCAGAGCACAAGATGTAGCTCTAAGCAATATTCATATTTCCTGATTCTGCAAGCTAGGCTTGCCCTAGGGCTAAGTGGAGTTTACAGGACAGTCACACCCCTCTTTTCTTCTCACCAGGCTGTACACTCCAGGGAAGACTGATCTGCCTGCACTCCCACACTGTCATCAATTTCTTCTGAGTTGAAAAATGGTACTGTTCTGGAGCATAGGTAAAGGGGGAGCTTTCGAGTCTTAACGAAAGCTTCACTTTCCAATTACTATTCTCAGCCATTATTTTCCTCACTAATATCAAAGAAATAAAATTATCTAGCAATTCAGGTGAATGGAATTTCTTAGCAAGTGACAACTGAAGCTCTAAGAATTAACCCTACGTATGAACATTCAATTCATACTAGCTTCCTCCACAAGAGGTTTTAAATAACCTGTTAGAACATTATACTGTTTTGCACATAATGGTTTATTGAGAAAGTCTATATTTGTGGGGAAAAGGTCTAACTAGCATTTTTACGCACTCCATTTGTTTTCAAAAATATCACATGCTGTACATAAGCAACAAATGGAAGATAGCATATGCAACATTCTTTCTGTGTGCGACATTCTGTGTGTGCACTGCTGAACACACAGAGAGAAACGAGGCGTGCACTGCATCAAACTGAAAGCGCACATGGAGATATTTGCAAGATAAGAATTCAAAAGGGATCTAGAAGCGAAACAAAACCACAAGAGTGACAAAACTGCACTAACAAAGTCCATCTTCATGTTTGCATCCTTTAATTTGCATTCTTCCAGATAGAGTATGCACATTACTGTGTAATCTATATAGTTTTGAACTTAAAGAGATTTGTTCCAAGATGCTGAATTGTTCATTTTCAAAAAGGTAGCAACAATTTGTTTGTGGCCAAATAGATGACTCTTCTCAGCCTGAAAGAGTGACACACCTAAGACTAGAACTGAGAGACAAGAAAGAAAAGGTATATGATTGGCTGCAAATCAAGGTGTGCTAATACAGGTGAAACTGTGTGTCATGCTGAAAAGAGTCTCAGTGTGGGAGCTGGGAAATAAATCTCTACTCTAAGTTATTGCAACTAGAAAAGACAGTTGGCTTTTCTGGACCTCAACAGAAAAATATTATTTCCCAGAAAATGGATAAATATTTATTTAGAGTAGTGCCGATGTGATCCAAAAGCAGATACAAGCTCTGTGGGCACATTCAAGTTGCCAGCATCACTTTCTACCTTCGCCTAAAAAACTGATTGCATGAGAATCAGTTCAACATATGTTTCAGTCATAGATCTCGTGAAATCCCTTCATGTAAGGTTGTGTGTGGCGATATTTTAATAACAATACTTTAAATACTGAATTAAAGCAAAAAGCACATGTCTGAATAAAGTGCACGTGTGCGACTGAAGACCCTCAGAAATTATTCCCAGATGACTCAGAAAGAAAGCCTCTGTTCTCAGGCAAGGAAACTGTAACATGCTCAAGATGATCATGCTGTCATCTTATGTCTAGCACAGCGTTTTTTATTGCAGAAGTTATCACATCACCTGGATATAACTGAGATTTGCAGCAGAGATATGGGGCTGGTTTTAGCATTGGGTTACATTAGAGGAGAGAAAGCAAAGAACTCATTGGTTTTAATACTGCAATAGTCTCATGAGAGACCCCATTAAATAAAATCAGGGTCAAAGTTCACGAATATAATTATCTTATTTAGTTCTCATATATGTGGAAGGGTTGGGTTAAGCCAAAGCTCAAAAGAGAATGTTTGCCTCAAATTGTGCAGGGGGAAGGGCGGAAGGGACAGACGTCCTTACATTAATTTTTTTTTTTTTTTTGGTTGGGCTTCCTTAGTTCATTATTGTGGGTTTCAACAGCAGTCCTCCAAGAGGCTATCAACTGTCAGCTGCCATTTCCCCCCTCAAATGTTCCTGTGAATTATACCATGTCATCACAAACCAGGAGGACCTTGCCACTGGCCGGGCCTCCCCTTTCACTCTATCACTCCTATGTTTATCAAAATATTTCCCATTTTCACTTTCTGGAAATGGGGCAGGGAAGAGAGCTGGTCTTGTGGTAGCAAGCACTAATTGTTCCCTTTGCTAAGCAGGGTCCACCCTGGTTGTATTTGAATAGATGTGAGCACTGCAAGCAATTCACTTCAGGGGATAGGGCTGCTGTGGGAAGAGCACCTTCATGCTTGCATACAGAAGGTTCCAAGTTCCCTCCCTGGCATCTTCAAGATAGGGCTGAGAGAGACTCCTGCCTGCAACCTTAGAGAAACCGCTGCCAGTGTGTGTAGAGAATACTGAGCTAGATGGACCAATGGTCTGACTCGGTATATGGCAGCTGCCTATGTTCCTATGAAGGGGCCATTTTTGGCTTAGCTTCAACATGCTGCTCTTGCTCCATGGAGATCAAGGCAGCATACTGGAGATTATTCCATTGTATCCCTTCTCTGAGTAACACTGACAAATGCGGTGAGGCAGGTGGCTACTAAGGAGGGGCCTTTTTGGTGGTAGAACCCCATTTATGGAATAGTCTCCTCAGTGAGGCTCACCTGGCACTATCACTTTGTTCTTTTAGACACCAGTGAAGACCATTCTGTTCACTCAGATCTTTAAAAAAAAAGTTTTTGAAAATGTTTTTGTATTTTATTATAATCTTGTTTTGTTTTAGTGTGCTTTTTATTGTATGTTTTATTCCATTGTTGCTTTATTGTTTTACTTCATGAGCCATTCAGAAAATCGTTGTTATGAGGTGGCCAACAAATAAAGTTGTTGATGTCGGTACTGGGACAAGTGCTCTTTAACTTGATCATAAGTTATCCAGAAGTTGGGGTAAGCAGTGAAGTGGCCAAATTTGCAGATGACACTAAACTATTTAGGGTAGTGAAATCCACAGAAGATTGTGAGGAGCTCCAAAAAGATCTCTCTAAACTGGGGGAATGGGCGACAAAACGGCAAATGCAGTTCAATGTAAGCAAGTGTCAAGTGATGCATATTGGGGCAAAGAACCCCAACTTCACATATATGCTGATGGGATCTGAGCTTCAGTGACTTACCAGGAGAGAGATCTTGGGGTCGTGGTGGATAGCTTATTGAATGTGTCAATTCAGTACACGGCAGCTGTGAAAAAGCCCAATTCCTTGCTAGGGATTATTAGGAAGGGAATTGAAACTAAAAATGCTAATATGATCATGCCCTTGTACAAATCTATCGTGCGGCCACATCTGGAGTACTGCATACAGTTTTGGTAAACGTATCTTAAGAAGGATATTGTTGAACTGGAAAAGGTGCAGAAGATGTGGCAACCAAGATAATCAGGGGCCTGGAGCACGTTCCTTATGAGGCAAGGCTACAGCATCTGGGGCTCTTTACTATGAAAAAGAGGCAACTAAGGGGAGACATGATTAAGGTAAATAAAATTATGCATGTAGTGGAGACAGAGATAAATTTTTCACAACACTAGAACCAGGAGTCAACCCATGAAACTCAAGGTTGGGAAATTTAGGACTGACAAGAGAAAGTACTTCTTCACACAGCACATAATTAATCTATGGAAGTCCTTGCCATGGGATCTGGTGATGGCCACCAGCTTGGATGGCTTTAAAAGGGGCTTAGACAAATTTATGGAGGACAGGTCTATCAATGGCTGCTAGTCTGGTGGCTGTGGGCCACCTCCAGCCTCAGAAGCATGATGCTTCTCAATACCAGTTCCGGGGAGCAACAGAGGAGAGTGGGCATGCACATACCTCTTGCCTGTGGGCTCTCCAGAGGCATCTGGTGGGCCATTGTGTGAAACAGGACGCTGGACTAGATGGGCCTTGGGCCTGATCCAGCAGGGCTGTTCTTATGTTCTTCCTCATACAACCTTATCAGATGAGTTGGGCTGAGAAACAGTGTTTGCCTAAAGTTAACCTATCAAATCTTATGGCTAAGTAGAGAGTTAAACAGAGGTCTTCCAGTAAAAAACTATACACCATACTACACAGGCATAACAGAAACCTCAACTGTATAAATCAGTAGCCTTCAAAAACCTATTACCTAACATTGCTTGATTTGCATGCTTTGTTCTGAACTTGGTGACTGAATTTCTGTAGAATTTGGAACTGGTTGGTAAGAAGCATTGTAATCCTAGGAAATGTATTTCAGGTAAATAAAGAGTAGTAGTGATATATTCATAAAAGAGAATAGGTAGAGGATCTGAGAGCAGCCAAGAAGATACATTATATGAAGACTCAGGCCTTTTATGACATTACAGTCATCCTTCGCCATTTATTTATCCATATAAATAAAACAAGGTTTCATTTACTGTAACTTACCTTGAAATTTGATTAACAAATGGCCTCGGTTTCCCAATCACAGTTTTAAGTATCCGCAACTGGGAAATTGTGGCAGCTCTCACCAAACGTGGCCTGAGTATGACGAGTATGTCAAGATTTCCGGACAATTTGGGGTGGGTTTTTTGCAATTTCTGGGGGTCAGGGGGTGATTTTCTGGAGTTCAGGAGTGATTTTTCCAGAATGGAACCCACATGGTTGGTGAGGGCTGACTGCACACACATAAATTTTTAAAGTTTATGTTGAAGTGTCCTTTATGCAAAATGTATATATTGGTGGCAGAGCAGCATATTATGGACAGAGTTCACAATATGTCAAGTAAAATAATCTGTAGACAATGGTTTGACATTTTTCCCCACTCTCCTTTAAGAAGCCCACAAATATTTCTCAAAGAAAATGGAAGTCAAAACCAACAACATTTGGCAGCTCGGCCCATTCTTGCTAGTTAGTACAAGAGCAAAATGATTTCTGATTCAAACTAAACTTAGCCAGTAACAGCTTCCACTACTGTGAAATATTTTGCCAAATTATTTTAAATAAGGTGGGTTTTGCATTAATGTTATATGACTTATTAGCACATTTAAATATACATTTTGTTCCATAGTTAATTTTCTGAAATCTCTCCCATCCATATAAATAAAACAAGGTTTTATTTACAGTAACTTACCTTGAAATTTGATTAACAAATGGCCTCAGTTCCAAGGGATCATAGGCACGAGCAAAAGCCCAACTTATATAGCAAGCGGCATCCCGTACATTTGAGCCAACACTGCAGGCTCCCCTCTTCTCATCATAGGACAGTCCTTTTAAAATCACAGGAACAACTGCAGAAAAGATTTGAAACAAAAAATATGAACTCCATATGGAATCATTTAATTGAAGGCTGTGTTAAATGAAAATCAAAAGAACGTCAAATAAGGGTTTGTACAGTGAATAATTGTTTTGAAGCAATTCGATGTGAGGTGCTACGTTCCCTTTACAATTGTGTATTAGTAGTGCAAGATACTACAACATAACGGGGCAGTGGGGGATAACTTTGTATGTAGGATAATCTTCCTGTGGGAGAGAAGCTGTTTTGAACTTGCCTGTGAGGGGGAAAAAACAAGAGCTGCACATTCCACCGTTAGAGGAGAAAGAGTAAACCTCTCAAAAGAAAATGGCCAAACAGGGTTGCATTTACTATATTTTAAAAGGGATACATGAGTGCTTAAATGAAAGGCCAGAGAAGCACTCAACTCAACAATACTAAATCGCAACAGGCACTTCCTGCAACACAGGCAAGTCTAGAAGGATGTCATTTGTACCTGCAGGAGGATGGATCATGCTGTAAATTTCTGTACTTTTCAAAACATGATGGCAAAAATTGCTAAAGGGTTAGAAACAAAGTTTTCATGTAAAGACTGACTCAGGTTTTGTTTTTGTTTTTAAAATTATTTCAGAATAAAAACACCACATATTCAATTCACTGTAAGCCAGAACCTGCCAGGTTGATGAACCTGACAAAAATGTTACTTATTTACGGAATGCACTAATTACCTTTCATGTAATCCAAAGGTAATGTATGAAGTAAAAGGAGCATTTAATATTCAAAGAACAGAACAGAACCACTTAAAAAAGCAACTGATCCCAAATACTCATCCAATTAAACATTAAAAACCTGGTAGGGTCTTTAAGTGGCAGCAGAAAACTGATAGGGTTAAGGGAGTAAGAACTTCTCTAAGATGGTCATTCCTTCAGAACTCTTGGGTGGGTGCTATCTAGCTCTGGCGATTTGTTAATTTTTAGTTTTTCAAGACAGTTTAGAACACCCTCTCTCATCACCTCAAATTGGCCCAGTTCCTCAGCCTCCAAGCCTGAGAAGCTGAGTCCCAGAGTGGGGATATGACAAAGGTCGGTATCGGTGTTAACGGCCGGGTTGACACCGGTCTTTCAGCAGTTTGTTCCACTTCCATTGGTTGGTCTGAAGTTGAGACAGCAGTCAGTACCAATAAAGGATGTTGAACTGCAGACAGAGACGGGGTACGATCCCTTGTCAAGTTGATCAGCTTCTGTCGTTTCTCAGGGGTCGAGGTGCAAGCAGCCGCTGTACACTTTGATGGCTTTGACCTTTTAGATTGTTTGCTGACGTTGAGTTTGCTGTCGGTAGAAGAGGAGATATGTCTCGAAGGCTTCGATGTCGACATCAAAGACTTCGCGGCCATAGTCGTAGACTTTGATCGGTGTTGGGTCGAAGCCGAAGCGTGCTTGGCAATCAATATCGAGGTATGGCTCCATGTCGAAACACGCTTTAGGGTTGGCAAATGCTTTGATGATGAAGCCATCAACTTCAATAGTGGTGTCGACGTCGAAAGACGAGGTATGCCCGGCATCAAGGGACTTAACAACTCATAATAGATCGCCGCTCTGAGGCAAAGTGCCCGATTCTTCCGTGTCTGCTTCGAGAATGATAGGCATATTTTACACGAGGACACATTGTGGTCCTCACCCAAACAAATCAGGCACAGGTCATGAAGATCCTTAGAGGGAAGTTTGGCCTCACACCTCTTAAACGACTTTTTCTCTTCAGCCATTTTGGCGTGCAAGAAGGATAGTCGAGTCCGTTCCTTGAGTCAAAGCCAGTTGTAGGTCGTCAGCCGGTCCGAGTCAGAAATTCAGAATTTTTCATCAGCCAGAAATGGGTCAATACACTGGATTCAGTCCACCCCCCCTCTTTTTTTTTTTGAATGAAGAGCTCACAAGGAACTTTCAGACGGAGAGGCGGCAGACCAAGGCCCAAACGCAAAGGCGGCCGGAAAAGAACTGAGGGACATCGCATCCAGCCCGCTTTTAAATGGTACGCTCTGGCGTGGGGGCAGGGCTTGGATGCCTCGACAAGCTGAGGCATGGCTACCACGTGGTTCCTGCGCAGGCGCAGAACCCATTCTTATGGCTGTCAACGGATCTCGATCCAGATCATCAGTTACAGGTGAGCAACCAGTTTATCTGGATCAAGATCCAGCGACAGCCATAAGAATGGGTGTTTAGCAAGCTCCTAATGGAAGAGGGTGCAGTAGTGATTATTGTAACACCTGTTTTAACATGCTTCTCCCAAAGCTAGCCTCAGCAGCAGAGCGCACATCTTTGGGGCTGGCGATAGCGAATGCTGGACTCTCCACAACCTTCCAGTGGTGTTTACAAGCCAGTCTCTTGAAGACCCTAAGATAGGTAACAAACTTTTCCAAGTCACTTCAAAACACTTTGAATTTTTCCATCTTCTCACAAGCTTCATATTTTAGTGAAGCTATTAGGAATAGCCAAGTTCATAAGACAGGACTCTGAAGAACAGGAATACTGCTATGAGGAAACATCCATGTTTGGTGCAAACTATTGCTAATCTTTATGTTTTGTTTATAGTTTCAACTAGTAGTTATGAGACACACCTATAACATGATCCAGCCAAAGTTAAGTACTTTTAAATCCCACTGATTTTGATGGAAGTGTTAAGCATCTGCTTAACACTCTCATTAAAATTAATGACACTGAGATGTTACTAACTTTGGTTGTATTTTGCTCCTGCAATTCCTATTTATCATTATTTACCACATCAGCATTAATAAACTGCTATATATGCTGAAGTTTATCTAAAACAAACACAACAAACTAAATTAACAAAAGGTATAGCTACTATAATAGCTATAGGATTAGCTTCCATAAGATTTGGTGATAAGAGCCTACATAGATTTTTTTAAAAGAGGGAATCAAATTCATGGACGATAAGTCAGTCAATAGCTAAATTCTAGCTAAACAGAACCTCCATGTACAGAAAGATGATTTCTCTCAGTACCAAATAATGGTGGCGTGTAACAGGAGATGGTCATGCTTTGTGCCCTGTTTGTGAGTACATAGAAGCATCTGATTAAAAACTGCTGGAAAGATAATATAAGACTAAATGGCCCTTAATCAGATCTAGCAAAGCAGCTCTTATTCATCCTTGCAAAACCTTGTTAAGGGTAAGGTAAGCAGTGTTTCCATTTGACAAATAAGAAACTCACTTAACCTGAAAGACAGAGATGTGATAAATCCTCTGATGTAGAATTGATAAATTCCACAACATAAAGCAGTGGCATGCCCCTTTAATTAGCGAATACAAGTCATAATCATTTTACAAACTACCACCTCATTGATCTCATTCTCAAGTTTAAGGAATCACACAGGAAGTTTAACTTACATAAAGGATTTAAGCAATGAATAACAGAGGATGTGTGCAAACATGACATTTAATGCATAGCACTGCAAGGCTTGTTTTTGGAAGAAATATGCCGGCCCAGATATAATAAAATGACAGGGGTTACTGACTAAACTGACTCCTCACGAACCTTTGGCGGTGAAAATTTAACATCCTTTGAAAAGGCTCTGGCAAGCCTTTTGCGCACGTCGCGTGCAAGCTTCACGTCTCCCCGACGCATGTCCTTTTGCATTGAAGAGGGAGAAGGGGCGGCAGGGAGGTATCCTGCCGCCCCAATAATTACAAGAAATACGAGTGCTGGAGGGGGGAAAGCAGCGGGAGGGGTAAGTAAACCCTCCCCTGCCCTTAAAGGAACCCCAAACATCCGAACCGAACGGGCCAGGTCCGGACAGTCTGGAGGCCTTTAGAATGGCCTCCAGACCGGTCCGGACCCATCCCTACCAGTATTGTCACCTTTGGCATCAATTTTAAACATCTATTTCCATGAAGAAGAATTGACCAGTAAATATAAACTTTAGAGAGAAAAGGTACATACCTTACAAAATCTGACTAAGGATAAGATTAAACCAAAATCTATTTAAATGCTAACACTGGAATGGACTCAAAAGCCTCCCTGGCTTCAATATTTACAAATCAGTTTGATTGTGCAGAGGGAGATACAAAGACAAGGGGGAAAACTTAGAGAATTAACTGAGTTCGAGGAATTAATAAATAAAAAGACTGATCATTTGCTGGATGCGATATACAAGTTGTTATGCATGATTGAGTGGATGCAGAACATAAACAGAACAATAGATATTTATGACTAGGAATATCAATGGAAGAAGAACATTAAATTTAACTCTTGCAACAACCTAAGAGAAAACTGGTATAAAATGTTTTATCGGTGGTATATCACTCCAATGATTATTAACAAAGTTGACAATAGCTATCCAAAGAAATGCTGGAAATGTAATCAGCAAGCGAGGACATTCTACCACATGTGGTGGACTTGCAGTAAGGCCCAATCTTTTTGGAAGCAAATTCACTCAAAGATAGAGCAAATTTTAAACATTAAATTTCTGTTTTTGCCAGAACTTTTCCTTTTAAACATTACTAAACCCAATATCCCTACTAAATGAACTGAGCTATCTTTGTACATGATTACTGCAGCTAGGATTTTATATGCCGCCAATTGGTGCTCCCAAGTTATTCCATCTATGGATGATTGGCTACTGAAATTATGAGACTATGCTTCGATTTCCAAGGTTACAGTTTATTTGAATCATTCCTCAATAGAGTCATTCGTGTTAGTCTGGGAACCTTTTATAAATTTCCGTATTCAGCAAGGTTACTGTTTGTTTCCGAGGTTTGGCTTTGATTTGTAAGTTATGATTTTGTAATACTACAACTATTGTTTTACTGTTTGTATGGCGTTTTTTCCCTCCTCTCGGTCTTGAACTCCAAATGATCTATCTATTCCAGGGTTCCTTAACCTTGGGCCCCCAGACGCTGATGGACTACAACCCCCATCATTCCCAGCAATGTCCATTGTGGCTGGGGATGATGGGAGTTGTAGTCCATCAACATGTGTGGGCCCAAGGTTAAGAAACCCTGATCTATACTATGTTTCTTGATATTTCAAGAGATGTAATTATACTTTGTTTTCTTTTTTCTTTTATCTTTCAATAAACATTTAAATTTTTTAAAAATGAACTGACTCATGAAAAATAGGATCTGTTCACCTTCTTGTAGATCCTTTACTTCCTCCTGCTGACCATCAACTATTTTGGGTGATATATTGATGAAAGATTATGTGTAGTCAAACTAGGCCCCTCAGATAAAAATAGTTGCACATTCAGTGTGCAAATGATCCTGTAAACCTAGTTACTGCAAGTGAAATGGTTCAGAACTAGAGCTAGGATACCCTACCTCCAAAAGACACAATCTACAGTGGGTCATAAAATTAATTTTCTCCTAGCACCTAAATGTGTCACTTCTACATTAAACAAAACAAATGGCTTTAACAATACACCTGTACATCTTCTAATTTCTTTGTGGGGCTGAAGAAGTTTCCGAATAAAACCTTGCACACAGTTCCAATGATATACTGCCAAGGCCTACCAACTGCACAGGTTTCCTTAGAAGGCTTTCTCTTGGCATCTGCAAGTCCAGTAACATGGTTCAAATGACATCCTGTTCAGTAAGCAATGTGTTTAATCAATGGCTTTAGCCTATGGAAAACAACAGCCTGCAGGGGAAAGAGAAGTCACTTAATTCTTATTTTTCCTTTTCTTTGTCAAGACTGGCAGTCCAAATATTGTATTGTTTTCTGTGCTGAATTTGAGGTGAAATGTGTATGCACTTCAAAAAGTACGATTTTAGTAAGCACACAGCACAGATTTGTAATGTGTTCCATCAGAATTGGGTGCTCTCACAATAGCTTCTCTCTCTGGCATTGATATCAGTAATTCGTTCATTTATATCTGAACCCAGACAACATTCCTCCCAAACCACAGCAATGTGAGAGCTCTTTCCGCACAGTACTGAGCTTTTCTCAGTGCTGGGAAGACCCTTTAAAAGAGACGAAGCCCTCTTTTGAGAGGTCTGCGGGAAAGCACTAGCAACAGCAACCCTTCCCAGAACTCCATGCATGCCTTTCAAGATGACATGCTCAAGAGCACTCAGTTTCCCTATAAAGAGCCAACCACACACACACATATCGGCACTGGACAAAGCACATGCTGGGAATGGCCACCTCTGCATGGTGCCAGGGGCCTATGTAGTATATTCTGTTTTGGCCAAAGCTTTGCACAGCCCCCGCGAAAAAACTAGTCAGGGGGCTGCATTTAAGGTTAATGGGGGCCACTGTTCCCTCTAAGGCGTGCACACGTGCACGCACTCTCAAGTTTTTGGATGTCCGCTCAGTTCATTTTAGATCCCACTCAGGTTGACTCAGGAAGGCCCCACTCTGAATGCTTGTGCACGTACACTGCCTTGATACTGCCGCCCAGAACAAAACTCATTCTGCACAGAGATGAAAAAAATTAGTAGAGGGACCACTGATGGGGGCCAACACTGGCCCCTAGCCTTTCAATGAGGAACACTGATCCAGCCTCTTTTAAGGAGAGACTGAAAATTATTGAGTGAAAATTACACACCCCTTGGAAGAAAAAAATATCCTCTTCTTCAATCGAGAAGCAGCCATGGCAGAGGATGAGGTAGATGCTGTTGGTGCTAAGGAGGGCTGTCTTCCCTTAGGGCTGGCAAAATAGAGGTTTCAGAAGAATGGAAGATTTAGGGACCATGCACAATGCTTTTGGAAAAGTTGAACCATTACAGTGCACTTGAACACAGGTGCACACACATTTCCCTTTGAAGACTCCCGTGCTGCTGTGTGTGTGTGTGTGTGTGTGTGTGTGTGTGTGTGTGTGTGTGTGTGTGTGCGCGCGCGCACGCATACACACACACCCCGCCAGCAAGGCAGTAACAATGGCAGTGGCAAGGGAAAGGAACTGATAGATTAAGTTTCCCCAGCTGCCATTACAGTGGGCCTCTAATTAAGAAGAGATGAGTCTCTGTAATATCTAGGCCCTTTAAATAGGGTCTGAATCCAGGGCAGGCAACCATGGCTCTCTAGGTGTAGTTGAACCACCACTCCCATTATTCCCAGACACAATTCGGCTGGGGATCGTGGGAGCTGTAGTTCAACAACAGCTGGAAAACCAAGGTTGCCTGCCCTTGGTCTAGATAATATGCTATTCTAGAGAACATTGGGGTTTTGGTTTTTTTTAATCATCTAGGAACACCCACTGTAAATTCTGAAGTGCACCTAAGTTATAAGAACTGCCTAAAAACCTCAAAAGGCACAAACTCTTCTTCATGGGAAAGCCACAGAGCAGAACTAATAGTTTGGGAGTCTCTTCTACGTTTTGTGAAAGGGGGAATGAAAAAACAACTAACAGCAGTAACACAGTCTGGAAAAATGTAGTTCAACTTGTTCTCAAGCGTGTTGGATAAACTGGTGAAGAAGAAAAAGGATTTAACTGGTTATTCAGGAACACGGAAACAGCCCCTGGAGGCAGTTTTTGAAAATCTGCCATAAATTTCTCCTTGTGAAGATTAAACACTCCTGCTACTGATATTATTGTTTAAGCTGTTCTTTCCACCTCAAACTGAATATCACCAAGGGAAAAACTGGTTTTGTACAAGAAGTATAAAAAGACATAATCTATCCATCATCATAAGTTCTTCACCTTGAGACAGTAAATGACAGGTGTCAAGCAGCAGCTACTAGTTTGGTTTTTCTTATTAACTCAGGTAGGCATCAGGCATCACAAAAGATGGAACACAGGAAGCTGCGATATATTGGGTCAGACCATTGGTCCATCTATGGTCCTTCATGAGGACAGGAGGAAGGAAAAGGGCCGCTTATTTCTGCATAATGAAAGACCATTCCCACTCCCTGCCAAGAACCTGAT
Source organism: Hemicordylus capensis (assembly GCF_027244095.1). NCBI lineage: Eukaryota > Metazoa > Chordata > Lepidosauria > Squamata > Cordylidae > Hemicordylus > Hemicordylus capensis. Next base: position 386,581,935 of record NC_069658.1, read on the forward strand.
AATCAAAGCTACTGCTCCAGTCTTGAGCTTGCCCCCTGCTGTTATATGAGGACATGCACAGGAATTTTCAATTTGTGGCTGAAATTCAGTACAAGGGCTCTATATTTCCTGTTTAGCTAGCATTGATCAATTTCTGCTGCCTACCCCAAACCTGGGCCTCTTCCAGTTTACATGTGGCTGTTATTAATTTTGCCCCATTGTTTCTTGAGCCATCACCAATTCAGCTATTTTAATCAAGCAGAGTTACTCATTTATCTGAAAATTTACAACCTGCACTTCCAAAAAGAAAGTTCTTGAGGTAGCTTACAATCTCAATCAAATTAATTCACAATAAAATCAAACACAGAATAATCAAACAATAAATGCCATAAATAAAAATAATAAGCAAAAGCAAAGCAGATAAAACAAAAACTTTAAGGATCCAGCTAATCAAAAACAACATTCTAAAGAATATTAAAAGCTTACTGGAAGAGTACAGTCTTTGGTCAGTGGCAGGACACCAATAAAGAAGGAGCTAAATGTATAAAAAACCAAGTCTGGGGAAATGCTCACATTGCTTAGCTCAAAAAAGCAGACCCCCCCACCTCATATATACTGGAATATAGGTCACAAATTTTGGACAATGCCTATTAGAACTATTAATGTATGTCTCCATCTGTAACTGACTCAAGAACCCTCAAAAGGATCTGTTTAAATTACATTAAAACAATAAAATCACAGGAACCCATTTTGACCAGAGCTCAACTTACTGTTGCAAGTAAATGAAGAGGTCACAACATTCCCAAAACAAGGAACTGGATGAGGAAAATGCTGAAAGAAATTAACTGTTCAAGTTCTTCAGCTACCAAAAATATACAATAAATTAGAATAAACTATGTATAGCTTTGTATACAGTTGCAGATTATTTAACAAATCTAGTAAGAATGACATCCTCTAGCCCTGTATACTGTTATTAGGGTGTTGGTGTTTTGTTAACATGCTTTGGGAAGGGAATTCCACCACAGCTAAAGCGGAATTTCTACCTCTACATGAGTTATGTTCAGAATGGGCATACTTTTGTGTACATGGATAGATCTTTGTTTCAGACAATTGAAGAGAAATAGAATTCAATATCCGTAACTTTGCAATCTCACACAAGAGCATGCAACAAATAGGATTTGTCCAGGCTTTTGTGGGAAAATGTATTTGTTTTGTGGTTGAGGGCACTGCCAGAATTTTTAAAGCCAAATTTTGGGTTACGGCCCATCTGACCCACAAGTACACCCCTCAGGTTCTGGCAACACTTGAGGCCATTAGCTAATTTTAAGTTAAAATTAACAGTGGCTGCTAATGGCTGAGTATAACATCAGTTTTGAGAGGATACCATAGACAGCTTATCCTAGGGATCTGTTTTTACAGTGTACTGCACTGTAAAGTTAAAAATTTTAACTTTACAGTGTAGTACCCAGACTAAAAACAAAGCCTAGGATAAGCTTTCTATATCCTCTCAAAAACCAATGCAGTCAAACATCAGCAGTCACTGTTAATTTCAAAACCAAACAGATACTGAATTCAGATTCTTGTGTATTTTAAACAAACTCAAAATAATACCATAAGATTTCAGTGGGTGGATACATATAATGTATAATACATATTATCCATCAAACAGCAGTAGACAAGCACAAGTTACACTAATACATTTTCAAATTAAAAGAATACTTATGTAATTACTGGCTCAAATATATCATATTTAGAGAACCAACAGAATCCAGGTCCGCCTGTTAAGTTTGTGCACATTGTTTTGAAAAAATGCAGGCACCTGTAACTGTAGCCTAGAGGTATTAATGAGCACCTGTTCTATCCCACCCTCCCTAACTTAACAACATTAACTACAGGTTGCAACAGAACACTTCGCTCTGAGTCCTGTGATAACATGGAAGCAACCTGTCTTCCCAGGAGCAAGGAGTTCAGAAAACACTTTTCTGAGCAATGGGGAACCCATTCTAATATTATACTCTAATTCAGTTTTTGAATAATCACACGAGCACCACAATTTGTACCAAAACATACGCACACAGAGACACACACAACCCAGACATTTACTGTAAATGTAATTGCTCCAAGTGAAGCTGGCATAAGTTGCAATCAAGCTGAATGCAGCTCATGGATCACTCCTGCTGGCCTACCAGAAGCTCAGTAAGCCTCCTTTTTCTGCTGCCTTCCTAGAACTGCAAAACAGAGAGATTGCCAAGCACCCTGAAGGCCACAATATGACTTGCTTAATAGTTCACAGGTTGTACAGGCCTGCTCTATGGGTGTCCATGGGAGGCAAGAGAGGGCAGTTGCCTGCTCACCCACCCCCGGATTGAGCCAGGGGCAGTTGCCCCCCCCAATTGAATTCAATGGGGCATACTCCCAGGCAGGAGGGTATTGGGTGGCTGGCTCCCACCACCACAAAAAGTCAGATGCCCATGGCTTGCCCCAAGGACACATCAGGCATAAATAAGCAATTTTTTGGTGTGCTTTACTTCCTTCCAAATGTTTTCATACAATGAGGGTAGGAGGTAATCAATGGCAACAAACAGGAGTGGAGCGTGGACCTGTAGCAGAAACTAGCAGAGCCCACAGTTGAGCTGGCTCATCAGCACTACTCCTCGCCCATATCTAAGGAGACTACCCTGGTGCCAGGAGGCACTGAAACGTGAACACAGGTCCAGGTACTGCAGCAACACAAAACTGCAAGAAGGTTGAGTATGGACTGCACCCAATTTGCACCCTTCCCAAAGGGTGCAGATTGCAAGTCTGTCTGAGGGCTGGAAGCTGGGAAAGAGGAGGGGCCATGATCGAATGTGTCCCCTAGGACCCTGCTAACTGAGCAAAGAGGCACTTTTAAAAGTCTTGATTCTCTCCTCTCAGGGCCCGAGCAACTGGACCTGCGCAACCTCAGCACAGCATCTTTCCAGTGGCTGTTGCTGGTGTCTGCCTTATGTTTCTCATAGAGTGTGAGCCCTTTGGGGCATAGAACCATAACTGCTTTGAGAACTTTTGTTGAAAAGCAGTATATCAATATTTGGAGGAGGAGGAGGAGCCTCCAAATCTGGTGGGTGCCGGGAACTCCCAGATGAACATGTACAAGTGCCAAATAAATCTGTTTAGCCAAAGCCATACTGGATTTAGGGGATCAGTCAAGCCCCTTCGAAGTTACCCCCTTGCAGGGGGAGGGCATCACATGGGACAAAGAGTCCCATCTATTGAGTCCCCCACCACCACCCATTGTATATCATGAAACTGATTAACTAGGCATGTGGTCAAGTACTAAAATTCCATCATTCATTGAAATGGTGCACAAAATCACATCAACCTCAAAAGTGTGGTATGTGGGGTTTTTTAATCATATCTCCAGCTCACTCTCCGTAAGTACATGACAGTAAAAGTAATCAACGTGAAAACACATTCACTCAAGCACCCAAATGTTTATTTGGCTTGAAATATACCAGGCAAGGAAACATGACCCATTTGTGCTAATATAAAGACATGTATGAAAGAAAAAAAAGGGAAAAATATTTTTGTGCAATCAGCACAGCAGAAATCCAGCTTTATCAGCAACAACGACTAGCCCAGTGTAAGAAACTAGAGTTGTAAGAATGGGATTGGCTGAACTAATTTTGCTCAATAAATGAAATTCAAAAGGTATGTAAATAAACAAAGTGGGGTGGGAGAGCATGAATAGAATATAACATGTATTGATTAATGTAATTATTTAGAGTTGGATTTCTATTTGAGAATAAATTCATAAATTATCTAAGTATCTTTTTTCCAGAAACACTGAAAGCAACAAAACAATATTCAAATTATCAGTGCAAGTGTATTGGAGTCTTTTGTTTTTCTAGAATTGATTATAGAGTTCCAGAATTTACACAGAATTTCAGCGTTAGAGACAACTGTTCTAAAGCACTTGCATATAATCAGGATCATTTTCAAAGGTGATCTGCATGCAGATGCCACTACTGGGTTATATGAACTAGTTACCTTGCGTTTTGAGAAATGCTACTTAATATAGTTAGGAGCAGAGTTTCAGTAATTTAAAAAGAGGATGTGTTAAATGCCCCCAGCTTATTATTTGAAGCCACCATGAAACCGTGCCAAGAATCATCATTCTTCCCACGATTGTAATTTGTGCTCCCCAAAAGGGAAGTCAGCGGCCTGACCAGTGTCGTCATTTACAGGCTCCTTATTATTCTTATCCATAGATATAAACTTCCGCTCTCTACTTCCCTTCCCAAAAGTTTTCTTCCGATTTGTAGATAATTCATTAATAGAAATCATTTTGGGATGTTCAAGTCTTCTTGCTTCCCATTTAGCACTTTTGGTAGCTTCTTAGGACATGTATTCCTCTCTAGATCAGCTTACCATCAATCTCTTGCATTTTTGCTTTTTATAAATGTCAAGGAAACCGCAAGAAAAACGACAGAATGTTAGATCTTCTACTGTAAAAAGGGGTAGCTTGTCAATGCAAATCAATATTAGAATGAGGAAAGAAAACGTGGGAGGAGGGAAGCTTCTATGGACTCTTAAATTCATTTCATTTTACATCTCCTCAACTTTTTATAACAACCACCAACTTTATTTCTTAGCTACCCCATAACAAATTGTTCTCTGGATGGCTTACAACACAGCATTAACAGAGTAAAAAACACATAACATGCATGAATTTACATCTCACACACAGACAAGATATACAAAATACAGTACAAAACAATTGAAAGACTTTTTTTAAGTTTTAAAAATCAAATTTTAAAGGTCTGAGTGAACAGAAAGGTCTTTACCTGGTATTCAAAAGAACAAAGTGATGGTGCCAGGCGAGCCTCACTGGGGAGGCTGATCCATAAACGGAGTGCAACCACCAAAAAGGCCCTCTCCGTAGTAGCCCTCTGCCTCTGTTTGGCAGGGACACCTGGAGCAGGGCTTCCAAAGATATTAGGGTCCAAGTCAGGGCATATGAGGCAAGGCGCCCTTCTCAGGTAATTCGGTCCCAAGCAATTTAGGGATTTAAAGATTGAAATCAGCACTTTGAATTGGGCCCAGAAATGGACTGGGAGACAGTGCAGCTGACAAAGCATTGGAGTGTTGTGATCAAAACACCCAGTCCCAGTTAATAATCTTGCAGCCCTATATTTGTACTAACTGCCGTTTTCAAAGGCAGCCCCACATACAACGCACTGCAGTAATCTAAATGAGAGGTTACCAGAGCATGACGAACTGTGGTAAAGCTATCTCTGTCCAGGTACAGTTGTAGTTATAATCTCAGCTGAAGCTGATAAAAGACTCTCCCAAGCCACAGAAGCCACTTGAGCCTCTAGCGACAGTGCTGGATTGATGAGGACCACCTCCAGACCGCGAACGTGGTCCTTCATGGGGAGTGTAACCCCATCTAGAACAGGCTTTTATATACAACATCCTGCATTCATACAGAAGCCTACCAGTTCCAACATCTGAACATCTCCTGGGCTGTTGCTGAGCTGGGGCTTCTGCCAATATAAAGGGCAGGCTGGCCCAGGGGCTTGGGAGAAGAAGGAAACAGGGAACAGCTTGGGTGGGGCACTGACTGTTTGTTGCCTCTGCTCCACTTCTCTTCCAGGTGTGTAACATCTCCTGGGCTGTTGCTGAGCAGGGGCTTCTGCCAATATAAAGGGCAGGCTGGCCCAGGGGCGTGAGCCTCTTGGCGCGAGCCGAAGGGTGAGAGCACAACGGCTCTCATCCTTGTGGCTCTCAGCCGTGGGGCGAGCTGCCTGGGGCCTGAAGACCTTCTTCATCTGCCTTGAAGATCTGTCTTCCTTCATTTAAGACATCAGCAGAGATCGTATAAGCCTGGTCCTGGTTTTTAAATTAGCCAAGAAGCTGTGGTGGGTTAGTCTGGGGAGATGTGCCTGGGAGAGCGAAAAAGTGGGTCTGGAGTGGGGGCGGCAATATCACGGGTAGTGGGCAGAGGGAGGTATGGCAGTGGGAGTTGGGCGGGCCGTTACTGGGGAAATCGGTCCAGGCAATTGAGGCCTGTTCCTTTTTCCGGCCCCTCTCCCAACCCTCTGACCCTAGGGAGCTCTGAAAACACTCCTTCGAGGATTAGGGTGCTGCTGCTGAATGCCAGGTCAGTTAACGCAAAAACATCTCTCATCCACGATCTGATTGTGGATGAGCGTGCTGACCTGGTATGCGTGACGGAGACCTGGTTGAATGCGCTGGGCGGGGTTGGTCTCTCTCAGCTTTGTCCTCCAGGTTTCCAGATTGTGCAGGAGCCCCGCCTCGAGGGCCGGGGAGGAGGCGTTGCAGTCATCTTTCGAGAGACCCTCCCCGTTTCCAGTTGCCCGGTCAGGCAATCTCAGAATTTCGAGTGTTTGTCCTTGAGGGTGGGCCTCCGAGATGGGCTGGGGATTCTGTTGGTGTACCGACCACCCCGCTGCACTTCAGTCTCCCTACCTGAGCTGGCAGGGGGGGTCTCGGAGGTGGCCTTGGGTTCCCCCAGGCTTATTGTTTTGGGGGATTTCATTGTCCACGCTGAGACCCCCCTAGTGGGTGCGGCTCAGGAGTTCATGGCCTCCATGGCAACCATGGGCCTGTCGCAGTTGGTATCGGGCCCTACCCACGTAGTGGGACACACTCTGGATCTGGTTTTTGCAGACCGGGAAATAAATGATCTGGAGCTGGGGGAATTTGAGATCACTCCCTTGTCATGGACAGATCATCACCTGGTGGGGTTTAGTTTGACTGCTCTGTCTGCCCTCTGCAGGGGTGGTGGGCCAATTAAGATGGTCCGCCCCCGGAGGCTTATGGATCCGCTTGGATTTCAGACGGCCCTCGGGGAGTTTCCAGTGTCCAGAGCTGGTGACCCTGTCGAGGCCTTGGTTGATCTCTGGAATGGAGAGATGGCCCGGGCTGTTGACACGGTTGCCCGCAAGCGCCCTCTCCGGCTTGGTGGAGCCCGTTCTGCTCCTTGGTTTTCCTCGGAGCTTAGGGCGATGAAGCAACTCGGACGACGGCTGGAGTGACACTGGAGGAAGAGTCGTCACGAATCCAATCGAACACGGGCTAGAACCCATTTTAGGGACTACGCCGTGGCGGTGGGGGCGGCGAAGAAACGTTTTTTCTCCACCTCCACTGCGTCTGCTCAGTGCAGGCAAACAGAGCTGTTTCGTGTGGTGAAAACATTGCTCCACACATCCCCCCGGACAATGGGGGAGGAGTCATCTACGGCTCTTTGTGATCAGTTTGCCTGTCGCTTTACAGATAAAGTCGCTTGAATCCGTGCTGACCTGGACTCGAGTTTTGGCAGTTCCGGCAGACGTGTCTCTGGTACCATCTGGTCCCATTGTTTTGGATTATTTTCAGTTGGTGCGGCCTGAGGATGTGGACAAGATCCTGGGCAGTGTGCGGGCGACTTCATGCGCTCTTGACCCTTGCCCTTCATGGCTAATAAAAGCTGCCAGGGAGGGGACGGGCAGATGGCTGGAGGTGATCGTTAATGCTTCGTTAAGGGAGGGCAGGATGCCATCGTGCCTTAAGGAGGCGGTGGTAAGACCGCTATTAAAAAAGCCCTCCCGATCCCTCCAACCTGGACAATTATAGACCTGTGTCTAACCTTCCCTTCTTGGGCAAGGTGATGGAGCGTGTGGTGGCGTCCCAGCTGCAGAGGGTCTTGGATGATACGGATTATCTGGACCCTTTTCAATCTGGCTTCCGCCCCGGGTATGGGACTGAGACTGCCTTGGTTGCTCTAGTGGATGACATAGACAGGGGGAGTGCGTCCCTGTTGGTTCTGCTGGACCTCTTGGCGGCGTTCGATACCATCGACCATGGTATCCTTCTGGGCTGCCTCTCGAGTATGGGAATCGGAGGCACTGCGTTGCAGTGGTTCCGGTCCTTTCTTGGGGGGAGGGTCCAGAAGGTGGTGCTGGGGGACTACTGCTCGGCCCCGTGGCCGTTGGCCTGTGGGGTCCTGCAGGGTTCGGTCTTGTCCCCCATGCTGTTTAACATCTACATGAAGCCGCTGGGAGAGGTCATCCAGGGATTTGGACTGAGTTGTCAGCAATATGCGGATGACACTCAGCTCTATCTCTCCTTGTCATCTGATCCTAGGGAAGCGGTGGATGTCCTGAATCGGGGGCTGGAGGCCGTGATGGGTTGGGTGTGGGCTAACAAACTGAAATTGAATCCGGATAAGACGGAGGTACTGTTGGTCAGTAGGAGAGCCAATCGGGATGAGGAGATTTTACCGGTTCTGGATGGGGTTGCACTCCCCTTGAAGGAGCAAGTATGCAGCTTGGGGGTACTACTGGACCCGGCTCTGCTTTTGGGGGCTCAGGTGGAGGTGGTGGCCAGGGGTGCCTTTGCACGGCTTCGGCTCGTGCGCCAGTTGCGTCCCATTCTTGAGAAGGCAGATCTGGCCACGGTTACCCACGCCTTAGTCACGTCGCGGCTGGATTACTGTAACACGCTCTACGTGGGGCTGCCCTTGAAGAATATCCGGAAACTACATCTAGTGCAAAATGCGGCAGCGAGGGTTCTATCCGGAGCTGCCCGTTGGGAACATATCACCCCCATTTTGAAAGAGCTGCACTGGCTGCCAGTTTGTTTCCGGGTCCAATTCAAGGTGCTGTTTTTGACCTTTAAAGCCCTAAACGGCTTGGGCCCGGGGTATTTGAGGGACCGCCTGCTCCCAAGGGTTGCTGCCCGCTTGACTAGGACATCTGAGGGGGCCCTGCTCCAGGTGCCGACAATGAGGGAGGCCCGGCTGTCGTGCACTCGGGACAGGGCCTTCTCTGTTGCTGCCCCTAGACTCTGGAATGCTCTCCCGGTGGCCATTCGTTCCTCGGACTCCATCACAGCTTTTAGAAAGCTTTTAAAGACTTGGCTTTTAACCCAGGCTTTTACATAATCGTCTTTTACTGCTGTTCTTGTGTGTTTTTATCTGTTGTCTTGTTTTTATGCTTGTTTTTAGCTTGATGTTTTTACTGCTTTTTGCTGTATGTTTTTAATTTTTGTAAACCGCCTTGGGGTTTTCTTTTAATGAAAGGCGGTATAAAAATGTAAAAATAAATAAAATAAATTAAAAAAATAGCAGAGAGAGTTCATGACTGCCCCACAGCCAAATTAGTATGTCAATTCACCTTTCAAAATTATGATTTCAATAACCTCATAGGAAAAAAGATACCATTAAGAGTAGCATAGCTCAACCCCTCAGTAATCCAAACCATATATTGCCATTTCTAATTCCAAGATTTTAAAAACCATCTCACAATTTAAGCAACTGAATTGCAATTTGCAATATTATTTGGAAATAATAACAGGGTTTTTAGCTGAACTACTCATCTTGTGAGTGACAGGACTTGCTTGCAGTGGCTAGCATCCAGAGCAGCACTTGTGTGAATAGAAGCACTTTCACCCATCCCCTTTACGTCACTGCAGCTTCCAGAGTCACCAGAAAAGTCATTTCTGAGGGTTAAGCAACCTTTGGCAACAATGTGAGATGCAGTATGGATGGCTGTGGGGGCAAGGGGAATTCAAAGAAAACCAATGGAATCAGGAAGGAGTTTTGCACTAGTGGAGAGCTAGTCTGGATGCCACCTTATGTACGTGCAAATTTTCCAAAATTTCAGTGTGTCACATACACAGTATTGCATTTAGCTAGGTTCTTTCCCCCTCATACCAAATTCTCAATACACCTATTCTTCTGAATATGTTCCTCAAATATGCCCCATAAGAAATAGGGCTACATGAAGCAGCCCTGCTTCAACTTGGGTTGGAAGGATGGGGAGCCTCAATTAGATTCTGGCATTTGAAGGTAGGTCCTACCGCACCTTCAGTTGGAATCAGAGCTGAAACGTCCTCCCCCACCCACCTTTCTAATTACTTCCCAGGCATGGGCAGGAGACAGACTGGCTCTATTTTTATTTTTATCCAGGTGCAGCAAAGTAACAGCTTCTTCCATGGCATCATTTTCGAATGACTCCCAGAAGCCTTTTTTGCCTTCTTCTCATACAGTCGTGGGAAAGGTGCAAACTTTCTTGGAAACTATAGTTTTTCTCAGGGCTGCAGCAATGGCCTCATGGAAAAGTCTACAATCCCAAGAAATCCTGAGTTTTTCCCAGGGCTGCAAGGGAAAACAACACTTCCAGGAGTCTTTTTTAAATGATGCTGCAGAAGACACTGCTACCTCTGAACATTCAGATAAGAATAAAAATAGAGCCAGCTTGTCACATCAAGGGTTGTCAAAACAGCCTAATCACTTCAGAAGCAAATCCGCCCAGCTTGATCATGGTTGCTTTGGTTCAGAATGGAAATTTCAGGGGATAAAATGAACCAAATCTCTTCCAAATTTAATCAGCACCAATGTTTTGTACAGAATTTATAAGGAGCATCTTATACTCTAAGCAAATATCACAATAGCAACATCGAATCCAAGTACTATGTGTTAATGCTTCAATGTAGTACTAATAATGAAATTATATATTTGAAACCTACACACATGAACTCTTTGTTGAAATGTGACAGTTATCATCCAACTGGTCTTAAAACACATCTTCCATATTCTCTAATGCAGAGACTACATAGAAATTTTGGAGACCTGGATGCTTTTTATAGACAAGCAAATATTTTGAAAACATAACTTTTGAAAAGTAGTTACCCTATGCAAATAATCAAAAAAGCCTTTTATAGGGCTAAGGCTTTGGATCGAGGGGGATTACTTGTTTCTCAAAACAAGAAGGAAACACCAAATAGGATGATCATTCCAATTACCAATGACACATTCTCAAGATATACAGCAGATAATTAAAAGACATTGGTATCTATTACAAGATATCCCAGGATGCAAGGGACAACCCATGTTTGCCCATAAGAAGAGTGCAAACTTGAGAGGCATGCTAGTACATAGCAACTTGTTCAACGGTTCTACCAGAAGTGTCACAACTATAGATGGAACTATACCCAAGGGACAATTTAGATGTGGCCATTGTTCAGTATGCAGCAACTGACATAGACATTTAGAAATCCTCAGAATCATAAGGAATATCACATCAGAGAACTTTTCAACTGCAGCAGCAAGGGGGTCATTTACATCATACAATGTCCTTGTGGACTATTGGATGTTGGAATGACTACAAGACAGATGAGAATAATAGAACATTAAAACTGCATTAGAAATCTGGAAAATGCAAGTTCCTTTGGTCAAACATTTAACTGAATTCAAATACCAGGTACAGAGCCTGAAGTTTTGGCGCAAACTATTTCTCAAAATAGGGGGAATGATGCACATATTTGGCTGAGACCAAGATAATTATATTGGATTCATACACTGAGAACATGGTCCCTATTTGGTTTGAATGAGGAAGTTAATTGGTTTTCAGGTTAAGATATAGTGAACTGTTGGCCATTGTTTTAGATTTCGCAAATAGATATTTATAACATATATGAAGACATTTTTGATATACTGATTGTTTCATTTTAACGTGTGTGTGTGTGTGTGTGTGTGTGTGTGTGTGTGTGTGTAAGTTGCAGCAGGATCAGGAAGCTGGATATTCAATTCAGTGATGTGACCAGATGTGTCTAATGCCCCAATGGAGGTCAGACAGAATCTATTTAAGGCATTAGAATTCAGTTAACAGAGGAAGCTGAAGGGAGAAGCTATTGCCAGTTTAATCCCCATGATGAGATTGGAGAGTACTACTGGAAGTGAGAATTCTTTGATAGTAAGTATAACAGATTATCTTCAGGATAATTTATATTTTTATAGAGTTGTAGACTATATATAAAGTATTATGAGAACTGGAAATGCACATTAACTTTGCATTATGTGGGATATTAGCCTTCATTAAGATTTATTCATTTTAGCCAGATTTGGATATATTGGTAATTTTATTAATTCATTAATTCCAATTAATTTATTTATTCCAAGTAGAATACTGCACTTGGAGTATCCCATTTGTTAATAGTATTATTTGGGATATTAGCTTCTATTAAGATATTTAAGATAAGATAAGATCTTAATATACCTTGTATATTCTGTCTAGTTTTATAGTGGCTTTTAAAAACATTTATACACACAGAGAGATATATTATAATATGACAAGCTGAACCCGCACAGAGCATCTGTGCGCTAGTGCATTTGGCCTTCCCACCCACTTACTCAACCTTCTCCACCCAAGAGACTTGGCGGGGCAACAGAAGGCCCCCTCACTTGGCCTCCCGCCACCACCACAGGAAATTCCACTCGGCCTTCCCTCCCACCCACATCACCCTGCCTAATGCTGCCCCATGGCAGTGGAGAGGATGAGCAACAATGGGGTTGTATGTGAAAGCCTCACTCCTACATTTTCTATTGCCGTGGCTGCAGCGGGGTTAGGGCTTGCCACATACAACCTTAGTGTATTATACATATAGATATTCCCTCAAGCTTGCCACTGAAGAAGACCGAGGTAGTCAAAATACATTTGGCAATATTACAAGACCAACTGGATATTTCATCTCTCAATCAATACATGATATTGCAAGCACACGGAAATATCTGTCTATACTTCTCCCATCCATTGACAGTACGGTACTTTGGAAATGAATCATTGGATCAAATTATCTTAATTGTAGGGATGTGCATGGACCAGTCCGGAGGCCATGTTAGAGGCCTCCGGACCGGTCTGGATCCAGACCGGTCCGGCACCGAGGGGGGGGGTCTCCCTTTAAGGGCGGGGAGGTAGAACTTACCCCTCCCGCCGCTCTTCCCCCTCCGGCGCTGTCGTTTAGAACGAAGTTTTTGGGGCGGGAGCGTTCGTCGCTGCCGCCCCTGCCCTCGTCGTTGTTAGTAAAGCCTTCGTAAGAGCTCTTAGAGAAGCACACGCGCGCCTGTCGCCACCATGTGCGCGTGTGACGTCGGCAGCGCGTGCACGGCAGCAACAGGCGCACGTGCGCCACCGCGCGTGCATGCGTGCTTCTCTAAGAGCTCTTACGAAGGCTTTACTAACAACAACGGGGGCAGGGGCAGCAGTGATGAACGCTCCCGCCGCAAAAACTTCGTTCTAAACGACAGCGCCGGAGGGGGAAGAGCGGCGGGAGGGGTAAGTTCTACCCCCCCGCCCTTAAAGGGAGACACCCCCCCTCAGTGCTGGTCCGGACCATGCACATCCCTACTTAATTGGACATTTAGTGATGACTGTTATGAGGCCTTAACCACCTAATGGTGCAGCAGGGAAGTATCTTGCCTAGGGAGCAAGAGGTTGCTGGTTCAAATCCCCGCTGGTACGTTTCCCAGACTATGGTAGAGACCTATATCTGGCACCAGATATATAGAGAGATGCTGAAAGGCATCATCTCGTACTGCGTGGGAGGTGGCAATGGTAAACCCCGCCTGTATTCTACAAAAAAACCCCACCATATGGCTCTGTGGTCGCCAGGAGTCGACACCAACTGAACGGCACAACTTTACCTTTTTACCTTTATTATAAGGTCGTATTGTTCATTTTTCATTAACCTGGTTGATTTATTTATTTAATGTATTTGTATGCCACCCAAAAAGCAAGTCTCTGGGTGATTTACAACAAAAATAATGAAAACAAGTAAAAAGGTTAAAACATTACAACAATTTAAAATCTAAAAGAATGTTAAAACTATTAAAAACCATCAAACTATTTTTAAAAATCTAATTAAAAGCCTGGGTGAACAGATGTGTCTTGACTGCCTTTTTTAAAAGTTGTAAGAGATGAGGAGGCTCTTATTTCAGCAGGGATCACGTTCCAAAGCCTCGGGGCAGAAACAGAGAAGGCCCAAGTAGCCACCAAATGAGCTAGTGGCAACTGCAGATGAACCTCTCCTGATGATCTCAATGGGCAGTGGGGCTCATAATGAAGATGTTCTCTTAAATACCCAGGGCCTAAGTTGTTTAAAGCTTTACAGGTTATAACCAAGACCTTGTATTTTGCCCCGAAACTTATCAGCAGCCTGTGTAGATTGTTTAAGATAGGAGTGATATGGTCTCTCCGAAATGACCCAGTGACCAACCTGGCTGTTGCATTCTGGACCAACTGCAGTTTCCAGATTACATACAAAGGTAGCCCCACATAGAACGCATTGCAGTAGTCAAATCTGGAGGTGACCAGCAGATGTACTACTGTTCTAAGGTCATTTATCTCAAGAAATGGACACAGCTGGCATAGCAACCAAAGCTGATAAAAGGCACTTCTGGCCACTGCCTCAACCTGGGACACCTGGGAGTGGTATGTGTCCAGAAGCACCCCCACAATGTGTACCTGTTCCTTCTGGAGAAGTATGACCCCCATCCAGAACAAAAGATCAAAATCATCTCCCGAGTTCTGAACCCACACAATAAGTAAAGTTGTGGTGTTGAGTCAGTATTGACTCCTGGAGACCACAGAGCCATGTGGTTGTCTTTGGGAGAAATACAGGAGGGGTTTACCATTGCCATCTCCCACACAGTATAAGATGATGCCTTTCAGCATCTTCCTATATCACTGCTGCCCAATACAGGTGTTTCTGGGAAACATACCAGCAGGGATTCAAACCGGCAACCTCTTGCTCCCTAGGCAAGTTACTCCTCCACTGAGCCATTAAGTACCGCCGTCTCTGTTTGTTATCTCTCATCCAGCCCATCACCACCTCCAGGCAGGCATTTAGGGAGGTTATGCCTTCTCCTGATGATGTTGACATGGAGAAAAATATTTGAGTGTCATCAGCACACTGATAGCACCCTGCACCAAATCTCCTGATGATCTCTCCCAGTGGTTTCATGTAGATGTTAAACAACAGTGGAGACAATATGGAGCCCTGAGGGACACCATACAAAAGTTAAGATTTTGAACTGAGGGACACCATCTGGAATCTGCCAGAGGGGTAGGAGTAGAACCACTGCAAAGCAATGCCTCACACCCCCAACCCCATCAGGCACTCCAGAAGGATACTATGGTCGATAATATCAAAAGATGCCAAGAGGTCTAAAAGGACCAACAGAGTCACACTTCCTCTGTTAAATCCCAAGTGGAGATCATCCATCAGGCCGACCAAGGCAGTCTCCACCCCATAGCCCACCTGAAAGCCAGTGTGAAATGTGTCTACATAATCAGTTTCATACAAGACTGCCTGGAGTTGGGAGGTCACCACCCTCTCAATTACCTTTCCCAACCACAGAAAGTTGGTGACAGACCTATAGTTGCTTAACTCTGAGGGATCCAACACAGGCTTCTTCAAAACAGGTCTAATAATTGCCTCATTAATCAAGAAGGCATCCTACCTTCCCTCAGAGAAACATTTATAATCTCTACTAGACTTTCTACAACAACCTCCCTGACAGATCCCATGTTGGGCAAGGGTCAAGAGGACAGATGGTAGGCTGCACCGCTCCAAGCAACTTGTCCACATCCTCAGGAGTCACAAACTGGAACTGATCCAGCCTGACCACATTATCCTTTTTAAGGAAACTTCTGTGCCTCCTCCAGGGTACCCCTGCTGCAGGACTCCCCTATTTATCAGTTAGAATACATCTTGCTTTGATAAAAATTTTTAAGAAGTTAGACAACCTCTTGGATCACTCCTTAGCAAAATATAGCCATAATTATTGTTTGGAAAATAACTTATGGTCTGTGTGATTGTCTCGTATGATAGAGAGATATTCTTTGCCTCCAATTGCAGAGTTGTGGCTTTTGAGTCGAGAGAGAAAAATAAAGATTGGCTTTTTGCACGAAATGCTGCTATGGTTCAACTTTCTGGCTTTTCCTTTTGATTTCAACATTATAAAAAACACAAAACCTTTTCGCAGTATTTGACTAATTGCTATTCTCCATCTTTGAGGAAGGCCTTTACTGCCATGCACCTTCAAACTATGCCTTCAGCCTATCTCTAGGAAAGATTTCACAAATTACCTGTGGAACAACGACTCTGCTCCTATGGGTCTGGTGAGGTGGAGGACATTATTCATTATGTATTTTATTGTCCCTGGTACAAGTCAATTAGAGATAAGACCCTAAGACAGATTATTAATAACTTTAGGAGTTCCATTATAGAATGTTTGATATTTCTTTTGGCAGACATATTCCCTTATGTTACCAACTAGTGATGTGCACGGACCGGTCCGGAGGCCATTCTACAGGCCTCCAGACCAGTCTGATCGTGGGGCGGTTCGAGCGCACGTGCAAAAGGCTTTGATGCCTTTTGCTGCCGAGAGGGGGAAGGGGTGGCAGGGATGTATCCTGCTGCCCCAAATGCTTACAAAAACAACGTGCGCTGGTGGGGGGAAAGCGGCGGGAGGGGTAAGTACACCCTCCCCCCACCCTTAAAGAAACCCCCACCCCAGTGCCGGACTGCAGCTCCACAGTTTCATTCACATCCCTATTACCAACCAGGTTGCTATTTTGGCCTTCTTATCTATGAAAATGATGAAAATAATTACCAACAGAAGTTATTATAAATTATAATTTCTGTTTCATTAGGATGATTGTGCTACGTACTTGTTTGTTTTCTTTGTTATGACCTGCGGTTACAGCATTAAAGTTTCGCCTGACCACATAAGAGGAGTCGCTGGAAACCTCTGATTCAGCCACTGCAGTAATTGTGGATTCTAAATCCAAGTTGGACCAAATATGAGATATTTTATCCACAAAAAACTCATTAAACACATCACGGCGGGTAATAGATGGTTCCAAGTTCTAGTTTAAGGGAGGAGGGGCACTTACTAGCCCTTTCACAACCCTGAACAATTCTGCTGGACATGAACTTGCAGATGCAATACAGGCTGAAAAGAATGGCTTCTTTGCTGCCCTGTATTGCAAGGGTATAGAACTTCAAATGTGCTCTGTGATGTTAACTGTTTGATTCAAGTCGGGTATTCCTCCACTTGCACTCCAGTCTTCTAGTTCGCACCTTCAGTAGTTCTTCCGTAGTTCTCCCATAGTTCTTCTGTATACCAAGGGACCAATTGTGAAGCGGGTCGGAGAGGACGCTTAGGAGCGATCATGTCTACTGCCCTGGTGAGTTTGCTGTTCCAATTCTCCACCAGGGCACGAACAGGATCACCTACAGAGCCAACGATAAATCCCTCCAAGGCTTCTTGGAACCCTAATGGATCCAATAACCTTCTCGGGTGGACCATTCTAATTGGTCCTTCGCACCTGTGAAGGTGATGTGTGACTGTGAGTCCAACCTTAACCAGATGGTGGTCCTTCCATAACAATGGGGAAATCACAGGGGAAACATCCCTTGATCAGAGTGAACGACCAGATCAAGCCCGTGACCAGCAACATGCGTCAGTCCCGAGACCCCTTGGGACAGGCCCATAGCTGTCACGGCGCTATGAACTCCTGAGCCGCCCCAGATATACTGGTCCCAAAGTGGACCAATCCCCCAGCACCACAAACCTGGGGGACTCCAACGCTAAACCCAAGACCAAGTCCGTCAGCTCAGTTAGGGAATCCATTGGGCAGCAGGGCAATCGGTACACCAACAGATTATCCTTGGTCCCCAAACTTAGGTACACACATTAGGAACATAGGAAGCTGCCAAATACTGAGTCAGACCATTGGTCTATCTAGCTCAGTATTGTCTTTGAAGACTGGCAGTGGCTTCTCCAAGGTTGAAGGAATTTCTTTCAGCCCTATCTTGGAGAAGCCAGGGAGGGAACTTGAAACCTTCTGCTCTTCCCAGAGCGGCTCCATCCCAAGAGGGGAATATCTTACAGTGGTCACACTTCTAGTCTCCCATTCAAATGCAACCAGAGTACACCCTGCTTAACTAAAGGGACAAGTCATGCTTGCTACCACAAGACCAGCTCTCCTGGCGATTTGGTATGGTTAGACACTTCAACAGGCATCCTGGTTAGGGAAAGGTTATTCTTATGGACCACAGCCACTCCACCTCCCCACCCACATCCTCACACTGGCTCTTCAACAGAGTACCCTGGAGAGAGAAGCTGGGACCAGAATGGGCCACCAGCCTCCCCCAACCAAGTTTCTCTGAGACATACCAGGTCTGCCCCTTCACCCAGAATCAAGTCATGGATGGTTTCTGACTTATTCTGGACAGACCTGACATTACAGAGGAGCAAGGTGAGAGGTTGGCAGTGCTCCCAAAGGTCAAGGAGCTGGCAGCACACACGGAAGGGGAAACAGCTAATAGATTTCTGATTTCCCTTCCCCTGTAACGGCTCGCTGACCTGCCAATGTTACTTCTTCTATTCCACACCACCACCGGATTAGCCACCCCAAAGTCAGTGGACATACCTCCTGTCTCCCCATCCCCAGACAAACCAAGACAGATCTGAAACACCCAGGACTTAAAAACAACAGAAGCCAAAATAAGACTACCTGGCCCTTGCCCTCGTTGTCTCTCAAAGTGGCTCCCCCCAAAGGGCAACCCCCTTTGGTGTTGCCCCTTCACCACAGGAAAGCAGTCCTTTATAAGTCCAGAAAGATGGCTAGTCTGGGCAGATGGTCCTCAGGAACTGCTCACTCACTCCCCCTGGCCCCAATCCCACACAGACTCACCCACAGGGCAGCAGCCACAGCCCCACAAGTTAGGGGGCACACTGGCTGGCAACAACAAACGTCCTCAACACAGGCTCTCACCATTGGGCTGCAGCCATCTCTAAGAAGCAGCTGTTAAGGTGTCTTCCACCCTCAAAGGTTTCTGGCAACTGAAGCACAGGGCAGCAGTCCTTTATAAGCCCAGAAAGATGGCTAGTCTGGGCAGATGGTTCTCAGGAACTGTTGTGATATATTGATATATTTTATTAACATCAATTAACTATATTTTATATGGCTAGGATAGCTTTCAAATATATACATTCATTATTAGTATTATATTAAAACATTAACATATAGTACTTTGATTCCTTTGGCCTCTCCATAGAGGATTTGCATACTGTAGGAATTGAGCAAGCCAGGAAGTTAGTTAAGCAACGTGTCCTGGATATAGAAGTTCAACAAGAAGGTGCATGGCTCAAGCAGGGTTTATACTTAGGGAGTCAAGCTATTAATCTTAAACCAGCTAAATACTTTGATGTGCTGCTTGTCCCTAAATTTAGACGAGCCCTCACTTTAGCACGTTTAAATGTTCTTCCTACAGCAGTATTGGATGGCAGGTTTAAGGGAGTTCCGCTATTTTTACAACTTTGCCCATGTGCAAAGGGGTTATAGAATCCCTGGGGGGAGGGCCAGCATGGTGTAGTGGTTAGAGTGCTGGACTAGGACCAGGGAGACCCGAGTTCAAATCCCCATTCAACCATGAAACTAACTGGGTGACTCTGGGCCAGTCACTTCTCTCTCAGCCTAACCTACTTCACAGGGTTGTTGTGAAAGAGAAACTCAAGTATGTAGTACACTGCTCTGGGCTCCTTGGAGGAAGAGCAGGATATAAATGTAATAATCATCATCCACCTCGCATGTTATTCTTTACTGTGATTTTTATAGTGAACCCCGTTTAAGACTTATATCTCCTATGTTAGATAATTTGCCTGGCCGGTCTGATGAATTTTATTTAAACTATCTTTTTAACTAATATGGACACTGATATTATCTCTGTTATGGTCAGGTTTTGTTATATTATTTGTAAAATTCGTACTGGTTTATTGTAAATGTTTGCTGGTCAATGACTGAATAAACTTATATATCTATGCCCTCAAGGCACCAAAGTATCTGGACAAGAGAGAGTGCAGCATCCAAACTAATGCTACCTTCACCTCCCTTTGATGCCCTCAGGGGGATATTTTCAAGGAGACAGAGGAAAGGAGGAAAATGCAAAGACAGCATTAGTCTGGATGTTGTTTAGTATTTCTAGATGGCATAATGTGCTGCCCCTTCATCCACATGCAGGGTTCCATAAATTCAATTGCCCGCTTACAAATGGTGCAAACCCCTTTGCTTCTTGTTTTATATGCCTGGGACAAACATTATCAATTTCTCTAGCTTATTTGCCTCTTTTATTTAAGAAGATATTGAAAACTCCTTTATTTGCTTTTCATTCAGGAGCCTTCTTGACTTTTCTAGATTTGACATTTGGTGCACACTCTTTCTTGTCCTTTCTGAATCTGAGTCCACATGGAAGTGAACTACATGGAAATTAGCCACTCCTCCTTTCCTTCAGGGAGAATTTGGAGAAGGGAAAATGGAGATGAGGGTTCCTTCTCTAATTCCTGCAAAATATCACCTCAGTGCTGCTACCTTCTGCAAAATCCCTATGAGATAAACCACCTCTCTCTTTCCAGACTGGTAATCCAAACCAAAATTGCAGGATCCCTGTGCATGTACACTAAGAGAGCCAGAGTGGTGTAGTGGCTAGAGTGCTGGACTAGGACCGGGGAGACCCGAGTTCAAATCCCCATTCAGCCATGAAACTAGCTGGGTGACTCTGGGCCAGTCACTTCTCTCTCAGCCTAACCTACTTCACAGGGTTGTTGCGAAAGAGAAACTTAATAGCAATAGCACTTAGCAATAGCACTTACATTTATATACCGCTCTATAGTTGGAAGCTCTCTAAGCGGTTTACAATGATTTAGCATATTGCCCCCCAACATTCTGGGTACTCATTTTACCGACCTCAGAAGGATGGAAGGCTGAGTCAACCTTGAGCCCCTGGTCAGGATCAAACTTGTAACCTTCTGGTTACAGGGAGGCAGTTTTACCACTGCGCCACCAGGGGCTCTTAAGTATGTAGTACACCGCTCTGGGCTCCTTGGAGGAAGAGCGGGATATAAATGTAATAGTAATAATAATAATAATTAATAAGCAGCAAACGTTAGGCACTGAGAGAGAGAGAGGTTAGTGCAAAACCATGAAAAGTAATAAGACAATTTTGGCTATTCCACCCAAGTAGTAAGAAATGAAAGGAAGTATGAGTGAGCTGTACTTCATCTCCAGCTTTCACGTTTTGTATTAAAAGGCAAAGAGATGTACATTCCTCCCACAGGGAGATACACATCCTCCTAATTTGTGACAAGAAAATTCTTGCTTCCCACCTTCCTCTTGCATAAGATCTTAAACCAAAGGGAGATAAAAAGCAATACTGCACTTTCCTTTACTGGAGCACACAAAATACCCTTAAGTAGCTAGAAGGATCACATGCACTGAGTTATATGAATGGAAGAAATTCGGTCTGGAAGCAAAGACTGCTCATAGGCACTACACAGCTATTTTGTCTGAGGCCTGACTGTAACCTGAGCATATCTGATGAACTGATTGATTTCCATTAGCAGGACTCCAATCCCATATGTGCACACAAAGCTGTGTTAGTAGCACGTTCTAGTGCTATTTACTAGGATTCTTTCATCTCAGATCTGCTTTCCTTTTCCACCTCTTCAAGTCCCTTCTTGCTTATTCTTGGATAATCTAGATAACAACAAAGAAAAGCAGGAACCACATGGGCGACATGCAGCGCATCTGACTTGGTCAGGCTAGTAACAGGTCCCCAAACGACAAGATTGGAAGTCATTGAGAAAGACAAAAATCATGCATCCAGAGCTAGTAAAAGTAAGCGTTATGAAAAAAGAATTGAAAGAAGACTCTTAAGAATCCTTTGCCAGTTTGGGAGCACAGATGATCTTAAATGGTTTCTGCTATTTATCTGGAGTGACACTATCAGTTAAAAGATCTCCTAAGGGTAAAGGAAGGTAACAACATGGTAAGGTTATGTATTGTATGCAAGTGGATACTGGTGATAATAGTAATCAGCAGACAAAAAAGTGCTGAAATTTGGCTAAATTCTTTGAACTTCCCACAACAATGCAGTTTCCATAAAATAAAGCTATTGATATGTTTTGTGAGTCTCCATAGTTTTATATGAAACCTTTACTTACAGGCTACAATTCCTCAAACTAATCTAAATGAGAGCACAACTACTAAGACATTTTGAATATTTTCCTCAAAATACATTAATCTCAGAAGCTACTGATTTAAACGAAACAAGTACAGGTGAAACTCAGAAAATTAGAATATCGTGCAAAAGTCCATTAATTTCAGTAATGCAAATTAAAAGGTGAAACTGATATATGAGACAGACACATTACATGCAAAGCGAGATAAGTCAAGCCTTAATTTGTTATAATTGTGATGATCATGGCGTACAGCTCATGAAAACCCCAAATCCACAATCCCAGAAAATTAGAATATTACATGGAACCAAGAAGACAAGGATTGAAGAATAGAATATCAGACCTCTGAAAAGTATACAGTGTACTGTGCTTGATTGGCCAGCAAACTCGCCTGACCTGACCCCATAGAGAATCTATGGGGCATTGCCAAGAGAAGGATGAGAGACATGAGACCAAACAATGCAGAATTGCTGAAGGCCGCTAATGAAGCATCCTGGTCTTCCATAATACCTCATCAGTGCCACAGGCTGATAGCATCCATGCCACGCCGCATTGAGGCAGTAATTGCTGCAAAAGGGGCCCAAACCAAGTACTGAATACATATGCATGCTTATACTTTTCAGAGGTCCGATATTGTTCTATTCTTCAATCCTTGTCTTCTTGGTTCCATGTAATATTCTAATTTTCTGAGATTGTGGATTTGGGGTTTTCATGAGCTATACGCCATGATCATCACAATTATAACAAATTAAGGCTTGACTTATCTCGCTTTGCATGTAATGTGTCTGTC
The DNA here is from genome assembly GCF_027244095.1 of Hemicordylus capensis. Taxonomy (NCBI): domain Eukaryota; kingdom Metazoa; phylum Chordata; class Lepidosauria; order Squamata; family Cordylidae; genus Hemicordylus; species Hemicordylus capensis. The sequence goes on from NC_069658.1 coordinate 386,604,554, forward strand.
TCATATATCAGTTCCACCTTTTAATTTGCAATACTGAAATTAATGGACTTTTGCATGATATTCTAATTTTCCGAGTTTCACCTGTACATATTACCTATTGCAAACTACGGCATATCTTAAGCTAATAGCATGACAGCTTTGTAGTGGGGGTGGGTGGATGTGGAAACACTTTCCCAAACTGCAGTCCAAAATATGCAGGGATCAATTTCTACTACAACTGAATGCCAAGTAGAGTCATTGTTAGGAGCATAACAAATGATAACAATCAACATTGCATCAATCCTGGAATTTCATTGCCTCTAATATGACTATTGCACTCATCCTCTTTTGAAAGGTGTCACCAGTCAGGTGACTGGTCTACATATATGTAATAATTATACAATGCAATATAAGGGTACATAAATGCACTTTGACAATTAAAAACAGCTGTCAGCTTTTCTAGGTCAATTTGACCTGGACCAGTTATATCCATTAATGAAGAAAACAAGAAGCATCCTGTCCCCAAGGCCCTGCTCCCTGAACTTGCATATCCAGGTACTTCACTCTATTGCCTCCAGTTTAATACAATGCCTGCTGCACCTGCATGTTCTGCTCTACTTGAGCTACACCCCAGTTCAGCAGGTCTGCCTAGCAGCAACCACTTCCAGGGAGTGGCTGGTTTTTAATAAGCTCTTTGCTGCACTGGGATCATGCCCACAGGCCAACATCACTACCCTGACTTCCCTCAGATTCACCAAAGCATGAAAAGAAAGCTAACACAGACCAACTTTCACAGACAGAAGGGCTGTCAAACATAAAGCCTAGGGGCCTAATGGGCTCCTAGCTGTGGCCTGCAGCAGCCCTAATACACAGTGGGGGGAAAATTACTGAACTGTCTTCAGAGGAAGAAAAGAATACCCTGCACAGGGCAAAGAGGCTGACCTCTTGTTACTACAGCTTGCTAAAAATCTACTCTTTCCTCAGCCCATTTAAATTAGTGGTACAGGTGTCAACTGTGGGATTTTCAATTTGCCATTGAAGGGGAAGAAAATAGAACTGGTGGTGGCAGGAAACTTGAGATTTGATTAACCAAGTTTAGACTGGCATATCGGAGGGGCAGCTGTTTTTACATACAAGACATTTTTCAAGGTCAAACCACAAAATATGGAAAGGGGCTTAGATGAGGGGGATTTGAGAGTTCCAGGGAATGCTCATGTCTAGAGCTGGCAAGTGAGAGTTGCAGCTATGATGCTCTGACATCTCCAAGGTATGGGGAGGCAGGAAGGGGGACAGGAGCCAGCAACCATCCAACTCTTCCCTCTCTCAAAAACCTGAAGGCAGGCACAGCAACGGAACTTCTTTGGCTGATTGGCTTGAAGAGAGCCCCCTCTCCAGGGAAGAGCTCTAGCAAGTGTCTCTGGAGAGTAAGCGCTCTTCTGGCTTCAGCCACTCTCAACCCCCTTTAAAGTTACTTGCAACCCCAAAGGCTTTATTTTTATTTATTTATTTTATTGTCATATTTATATACCACCTTTCATTAAAAATAATCCCAAGGTGGTTTACAAAAGTTAAAACACATACAATAAAAATGATAATTAAAAATTTCCTGGACCACAGTTTGAGAACCCCTAGATACCATATGAAGCAAGGATTGCTTACTCTCTATTGATTTTTCAGGGCTTGTCTTTACAGTTAGATATATTGTAAATTCCATGCAAGCATACAAACAAACAAGTTTTTCAAGTAAGAACTAATCTGCCTACTTTCCTTTCACTATCCCTACAACTTGGCAAAATGTCAAATCGGTTAGGCAGTCTACAAGTTAGACCTCCTGAGTCTCAAACATTCACATGTCCGCCATCTTGGATCAGGGTGGATGACATCACAGACTATGCCACTGAGGTGCCCCTATGGGTCTCTACCACTGTAGCAAATTTGGTTCAGATTGGTTATGCAGTTCACAAGTTAGTCCTCTTGCACCTCATATGTTTCCACGTCCACCATCTTGAACTGGGATTGATGACATCATCACAGACTATGCCATTGATATGTCCCTGTGTGTCACTCACTATAACTGTACCTAATTTGGTTCAAATTAGTTAGACAGTCCACAAGTTAGCCCATTTGCATCTCAAAAGTTTACATGTCCACCATCTTGAATTGGGGTGGATGACCTCATCATGAACTACCCCATTGAAATGTCCCTGTGTGTCACTCACTATAACTGTACCCAATTTGTATAACTGTATATACAGAGATACGGGTTTTTAAAATAAAATAAAATAAAATAATAATAATAATAAACAACTTTCAAACACATTCAATCTTAAATCTGCATTCTGTATAATGAGAACGTTTAGCAAAATAGACTTTCAGATCCTATCTCTAGGATAGAAAACCATGAGTTATCGGAAAATCAATATAAACACCTAGCTTTAATTATTCACAGTGACAGTCTTGTAATTTAGTACTCGCTTGGTCAGCCTTGTCAAGTAACAATTGCATCTAAGCCCATCACACCAATTCCATGGGGACAAAGCCCAGAAGCAAGTCTAGAACAACTAGTTTCAGGGAGCAAAGGGGTGGCAAAGAATATTATTAGGAGAGTGAGGATTTTGCTATATATTACATGCATACAGAGGTAAGGTAATGAATGTTATTTACCTTATTAATGAAGCTAAAATCTCCTATTGTGACAAGAAGCACATTTGTCTACAACTTTCTTCAGATCAAGAGACTCTGACAAGTTCCGCCCCCCCCCGGCCAATAACCATGATAGCCAAGTCCCTTAACTGGTCATTTGTCATTAATTCAAATAGTATAGTATTTGGTCTATATAGCGGTCTACTATATATATAGTAGACCGATAGTATAAGGCCATACTATACCATGCCTGTGTCACCTGTAAAGTTGCAGTCCGATGGATGGGGGAGTGGGAAATATTTTTTTTGGTGGAGGGAGCACCCACTACCCCTTGGAGTCACCCAACAGAGCACATGTGCAGTTTGTCAAAACACTCTGTGCTATGACGACTGCAGTGCACAACTAGTGGAAGACCATTTTTAAGTTTGGAAGACAATCTTACACAAAGCCTCGATCATGCTGCCTTGCTCAACACAAGGCTGTGCTATGAAAGCTGTCCCCTCGGTTAGTCTCCGAAAGGCAGCTGGGACAGCCCCACAGCTGAACAAGGAGGGAGAAGAATAGACACCAGCAGCAGCAATGTGGGGTAGGATGAGGGAGTGGCATGGTCAAGTGGAACAGAAGACAGACACCCAACCCTTGAGCACTTATTACAAGACTGAACTGCCACCCACACTCTCAGATGTGGTTCAAAATAATCAAGCAACAACACTAGCAATTGCCATGCAGTGTGCTCAGTAGTTGGAAAATCAAACTGTGAAGGGAGAAACTAAGCAGATGTGATAAGTCAGTTTCCAACTGAGGTGATTCCTTTCCATTTGTAATGTATTAGGCTGCTGCCAAGCTTCGGCAGGTTTATACAGCAAGGAAGCTTGGAGTTAGTTCAGTCTCGCCGCTCCCGGACAGAAGTTATCATGAGGACAAAAGTATCAGTGGGGAAGTGGGGAGGAATGTTGCCTCACGTAGCTATTCTCACAGAATGAGCAGGGCTAGGAAACTCAATCAAACACCACCATGTGCTGCAGCCTGTAATTTATTCTATTGTTTTATGACCATTTAAAGTCTTCTTTATTATCAGTCTCTCACTCAGAAATTATTTAAAGGATATGAAAACCGAAAAACATGTCTGTACTGTGTTCCATTCGCCACGAGAGAAGATTATTAAGTCACTGAGAGAAACAAAAACTTGCTTGTTAGAGGGCACAAACACAGCAAGAGTTCTGCTCCATAGCTCTGATACTGAGGAAACATCAAATGAAAGCAGTGGATGGAAACACATGAACTGTAGCTTCAGGCTGAAGTAATATCAGGTGCATCTCTACACCCTCAGGGCTCAACTCCTACACTTTTAAGTCCCTCCCATTGAAACAGCCTCCTTCAGTTTCACTTAACAATCAAGCAGCAAACAGGTACTTCTCTCTCAACACTGACAGCAACAGTTTAACAACCCTGAACATCTTGGATCTCAGCTGCCGAATTCACAGGTAAGTGGACTTTAAGATCAGCAATCAAAACACAACAAAGTTTTAAAGGGAAGGGAGAGATACTAATCAGATGTATTGGTGAGCCTGCCCCCCACCCCTCCCCACACTGCACTCTGCTGAAAGAAAGGCAATGTCTCTTGTAGCAGGTGCATTACTGCATTTTTATAATCGAAAGGGAAATATAGCTGCTATTCTAATCAGTACAAAAAATGTTTTCTTGTTTACTGCACACTGTTTTGCTCATTTTTAGAACATGACGGCAATTAAGACTGAAAAACATTGTTTTATTCTAAATTTAAAAGAATGTCTTTTAAATTCCTTGTTGAACTTAAGTTATTATATTTTGTTCAGCTAGACTATTTTGGTCAGCTTACAGGTTTATACAACTAAGATGCCACATATTTCAAAGTTTTAGAACTTCTACTGAAACTCAGCAGAGCACTACAATATTCAAATAACAGTTGAATATGTGTTCAACTGTTTTCAGTTAATAAAAATGTACTTTCTATACATGGGTTGTGTGAGGGGGAAGAATATAGCTCCAGTAGTCATTTGCACTGGTATATTAGATTTTCAAAAATGAATAAGTGGACAGCTATTCTCATAATTTAAAAATGATTTGAAGGTATTCAAAACAGAAGTTTATTGTTATTAGTTATTGTTCGAAAAGTCAGGGCCAAATGTTTGCATAACAGCTATCTATGAAACTTAATTCCCTCTCCCACAGCTAATCTTGACCTTTATAGAATTTGCCCTTTTGATCATTTAATCCCCACCCTCTATATCATGCACTAAATAATATTTTAAGAGGATACATTTCAGTTTTAAGGATTAAACATCCAGGAGGGAGGAGCAGCTAGCCTTGGAAAATCTAAACTGGAATAAAACTCACAAGTCTTGTTCTTGCAAAAGACTGGATAGGTGACAATGGCATGATCCTGAGTTATGCAATAATGCCACATCACAATATTTTAATCATAGCATGCCCTTCAAAATGCTCCACCCCAGTGAGGACTTGTTGTCAGCCAGATCAATATCGCTAAAAAGAATGCTGCAACAGCAACCGAGTGTGTGCGTATTAATATGCTTTAGAAATGGTTGTGAAGCCATTCATAGCTATGACTTATTAAGCAATATGATAATTACACCACTGTCTGCAATTTTAAAAATGTGTACGCTTCCCCTTTAATTTTAAAAAAGAAATATATTACTTAGAAGGCTGGTGCAACACTTTCAAGAGTTTATTTTCAGAGCAAAAATAGTCCTAACTTTGCTAATGCGCCCAGATCACAGAAATCGGGAGCTGGTTTTGCATCTTTAAGAAAACATACGGCCAAACAAAACTCCATATTTCCTTGCAGGAGTGTGGATCTTTGTGTGGGCTGCTATGCAGAAAGGCACAGACGCCCTTAATACAGCATGAAAGAAATTACAGGGAGAGGGCAGTGAAAGAAATCAGAATGTTTCTTTTCCTATTTATCCACAATACATTCAAATAGCAGGTTTTCCTCTCACACTGCTTGACTTTAAAAAAAAAAGAACTTTAAAAAAAACCCTTCAAAGTTTGAATAAAATGCCATATATTAAAGCTAAAAAGGACAGTCATTTTATGCACCCAGCTCAGATTAACACAGTTAACAGCTTGAATTTTTGTTTCCTCAAGAGTAAGTACACAGAGTTCAGTGGGACTTACTTCCAAATAAGTGTGCACAGGATTACAATTAATAGATAGTTAGTAAACAACTTTGTCCTTCACTACTTGAAATAGCTGAACAGCAAAACTAATGCTTTCAAAATTAGTTTAATTTCTGAGTTTTCAACTACGTGGAAAGATATGCCTCAATTAAATATGGGAAATTCAGGTAAAAGGGAGGGTACCTTTCCTCTAACAAGCTATTTTATTTTCATGCACTAACCTAAAAGTAATAGATTTATAGTTAAAGGAAATAAACATATGGCTCAGTAACCTGTCTTCCTGGTCTATGCAAAGGAGTTGTAGGATCCTACAGAGCAAATTTTAATTTCTTAACATGAGCATTTCAGTTTAATAAAACAATGCAGTGCCCTCTATATTACTAGATAAATGAAATTGTATATTAAGCAATAAATGTTATCTTTTTATTACATTTTTGCCTCATAATAAAAATTCAGACTGTTGACATACATAACTTGAGTTTCAGAAACCTGGGGGATAGTTTGTTGTGACAACAGAAACTTCAAGCATTATGTGCACTGAGACTTACAAGCCAGCCAAAAGGTACAACAGGGTACAAACTTAACTCACAGTCTGTTACAAGCCTCTCTTTTGGTTATACTCCACTGCCTAAAATTTAAGTTGCACTCACAATGCTAATTATCTAAAATTTGCTTACTATTTTAGAAATGTATTTTCCAAATTGCAATTCTGTTTCAAATCATCTGGGCTGGGATCCAAAGAAACATTCAAATAGTTTTGCACACCCCACAAGAGTTTGGGTGTGATTTTTTTCAAGCAGTTGCCCCCTCACATACTAAATGACAAATTGCTTTAGAAGCTCAGAGAAGTCTCAAAAGCAGTTTGTGGGGTCTGCTGCTGCTCAAAGAGAAACAGAAGTTACAAACTGCACTGGGCATGAAGTAATTATTTGGATCCCAGTCTGAGTCAGAAATCCCTAAAATAGGTCATACATTACAGAAAATAAATGATAAGCTTTGCTTCTAATAATTTGCATCAATAGCTAATTCAAGCAGAAATAGTTAAATATAAGAAAAATACTAAGCAAAATGAATAATCCAAGAGGCCGTAACTGATACTTTGAACAAAAACTCAACTGCTTATAATCACTTGCCAATGAGTAGCCGTATTGGTCTTCTATAGTCATAGCAACAAGGCAACAAAGAGTTGTGTGGCATCTTAAGGACAAACAAATTTATTGTGGCACATGCTTTTCATGAGGTGTATGAAATTACTTTTTAAGTCCTACAAGGTTAAGGTTTTGCCTATGAAAACGTATCTGAAATAAATGACTTTGTCTTTAAGGTTTCTTTTCTCTTCTCGTTTCTTTTCTTCTCTGCATTAATCCCTCCAGTCTAAGTAGTTTCACATTGAAAATATTTAACATGTATTATTGTAATTCATAATTTAATCAGCAATGGACAAAAAGCTTTTTTAAAGAAAAATCCCCATCAAACTTCCTTGTTAACTTAACAAGTAGTATTACTGTAGTTTCGGGTAACTCAGATACAGTATGTGGTTTTGCAACAGTCATCATTTTGATAATGGTGCTTATAGTTCATGATGAAATCATCATTTTTTAGATCTCTGCCATAACACATCCTATAAAATCATGAGAACATGACTCTGAGAGATTCTCACGCCTTCAGAATCAGTGAACATAATGGAACAAGTAAATACAAGCCCATCTGACTTATCTGCCGAGAAAAATCACCAGCCTGTATTAAGAGTATCCACTTGTTGCATTTTCTAAGAAAAAGCAAGATCCTGTCCCTATAAATCAGTGGATGCTTGACTCAAATTTATACCTGGCAGCTGGGTCACAAACACATACTAACACAAATACATACTAGCAACACAGGAAAGAGTACAGAAAGCAGCTATGTACTCTTAATAACCAGTCTTGGGGGAGGGGGCATTTTAAGCACCTAAAATCCAGCTCATTATGGGTTGTTGCAAGTTATTCACTCTAGATAGTACTTAAATATTTGCTTAGGCTGCTCAAAAAGCCGGTTTGTTCTCTAGTAGAGCTAGGTCAGCTCGCCAGGATAGAGTCAATCCCACTCCACCCTACTTCTCCCCAGCAAGGAATCTCTTCCTTTCCCCCCTCAACTGGCTGGACCGGATTGCACTCAAGCGTCTGCTGCTATTTTCAGGCCCTGCCTTTTCTCCTCCTTGCCATCTATCTACTTCTCCCTCCTGCTTTCATCTTTTCCTAGTCACATCCTGAGTGGATGTCCCTCCGCTGTGGTTTAAATGAGCTCTTTTTAATTTGTTTAACAGGAATTTCAGGTAGTAGGCATCCCTGAACTTCAGGATCAGTTAATTAGGACTCTACCTATAGGTCTGTGTGCTTTTCCTTAAGGGAAGTTATCCTTGCAAGGTACTCTAAGATCCTTTTGCATTAGTGGGACATATCTAATGCTTGTAATTTGTGAATTTGAGGGTGAGCAATGAATGAGGCAGTCAAGTTTGTGGATAACATCAAATGATTTAGGATGGTGAGATCCAAAGCAGACTGTGAGGAACTCTGCAAACCAAGTGAATGGGCAACAAAAGTAGCTTCTGAGATTTAATGCAAGTGCAAATTGATGTAAACTGAGGCAAAGAATTTCCATACACTAATGGGGCCTGAATTGGCTGGGACTTACACTGCAAAGAGATTTTGAAATTGTGGCGGGCAGCTCAATTAAATTGTCAACTCAGTATGTACTCACAGAGAAAAATATGAATTCTGGGTTTGAAAATGTTAGGAAAAGGGAGTGAAAATAAAACTCACAATATTGTAGCACCTTTTAAACACTTACACACACACATATACACAGCTTCATCTGGAATGCCATGAACAGTTATGGTCACCTCATTTCAAAAAAGGTGTCACAGCACTGGTACCAAAAATAAATAAATAAATAAACCCAACAACTAAAATTGTCATGGGATTAGAGTATCTTCCTTACAAGAATTGACTAAAGCCATCACAAGAGGGGGGCATTACTAAGAGGACATTATCAAGCTTTATAGCATTATGAATTATTAAGAAACATTGCAGCCAGAAAAGCTAAGCTTCCTCTCTCATAATATTAAAACTCAGCATCACCCAATGAAATGAATAAGCAGTAGCTTCAGAATGGACAAAAGGAAACACTATGTTCCTTTTGGAACACTCTGCCTCCTGAGACTCGTAATGCCCCTCTCTTTTGTCCTCTATGAAGCTCCTGAAAACCTATCTATTTTGCAAGGCTTTTAGTTTTTAATGAGTGTGTGTGTGTGGGGGGGGTTCTTTTTCCTTTTCTCCCCCCCCCCTTCTTCTATTGTCTTCATTGTTTTAACTTATGTAAACCACCTTGAGTCTAAGGAAGTTAGGTGTTCAACAAATTTGCTAAATACATAAATATTTCATTGATGTATCAACTTACAGAATTCACTGCTACAGGATCCAGTTATGACCACTAGCTTACATCCCTTTTTAGAGAGGAATTAGACCAATTCATAGAGAATGGGTCTATCAAAGCTATTAGACATGATGGCTAAGTGGAAAATATCTTTTCAAAGGCAATATACCTTTGAATACCATGTGCTGGAGACATACACAATAAGGGAAGACCATCACCTTCATGTCCTATTTGTGAGCTTCCCAGAGGCATTTGGCTGGCCGCTGTTAAAAATAGGATGCTAGACTCTCAGTCTAATCCAGCAGGGCTCTTCTCACATGAAAAGGTCGATAGTGCAACATATGAAAGAACATATGCCATTCTTCCAGGTCTCAGATTCCTGTAATTCTAACATTCATTTTTGTGTTGCAGTTTCCTGGTGCAAGCGCTGTTTTCTCCTGACTCTTTCCAGAAGGATAACTGGTTTCAAATCAAGTCTATCAAGAACCTGTTATCTGAGTTAGAAGGAAGCCTGAAAAACATAAATCAAACACCTGATAGCAAATTACCAAAAGGGGAACTCTACATCTCATAACAAGAACAGCAATGAGCCTTCTAAAGGAGCGTAAACCAAAAAAGCCTCATTATATCCCAAGGCCTCCAGGAAAACCATTTAAATACAAGTGTTTTCAATGTCCCTTCACTTGCAATGAGAAATCACACCTTTTCAATCATATGAAGTATGGGCTTTGCAAAAATTCAATAACTTTAGTGTCTGAACAGGACCGTGTTATCAAGTGTTCAAAATCCAATTCTTTGGAGCCTAAGCAGATCAATCAGGTAGAACCTACAGCCAAGCCAACTTCCTCTAAAGCCCTGTCAGATCTTGATTCTAAACCTCAATATGCTTTTGTCAAAGATGACACCAAGGAAAACATGGAAGTTCAAAACCAAGCAACAAGTAAGTTGGTACATGTGCAAAAACCATCAATTCAGAAGGAGCTAACTTCTGCTGGTAATGAAGAAGAAAGTACAGCCAACATGCAAACTGGCCTTGAAAGCATCGTAAGACCCTCTGCATTTGTCCCTGTAAGAGAGCATCGGAACAGTAAAGACAGTAATGATATATCGCAGTTGACATCTCTTTCCGATTCGAACAAAGGCTCACTCTTCCACACAAAGTCAGCATTTCATGCTCCAAACAATCCATGGAAAACAGGGTCCACACTTATTGCACCAGATTTTTCTCAAAAAATTCCTCCAGCAAAAGGTTTTACTTCAATTCCATCTTACATGCAGCCTATGATTCCAGAATATTCTCCTCTGTATGAGCATGGATTAGCAATCTATGCACCTTGCTTTCTTCCAGGTAACTCTCATGAGTGTGAAAGTTCAGTGCTCAACGTCTACAGCTCTCAAGATCAAAGACATTTTCTTCCTCATCCTAGCCCTCTTCCCAAACCAATAAACCCAGCAACTTATGAACATTATCGCTTATTCCAGCCGTATCATTCTAATCCCCCAGTGCCATATGGATTTTGTAGGCCAACAGAACCAGCATTTTACAGGCTTCCACATATTGCTAGTATTAATAGAGACCCAAGTTCTCATTTAATAGAGGAATCAACTTTGCTATACCCACATTCTTCAAGTCCTGCCAGGTCACATTCACTGAATTCTCACAAAAAAGCAGCTGATTATGAAAAAGAAATTTCTTTGTTGCACAACAAAAACAATTCCAAAGAGGACCAAAATGAAAGAGAAAATGCCAAAATGAGTCCACGTGCTGGAAGTGCAGCAACAGGGTCCCCAGGCAGACCCAGCCCAACAAACTTCACTCAGACAAGCCATGCTTCTGAAGGCCTTTTTGATCTTTCTAGCAAGTCATCTTCCATTAGTATTAGCAAGTATGATCAATCTGAAGAGAACTTTACAGCATTCAGACCTGTAAGGAAAAGTACAGACCAATCTACTCTGTCTCTGCCAAAGGAAGACAGAGGCCATTCACCCAGAAGGTAAAAAATAAATAAATCTCCCCCACTCCCAAAGTTCTATAGAGAAAGCAAACATGCCCTTAGGATACTTTACACAGGGATTCCCAGGACAGCTTTTATTGCATTTCAAAATGGTAAACACAGGGCATGTAGGAAGTATGCAAGTAACTATATTCAGGGAAACTACCGTGTTTCCCCGAAAATAAGACAGTGTCTTATATTAATTTTAGCCCCCAAAAATGCACGAGGGCAATTAGCGGTACATCAGAAATTACTGCTAGGTCTTACTTTCGGGGTAGGTCTTACTTTCGGGGAAACAGGGTAGAGTGACTGAAAGAAAATGAGATATGCATGGAAAGAGGAGTAAATGAGCTAGAAATGGAAAATATACTGGATGGAATTTCACACATTTCATTTTACAGTAGTGCTATTTTACTTTCTGTCTTCTGAGTTGTTTTCTCTATTTGAACCTGAATTTATTGTATTTATTGTGGCAGCTCATACATATTAAATAAGTCCAAAATTAAATGGGGTTTACTCCAAGTAAGTGTGTACAGAATTCCTGTCTTATATTGCCAGCTATTCAGGGATAGGGACTCAATTTATGTAAAATTTCTGTTTCTTCTCCTGAGAACAAGGTTAACTATATCTCTAAATAAAGTTGCATGAGAAGAACAGAAGATAATGTAGCGATCTACCCACTTCACAATACATGGTATACTATATAGTTTATGAGCCACAGTCTTGGACCAGAGAAGGCTTGCAATGGTCAGTCTAAGACCAATGTTCTTTAAATATAAAATATAGTTAAGTATGTAAATAAAATTCTGAACAGCTATTTATATTACAACATATATAATTTATATATATTACAACATATAACAGGCCTGCATATAGCCCTCAAACTCTCATTTACATATTTCCTTCCCAATCTATCCCAGAAGTTTTAGGTGAGCTATAACTTAATCATTTATTATCAATACAATCCCATAATTTTATCTATCGATCAAATTTGTACACCGCCCCAAAATTTCATCTCTGGGCGGTTAACAATAAGTTAAAAACATATACAAATACAAAAACAATTTTAAAATTTAAAAAAACAGAAATTAAAACCTAAAAATAATGAAGATTAGGCAGCGATAAATTGCTAATAGATCAACAGGTATTTAGTTCTTCCAAAGTTCAAAAAAACCCCTTGTAGCAACACATTTATACCATTTTTGCATTAATCTGTATATATTCCTGTTTTATAGAATTCATAGCATCTTGTCTAGTATCTTATTTGCAATCAGTCTATTGTATTGCTTCCGCTGCCAGTATGAAACACCATACTAGTCTTACTTCGACTTTTATTCTGCCTAATTTCACAAAAAAATTTCCCTTTTTTTGCAGCAGTGGTATCACTAGTGAAAATGAAAATATACAGCATGCCAGTGATGGTAATGAGGAGCCCCTGGACAATTCCGATGACGACACAGGCATAGCACCACTTAATCTTTCCAAGAAGCCAGCTGCAAACATTATTCATGAAAGTATGTGTACACACATTATCCAGATGGAAAACCAGAACTTCATGGAGCTGCAGGAAATGCCTCTGAATCTCTCAGTAAAGGACAACTGTAACATAAAAACATTATCCCAGAACACATCATATGAAGCTGAAGACCCTGGACCTTTAAAACCTGAAAATGCAAATTTGGGAGCAGAGGTTTGCAACTCTGATGATTCCATGGGCAGGGGCTGCTGTGATAAGCCTCTTCCTGTGATGCAGAGGAAAGAAGCTCAGAAACTCAGGACAATTGACAACTGTGATGAACAGAAACAAACTGCAGCTGTTGCGCTTTGTCAGTTAGCTGCCTATAGCCCTAGTAAAGTCCAAATGGAGAATGCAGAGAAAAGTAATCAAAACAACAATTCTCAGTATATGGAACCTGCTCCCGAACCTTCAGATACTCAGGACAATAACTGCAGTCAAAAAGCAAGGGGGCAAAAAAGGACCAATCAAAGAGAAGTGGCAAAACTGCAGCAAGGAGCAAAAAGAGTAAGAACGAATGACTGCAGTAGAGTGTTTACTCTGAGAAAGAGAACCAGAGTATCATAATAGTTCACTTTCTAATGCTCTACCAAGTACTTAAGAGAACAGTTGCCAACAACGCTATCCATCAGAAAGCCAAAACTTTACAATTTCTATTTTTCAGTTGAGCTGACTGTTTGATCCCTCCAAGTAACATGTAAATATAAACTGTCTTTAATTTGTATTTATGTTTTAAAGCAACCCCAATATCCCCTGAACCTGATTTCTCCATAACCTGGTTTTCTAAGTGAACATTTAAATGTAAACTGAAGTTGGATTGTAAGTGCACTATAGTGGGATGACTTTTACATCCACTTTTATTTCAAAAGGTGTAGTCTTCAAAAGCAGGAAAATATCACCCATGACATATCAATACCATACCATGTCTGTGACTTCATTCTCAAGTCGTTTAAAGGTTTTTGTTGTTGTTGTTCAATTAGGGATGTGCACGGAACGAGGGGGGAGGGGAGGGCTCGAGGGTGGATATCTTTAAGGACTGGGGAGGGTGCTTCCCCCTAACCGGCGCTGCAGTTTAAAAGGGTCCAGCAGGATGGCAGCGTACCTCCCCGCTGCCTCCTCGAACTGGAAGTGACCGGAAGTACCCGGTGCGCGTGCACACACACGATGTGTGCACACGTGGCAGGTACTTTCAGCCCAAGCCGGCAACAGGGCAGCAGGGAAGTACGCTGCCACCCCGCCGGACCCTTTTAAACTGCAGCCCGGTGGGGGAGACGGTGGGGAGAGTACCCTCCTCAGTCCTTAAAGGTATCCCCCGCCCACCTTTGAACTGGTCAAACCGCCAGTCTGTCAAACCTGTTCAGAGGCCCATAAAAGGGCCTCCAAACAGGTTCGTGCACATCCCTATGTTCAATATGTTTCTGTAAATTCCTCTACAGTTTAATTAAGTGTGAACATGCCACGTGCTTTGTAAAGCTTAGTAATAGAATATGCTTTGTTAACTGGACTGGGGAGCACTCATATTAATCCTTCCTAATTTTTGACTTGCGCCTGTTTTTGCTGAAGTCAAATGTCAGTCTTTGTGTGAACTTCTTTGATTGCTTAAATATAACTTGCTTTAGTCAAACTGTATGAAGCTAAACTGATATCAGATTGACTTAACACCTCAGTCATAAGTGTTTATGCCAATACATTCTTCTGCAATTCCACTGTGAAACCTATGTTATACTAACATATGTAGAACTGCATGAAACTGCTTTGGAAAAGCACTGGAACAAAAATCCATTTGTCAGCTCAGGAAGACTTATGGTATGACTCTACTGGCACTGCAGCCTTGTTACTGGACTGTCATCTTAGTAAAGTCAAACCACATCTTAAATTATTCAATCCACACCTTCAATTAAAGTAATTGAAGTCTTGGGGTTGGGATTTTCAAAGGAGTTTCAAGTGTTAGAGGCAGAGAGAAATGCTCCCACATGAAGGCTTCTACACTTGATTGACTGCATCCTTGGACACCAAGGATCCAGGAAACTACAGACCTGGGGGTTATTTATTTCACTTCATATTAGAAAGAGCATTGCTGGTGAAGGAGTTATTTCTATAGTTTATATCTATATTATCTTTCGTGCCCTAAACACTGGCATGCTAAGATGTTGTGCATGTGGCTTTTGTGCAGAGGCTTTTTTTTTTTTTAAAGCAAAAGCAATTTTCTGTTTCATGAGTTGTTAGTATGACATATTTTCCTAATTTTGCAATAAAATGTTATGTACCATACTTGCAAAACAAAGAATAATCATGGCACAAATAAAAGTGTTTATACTGCTTTTGTTTTATTATATATCTTGCAAAGAAAAACAAAAGTCTGAAAGACTGGATTTGTTCTAGTATACAAGTTGTGCCCACAGCAGGGACTGAAGCAAGCTGGAAGAACACACAAGAATGAGATTCAAAAGTCCACAAATAAATTGCTTATTACTATTTCCAGAAGTTAACATGAACTGGAATACATAAAGGCAGGGGATCCAAACACAAATGGTTATTGTCCAGCTGTTGGAAATGAACCAGGGTGCCAGACAGTGCCAGGCAGCCTTTGGAATCAGCCAAATTCCAAAGCCATCTGCTTGGGGTAAAGACAGTAAGCTAACTTCCCAAGAGTGGCCAACCAGAAAGCTTCTTAAGGGAACTTCCTCAAAGAGGATGGGGGAAAGCAGGGATGCTACGCTTGCTAGTCCTTTTTGCTATGATCCCTGCCCAGTGACCCAACGGATATGAGGCAAGAAATGTTGCTATAAGGGGAGGAAAACCCCAAACCACAGGTCTACTAGGGAAGATGGGTAAAATTCCTTCCTAGCACCAGTGGATGACTCAGTTAATCAGTGGATTACACCATCTAAAACATGACGTTCATCATTGAAGGAGTGAGGGAGGACGGGCGAAGAGAATGTTGGCTGACATCTCAAGGCTGTGTGCATGCGATGTGAGATGAACTAGTAGAGCAGAAGGCTTCTTTTAATGCAGGTAGGGTGACTGCACAGATGGGTGATCTTCTTTACTCTCTCCGTCCCCTGAAAATGCCCTGTGCCACCCCAAAATATGCCCCTGAAGTTATGCAGCACTGAGGGACATATTTTTGGGTGGTACAGGGCACTTCCGGGGAAAGAGAGAAAAGCAAAAAATCACTCTCCCTCGCCCCAGTGCTAGCAGTAGTTAGGAAGCCTTCCACAGCATGGGCACTTCTTCCCACTGCGCACATGCAGCCTTAGTCAGGATGTCAGCCATTGCCTGGCAACCAGGACAGGCCTTGCTTTATAGCAGTAGTTCCCAACCTGGGGGCCTCCAGATGCTGCTGAACTACAACTCCCATTATCCCCAGCCACAATTTATTGTGACTGGGGATGAAGGGAGTTGTAGTTCAGCAACCTCTAGAGCAGGGTTTCTCAACGTGTGGGTCCCCAGATGTTATTGGACTTCAACTCCCATAATCCCCAGCCCCAGTGGCCTTTGGTTGGGAATTATGGGAGTTGAAGTCCAATTACATCTGGGGACCCACACGTTGAGAAACCCTGCTCTAGAGGCTCCCAGGTTGGGAAACAGTATTTTACAGCATAGAAGCAAACCACAAGAGATAAGTTCTCGCTCTGGCCCACTCCCCTGATAATCAAAACGGGCCTTCCTTTAAACCCTGGGAATGCACCGAAGTGAGCACATTCCCACTGTGGCCCACTCCCAAGGCCCCACCTACCAACCAGGTTGACTGGTCAGGGTGGCCCCTGTTGCTACACAGCTATCTGATGCTCACCTTCTGCCTTTCCTTCGCTGCTTATCTGCATGATCCCAAAAGAGTCCTCCAGTAAATCAGGGAGTCATACTCTTCTAAAGTACCTATCAGTCATACTGTGAACATTATTTGCACTATTGAATATATAGTAGTGAGAGTATACTTAGCATGAAACAGAATACATAAATGATCCAGTTCTTGTCCAGAAAGCCCACAGTGTCAGACACAGAGACTGGTCAAGCATTGACAAGGTGAGTGATGGGGATATAAAGGGGAGTAGGTGAGGTTGCTAAGAAATACCCTTGCTAAAGAGAGCCAGCACAGTCTAATGAACAGATTATTGGCTTTCAAACAGGAAGGCCTGGTGCAGAGAGAGAAGGGGTGGGGGGGAGCCTCAAGGACAGAGACAGTGAGAAAGTGTCTAAGAAATGCAAGAAAAGACAGAAAGCCTGAAGAGAATGCTGAGACTTACGGAATGAAAAGGTGTGAGATATGAAAACTAGAGAAAAGGAAGATTCAGAAAAGGCTTTCTAAATCACCAGAAGAGGTGAAAGGTGAAGGGGGAAGTCTACTTTATATGCAAGTCTACTTTAGAGTTTATGAGCACCAATAATTTTAGCTATAGGTACAGAGAACAAATGGTGCACCTAATATAGTGTACCACAGTACAGAGTAGACTGAGCTGTGAATCACGAAGACCCCAGTTCAAATCCTGCCTCTGCCATGATTTCACTAGGTGGCCTTAGATAATCTGTCAGCTCAGTCCTAAACTCCTCTGAAATGTATGGATAATAACACTGACCTACTTTATGCAGTTCAGAGAAGTGGGTTCTCTGGAAATTTTTGAAACAGAAAATTTCCCCATGCAGAGTTCCCCCTCATTTGCATAAAAATTGCATATATATTTTAAAAATCTATAAATTTTTTCATGATGCCCTAAATGGATTATGACCTGATTTGTCATGTTATTTGACTGATTTATACAGTAAAAATACACCTCCAACATATTAATTTCCTACCCTGCATCTCAAAAGTTTTCAAGTAGCTGAATACTCGAACTGAAATATTTGATGTGGGGTGGGAATCAATAAAGACACTTTTAACTGAAACAAATTCAATGTGGAAAGGTGGTGGTGGTATTTATTTATTTATTTTGAATACCCAATAAACCAGTAAAACAGCCTCTCACACACTTCCTAGGTATCTTCACCCAAAAAACACTACAACTTTGAAACTGCTGAACTTGCCTAATATTGCATTGGCATCCATTCATTTTTACTAATGAATTTTATGAAACAATGCTGGACATCTGGACCAGTATGTGCACATGGTGTAATGCCACTTCCAGTCTACCACAGCACTGTCACTTGCACAGGTAAGGGACAGTTTTCATCAATCTTCCCTTGCCTATGAAGTCCACTGTGTGTCCCAAAAATATGTCCCTGAGGATCATGTGACCCTCAAGAACATATTTTGGTGACGCACAGCAGGCTTCAAAGGCAAAGGAAGATTGGCAAAAGTTGCTTCTTTCCTGCTCATGCGACAGCGCAGCAGTAGTCTGCACACATGCAAGTTCCAATGTTAGTCTGGATGTTAGCCAATGAAATTTTAGAAATGGAAAAATATCCACCCCACATCACTGATAGGATTGTTGTAAGGATGTGAGCAATGATGGATTTGAGATGCCTTGAGCATGCTAAAGTGCTATACAAACATAAAATATTATTACTATCTTGAAAAAAGAAGCTATGCCAGACTATAGCCAGAGGGTATGAGAAGAAAACTGAAGAGTCAAGGAGGATGGAAGGTTTGCAAACCTACAAAATGGAGGAGGTAATAGGCAATGTCAGCAAATGTGTGTGATTAGAAAGAGATTGGGGCAGAGAAATACACTTGCGTAGCATGTAAGACATTCCCAAGACCAAGAGCTAGTAGAAGTATTTCAAGTATTTCATGAATTTGGCTGTGCTTATTAATCACTCTAGTTTTCAACGTGTTTTTCATTTTTTGTTATGCAATATATGTAGGAACTAATCAAATTAAAACAAACCTACCGTCAGAAAGCCGAGAAGGTAGTAACAACCCTCTTCTTCCTAATTCAGCTAGTGCCAAACATCCACCATGCCAAGAATTGTCAGTTTCCTGGAAACTATAATTTTAGAAAAAGGAGGCTTATGTTCAGGCTGCTTCAATTTTCAGTCTGTTTATTATTAATTTATTTATTCATTCATTAGTTCATTCATTCATTCATTACATTTATATACCGCCCCATACAAAAAAGACCCTGGGCGGTTCACAATATAAAACCATTAAAACATTAGCAATAGCAATAGCAATAGCACTTACATTTGTATACCGCTCTATAGCCGGAGCTCTCTAAGCGGTTTACAATGATTTAGCATATTGCCCCCAACATTCTGGGTACTCATTTTACCGACCTCGGAAGGATGGAAGGCTGAGTCAACCTTGAGCCCCTGGTCAGGATCGAACTTGTAACCTTTCTGGTTACAGGGCGGCAGTTTTACCACTGCGCCACCAGGGGCTCATTACTAATTAATTAATTTTAATTTTTAATTTTAATTAACATAATTAAAACAATCTAACATAATTAAACTATAAACTATCTAACATAATTCATCTAACATAATTAAAACAATTTAAAATACAATAAAACACTAAAACTGAAACTTTAAAACTATAAACTAAAAGCCTGACTGTTTTTAGATCCTTTAAAAAAAACATTCAGAGAAGAAGAAACTCTAATTTCGTTAGGAAGTGTGTTCCAGCGTCCCCGGGGCAATTCTAGAAAAGGCCCAGTTTTGAGTCTCCACTAACCGAGGCGAGGGCAACCACCACTGGACCTCCACAGGCCGTGGGGTTGCTGAAGAAGAAGGTGTTCTCTTAAATACTTCATACCCAAGCTGTTTAGGTAATAACAAGCATTTTGTATTTCGCCCTGAAATTTACTGGCAGCCAGTGTAGTTCTTTTAAAATGGGAGTAATATAGCTCTTCGGGCAACCCTGGAGACCAACCTGGCTGCTGCATTCTGTACTAGCTGCAGTTCTCAAACTACATACAAAGGCAGCCCAACGTATCACACATTTTTGCCAAGATACTATGCTTTATTACTATGCAGCAACAGAGCACAGGCTCAAATCCAAGGCTCCTAAAGACTGTTCAAATTTTGGCAAGAGTAACCCAAGGTAAGCCCTTTAACCAAAATGCCAGTCTTTTGAGATGCCCAACAAGAGGCTTAGCCTGACTACCATTATTCCTCTTCCCCTTTCTTTTATGCAAACTCTTATAAATCTCCCTCTCTCTCTATCTCTATCTATCTATCTATCTATCTATCTATAATCTAGATGCTGAGCTAGTGAACATAATCAGCACTTCCGGCTCTGTAGAAAGTCAGGTATATTAGTCTGGAAAACTCAGTCCAAAAAGAGAGATAGGTATGCACCACAGACACACACAGATATTGTTTTATTAAGGATTGAAAGCAATCTATAACAGAAATTGCAAATATGGTTCAAAATGGAAGAGCACTAGCAGACATGGAAGGAGAGCTTATATGCTGAATCTACACAGCAATTATCATGTTTCACAAGCATGTCAATAAACTAAAATATTGCTTGTATTAAATGTTAAATAAAGAAAAAAAACTATTTTGTCATCAGAAGTCTTAATTCCTTCTATTGAAAGGAGAGCAAAGTAAATACAGGGGGCCTTTGTTATCCACAGGGGTTCAGGTCTCACCTACAACCTACAAATGTGGATAGAAAAACCTCGGATAATGAGACCTTGAGGCAATGGGAATTGGGGTTTAGGTTCCTGGAGACGAAAAAGGGCTTTAAAAAGCAGAAATAATAGAAATACAGTGCCATGCCATGCTCTGCAGGTCACCAGCTATCCAGCAATCCACCCCCAACCCCGAATTCCACCAATTTCCTGAAAAAAATTGCAGAGCGGGATTTTTTTTTATTCTTATTTTTTTTTTGACAGAAGAGCCACAAAATGGCTCCCTTGAGCAAAAGGGTGGCCAGAAATGACCTCAGAGGTTGTTTCCGGGCACCCAGGAACCACGGATAGGCGAATTCTTACTAATTTTTCAACCGCATCTAACAAGGTCAGGTCTACATTGCCCGACCACGGATACGCAAAACTGCCAGGACCGTGGATAACAAGGGCCACCTGTATTAAGAAGTGAAGAACGTTCGTGTTTCATTATTTAGGAGGGGTGAGGATGGGGCTTGCTGGGAGGCTGGGGGTCTGTTCTTTTACCAGCAGAAGTTCCCTTGCTTGAGCCAGGAAGTTTGTGGAGCTGGCCCTCCCTCCCACTGGCCTTGAGTAGCAGAGAATCATTGCCTGCTGGAGCCACAGTCTGATGGCCCTGACAAGCTACAGCTGCATGGGGGCTGTTCCAGCAACCAGGCTCCAGAAGTCCACATGAGAGGTGGGGTTGGGGGCTTATGGCTTAAAAAGGACTGGGGCATGCCAGAGGCGCAGCCACTGGCGCAAACTGCCTGCAGGAGGCCATCGAAGCCTGCCGCCAAAGGGGGCTGGCCTTTGGTGGCAGCCTTCAGGGGTAGGACTGAAGGCTTGGCCACCTTATTGTCTTGGACTGCTGGAAGGAAGATTCCTGCTCAGCTCACTGTTGTCTTACTTAGTACTTAGTTAGGCCTGCTACAGGTATGTGTTTTGGGATGAACAGAGATGGGGAGGTAGGGGATAACTGTGGGGCAGCTATACCAGTCATGGTGGGAAATCGACAAAGAGATGGCATTGGTAGACCAGCAGGCTGATATAGGGGAAGGGAATTCAGAAATTTAATTGCTGTTTTCCCTTCCAGCAGGCCTACCACCTCTTTGACCTTGGAGAGCAATGCCAACTACCCACAGAACCTCACCTTATTACTCTGTAATGTCAGGTTGGTTCAAAATAAATCTGAGGTAGCCCATACATTGATTATGGATGAAGGAGCCAACTTGGTACGTATCACAGAGACCTGGTTGGGAGAGGCTCGTGGTCCGGTTTGGCCCCAGCTTCTCCCAGAGGGTTATTCCATGGTGGAGCAGGTGAAAAGATGTGAGCCACTGTTCCCTCTAAGGAGTGTGCACGTGCATGCACTGACAAGTTTTTGGATATCTACTCAGTTCAATTTAGATTCCACTCAGGTTGAATCAGGAAGGCCCTATTCCGAATGCAGGTGTGCACACACCGACTTGATACTACCAACCAGAACAAAACACATTCCACATAGAGATGGGGGGAAAAAAAAAAGGGACCACTGATGTGGGCGGGGAGGTGGGATGCCTGTGGTCTATAAGAATACCATCGCCCTTACCAGGATCCCTGTCAGAGATTTGGTCTATATTGAATGTGAGTATCTAGGTCTAGGGACCAGGGATAGACTGGGACTTCTACTGGTGTACCAATCACCCCACTGCCCAGTGGAGTCCCTAATTGAGCTGATGGACCTGGTTGCTAAGTTGGCATCGGAGTGGCCCAGGTTTTTGGTGGTGGGGGACTTCAATGTTCATTTTGGGACCAGTTTGTCAAAAGCAGCTCAAGAGTTCATAGTGGCCATGACGACTGTGGGCCTATCCTAATTGGTCTCTGGACCGACACATGATGCTGGTCAAACACTCAATTTGGTCTTTTGTTCTGATCAGGGTGTTGTTCTGTGTGTGGGGACTCATGTCATCTCCCTATTGTCATGGACGGATAGCCATCTGGTTAAGGCAGAACTTACAGCCACGACCCACCTCTGCAGGGGTGAATGACCTATTAGATTGGTCCGCTCAAGGAGGTTACTAGATCCAACAGGATTCCAAGAAGCCCTGGAAGGGTTTAGGGTTGGCTCTGCTAGTAGTTCTGTCTATACTCTGGTGCAAACATGGAATAAAGAACTCACTAGAGCAGTAGAAACAATCACTCCTAAATGTCCTCTCCGACCTGCTTTAAAGACAGACTGGATTCCACAGTTAGTGCAGTCTACTGTAGAGGTGTCCAGCAACTCTTCTTATAGGATTAGATAGGATCATTTTCAGTTTGTATATCCATTTCAAACTAGCTTTTATGAGGGCTACGAGGTTAAGATTGCCTTGGTTAGCCTGATGGATGATCTCCAACAGGCTATTGACAGAGGGAGTGTGATTCTGCTGATCCTTTTGGATCTCTCTGCGGCTATCAATACCATTGACCATGGTATCCTACTGGACTGCCTGAGGGAGGTGGAATTGGGTAGCACTGTTTTACTGTGGTTCCGTTCCTATCTCTCTGGTAGATTCCAGATGCTGTTGCTTGAAGACTGCTGTCCTGCAAAGCGAGAACTAAAATGTGGAGTTCCATAAGACTCCATACTGTCTCCAATGCTCTTTAACATCTACATGAAACCTCTGGGAGAGATCATCAGGAGTTCTGGTTCAAGGTGATGACAGCCCAGATCTATTTCTCCATGTTAACTTCAAAAGGAAATGGCCTAGCTTTCCTTAATGCCTGCCTGGAGACGGTAACAGGCTGGATGAGGGATAACAAACAGGTTGAATCCAAATAAGATGGAGGTACTGGCTGTGGGGGGTCGGGACCGAGAGATGGTTTAGATCTGCCTGTTCTGGATGGGGTTACACTCCCCCTGAAAGATCATATATGTAGCTTGGGAGTGCTCCTGGATCCAAAGCTCTCCCTGGTTTCTCAGGTTGAGGCAGTGGCCAGGAGCACTTTTTATCAGCTTTGGCTGATACGTCAGCTATGTCCATTTCTGGACATAAATGACCTTAAAACAGTAGCACATACACTGGTAACCTCCAGGCTTGACTACTGTAATGAGCTCTACGTAGGGCTGCCTTTGTATGTAGTCCGGAAACTACAGTTAGTATAGAATGCGGCAGCTAGACTGGTCTCCAGGACAACACTAAGGGACCACATAACACCTATTTAAAAAGAATTGCACTGGCTGCCGATACATTTCCAGTAGAAATACGAAGTGTTGGTTATTAGAGAGCCAGCGTGGTGTAGTGGTTAGAGTGCTGGACTAGGACCGGGGAGACCCGAGTTCAAATCCCCATTCAGCCAAATACTAGCTGGGTGACTCTGGGCCAGTCACTTCTCTCTCAGCCTAACCTACTTCACAGGGTGGTTGTGAGGAGAAACATAAGTATGTAGTACACCGCTCTGGGCTCCTTGGAAGAAGAGCGGGATATAAAAAGTAAAAATAAAATAATAAAATAAATAATATTACCTATAAAACCTTTAACAGCTTGGGCCCAGGGTTTTTAAGAGAGCACTTTCTTTGTCATAAACCTGCTGCCTGTTACAATCTTCTAGAGAGGTCCGATTATGCTTGCCACTGGCTCGTCTGGTGGTGACCCAGGGCTGGGCTTTCTCTGTGGCTGCCCTCAGGCTTTGGAATTTGCTCCCTGCTGAAATAAGAGCATCTTCTATTCTTGATTATTTCATTGTGCATTGTAGAGAAAGGAGCTCTTTCAGGTAACCCGGACCCAATCCATTCAAGGTTTTAAAGGTAATTACCAGAACTTTGTACTTTGCCTGGCAACTGTTTAAGAACAGGCATAATGTGACCTCAGCAGGATACCCCAGAGACCAATCTGGCTGTCACATTTTGAATTAACTGAAGTTTCCAAACTATGTACAAAGCAGCCCTATAAAGAGTGCATTGCAGTAGTCCAACCTGGAGATTACCAGCTGGTGTACCACAATTTTCAGGTCATTCTCCTCAAGAAACAGGTGAAGTTATCGAATCAATTGCAGCTGGTAAAAGGTGCTTCTGGCACAGCCTCAATCTGAGGCACCAGGGTGAGACCCAGGTCCAAGAGCACTCCCAAGCTATGAACCTGTTCTTTCTGGAGGAGTGTAACCTTGTCCAGAACAGAGAGTTCTATCCCATCTTGCAGATTACGACCCCCCCAACAATGAGCACCTCCGTCTTGCTTGTATTCAGCTTCAGTTTATTATCTCTCATCCAGCCATTACTGCCTGTAGTATTTTAAAGTATGCATTTAAGGGACTAACACCATTTCCTGATACTGATGACAAGAAGAAATAGATTTGGGTGTCATCAGCATACCGATAACACCCAGCACCAAATTCCCTGATAACCTCACCCAGTGGTTTCATATAAATGTCAAAAAGCATTGCTGACAGAACCAAAATTGTACACTATATTCCATATCCAGATTTCAAACCTTAACATTAAAGAATTGTTTTCTTATTATGTTTTCAAGCAAAGAGACTGGAGACAATCCTAAAAACATACTTCTTATAACTGAAATGTTTGATGAATCCATAAACAGGCAGGTTTTTAATATTCAGTAATTCACTCCAATCAAATATGCAAAACTAATTTCCCTGAAGCTGTTCACTCTTATGACAGTAGTAACAGACATGCAGTTAGGGCAGGGGTGGGGAACCTTGACCCTCTAGCTGTTTTTAAACTACAACTCCCATCATCCCCAGCCACAATTGTGGCTGGGGATGTTGGGAGTTGTAGTTCAAAAACAGCTGGAGGGCCAAGGTTCCCCACCCCTGAGCTAGGGAGTCAAACCATTAGAAATTTGAGTTTGATTCAGATTCACCAGTACTTTTTAAGCTTTCTGGTTCAGCTCCGATTCAGAGACTGGCTGACATCCTGACCAAATTACTCAATAGTATACTGTAGTACTCAACAGTTACTCTAAAGGACTATTTAATTTTAATATGACTTCCTCTAGTAGACAGGATGTCAGCCACTAACTTTAGTAACCTTCAGTAACTTCAGACACTTTGAACCAGTTTTGAACCAATAGAAATAAAATTTATGCATAATAATATTGAAATCTTTTGCTTGCAATGCAACTCTATAGAAATATTACAATGATGATAAATAATGCACTTGAGAAACAAAAACCTTTTAACTGTTTATTTTTGAATTTGTTCTTCATAGTAAGGCCTTGATGTCGGATACCTTTGGTTGGGCCAGTTTTTACTTAAGCACCAAGACTGCTACCAGTCCTAGGCCCTGCCTACCAATCTCTCCTGCTCCTCCTCCCCTTTTTTTCAGTTGGTTCACTGGGAAAATATTTTCTCGAAAATGTAGCTGGAGTACAGAGCAGCCTTCACCACATCTAAAGAGAATCTCTCGAATGTCTCATTACTGAACCAGTTACTACTCTTTGTGTTTAGAAGCTCAGTTCAAGTTCAAGAGATTTCAGGTTTAGATTCAATTCCAGTTCACTCAGAGCACTCTCTGAACTTGTTTTTGGATTCAGTTAGATTCCTTGAATGCAGCCCAAGCTTAAGCATCTTTACTCAGAAGTCTCAATGGGCTTATTCACAAGTGTGCACAAGATGACAACTGTAGTTATTTACAATAAGAGATACTATTTTAGGTTTTTTATATTAACTTTAAAAATTAACTCCAAGTCTTTGCAAGGATGTTCATATTTCCATGGTGTTTTTTCATACTTTAAAAAATCCTGGTAATTTAAAGGAGACTAACATCTATCTATCTGCTATGGAAGTGCTTACAGATCGCATCTGACTTCCTAGTAGAGCTGGATAGGACAGATTTCAGTTGGTATGGAAACAATCTTTAAAGAAGCTAGTCCTATATGGATTTTCATTGGATACATTCAAGAGATATGGGTTATGAACAAGCTAAAAGAGTTTTGAGGCAACAGATTTTAGATATAGAACAACAAGAGCCGAACTTAGCTCCGATGCATATTCTGGCTTGGGGGCTTACTCATAGCAATAATCCTGATTATTGTTCATCATTGGTAATTCCAAAATATTGCAGAGCTTATACTTGGACATGTTTCGATGTGCTACTTTCAGCTACAAAAGAGGGCAGATATAAAAAGATCCTGTATAAAGAGAATTTGTGTCCCTGTGGAACTAATGCCATATATTGGTCATGTGTTACTACACTGTAGTTTTTAATCGGAATTTACAAGTATTTTTAATCTCTCCCCTATTAAATAATATGCCGAGTGGTGAGGATGAACTGTATATTGCATATCTTTTATCTGATTCAGGATTTGAGGTGACATATAATGTAGCCAAGTTTTGTGCTGCTGCAAATTCGCCAGAAATTTTGGCTAATGAGATAATAGAGTGAGATTAAGGTAAGAGTCTGATTGTTGTTTATTTGCTACTTTATTAATTAAGCAATAACATCTGTAGATTGTTTCATAGTTTTTATACTGTTACTTTTGAATGGCATTTTTAATCTTTGTACTATTTCTGTATTTCTGTACTGGTCAAGGACTGTAATAAAGCTTAAATCACTAGCAGAGATGGATGTATTTCACTATACAATTTGTAGGAGATCTAGAAAATGTGCAAGAATTACCTGAAGCAGTCTAACACAGATCCAACAACTTCATCAGCTAGCTCTTTTGGTAACCTTCCTGTCAGTCTACCAATCCTGCAAAAATCAAAAGCAGTTCATACAGGTTTAGATGCATTATTTGTGACATTCCACAACAAAGCCACCAGCACCCACTTCAAAATCTATTACTGGTATTTTGGAGTTCTAATAAAAACAGAATTCAGGCCTCTGTATTAAAATTCTAGTTCACACAAGACTGCCCCTTGTAAGAAATGGAATAAAAATCGTGTCAAAATTTAAAGGGGAATCAGCTCTAACTCTGAAATTGGAAGATGAATGAAGAGAAGTGCATCATCATGATATGCAAAATTTTGGAACTACTTCTATCTGCCCATCACAATTTCTCTCACCTTACAATAGGTTTAATGCGGCGGTTCTCAAACTTAGGTCTCCAGATTTTGTTAGACTACAACTCCCATCAGCCAACAGCTTTGTGGCTGGGGATGATGGGAGTTGTTGTCCAAAATTCTGAGGCCCCAGGTTTGAGAATCCCTGGTTTAATGCATACAAGGATAAGTCAGGAGCCATCTTCCCGCTATGCAGCAGTACATTAAATTTCTCCTGCCAAACAGAGCAGCTTAAAGAAAGATGCTTCAGCATAATCCCAGGATTTTATAGAAACAGGAAGGTAAGAGAATACTATCAGCACTAAATATTTTACCAGTTTGAATGTGAAGGGGGCAAAGCAGGTTTCTTACCTGTAACTGATATTCTCTGAGTGGTTATCTGTGCAGTCACATCTATGGGGTCTGCACCTGCACAATGCCCCATCTGAAACCTTCTAGAGCTTTCCCTCAGAGCTTTCCAGCCCCAGAGACCATCCACAGATAGAGATATATTGTATATAGACAGATGTAGATATGTATCACCCCACATATCCTCCCTTCAATAAGATAACTGCAGCAAACTTATACAAAACAATGGCTAAGTAAACTGCAGCAGAGAGGGTTTTATGACTGCACAGATGACCACTTGAAGAACCATTTTTCTTTATGGTCTCACATTCACATCCTATAGGAAGATCGCAACTAAAGGTTACCTATAAGGCAGGTGCAAACAGAAACCAGGAAGATGAAATCCTGTAGTACATTCTCAAATCCACAATTTGAATTTAAAGACAGGTGCCAACAATGTAGCTGTGGTATTGGGTCTGAAGGCAGAAAAACCATGTCCCAAATCTTGAAAACAAGACTGGATAACTGCCCTCCTGAAGTAAGAGTCGCGTCTAGATCTGACATCCAACATGTAGCGTTTAAGAAATGTGGTAGCTTGAGACCAGCAAGCTGTTCTGCAAAGGTTTGGGATTAAAACATCTTAATGTTCAAGATGTGAAGTTGTAAGAAATGAGTTGTAGAAGTCGAAATAGGTCTAGTAAAGCATGGTCAGATTCAAGATGGCAGAGGCTTCTTGGGTAATACATAAGCCAGGAAAATGACAGAGGAGATCCAATGGGCAGATGTGAAGACCAAGGCAGTAGACGCTTGTTGAGTCCAGAATAGCAGAATAAGAGATGCTACATTCTACAAAACGAAGCTATGTAAGTAAAAATACAGTGTCCTGAAGATAATAAGGGTGCATAAGGCATGTTCAGTGTCTGAAGTATAAGGAAGAAAGACAGATGACCCGAGATAGCTGGAATGTAAATATGACCTTCAGAAGAAACACAGAGTCAGATCGAGTTAGCAGCTTATGGAGGGTCAGCATGTAGCACCCAGAGGTTCCCCACTTGCCTAGCTGGGATAATAGCAATAAGAAATGCAACTTCAAATGCCAAGTGTTCGAAGAGCCTGGATATCAGTCAGAAAAGGACTAGACTAAGGGCTCAAGTGGAGACTGCAGCCAGTATTGGTTAAAGTAGCTGGGTAAGTTCCACTTCACCAACAGCAAGGAGCAGAAGGGGCCTGGTGAAAGGGGCTGGCGAAATGCAGAGAATGCTGCAAGATGAATTTAAATGCAACATACAGACAGGCCTGAGCTGGCTAAGGAGAGAGGGTAGGACAACCCAAGTGATGATTCTGTTAGGGAGATACTGGATTGATGAGCCCATTTTGAGAATATCTTCCATTTTGCTGCATATGACTTTCCAGTATAGTTTGCTAGACTCATTGAGGATGGTTTGCATATCTGAGGATAGGGACGAGCACAGCAGGATGTAATCTAGGAAGGCAGACAGATTCTCCCCATGATGAAGTGAAGCTGAGGAATGTCCGGGTGTAAATATTGGCTGTTTTCCACAAGGAGGAGATTGGGATGGGGGTGGGGGGGAGATGAATGTATGTGTTATTTGACAGGTGTGAAAGAGTTGTCTATATGGGACTTAGCTAACAAATCAGACACCAACAGGGCTTTTGCCCAGAGTGAAGCAGGAAGTGCTTAGTTCTGCCAAGTAAATAGTTGGCAATGTTTTGTGACTGTCCAAGGAAGGAAGCTTCACTTCACACTTGGAACACTTTTAAAAAGTAACCTTATTCACCAAAGGCCTTTGGCCTCAGTCAGGCAACAGCACCAACTGAAGCAGTGGGGTAAGGAGTGTGTTGGGGGTGGGGGTGGTGTAGAGAAATTAAAATATTTCAACAAAAAAATAGCAGAATGAGAAAGACACAAGAAAATGCTAAATCAGAGAAAAGATAGAGGCACACGCTTACTTGAATGAAACACTGAGATGAAGTATCTGCTGCAGCAGTTTGAAAAAGAACTGAGGGATAATACGTAAGGCAGTAGTATAAAGTGTGTGTGTGTCCGTCCGTGAACATGCACGGTCTCTAGGAGCAGGATTCCTGCCAAAATGCTCCTAGGCAAAGCTCTAAAAAATTTCCCAAAGGGTACCGTGCAGGCACAGAACCTATGGGAGTGAATGTACAGAGACCAAGGAAGAATGTAGATATAACTGTAGAAAATAAAAGTTAAAACCTGGCTGCCCTCTCCTTTCTATGAATCCCTACCCATTGACTGAAGATGTATGTGCCTACCAGGCAGACTGCTTCCAGAAAAACTACCCTCCTCCTCCAATGTTCATCTATTGTTATTTTCAGGTGTGTTGCTCATACCTGCAAAGAGAGCAGCCAAACACTACTCATGAGCAAGTAGGTTAATTCCCCATATGCAGCACCAGGCAAAGTCCCTTATTCATGAGTAGATCTGCTGCCTGGAAAAACTCTGGCACCACACTTAAAATGGTGAGGGGGATGGGGGAAGCAGGGACTGAAGAAATAAGTTGCGTTGCAGTCATCTTTCGAGAGACTCTCCCCGTTTCCAGGTGCCTGGTCAGGCAATCTCAGAATTTCGAGTGTTTGTCCTTGAGGGTGGGCCTCAGAGATAGGCTGGGGATTCTGCTGGTGTACCGACCACCCCGCTGCACTTCAGTCTCCCTACTTGAGCTGGCGGGGGTGGTCTCGGAGGTGGCTTTGGGTTCCCCCAGGCTTATTGTTTTGGGGGATTTCATTGTCCACGCTGAGACCCCCCTAGTGGGTGCGGCTCAGGAGTTCATGGCCTCCATGGCAACCATGGGCCTGTCTCAGTTGGTATCGGGCCCTACCCACGTGGCGGGACACACTCTGGATCTGGTTTTTGCAGACCGGGAAATAAATGATCTGGAGCTGGGGGAATTTGAGATCACTCCCTTGTCATGGACAGATCATCATCTGGTGGGGTTTAGTTTGACTGCTCTGTCTGCCCTCTGCAGGGGTGGTGGGCCAATTAGGATGGTCCGCCCCCGGAGGCTTATGGATCCGCTTGGATTCCAGACGGCCCTTGGGGAGTTTCCAGTGTCCAGAGCTGGTGACCCTGTCGAGGCCCTGGTTGACCTCTGGAATGGAGAGATGGCCCGGGCTGTTGACACGGTTGCTCCTAAACGCCCTCTCCGGCTTGGTGGAGCCCGATCTGCTCCTTGGTTTTCCTCTGAGCTTAGGGCGATGAAGCAATTCGGACAACGGCTAGAACAACGCTGGAGGAAGAGTCGCCACGAATCCGACCGAACACGGGCTAGAGGCCATTTTAGGGACTATGCCGTGGTGGTGGGATGCTTTTTCTCTGCCTCCATTGCGTCTGCTCAGTGCAGACAAACAGAGCTGTTTCGTGTGGTAAAAACCTTGCTCCACACATCCCCCCGGACAATGGGGGAGGAGTCATCTACAGCTCTTTGTGATCGGTTTGCCTGTTGCTTTGCAGATAAAGTCGCTAGCATCCGTGCTGACCTGGACTCCAGAGTTTTGGCAGTTCCGGCAGACGTGCCTCTGGTACCATCTGGTCCCGTTGTGTTGGATTCTTTTCAGTTGGTGCGGCCTGAGGATGTGGACGAGATCCTGGGCAGTGTGCGGGCGACTTCGTGCGCTCTTGACCCTTGCCCTTCATGGCTAATAAAAGCTACCAGGGAGGGGACAGGCAGATGGCTGGAGGTGATCGTTAATGCTTCATTAAGGGAGGGCAGGATGCCATCGTGCCTCAAGGAGGCGGTGGTAAGACCGCTATTAAAAAAGCCCTCCCTTGATCCCTCCAACCTGGACAACTATAGACCTGTGTCTAACCTTCCCTTTCTGGGCAAGGTGATGGAGCGTGTGGTGGCGTCCCAGCTGCAGAGGGTCTTGGATGATACGGATTATCTGGACCCTTTTCAATCTGGCTTCCGCCCCGGGTATGGGACTGAGACTGCCTTGGTCGCTCTAGTGGATGACCTACGCCGGGAACTAGACAGGGGCAGTGCGTCCCTGTCGGTTCTGCTGGACCTCTCGGCGGCGTTCAATACCATCGACCATGGTATCCTTCTGGGCCACCTCTCGAGTATAGGAATCGGAGGCACTGCATTGCAGTGGTTCCGGTCCTTTCTTGGGGGGAGGGTCCAGAAGGTGGTGCTGGGGGACTACTGCTCGGCCCCTTGGCCATTGGCCTGTGGGGTCCCGCAGGGATCGGTCTTGTCCCCCATTCTGTTTAACATTTACATGAAGCTGCTGGGAGAGGTCATCCGGGGACTTGGACTGAGTTGTCAGCAATATGCGGATGACACTCAGCTCTATCTCTCCTTATCATCTGATCATAGGGAGGCGGTGGATGTCCTGAATCGGGGGCTGGAGGCCGTGATGGGTTGGATGTGGGCTAACAAACTGAAATTGAATCCGGATAAGATGGAGGTACTGTTGGTCAGTAGGAGAGCCAATCGGGATGAGGCGATTCTACCGGTTCTGGATGGGGTTGCACTCCCCTTGAAGGAGCAAGTACGCAGCTTGGGGGTACTACTGGACCCAGCTCTGCTTTTGGAAGCTCAGGTGGGGGCGGTGGCCAGGGGTGCCTTTGCACGGCTTCGGCTAATGCGCCAGCTGCGTCCCTTTCTCAAGAAGGCAGATCTGGCCACGGTTACCCACGCCTTAGTCACGTCGCAGCTGGATTACTGTAACGTGCTCTATGTGGGGCTGCCCTTGAAGAATATCCGGAAACTGCAGCTAGTGCAAAACGCGGCAGCAAGGGTTTTATCCGGAGCTGCCCATTGGGAACATATCACCCCCATTTTGAAAGAGCTGCACTGGCTGCCGGTTCGTTTCCGGGTCCAATTTAAGGTGCTGGTTTTGACCTTTAAAGCCCTTAACGGTTTGGGCCCGGGGTATTTGAGGGACTGCCTGCTCCCAAGGGTTGCTGCCCGCCTGACGAGGACATCTGAGGGGGCCCTGCTCCGGGTGCCAACAATGAGGGAGGCCAGGCTGTCGTGCACTCAGGACAGGGCCTTCTCTGTTGCTGCTCCTAGACTCTAGAATGCTCTCCCAGTTGCCATTCGTTCCTCGGACTCCATCACGGCTTTTAGAAAGCTTGTAAAGACTTGGCTTTTTACCCAGGCTTTAACATAATCGTTTTTACTGCGGCTTCTGTGTGTTTTTATCTGTTGTATTGTTTTTATATGTTTTTAGCTTGATGTTTTTTATTGATTTTTTATTGTATGTTTTAATTTTTGTAAACCGCCTTGGGGTTGTGTTTTTAACGAAAGGTGGTATAGAAATGTAAAAATGAATGAATGAAAATGAAAAAGAAAAAGAGTAAGGTAGAAAGGATGGGAAGAGAGGAAGTGGCCTAAATAAATCCCCAGAAAATATGGAAATATAAAGGTTTGTGGGAATGGAAAAGCAATGAAGAATGGTGAGTAGTATTCTCGCTAAGTTGTGTACATGCACACACGTTTTTTGATGTCCGTTCAGTTAATTTTAGATCCCACTAAGGCTGAATCAGGAAGGCCCCATTCTGAATGCATCTGCATGCACACTGCCTTGATACCGCCACCCAGAACAAAACTAAACTAAATAAAGGAACTAAAACTGGATAATAGAGTGAGCAGAAAGAAGAGATGTACATAGCCAGAAGATGGATTAGTTTGTGTTACACAGATATAAGAGCTTGCAAGGTGCATAAAGCACCAGAATTTCAGATATTGGTTATAAATATGCAAACTATTCACTTATCTTTTTTCTTCCTTCATGGCTGCTATTGCAAGTACTGCAACTGTTAGCAAACTGTACTCAGCACCTATGTGGGCTGCTGCAATGTACAGAATGTTCACAAATATTCTAATATGTGAGGAGAAAGAGCAACACCTGGAATGCTCAATTCATGACAACTAACACAAGAAGGGAAAATTCCAACTTTTTTTTTTTAAGTTACAGATTTTCTAGATATGGTTTGCTGCAGCATACGGGTGGAGAGAAAGGAATGGTCTTGTGAGGGGAATAACCAGCAATGTGGAATATCTTAATAGTTTGACTGATTGATGAAAAGTAAGATGAACTAATTTCACATACGCTGCATTCAGACGTACACTATAACTGCAGTTAACCCTAACCAGAGTTACAATTGCTAACTCCAATCCGCGTTGCAGATGTACAGCAAACCGCCGTTAGCCTAACAGGAATTGAAGCAGAGGGGAGCCTCTCCCTGCTGCTCAGCCTCCCAGCCTGATCCCAGCCATCTCTGTGGCCAGACTGTGGGCAAAGCATCACCGCATCAGCCACGATTGGCAATGATCTCCAGCAGGGCCTGCCAAGTGCGATCGTGCATTTTTGGAGCACCTTCGGCAGGTCAAGCGCATTGAAAGCCCTTTAAATGCCCTGCAATGCAAGCGCTGCTTTTGCCAACCATGCACCCCAAAAGCACCACACAAACTCCAATTCGGCAGGGGGGGAGATTTGGGGACCCAGGGTAGATGAAATCTCGTTTTCATTGCGGGAAGAAAGGGGGAAACCCACATTCGCTGGAACAGGATATGCAGATGGGACAGGGCTAAAGATTCGGGGGGGGGGGTCTGTCCCACCATGACCAGGGAAGATGTCGTGAGGGGAGACCCCTCAGAGCACTCCAGCCAGACCCATCACTAAGCCACTGCAAGCAGCTTGCTGCCCAGGAGGCTATCACTCTCACGAGAGGGCCAGTCTATTGGGGATATGCCTGTGCCTGCTAAGGCGTTATCCCAACCCTCAGACTGCGAGCTCAAGGAGCTGGGCCCCCCTTACCCAAACTCTCTGTGTGAAAAATAAAACTTGGTCTGCGCCTCCTCCTCTATGATTGGGGTTTGGCACTGGGTGCTTAACCGCAGTTATGGGTGAGTCTGCCTTCAGGCGTAACAGTTCAGGGGCAAAACGGCAGTTGTCAGCAGCAAAACATAGATAAAACCTCAGGTTCAAAATCAAATTGGAGTTTGGCAGGGCAAACTGAAGTTAACTTCAGGCCCTTAACCGTGGTTTTGCGCATTCGGGCATACTACAGTTATAACCTCTGGCAGCTTTAACTGCAGTTAAAGTGTATGTGTGAACCAGGCCATAATAATTTAAAGTACAGTAATTAGTACTGCTGGCCCAGTTATCTTTGCCTCCAAAATGAAAAGCTACTATTACACCCCCTCCACTCCAAATTGGAGCTCATTTTCCTTTAGATCACACATACTGAAATGCCCCCTGTAGTATCTGCCATCCAATGTAACTGTTCTCAGAGCTTCATGATGAAGCTGGACCCAGGACCAGCAATAAATCAATCAAACATTTGTTACATGAGGATTATAAGATCAGGAGCCAAGGGAATGGGGTAGTAGGATAAAACTGGTGCTGAATTTCATATATTAATTTGAAATCCACCTCTTTGGCAAAAGGTCCTTAGTTAGAGATATTTGCAGATTAAGCCATGTAAAGCCTCTCTGATTTGAGGACACTTACCCTTTTGCTGCAGACCACCTGACAATGGTGTCCTTATCTTTCAAACCAATCAGCAATTGCTCTGTGAAAAAATGTTTTAAATTACAAATTAAAATCAGATGTTATATTTAGTCCTATCTTTGTATAAACTCTTTCTATAGGAAGTCCCTTTTCATGGGGGAAGGCAGTTCTATTAGCCCTTTACTAGTTTAAGTCAGTTCAAGATATTCTCATGCCCAACTAAAGGAAGGGGAAAGGGTGTTTGCAACTGAAAGAAAACGTAGCCTTTATCGTTTGCTTGTTTAAACTAGAGAGAGTATGATGGAGAGGATGAGAACACACCTTTTAAAAAATGATAATAATGCTTGTAATGAAAGAAAATGCAAAATGGTGCAGGTATGTGGGGATGAGTAGATGGGGGTAGAGATTCACCACTCTCCTCCAAGAGATGTCACGGGCAATGACTAATGCCTACAGCCACATTCAGCATAGCAAAAAACATACAATGTTCATACTTGCTGGGGCAAGTATCAGTATAATATAAACATCAATCAGTGATCTGAATGGAAATACAATTCCTCATATTTAAAGGACTTGCTGAGATAACATCATTTTATTAGTTCGATAACAGCTGCTCCAACCATCTCACATCACCCACCCATCCAAACCATAGGATCTGGAAGGCTCACTACCTCTATTCCCCATTTTAAAATCGCTTGATTTAAATTACCAGACAAAATCCCAAGGGTTTCTTTGCATATGATACTTAAGCAGCAAGATCACTCAACTTAAGCCCTGCTGGATCAACTCAAAGGCCTATTGAGTCCAGCATGTTGTTTATCACAGGGCCCAAACCATATACTCTGAGGAAACCCACAAGCAGGAGATGAAAGGATATCCCTCACCTGCTACTGCTAGGGATGTGCACGAATGGCTCATGAAATCGTGGGCAGGGCAGGGGTCAGTTCCTTTTAAAAGCAGGTAAGCAGGGCCTTACCTGCTCAATTGTTGCCCCACCACTTTTCTAGGTGTGAAACTTGCTGTTCAAAAGGCTGCGTGTGGCTGCAGTGCTGTTCCTAGCAGTCTGCATGCAGCATCAGCTTGCACTTGACCGCTGTGCATGTGTGGCAGCCATTTGCATGGTCAGCATTGTGTGGCTGACCACGCAAATGGCCACCATGCATGCACGGCAGCCATACGCCTGCCAACACTACACACAGGCTGCTGAAAGCAGCACTGCAACCGCATGTGGCCTTTTGAACAGCGAGCACTTCAAGTCTTCTCCAGGACCAAAGTTCAGAAGTATCAATACTTTTTCTGTCTTGCTTCTTCAAAGTCCAGCTTTCGCATCCACAGAGTGTCATACCAAAGTCAGCATGTATTATATGCCATGTATTAAATGTATTATATTACCATGGATTAAGGAGGTGGTAACCTTAAAGTGCAACTGAATATTTCTATTCAATCAAGTTTTCAAGTTTTAAGTGTTAAAGTTATATGATTATTATTCTTACATTTATATGCCACCTAACAAAAAATCTATACTGGACATAAACTAAAGGTGCTTGCAGATGCAACACTCCAAAATCAAGCAAACAATAATCGACAGAGACAAACAACAGCAACATGGTTTGTTTTGCTGGTGGTGATTTTTTGGCCCCTTCTTCCACCATTCGCTCAATCCAAGGCTGTTTCTCAGCTGCTCTGTGCCCACCTCTTTTGCTAAGCTAGGAATAAACCACAGGGGGGCCGTTTCGGATGCAATACCACCGTGATTTCAACCACACTTGAAACAAGCCAACTACAAACCCTCAGTACAAATGTCGGCTTGTTTGGCAAAACTGTACCTCTAATGAATTTGAGAGGCACATTCGGACGGGAAAGCACAGCGAGTATTCTCAAATTCAACCAAGGTTCCATGTTGCATCTGAAAATGCCCTAAAGCTTGAATGCTCTGCTAACAATGAACAAAATGGCTCATCTTCTTACTGGTAATGTCCTTTAATTAAAATGTTAAACATAGGAGGGTTCCCTCCATACATGCACTTTTTATTGTAGTTTATGACTATCAAGATCCCCAGAAGGTGAAGATAATGGTTTTGTCCCACGTCTCAGATTTTAAAAATCCTGAGGTACTCAGTCATTCATTACCAGAAGGAATGTGGGGAGGGGTAAACAGGGAACAAAAATATCTAGCAGAGACATCATAATATTTTCCCTACAATGCTAAAGAGATGCTAAATTGAAATAATTTGCATTCTTGCTTTCCCGATTAATAACGAGAAGGAAGTTGAACCTTAAAAGCAAATGAGGCAACTGTTCGCAAGCCATGGTGTCAGACTTTACAGTACTTTAGATCAAACGCACCTACAACATTTTCAACATCTCCTGGAATGTCATATTCCTCTTCCTCTTCCTCCTCCTCAGTGACAGAAGCTGCATTCATTGCTTTCGGTGCAACAGGTCCCACAGTAGAAATCTGCAAATTTGCAGCTAACGATCGGAAACCCCGTTGATACCTAAAAGGAAAAACATATAATACATACTAAACTTCCATTCTAAATGGAAGTCAAAAGAATTTGTACATTCTTCAAAACCTCCCAGAAGTACAGTTTGAAAATAAGAATTTGATATTTTTAAAGTTATTTCCGTTCTATGAAGAAGAGCACCTAATAGAGAATGGTATTGTGTAGACATAGGTTACAACTTAAGAAGTAATATACTTTAGCATTCCTCAAGGAAGCTGCCTAATGCCCAGTGATCAAATAAACATAAATATTCCTAAGAGCTATACTGTACATTCATTCAAGTAAAGCTCTTAGGCACTGAGGGCCTACTGACATATATATCAAGAGTTACAAGTAATTAAATATTGCTCCGAATATTACCCTCAAGAGAATTTTGCTAGTCTTTGAAAACTCCAAGTAAATATAAAGTATTTCAGTTCATGTTAAAGAACTGCTCTAAGGTACATTCAAGTGCTTAAACATACCCAGTGGAATGTTTTTTGTTTTGTTTTTTACTTTTACTCCTTTGAGTGGTAGGCCTCCATACCATATCACAAACTGCTTTTGAAACTTCTCAGTTTCAAAGAAGTGTGACATGGGATAGCACCTCCTATCAAAGATAAACAAGCCCCAAGCTCCTCTGGACACATAGAACTTGTGCTGTTCTTTGGATCTAGACCATTGTAAATAAAGCTGTTCAAGTCAGTGTTCAAAGAACTCCTTATTTTGCACACACACAAAACAAGAAAGTGATACAAAACTATACAAAATGTATATAGGCTGCCAACAAATACTTGGATTTGGCAGTAGAAAAGTACGTCCTTTAACAAGGAATAATTTGCTTAAGAGTGGTTTTAAGGGTAAAAGATTAATGGCAGGGGTGGGGGGGAGAGATATCCAGTAGCAACTTATAATTTAAAATTTCCATGTAATATACACAAGACGGGAAAGGGTCTGCTCTCCAGTAAAAAGAAAAATAAAGAAAACAGGTTACTCACCTGTAACTTTAGTTCTTCTACTGATCATCTATACTTCTACACAAATGGGCTATGCGCCTGCACAGAGACCTCATCAGTTCTGTGCAGAGACCTCACCAACAAACTCAACTCTCCTGCTTTGGGCGGGAACCCCGCCCCCAGCCACTATGTGCAGCTGTGCCACTCCTCATCCCCTCAGTCACGGAGTCCAGCTTCAAGAAACCCCGCGGGGAGGACGGGAGGGCATGTAAAAGTACAGATGACCACTAGAAGAACCAAAGTTACAGGAAAGCAACCTGTAGTTCTTCGACGTCGTCTCTGTCTTTTACACCAAATGGGCGCATAACATGCTAGAACCCAAGGAGGAGGGAAGCAGAAGCAATATGGATTCTGCCAGAATTATTTATTTCAGAAACAAGTACATCAACTGAAAATGGATTGCAGGACACTCCTGCCAGACGCAGCATCATTCTGTGCCTGGTATCAATTGCATAATGACGAATAAATGAATGGGAGGAAGCCCAAGTTGCTGCCTGACAAATAGCGTGCAACCGGACTGCACTTTCAAAGGCCACAGAGGCCGCCACGGACCTAACAGTGTGTGCCTTAACCATAGCAGGCAACTGCTTATGAACCAACTGATAACAAAGTTCAATTGTGGAAACTATCCACCTAGACATGGATTGGGCCGAGACTTGGAGACCTTTACATGGCCCATCATACAAAACAAACAAGGAAGGAGATTTTCCCCACTCAGCAGACCTCTGAACAAAGGACAATGCCTTTTGAACATCTAAACGGTGTAACCTCCTTTCCGCATCCAATGAAGGATTTGGAAAAATCACGGGCAAAGTAAGTGGGGACGACAGGTGAAACATAGACACCATTTTGGGCAGGAACTTGACATCTGTCCTGAGTACAACCTTGTGCTTATGGAACTGAAGGTAAGGTTGGACAGCCCTCAGGGCCCTTAACTCACTCACCCTCCTGGTGGAGGTAATGGCCACCAAAAAGGCGACCTTTCAGGTCAGGAGACAGGGATCAATTGAAGCCAAAGGCTCAAACTACAGCAGTAGTAGACCAGGCAATACTACTGACAGGTCCTACTGACTTGTGGGAGACCACCGTCATTCTGCTCAGTGTCCGCTTGGACATTCAGCGCACCCTGAATATGAACTGCCTGAAGCAATGCCACATGCGCCACACACCAATGCCACAGGTCCAGAGCCAGAAACAGAAGGCTCCTTGAGGACGTGCCGCCCTGTCGATTGACGTAGGCTTTCTCCGTCATATTGTCTGTTTGTATTATCACTGAATGACCCTCAATCAGGGGCAGGAAGCCTTTGAGAGCGTTGAAAATGGCCAACAGCTCCAGATAATTGATCTGTCGAATCCTCTCTTTGGGGGACCAATGTCCACTCAGATGAAGCCCTTCCAAGTGTGCTCCTCAACTGAGCTCCAATGCATTTGTTGTGACCACCCACCAGGCTCGAGGGTGTTGAAAGGGAATACCGACACTCAAGTGCCAAAACTCTGTCCACCACACCACCGTCGCCCACACCCATTGAGGAGGTGTGCGTTCTAGATGGCCTGGATCCCGAAAGGGATCAAACACGTCCAAAAACCATCTCCGAGTGACGCGCATACGAAGACGTGCCTGAGGTAGTATGTATGTACTCGATGCCATGTGACCCAACAGGCGCTGTATGGATTGCATAGTCTGTGGGCCACCAGCTAGGAAAATGGCCGCCAGCCTCCAGAGAGTAACTACGTGGCCCACTGGAAGGAAGACCAAGGTCATGTCAAATATCAGCCCAATGAACTTAATTCGACGGGTGAGTTCCAACTGAGATTTTTTTGAAGTTTATTTGGATACCCAGCTCCTGCAGAGTATCTACCGTGATCTTGAGTGCGTCCAGAACCACACACCTAGTGCTCGCCACGATGAGCCAATCGTCTAGTTACGGCAGAACCTGCAAACCTTGCTCCTGCAGAAACGCCACCTCCGGGGCCAGACGTTTCGTGAAGACCCTCGGTGCGGTTGTGAGGCCAAACGGCAAGGTCTTGAATTGATAGGGGATCCCCCGATCTGAAATCGCAGGAAATGTCGATGCTGAGGGCATATTAAAACGTGATAGTATGCATCTTTTAAGTCCAGGGAAACCATCCATATGTTCTTTTCCAGGATGGTCATAATGGTCGGTACCGAGAGCATTTGGAACCTTTTGTAGACCAAATGTTTGTTCAGGGCCCTGAGGTCTAGTATAGGGCGCTGACCACAGTCTGGCTTTGGTACAAGAAAGTATCGGGAATAGAACCTGGGGCTGTCGCATCCTTTTCCAGGAGAGCAGCGACCTCTTGATCCAACTCCGGGGTGCAAGTAGTCACCACAATCCCTGACC
Source organism: Hemicordylus capensis (assembly GCF_027244095.1). Taxonomy (NCBI): domain Eukaryota; kingdom Metazoa; phylum Chordata; class Lepidosauria; order Squamata; family Cordylidae; genus Hemicordylus; species Hemicordylus capensis. The sequence goes on from NC_069658.1 coordinate 386,645,484, forward strand.
CCGGCTGTATCCCACAAAACTGCATGGCATAGCCCAAACGTATAATTGTGAGGACCTACTGGTCAGTCGTCACTTTGTCCCAACTCGCCAAGAATGGAGCAAGGCAAGTCCTGAAGCTCCCCAAGTCATTGCTTCTTCTGGGGGATATTTGGGCGCTGTTTCTGAAAGTCTGGCTTACTAGGCTGGCCACCCAACTTGTATTTTGGTTGGAATTTGCTACCACAAAAGGACCATTCCGAAGGCAACTGTTGCTGAGAAGGGGCCTTCCATGGTTGGTAAAGTGACCACTTGGCAGTTCTCTGTGTTTTCCTAGCCAGTGAAGCATATGACATGGAGTGCGCTGTGCTCCTCGACTTCTGAACCTTCTGGACTGTATCAGTCTGTTCAGAGAAGAGGCTAGAGCCTTCGAAGGGCAGGTCCTTGACCCTAGCCTGGGCCTCGTAACGCAGTCCTGATGAACGCAACCAAGCATGTTGTCGGAGCGCCACAAATGTGGCCATCACCTTAGCTGCCCATTCCACCAAATGCCGGGCCAAATAAAGTTCTTGTTTGGCTACCTGAAGGGCCTCGCGGGCAAACGATTTGGCCAGATCCATCTTGTCCTGCAGGAGGAGATCCAGAAAGGGACTCACCACCCACAAAAAGTGGTTATATCGGGCGTTATAAGCCTGATAATTGGCCACCCTCAAATGTAGGGCTGAGGTGCAGCAGAGTTGGCTCCCAAAAGAGTCCAACTTTCTGCCCTCTTTGTCACTCAGTGCCGACTGGCTGTGACCTCTGGTCCTTTGTAGCGACGCCTCCTCAACAATTGAATTTGTGGTGGGATGGTTCTTCAAAAGGGATATATTGTCATCCAGTTGCACCCTGTAGAAATGTTCTAGACGCCTGTTAGGCTGGGAAAGTGTTGTCAGCTTTTTCCAGTGACCCCAGATAACTTTTAACAATGCCAGGTTCTGGGGCAAAGAGGCCGGTATCTTGGCCTCAGAATCAATAAGGCTGAAGAACGGGTCCAGCTCTCCCTTCTGTTGGTTCCCCAGGTTTATGTCCAGGGCTGAAGCCATTCGTGTCACATATGCTGTGTATAGTTTGAGGTCCTCCGACGGGGAGACCAGCGTAGAGTTCGACTGAACACCGAACAAGAACAATCCCAGAGAAAGAACCTGAGTCCGGAGAGCTAGCATCGCTCTCATATCCGGACTCCAGAGGGGCCAAAGAGTCCTGTGCCACAGACATTGAGCCCTAAGGTGAGCCCGGCTTGCTACACTGATTGTCTGGTATCGACACAGAAATTTCTGCTGGCAGCACTTGGGCAGGCAAGGCAGTTGGAGGTATCACCAGAACTGAAGGGCGTGGTTCACGATGCTCTGTATGGTCCCTCAGGGAGAATTGCGGCCTCCCTTCCGAATGTGTGTGTGGGGGGGGGGTCTCGCCAACCCTTCGTCAAGCGTTTCCCATATGTGGGGTCCTCCGAGTAGCGGGACCCATAGCGGGGACGAGCATAGTCAGAATAGTCAGACCGATAGTCCATCTGGTACCAGTCACACGATCCAGAGTCCCAGCGCCATGCGCCGTAAGAAGATTCAACTGCGCTCAAGGGGGAGTGATATTCCGCCACTTGGTATCAATCCGGATAATACTGATCACGACAGTCCCAGGATCGGTCTTGTCTGAACATCAAGGAGCGGTCTTCTGATTCCCAACAGGTACCACGGTCTCTAAGGGGAAAGCGCTCTTTGGCCCTGAAGGGGTGAACGTTGCCTGGGCAGCCATGAAGAGTCTTCTGCTGGCCTGGCTGGAGAATACATCTCCTCCGAGGAAGCATAACCTGGTTCCTCTGTCGCCACAGTCAAACGATTCCATCACCACAGGCAAAGCAGACCACATTGACACCAACAATCTTTGCATGATATGATCTGAAGCCACTTTAGTCTTCTTGGCCACAGGGGCCTCCAATGCAGGAGCTTCTTCTACCTTCTTCTTCTTGGGTATAGGAAGGAGGTGACGACCCGCCAGCAAGTCCCGATGCAACTTCAGTTTCTTCTTTTTCAACTTCAGTACCGATCCCAAGAGATCTGGGGAGGACTTAGGTACTGTGGGCTCACTCGAAGTCGCCGATGGTTGAGTGGCAGAGGATGCTGAAATCGGTATCGAGACCGGGTTTTTGGTCTCCGCAGGAGCAGACACCGCACGCTCCGATTGTCCCAATGAAGCCATCTTTATGGGCTGCTTCAGCGACAAGGCTTCCAAAGAACTGAGAGCCAGGTCCCACAGGGCTGCGCGCAGGCGAGAAGCCCTATTTTTGCAAGCCTGCTTCGTGAACTTCTGGCAATGAAGACAGGTCTCGACAATGAGGGATTCCCCCAAGCACAAGAGAAGGGATCTTAGATACGCAACTGATACATTTTTTAAAGTTCATTGTACGTGGCATAAACGCCGAAGGCCGGCCGGCCACCATGCTCCGTCCTAGCCAGAATCAGAGCTCCAAAGGAGAGAAAAACCACAAAACAAAATGCAAGGAACAAAAACGCTACTACACAGAGAAATTAAAGAAAGAATAAGAAAGAAATCAAAGAAGCAGAGAGAAAACAACAAGGGGATAGCTGGATCCTACTCGTTGCCAAGCTGCAGACTCCACAATGTTCACTGAAGTGCGGACGAAGAAGGACTGAGGGGATGAAAAGTGGCGCAGCTGCATATAGTGGCTGGGGGCGGGGTTCCTGTCCAAAGCAGGAGAATTGAGCTTGTTAGATTCCAACGAGGTCTCTGTACCGGCGCATAGCCAATTTGTGTAGAAGACAGAGACCACTTCGAAGAAAGAATATTTGCCTGAGGTTGAGAAATAAGACTATGAATCTTTTTATACAGGCAGAAATTTTTGTAAAACTGGGCATCAATGTTACATTGCACTGCATTTCGTTGACACCAGGGGTAGGCAGTGGCTGCGGATAATGGAGTTGTAGTTCAACAACAGCTGGAGTGCCAAAGATTGCCTATCACTGCTCTACATTTATACCATTAAGTTTTTCTGTGTATGAAAATTCCAGTGTTTTCCAGTTAACACACAAGCCAGGATTTTGCTTTCCATATGAACCAAAATGTATCCCTAAAAGGAACAGTTAAATACAGAACAAAATAAGGAACACATTGTACAAGAAATGTAATGCACAGTACAGGAAGGAGGAAGCCACTTATGCCTGTGGAATATAAACACTCCTGTGCCAATATGTTTAAACCAGAACTTCTTGTCACCAAATGACTCTATGGTATTTATTACTTATCCACCTCCAACAATGACAGACTTCACAGTTCAGATTAGCCTAATTAAAAAATGAAGGCAAGTAGAAACATGATTCTGAAAAGAACAAACCTCCACTTTGCCACCTTGGGCTTAAGAAATGTCAGGCCGAGTCGCTGAACAAGTTTCACTCCCAGCTTGCGAAGGAGCGTGTGGTTACTTTCAGAGAGCTTGCAGTTATCAAGGCATTCAAGCACAGTAGAAGCTGTAAGCAAACAATGCATGTTGCACTAAATTACTACATGAATAAGTATGTCCTACTTTCATTTACCATCTTATTTTTAATACATAATAGGTGTGAGGTGGTCTAGGAAAATATTTTGAATACTACACTGTGAAACATACATGTAGATTCAGAATCTAAGTGTATATACATATACATATATTATTATTATTTTCTTCCCCTCCCCCAACTATAGTCAATGAAATTAATATGCTTTCTTCAAGATGATCCGGAGACCAACTTGGCTGCCGCATTCTGGGCCAACTGCAGTTTCTGGACTACGTACAAAGGCAGCCCCAATAGAGTGCATTACAGTAGGCAGGTCTGGAGGTGACCAGCAGAGATGTACCACCGTTCTGAGATAGTTCATCTCAAGAAATTGATGCAGCTGGCGTATCAGCCTTAGCTGATAGAAAGCACCTCTGGCCATTGTCACAATCTGAGATACCAGAGAGAGGTGTGAATCCGGCAGCACTCCCAGATCGCAAATCTGTTCACTTGTTTCTTCTGGTGAAGTGTGACCCCATCCAGAACAGGCAGATCAAAATCATCTCTAGAGTTCCGACCTCACACAAGAAGTATCTCTGTCGTATCTGGATTCAGTCTCAGTTTATTATACCTCATCCAGCCCATTACCACCTCCAGGCAGGCATTTAGGGAGGTTATGCCTTCTCCTGATGATGCTGACATGGAGAAATAGATTTGGGTGTCATCAGCATACTGATAACACCCCGCACCAAAACTCCGAATGATCTCTCCCAGCGGTTTCATGTAGATGTTAAAAAGCATTGGAGACAGTATGGAGCCCTGAGGGACACCATATAAAAACCCACATTTCATAGAGTGACACCATCTGGAATCTGCCCGAGAGGTAGGAGCGGAACTACCGCAAAGCAGTGCATCCCACCCCTAACACTTCCAGACTCTCCAGAAGAATACTATGGTCGATAGTATTGAAAGCCACTGAGAGATCCAAAAGGACCAACAGTGCCACACTTCCTCTGTCAATTCCCATCAGATAGACCAAGGCAGCCTCCACCCCAAAGCCTGCCCATAATGGGTTCAGATAATCGGTTTCCTCTAAGACTGCCTGGAGGTAGGAGGCCACCACCCTCTCAATTACCCTTCCCAACCATGGAAGGTCGGAGACAGGGCTATAGTTGCTTAACTTTGAGTGATCCGATGCAGGCTTCTTCAGAAGAGGTCTAATAATTGCCTCTTTGAGACAAGGCCTCTGAGCCCTCCCGCAGAGAAGCATTTAGAATTTCTACCAGGCCTTCTACAACAACCCCCTGCTAGATAGTATAAGCCATGTTGGACAAGGGTCAGGAGAACAAGTGGTAGACCACACCTCTCCAAGCATATCCTCAGGAGTCACAAACTGTAACTGATCCAGCCTAACCACATGAGAGGAGTTGCTGGACACCTCCAATTTAGACACTGCAACAACTGTGGCATCCAAGACTATGTCTGCCCAAATATGAGATATTTTGCCCAAAAAGAACTCATTTAAAATGTCACAGTGAGTAACTGATGGTTCCAGATTCTAATTCAAGGGATGAGGGGCATGTACTAACCCCTTCACAATCCTGAACAGCTCCACCAGATGTGAGCTTGAGGACGCAATATGGGCAGAAAAGAATCGCTTCTTTGCTACACATATGGCCAGAGCATACCTCTTTAAATACGCAAATGTTGTGATCTGTTGGATTCGAGTTGAGTCTTTCTCCACTTGTGCTCCAGTCGTCTACCTTGCTGCTTCAGCTCCTGTAGATCTTCCATATACCAGGGGGCCAATTTCGAAGTGGATAAGAGAGGACGCTTTGGAGCAATCATGTCTACTGCCCTGGTGAGTTGATTGTTCAAATTCTCCACCAGGGCATCAACAGGATCATCACCAGAGCCAACACTAAATCCTTCCAAAGGTTCTTGGAATCCTATTGGACCCAATAACCTTTTCATGAGGACCATTCTGATAGGCCCCTTATCCCTGCAGAGGTGGTTGTGAGTCCAACCTTAACCAGATGGTGGTCCGTCCATGGCAATGGGGAAATCACAGCAGTCCCCACCCATGGAACACCATCCTGATCAGAGTAAAAGACCGGATCGAGTGTGTGACCTGCCACATGTGTCGGTCTTGAGAACACTTGGGATAGGGCCATAGTTATCATGGCTGCTATGAACTCCTGAGCCAACCCAGACAAATTGGTCCCAAAATCCCCCAGCACAAGTCTTGGAGATTCCAACACCAAACCAGCAACCAAGTCCACAAGCTCAGTTAGGGACTCTGCTGGGCAGCAGGGTGATCGGTACACCAAGAAAAGTCCCAATCTATCCCTGGTCCCCAAACTTAAGTACACACACTCAATATGATCAGGTACTTCAGCAGGGATCCTGGCAAGGAGATGCTATTCTTATAGATCACAGCCACTCCACATCCCTGCCCACATTCCCTCACCTGATCTTATACAGACTACCCAGTGGGGTGGGGGGTGGGGAGAAGCTGGGACCAGACTGGACCACCAGGCTTTCCCAGCCAAGTCTCCATGATTTAGCTTAATATTACAAAAAACTTACTGAATTAAGCACCCTGCATTTTTAATGCTACGAAGTCATATAAGCAGGCTTAGCTATAAACTAACCACAGGTTGCTTACCTGTAACTTTGGTTCTTCTAGTGTTCATCTGTACTTTTACACCAATGGGCTATGCGCCTGTGCAGAGACCTCATCGGAACCTAACAAGCTCAATTGTCCTGCTTTGCACAGGAACCCCAACCCCAGCCACTATATGTGGCTGTGCAACTCCTCATCCCCTTAGTCACGGAGTCCAGCTTCAGGAGACCCTGCAGGGAGGACGGGAGGGCATGTAAAAGTACAGATGACCATAGAAGAACCAAAGTTACAGGTAAGAAACCTGTAGCTCTTCGATGTCGTCTCTGTCTTTTACACCAAATGGGCGCATAACATGCTAGCACCCAAGGAGGAGGGAAGCAGAAGCAATATGTAATCTGCCAGAATTATTTATTTCAGAAACAAGTACATCAACTGAAAATTGATTGCAGGACACTCCTGCCAAACACAGCATCATTTTGTGCCCTGGCATCAATAGCATAATAGCGGATAAATGAGTGGGGCGAATCCCAAGTAGCCACTTGACAAATAGTGTCCAAGGGAACTGTGCGATCAAAGGCAACAGAGGCCGCCACGGACCTAACCAAGTGCACCTTAAGAGCAGTAGGCAACTGCTTATGAGCCAATTTATAACAGAGCTCAGTTGTCAAGACTATCCATCTTGACATGGACCGAGCAGAACCTTGAAGACCTTTACGTGGCCCATCATACAGAACAAACAGGGAGGGAGTTTTCCTCCAGTCAGCAGTTGTCTGGACATAGAAGGAGATTTATTTATTTATTTAAAATATTTATACCCCACCCCTCCAGTGCACTACTGCTTGGGACAGCTCACAACAATAAGATAGACACAGATACAATAAAAGTACTAAATGCCCTCCTAACATACAAATGATATAACCTACGCTCTGCATCAGAGGAAGGGTTCTGGAAAAATAAAGGCAGAATGAGTGGTAGAGAATGAAGAAACATAGAGACCACTTTAGGGAGGAATTGGACATCTGGCCTGACTATGACATTGTCCTCATGGAATTGAAGGTAAGAAGGATCAACCCGTAGGGCCTGGAGTTCACTCACCCTCCTAACGGAGGTGATGGCCACCAGAAAGGCAACCTTCCATGTCAGGAGACAGGATTTGATCGAGGCCAAAGGCTCAAAGGGAGGCTGAAGCAAGCCTGCCAAAAGCACAGACAGATCCCAGGCTGGGGACATAACAGGATCGTCCGGAAAAACGTGGGAAAACCCCTTCAGGAAACTCTTAACTACCGGGTCTTTAAACCAGAGAGCCAGCGTGGTGTAGTGGTTAGTGCTGGACTAGGACCGGGGAGACCAGAGTTCAGATCCCCATTCAGCCATGATACTAGCTGGGTGACTGTGGGCCAGTCACTTCTTTCTCAGCCTAACCTACTTCACAGGGTTGTTGTGAAAGAGAAACTCAAGTATGTAGTACACCGCTCTGGGCTCCTTGGAGGAAGAGCGGAATATAAATGTAATAATAATAATAATAATAATAATAATAATAATAATAATAATAATAATAATAATAATAATAAACCACAAAGCCTGGGTCGATGGGGAATGTGCCACAATGGCAGCCAAATGTGCCCTAAGGGAGGAAAGTTTTAGACCAGACTCCTTAAGGGAAAGCAGATATGTACATACATTCTGCACAGAGGGATTAAATTCATCAAAACCATGTAAGGACGCAAAAGAACAGAAGCTAGTCCACTTATGGCCATAGGATTTTCACGTGGAATGCTTTCGGGCCGCAACCAAAATGTCCTTGAGTCTCAGTGGGAAGTTGGCAGGATCTTCCAGGCTGTCAGCTGAAGGACCCGAACATCCGGGTAGAGCACCCAACCCCACTCCCACAACAGCAGGTTCAGCAGATCAGGGAGGCACATCCAAGTCATCACCATCCACCTCAGATCCAGAAACCAAGGCCTCCTGGGCCACCAAAGTGCTATCAGGATGGCCCTGGCCCGGTCCACCCTGAGTTTTCTCAGCACCCTTGGAATGAGGGGGAATGGAGGAAACAGATACAGTAGAGGGCCCATCAAAGACAGGACAAAGGCATCACCCAAAGAGCCCTCTCCTTCCCCTCCCCTGGAGCAATAGAGGGCACATTGAGCATTGTCCCTGGAAGTAAATCGATCCAGGACTGGAACAACCCACTCTACAAATATGTTCCCGAGAACACCTTGGTCCAAGGTCCATTCGTGGGAGACCATCATACGGCTCAACGTGTCCGCCTGGACATTCAGGGAATCTTGTATGTAGACCACATGGGGCGAGACCGCATGTGCCACGCACCATTGGTAAAGGTCCAGTGACAGGAACAGAAGGCTCCTGGAAGATGTGCCACCTTGTCGATTGACATAGGCTTTTGCCATCGTATTGTCCATCTGGATCATCACCAAGCACCCTGCAGTCACTGCCAGGAATCCTTTGAGTGCATTGAATATGGCCAACAACTCTAAATAGTTGATGTGCTGGGTCCTCTCCCTGGAGGACCAATGTCCACTCAGGTGAAACTTGTCCAGGTTTGCTCCCCAACCAAGCTCCAACGCATCGGTCATAATCACCCATCATGACTAGGAACCTGGAAAGGGGTGCCGACGTTCAGAAGTTGAATCAGTCCACCAAGCCACAGTCGCCTGCACCCAGAGAGGGGGCGTGCGCTCCAAACGGACCGGATTCTGATGGGGATCGAACATGTCTAAAAACCACCTCTGAATGATGCGCATCCGAAGGCACACTTGAGGAACCACGTAAGGGGTGGCTGCCATATGCCCCAACAAGCGCTGCACCAAATACATAGTCTGTGGGCCCCTGGCTAGAAAGACGGAGGCCAGCCTCCTGAGTATATGTATGCGAGTGTCCTGGAGGAAGACCTTCTCCAAGGCCACATCGAAAATCAGCCCTATTAACTGTATCCTGTGGGTCGATTCCAGCTGAGTCTTCTCAAAATTGATCTGGAGACCTGGAGTCTGCAAGGCATCCACAACCATCTCAAGGGCGTCCAGGACTGCTCGTCTGGTGCTTGCCAGGATTAGCCAATTGTCTAAATAGGATAGGATCTCCAACCCGTGTTCTTGCAAGAAAGCCACCACCAGGGCCAGGCATTTTGTAAAAACCCTGGGCACAATCAAGAGACCAAACGGCAGGGCCTTGAACTGATAGGGAAATCCCCCCTATTTGGAAGCCCAGGAAGCGTGGATGCTGAGGGCGTATTGAGACGTGGTAATACGCGTCCTTCAAGTCCAGGGAGACCATCCACATATTCTTTTCTGGGATGGCCAGTATGTGGTTGGTATCAACAGCATCCAGAAACACCTGTACACCAGGTACCTGTTCAGGGCCCTGAGGTCCAGTATAGGACGCCGACCTCCGTCCGGTTTCGGCACAATAAAGTACCGGGAATAGAACCCAGGACTCTCCGGATTGGCGACTGTCTCTATCACATCTTTTGACAGGAGAGCAGAGACCTTCTGGTTCAATCCTGGACCTTGCCGTGCACCGCAGTTTCTGGACTTTCTGAAAGGTGTCGTCCATCTGTTCCGCAAAGAGACTAGAGCCCTCAAAGGGAAGGTCCTTGACCCTAGCGCGGGCCTCGTACGCAGCCAGGTGTGACACCTGAGAGCCTGAGATGTGTCCATCACTTTAGCTGCGCACTCCACTGAGTGTCTGGCAAAATAGAGTTCCTGTTTCTCCACTTGTATAGCTTCACGGCCTTAGACAGATCATGCTTGTCCTGCAGAAGGAGATACAAAAAGGGGGCCACTTTTTCCCAAAGAAAGTGATTATAACGGGCATTGTAGGCCTGATAGTTGGCCACTCTTAAGTGGAGAGCCAAGGCCGAGTAAAGCCTCCTACCGAAGGAGTCCAATTGTCTGCCCTCTTTGCCACCAGGTGCCAACTGGCTGTGACCCCTGGTCTTTTGTAGAGATGCTTTTACAACGATAGAATTAGGGGTGGGATGATTCTTTAGAAAGGCCGCATCATCCTGTTACTGCACCCTATAAAAATTCTCCAAGCGTCTGTTAGGCTGAGACAGAGTCACTGGCTTTTTCCAATGACCCCACATGCCCCCCAACAATGCCAAGTTAAGGGGTAAAGTGGCCGGAACCTTGACCTCCGCATTGATAAGGCTAAACAACGGGTCCAATTCCCCTTTCTGTTGGGTACCGAGGCTCACGCCCAGGGCCGAAGCCATGCGGGCCACATACATCGAGTACTATTTAAGATCCTCTGACGGAGAAATGGGCTTAGAATCCGACTATATATCAAGAGGAGACGAACCCTGGGAAACACCCCCCGATTCCGAAGAGCTAGGATCGCTGTCATAGTCCGACTCAGGAGGAGCCAGAGAATTCTGGGCCAAGTCAGTCGAAACCGTAGGAGATTCCGGCTTGCTGCCCTTATCGTTTAGTACCGAGGCGGGAAGCTCCGCTGGCAGAACCTGGGCAGGCACTGAAGATTGTTGTAAAACAGGGGCCGTAGATAGTGTGTCGTGTTGCTCAGGGCAATCCCAAAGGGGCGTTGTAGAGAGCGAGAGCGTGACCTCCCTTCGGAGTGTGAGGGGGGTTCACGCCAATCCCAAACAGTTCCAGATCTCCCATATGAGGGCCATCCGGATATCGAGGGCCATATCGGGACCTAGCATAGTCCAAACGACAGTCCATAAGACCGTGAGTCTCTGCACCAAGCACCATAAAGGGAGAACGATGCTCTGGTACACGAGACCGATCCACATACATGGACTTAAGAAGATCCCAGTCCCAATCCAGCCTGTAATCAAAGGAGCGATCTTCCAAGTCCCAACGGAAGCATCAATTCCTAGGGGGGAAATGCTCCTGGCACCGTCGAGGAGGTGAACGATGTCTAGGCAGCCACAACGCATCTTCTGCAGGCTTCTCTGGCGAATAAGCTTCCTCCCCAGACGAACTGTATCTAGGCTCATCCATTGCCACCGACAGCTCCCTACACGGGCGGGAATGATCAGGTGCAATGTCAAACGAATTCCCAGCCAGCGGCAACCCAAACGGGAACCGACAACTTCAGTATCGGAGTGGCCCACGCCCGTTAGTCGATCCAGAGATGTATGGGCCAGTCTCGAATCAAACTTAGGCTTCTTGGCCAATGCGCCTTCTAGCACAGAAACTGACGCGTTCTTCTTCGATATAGGAGGGAGTTGTTGACCTGCCAGTAAATGGTGTGGCAACTTTGACATCTTCTTTTTCTTCAGCTTTGATGTCAAAGGAGTCGGAGAAGGCTCCGGCACCGCAGGCAGAGGACGCTGAGGCAAGTCCTCAGAACACACCGTAGCACTCAAAACCATCGAGGGATTGATGAAAGGAGACACCGAAACCGGTACCGAGACCAGTTTCGACTTCCATGGGAGTGGACTCCAAACACTCTGACTGGACTATGGAAGCCATCTTAATGGACCGCTTCAATGATAAGGCTTCCAAAGAATGGAGAGCCAAGTCCAACAGGGCTGCGCACAGGTGAGAAGCCCTATTCTTGTGAGCCTGCTTTGTAAACCACTGGCAGTGAAGACAGGTCTCAACAATGTGGGATTCCCCCAGGTACAAAAGACACTTAGGGATGTGTGGATCCGGTCTGGCGGTCTGCAGTCCAACGGTTCGGTCCGGGGGTTCGTGATCGAACCAAACCCCCGCACCCCTGGTTCCGTCTGGACCAGATCCGAACCACCGGTCTGGTACAGGTACGTGAACTTAAATTTTTTTTTAAAAAAAAATTTTTAAACTAACTACCTGTAGCCCCTTCATGAGGCTTGCTGTAGCGGCGGGGGTGTGTGTGTCCGCGAGGGTTCCCTCCCTCCCTCCCCCCGCCAGCCTCCCTCATCACCACCGCGGCCGGGTAAAGGTAGTCTTTTTGGCCCTTTCAGGCCTCTGTAAAGCAAGCGGCGGCCATTTTAGCCGCCGCGCATACACAAATGCCCTCTGTGAGGCTGGGCCTCGCAGAGAGCATTTATGCATGCGTGGCTGTGGGAGGGAGAGGGAACCCTCGCAGACACACACACACCCGCAGCTACAGCAAGCCCCCCGAAGAGGCTACAGGTAGTTACTTTTAATTTAATTTTTTTAAAAAAAAAGTTTGCAGGACTGGATGTGTGCCGGACTGGACGGGGGGGGGGTGTTCGATGGGAGCCGGACCGAACTGGTCCAGCCTCGAACTGAACGGGACCAGACAGTTCTGTGCACACCCCTACAGACACTCAGTATGAGTATCAGGGGAAGGGATCTTAGATCCATAACAAACACATTTCTTGAAGTTTGTCATGCCCAGCATAAATACGTAGATCAGCCACCACGCTCCGCCCCAGCCAGGATTGGAGCTCCAAAAGAGGGAAACCCAGAAAAAAACAAAATGCCGAGATAAAAACGCAACTACACAAAAAAGAAATAAAGGAAAAGAGAAGAAAGCAGGGAGAAAAAACAAGAAGGGAATAAATAGTAATCCTACTCGTTGCCAAGCTGCAGATTCCACGATGTTGACAGAAGCGCGGACAAAAGACTGAGGGGATGAGGAGTGGTGCAGGCGCATATAGCGGCTGGGGGCGGGGTTCCTGCCCAAAGCAGGAGAATTGAGCTTGTTAGGTTCCAATGAGGTCTCTGCACAGGCGCATAGCCCATTGGTGTAAAAGACAGAGACCACATTGGAGAATGTTCAGTAATGTTTCCTGCATCTGTCCCATTTTTATCTGAAGAAGATGAAGGAGCCACAGTATTTTGGGATGTCCTAATTAATCTTCATGGGTATCACAACTTTATACAGGTAGTTTTTCCTGTTAGCAACAGAGAATACCTGCCACCTCCTGTTAGAGCCATTATCTTCAGGCTATTTTTTTTTTTGCCAGAAATAAGACAGTTTATAAATTCATACTAGAAGAGTCACAAGATTTGTTACAAAATGAACAGAAAAGAACACTCTCCTACACAGGAACAGTCCTAGAGTAAAAATAAGAAATGTAAAAGATGCATGAGGTGTAGACAGCACTGTTAATGGTCAAAAAGAGGGGAAAGACTGAATATATTTGTCACCTGAAGCAATGCTTGAGCATTTTAAAGAATGACCCTCAGGCTACCATATTAATAGAAGAACCAGTAATCCTGCATAGTTCTGTCAGGCAGTGATCATTCTTCCAGAATACACCACATACATGCAAATATTTAAAAAGCTGCTGTGGAGTTTGTTCTATTTACCAACATATTACAACTCAAACCTTAAACATAAGAACAGCCCTGCTGGATCACGCCCAAGGCCCATCTAGTCCAGCATCCTGTTTCGCACAGTGGCCCACCAGATGCTGCTGGAAGCCACAGACAGGAGTTGAGGGCGTGCCCTCTCACCTGCCATTTCTCCCCTGCAACTGGTACTTAGAGGCATCCTGCCTTTGAGACTGGAGGTGGTCCACAGCCCTCTGACTAGTAGCCATTGATAGACCTCTCCTCCATGAAGTCATCCAAACCCCTCTTAAAGCCATCCAGGTTGTTGGCTGTCACCACATCCTGTGGCAGAGAGTTCCACAAGTGGATCACGCGTTGTGTGAAAAAGTACTTCCGTTTGTTGGTCCTAGACCTCCTGGCAATCAATTTCATGGAGTGACCCCTGGTTCTAGTGTTGTGTGAGAGGGAAAAAAATTTCTCTCTCTCCACTTTCTCCACACCATGCATGATTTTATAGACCTCTATCATGTCTCCCTGCAGTCGTCTTTTTTCTAAACTAAAAAGCCCCAGTTGTTGTAGTCTTGCCTCATAAGAAAGGTGCTCTAGGCCCCTGATAATCTTGGTTGCCCTCTTCCGTACCTTCTCCAGTTCAACAATGTCTTTTTTAAGATGTGGTGACCAGAATTGTATGCAGTACTCCAAGTGTGGTCGCACCATAGTTTTGTATAAGGGCATTATAATGTTAGCCGTTTTATTTTCAATCCCCTTTCTAATGATCCCTAGCATGGAATTTGCCTTTTTCACAGCTGCCGCACATTGAGTCGACACTTTCAACGAGCTGTCCACCACGACCCTAAGATCCCTCTCCTGGTCCGTCACCGACAGCTCGGATCCCATCAGCATATACTTGAAGTTGGGATTTTTCATCCCAATGTGCATCACTTTACACTTGCTAACACTGAACCGCATTTGCCATTTTGTCGCCCACTCCCCGTGTTTGGAGAGATCCTTTTGGAGCTGCTCACAATCCGTTTTGGATTTCACTACCCAGAAGAGTTTGGTATCGTCTGCAAATTTGGCCACATCGCTGCTTACCCCTGCTTCTAGATCATTTATGAATAAATTAAAAAGCACCGGTCCCAGTACAGATCCCTGGGGGACCCCACTTCTTACTTCCCTCTATTGTGAAAACTCTCCATTTATACCTACCCTCTGTTTCCTGTCTTTCAACCAGTTAGCAATCCACACATGTACTTGTCCCCTTATCCCATGACCGCTAAGTTTCCTCAGGAGTCTTTGATGAGGAACTTTGTCAAAAGCTTTTTGGAAGTCCAGGTAGACTATGTCAACTGGATCACCTTGATCCACACACTCATTGACACTCTCAAAGAAGTCCAAAAGGTTGGTGAGGCAAGATTTACCTTTGCGGAAGCCATGCTGGCTCACTCCCAGCAGGGCCTGTTCTTCTAGGTGCTTTACAATTTTATCCTTGAGGATGCTTTCCATCAATTTGCCTGGAACGGACGTTAGGCTAACCGGCCTGTAATTTCCCAGATTGCCCCTGGATCCCTTTTTGAAAATCGGTGTTACATTTGCTACTCTCCAGTCCTCTGGTACAGAGCCCGATTTCAGGGATAAGTTAAATATTTTAGCAAATATTTTAGCAAGGAGGTCGGCAATTTCACATTTGAGTTCTTTGAGGACTCTTGGATGGATGCCATCCGGCCCTGGTGATTTATTAGCTTTCAGTTTTTCCAGTTTAGAACATCATCCCTTGTCACTTCTATCGGACTCAGCTCTCTAGCCTCCATCCCTAAAAAGCCTGGTTCAGGAACAGGTATATGCTCAGTATTCTCTGCCGTGAAGACAGATGCAAAGAACTCATTCAGCTTCTCTGCAACCTCCATATCCTCCCTAATAATCCCTTTCACTCCCTCATTGTCTAATGGTCCAACTGCCTTCCTGGCAGGTTTCCTGCTTCTGATGTACTTAAAGAAGTTTTGTTATTCCCCTTGATACTTTTGGCTAAATGTTCCTCAAACTCTCTTTTTGCCTCCCTTATTGTCACCTTGCATTTCTTTTGCCAGAGTTTGTGTTCCTTTCTGTTCTCTTCATTTGGACAGGCCTTCCAATTTCGGAAGGAAGTCTTCTTCCCTTTTATGGCTTCCTTGACGGTACCCGTTAGCCATGCTGGCATCCTCCTGGACTTAGTGGTACCTTTCCTCCTTTTGGGTACACAATCTAACTGGGCTTCTAGTATTGTGGTTTTGAGTAAACTCCATGCACTCTGGAGCGAAGTGACTCTCCTGATTTTGCCCCTCAGCTTTCTTTTCACCATACTCCTCATTTTGGAGAAGTTTCCTCTTCTGAAATTCAAAATGTCTGTGTCAGACATCCTTGGTGATTCTCTCCCCGCATGTATGCTGAATTTGATGGCACTGTGGTCACTGTTCCACAAAGGGTCGATGACACTGACGTCACACACCAGGTCCTGGGTGTCACTCAGAATTAGATCCAAGGTCGCCTTCTCTCTGGTTGGTTCCATGACCAACTGTTCTAGGGCACAGTCATTTAGCGTATCTAGAAATTTGACCTCTTTGTCCTGACTTGAATGTGAATTTACCCAGTATGTGTGGGTAATTGAAATCACCCATAACTACAGCCCTGCCTCTCCTTGATGCCTCCCTGATTTCCTCCTGCAACTCCCAGTCACTGTCGGCATTATGATCCGGCGGGCGATAGCACGACCCCAGTAGCACGTTCCCTTTCCAGCCTTGTATAGTCACCCACAGGGTTTCTGTGGAGGACTCCAGTCCACCTAGGTTTTCTAGCTTATTAGATTCTATCCCTTCTTTAACATACAGTGCTACCCCTCCTCCAAGACACCCCTCCCTGTCCTTTCTATAGAGTTTATACCCAGGGATAACAGTGTCTCACTGGTTCTCACTGTTCCACCATGTTTCTGTTATGCCCACTATATCTATTTCTGCGTTAGCAACCAAGCACTCCAGCTCACCCATCTTGGCTCGGAGGCTTCTGGCATTGGCATATAAGCACTTATATGCTGAATCTCTCCCCGGATGTATGCTATTCTTTTGACTCTTTGACCTGCTGGCACAGACTCCCATCTGCTCTTTATGCGGTTCTGCTCTACAGTTTTTAATAATTATTAAATTATTAAAACACACTACATTATTAAAGAGATTATTACATTATTATCTACATTATTACATAATTATTAAAACACACTACAGTTTTTAATAATTATTGCAACTTCCATCAACTTTTGTATTGTACAACAAACCTGCAAGAAAAAACCTACATCAAAATATCATGCTTTATTTCAACTCAGAAAGTATGGAAAGAATGTGAAATTCTAGTACCATTACAGCTTTGCACTCACACAAAGCATCTACTCTAGGAGTAATCTAGATCTGGCCACAATAGCCCATGTCTTGGTCACACTGAGACTTGATTCTCCAATGTTGATTCTCTTCTATGTGGGGCTGCCCCAAAAAGTGTTCAGAAACTGCAGCTAATCCAGAATGCATCATCTAGACTTCTGTCATGCGCACAGGGTAGGGAGCATGCAACCCCTATTCTTTGTCTTCTACACTGGCTCCTGGTCCATTACCAGGCACAATTCAAGGTTCCTTTAAAGTTTTAAGTGGGTTTGAACCAGTATATCTTATCCTCCCATGTGTACCACCCATACATTGAGATCTTCTAGGGCAAGGGTAGGCAACCTTGCCTTTTCAGCTGTTGCTGAACTACAACTCCCATCATCCCCAGTCACAATAAAGTGTGTTCAGCAACAACTGGAGAACTACTCATAGGGTGCCCTTTCTCCTGATCCAACTCCTCCCTGAGGTATGACTTTGTAGGATAATTTGGAATTCACTGTCCTTTGAGGTTCACCAGTCAATCATGCCCACTGTATTTTCCCCCAATTACTAAGTGGTTTATAATTTTATGAAGAATCTTACCATATGGTAAACAGTCTTCCCTCTTGCCATGTTTAAAAAGCTGTGCCTGAAAAAGAAAAGAGATGTTCTTAATATTCTACTATTTTAAGATGCGCAAGAAATGTTTCAAAAGTAGTTCTCAATCATACTGGACCAGCTCTCCACCTTCACCTGAGCTGTGCTCCTTCTCCTCCTCCTCCATCGCATTGCTTCCATCCCCTTCACCCTCTTGGTTGCAGCTGTGGCGTTGCCAGCGCCGATTGGCCAAGCTGCAGGCCCCTAACCCCAGAGACCTCCCCACCATCATCCCACTCCTGCTCCTCCCTGCAGGAGCAGCAGCAGCTGACCGGTCCCTTCCTCACTACCACCACCATGGCCACTAACCGACCTGTGCGGGTCGGCTAGTATAACTAGCCGACCCGCACAGAGCATCTGTGCGCTATTTGGGGCCAGCTGTTCCCCCCTCCCTCCTTCCCCACTCTCCCTCCCTCCTCACTCTCATGCCCCCCTCCCTCCTGCCCCACTCTCTTGCCCCCCACCCCCTCCCTGCTTCCCACTCCCCCTCCCTCCTGCCCCACTCTCTTGCCCCACCTTCCCCATCCCCTCCCTACCCCCCTCCTGCCCCACTCCCTTGCCCACCACACCCTCTACCCTGCCCCACACTCTCTTGCCCACTCATCCCCTTTCCAGTCTCTCCACTGCTTCCCCGCCACTTTCTCATCTCGCTGGCCATCCCGCTGCATCCCGCTTCCACCCTCCACCCCTGGCAGCCAGGCCAGGCTTTGCCGCCGCCGCCGCTGCCTCCCCCTTACCCGGGATGGCCTGGTATGCCATCCCACCATTGCCTCCCACCCCCAGTGGCCAGGCCGGGCTTTGCCGCCACCGTCTCCTCCCCCTTATCCAAGATGGCCTGGCCTGGCCAGGCCAGGTCATCCCGCCACTGCCTCCCGGCGGCCAGCCAAGGCCACCTCCTCAGGCCATTTTGCAGCCTGACACCACCATCCTCTGCCCTTTTTTTTTGCCCTGAACTCTTGCCCAATGCCAGGAACTCTCACAAGAGTTCCGCCGCCAGATCCTGGGCACGCATGCCGGCAAAGAGAATTAAATATATAGATATATATGCTTAAGATACACTTCTTTATGGCTGTCAAAAATTTATTTGTAACATTAAGCCTCAAGGAGGCTAAGCTAGATCCAGGAAGGACCTATTTTGTTTCAGGAGCAGCATCAAATAAAGCACAGAAGAGTTACTGTTCTTTTAAAAAAAATTTCTTTACTCGCATCTAATAAAGATTCTGTACTGCTGACCTATTGAAGTCACCTGAAATCGACCCTCCAAGATTATCTACTTCTGTAGTTTTTCTTTGAAGTAAAATTTTAAAATCTGTTAGCTTTCCCATTCACCGCAAATGAGAATACTCTGAACCTCACTAGTAACTGGCATACACAGAAATCTGCCCATTATGCCCATCAAATACTAGATAAACCACCCACTCACAGAAAAAGATTAGAAAGTCAAATCTACAGGACTGAAGCCCAAGTTAAGCACATGAATGTGCCCTAGATTCTCCAAGTTGTGTGCAAAGATTCCAAATTACTGAACTTGCAATGATCAATGTAATTCAAAAGAGCAAATATCTACAGAATATCAGTGGATGACTTCAGACATAATGTTAAACCATGGTTTATGCTAATAATAGCTCAGAAACTACATCATAGTTTGAGCTTCCAGATGTTCAAAAAGGCAAACTATGGTTTAGAGTTGCTTGTCTTTTTTCTTCCCATCAGTTTCACAAAATCTTCAGTTCATCATAATATTGGTGTTAACATGGTGTAGCAGCCTCTGGCAGCAGAGCAATATCTCTAACTATGATTTATGAATGCAGATATAACACAAGTTGTTCTAGTAAGAATTAATCAGCCTACTTTTTCACTGTCTCCACAACTGGACTAAATTTGGTTCAAATCTAGTTCCACAAGTTAGATCTCTTGTGCCTCAAATGTTCATGCATCTGCCATCTTGGATTGGGGTGGATGATATCATCACAAACTGTGCCATTGAGGTGCCCCTATGTTTCCATACAGCTGCAGCAAATTTGGTTCAAATCGCTTAAGCAGTTCACAAGTTAGCCCACTTGTGCCTCAAATGTTTACGCATCCACCATCTTGGACTGGGGTGGATGACATCATCAAAAACTACACCATTGAGGTGTCTCGATGTGTCCCTACAACTGTATCCAATTTGGTTCATATTGATCCAGGCATTGCGAAGTTGGGGGGGGGGGTGGCACATGGACACAGAGAATGCTGGGTGATCTCATAAGCCTACTGGAAAGCAGGCTAACAATGCAACAGTCAGCACTAACTATGGTTTCAAACCAACTTCAAACCATAGTTTCAGGTCCTGGTTTGGTGGGTCAAACAAACCAACGTTTTATGGGCAGGCTCAGATTCAGACAAAACAAACCTTGGCTGGTCAGAGACCGTAATAAAGGACTGATTAATTGATTGTTTAATGGCTGTTTGATTGCTAAACAAATAATTGCTTTGTATCATGTATAAACTCAGCCAATTTTTGTGTCTGTTTAAAAGAGGGGCAACATATCTAAAACAAATATTCACAATTCACCGACCTGCTTAACTAGAGTACTATGAGTTAAGCCAGAATGGCCCCATTTACTTCATTCATTTATTATTTCAAAAAGCATCTTTAAAAAGCAGGGCTTTCAAATTCTTTTAAAAACTAATCAAGGAGAGAGAGAGAGAGAAAGATGAAGAATCTCAGGGAGGGTGTTCCAAAGAGGAGAGACAGCTACTGAGAAGGTCCTGTACCTGGTCCCTGCCAAATGAATTTGTGTCACTGGTGGGGACAAGAGCAGAACCTAAGATGAGGATCTGAGGATTCTGGTAGATTCAATGCAGTCTGACAGAGACCCCGGTTCCAAGCCATGTAGGACTTTAAAGGTCAAAACCATCATGCTGAATTTATTCTGAAGCAATGGCAGCCAGTGAAGCTGCCACAAAATAGGTGTATACATGTGAATTCTTCTCTCTCTCACCCTCCACCTTTTACAGAAAGAACTGACAAGATCACCCAAGACCTTCACCTTCCTTCCCACAGCCTCAAAGTCAGATGCAAAACATTAATAGCTGTGCAGTGTCATTTGTTCCCATGGAGATACCCAAGAAGGTATAATAATCAGTGTACTTTGTTAAGTCTTGGCAACCTGTCCATCATATCCTGGAGCTGCACAGCAGGACAGCATATTCCATGTCTGGTTTGCACATGGATGCCTCTGTACCTCTCAATGGGGAGTCATTACTCCTTCTCCTTTTCCTGAGGCAGTGGCTGAGTCACCACAAAGGGCTGAGAATCTTCCTTCCCTCCTAACATAAGAGATTGCTGCAGATGTCCTCCATCGGAATTCTCAGAGCCACTCCCATGAAAAGATACTGAAAGCTGTTTATTCCTTCCTTTCTCTTTCTTGGAAGATGCTTGAGATCTTGTGATGTGTTGCCGTTGTAGGCAAAGATTTGGCATATGCCAGAGCACTGTGTGGCAATAAGCCCAATTCACAGTGAGCTCATGGCAATTTACAGCATCTTTAGCAGAGGCTGCTGAGAGAGTACAAAGACAAGCTCCAGATACACAGCACCAAATCTTCTGACAACCTCACCCAGTGGTTTCATGTAGATATTAAAAAGCATTGGTGACAGAATGGAAACCCGAGAGACTCCACTTTGTTTGTTTGTTTGTTTGTTTGATGTATAACAGCTCCTGTTTTGAGGAGCAACTATCACCAAGCTCTACCATCTGGAACCTACCCAAGAGATAGGAGTGGAACCACTGCAAAGCAGTGCCGCCTATCCCCAGATCCCCGAGGTGATCCAGAAGGATGCCATAGTCAATGGTATTGAACGCCACTGAAAGATCCAAAAGAACTAGCAGAGTCACACTCACTTTGTCGAGTCCCCAAAAAAGGTCATTCATTAGGCTGACCAAGGCTGTCTCAACCCCATAGCCAGCTCTAAAGCCAGTTTGAAATGTCAGTTTCCTCCAAAACCACCTGGAGCTGGTCGGCCAACACTCTCCCAATCACCTTGCCCAACCATGGGAGATTGGCCTGTAGCTATCCATCGCTAAGGGATCCAGGTAAGGCTTAAGAAGCGGTCTAACCATTGCCTCCTTCAAACAACGAGGCACACTACCCTCCCTCAGCAATGCATTTATGATATTAACTAGGCCACTTCCAACCATCTCCCTGCTAAATAGAAGCAGCCAAGTCAGGCAACGATCCAGAGAGCAAGTGGTAGGCCGCACCGCCCCAAGCAGCCTGTCCACATCCTCAGAATCACAGATTGAAACTGGTCCAGTCTAATACTGCAAGAGGGATTGCTGGACACCCCCTTCACAGACTTTGCAGAAATAGTGGAGTCCAAGTCAGCCTGAATACAGAAAATTTATCTGCAAAGAACCCAATAAAAGCAATAAATTGTGCAATAACTGAATGACAATCAACATAGCAGCATTTGGAGAGGGGTCTGAGATAGAAGGGACAAAAAACCCAAGGAATTCTGATTTCTGATAGGAAGTAAATGCTCAAGGTAGCAAGTAGAATCTGAAGATTTAGATGCTTCTTCTCTGGGTTTTATTCTCTACTGCTCAGGGGCAAGATGCAATCTGAACTATACATTATTATGATTGCTAAATAACTTCAGTCTTCCCCTGTTTTATCTTGCAAACTTATCATCAAATGTAACTATACTCTCATGATCTTGAAGCTTTGAAAGACACTAGTCAATGTCCACCAAAACTGCTGCACCCAGTACTCTTGCATGAGGAGCATAAACTCAAAAACAAAATAATAATTGTGGGCCACTGCCTGGGACTCTGGAATGCTGCATTTTACAATTTTTAAAAATCCAATCTAGGGAGGATCAAGTCCATTGTAACAGAACCAACTGGCTATATACTGCATGCATTAAAAAGTCTTTCCCCTTTTCCAGGATATTTGGAAAAATATGCTCTTGGATTCAGAGAAAACTATGTTACAGTAAAATAATTTGAAATTTTACATACTTCTTATAACTGAAATTAGTTTGATAGGATCATGTTTTGAGTATTCACATAATACACATGAAACAAAAAATATGCTCAGAAATTAGAAGCTGTAAAATCTCCCAACAATTTTTTCAGACCAGTTGCCCAATATTCCTACCACTCAGTAACTATGATGCTATATATGTTAGGGATATGCAAGCCAGGTTGCAGTCAAGCTGGCTCACACTCAAACTGGCCCGGTTCGAAGGCTCGCCCTCAAGCCGGACCAGGGCCAGTTCAGTTCAAGGTCGATCTGAACCTGCTGGGCCAGTCTCGTGTGCTTTTTGTTTGCTTAAAAAGCAAGTTTTCTCGTTAACAAAAATATATATATAGTGGACTTACTGCCATTAAGGGGCTGTGGGAGGTGCTGCCACCACGGCCACAGCGGGTTCCCTCTCCCTCAGGCGTTTTCAGCCTGTTTCGGCCCAATATGGGCCCCTCTGCGCTGGCAGCAGGCATTTTGGAGGCCATCATGCATGCACACTGGCCATCTGCATGGCCAGGGTCACAACCCAGCCACACAGATGGCCAGTGCGCATACATGACAGTTTCCAAAATGGTCACTGCCAGCATAGAGGAGCCCGTAATGAGCTAAAAATGACTGGAGATGAGGCCGGAGGGGGAAGGTGAACCTCAGGAGATCCCCCGTGGCCACAGCAGTACCCCCAAAGCCCTGCAATGGTGTTAAGTCTCTCTTTTTAAAAAAAATTGTTCCCCCACCCAAACCAGTTCAGACTTGAGCTGGGCCAGGCCTGGTTCTAGTGAACACAGGACTGGACTGGACCTGGTTCAGTTCAAGACCAGTTCTACTTGAACCGAACAGGGTTTTTTAGTTTTGTGCACACCCCTAATATGTGTGACCGAACATACATGTACAGAAGAGTATGCTTTGATGCAGTCATGGCAAGATAATTTGTACACAGTGCCAACCTAAAAACCAGAGGCGTATCTAGGGAAAATAGTGCCTAGGGCAAGCACTGAAATTGCGCCCCCTGTCCAAGCATCTGACACCCATCTGATTCTCTGTACATGGTGCCAAACTGAATATGTGTACAGTGACTTAATTTTTTAAAAAAAAAATTTAAAAATTATTTTTTTAAAAAAAGTAATTTAAAAAAATTACCTGTAGCCCCTTCGGGGGGCTTCCTAAAGGCTGTGGGGGGGGGGTCTGAAAAGGTTTCCCCTCCTCTCTCTGGTCTCTAGGGCCTCGCAGGGACCATTTCAGCATGTGCGGTGGCCATTTTTTTAAAAATATATATATATATTTTAAATGGCCATTGAAAACAAAATGGCGACTGTGCATGCTCAAATAGCCTCTGTGAGGCCTGGCATGGCCTAGGGCCTCACAGAGGCCATTTGAGCATGTGCGGTGGCCATTTTGTTTTCAGCAGCCATTTTAATTTTTTTTAATTTTAGAAAAATGGCACCCCCCTTCAAGTGGTGCCCGGGGCACGTGCCCTGCCTGCCCTACCCCTAGATACGCCCCTGCTAAAAACAAATATATATACTTCATAAAAACATATCTCAAGACAGTGTTCAGGAAAAACAGTAAATGTAATGAATAATATTTAAACAAGTAAAAACCCAACCAGGGACGTAGCTATAATTGAGCAGATGGGTTCAAAGAACCCAGACCCCCAGCTCCTGAGGGCCCTCCAGCTCCACCCCTCCCTATTTTCTTCATTATCTTTATTATCATTACCGAGGGGCCGCTAGGGAGAGGGGCAAACACAGGCCCCTCTCCCCTAGCTACACCCCTGAACCCAACAACACAATTAAATAGTCAAGCAAAATCAGCAGTAGCACAAACTCAACACAACCTCCACGGAATGAACAGGGGCAGACAAAATAGCATTTACTCACTCCTAAAAAAAGTAAGGAGGGGGCAATGAATTAACATTCCCAAGAAGGGCATTCCAGAGTCTGAGAAGGCTCTGTTCTGTGTACACACAAACCAGATCTATTTAAGCACTGCCACACAGATTATCTTGTTAGGTGGGCAGAAACATCTGAAATAAGACAGTCTCTTAGTTTTAAAGTTCATAACCAGCACCTTGAATTGGACCTGGGGGGAAATTGGCAGCAAGTGCAGCACTTTTACAATGGAAGTGATATGTCAACAACGGGTATTTCCGGGAAAAACCAGCACTGCCACATTCTGCACTAGTTGTAGTTCCTAGATATTCTTCAAGGGCTGTTCAAGTCACTACTGAAATCTGAAATAATATTTCTCACTATAAATGATGAACTGGGGATGGATCATGCCAGAGTTTCTCAAGTTAAAGGAGAAATGGCTAATGCTAACCAAATAATATCCCTACACAATATTTAATTTTTTATTTATTCAAGTAAACATTCAGTCAGACTCCAGACTAAGTACTCTGTTTCCACCTTGTGTTTTGTTACCCAGTAGGAAGGAAGCCTTTCGGATAAATATGGCCAGGAGTTAAAATAAAAGGAACAAGGCCCAACCCTAGAAATATTTCCACATATGCAACTGCTATTTACAGACTTAAGTAATTTCAGCTATGATGTAAATGCAACAAAAACTCCCTGGGGCGATGCACCTGCTTTGTTTTAGATTTTGAAGAACTGTATTTCATGATCTTAGGCAAAGCATTAATGAATACTACTACATTACAAATGTAACAGAGCACTTTATGGACAAAGACTGTTTTATGGTTTTTAAATACAATGCATGCTAGTAACAGAGAACCTTTATCAGGCCTTGATTTTTTCCAGCTAACAATGGAGAAATTCAAATAAAGCAGGCTAGCAATATCCTGCATACGCTTGTGTTAGAAAGAAGTGTCTTTTCCTATCACCAGTGCTTCAGAAATATATAATGATATATATACTAAGAGCCATTTTCAGAATCTTTGTTGACCCTTTGGAGAAGTGTTTATATCGCAAATACAATTGTATAACTGACATTACTTTCCATATAGGGATTTGTCCAGTCACAAAAATCAGCAAGATGAGTTTAAACTGACATGAATGACTGTGTAAAAATGATCTCACAAAAATGGCTGGATAACTTTCATCTCAGATCACCTTTTGGACTCCAACTGTACACAGAAATAAGGACCCTGACAAGATCTAGAACTAGTTCCACACATTTCTTAGTTAAGGTGGCAATGTCTACACAGGCCTTCAGGCTCTAGAACAGTCATAAGGCCTGAGAGTCCTATCAGAAACTTCAGGAGTTCCCAATGCAGCCCACAACACCCCTTTATATATTCCAAAACAGAACCATTTATAGGTATAGGAATCAGGTGTTCTTAAGAGTACCCAATATACTAATCAAACCCAATTCTCTTCACATTAGAAACTGTGTGTCAAGTACAGGGGAGAGCATCACAGTACCTCAGAGGATGATGATAATGATTATGGTAAATATGGTGGATCTAACATCATTTCCATGTGGTCCTTAGACACCTGTTGGGTAAGGAATTGGCCCTCCAATCCATTTAAATTTGACAACCCCGCCTGAAATGAAGTGGAAACTAGAAACAACAAGCACCAAGGTATTTGCAATTGTGCAATAACCACCTCTAGTGTATTTTAAAGTGTTGAAAAATGCTGACTATAATCTTAAATTATGTTCCATTCTAAATGTCTCTTCTCATTTCAATTTCCGGCAACTGAATTTATAGGAAAGGGTAAGGTGCCTAGAGAATAAACCATTGCTTGTAAAGCCTTGTGTCAATCAGGGTGGATAAAAATGGATGGTGTTTTGTTTTAATAAAAATGTGTTCTTTTTATTTAAATTGGATTTAAATTAGATTTTTTTAAAGTATAAAAAATACTAAATTTCCAATTCTCATGTAAAAAACAGCAACCATGTTTAAAATGAAGTCTCATCACAAACATTTTATACCAACACTTAAGAGTTTCCTCTTCATAGGGAGTCAGACTGAGGGAGGAGCTTCCTCCCTCTACTCCGGTTGCAGAGAAGGTGAACAGTGGTGCCAGTGTTTCAGATGTAACACTGGCACTTCCAAACCAGAGGTAGGGACAAGGAAACTTTGAAATAACTGAAGGTGACAAATGGAGTTTGGGGAGGGATACTGTGAGTCCATTTTTTTCTTTATCTGCATGTGTACATTCAGCTAGTGAAACTGGAAGTGATGAGACCTCCGGTTTCATGTTAAGTCTGAACCCAGCCAATACTGGAAAGGCGGTGAAGTAGAAAAACAATCAGGTGGGGGGAGGCATTATTCAGTACACAGCTTCCTGTATTGCTCCACACTTTGCCACCAAATAACTGTCACTGCTTCTGTGTATAGGAGACTTCCCATCTGGGAATATTTTGAAGAAATGCCTTCCCTGGGTAAAAAAGAAAATATGTCAAGTGTAAGCAGTGCAACAAGGATATGCAGGGCAGCTTGACAAAGATAACGAGTAAAGGTATCCATTACTTTTTTTTTAAAAAAAGATCATTATATAATATTTCCTGGTTTGATAAAAATCAAGTTATCTAAAAGCAAAACATTATTATTATCATTATTTATTTATTTGATTTGATTTCTATACCACCCTTCCAAAAATAGCTCAGGGCGGTTTACAAAGAGAAATAATAAATAAATAAGATGAAATAAATAAGATGAAGAAAAACATGAAGCATGTCTTTCTAGATGTTGTAAATGTTCTACTGAGTGATCAGACTGGCACCACTGATTAAGAAATATGTGAAGTAGCATCAGTGAGATACTCGATTTAAATCACCTTTATTTAAACCAATCCAACCTGCTGTCAACTATATTTCTTTTTAGAGAGAGGCAGGGAGATAACCCTATAACACTGTAAGAGATTCAGAGACTGGCATCTAATGGACCTAGGACCCATCTCACTTCTGCATGAACTTATGGGCCAAGTCCCTCATTCTGTGCTTATCTGTAAAATAGGAGTAGTACTGGCTCACATGTACGGGGTTTTAGTGAAGCCAAACACAATATACAGATTCTAAATCACTTATAGAGCTGTTTTCAATGTGTGTGGTTTTTGTTTGTTTTTTTAAAAATAACTATAAGACAGTGGGCTAAATTCTTAGCTATAGCTCAAATATTTGTCAAAGGGTTTGGCCACATAATGACAATACATGTGCGAGTGGGCTAACTATTCAGCATGAAAAGCCAAATGAAAACCTATCACATGGTTGAGATCCACAAATAATATGCTTGCTGTGTAGCACAGTCCTATGCAAATTTATTCAGCACTGAGTAGGAATAAGTGAGTCAGTGGGTCTTAATCCCAAGCAAGTATGTTTAATTTACCATCAGCTTCATAATTTCAAAAAAATTTGCCTAAACTTTGTAAATGCCAAACCACAGTGGACAATGATATTATTCCAAAGAGATTATTAGGCTGAATTGTGAAAAACAATGAATTGCTCCTTCAAAATAATAAAACAGGACAAGAAATAAAGAAACATAAAATGCAATGAATTTAGCTTTCTCTCTTTGATCCTGGGCTTCAGATCACATTGCAATTACATTTTAAGCATCCATGAACGCTAGACCTCTTTTTATAACACAGGTGAAAAGAGGAAATTGTTCAGATTGTCTTCCTCCTAAAGCAACAAAAAGTGTGTACGCCTTAAAATGAAGAAAGCTATTTTTAATGAGGTAGCCAATAAACATGCTCGCTTTGCCTCCTTTTTAGAAACTTTAATGGTCTGCAGCATATCATATTGAAAGCAGGGACAATGTCTAATGTACGCCTTGGGCATTCCTAATCCACATTCCTTCCATATAAATAGGAACACGTAATATGTGCCAAACTAAAGCAACCTGTTGAGAGGTATGTAGCTACCTCTCCTTTAAATAATTACACCACCTACAAATTAGAGAAAACCATTGGCGTATCCTAGCAAGAGAAGTGTCAGGTCTGGTTTTGTTGCTTTCGAAATACTATGGTGCAAGGTACAAACAAAAACTAGTTTCTTAGTAATCAGGGAAAAACCTGACACACCCCCTAATTGTCTAAATAACACACTTAGACTTTGCCTTTGTAAGATGTAAGAATCAGCATTACCTCTGGGACATCTTCCTCAAGCTATACAAATCATCACTATTAAGGATGGCATGACTGCTTGGAAGCAGGCACATTTTGCTGCCAAGCACATGAGAATGTGCAGTTACCCTCTGGCTCTAATAAACTATGAGCAATGGGATATGCCCAGCCTTGAGGGAAGATTGAAGATAGGGTAGTCAATTGCTCTTCAGCACCCCTCAGAGGTCAGGCAGGCAATTCACTGTTTCATCCTTTGCCCATTTCACCGTACTGAATGCACACTTACAAAAATGGTTACAAAAGGGAATCAGGTGTATCGTCAAGACTGAATCTATATACAAATGAGGGTGGCAAGCAAATAATCCATATAATCCCCAAGGATTCCCATGGCTCTCAAGTTTCATTTTTCCTTTTAAAAATCATACACTTATGGGTTTTATATAAACTTATTAAATGTAATGTGTGCAGAAGTTGCAGAATCAAGGGAGAGAGAAAATAAACTCAACTACACTTAGGCTCATTTAAATGCTTCTCAAGTACTTTTCTCACATTTGGAGCCATAAGAACATAGAAAGCTGCCTTCTACCAAGTCAGACCATTGGTCCATCTAGCTGAGTACTGTCTACACAGACTGGCAGTGGCTTCTCCAAGGTTACAGGCAGGAGTCTTTCTCAGCCCTGTCTGGAGATGCCCAGGAGGGAACCTGGAACTTCCTACATGCAAGCATGCAGATCTTCCCAGTCCCAGAGTAGCCCTATCCCCTAAGGGGAACATCTTACAGTGCTCACATGTAGCCTCCCATTCAAATGCAAACCAGCATGTACCCTGCTTAGCAAAGGAGACAATTCATGCTTCCTACCACAAGACCAACTCTCCTTCCACAGTCAACAGTTCCAATAAACAGCTCTAATAATCAAAATATTAGAGGATTAACAGAATATGTCTATTAGCTTCTGCTTGATGCAATTCAGATGGGCATATGGTCCATAAAGATTTCTGAGTGAACTAGAGTCATTGAAAATCTATACACTATCAATAGCATTAATCACAAACTGGAACTGAACCTTCAAAATGGGCTAGGGGAAATCATGTGTTCCTCAACCCTTCATTCCAATGCCAAGAGAAAGGAAGCAGTTTAGAACTCCACTCTGCCCGCATCTCAAACACATTAGAAAATTGTATATAGAGGCAAGAAGAAAAACATAAGATCAGTGTGTTATATAGGAACATAGGAAGCTGCCATATACTGAGTCAGACCCTTGGTCTATCTAGCTCAGTATCGTCTTCACAGACTGGCAGCGGCTTCTCCAAGGGTGCAGGCAGGAGTCTCTCTCAGCTCTCTCTTGGAGATGCTGCCAGGGAGGGAACTTGGAACCTAGATGCTCTTCCCAGAGCGGCTCCATCCCCTGAGGGGAATAGCTGACAGTGCTCACACTTCTAGTCTCCCATTCATATGTCACACAGGGTGGACCCTGCTTAGCTAGGGGGACAAGTCATGCTTGCTAGCACTAGACCAGCTCGCCTCCAAATGCAAACCAGGGCAGAGCCTGCTTAACAAAGGGGACAATCCATGCTCACTGCCACATAACCAGCTCTCCTCCTCTTACAAACGCCCTCTTTCACTCACACTAGGGATGTGCATGGAACTGGTGGGGGATGGCTCGAAGGCGAAGGGATATACCTTTAAGGGTAGGAGAGGGTGACCGTACCCCTCCTGCCATGTTTCCCCCGCCAGTGTTCCATTTTAAAAGTGTCCGTCGGGGCAGCAGCGTACCTCCCTGTTCAGCCGAAAGTAACAGGGAGTACCCAGAACACCACCCGCCCAACGCCCTCCCTCCCTAGATTTCTAAATATACATCACATACAGTGATATGGGCAACAATCAGAGCTATGCTTCCGTTTTTGTGCCTCTGAGACTAAAGAACTGCATAACAGGGCTATTTCTTACCTGGGGCACAATCCACCAGAGTGCAGCGATATTATCAAACAATACTTTAAGCATGTACAACTCTCAGGGAAAGGACCTTTTCTTAGGCACAAATAAGAATAGTTCTTGAGATTTTCAGTTTCACTAACTTGCTGGATAGAGTGCTTTATTTTCAAGTGATTACTCACATTTGTATACTGTATTCCTTATAAAAGAAATTAAACACCATTTTAATAAGTTTCTATGCCCCAGGCTACTTCAAGATGAGGACATTGCTGTCACGCAAGAAGCAGGCATGCTACACCCTGCAGGGCTAACAAAAGTTTGCTAGTTACATAGGGGCAGGCTTAACAGCAAACTTTCTGAACAGAAGAGTTTATCGTTTAGAAAACAGAGTTCTCAAATAGATATAGCTTCAAATTATAGACAAATTGTTGAGGTGTGTGTGTGTGTTTGCCAACAGTTCTCCATCAATGCTGTATTAAATTATTCATATATGTGTTATGTATAAATATACACATTATCCCAAAGGGTTTTACGACACCTTAGAGACAAACAACAGTAGTATATGCTTTCATAAACAACAGTCCACTTCATCATACAGCAAATCAAATTGCATCTAATGAAATAGACTGTAGTTCTTGCAATTCTGTGGTATAATAAATGTATTAGTCTTTAAAGTACTACAAGACTGTTGTCTTTGCTAACATGGCTACCCATCTGAAAAAGATTAACTATACCAGAATCTCAAGCCTTTAACTAATGGGGTCCCACCAACAAAATTTTGTCTCTTGCCTCAGAATCATTCCAACCCAGAAATAAAATTGCTCTATTTATTTAGCTATATTGTTCCAAACATTAATTAATGCCACATTGGCTACGAACACAGAAGCCTGTGCCAACACACAGTTCTATCCCAATATACCATTTGGGAATCACTGGTGTGGATACTTAATGTAGATATCCTCAGTCAACACTATATATTAAGCATCAAATATTGCTTTTTAGTTACAATACAGATGTGCCGTATTTAAAACTGACATCTGAAAGAGATCAAGCAGTGCTACCTGTTAGCTCACCTGTTATGAAATGATGTATAGCTATCAACAGGTGCAGAAAAACAAGCCCATAAGTGGAATCAAATTGTGTAATACACTGCGCATGTTTCAACAAGAACTATGTCAGTGTTAACCACTGTGCCTAGAACAATGAATTAAACAGTAGCATATCAGCTTGCTCAAACAAGTTCAGGAAGAAACATTTTAAAACTCTGGACCTGTTCAGAGGCTACGGTCTTCTTTCGCCTCCTGCTCCCAGTGAATCTCATCACACGATGAAGAGTGAGTGTAAGGGTCACATACTCATTGCTCACCCCTTTACCAAGTGAACAGGCAATGCTACCACTGCATTTACCCGGCATATATTTGAACATAGGAGATCCTGCATTCATCTGAATGTAAATTGTAATGCAGCTTTCCTATCACAGAGTCAGACTCTGGGGTGTAGAACCTTTGTTTATCACACAGGGTCAGGGAGCAGATCCAGCATTCTAATAAAGCCAAAAAAATCTCAATCTAAACATTACATGTGTTGTGAGACAACAGGCGTAGAGCAGTAAGGAATCCACAAGCACCAAATCCATATCTACTTCCATAAATGCAGAGAAAAGAAACAGCATCAGAATAGGCTCTAAGAGTCAATTATTAAGAGTAAACCATTATTCATGCTTAAGGGGGAGCTATATTCTCAAATAACTATTGCAAATAGACCACCATTGCTCAAATCTCACTTCATGCAAACATTGGTTCATCTGGCCCATACGATCTACTATGACTAGCAGCAGTTCTCCAAGATCTCAGGCTGAACCTTTCCAGACCCAATACCTGGGTTCATTTTAGCTGGAGATGCCAGGGATTGAACCTGGACTGACAGAATTATCTTGGGCAAGCCACATTTCCTCAGCCTCATTCCCATTCCCCTTCTCTCTTACATGGTGGTTGTAAGAATTACCATCTAATGCACAAGAAGAAATCTGAGCACTTAGAAAAAAGCATTGGGTGCCATCCACACCTTTAGTGGAGTAGAGCTCCATCAGTCAAAGCTTGTTCTGTGAATGGAAGGAGAGCTGCATTCACACAGAGGCTATTTGCACGTGCATGTAAACTATCGGGATCGGGCCCAATCCCAGCGCCACCATGGTGACAAACCCACCTTACAGTTTTAAGGAAAGAGCTCTCCTAACCCTGTTTTATTGATCATGTGACAGTCACAGCTGCAAGTTATATTATTTTTGTCTGTTAGTTGCCATTTCATCTTGGATCATAGAAGGAAAATAACCACTGAGAACACTGGACAACTAATACGCAATCTATGTGATTATTAACAATATGGAGAAACAACCAAGTTGACAGTCAAATCAATGAAGTTACTCAACACCTGTTCTCTTCTTGTCAAAAGAAGGGGAGGATACCCCCACCCCCACAGGCTTCTGGCTCCAAGGAAGTTATATTTCATTCTAGTTTCGATTCAGCTTGTTAAGTTTTCACCTGTTTCACTTCACACACAGACACACCACACACTAATAACAGGTGAAATCAAACCACACTCAAAAGAATTATGACAAGCATTAAAGTACTGTAATATGCATCCTACATGTTTGATCACGCACCAGCAGCAATGATGCAACTTTGACGAGCAGAAGGCTTTTAACCCTTAACTCTAATGAAAAACAGAAATGCAATACATTTTTCTTTCCTCTTGCTTTGAACAAGAATAAGGAAAAACTGAAATTGAGTACATTTTTGCAGATGCAGGCATAGAGCTATGCGCATAGGAGGAAGCTTGGTTCTCAATGCTTATAGGACAAAGTAAATGGACCTCAATCTGTGACACAGTTGAGCATGGCAAACCCTTCACTCAAATCACTAGAATCATGAAGAGTAGATAACAGATTATTCCCAGCTCAGCAGTGTCCATGACTACAATCCTGTACCTGCTCCAATAAAATGAATTACTCCCATTTATGCCTATGAGAAAACACACTGGTGCACTTCCACAACTGTGGGCAAACACCCCAAAATTGGATGAACTGGTCAGTCTCACGATGGGGTGCAATACATGTTTGTGTGTGGGATCCCTGAAACACAAGCACAGCTTTGGCACATCTAAGAACTAGTTCCTGATATTGCATCATACCACAAAACAGAACCCAGATGAAATTATGTGGATAGTACACACAATTCAACAACAGAAAAGATACATCAACTTTCCCATCCCAAACATATACTCTGGCCAGGCTAGTGGAGGGATTCTTTATCTCCTCCTTGAGACTTGGGAAGCCATGGTCAGTTTGGAGAAACAAGGCCAGGTTAGGAAAAGAAGCCTGTCCCACCTGTGGCAATAGTCTTAAATATGGTCAGGAGAATGGGGGATGAGTAGAAGTAGTATTCTTAAACTTCACCTCCTAATCATCCCCTTCATCACTGAAAACATTACAACAGAAGTAACACGGAACAGGATTAGGCCAGCTTCTCTGCTTGAGGACTGGTTATGCCGATTGGTTATTGTGAGTTGTAGCCTGGACAGGTCCACCACTAGTGTAAAGAGTACAAACAGAACACAAAATCAAGCTATGAGGTGCACTATGCAAATTGGGCATCAAAAGGCAGATTTACTACCCATGCCTGAATGAATATAAGGACAAGCTAGAAAAAATTATGAAATTCTCCCTATCCAAATTTCCTTCCAGATTTGGAGCATTCTCTATGGTGGTAGTGGGGGAGGGGGTTAATTAATCTTGGTTCCAGAAGAGTACTGATGCATTAATGAGATACTATTCTTTACTATATGTATTAAATATATTTATATTCCAATTTTCATAGTAAATAAAGCAGATTACAAACTGTTTAAGAAGTTATTCTGCTGTTGACTGTCTGATTCTAAGAAGATAGCAGTTACAATGGTCTATGGCTAAATGCAACAAAAGTGACTTGACTCGGCTGATACTTTCATTTGTACCTTTTTCCCTTACAGGTTACGAATATGCACACTGATTAAAATTAGCTTTACCAACCAATCATGGAGAGAGGCCCTGTTTTTGTGTATAGACTCTGGCTCAAGAACAGTTGTCGTGCACATGCGGCAGGACATTCTCAGTTATTGCCCCCATCTTATGGAATGCTCTTTGTATGCAAGACAGTTCTTCTCTCTCTCTCTCTCTCTCTCTGTTTCATAAATGGTTGAAGACTGTTTTCTTGGGTATTCAGCAGTGTTCTCTCTAACAGGGATTCCCAGATGTTGTTGACTACAACTCCCATAATCCGCAAGCAAAGGCCATTGCAGCTGGAGATGCTGGAGTAGTAGTCAACAACATCTTGGAATCCCTGTTAGAGGGAACACTGGTCTTCAGACAACTTTTTGATTACTATCTGGTACTTTTACCCTGGTGTTGAGCTAGGTATGCTCATCTCTATTCTGCGCTTTTATCGTTCTGCTCTTTGTTTTTGTTTTTTAATGCATTTTATCCTTTTTAGCCTTACAGAAAGTAAGCTTATGAGATCACCTGGCAATGTGTATGTGTCCCCACCACGCATCAACTCTGCTTTACCTGGACCAATATGAACCAAATTGGGTACAGCTGTAGGGACACAAAGGGACACCTCACTGGCGGTTTGTAATGATGTCATCCATCCAAATTCAAGATGGTAGGTGCATGAACATTTGAGGCACAAATGAGCTAACTTGTGAACCGCCTTTTAAATTTGTGAACCAAATTTGCTACAGCTGTAGGGACACATAGGGATGGCTCAAAGGCATAGTAAAAGGCAAGTAGGCAGATTAGTTATTACGAGAACAACTTGTTTATTAATTCTATGGCAAACTGCTTTGGGACCTATGGAAAACAAGCAGTCTAAAAATCTAGATACAAATTAATAAATATATCACAGAGCAAAAAGGAATTCTGATATGATCAAGCTAGCTTAGACTTTTCAGAAACTAATAGTCTCAGTTGCCTCCAGAAGCCTCCAAAATGAGGCCTTTTAAAATACCTTTGGCAAGGCCCTCAGACACTCAACTGGTTGGGTGTTTCTTAAGTTTTGCAAAAAATAATAAACCATATATTATATAGAGGTAAATCTAATGCTTTATACATATACATACACACATATATACATACACATAGTATATTGTTAACTGCCCAGGGACTCTTTTGTATGAGGCGTTATATAAATACACTAACTAACTAAATAATAGTAAACTGCATTGAAATAAATGGGATATTCCCAGAAGTAGGTTTGGAGTCGGAATGTTCAGCTGGTCTTGTGGTAGCAAGCATTACTTGTCTCTTTAGCTAAGCAGGGTATGCTGTGGTTGTATATGAAAGGGAGACTAGAAGTGTGAATACTGTAAGATATTCCCCTGATGAGACGGAGCCGCTCTGGGAACAGCATCAGAAAGTTCCAAGTTTCCTCCCTGGCATCTCCAAGACAGGGCTGAGAGAGATTCCTGCCTGCAACCTTGGAGAAGCCGCTGCCAGTCTGTGTAGACAATACTGAGTTAGATGGACCAATGGTCTGAATTGGTATATGGCAGGTTCCTAAAGGGAGGGTCATATCATTCACAACCAAGCTAACAAATAGCACCTAAGAAGCAATCAAGTGAACCTACTTAAATCCATTTTCAGCAAGGAAGTACAAGTCCATTATCTGCACACAGGCTCCAATGGGAGTCTTCCCTCCCCCCAAACAAATATCAAGTGTGGGGAGGGGTGATCTGGGTCAGGACTATGATGGGGGATAGGCTTAACACACACACGTCCCTATCCAGTTTACAACTCCCCCAAACTAGTCACATAAGAAAAAGAAAGCACACCAGGGCTAATAACAAGCTTCAAGTCTTGCCTAATTTGGCCTCAAGTCACACAAGTCATCATGGTAAAATTGACAAAACCCAAGTACTCTTCTGTAGGTGACAGATTTAATATTAGGCAACAAAACTTCAGTATATTTTAGTTACACAGAAGGGAGAATTTGGGAAGGTACAGCTTCTCCTTCTATAGAGCTGTAGAAATAAGAAAACCCACACCTGCTGAAATCTTCCTTCCTCTGCAACTATTAATAGTACAGGAATGTTGTTCCATTTTACACTTGGCAGCTACCTGCAATTCAAACAGCTAAAGATATATATGTCTCCAAAGCTTAAGGGATGGGAGAGTAGCTGAGTGCCAGCTACTGAGCTACTGCCAGCAAAAGCATTTAAAAGAGAAAAGAAAAGAAAAAAGGTGGGGGGGGGATTATCTCTGAAAGTAATAGCATTGTTTACCAGGGCTTGAAGCATGCCATCCATTACAATAGTCCCCTCCATAGTATGAAAAGAAGATTTAGATAATGTTGAAAGGGTCCAGTCCAGGAAGTCTGCCATTCTTTTTTGTTTGACATCAGGGCGGGTAATAAACCTGTCACAAAAAAAACACTGCAAGTTACTTATTCAGGGCAATTCAGTTGGTAACTCATTCTTCCTGTTAGCCAAACTGGTTTTTGTTCCTAAAGGCAGTTGTCCAATGGATGCTTTCCAACATATTTTGGTTGGGGACATTCCAACAGTCAGCTCTTTAACCATATCAGAAGGTCATCACCCAGACATTTACAGTCACAACTGACACCAAGCCTTTCTGGAAATTGAAGGTGGGGGAGAAGGAGGGCAGAAATACACTAAACTTAATTACTATTTGGAAACAGGAAAACAAAAGTATTTCCTATCTTCCTATATAGTATAATATTTACAGATAATGAACAATGTTCTGCATTTCTTGCTTTCCTCTTATCTGAAAAGCTGCTAGTAGATCAAAGAAAGTGTTTCTCTGTCTTAATCAGGAATTGCTAGGGAAGACAGCAAATAGCCAGTAGTCGGTAGCAGAATAATAATAATTATTATTCAATTTCTATACTGCCCTTCCAAAATGGCTCAGGGTGGTTTACACAGAGAAATAATAAACAAATAAGATGGATCCCTGTCCCCAAAGGGCTCACATTCTAAAAATAAACATAAGATAAGACACCAGCAACAGTCACTGGAAGTACTGTGCTGGGGTGGATAGGGCCAGTTACTCTCCCCCTGCTAAATAAAAAAAATCACCACAGTAAAAGGTGCCTTTTTGCCCTGTTAGCAGGGGTTAATCCCAGGAGCAAACTTTCATTGCTTTTCGGGACAGCAGTTAACTAAAAACCAGTGCTGGTTCCTCTCATTCTTAGCAGGAAGAAGTATATTCCACACTTGTTTCTTACCATGAACAATAGTAGACTTGAAAAGAAAAAGTGCTTTATAGCTTCATTTTGTAACAAGATTGAATCAGTATTATTTTAAATGCCAGCACTGAACAATAACAGAGAATTCACATTTACCACTTTCTGTATCTTCACTCAGTTTTCTTCCCTCAGAATCCAACACAAAATGTGAGTTGGTTTGTATAGCCAACGACCTACAATCTCCACTAGATGTCACTAGCAATTAACATTTACTTTACTTCAATACTCTGGACAATTACTGTAATAAAAATTATTACATTTATATCCTTAATAGTCCTCCAAGGAGCTCAGGGCAGCACGCATGATTCTCCCCCACATTTTATCTTCACAAAAACTGTGTCAGGCTGAGAGTGTGTGACTGGTCAAAATTCACCTAATGAGCTTCATGTCCAAGCAGGAATTTGAACCTGGGTCTCCTCAGTTCATATTTTCTGTGAAACCCAAAGACCCATTTGCCAGAACAGATGTTCTGCATGTGAACATATCTCCAGCTTAGCAATATGATCACGAAATATATTATAATTCCTCACTTTTAGCTGATTTGTTCACTATAAAACTAGAAGAAAGGGCATGCAGGATGGGATAAATGTTGCCAAAACGATATGCTTTCATCATAATTTGTACAAGTCCATATGAAAAATCAATGTGTGGGAGGAGAGGGAGGGAATCACATCACTGCATTTATTGAAGGTTCTGTACAAATGTTAGTACTGTGTCTAGGAGCAATTACAAGATACCCAGTTGTGCTCATATGCTAAGAGAGACTCTAAGCTAAGCTCATATGCTAAGAGAGACTCTAAGAGATCTTTAAAGTAAAGTTGTGCTGTTGAGTTGGTGTCAACTCCTCATGACCACAAAGCCATGTGGTTGTCTTTGGTAGAATACAGGAGGGCTTACCATTACCTCCTCCCACACAGTATGAGATGATGCCTTTCAGCACCTTCCTATATCACTGTTGCTCGATATAGGTGTTTCCCATAGTCTGGAAAACGTACCAGCAGGGATTCAAACCAGCAACCTCTTGCTCGCTAGGCAAGTCATTTCCCCGCTGTGCCATCAGAGACCTTTACATTTCACTAATTTCATATGAAAAATGAGTTCCATAAAGTCAATGCATATAGCAGAAATTCACCTTCAGTACTGCAACAATTAGACACAAGGAAGACAACTAAATTTCAAATGGCCCATCATGTTTATCTATTGTTTATTCTGAAGACTCTGTTTAGGGATTTGTTTGTGAAAAATAAAGTCAAACTTCACTATTATTATTATTAATTCGATTTCTACACCGCCCTTCCAAAAATGGATCAGCGTGGTTTACACAGAGAAATAATAAATAAGTAAGATGCCTCCCTGTCCCCAAAGGGCTCACATTCTAAAAAACACACAAGATAGACACCAGCAACAGTCACTGGAGGTACTGTGCTGGGGGTGGATAGGGCCAGTTACTCTCCCCCTGCAAAATAAAGAGAATCACCACGGTAAAAGGTGCCTCTTCGCCCAGTTAGCAAGGGAAAACCCTGCTACAATTACCTACAAATATCAAATTGTCCATAAACAATGCTGCCACATAAAGCAACTGAATGCAATACCTTTTACAGCAGAATATGCTGGGTTAAAGGATTAAATAATTTTTAAAAAATATTTTTAGTTAGAAATTCTGAATATAATAATCATATTTTAACTGTTATTGTTCTCAATAGATTTTTAACACTCAATAATCAGATCAACACTTCAAAAACAACATTATGCCCAAGAGAATTAGAAGATGTTTCTCAACTAATTTTCTGATTCAAGTGTACTATGTACAGTAACTATTCAACAAACTGAATGTTTGGAGTTGAAATCCTGCCCATTTTAAATTGTTATTTTATTTCCCTTTTGCAAGCACATTAATACAAAATTATATTACATAAATTTACTTTCTTGAACTTTCCCTAGCAGTATGATTGACACAAAATTATTTTGCCTGGTCAACAACATGCCTCACCTCCTAGTATCATACATATGGCCTATATATTGTAACACTCTTATATTTTTAAAGGCCTCAATTTACATATATTGTAACTTTAAACTATCACATAATACTTCACGTATGCATAACTTTGGTCAATGTTAGTATAAGTGACTTACTTTGAGACCAAGACTGCAGCTGCATCTCGAGCCTTGTCACTTACAACCAGATAGGACTAAAAACAAAGAGAACCAAGTAAGAATAATTTGCCACATTAAAACTAAATGCACATTCGTGGGCAAAGTACCTCAAAGCAAATCTCTTTCATATCCAGAAGTCAAAAATAAGCAAGAATCACAATACTGCAATGTAAAGGCTCTTGATGTGCACGAACTGAGGTTCAGCGCCATGGAGAGGACAGAAGAAAGTGCGCCTATGTCTACAGTACAAACAGAATTTATCTATACAGTTTTTATATCCATACATTTTCATTTGCCAGTTATTTTACAATGCTTACCTTCTTTTGTCTTCAAAAATCTTGTAATGTGGGCTCCTTCTATTCCCATTTGACAAATGAGCCACTGAGATTGACAATAGTGGACAGAATCCAGACAAATGATACCTTCCTATAAGAATGTTTCACTCATATGATGAGGCAATTTTTGCCAATCTTCCCTCTCTGCTGCTCCTCCCTCTCTCCCAACCCTCAGGGACATATTTTCAGAGGGCATCAGAGAAAAGGGGTGAATGCAGAAGTTGCTCCGCTCCCATTACATGAGTTAAACATGCTTACACAAGGGCAGCATTTGTCTCGATGCTGCCCACTAACTTGCCAAAAGATAACCTAGTTCATGTCTTATATGATCCTGTGGGACCAGGTTTCAGGGCTCAAGTCAACACTAGATCAATGGCCCTGCTGTAACCCTGGAAGACTATAAGATGTATTCCACTTTCACAAGCATATAGAAGTTGCTATAGATCTTAACATCAAAGCAATACTCACTTTTGCCACCATGAGGATGCGATCCATTATTGGCACTCGAGTGCATCCTTCTGGAGAGGAGATATTCCCATCTAGCTTTGCCAAATCAAAAGGGATCAAGCATGTTACAGACAACCACAGCAAGAGCATGTAGCGAGTCTCCCAGGTCTAACAAAAAATAAGAGGGAAAGATTTTTCTTTAGTACAAAAATACAAGTTATAAATGTATTGCCCATGTTCTCAGAAAGTTTACAATATGTGTGAGTGAAAACATCTTCACATGCAAAATCCAGACTATAAATATATTTTATAAAAATTATAAAAATAAATTATTTTATTTATTTATTTATTTATTTATTTATTTGATTTATATACTGCCCCTCCAAAAATTGCTCAGGGCAGTTTACAAGTAAAAACAATTAAAATCAATTAACAGTTAAAATCATTTAAACATTAAAAACATTAACATTAAAATCATTTAAAACCAGCATTAAAAATTTAAACCATAAACCTAATCAAAAGCCTGGGCAAATAAATGTATCTTCAGCGTCTTTTAAAATGTGTCTTTTTAAAAGTTGCCAGAGATACAGTTTCAGACTACATAAAAAGGCAGCCACACATAGAGCGCATTGCAGTAATCCTGTCTGGAGGTTACCAGCATATGTACCACCGTTTTGAGGTCATTCATCTCAAGTAATGGACACAGCTAGCATATCAGCCAAAACTGATAAAAAGCACCTCTGGCCACCCACGTATGTCATCAGCATACTAATAATACCCTGCACCAAATCTCCTGATGATCTCTCCCACCAGAGGTTTCATGTAGATGTTAAACAACAATGGAAACAATATGGAGACCTGAGGGACACCATGCAAAAATTCATAGTTGGAAGAACAACAGTCTCCAAGAGACACCATCTGGAATCTGCCCATGAAGTAGGAGCAGAACCAACGCAAAGCAGTGCCTCCCACCCCCAATCCCCTCAGATGTTCCAGAAGGATACTATGGTCAACAGTATTGAAAGCCACCGAGAGATCCAAAAGGACTAACGGAGTCACACTCCCTCTGTCAATTCCCAAGTGGATATCATCCATCAGGCCAATCAAGGCAGTATCCACCCCATAGCCCACCCAAAAGCCAGTTTGAAATGGGTCTAGAATGATCAGTTTCCTCCAAGACCACCTGGAACTGGGAGGCCAACACCTTCTCAATCACCTTGCCCAGCCATGGAAGGCTGGAAACAGGCCTGTAGTTACTTAACTCTGAGGGATCCAAGGCAGGCTTCAGAAGCGGTGTAATTATTGCCTCCTTCAGACAAGCATCCTGCCCTCCCTCAGAGAAGCATTTATAATCTCTACCAGGCCCTCTACAAAAGCCTCCCTGCCAGATAATATAAGCCATGTCGGGCAAGGATCAAGAGGACACGAGGTAGGCCACACTATTCCGAGCAATTTGTCCACATCCTCAGGAGTGACAAACTGAAATTTTTAGATAGAGAGAGATTAAAAAATCAGAACTGTATTTGTTTCCAACAGGATTCAGTTTTATCAAACTTCAAAATGACATCATCAACAGATGTAAATCAAACAAAGTTAAGGGAGATTACTTCATTTCTCTCAGCAAGCCTAAGGCCCATCTCCATGGACCCTGCCAAAGAAGTTCAGGGTTTCTGGAGACATATGCAAACATAGGGTAGAAATTACATCACTCGGCGGGGGAAGAATCCATGTTTTTGACTCCATAAAAGGTTTTGCTATTCCCAGGTCTTTTAATTAAAGTAAAAAAATTATATTTTTCAAATCACAACTCTCCACACACTAAGAATAAAGTGTGAGCTGCAAGAATGTAGCTGTGGCTTTAAAATGTAGGCTGAGCAGCATGCTTCGCTGAAAGCGTGTGTAGCGCATACAGATACAATATGGCTGTGTAGCTACTTCACAGAGAATGTGAGCGAAAGAATATTTAACCAACTATGTGTCTGTCAATGCAGCCTAATGGCCATTGCTAAATTAGCATTGTGGTCTTCTAGCTGAAATTTTTAAAATACCTGTTCCCCATCCATCTGCTCACATTTCCAGTTTTGCAGCTTTTATTTATTTTAGATGTAAGAAAAGAAAAGAACCCACCTCGTAGTCTTTTGGATTCTGATACACAAGCATATCCAAGACAGGCTGTACGTCAACTACTTCATGAGGAAATAGTCTTAGGAAGGGTTTATACCCTCGTACCTAACAAAAAGAAGGATGTTCAGTCTACGTTCTCTTCTCCAGTTATAGTAAAATAAAAAGCTTGGAAATATTTTGAATAAAGAGATCCATCACGCAATTTCCCCCCGCAAAGCACAAAGTGTCACATTTAGATCTTCTTAATACCCTGATCCTATGCATGTTTTCTTAGAAGCAAATCCTTCTTACTCCAAAGCACACACAGAATGCCACTTAGAAGTATCTTTAAGACATCCTTTAAGCATCAACTGTGCTAACATATGGCACACTAGGCCTAATTCTCACTAAGATGGCAAACTTGTGCCTGGGCTGCCAGCAGATTGCCAGCAGAACATTCCTCACATGATGGAATATTACCTCCAAAAGAAAAACCCCTAACCACAAAAACCACATGTATGCACGCCCTCTGAATCATCTCTATTCAGATTCTAAGTAGTACAATCACATTTATTTGTATACATCATTTCTTGGGTATTTATCAATTTACAAAGTGCTTTATTATTTTTCATTCTATTTTATAAACTCTATCTGCCTCTATCAATAGTTATAAGAAAGGGAGCCAACTGATTTATTCATTCATTTAACATATTTTTATACAGTCCAAACTCACATCCCTGGGTGTTTTACAACAGAAAGGTTAAAACATCAGTTAAAACAGAATAAATGACAGAAAAGATAAAACATTAATTAAAGCAAAATAAATGATAACAGAAAAGATTGACACATTATAACAATTTTAAAATATTTTAAAAGCAATGTTAAAACTATTAAAACACCATTTAATTAAAAGCCTGGGTGAACAGATGCGTCTTTAAAGTTGTCAGAGATGGGGAGGCTCTTATTTCAGTAGGGAGCACATTCCAAAGCTTCGGGGCAACAGCAGAGAAGGCCTGTTCCCGAGTCGCCACCAGACAAGCTGGTGGCAACTGCAGACGGACCTCTCCTGATGATCTCAATGGGCGGTGGGGTTCATAACGAAGAAAATGTTCTCTTAAATACCCAGGGCCCAAGCCATTTAGGGCTTTATAGGTTATAACCAGCACCTTGTATTTTGCCCGGAAACTTATCGGCAGCCGGTGTAGCTCTTTCAATACAGCTCTTTCATGCTACAACATGATCTCTCCGAGATGACCCAGAGGCCAACCTGGCTGCCGCATTCTGGACCAACTGTAGTTTCCGGACTACATACAAAGGCAGCCCCACGTAGAGCGCATTGCAGTAATCCTGTCTGGAGGTTACCAGCATATGTACCACTGTTCTGAGGTCATTTATCTCAAGAAATGAACTCAGCTGGTGTATCAGCCGAAGCTAATAGAAGGCACTTCTGGTCACTGCCTCAACCTGAGACACCAGGGAGAGGCTTGGATCCAGAAGCACCCCCAGACTGCATACCTGTTCCTTCAGGGGAAGTGTGACCCCATCCAGAACAGGCAGATCAAAATCACCTCCAGAGTTTCGACCCCACACAATGAGTACCTCTGTCATCTGGATTCAGTCTCAGTTTGTTATCCTCATCCAGACCATCACCACCTCTAGGCAGGCATTTAGGGAGGTTATGCCCTCTCCCGACATTGACATGGAGAAATAGATTTGGGTGTCATCAGCACACTGAAAACACCCTGCACCAAAATTCCTGATGATCTCTCCCAGCAGTTTCATGTAGCTGTTAAACAACACTGGAGACAATACGGAGCTCTGAGGGACACCATACAAACCTTCAGATTTTGTAGAACAGTCTCCAAATGGAACCTACCTGAGAGGTAGGAGCAGAACCACTGCAAAGCAGTGCCTCCCACTCCCAACCCCCTCAGACTCTCATAGGATACTATGATTGACCATGTGATGCCAGTTAA
Organism: Hemicordylus capensis; assembly: GCF_027244095.1. NCBI lineage: Eukaryota > Metazoa > Chordata > Lepidosauria > Squamata > Cordylidae > Hemicordylus > Hemicordylus capensis. The sequence continues at coordinate 386,690,157 of NC_069658.1, forward strand.
CAGTTGTTTGAGCTTGGTTAAGAACATAAGAACAGCCCTGATGGATCAGGCACAAGGCCCATCTAGTCCAGCATCCTGTTTCACACAGTGGCCCACCAAATGCCTCTGGGGAGCCCACAGGCAAGAGGTATGTGCATGTCCTCTCTCCTGCTGTTGCTCCCCTGCAACTGGTATTGAGAGGCATCATGCCTCTGAGGCTGGAGATTGCCCACAGCCACCAGACTAGTAGCCTTTGATGGACCTGTCCACCATGAATTTGTCTAAACCCCTTCTAAAGCCATCCAAGCGGGTGGCCAAGGTAGATATACGGGGGCGGAGGTGTTTAACACTACCCTAACCTTGGAAAGTTAAAGAAAGATAACTGGGAAAGACAATCAGCATCCATACTATTCTCCTTATACTTTGACGTGTCACCCTCCCAAATCCACACATCAGAGTCCGCTCCAGTATTTGTATAAAGATAAGTACCCCCACCTGGTTTTGTTTTCCTGAGCTCTAGAAACTGGATTGCAATGCATGCTGGCTTACGGTGTAGTCTTAGGCAGTGACTCTCAGGACTTCATAACTCCTTCTACGCCTTCTAGATAATCTATAATTCTCCCATAAAGATGTTCATATATCAGTGCTCCTTTCTTCACTCCTTTTATTTTTGTTTTCCCATTTGTACCTTGTTGTTCCAGGACAGTTACATTTTTAAATTTAATTTAAAAAAAATAAAAATTATCTGATTGTAACTGATTAAAAATGTTTTTAAAATTGTTTTTGTATTGTATTTTGTATTTTCTTCCCCCACTTTCATTTTTTGGTCTGTTATGATTTAATGTGTGTATTTATCTCATGTTTTAATGTTGTGTTGTAAGCCGCCCAAAGAACAATTTGTTATGGGGCAGCTAACAAAGTTTATTATTATGCTGTTCTTTGCATTTTTTTCAGTCCACATACACAAAGACAATCACAAGAATATTCACGTGGAGACCCCTAGAAGCAGAAGGCTGAGGAATAACATACTTAAAGTCATCCAATGGCACAAGCTATTTCAAGCAGCAAGCTTCTAACAGGCAATGTTATTTGTTATTTAGGCCTCATGAAGAGCTTTACAAAGAAGTCTGTACCTCTAATGAAGAGCCAACTTCTTCATAATAAGCCGCCCAGAGACATAAGTTTGGGCAGGGTATAAATTTAATTAATAGATAGATAGATAGATAGATAGATAATAAACTGCAAACACGGACTACAGAGATGCTCGAAAACACTAAAAATGGGTGATATTCTGTACCTCACTAACCAAGATGAGATGCAGAATACTACCAAATTTTAGCACTCTGAGGCACATCTCACAAAAAACAGCTGATACAGATACACCTATATAGGGCTGTTCACATGACATCTAATATGCTAATGCGTTACTACATAACATTCTTGTATATCATTCAACAACAGTGGATAAATCATATTTCTAATAGGTTACAATTCATTTCTACCTTTGAAATGATGTAAAGGAATTGAAAGGACAGATGGACTAGAGAAGGAGAAGATGCTTCATCCCGGATAATACCTAGTAATAAATTCAGCATCCACTCTAAAGAAGACATGGTAAAGGAGGAAAAATAAACATTAGCCTGCAAACGTATGCCACATGACCTATTTCTCATTCTTCTGAGAGAGTAAAAAAGAAAAGTGTACAATCTTCTTTAAGGGGCCTTGGCCCACATCTTAAAATGTTTGTGCAAAAAAGTAGGGATGTGCACGGAACTAGGTGGGGGTAGCTCGATGGCGGCGGCGGGTGCTGCTTTAAGAGCGGAGGAAGGTACACTTACCCCTCCGTCCGCTGTTCCCGGGCGGCGCTCCTTTTTTCCAAAGTTCATCAGGGCAGCAGCATACCTCCCTGCCGCCCCGTTGCCCCCATTTACCGGATATAACCAGAAGTATCCGACACACTGTCACGTGCAAGCGCCCAGTTATATCCGACGTCCTGGCACAGGCGCTTGCGTGCAACAGTGCGACGGATACTTCTGGCTGTATCTGGTAAATGGGGGTAACGGGGCGCCAGGGAGATACGCTGCTGCCCTGATGAACTTTGAAAAAGGGGAGCACCAGTGGGGGAAAAGCATAGAGAGGGATAAGTGCACCCTCACCGGTTTTAAAGCAGCACCCCGCCCCCGGACAGCGAACCAGCAGAACCGGCCACCTTTTGAACCAGTTCGGAGGCCCATAATGGGCCTCCAAACAAGTTACGTGCACATCCCTACAAAAAAGCAGTGCCTTTAACGAGCATACCTGCATGGAATTAAGTGACACACACATCCTAACAAGGTAACCACCACAGGTTTCACCCTTAACCCTGGCTCCTTTCTTTTAGGGAGAATGGGACTCTTAAGCTGTCAGAGACTAGACCACCAGTTCTTGGCTTGTCTTGTTAAGATATTCCCAGAATCTTTGTATCCCTTTACCCAGAGTTACAACAGCACAGTGTAGACTGGCCAGCTTGCATTCATATGGAAAGACGTGAGGTCATTTTCAATTATGCCAGCGTGGTGTAGTGGCTAGAGTTCTGGATTAGGACCGGGGAGACCCGAGTTCAAATCCCCATTCAGCCATGAAACTAGCTGGGTGACTCTGGGCCAGTCACTTCTCTCTCAGCCTAACCTACTTCATAGGGTTGTTGTGAAAGAGAAACTCAAGTATGTAGTACACTGCTCTGGGCTCCTTGGAGGAAGAGCGGGATAAAAATGTAATAATAACAATAATAATAATAATAATAATGGCTCCATTATTACCTGTTCTGAGTCAAATGACTTTACATTATCCTTCCATCCAACCAAGTTATCTTTAAAAGGCAAACACCGCACATATTACAGCAAAACAGTTCTGCTAAATGTAATGTTCAGATTTTACAAAGCCAATGGAGGTAGGCAATTTATTCCAGTGTCCAGTAAAGGCAAATGTAATCCCAGTCTTTTCCCATTTCAGTCCCAACAGATTACTAACTTGAAGTCTTGAGATTCTATTAAAACTTTTTATAACAGGGCACAACAAAACCTACCTAAATGTGCATCCAAAAGGTGAGGTTGCTCCTGGTACTTGTTCATTATAACTAAAATATAGAAGTACAATAAGTGAAAATCAATCATTCACCATTCACCACCAATTTTCTACTATTATTCAGTTCATCTAACATAAAATTAAAGCATTACTCAAAGTGAAGAGTATGTAGACTGAAACCACTGTTTCTTTCCACTCTAAGCCACATTTTAGTAGTTATACTAAGTAATTAAAGATCACCTTTGGATTTCAAAAGTGAAAATGGAAACTGTAGTAACAAATGAAAGGTTTCTGCCCTGACTAATAATATATATCACATTGTAAAGTTCCTCAGGCCACTAATGGGGCATTTATTTTACTTGTGGTGTAAAGAAGGGGGCTGGGTAAGTGTCTATATTCAAGCTTCTTGAACTCTGATAATGGAAAGAGCCAAAACATACTAAGCCATCCCACTCTTTCCTCCTCTCTCCAAGTTTACCAAATCTTGGTAAATAACACGTTTCAGTACAGCGCCTGAGATCCCCCCATTCTTGGGGGCCATCTCTTCCCCACAACTGGCGTTGTATACAAGAATTAGAATATGCACTAGCTTTCCACTTAAAAAAAAAAAGAATGCAGTCTTTACAAAGATGTCATCAAAAATGAGCCTGCCTCACTAACCTTTCCAAATTATTTGAGATACATGGACAGAGGCGATGCAGTTGACATGGTGTAGTTGGATTTCAATTTAAAAAATTAATAAATAAAGTATTTAATAAAGTCATGTTATAGACTGGTAATGGTTAAAGAAATGAAAACAGAGAGTAGGAATACATGCTCAGTTTTCCTAATGGAGGTAAGTGAAAAATGGGGTCTCCCAAGGATCTGTATTGGAACCAGTATTTTTAATATGTTCATAAATGATCTGGGTTTAAGGATAAGCAGTGAGGTGGCCAGATTTGTTCATCATGCCACACTAATCACTGTGTTTTTATGGATATTTTAATCTGATTTTTTAAAACTGTTAAATTCTTCATTTGTTTTATGCTGTAAACCGCCTAGAGACTTTGGTAGTGGGCAGTTTACACATTTATTAAATAAATAATCAGGACGTTAAAAACCGAAAGAGAATGAGAAGAGCTCCAAAAGGATCTATCCAAATTCAGTGAACATGCAACAAAGTGGCAAATGCAGCTCAATGTAAATAAGTGTATAGTGGTGCATACTGAGGCAAAAACTACCATATTCTTATATCACTGATGATTAGGTCAAACAAGGAAAAAGATCTTGGGATCAGGGTATATAGCTCAATAAAAACACTAACCCAGTGTTTGTCAGCTGTGAAAGAGGCAAATTCCACACTAGGTATAATTAGGAAAGGGATCAAAAATAAACGCTAATATTATGACTTATACTAGCTCTCAATAACACCAGGCACCAGGTCAACATGGTGCCTGGGTAGGGACACGTAGCATCTAAACCCCTGCATCCTCCAACTGTGCATGAATACCTGCTAGCACCGAGCTCTCACTAGAGATCATGGAGTTCCCTCACAGTGCTAGAGTGCAGGCGCAGGGTGTCCAGCCATGCTGCTGTCCATGCTGATGACACGGAGGAGGAGCGTGGCAGTCTGTTGGAGGGCCGAGACTGTAAGTGAACGAGTCAGCCCCGAAAGGAAGTGGACCAGGAACACTTTAATTAGCGATCAATTAAAGGCGTAAAGCAGGGCTGCACAACGTTGTTCCCTGCTTTTGTGTCACCTTTCGCTATTTTAATCCTAAACAAACAAAATTGGTTTGTTTCAGAACCTTCTCACTCCATGGTAGTTAAACCTTTACACCAGGGCTGCACAACGATGGCCCTCCTTTAGCGGCTGGACTACAACTCCCATCATCCCTGAGCACGGGCCACTGTGACTGGGGCTGATAGGAATTGTAAAAAAAGCATGTTGTGAGTCACACAAAGAAGAGTTTGTTATGGGGTGGCTAAAAAATAATGCTTATTATTTATTATTGCTACTGTTATTTCCCCCATGTGTGAACATGTTGAGAAACTGCTGCCAATTGTAGCTTCCCACCACATGTATGTGCAATGAAAGACACACACTTGCATTCTTCACATATAATATGGTAAACATATTGAAGATGCACTGTAACGTTCTGTATTAAAAAGCATTAAGGGTTGGAGCTTATTCTGTTTTTAAATACAGAGCATTACACTGCATCTTTAATATGTACATAGTACCATGTGTGAAGAATGAATGTCGAAAACAAAATAAATGTGCATTCTAAACACTTTGCAGAAATTCAACACAAACTGTTTTTTAAAACTCAGCTCCAGTTTAAAATAACTAAACTCCCCCAATTAGGGGGGGAAATACACCTGCAGCCTCTAATGGGGGGGGAGTCCACCCCCTCAACTGGTTCCTCCAACAGTCAGGGACATATAATGGGATCGGATCAGAAACAGCAGAGGGAAGGGAAGAATCAGCAAAATTTAGCCCTCCACCCTTGTGTGATCAGAAAGTATTTTCATATGTGCAATGTAAGTCAGGATGCAAGACACTTTTTATATTAGACAGAATCAGTTTCACCAGAGCATACTGTATATGGGTGCACTCCCATTTGCTCTTAATCCATCACTACTACACGAAATAATCACTAGGTGGCAGTCTAAGGATACTAAACATTTGAACAACCCTGACTGACATGACAAACGTGGTAGAATATGCTTTTAGCTTTCCACATATTATGAGAAAAAACTCATTTCTTACACCACAATGCCCAAGAAGATGGCGTTCTGTGTGTGTGTGTGTGTGTGTGTGTGTGTGTGTGTAAAGTTTATATAAAATTTTTCCTAGATTCTCACAATGATAATGTCCATGTTGTGCTCTTCATTACAATGACTAGGTTTTCAATGGTATAACACAAAATTTCAATATACAGTGGGCAAATCATAGTTTAGAGCTGTTTTTCTACTTTGTGGTAGCAAGCATGACTTATCCCCTTAGCCAAGCAGGGTCTGCCCTGGTTGCATCTGAATGGAAGACTTGATGTGTGAGCACTGCAAGATATTCCCCTCGGGGGATGGAGCCGCTCAGGGAAGAGCAGAAGGTTTCGAGTTCCCTCCCTGGCTTCTCCAAGATAGGACAAGATTTTTATTTTTATTTTTTTAATAGGACAAGATTTTTTTATTGAACCAACAGAGATTCCGGCCTCCAACCTTGGAGAAGCCGCTGCCAGTCTGTGAAGACAATACTGAGCTAGATGGGCCAATGGTCTGACTCAGTATATAGCAGTTTCCTATGTTCCTATATCGTATAGTTTAGAGCTGGCTGTTCCATCTGCTTAGAAAGTTCATTTTCACTTCTCAGAAAGTTCACAAAACTCCATAATGCAGCAGCCACCTGAGGAGAAGCAGCTCTCATTCCCATGGTGCAGTAGGGATGTGCACGGAACCAGTTCGGAGGCCTTTTATGCACGTGCACCCAAGACTTCCAGCCAAAGAGGGCACGGGGCGGCAGGGAGGTACGCTGCCACCCTGACGGGGACTTTTAAAATGGAGCGCCAGCAGGGGGGAAAGCAAAGGGAGGGGTAAGTGCACTCTCCCCCACCCTTAAAGCTATGCTCCCCCGCCCTCGAACCAGCCCCTGCCGGTTCTGTGCACATCCCTATGGTGCAGCAGCCATCTTGAGGTAGATCAATGGCCCTGCCTGTGGTTTGTCAATGGCCTATGAATTCAGACATAACAGAATATCATGATTAGCACAAAATGTAGTTTGTAAACCAGCTTCCAACCATGGTTTAAGATCCTGGTTTGTTGATCATGATTTTAGCTAAGCAAATCTTGGTTTCCATCATGTCTGAAATCCAGCCAACATCTTCAACTGCTGCCTTATCATACTCTATATGGTTCACGTAAGCAACATGTTACTGTGGTATCAGCAAATTTCAGATTGCTGAGGAAAATTAAACTTTTCAGAAGAGCACCCACTTTTTGGTTAATGTCATCAGCTCTTCAATATGATAAGACTGAGAACACATTTGCAAGTAAATAAATAGAAAGAATGCTGTTAAGTAGGAAACTGGAAGATTAAAGAGAAAATACATAAAGCATTAATGACTGATATTCCTACAGCATCTGAAATCTTCTGAAAGCAATTCACAATACATGTGCAAAATAATGTGAAACCAGAGTATTTTGCAGAACATCAGGTCTTGAATGCAATGTTACTTGTGGCAAACATCAGGGAACTAACTGCTCAAGTACAAATAACACGCCTAATACTGATGAATATGAAACAATAATAATGGCGTTTTTAGAGAGTGACTAGACCACTTCAATGGAAATTTAAGGATTTATATCGGTAATAGGAAAGATTAGCAAGGATTTGATTCTGGGAAAGTAATAATATTTTCAGTATCCTCAAATAGGGAAAGTATAATTATCTCCATATGGTAACAGGAGAGGGGGTCAAAAGATACTGACTTGCCTAAGGCCACCTAGTGAGCTCATACACGAAATTATATTTGAAGCAGGACATTTGTGGTTCATGCTCTTAGCAAAATGTGAAGATAGGGTCTCTATACATACTTTACTATACTATAAATACTAAAAGAGATACATACTAAAACTATACATACGAAAAGAGACAGCTCATACCGTTAAACTTTTGAATTGCCGTTTCTCGCAATATCAGGTCCTCATGCACTGATCGGAGGTTGTTAATCAACTCTCGTGCTTCTTGACTCTCCGTAAAACTCTCAAGTATGTTTCCCCTGGCAATGACATCAGGTTCCAGGCCCTTGTTTTCCTCTTGCTCAGACCCATCACCACTCATCTCATTTAGAACCATCCTCAACTCTGATCACAAATTCTTCTGTTAAAAGCACAGCAAATGAACAATTACTATTATGGTTTAATTTAACCATTAAAATCTGCCTCACTCCTCAAACACAAAGGTTACCATCCAAAACAGACTTAAGTGCACTTTAAACTGACTAATTTCAATGCACCCAAATCTGTATTGAAATATTAGCCATTCTACCCCCAAGATTTCCAGCTCATTCCTCTCCAGCTCACAATGCAGATGAGCTCTGCCAGATTCCATCTCTCATACCTTCCCAATCCTAGCTCAAAATCAAAGCAAGGATTTCCTCCATATCTCAGAGATTAGATTCCTGCCACACAATCAAGAGAGGCAGAGTGAGATTTTTTCCAACTGATGTGGACAGTCAAGGTCTAAATTAGACCATTAACACACTGTTAGGTTACAAAACTGTAAAAATCTGAATTCGACGATTCCCAAAAGTTGACAGATACATTATTTCATCTTCTACCTGGAATAATATTTTAAAGAAATAAATGCACTTTGCTACAGTGTAATATACAAAACAAGCTGGTGCCGCACAGAGCATCTGTGCGCCACTACACTCCCCCCACCTTCAGGCCTAGTTTGTTCTCCCCCCAAACTTCTGCACCACTTAGTTTCCCCACCCACCCTTCAGGCCCAGTTAGTTCTCAATCTTCTGCCCCAATCTCCCCTGCCCTCCCACCACCACCTTCTACCCGCCGGCCCGCCCTCCTCCCATCCTGCTCCTCAGGGCAGTGGGGCTTCACCCGCCACCTGTCCTCCTCCGTCCTGGCCCGTTCTCCTCCGACCCGGCGCCCGTTACCAGAGCGTGAGGCAGTATGCTGGAACTCTTGCGGGATCTCATGAGAGTTCCACCACGCATCCCCACGCATTCTAGCTTAGATAATTAATTATATAGACAATTGTTTCATTAGGAACAATTATTGATCCTTGGGAAATTATTCCCAAATAATTTTGGGGAATAAATTAGTCCCCAAAACTGGGAAATTTGGGGGAATTTCCCTTGGGAAATTATTCTTTTCAAACCATAGCAGCAACAATGCAGAGGCGCCCTTACCCCTAGACTTCCAGGCTGAAGTCCAGGGCCTCCACACTCCCTAGGGGCCCCCAAATCCTTTTTAGTCTGTCCCGGGTAGTGTGGTCAAGTCTTTCTCCCTCTTTCTCTTTCCATTTCTCCATCTCCCCCAACCAGTGCTGAAAGGGGAAGGGAAGGCTGGGCTGGGGGGCAGGGTGTGGTGGTGGGAGGGGCTGGGAAAGATGTAAAATACAAAATGTCAAAAATAGATAGATAGATAGATAGATAGATAGATATTAAGAATACTGTGGGTGGGGGCTCCAAAAGCCTTTAGGTCCAGGCTCCAAGTTACCCAGGTGCACCTCTGCGACAATGTATGGCATTTGCATTTCTCTAGGCTACTTGCACGCTCAGACTCACACAATCTCCCCCTTACAATTGTCCTGTGCTCTGTTGCTGAGCATCAAACACGAGTTCTGCCGTATGGGTTGTGTGAGGTTGCTATTTAAACAAGTTTAGACCCCTGCAGGAACACGCCCTAAAGAGGGCTGGCTATCAGATGCCCCCCACACATCCTTCCCCCAACGGAGTTCTGCCAGTGAGCAGCGCGCGCACAGCCCCTGCTCCCCGCTCCCTCCAGCCGCTCTGCAATTCAGCCACCAGGAAAGGCTGCTTTGGTGAGAAGGAGCCACCTTCAAGGGATCCTCCCCGCCGACTAGCCTTTCCCCCATCTCCGGCACGGACCCCAGCCCGTCTTACCCAGATCCCCTTCCATTGGGGACCAGGAAGGCTTCCCCCATTACCTTGCTAGCTACAATCCTAATTGCCGCCGCCTGTTACAGGGCCTAGCTTCTGAGTACGGTTCCCCGCGAGGGACAGAAAAGCTTGAATCGTCAAAGCTCCGCGACTGGGTGGGGCGGAGCCAGGTGGACCGAACAAAGAACGAACGAAGGCGGGGAGTCAGGAGAACCGCTGCATTAGTGGGGCTGGTAGCTTGTCAGCCGGGAAGCCGTAGCTATGGTGTCTAGGTTTGGCTTAGCTGTCTGTCTAGATTAGAAGATTATTATTGCAGTTGTTACAAGCAGTAATTGCTGGCAAGATGGCTGCGAGGATATCTTCGACGCTCGTTATTTATTTAAATATAAAACCACCACAACCAAGGCGCATGTCCCAGGAAAAGTGTTGTCAGTGATGCAGTAGTCAGAGCTAAAGATAAGGAGAAACAGTGGTCTGCAAAAGCCTAATGAATGCCAGGAAGCCACTCAGGACAAAGAAGGGAGTTGCTGGGAACTGGAAAGCGAGAGCCCACTAGCGGCAGTGGGTGCTTCTAGACGAGGTACTTCGTCTGGGATTGTCACACTTCGTTCACTCAGTTTTTACGGATGATCACCTGAAGCTCTGCTCCATCTGTTGTCCACCCGTATTATTCTGAAGCTTAAATCATCACATTTATTAATGAAGGAAATCCAGCTTTTGAAAAACACACAGGTAGAAGAGCAAGGCAATAACCACAGGTGCAGGTGGGCTGTTAGTGCTACTCTTCTGTCTTTTTTTGAAAAGCGTGTGGATGCCCAGATTCAACACACCACAACAGAAACGGGAGGGGTAAAGGGCGAAAGGTCAATTTGCTATGTCCCAAAAACGCACTGAGATCATGCCACACAAGAACTGACTGGCACTACAAGGAGCATAACAGGAAGTGCCCAGAGAGTAGGCATGGTTGTAAACCGCCCAGAGACATAAGTTTTGGGCAGTATAAAAATATATTGTTTTTTTAAATGGCCAAGTCCAGAGAAGCAGGGGATAAGGTTTAGCAGGATGAAAGAACTATTCATCATAATAATTATTTATGTGTAATTTAGTTTGGACTGTATTTTCAGCAGACTGTTGAGAGAGATGAGATGAGCTTACGGATGCTTCCAAACAGGGCATTGTCACACCTTATTCACTCCCCCTTTACAGAGGTTCATGCAACATTTAATCATCCATCTCTCGTCCGCTTGTATTTTCAGACAGAAAAAAAGAGGGCAGAAACCCAAAGGTGCTAAGCAAATTGATATTGTCTCTATTTTAGACCTGACTCATTTCGCATGTTGCTCTTCTTCAGTGGCAATTGTACTGCATCTGTGTTCACTTATTGGAAGGTATATAATACAGAAGCAAAATAGAAGAGTGGTGCAGCTGTGCAGTGATGTCACATGTAAAGTGTTGTTAGCACAACTATTCCATCTTTTGGGGCAGGCATGGTTTTTCACAGGTTCAGCAGCGTTTGTGGGGGGCTGAGTCCTACTGCTACACTTCCATCTCAGAGCACACCTACACCTTTTCCATTTTCATTACTTTCCAACTGCCACCACTGTAAGTTTTTTCCAGAGGGAGGCCATATGACAATTACAATTTTTTTAAAGCAATCATTTGGGAACCATCATACCATACTAACTTGCCACTAATACTGTATTAGTGCTGTATGGTATTAGTACCTAACTAATAGAGTAACATTATTTTATTTATTTGATTTCTATACCGCCCTTCCAAAAATGGCTCAGGGTGGCTTACACAGAGAAATAATAAATAAATAAGATGGATCCCTGTCCCCAAAGGGCTCACAATCTAAAAAGAAACATAAAAAGACACCAGCAACAGTCACTGGAGGTACTATGCTAGGGGTGGATAGGGCCAGTTACTCTCCCCCTGCTAAATAAAAGACAATCACCACGTTTGGTGATTAACACTCTATCAATATGGCGCTGGTCATTTTAAAACATTTTTTACTAGTGGAGGACATTTTCTATAGTAGGTGGCATTTGGGGGAAACAGTACCTTGCAGAGATGCATCATACAGACATTTATCAGCTGCATCTCTAGCAGGTGATTGGGTTGAGCTGCACCTTTTGAATTTCTACCTGGGCACATCCCTTCCTAGCCTGCTGTTGAGCTGAAAGAACAAGACAAAGTGTGTGTGCATAGAGCCTACTTGTAAAGCTGCATAATATATGAGACTATACAAAGTCTTTATTGCTTGCATGACACAGAAGTTAAGGTGATTACCTTCACTTAAACATTCCACACTTTTTAGAGTACAAGTGAAAACTGTACACAAGTTAACTTTCATTTTAAACCAAACGTGGAATATTGACCTGATTCTTCCATTTGTAACTTGATTTGTGTATTTAGTTGTCTGCTTTATTCAGTTTTAAAAAATGATAAATGTGTGGTTATAAGTATCCTACAATAGGTATCTTACATACTTATTGCTGAAGCAAGTCTTATGGTTGAACTATAAAATATATCTTCTGATTTCTAGGAAGTGATGTGCTGAAAGTAAGCATCTGTGATCAGGTATCAAAGTACTACCACCAGGTGCAGCAGCAGTACTATGAGCTAACACCTTTAAAAGATGGCAAACAATTTTGGTTGCATCCTCAGAATCCTGTTGAGGGTAGTGAGGGCAGTCCTTAATCTCTAAAAAGAGAGGTGCCAGGACCCAGGCCTACACGTAAACCCCTCACTCCGCCCTAGAGGAATCCCTGCACTTTAATTGTGATTGGGTGGGTTGCAGTTTCCAAATGGTGAGGAAAAGCAGTCTGTACAAGCTCAGCTTTCTTTATTGTAGCATATTATTTTTATATCCAGTTCTTAACACACACACAAAGGCTTAGCCAAAGGTGGAAGAGGGTGCGGCTGCTAAATACAGAGGGGTGAGGCTATAGGGCTAAAACCTATGTAACCACTGCTTCCAAGCTATTATTCAAGCTGCTCCACATTTATTGTTTATTTATTTAATACATTTCTATACTGCCCCAAACCAGTCTCCACATGTAAACACATGGGAAATATCTGAAATATATTTGGCTTGTTTCAAATAAAAACAAGGTTTACAATTACAAGATCCTCAAAACCAAAGGTTTTCTTCTTCTATGAAAGCTCATGCCACAATAAATTAGCTGCAGTCTCGAAGATGAAATAGTACATTATAGCTTTAATACAATGTGTAATGTATACATTATAACCATACTATGAAGTCAACATAGCGTGACCTGTTTGTATAAAACAGAGCTTCCTTACGTTGCATAGGAAGAAAGAGCTTCTAATGCCAGTCCAGTTTTTGAAGTGAAGTTTTAAAAGCAGTTTGTGTAGAAGGAGCTGCTGTGGGGGGGGGGGTGCAGGGGAGAGGTAGTTACTGCTTTCATGCAAGCCATTGGACATTTTTGTAGGTGTATTTTTTCAGCTAAAATGGACTAACTAATGTGGTAGTCTCAACACACCAAGACAATGCAATTTGAAAAGTGACTTTCAAAAATGGGAGCATCTGTTGCTAACTATAGAACCACAATGAAATATTGGGCTTTCCAGTGGATGAAGTGTCTATGTTGCTTGTGAATTTACTGTATTACAGAAATCACTCTCTAGGATAATGAACTGTACATATTTTCCCTACCTTACCAATATGGCTATTAATTAATGGTAAGTGGTAATTAATATGCTGGCTAACAATTGCAGAATGCAGAAATTCCAAAACTACTGCAAGCACTTTGTGAGGAATCAAATGTGTAATGCTACCTGATCATTCCCCTTGCAACTTCCATGTGGCCGCCCATCATCTTTGAAACTTCAGTTTTCTCATTTTGACAACAGCAAAGCAGGAGATAATTTACTCTGGATAACTATGTCTGAAGATTACTTTAAGAGTTTTCGCATTACATTAAGAGTAGATCCCCGATATCCTGTCCCAAAATGGTTCCAGTGGTTAATATAGTTAAATAACTGGTAAAGTTTGTTGCGCTTTTCAAAGCCTGGAGCCTTGGGGATTTTGCTGTGATAAGCAGAGAAAAAAGAGCTGCTAAAACCACCAAACATCATAGCAATTGCAAGTTCAAATTCTGAATGACCATAGAAACAAGCAGGATCAAAGAGAATTGGGCCAGAGTCGTCTTCAGCTACATTTCCTGCCCACAGGTCCCCATGAATGAGTGCAGGAATGATCTCCAGACCACAAAACATCTCTGGGATCTTGGGCTGTGAAAAGCATAAACAGAAACAAACCTTAAACATTGCCCAGTGAGATAAACTTTGTCCATAGTAAAGTGCTATATAAATATCGAAATATATGTAATGGCCTTAATGTTGTGTTCCACCTGTTTTAATCCTAATTATTATGCATTATAAGTTTAATGCAATTAGTATGGTTGGAACTATTGCTGTGGTTTTAAGTGACAGACTAAAGGATAGTCTTGAGTCCTAAATGACTTGCATCCGATTCCTAGATATCTGAAGGACTGCTTGCTCCCAGGTGAATCTATCCACCTTACAAGACCTTCTATTCCATGTACAAACTAAAGCCAGTTGTCATGGACACAAGGCAGAGCCTTCTCAGTTGTTGCCCCCAGGTTGTGAAGCTCTTTCCTGGAAGACACACTCCTCCAATGCCTTTTCATAGGCAAGTGAAGGCCATTCTCTTTATTCAAGGCTTTGGGCCATGAGAGTTGGTGGTTGTGGTAGGTTGTTTTAGTTAATCACTGTCTGTAGTGACTGCTCTTGCACTTTCCAGTCTGTAATTTATTGTTAATTTTGCTCTTTTCAGCCCTTTCCTAATGATGGTTTAATTATTAGAAACCCACCTTGGGGGTTCAAGCAATAATAGGCATCCTAAAAGGACAATAAATAAATAGTTGCAGACTTCACAGAATTATGTTAATGTCTCTTAATAACTGAGGAATGTTTTCCTTAATAGCCAGGAAATCTCTCCTCACTGCCTTTGGAATGAGATATTTATCCGAACTAATACAAGAGACAAAGAAAGAGTTTGTAGCAATTTGAATTCAGCATCAGATAGAGGTAAAAAGCTGTGACTGGAATTAACATAGTTTGTTGAGGTGAGAACTGGAGAAATCCAAGCAATTACCTACTTTGGAAATCAAATGCAGGATTAAGAGCTCCTGCATGCTCTGGGAGCTCTTATCTTATTCCACTGTGTTCTGCTTGTATATTTATAGATAAAACTAATGTTACAAGGACACCATAAGATTTCAGTACACTCTCATGCAAAGGAAACTAAACTCTGTAATGCTTCTACTGCACTTCTCACAAACTGGAGCAGTGGGAAGCATATGGCTATTTTTCAGTTACCTCCACCCAATACCTGGAATGAGGGAAGTTAGAAATGTATTTAAATCATGGGTCCTAACCATTCTTCCTAACCAAAGCCGACTTGGAGGCAGGACTGCAGCTTGTTTGAACTAAATGGCAAAAACAGCAGGATGAATATGCAATGTGTCTGGAGAAAGAAGAACCAAAGGGAGACTATGGCTCCATACATCGTTTTGTCAGACTTGTATTCCTTGTGGCATGCGACCAGAAAAATGGTCCAAGTGTGAAAAGAGAGCTCAAACTGGGAAAGCTCCCAAACAGACCATACATATGAAACTAAAGGACACCATTTATGATGAGCAATAGATGAACCAATGTACAGTATATGTGCGTAGATCAGGCAATAGCGAGATAAAGTGGGCTGTGTAGGAAGGAAACCTCAAGTCTAGTAAAACCTTCTGTTAAGGCAACATGAAGAAAAGAGTTGGAAAAGCAGCACAACTAGGCCTTAAGACACTGCAGATGCTCATACGTTTAACCTGTCCTTACCTTAAGTGGCGCAGCAGGGAAATTTATTTTTTAATTTTATATATATATATATATTTTTTTTTTTTTAATGCTTGACTAACAACCAGAAGGTTGCTGGTTCGAATCCCCACTGGTACAATATCGGGCAGCAGCAATATAGGAAGATGCTGAAAGACATCATCTCATACTGCGTGGGAGGAGGCAATGGTAAACCCACCCACCCACCCTGTATTCTACCAAAGAAAACCACAGGGCTCTGTGGGCACCAGGAGTCGAAAGCGACTTTTTATTTATTTATTTATTTATTTATTCTATTTCTATACCGCCCTTCCAAAAATGGCTCAAGGTGGTTTGACGGCACACTTTACCTTTATCTCTCAAAATGGCATTCTGGCATTTCTCCCCTACCTTTAGCTGAGACCACAGCTCTCTCGCTTCTCTGTCTCCATAATCTCTCTCAATCAAATCCATTTGGGCCTGGAGCCGGTGGCGAATAAAAAAAGTGGGCCAGTCATTTTGCCATTCATTCACCTACAAAATCAAGTATCAACATTCAGGTAATCATGGGAAAACAATACTTAAGCACTTAAGCAGATGATACAGAAAGCTCGACATTTTCAATTATTAAAATAGTTATGTTTTATTACTATGTCTATTGTGTCAGCAACCTCAAATATAAGGTTGAAATATAAAATACACGGGGGAAATTTGGTAGCAAAGATTATAATGATAAAGGTAACATCCATCTCTTGCACTGAACAATGGAGGCTTTATCAGTGTATCCAGGATACAAAGTAATTGTGTTTGATGTTGTATCTTCTCCAGTACAGAGTATGAGCATGAAGGAAAAATACAAATTTCTCTCATTAAAAAGGGATTTTATGCAGCAAGTATCTTTGAAGTCTTTGCTTTTGAATAAATACTTTTTTATGCAGCAAGTATCTTTGAAGTCTTTGCTTTTGAATAAACACTTTTTATATAAAAGAAAGCAAGTCTCCACAGATGTATAGCAGAAAATTAAAAAAAACCTGAATTAAACATTATAAAATTCAAATTGCAGTTATAAATTAAATTCCACTAATTGTAGTCTCTGCATCTTATGGGGGCTATTCACACGACCACACGTGCAGTTAGGCAGGCAGGGGCGAAAGGCAGGGTTCAACCTACCTTCCCCCAGATAACCGCTCATTGTAGACCTGCTGTGCGCAAGCCGTGCACCCACACAACCCAAGCTGCCATGAGCAGCATGGGTAAACAGAGACCAGGACTCGTTATCCCCGCCTCCGAGAATCCCATGGTGCACTCCCTCTCAGAACAGGTGCTCTAGGTGCCTGTCTCTGTGTCAGTGCAAGCTGGAAACAGCTTGCACTGACACATGATCCCAAGAGCCAGATTAAGGGCGCATTTGCACCCTTAACCTCTTTGGTGACCCAGCATCACCAAACCCAAGAGAGTTAAAGGGAAGTGAACCCCTGTCTTGACTGACAGGCTGGTGACCCACCCACCCCAGATCTTGACCAATCAGTCCACGATGTGGGTGGGACAGTAGGATTGCTGCTGGGGCTTCTGGGAAGAAGAAGGAAGTGGGAGAGTGCAGAGCAGCATGGTGTCTGCGCCCACATGGTGAATGCTGCAGGACAATCTCAGGGTGAGAGATTTGCAGCAGGCTTGATCTTGCCAGGAATTCTGGTGAGTTTTCAAGGGAAATTAAGCCAGGGCTTTACGGCTTTGGAATCTAGCATAGGGGAAAGTATATTTAGCCAGACTTTGCGTTCGGAATTACTTTGCTTTCTGTGCGTGTTTTGTATAGTCCTAAATATCTGTTCTTTCTAACTGAGCAACTAAGTACCATTACATACTGCCTAAGAAAGATCTGGGTGCTTTGAAGTATTATTGTAACCAACCTAAGTGATTTTTAACTGCATCTAAAAAGCTAGAGACTCAGACGAACCAGTCTGTAGTCATGAATAAACTGTTCTTTTCTTTTGACAAGCCTCTCTGAGTTGGTTATTAACTCGGAAGAAGGGTGGGGGAAGCCCACTAGTGCACAGTGTCTCTGAGAGTTCAGCTTAGCAATCTTGTTTTCTCACCACGTGTAGGCATACATGTGGAAGGTTTTTATATTTGCCCAACAGCAAATATAAAAGGTTTTTATCTTGCCCAATAGCAAGACAAAGAGAAGTCTAAGCTGTGACACTCCAGTCCAGGCTGTCCAGTCTCTGATAAAAGAGTGTCTGGTGGCAGCATTTTAATCTACCAAAGGTCTAAAGTAAGTTTTAAAAGGGAAGCCCACTCAGGCGGCTCAGCAGGGGTGACTCAGCACTACCCCACGCCCCACGTGAGCTGGCTCTGAGTCAAAGGCTTAATGCCTTATAACCTCGGCTAAGAGCTGGTCTTCGGCACTAGATTTAGCACTGCAGCACTGCCGGGATCTGTTCAGATCCTGGTGGTTCTCGTGGGCAGTCAAGCTGCTTAAGACTGGGCTTGGCCACTCATAAGAACAGCCTCTATGCCTATTATATGTATAAATGTGGAGCCTACCTGAGCAATATAGCCACAGCAGGTGACTATATGGAATCCAAACTTATCCACATAGCGGGGTTCAGATATGCCTGCACCTTTCCCTGTTAAACAAAATTAATTTTCAGATTAAAGGTTCAAAGACAGAGAATATACATTTCATTTTATATTATATAGTTGTGATTGCATTATAGTTATCAACAGTAATATTTATTTTTGAAGTAACTTGTAAAACGTTAGATGCACATTGAGCAACCAAGGACTTGTGCCTTAAGTTGCGGCTGTTGTTCAGCTCAAACGGTTTGCCACATTTTATTTTGTACTGCTTATTGCAATAAGACTGGAAAAAGTGGAAGAGAAGAAACAGAATGGTATAAAGCAACTAGGACTGGAGCAAGCAAGGGCACCACTGAATGGGCATTCTGGTAACACTACTTTCAGTCACTTGCTCAGAAACACTGAACATGCAGATCCAGAGGCCATTGATAAGTGCACGTTACTTTTTTCATGTCTCTCTCTTCTGTCTTCAGGCAGCCCTCCAACTTTTATAGATGGTCAGACAAACCACAAGGAGAGCCCACAGCATGACCAGCAGCAGTGCCCAGTGTGACTCTAGTTGTTTCTTTAAGGAGTTGCCAACTTACTTGTTCTAGGTAAGCACCCCTTTAGCATTGGAAGCTCCATGACTGACAGTTGTACAAGTGCGGCCAGACCCTCAACACCCTTGTTAGTCTGCTGCTTATCATGCAACTTGTAAGGATACAGGACTGAAGCTCTGCTAGGGTGGAAACCCAACACACATGTCTTTCCTTCAGATACCACTGCATCTCTGATGCTCTTCAGTAAAAGCTTTCACTTTGTCACAGTTATTACTTTGTTGCCAAGGGTTAACAGGGATCCCTTTCTCACCCTGCTTCTTGTTTCTTACTTCAGCTGGCCTCAGGATTGGACCCCTCTGCTACCTGGCCTCATGGTCTACAACTGCACTGCTCTCTGACCATGAAGTACCTCTCTGGTGGAAGAGAGGCAGCCTACCTTCTTGGGGCTCACCAGCAACCAGATAAGTGTTGTAATGGTAAATTGGGGTGTGTGTGTGTGCGCGCGCCCGCGCATGCCAATAAGGGCTGTTAGGCAGTAAGGCAAATTAGCATGGGATGTGCATGGCTAAATGGGAAAGCTGGCATAAAAGGCAAGTCTAGTGATGTGAGACCCAGGTGATTCGCTAATGCAGTGTTCTGATTGGCTGAGACACTGCAATCTTTGTGCCTGTGTGTGGGGAACTCTCTCTCATCTCCTGGGGATCACAGCCAGAGCTCAAATCTATTATCCTTTCCCCAGGAGACCTGTGCTGCAACTTTGCGGGTGGGGGGCTGTACAGAGATAAAATTAATGCTCTGTAACGTGTCTTTTTCTGTCTCCTGCTTGGTTAGAGATCTGTTCTGCAGTATCTGTATAGTGGGGTTTGAGAGCTACGTGTTCTCCCTCTTTTGCTTCTGTCATGGTTATTGCTGGCCAGTCATGCAAAAGGTGAGTTTGGCCCCAGTATTATCATATCTCCTGGTTGGGTTCAGGTTCTTCTTGTGGCTTGCCCCAGTACCTTCCCTGGCAAAAAGTATTTTTCTGCAGATGGAGTTCTCCCTATGGAGAAATGAACCCTTACCCTGCCTTCCTGCTACAAGGGAGCTATCGTCCTTCCCTTCGTGCTGTATGGTAAAAAAAGTTGTTGTTAGTAGTGTGTGAGGCTGTTCTCACAAGCAGCCAAGCCTGGGCTTGGCTGCCCATGAGAACTGCTGGGAACTGCATGGATACCAGCGGTGCTGCAGCAACAAACCCAGTGCCACAGCCCGCTCTTAGCCAAGGTTAAAGGCAAATGTGCCCTTAATCCTGGCTCCAGGATTGCCTAGAGCGTGCCGTGCACTGTGGCGTGCAGTGCACTGTGGGATTCACGGAGTGCAGTGCACTGTGGATTCGGCGTGCAGTGCACTGTGGGATTCACGGAGGCCAGGATAATGAGTCCCAGTCTCCATTTACCAGCGCAGCTGGGAGCAGTGCAGAGAGTCATCCATGCTGTTCCTGGCAGCCCTTGTCATGCGGGCGCATGGCTTGCGTGCCACTTGGGCTACAAAGGGTTGTCTGGGGATGAACCCTGCTTTCTGGATGAACCCTGGTCATCTGGTTGAACGCTTTCCGCCCACCCTGCACATGCATGGTCGTGTGAACAACCACTTTGTCTGTGTCAGTAGTATAAGGGGATTCAAACCCTTGCTTCAAAGATCCTCTTCTGGATCTCTTTTTCCAGCCTCTTGTTGCCTCTGCCACAGTAGCCATGGAGCAGAAGATTCTATGTCGTCCTTGTGTCAGGCAGATTGTACATTTTTTGTGTGTGGTCTGGCGTGCTGATATCATGCAGCCATATCCCCTTGGCCTACACTGACTGGCCGCTTCCATACCTGGCCCACATGGCATATCAGCACAATTGGTGTGGGATAGTATGGATGCTGGGGGATAGCTAGCAGGGGTGCACTTCTCTATCACACCCCTACCCCAGGTCTTCTTTTATTTCCCCATCATGTGCTGGTATAGGATCACAACTACAGTATGCCAGGGTAAACAGGACTTTGGCACAGCAGGAGCATAGGATTCTCCAACCCATATATATTGTTTCCTTATAAAGTATGTAATTTTTTATTATCGTAATGTCTGAACATTACAGCTTTTAATTATCAGGAAATGAGTTGTGCTTAAATCCAATTAATTTAAATGGAACTTAAGCACAACTAATTTTCTCTAGAAAGAGACTAGAGGTTACAAACTTTACAGAGTTACAAAGCATTACAAAGTTAGACCAGTGCACAGAATCTGTTTTCTACGAATACGCTACCAACTGTGTTTTCATCTTTCTGTAATTTCACTCCAAGGTTTTGGTTATGAAGGTGAAAATCTGCTACTTGTTCTCCAAGTTTTGCAGAGTATCTAGAAGAACAAAGACACAAAATGCAACATTTTGGATCAGAGCATTTCAGAATTAGTCTGTAAGCATCAGCTTATTAGCAGGAAACTAATATCACCTCAACCCACCCAAAATCAAAGTCATTGGAGAGCAAAGAGCCATCTTCTATAATGAAGAATGGTACACCAGTAATGACTGGCTAGCATAAAGCAGAGAATGCAATGCCTTATATGGGATAAACTTTTGATAGCGAGTGTAAGAAATATGGTGGATGTTGACATTTTCAGGTAACTTTTAAGGAGCCCAGAAGGAAATGCCAAAGCCAAATAAGTGTCTAGTCCAAATGCTGTCCAGTTTTCCAGCATTTACTAGTAAATGTCAAAAAGAAACCCTATGATACAAGCATCTCTGACGTTTCTTGCTGGGTTCTAAGATCTTAAGAATTACCAGTAAAATGGCAGCATTCCCAAGTTTCTGACATTTACTGTAATATATACACACTTGACCTTCACAGGGCTCTTCTTCAAGTAGAAACAGAGAGTGGATTCACTTTCAGCACAGGCTGCAGAAGCATATATTATCTCCCCAGTCTTCTGACTGGTTCTGTGTATGGACAGATTATACCCACAACCTGGATCATCGCCCTTTATGTTGACATGTTAAATCAATTGTGAGGCCAGGGTACGGACAAAAAGGCACCTAAGAAAGTGGTGATTATCTTACGTAGCAAGCCACGGGTCCTATTCACTCTCAGCACAGCATCTCTCCAATAGCTGCTGATATGTCTTTTTAGACTGTGAGCCATTTGGGGACAGGGAACCATCTTATTATTTTCTGTGTAAACTGCTTTGAGAACTTTTTTTGTTGAAATTGGATATATAAATAACAGTAGTAGTAGTAAGTAATCTGTGCTGAACAACAAAATTGGCTCGGGTTGTTTCATGAGCATCTGTTTTGGGAGATCCCTAGAGCTCATTCTCACAAGTCTTGCCTGCAAGACTAATAAAACATAGACTGCCTGTACATGCCACTCTTGAGGCCAACTCATGCCTGCACTTTTTTCTGAAGCGCACCAGTGCATGGGTTCAGCATTTCCATTCCCTCACAAGCCAAACAGCACCTGTGCACAACGCAAGCTGATCCCCCATAGCCCATATAGCAAGTTGGGGGATTCACAAGTTCAGCATGATAGAAACAATTCACACAGTGGGGGAAGCAGCAGCAAAACCCTATGAAAATGTGTGGGATTTTTTTTTCTTTTCTTTTCAAATACTATTTCCATCACTTCTAGAAACATAGAGTTGAAGGGAGTCTTATGGGCCATCTAGTCCAATTCCTTGTTCAGTACAGGAAATCCAGAGCTAGAGTATCCCTGGCTGTCAAGCTTCTGCTTGAAGATCTCCAGCAAGAGAGATCCCCTAGGGAGACACACTTTTAAAGTGGTAATGCTGCAACCTACTGCACAGAAGACCCTTTACATAGCTGTGGGTAATGCACGGTGGTACCTGTTGTCCACATTTCAGTCAAGACTGAACACCACACCAAACTCCTAAGATGTTATAGGTTTTAAGAACCACAGGAAGTCAGAATGGTAGCCGCTGGCCCCAAAACCTACAGGACGCCCAGTGTAGCCAAAACATTCCATACAAGACAGATAAAATAGTATGGACATTCTCAGACCTCTGACAGATACATTTAATTGTCAGGATACAGAATACACATTCCTGAAGTAAGTAAAGAGAGAATGCCCCTGCTAGCATATCTTCACTGAAGTCATCCCATAATGTGACGTGAATGTGAGCTTTTAAAATTCCCTTGCATTTTTCTTTCCAGGGAGTCATTTAAAGACAGTAAAACAGGGCCTTTTCAGAACTGCCACAGCCAGTCCTCTAATGAGGTCTCATGAGGTGGCCAGGCCACAAGTGGTGGATTACCTGCCACCCCAAAAAATTTCACCTGGTGGCAGCACACCGGCTGTCACTCTCCTCTTCCTCTTCTCCTACCTCTGGCATGTTCAAAGGCCAGAAGGGAAGGCAGAGGTGCACCTAGGTAATTTTGGAGCCTGGACCTAAAGGCCTTTGGAGCCCCCCTCCCTCCGCTGCAAGTTAAGCATCATCCCCCTATACACACAGTGACACACACAGGATTTTTAACATGTGGGCTCTTGAGGGAACAAAAAGCAACTGAACTCACAAGAACGCAAGAATATGAAAAAGGTATATTTATGCAAATATTCATTAGCAGAAACATTTCAACACACAATTTAACATATTCCCATCCCACATATTTCTTTCCCAACTCCCCCCTCTGTCTCTACCTGGCACAGGTCACAATGACACTCACCTGCCCAGCACAGTGCAGGCCAGAGGCGGCCACACCACCCAAGACAGGCTTAAGAGGGGGGGCAGGGGGTGTGGGGGTCCCCAGACTTCAGCCCCGAAGTTCAGGGGTAAGAGCGCCATTGAGGAAAGGGAACAAAAATAAGTGTGGAGGAAAACAGTAGAGTGCTTGGCTCTCTGCTCTAGCCCAGCACTCTACTCTACTCCCCACACTTCCTTCCCCTCTGACATTTGAAAATGGAGGAGGAGAACGATGGTGGAGAGTATGACCAGGGAGAAAGAAGAGTAGGGGAGGGGAAGAGCTGAGGTGGCAAGGGAAGACCAGAGCCCTCTGCACACTAGGGATGTGCACAAATTGATTTTTTTTAATTCAATGTGTGCCTGAATCGAATCCCTGCTGGTTTGTTTTGTGTCCAAATCTGTCCCCCCAAATCACCCCAGATTCGATTTGGATTTGATTCAATTTGATTTGGATTTAGATTGATTTGGACCACTTATAAAAGTCCTAGGGGCACCATATTTGGGTGGTGGGTAGGTCCCCGTGGGTGCCACCTACCACCAAAAATTCAAGGCAGTGGGGCGCTTGGTTGATTTTTAATGATTTTTTTTTTCATTTTTACTGACCCTAACATGGATCTCCAGCTTTAATTAAAACAAACAAACACTAAGCTCTAGCCCTTGTAGAAGTGGCGTTATGGAGCAAAATGTGTGGTCACTATTTTTCAAATGTTTGGATTCTTTGTTGTATAAGAACTTTTCCTCATAATGAATCCCTATGGGGATTCCTTACACACCTTTATTTATTCTGTTTATTTTTACTGTCATTGGACAGTGCCAACTGACAACTGCCATGTGCCAACTACACACACACACACTTGCAAGGCAGTGGGGTACTGTGTTTATTTTTTAGGAATATTGTAGTTTTCAGATTCTTTGGTTTCTTCATTAAACACCTTCATTTCTTCTGTTCATTTTGACCCAACTGCTTTTGGGGTGAGGGTGGGGAATTAGTGGCATCCCATGTGCCAACTACCCCACAACCCACTGGGAACTCAAATTATCTTTTAGGAATTTTTGAGGTGTTTAGACTCGGTGTGTAATGAATCCTCATAGGGATTAATTATTAGGAAAGGTCATTAGACACCAAAGAGTCTAAACCAGAGTTTCTTAACCTTGGGCCCCCAGATGTTGTTGGACTACAACTCCCATCATCCTCAGCCACAAAGGCCATGTATAGGGATGATGGGAGTTGTAGTCCAACAACGTCTGGGGGCCCAAGGTTAAGAAACCCTGGTCTAAACACTTGCCCTA
The DNA here is from genome assembly GCF_027244095.1 of Hemicordylus capensis. Lineage (NCBI taxonomy): Eukaryota > Metazoa > Chordata > Lepidosauria > Squamata > Cordylidae > Hemicordylus > Hemicordylus capensis. Next base: position 386,714,801 of record NC_069658.1, read on the forward strand.
GAACATAAACTGAGTAGTACCCCACTGCCTTGCAGGTGGGAGGGCAGTGTAATTGGCAGATGGCAGTTGACGGCACTGTCCAAAGATAGTCAAAATGAATAGAAGAAATGAAGGTGTGTAATGAATCCTCATAGGGATTCATTGAAGAAAAGTTATTATACACCAAAGAATACAAACACTTGAAAAATAGTGACCACACATTTTGCTCCATAACTCCACTTCTACAAGGGCTAGAGCTTAGTGTTGTTGTTTTTAATGAAAGCTGGGAATTTGTGGAAATTAATAGGAGGAATACAAATCTTGATTTGAATCAAATCTGGCATGATTCGATTTGGACCCGAATCTAGCCAATGGACCACAAGGGCGATTTATTCTTTCTCCAAATCTCCCAAATCAGCTAGATTCAGGTACAAATTGATTCGCATATCCCTACTGCACACCACAAAAAAAGTAGGGAGGGGACAAGCCTAGGTAGGGAGGGTAGAAAAGAGCTGCACACTCTGTGCACCAGCATCGGAATGGGGGTAGAAAGTCGGGGGGCAGCCATTCATGGCACTGCCTCCAGCACTGTGGGGAGGGCTTGAGTCACCTCTGAGGACTGCTGACAACAGAACAGATCCTCTGATTTTACTTCCTAACAAGGACAGGAGTAATATAGTAGTACTCAAACGTACTTATTGAGACTCTTCATTTTCAGGTACTCCATAGCAAATGCTGCCCCACCTCCAGGAAGATCAATCACTTTAATTGGCTGTGGAACCCGCAGGGTGTTGGTTTGCTGAATAGCCTCTAAGCTTGCCATTTCTCCCTCAAACATTGTCCTAGCCTGGTCAAAAAGAAGAATACAACGGAATGAGAACATCACCGAGAGTGAATATTAGAATTTTGTAGGGGAGCTGACTGCAAGATGTTGTTTTATTTTTGCCTTTGTGGAAATCTATTCATCCTTGCAAATGTAAATGTATGATAATTTAATAAGATTTCTGTGGGAATTGTTAGACAGGTGTATTTTGTCTTTCCCCAGGAAGTTATATAAACAAACGCAGATGTGCCCAAATGATGGATGGGTGACAGGAATCTTGCATCCAAGTCTATAGGCTACTGTCAGAGTTAGCAACTTGTGCACGTACATATCAGGTAAATAACATCGTGGCCTTTGATTAAATTTGTGTTTATTAGTAGTTTGATTAATGCTGGCATGAATGTTGTTTAAAATGAATCTGCACAAACATTCAAACATGACATATGGGAAGATATTCAGATATTGCAGAATTTCATTTCATCTCATCTCAGGATTCAAATAAATCTTAATTATGTTGGCTTTATTTGCATTCGTTTGTGAATTCACACCACACACTCTTTGAAGAGGGACAAGGCAGGATGAGGTAGGTCTCGGACACAATAAAATATATGTAGATTATAAGACTATATATACAGTATTTGCAGATTTTGCTTTGATTGCACACTGCTTAATTTCTATTGTCAAAAAAGTGGTTTTATTGCAAGATTTCAAGTTCTACGATCACAGATTGGAATAGGAGGGAATTCTAATTAGATTCTTATTCCAAATTCATAAAAAGGTGCGCTTTCTCTTTTTCACTCCCTTTTTCATGATGCAGCGATTAAAAAACCATTGCCCTATTTGCTGTCAAGAATCTCAGAAACGGCTTCAGAACCACATCCAGAAGAGCAGTCGCTGATCATGCTGCAGAGCAGAGGAAGATGACAATAGTGTATTCCCTGCCCTCGCCCACCTCATGAGAAATTGGCAAGGAAAACAAAGATCCTATTATAACTTCACCTTTGAAATAACCCCTGTTGTCCAGTAACACGCCCCCCCCCCACGCCCTTTCCCCCTGCAGCTATTAAAATGAACTGTCAATCGCGTCGTTAACCTGAGACTTGCTGTTGATTTTAACAAACACTTTCCCGTGGTCGGTTTCATAGCTCTGCCCTTGGCTTATGCATCCGCCGCCTGAGCTCCCAAATGCTTTCAGAAGGGTCGTTTTCAGTTCGGTCTTCAGCAGTTTTTCCATGCCTGCGTTAAATGCAGAGTGCTGCCGTTTCCCCCTCAGGCTCCAATACGCACAGATCGGGATCTTTCTCCTGCTTATTCCTTTGCTGCAAAGTACGCAACAAATGACGCGCGCGCAGAAGGCTAGCGGAGGGGACAAATTAGCTGCTCGCTCGCACAGAAAGCACTTCTGCAGAGCGCGGCTTTCGTCTCTACGATGAGAAGTCTTCTCATCAATCAAATGTAAATTAAAAACATAACACAAGCGGCTACGACTAAATAGGCCCCAGGGCCTATCGCGGAGGCCTTCCGAGGCGGCTGCCCTGGGAGCTCCTGTTATTTGTAGTTCGGTCGGCCTGATTTTTCCCTTTGGACGAACTCCCCCTCACCCCCGACATGTGTGCTCACATGGGCACCGAATAGACAATATTCTAACAACAAGCCGCCAGGGGGAGCGCTCCTCAAGTTACACCGCCCATCAAGGCTTCTGCTCTAATCAGGCTGCAGTGCGGATCACGAATAAAGCGATTTGCATTCACGGGGCTGTGTGGTGTAAAGGATGCTGGTTACACTATATTAAATCCGAGAGAGAGAGATGGAAGAAGAAGAGCAACGTCCTTAAGACGTTTTCGCTAGTAAAGCATTAAACTGATGCTTGCCTTTGTAGTTCCTAAACGTTTACGTTGGTTAGATTGGATGTCTGTTCAAAACGACTCTCCTACTTTTTATACTGCTGCATTAACAAACACTTGCAAGACAGATAATGTATGTAGGCTCACATTGTGGAAATGCCCTTGGTTTTCTAGGGGCTGGATAATTTGGCCAGGCCCTGGACTAGACATTATTCCTACATTTGCTCTTTGGGACATTTCACATATTACTTGGTAAAAGGTAAAGTGTGCCGTCAAGTCGATTTCGACTTCTGGCGCCCACTAAAGAATTGAATTAAGAATTAAAGTATATTATGCATGCATTAGTTTACATTTCTTTATCCCTGAAGTTGTAATTATCACTGGTTATGTGGCAATAATGTTATGGCAATTACTATTTCATGGATTCGTTACCCCTTTACTATGGTCTTTCCAGATGGACGGGCTTTTTGCACACGCATCCATGAACTTGTGCAGCGAACTGTATGAGAAGGCATAGCTGGGTGTATCCCTAGCAGTTCTTATTTTCTGTCTACACCGGGGTGAAGCACTGGGGAACACTGGGGGCCGGGGTCCCTTCCACGCATAAGCAACAAATGAAGGAGCCACTGCTGGCCCTGCCCCTGACAACACCAACCTACCCTGCCTGCCTCCCTTGCCGATGCCATTCTCTTCCCCCTGAGGCTGCCTCAGCTTCTGGACGCATTGCTGCTTTAAGTGGCAAGTCACTGACGGCCGCAAGGATGGAGCTTGCAAGGCAGCAAGCAGTTGTGGCCTCTCCACATCGCCACTGCTTTGCCAGCTTCAACAACTGCATCCTTTTCTGTCTCTCACACTCTCTTCCTCTTGCACCTTCCACTAACAAACTTCTGCCCTTTGTCTGCTCCCTTTCAGGAGAAGACAGAGTGCAGCACATATCTGTTGGTAGAAGGCACAGGTGCAAGCAGGGGCATAGCTAGGGAAGAGTTCATAAAAAGTAATAGATGAGGTCTCGTGAGAGTATTCACTGTGCATCCAGTTGAGAAAATTAAACCCAAGAATATCTCCAATAATTCATTTCTGAAATATCATGCTGTCAACTTGTGGGAGAGGAGAGCTGGTCTTGTGGTAGCAAGCATGACTTGTCCCCATAGCTAAGCAGGGTCTGCCCTGGTTGCATATGAATGGGAGACTTGATGTGTGAGCACTGCAAGATCTTCCCCTCAGGGGAAGGGTAGAAGGTTTCAAGTTCCCTCCCTGGCTTCTCCAAGATAGGACAAGATTTTTATTTTTTTTAATAGGACAAGATTTTTTTAATTGAACCAACAAACTACCAAAGCATACAGTATGTTGCCAAAGCACAATTATATACAAAGTGGTTGTTTGTACATGATATATCTACAAAGATTTACACACAAGGATTTGGAAACCCACAAGGTTATGAAGTATATGCAGGTAGTACTGTAACTCGGGGGTGGGGGATTTCAAGGCACATCAGGTAATCGGGGGGGGGTTACATCCGACGTCCTTTTCCACAATTTGTCCCATTGCTGTTTAGAAGAGATACTCTTGTCTTTTTGCACATAACCATACAAACTTTTCCAGAAGAGATTTACTGTCTCATCTGCGTGAACCTCTTGGTCGTGTCTCCCCTCCCTCTTCCTATGCAGGAGCATTGCATAAATGACTCCAAGATAGGGCTGAGAGAGATTGCTGGCTGCAGCCTTGGAGAAGCCGCTGCCAGTCTGTGAAGACAAAATAGAGCTAGATGGAGCTATAGTCTGACTCGGTATATGGCAGCTTCCTATGTTCCTAAGTGTGGACAAATATCACCATGTGATCGCAGTGCCATATGAAATTAGAATATGGAGTATCTGATCAATCTTATTATTTTGCCAGACACATTTTGACTGTATGCAGTCTTCCTCAGTGGCAATCATTCAGAAGATCCTCACTTCCACTTGTGGATTTCTGTGCTTTCATAGGGATTGAACTAACAGATCCTCTCTTCAGATCCTTTCTGTCCCTGTGAGCTGCATCTGTGCCTCATTTACCCATACCGGCCGCTACTGGCTGTTCATGGCAGGGGTAGCAGAGGCAGGCAGTTGGGGCATCTTGCTGCCCTACTGACACCCCAGTAATCCACCACTTTGAGGTAACCACCTCATGGGACAACCACTCCAGTAAGACAGCTCTGCTTTTGGCACATTATTCATGCCAATCCTTTAGCTCTTTCCCTCTTTTCTACTTCTTCTCACTCGAGCTATGATTGTTAAGCTTTCAGAGGATTCTGTTTTGGTTAATCACAAATTTTGGTGACACTGACAACTAACTACAAACTTAAATTTAAGGTTTAATAGGAGGACAAGGGATGGAAATATCTAACCCTTTTCCTGGCTCCACTCTCCTACTCCTCACCCTTCTTCCAGTACTGGGGCCATTATCTCATGAGCAAGCCTGCTCTTACCAATCTGGTCCTGCTCACTGTTTCCCCATGGCTTCAAGGCCGTGAGGAGGCATAATAAGGACCACTTCCCTGCTCTCCGCCTAGCAGGTGTATTCAGGCATGGAAGTGGGGGACAAGGCAATGCTCTTCTTTGCATCCTTGCCTCCTCCACTTCCCAAACCCAGCATCTTTTTGAGAGGGAAGATCAGAAACATATTGTCCCCTCACCCCTATAACTGTCCAGTAGGAAGAGGAGAGGCATTGCTGTCCTCCAGGGAGGCTTTACACACAGGGCTTCTACCCGGAATCTACTTCAGAGGCGTGTGTGTGCATTCACACACCAGACAAACTTACTCCGAAGTCCCTTCGAGATACTTGGACCCACTCCAAATCGGGCTTTGCAATGCAAATTCTGGTTTTTAAAATGCTGGTTTTAAACTACTTTTTCTGAAAATGTCAGAGCAAATGGGGAGAGGCACTGACATAGAATCATTAGCATGAGAAGAGGGATGTTCTCTTTAGAAATGGAGATATCAGTCTTTAGGAAACTCCCCCCCCCCAAGGGCTAGAAGAAAAACACAGAGCATGCCATGTGAACTTGTTTCAAAACAAAATCTGAGAGCAGAGGGGAGGGGCTGCTTCCCTTAATGCCACGAGTGTAGTCCGAAGTGGCTTCGCTTAAAATTTACCCCAAAGCATGAAGCCATATGTGAATAACTCCCTGGTGGTGATGAGCATGTCAGTGGTGTGTAGTGCTACACTACAGTCCACAGCAACATTCACTGCAAGTGTAAGTGCCTTACTTTTCTTCAGAGGAATGAATGGGAGTTATTCACTTGTGCAGTTGGGGGTGGGGAGGACTTTACTGGGGACATGACATGGTGGAGGCTAAAGCTGATCCCTATCCTTTGTAACCCCAACTATAAAGACCCAAGCCAGCCTGCTCCTATCTGCACAGCCCTGTACTGGTTTCTTTTTCTTGGTCATGCTAGCAGCTAGAAAATGCTGGAATGTTATAAGAAAGGGACAGAGTGTTGGGAACTTGGACAGATAAGATAAAATAGAAGTGTCATTATTGTCACCAATAGTACAATATGCCCTGCGGCTGCCAACAAACTTCCAATGATAGCAACAGGCAAATAGCTTGTACAAAAAGGCCTGTGTGAAGCGTCTCTTGATCTCAGTCTCACAGCCCTCTAGTGGCCTGTTCAAAAAGGAATTCTGGAAACCTGTTGTGGCTACCGGCCCTTCCTGCATCACCACCATGGCTATGACATTATATAGTGCAAATATTTATGTGGGTTGCTGGATGCCATGTGTCAGTTCACTCAACCGGAGAAATACTGACATCAGCATCATTTCTGAAGCTTTTACAAATATTGTAACTCTGTAAAGTGCTTAAATATAAAGCTAGGATTGTCAAGTCCAAAGAAGAACAGGGCTCCTGCATCTACACAACTATTAAGTTGTGTAGAGAGGAAGGGATGTAGTAGTTGCAGGTTGTCATGCATGGTATGAAAAACCTGCCAAAATTCCCGCTTCTACACAGCTATTAAAGATACGGGAACACCTTTATTTCCGACCTATGGCCCTTGTGTCCCAAACTAGGCATGTTACCTTAAATTAAAGTACACCCAGTTGCCTTACATGGTCCTTTCTAAATTGCTACTTTTAGCTAGCAGTGCCATAGTTCGGTGGTAAGCATGTGTGCAGGAAGACCCTGGAAACAGGAGCAATGGTGGGTTTCCAACTGTGGGGCTAATTCTGAGTAAGTTTATCTGCTCCAACGTATATGTGGTGAGTTATCTTTAAAAAACAAACAAACAAACAAACAAGCACCAAAATACCTGCCCCACCCCTCCACAGCCTTTTAAATCAGTTCCTATGGAGGATAGAGCAGGGAAAGCTGACTGACAGAAGGGCCAGCAATCAGTATTGTGCACACCTCAGCTTTGAGAAGAACAGGAACTAGGTCTATGAGTGACATGAGAGCCAGCCTATCAGCGTGATGGAAATCTGGTTTCTCCTGTAAACAAAACGAACAGCCCACCCCCAATCTGAATCTAGTACTTGGAAGAAGACTATGTGTTGGATATATAATGGCTGTGTTTCCACATCAGTCACCCTGCTGAAAAGATGCGCTTCACTCTTTAAAAATCTCAGGTAGCAGACAGAACTGGGCAAGAGCTCAGCTTGTAGCCCTTGAGAGGCACTGTCAGCCAGAGTGGACAATACTGGACTAGATGAGACAATGGCCTAAATAAAAAGCAGCTTCATATTGCATTTGTGTTTGCTCAGTCCTCCCCAAAACTGTGTGTTCCTTCCACAGCTGATGGTTCCTGACCTCTGTGGCTGCTACACAGCTGAGCTCATTCCCACCCACCCTCACTTGGTTGGGAAATTGCTGTGCTGACTAGACTATGGAGCAATCAAGTGGTCAGAGGAGACACGCATGTACAGATGCTCAGGCTTTTCTTAATTGTTTGATGTGGTCAACTTTAGTTTAATTTCCCCTTAATACCTAATCTTATGAGCTTATATGTATATATATATCAATTGTGGGAATGACTTCTAGCTGGGGGAAGTCACTGTGGAATCACTGCCCCAGATGTTGTTCCAGGTCTGAAGAGAGGAATCTGAAATACGTCATATCTGGTTTCATAAGTACCTTAACCAACAGTAATGCCCAGTTTGGTTAACTAATTGAGTTTGAGAGATAGCATCAGGTATATCATGGAAAAATATATAAAAGCAATATCCCTCTAGATAAACCAAAATACACAAACAGGCTGATTATCCCAGTGACTCTATCCATCATTGCCCTACAGATAACACTGATATTGCAATAGGTTTGCTAAACCCAAAGCTTCTGTGAAAAGTGATTATTCAATATCCCCTATAGGTTAAGATTTATTAGAAAAAGCAGATTTAAAAGCAGATTAGATGAAATAAAGAACAATATAAAAAGATTAGATGGTAGAGAGAGGTAGCTAAATTGCTTATAAAAGTAGATGCTTTGAAAAGACAAATGACAGGACAGTGGGATAAGTGCTGAAGAAAGTGAGTTCCCAAAAGGAAAATTTGGGGGACAAAGTGGCGAGCCAAGGATGAGACAACAGACCTCATCCTTGAAACTCTGAGGCTATTCACATGTGCATGAAAACCAGGCGAAGGGAGCCCAGCCCGGTTTTGAGTTTTGTGCATGAGTGTGAATTGCCAGGATCACATCCAATCCTGGCAGCACCACAGCAGCAAACCTGCTCGTGGAGCCTCCCCTCAAAATGGGAGGGAAGCCTCCCCTCAAAATTGGCAAATCCCCTCAAATTTGTCAACCATGTGTCAGCTGTGGCTGCTTGCAGCCATGGCTGGCAGATTCAGGTGGAGGAGGGAGCCCAATAATGCACGGTGCATTATTGGAGCTCTGGAGGGCAGGGCAGGGCAGCGTGTCCCGGCACCCTGGCCCTCGGAGCTACGGGCAGTTGCTGGTGCTTGTCTGGGTGGGCAATCCGCCAGCCCCAGGAAGGACTGCTCATCTGTGAGGAAGGTAGGTTTAACCAGCCTTCCCCACAGCCCAACCCCTAGCCCTTCTCGCTGGTCATGAGAAGAGGCTCTATGTACTGTATTAATTGGAAAGACTTGTGGATGTAGCCAAACTTTTGCCTTGAGACACAAAATGGTACTAAGGGCTCATTCACACATGCTACTCTGGTAATATCTGGACCAGAAACTTCATGGGCAGGGTCAGTGATCTGCATTTGTTTTTCACATATGTATTTAGTATCCCTATAGTGATTATCTGCCTCCATGACATGGATTTTTCCCACCTGAATGTCATCCCTGGTGGCACAGTGGTAAAACTGTGCCACCAGGGATAGGATAAAGAGCCCCTGGTGGCGCAGTGGTAAAACTGCTGCCCTGTAACCAGAAGGTTACAAGTTCAATCCTGACCAGGGGCTCAAGGTTGACTCAGCCTTCCATCCTTCCGAGGTCAGTAAAATGAGTACCCAGAATGTTGGGGGCAATATGCTAAATCATTGTAAACCGCTTAGAGAGCTCCGGCTATAGAGCGGTATATAAATGTAAGTGCTATTGCTATTGCTATCCGTCCTCCTGCCCATGTGATTTCTGGATCCCACTATCACTAGACTGGCATGGGGAGAAAGCCATTAGGAGACAGCTCCCACATACTGCTGGTAACCGTGGGCCAGCTGATGCATTCTTCACATATGAAATTTAGTGTGTGTTCTTTCAAAAAAACATGTGTCTGTGCTTAAGCCAGTATATCCCTGGTAAAGCACTAGCTGGGACTTTGGCCTGATCCAGCAGAACTATTCTTATGTACTACAAGCCCTGAATACCGCTGACTGCTGTTTTTCCTCTTCTGGAATGGCAAACTCCTCAATTGTTTGTTCATCCAAAGGTTAAGCCCTTAGCTAGATGTGATGCTTGCTAAAAATACACACATGTATATAGTTACAAACAGCAGCCACGTGTTTAGTCCCTACACCACCCACACCAAAAGGTCTAGTAGTAATTACCTAGTAGCTACCTGTGCCACGTCATCATTGTACACCATGTTCTCCCCTTCCATGCTATATCACTGTCTGCTGCTGGCAGAGGTGGGACAACATGGAACACCATAATGTCACATCATGGGTACTCACAGACATTATGGAGGAGTGAAGGTCAGAAATGGCAGCTAGTGCTTCCCTCATTCTATATGGGCACTTCCTTCAAAACAACTCAGACTCCCTTTTATTGCTTTGATCTGTCTTTCAACCCCCCAACTGTGCTTTGCTTGAAATAGCCTCCATATTGCATATTCAGTTTTCCTGGATAACTAAGTGGTAATAAAACTAGCAAGAGGAATAGGAACCCTTTGAGGTTTAATACATCAGAATCAAGTGGCAAAATTTCCCAGGACTGTACCATTTCAGGCTGCAGCTGTGGAGGCTGCATATTTGGATAATCCACCCCCATGTAAACAAAACAAACAAAACAAAAACCTCCTGAATGCAGAAAACTGTCAGAGGAGTATACATGCCTCTTGACACTTGTTTATGTCTATGTGCAGAAGCTGCCCACCCACCAAGTGGGAAGTATTCAAAATATTATCCTTCATCTGCAACCTGAAGTGGTATGGTCCTGGAAAAGCTTTGCCACTTGGTACATAAGAACTGCCCTGCTCAATTGGGCCAAAATTCCATCTAGTCCTTTCCCATGAGCAGACTGGCTTAAATACAGACACAAATTTTTGTGAAAGAACGCACACTAAACCTGGATTTAATTTATTAAAATGAAGCTGGTTTAGTGACCAAATAGATAGAATTTTGGGGATTCAGGAATCATGTTATTGTGCTGTTCCTAATTTCTGATATTGAGTTTACCTGGCCTCTCTGATCACTGAGATTGGTCTATTGTGAGCTTGCATTTGAAATATTCTAGGCGAGATGTTTGTAGTGATGGACAATCATGAGCTTACTGAAGTTCAAGGGAGTATAAATAGCAGTGAACAGAGGAAAGACATGATCACATGATCTCCTCCTTCCCCGTTCAGACTCCCATCAGGAGAAAGAGTGATTTAGGGGCAAGTAGTTCCCTCCCTTCCCTTTTCGCAGTACTAAGTCAGTGATGACAGAGTGTTTACAATGGCTAAGTACTCTTGTGGAGTGATAATGCTGGGTACTAACAGACTCCTTAATTCAGGAAAGGAAGGTTGCATGAGAACCAGCGACTCAAAATAAAATTTCAGCCATTCAATAAGAACAAATTACTTTGCTGCTGCCCATAGATGAACACTAGATGCTCTTCCAAAGGATAGCTGAATGAACTGAAGGTTGAGGAAAACTCAGCACCTGTGTTATAGAGAGGACAGTCAATGTACCTGCACACAATGTACATGCACTAAGGATGATTACATTCCTTAGAATCTCATTTTAAAATCAAATGTCTGCCCTTTCTGTTTATGAAGAAAAGTTTAAACCAGGACAGACTCTTCTGCTGAGGGTTCAAAATCCAAAGCAAGCCTTGGCTGGAAAAAGGCTGTGTTCTATACTTCTGTGTTTTCTCATCTTAATTAACGAAAACATCCATGTACATGGCTGTTCACAAAGAATGAGAGGACAGTTCCCTGCCCTGAGAGGCTCATAATCTGGATTTCAACACAAGGAAAGAGAACGAAATGGAGGCAGGGATAAGCAGGTGAAAAATATGTAAATGGATCCGTTACACATACTTTAGTTTAGTCACAGTAGAGAGTATGGGGACTAAGGTGCCAAAGGCTTTACAGAAAAGGTGAATTTGAAGGAAATATGGAGGCATCATGCAAGTATTTTGGGAGGCAGTTCAAAACATCAAGGGTAGCAAGGAAGAAAGGGCAGAGTTGCTTGTAGAAGCAGGAGACTTTCACGTGGATAAGAGTGATGCAGCTAGAGTGAAGTTCATGGGCAGGAGTGTCATGGGATCTGAGAGCAGAAACAAGGCCAAGGAGAACTTTCAAGAAGAGGACAGAAGTATGTGCTGGATAAGAGAGTAGACAGGATGCAGTGTAGGGAGGAGTGTGACTTCAATACAACAAAAGAAGTGAATAATTTTGGTAGCGAAATGATGGATGCAGGTGAGAGGGCTGAGGTGAATACGATGACGAGCAGCGGCGTGGTGAAGGCAAAAGCTGGGAGTGGGAAGACTTCCTCTTCTCACATCCCAGAGTTCCCCGTGCTTAGGGCAGCCACTCCTTCCCCCGGGCTCACTGCTGGAAATGGCAGCGGGCTGGGAGGGAAGCCTATTTCCCCGGGGGTGATCATGCACATGATTGCCTACCAAGTAGGTATGTACACAGAACCAGCAACAGCTGGTTTGACAGTGTGTGTGTGGGGGAGGGTATCTTTAAGAAGCAGGGATGGTGCTCCCCCCCCCCCACGGGCTTGTTTCCCCCACTGGAGCTGTGATTAAAAATGGTCCCACGGGGTGGCAGCGTACTAACCTCCTTGCCGCCCCGGTGTGCATCAGCCTGGAAGTCCGACATGTACTGGAGAGGCAAGGAGGTACGCTGCCACCCCACAGGACTGTTTTTAATCACAGCGCTGGTGGGGAAACATCCGATGCATACCAGAAATTCGACGCGTACCAGAGTGGCAAGGGGGTGCGTTGCCACCTCGCAGGACCATTTTTAATCACAGTGCTGGTGGGGAAAACGTGGCGGGGTAAGAGCTCCCTCCCTGCTCCTTAAAGGTAACCCCCCTGCCAATGCCATCATACCGCCGGACCTTCAAACTGGTTCAGAGGTCCGTAAAAGGGCTTACGAACCGGTTCATGCACATCCTTACTGCCATGCTAAAATGAGCCACAGGTTTGTTTTACCTTGGTAAGACTCTGGGTAAAAAAAAAACAGGGCTACCATGTTCTGGAGCAGCCAGAAGCATAGGGTTCCCAGTGCTCCAGGCAATACGAGCTGCCTGGGTTACACAAGGTGGCTTGCATTGTGTGAATAGCCTTACCACCTGTTTCAACATGACAAACCATTAAAGGAATAGTCATGTGCATCCTAGCTCTTGAAGCAGGAGTGGCATGGAGTGCAGGACTACAGTACCCTATGCAGACATCTTCATATACAGGCACGCCCCAGCTTACAAACACCCAACTTACAAATGACTCATACTTTAAAACAAAGCTCCATAACATAACAAAGTCCCCAAAATACGAACACCAACCTGCACATACATACAAGTCATCCCTCTTAGGAGCTATATACGATCTGAGTTATGAACATCCAGCTTACAGACAGACTTATGGAACACAGCCTGTTTGTAAATTGGGAACTCCATGTATTGTTCTTCCATGTGTAATCTGTAGGTTGGTTCTTTATTGGTATACTATTCACAGTACACAGCATGCAGGTCAGCCATACCTGGCACATAGCCAACATGAAAGTAATTTGCAGATTTGTGTGGTTATTGTGGCATTATAAGATCTGGTTCATATGTTAGTTTCATCTTGCAGTCACAAGTGAATCTGGGCCAACAAGGGCATCCATAACTACATGTTTGACATATGGACATATATACAGATACACTTGAATAACACAGGACATTGTATGTACAGTGGTGGATGTGCAAATTGTTATGGTTAGAAAATTCTTAGATTCAACAATATGTGAACCTGTCCCTGGAAAACTTAAAGATGGGACAGAATAGCCATTTTTCTTATATTAAAAACTGCCATAAAGCAGATACAGAAAAATTGTTCACCAGATTATTAAGGAATGACAAGGAACAATAGGATAAAGTTCTAATAAAACAGCTTTCAGGTAGACATCAGGAAATACCACTCGGTGCACCAATCACTCTTCCCTTCTGGGTGAGGCAGTCACACAGGCTTTGTCTGAGGAGGTGAAGGCTGTAAGCATGATTGTACACCTTCCTGTCATCAGGAAACTGGGGCACCCCACTCTTCCAATCATGGGTAGGCATGCAGTCATGCTTACAGTGTTCATCTCTTCAGACAAAGGCTGTAAGCATTACTGACCTTCCTGACAGTGGGGAGTGATATATACGCCGAGTGGGACTTATGCCTCATTTTCAGAGACTGTATGCAAGTACAGCCTTTGTTAATAGCATCTGAATGAGGTTATTGATTAGGGAAGATGTACAGTCTCTATTCTAGAAAGTTTTAGGGGAGACCAAAAAGGAATTTTTTCATGATATAAGGAAACAATGCCCCTTATTATTTGAAGCTTTGATCTACTGAAAGATCTGATTTAACTCAAGAGCTTAGGGACTTTGTGATGTGGATTTACCATCTTGTTTCAGATCTTGTCTGTTAGCCCTTCTTCTTTAAAAACATTCATTATGTATTTGCCTTTTCCGGTTCATTTAAATATTCATTTAATTCTCCCTCCCTTCCAGGTTTATAATAACCCGTCTGGCAGTCCTAGTTGGAATCCAGCATGGGTTAGGGCTTATTATTCTGTAGTCTTCTGGGTTCTCTGCTTTCAGAGGCCACTGCCTATGCACACACCTTTGCTACAATGGAATATAAATTGTTTCATGGAGTGAGCCTTTCTTATGAGACAAATGGGCTCTGACATTTGTTAGCAAAAATGTGTCAGCTGTAAAGAATTACCCAAAGGTCTGTTTACATAGTATGTGGCAGGTCCGGCAAAGAAATATGTATTATATGAAAACACACAAAAGGCTAAAAGGAGGTTTCCTATCCAAAGGCTAATATACTGTTTAGATCTCCTTTTCCATCTCAGATATGTCCTGTCCTTGAACTTTTAGCCAATAGCATTAATTATAATGCAGGCTCTGAAAATATGTCCACACAATTGGTGACGCAAAACTATTCTCCAAAACCCCATTCCAGTTAGAAGGAACACCTTTCCTGGAATGTAGGAACATGAATACAAAGCAATGTGACAAATTCTGAAGTCTTGGTCCTGAAAGTATTTGTTTGAATCAGGGCCCACAAGGATCTAAAAGAAACTCCCTCGTCCCACCACACACACACACACACACACACACAAAATTAGAACAGTTTTGTCAGATGTGATGAGATCCATAGCATGGATGCAGCAATAACACAAACTCTCCTTAATTTTTTTTAATTGCTGTAATAAAATTATAGCAGTAATATTGTTTGATCTGAAAATGTATGGTTGTTGCATTGCTTCTTGCCTTTATTTCAAACAGCAAGATACAAAATGCCCCAGTTCAGGTCATAATTCCATATTTCCTTTTATTTTCCTCTGCAGTCCCTGCATTTTCTTCTCATGTCCCTAACTGTAGTCAAGAGTCCTCAGTGAATCTATTGAGAGATGGGGGCACACAGGGACGGGGTCTCTGCTTTAAGTGAATGTCTAGACTTCTCTCTCCAGACACATTCTTTCAGTTTTCCTCCCACTCTGGATTAGTTTGTGTTATCATTGGTTCACTGGAGCCCTTTCAAGATTAATAAAAAACACAATGAAAAAAAGTGCATTTGGGGTGCCTACGTGCTCCTGAGCCTAGGGTGCCTGAAGGCTGCTTCACATGTTGTAATTTTAACAAAAACACATTAAGGATTTAGCATGTACATGCACTGTAAATCTTAATGTGCATGACATAGAAACATAGTTCTTCTGGAGCAGGGGTGAGCAAACCTGGCTCTCCAGCTATTGTTGAACTACAACTCCCATCATTCCTAGCCACAATTTATTGTGTCTGGGAATAATGGGAGTTGTAGTTCAAGAACAGCTGGAGGACCAAGTTTGCCCACCCCTGTTCTGGAGTGTCTTTTTGTGATGTATACTTTCCAGTAGTGAACTAATTGTGTATATCCAACTCACACAGAGTACAAATAGATATACATTAAATGTCTAATATATATCTGCTAAAACTGTGTCATATGAAACAGTCCTATATTCTTCAGATGTCAGTTAATACCTCATTTTTATCCTTCTCCAGAAGCCAATTACACACACACACACATATAAATTTTCTTATACCCTCTCCTCCAAAGACTCTAGATAGTAAACAACAAAACCAATAACAATTACATAATAAATACATAAATAAATAAATGGGGCAAACGCTTGGTGAAACAGGTGAGTCGAAGGGCCTTAAAAGCAGCCAGGGAGGGGGTTCAATGAATCTGGGGGAGAAGAGTGTTCCAAAGAAGAGGGGTGGCCACAGAGAAGGCCCTCCTACGGGCCCAGGCACCACAAACTACACCAGGGCCTGGGACACTAAGGAGGGCCAGCTGAGAAGACTTCACAGGTCAGTATACAACTGGCCAAGAAAGGTGATCCCAGAGATATGCAAGTGCTAAGCCCATAAGGGTTTTATAGGTGAGAACCAGCACTTTGAATTGGACCCAGAAGTGAACAGGCAACCAGTGCAGCGACCGTAAAAGAGGTGTAACACTATCAAATCTATGGCCACTCATGAGGAGGTGGGCCGCTGCATTCTGGACTAGTAGAAGCTTCCAAATAGTTTTCAAAGGTAACTCTAGGTAGAGTGCATTACAGTAATCCTAACAAGAGGTAACAAAAGCATGAGTTACTGTTGCCAGGGCCTGCTGGTTGAGAAAAAGCCATAACTGGTGAACCAGCCGAAGCTGGGCAAAGGCACCCCTTGCCACAGCCTCTACCTGCTGTTCAAGCAGGAGCTGTGAGCCCAGAAGGACCCCCCAGATCATGAACCATATTTCTGAAGGGAAGCACAACCCCATCAAGAGATAAACTCACACATGGCAATTGGCCAGATCGCAGACTGAGGAATTTAGCCTCAGCTTGTTTTGGCCCATCCAGGTCCTGACAGCCTCTAGGCACTGAGCCAGCCCATGGACAGCATCACCTGTTTGGCCAGGGGTAGAGATATAAAGCTGAATATCATCAGCATATTGATGAAAACCTACCCCAAACCTATGGATGACCAGGCCCAGAGGCTTCATGTAGATGTTAAAGAGAATGGGAGCAAGGACCGAGCCCTGTGGAGCCCACAAGAAAGGGGCCAGGGTGCAGAACACTCACCCCCAATCGACACCGACTGGAATCACCCAGTAAGATAGGACTGGAACCACAGAAAACAGTGCCCCCAATGCCCAGCCCACTTAAGCGCTCCAGAAGATAGCATGGTCAATAGTATCAAAGGCTGCTGAGAGATCAAGAAGAACCAAGAGAGGTGCGCTTCCCACATCAAGGTTACAATGCAGGCCATCCAGCATGGTGACCAATGCTGTTTCAGTGCTGTGCTGCGGCCTAAAACCAGACTGGCAAGGATCTGGTTTATGCTTTATAAAGCTGTGAAGTCCTGCCAATTTCAGAACTAGAACCTATGAAGATCCTGGGCAGTAGCTTAGACCAAAAATCCTGCAAGAACTGTAGGTCTACACTACTCCCATATTATGTTTGAATGCTACTTTGAAGCATCTGACCTAAACCCTACACAAAATATATCTATTGCTTCCCTCCTAAAAAATGGGACCAGTTTGAAATGGAGTAGTATCTCCGTTTATATTCATCACACTTAAAAACATTGTATAGGAGGAAATCCTACCTGCCAGACTTTGTGACTGACACCTGCAAGTGTCTTTGTTATTCCATGGTGCCAGCCTTCTCCATCCAACACCCTAATTCCTAAAGCAATTGTGTATGAACACACAACTACAGGTTCTGCCAGGGGCATGACTATAATTAAACAAGGTGGCGGGGGTGGGTGGGGGGGAGGAGGTGTTGATAGAGGTGCTGATGGCTATGCAAATGGTCCATCTAATCCCTCACATTAAAATGCCTCAGATCTGCTGCGAAGCAGATTCGCTCTTCAGATACCCCGAGGCATAGAGCAATGTGTGAAAAACCTCCTGCCTCCCTGGCAAGCTTTTGGCTCCTGATCTGAGTGTGAGCAGTGTGTATTATTTGCATAGGAGCAAGAGAAAGGGCTTGTTGAGAATGTCTTGTTTTTCACTTCACAGGCAGAGGGCCCAGGGGCCCATCTTCACTTCTTGTCCCAAGATCCACTGTCTTGCTATGCCCCTGGGTTCTGCAGTTTTAGAACCACATACATTCCCACAGACTTAGAGTTGGGCAGAATTTGGGCAGAATTTCTTCACGGCAATCTCTAGGTATAGAATAGTTAAACACTAATAGCTGCTTCTAGCAGATAGTCACATTTATGGTTCCTGGTCCACTGCATGTTTATAAATTCCATAATTTATAATGAGACAATGGGAACTATATCAAGGCAAGTAGGTTTTTCAACCAAATTTGTAAAATAAATGCACAAAACTAATTTGCAAGATGCAGCCTGGTCACAAAAATATTTTAATTGTTTTTGAAGAATTTATACTGGAAAAATCAATGTGGTTTCCAGAATTTAGCTTGCAACACAGGTCATAATCTGGCTTGTAACACAATTTATAAGTGTTTCTGTGTGCAACAGAATTTATATTGCTGACTGCTAATGAAGTGCGTGGATAGATACAGAGCCTCCACAAGCTCCCATTATGAAGAAGCATTTGGAAAGGATCACAAGGCATGCCCCAAAATGTTAGATTTGGGAGGAGAGCCTGGACTTCCCCCTGAGAACCACCTGCAAAGAAGCACCCCCAAAGAAGCAAATGGCTATACATTTTATAGCCAGGGAATGCTTGAACAAGCATTCAATGGCTGGAAGGAATCTGCCATGGGTTCTGAAAGGAGGTTCTTCTCCCCCTGTCAAACAACAGGACACAGTCAGTAGCACTGGCAGTTTGGAGGAAGTTGGGGAGAGAAAATATTGGGAGAAGGGAAGGAGGGAGGAAAACCATTGACAGTTGGTGTTAATTAACAGTTACACAAGACACAGGCTGTATAAAAGGAAAGGGGAGAAAATGCCAGACACAAAAACAAAGAGAGGACATCTGAAAACAAAAAGAAACAAACCTTAGCAAAAGGAAAAGAAGAAAAATAAACATTGTGAGAGCAACAATATATACAATGCCACACACAGAAAACAGTTTTGACAATACCCTCCCAACCCTTCACCTTTGTGCTGCCCATCAACGTCCTATACTGTCCTTTCCTCGCCTCTCTCCCACATGAGATTTAAGATCTGGCCCAATCTGGTATGGATTCCTCTTGTTCTGTGGAATTCTGATGAGAAGGCAACCCTGCTCCACCTTGAAAATGCTATATAATCTACAGCTCTACATAATCCCATAGAGAAGACTTTCCACCTTCACAGAATAGTTAGGTTTCCATTCCTTCTATATTTGTCTTCTCTTTGCATTTCTCACAGAGAGAAAATGCACTTGTACACACCCACACGAGCCCCCAGCACTGCAGCCACCAGGTACAGTTTGCCCATAAAGACAGACAAGGCACTTGCCTGGGGTAGCACAATGCAACAGGCCAGGGGCGTAGCAAGGTTGGAGTGGGCCCAGAGACAAGAATTTAAAATGGGCCCTCCCTCACTGAAGCTCAGCTCATGAAGAAAAGAAGTCTTAAATGGGGCTCAATAGTGATAACAGAAAACATAGTTTTTACACACACACACACACACACACACACACACACACACACACACACACCTATGTGCCAAAATAGAACATCATCCTAAATTATTTTTTAAAAGGTTTTGCAAATTGTGGACGATGCAAGTCATGTAATGGTACTCGAGAAAGACATGCTGTTCTGGTTGCTCCAGGTCTTAACACCCACATCAATTTGGGAGGATGAATACAACTGAAGGAAGCCTTGGCGGGTGTGTGGCTGGGGGAGTCAGTCATGTGACTTGCCTCTGGGGGCCCCCCCAAGGCAGTGGGCCCCCAGACAACTGTCTCCCCTTGCCCTATGATAGTTACGCCTCTGCAACAGGCGCTAACCATACTAGAAGCAGTATCCGAGTCTAGGTTCCTGTGCTGGATCCAGAATGATTGGCCCTCCAAGTAAACAAGGGGTCAACCATGCTATATTGATATTTCACTACCAACTAGGAGTGTACCCCAGAACCCTTTTCTGCATCACCGGCTTTCTTGGGTACACTCCCAGTTTGCCCAGGGTCATCCCTGCCCTGCCTCAAAGGCCACAAAACCCTCGGAGCCAGCCACTTCCCCCACAGCAGTTGCATCTGGATGTCTGTCCCACTTTGGCCGTGTCCACAGAGCGCTCTGCTTCACTGTAGTGCTGGCAGGGAGCCTTGCATTCTCTAGTCTGAATCCCTACCAAGTCAGGGACAGCAAATCTAGAAATAGACATTTTTGTTTGCAAAGAAAAATGTGAAGCTCAAAATAACCTTTCAAAACTGCATGCAGAGACAGCATTTAAATTTTGGAGACATCACACTCTCAAACCCAGAGCAAACAGGACCCATCCCTCCCCCTGCCCCACAGTTCAGACATGCCCTGCCCGTTATTGCTTGCAGCAACAAGTGAGAATACAGATAATTCCTCACGTAGGGCTTACCCTGGGAAACATTCTTGTCTCCAAGAACCAGCACAAAAAACCAGGGTTCCAAGAATGCATTCTGCTGCCCTTGCCAACTGGGAACCAAGAAATGAGTGAATTTGATCAAAATATGCATGGGTGAAAAGGGCAAAGCAGACCTAGGCACGTTGGGCTGTCTGGGGAGATGCCAGAGAAATGTGGGTCAGATAAACTCTCCCAGGACAGTGCTTAGCATAATCTCTGGTATGCAGACGTCCATCAAGGGGAAAGCAGCAGTCTGCTGAGCTCACAAATGACTTTTCTGTCATTAGATCCCACAGGATGGCTTTTCCATATGGCCATTACAACTATTACCTGATAGCTTTGCTGTGCAGATCCTGTTACCACAGATAGGGCTCTCTTATCACCAGTGAAGTTAGCGAAGCCAGAAAATGGAAAACTGCTGAATATCAACCTGGATGTTTTACACATCCGCCATTTAGTTCACATCACCTCCAGAATGGAGATGTGCATTCACAAAATTGGGGAAAAGAAGTCCCTGCGAGCTATCAGGAAGCACTTCACACATAATTTGGATTTTTTATCAGGCGTTCGAGTGTAGCCCGATTTATATCCAGCCCGGGGTTAAAAAATCCACTTTTTGTGTCAGGTTTTGAACTCGCAGTAAAGCCTTGCAGAAAACCCATGGTAAAGCCTGCTGTCTGAGAAGGTTCCTGGGGCTGTCCCTGGCCATTGGGATAGTGATAAATCGAGACAGGAACCTATCGGCGATGGGTGTTCCAAGACTGTGCTCTTCATTTCCTGCCCCCACTCTCCCCTTTCCTCCATGCCCTCCCCATCACATAATGGCAGCGTACACACAGAGATATGTAGCTTCATATAAGATGTCACCAGGCAGACACTTGCAGGGAGTTTATTCTTCTTCAAAACTCCCTAATGAAGTATTTGATTTCTGGATTGTTTCCAGACCGCTGAACCGCCGAGAGTCAAAAGCTGACTTATACCTAGTCAGACCATTGGTACTGTCTGCACTGCTCATTATTGTCTGCACTGATTGACTGCAATTCTCTACGGTTTCAGGCAGGAGTCTTTCCCAGCCCTGCCTGGGAGTTATTCGCACTTGGCTTCAGGCTTCAGGGTAAATTTTGAGCGAAGCCACTTCTAAGTCCACTCGTGGCACTGAGGGAAGCAGCCCCTCCCCTCTGCTCTCGGTTTTGTTTTGAAACAAGTCCATATGGCATGCTCCATGTTTTCCTTCTAGCCAATGGTGGGGGGGGGGGGGGAGACTGCTCCTGCAGAGATAGATCTGAATTTCGGAAGAGAGAGTGCCTCTTATCATGCTAATAACTGTACATCAGTGCCTCTCCCATTTGCTCCGGCATTTTCAGAAAAAGTAGCTTAAACCATCATTTTAAAAATGAAGACTAAGCTAGAATTCACATCACAAAGCCCAGTTTGTGTGTGGAGTGGGTCCAAAAATCTCAAAGGGACTTCAAGGTAAGTTTGGCTGCTGTGTGGAGATTCAAGGCAGAAGCCCTGTGTGTAAAGCCTCATGGAGGTTTTTTCACACATGGCTCTATGCCTTGGGGTATCTGAAGAGCGAATCTGCTTCACAGCAGATCCAAGGCATTTTAATGCGAGGGATTAGATGGGCCATTCACAAAGCCATCAGCACCTCCATTAACACCTTTGGAGAAAGCAGATGCCCCAGAGCTTTTTTCAAAAGCTGCTGGAAATAGAGGGGTTTTAAAACCCTGGACATACTGTAACTTGGGCTAAGCCGGAATTTGCAGCCTCCATTCAGGGAGAATCAAAGTCCTGTCTGTCCTGGTCCCTGATAGCTCACACAGAGGTCAGGTTAAATCCAGCAAATATGCAGACTGGCACACTCCAATCAGGAGTGGATTTGGGGGGGGAAGCCCAGTCTGTAAAACCTCCTGGAGATGCCAGGGATTGAACACTCTGCATGCAAAGCAGATACTCTACCACTGAGCTAAAGCTCCATCCATGGAGGAGAAGAGGTACACCTAGGTAATTTTGGAGCCTGCTGCTATAGGCCTCCACCCCCCACCCCCGACTGCAAGTTAAGCTTCATCCCCCTACACACACACCATGACACACGCAGTATTTTTAACATGTGAGTTCTTGAGGGCACAAACAGCAACTGAACTCACAAGAATGTAAGAATTTAAAACAGGTATATTTATGCAAATATGCATTCGCAGAAACATTTCAATATGCCACTTAACATATTCCCATCCCACATATTTCTTTCCCCACTCCCCCCTCTCTCTGTCTCTAAGGCAGAGGTGACACTCGACTGCCCGCTACAGGTCACAATCACACTCGGCTGCCCGGCACAATGTGGGCTGGATGAAAAGCATGGCTACCACAGACTAAAGAGGATTTGGGGGGCCCAGGGGGTGTGGAGGCCCTGGACAACTGTCCGGAAGTCCAGGGGTAAAAGCCCCTCTGAGTTAGATTGCTAGAGTAGGATTCTTTTCAGACAGTCCATTCTGTCTCCTAAATTGCTATAGCTTAGCTTCCGAATCCCATTTAAATGCCAGGCCTTGGTCCCGGTCCATGTGAAGGCATGTCTCTGAGCATGTGCAATGTGTTTTCACCCTCACTACTACTAATAAAAACCAGTCCCCTCCATCCAGGGATTTGGGCAAAGGTCTTCTGGGCTATAGAGCACCAGTTCCAGGCAGGGCTGACCATACATCTATTTACAAATTAAGAGGTCTCTTAGGGTATGAGGAGGGATAAGAGTGGCCAGTTCAATCAAGTAGTCATGAAGCATAGTTTCTTAGTAGTTCAGGCAGGTTACTGGCAACTCTTGCAGACTTGCACTAACCCAGCATCTGCCGCAACCTTGAACTGCCAACATATTGATTTTATTCCAGTTTAACTGTAATGGCTTTCCTCCAGAGAATCCTGGGACTTGTAGTTTGGGGCAGATGAAAATCCTTTTGGAGAGCCCTCGGATACACACTTCTTTGCATAACTACAGTTCCCAGGATTCCTTGGAGAGAGGAAACAGCTGCTAAACCACTTGAGGTTTGTAGATATGCTCTCTGCATCAATGCCAAAAAGAGAAAAAGTGCTATCAACAAACAATCAACGTTGAATTGCCTGGAGATACATGAACTTTCCTCTAGGTGGCAGCATTTACTATATATTGGTTTGAAATGATTCATATTATAGCTCTGTAATAGCTCTCGTCTTGGCCTAACCCCAATCCACCTGCCCTGGCTGTTGGGATTTGTGCAAAGTGAGGGGTACAAAAGGGCAGTGGGGACACAATTCCAGTGCCACTTTAAAGGTGGTCTCTGGATTATAAGTAAGTCAAAACAAAAAGGTCCTTAAAATCTGAGGATTACTACACATTGGCGCAGCAAGGAAATGCTTGACTAACAAGCAGAAGGTTGCCGGTTCAAATCCCCGCTGGCACTATATCAGGCAGCAGCGATATAGGAGGATGCTGAAAGGCATCATCTCATACTGCGCGGGAGGAGGGAATGGTAAACCCCTCCTGTATTCTACCAATACAGGAGTCGAAATCGACTTGACAGCACATTTTACCTTTACACATTCTAGAGGTGCTAAGATTCTGAAGGCCAGTGCAAACACTCCTTATGTTTAAGGCAAACTTGCTTGTTTTTCCAGTCTGAACGCAAAATATATTTGTGATCATGTTAACAGTTCACCTGGAGCGGAGCGGAGCTTCATGGTTGTCCGATTGGCTGTTTGATCCTATAAGTAAGGGAAAGGAATGATAGCTGAAGCAAGACTTTTATTAAGCATTGAAGGTTGAATAGTACTGTAGGTTCAATAGGCTTGTTAAGTTTGTGGGTGTGGTGGGTGCAACTGTTTGAAAATGTGTCTAGGTACTGTTGCAAGGAAGAGCAATATGACAGCCCCAAATCCAAAGATATGGTGACCCAAAGAAACACAAGCTCTCTCCAAACCATTGGAGACAATGAGGCAAGTCTCATGATCGGTGAGACCTGCCCTAAGGTGGTTTGCGGGGAGAGTGGGCTTAGCCCGTTCTCCCTGCAGACGATCAAGTCTGCACCCCTGGGTGGCCAAATTGACCGCCCACACAACTGCTGTCTCTGTCATGGAGCCAGTGTGGGCTGCAGGGATTAGGGGCTGTGTGGCCCCCGGAAGTTCCAGGATGCCCTGCGTGAGTGTGGCGGGGCATGCTGGGGAGGCCCCTGAGCCTGGGAGGCTGCTTGCAGTCTCCTGACAGGGGTCTTCTCGTGTGTTGCCATGGCACGGAGGCGTGCCGTGGCAATACACAATCGGAAAACCTGGGTTAGTGGAGCGCTCGTTCCGCTAACCTGGGTTAAGGGGAAAGGTATTTAAGTGGGTTACCTGCTTTAGGGAAACCGGGCTAAGCTCCCTTTGTCTGATTTCCACTGATTGTGAGAATCATTGGAAATAATAGCTGCCAATCATGCAATGATGTTTGCACAAGTTCCTGCATTTGAGCAAGAGTGTCCTTGTGCCACTGTACACATGCTCCATTACAAGGTAGACGGAACATTGTGCAACACGTCAGCCACCAACGTCCTTGCTCTATTCATGAGCAGCTGCTGCTCCTAGCCAGAAAGCCTGATGGTCTATGCAGATCTCCTTCCAGGACCAGCACATGAACTGGTTGCTTCAATAGCTCCGAGCTTGGTGGAAGATGGAGACATCTGGCTATAAATATGAATGATAGTATTGCTGGCAGCATGGGCATGGCTCTGCATCCAATTGTCACAGGATGTGTGAGTTTTGGGTACAAGCAGGCAGGCCTAGACATGGTGACAGACACTACCCTGGTGCATGATAGTGATAGGGGCAGTGTTGAAACTCCACACCATAAAGGTTGTTGTGAGGTTGGCAGCTAGGGCAAGGACAGAGTGGCAGGTTGCTCTTGCTAGACTTTTTTTTTTTTTAAACTGGCCCCTCAATCTTAACAACAGTTAAAAAAAGAAAAAAACAAGCACAGGAAAACGTTCCTAACATAGAGATAAATGCAGGGGAAACCTTCGGCTTCTAAATTTGTTTGTTGGGCTGCTATTAAAGGTCTATGGCCCAGGCCTATAAAAAAGTGGCAACTTTTCTAAAGACTCTGCAGAGCAATGGCGGGCTCTTTCTGTGGGCCCTCTATCACCAGCCAGCCCCTGAGTCCATCTACAGCTCCTTCTACACCTTCCCTGCTGAGGGAGGAGCCTGGTGTTGGGAATTCTCTCTCTGGTAAGAGAAACCTTTTTTCATTATAGCAGAGTGCACAGAGGCACAACACAGCGGAGTTTGGTTAGGCATGCGTGTATGCTGAGAGTAAAGTAACTTGGAGCCAGTTCATAGTTTCAAATCAATATAAGGAGTATTTATAATAGAACTCCATTGTAGATAGTAAAGTGAAGAGATAGGATCTCTAATCTAGCTAGCTAGCTGGATGCAGATGGATTCTGCATCTCTGCACACATGGTGCAGGGAGAGGAGCTTGCATGTTGCAAGGTAGAAGGAAGGGAAGAGAAGGGGAAGAGGAAGGAAGTGGCTGGAAGGAAGGAAGTCCCTAAGATTAGCAATCTACATATCAAAGGGATAGTGTCAGAGCAGTAGAGAAGGGATGACCAAAGTCTTGACCCTCTAGCCTCACTAGTCTGACTCACTAGTCTGTCCTCCTATGTCATTGAGGCAAGAGACAGCGTATAGTCCTTCACTTCCAACACCTGGCCTATGAGGTTCACCACTAGGGACGTGAAAAGTCTACAACTATGACTACTACAAATATACTGCTTTTCAACAAAAGTGCTCAAAACAGTTTGCACAGAAAATGACAAACAAACAAGGTTGCCTGTTCCAGGCCAAACAGGCTCACAATCTGAAAGGAAATATAAAACAGACAACAATAACTAGAAGGATGTTGTGCTGGGGCTGGATAGGGGCAGTTGCCCTCCCACTACTAAATATAAGGGAACCACCATTTTGAAAGGTCTCCCTGCTCCATTATGTTGCTGCTAATGTATTGCGACTTTTTGTTCATTTAAACTGTATGCTGATTTAGGGGCCAGTCCTGGGTGAAAAGCAGTGTATAAGCAAGTCTCATCAGGAGAGGCCATCGATGAGAATTGGCTTTGACACCTCTAGTATACAGTCCTTCGACCTGCGCAGGTAGAGGGGGTGGGGACAGGTGGGTAGTGAACAAGGTATATTTTTGACCACAAGTGTTCCTTTCATGGAGGGGGTCCTTGGTGCATTAGAGGATGAGAGGAGTCTTGTTCTTCCTGGGGAGTCTTGTTCCTGCAGTGGATGATGCCCTATGGAAATTAATTTGGCTGGTTGCCCAGCACTACTTGCCACTCCTATCTTAACTGGCTGTACTTTGTGGGGAACACCTATCGGGTAGTAGTTGCTGATGCAGGGGCAGGTGGGATTTCAAGGTCCAGCATTTGGCACCGAAGCTACTAAGGGGATGACAGTGTGGGGAAGAATACATAAGAGCATGGTGTTTGAAGATGGATGCCAGCTATGGTCTGTTCCACCGGCATTCTCCTCCACCCGCTCAATGCTCTCTGTCTCCTGGAATGCTGAAGGAAAAGGGAAGTAGGATATATTGCCTTGCAAAGGCGCTCTTACCCCTGGACTTCCAGGCTGAAGTCTAGGGCCTCCACACACCCTGGGAGCCCCCAGAATCTCTTTAGTCTGCCCCAGGTGGTGTGGTCGCTGCTGGCCAGCGCTGTGCTGGGCAGTCGAACGTGACCTCTGCTTTAGAGACAGAGGGGAGAGTGGGGGGAAAGAAATATGTGGGATGGGAAAACATTAAGTTGTGTGTTGAAATGTTTCAGCTAATGCATATTTTCATAAATATATCTGTTGTATATTCTTACATTCTTATGAGTTCAGTTGCTGTTTGTGCCCTCAAGATCCCAAATGTTGAAAATACTGTATGTATCACGGTGTGTGCGTGTGTGTGGAGGAGGAGGATGCTTAACCTCCAGCAGGGGGCAGGGGGCTCCAAAGGCCTTTAGGTCCAGGCTCCAAAATTCCCTAGGTGCACCTCTGTTGTCTTGCATTGCTCTTGTTTAATTGCAGCAGCAGTGAAGGCCAAGGATGACATTAGCTAGCTTAGACCATCACACCAATACCAGCTAGTTAGGGAAGAAGGTGGGGACAAGGACAGGGAGATATGAATACGATGAATATTTCAACCTTCAACCAAAGGTCCCAATGTGGTTTTCAACCAAAGGTCCCAACGTGGTTTACATCGATATAAATAAATAATTAAATAAAATGGCTCCCTGTCCCCAAAGGGCTCACAATCTAAAAAAATAACATAAGGTAGACACCAGCAACAGCCACTGGAGGGATGCTGTGCTGAGAATGGATAGGGCCAGTTGTCCCCCCGCCCCACACCATTCAATAAATAGAACCACCACTTTAAAAAGACACCTCTTTGCTAAGTTAGCAGGGGGCTCCCTCAGTTAGAGGGAGATGCAGTGACTGCCAAGCCAGCTGCAGGAGGCATTGATATGGCTACACAGGGCAGAGGATGTGTAGGAAGATATTTCAGTGCCTGACCTCATCTTCATGGGTGAGATAGTGAGCTCTGCCTCAAACTGGTATTGCCGACTCAGTCATCATTCCCCTGGGAGGCACCCAATCCATCTGGCTTCCTTTTGCAACCTGGTCCTCCTACAGCATCTGATAGACAGGAGCAACAACTGCATTACCTAAAGAACTAGTGAGATGTCACAAGAATACTGTCTCTGCAGTTAGGAGTGTCTCCCAAAGGTTATAGGGGAGGACAGGCCCTTTTCATCATTATTATTTATTTATTCAATTTGTATACCGCCCTTCCTAAAATGGCTCAGGGCAGTTTACACAGAGAAATAATAAATAAATAAGACGGATCCCTGTCCCCAAAGAGTTCCCAGTCTAAAAGAAACATAAGATAGACACCAGCAGGAGTCACTGGAGGCACTGTGCTGGGGGTGGATAGGACCAGTTACTGCCTGCTGACAGTAGTTACTGCCAGTAGTTACTGCTGACAGTAGTTACTGCCTGCTGACATGCCCGTGGTGGGCATGTTAAATGGTTGCCTGCTATCAACTGTTGTGGGCAATGTCACTCATGAGCTGGTGGTAGCCCAGGCCTAGGCCCTGGGTAGCTTAGGACACCAATTGAGTGGGAGGGGATGCTGCCACTGCACACAAGCCCACACAAGCAAATTCAGTAATCCAAAAAGCTTTGGTTTAAGATGAGAGTTAAGATGCTTTACATTTTCACTCATGCTCTAAAAAGTTGCCCAGCTTAACTTCCGTGCCATATAAAATGTAAAGACTTTATATAGTCTGGTATCACCCCTGCTAACCTGGCAAAGAGGCACCTTTTAACGTGGTGAGTCTCTTTATTTAGCAGGAGGAGAGTAACTGGCCATATCCACCCCCAGCACAGAACCTCCAGTGATTGTTGCTAGTGTCTGTCATGTTTCTTTTGAGATTGTGAGCCCTTTGGGGACAGGGATCCATCGTATTTATTTATTTATTATTCCTCTGTGTAAACCACCCTGAGCCATTTTTGGAAGGGTGGTATAGAAATTGAATAATAATAATAATAATAATAATAATAGGAAGAAGAAGAAGAAGAAGAAGAAGAAGAAGAAGAAGAAGAAGAAGAAGAAGAAGAAGAAGAAGAAGAAGAACTTAAAATGGTCAGTAATGAGAAACTATTCAACATCAATTAAACAGAGCAGGCCTACAGGAAAGAACAAGTCAAGAACCGAGCAGAAAAATGGAAAAATAAGCCCCTGCATGGTCAATATTTGCACAATATAAGTGGAAAATCAGACATCACCAAGACCTGGCAATAGCTTAAGAATGGCAACTGGAAGAAAGAAACAGAAGGTTTAATACTGGCTGCACAAGAGCAAGCACTAAGAACAAATGCAATAAGAGCAAAAGTAGAAAAGTCAACAACAAACAGCAAGTGCCGCCTTTGTAAAGAAGCAGATGAAACAGTGGACCACCTAATCAGCTGTCGTAAAAAGATCACACAGACTGACTACAAACAAAGGCATGACAAGGTAGCAGGGATGATACACTGGAACATCTGCAAAAAATACAAGCTACCTGTAGCCAAGAATTGGTGGGATCATAAAATTGAAAAAGTTGTAGAAAATGAAGATGCAAAAATATTATGGGACTTCAAACTACAGACAAACATCTGCCACACAATACACCAGATATAACTGTAGTCGAGAAGAAAGAAAAACAAGTTAAAATAATCGACATAGCAATACCAGGGGATAGCAGAATAGAAGAAAAAGAAATAGAAAAAATCACAAAATACAAAGATCTACAAATTGAAATGGAAAGGCTGTGGCAGAAAAAGACCAAAATAATCCCAGTGGTAATTGGCACCCTAGGTGCAATTCCAAAACAACTTGAAGAGCAGCTCAACACCATAGGGGCCACAGAAATCACCATCAGCCTATTACAAAAACAACTTTACTGGGAACAGCCTATATTTTGCGATGATATCTATAATAACCAAGAGTATTGATGATTAAATTCAGCCACCCAGGCCCTTGGGAAGGACTCGATGTCTGGATAAAACAAACCAGTCAATAACACCTGTTTGACTGTGTAAACAAGAAATAATATATGATGATGACGTTAGAAATGAGGCTCCATGTACCCACACTTTGCCCTGATCAGAGATGCATCAGGCAGAAATTCATCAGGAGCATCCCTAGGAAGTATTTGGGGGAAATGCACCTGTTAAATGTCTGCCTGGATGCATCCCTCCCAAACCCAATATTTGGGTTTGCATCCCAAACCAAACCCAACATCCCTCCCAAACCCAACCAAGGCAAAGTTTGAGTGCCCGGAGCCTCATTTCTAAAGCCATCATTATATACCAGACTGTACAAAGTCTTTACAGCTTATATGGCACAGAAGTTAAGATGGGCACCTTAACTTGCAATTTCCATTCTTTTTGGAGCACGAGTAAAAATGTAAAGCATATTATCTTAAACTGAATGTTTTTGGATAGCTGAATGTCCAGGTGTTTTAAAAAAATAAATCTGATTAGACACTATGGGGAAGAACTTATCCAAACCACATGGTAGAACTTCCTGATGCTGAACACCAAAAACCTTGTAAAATCATCAACTAAGATAAAGTCACAATTCCAACTGCCTGAAAAAACACAATTAAAATAAATTAGTGAATTCAGTAATAGTGACAGTATGATCTCACCTCATGATTATTCAGCAGTAAATAAGGACACAACAAGAAGCAGGTCATTTGTGTTCACTTTAAATATTCACTTTAAATATGTACTTCATTTTTTCTTTTTCTTTAGAACACACACACACCAATTATAATTAAAAATAACAAATGCTTTAACAACCATGTTCAAAACTACAGATTGTTTCCCCAGAAATTTCCCATAAACCTCACAGTTCTCCTGCTTAATTTAATTCCCTTCAGGGTAGTACAATCAGCAAAACAGTGGTAGGCCTTAAGCCAATCTGACTGAAATAGTAGGCCTTAACCCTCTGAATTGCACCTTTTAAACAATATTCCCTCTAACAGGGATTCCAGATGTTGACTACAACCCCCTGCATCCTCAGTGGCAATAGCTTAGGGATTATGTGAGTTGTAGTCAACAATATCTGAGAATCCCTGTTAGAGGGAACACTGCTTTTAAACATATAGATAGAGATAGAGATAGAGATAGAGATAGAGATAGAGATAGAGATAGAGATAGAGATAGAGATAGAGATAGAGATGAATGAGATGTAGCTCTGCATGGTATAGACTCTTAGCACCAGCAACCCTATTGTCATGGCTCAGACTTCTGACTCAGAAGAGTCAGAAGAGGAACGGGAGGATTCGCCTGGTAGTGAGGGCTCAGAGGCACAGCGACAGGATTTGGCCAGGAGCTCCAGACTCTGGAGCTGAGGAATCGGAACAGCTGCCAGGCATGGAGGCTGATCAGGAGGAGGCTGGGATTTCACCTGTCTTGAGAAGACATCTCAAGAGGAAAGCTTAGTGGGAGATACGCAGGCGCAGGAGATCACAAGAGAGAAAGCAGAAGTGCTGACTCAGGGAAGCCTGATTGGCTGCTGGTTCTCTTGAGCTATATACTAAGCAGTCTGTGACTTGCACAGATGCTGTTAACAACTATTGCTGACCATGGACCATGTTTCTGTGTTGAATTCCTCAACTTTTTCGAGTTCCGGTTTGCCCTTTTTCTGTTCCTTCCTGCTCTGTGTTCTTGTTCCATTAATTCCTTGCTCTGGTGTCCTTTGTTCTATTTCATTCCTTGCTCTGTTATTTTCTTTTCAGTTATTACTCAGTTATGTTAGAGTGGGGTACCTAGTTCAGTTCAGGGGACTTGATTCGTTTACTACTATTTTCTTTGTGAGCCTTTCGTTTTCCTTCATGCAGCTTCGCTACTACTTTCTGTTTAACTCACAGGGGGACAGCTGAAGGGTTGTAAATCCTGTTGGGTTAGCCAAGCTAACAGATTTACAACACCTATTGATCACTAGGAGCAATAGGGGTAAAGATAGCCAGTAAAGGCATTCCCTCTCTGACCATGCTCTCTGTACTCTACTTCCCCTGTGATAGTCTCGGGTTTCATTCTCTCACCCAAGGGAGAGATTTCTGTCTTCTCCCCTTCCCCCACTTCCTGTATGAAGCTAGCAACTATCTCCCTCCCTGATGGATTTCCTAAATAAACTATTTGGAACTTGAACCTCCATGTCTCTAGACAATACTAATGAGCAGTGCTCCCTTACCTGTGCACTTCCACTGCAGCTGGGGCAGATCAAGAAATCTCTCCCTCCCCCCACTGAGCTCTATAACAATATAGGGACTCATAGACTACTTTATGAGCCCCCTAGAGACAATAAAGCTTCCCAGTTACTGTATTTATTTTTCTCCTTCCTTCATTCGGGACACACAGGCCTGGAGCAGCAGCCCTCTCCACACCTTTCCAGGGCCTGTTCTCTGGCTACAATAGAGCTCTGAGGAGCTGATGTGAGCTCTTCTTCTTCTTTTAATAAAGTTGTGGCATGTTTTAATGATACTTATTAGTGTCTGTCTCTTTTCCTTCTGATATACTGCTATAAGTAGTATATTTTAAAAGCAGCACACAAGTGATGTCGCCTCTGAGCAGGTCCATCCGTAGGGAAGGGTGACCAGGGCAATCGCCCTGGGCCCCACGCTGGGACAGGCCCTGTGGGGGAGCAGCCTGCCATTGACCTTCCTCCCATCCCCCAGCTATAGAGCTGCAGCCTGCAGGAGCCATGCACAAGCTTACCTGCTATCCAGAGGCTCCGTGCAGGAGAGTAGAGGCTGCTACAGTTCCCTCTCCTCGACTCTCAGCTGTTCAGCAGGTGGGCGGGGCTTCCAAGGGCTTCTCTGCTGGAGCAGGCCTCTCTGAAGCTCTCCCCAGTTCCCTGAAACTCTCCAGCCAGGAGGCAGAGTGGCCAGCACTGGCTGCCCGCCCCAGAGTGCTGTGCACACCCTCTGCCCTCCTTGCCCTGAAGACCTTGGCTGTGCTGAGAACCTGTGCCTCTTCCTTCTCAGAGCCAGCCATGGAAGCAGGTGCGGCTCGTGAACACGCCTCCAGGGGCGGCGGCGGGGGGGGGGGTTCTTTAAGGTAAATGGAGCCAGTGCTCCGTGCCGCCCAGCAGCCCCCACGGCGGGGAATCACCTCTGCCATTCACCCACTCACTCTGCCACTCACCCACCCACCCCCCATTCAGGTCCATAAGACACTGTTGCATTCAGCTGGTTTGAAAAACATCAACCTAGTGCAGGCCTGCTACAGCAGTCCTTTCTAATGGATGAATGTCCAGCCTCTGTTTGAAAACCTGCACTGAAGGAGAGCCCATCATGAGGCACACTATTCCACTGTCAAAACAAATCTTTTTGTTAGGAAATTCTTCCTCATGTCCCAGTGGTGGCCCGTGAACGCGCCTCCGGGGGAGGGGGAGGAGGGAGGCACTTTTAAGAGTCACTTAGTTCGGTGCTCACCTCCGCCGTGGCGGCAACGGGACACTCTTTGGAGCTGCAACGTGCCGCCCAGCAGCCCCTACGGCAGGGAAGTGCCTCCGCCACTCACCGGGCTTCCACGGAGCCGAGCCCCCGCCAGCAGCCCCGTGAGTGGCGGAGCCACTTCCCCACCGTAGGGACTGCTGGGCGGCACGTTGTGGTGCCACCACGGCAGAGGTGAGCGCCAAATTAATTTACTCTTAAAGGTGCCTCCCACCCACCCCTGGAGGCGTGTTCACGGGCCGCCACTGTAATGTCCAGTGCCTAAATGTGCTTCATTGTAATTTCAGTCCATTGGCTCTAGGGCTGTCCTCAGGCACAAGAGAACAAGTCAGTTCTTTCTTTGATGTGACACCCCTTCAGATATTTGAAAATGGCCCTCACAGCTCCCCTTAGTCTTCTTTGCTCCAGTCTAAATATACCCAGCTCCTTCAACTGTTCCTCGTAGACGTGTTTTCCGTATCTCTCGCCATCTTTGTTGCCCTCCTCTGAACCTGTCCCAGTGTATCCGTGGCCTTCTTTGAACACAGTGCCCAGAATTGGATAGCTTTCCAACTGAGAAAGCACAGAATAGAGTGCAATTCGAGCCTTATTCAGACATTCTGTCGAACATATTTTCAGATGCCTGTACACGTTGTACATGTCTTTGTGGAGAATTCATTTTGACCTAGTCTTTACATAGTTAATTTTTTGTTTATAATGCTGGGTTATTTTTTTAGCCTACTTTCCAGTGGGCTTATGGGATCACCCAGCATTGTGTGTGTGTGTGTCCATGTGTCTGTCTTTGTGTCATCCCCCAGCATCAACTTCACAACGCCTGGACCAATATGAACCAAATCAGGTAGAGTTGTAGGGACACATAGGGACACCTCAATGGCAAAGTTTGTGATGATGCCATCCAACCCTATCCAATATGGTGGACGCGTAAACCTTTGAGGAGCAAGAGGGATAACTTGTGAACTGCCTAACCAATTTGACCCAAATTTGCTACAGCTGTAGGGACACATAGGGATGCCCAAATGGCACAGTGTGTGGTGATGTCAATCCACTCCAATTCAAGATGGTGGCCACATGAACTTCTGAGGTGCAAGTGGACTGTCTAACCAATTTAAACCAAATTAGGTACAGTTGCAGTTATTAAGACACAGGGACACCTCAATGGCATAGTTTGTGATGATGTCATCCACCTCATTCAAGATGGAGGACACATAAATGTTTGAGGTGCATTGTACTAACTTGTGGACAATCTAACTGATTTGAACTGTTTTGAACTACAGCTGTATTGGGATGCCCCAATGGTGTAGTTTGTGATGATGCCATCCACCCTGATCCAAGATGGTGGATGTGTAAACATTTGAGGCGCAAATGCACTAACTTGAGGACTGTCTAACCAATTTGAACCACATTTCGTACAGTTGTAGTGAGTCACACACAGGGACACCTCAATGGTGTAGTTTGTAATGATGTCATCCACCCCGATCCAAGATGGTGGACTCATGAACATTTGAGGTACATGAGATCTAACTTGTGGACCTCAATTTGAGCCAAATTTAGTCCAGATGTAGAGACAGTGAAAGGGAAGTAGGCTTATTAGTTCTTACTAGAACAACTTGTTCAAACTTAGTCTGCAAAATGTGGGGAGGATAACCAGTCAAAGTCTACAGTGAAGGGCAAAGAAAGGTTGGAGCTGTCCATCACTGGGAATGAAATATTAGTTTGTGGAAGGTCTGAGGTAAAATTTGAACACCTCTAGGTAAGCACATTTGATGCCTTGAAAGTGAATGACTTGTGACTATGAGGAAGGGGGAAAGCAAAAGTTCCAGATAAATCAGAAGCTGGATCTACAAATCTCTCCTCTAATCAGCAAGGAAGTCTCAACAGGAAGGAATATTTTCAGGTAAACGTTAGAGAAGAGATTTTTGGAGTTACCTCAGGAGAGAAGCAGTGGCCTAAGAAAGAAGCACCAGAGTGGCAATTGGCTAGAAGCAGGGCCGTCCTTAGAGCAGGGCAACTGTGGCGATCACTCCCAGCCCCGCGCAGGCCCTGCTCTGGCACACTGCAGCCTGCCCTGTGTTCTCTCCCAGTCCCAGCAATTTATATTTCCCCGCGCAGCCCAGCCAAGAGCCGAC
This sequence comes from Hemicordylus capensis, assembly GCF_027244095.1. Taxonomy (NCBI): domain Eukaryota; kingdom Metazoa; phylum Chordata; class Lepidosauria; order Squamata; family Cordylidae; genus Hemicordylus; species Hemicordylus capensis. The sequence continues at coordinate 386,749,991 of NC_069658.1, forward strand.
CTTTTAATTTTAATTTAATTTAATTTTATTTTATTTTATTTATGCAATGCAGGCTTGCCTGTGATTTATTTATTTATTTTATTGTTAAATTTATATACCACCTTTCAATAAAATAATTACAAGGCAATTGGAAGGCTCCCACCAGGCAAGCTGCTACAGCTCCTTCCCTCTCTGCCTCTCAGCTGGCCGGTGCATGGGCGGGGGTTCCAGAGAGGCCTCTCATGCCAGCCTAGCTGAAGTCTGAAGCTTTCCAGTGCCAGCTGGCAGGCAGGCTACCTGCTGCAGAAAGGAAGGAAGGAAGGAAGGGAGGAAGGAAGGGTGGCCAGCGCTGGCTGCCCTTGCCCACCACAGCTCTATGCAGACCCTCTTCCCTGCCCAGCCCAACCTTTGCCTGCTGGCAGTCAGACTCCTCAGGCTTAGTAATGGAGGTATAATGTGATTTCCTTTTTGTGGTTATTCCCCGCCCTTGAATATTTAGGAATCAGCTTTCCATAGGGTTTTGATACTGGGCACAGAGGTAGGAAGACTCTGAATATTTAATTTGAAACAAATTGGGAAATTTCTTGGGTTTTTTAATATATATATTTAATTTTTTTTAAAAAAAATCAACCCAATAAGTCCTATTAGTGGCTTCTTTCATGGCAGAAAATTCAAAAAACTTCTGGAACAAACAAACAATATTTTATTTTTATTTATTTATTTATTTATTTATTTATTTATAAATAAATAAATAAATAAATAAATAAATAAATAAATAAATAAATAAATGCACCATTCTCAAGTTGGTTTGCAACCCAGGAGGTCTGAATGAGAACAGTGAAGCATGTGTTGTGCTTTTATTTTTATTTTTCTTTCTTTAGAAATGCATTATATGTCCAAGCTGGTTGGACATGTCCGAAAACCTCACTCACACTATTTACACTGTATGTCACCAATCAGTATGATTCTGTAATGATATGAGATGTTAAGGAGGCCCAGCACATGCTGATTTGCCCCCCAGCCCCGCACCTCCCTAGGGATGGCCCTGGCTAGAAGAGCCAGAGGATGGGTGGCAGAAGGATCCCAGGCCACGAAAGGCTGTGCTATCCCTGACCAAGTTTCATAAGGAGCAGTGAGAGGAAGGACGTGGAGGAAGGAGACCCTGAGGAAAAATTGTTTTGTTTGGGTACAGGGCTTCTCAAATGCACGGTTAATGCAGCCTAAGGTTGCATTAGTTTTTTAGCCTACTTTCCAGTAGGCTTATGAGTTCACCTGTCATTCCGTCTGGGTGTCTATCCATCTGCCTGTACATGAGTGTGTGTGTCCATCCCACCCCATGCAATACCTGCTGCTGCCATCAACTTCACAATGTCTGGACCAATATGAACCAAATTGAGTACAATTGTAGCAACACAAAGGGACACCCCAATAGTGTAGTTTGTGATTATATCCTCCACCCCAATTCAAGATGGCAGACGTGTAAACTTCTGAGGCGCAAGTGGGCTAACTTGTGGATTGCCTAACCAATTTGAACCAAATTTGGTGCAGGTGTAGGGACACATGGGGATGGTTCAAGGGCATAGTTTGTAATGATGCCATCCACCCCAATTCAAGATAGCAGACATGTGAACATTTGAGGTGCAAGTGGGAACCGACTTGGACCAAATTTGGTACAGTTGTAGGGACACATAGGGACACCTCAAACACATAGTTTGTGATGATGTCATCCACCCCAATTCAAGATGGCACGTGCATGAACGTTTGAGGTGCAAGTGGGCTAACTTGTGAACTGCCTAACCGATTTGGACCAAATTTAGTCCAGTTGTAGGGATAGTGAAAGGAAAGTAGGCAGATTAGTTCTTACTAGAACAATTTGTTTAGCCCTTGCATTACACTGCTTGCTCATATTCAACCTGTGGTCCACTAAGACCTCTAGATCCTTATCGCATGTATTGATGCTGTCCAGCCTCATCCTAAACTAGTGCATTCAGTTTTTCTTACCTGAATGTAGGACTTCAGATTTGTCTCTGTTGAACTTAATCTTGCTGGTTTTTTGTCCCAATGTTCCAACCTGTCCAGATCTGTTTAATTTTCAATGGTAGCTAGCTTCTAGGGCTGCTTAGACAAATTATTGTCCTGACATTTTGCCTTGCCAGTACATGACCTGGAAAAACATCTGTAAGATGCCATATAACCTGAACCTCCATAACCTCTCCCTCTTCCCAGTTCTTCCCCCTTATCCTTCCCTCTGTTGAGTCTTGTCCTTCTTTCCTATGTTTAATAAATCTGGTAATTCTGTTTGTCTGAGGTCTGTCTCTCTCTGTTTCACCATGAAGTCCTTGTGCAAAATTTAGACTCGAGAAATAGAGTAAAATCATAGAATATCAGAGGTAAAACATCAGCTTCTTAAATAATAGAGAATAAAAGAAAAGACACAGCATTAAGCATTTAAACAAAAATAAAACCACTGCATGCTAACTAAACATTAAACACAGAGACTTCTACATAAGGCCCTAAGCCAAAACACAGAATGTACAAAGAAGCTGTAAGGTCATAGTCAATCAAGATCCAAAAATCCTAGGCAGGAACCAAGCCTTGCTCTCAAGAACACAGCAAACATAGTATCAGGCAATCAAGGAAGAAATGAAACCTGTTCAAACAAAGTATCTTTCCCTGAAAGACAACTAATCCCACTATGTGAAGTACTTGTGACCTCTTTTAACCTAGCTGCTTACTGACACTTCATTTTTCTTTTGTAGAGTCAAGCTAAGAAGCTTTTAACAATAGTTAAATTATCAGTCCTTTGAGGCCAGGGGCATAGCAAGCTTCCCAGCAGCCAGGGGACAAATTGCAACTAGGGGGCCTTCATCACACGCCCCAGCACCCCAAGCCACACCCCCTGCATCTGACAGCAAGGGAAAGGGGGCGGGGCAACACAACCCACCCAAACCTTCCCCTCCACCAGTTTTTGGATTCACCTTCTGCTTGGGCCGTTCAGTGCAGAGCAGGAGGGTGGCCGTCACCATGGCCAATAGCAGCGCCGACTTGGCAGTGTGGTGCCGGGACGGGCTTGGGACTGCCGGGGGCTGCTGTTCTCCGCCAGGGGTGGTGGAGGGGGATCGGAACTGGGCAGCATGGCTGTGGTGGCCAGAAGCATCGAGGGTGGTGGGGGTGGTCCACTGAATGAAGGGGCAGTCCTTCATTAGGCAGGCTAAATGAGGTTGAGGGAGCAAGCACTCCTTTAACTTCATTTTTCTAACTGTGTGTCAGCTGCAGCTGCTTGCAATCATGGCCGGCACACTCGGTGGGGGGGTGGATCCCAGTAATGCACCACACACTTGCACGGTGCATTATTGGGGCTCTGGGGGACAGGGGGTCATGCAGCATCGTGTCTGGCACCCCAACCCCAGGAGCTGTTGGGTGAGCTTCCAGTCGTCTGAGTGGGTGATCCACCCACTCAGGGATGCCGCAGTGATAATCTGCGGGGAAGGTACGTTAAACCTTCCTTCCCTGCACACCGCTCTGGAGCTATTCTCATGGATTGTGGGAAGAGCTCTACAGATTATTATTTATCCTGTTTAAATCTCTCTTCATGTGTATTCTCTGATTTGGGGGGTTGTGGCCAGCAAAAACCATAGATCACAGTCCCTAGAATCATGGATAATATCTTCTGTGTACATTTCTAGCCATTCTTTCCATCCATCCATCCCTTTCTCCTCCTTCCTCTTGATCTTTTTCCTGCTAGCTTGCCTTCTAGCATTAGTTGTGGTATTTGATAATTTACTCCTCTGAGGATATGTCCACACATCAGTTTACGTCTTTTGTTAGTCTGTATTAGTTATTTATGTGTTTTTGTTCTTCTTCATTTGTTGTTCTGCTGGTCCATTTAATCTTGAGTATTCTTCTGAGTATTCCAACTGCGAATTAGTATGTTTAAGGATGCCAAAGGACCGATAGTAACTGATTAAGAGAAGATCAAACAGAGATGGAAGGAGTATACTGAAAATCTGTACAGCAGGGACGTCAACATCCAAGATACTCTAGAAGATATTCCCTACTTGCAAGAACCTCTAGTACAGGAAGATGAAGTTAGATCAGCAGTCCGGTGGCAGTCATTACAAAGTTGAAAGGTTACAGGAATTGATGGAATAGCTACAGAAATATCGCAAGCAACAGAAGAAGAATCAGTCAAGGCTCTAACCAAACTATGCCAGCAAATCTGGAGAATGACACAGTGGCCAACAGATTGGAAGAGGTCAGTCTACATATCCATACCAAAGAAAGGAGACTTAACAGATTGCGCAAACCATTGCACATGCTGGATGTTCAAGCTGGTTTCGGAAAAGACTGAGGAACAAGAGACATCATTGCTGATGCACGCTACACAAAATTATATTTTCAATTATCTAACTGAGAAAGCCAAAGAATACCCAGAAGAAGTCAGTGAAGCTATTCCCACGACCACTGGAAAGCGGGCTAAGGCAGTGGTCATGGCAGGCGAACCCGGTGCTCCCAAGGCAGGTAGTCCACCTAAACCACCGAGCAAGCACTCAGTTAACCTCATTTCATTGCTTGTGTGTCGCTGCTTTTGAACTTTGGTGCTGGAGAAGACTTTTGAGGATACCACGTCCAGCCAAGAAAACAAACAAATGGATCATAGAACAAATCAATCCAGAATTTTACTTGAGGCACAAATGACCAGGCTCAAACTATCATACTTCAGACACATTATATGAAAACTCAGCTCCCTTGAGAAGTCCATAATGCTGGGAAACGTTGAAGGAAAGAGAAGAAGAGGATGACCAGCAGCAAGGTGGATGGACCTGATTATGACAGCAATGAATGCATCACTGAGAGACCTTAAAGACCAAGTTGAAGACAGATCATCCTAGAGAGAATCTATCTATACGGTCGCTAAGAGTTGACACCGACTTGACAGCACTTAATCAATCAATCGATTCTTCTGAGACATCACATCTTAAAGGCTTCCAGTTTCTTATGTGCTTTTTTCTTGGTGGTCCAGGAGGTTTCACATCCATACAGGAGAAAAGACCAGATATAGCATTTCTTCATTCTGATTCTTAGCTGCAAATCTAGTTTATTCTCGTGGAGTAGGATCTTAATTTGGTTAAATTTTGCTCTTGCTTGTCCTATGCGGCTTTGGATTTATTTTGTTTGGTTGTTATCATGGTAAAGGATTTCCCCTAGATATCAGTCTAAATAAGGTGTATTTTTCATTGTTTTACAAAGAAAAAAACCGTAGACTTTTTTGAGTATTCTGCTTTACCCTATGTATTTGGAAAAAAAGCATTAGTTACAAAGAATACTTCAGAAAGAAATATTCTTCATAAACCTAGTATTTGTCTCTTCCGCCTCCCACCTATGCTGCTATTCCCCTTCCACTTGAACCTGGTTTTGACCTTTAGAGCCCTACAAACTAGATACCTCAAGGATTCCCACATGAAGCTGCCCAGCTATAGAGATCCTCAATGGAGGCCTTTCTGTGGATCCTTCAGCTTGCTGAGATGAGGCAGGTGGTGACCCCTGAACCCCTTCTCAGTTGTGGCACCCTGTCTTTGGAATGCTCACCTGATATCAACTCTGTTTTCTCCTTGGCTCCAGGTAAGCCAAGTCAACTCGGTTTTTGTGTGTGCCTTAATATGGTGGTTTGGCTTTTGTGTTTGGCTGCTGGTTTTTTGTTGTTGTGGTGGTGCTTGTTTTTCACCTGCCCTGCATTGTGAATCTGCATTGTGAATCTTTACCTGAGAAGCAATATAGAACTATGTAAAATAGTGTCTTCTTTTTATTTAATGGTTTTTTGACAGTTTGTATTTTACATACATCTTTCCCCATTTCCTCCCATCCCTTCCCTCACCCTGCCCCGGAGCCCGATCTCCCATTCCCTAGCCAGCCTTTGCACGCTGGTGTGGCTGAGGGGAGGTAGAAAAAGAAAGGAGAGATAGAGGCAAAGAGAAAGAGGGAGAGAGGGAGCAGAGGTGGAGGGAGGGGAGAAGAGAAGGAATAAACACCATTGCACCAATAGATCAGAAAGGGTTTTAAAAAAAAATTCTAAGAATAGTTCAAGAAAGTTATCCCAGATTTCTGACCATTTATCCAGTTTATTTACTTTTGAGGGCCCATTTTTCATGTGCTAGCTACTAACTCGAGCAGATCATGCACCCATTCCTGTAAAATAACTTCTTGCTCAAGCCCCAATAGCTCCCCGCAAACCCCAGACATCTATAGATTTACACAGCCCGTACATCCCCAAATTGGAACAAATTGAATAAGGCATGTTCCCATGTGGACCTCTTTATGGACTTGAACTGGTAACAGAAATACCCTGAGCCATGGGGCTAGGAAGAGGCATTTGTCTTCTCCAGCCATTTCTGGGAAATACACCTCTGAAGCTGTGCTTTATAGGCTTTTTATCCATGGTGTACTCCTCTTCTGCTCTTGAGCAATTTGTACAAGTTTCTCTTATCCCAAACACAGGCTTCCCAGCCACTACTCTATTTACTGTAATTTTAGCTCAGACGCAACCAAAGACTCCCACCCTGTCTGGAAGCCTCTGTGAAAAAAAATTAAAATAAAACAAGACTAAACTATTTTAGTCTGCTTTTCCCTTTTCCTCAGACTTGGGTGTTTTCCCAAGTGGTTAACTCTCTGGAGTCATGGGGAGGGTGAACCTGTCTTCATAGCCGGGTGGATACATTTAACAGTCATGCAAACTTCCCACTGATAAGCAAGTTTGGCATTGCATCTGATTCTTCCAAGTGAGGTGCGTGTGTTGGTGAACTGGCAGTATGTTCTGCAGGAAATAGTCTGCTGGGATATACCATCTTGCTGGCATATTATACAAAGATCTCCAAGGGGTTTGGGGGGTGGATGGTAGGACATATCAAGGGTGCCTTCCAGGCATCCATAATACTGTATCTTGGGACAGGAAGTAATTACTTCTATGAAACTGTTTTTCAGTTGCCATTTGTGTTATAGCTTTTAAAGAATAGTGTATTAGAGAGTAATTGCATTAATTCACATCTAAAGCTGAGATTTATTTATATAGTGTGGTCAGCGTACATTTTATTTTGCAAAGTAACCTAAGCAGATGGGAAGATTCCTGTCTCAATGAGCTTACACTCTTAACTTTTGATAGTGGAAGCAGACAACAAAAGGAAGGTATGAAAGGGAGAGACAAAGGTAAGATGAATGTGAGCAAAGTGCTATTTAAGCTTTGTTTTAGTTGGGGAAGATGATTAAGGGGTTAACCCAAAGCATTATAGAAAAAGGTAGGTTTTGAAGATGAAGATGGATGTGAAGCAAGAGAGGGCATCACAGAGTACCCACACTACAGCTGACATCCAAGCAAGGAGGACACTGTTGGCAGTTCTGAGTGTACATTAGTCCATTGACAGCACTGAGCTGAAAGTGCATCTGTGCTGCCTTTAATATGACTGTAGGTGGTGTTCCCTTATTTTCCCGAGACTGTACTCAACAGGGGTGCAGAGAGGGAGAGGCAAACTGCCCTGGGGTCTTGCAATGCTGCAGGTCACCAACATATTATTGTGATTACCTAAGTGTTTGTGGGAAGGTGCTGGAGAAAAACCCCAAGGCTGTTTTGCCTCTTTGTAACCCTGGCATCCCATGCTTTCCAAATTTAAGACTCTTGCCTTCTATAACCACTGATCTTCCAGATAATAAGTTTATAGTGTAACAAATACACACATCCTTTTTCTCAGATGATCCAGACGTGTCTCTATAAGATAAGCCTTGTAGAATGTGGGATATGGCATTTTCTCAGTACTACAAACTGTTTGTTTTTGTTTTTTTTTGTTTTTACATTTTACATCCTGCTCTTCCTCCAAGGAGCCCAGAGCAGTGTACTACATACTTAAGTTTCTCCTCACAACAACCCTGTGGAGTAGGTTAGGCTGAGAGAGAAGTGACTGGCCCAAGTCACCCAGCAAGCATCATGGCTGAATGGGGATTTGAACTCGGGTCTCCCCGGTCCTAGTCCTCCAGCACTCTAATCACTAAACCACACTGGCTAACCACTATATCACATTGCTGGTGGATAAAAAAATATTTGGTTTTACTACATACAACAACCACTGTGAACATCCAGCATGAAATGTGGTTACGCAAAGGTTATGAGATAAAAGCTGTATGGAAGAGGCATTTTGTCAAATTCAGCATTCCTGTTGCTGCAGCACAGTAAAAGGAAATGCTGTTCTTATTGATATTCTGCCTCCAATATAACTTCTAAATGTACAGTAGCCCTATCAGAATTTACACCTTTAAAAGTTATTGGAGGGATGCATATTACCTTTTTCTAAAGACGGAACATGAATTTCTCCTGATTTTTAAAAAGGGGGAATTGACCCCCTTTGTTTCAAGGTGTTGTTTGCTTACCCACAAAGCATAATAGTATTCAACTGGATGCAAATAACTATCCTACAATGGCTGAAATGTACCATATTTATCCAAATTGAACACAACCCTGGATTTAGGATGACCCCCTTTTAAAATATGGGTTAAATATAGCTTATACTATTTACCCAAATAGAAGGGGATCCTGAATTTAAGATGACCCCTCCCCCCCAATTCTAACATCAAAGAACTTGGGGGAAACCTCGTCTTGGATTCAGGAAAATACAGTAACTGGGCCCCACTTTGATAATCTGGGTAAGTTTAACACAGCTTTTTTGAGGACAAGGGGTAGAGCAGGCCTTACCCTACCCACTTTATTTTCAGCCAGAGGGAAAGGGGTTGCTGCCTCCCTGTTCCTTGCCCCCACTATCTCCTGGCCCTGTCCATTACCCAAGAGTCTTTACCCCTTTCTCTGCCTTTATGCACCACTATCTAGCCATGTTTACTCACTAGCTTCCTTGCCTTGCTCAAAACTGGGCCCTTACGCTGGTTGCTGATAAGGATGCTTCCTTCTGGACTACTGCTTTCCATATGGAGCTTCTCACACTCAGCCTTCCTGCTTCTGGCACCCCTAGACCCTGTTCCTTTATCTGGGATGTTTGCCCCCTGAACCTCCACACTGTGTATGTTCCATTACAACTTTTTCTGGGAATACTTAGTTATAAGGAATATACCCTTCAACAATGGGTCGAGAAACAAAAGGGGAAGGAAATAAGGAATTCCTAAGATGGTGATATGTAAGTACCTATTCAGTGCAGCTGGGAAGTAACTTACCTAGGGAGCAAGAGGTTGCTGGTTTGAATCCTTGCTGATACCTATATTGGGCAGCAGCAATATATGAAGATGCTGAAAGACATCATCTCATACTGCACAGGAGATGGCAGTGGTAAACCCCTCCTGTATTCTACCAAAGAAAACCACAGGGCTCTGTGGTTGCCAGGTGTTGACACCGACGTGACGGCACAACTTTACCTTTAAGATGGTGATAAGGTCCATGAGGTCGTCTGGTAGCATCACCTAACAAAGAAATGTGGACTTCAACATATAAATATCTCTAAGACCAAAAAAAAAGCGGGGGGGCAGTTTTTGGTGCCTGTTGTTGCTGTTGTGCAAAATATATCTCCCTAACTAAATAGTTCAGATTTTCAAAATTAATTGAAAATCTAATCTAATGGTTTCTGTTTTTAATTGTAAACCGCCCGGAGCCATTTTGGAAGAGCAGTATAAAAATCGAACAAATAAATAAATAAATAAATAAATAGATAGATAAATAATTGTACACTAGCAAGTTGTGAGATCTAGTTCCTACAGCAGGCTGGCAGACGGTGCTGTGCTAGCCAAACAGGTACTGAACATCTGACAGGTATGTCTCAAAACATATTTATTACACATTGGTATACCTATTGAATAAACCGGCATTGTACTTGTTAAATAGATACCATTATGAGCATATCTGTCTGGTACTATAATTTTGAGTTATTTCATCTTCAAATAGAATTCCCTAATTTTCTGTATGAACTGTCTCTGTTCTTTACATTTTCTTTGCCCTCACTTCGAGCAGCCCCTTGTCACTGTTATCCGGGGTCATTAGTTCTCATTTGTCCACATTTTTAATTGTTCAGAGGCCAACCCTGCTTATTAAAGCACACTGAATATAATGATGCCAGGCATCTGAGTGCTAAAAGTAGGATTCATTTTCTAGGAAATGTGTACATTTTGCCAAGCCACCAAATGGTAGTTTTCTGCTTGAATATCTTCTACGCTGAGACTCACTTTTAAACAGTTTAAGACTTTTTTTTTTTAACTGGGAAATTTTTTATTTTGAGCTTTTCCGTTTTGTTTAAAGAAACAGAAACAATAAAGATAAAACTGAGTCTGAAAGTCACTCGTCTCCTGCTACCAGAAGAGATGGGGGCTGCAGAAGGAAAGACTGTTTTCCTATCAAGATGTTTGAAGATTAAAGGCAAAGAAATCAGTTTTTGGAATACTCCACTGATGCTGCAAACACCCTTGTTAATAGATATGTCTCGCTTTGTTACCTCACTCTAATTAATCATAAAACAAAGTCAGCTGCCAAATTTGGGGTCTGGCCCCAAGCCTGCAACTGACTTGAAGCTCTTAAAAATATACTATTTATGGTATTTGAGGTTTTAAACTTCAATTTCTTGTATAAACCTAACCTTCTCTAAGAATTATACCGTGTGTGTGTATAAGCAGATTTATCTTGACTTCCAGAGGTGCTCCAGCCCTCCTACAAGCAAAACTCACATTTGTATATGTTTTGAAAAAGCAATGAGGTGACTACGTAGCTTTTTCATACAAATGGTCCTGGGCTGTCATATTGAGAGCCGGGCTAGGCGGCGCTGCCCTGCCAGGATCGGACCTGATCCCAGCAGTTCTCGTGGGCAGCCCAACCCAGGCTGGGCTTCCCTAGCCTGGGTTAGGCTGCACATGAGAACAGCCTCTTTAAAAAGCTGCCGTTGCAGCAGCAACAGTAACATCTGCTGTTGGTTTTCCTGTTGTTTTATTCTTTTGCTTACTATTGATTTTATTAATCTTAATTTAGCATAGTGTAGTGGTTAGAGCATTGGGCTAGGACCAGGAAGACTCGCGTTTGAATCCCCATTGAACCATGAAACTCACTGGGTGACTCTGGGCCAGTCATGTATCTCTCAGCCTAACCTACCTCACAGGGTTGTTGTGAGAATAAAAATAACCATGTGCACCACTCTGAGCTCCTCGGAGGAAGAGCAAGATATAAGTGTGACAGTAAATAAATAAATAAAATAAAATAAAATAAAATAATTGATGTGCCTTTTTCATAAGAAAGCAGGATAAAAATCCCCTAATTATAAAAACAGAAGCACATCAAGTTTTCTTTCTAGAAGGCTGTGGTAGTTCAGATGCTGTTCCTGCTCTTTTATAGATTACTTTCTGCACACATCCCCAATTCCGCAGAGAAAACAGGTGGTAGACCAGCAGAACCTAAAAACGAAGCTGTGTTGATAGCGCACATTCAAACCCTTTAAAATGGCCCCTGCAGCTGCTCCACCAGAGCTACATTTTGTACTTGGGTACAGATATCTGAATACAAAATGAAAGGATACCAAGTCATTTGTAAAGATTTTGTGGGTGTGTGAATAAGGTTTTCTGTTTAAAATACCCTGAAGCATTGACCAGGAAAGATCCAGGGGCCCACTTCTGCTCATATTAAAGGAGGAAACACTTGACTTATACACACAGGGGCTTTTAACAACCAGTTCTGTATACAAGTATTTTAGGCATTTGTATCCAAGCCCAAAAGCAACATATCAAGCCACCTCAGAGAGGCCATGACCACAACTACATATTCCTAGTTGTACCTTTTAGAAAGAAGTCCTATAAAGACTGGGAAGTGGGGAGGAATAACCACACAACTAGGGAAGGGGAAATAAAAGCGGATGATTACATGGCACTCTCAGCTGGGCAGTGTTGCATCTGCACCAGGCTTATGTATTAGGTTTAGACTTTGTGGACAGTGATAGGCCAGAATATGTTTGGTCCTTTGCAGCTGGAGGAGGGAGGCATGGAGCACGCACAATCTGTGTGTGCGAGGCTAAGTTTGCATGCTATTTTTAGTTTTCAGTTTCTTTTATTGTGGTATTAAAAGGAAAAACAACATACAGTGTTTACAACAAAAATGCTATATTGGTTACATCTTGTAGTCGCAGAACTGTGTGAAATCCATATGTCTGTCCATGCATTTTCCAGGAATTAATAAGCTGAGTCCAAGTGTCTTGAAATATATTTGATTGAATTCTTGTCTCTCTCATCCTCAAAAAATGTGTTGGTTTTTTTAATAACTGCCACATCCCACAGTCTTTTCAGCCAGTTTTTCATTTCTAGAACAACACTATGCAAGCTAAAGACATTCTAGCAGTTATTAACAATATTTTAATTATCTCTATTAACTGGAATAAGAGTATTAATGAAACCCAGTATTGTCACTTGTGGGTTATCTGTCTAAAATATTTACCCAATACATGCTGATTTTTTGGGGAATTCCCATCATATAGGTACATATATCCCCTTGATACCACACTGTTCCCAACATGGACCAGTTCAGTATTTGTAACTTTTAAAATAATAATAAACTTTATTTGTTAGCTGCCCCATAACAAATTGTTCTCTGGACAGCTACATTCTCCATATGTTAAGATACCACCTCAGTGTTGTCTTGTAATGCGACTTTTTAAGAGTTGTGTAAATTGAGAATGATTATCTGTGTTGTCAAATATCTTTCCAATTTTTATCTCCAGGAGATTTATATTGTTCTTCATACCACTGCTTTACATACTGAATTTCATTATAATTTGTCTTTAATAAGTGTTTTCTGTTTTTGTTATATTCCTCCTTTTACTTCACAATATGTGGGAGTTATAACAAGTTAGGACCGGGCTGAATTATTATTATTTTAAAAATCTGAAAAAACAACACCCCAACAACTTAATTTGGGGACATTGAAAAGATGGAGGTCCTTGACCTTGTTGATCTGCTGGCATCTGTTAATGACCTACAAAATAATTATCCTTCCATAAAGCCATAGCCTCACTGAGGCTATGGTGGCACATCTTTCAACATTACCTAGGTTTCCATATTTGTTAAATCTGACACATACTGTATTCTTATTAGTGGCAATATGTCTGAAGCTGGGTTTCCCCCAATTTTTTCACATTTTTCAAAATACTAGTTACTACTATACTATTATGTGAAGATAGTACAAAATGAATTTCTTAGACCATAAAACGTTTTTGAAGGATTTTTTTAGGTGTGTGGGGGGGAATTGCTCAAGTTTTCTTCATTATGTAAACCTTATATGTGTAATCCATTGAGCTAGAAATTGTGGCTGTGATGCACAATAATACATTATGATGTTTGGAAGCCCAACTTCCAAAGAAGTTGGTAGCAAAAAAACAGTGGAGGTAGTTCATGTGCTATTTTTAATGCCAGCTCACCAGAGCTATCGGGACAAGCAATTATTTCTTGATGATTTAGAAGATAAAAGATGGCCATTTAAACTGAATATGCCTCTGTCTCAGCATTCTTAGCAGCATTTCTTCCTTTTGCAGGGATGTAGTAGTGTCTTCTTATCAGTTCCAGCAGTCTGAACAGCTCTCTTTCCCGAGCTCCAGGCTGTCACCTGCATCCCTTTGACCTCTCAGAGTCTATCCTCATGCTGGGAGAGTAATAGAAGGAGCTGTTGTTAAATGCAGCAACCCTCCTTCAACAGCTGATTTCCTTACATGACAAGCTGGCATGCCACTCAATTAACACATCTCTCTCATTGGTGGAGTCTGTTGCCAAGCTATCCAATTGCAGCCCTTCTTTGCTCCCCTCCCTCTCAGAAGTTGTGCTGATTCTTGTTCTGTGCAAATGGGTGATATATGCACACATAGCCTAGAGCATCTTCCAGTACTGAGCTCCTGGAGGCAGCAAAGACAAATTAGTGCTGCCAAAACCTACAAACTACTGTAGTAAGTACTCTGACACCATTTTGCTCTCTGCTTCAATCATTTGCATGCCAGATTATTTTTAGTGGTGCATTATCCTCAGAATCCTTTGGGATCAACATGACAATCATTATTTATCAAAAAGCATATAAAAGGCATGTCTGATTAATCCATGCAGGGATTTTTTAAAGCTCTACAAACTTTGGCATCCCACAAGCCTCCCTAAGAAAATTTTTCCAGCTGTAGGGTGCCACCACTAAGGAGGCCAACTCTTTGTTCATCAACCACCTAACTTCAGAAGGTAGGGACTCTAAGAAGGGTGTCAGAGATATGACAATAATGCTCAGGCAGCTTTATGCAGGAGAAAGTGGTTCTTTTAGATTCCTGGGTCCCAGTGTTTAGGGCTTTAAAGAAAAGCACTAGCACACTTTGAATTTTGCCTGGAAATAGATCAGCAGACAATGGCATTGTTTGAGAGCTAGCAAGATATGGTCACTATAGTCTGCCCTGTTTAGCAATCTAGCTGCTGTGTTCTGACTTAATTGAAGTTTGTGAACAGTATTCAAAGGCAGCCCCAGTTGTCTAAATGAGATATTACCAGAACATGAATCACTTTGGGAAAGCTATCTTTGTCCAGTAGAGTCACAGCAAAGTTTCTGAAAGGCACTTTGCACCATGGAAGCCAACTGAGTTTCTAATGACAATACTAAATCTGTCAACACCTTCAGACTGAGTATTTGGCTTTAAGGAAGAATGTAGCTCCATCCAGAAGAGGGTGAACATCTCTTCCTTGATCAGATGAACCACCCTCCAACAACACCTCTGACCATTCTGTTCCTCCTCTAGAGCAGACTGCACTTTTTGGGTCCGCTCAGCTACCAGAGTTCAAGCATGCAACAAAAGGTCGCAGAGATAGAAAATGGTGTTTTCCAAAATTGCAGCTTCTGGATTCCCCTGCTAACTGAGCAAAGAGACACCTGTTATAGTGCCGATTCTCTTATATTTAGCACAGGGAGAGCAACTGGCCCTATCCAACCCCAGCACAGCATCCCTCCAGTGGCTGTCGTTGGTGTCTTCCTTATGTTTCTTTTTAGATTGTGAGACCTTTGGGGTCAGGGGACCATCTTATTTATGTGTTTGTTTTTTCTATGTAAACCACTTGGAGAACTTTGGTTGTAGAGCGGTATATAAATATCAGTAGTAGTAGTAGTAGTAGTGGTAGGTGTTTTCCAAAATTGCAGGCGCCTTCTCTTATCAACAATTGCTTCATTGTTTACTTATGGGGGGGGTGGAATTAGTCCTCCATTACCCTATTTCATCTCTTCATAGCTTGGCATATCACCGAGAGAGTGGTTACATTTGAAATGTGTTCATACTTTAATTAACAGTTGACAGGCAAGAAGTTGTTTCATTGTTTGGATTTGTGGTTCGATTCTTTTTGCTCTGTATAGTGAGATTTCTGAATTGCTGCCTCCCTGCCAATGTTATTGGATAATTTCTAAAAATCCAGCAGGTTCTGCATTTTGTCACTAGCAATGAGAGCAGGGGAGGCTCCCACAGTATCTTCCACAAACTTGGTCAGGAATTCCAGACGGATGTTTGCTCCAATTTTTAAGTAGTGCTCCAAACCCAGAGCTATGTTTCCAAATATTTCTCTTCCCTCAATATCCTTCTTTATGATTAGAAATGTATGTATATCATGGATACCATTTGCTTTCATGATAGTCTTCCTGATTTACAAGCTTATAATGTAAGTCCTTTCAAAGCATTACCGCTTAGGTATGGAACAATATAGAGGGGAACCTTTAAGCTCTCTGGGGGCATTATTTACAGGATGATATTTTTCAGATGCCAGATAGACAAGTTCAGTTTTTTGTCCCTGTGTTCCAAGCTTCAGACAGGCAAAATGAAGTCAGTCTGTCCCAAGCTATTTCTAGCTCATTGGGCTGGAGCTATTAAAACATGCCAGATTCTTTGCCCAGCAGTTCAGGGCACAGTGATATTTATTTTATTTTATTTAAAACATTTCTATGCTGCCTTTCCACAGCTCAAGGTGGCTTGCCATGACTTTTAAAACACAGTCTATGAAACACAGAAGATAAAAACAGTGTTCCGGTAGAGATATTGAGAGACTAGCCAGCAGCCTTGCAACACCTCCAATACCATATCTGCCCACCTTTAATTTCCCCAGTTCAATTTATTATTTATTTACTCATTTGAATAATTTGTTTTCTACCTTCCCACCTATATAAGTCTTCAAGGTGACTTAGTAATGTTAGTTATATCAATTAGCTCTCACTGAAGTTTCCTCCAAAGAAGAATGCCAGCCCACCTCTGGTATTCTCCTCGCACAAAATGGCTGCCAGGAAAACGAGCCTCAGGTCGTTGACAATTACAGGGTCGTGGACCTTCTCCGCCATTGGGGCATTGACCTCCTGCCTCTTCTCCACAGCAGTTCCATACAGGGCTGAGATGGCAACAATCTTTGTCCCAGCCTAGGTGTCGCGCTGTTGGTTCGTAAAGCTGCTGCCAGTCCACTGTAAATAGCTCACTGTGGAAATGGCTGCCAGAGAAACCTGGCAATAGACGACCGTTACAGGATATAGGACTTTTCTTCCATTGGACTACAAATCTAAGGCATTCTGTCTACCAGCTTGTCTGCTACCTGGTGCTCCCAGTCCTGGCTCTGGACTTGTGCTCCCTAGCGACTCCTGCCTATATGGTCAAGCCCTGATGCAGGGGGAGTGTAGCTCTATCAAGAACAGGCTGACCACCATCTCCCAGACTGGTAGTACATCCAAGTTCCAACTAACAGCACCCCGGTGTCATCTGCATTAAAAATGAGGGCAGCTTTGCAATTAACATGCCACCTGGCCTTAGGTATTTTGGCAGCCTAAGTTATGTGTTTAAACTTTAGTCTTCTGCAGACCATGTGGGTTCAGGACCTTTGGGCTCTACCACAACTCTCCCTGATTCACTGGCCTCGTAGCTTGTCACGGGACCCGCCGCATAATTGATCCCTACTCTAAAGTCACTCAGATAACCCCCAGGAGCGCAGCTTCCTTGTGTCCAGCTCCTCCACTTCAAACTGAGCTTCAGTCTGCAATTGGCTCACCTGTTTGTCTCACCCATTTGCAATATGCTTCCTTAGTCCACTAATCAGATAAACATGCAGTGCAAGGCTAAGCATGTTTATTCAGAAGGGTCGTAGGCTCCACTTAATGCCACAGGACTTACTTCAGAGTGCTGCTTTGGTGACAGACAGGGTTAGTCCTGAGGCACATACGTGAAGGGAGGATCATCTGCCAACATCAGGCAGAGAATGAAAGTGTTCTGGAGGGGCCTGGGGCACATCTGAAGTGAAACATAGTGGCTTTTGCTGTTATCTGAGCCCTGGGAAAGGAGACTCCTCCTCTTTCTCTTCCTTAACTCTTCCAGAGACTAGGGAGCTGCCGCTTGCTGAGCTGTCTCTTAAGTGCTGCTGTTGGCTTTCAATGCACAGACGGGGCAGAACAATCTTCTTCTCTAGCCTTCTTTCCCGATGAGAAGCAGCCTCTTTCCCATTGCATGAAAGTGTGGCGATTTGCTAGATTTGCCAGGCTCTACAGGCTCTTGAGTGTGGCGTGTGTGCTCCCTGTGTGCAATAAAGAGACTGTGCCATCCTGCTCGCGTGCCTGGATACACTCCCCATCACCTGGTGACGTAGTCAAGGGAGGGAAAAGCAGTTCAGCTAGCCCCATTGCCACCTCCTGCCACAGGTAAAGAGTGTGTGTGAGGAAGACACCCTGGCAGTCTTTTTGCCTCCCTTCAATTTGGGTTGCAAGAAGTTAAGTTATTTTTGGAGAATCAGCTCCCAGAGTTTGTCTAATTCTATCTGCACCAGCTCCTTTCACTCTGTGTTAAACTAGTTCTTACTGTGCTTCAAGTTTAAAAGCAAGCATCACTGATCTCTATTAAATTTGGGCATACTCCTCGGAGACACCAAGAAGTCACAGTTCCAAGAGATCTGCCGAAAGCCTGTAGTTCAGCTGAAAGTCCTCAAAGGTAATTTATGCTTCCTAATCGCTTTTCTTTCTGTCCCACTAGTTGTTTTCTCTCCCACATTGGTCCTGTAATTGTAGCCTCTCGTTGTGCAAAAGCTCTGGTGCTTCATCATCAATGTGGTCGCTTTCTGCCCCATCCACAGCACTCTCATAGGCTGATCTACCTGGTGCATTTAATACTGTATCTGTACAAATGACTGTATATAAATACACTCCTATGGACTGTGGATTAGTTGGATATAAAGATATTATGAACATACAGATATTCACATTGTGTGTAGACATCAGTATATAAGACTGTATGTGTGCATACATAGGTTGTACTTATCTGTATTGGACTTTTTAAAGTAGCTATGTGGGAAGCACTTAAGTGTAGTACATTGAATGCACACATACAAATGTATATGACAGTATAGTACATACTGTGCTATGTGCATGCATAGATTGCAGATAACACTTGTATATACACAGTATATGGTATCACATGGATTACTATAATATACATACACAGTATGCTTTTGCATAATAATGGTACAGGCCACAGAATATGGTATGCTTTTTGTGAACTTGATATTAAAATATACATTTCAAAGCCTCAAGATGTATTTAACAGTGAATGCTGAATTTCCCTAATCTGCAGATGACACAAAGATCTAAATTGATTAGAATATACATGGGATCTAAGATAACTCTGTTTCACTTTCTACAGAGAATTAATAACAGGCGGAAGGGTCACTTTTCAGACTAAAAGACATTGGGGAATGTCTAGACTAATTAGTCAAGACTAAATACCACTGAAATCAAGAGAGAAATTCGCCATGACTAACTTAAGTCCCGTTAATTTCAATGGGACTTAGTCATGACTAACTCAGTCTGGATGTTGCCTTGCTATGTGGAAGTTGGGCTTTTAATGAATGGGGCAGAGTGTCTATGGATACTCGCATGGGCTTTTGTTTTGTCAAAATAAGTTTTGGAGGGGAAAACTACTCCTTTCACCAATACAGACGCTTCTAAAATTGTCCTGCCTTAGTGATTGTGCAGGATCATCATTGCTAAGGGGCTAACATTGCCCATTTATTTGCCGTATTCAAGAAGAACTGTCCTACATTGCTTGACTTCTGTATCATGGCCATCTAGTTACCCCAAATAATGCACAACCTCACAAGCCCCTTTCATGACTCGTAGAAGCAAAACTGCTCCTTATACTACTCCCAGATGCAGGGTGTTTGGGAACCATGTTGCTTTATCTTTCCAATTCATGTTGTGCCAAAGGCCTGTCCTAATAGCTTTTGTTATCCATAGCTAAGAAGAAACATACACAGAGATGAGGATGCTATTAGCTGCTTGAGATGGGTGTGGCTGGTAGCACGGGGTCAATACTGCTGAAAACACTGCTTCAGTAGCAGCGAAATACTTACATTTAATGAACAGTTCAGTTGTGCATATAAGAAAATGCAATGTCAGGATGTGGAGTGGTACCCCAAGATCAGGGTCCAGCACACAATGTGTGTTTCTTTCAGGGGGGCTTTTATGGAGCTTGGTAATGCTCGTATACATCTCTCTACTGAAAGGAAAACCTCTTTTAAATTACTGTGGTGTCTGTGCTGCTTTGCTATAAGTTAATGCTAACATTTCTGAGGTTCCTATTCTGGAGACAATGATTTATCAAAATAATTGTGTTCAGTTAAGTTGGCATGTACAACATCTTCCAGTTTTCTTCTCATAATCACTATCATAGAACCAAAGCCCTCATGGAAATTTTTAGGTCATATTCTCAACATTAGCACGTGTTAACGTGCTTGAGCTGTTCTTTTGCTTACAATACATGAAGAGAATGATCAAAAAGATATGTCTAGTCCTCCCAGTATATTTATCTATGTTTTTTCATAGTGTGAACTTTAAACCTGAAGTTTCTTCACAATTACTAAAGGAATGTTTCTGGGGAGTTAGTCCTCATTATGCTTGGTAGTGGGCCTGGTGAGAGTTGTGCTGTGGATGATGGGATAGGGAGTAGGCACCTTTTGGGGTGTCTGTCTTGACCGGTGCCTCTGGCTGAGGATGAAAGCTGGTCAGAACTGCCGGTTTGAACTAGGAGAAGGTGGGCCTTATCAATCACATTCTTCATCCAAGCCTTTGGACCATGAGAGGATTTTGGAGATTTATTTTAGCCGCTGTTGTAGATAGAGTTTTATCGGCTCCTGTGTCTGTTTTTGCTGTAATCCAATTTTGTTCCTGTTTTAATGCTATGTTAATTATTTGTAAACTGTCTTGGGGAGGTTGAAAGATGGCAATGAAGAGGTTTCAAACATGCTTCAATGTGTAGTGTTGATTTGTCCTAAGAGATTACATTCACCATTCTTCACTTTAAAGATGTTTTAGAAGAATGGAGAATTCTGTCAGTCCTAGCTGGCAGCACTAGTACCTGCTCTTTTGAAGATGTTTTATATTTAAATAAATCTGCATCTTACCAGAATCTAAATATAAGTTCCTCAGCCTCTTGAGACATTGAATTCTTCCAGAAAATGATATATTTTCTGGAATATATGGTATGGAATGTAGAGATGGATCCACCCAGAGATGGAAGTTTGGGGCAGTTTGGGGCAATTTGATAAATAAAATAAATATACTCCAACTTCAGTGCAAATTACAACAGCAGATAAAATGAAAAACCTGTACCATATTAAAGGACATTGTGTAATAACGCAATCTGCTGGCAGAAAGTGCCTTTCACTCTAACTTGGGGGGGAAATGTAGTTTTTTTCTATGGATCGCCCAAGATTGCCAGCAGATGGTGCTACAAATATTATGCAATGGCCTTGAATGTAGTGTGGATTAATAATTTTATCTCCTGTTGTAATTTGCACTGAAATTGGACTATATCACCATCTGGAAGACCCCATTGAAAGAAGTCTGTGAATTTACAACAGAATAAATTCTGGTTACTACTCACTAACTTCTTAAGAGTTTTTTCTTTTTAAAATCCACTCCAGAACCAAAATGGGTTCACAAAAGAAATGATTGTTCCTGTTAACTTGAAAATACCCATTCAATTAAGGTTTTATTAGTTAACCAACTGTTTAAACAAGTTAAAGTCTGCAGACGTAGAATTGAACATGCTTTAGCCACTGTGGCTTATGTAAACAAAAGGTGTTAAAATATCTTTCTGCATTAAGGAGTCATGAGAATGTGTCCTAAATCATGCTTTTCTTCTTCTTCGGGGGATCCTCTGGTTCAACAGTATCTTGCAGCATAGTTAGCCGATAGTGTTTATGTCATCTCTTGCCTGGCTACATGCAAAGATCCATCAAAATCAGCTGTTTTTCTCCCCAGAGTTAAATCAAATTCCCGTACTTCTAATACCCAGAGAGAGGCATTGAGGACAGCTGGTGCTTGCCAATCTATATGAGCGCTGTCTGTTGACAGTCAAGCAGAGCTACCGGCCTGGCCCAAGTGTTGTTGTGTATGGAAGCTGTGTTGCTCAGTAGTTGATGTTAATAGAGTTGGTGGGCTGCCTAAAGGCTGGATGTTCTTGCCCTCCAGGGTTTATGGGGCCAAGAAAAAGCCATGCCTTAACCATGGAGGGATGTGACAACTACAGAATGCTAAGAGACTCAGAATTGTAGAGATGGCTTTGTTCTCCTGTTAACAATGAGTAGCTAAAAATATCTGACTTCATTTTAGTCTCAGAACAGAGACGCTAAACTTACAGTTTTTGATTTGCCAGATCCATGCATATGCAGCCAAATAATTTCACATTTTTGCCAGCAATGTTTCATAAAACATGTAATGAGGATAAAACATACTGTTCTGGATGATGGGCTGTGCTATGCACCATGCCAGAGCATTTCCTCACTGCATACAGGGCTGCTTGCTTACTGCCACTAGGCCTCAGTCCACACTGATATATAGGAGATGGACAGGAACAAAAAGACACAGACATACACACTTCAATTCTGCAGCTATCCAAGTTAGAGATGCCAGATCCCATCTGGATGTGGCTTCATGTATTGAGCTAGAGACATTCACCCAACAATTCCTGTTCATTAGTTAAAATACTGTGGCTGATCAGAGCATACATGAAATCCTTTGCAGGGATTAGAAACAGTTTTATCCCACTGCAGGGAAGCATACATGAAATCTGTTGGGTTTTGTGTTTATTTTAGCAAAGCGCCAAAAAAACCGGAAGCTACCCACCCCAGTTAAAGAGTAGAGTGCAGAGTTTAGTTGTTGCAGTTATTTAAAGAACATGCATGGAGATTGTTGTACAATCTAAACTAAATAAGTTTATTGGTGAATTACATTTTGGATAGGAAAGACCTAGTCCTATCTATCAGCTACATAATGGATGGGTAGGTAGGTAGAGAGATGTTTCCATCTACTCTCTAAGAGGAAAGGAAGAGGACTGACTCAGCACAGGAAGTACCTGAGGAGTCAAGGCAGGGGTTATAGAGTAGAGGCAAGCAGGGACAGGTAAGGAGACCCTCACTAACTACCTCTACTCCCAATGCCTCTAGCAGTCATTAGGATAGTTGCTGCAGAAGGTCAATGCACTGGAGCTCCATCTCCAACAAAATCCTTTGCATTTACTCTCTTCCAGGATCAGAAGACTGATTCATTGATTTTTCTTCCATCATTCTCAACACATACCTAATTCCAGTCCAGATCTATCACCACTTCTCTCTAGCAACCTTTTTAAATCATTCAGTTTACCCTCAGGGTTAAACAGTCTTATCAGAAATTGCTCAGATGATAAAAAGGTAATTGCCGGCCTTTGAAAAAGGATCTGACCCATGTAGTAGCATGGATGCATGACAGTAATTATTGAGCAGGAATTTTATGCAAAGCACTTCACATGCAAATCCTTTGCAGGATTGGCGAGGTCAATATTGTTGTTTCCAGTGAAAGAAAAAGAGCAGAGACTGAAAAAGGTGCTTAATCTTGGACTGACCTGCAGTTTGAACATATATGTCTGTGTATCTGCTGATCCGAATTCTGCTAATGTAAATCTGCTCGTTGCTTCCAGGCTTTTGTTCTGCTCTTGCCTTTCCAAGTCCTGCTGTCACTCCATACAGTCAACCCACAAATGAGGCTGGGTGAGGTGGCTGCCTTTACGTAGTGGATTTGCAGCAGATTGTTTACCAGGGAAGGCCAGGGGTGGTGGCTTGCCAGGCCACCTCAGATGCCAGGAAGCAGCCTATCACGCCTTACATCTGTCTCTGAATTAACACTGGGTTTCTGATTTTTGATCAAGGGCTTCAATTCAATCGATTACGTGCCATCAAGTTGGTGTTGACAACCACATAGATAGATTCTCTCCAGGATGATCTGTCTTCAGCTTGGCCTTTAAGTCTATCAGTGGTGCATTCATTGCTGTCATAATCAAGTCCATACACCTTGCTGCTGACAGTCCTCTTTTTCTCTTTCCTTCAACTTTTCCCAGCATTATGGACTTCTCAAGGCAGCTGGGACTTTGCATAATGTGTCCAAAATATGATAATTTGAGCCTGGTCATTTGTGCCTCAAGTGAAAATTCTGGATTGATTTGTTCTATAATCCATTTATTTGTTTTCCTGGCTGTTCATGGTATCCTCAAAAGTCTTCTCTAGCACCAAAGTCCAAAAGCATCAATGCTTTTTCTATCTTGCTTCTTCAAAGTCCAGCTTTCGCATCTATAGAGTGTCACGGGGAAAACCATGGTCCCAGGCGCGTAACAACGATCGGGCAAGGGGAGACAGTTGTCTGGGGGCCCCACTGCCTGGAGGGGCCCCCCAGAGGCACCTCACGTGACTCCCCATTGCCCCCTGCCCAGCCCCAAGGCCCCTCAGCCACTTGCCCTGTTCGCCGTCTCTCCAGCTTGTTCTCCTGGCCGGCAATCCAGGCAGCAGACAAGCTGCAAAGAGCTCCTTTTCTCCCGCCTCTCAGCTGATCGGCGGGTGGGCGGGGCTTCCATGGAGGCCTCCGTGTAGGCCGCAGTGAAGCCTGAACTCGAGTAGGGCCCAAGGCAGCCAGGAAGGAGGAGGCAGCCAGAGTGGCCACCACTGGTCTCTGCAGCAGAAGACCCCTTGCTGCCCTGCCCAACCCAGCCCAGCATTTGCCAAGTAGAGTGTGAACTCCTTTTTGTGGTTACCTTTCCCACCCCCACCCCCATATATAGGGATCTGCTTGCCTTAGGGCTTTGATATGGGGGGGAGGGACTGAGAAGTCTCTGAATATTTATTTTAAAACAGCTTGGAAAATTTGCTGGCTTAAAAAAGATCTATCTAAAAAGTCCTATAAGTGGCTTGTTTCATGGCAGAAAATTACAAAAACTATTGGAACAAACAGTATTATATTTATTTTATTCATTCATTCATTTATAAATACACTTATGTTCAAGTTGTTTTGCAACCCAGAAGGTCTGAGTGAGAACTGTGAAGCATGTGTGGTGCTTTTATTTTATTTTTCTTGTGTGTGAACTGCTCCCCAATAACTCGCAGGGACTTCAGGGTAAATCTGGCCAACATGTGAATGCAGCACCTCCATTCCAGAGGAGATGTGTCTTAAAGGGCTTTAAAAGCCTCCTGTGAAAAACCTCCTGGAATCGAACTTGACTGAATTTGTTCAGAATTCTGAGAAAACAAACATAGGCTCACCCTGCATGGTTGAAAGTCTCCTTTGCTAATCTGCAGCAAGGGGTCCATTTTAATCATTCATCTTTCTAGTGTGTTCTAGGCATTAAAAGTAAAACAAATGTATAGTACTCAATGTATATCACTATATATTGTGACCTGTGCGTGTGTGTATTCAGTTAAATGTATTTCCAGGCAGCATACTTATTTTGGAATATCAGACTTAAATTCTTGGGGGCCTGGGGTGTGCGGAGGCCCTGGACTTTGAGTGTGGGGGGGGGCCATTTTAAAATCTCGTCTCTGGGCCCATTCCAACCTTGCTACGCCCCTGCTCTAATCTTTGTCGGTGTAGACACGTCATGGCATCTAAATATCCTTTCCAAGGTCTTCATTGCAACCCTACCAAGTGCTAGTCTGTGGCGTATTTCTTGACTGCTGGATCCTTTACTGTTGGTGGTCGATCCTAAAAGGCAGAAGCTATCCACCAGTTTAGTGTCAGTATCAGTTCTGAGGCTGGTTGCTGTACCCATTCTCATTAGTTTACCTATTCTCGTTTAGTCGTAGTCCCATTTTTCCCACTGTGCTCTGTGGCTTTCATTACTAGAGCTTGCAGATCATCTTCATTCTCAGCTATCAGAGTGGTGTCATCAGCATAGTGCAGATTATTGATGTTTCTTCCTCCAACTTTAAAGCTACACTCTTCTTCCAATCCAGCTTCTCTCAGCATATAAATTGAATAAATAAGGAGAAAGTATACAGCCTTGTCCTACTCCTTTGCCAATCTGGAACCAGTCTGTTTCATCATGTTCTGTCTGGACTGTGGCTTCCTGTCCTGTGTAGAGGTTTCTCATAAGAACAATGAAATGTTCTGGGATGCCATTTCCCTAAGGATATTCCACAACTTGACATGGTCGACACAATCAAAGGCTTTTCTGTAGTCAATAAAGCACATATTGACTTCTTTGGGGTATTCTTTGGCTTTCCCAATTATCCAGCGTGCATCAGCAATGATGTCTCTTGTTCCTCGGCCTTTTCCGAAACCAGCTTGAACATCCGACATTTCCCTTTCCACGTAGGGCTCTAATCTGTGTTGGATGATCCTGAGCATTATTTTGCTAGCATGTGAAATTAAGGATATTGTAAAATGGTTTGCACAATCTGTTAAGTCTCCTTTCTTTGGTATGGGTATGTAGACTGACCGCTTCCAATCTGTTGGCCACTGTGTTGTTCTTTTGCTGTCATAATTTGGTTAGAGCCTCTACTGATTCTTCTGTTGCCTGCCATATTTCTGTAGCTTTCCATCAATTCCTGTAACCTTTCAACTTTGTAATGACCACCACCGGAGTGCTGATCTAACTTCATCTTCCCGTACTAGAGGCTCTTGCAAGTAGGGAATATCTTCTAGAGTATCTTGGATGTTGACGTTCCTGCTGTACAGATTTTGAGTATACTCAAACTTCATAGGAGATGGCAATGGTAAATCCCGCCTGTATTATTCCAAAGACAACCTCAGGGCTCTGTGGTCGCCAGGAGTCGACACCAACTCAACGGCACACTTTACCTTTACCTTTATTTCCATACTCATGGTGAAGGGTTATCTGAGGTTTAGCTTGCCACTATTCTGAGGTTTCTGAACACATTTGAACCTGCCATTAACTCCAAGTCCACATTCTTAACCATTTTTCATGATATATACAGGGAGACTGGATAGAAGTAGCAGGATCACATCAGCAGGCCCCACCTCCTGTCTGCACACATTCAGTCAAATGTCCGTATGGAGTGCATATGTATACAACCAACTGTACACATGTAGGGTTCTCTCCACATGATTTGGAACCCTGGCACAGCACTCCCTTAACCCTGGCTTCCTGCTCGGGTGTGACATCGGGCTGCTTCCAGCTTGGCCGCACACAGGGATGGGCACCTAGGGCGCCTCTCTCCTGGGGGAATCCCCCAATGCATCATTCATGTCATGCAGTGGCATTGTAGGATCTCTGGTGGCTAGGATGCATCATCCTGGCCTCTGGAGCTGCACACTGCACCACACAGCGTGGATTGCCTGGGAGCGTGGTCTGTGCTCCCAGCAAGGTCAAGTGCCCATCATCGGGGGGGGGGGAGGTGAGTTAAATGAGCCTTTCCCCCATCCTGGCCTTCCTGGTCATATGAATTACCTCCCTGTGTGCATACTGTTCTATATGCATATACTCCATGCAGAAGTCTTATTCTCATGGTGTCCAGAATGAGGGAATATGCATGGGGTGGAGAGATCTATGTGCATCCATCTGAATGTCTACATGGTGTCCTTGCATGTACAATTGTGCATACAAAGGGCTCATAGGAACATAGGAAGCTGCCATATACTCAGTCAGACCATTGGTCCATCTAGCTCAGTATTGCCTACACAGACTGGTAGCGGCTTCTCCAAGGTTGCAGGCAGGAGTCTCTCTCAGCCCTGTCTTGGAGATGCTGCCAGGGAGGGAACCTGAAACCTTCTGCTCTTCCCAGAGCAGCTCCATCCCCTGAGGGGAATATCTTACAGTGCTCACACTTTTAGTCTCCCATTCATATGCAACCAGGGCAGACCCTGTTTAGCTAAGGGGACAAGTCATGCTTGCTGCTACCACAAGACCAGCTCTCCTCTCAATAAGGGCCTTTTGCTGCACTGGCAAGGAATCAAACCTGGGCCTCCCGCCTGGCAGGCGAGAAACCTACCACTGAACCACCAGTGAGTTCTCTCCAGGGCTCTCACCCTGTAATTGGAAATCCTCATTTTTCAAAGTTCCCAGTTGTGTGAAGAGAGCAGATTGAGCGGATGCTGCCACCATGCTCCTACTTCCTCTGTGTGGGTCACTCGCCCTGATATGCTGTGAGAATAGGGCTAGACAATCAAATAAGCATGTTCAATCCCCACTCTATGTATATTCATACTCCCTGAGTATGGTGACGTTTGGGCTAGTCAAATCTGATATTTTCTATCTAACCACACTATGGCCACAGTAGACAAAAGGATATTTGAACTGTACTGTGGGCACAACTTGTGTTGCTCAGAACCTCTAAGTTCCAGACATTTGTAGCTGCATAATGGAGTACATGAAGTGATTCATGCCATGTTTGTGCTTCAATATATTTCCAGAATGTACCTGTTTTATTTCTTGGTTTGCTGTCTGCTGCTAGAGTAACAAAGCTACATTGCAAGGCATAAGAGAACCAGGAAACTGACAGAATGCTACGACTGCCTTGTTCTTAGAGACAGACTTATTTCTAGCATTTTCTGATGCAATAATCATCAGCTGCTTACCACAGGAGATTGATAAATGGCTCAGTTTATGGAAATCACTCCCATTGAGCCTTGCTGCTTCCACAGCGCTTTTTGTTTTTTTGCTCTACAATCTTGTTAGATGCTGGTTAAGCCATCGGGTCAGGCCAATGCTAATCTTGTATTCTGAGTTAGGCTAACAGTTTGCCTTTCTAATACTGTCCAATTCTGATTGGCAGTGGCTTCTTTTGGCAGAAGTCTTTCTCAGCCCTCCTGTTTTGAGATCATAAAACTGAAGATATCAGGACTGAACTTGCAACTTCGTGTGTTTTGGAAGTAAATAAAATAAAATAAAAATCCAGCTTTTTTGTGAAGCTAATGGTGGAAGATAAGGGGTGTGTATGTGTGTGTTAAGAGCCGCCCACTACTTCTGTGATGACTGAGGAAAGGTACAAGCTCTTTTTGGAATGCAAGAGCTGGCTGGCAGGTGATGCTGTGATGATTACATGAGATCCCTGCTCGTCATATGGCCAGAGGGTAAAATCTCACTCGGAGGGAGAACAGAAGCCTACAGGAGCAGAGCATGTGGACTGTGAGTAAAATAACTTCTGGAGCTACTACAAAAGTTTTCAAGATCTCACACTTTATTGGTGTATGGAAAAGCCCTCAGACTTCAGGAAGAACATTTAAAAAATCTAATCCACATTTCCATTTCTCACAGTTTTAAACCATTTCATTATTTGAAATACATACTTGATTCATGAAATGTGGGTGACTCACTAGAGTACTTGTGCAGTGTGCCAGTTTTCAGCTTTGCAACTGCCTTAGGGCATTTTCATTTTTAAATTGCCTTTGGAGGTTTTCATGGCAGCTCAAAGAACAGAAGCCATTAGGGTAACAGTTCTTTATTGTCTTAAAGAAACAGGCAGAATGAACAACAGGAACTATCTTCCCACCAAATGTTAATGCCACTTATTGACTGGAACATAAAATAACATTTCCACACAAATGTGTCTCTCTTCTTGCCATGCTTGATAATATTGTGAAACACTCAGGGACTTTTTGTATAGGGTGGTATATATATCCACTAAATAAATAAATAACAAATACATACTATGGAAGAAAAACATTTGTGAATGTGAATTAGGATTTTTGCCAGAATAGTGTTACATTTGCATGGCCAAATGAAGCACAAACAGGACGAGAAGACAAAATATTGTCAGTCCAGGGTGTTCTTATGCCACATGGTTGCTCTCTCTCTCTTTTTTTTTTTAGAGGGTGGGACATTATTTTGCATCCCTTTCCAGCAGCAGCAGGAGATGCAGATTCAGTGCTATGTGTCATCACAATTTCTTACTAATAATTTAAGATTAGCTGCTACTATGATTTGTCTTTTTCCTCTGAGATTTTAAAAAAGAAATCAAGAAAGAAAATGGCATCAGAATGTCAAATAGGAAGCCTGAGATGCTTCTCCAAGTTTTCTGCATTTCCTCAGAAAAGGCACTTACCTGTAAAATTTTAATTATATCATTGTGCACTTCTGCCCATAGTAATATGAAAATGACAAGCCTTTGATGGTTTAAAATCTCTGCTGCAATTATACACCTTTGCAAGACTTTTGGCCGTAACAGTCAAGAAAGAAATCTTCCATATTCCTCCTTCCCCCAATCCATCTTAATGGGCAGCTTTGACTAAAAAGGCAGGAAATGAATGGTTATGGTTCATATTGTTTCTTTCCCAAGTTTCTCTGCTTTAACCAAGTTACCTCTTGCCATCTCCATTTCAGCTTTGTGCAGACATTCCAAAATAAATATCAAATCAAATGTCAGTCTTGAATTAACTCCCCCCCACCAGAAGAACAAGGAGTAATAGAAGAATGGGGAAGCTAGTGAATCTATTGTTGGGAATTCTCTCTGGTAGGAGAAACCCTTTTTCATTATAGCAGAGTGCACAGAGGCACAACACAGCGGAATTTAGTTAGGCATGCGTGTATGCTAAGAGTAAAGTAACTTGGAGCCAGTTCATAGTTTCAAATCAATCTAAGTAGTATGTATTAGAGAACTCCATTCTAGATAGGAAAGTGAGGAGTTAGGATCTCTAATCTAGCTAGCTAGCTGGATGCAGATGGATTCTGCATCTCTGCACACATGGTGTAGGGAGAGGAGCAAGGCAGAAGGAACAGGAAGAGAAGGGGAGAGAGGAAGGAAGCAGCTGGAAGGAAGGAAGTCCCTAAGATTAGCAACCTGCATTTCAAAGGGATAGTGTCAGAGAAATAGAGAAGGGATGACCAGTGTCTTGGCCCTCTGACTCACTAGTCTGTCCTCCACTGTCATTGAGACAAGAAACAGCGCAAAGTCCTTCACTTCCAACATCTATCTCCCCCCACCCCCGCCCAATTGAATGGAATCTTTTAGTTTTGAATTGTTAATCGAAAGTCAGTCCTTGGGGCGGACACAACCAACCATCCCACTTATGGAACTGCATGTAAAGAACTGCGCTTCTTTGACTGGCAGCAGTTCTTTAGGGCCTTGGACTGAGGTTTTTCCTCACTCTGCTACCTAACATTATTTAACTAGAGGTGCCAGAGATTGAAACCGGGATCTTATGCATGCAAAGCATGTATGTGATGTATCATTGACATACAATCCCTCTTCCCAAGTACTCCTTACTTTGATCAAAGCAGTCCTCTAGTGTCTCAGCAGGCCTCTCTCCTTCGCCTGCTTCCTGGGCAGAGCATCGGGGCAGGGGCGTAAACTTTGTGGGAGCAGTGGGGATCAAAGCCCCTCTGGGATTTCCCGGAGGTGGTAATGCCCCCTCCAGGCTGTCAGGTGGGGGTGGCAGGACTCAGGCCCTCCTCTTGATTTCTTGTGGGGAGGCAGTGCACCCTATCCTGGCTGCCAGGTAGCATCAGCACACTCTCATGCTCAAGTTCATCAGTCAGTCCTGTGTTATCTTTGTAGCAGCTCAGCAAGTTCTTAGGAGGCACAGCTGCCTCTCAGGGCTATTTTGCTCTATAATTCTCTGATTAGAAGTAATATAACAAGGAGAAAAGCTAGTGGTGCTCTATGCATGCAGGTGCTCTGCCCAGAGCAATCCCATCCCCTAAGGGGAGTATCTTAGGGTGCTCACATGTAGTCTCCCATTCAAATGCAAACCAGGGTGGACCCTGCTTAGCAAAGGGGACAATTCATGCTTGCTACCACAAGACCTCTCCTCCAATGTGCCTCTGCCCTCCCGCCCCAGGAAATTGAGAAGTCTACGCCCCTACATTGGGGTTGTGCATCACACCTAGCACTGGGCTCTGACTCCTGTCCAACTTACTCTGCAGCATCTTTCCCAGCAGCTGCCATTGGCTGTTGGTGCTGCTACTCGAGGAAAAGTAGCATCACTTGTTAGTTAAATCTAACCTCCCTCCTGGGCAGAGACGGTCTCTGGAATTCCACACCCAAGACTAAGCTCTAGCCCCTCACCTAGCCAAGCCCACTCTGCTGCATCTTTTCCATCAGCTGCCATTAGCACTTGGGGTTGCTGCTGGAAGCAAAGGGGTGTTCCAGGAGTGGAGAGTTGTGGACAGATCTCTGGAGACCCTACTACCACCACCACACTTGGATCGAGCTCCCTTAAGTTCTTCTTCTAACTCGGTTTTGTTTCTAATGTCATGTTGATTTCATTTGGCTTATTTTATTCCTCAAACCATTAATTGTTTAGAGTTTGAGAACAGAAGTAAAATATTTCTTTTAAAAAATACTGTAGGCTGCTCTGCTGTAAGCTGCTCTGAACCTATGAGACAGAGTGGGATAGAAATGTTAAAGAACATGGAAAAGAGGGATTTGTCTTTAAAGTAACAATTTTCTCTTTAAAAAATAGCATTAGAAACAATGATAAAGACATGTGATGGAATCTTCAGTGAGAGAGGGAAAGGCTAGCTGGGAAAGATGGAGTGGAGGAGGGAAAAGTTAAGGGTGGGAGGGAAAGAGAAAGTGGATCAACACTTATTATAGTTGTTAAATGAGGTAACACTATTGTGTGTGTTCTGGCCATACGTCCCACAAGAGCAGGCTGCTCAAAGGTCTCCATTTATGTTGCTTATATAGCTTAGTAGGTGTTCTCCAGTGGTAGTAGGGTCTCCAGAGCTCCTTGAGGGGCCCTATTTGTAAATGCAGTCTGTCTGTAGGCAGAGAGAGTGTGGATGGATACAGTCCAGTGGATGATGGAGGGAGGATATGTTGTTCACAATAAGATACTTGGCAGCCAATACTGTGCATTTCCCCTGTTATGTAGGGGAAACTGGGATTGGCTGCAACAACATAGACAGACAAACCCTATACTCAGTCACTGGGCTACATAGGCCTGGCAGGCCTTTCTTCCTTGGTTCATCATCTCCTTTCTTGTGGAAGATGGGCTGCTTGGCTCTTTTAGCTTTCAGTTTTGCACATCTTCACAAATCCTCTAAACAAGCAAGGAGACCATTGAGGGTGGGGGGAGGGGGACAGCCGTCACAAGACTGTGATGTGCCTCATATGACATCCTATGTGATGTCATATGAACCCCTTGGCCAGCACTCATAAGCTGGCAATTATGGTGGGGAATTCTAAAAGTCTGCAGTCACAAAACCATCTAATCTGTGAGAATTTCCATTTAGTTACATGAGTGACTTCCGTCCAGGTCTCTCCTAAAGATGAGTTTTTCAGAGACCTAAAGGTGGTGTGAAACACGAATTTGTGTGTACGATGGGTCCTGTTGTACTGCCTTAAATTCAGCACGGAGGAAAAAACACAGCCAAAAGTCAGTACTGGAGGAAAAAACACAGCCAAATATTTAGGAACTAGGAAAAAAACTAAGGGTGTGCCCTTGCGGTACCTGACCCACACGTCTAGTTTGGTGTGTAAATGGAAAGGCAGGTACTGTCCCTTGCAGGCTGACCTAATGCTGAAAACAGAAATTCAGATGTGCATCATACACAACCCACTCTGGTCCTGCGGCTTGGGGTGGGGGGTAGGCACGGAGCTTTCTGCAGCTTGTGTAGGGAGCAGCATGAATGGAAGCACTCTGAGTGTTACTTGTGGTCACTAGGTAAAGGTGTGCCATCAAGTCAATTTCAATTCCTGGCAACCACAGAGCCCTGTGGTAGAATACAGGAGGGGTTTGCCATTGCCATCTCTCACGCAGTTTGAGATGATGCCTTTCAACATCTTCCTATATAGCAGCCGGGATTTGAACCGGCAACCTTCTGCTTGTTAGTCAAGCATTTCCCCACTGCGCCACTTAAGGTGGTTGTGGGAACTAGAGGCCCAGTGAAAAGCTCATCTATTCTCCAGAATTAACAATGCCATAAGAGTGGGTGCAAGTGCAGGCTACCATAAAGGAGAATGAAATCCTTTGATTTGCCTCCGCTATCAAGGAAAAATAGTAACCCATGGCAGCAACAGATCAGTAACCTGTGGCATGTTTAACCTCTAATGAGTAGAGTGACTAAATAATGTGTCTAGGGAAAGTGTAAAATGTGTAGCACGAGAAGTAATTCAGAAGGTTCCGAAAATGTATCTTGTACCATTTCCTGTCCCAAAGTAAAGGGTTGGCCTCTCTTAACTTAACATATACTTCTAATCTGGTTTCTATCATTCATTTTATTATCAAGGCCAGTCTTCATAGACTCACAAGTTTATTGAAACTGTGGTTCCCTGAGACATATCGGAACCTCTCACAGATCTCACCTGTTAAGTCAGATTGGTTACAGGCCAAGCACATGGTTTTTGAATGTTCAGCATTAGAATCTATGCTGTGCTAACTGGCATGGGGCTTAATGTACTTCCCTGAGCTGATGAGGGCCTGTCGATAGTGCATCTCTTGCTGTGGCAGCAACCCAGGCTAAAAATATGTTGTCCTTGTTGTTGCCTTATTTAAAGCTACATACACAGGCTTATCTTGGGCAGCAAGGCTTTCCTGTTTCCTGCTAGGATTAATGCTGCTCAGTTTGTTCCACTGATGGAGGATGGGGTGACCCATTTATTGCCTGTAGGGTGCATGCAAGAGATTCTGTGAGGAGAGCTCAGCTTCCGGTGGGACTCCTGCATGGGCAACAAGACTGTGGGATGTGCTGTTTGTAGATATCTTAGTCCTCAATGGGGAAAAAATTTGGTAGCAGTTACCCTTAGAGACATTAGAAGCCAAACTGCTACCACCTAGAAAGATGCAGAGTGTGTTCACATAGCCAAATGCCAGAAGTGTTCTTTATCCCTGTTATTCAGAAGTTAATATTTCACACCAGTAGCATTTTCTAACATTCATCGTGCTGAACCCCGTGAATACTTAGGTTCTCCTATATATTGCTTTGTGTTCTCTCAGCATCACAGGTCTGATAGGTGGTTACACAGTGGTGGTAACAAGGCCATAAAACCTTCTCCTTCTTGGGTGGGAGTCTCATTTGAGCCTGCTAACTTTAGATGGCAACAAAACACATTTGTTTCAGAGGGCTTGGGAGGAGACACTGGGCAAGTTCACATGTAGTGGCAGCCAGTAGTCCTTCTAATTTTTTTCATCTCTGTGCAGACTGAGTTTTTCATTCGGCGGCTATACCAAGGCACTGTGTGGAGCACATGCATTCAGAGTGGGGCCTTCCTAATTCAACCTGAGCAGGATCTAAAATTAACTGGGCGGACATCAGAAAACTTGTGAGCATGCACACCTGCACACGCCTTAAAGGGAACAGTGGTGGCAGCACCTGAGGTTTGCATAAGCACCTGCAACCCCAGGAGCACGCACTAATACCCTGTGAACCTTTACTTCTTGTCCAGGTTCTGATATGCTGAGGTTGGTCATGATGCATTAACATTTGAGTTGCAAGCTGTAAACTGCCTAACGAATTTGAACCAAATTTACTACAGGTGAAGGGCACATAGGGCTGGCTGGTGTAGTTTGTGATGATGTCATCCACCCCGATTCAATATGGCGGACACGTGAATGTTTGAGGCACAAGTGGGTTGACATGTAAACTGCCTAACCAATTTGGACCAAATTTAGGCCAGTTGTAGCGATAGTGAAAGGAAAGTGGGCAGATTAGTTCTTACTAGGACAACTTGTATCATTACTGATTTTATAGTAGCTTGTAAGTACAGTATAGCACTTATATAGTATAGTAGCTTGTAAGCTGTCTTGTGGAGCCTTATAGGTGAGGTAAAAATATCTTAAATACACCTCCTTAAGCTGACAAAAGAACAGGGGTGTATTTTTTCTTCAGAATTACCTCTGTCAGAACAGGACATCAATTCAAATTCATCCATTAAGTTACATTAAACTCTTACTTTATTTATCATATTTATATTATCGCCTGATGTGTATCTTCAGGTAGTGTACACAATGTAAAACAACAAATATCAAACAGAGTAAAAACAAAACAATTTCACAGAATAAAAAAAAGTTAAAATAGGATAAAAATGATTAAACAGTTTAAAATTAATTTCAGTCAAAAGCCTGAGAAAACAGTTGTGTCTTGAGGGTCTTCCTAAAAGTAATCAGAGATGAAGATGCTCTTATTTTGACAGGGAGCATATTCCAAAGCCCCAGGGCAGCCACAGAGAAGGCCTGGTCCGAGTCACCACTAAACAAGCTGGTGGCAACCGTAACTGGACCACACCAGATGATCTTACTAGATGACTGGGTTCATGACAAAGAAGGTGCTCTCTTAAGTACCCTGGACCAAGCCATTGTGAGCTTTATAGGTAATAACCACTCCTTTGTATTTCTCTCAGAAACATAGCAGCAGCCAGTGCAATTCTTTAAAAATCAGTGTTATGTGGTTCCTTCAGGTTGCCCCAGAGACTAGTCTGGCTGCCACATTCTGTACCAATTGTAGTTTCTGGACTACATACAAACGCAGCCCCATGTAGAGTGCATTACAGTAGTCTGGCCTGGAGGCTACCAGCATATGCACCACTGTTTTAAAGTAATTTACCTCCAGAAATGGGCGTAGCTGACATATCAGCCAAAGCTGATAAAAAGTGTTCCTGGTCACTGCCTCAACCTATGTATTTGATCTTTCAGAGGGAGTGTAACCCATCCAGATCAGGTGGGACTAAACTATTTCTTGGGTCCTGATTCCCCACAGTCAGTACTTCTGTCTTATTTGAATTCAACTTCAGTTTGTTATCCCTCATCCAACCCATTACCACCTCCAGGCAAGCATTTAGGGAAGTTATGCCATTTTCTGATGAGGTTGATATGGAGAAATAGATCTGGTTGTCAGCAGCATATAACACCCTGCACCAGACCTCCTGATGATCTCTCCCTGTGGTTTCAATCAGATGTTAAAGAGCCTTGGAGACAGAATAGAGCCTTGTGGAACTCTACACTTTAGTTCTCACTTTGCAGAGCAGCAGTCTCCAAATGACACCATCTGGAATCTACCAGAGAGGTAGGACTGGAACCACTGTAATACAGTACCACCCAATCCCACCTCCCTCAGACAACCCAGAAGGATACTATGGTCAATGCTACTGAAAGCTACCAAGAGATCCAAAAGGATCAGCAAAGTCGCACTCCCTTTTTTGATAGCCATTTGGAGATCATCCATCAGGCTGACCAAGGCAGTCGCAACCCCACAGCCTGCTCGAACGCTCGCTTGAAAAGGGTCTAGATAATCTGTATAATCCAAAACTGCCTGGAGCAGCTGAGAGGACACCACCTGCTGAATCACCTTGCCCAGTCATGGAAGATTGGAAACAGGTCAGTAATTAGCTAACTCCGAGGGATCCTACACAGGTTGCTTCAAATAAAGCCTAATAATAGCTACAAGACAAGGAGGCAACCTGCCCTCCCTCAGAGAAGCATTTATAATATTTACCAGACCCTCTCTGATAATACAATTACCAGATGAGATAAGCCAAGTTGGGCAAGGGTCAAAATAACAGGTTATGGGCTGTACAGTCTGAAACAGTTTGTCCACATCCTCTGGAGTCACAAACTGAAAGTGAACCAATCTAATCCTATAAGAGGAGTTGCTGGACACCTCCACAGTAACTCTGAAGTAAACGTGGAATCCAGTTTGGCCAGAATAAGAGAGATTTTCGCTGCAAAAAAGTCATTGAAAACATCACAGTGAGTGACTGATAGTTCTAAGTTCAAATTCAAGGGGGAGGGGCACATACTATACTAGCTGCCTCCCCCTAGACAACTCTGCTGGATGTGAATACTCTAGTGGTACTTCTCAAGGTGGACTGTCTATAACTGCTACACTTCACGAGCGGGCCACAGGATAGGAGGATAGGAATTGTGGATGGAATCTGGAATGTTCACCAACATTCTGTAGCTGAACATTTCGTTCAACAGTTAGTATCAATCTTAGTGAAAATTCCATAACATCAAAGTACTTCAACCAATTGCTGGGGATGGGGCCTTGTAGAAAGATGTGCAGAGGCTTTCACCCCCACCACAAATCAGTGCAGTATAATGTAGTATAGATTATGTGGATTGATCTGTAAGGAGTCTTGGCATGGAAGATCTTTTCCAGCCCCACAATTCTATGATACTTTCTATGACATTCCATAGCTAAATCTGGAATGCATGGTTATAAATCAGGAAAGAGATGGGCTATGCAAAGCAGCAACATGCCAGGAGCTCTGGAATGGAGATATGCTGCTGTGCCATCACGTCTATTGTCAAACACGCCCAGAAGTTCCTTTAAATGAAGATATTTTCCCCTTGTATCTCCGGTGCAGCTCTTTTTGTGCTTAACAGTGGTAGGAGTCTTGTAGGGCCCAACCCGGTTTGAAATTGTGTGCAGCCCCCTCTCCTTACCAGTTTGTCAATGAGAAATTCAGCTTTCTGATGTCTCCAAGCTTGCTAAGGATAAACATGAAATGCGCTCACTAATTTATTAAGTGCACCACCACGGGTTGCTCTGGCATTTTAATCTGACTGTGAAGCTATCCAGAGTGTTCTCTTAGCGTGTGGCCAAAGGCTGAAGTATTTGCATACTGCTGTTGTCAGTACATTGAATGACCCCTTGTGCGCCACTCTGACAGGCCGAGTGAATTTATAAGAATCTTCCACTGGTGAAGGTAGCAAAGCTGTTCCTTCTAACACACTAGATGGAGTTATCTCCCTTAGATCACCTTCCCCTTGTCTTGCCAATCTCACTGATGAGAGATTATTAAACAACGCAGCTGTATTTTATGCTCTCCAGGGCTGTATATCCTATTCAATGACACACATTCTTTGCAGGTCAGTTGTAAAACATGTTGGAGGAAGTTGGCACAAAAGCACTCCCTGCAAATCCAAGCAAATCTTTCTGCTTGTACTGGGCAGCGTTTTATAGAATGGCCTGTAACCTGTTAAAAGAAGCACGGCCTAGGTAGTGTCATTACAACCCATGAGCATTTTTGTCCTGGGTGGAGGAAAAGGGAGCATTGATCTCTTCCAGCAAAGAGGTTTGAGGCTGACAGGAAGTGAAATAAAACATCTGTTGCCATCAGAGCTGGTTCTTCACCCATATATTCCACTGTAACAACCGCTCCTCATCACCCAGCCCCTCATGTGGGATGTGGAATTGCATCCAGCAGATACATGGTAGCATCATTTTCCAGCAGCTTCCCAGTCTTTGTTTCTGCCCACAGCATACAAATTAATGGTGGAGAAAAGTGGCGAACTAAGGCATAGCTTTGTGTCATTCCCACAGAACAATACTTCTCTTTCCTCCGACTGTTACAAGCAGGGATGGAAATAATATCCCGGAAAGAAAACATTGTTGACCTTCACAATGCTGGGAGGCATTTAGGGCATCATCGAACATCACAGACTGAACATAAATAAGCAAGGCAGTGCTGAGGCCAACGCTCCCCCAGCCCAGTCCTAAAACCTAACTGCCATTTTGGGATACATTAATACCAGCAGAATTACAAAGTCGCAGTGGTAGGCAAGAACAATAAGATGGTGAGCACCACAATCCATGCTGAACTCATGAAGAATAATTTCTTTGAGAGTAGGGGCTGGTTTCTTGTGGGGTCTTTATAATTTAATTTTTTAGAGACTTGCACTAAATGCAAAACTCCATGGGCCTATTTATATTCCAGATTTCTTTGGGTAGTGATGTGAAAACAATTTTTTGTTCCAACAGAGTGTTTATCTAGTCCTATGAATACTCGAGCACATGCCCATATCATGCATAGAATTTGTTTCATATGTTCATTCTGTATCAATTCTATGGTTACTCTACTATTCAAAGGCTTCAATTTTTTACCTAACTTCCTCAGATTGCTATGTTCCAATCTACTTGTACTGTAAATACTCTAATCCAGTCTATACATTCAGAAAAATGAAGTTGGAATTAACTTATAAAGTCCTGAGATGGTAGATTGGTCTCTACCACTTTGGACTACAGGTGGGTAATCCAACTTTCTGAATGCCTCACCAACATAAAAAACACACAACTCTCTGCCCTCTCCCTGATGTGCTAATTTCTGCTTGCAGGGTTTGTTATACTTAGAGAAATAATTTATGGCATCTGCCAGCTCCCATCCACAGTATGAAGTGACAGAGATTACTACTCTACCACCTCAGAATTCTGCCATTTTATTTTACTACATATAGGCACTTTCCAGACTAGCTGCTCAACAGCAGCAAGATGCCTCAATTCAGGCAAGTCACATTCAAAATGTAAACAGCAGGGGGAGCAGTCTTGCGGAAACTAACAACCCGGAAAAACAGCAACTTCTTTACACCAGTTATATGACATCCTAGCTCTATATTGCAGTGATTAAATTCGAATCAAGGCACTGGAAATGTAAATGGCATCCTGCTGTCCACATAGGGACTGTGGTGTCACAACGCAGGAAGTGTGGAAGCACACGTCCGAGAGATGACGTGACCCCATTGCAGGGTCTAATCTGGAAAGCGCCATGTAGACCAGGCCTTACTGCTTATATCTGAATTGCATCAAGGCAATATACACAGAGTAGGACATTCCCAGTAAAGAACCTTGATGATACTGTGAGATGAATCTTTATGAATGAGGGTATTCATGAATGAAGGAAAGCTTCCCTGTATTACGCTGCACTAAAACGGAGGGAGGTTTCTGATACAGATATGTTGCAGGCTTCCAATTTTCCACCAATACAAGCGAAAATGAATTTATATAATTATGGCTAGTATAAGAGGAATGCATTATTATACATTTCTAAAGATTGTATGTGCAATTGCTGCCAGGTAGCTGGGCTTCTCTCCACCCAGCCCACCGCCATTTTGGGCAGCAAACCTGGGGGAAGGAGTGGCTGCGCAGAGGGAAGCAGCTGCTCTACTGAGCATGAGCGTGGTGCACACTGGGATGCGCATGGCCGTGTTACCATTAGGTCAACTAGGCAGCTGCCTAGGGTGCAGACCTCAGAGGGGCGCAGAGTGCAGACCTCAGAGGGGCGCAGAGTGTAGAATGTCAGTGTATTTGCCTAGGGTGCAAAGTAGTCTGGCATTGGCCCTAGGAATGTGAGAGGACTGTGTGGATGCACAGTATGGAGGAGCCCAAGATGGCTGCTGCTCATGTGGGGGAAAGCCAAGCAAGCTCCTGCCTTCCCTCTAGCCCTCTCCAGCCCTGCAGCAAAGGTTGTAAGGATGACCTTTCTTATAGCTGGTATAAGAAAAGTAGAGTTGGGGACAGCTGCATTTGCCCAGGTGAGTTCGGCCAGCCAATATGGACAGAATATAGTTCTGATCTCTCACTCGTTTAATCAGGCAACCATATCTGTACTATAGGAATCGGCACCCCTTTGTGCATTCCATTCAATGCTCGAATTGTGAAGGAAAAGACAGGGGACCCTTAAGTATTTCCATAAGCCCCAGTCTCTGACCTCCACCAATTTTAGCCAACTCATAGCCTCCATAGCCTTCTAAAAACAGTACCCAAGTGGGCTATCACAAAGAGTATGGGTCCCCTCTGCCTACCCTGCTCCTCATAATTCAAATACTGCCTCATCTTAGCCTGCTTCACAAAATTCTTAACATAGTCTAGCTTACCCTCATTTATTCTTTTTAGCATTTAGCTGTTAGCATCACCATGTTTTTTTCCTGGGAATGTATTCCTCCTATGCTGTAATGCAGCACAGGATTGATAAGGGAAAAGGGTGGGCCATGGGTATTCCTGGCTTTCCTATATCAGAGAGCTGTTTCATGTTGCTAAGGTGCTGCCATCCTGGTACCCATGACTGATTTGTCTCATGAAGACTACAGTATTTCTCTCCCCCCCACCCGCAAAAGCCTCTGGACCTAGCAGCACAAGCCTGGCAATGTCTCTAGGAAACCATCTAGCATTTTTTGTTTCTTTTATCCCCAGGACTGATTAATGTGTCCAGCTCTCCTCCAGTCGGAGCTGAAGAAAATACTATTATCCTTCAATTACTCAGATATTGTGTTGCAACATCTCTTTCAGTAATGGCAGATCACAAGCAGTGATATTATTAAAAAATGAGAATTTTACTCCACACACTCTGAAATCCAATCTGTATTTATTGCCTTTAACCGCCAGCCTCTAGAGTCATCCAGAATAAATGTTTTGAGTTCCCTGCAGGAAAACTCTGGCTTTTGCACTCCAGACATTGTTAATTAGACTGCACCAGCCCTCCACCCCAACATGCATTCAGCAGGGATGTGTGAATGACAGTAATGTGACATCATGGGAAGATAACATATGCCCACGTCTTGCACCTCATTATGTCATGCCATGATGGAACACCCAGCATACCCTGAATTGGCAAGAATTTTTTTTGTGGGGGAGTAAACCCTTTCTGGAGCTAATCTTTCTGCCTGAGAGTTTTTGGCAAACACCTGAGCAACCCCAGTAGTACTGTCTGCATTGCTTGTGAATAGGAGATGCCTGCCAATAGGAAAAGCCAAGCATCTCATCTCCTCAGTGCCTTGGAAAGAGTCTCTAAGAGCCAGAGCCACAAGAACAGCTCTGCTAAAGAGAGTTTGTGACCTTTAAGCTCCGAAGCGGCTGCCCTTATTCTTGGGTGCAGCACCCAGAAAACTCTGAAACCTGCTCTGTTGCATCTTGGGCATCTTTTGCCTCCTCTTATGACATGTGTGTGTGTATGGGTGTGTTTAAATACTGTGGGCTCTGGTCATGATAGTTTATGCAACCAGCAGGCCCTGGGGAGTTTCTGAAGCTGCTTCCCTATCAAAGGTAGCAGCTGGCCAGCCGCTTTCCTCAGTGATAAAAAGCAGCTCTACATTGCAGCCAGGACAGTGCAGCCTACAAACTCCTAGAAGGCAGGACCTTGGGAGTTAATGCTATTCAGTTCATTAGCTACGGTAGCTGCATAACTAGAGCTAAATTTTCCTCAGTTCTTCTCTGGTGCTCACTCTGGGCTGGCTCTATGAGATTAGTGGTCAATGGGTATCCTCTCAGAAGTTTTGTGAAGCCTTTCCTCTGCCTTTGACGTTTTTCATATTGCCAGTCCCTTTTCTATCCCTGCTGTTGTGGTGTTAACAACAGCCTGGTACACAGAAACTAAGCCGGTGAATTTCTGCCCTTCCCTTTCTTTCCTTAGCAGTAGAAGCTTCACCTACTCAATTTCTGTGTATTAGGCTGCTCTTCAAGCCATAGAATTAGGCCAGTTAAAAAAACTGGCAACCCTAACTGCAGTGCTTCCTTGTCTTTTAACAAAACAGACAAGGAAGCACAACAGTCTGCTTCTTCCACTCCCACTATCTCTTTTCTCATTTGTTCCAAGGACCAGCCACTGTAGAAGATACCAAAAGTGCTGCATAAAAGAGGATCTTCTCTATGGCAGTCCCGCCATATGCAACTCCCTTCCACAAGAGATCCAGCTGGCTCCATCCTTGCTGATATTTTGCCAGCTGGTTTCAGCTGGATTTTTCCTTCTCCCCTAGTTGCGGTTGCTATGTTATGGTTTTTGATTTTAATATTTTGTTGTGTTTAATTTGTTTTGTAAACTGCCTTGAATGACTTCTCATTCATCACAACAGGTTTATATTTCCCCCCAGAAACTTCTCCAGTCTTTTTGATACAGTGCTAAAATGAAAACTGAAAGCCAGGGAAGTTCCTGCACAAACATGTCCTAAGTGCTCAACTCTATAGCAATGTCTAGCATTGATATTGCAACATTCTAAGCATTCAAAGCACTTCCCATAGATTATCTCAGTAATCTTTACAACAATGTAGATTAAGCCCTAAAGGGATAATAGCACTGACCTTCCTTACAGTGTTGTTTAAGGTCTGAGATATTGTGGCTTGCTTAGGTAGTTGGTGAATTCATGGCTGGAGGGAGGCATGAAGCTGGGACCGCCAAGCTCACACACTTGACCACTTCACTATTCCACCTCTGTTATGGTGGAAGTAAATGTGAACAGAAATCCATTGACCAGTATGACCTAGCTAAGTGATAGTACCTCTACCAGCCCATAACCTGTGCAATGTCTACATACTTAGGGGGTATATGCAGTACCAACCAAATTATTCTTAGTTTTTAAAAAAGTTAACCATGACCCTTACTTTGATATACTCCTTTCATTAACATATCATGTTATATTATGGGGGAGGGGAGGAAAGGAAGAACAATCCAGAAAAAACAGAACAATTTCTCAAATGTATGTTTCAAATCTGAGAAATTACTCCAGGATTGTGCACAATTGCATATCTGCAGACACACAGACTCTATGAACTACATGTAAAATATAGATTTGCCTGGATCCAAGTGTCCCCACTTGTGTTAGGGGAATGGAAAATACCATTAGGCAGGGCCAACCCTAGGATAAATCGTGCCTTGACAAGGAGTGCTGGCTCCCATGGTTACTTTATCCGTTGTGCAGGACTGCAGAACCTAGCTGTGCAACAGGCCCTTCTGTTTCCCACTTATCCCAGCGATGCCCATGAAAAGGGCCCAGAGCAACTTCTCAGCAATTTCCCCTCTTGCTTCCATTCTAGACTCTCACTGGAATCTCACAGGCCTTCTGTACCTTCACCTTCGGTCTTCTCTCTCTTCCTCAAATCTTTCACTCCATACTTTTTCCAAACCAGCACACACACGCCCAGCATAAGCACACACACCCCACCCTAACCATAAGAGAGAAATTAGGCAGTGAAAGCTCTTTCTTGGTGCTGTATCTCCCACCCACCCACCCAAAGCTCACTGCAGATGGTACACTTAACAAACAGCGATTCAGCAAGCTGAGCTTGATGTCCCTTCAGATAGGTGCCTTGGGTGATTGCCTGGCTCACCCATTCCTAAGGCCAGCTAAGGGCACAAGAACAGATTGGTTCTGATTCTTTGGTTTTTTATCTGTGCACAATTGTGTAATGTGGTACATTCTAGTGGAGAACCTGCCCCCTTTCAAAGTGGCATGAACTGTGATAAACACCACTTTCCTGCCCCGGTAGCTTCCAGAGATTTTTGTGAAGCTGCTGCAGACCAACTGCCTGATAGCACTGACTCACAGTAAACTTGTCACACACAGGAGTCCTAAATTTGAGTTCTAAAATCAGGAGAGGCAGGGGCGGCAGTAGCAACAGCCTGAATCCTGCTGTTATCCAGATTACCAATACAATAGACTTCCTGCTTTCTTTGGGGGCCTAGATTTAGCCAAATAGAATGTATGCTAGAGTGATTTGCAGGCAGGGATTTCCTAACTCCTCCTAGGTTTACCTGTCCTTGCATGGAGCAGCTAAGGGCTTTGGTTTGTAAAGTTGCATCATTCTGCTGTTGCAAGCCTTAAGGCTTGAGAAGAAACAGCTATGGAAAAAGCCCATAACATTCCTTGGTTGGCCCAACCAGGCACTATCAAAGCATGGCCCCCACTGCCTTCATCTTTGAATCTTAATCCAATAGCTTTACCGGAATTCTCTAGGATAGCCAGGGGAAGTGTGGGGTGCGGGGGGTATGTGTGTCTGTGCGCAATGGCTTTGGTCAGCAAAGTCTTGTCTGTGGGATCTGTGGGTAAAGGAGTTATCTCTAATGGAGGAGACTGTCTGGTACAGTCTGCCTAGATCTCTGGGGGGCTCCAGTACTTAGGATTTGCAGTTCTGAGTGTGTGTTATCAG
The DNA here is from genome assembly GCF_027244095.1 of Hemicordylus capensis. Lineage (NCBI taxonomy): Eukaryota > Metazoa > Chordata > Lepidosauria > Squamata > Cordylidae > Hemicordylus > Hemicordylus capensis. Next base: position 386,794,837 of record NC_069658.1, read on the forward strand.
GGGTCAGCATAGACATTCCTGTTACCTGCGGCCATCAGTGTTCCTTTAGGATAGTGCTCCAGTTTATCTCTGGCTCTCCCTATTACTACACTGTACCAGACATTGGAGGAGCAATTTATTTCCATCACGTAGGGAAGAAATGCACTTTTATAGTTTCCCATGGCCTTGCCTTGTTATGCTCTGTTGTTGAGTTGGAAAAATAAATAGGTTTTTTGTCTTTTGGACTGGCAACAGAAGGAGGGGGTGGGCTTGTGTTTGAAAGCTAAAAACATTTGGCGGGGGCGGTGGGGGGGCTCCTTTTGATTTGTTTTGCTTTCAAGCTCCGGGTCTAGGCCAGGCTTCTCTCCAGAGGTTGCTGAACTACAGCTCCCATCATGTCCAAGCACGTTATATTACAGCTTGGGATGATGGGAGCTGTAGTTCATTAACATCTGGGGAGCCACACGTTGCCGACCTGATGGCTAGTCTGATGGCTATAGGGCCACCTCCAGCCTCAGAAGCAAGCTGAGAGCAACAGGGGAGCCACAGCCGGAGAGAGGGCATATGCCCTCACCTCTTGCCTGGGGGCTTCCCAGAGGCATCTGGTGGGCCACTGTGTGAAACAGGATGCTGGGATTAGATAAGCCTTGGGCCTGATCCAGCAGGGCTGTTCTTATGTACCTCTGATCTGGCCAATCATTCTACTTGGGGGGTAGAAACCAGTTTGGCTCCAAGTGTGTTCCACCATTCCTTTTAGCACGGTTGCATGCTTAGGCTGCAATGTATATTATTCGACTGACTTCTAATCTTACAGGTACCTCTGATGTGGGGGCCTTTTGTTGGAGATGGAGCTTTACTGCTTGTGAGAAATTGCAATGCCCACAAAATGGTAGGAATTTATTTGGAAATTTAGCCATGGAAATGAGACTATAGCTAAGCATCAGTGAATGCCAAATCCAGTTTCTCTCCCTGAGGTGCTAGCTTTCCACGTATAGGACTTTGACATGAGGCTCTAAATGTGTGGCTGGGTGGTAATACCAGGGCCGTTTGTCTGAACACTGTTTAGACCATACCTGTTGTTGTACAATAAAAATCACCAGGATTGGACATGCTTGCAAGAAGCATGTTGATTGAGAAACACTAAACTGTTAAATACTAAAGACAAAGTATATTAGCATGGTTCAGAAAAGGTGATCTAAAATGCATTTCACTCTGCCATTGTGATGAGCCTGGTCTATAGGCTCTTGCCGACCTTGGTGGCTTCTTGGTCAGTAAATCATGATGGAAACAAGGCTATATAATCCCCAACATTTTGTCAGTGACTCACAGTTCTCTGCAGACTCCAGAAACGATCATTTTTAAAAATTGCAATTGGTTGTTTATAAAGCGCTTTTTATGCCAAAGTACTTTATAACCTCTATATTTTCATTCCCCAAACAATCTGAGAGACTGAGAAATATGAGTCTTGCTTGAGGCCATTAAGCAAACCCTTGGTTTTTAGAGAATTTGAATCCAGGTCTGGCAGATCCAAGTCCAATATGTGCCGTGCACTGCGGTCTCTCCAAGTCCATACAATTCTCCCTTTTTCTCTGCCATTCTTTTGCTCTACTGTCTGCTTTCAGGGGAAACTAAATTGCCACATTGCGGCTGCATAGAGGAGAGCAGGACCATACCTGCTCCTCCTAATATCGCCACCATTGCCATAATCCTGGCGTCTGCCCCCAGCTATCTCCCAGCTGCCGCGGCACAATGCTGGCTGTGATGCCGGCACACACATGGCCTCCTCTTCTTTGCCCTCTCAGAGAACTGGCAGCACTTGTTTAATCTCATCTTTTTTTTTTTTTTAGTAGCTAACTCTATTGCCCGAATGATGGCATGATAGCTAGGGACATTGTCCCTGTCTAATAATTTTGCTGCAACAAATTGGAGGTTGCAGTCATATTTTCCACCCCCTTGGTTGTTCCTCTCCTGGCAGTGCCAGCTTCAGGTGCTTTCTGTTTGGGTGTGTGTGTGTGTGCGTTTTGGCAAGATGCTTTCTGTGCCCTGTTCCCTATGTGGGCCCACCTCTTCCCCGCCACTGCCCATGCCCTCTTCCTCCGAGCCCAATTCGCATCACCGTCTAGAGCAGGCCTGCTCAACTTCGGCCCTCCTGCAGATGTTGGCCCACAACTCCCATAATCCCTGGCTATTGGCCAGTGTGGCTGGGGATTCTGGGAATTGTAGTCCAAAAACAGCTGGAGGGCCTAAGTTGAGCAGGCCTGGTCTAGAGGGAGAGGGTAGGTTAATGGAACAACTCCTCTCCCCCTCCCCCTTGTTTGTGCTTGCCATCTCAGAGAGGGCAGATGAACTGGCAGTAACAGCAAAGGGGAGCCAGACCAGGGGTTAGCTGTGGGCTTCCTGCTGGATATGGGATCAGCAGATGCCAGATGATGCCAAGGTCCTGTCATCTACTGCTTCTCTTCTTTCCCCACCTCCAGCAGGCTCTTGTTCTGACCCACAACAGACTGGAGGAAGGGGCAGGAGACACTGGTTGCAGCTGGGTCCTCCTTCAATGCTGTGGTGCTGTTAAAGAGACCAGCCTGATCTCCGGGTTGCGACATGGCAACCCTACAGGGGGACCTGTGCTGCTGCTGCTGCAGCTGCTGCCGCCTCCTCTGTCAGCTGCCCCAATGCTGAGAAAGTGCAGATCACTGTTTATTACTGTGTACCCCAGGCCTGACATTTAGACTCTGACAGGGCTCAGAGACGCTTGTTTTCTGGCTTAATTTATAGAATAGATTCGCTTGATGAGTCACTCTGCAACTTGATGCATTCTGTCTAGATAAAAGATACTTTTTATCCCTATGATAAAAGGGGGATGCGTGTGATGTCAAAATAAAAGAATGCTTCCTCAGCCGAATAAAAGTTGAAGTTGCCTAAAAACTTCCTAAGAAAGCTGGAGTTTGGAGTCTTTACCATTTATAGTGAAAATTACCAAATGAAGCCTGATAGTTTCTCTCCCTCCTCCCAAACACAATGCCAGCATCACATGTCACCTTGGCTGAGAATGGTCATTGCTGAGACCTTCTTAGGTATTGTTGGCCACACATACACACCAGCATCCCTTCTGTGCCCTTGCCCAATTAGAGGGACTTGCCAGGTCTCTGGGAGTGAAGAAACACTGTCCATGCAAAGTGCTCTCTGAAAATGTCAGCTCAAACTGCTGCAGTTAGAGAGAGAGAGAGAGATAGAGAGAGAGAGGCAAGCATTAACACATATTAGGAGGAGGCTAGAAAATTGCTAAGAAAATTACTATAATGCCACAGCGCCTACTTAAAAATTAATGGTGTTTCTTAGACCTTGGTTTCTGTGAACCGTTCAGTTTACTTTGTCTTTGAGGTGATGTTAGAGAAGAAAAAAGGCATTCAGAGAGGAAATTAACCAACATACAGTAATTAGAGGGATGAAATCGCTTCCAACTGTTGACAATGTTAAAAGATATGGGTCACTTTTAATGATCTGCAGGCTAGTTCTCTTGCATGCTCTACTCCATTTATTTTCGTGGGTTCAAAAGAATTGTTACAACATTGTTCTTTATCTCAAACTGTGGACTGCACAGGACACCACTCCCCAGTGAAGCAACGATGGAGTAACTTGCTGGACAAGGTGGCATTATCTCATTGGGTGCTTTGTCATCAGGTTACAAGACAGATCACTCTGCCCTGCCCATCTGTTGCAGGCTTGAGAGTACTCAGGTTAGGGAGTAATTTAAGGAATTCTATGAGCAGAAGTTACTAAATGATACGGGGATATAGCTATTTGTAGAATATGAGAGTTAGGGAAGGCACTGAATTATCAAACTGCAGGTTTAAAATAAGCAAAATAAAGTATTTTCCCCATATGGTTGGCATTCAGTCTGTGGAATTCATCAACACAAGATGCTATGAAGTGGGCTTACACAATTTGTGACTCCTCAAAAGGTATGTAGCCCACCAACCATGTACTGTAGCCTACTAAAGGTCAAGGTAAACCTCTTGATGTTGCTGCCTGCTTGTGAATGCAAAAATTGAGTGGTGTGGGGATTGTCCTTGGCAGATGACCATGCATGGTTGGTGGACTGCATTTGGCACAAGTCTGCTGTAAAGGCTACTAACATATTGATTAGTTAAGTAACAACAACATATAGATAGGAAGGAACATAGGAAACTGCCATATACTGAGTCAGACCATTGGATGACAGACTCATCAGTGATATTACTAGTGATTATTTATCCTGGAAATTTATCGGCTTTTAAGACATCTTTTAACACTTCTGCATCAGAAAAAAATGAGAAAAAACAAAGGCATTATGAGAGATTCTTGATTGTGCTCATGCCAGTAATGAAAATCTGGTGAAGTTTTAAACAATTCCAGTAAAGGAGACAAAGGAGTTTGACTGCAGATGCAGTGAATTGCATTTCCAACTGATTAATTATAGGACTTTGTCTACTCTCACATACTCTTCTCCAGATGCTAGTTTTAACCATGTGAAGGACAACTACCTAGATGGTCCTTTGGTGGGGAAACCAGTTGTTGGTATTCCAGGTATGTAGTGACAGTCCATCACTGAAATAGAAGTATTCATCCATTCCAGAATCTGGAGGTGTTTTTTTTAATAAAACATCTTTAGATTATACAGTCAGCCCTACAGTTGACTCACCTCTGTTTGCTCCTCATAGAAATTTAATTACTATCCCTATTTCTTGGTAGATAATTTATGCCTGAGAAACAGTGTCTTGTGGAAGCCTATCCAATGAGTCTAAAATCAATACTTGATACTCTATCAGACTATAGGCCCATTCACATGTTATGTTCAACTTTTGTACAACAAGTGTAGAGTATAAACAGGTACAGATCTGTACACAGGTATAGTCATTCACATGTTATGTTGAATGCAGGTAAAGAAGTACACTTCCTATCTGTACCATGCATTTGAAGGGTCTGTATCCAGGTTCACTTTTAAAATGAACACAGGTACAGTCATTCACACAAACACATGTACGAATGCACAGACATTTGTACACTCATTTAGCATAATGTCTGCATCGGGCTTGTGTTGTCTCTATAATTAGTTGTACATGATGCAAAAAGCCACTAAAAGCTTATTCAACTGAGACCCAAACCAGGGAGCACTTTCATTAATCCTTCAAAGAGCAATGCTTTACCTAGATAACTGTTTGAGAGCAGTTGGATGAGAAACCAAAAAGGGAATGTGTCGGGGCGGGGAGTGGATGAAGCCGGTTCCTGGGGAAAAGCAAGCCCACTTCACCTGGGTGAAAGGACTATGAAGTAGGGAGGTGAGCAGAGCCAGCAAGAAATTTAAAAAGGGATACATTCCAGAGTTGTAGACTTGCCTCGCGCTATGGAGAAGAAACAGAACGTTGGCAATTGCACAGTTATACTCGCTGAGTTGGAACCATAAACTCCAAGAAAAAAGGAATGAATTAAACAAAACAAGAGCTGGGGGATTTTAAATGCTGTCTTAGAGGTTACGGTAGATGCCTCATAAATCTAAACAATTAGGGGATGCAGTAAAGAGGCCCAAACCAAATGTGTGTGGACATGAAGCTGAAGCAATAGAAATGCAACTTCTCAGAGCTTTCAAGAAAAGCCACATTAGAACAGTGTCATACCTTTGGCCGCTAGAAACATTTGAGGTTTTACTCGAGGAATAGGCAGATGATGGCACATGAGCTACATTTAACCCATGTGCAGGTGTATGGAGATACAATATCTGGTTAACTTTTAGCAGTGATGAGACAGGCATTTGAATCCAGGGAATATCCATGTTCCTGGTAAAGCTTTCACCCTAGAAGTAGTTTCTTGATACCCTCACACTGCTCATGAGAGAACAGTATATTATGGCTGGCACAAACTGAACTTGGTTGAAATAAGCGTTGTTGAATGAGCTAAATCTTACATCTATGGATGGTAACTGCATCTGTGCAATGGTTTCCCCCTCTCTAATACCGTCCAGTGGGTTACATCAAAGACTCGGAGGGTTCTTTGTGATGAGTTCATCTCACCTTAAGTATAAATATTAGATTGTGATTGATGGGCACTACAAACAATATATAAGGTTTATATAACTTTAACCCAGACCAGGGGAGGCAGCAAACGTTTGTTTTACTTCCTAAAGAAGCAAGCAAGCAAATCAACCAACCAACCAACCAACCAATCAAGAAGACAAGGGGGGAAAGTCAAGCTAGGTTGGTTAGGGCTAGTCTTTTCTAGGGTTTGATTTCTGGCTGGCTAGGGGTTTTTGACAGGGCAGTTTCAGTTGTGCCTAGAGAATGAGTGGGTGGGGACAGGGGTGTAGCTATAATTGAGCAAAAGGGTTCAAAGAACCCAGGCACCCCAGCTCCTGAGGACCCTCCAGCTCCTGAGGGCCCTCCAGCTCCACCCCTCCCTATTATCTTCAATATCTCCCTCACTCTGGGAGGCCATCAGAGAGAGGGGTGAACATGGGCCCCCTCTCCCCTAGCTATGCCCCTGGGTGGGGATTAGCTGTAGGTGAGTCACACAGCTTTTGGTAGGGCTACATCCCTGAGGTGGCTCAGTTTGGAAGCAGCTAATGAAGACAAGGCTCAGACCAGGGGAACTTTGCTACCCAGAGTTTGTGAACAGGATATTCCTAACATATATCAAAGGAGGTATGCGGGGAAGTGTGTGGTGAGGCACACAAGCAGTCCCCCTTTATCACAAAGGAGACACCCAGCATGAGGTGAGTACTAGCCCACTTTTGTAAATTTCTTGGAGAACAGAGCTTGAAACTGACAATTAACTGACAATTGCAGCTAAGACCTAGCTTTCAACTTAAGAAGCTCTATATATTCTAAATAGCCAATTTATGTTATGAAGGCAGAATGCCAGCAGGGGGAGGGGTTGCTTTCTAGTGTATTGCATTGAGTGTTGCATGTATGACTACCTGCCTGAGCGGCAGACGTTGTGGGTGTGCGCTTGGTGCAAAGAGTTCCTGGCTCTCAGGAAACAAATGTGTTCCCTTGAAGCCAAGGTGGCTGACCTGGCGAAACTCAGAAAGGCAGAGGGATATATGGATGAGACCTTCAGGGATGTGATAGAGGCATCCCGCTCCCAGGCTGACAGCTCCTCTGCTGTCATGGAGAATGAAAGTCTCAGGGAAGGAGGACATCAGTCTGAGGAAGAAGAGAGTGCTCCCTTAGAAAGGACCCCTTGCTTGGGTGATGATGTGCCCATATCCTCTCACACAGAGGATGCTCCTTCGAGGGTTTGGGGCCTCCTAGTAGTGAGTGATTTGATCATTAGGAGCATAGAGAGATGTGTTTTTGACCCACGTGTAGGCTTCACGCTGACTTGCCTGCCAGGTGCAAAGGTTGCGGACGTCATGCAGTGTCTAGATAGGCTGTTAGGCAGTGCTGGGGAGGAGTCAGCTGTCGTGGTGTATGTTGGTACCAACGATGTTGGGAAATGTAGTTGGGGAGGTCCTGGAAGCCAAATTTAGGCTGCTAGGTAGCATATTGAAGTCCAGGACCCACAGGGACTCATTCTCTGAAGTGCTACCTGTTCCATGCACAGGGCCCATGAGACAAGTGGAGCTGAGGGGTCTCAATGCATGAATGAGATTGTGGTTCTGGGAGGAGGGGTTTATATTTGTTAGGCACTGGGATACATTTTGGGGCAAGTGGTGCCTGTACAAAGGGATGGATTCCACTTGAATCAAGATGGGACCAGATTACTAATGCTTAAAATCAAGAAGGTCACGGAGCAGTTTTTAAAATGATGCCTGGGGGATTGCTGACAGGAACTGGGTGTTATCTGGTTCAGCCAGCAAAATTCCCAAAGGTGCAAGGGTGCAAACGTTTCAGATAAACCAGAAGGAGACAGATTCAAACCAGGAGTCGAGCAGATGAAAATACAGGACAGCTGGTCAAAAAGATAAAATGGCAGTAAGGAAGATAGTACATGCCAACACCAGGTAAGAGACTCAGCATATAGGGGTTCATATACCAATGCCAGAAGCCTGCAAGCCAAGATGGGTGAGATGGAGTGCATGGTTGCTAATGAAAACAGATATATTGGACATAATGGGAACCTGGTGGAATGGTGAGAACCAATGGGACACTGTTATTCCTGGATACAAACTCTACAGAAAGGACAGGGCTGGGCCAATTGGGGGTGGAGTAGCACTGTATATTAAAGAAGGGATAGAATCCAACATGCAAGAAAACCTGGAAGGACCAGAGTCCTCCACAGAATTATTATGGTTGATAATATGAGGACTGAAAGGAAATGTGTTATGAGGGACATGCTATTGCCCTGACAGTGACCTGGAGTTGGAGAAACAAATGAGAGAGGCATCGAAGGGAGACAGAGCTGTAATAATGGGCAACTTAATTATGCTCACATATACTGGGCAAATTCATGTAAGGGTATTGACAGGCCAAATTTCTAGACATGCTAAATGACTGTATCTTAGAACAGTTGTCACAGGACCTGGTGTGAGATGTCAGAGTTGTAGAAACATAGTGTGATCCATGGTGTGATCTAATTCAGCTTATATGCCAGTGGAGCATTGCCAAGGAAGTCCAACACAGGCGTGTTGGACTTCAGAAGAGAAAACTTTTCAAAAATAAAGGGATTGGTAAAAAGGACACTGAAAGGGAAAGTCAGAAGGGTCAAATCACTCCAGAAAGCAAGGGAATTATTTAAAACCACAATAATAGAAGCTCAGTTGGAATGCATACCAAAAAGGAGAAAAGGTACCACCAAGTTAAGGAGGATGGCTAACAAGTAGAGTCAGGGAAGCTATAAAAGGGAAGAAGAGTTCCTACAGAAAATGGAAGTGCTGCCCAAATGAAGAGAACAGAAAGGAGCATAAACTCTGGCAAAATAAATGCTAGGAGACAATAAGGGATGCAAAAAGAGAGGGTGAGGAGCATATAGCTGGAAGTGTCAAGGGGAATAACAAAAACTTCTTTAACTATGTCTGAAGCAGAAAACCTGCCAGGGAGGTGGTTGGACCTTTAGATGATGAGGGAGTGAAAGGGACTATTAAGGAGGATAAGGAGATTGCAGAGAAGCTGATTGAGTTCTTTGAATCTGTCTTCATGGTGGAGGATACTGACCAGATATCTGCTCTAGAACTGAGCTTCTCAGGCTTGGAGGCTAAAGAACTTTACCATTCTGAGGTGACGAGAGGATGTTCTAAACTGTCTTGAATAACTAAAAATTAACAAATCACCAGGGCCAGATGGCATCCAACCAAGAGTTCTGAAGGAAATCAAATGTGAAGTTGCTGATCTTCTAGCAAAAAAATATGTAACTTGTCCCTACAACCAGGCTCTGTACCAGAGGACTAGAGAGTAGCTATTGTAACTCAGATTTTCAAAAAGGGATCCAGGGAGGATCTGGGAAACTACAAGCCAGTAAGCTTAACTTCTGTGCTGAGTAAATTGATGGAAAGTGCTGAAACATATAGAAGAACAGGCCTTGAAGAAGGAGAACCAGCATGGCTTCTGCAAGGGCAAATCTTGCCTCACTAACCTTTTGGAGTTATTTGAGAGTGTTAACAGGCACGAGTAAAAGTGATCCAGTTGACAAAGTATACTTGGACTTCCAAAAAGCTTTTGACAAAGTTGTCCATCAAAGGCTCTTGAGTAAAATTAGCAGTCATGGGATAAGGGGACAGGTTCATGTGTTGATTGGTAACTAGTTGGAAGACAGGAAACAGAAGGTAGGAATAAATGGACAGTTTTCACAATGGAGGGAAGTAAGAAGTGGGGTCCCACAGGGATCTGTACTGGAACCACTGCTTTTTAACTTGTTCATAAATGAAGTTGGAGTAAGCAGTGACTGAGGTGGCCAAATCTGCAGATGACACAAAAATATTTATGGTAGTGAAATCCACAACAGATTGCGAGGAGCTCCAAAATGATCTCTCCAAACTGGGTGAGTTGGCGACAAAATGGCAAATGCGGTTCAATGTAAGCAAATGTAAAGTGATGCATATTGAGGCAACCGTCCCCGTCCCCCCCCGCCGCCAAATTCACATATACACTGAGGAGGTCTGAGTTATCAGTGACTGACCAGGAGAGAGAACTTGGGATTGTGGTGGACAGCTCCTTGAAAATGCTAACTTGGCAAAGAGGCACCTTTTAACATGATGATTCTCTTTATTCAGCAGGGGGAGAGTAACTGGCCCTATCCACCCCCAGCACTGTACCTCCAGTGACTGTTGCTTGTGTGTATCATATATTTCTTTTTAGATTGTGAGCCCTTTGGGGACAGGGATCCATCTTATTTATTTATTATTTCTCTGTGTAAACTGTCCTTAGCCATTTTTGGAAGGGCGGTATAGAAATCGAATGAATGAATGAATGAATGAATGAATGAATGAATAATAAATGTCAACTCAGTGTGTGGCAGCTGTGAAAAGGACAAATTACATGCTAAGGATCATTAGGAAGGGGACTGAAAATAAAAATACTAATATTATGATTGATTGATTGATTGATAAAGTGCTGTCAAGTTGGTATCGACTCTTAGCAACTACGTAGATAGATTCTTTACAGGATGATCTGTCTTCAACTTGGCCTTTTAGGTCTCTCAGTGGTGCATTCATTGCTGTCATAATTGAGTCCATCCACTTTGCTGCTGGTCATGCTCTTCTTCTCTTTCCTTCATTTTTTCCATGCTCTTATACCAATCTATGGTTCTGCCAAATTTGGAGTACTGTGTATAGTTCTAGTCACTGTATCTTAAGAAGGACCTTGTAGAACCAGAAAAAGATGATCAGGGGCCTGGAGCACCTTCCTTATGAGGCAAGACTACAGCATAAGAACATAAGAACGGCCCTGCTGGATCAGGCCCAAGGTCCATCTAGTCCAGTATCCTGTTTCACACAGTTGCCCACCATGCCTCTGGAAGCCTGCAGCAGGAGTTGACGGCATGCCCTTTCTCCCATTGCTACTCCCTTGCAACTGGTACTCAAAAGCATCCTGCCTTTGAGGCTGGAGGTGGCTTATAGCCCTCCGACTCGTAGCTGTTGATAGACCTCTTCTCCATGAAGTTATCCAACCCCTCTTAAAGCCATCCAGGTTGTTGGCTGCCACCACATCTTGTGGCAGAGAATTCTACAAGTTGATTATGCGTTGTGTGAAAAAGTACCTCCGTTTTGCTGGATCCCATCAATGTATACTTGAAGTTGGGGGTTTTCGTCCCAATGTGCATCACTTTACACTTGTCAACATTGAACCTCATTTGCCATTTTGTCGCCCACTCACCCAGTTTGGAGAGATCCTTTTGGAGCTCCTCACAATCCGCTTTGGATTTCACTACCCGAAAAAGTTTGGTATCATCTGCCAATTTGGCCACTTGCTGCTTACCCAAACTTCTAGATCATTTATGAATAAATTCAAAAGCACCGGACCCCACTTCTTTCTTCCCTCCAATGTGAAAACTCTCCAAACTCTCCTTTGTTTCCTGTCCTTCAACCAGTTAGCAATCCACACATGTACTTGTCCCTTTATCCCATGACTGCTAAGTTTTCTCAGGAGTCTTTGATGAGGAACTTTGTCGAAAGTTTTTTGGAAGTCCAGGTATACTATGTCAAGTGGGTCACCTTGATCCACACACTTGCTGACACTCTCAAAGAACTCCTAAAGGTTAGTGAGGCAAGATATACCTTTGCAGAAGCCATGCTGGTTCTCTCCCAGCAGGGCCTGTTCTTCTATGTGCTTTACAATTTTATCCTTGAGGATGCTTTTCATCAATTTACCTGGAATGGACGTTAAGCTAACCAGCCTGTAATTTCCCGGATCGCCCCTGGATCCCTTTTTGAAAATTAGTGTTACATTGGCTACTTTCCAGTCCTCCGGTGCAGAGCCTGATTGCAGGGATAAGTTATATATTTTAGCAAGAAGGTTGGTAATTTCACATTTGAGTTCTTTGAGGACTCTTGGATGGATGCCATCCGGCCCTGGCAATTTGCTAGTTTTCAGTTTTTCCAGACAGTTTAGAACAGAGTTTCTCAACGTGTGGGTCCCCAGATGTTATTGGACTTCAACTCCCATAATCCCCAGCCCCCATGGTCTTTCGTTGGGAATTATGGGAGCTGAAGTCCAATTACATCTGGGGACCCACATGTTGAGGATCCCTGGTTTAGAACATCATCTCTTGTCGCTTCTATCTGACTCAGTTCTTTAGCCTCCATCCCCGAAAAGCCTGTTTCAGGAACAGGTATATGCTCAGTATCCTCTGCCATGAAGACGGGCACAAAGAACTAATTTTGCTTCTCTGCAACCTCCATATCCTCCTTAATAATCCCTTTCACTCCCTCATTATCTAAAGGTCCAACTACGTCGCTGGCAGTTTTCCTGCATCTGATGTATTTAAAGAAGTGCCTCTTATTCCCTTGTATGCTTTTAGCTAAATGTTCCTCAAATTCTCTTTTCACTTCCCTTACTGTTTCCTTGCATTTATTTTGCCAGAAGTTGTGTTCCTTTCTGTTCTCTTCATTTGGGCAGGCCTTCTAATTTCTGAAGGAAGTCTTCTTCCCCTTTATAACTTCCTTGACTTTACTTGTTAGCCATGCTGGAATCCTCTAGACTTGGTGGTAGCTTTTCTCCTTTTTGGTATACATTCTAACTGGGCTTCTATTATTGTGGTTTTAAATAAACTCCATGCATTCTGGAGCAAAGTGACTCTCCTGATTTTCCCTTTCAGCTTTCTTTTCACCATACTTTTCATTAGGGATGTGCACCGGACCGGTCCGGGGCCATGTCAGAGGCCTCCAAACTGGTCTGGATTGGGGCTGGTCCGGCGGGGGGGGGGATGTAGCTTTAAGGGTGGCGGGGTAGTACTTACCCCCCTCTCACTGCTTTCCCCCCTCCGGCACATATGCCTGTTGCGGCGCACGTGTGCCCACTGCTGCCATGCGCATGCACCGTACACATCACATGTTGCGTGTGCACGCAGCGTGTGACGTGTGCGGTGCACATGCGCTGCAATGAGCACATGCGTGCACAAAACTTCTCCTTTTGCTGGGCAACGACGGGGGCAGGGGCGGCAGGGAGGAATGCTGCCGCCCCAAAAACTTTGCTTAAAAGTTGAGCGCCGGAGGGGGGAAAGCGGCAGGAGGGGTAAGTACTACCCCCCCGCCCTTAAAGCTACATACCCTCCAGTGCCGGACCACGCCTCCGTGGTTCTGTGCACATCCCTACTCCTCATATGGGAGAAGTTTCCTCTTCTGACATTCAAAGTCTCTGTGTTAGACTTCTTTGGTGATTCTCTCTCCACATATATACTGAATTTGATTGCACTATGGTCACTGTTCGCTAAAGGGTCAATGACACTGACATCACACACCAGGTTCTTGGTGCCACTCAGGATTAAGTCCAAAGTCACCTTCTCTCTGGTTGGTTCCAGGACCAACTGTTCTAGGGCACAGTCATTTAGCATATCTAGAAATCTGGCCTTTTGTCATTACCTGACTGTGAATTTATCCAGTCTATGTGTGGGTAGTTGAAGTCACCCATTATTACTGCCCTACCTCTATTTGATGCCTCCCTGATTTCCTGCTGCAACTCCCCGTCACTGTCAGCGTTTTGATCCGGAGGACGATAGCACATCCCCACTAGCACATGTCCTTTCAGGCCTTGTATTGTCACCCACAGGGTTCCTGTGTAGGACTCCGGTCCACCTAGGTTTTCTAGCTTGATAGGTTCTACCTCTTCTTTTACAGTGCTACTCAACCCCCAAGGTGCCCCTCCCTGTCCTTTCTATAGAGTTTATATCCAGGGATAACAGTGTCCCACTGGTTCTCACTGTTCCTTCATGTTTCTGTGCACCTGGAGCTTTTTAGTTTGGAAAAAGAGGCAACTACTTTTGGGAATTCTCTCTGGTAGGGAATTCCTTTTTCAATTATAGCAGAGTGCACAGAGGCACAACACAGCGGATTTAGTTAGGCATGCGTGTATGCTGAGAGTAAAGTAACTTGGAGCCAGTTCATAGTTTCAAATCAATATATAAGGCATTTATTAGAGAACTCCATTCTAGATAGGAAAGTGAGGAGTTAGGATCTCTAATCTAGCTAGCTAGCTGGATGCAGATAGATTCTGCATCTTCTCTGCACACATGGTGCAGGGAGAGGAGCTTACTTGCATGTTGCAAGGTAGAAAGAACAGGAAGAGAAGAGAGAGAAGAAGGAAGTGGCTGGAAGGAAGTAAGTTCCTAAGATTAGCAATCTACATTCCAAAGGGATAGTGTCAGAGCAGTAGAGAAGGGATGACCAATGTCTTGACCCTCTAGCCCTCTGACTCACTAGTCTGTCCTCCACTGACTTTGAGACAAGAGACAGCGCAAAGTCCTTAACTTCCAACAACTACGAGGAGACATGATAGAAGTTTGTAAACTTATGTATGGAGTAGATAGAGTGGACAGAGAGAAATTATTCTCCCACTCTTACAGCACTAGATCCGGGGGTCATCACATGAAACTGAAACTAAGTGAAAATTTAGGACCAACAAATGGAAGAACTTTTTCACACAGCGCATAATTAATCTATGGAATTCTCAGCCATGGGATGTGGTGGATGCCCTTAGCTTGGGTGGCTTTAAAAGGGGCTTAGACAAATTCATGGAGGACAGATCTATCAATGGCTGCTCATCTGGTGACAGTGGGCCACCTCTAGCCTCAGAGGCAAGATGACTTTAAATACTAGGGGAGCAACAGCAAGAGAGAGGACATGCCCTCACCTCTTTCCTGTGGGCTTCCCAGAGACATCTGGTGGGCCACTGCATGAAACAATATGCTGGACTAGATAGACCTTGGGCCTGATCCAGCAGGACTGTTCTTATGTTCTTACTTCCCCCGAAGAATCCTTTGTTCAACAAAATAGATTTTGGAGAGATGCTGAAAATTCTCGGTAGACATCCATCCCTTCACCCCCCAAACTATATTTCCTAAAGTATCCTAGGGAGGGAATTAATATTAAACCAGTTTAGATATATAGTGTTGACATACCTTTTGAGCAGATCATAATTTCTCTTTGTAAAACTCAACTCATGTTAAGGGCTGTTGTGAAGATTGGAATCTATATTGAAGCATATATTAATTACTTTAAATGTAATTGTATTGTCTCATGTCAGTTCCTCTT
This sequence comes from Hemicordylus capensis, assembly GCF_027244095.1. Classification (NCBI taxonomy): domain Eukaryota; kingdom Metazoa; phylum Chordata; class Lepidosauria; order Squamata; family Cordylidae; genus Hemicordylus; species Hemicordylus capensis. The sequence continues at coordinate 386,809,970 of NC_069658.1, forward strand.
TTTTTATCTTCTGATGCTTTAAGCGAAAATCCTCTGAGTATGTTGGTTGTCAGCCTGTTGTCATGTTTATGAGGACAGTCAACAATCTTTCTTCCTATCAACTGCACTTTGATTTGTGTCTCCCCACCCCACCCCAAACCTCTGCTGTATAGCATACTTGCCATAATGTTTAAACCTGCCCATTGCTGCCAAATGGTGAGTTCAGGAAGCCTCAAGAAATAGCTTTAATAGCCTTCATCTTCTGTGATTGACAGCCATATCCAGGGGATATTCCAGCCATGTTCATTTCCCCTGCTCTAAGCAGCAGAGGCGTAACTATAGGGGGGGCAGGGGGGGCACGTGCCCCGGGCGCCATCTTTTTTGGTCACATGGGGGGCGCCGCCATGACAAAAAATTATTATTTTATTTTTTTTATTTTTTGTTAATACAAATGTTTCCTGCTCAGTGCAGCAGCGCTGCAGCAGTCAAGGGAGCGCGTCGGCGCCCTCTCCCCCACGAGCGGTCCCTTCCGCGCTGCCCGCGCTCCCCATTGCTTTGCTGGTGCCTGGCGGCCAGTCAGTGGCCTGGCTTGGCGGCGGCGGGCGCTTGTGAGGAAAAACCTAAGTATAATGTAGCATGTTGGGGGCGCGGGGGGGGCGCCATTTCAATGCTTGCCCCGGGCGCCGTTTTCCCTAGTTACGCCTCTGCTAAGCAGGAGTAATAAAAGCAAGAGATCAAAGGGTTGATGAAAGGAAGAGAACACGTTCGTGAAAATCACAAAACCTTTATTATTTTGCTTTGGAACAGCCTCTAGTGTAGTGCCATTAACACTACTGTGTGCGTGATCCTCTCATAAAGCAGAGCACGAGGATGCTCCTGGCACCACCAATATTCTGGTCCATGCTATCCTATAAAATTGGAACATGTGCCTTATGGAACCATGTATGCTCCACAGGAAACTCAAAGGAATATGTTCTTTGAGTCTAAGGATCAAACCAAGTTCCTTCCAGTGACAATACTTGAGTGTGGGTGCAGGTTAGTATGGATCTAAACCAGGACTACTCAACTTCGGCCCTCCTGCAGATTTTGGCCTTCAGTTCCCATGATCCCTGGCTATTGGCCACTGTGGGATTCTGGGAGTTGTTGTAGTCCAAAAACAGCAGGGAGTTGAGCAGGCCTGATCTAAACCAAGCAGTATAAGTACTGCCTGATAATGTGGGGGGTGGGGGAGGCATTCAAGCTCCATAACTATTTTACTTATAAGTGTTTGCTGTCAGAAACTACAATCCTATGGATACTTACCTGGAAGTAAGTCCCACTGAAGTCGATGGGACTGAATTCTGAGTAAGCATGGGACTGGACTTTTGGACTGTAAAGGTAAAGTGTGCCGTCAAGTCATTCACAAATAAAATAAATAAATAAGCTGATTTTGACTCTTGGTGCCCACATAGTCCTGTGGTTTTCTTTGGTAGAATACAGGATGGGTTTACCATTGCCCCTCCTGTGCAGTATGAGATGATGCTTTTCAGCATCTTTCTATATCGCTGCTGCCTGATATAGGTGTTTTTGGGAAACATACCAGCAGGGATTCGAACCAGCAACCTTCTGCTTGTTAGTCAAGCATTTCCCCACTGTAGACTGTAGTCCAAGCATATTTGCTAAGATGTAAGTCCCACTGAACTCAGTGTCCCACTGAACTCAGTGGGACTTACTTCTGAGTAAACCATCATAGGCTTGAGAAGGAGGAGTGGTCATAGTCGTGGAGATGTCTTTGCTAACAAACAATGTCTCCATCTGCCATATCATGCCTTGCACTGAGTTAGCAGCGCAACATACCAGCCCAGTAAACAGGCTTTGCAGGAAAATCAGCTCCAGGAAAAAAACAAGGGTTGCTTGCAGATCAAATAGCAGAGAGGTATCTAATGTGCTGTACATTTGTTTAAGGAACCTTAAAACCAAATTTGGCCCTTTTTCATTGAATCGCTTGCTTCTATAAATTCAGACACCTTGAACAGAGCATGCCTGTGCAGTCTTACATATGACATTTCACCCAAACCACTTACAAACAACTTGCATTACTTACAAGTTTATTCATTCCCTGCAGAATGTTGGCTCAGCTGTGCGTCTCCAGAGCCATCTGTTGCGGGTGAGCAGCTTATCTCAGCTATCGGAGCCCTCTTCTAAATATTATGACCAAACAGGATTCCAAGAACAACAGCCATCCTGTTGCACAGAGAATGCGCAAAAGCTGATAAACTGTTTATACATTATCAGCTAAATAAGTTGGGTTTATCTGGAAAGGCCTGTATAAATTCCCTGATGTTGGTGGTGAGGAATTCCGCTTGTAGTTAGTGTCTGGCAGGGCAAGCCCCAATGGCAGAGGCTATTCTGCACCCTGCCCAGTTCATGGAGATTTCCATAAATCTATGCCGTCTCTGCATTGATAAGATGTGAACTGTGTTGCAGGCAAAACAGCCAGTAAAAGAATTGGTTGGAAGCATGGGACTGAACCCAGCACTGGGGATTGGCCAAATTGGGCACTGGCCCAAAGACCCAGGGCCATTAGACTGCCAGGAGAAGGCAGTGGTGGTGTCTCTCTTTCAGCAGACAGTGGTGCTACTGTCGCCTCCTTTCATCCTCCTCATTGGTCATCCTGCCCATTGATCATGCTGCAGCAGATCCTTCACTGAACAGATCCTCCTGTTCTTGGAAGGTGCAACGAGGAGGAGCTGCAACCCCCTCTGTTTCTCTAATGGGAAGAGTGGGAGGAGCCACTGGCACCAATTATTTCCTCACCCCCTCCAGTGGGGAGGGTGGGAAGAAGAGGATCATCTGACACCAATGATTGACCCTCCAGTGAAGGATGGGAGGAAGAGCTGACAAGAAGCTCCCCCTCTCCTAACCAAGGAAACTCTATTATGGTGCAGGGGGTCCCTGGCATTTACACGGCAAGGGCTCTCACAGATCTGGACCTGGCACCGTGTGAGACTGTCTGTAGAAAGGAAAGAGGATAACCTGGATCAGTGGGATGAGGAGACATCATAGGATGTAGGAACCCTGAGTTTTGGGGAAAGGTAGTTTTTATCAGCACAGCAGGACTGATAAAGTGTGTTGTATCCTGGCACAGTGTATTAACTGTGCACTGTCCTCTTGAGGGCAACCCAGCCTCATTCTATTCCCTTTGGCTAGGAAAAACTCTGCTGCAAGCCACGTCAGGGAGCTTGCATACATACAAGGTATGTAAAGGTAAAGTGTGCCCTCGAGTCAATGTCAACTCCTGGCGACCACAGAGCCCTGTGGTTGTCTTTGGTAGAATACAGGAGGGGTTTACCATTGCCTCCTCCCACGCAGGTTGAGATGATGCCTTTCAGCCTCTTCCTATATCACTACTGCCCGATATAGGCGTTTCCCATAGTCCGGGAAACATACCAGCGGGGATTTGAACCGGCAACCTCTGGCTTACTAGCCAAATCATTTCCCTGCTGCGCCAGGTTGCTACAAGGTATGCTGTCGCCATGTAAATAAACCCATTAAGTTACTGACATCTGTATGGAGCCTGAGTTCAATAGTCCAGGTTTAACAGACAAAAAAGAAAGCTTCCAAGGGAGGTTTTGGTGAGGACTCAGCAAATGACTATGAGCCATGGTAACGAAAAGGAACTTCCCACTTCAGAGGCAGTATCTCTGTGAATACCAGATGTTGGAGGCATACAAAAGGAGGCATCTGGATGAATACTGCCAGAAACATAATTCTAGACAGGATGGATCTTTGGTCTGATCCTGGAGGACTCATCTTACGTTCTTACATCGGAGGAGGATGTCAAGCTGAGGGACTAAAAGATTTTCGTATATGTCTATTCATGCCTATAAAATTGCTTCAGCTTCCAGTACCCTCCCAAGTCCTGAATACTGCTAATTAAACATTTCACAGCCTTCAGTAAATTGATAGTGGCTTGTGTCCTTCCATATGAAGCTACCCTGTTAGGTCTCAGACCATGGAGCTATCTTGCCCAGTATTTCCTGGCTGCCAATCGCTCTCCAAGAGTTCCTGGCAGGGATTCCTCCTGCTCCCTTCCTGCTTTTTGAGAAACTTTTAAACTGAGATGCTAGGGATTAAACCTGTGTCATTATTCATATTAAATGTGTATTCTATCACATGCAGAGTTAACTGCAATACGGCCAGTTAGATTACAATACAAGCACCAGGACAGAGCACAAGTAGGCTCCAAGCAGAAACAGAAACTTCTGCATCTAAGAATGAGTGAACAACAAAAATGTCTTGTGTGATAAGAAATGGAATAATTGGATTCAGAACTTTGTAAAACTCAACTCATGTTAAGGACTGTTGTGAAGATTGGATTGAATGTTCCTGGTATCATGACGTTATCAATGAAACAAACTTCAGCTTAAATATGAGTCTTTTTGTTCTATATTTCCTCCGAGCAAAATGACACAGATAGCACTAAGCAGGGTCAGTGTCAGAGGTCAGCCAACTCAGGAAATGGTTTGGGGTCCAGGGCCATCAAAGGGCACCTGGTCAGTCCTGAAGCCCCTGTGAAAAAAGTTGGTAGACATCAGTACAGCTGCCAAGAAGCACTCAGAGTTGCTGCTGCTGCTGCCAAACATTTGTGAGGGGCTTACCTTAGTGACAGCCACATTGGTGGCTGTCATCTTATTTTACCATGCAATGCCCCACACTGTGTCTGTGAAGAACTGACTCTCGGAAAAAAGGGTTTGGTTAAATAATGTTTATGTTTCTGCACGTTGCTTGGTTTGGAGGTTTAGTGGGAAGGTGAGCGTGGCAGCCATTGCCAAGTGCTTAGACTCAGTAGTTATGGTCTCTAGGGGGCATGGGTGGATTTTTTTGGTGGAAAGCGTTCTGTAGGTTTCAAAACCTGGGTGGCAGGAAGAGAGAGTTCAGTGAGTGAAGTAACTGAGAGGTTGGAAACAAGATGTTGAAGGACTGACGAGGGAATCAGTTGGTTGAAATACAGACAGTAATACAGACAGTAAGGCAGAAGAAGGAATGGTGGGCTGATATTAAGGAAAGGAGCAGTTGGAAAGATGGTCAGGCAGAAAAAGTGATAGCGTCTAAAGTTAAAGACAAGCCAGTTATATCTGCCAGAGCCATCATGAAAGTCCAACAGCTATCTTTTAGTTTCTGAATTGTTTTAAAAAGATGACCTTTTGAGAAATCATCTTTACCTTCCAATTCAGGGCTGCACAACTCCAGCCATTTTTGGACTACAGCTCCCATCATCTCCAGGCACAGTGGCCAAGAGTGAGAGATGACGGGAGCTGGAGGAAGGCCATGGTTGTGCAGCCCTGAAAACTGAATGGATTAACACTCTATGGGTGTAACGCTCATGCCTACAGTATTCCCCCACCTACCAAGGGCAGTGAATATTAGCTATAAAAGAGGGTAATAGTATAGTGAAGATTGTAGTGAATAAATGGTGGCATTGGATCAAGCAAAAAGAAAGTCTGGTTTGGTTGCCAGGGGGAAGAGTGCCAGAATTAGCACGGCTAAGGAGAGCCTGCTGAGGGGCCCACGAAGGCACTTGGCCGAGGGCCCCTATGAACCTAGCACCAGATTGGTACTAAGACATAGCTTGTTAGATGATCCATTGATCCTGATGAACTCCACCAACCAAATTAAGAAACATAAGAGGTTATTCCCCCAAAGTGACAGTGTGGAAAGAGATTTGGAAAACTCATAAAAGAAAACAAAATTAGTTACAAGTTTTCCGCACTATCATCTGGCTCAAGCTGTTCTTTATTCTTTCTAGATAACACCAGATCAAATATTCGCTGTTTGGAAAGCTAAGATCTTCTTTTTCTCCCTAATTTGCAAAACTCCAACTCTGTCTCTGCTGTTCATGTCTTCAAAATCTGATACTTAAAAATGGATATCTGCTAATGATGCTTCCAGCAGTACACAGTGTCCACAGACAAATGAGATCTCCAGGGCCAAATGTAGTAAAATCATGTAAAGGGAGCTAGTGGCATTCAAAGAGTTGCAGACAAGGCAGGGAGCCCTTTGCTGCGAAGGGAACCATGTGGATCATACATTCTTCTGAGTACAAGTGATGCAATTAGATAATGCAGTCTAGCATCTTTCTCTCTCATGCTTCCCTGTGATTGGTGGCAATGTTCTTAAGGCCAGTTCATAGGTGCATGCACATCATTTTCTGACTGTAGCATCAGTGGTAATCTGCATGTGTGAATGGACCACCACAGACAGAACTTCCATCATCTGACATACCTAGTATTTTCATTGGGGTGAGTTCACATTTCAGTACTGAGTAATCAAGTGATGAACAAGCAGCTCACAGTCTTCCCATTGTCTGCTTTGGTTAGGCACAGTTTGCCGCAACCATTCAGATGCCCTCCTTTGGCAAAAGGGATTTCTGCACTCTGGAAGTGCTCTTGGAAAAGGCACAGGTGCCTTTTCTCCTGAGGCATCCATGCCAGAACACCACAGAACTGGTCATCCACACTGGTCAGGCCTGCTCTGGTCACCCAATTATTCTTTTCAGCTGCAAGGACAGGTGGGAGACAAGCCCTCACCATGCTTGTTGGCTGCTGGAATTAGATGCACTGATGAAGTGCATCCAATTCATTGAATAAGGCCCTGTCTGATATCCAAAATCTACAGATTTGGTCAGTTGCTAAGCAGAACAAGCAACAAAAGAACAGAAACGTTCCAAGTTCTGTTGTGAAAATGTTGTGAACAGTTCACAACCTACAAGAGTTGCATTCTGAAGCATCTGAAACTTGCTGTGAATTTTTGGACTCATTGGTCAAATACAGTTAGCTTTGCTAAGACCCAGCAGGAAATAGCACGGGAGAGAGGACATCATCACCAATATGACCTGCCATGATGTCTAATTGACTGCCCACCTGCTTATTTTAAAATACTATACCCACTTTTCAATTTGAATGACCTCAAGGCAGCTTACAAAAAGAAAATAATGCAACTCCTCCTCTTGCTCCCCCCCCCCCCCGCCCAAGAGAACAACCCAATGGTCCTTAGTCTTAGTCTGGCTGATGTAGGGCCAGAGTGTGCTTTCTTTCAGGGCTGCAATTCCTGGAGGTTTTACAGACTGGGCTTACCCCTTGAATCCACTCCTGATTGGAGTGTGCCAGTCCACATATTTGCTGGATTTAACCCGACCTCCCTGTGGGCTCTCAGGTACCAGGACAGACAGGACTTTGATTCTCCCCAATGGAGGCTGCGAATTCTGGCTTAGCCTGAGTAATGTCCAGGGTAAAACAAAATTCCTCTATTTCATGCAGCTTTTGAAAAAAACTCTGGGGCTTCTGCTTTCTCCGAAGGTGTTGATGGCTATGCGAATGGTCCATCTATCCCTTGAATTAAAATCCCTTGGATCTGCTGCAAAGCAGATTCACTCTTCAGATTCCCCGAGGCAGGGGCGTAACTACTATTAGGCAAGGGGAGGCGGCTGCCTGGGGGCCCCCATGTCTCAAGGGGGCCCCCAGAGGCAAGTCACATGAAGCAAGTCACATGACTATATATTGTGAAGTGTGTGTGTGTATCAGCGAGGGGCCCATTTTAAAATTTTGTCTCTGGGCCCACTCCAGCCTTGTTACGCCCCTGCCCCGAGGCATAGAGCCATGTGTGAAAAACCTCCTGGGCAAGCCTTGTTGGCTGCATCACCAGCATGCAGTTCAGAGACTCTGCTTCTGCCATGTGCTGCCTCCACCATCTCACAGCATTTTCTAGGTGGCCAGCTAGCCCACTTTGGGAAAGCTGCTGCTTTATCACCTCATCTGCTGCCCCACCAGAACAGTTTGCACTCAGATCCATGCTGGCTCCTTCTAACAGGATGTGGAGTGTTTCTTAGTCTGTGTGAAATGGGAAATGTGTGGTATCTGGCAAAATGAGCAAGACAGGGAGCTACAGCATCCCTGATAACATCCCCTATGCATATTCCAAGCTGTTCTAGAGGAATGTGCTTTGATGTTTATCATCATCATCATCATCATCATCATCATCATCATCATCATCATCATCATCCCAGAGGTAATTGGCGCCCTGGGTGCAGTTCCAAAAGACCTTGAAGAGCACCTCAACACCATAGGGGCCACAGAAATCACCATCGGCCAATTACAAAAAGCAGCTTTACTGGGAACAGCCTATATTCTGCGACGATATCTATAACAACAGCAACAACACTCACAATAAAATTCAGCCATCCTAGGTCCTTGGGAAGCACTCGATGTCTGTATAAAACAAACCAGCCAATAACACCTGTCTGACTGTGTAAATAAATAATAATAATATTTATAGCCTGACCCTCCAGTATACTACTGCTCGGGGTGGTTCAGAACACTAATAAAACAGATACAATGTAAAGTAAAATATTAATAAAACAAAACAAGTTAACAGACCAGGCTAAAACCATATTTAAAATTACAAATTTTTATTAATAAAAAGCTAAAAAAGGAGTACTAAAACACTAAAAAAGGCTTGAAAGTTGTTCCTAAAATCCCACAAAAAGTTGTTCCTAAAATCTCCATTTTTTCTGGCTCTGCATGGATTTTCAATAGTTTGTTGACAGAGTGGCCCAAGGTATTGTGGTGCTTGAGGTGAAGCCCCCAGATGCTGCCTTGCCCCATGCCCATGATGGGGGCTTTCAAAACTCACACCTGCAAGTTTTGAAAGTGGCATGGGAGGTGGGGAGGGAGGAAAGCTGCCTGCAGTCTCTTCTCTCCTTGTGTTCCTTGGAAGGAGAGGCGCTCCTTTATGCGGTGCCAGTGTGCACTGTAAGTAGAGGGCACAGTGGATATGTAGCTGCATGTTGACTGTTCAACCAGCATGTGAAATCTACAGTGTTGATGGGTTCAGTTGCTTGTGCAATCACAATGTCAATGCACTGCTTTAGGAGATGCAATGATGTGAGATGGTATATTCTGTTGCTGTGTTGTTGCTAGCACTGCGGATAAAATCCCAGGTTTCTCAAAAACATGTATGAGGTTTAGGAGATGAGTCAGGCAATGCTTTGATTCACTATGCTCTGGGTGCATTCATGGCCCTCTTTAGAAAAGGGATGGGTATATTTAAATATAATTAAAAAAACCAAAACAAAACATGGAGAACACACCAATCCATTAGCTTTTCCAGACAGCAGGCTTTCCTGTGAGTTCAAATTTGACAAAACAAACAAACACCCGAATTGTGTATGAAGTGCTCCCCAATAGCTCACACAGACTTTGGTGCTAATCTGGCCAATGTGCAAATCCACACCCTCCATTCCGAGCTAAAAGTCCCATCTGGAAATGCTCCATGTTATCTTGGTCGAGATTCACACTGCAGCATGGTGGCTGGTGCTTTTTTCATTTGTTACATTTCCACCCTGCCCTTCCTCCAAAGAGTTCAGGACAGTCCTGTCCCATACAGGTTATTTCCTCCCAACAGCCCCATGAGGTCGGTTAGGCAGGGAGGTATAAACGGGCTCAGGGCTATCTAGTTGAGTTTCATGGCAGAAGGCATGTGAGTTTGAGTTTCCTAGCTCCAAGCCAAAGCACCACACAGGCGCTCTTTTCTTTACTAGTGCTGGAAGAGGGGAAGACTGAGTTGGGACTCACTCCCTGGGCTTCTGTACACAGCTGTCTCATGTTTTAAAAACTCATCCACACATTGCAGCCAGACAGCTGCCTGTGAAGAGCTCCAGCTGTGACATGGACAACTTTAGCCTTGGAATATATGAAGGATAGAACTGAAACCGGAATTTCAGTTACTTGGGTACCCAGATGGTCAGAAAGTTCAGAGCCAGATCTGGATGCTACAGTTTGCCTTACTATGCTGCCACTCAGACATTAGGCCAAGGAAGGTTCCATTTGGGTGCTGGCTGTCCCCCTGGCTATCCACCTTCCTTCCCAAGCAACCCATAGCAATACAACTTAGCATTTACATAACACTTCAGAGTGTTCAAAATGCTTCACTTATGCTATCTAAGTAATGTTTACAACAACACTGTGAGGTAGGACAATATTAATATTGTGGGTTTCGGCTGACAGAGAATGGCCTGCAGAATGTTGCTTAGTATGTTTGTGGAAGATGTGAAATTTTAACCAGGGACATTCTAGTTCACAGCTCAACTTTGTAAAACTTCTGTACTCATTTCTGGCCTGTCCTAATGAGCAAGAGGGGCGCCAAAGGAGGCGCAGGTACTTCTGCTTCCTGGCAGAGCTCAGGTTGTTCCTCTCTGTTGCCCCTGAGAGCCGTGCTGCCTGCAGGCTGGCTATTCATCGGGTTGAGCTATGTGGTTAAGCTCTACCAGGGTGGGGCGGGACAGGGTGGGGCGGGACAGAGGGGAGCAAACTGAGCTGCTACTCGGAAGCAGAGGTAGCTGTGCCTCCTTTGGCACTCCTCCCCCCCATCTTGTTAAGACGCTACGGTCTATACTCCATTAGCCCCATAGTCCTCAAAGCTTCTTTAGAAGACCCAAGGCAACTGACTCGGAATGAATATGTTCTCTTTGGAGGACATGTTGCTTTTGATAGCAGTGTTGCTTATATTTACACCTGAATGAGCTTTCATCAGTCTAGAATCGAGGAACAGAAGTCGAGCGCAGCAAACTTCTCTCTTATGTACTGCCCTGCTATAACACAGCATTAAACGGAATATGTGTACCCTTGGAATGACACTTACTGTTTTCAGACCATGGCTTCATTGAACCTCTGAAGCTGTTTTCAACTGAGTCAGAACATTGGTCTAACATTAGGCCAAGTATTGTCTACTCTGACTGGCAGTGGCCCTCCAGGGTCTCAGGAAGAGATCCTTCCCATCACCTGCTACTGATCTTTTTAACTGAAGATGCAATCGAGAACCTACTGCGTGCAAAGGATATGCTCTTCCACTGTATTATTTCCCCTCTCTAAATTGTGTGTCACTAAATATCTGCCATACATTTTTCAGGCCTTCATTGCTTCTTTGTGGGTGAGTCTGTCCTCACCAGGAGGCTTTACAGTCAGGGCTTCTGCCCCGCATCTCCTTTGGGAGAGAGTGTGTGCGTTCACACACCAGCCAAACTTACCCCAAAGTCCCTTCAAGATCCTTGGACCCACTCCGCACACAAATGGGGCTTGGTCTTGTGAATTCTAGCTTATCTCGATGTATTTCGGGTTTTTAAAATGCTGGTTTTAAGCTACTTTTTCTGAAAATGCTGGAGCAAATAGGGAGAGGCACTGACATAGAATCATTAGCATGATAAGAAGGCTGTGGCCCCTGCCCACTGGCTGGAAGGAAAACACGGAGGCATGCCATGTGAACTTGCATCAAAAGCAAACCCGAGAACAGAGCGGGGGGGCTGCTTCCCTCAATGCCGCGAGAGCAATTCGAAGTGGCTTCGCTCAACATTTACCCCGCAGCATGAAGCCATGTGTGAATAACTCTCAGGGGATTTTCTGTCACAGAAGACCAGTGCAGCATATTCTGATTTACCCCCTTTCTTTGCTTTTCTGCTCATTGCAATATGATTTTTCTTTTCTTTAACAGTGTACAGTACCAACTGATTGCTCAGCTGACAGCTTTTTCTGTTCTGGGTCTCTTTACATATTGAAGAGCATGTGGCTTGCTCTCCTTCATCCACTGTCTGTAGGTAGTGAATGTAAATATTACGTGAGGTGTCTATAGCAGGAACAACGCTCCCTGTTTTCGGTACAAAAATCAGTATACTGAAGCTGCAGAATAAACCACCCAAAGACTTCTGAAGAGTGTAACATCTTAGCAGGTATAAAAATAATAATTTGCCTTTTATTGTGAAATTGTAGACCACGGGATTATATTCTGTGCTAAAGATTTTAGAATCCTCACATGAACCAACCAGTCAACCCACCCATGTTAGATACATCATCAAAATTCAAGCTCAGATGCCAATATTCGGTGCAATTACTAACATTCAGAGAATAGGAATTCTTCTTTTAAACTGTGGTTCTCCATCCTGGGCAGTAGCCCTTCTCCACCTTTCCTAAACTTTCCTATAGAACTGTGATTTGCAGCAATGAGTCTTGACACCCAAGCACATCTGATTAAGGATCTCTCTTCTCATGCCTAGTGCGAAGCATCTCAGTTCTCAATTGAAGTATCTCAATTCAAGGTATGGAGAGAGGCAGACTGGTAATCAGCCTCTGGGCTGATGGGCGCTAAATACTGTTTCTTCATAATATGGATTAACACAGTAAACAGAACGCAACTATAAACAATGAGGAAAACCAATATACAAATGAACCAACAACAAGTGACTTCTGATTACTTAACAATGATGTCAAATGTCTGTTGTTAGCTGGATGTTAATAGGCTTTCTGGAAAAATAAGCTTGTTTGAATGTTTTTCCTTCCCTTCTTTCTGACATCCTGTCTGTGTCTGCTCTCCTCTCCCACCCACTTCTCTCTTCAGTATGGGCAGCAACAAGTTACTGGGGGGCCCAGGCCAAAGCCCTGCAGTGGGCTCCCTACGATGTTCTATCGCCTGCCCCGTCCCCTGTGGTGCACCCCCACTATGCCCCCGTAACTGATTTGAATGGCAAAGGAGGGGGCGTGGCAGAGGTTGACTGACAGGCTGGCTAGTGACTGCTCCCAGCTTCACAGATGGTGGCAGCAGCTCTTCTCATTCCTGGAGGGTGGGAGGAGGAGGAGGGAGGGGAGGGGCTGCTACTGTTAGCTTTGGGGACTCTGGAATAAAGTCCCTTTGCCAAGTGGAGGGAAGGGCAGAAGGAGACAGTGGCATCTCCAATCTCCCACGCCACTACTGCCTTCTCTGAACTGGTCTCCAGTGTTCTCATTTGTAGACGTGGAGGTGGATGGGAGAAGACACTAGCAGCATGAGAGGCTTCCAGCCGCCTCCTGCCATCTCTCATGCGGTCCCTGCGGCCCTGCGGATGGCTGTAGGCCTCAGCAGCCCTTGTCACCATCCGTACTCTTCAGCTTTCTCCTCATCATGGTTGCCAACCAACTTCCTGCTCCCCTTTATTTCCCCTTCACATTCTATCTCTCCCTCAGTCACCCTGCATTCCAAAACATTCAATTGCATGAGTTCTGTACTTTATGTAGAAGAATCACAAGCCAACCCCTCATCCTGTATTCCGTAGGTATCACCATCTGTTGGTAACCAGAAAAGAATGCACATGAAAGAAATCCACAAGAAAACGGTGCACAGAAAAAAAAACCCACAGACATAAAAGCGCACAAGAAAAATGCGCTCACGGAGCATTGCTCACATGGAAAAATGCCCACACGGAAAAATGCCCACATATATACTACGCTCCAATGCAAGAATTTTTCCATGTGGGCATTTTTCCATGTGGGCAACTTTCCATGTGGGCATTTTTCCGTGTGAGCAATGCTCTGTGTGTGCATTTTTCTTGTGCGCTTTTATGACAGGGGTGGGTGGGTTTCTGCACGCAATTTTCTTGTGGGCTTTTTTCATGTGCGTTTTTCCCCCATAGAACCCCATCTATTCTGGCCTCACCACTGTTCCCTCTAACAGAGATCCTCAGATATTGTTGACTACAACTCCCATAATTCCCAGCCAAAGGCCACTGCAGCAGGGGATGCTGGCAGTTGTAGTGAACAACAGCTGGGGATCCCTGTGGGAACAGTGGGCCCCACTATGGTTCCCTTTTGCCATATGAATGTGTGGGAGGTCAGCCTGGGCTTGTCTTAGAGAGCAGCTTGCTTACAGGTGTGATGATATATGGCCCTGTAACTTTAAGATCTATGTTGGTAACCACCCACTTCCTGTCCTGTCTAAGCAGAGAGGCCCTACTTTCCTTTGCTTCCTCCAGTCAGCTTTTTGAGTTAGCCTCATTGCAAGCAAGGCAGCTGCCTGCTACTGCGTTCTCATGTGTCTGTCTGATCCTTCATCATGAGAACAACCTTCTAGGAAGCCAGATCACTAATGTGACGGCCTCCTCAGGCCACAAATAACAGCACTGTAACAGGACTGTGGTTTCCCTGTTCCCAATTCCAGATGACCACTCACAGTCCTTGAAGAAATCCCTCTTGCAGACATGCCAGAAGAAAGGATTTTAGGTGCTGCCATCTGAACAGAAAATGCCTTGTTGTGTCCCTGGCATATGGGCTGGTTGATAAATTTTAGTCTTCCAAAGGCACATAATCTCTGCTCTGGAGTTTCCTCACTACCCTCCACCACCCAGGGAAGTATGAGGCCTACGACCGTTCCAGTTGTGGTATTGCTTTCCAGCTTCACAGCCTGTGCAAGGATCAAGGTAAAGCTACGTTCTTGGCAGCAGAGTTGCTGGATTGTTCCAGTCCCTTGTGGCTGCAGGATTAGGTGAGCAGCCAAGGAGCAGAAGCTGATGTAGGTCTGTGTGCGAACTCCCCCTCCCTCTTCCTCCTGCAATTGTTTGCTGGCCTTGAACTGTTTGTGTTGGATCGTGAACACTGTAAACAACTTTTAAATAACAACAACAACACAACACAACTGCTGGGACTTAAGGGGGAAGGGAAGAGCAATATTTGAATCAGTTGTCAAGCCCACGATGAAAGAGATCTGTTCTGACACAAGCCTATTCGTGTTGAGCAGGTGGCTCGTGGAGGGGGCTCCTGGTTTCGTTGGTAAGGGTCTGGGGCTCCATCTGTTCTAGGACTCATCTAGAATTAGTCCCATAGCCTCTTTAATTCCAAGGCTCTGCACTGGATCATATGCAATAGAAAATAAGTTAGTTCCTCTAAGTATGTACAGAGTGCCATTCATAACCGGGACACAGTTCATTGCCACAGTTAGTTCCCATGTAGGAAGAATGCTATCTAGCGCAGACTTCCAGACAAGCCTGAGACCCAGCACCTTTCATTTGTTGTTGTTAGCATTTCTAGGTCTGTGTTGTTAGCATTTTTAGGCCGTTCATCTTTTGACCTTAAGGTGGTATACAGAGAATGAAAACATCAGTCAGCAACATTAAAACACTTAAAGTAAACTTAATTGCTGCTAGAACTGACACAGGGGCAAATAAAACAATGAGGCTGTTCTCACGAGCAGCCAAGCCTGGGCTTGGCGGCCTGTGAGAATCCTGCGCCGAAACCCAACAAATGTGCCCTTAATCCAGCTGCCGGGGTCATGTGTCAGCGCAAGTTACTTGCAGCTCATGCTGACACAGAGACAGGCACAAAAAGCGCCTGTCCCCTGGGGGAATCCTCTAGGGCCCTGTGCTCAGTGCACTGTGAGAGGCTGGGAAAACGGGTTCCAGCCTCAGAGCAATCCACCCTGCTCTGTGCTGCATGGGGATCGTGTGGGAGCACGCTTTGCACTCACACCAAGCAAAAAGTGACTATCTGAGCGGGATGGCATGGTTTGCGAAGGCGTCCTCCTGCCTGGTAGGTTGTGTGAATGGCCCCAATATTTGCAACAGTGGCTAAAAGGTTGTCTCAAAAATCTGTCATGGTCCAAATGCTTGAGGACACCTGCTGTCAAGTCTCCCCAAAAGGCAATTCTGGTTTTGATACAGAAGCAAGACTAAGAACTTAAAAGTAGGGGTACTGATTAGAATGCTGGTCTAAGACCAGGGAGACTTGGGTTCATAATCCAAATTCAGCCACAAAGCTCACTAGGTGACCTTGGCACAATCACTGGCTGATATCCAGACTGAGTTCCTCAGTAGTAGTAGTACCCAGGACTGGAGTTAGTAACTCCTGAGTAACTCCAAGTTACTCTAAAGGATGTCTAAATTTCAGTAGGACCTCTAGTAAATTTAGTCAGGATGTCAGGTACTATCCCTCTTACTTTTAATGCAACATAGAATTTGAAATGCAACATAGATTTGAAATGCCTTAGGCTACATCCTAAGCCCGTTTACTAGGGAGTAAATCTCACAGAATGCAGTTTGTTTCTGAGTAAACATGCTTAGGCTCAGCCTGCACATGCCTTGTTTCTAGGATTTTTATTTTATGTATAGTATTGTGTGTGTGTGTGTGTGTGTGATAGCCTCAGCAATTCTCCAGGAAATATTCCCTGTTCTGTTCATGAATACATATTTGTGTGCTTGTTTATAAACAACATTATAAAAATAGGGAGAGAAATGTCAGCATATAACATCATTTTCCCATAATTAAAAGATGTTTTAGAGCAGAAAAATGTCCATTTTAGGTGCAGGGGACACCGATCGTATAAATAAACCGTAAAGATAAACATGAATATGGTTACCTCGTTGTTCGCATGCGCCTGTACACCCCGCTTTGAAACAGGCTCCCACACTATAAATTTAAATAGCACAAAACAAACGAATTCTCCAAATGCTATTTATACTGGCAGTATGGCCAATGATGTCATTGTCGTAGCAATCACAAATTTGTTTTCTTGCAGTAAATGTGATGGCTTTTCCCATTAATCGTTTAGTATTGGTCATGTTCTGTGCAAGACTTTACAACCAGCTCATGTTCTGCTTTGGCTGGCCACTCTCTGGGTCCTGTTCTCATCGCCTCGCTTCACCCTGAGACTCTCCTTGTGCCAGCTTTTCCGCCACAGCCAGGCCTTCTGGCAGTTTGCCACGTGATAACCAGTTGACAAGCTTGATACCCATTCATAGTAGGGAGAATTTGCACTGATTAGAGTGGCACACATCAGGTGCAAAGGAAATCGGGGCGGGGGGGGGAGTTGTCTGGAAGTTGCTCTAGAAATGTCCACAGTCCATTCCAGAACAGCCTTGACTGAAGCCTGAAAGGTAGACGCTGCACAGTTCCGCCTTTCTAAGCCTCCATGTTGTCTCTGTGCTTTGCTGAGAAAGGCCGTTGTAGTGGATGGGCTCCACCGCTAATGCGGCTGTCTTAATTCACAGTTACCACAATAGGCAATAATAGTATCTGAGTGACTTAGAATAATATTTGGAAGAATTCATCTTAACTATATTAGTCTGTTAAGCTTTGAAATCTTTACAAGGTCCTTAATTCCAGAGACACTGCTCAGCCTCGTGTGCCAGAGGTTTTGCAATCTGGTGACATGCAGGCAGCAGGGGCCTCGCTGGGACCTATCCTACCATCTTTGTAACTGTTCAGAAACTATTTAATGCTGAAAATCTGTTTCTGTTTAAACAGAAACGCTCACTGTAGTGTTCTGAAACCCCAGCTTTGTGGTGTCCCTGTTTTGCTGTGCAGTGTTTGGGTCATTCTCGGCTTGGCATGTTCTTGGAATTATGAGATGTTGCACTGGCTCATTGTTTTTAAATTTCAAACATATTTGCAAGGCTTTTTAGGAAAAAAAATGCTGTAATTATTTAAAGCAACAAGGAAAATGCCTTCTAGTAAAGATATGATCCAGATTCTATTGTACTGTGGAACAAAAACCACAGATGAACAGTCATGCCTGCTACATTATGTGCTTAGTTCAATACCAATTGATTCCTTAAAGAAGGAGAAAATCATTTGGTACCAGATTCCACTCCCTTCCTCCTATAATGTGTGGCTACTGTCCCAATTCACTACTTATAAAGGACCTTCCAATGTTAGGCAGCCAGGGAAACAGGGGAAAAAAAATCATTGTGCATCTTTTATGATGTGTTTTGATTTTGCATTTGTTTTCATGCGTTTTTTAAAATGCATATTACACATATATTTTATTATTTATTCCTGGGAGGTATATACTGCTTTTCAAGATTTCACTTTGTAGTTTCCAGGAATTTTTTTTTTTTAAAGTCACAGATCCTAAAAACAAGCAGCAAGACAGTTAAAAATATAGTTAAATAGTTAAAAATAAAAATAAAATAAAAACTAACACCACCAACCAAGCCCTTACAGTGAAGCCACAAAATTATAAAAGGTGGCCAAAATGTTGTGTTCTTCCAGGGGTCATTAATGCAAAATAAATGTTTTAATAAACCACTCAAAAGAAAACAGCAATGCCAAGCCTTCTAGTGAGGAGGGAACAAACAATTTGGGTGCTACATCCGAGAATGTTGAGTTTCATGTATTTTGCTGAACAAAGCCTCGATGGGTGAGGAACCTTCAATAAAGCTTGCAGAGATCTTAACATATGGGGCGGTCATTCCAAAGACAGGGTTTGTAGGGCTTTAACGGTCTAACCAGTACTTTCGTTTGAACCTGGATCCTCGAACCAAACCAGCAACCAGTGCAAGTCAACTAAAAGAGCTCTGCACCATCCCCTGTTAACAAGCTGGCATCTACATTTTGCACCAGTTGAAGTTGCCAAACTGTATTCAAGGGCATCCCAATGGAGCTCATTACGGTAGTCAAAATGGTTTAGCAAATGTTTGCCTAGCAACTTATTGCACTATTCTTTCCTTATGATGATCCAGTTTCACATGGAACCCTGCTATGAGATGACTGCAAAAGCTGCCTTATGGGGCAAGGCTACAGCATCTGAGCCTGGTGCATTTTAGTTTAGAAAAGAGGCAACTACGGGGAGACATGGTAGAGGTTTATAAAATTATGCATGGAGTAGAAAGAGTGGACAGAGAGAAATATTTCTCCCTCTCACAACATTTAGAACCAGGGATCATTCCATGAAACTTAAGGCTGGGAATTTTAGGACCAACAAAAGGAAGTACTTTTTCATACAGAACATAATTAATCTATGGAATTCTCTGCCATGGGGTGTGGTGATGGCCACTAGCTTGGATGACTTTACAAGGGGCTTAGACAAATTCATGGGGGGACAGGTTTATCAGTGGCTACTAGTTTGATGGCCATAGGCCTCCTCCAGCCTCAGAGGCAAGATGCCTCTAACAACTGTTGCAATATCAGGAGAGAGCGAGCATGCCCTCACCTCTTGCCTATGGGCTTCTTGGAGGCATCTGTTGGGCCACTGTGGGAAACAGGATGCTGGACTAGATATGAATATGATGAATATATATAGATAGGCCTTGGGCATTATCCAGCAGGGCTGTTTTTATGTTCTTCCCTCACCTTGACAAAAAACACTATGCGAATCGACCTTCAAAAACCTTGATTCCAGAAGTCAATAGAGTAGACAATTGGTAAAATTCTATGAGACTTTTCAGGGATATTCCTACTTGGGAAGAGGGTGTTGAACTGGAGAAAGGTTTGGGAGCAACATGAAGAAGAAACAAGGCCAAGAGAATAATATGCTTATTTAGCATGTGTACAACAAACTTCAAGTGCTCAAAGCACTTAATATACATCCTCTCTCATAACATTCCAGGTTGACCAGCATTCCCATATTGCAGATGGATGGGAGGCTTAAAGAATTGTGACTTGTCACCTACATGAGTTCCTAGACTAGTAGAAGTAAGATTTGAACTAGGAATTTCCCAGCTTAGTCACTCTGCCCCCCACCAGAGTTTCAGGAGGAAGGTGCTATCACTTCTTCTCACTGCTTTATCCACAACCAGCAAATAGACTTAGACTTTTGATTATGAGTTGTTTCAAACATGATTTGTCAGGTATCAGTTACCTAGAGTGCTGATGTAAATGCTGCGGAGACCAAATAGTTGTGGCTATAGCTTATGCTCAAGAAGCTAGATCCCAGCAGGACTAACATGTATTATGAATTAGTTTTACCAAATGAGATAAACTTCTAGAAGACAGAGGGATGAAAGAAAGAAAGAAAGAAAGAGGAGGAAAAATGACTGTGACTTTGCTACGATGTCTGTGCATGAATATTTTTACCCTGAAGGAATGCAGATGCATTTTTGCTCCCTTAGAGCACAGTTTTCAGCAGACCAGCAATGATGCACTGTACACAGACCATATTAAAACACAGTGTTCTCCCAAGAGTTTTCCACAGCATTTTCTTCTAAGTACTTGTTTTGTAATGGGCATTTTATTTGTTTTTGCAAAGACCTTAAATAGTACATGTCTTGGTTCAGGAAAATCAATGTGCTGTTCCTTTATGAGCTGGAATGAATTTTATTAAAAGGCTCTTTATTTAGGAAAAAAATGTGTGCTTAGTCCAGATCACCTCTTTTCAGTATGATATATTGTCTAGTAAGGGCAGAAAAAGAAGCAGTTTAGGGTGTGTCAGTAATGAGCATTCCCTGGTGTTGCATTAGGTGGCAATCAGCATTTCTAGTTCTCAAAATGGCCACCATGAGAATGGCTGTTCTGTATATAATATGTTGAGTGGATTGCTCCAGTTGTGTAGCCGGTTTCTGCTCTGCTATCAGATGTCCCAAAAATTACTGCTGGTGTTGTGATTCAATGTGATCAGTGCAATTATACCTATTATAACTGTCACCAGGAGCAGCTACCATGCACAGTCTGTCAGGGAGCTTCCAGACTGCAGTTGTAAGGTGTAGAAAAGACCCTACGTTTTCTAAAACACATCCAGTTGTTGTACAAGCAGTATGACTATGGGATGAGCAACACGCCCCCCCTTCTGAAAACTCACAGATCACCAGTCAGTCTGACCTAAAGAAACTTCCTTCTTGGATCCAGCAATATGAAAACAGATTCTGTACCTGTAAGAAAGACCTGTCAATGGCACATCTCAAGATAAAGATTTTGTAGCATGTTAACAGCTGTCTAAACCCACTTTATTCCAGTTCCAGATTATGCTCTTTGGAAGCATGAAAATTCCTCATACAAAATGCCTAAAAGATTGAGCTATGTTTTAAAGATTGCCATGCTCACAGGCTCATCATTACTCTAGAGAGACAGTTCGAGAGTCTTTTCTATTCTATGGAAGAATGTCTAGGAACACACCACCTTGTTTAAGGAAACCATAAGGATAAACATGCTTATCTGTATCTTGCATTAAACAAAACAGAAATAGACAGTTCTTTACTGGTTTCAAAGATGAAACTGACTTTTATGAGAACTTTCAATCAGAAATCACTTGTACAGCGCACATAAATTAAAATCCAGTATACTGAAAAAGGCAGAAAGCCATTCAGCACTTGCACATTATGCTACACAAGCCTGTAATGAAAACAAGAACAGGCACATCACAGCTGCCAATTCAAGGCTGGGATTGTGTAAATAGCTGAAACTTTTCACAGAGGTTGTAAATTGCAAGCCATGGAACACTTTCCAGGAATAACAACTTGCTTTTCCAAATTACAGTTGTTCACTTTCAAAGTGGCCTGTCTTTCTCACTCTCCCTTTCTCCCTTCTTTTCCAAGGGTAGGATGCTCTGCTCTCACAGTTCCCTGTTTTATATTTCCCTGTGAATTTCCTCTAGAAAGTTCAATAAAGAAGTTGTAGCTCTGCAGTTAATGCCAGGACCCAAAGCACTGTCCTGGGATTTTTTTTGGTTCTTAGCCTATCATATGAGGTTTAGTGACTATTTTCCACTGTGCTTTCAATACTATTAATTTTTAACCTGATACATTTCTAAGGGCCCGGTCATGACAAATTGTTCATGTTGTGGAAAAACTATTCCTGGATCAGGCTTTTGGTGGGCATCCACAGGAATGTTGTTCAGGGTGGTAATGAGATGGGCAAAAGAAATCAATAAAAATAAAATTAGATATAAATATAGATACACATGCGCGCGCACACACACTCACACACAAATATATGCATACAATATGTAAATGGAAATCTAAATGCATAAAAGGCCATGAGTCTGGGAGAGGGGCTGCCTCTTGTTCCCCCCCCTCTAGTGGACACACACAGTTTGAATATTCCTGGATAATAAATAGGAGAAGCTTTTGATATACTAGAGAACTAGTATATCAAGAAGGCTAGGCAAAAACCTTTCTTCTTGGGCGCTTTCCAGATTAGACCCTGCAAAGGGGTCATGTCGGATCTTGGAAGTGTGCTTTCACACTTCCTGCGTTGTGGCACTGCGGTCCCTAGCTGGACAGCAGGGTGCCGTTCACATTGCCAATGCCCTGTCTCAAACTTAATTGCTGCGGTGTAGAGCTAGGACGTCATATATCTGGCATAAGGAAGTTGCTGTTTTGGGGGGGTTGTTAGTCGCTGCGAGACTGCTCTCCTTACTGTTTGTGTTTTCAATGTGACTTGCCCGACTGGAGGCATTTTGCTGCTGTTGAGCAGTTAGTCTGGAAAGCGCCCTAGCATCTCTTTGCAGATTAGTTTTTATATGAAGGAGCTCAGGCAAACCCCCCTACCTGCAGTCTAAAATGGTAGAATCCAGGTTTACCATGTGATAAGCTATATGTATAGACTAGGCTTGCTCAACTTAGTCCCTCCTGCAGATGATGTCCTACAACTCCCGTAATTCCTGACTATTGGCCACTGTGGCTGGGGACTATGGGAGCTGTAGTATAAAAAACAGCTGGGGGCCAAAGTTGAGCAGGCCTGGTATAGCCTAAGCCTCGATAAGATAAGCTTTGACAGAGTTGGGCTACAAGATCAGCTCGGAGCTTTTTTGCATTCTTTGCTAGTTAAATATGATGAACAAGATTTCCAAGAGGCCACCTGCAGGCCAACTAAAGATGATTTAATTCACATGCACCTGCAATGGCCAGGGCAACCATGACACATGAAAACATGACTGCCTGGGAATCCTGAAAGTGAATGCAGTAACACAAGGCTTACCACAAGACTGGAGACTACAGACAATCACCTTCCCTTATAGTTCGAGCCACCAACTAGCAGGTTTTAAAGTGGTTAGCATGTGGTTTCCAGTTGTCTCTTCTCACTCCTGAAGTTATTCCAGTGAGAGTACCTGATCTCAGCCGATTGTTTGGATAGTACACTCTTGCTAAGAAAGATATAGAGATGAATCATGTCTTAATGCAGAAGGAGAACAGGATGGCCTTTGGGTCCTTTCCAGTCCTGCTGTCCTGTGATTATGATAACAAGGTTTGATTAACAGCTAACCTGTTTGCGTCTTGTGGCACAGCCACAGTGCTTTCTGCTGCTCTAGATAGATCTTGTCTTGGGTTGCTTGAGGGTAAAACAGTCATCTGGAAAATGCATTCTCGTGCGCATTTCCACGCCTATGCCCAGTGGTTTAACATCAGGTCCCAGGAATGCTTCCCCTCTGCATTGCAGGTTTTCAGGGGGTAAAGATGTTTCTATTTAATGTGGGTTGCTTTGCCCCTCCAGAAGGATTTCACAAATAGTTGGTTTATTGTGTCAATTGCTGCCCTTTGTGAAGAGGAAAAGCAGCATCTGGAGAACATAATGGGTTCTTGGCAGAGCTGTTTCTGGGAGGCCTCTACGTCACCTCAGCCTAGCGTGGCAATGCGCTCTGGCTCCCCACAGCCTTGCTATGGAGATTGGGAAGCTGTACCTGGGGGCATGATTTGATGGCTGAAGCCAAGCCACTGCAGGAGGCAGGAGTTGCTGGCGCTAAGCCGTAGCATAAGAGTACAGGCTATTGTGTGGTGACCTGCGGCCAAACGGATACCATGCTATGCTCTTGGTGAAAAACAAAGGAGCACGGGGCTGGAAAGCACTGGCTTAGCCTCTGTGAAGAGGGGCTGCCAGACCTCTCCTGTATCCCCAAGTTGGTGCAGGTTGGGAGTTTGGGATTTCCATCCGGATGTGCTCCAGAGAAGGAGGTAATGGACTTGTGGCAGGGGTGGGGGTGGCACTGGTATGGGCAGCAGTTCCCTTCCACTTGAAATGAGGATGGAGGGGATTTGCAGGACTCCCAGAAAGGGGCTGGACTGCTGGGAATGGGGCATCAGGATGTCATTTAATCCAGGCTAGTTCAGGGTATATATAGGAACTAGGGATGTGCACGAACTGTGGTTCGAACTGCGGCCCAAGCACATTTTGGGAGTGGGGCCCAGGAGCTTTAAGAAAAAGGAGAGCAGGTCTTTACCTGCTCTCTGCCACCCCATGCATCTTCTTGCTGGGATGGCGTGCATCCCAAGAAGTCCCACATGGCATCAGCACACACATGGCGCCCTGCCTGCTGATGCAGCGTGGGGCTTCTTGGGACATGCACCGCCCCAGCAGGAAGCTGTGTGGGGTGACGGAGAGCAGGTAAGGACCTGCTCTCCTCTTTCTTAAAGCTCCTGGGCCACACTCCCAAAATGTGCATGGGCCACAGTTGGTTCGTGCACATTCCTAATAGGAACACAGGAAGCTGCCTTATACCGAGTCAGACTGTTGGTCCATCTAGCTCAGTATTGTCTACACAGACTGGCAGCGGCTTCTCCAAGGTTTCAGGCAGGAATCTCTCTCAGCCCTATCTTGAAGATGCCCAGGAGGGAACATAGAACCTTATCTTCCTAGAGTGGCCCCATCCTGAAAGGGAGTATCTTATAGTGCTTATATGTGGTCTCCTATTCAAATGCAAACCAGACCCTGCTTAGAAAAGGAGACAATTCATGCATGCTACCACAAGGCCAGCTCTCCTTGGCTAAAATGAGTCAAGGGGTGAGACTCTGACCAGCTTCTATAAGGAGGCATTCCTTGTGCACTAGTTAAAAGGTAGCAGTCATTTGGTAAATGGTCTGTCAAGTGGTCAGATGCAAAGGGGGATGGATACTCTGCATATAATGGATGTGCAGAAGAATGGTTGTTGGCAGGTGCAGCTTCCCATGCAGGAGTGAGGAAAGCTACTCTTGCTTCAAAATGCCTTCGTTTTCTATGTTCCTTATTGTATTCCTATCCTACCCTAACCCTAAAGAGTCAGGGTGGTAGATATGGCCCCTGCCCCCATGTGACATCATGGTTGCTGCGCTGTCACCAGAGTGCCGTCCATATTTCAGATGCCTTGATTTGGGTTTTATTGATGCGTTTTGGCCCTATAACATCGTAAAACTGTTGCCGGAAAGTGCTGTGTTTTTCCATTGTACAGAGGCTTGCCCCGTGTTTGATGTGTTGTAGTACAATATGGTCTGGACAGCAGGAGTGGAGCCAGGCTGGCGGTGGCCCGTGTGCAGCGGCGGAGGCGCCCCTTGGCCTCGCTTCCGCATCCGACGTCAGATACAGGTGTGTGGTCTCCCTTCCAAATGGGGCCGCACGGCCCCATTTGGAAAGGAGATTGAACTGTACTACTTTGAACAGCGCGGGCCGGAAGCTGTTCCAGCCACGCTGCCAGTGCAATGTGGGCTGATCTCTCTCCTAAAAGGGGCTGCGTGGCCCCGTTTGGGAGGGAGAGCGATCAGCCCTGCTGCATTGGCAGCGGGGCCAGGAGCGGCTTTCCCTGCCTTTAAGGCCAGGAGAGTCACCCTGGGCATGCTGCCAGTGCAGCATGGGCCGATTTCGGCTCCAAATAGGGCCACGCAGCCCCTTTTGGGACCGAAATAACGCCCCCGCATCTGATGTCAGATGTGGGGTGTGTGTCTGGGGCCACGCTCGTCCAATGGTGACTCCGCCCCTGCAGGACAGTTCACTTGGATTTGCTGATTTTTACAGCTCTTTCCACCCATTCCTGAAAAAATGTTGCTGTTCCTGTAAAAATGTTTTTTTTTTTTCATTTTTCAATGCAAGTTCTTGGGCAAGGGTGCAATCTGCAAGGGTGCAACTCGTTTCTCATTTGCTTTGGTTTTGATCGCTCATGTTTTTCATTAAGATTTTTTTTTTTACACATTCACACTGTGAATTTGCTGGCTCATTCAGCAGATCAAGGATCTGTTGATATGTAAAACCACACAATATATTTTGCTTAATATATTGTCTCCTCTCGGTTTTTCATTTCTGCCTTCGGCCCTAGGTTTTGGTCACATTTGTCTCTGGAATTTGATATGTAAAGTTTTTTTGTTTTGTTTTTTTAAACCACAAATATATCTAATGTATTTCTGCTCCATTTCATTTCTGCTTTCGGCCTTGGCTTTTGATTCCAATGGTCTCATGCCCCACATGTTTGTTGCTTCTGCTTGCACAAAGGAGAAAGTTGTTGCACCTTTGCACAAAAGCACTGAGAAATGTTTTGTTTTTTAAAAGCATTCGTCATGTCAGCAGCCCTCCCCCCTCCGCAACCCCATTGGCTGGAAATGGAGGAGGAGGAGGGTGCAGTGAATGCAATCCAGGTGGAATATGGACATCTCCTGGCTGGAAAATCCACTGCAGTGGTGGGCAATACGGGCAGCCAAAACTCTGTCACATTGCATGGAAAACTGCATCAAAGCCGCTGTGCTTGCGGTTTCAAACCACTGCCTAGTTCCACTGAACTTTGCAACACTTTAACTATTGCAAATCTCAAAGTCCAGAAAATGCCCTGGTTAAATGCCAGGCTTGCATGGTGCCAATCCAATATTTTCTGGCATCTAACAACTGGAAATCAGGAGTACAGACAACGTGTAAACCTCCCTATTCCAGGCCCGGCAGCTTTGCACTGGTTGCGAGAACCTGCCCTATGTGAGAGTAGGGACTCACAGATGGTCTTTGGATGTATCACCTCATATTGGTATGAAACAGAAAGCCTGCACTTTAGGCAGTGGCTTCAATCTTAACCCATGTGGATAGGGATCTGAAATATACCAGGCTGGCTAGCTAAAATCATTGAAGCATGCAAGGCAGGGCTTCTCAAACTTGGGTCCCGAGAAGTTGTTGGATTTCAGCTTCCATTGCCCCAGCTGGGCTATTGTGGCTGGGGATTATGGGAGTTGTAATCCAACATCGGAGGATCCACGTTTGAGAACCCCTGATGTGATGAGATTGTAGTTTTTCTGAGGACCAAGTTTTATGGAATGATCTTTGTATGAGTTTCTGTTTCTTAAGAGACTTCACTACCACCCAACCATCACCCAAAGCAAGTAGCAGCCAAGTAATTGGAAACAGGCTTCATCCATTTAGCAGCATCAGCAGAATGGGTGCTACGTACCTAGAATTTAGGCAGATAATTTCAGATCCTCAAGAAAAGTACTTTACGATGTTCAGTGTTAATGTCCAGAATTTTGTACTTGATAAGGCAAACGTGGAGTCTTCAACTACAGAAATCAGGCTATGTATGAAGAAGAAGGATGAGAATTGTGCCTGTAGAGATGAAGTAAATTTACAAGAGAAAAGTTTCTTGGGATCAAGCATCCTATGATAACATTTCTTAGAGCTTCATGTTCATTATAAACTGTTTTTCTGTTTCTTTAGCAAAAAGGTTTTCAGCCTTTAGGCCATTACAGTCCAGGCCCAGCTCTGAAGTGTTAGCCATGACAATTTCCTCTTTCTGTTGTTGATCTCCTTTTGCTAGATCTTCCTGCTGCACCCTTTCTGCCTTTGTATTCTGCTAGTTTCTCTGTGGTATTGAACAGTCACAGCACTTGTCATACACTGACAGCTGATCCTGGGTGGCTTGCAAAGCATTAAGGGACAGCAGATATTGATAAGCAGCAGGCTGGCGACCTCTAGAGTCTCCTTGTGAAAAACATATCTACAGAGGGGAGCCGCAGAGTTTGCTGCTTTGTGCCTACATAGATTCCAGTTTCGGTAGTGGCAAATAACATAAGTAATTGTCAATTTAGCATCCAAAGGGCTTATTTAATTTGTGCTACTTAAAAATTAGGCTGAACTGGTCCAGAGTAAGGTAGCCAGTTGCTGGATGGGAAGTTCCATCCGCTCCCCTGCCCAGCAGTAAATAATAGACCTCTGCCGCATATTAGCATGTAACTGAAGCCTGGTCTATACATGCATCAGAATGAGATGGTAGAGACCTGGAGCAGGGTTTCTTAATCTTGGGCCCCCAGTTATTGTTGGACTACAACTCCCAGAATCCCCAGACATTGCCTTTGTGGCTGGGGATTCTGGGAGTTGTAGTCCAACAACATCTGGGGGCCTAAGGTTAAGAAACCCTGTCCTGGAGCATTCCCAGATGGGGCTTTTAATTTGCATCTTTACCAGAATGAAGGATGTGCATTCACATATCAGCCAGATGTACCCTGAAGTCCATGCGGCATATCAGAGAGCACTCCATACACAATTCAGGTTTTCCCCTCTGTATTGGAGCCTAGCTTGATTTATGTCCAGGGTAAAAAAATAAAATCAACTTTTTGCATCAGAGTATCTTATATGCCCCAAACTTGCAATCAATCCATGTAATGCCTACTATCTGGGAAAGCTCCTGGGGTGGTTGAGTAGGAATCTCCATGTGATCCCTTTTTGAAAAATCTCCATGTGAGAGAAAAAAAGAACAGTACCTCGCTGCAAGTAAAAAAAAACAACTAGCATTTTAGGCAAAAAGATTCTAACCCTGTTTGTGCTTTGCTGTGCTAGAGATCTACCTCCAGTGAAGTGTATATAGGGGATTTTTTTTTTTTTAAGAAGTGATCCCTCATCTTCTGTCTGAAGTGCTACAATCCATTCTACCATCACCCCTGTAGAATCCAGAGGAAAGAGTTGTGGTATGCAAAGACAAGACTGTGGAGTTGAATCAGGAAGATTAACGGTTTAATGAGGAAAATATTATTTACATAGAGGCAAATGCAGACTGCTTTTCAGTGCTCTTGCTGCTGGCTGTTTGTTAGCCCCACCTCTACTCCAGGACTGGAATGAAGTAACTAAAGCAACATTCAAAAGCTGGCCTGGATCTTTCATTTTGGACAACCAAAAACCTCAACCCCTAGGACCAGAGCGCCTTGTTTCCACCTCATTCTGTGCCATGTCCAGACCTTAAGGCCTACACATGCAGCAGAATGCAGTGGGGACGAGATGGCAAAAAGGAAGAGGAAGTGGAGTACACTGTACCCCTTCAGACCGCAGGTGGAGGATACCATTTTTTAAAAAAGTTTCCTCACATTAAAAAAAAGCACACTAGCAATTAAGAAGGGAGGGAAACCCTAGCATTTCATGGAGAGAGGTTCTAGTCTAGCCCTTTGCCTGCTGTGCTTATTTTCTGGGTGCAGGAGATCTTTAACACAGGGGAACATGCAAAATGTGAACCTCCTTATTTGCAGTTTGAAGTGGTCCAGTCGTTCCTGCCCCCTTGTTCTGTTGACTAGACTTAAGCCTCCTTAAAGCACACTCACACCCAGATACATATTGTTGGATGTATGGATTTTTAAAGCAACAGAACTGCCTCCCCTTTGGTAATGAATGGCATGTGAGCAGAAAACCAGTTGGGGAAATTAAATATTTCCTGCTTAGCAAAGCTATTGGATGGGATTGGACTACGTGTGTGCCACACTGAGAGGAACCAGTGAGACTTGGACATTGCAGAACATCTTAAACGGACAACTGGTGCGGGAGGAAATTATGCTTGGGAACCTCTAGTTTAGATAACACCATCCATCATGAGAGCGTATGAGGAATGCTAGGGATTGAACTCGAGACCTTCAGCCATAGCTACCACTGAGCTATTGCCTCTCAAGGAATGCTTCATTTTTATGTTGTCATTGAGGTGGGCTTGTAAGAGAAACAGAAATATAAAGGAAGCTAGCGTCTCTCTGTGAGGAGAATCTAAGACTGTTATGACAAATGACAGTCAAAGGCAAGAGGAACTTCAGCGCCCCAGGGAGAGAAACTGGTCTGGCCCATAAGAATGACGGTCCGTGGCGTACTTTCTAATCAAGTGACTGGATAATGTGGGATGGATATGGGGAAATCCTGCCTTCCTGGCAATAAGATCTGTGAGTCTGTGGAGTAATCTCCCAGGGGATGGCGAGGAATCCCCGTTGCGTAGTTTAAAATTGGATTGGGGCTTGGGAATCTGTTGCAAGGGGGAAATGGCTGATGCTGTGTCTGTGTGAAAATCTAGCTGATTTGGAAAAGAAATGTTTACTAGACTGGCATGTATTTTTTTATCACTTGGGGGTGGTTTTGTTTGAGGATGAGAACTTTGGGTCAGGGAAATCAGTTCTAATGGGCAAAGTTCACTTCAGATGGAACTTCAGTGACTTTTGAAGCGTTATGTCAGGCAAGAACACAAGACTAGCCTTGTTATTCAGAAGGAATGACAGTTTGTTTAGCTCAGCATCCTCTCTCTCACCATGGTTAGTCAATGCAGTCTACATACCTAGCAAGTGTGAACTATATTATTTCCAGAAATGTGGGGGTGGGGGGGAGAAGAGGGGGGATAACAGCAAAATCAACATTAGTATCCTAGCTGTAGTCAGTATGTTACATGCAGGACACACTTGGGTTCCAAGACGTGGTCTGAGGGCCCATGATACAAGCACCGTGCTGATGGCAAGCAGGTCTAGGTCTGGTCAGTGCCTGGATGGGAACTGAATGCATGCCATCTGGAGTTCCATGATGGAAGAATATAAATGATCATAAACAAGTCAAATAAAATATTGCACAACTAAACAAACTGCCAAGGTTGCAGAAAAGCTCTGCACTTACAAAACTTTCCCAACACTGTTCTGTGGTGGGCTGGTCCCTCAGACTATCTTGACAACAATTCATGAGCAGAGCTGATGTATATTGAGTTCAGTTTGAGTGTTGTTTTTTCAAATGTTGATACAATGAGGAGCCACTGAAGTTTGTCACCCATCTCTCTCCAAAACTACATCCCGGCGAGCAAGTTCCTCTTTATGTTGAATAGGATCATCTTGTGAACACACATTTTACAGCTCTAAGAGACCCAAGACTTGTAACCATTTGGACTAACAGCCATTGATAACCTTATCCTTCATGAATTAATCCATTTTATTTGTATAGCTATCCCTTTATTAAATGTTTTGCACAGCGGCAAATGAATGTAACATGGATGTACATGGATGTAAGTTCTGAGTATTGTATGTGTGCAATTAATAAAACTAAGCAGCAAAGTAACAGGAAAAAGAAGGGAGTGGGAAAGGGATAAATTCCATAGGAATTTACTAAACTTCCAGAAGGGCAGACTGGGCAGTCCAAGCTCCAGTGTTACCTCCCAACAGGATTAGCAGACTCCTTCATGCTATGTCCTGAATGCCTGCTCTAATTGCTCCTTGTCTTAAGGATGCAATTATTAGACCACTTCTGAAGAAGCCTGCCTTGGATCCCTCAGAGTTGAGCAACTACAGGCCTGTCTCCAACCTTCCATGGCTGGGCAAGGTGATTGAGAGGATGGTGGCCTCCCAGCTCCAGACAGTATTAGAGGAAAATGATTATCCATTTCAGACTGGCTTTGGGGTGGAGACTGCCTTGGTTGGCCTGATGGATGATCTCCACTTGGGAATTGACAGAGGGAGTGTGATTCTGTTGGTCTTTTTGGACCTCTTTGCAGCTTTCGATACTTTCGACCATAGTATCCTTCTGGAGTGTCTGAGGGGGTTGGGAGTGGGGGGCACTACTTTGCAGTGGTTCCGTACCTACCTCTTGGGCAGGAACCCCTGGAGACAGTTGTTCTTCAAAATCGGAACTTTTGTATGGTGTGCCTCAGGGCTCCATATAGTCTCCGATGTTGCTTAACATCTACATGAAACTGCTGGGATAGATCATCAGGAGATTTGGTGCAGGGTGCTATCATCAGTATGCTGATAACACCCAAATCTATTTCTCCATGTCAACATCATTAGGAGAGGGCATAACCTCCCTAAATGCCTGCCTGGAGGCGGTGATGGGCTGGATGAGGGATAATAAACTGAGACTGAATCCAGAGAAGATGGAGTTACTCATTGTGCGGGGTCGGAACTCGGGAGATGAGTTTGATCTGCCAGGTCTGGATGGGGTCACACTTCCCCAGAAGGAACAGGTACGCAGTCTGAGGGTTCTTGTGGACCCAAGCCTCTCCCTGGTGTTCGAGGTTGAGGCAGTGGCCAGAAGTGCCTTCTATCAGATTTGGCTGATACACCAGCTGCGTCCATTTCTTGAGATAAGTGACCTCAGAACAGTGGTACATATGCTGGTAACCTCCAGACTGGATTTCTGCAATGCACTCTATGTGGGACTGCCTTTGTATGCCGTCCGGAAACTACAGTTGGTCCAGAATGCAGCAGTCAGGTTGGTCTCTGGGTGATCTTGGAGAGACATATTATTGCTGTATTTGAAGAGCTACACTGGCTGCCAATAAGTTTCCAGGCAAAATACAAGGTGCTGGTTATAACCTATAAAGCCCTAAACAGCTTGGGCCCTGGGTAATTAAGAGAACGTCTTCTTCGTCATGAACCCCACTGCCCATTGAGATCATCAGGAGGGGTCTGTCTGTAGTTGCTACCAGTGGCTATTTAGGGACGGGCCTTCTCCACTGCTGCCTACAAGCTTTGGAACATGCTCCCTGCTGAAAGAAGAGCCTCCCCTTCTCTGACAACTTTTAAAAAATATTTAAAGATGCATCTGTTCTTCTGGGCTTTTAATTAACTACTGTTTTAATAGTTTTAACATTTTTTAAAAATATTGTTTTAAAATTTTAAATTATTGGCATTTTTAAATTTTTTTCTGTTGTCGTCTGTCTATCTATATAAATCTCTAAGGCGTATCTGTGGCTAATCCCATGTGTGGCAGCTCTCGCTTGAAGCACCGTGGTGATTTGGCAGGAGATTCCATATGCAGATAGGGAGGAGGAGCCTGTGCGAGCAGAAGCACCATGGTGATTGGGCAGTAGGGATTCCATATGCAGATAGGGAGGAGGATCCTGTGATGGTTAATGTGAGTTGGAATGCAACTGTTACTGGTCGGAAGATGTTCTTGATTGTAGAGGAGAGGAATCTATATCAAAGGATAGTGGGCAGGGGTCTTCGAAGAGAGGGGCTGTGAGGGAGGAAAGAGCCCCTTCAGGAGAAGGAGGTTGCCGCTGTGTGAATTAGATGACGAAAGAAGATGAACAAGATCTGTTAACTCAGGAAGGGAGAGAGAGGGAAAAAGAAAAAGAAAGGAGAAGAAAGGAGAGGAAGAAAGACAGAGGGGAAGAGTGTGGAGGAGAGAGAAAGAGACAAAAAGAAGGGAGGGGAAGAGAGAAAGAGAGAGAAGGAAGGGCAAGGGGAACGAGCCATGGCAGTGCCTATTGGCAACAAGGAAGGGCCCAGTCAACCACTGCTGCTTTTGGGGGCTACCAAGGCCATTGGTGGAGGGATGCCGGCCAACAAGGGATGGGCCCGGGCCTGTCAGTGTCCTGAAGGGAACGAGCGGCCATGGCAGCAAGGAAAGACCCAGTCAACCACTGCTGCTCCTGTGGAGAAGAGCAGGAGTGGGGCTTGGGTGAGGGTGGTGAGGTCTCTGGGGATAGGGGGCTGCAGCTTGGCCAATAGGCACCACAATGCTGCAGCTGTGACCAAGAAGGGTGAAGGAGATGGAAGCAATGGGATGGAGGAGCAGGAGATCTCTGAGGTGAGGGGGGCTGTGGCAGGGAGTGAGGGAAGCAATGAAGTACTAGCATGCAGATGCTCTGCGCGGGTTAAGCTTGTTTATTTTGGTTTAACTAATGTTTTAACCTTTTCTGTTGTCATTTATTTTGCGTTGTTGTAAACCCCCCAGAGACATAAGTTTTGGGTGCTATAAAATATGTTAAATAAATAAGGTATGTATCTTTTGCTTTCTGACTGATTCACACGTGGCACTCTCAGACTTTCACAACTTGTTTTAAAAGTCCTGGGGGTGGGGCGGAATAAGTATTTCAAAATGGTTTCTCTTCTGTGTTTATAAACATTTTCTCCTTCTTCAGTAGAACATTTCGTACATATTTGCAACATGCACATAGTTGTGGACGGGGTATAGCAAGTTAGGAGTGAGCCCTGGGACAAAATATGAACAAAAGGGTGGTGACAAAAAGACAAAAGAGTGGGCCCTGGGGCAAAAGATGTGAAGACAGACTCCTGCCCCCACCCTTCTTCAGAAAGGCAGGAAGGTAAGAGCAAGCTGTCACCCAGCTGGAGAGCCCTCTCCCTCAGGGGCCCAGGGAAATCCACCCCCTCTTCAATTATAGCTGTGCCCTTGGTTGTAGAAGACAAGAGCACAACTCAGTGGCAAGGCACGTGCTTTACATGAAGAAGGTCCCAGGTCCAACCCCTTTCATTTCTAGGTAGGGCTAAGAAAGACCTGGTAAAGCTGCATCCAGTCAGGGTCGCTGAGCCAGAAGGGCCCATGGCCTGACTCAGAAAAAGGCGTCTTCATATACTCCTGTCTCCATGCTTATGCCTAAAGTTGCCAGTCTCAGCCCAGAGAACATGTATACTCTTTCAAATGCCCCAAGGCAGATGAACCAGCTTTGGCTTCTCCTACCTGTTCCGGTGGTGTGCCCTCTCACCTGCTTTTTGGCATACTTGAAAGTCCAACCCATTACAGCACGTAAGTGAGGAAGATCTAGGACGAGGAAAGGAGAGGCAGGAGGAATCAACATGGCTGCATCATATGGGAGCCAACATAGTGTTGGACTAGGACTGGGAAGACCTGAGTTCGAATCCCCATTCAACCATGAAACTCACTGGGTGACTCTGGGCCAGTCATGTATCTCTTAGCCTAACCTACCTCACAGGGTTGCTAGCTAGCTAGCTACCTAAATAAATAAATAATAATAAAAAAATCTGTCTATCTTCCATGGCATCAGGGACTGCAAGGGCATCTACACGATTGGGTGGAAATCTGGCAACCCTGCCTAAGCCTAAGTGGGTCGATGTCTTCTTAAACATTTGGCAGCTGTCGTGTAATTGTTCTTTTGGACCAAGGCACGAACCCCTGGCTTGCTCCTCCCTGCTTCCTCTGGAGGGCAGTGATATTTGGTCAGGAAACAGTGTGCATTGCACAGATGCAGGATAGTGGACAAGCCATCCTTCTGAAGTGGGGAACGTGTGTGTGTGTGTGTGTGTGTGTGTGTGTGTGTGTGTGTGAATGGTGCCGTATTATGCCGATTACCAGCACTGGCCTCTGGGTATGGGGTGGATGGAATCTGCCTGGCTGGCTGCTGCCACTGGGGCTCCTCTTGCTCGCTTTCTCCTTTGGAAACCAAGACTCCGCTAGACCTTCCAGATTTAAAAATAGACCCTTTGCTTATGGAAAATTAAGGATGGATAAGCGGCTCCGCAGGATGCCTCTTTGCTTCTAATTATATTGTAAATCAATTGCTGTGTTAAAGAAAGAATCCTGGCAGGCAGCTCCATCCTCGGTGCAAGAGGAGCCTTTGTAACTTAAACAAGATGCTTTGGCAAATCCTTCAAGCCTGATTTTCATCAATGGGAGAGCAGGGGAGCAACTGGATGATATACCAGGTAGGCTTCTGAGTTGCCTGTGGCCCTCTAGGTTGTGGACCTGCAGTGCTAGATTTCAGAGAGTCATGTGGTCTGCTTATCATTGCAGGCACAGGAAAGCCACAGCCACAGGCATAGGTTTTGGGGAAAGCTGCTCAAGCCTCTGCCATGGCCATCATTAAACAGACAGAGAAAAAGATTGGAAACGCAGAAATGCTATCCAGAGAGAACATAAGAACAGCCCTGCTGGATCAGGACCAAGGCCCATCTAGCCCAGCATCCTGTTGCACACAGTGGCCCACCAGATGCCTCCAAGAAGCCCACAGGCAGGAGGTGAGGGCTTGCCCCCTCTCCTGGTGTTGCTCCCCTGTAACTGATATTTAGTGGCATCTTGCCTCTGAGGCTGGAAGTGGCCTATAGCCACCAGACCAGTAGCCATTCGTAGACCTTTCCTCCATGACTTTGTTTAAGCCCCTTTTAAAGCAACCCAAGAGAGTGGCCATCACCACATCCCATGGCAAGAATTCCATAGCTTAATTATGTACTGTACGAAGAAGTACTTCCTTTTGTCTTTCCTAAATTTCCTGTCCTTCAGTTTCATGGGATGACCCCTGTTTCTAGTGTTGTGAGAGAGGGAGAAGAATTTCTCTCTGTCCACTCTCTCTACTCAATGCATACTTTTATACACCTCTATCATGTCTCTCCACGGTTGCTTCTTTTCCAAACTAAAGAGCCCCAGATGCCCTTATGAGCCCCAGCCCTGCTCATAAGGAAGGTGCTCCAAGCCTCTGATCATCTTGGTTGTCCTCTTCTTCATCTTTTCCAGTTCTTCAATATCCTTCTTAAGATATGGTGACCAGAACTGAACACAGTACTCCAAATGTGGCTGCACCACAGATCTGTATAAGGATATTATAACACTAGTATTTTTATTTTCAGTCCCCTTCTTAATGATCCCTAGAATGGAATCTGCCTTTTTCACAGCTGCCATGTACCTAGTCGACACTTTCAGTGAGCTGTCCACCATGACCCCAAGATCTCTCTCCTGGTCAGTCACCAACAGCTCAGATCCCATCCGTGTATGTGAGAAGTTGGGGTTTTTTTGCCCCAATATGCATCACTTTACATTGGTTTACATTGAATTGCATTTGCCATTTTGATGCCCACTTACTAAATTTGCAGAGATCTTTTTGGAGCGCCTTACAATCTGTTGTAGATTTAACTACCCTGAATAGTTTAGTGTCATCTGTGAATTTGGCCACTTTGCTGGTTACCTCAACTTCTAGATCATTTATGAACAAGTTAACAAGCACTGGTCCTAGTACAGATCCTTGGGGGATCCCACTTCTTACTTCCCTTCATTGTGAAAACTGTCCATTTATTCCTACCCCCTGGATATGATTTCCCCTACACTGTGACCTCCAGCACCTGCACATGAAGCAGTGTGGTGATGCAATCCCACTTAGCAGGGAAACTTGTGTGACTAAAGCAACTGTATAGATTGAACATGTGGATTGTTTCCACATGTTTGGCACCTTCCATCCTGGTGGGCCACCATTTGTGAAAGATCCGTGTGCTTCACCCTGGCCATGTGGCTGCTTTATTCATGTATGTTCCTCAACAGTGTGGGATAATACTACAGGGAAGCAGCTCCCATATTGCTGTGGGTGCATGTGGGTGCGGGGCTCTTCATCCATTCAAGGAGCAGCAATTACCAATAAAAGGAAAATAGAGCTGTAATACATCACTGTGTGCAGGGCCAATTAAATGAGCATCTGTCTCAAAGGGAAGTGTGCTAAGGTTTGAGCTCTTGCTTCTGCCATGATACAGGTTGGCTGTATCGTGTCTGTGGGTGGTCATCGTGTTATAAATCTAAATGCACACGTCGTGGGACATAATCCTTTAGACTATTCAAAGATGACATCATCATCAGGCAGGGTGAACTGAAGGGGGGCGAGTTCTGTGTCATCTCCCCACCCCCTCCTTATCAGGGAGCCCTCTTCTGGTTGAGAGGGCAGATTTGTGTAGCTGCAAGTTGCTGGATAAATGCAGAAACTGCCTGGAAGTGAATGGAAAAAGTGAAGTGTTTTGCTCCTCCAAGCAGACGACTCAAGCAGACTAAAGTACAGAAAGCTCTTTGCATTCTCAAACCATTAATAAATTCCTCACTCATCTCAATCTAAACAACTGTACAAAGGTTCACATTTGTCAGAAACTGGCTAATCCAGGAGAAAGCAGGCAGCTGCCAGCATTAGTTTGGGCTTCCTTCCATTCAGCGAGGCCCAGCATCTGCAGTCGGCATCGCTGGGCATCGCTGGGGCCCCTGCACTGACAGGGTGGGTGCCCACACTGCTGAAACCATGCCTGCCATGCTGCTGCTCCTTCCCCCCCTCTCCACCACTGCTGCCTGCTTACCCATTCTTGTTCTCCCACGACTGCAGCTCCTCTTCTCTGCGGCAGCACTAAACTGGGCTGACTGGAGGGGGATGAGAGGATGTGAAGTGGGATGGGAGTGGGCGTAGGCTAGCGTGGTCCAGTGTATGGCTCTGGAGAAGCCCCCTTAGAGGTAGCAGCAGCAGCAGTAGTGAGCTTGGGAGGGGAAGGGTCTAACAGGTCTTGAAGAGCCCTGTGTGAGTGAGCAAGTGAGGAGTTCTTGGAGGTTCCGTTCAGTGCTGCCCTTCCCCTCTCACCTGTCTTGCTCTTGCTCTTTCCATTTTGCCTGCTGCTTGGTGTCTGGGCTCTCTACTAGTCACTGCTCACATTTCTGAGCCCACTGAGGAGGACCCAGCACTACAGCGCTCTTGCCTGGACACATAAAAACGTGCTGGCTCTGCATTCAACACAGAGGAGCATAAAGTTATTCAGCACACGGTGAAAAGATGGGTTTGGTACAGTCAGGTCTGGCCCCACACTACACTTTTGGGTATTTCGTTGCTTCTGCATTTTCTCCAGAGGCCGTTGCTTTTGTCATTCCACCACAGCTTCTAAAGATCTCCTCCAAATACATTACCCACTCTTTTGTGCCTGGAGTGCATAATTATATTCTTACATTTTCATCAAATCCCACCTCAAAGGAAATGACATCTTCAAATTACTACTCTGACTTTATTTACTTCGTATAGCTGCATTTGCTTAC
Organism: Hemicordylus capensis; assembly: GCF_027244095.1. Lineage (NCBI taxonomy): Eukaryota > Metazoa > Chordata > Lepidosauria > Squamata > Cordylidae > Hemicordylus > Hemicordylus capensis. Next base: position 386,847,940 of record NC_069658.1, read on the forward strand.
AGTTGTATTGTTTCTGTATCCTTGTATTTCCCTTCCCACCTAGGATAGTTTTTCTACTCTTTTCCTAAGAGCTTATGAAATATGTAGTGCTAGACTGAGATAGAGTTCCAGACTGTATCAGTCCTGTTCTATTCTGTTTTAAATCCGCCTCTGTTCAATAATTTTTTAAAAAAATACCCACCCACCCCCGTAGTAAACTAGCATGTAAAGAAGAAAGGGTTAGGGTATCCCCGATACACTAGCTTTTCCATGTGGATGGATTGTATTTGTTTGATTGATATCCCACTTTTCAACCATCAGATTTTCAAAGCAATCGGCAACATTTTCAAATGAAGCCCCCCACCGCCCACCCTCTCCTGATATGGAGCTTCATTCTGCTGTAGCTCATCCCTTTCCAACATCTTACAATAATACTTAGTGTTTGTATAGCACATTTTGAGTGTGGCAAAGTGTTTTACATGAACTACCTTGCTGTAATCTAACCCTGTAAAGTAAGTAAGTATCCCCATATTGTAGCGAAGCGAGTGGCTTCCTAAGGGCCACCCAGTGAGATCATGGCAAAGGTGAAATTTGAACCAGGGAAGTACTAATGTACAGATCAGTTTCTTAGCCACTATGTAATGAAAACTGTCCAGTCAACCCATCAAGGGTTGACAGGACCTATCCTGTCCCCACCATTTTGTAACTGATTAAAGAAAAACCCCACTATTACCCTCCCAGATCTACACATCTGTGCAATCTATCTGCTGCATGTCTTTCTCTGTGCCAACTGTGGTTGTGAAAGTGCAGCTGAGTGGATTGGGAAGCCAGTAGCAAGGCCATAAATGTGACCAGAAATAGCAGCCATACCATCCTAGTTCCTCCTGTCCACGTTACAGACTAGAGTGTGTGGGGGAAAATACCTTAAAACAAGAAAAGCTGGAGGGAAAGTGTTCAAAAGAGCTGACCAATAATACCGGTTATGTTTGCCCTTGGGCAACCAGAATGTAGAGCTAGGGACTCAGCAATGTTTGGGTGCTTTCCTGTGCACTTTTCACTTTCGCTTCCACCTGATGATATATATCTGAGTTCAGATGGCCACATCGTTTCTTATTAAAAATATTTAAATACACATTTCCAGCAAAAAAACATTCTCAAAGCAGTTTAGACAGCAAATAGTATGAGAAAATGGCTCCCTCTCCCCAAAGATCTCACAATCTGAAAAACACACACACACACACACACACACACACACACACACACACACACACACAAATCATAGACAATAGCCACTGAGACAGACCATGCTCGGCTGAATAGCAACATTTACTCTTCCCTGCTAAATAGAAGAGGGCTACCACTTTTTAAAAGTTGCCTCTTTGCTTGGTTAGCAGGGGTTATTCAGAAAATCAGTGTAACGTGAAATCTTCCTACACTGCATATAAAGTAAAAGTACAGATTTACAAAAACCTTTTCAGGTTATTTGTGGTCTTCACCAATTCACATTATTGTGTATTTGCAGGGGTGTAGCTATCATTGAGAGGATGGATTCAAAGAACTTAGCGCGCCTCCCCCCCCAGCTCCTGAGGGTCCCCCAGATCCACCCCTCCCTATTTTCTTCATTATCTCCCTCACTCCGAGGGCCCACTGGGGAGAGGGGTGAACACAGGCCCTCTCTCCCCTAGCTACACCCCTGTGTATTTGTATAGTGGCATCCACGTACACAATGCTTTATAAACAATGAGAGGACAGGTCTTTTTCCTGAGAGGCTTGCAAACTAGATATCAACACAAGGGGAATAACAGAGGCAAAAAGAGAAATAGAGGCAGGAGTAAGCAGGAAAATAATGTGCTTGAGCTTGCTCAGAATAGGAAATGGGGACTAAAGTGTTGTGTCAAAGCTTCATGGAAAAGGTGGATTTTAAGAAGCAGTCGGAAGGAAAGAAGAGAGCAGGTATCATGCTTTGAACAGGTGGGAGTGGTAGAGTTGGAAAAGCAAAGATCACAGGGAAGAGAGTTTCAGGATATGAGACCTGCAAGGTAGAAAGGGACAAGGCCATAGAGGGCTTTGAAGGTATAGACTAGGATGGGGTGGGCAAACTCAGCCCTCTAGCTGTTGTTAAACTACAACTTGCATCACCCCCAGCCATAATTTATTGTGGCTCGGATGATGGGAGTTGTAGTTCAACAGCAGCTGGAGGGCCAGGTTTGCTCACTCCTAGACTAGGAGCTTGTGCTAGATCTAGGAGTGGCCAGAGTGATGAGAAATGAATGATTTTAGCAGTGGGGTGGCATTCTAGAGTGCAAAGGAAAAAACCATTCTAAGCAAATATCTGGTTTCTAAGAATCATTCTGAGCAAAGACAATGATCCTTTCCTACTGCTACAGATGTGAAGCTCAGACATCAACAGAAGAGAATGGATACTTGGTTTGTCAGAAACACAATGGCCGAATTTGGACATAACACAAAACCGGAGTTACACAGGGCAGAGGTTGGAACTCCTTTACATCCGAATGCTTGCAACCATGGTTTCGCAGTAAAGCAACCTGTGGTTTGCCGCACCAAACTCCAATTTGAGCCTTCAGTTTGACCACTGAGATTGCTGAAGCATATGTTTGGATGCGGATGGTGCCATAATTGTGGTTCCAAACAGTTTTTGAAACGGCAAAAATACAGGCAGCAGTGCAGATCCGCCTAGCATAGTGTTCACTCCATTTCTGCAGTGCTTCTAGCTGGCCACCTCTCTGAGCACCAGCCCTGTCCCTCTTGTCTCTAATGCAGCAATCCAGTTGCTCGGCAACAGAGATGCTGCCACTTCCCATCCCAAGCTGGTCAGCCTGTCAAGCGGCAAAGTCACACAGGAGCATTTATTTATTGTTAAATGTATATACCGCCTTTCAGTAAAACAATCCCAAGGCAGTTTACAAAAAATTAAAGAGCATTCCCTCTTCCCACTCTGTCCCGTGCTTCCCCCCCCACCCCCGGCAAGCAGGAGGAAAAGGGGACAGATGACAGGACAGGCATTAAGTGCTTCACTCCCCGAGAATAAAGCGGCAATGATGTATGTTCACAAGCACAAACACTCCTATATGGTGCAAAGGGTTTACAGCGTCTAGGCCTGGTTGCTAGGATAGATGACATCACGGTCAGACCACAAACCAAACTGTGTAATTGGCTACAGTTTCTCACATGGGAATCAATTAAATTAAGAATTGGCTTTTCCCTCTCTTTTGGGAGGAGGGGTTTTTCTTCTTTTGTGAGTTTTCTTTGGAGGTTTGGAGGAGAAGAGAAGGTAATGAAGTGTCTCTCTGTCTCTCTCCCTGACGCCTTACTCAGCTTGAACTGAAAAGGTGACTTGGAGGCCTGTGGAGTATAACAGCCCCAAGAATCAGGATAAAATGTATAGTAGGTAATTGTAATCACTTTGTATTAGCTTATTCTTTTTTTCTCTGTATTGCCTGGGTATCTTAATAAGCTGAGGCCTATTTTTCTCCCCCCTACCCATTTGTTCCAATTTATGTCCTATTTTAATAATAAAGCTTTTTGAATTGTTAATACTATTTCATGAGTGCTCAGTGGGGAAAGGTGGGCCCCCAGTCACATGCCTCCCAAGTCCTAGGCTGAAGGGGCCACAGTTTTCTAATATATTTCTCCCACATTACAGTTTCAGGTCTTTGGTGAAACTATGAGGGAGACTGGGTATTCTTTTTAACTTCCCAGGTTGTGAGCAGGTGGTGGCAGCAGTATACCAGTCAGGGCCTGCCCAGAAGGTTCTGGGGGATCGGAACACCACACACACTACAATTCCAGGTGGCAAAATAAGTAAGGCACCGCATTACAGTGCAGGGACGGAAACATATGGAACATAGGAAGCTTCCATATACTGAGTCAGACCATTGGTCCATCTAGCTCTGTATTGTCTACACGGACTGGCAGCGGCTTCTCCAAGGTTGCAGGCAGGAGTCTCTCTCAGCCCTATCTTGGAGATGCCAGGGAGGGAACTTGGAACCTTCTGCTCTTCCCAGAGTGGCTTCATCCCCTGAGGGGAATATCTTGCAGTGCTCACACGTCAAGTCTCCCATTCATATGCAACCAGGGCAGACCCTGCTTAGCTAAGGGGACAAGTCATGCTTGCTACCCCAAGACCAGCTCTCCTCTGGTGGGGGCAGGGATCCTGGATCATGTTTAAAAGGCAGCCCCAACCAGTGATTCTTTTTACCCCCCACCAACCAGGTATTATTGAACAGCCATTCTCTATTTTTTGCACAAAAAGGTTGGGGATGGGGGACCCAGCCCCTTCCCCTTAAGGGTACCAGTGTGGCCCCTAGGCTTACTCCTGAGAAGGGCCAGGAAGCAGCATCAACATTGCTCCAGTGAAAGGAGCAATTCGACATCTGTGATGACGATGGATGCTGATCCTGAGCAGACCTCTCACTCATTGAGTGTAAAGCCATGGGGATACCCCCTCATGACTCATGAGAAGAACTGACTGTGGGGACAGGGGTGTTAGGCAGAATTGCTAATATTGGGTAAAAACAAAAACCGTTCTCCCACGGACTGGTATTTCACAAGTGTGTCAGGCCAAGGGGGCTCTATCAAACCTCGTTGCTCTGTGCAGGAAAGTCATAGGCATGGGTACCCCGGTTACTAGTCTTCCTGTCTTGGCAACTGCTACTCACCAAGTAGCTGTCAAAGCATGCCCCCTGCCAGCCCGTCTGCCCAAATGGACATATGCATTCTTGCTTGTGCCCCAAAATGGTAGCCCCGCTCTCCTGGGGTTGCTGGAAATTGGGGCTCTCCTCTCTCACGATTCTACACAGTGGCAGATCTGTATATGGTGCAACGCCAGTCTGAACCCGGAAATTTTGAATGGGAGTAAAGATCCGTCCCTGTACCTGGTGTTCCCCCTGTCCACACAGGAGGATAGACTCTTGACACATGGAGCGTCCCAATCTCCTTTAGGTTTATACAAGACTTCACAGGGGAGGAGGGGGGTTGCAGTGCAAAAGTTATATCATTAACCAGAGAGAGGGGGCCCCATGCAAGTGGGCCCCCCTTCTTTGTGTTAGCTCAACTCATGAGCATGCAGTCCCAACAGAAGACTGAAGATGTTTAACCCAATGGTCCTCCCCAGTAGACTGGCTCACTCATGAGAATACTAGCCCACTGCCAGCAAGCTTCCAGGGGAGCAGGAGTGTGGTTTGGTCTGCATGAACTGCTTTGCTGGGGTGAGCCCTTGCAAGAGCATCCTAGGTCATGGCAGGACAGACCCCCCCCCCCGGATCCTTTGCCTGCCCTCATATACATATCTCTTCCTAGGAAGTAATCATGTTCCCTTCCCTTTCCCTAGCAACAGAAAAATAGTGCCCCCCCCCAGATTCCCCCCCAAATCATGCCTGTGCGGGACAGTTTTGTTTTGTGGCTCTCAGGAGTCAGGCATTGCAATTGCTTTCAGAAGAAGCACTGGCATGGCATAGCATGGCATTTAAAGGCATTCAAATGCCCTTTCCCTGCTGAAGGCAGGCAGACCATTCTAAAAAGGTACAATCATGCTCGGTACGCCCCCTTGAAGAGCGTGGCCAATGGTAGCTACTCTTGTAATGTGCTGATGCTTTGCCTGCAGTCTGGTGATGGAGCACTATGCCCACAAATGCTATGGAGCCTGCTTGGATTGGCCCCAGCGGACCAGGAAGAGGGAGGTGCTCCCCTCTCCTGAACGCAGAGGTTGCCAGACGAACGTCTGCAATGTGATTTACAGCTTCAAACTGAAACCGCGGGTTCATCAACCTCCGGTTTCACGTTACGTGTGAATGTGGCCCATATTTCTTTAGGGATTGTCCTGGACTGGGTTTGCCCTCCTATATATAAAGAGAATTCCTCCATTCATGATCAGGAGATTGTTTGAGCCAATGATAGCTTACCCCCTGCCCTTGGCAAATAACAGCAATGCCCTCCCCAACCCATTCAGGACCATAATGGGAAGGAGAAGATTAAAACACCCTCCTCCTTCCACTGTGGTCTCAATTACCAATCATAGTGAGACCCCATCATGGTCTTGGGGGGGGGCGGCGGCATTGGGTATTCTGACCAATCATGTGGAAAAAGTGCAGACTTCCAAAGCATCTGTTCAAAATGATGCTTGTTTGGTTTGGAATCATGCAAAATGGCTTTTCCAGCAAAATGTTGGGGGAGGGTGGGATTACTCATGTCTCATGTTTATCAGAATAGTATGCAATACATGAGCTGAGTATGCACTGAGGGAAACATGCATTTTCTAAGGAGAGCTAGACCCTATGTAATATCTCCTGTACTGGCAATCTCTTTCAGTCAAGGACTGTTGCAAATGGTGTCATTCTTTTTCAGCCAGCCTATAACCAGGGGAGAATCGGGGTGGGGGAAAATCCTGGAACACTGAGTCTATTTGAGTCTATTTGTTTCTTGTGGAGTGCCATAGGACTGGGCGGAACCTCAAGGGTCATCCGTTCCAAATCTCCGCCACTCAGGCAGGATTAATTGTACCTAAACCTTCCTTGACAAATGTTTGGAGATTTATCTTGTTCAGAACACTGCTCTTCTTGCCTTCATGTGACAGTTTTCCATTGTCTTGCTTGGAGCATTTCCCTGGCTTTGTATAGACTGAATATTAATTACACCAGATTTGGGTGCAAATATTTGGCTGCAGAATGTGAAGGCAATTGTGCAGAGACGGAGGGTTCTTCATATGTGACACTAAGAATCTCATTTTCAGCTTCTCCCATAGATATCACTCTGGAATTTTGGTAGAGCAGAACTGATTCGTTCGGTTCTTTTGGGGTGGAACGTAATGGTTCAGCTCATCTCTACAAATAAGATAAATCTAGCAATGACACTTTCTATAGACCTATACATCATAGCACTACGTTACAGACTTTTCCTTCAAACGAAGGGTATACGAATGGATCACTGCAAGCAATGGTGTGTATGTTTTGTACAGAGTGTATGTATCTCTAGGATTTTCAGTGTACTAAATCATGTGACTGGAGGAGAAAGACAAATGTCACACAGATGAACTGATACTAAATGGCCCTGGGAGTAGAATAACCTTGGTGACATGTTCTACCCCGCTTTTGTCTTTCCCACGCAGTGCAAAAATGACACAGTCTTCTCTCTCTCTCTCTCTCTCTCTCTCTCTCTCTCTCTCTCTCTCTCTCTCTCTCTCTCTCTCACTGTTGTGAGGAGCATGAAATCCAGGCTCCTTCTGATCTGCTGGGCATTAAAGGATTCAAAGGCTATGTGGATGGGGGTATTTTTGCCCATCCAAAGCTGTGAGTCATCATTCCAGGGAAGCCAAATGCTTATTTGCAATATATTGATGTCATTTGTGTATAGCAGATAAGATTATTCATTCTGTATGAAATGAAAACAGCCAGTTGTTCTCCGCCTAACTGCTGTGTGAACAGAATGGATCTCCAATCCAGAATAAAACTGTCATAACTAAACATTTGCCTCCCCCAATAAGTGAGCTTTAGTAATAAAGCAGACTCTGCTTGCCTTAATATGGCAAGCAGAGCAGGGTAAATATGGAACAGAAAGAAAATCAGAAATTAGAGATGACCATGACAGCAACACACATATGCGGGTAGTGTTATTTAGTGTTAAAACATTTCCCATCTCATGAAAGGATAGTGAAAACTCTCTAGGATTAAACACACACACCACCCCAGAAATATTCACTTCTCTATTAAATATAAAACTACTCTTCAAGATTAGCATTAAAACATATATTATTGTTAAAAACCAAAAGGCAAAACACCTAACTGAAACGGTAATATTTTGTTTCAGCTGTCAGGATGTCAAGTTCTGGGTTTTGTCCTGTCCCCTGCCCCCCGCAGAAATGAAAGTTGCTGGGTATTGCAGATTTTTCTTCTATTATTTTGAATTAAAAAAAAAATGCAAAATAGAACTGTCAAGAAATATCACAATCTCTAATCTAATAATACTCAGACAATAGTATCAGTATAGTCCTAGATACAAAGATCCAGAGAATACACATACCATAAGAAATGAGAAAAAACCCACCATGCTGTGCAGCAGAAGAGATATTTCAAAATAGCCACTCACAAAACTAACTTACTCATAGCACTGTGAGCCTCTTTTGGATGTTCATTGACTTGGCCTAAGGTTGCTGAATTAATCATTGTTGTAAGGAATTGTCCCTTTCAGACTTTACTTTGTGTTATCCTTTTCATAGAGAGCAACAGTATTTCTAATGGTGGTGGGATTGGGGTCTGAATCCTGCCTTAGCCTTGGGCATATACTATTTCTGGTCTTTGTCTCTCAAATTGGGAACCCTTTGCATCTATGAAGAAGGGTAGGATGCTACCTGGAAAATAGCTGACTAAAAACATCACAGTGAGAGGCTCTTCTAGTATCTATTTGTAAACTCCTATTTGTTGTCATTTTCCTGTTAGGGTGGACATAATAATAACCACCAGTGGTCCTGCAGTCAATGATGCCATGTTTTTTGGCTGGAAAGCACAATAGAGACTACACAGAGCAGTCCAAGACATTTTGCTGCCTCAGTTGAAGAACAATATCACACCACACACACACACACCACACACACACACACACACACACACACACACACACACACACACACAAATCTGGGGGTGGATGCTCAGCATTTTCAGGCCATGCTGCTGAGGCAATGGCAGAAACATGTGAGAGTACTCTCAGACTATGCCACCACTCCAGGCAGTGGCAGCTAGTGGGGAAAGAGGGAAAAGAAGAGATGTGTACCCAGGGGCGTAGCTAGGGGAGAGGGGGCCCTTGTTCATCCCTCTCTCTGGCGGCTCCCCAGAGTGAGGGAGATAAAGAAGAAAATAGGGATGGATGGAACTGGAGGGCCCTCAGGAGCTGTGTTCTTGAAGCCTTTCGCTCAATTATAGCTACACCCCTGTGTGTACCAACAACAAGATGAGGTTGGGAAACTGAACAGCATGCCCTAGTGGGTGATGAAGGGTAGTGTCAGAAGACAGGCTTGTGGGATTTGTGGTTAGAGACCAGTTGGGGACTGGTGCTTGCAGCCTCCTTTTCCCCTCCGTGAACCTAAACCTATGGCAACCATCTCACCCTGCCTCATGGAAGGGCCACCCCTGAAACTGCATAAGGTCATTACAACCTTCTGTTTTATAAGCATGTGTTCTCATAATCTGTGATGTTTGCAGTTTCCTTCCTTCCTTCCTTTGCAAAATTGTCTTGACAATTGTTGTATTCTATCTAGTTATCTTTTGTGTTTTGTTGTTTGAATGTTTGTCCCAATGGGGATCCTGTAGAGAGTGTGAGGGGTGGAGTCAGAAAGGAAAAGGGAGGGAAATGAGAAGGAGAAAATTGAGTTGTTGCTGAATAAACGTTTAGTTTAATTGAAGTAAGTTTTCTTTGTGTATATGAGGGAAGCAGCTATAAAACAACAATGAAAGCAAACCAGACACTGATTTGCAATGCAAATTCAGGTTGTGCCTACACTTGTGCAATTTTTCATCTAACATACTTTGATGTGTATCCAACCAGCATGATTCTTACTGTGTGACATACATGCCGCACTTCTGTCTGTGTTACAGACATGGGCATTGCTGTGTCAGCAAAGCTAGAAACTATCAGGAGAGGTGTAAGTGAAGCATGGTCACATGCTACACTATTCCTGCTTTAACATGAACCATCTGCTGTACTTCCTTCTTCAGCCTATGTGGGATCATGACACATGTAGACATTGTCTATGGATTTGTTTATACATTACATTCCAGGATCTGATTTTCTGACCCACAAAATCAACAGGTGTTGGTTGTATGCTTTCTGTTACATGTAGCTATTAAATAAGAGTGGAAAGTGCCAAAGCCTCTGTAGTGTCTGCTGTTCAATGCATTGTATGTCCCAGCCAGGGCTTGGTTTGTCTAAGGGCGGCTCAGTTCAGGAATCTTTTTTCAGCACCAGCACTGAATTTTGGAAAATAAATATGTGAAGTAACAATAAAGAAAATGAGTTCTAAGCATTCACAGAGTGCCTTTTTCTTAGTGGGTTACAATGTGTTACAATGGCTCAAACATCATGTCATCCTAACAAGCTTGGGCTTCAGCACTCCTGTTTTAGAAACTAAGCACTGCAGATGTGCACAGAATGCCATTTGCGTTCCGTTCCAAGCTCGGAACAGAACGCAAATGCCTGGAACGTTCTGTCGGAATGAATCAGTCAAGCCAGAGCAAGCACAAAATGAGCTCAGAACACTCGAAATGTTTCAAGCGCCATTTTGAAGTCCAAAATGGTGATCAGAACATTCCGACTCAGAACGTAGTCATTCTGTTCTGAGCTCAGACAGGCCTTTCATTTGAAGGACATTCTGTTCTGAGCTCGGAACCCTTGAAACAGCCCATTCTTCTTCTTCTTCTTCTACTACTACTACTACTACTACTGATATTTATATACCGCTCTTCAACAAAATGGTCAAAGTGGTTCACATAGGAAAATTAAAAATACATAAATAAGATGGCTCCCTGTCCCTAAAGGGCTCACAATCTAAAAAACAAAACAAACACATAAGGCAGACACCGGCAACAGCCACAGGAGAGATGCTATGCTGGGGCTGGATAGGGCCAGTTGCTCTCCCGGCTAAATCTTAGAGAATCACCGCTTTAAAAGATGCCTCTTTGCTCAATTAACAGGGGTTAGACGCTCAGAACATTCTGCAAATCCCTACTAAGCACTGTCCCCAACTGAATGTATTTAGTTCCCTTTTTTCCTGACAATATGTGCCAGTTGTGGGTCTTAGCTAGTAGAATTCTGACTTTCATTATGGTTGATCTTATAGCTCTTCTAGAATCTAGTCTTGTACGTTTGAGATCTAAATTTTCATGAAATATGAAAAATTATTTGATGTGCTCTGAACAGCTGCCTCCTACTGAGCCAGAATATTTATTTGAATTTTTATCCCACTCTTCCAAGGAACTTGGAGCTGCTTAAGTGGCTCCCTCCCCATTTTATCTTCACAACAAGCCTGTAAGGTAGATTAGGCTGAGTGTGTGTGACTGGCCCAAGGTCACTCAATGAGCCAGGTCTCACGATCCGTGAAACCCGGTTTCTTCGGGTGAGCGGGGAGATCGGGCTAAGCCCGCTCTCCCTGCTCACGAGCAGAGAGGGAGCCCTGGGCAGCTGGATCAGCCACCCACACGATTACCGGCTCTGAGACGGAGCTGGCGGGGGCTGGGGAGCTCGGGGGCCGTGTGGTCCCTGCAAGCCCCAGTATGCCCTGCGCAAGTGCACAGGGCATACTGGGGAGACCGCCGATCTGGGAGGCAGCTTTTCGCCTCCCGGCTGGGGGTCTACTCGTGTATAGACGCAGCGCGAAGGCGCACCGCGGCTACTCATGATTGTAAAAAGCAGGTTGGCGAAGCGCTCGCTTCGCCAACCTGCTTTTTACCAGGGGTTCCAGAGCGGGTTACCCACTCTAGAACCACCGGGCTCGCAGCCGAGCCCGGTGGTTCTGACGATTAATAATAATTGGGCTGGGCTCTCCTAGCCCGATTTTTGTTAATCGTGAGAATAGCCCCAAAGAGTTTCATGGCTAAGTGGGGTTTGAACCTGGGTGCCTCAAGTCCTGGTCTGACTACTACACCATTGGTTCATCTAGTCCAGTATTTCTTCCTTTGATTAGCAGCAGCTCTTCAAGTTCTTCGGTTTGTCTCCTTTGACTGGCAGCACGGCAGCCTTTCAAGGTATCAGGTTGTTCTCAGCCCTGTTATTTGGAATCAATTGTGGAGAAACCAGCAACTGAGTCCGGGTTCTTCTGCATGTAAAGCATATGCGCTACCTCAGAACAACAGCCCTTCCCCTGTTAATACTTCCAGCATTCTGTAGTGGGCCATGCTGGCTGCTGGAGCTCACAGAGCTGACTAATTAGCTCCACTTGCTCTCCACTCCATTATGATGATCTGTTTTCTCCCATAATGTAGAACAAGGGTGCTTAGTTTTATATGACCAATGCTTATTGGGTTTTAGCTATTTAAATGTATAATGCTGGAAAATATGACACACCAATAGCCCCATAGGCTTGTATGTGGCACTGAAATTACTCACCATAAACCCATCCTTTTTAATGTCATTGTGTCATGATTTTCTGGTACCGAGCTACAGTGTGGCCCTATAGCATTTTGAACATGAGTCAGGGAAACTTGGACTCAGTTCCTTGCTCGTCCACAAAGCTCACTTAGGACAGTTTCTAGAATTTGGCCTAACTGGTTGCAGGTTGGTATAAGTGCAAAATTGAACAACCTCAGCTTCTTGAAGGTGGCGGGATACAGATATGTGAGAAACGCAGATATAATAAGTAATGGTTTGGATGTGGCAACACTGAATGGGGTGAATGACACATCGAGTCTGGGAATCCAGTGTCTTCATTGCTAACATACAAAGGCTTTCCCTCCCAACCTGGGGTCCTCAGATGTGGTTGGATTGCAGCTCCCATCATCTCAGCCACAATGGTCTTTGGGAAGCCCTGCCCTAGAGATCACACTAGATCGCCTTCTGCCCCATTGAACGCCCTGCAATGTCATTGATAATTCTTACTCCCCATTTCCTACAGAAGACATCCTACAGCATTATGAAACTTTGGTCAGAGTCCAGCAATCTGTGTTAGCTGACATTGCAGGCAGGAACTTTTGCTCTTTCTTGGAAAATATGGCTCAGTGAGACCTAGCCTTTGCTTCCTTCTTTCCATCCCCAACCAATCTGTAGTTTTAATAGAAAGCCCAGAGTTACCCATTGGCACTATAAAGCCTTGTCCCAAATAAATTTCCCTCGAGATAGAGGATGTGAAAGGATACTTTGCAAGGGAAGGAGTGATTATGTCTTAGCCCCCACCCCCACCCCACCCCACCGTGTGTGTGTGTCTATGATTCTTTGCAATATCTATTCTAAGGGTCTCCCATGCCAGACTCCCTGGGAAGGAGTGGAGGCCTTGCCTCCCTGGGCTGCTGGAATTCCCGGGAGACCTTATGGATATACACACAGTGTTCCAGAGGTTCCGGTGGACGCAGATGTTAACAGGATAAGATGCATTCACTCCCTCCCATGTTTCTTGCTTTCAGTTCTTGGTGGCATTTTGGAGTAGGGTTGTCGCCATCAGAAAAAGAAAAGTGGGCAGAATAATCTGAACAAAACTAGCATATACTGTAATTTTTGATTTCAATAAGATTCTTTTAAAATTCGTATGAAAAGGTTTACAGTCCTAGATTGAAATCTTAGTATTCTATTGGTCACACAGAACTACAAATTGCACAAAGCAAACCTTTAACTCAGGGGTATCAGACTCAATTGGAAGGTGGGCCAGATTGGATTCTAATGCATCTCCAGGGGCCTTCACCCACCTTACGCGCATTCTCACACCTGCCTTGCACTGCCTTCCCTTTCACTCATGCATGCAAGGAAAGTTGCTTCTTGCCACTTTCTTTCTTCATGTCTTCATCTTCCTCCTTCTCCATTTCTCTCTTGCTCTGTTCCTTCCTTTCCTCCCCCGCCCAGCCCTCCACTCACTCAGAGGAAGGCAGCTTTAGCCACCAGCTATTTTTGCCCCCCCTGATTTCTCTCATTCTCTTCCTTTCTTCCTCCTCCTCTTCTTCCCTCCCTCACCCTCCTGTCTTCCTTTAACACCTTTTTCTTCTGCACCCTCTTTCTTCTGTCTTTGTCCTCCTCCATCTCTCTCTCTCCCTCCCTCCCTTCCTCTCTTGCCCGCCTGTTTTCCTTCTGTCCCTCTTTCTCTTACTCTCTTCCTTCCTTCCTCCTCTCCACTTCCTCCCTTGCCCTCCACTCATTCCTTGCACCCAGACCCAAGGAGACGCGGAGACAATTGCTGTGGTGTAATCGGCCAATTTTTATTGAGGCTTAGATGTACTGTGCCTTCCAAGAGGTGGACTGTTGCCGGCGCAGGCGCGCTGCCAGCTCAGCTCTTCCAGCCCTGCCCCCGGAAGCGGCAGGGGCCAATGGGAGCCGGCTCCCAGTCCCCGCGTGCTCCCGAGTGAAAGGGGGCTGGGGGCAAATCAGCCGCGCCGCCAGAGGTGGTGGTGGGCGGCTTGCTTCTGCCTCAATCCTATGCACACTGAAGAGACTCGAGGATGCAGGAGTAGGGATGTGCAATTCGCTTCACACATGAATTGATTAACGGATTCAACTGCGAAACAAATCGCCCCTTAAATGAAGGGGCTGATTCGAGATCAAATCAACCCCAATTTGGTGCAAATCAATTTGTGCAATGTGTGCGGCTGTTTTGGCAGGCATTCCCCCCCCTTGCTGATTGGTTTTCTGGCACTGGCTTCTGATCGGCTTGAAATATCCTTGCTTCTTGGTTGGCTTGTTGTCATTCAAATCAAGTGTTGGCATGGGCAACTGTGTCCCCATTGGCTGGGAAGAGGGAGGAGGGAGGGGAAACACGTTTGGAGGGAATTTCAAAATGTATTAAAAGCGACTGTGAGGCAGAGAGAGCCCTTAGATCAGGAGAGGAAGAAGGAATCAAGGAAGGCTTGATTTTGTGGTTTCTTTTCTTTTCTCAGCACTGAGTATAATGCTGTGCTATTGCTTGCTGCTATAATTATCTGGTTTTGTGGATCTCAGATTGACAAAGGGTACCTTCCTTCCTTCCTTCCTTGAGCTGTGGTTTGGTCTGTTTGTGAGATGGTGTGTGGTGAGAAATACACAGTGGCAGCTCAGCTCTATGTGTCTCTGTGTTATATTTCTTGGTGATTGCTCTAATGACCTCCATGTCTGGTCTTGACTAATTAGTGCTTTGCTCACTGCTCTGGTCTGCTCTACTATCTTGCTTGCTGCTGAAGGTGCTGCTGTTGCAAGTAGGATGGAGTCATAATTGTGTGTGAGAGAGTAACTTGTGCCAGTGATGTTACTGCAGTGCAGGCACTGTGACTGGCAGTGGATTCTGGGTCAGTGATTCTTTATGGGCCATCTTTGGACTGTGTATTTGGCACAATGTGTTGTTCTGTGTTGGGAGGGACTGTGCGTGCTGCTTCTGTTCTGGAGTGTTATTTTTGAAGGCAGAGTTGCAAAATGTGTGTACTGCACTCTACTTGTTTCACCCATGGGGAACAATGGGGAACTCGAATTATCCCATTGTTCCCCATGGGTAGGTCCTACAGACCCAAAGTTGATACAGCATGTTGGGTGCTACCTAGCACACAACCCACAAAAGAAATGGGCGAGTGGAAAATTTCTAATTTTTTTGTAACCTTAAGCTCCATAGGGCTTTTTGGAAAAGTTTTTTTTTAAAAAATTACCTGCTTGCCTGTTTCTTTTGTGGGTTGGGTGCTAGGCAGCAACCACCATGCCCTACCACCCAACCCACTTTGGTGCCCCTAGGACCAACCCATGGGGAACAATGGAGTGATTCGAGTTCCCTGTTGTTCCCTAAGGGTGAATCACAGATTGTTTTGTGAATTTTCAATTTGATTTGTCGAACTGGCTGGCAATGTCTGGCAGGTTTGATGAATTGATTCAAATCTTTGCAATTTGATTTGAGGTTGAATTGAAGAGCAAAAAATGATTTGTGCATGCCTCTATGCAGGAGGGAGGAGTCTGGTGACAGTGCAGGAGGAAAGAGAAATTCTTCCTTCCGAGTTTGGGGTGGGGGAAGAGAGGAAAGCTGGTAGTGGCGGCGGCAGTAGCAGGAATGAAGAAACAAACAAACAAACAGGCGAACTGGCCAGCTGCAACAAGTGGGGAGCAATGCCGCCACTTCAGCATTTAGCAGGGGCGGGGGGAAGGAAATGTGGTCGGCCAGGGTTGACACACAGCTGTTTGGGGACCAGAAAAATAAGCTCCATGGGCCGGATATGGCATGCAGGCTGGCAGTTTGACAGCCCTTCATTAGCTGGTCCAACTATTATTCAGATTGCTAGAAGCACAACCATTCAAGTCCCAGGTACACTTCAACAAGCTGAGTGTTTAAGAAAAATAATATTCTTGAGTTTGAATATGGTGATCATGGTTTTTGGAGAATTTCTTCTTTTTCTTCTTCTGTATTACATCTCCAGAATTCCCCCCCCCCCGCCCATTCTTTTCAGCAATCAGTGGCAGAAAAATAAATATTTTACTTTCTTCTTGTCTAAATTATTAAATTATAGGCAAGATGGGGTAAACTGAGAGCTCATCCCTTTTTTACACATCAGGAAACATGTTCTCACGTTGTATGGCATGCCTCTCTGAGAAGCTTCAGATAGTCACCTGCTCCGGCAAAGATAGCCTATGCATGAAAACATCTCTCTGGAGGTCTCATATATGCAAATGCATGTTGTGTGTAGAGTATCCCCTATGTCTGGCAACTGATTAGGGTGCCTGTGTGACACTCATCACAAGTGCAATGCTGAGCTGGTGATCAGCCCCATCAACTCTGACAGCCTTATTTATTTAAGATATTTATATCCCACCCCTCCAGTTCAATACCACCTGGGGTGGCTCGGAAAAATGGTAGAACAGTCAAAATGGTAAGACATAATAAAACAACATAATACTATTAAAATAAGTCAAATAAGTAAAAACAGGACCCCAAAAATTATAATGTTAAAAATAAAAAAAGTAGACACCCACTAAATCGTAAAAAGCCTCACTAAAAAGAAGGGTTTTCGGATGCTTTTTAGAAACCCTGAAGGAAGGAGAATGGCAAAGCTCTTCCAGGAGGGCATTCCACAGCCAAGGGGCCACAACTGAAAAGGCTCTGTCTCTAGTTCCTGAAAACCAAATCTCAGTCAGTGGCAGGGTGGTGAGCAAGGCCTGAAATGCTGAACAAAGGGCCCTGGCACGTTCATATGGGCCGAGAGAGCGAGCGAGAGAGAGCAAGCGAGCAGTATATACAGTACATCTGATAGATAAATTATAGATAAATAAATAAAATAAAATATGGACGAATGCAGTCCAACAGATAGACAAATACTAGATTACTTATTGGATGGACAGCCAGAGGGATTGAATCCAGACATCTCTTTTCCTTCTCCTAATCTATTCAGCAGGGAGTAGAGATCTATGTGCTGTTGAAGCACTGGATCAGGACTTAAAGGAGCGTGTATCTGATTCAAAAGTTGAAGATAACCATTTGGAGACAGAGAGCTCCAAACTTGGATCAGACAACTTTCAGCACTTGGGAGGGAGAATGGAGTATTTTCATCCCTGGTGGCATTGTGCTATGATTGCTGTTTTATAAGAGCCGCACTGAGATCAGGAGGTCTCGTGGCCTTGTTTGTGATGTATCAGAGGATTTTTTTTTTTAATGGACCTGCATGTGCTGCTTTTCAGCATCAGATGTAATGTTTAATCCCATTTAATAACAATAAAAGTCTCCTTCACAGGCACATGCTGGAAAAATGGGACAGATTTTACTAAAAACAATGAATGTGAGCAGTTCATGGTCTTCTCACGTTACACAGAGATTTATCCGATCTCTTGCATAATTTAATCTTTGCATCTGTGGGACCACAAATGTTTTACATTTCTAACATTTATGGGCAGACATAGAAAACATCTGTGCGGGCCCAACACAATAAAACATCTGGAAGACGTCTCTGCCTTTTTATGACACATGTAGCATGATCTTTTGTCTGGAACAAGTGTGCTGCTCCCACTAGTAGCTTTATGTGTTCCTTACTGGCATTCTTCTTGGGCTGAATGAGCACTGAACAGAGCTCCCAAATCAACCTGCCCCTCAAAGGAGAAGTATGTTAAAAACCAGCAGAACAGACAATAAAGGGGTGTTCCCCCCCCACTCCCAGTAGTACACAAAAGTGATTGCAGAAGCAGATGATATACAAATGATCTAACTTACATTACTACTGCCGTTTAACATTTATTTCTTGGCCAGCTGTTTGCTGAGGCACTATACATTACATAGAAATGATGTGTGGTCCTTGCCCAGAAGGATAACAAGTTGGAGATATGGATTAACAGGGGCTCCACAGGCAATTGTAGAAGGCAGCATTCCTGCAAAGGCCTGAATGGTTACATCCCCATTTGTCACATGCCTATCGGCATTTGGAAATCCCCAAACCAGGAGATTAACAGACCCGTCTGAACCATGAATACTTAGAAGTATGTTCTGCTGATTTCAGTGGGGCATCCTAGTATACATGATTAGGGATGTGCGAAACGTTTCGGATACAAAACGTTTTGTACCCAAAACAGCCTGTTTCGGGTGTTTTGTAGACAAAACAAAACACCCACTTTCCAGATCCAAAAGTTTTGTATACAAAACAAAACGTCCCTGTTTCGGCTACAAAACATTTTGTTGTTTCGGACCTCCATTTTGTGGTGATCTCTGAGTCAGTCTCCATTTTGTGTTTGACATCTCTTTGAATTTCCCACCCTTCCAGCCTTCTGATCAGTGACCTAAATCATGGGCTGACCTGCTGACAATTCCCTCCTTGTTCCTCATTGGCTCTTTTGCTTCTTCCCACTCTTTACTGACCCCACATTGGCCGGGGAAGGGTTGCTAACCTATGGGGTGCTGGGTTCTGCTGTTTCTGTGGTGTTCTGAGTGTAGATTCTCTGGTAGCATATGAGAGTGGATTCTTGTTTTTCACTGAAAATCTCATATGCTACCAGAGAATCTACAATGAATACCTCAGAAACAACAAAACCCCCAAGGGCTTGTGGGTGTGGGGGTGGTTGGCACCCTATGTGCACTACACAACCCCTCGCTCTGGGCAACCCCAGTGCCCCCCAAGTGGAATTATGGGGCTGCTGAAACCTCAATTATTCCCCATGGGAGAAATCTTAAAGACACGTAAACTTCAACAAATCACAAAAGATCAGCCCTTTGCCCAATTCCTTTGAAAGAATTCTGGAAGTTTCCTTGCCCCCATTGGGCACTACCACTCCCAACACTTTGCTCTGGGCCATCCCTTTCCCCTTGATTTGAAGTGATACATTTGCTGGAATCCCCATTATTCCCTATGGGAAAATTCTTAAAGATGTGTAAACTTTTAAAAAATCAACAACAAAATCAGCCCTTTGCCTAATTTCTTTGAAATTTGTGTGGTAGCTTCCACCCATTGGACACTACCACCACCACCCACTCTTTTTGCCCTGGGACCCTTTTTAAAAATCCAAATCGATTCGGATTCAGAAAATTTGGCTACAAAACAAAACAGGGCTGATTCGGATTCAGAAAATTTGGGTACAAAACAAAACGGAGATGTTTCAATTTGGATACAAATCGAAACAAGAAAATTCCAAAATGCACACCCCTAGATTATGTTGGCAGCCTAATGGCCACTTCACACCTTCACCAAAGTATTAATCCTGAACCTGCTCACACGCCTCATTACTGGTACAATGTTTGGGTTGGGTGGTTTTTCTTAAATGTAAACTGATTGATGTAAAATTGATTATAGAAAATGGTGTAGAAATATATTAACTTAAATTATGCATGTACTGGTGTTTTTTGGGTGTGTTTTTTGTGGTTTTTTTACTATCTTTACTACTTCATACCAGCCAGCATGTCCCTATTTTCCCATTCACCTGAATGGGGAAATAGAGACATGTTGACAGGTATGCTACTTCCCCTTTATTTGTGTGGGAAGGGTTGCATTGCATGTGAGGCTGGCATATGTACATACCCATGTATATGTTCTGTCATACCATATGTGTGTGTGAGAGAGAGAGAGACAGAGAGAGATAATTGAACCTCCAGCTTCTTTATTTTCAAAGCCACCCCTCATTTGGCTCATATTTATGAGTCTTATCCTGAAAGAAACACAGAACTTCATTCAAAGGCACTGACCCAAGCTGGTGTTTGACTTGCTGGGTTCTTGAATGGAAATGACCTGCCTTGGAGTTTGGCTGTCCTCTTACTTGGACTCTGCTGTGCCAGTCTGCTGAGTCATGGCACCAAGATAACAGCATGGCCCAAACACACAGGAGTTCCAATGCTCTTCTTTTCCAGAGTTAACGTATTTCATAGAGAGCCTTTCAAGGAAAAGGGTGGCAACCAGCACATGGGTTAGTTAAGCAAATTAATAACAGCAGGAGAGATGGAGGTTATGCAAACAAAGATTAGAGGAGAAGAGTGGAGCTTCAGTGCCTTTCTCCTTTCCTGCTATCTAGGCAAAAGGTGATATCTAAGCACTCACCCTCTTCCATCCTCCTCTGTGGAATACAAATATGACACATATTTATATAGAGGATAGATGTAGCTCATCCACCTAATGGTGCAGCGGGGAAATGGCTTGCTTAGCAAGCCAGAAGTTACCAGTTTGAATCCCCACTGGTATGTTTCCCAGGCAATAGGAAACCCCTATATTGGGCAGCAGCGATATAGGAAGATGCTGAAAGGCATCATCTCATACTGTGCAGGAGGAGGCAATGGTAAACCCCTCCTGTATTCTACCAAAAGAAAACCATAAGGCTCTGTGGTCGCCAGGAGTCAATACTGACTCGATGGCACACTTTACCTTTAGGTGTAGCTCAGGGAGCTAGACCCATGCTCCTTATCTCTGTCCTTTACAGCCAGTACGATTACAGTGGCAAT
Source organism: Hemicordylus capensis (assembly GCF_027244095.1). Lineage (NCBI taxonomy): Eukaryota > Metazoa > Chordata > Lepidosauria > Squamata > Cordylidae > Hemicordylus > Hemicordylus capensis. Next base: position 386,868,470 of record NC_069658.1, read on the forward strand.
TTAGCTAGGGGAGGGGTGTGTGTCTGAAATGAATCACTGTCCCTTCAATAGATGAAATGATAAATAGTGGAGCAGGGAAGTGGCTGGTCACCCAGGTGCACCTCAGCGTAGTAATCAATCACTGCTGTAATGATAATGCATCTTTTGCTTTTCTGTTTCACTTCCCACCAAAACCAGCAACATCTGTTCAAAAATATGCCACTGCCCTAAAATGTCCTAAAATGATATCCATGTTGTGTGTAGACAGAGTGAATAGCAGAGATGAATGAGCTTCCCAGGATCTCATCAGATAGACTTGAAAATGAGCAGATTTATTTCTCAAACAATCAGAAATTGCTCAGTTCCTTATCTGAGCCCATTCAATGCTCAAAAAGCAGCCTTCTGGTAAAGACAGAGACCAGTGTCTCGCTTGCTTAGCTCTGAAGCTTGTTTTAGGGGTGCACTGATGCACTAGGGAATATGGGGTGGTGGAGGAGGAGGAAAGTCACTCCCTCACAGGGGTCCCTCAAGGTCAGTGTAGTTTTACAGCTTTCCTTTAACTGTGTGTATGTGTGCTTTAATAAAGCCAAGGATAAAAGTATTTACATAGAATACAGTAAATGCCACTTAAAAATAATAATAAAAGTCCATTCAACTCACAAGAGGAGGGGGAAATGTGACTGATCTAGTGTTCGGCCTCCTGCTGAGGATGTTTATTATGAATATGGTGACACACTGGGCCTGACCTGGGCTCACACACAGCAGTCACATTTTAAAAAATGGTACATCTGTCTTCACCCTTAGACGTGACCTATCACTTTTTAATTTTATCTACCACCTCCTACTTCTGTTTTATTCAGGTCACTTTCAACTAACATACTACAGAATGTTTATTTCTTCACTGAACTTTCCTAAGCAATGAGTAATTAAAATAAGCAAAATTTTCAAGAGCGAAAAGCCACTTCAGACCAGATCAGAGTGTCTTTGCGAGACATGATACAAATGGGGGTAGATGGAGGGGGGAAATGACTTTTTAGAATTAAATATGGCAGTTTTGAATGCTGTAGAACGTGTTGCTTTTAACATGCATATAAACACAGGATCAGGTTATTGAAAAAGCCAATATAGCTCCACTGGCTTGAATTACAGCATGGATTAGTGTGGGATGGGGGAAGTATAGTAAGAACCGAAGCAAGTAGGAGGAGTTCAAATTCTGTATATTTCAAAGGTTCTAGTGCTGGATTCTGTTGCAGCTAGCGTCCTTTCCAAAGTTTCACCAAGCTACTGTCCACATCCAAAACCTTCATATACAGCTCATGGCTCACTACTGATTTCCCCTATTTCCAGATCCAGGGTGCAGATTTCAAGCCAGTCATGTTAAAGCTGAACCCTTTAGCATGTCAATCCTTCTTCAAAAGTAGTGCTTTGTGTAGTGTATTCTGCGATTCTGTACACAAATAGATTTAAGTACTGGGTGTAGAAGCAGCATCCTGATCATGCCAGCTTTTCAGTTAGCCCCACCCCACAACATCAAGTTTCTAGCCTTTATGGTCATAAATATGAGTTTGAAAATGTATGGCCAATGTTTAGTCCAAGGCTGGCCTTCATGCCTGGAACTATATATCTATATATCTATATATCTATATATCTATATCTATATCTATATACACACACACACACACACACACACACACACACACACACATTTCATTTCATTTCTATACCCCGCTTCCAAAAGTGACTCAGGGCGGTTCACACAAAAAAATAACAAATAAATAAGATAAAGAAAATGGATCCCTGTCCCCAAAGGGCTCACAATCTAAAAAGAAACATAAGATAGACACCAGCAACAGTCACTGGACGTACTGTGCTGGGGGTGGATAGGGCCAGTTACTCTCCCCCTGCTAGATAAAGAAAATCACCGCATTAAAAGGTGCCTCTTTGCCAAGTTAGCATGTTGTTTATATGTGTGAACACATGCACACTCTAAGAGGAATAGTTCCATTTTATGAGCTACACTTTCAAAGGTTGCCTTAAAAAACCAAATTGCTATAAAGAATGAAACATTTATGACTAGAAGAACTTTGGGGCTTTTCTGGAAAATTGAATGAGCAGCTTCTCATTACCCACATGATGTTGGAGGAATGTGAAAGGAGAGATTTGCGAGGCGGGCCCACCTCGATTTCTGGTCATAAGAACCTGGTTGTTTGGGGCGATGTCAGGTTGGCATTGTGCCAACCTGGAATTTAGCAGAAATGGGTAATCTAGGATTTGATTTAGGGTTGCTGATTTCTGTTGAATATCAGATTGGCAAACATCACCTGTTCTCTCCACTGTCACTAACCACAATCTAGTTAACAAGAACATCACCTGAGAACTCCTTAGTGTGCATTCAGTTTAAATTAGGTCCATATTTGCCCCTCCCCTCCTTCCTGAAGAAATGATAGATTCAAGGTCTGAAATACTCTGTAATGTCACAAGGCCTCTGAGTTAAAAACATGTTGCCAAGTCATTGTGGGTTTTATTATTAAAGCATGAAATTTGCCAGCGTGTGAGGGAATGACCTAATAAAGATCTTCCTGATAAGGGACCAGTGCCAGCTTATGTTCTGCTGGCAATGGCAGGCGTTTTAGTATCTTCATCACAAAGGGCAAACAATATCTGATGGGTTGGACATACAAGGGATGAATTCTTGGTTTTGCTTCATTGTGATCTCAGTAGAAGTTTGACATTTCTCCCAATCACATGCCAACCATCACCGTGCTTCAGTCCCTTTTCACCCTAAGCAACAGGGGCAGTTGTCCCATGAGGTGGGATGGGGTGGTTGTCAAAAGTGATGAATTTTGGGGGCACCCTGGGAACAGGGATGCCCCCTACCATCTCCTTCTGCCACCCCCACCACTGGAGCAGCTCTTTGAGGGGTGGTGACACAGCCCCTACTTTCCAAAAAGCCACCCCAAGACTGTCCTTTGCTGCTGCCGCTGCAACCACCTCCTCCAACATCGACTCCACCTCCTCCTCCTTCTCCTGGTCCTGTGTGTGGCAGTAATCTGGCCACCCTGTAGGGAAATCTAGGATGATAGCTCACAAAAGACCAAACTGGGTAGCAGAAGCGAAACACAGCTCGGAAATATCTCTCTCTCTCTGGCTCAGACTGAAAGCTGTTGACACTAGGGATGACATACGTTGCCTTCCAGCGGCTAACTGCAAGCTGTAGGCGTGCTTTATAGTTCAAGCTGATAACTCTCAGCTGGCAGGGATTCAAGGCTTATCAGCCCTCTGCAAGAGGTGCTTATTTCTCCTGATTGATTCTAGCTGTGCCTGCTGCCTTGTGACCCGTCTCTGCTGTGGAGTCAATGGGGGTTGCCTGCACAGCTCATCCTCCTGTTCGTCAGTCCCTGTCTCTGCTGCCTCAGACTGCTGCGCCTGCTCTGAGACATCAACTGGACCTGCCTCAGCCGTCTCTTGGGAACTGACAGCCAGACTCTGCCCCTCAGGCACCCCTGCATCAGCTGAAGGGCTGTCAGCATCCCTTTCTTCCTCGCTATCAGAGAGCGAGGGCGTGACAGTGTACACCTTCCCACACCAAGTTAGTAACAAAAAGAAGAAGTGATGGAACGGCAGTCAAGTACAGTATATGCCGTTTAGAGTGCCTTTTATAACCTACTACCCTTTTGTAATTTCCTCTTTCTTTTTATACTATCTTGTCAGCAGTGCATGCTGAAAGCAGTGGGGGATGTGCCACGCTAGGCTGCAGTGATGGCAAGTGTTGCTGCAGAGGAGGAGGAGGAGGAGGAGGAGGAAGAGGAAGAGGAGGGTATGAGTGTTCATCTTCATTTGTATGCACACCTAGGGAAGCAGCAACCATTACAAAAAAAAACAAGAGATGTGTAGAGGGAAGGTGGCATTGGCACCCTGCACATTGAAGTCTTGGGCCACTACTGAGCGATATAGCAGCAAATAGATATAGTGGTCAACTTGGCCAGCGGAATATGGACAGCCTGTATTTGTCATCTTGCAAGTTGGCTTTCATCAGGAATTGAAAGTCTGAAGCCAAGTGGGAGATAAACAGAAGCTTCTTTAATGTACTTCTAGAAATAGCTGATGCCTTCTTGAATGTGTCTCAACACAAATGTGTTAAAAAGAAAAAACCTGTCATTCAATCACACAAAATTGTGTGGATGTGTGTAAGGCTGTTCGCAAACACTGTAGAGCCACACTGGTGATTCAGTGGGAAAAGGCAATCTCTCTCTCTCTCTCCATCAGAAAATGCTCCTCCTTGCACATAGAAAACTCGCATGTTAGAGATAAGGCTATTCTAGAACACTAAGGTTTCCAGGAAGCAGAAGGTAATTGTCTAGAAACTGTTTTGCTTTGGGCTGCTCCTGGGTCATTGCAGGGACCTTTGGGAGAAAGCCCATTTGCCAGTGGAGAGGGCAGAAAGAGAAGTTGGTGTATAGTTTTCATGGTCAAGAGAATCACATGGCAGCTCCTCCTTCTCCTGTTCTCCCCACCAGCCTCTGGGAGCATCCCTTAGAGGCTCCATGTTGACACAGGGGCCTGTGGGGCACACTCCAATTTTTAGATGAGGGATGGTGCCAGGGAAAGCAGTGGTGGTGCAAGTTCCTAACTGCTTCGTGCTACCAGTACTGGGGGCATCCAGAGGACAGTCAGCCTGGCCAGATTGGCTTTCTGAAGGGTGTGGGCTCCTGGCCAACGCCTTCCCCTGCCCTTGCCGTGGAAGTGGACAGTAGCAGAACTTCTGCCATTGTTCTTTACACCACTGTTGGAGGAAACTAATGTTTGAAGTGTGCTGAAGGTCTATCTCTACATTTATATTAGGCAATGAATTCAGATATAGAATCCTCTTATGCAAGTTGGTTTTTCGGAGTGGTGGTTCTTTTGTGTGTGGGGGGTGTCATTTGTATAACGATAGGAATTGTCTGTTGTTTACAGATCAGTCTTCACTACTGTTATTAGCAAAAGGAGATCATGTCATGAAAAGAAACCTGGAACCAGATTGTGTTGCGTTCTTCCTTGAATTAATATTTTAGCAAGTATTCCCAAATGGCACAGGACAGCGAGAGAGATCTTTGAAAATATTTTTGTACCGTTTCATGGCATCCAAATGGATTGACATGGTTTTAAAGATAGTTAAGGAATACAAAAGAACAAACATTTAATTAAAGAATAACCTTGCTGGTATGGTTTAAACCCAGCAACAATTGCTATCTGCAAAACATCAGTAAGGGGGGGAATTGCACGCGGTGTTTATAATGCTTGCTGTAGTTGTTAGGACATTGGTTGGTGCTGGCTTCTTATCTTAAAATCTTTATTTGGACATGCCTTAAGACTGTGGCAAATTTTATGCTTTTCATCCTAAGACCCACAAGCCTTTCACAAATCTGTGCAGTCTTATAAACCAATAATAATTCTTTCCAGCAACAAACAGGCTTTTCCTTATTTCATTTCTTCTGCCCTAAAATGTTGGGCTAGACATATGGGATATACTTCTGCACTGGCCGCTTTAATTATATAGTCATATGCCTATTCTTTTACTATCGTCATCTGTACAAGGATCTAGAGAAGGAACAATGTCAATGGCTTTTGTGGGGGTGGAGAGGGAGGTTGCAAAGGATGCTTCAAACAGGTACATAGACTGATTCAGGCACATTTCAAAACCTCTAGTTTTGCCTGAGAGTGTGTTGCTTTACTTTCCCACCAGGTCCATCTGTCTGTCTATCACAAACCTCTGACACTGATTTGCTAACAAATCATGTTAGAGTAACCTGATAGCTTTCTTTGGTAAAATACATAGCTTAGTAGACAGAAAGTACAGTTGACGTAACATACCTAGATTTTAGCAAGGATTTGACTTAGGGCGAGCTAGATGTGCACACAAACATGTCTGTAGAGGCATGCTCTGGACCTGAAGTGCCCCTTTTAAAATTAAAAACAGCCATGCGGGCCTCCAGAGTTGAGCAGGACCACATAAAGGGGGGGGGGAGAGAGATTAACTGTCTCACCTCTTATTGTTTTCCTCCTGAAAATTGTCTCTCCAAAGCAACTATTTGCCCTCATCCTAAAATAACCTGAAAAATGTGGACTAGAAGCAGTTTTTCTAACTGTGTGTGTGTGTGTGTGTGTGTCTGTGTGTGTGTATGTGTGTGATTGTCCTTGACCAGCTGACAACTATCTAGCAATAGTACTGCTGAAAAGGACTCGCCATCTCCTTTCCCTTTCTCTGTTTTGCCTCATTGCGTCAAATTTTAAACCGTGTGCTCTCCAGAGAAGGGACCTTTCCTCTTGCATGTTGTGAAGTGCCATATGAATGAATAGTGCTATTTAAAATGGGAACAACAACAGAATGTGTATTGACCAGATGTTATCCTGGCAGAAAAGACCAGTGTCCTTTCCAAATCAGGGGGAGCAAATGGGACCACTGTGTTTAGCACTGGTACAAACCTCATTTTGAGTGTTGTATTCAGTCCCTGCTGTTCAAGATGTATGTTGACAAATGGGAAGATTCACAGGATAGCTATGAGAATGACAAATTGTCAAAGACCTTTGGAAAAAAAATTAAAGCTTACGCATCAACTGTGTATTTAGACTGTTGCTGTAAACCACCTCAAGCTTGTGGAGAAATGGGATACAAATGCAATAAACAAATAAAACAAATGAAGAAACCAACTTGGTTGCAGATAGTTTTGCAAAGCCCAGTTGCTCTGTCCATATTTCTCACTTGCTCTGTCCCTTCTTTCACCCACCCTTATAACTTGTCCATTTCCTTCCCTGCTGTGTATGCTAAAGATTATGTCATGTAGACCAGTCAGTGTGGCTGGTCAGTGCTAGACCAGGAATTACCAACCTTTGATGCTCCAGCTATTTGAACTACAGCTCCCATCACCCCTAGGCACAATAAATTGTAGCTGGGAATGATTGTAGTTCATCAACAGCTGGAGTACCAAGGTTGGGAACCCCTGTGCTAGGCTAATGCTGGGGAGACCTGGGGAGACCTATTCTGTGATGGAGTTTGCTGAGTGGTTTGGGGCTATTCGCTGTCTGTCAGCCAAACCTATCTTACAGGGTTGTTGTGAGGGTAGGACCACTTGCATACTCACAAGGGGGATGAGATAAAAGTGTTTGAAAACAGGGGTGGAAATGTAGGGAAAGTTTTTAAATCCACCATTGGAATGTGAAGTGGTTATTTTAATTTGCATTAATAACTGTCACTATAGAACTGTGGGAGTAGTAGTTATTCCCTAATGAATTAATCCCTAACAGAGGAGTATGATATTGTGTATGCATCCTGTCGCCATCATATAGTCTTGAAGAAAATGGAATGGAGCAATGAATAAATGGATTTCTTCTTGTCAGATTTTTTTCCCCACCATCAGGGGTCATTATAGCAGAGGACTGCATCCGTGAGTATGGCTTCCTCTATTCTGTAATACTCCTGGCATTTGATTTTGGGACCTGCCTCAATGATTTGCATTCAGGAGTAGATCTAAAAGAAAAATAGTATTATTTTAATCAAATTAGTGCTCACAGCAATGCCGTTCAAAGTGACTTGGAAAGTAATGGTTTGTGATGGAAGCACCTTTCTGCCGTCGGTGCTGTGAAGTATTAAATCGTGTCAGAAGGCCTATTTTGAACAGCTTCAAACGCTTTGGGCTGCTCGAAGAGTTTCTCGATTTCCAAAACATAGCCAGCCAGTTCATACAGGCTTCTTTGCAAAATCTTTGCAAAGAGAATAGCATTTGAATGTGTAGCATACATTGCCGGTCCTTCCAGAAGGAATCTCTTGATCCGGCTCCGTGTGATTTGGCCTGTTTGTTTCAGTGGGGATCTGATGCCTTTGGCATGGCTGGGCCAACACATTTTTTTTCTTGTTGCTGAACCCAGCTATGTTGATAATGGGAAAGCATGATTGCCTACATTTTGTATGTAGGCAATCTGCTACATAAACGGAGATACATATGCATGAGATATTTGACATCATATTCCCTCTAGTGAGAAGGCAAATAGATCCAAGAATCCTGCTTAATAAAAGGGAGTCCCTCTGCAAAATTATTTGATTTGTGTTTTTCATATTGTTACAATCTAGCATTTACTGTGTAACAGAGGCATATCTAGGGAAAATAGCGCCTAGGGCAAACACTGAAATTGCGCCCCCTGTCCAAACATCTGACACCCATCTTTCAAATAACTTTACCATAATATAAACTCAAAAATACAAGTCAAGCTTGTTAATCTTTTAGCAGTGGATGTAGCCAGACCAAAAAATGCTGGAAAACTACAAATTTCAGTATGCTGGGGCTCATGAAATACCCAAATACTATGTGGAGGTATACTTGGAAAACTAAACAGAAGTGCCTGTCTAATTCTCTACTATGCATTGTAGCATCACTGTTATATAAGTTTTAAAAATAAATGGAGAATTTGACTTTTCCCAGATATTCTGAAAATAATTAAAGGATATGCAGAGTAAACTGTGTCACTGCTTGGAATATGTTCTAGTATTTCAGAAAGACAGTTAAAATGAGAGAAAGAGAGCAAGAAATTCCCAGTGGGCCTTAATACTAAGGATTTCACACTGATTCAAAGAAAAACTCACCATTAACAGCCATATGATTAAGACATCACATTTAACTCACTTATCACAAGAAGCAAAGTAACATAGGAACATAGGAAGCTGCCATATACTGAGTCAGACCATAGGTCCATCTCGCTCAGTATTGTCTACACAGACTGTCAGCGGCATCTCCATGGTTGCAGGCAGGAATCTCTCTCAGCCCTATCTTGGAGAAGCCAGGGAGGGAACTTGGAGCCTAGATGCTCTTCCCAGAGCAGCTCCATCCCCTAAGGGGAATATCTTATAGCGCTCACACTTCTAGTCTCCCTTTCGTATGCAACCAGGGCAGATCCCGCTTAGCTTAAGGGGACAAGTCATGCTTGCTACCACAAGACCTGCTCTCTTCCCATTTCTCTCTTCTCATTTTGTAAGAACAAATGAATTCAATCCTAGCTCATAAGCTTCATCTCAGTATTCACAAGCCCTGATTCTCTGTACATAGTGCCAAACTAAATGTGTGTACAGTGACTTGTTTTATATTAAATTTAAAAATTATTATTTTTAATCTGTAGCCCCTTCAGGGGGCTTCCCCATAGGGGGGTCCTGAAAAGGTTCCCCCTCCCCCCACTAGCCTCAAGGGCCTCGCAGGGACCATTTGAGCATGTGCAGTGGCCATTTTTTAAAATAAGATTTTTTTAAAAAAAATAGCCGCTGAAAACAAAATAGCCACATGCTCAAATGGCCTCTGCAAGGCCTGGCATGGCGTAGGGCCTCACAGAGTCCATTTGAGCATGCGTGGTGGCCATTTTGTTTTCGGTGGCCATTTTTTAATTTGAAAAAATGGTGCCCCCCCTTCAAGTGGCACCCGGGGCACGTGCCCTGCCTGCTTTTCCCTTTTCCCCTGCTGTGTAATACACATTACCTGTATCTTTATTATTCAAAACTCCTACTGATTCAAAAACATGATGCATCGTGGAAGGGGTCTTCTATAGTTTCAAAACTGCTAATATTGTATGTATCCCATGTTATTCCACCCTTCCTTCTAGGAGCTCAGGGTGGTGTACATGGTTCTATCCTCTCCCTCCTTTTATCCTCATAACAACCTTGTGAAGTAGGGAGAGGCAGTGACTGGCTTCAGGATTTGAACTCAGGCTTTGTACTCCTAGTGCAAAACTCTAACCACTTTACCATACAGGCTCTCGCATGTTCAGTACCCCAATCTTTGACTCCTCTTAACTGTTCAGAAATAACATATTTTGCTGTATTTGTACAGTTAACATGAGTGTACAATAATTGTTGATTGTACAGTTTATGCATGGCATAGCTATCTGTGTTTTCCTAAACTGCCTTATGTGCTAATTGTATATTTGCTTTAGCAGTTGCTGTTTCTAGGAAGGCTGTCCTTTGCGTGTTTTGGAGGGCTTTGTGATAAACAGTCTGTTTGACTTAGAAGGGATGAAAGTGCATGTAGTTAACTTAGATCCATAAAGGTAGATAGATGGATCCATACACATTTTCTCACAGTGAAGTGATTATTTGGTACCAAGCTTCAAAATCCATCCAGCACAATAATGTTGACTCATGATTTAAGCATGCGGTAATGAACTACTCTCAAAAGTGGGAATTAGGAGATTTCCATGAGATAACTGCAAAATGTTGCTTTGTGATGGGAGAACTGGTCCTGTGAATATACTGAAATAAATGATTTAAGCTAGCATGCCCCAAAGACCAATATATAGAATTAATTTCACAAGCACCAGATGGGATAAAATCTTGTCATAACTACAGTGGCTTCCACTCTGTCCTCAAAATAAAGATTAAGGGAAGCAGTTATGGTTCATGTGTTTAAGTGGGTGCCTGTATAATTGAATTTCATGCTCATTATTTCCCTCTGAAGTGGTGTACACAGGCAGTCATTTGAGAGGAGGAAAGGAGCTGCCTAGGCATATTGTGAGGTTGTCCAGTTGTAACTGACAGGTCTCCTTTGAGACCATGAGCAATATGGAAAGTCCACAGGAAAAGAGGACTAAGCAAAGGTCCCTTCTGGTGTAATCGCTCCCTCCCCCTGAGAGTTTGGCAATGTTGCATTTGTGTGTCAACTAATGACCCTGATTTCTGTCCTTCCTGAAGGTTTTTAAGTATTGCTTATTAGCTTGGGTAAAGAAGCTTATGCAGCCTCATCTGAAAACTGTTTTGTCAGCACAAGGATTAATTGTAATTAATGATCAAAGCACAGCGGTGCCTTTGTAATTACAGAGGGCCTAGGGCTGAGTCAGGATCTGTTCAAAAGTATCTTCCAGGGACCCCCAAGCATGTCGTATATCCAGGGCCAGCAGATGTGCCAAGAGGAAATGTAGTTTCTGCTAGGGCCTAACCTCTCCTTGTTGTGCTTATTTTGCTACTGCTGCTAAGATATTTCCAAAGACCAAACAGAAGGCAAACACCATCATAATACTCTCTCTGCTAATATGGCAGTTCCTTATGAGCAAGGAGAGGCTTTCTAGTGGAATGCTTGAGAGGGAGGCTGATTGGTGTGTATCTGCTATCCGGTTCAGAGACCCTACTTTGGCAGTGGCAGGAGTGGAAGATTCAGCCTCAGTCTGAAGGTTCAGCTAGGTGAGAGTTGATTATGTTAGTGTAGGTAGGGGCAGCTGCCTAGGGCTGGCCAGAGGCTTTGAAAGTGAAATCTGGACAACTGTGAGAACCAAGTGGACTTTGTTGGGCCTTGGAAGTGAGCTAGGGTGTATGGGAAAGTTGTTGTTCAGGGCAAGCACTGAGTGGAGTGGAAGAGAAGGAAGGTCAGCAGACCATAGGGAAAGAGAGGCCAAAGATCCAAAATTGCTTGAAAAGTCTGCAAAAGGGAGCCAGCATAAACAATCCAGTAACACATTTCTGAAGAGCTGATGTCAGACAGTATGACCACCAATCTGTTTTGTCATGTTTGAATCATTTGAGGTCATAGAAACCAAAAACTGTCATAGAACCAAAGCCATTTGAGGTCATACACCAAAAACTGTGTTCTATCCAGATTTGGGAGCTGTGTGGGTGCCCAATTTTCTCTTGTGTGAAAGCACGGTAGGAGAGAAACCTAGGTAGAAGTGATTCACCCAGTTCAGATGTAACACAGAACTGGACCTTCAGTTCCGCGCCTCCTCCCCCCACTTTCCTATCTGCGTTGGGGAGAGAAGCCTCTCTGCAGTCAGCAAGACTGTAGAGAGGCAGAGGAGCTGGCTGTGTGGACTTCCTTCTTAACAGAAGGACAGCCCGCACAGCCAGTCGGGCCAGAGTGAAGGAGGAGGTTCCTCCCTCAACTCTGGTTCCATGGGGCCAAAACTGTGATGCCAGTGTTCAGATGTGACGCTGGCACTGCAGAAATGGAGTTTGTGGAGGCGAAACTGCACTCAAAGGTTCAGAGTGGAGTTTGACAAGGGAAATCACAGGTTGCTTTTCCCCCGCAAACTCCATTTGCCTACATTCAGATGTTTGGGTTGGAAAATTGGAGGTAAAGAGATCTCCAGTTTTCTGTTACATCTGAACCGGGCCATTGTGTGGAAATAAGGTAGGAGGAAAAGCTACCCAAGTTTTCCTCCTGCTTTGCTTCCACACAACCCAAAATTGTGCACACAGCTTTTTGATTGGTGGAACACAGTTTTTGATTGTTTTAATGACCTCACTATTTATCATATCTATTAGTCTTTAAGATGACTCAGGACTTTTTTTTTTTAACATTTGCTATAAAAGGCTAACACTGTAACTCATCTGGAATTTGTCCTAACAGCCAAGCAAGATTAACATTTAAATAATTAAACTATTAAATCCAATCACAAAGCTCAGCCCATCTTCAGGCTGGGCTAAGTTTTACAATAAATCAGATGAGAGTAGCTCTTATAAACAAAAGTGATCAAAAAGATGAACATTTTCTGCTCACTTTTAAACTATAGCAGTATGATATCCTCTAATGTTTTTGTTTGTTTGTTTGTTTAGGATGCTTATTGGCTGCTCTTCAGCCAAAGCTTTCAGAGCAGCTTACAAAAGATAAAAACAATAAAAATACAATTAAACTGCAAGTAACTATGTTCTACTTTCTAAATTCATGTGTACCAAGCGTTGATCTGATCTTGAGTCCCACATGGGCCTTCACTATAGGATCTTCTTAAGTGAGAGTTATGCGAGACAGAGAGTGAGGAGCAAAATGTTAGGTTGCCTTCTAAACAATTAAAATATTGGCACCAGTTGAGGGTGCCTGCAAAGGCCTATGCCCAGACATTACCACTCTCAAACGTTTGTGTGAGCAATTATCCAAGATTAAATGGAGCATCCATCTGCCAAGGCAGTATATCTTGGAAAAAGGAGGATGAACAACTGGTGATAGCTTGTGAGCATCCAGATATCTGAACGGCTATTGCTGGAAACAGAATGCTGGGTTAGAGGATCATTGTTCTGTTCCAGCAAGGCAATTATCATATTATTTGATTTTATTGTTTAATTTCATTGCATTTATATACTGCCCATCCCAAAACACCCATAGTCCAGTTAAAGAAGTGAGCCAAAGACAGACACTACATAGGAAGCTGCCATATATTGAGTCAGATGATAGGTCCATCTAGCTCAGTATTGTCTCCACAGACTGGCAGCGGCTTCTCCAAGGTTGCAGGCGGGAATCTCTCTCAGCCTTATCTCAGAGATGCCAGGGAATGAACTTGGAACCTAGATGCTCTCCCCAGAGCAGCTCCATTCCCTGAGGGGAATATCTCACAGTGCTCACACATCAAGTCTCCCATTCATGTGCAACCAGGGTAGACCCTGCTTAGCTAAGGGGACCAGTCATGCTTGCTACCACAAGACCAGCATGGGAAGCCTTGCTGATTTATACATTTCCTTCTTCTTGATGCTCCCCTTCGCAGGGCCTTTGTAGTGGAAGAGCATCTGCTTTGCCCCCAGGTTCAATCCCTGGCATCTCCAGAGAAGGCTGGGAAAGACTCCTGCTGAAACCTTGGGGAGCAGCTGCCAGTCAGTGTAGACAACACTGACAGTGGTTTAAGGAGGGCAGTGGTGCCCTCCCCAACCCGGTGGCACCTCTTCTTCTTGGCGGCATGCAGCTGGCAATGCCCCTTCCCCTGTGTGGCAGCAGCCTCCTGACAGAGCAGCCCAGGGTGGGCTACCCTGCTCCCGCCACTCAGCTGGCCACCGGGCATGCATGGCAGCCATCTGAGTGGCCAGCAAGGCAGCTGAGTGCTGTGCCGACCACTCAGCTGGCTGTTGCCGCAGGGGAAGGGCAGCCTACCCTGGTCAGCCTACTTCGGGCTGCTGGACGGGGCAGGGGCACTGCTGGGTGCCCGCAGTGGCAGCAGGGGAGAAGGGGCACCATGAAGCGGCCCCACTGGCAGCTGCGCATGGGTTCCTTGGCACTGATCTGTGCGCAATTACCGCTCTACCCCTGAATACTGAGCAAGATGGACCAAGGGTCTGACTCAGTATAGGGCAGCTCCCTATGTTCCTAAGCGTGGGAATAGTGTGTCCAGGTTGTTGTCTGATTCACTTTACTAATGCAGAATGTACTAACTAATGGGGACTGCACAAACCACAGTTGAATGGCAATGATGTCATATTTACATCTCTTTTTCTGTCAAGGATATAGATGTTTTTCTTCAACAGAGTCAGGGGTGTAACTATCATAGGGCAAGGGGAGACAGTTGTCTGGGGGCCCACTGCCTTGGGGGGGCCCCCAGAGGCAAGTCACATGACTGACTCCCCCAGCCGCGCACCCGCCCGGGCTTCCTTCAGTTGTGTTCATCCTCCGAATCTGATGTGGGTGTTAAGACCTGGAGCTACCAGAACAGCATGTCTTTCTCTAGTACCATGAAATGACTTGCATCGTCCACAATTTACAAAACCTTAAAAAAAATAATTTAGGTTGATGTGCTATTGTGGCACATAGGGGAGAGAGAGAGAGAGAGAGAGAGAGAGAGAGAGAGAGATTTTACTATGCTTTTTGTTACCACTATTCAGCCTCATTTAAGATTTCTTTACTTTATGAGTTGAGCTTCAGTGAGAGAGGGGCGGCATTTTAAAATCTTGTCTCCACTCCAACCTTGCTACGCCCCTGAACAGAGTCCATTGAAATTGGGATAATTCTGCATAGCAGCCAATACTGTAGTGTAGTCAACTTGCCTTGTTAGCCGTTTGGTTTGGGAGTTCTCATAGTACAGGAACATGTTTCCTGAGATTCTTAAAAACCGGTGCAAATGGGTCACCACTTCACTTCAACAGGGCAGCAGATACAGGTGGGGCATCACAGTGATCCAATTAATGGTTGGCTTGCCCATGTGCCCCTTGAAACAATCCAATTGTCAAGAAAAGCGGGGGCAGAATTGGGTATGGGGCAAAATTCAGAACCAAAGGGGTGGAAGTCAAAATGTCCTGAGATTAACCATCTCTGCCTGTTTGCCTGGAGGGATGGCGGGGGCTGGGGGAAGGAAAATGCTGGAGAAACAAGGCTATTTGTGGCAAACTTGCAGCCCTCGACTTATTTATCTCTGTTTATGCAGAGTGGCTGGTTGCTGCTAGAGTTCAAGAGGGAATGGGCTGGGTGGCAGTTGAGTCTGTCTCTCTCCCTTCTTTTCTCTTTGCTAAGCTGAGCATACATCATGTCAGAACTTTTTACAACAACCCTGTAAGATCGACAATTATTATCACCCCCTTATTGCCGATAGGGGATGGGCAGACTGAAATAGTGGTTACCTACCTTATATATTCATGATTTATTCATGAATAAATCCATGAAGGCAAGATTTGAAATAGGGACTTCTAGTTCACAGTCCAGGATCTTATCCTCTCCATTGTGCCAACTCTGTCATGCAAGTGAAGCACCATCATGATGATTTATCATGCATAACTGTCAAGACTGTGCACTGTTACTATAGAAAACAGATAGTGTGGGATAACTAGTACTTTTAATAGGAAGCAAATACTTTGGGGGTGTAAAGAATTTATGAGACTGTCCAGCACCACGGCTCTTGACTTGGAATTTCCCAATAAACCAGGTTGGTTGGGTTTTTACTGCAGAAAGAAAATTGGAATGGATTTTGACTGTCCTGGAAAATAAGAACATATTGTCCCAAGCCCAATAATAAATTGTTCCCCAAGATTTTGAACCTTAGTCAACTTCTTGAATCCAATGATGGACATTTTCAGTGTCCTGTGTGCTGCTTTAATTGAGTGCCGTAGCATTATCTCCCTTCTCATTACAGGATATCCATCTCAGAATCCAGCACACTTCACTACCAACAGCATATTTTTTCCTATATCTCCTGTGTCTGCAGTCTACCTAACCATTGCCAGTTCTTCCCCCAGCTGTGTCACAAAGTGATTTGTCTCTCTCGCCATGCTTACAACTTGCAAATATTTGCCAGCTGGTATCATGTCCCTTCTTAGTTGTCACTTGGGCAGGCTGTAAATATTTAGCTTTAAGATTTTCCCCTCATCAACTACCTCCTCTTGCCTCTGAATTCCCTTTGAATTTCCCACAGTCCCTCCTGGCACCATCGTGCCCAGTTCTGCATGCAGCAAGCTGGCTCTGTTGAAACATAAGGCCCACAGTCAAGGCTCAAAGGAGACTCTCAGGACTCCGCTGTATTTAATTTGCCCTGTTCTGGCTGTCACTTGTCTTTATTGCTGCTCTGCCTGTTTTTGCCACATAAACCACTGGACTTCCCTCTGCCCTGAAAACCATTATCCCTAATCATGTGACGTGAGACCTTGGGTTAGGGTGGTATAAAAATGTGCTGAATGAATGAATGTGCGAGATCCAATTGTCATCATTCAATGGTAAAGCGAATGCACTCTGCAGATGCTCAGATGCATTCTATCCCTTTATCAGTGATACTGCTTTCTAGGGATGATCCTTGAATAATAACAGATTCTAGGATTAAGCTCGGGCTCAGTGTAAGCCCTGGCATAAACTAATGGCTGAACGGAAGGCCATGAGTTTGTGTTCCTTAGAGAAGACTGTGCATTCCAGCTAACGAAAGAGGAAGCCAAGCTTTAGGCCTGCACTGTATTGTTGCCAGCAGATGTTTGACCAGCACCCTTGCACATGACATTTGTTTGTTCAAATATCGCACAATTCATGGCCTCTGAAGGAGAGTGTTGAAGCCATGACATTGAGCAGTCAATGACTGACTCCTGGGTCTGGCAGGCTCTCCGTTGTGCTGAGATATGGCCTCTGGCCAGCCCTTCACATAGCAAACGGCACTGGCCTAACTATGCTAGCAATGCAGGTGACAGACCTTGGGCTGCTGCTGACCCATTCATGGCTGCTGGGCTTTATGTAATTTATGCTCCCAGAGGTAACAGTGTTCAGTCTCGTCTCTGGGCTCCGCTTCTTTCATGTGGTTTCAGTACTAAGGAGATTAGATCAGTTTCTATAGGCACAATTTTTTTTTTTTTGTTTAATGGAGACGATAAACTTTTAATGAACCCGGGCGCATTAAAATGAAATGTAAGCAATAGGTGACTTTAGCATTAGTTCAGAGTTTCCTGCAATCTGAATCAAACCAGCGAACTGTCTCAGATAAACAACAGTCAACACCTAACACATTTTATAAGCCAGATTTAAGCACATTAGGAACCTTCTTAGAGGGCACAGGGGGAAAGTGTTTTTCTTTTTCCTCTTCTGGATTTAGTCTAAAGCTACTCTTTGATAGGAACAGCTCTGTGTCCCACAGAAATGGCTAGGAACAGAGGCATAAACATCGCTAAGTAGAGGGTTTTACATTGTGCACAAACAGGAAAGCAGGGGAAGGGTAATTTTGATGCTTTACTGCAGCCGCGTCTGCTAATCTGCAATATGTTTGGTCTGCCAGGGGGATTATTATAGGGGTTTATTGAAGACATGCCAAAAAATCATGTTAAATAAACTGTTTATAGGCTGTAGCTCCAGGCGGGGAAGCGGAATCTGAAAGCTTCAAGCTCAGAGCCTTTCACAGGTCTCAACAAAAATAAACCTCTTGACACTTTCTGCTGGACACTGCAGCTTCCCCATGTGTGCACTGTGTGTTGTATTTAAAAGCATAAAACAATTAGTGCCCTCTCTTTCCTTTGAAAGAGCTGGAGAGACAATTATTGTAGTTTAATCTCTGCCCCCAGATATCTATGGGATTGATTTGTTAACCCTACAAATGTACCCTTTTATTAATGCTGCTCGATTCTGTGGCAAGGGATGATTCCTTTTCTGCCGTTGTCATGTGAACAATGCCAGTTGAAGGAGCCCTAGTTTGTTAATTGTTACTGTATGTTTTGGTAAAACAAACCACTAAACAAAAATGAGATCAGGAAGTAAGAGAAGGAAATCACACATTGCAGTTTTTTGCTTTGAAAATTCATTGACATGATGCACCTGTTAAAGGCATCAATAACTGGGAAACATTTGTGGAGCTGATTCTATAGTTATCTGGGATCTTCTCTGATATTACAAGACTGCAATTACTATGAGACCTTAAAAACCACAATACTAAACTTGACTTCAGTGGGTGATTGGCAGATCACCTGTGCCCACATCCTGAGCATATTAGCAAAAAGAAAATGTGTGTTGGAAAACTGGAGCAGTGGTAAATGAGCCTCCTAATACAGATGCAGCATAAGCAGCATTAACCAGAACTGCGCTGCAATGTGCTGGTTTTTTTCTTATCCATTAGAAAGTCCTCTTGGTGGTCTAGGAACACATTCATTTCGTCAAAGTGATCTGTTTTTAAGAACAGCAAATAATTCTGGGGAATGGAAATGAAATTATTTTTCCCTACTGAAAGTAGTTAAAGAAACAGTATACTTCTGTTAAGGATAAGTAGGGTTTACGGCTGAACAATAGAAGAAGTTGCCCAGTGTGCTAGTTATAGTGATTGATTAAGTGCTGCCAAGTCGGTGTTGACTCCTAGTGACCACTTAGATAGATTCTCTCCAGGATGATCTGTCTTCAACTGGGCCTTTAAGGTCTCTCAGTGGTGCATTCATTGCTATCGTAATAGAGTCCATCCACCTTGCTACTGGTCGTCCTCTTTTTCTCTTTCCTTCAACTATTCCCAGCATTATGGACTGCTCAAGGGAGCTGGGTTTTCACATAATGTGTCCAAAGTATGATAGTGGTAGGCTACTGTGGTGGGCCACTTTGTGAAACAGGATGCTGAATTGATGGGCCATGGGCCTGATCCAGCAGGGCTGTTCTTATGATAGAGCCTGGTCATTTGTGCCTCAACTGAAAATTCTGGATTGATTTGTTTTATGATTCATTTGTTTGTTTTCCTGGCTGTCCATGGAATCCTCAAAAGTATTATCCAGCACCAAAGTTCAAAAGTGTCAGTACTTCGGAAGTTGGTTATAGTACAATTCATGATAATTATGGGAGGAAAAGGAGAGATTATAGAGTGGCACTAGCCACAACTGCTCCTTGCTCAGAGTAAAGTGAATTGTTCTACATCTCAAGATACAGACACAGACACACAGACACCTCTTGCACCACAATTTAAATGTATCATTTTTGTTATTTTCAAAATTCAGTAAGGAAAATTGTGAGATTCATCGCTGAAGTAAGAATATTATAGTTGGTTTGTATGTTTACAGGACTTGGTGCTGTAATATTTTGTGCAAAACTAGCAAAGACCGTACAAGGTGAGAAAACAAGTACGTACTGTATGCATTAATAGTTGGAAACTTAATGAATTTTGAAGATTCTTCAAGTTTTACTGCTCTTTTTAGATTCTATACCTTATTTTTATACTCTACAACGTATACCCCCCGCCCCATTGCCACATAAAATTTAAGTGGTTATTGGGTGTGGGGCAAGAGGATTTGTACAAAGTTGTTTATATTTTTAAAAATATCTTGTTTAGATTATTTCCAGTTTGGCTTCAAAGCTTCATATATTCTTCATTACTGCTTGCCCATATTTATTGTTTGTTAATCATGACTGGACACCTGACAATTTTTAGACTGAATGCCTGAGAATAAGATTGTGAAAACATGTACCTATAGGGGAGGTGCCTCACCTTCACTCCTCCAAAGATACACTTACGATTTCTGATGTAAATTCAGATGGTCACTTTCTCTTTGGTCCTCTCCCCAAAAGGCTGTCTAATTTGTTTTCCTTCTTCTCAAGTGCCTCTCTCAAACATTTGTATGACATTTAAAAATATTCACAGTTTACCAAAACACACACACACACAAACACCCTCTTGGAAAAACTGCTCCAAGGAGTGGGGAAAGGTGGCTTCGTTATTTACAAAAGGGCTTCTTTGGCAACCCTGTAGGTTAGGCAGAACAATGGTCATCCAACAACTGGCCCATGGTCTCCCAGTAAGCTTCACAGGGGTTTGACCCTGAGATTCCCATATCCAAAGTCAACAATCTAACCATTCCACCACACAGCCTTTCTGTTTCCAGATAGGATATACTTAGGTCTCTGCAAACGTTGTTGGTCATAGCATAATGTTTCTCTTTTCTTGCACATTCCTTCCCTCTAGAGTAGACACTGGGTAACAGAAAAGAGAGTCAGTGTCTCATCACAAGGAACTACCAGGTTGGGAGGATTCTAGATCTTTGTGAATAAGCTGAAATCGCACTTGGAATGCACAAGTGTTTTGCTTCTTATCCAGACACTATCCCAAATAGCCAAGCATGAGGCAGCCAGCAAGGATCAAAACGTTCATTGGAACATGAGCTTCAAAGCAATATTACAAATATTTTATCTGAGCCGGATCAGTGTCTAACTACAGGGTAATTTAGACTGGAAAGAGAAATGAGTGCTTGGAAACATTCTCTGAGGATGTCGGCTCCTCCGATGCAGACACTGCCTCAGAGCCAAGCGTAAGCAAGGTAGTGCTGAGAGGTGATGTTCAGTGTCTGCAACACACTGTAAAACAAGACCACAGAGATGGCCACCATGCCCGACACGTTCTTTCAAGCTATAATAGGAATATAGAAGGGGATGGAAGATAGAAGTCCTCTGAGGAGTGAGAGTGAAGGATGCTACCTTGTGAGGAAACAGAGAGGTCTCTCTATTGTTTTCTGCAACATGGGTTCCTTCTGTCCCTTCCATCTGCGGTTGTTTAGGAACCTCAGCTCTCAATTTGTCCTGGATCAGCCTGGATTCCAGTAAGGGCTAAAGCCGGCTGTGGTGGAGTGCTGCTGAAGCAGGGGAGGACTGTAATCAGTAAAGCACTTTCTTCCACCTCCATGACTTCTAAGTGGTGTCCTCATTCTTCACCCTTTTCACCAGTGTGAGTACTGTGTTTGCTAGATCACAAAATCATCTGCAAGAAATCTGCAGATCAAGAACTCCAATCACCTGCTACCAGGCAGGTTTTCCATTGATGAACCTACATAATCCCTATTGCAACATGTCACAAGGCTAAACAAAACACAACACACCAAGGAGCTTGAAGAAAAATCCCTCCCGAGGAACATGCTACAGGGTGATGGGGGTGGGAAGCATCCTGGGTCACTTTAGCCAGAGGAAAATGTCACTGTATCCAGGTTTCGGTTTCTGCTCCTATCTAGGTCAGAGGTAGGCACTTATTTCCCGTCTAACCTTCCTAAAGTGTTGATATGGCTAGTTTGTGGAGGGTGAGCTGGATAGTCCGAAAGCACACAATGAGTTGCCAGTGAATGAGGAAAGACTAAAAATAATTTGCTTTTCCCTGCTGCTGCTGCCGCCGCCACCACTACCACCATTCTCTCAGAGTAGCATTACTGTTTCCTCATTGGAGCCTCCTTCCAGATCCTAACACTTGCAAGCAGGGGAAGCAGGCTCCAAATTCTGTAGACTAGGTAGTGTTTGTTTTGGATCAAGAGCCCCAATCAGCAACACATCAGGAAAGCGAATGTGACATGTACACGCGTCACAGCTTGCTTGCATTTCCTGAAACAGCTCTCACCATCCTCTCAGGCGCAGCCTGATCTCCATGTGCTTGTAATTAGCAGGCAGATCTTAACCATCTACAATGTTTGCAATCAGTTCCAGGGGAAAAGTAGAAAAGCAGATGTTGGGGCAATTGTTGAATGAATCAGGCTGCAGAGCATCCAAGCAGCTATTGTAGTTTCGTAACAGAGCCATGCAGCTGAAAAGGATGAAAAGACCAGTTAGACATGAACATTTACCCACCAGCGCCCCCCCCCCAATCAGTCTGTTTGATCCAGATCTCAAGGTGCAACAAACATAGAGCAGGTGTGCTGCAGAAAGGGGCTTGCAGAACAAACAGCACAAGATGACTCATGCAAAAAAGCCAATCTGTACTGCATGTGAGTAAGCAGACACAGGTTGCTTGTTATCAATTTGATCCGTGAGGAAATGTCTTCCTAACCTGAAATACGGGAAACAGGAAGACCTGAGCCAATGCCATCCTCTGAGCTATTCCAATGGGAAGTTAAATTGGGAGCAGTTCCATGCCACTTGAGACATGGCTTTTCGTCCGCAAGGCTGGTATTGGGAACCAGAAGTCAGCTGACTAATGCAGTAGGCAGATCCAATGTGACGTTCAGGGTGAGCACCTTGGAAAGGAAAAGTGCTACTTTGATAAAGATATAAAGAAAGGCAAGACTTACAGTTATTAAAAATTTAACTACCACAAATCAAATATATGCCCATAACATAATATAACTTATACCTGTTCCTCTATACTAATATTATATTGTTGTTTACATTTCTTACTCAACTTCCACAAGTCAAATAAGTGTTTCTGGGTATTCAGATTCTCTGACTATTGTGGGAAACTCCTCCATCCAGAAACAAATGGCAGACAACTGTCTTTATGCATTGTCCATTGATTTTGTTGTCCCTGTTCTTCAGCTTGTCAGTATCCTGCCTTTCTATCTCTTCTCCCTTCTTCAGCTTTTCCTTCTGCAACATACTTTCCTTTCCCAACTCTTTAAAACTCTCTAGAGTTCCTTCCCCGGCTCTGATTCCAGCCATTGGCCAGTAAAGATGCCATACTTCAATACTCAGAGCATTTGCTCTAGCACTGCAAAGTCCAAAGCCAATTGGAGAGTGTGTTACATAGCACTGATATAATTTAAAATATTTCTATGCCGCCCCAAACTTGCATCTGCAAGTTTAGTTCATATGTGCCTTCCCATCAGGGCCCATCGCCTCTCCTCATTGCATGGGGGACAAAACTTTCATTTGGAGTATAAAAGTACAAAAGCAAAACAGACAATGAGGTCATTCACACAACCGGAAATTGAGTAGGACAAGTGTCCTACCAAGGTTTGGGAGCTGTGTGTGCTCCAAATTTCCATTTGTGTGGGAGCAAACAACTAGGTAGGAGGAGGGAGAAGTATTGTGTGGAATCAATATAGGAGGGAAAGATGGGCAGACAGTACTGTCCTGCCCATCTTTCATACCCAGCATTTGACCAAGGTAGGAAGAAAAGCTGTCCTGCCCAGCTTTCCCTCCTAACTTGATTCCACACAGTCACTTCTCCCTCCTCCTACCTAGTTGTTTGCTCTCACACAATTAGAAATTGGGAACACACACAGCTCCCAAACCTGGGTAGGACCTTTGTCCTACCCAGCCTTTGGTTGTGTGAATGACCACATTATTTAGTATATCAAGTTTCTCTAACAGAACAGGAAATTTATCACTGGCAGCATTCTTGAAGATTTTACACAGCCACACCATTATATGAAGAAGTGTGATCACTTGGATCATTGAATGTTAAATAATATCAAGAGTGCTCCATTTTTAAAAAAGGATAACCACTTAAAGTCCAGAAGAAAACACTGGGCAACATTCAAACTAAATTATTCATGACTAAGCACCATTGAAATCAATGAGATAACTTAGCCATGTCTAACTTAAGTTCTATTAATGTTGGTGGGACTTAGCAGTGACTCATTTAGTCTGGATGTTGCCTACTGAGTGGTTTGCCCCAAGATGAAAGTAGTATTTTAAGTATAAACTCTATAGTTGTGTGTTTGAAATGGTGGTGGTGGCATATGTCAGCCGTAGCCAAGGGAGAGTCTCACATTATTGCCTGGGAATTTAAGTACTGGTTACTCTTTCAGTAATGAAGACTTCTGTGTCTAGCCCAGTTCTGAATATTAAACTCCCACTTTAGCATTCTACCCAGCAAGCATACTTTTGGTACCACATGTGGGCAGAGTGGCTTATGGTGGGAGAGTGATTTGGACAATGTTCATGGGAAGTGTTTAGTGCCCCTGTTCTCTCATCTTCCATTTATCTGCTCTAAATTTATCATTGGAAAAATAGTATTGAGGCTCACTTACACATATGTGTAAATATCATTGATTTCAATAGTTAACCCCCCCCCCCCCCCGCATCTAAATCCAACTCTAAATGAAAGCAAAAAACAAACAACCAGGTGTTTGACTCCTTAAGGATGACATATATATTTTGCTGGGAGCAAAAATACAGGTCCTGTGTGTATCAACATAATTCTTAAAGAGTTCTCCAGTAACATCTCTAATACCTACTCTGTGCACAATACAAGAATATTTCTCTCTCTCTCTCTCTCTCTCTCTCACACACACACACACACACACACACACACACACACACACCACATTTGTGAAATGAAAACATCTGCACTAGAGCAAGAAGTTTGTTTAGTTGCATGAAAACCATGGATTTGTGCAAGAGCACAGCTGCCATGGTCCTATGACACAAAAATAATCATTAAAACAAATGAGGTATACCACATTTTTGGAATTGTTGCACATCCACAAGCATACTTGTGGTAGTGCAACACTAGACTGGAACGGAAGCTCCAGACTTGGCACAACTAGCTATTGCAACAGGTTTGCAACCGTGTAATAAGAACAAAACACAAGAACAGCCCTGCTGGATTAGGCCCAAGGCCTATCTAGTCCAGCATCTTGTTTCACATAGTGGCCCACCAGATGCCTCTGAGAAGCCCACAGGCAAGAGGTGAGGGCATGCCCTCTCTCCTGATGTTGCTCCCCTGCAACTGGTGTTTAGAAGCATCTTGCCTCTGAGGCTGAAGGTGGCCTATAGCCCTCAGACTAGTAGCCATTGATAGACTTGTCCTCCATGAATTTATCTAAGCCCTTTTTAAAGCCACAGAGGCTGGTGACTGTCACCACATCTTGTGGCAGAGAATTCCATGTGTTAATTATGTGTTGGGGTTTCATGAGATGACCACTCTTTTTAGTGTTATGCAAGGGGAAAAGTTTTCTTTATCTACTCTCTATTTTTATTTTTTATTTATTTTTGCATTTATATACCGCCTTTCGTTAAAAAGATAACCCCAAGGCGGTTTACAAAAGTTAAAAACATACAATAAAAAGACAATAAAAATATCATGTTAAAAATATAAAAACATAAAAAAAATACAACAAATAAAAACACAAAGAAGCTGCAGTAGAAAACGATCATGTAAAAGCCTGGGTAAAAAGCCAAGTCTTTAAAAGCTTTCTAAAAGCCGTGATGGAGTCCGAGGAACGAATGGCCACTGGGAGAGCATTCCAGAGTCTGGGGGCAGCAACAGAGAAGGCCCTGTCCCGAGTGCACGACAGCCGGGCCTCCCTCATTGTCGGCACCTGGAGCAGGGCCCCCTCAGATGTCCTTGTCAAGCGGGCAGCAACCCGTGGGAGCAGGCGGTCCCTCAGATACCCCGGGCCCAAACCGTTTAGGGCTTTAAAGGTCAAAACCAGCACCTTGAATTGGACCCGGAAACGAACCGGCAGCCAGTGCAGCTCTTTCAAAATGGGGGTGATATGTTCCCAACGGGCAGCTCCGGATAAAACCCTAGCTGCCGCGTTTTGCACTAGCTGCAGTTTCCGGATATTCTTCAAGGGCAGCCCCACGTAGAGCGTGTTACAGTAATCCAGCCGCGACGTGACTAAGGCGTGGGTAACCGTGGCCAGATCTGCCTTCTCGAGAAAGGGACGCAGCTGGCGCACCAGCCGAAGCCGTGCAAAGGCACCCCTGGCCACCGCCTCCACCTGAGCTTCCAAAAGCAGAGCCGGGTCCAGTAGTACCCCCAAGCTGCGTACTTGCTCCTTCAAGGGGAGTGCAACCCCATCCAGAACCGGTAAAATCTCCTCATCCCGATTGGCTCTCCTACTGACCAACAGTACCTCCATCTTATCCGGATTCAATTTCAGTTTGTTAGCCCACATCCAACCCATCACGGCCTCCAGCCCCCGATTCAGGACATCCACCGCCTCCCTAGGATCAGATGACAAGGAGAGATAGAGCTGAGTGTCATCCGCATATTGCTGACAACTCAGTCCAAATCTCCGGATGACCTCTCCCAGCGGCTTCATGTAGATGTTAAACAGCATGGGGGACAAGACCGATCCCTGCGGGACCCCACAGGCCAACGGCCACGGGGCCGAGCAGTAGTCCCCCAGCACCACCTTCTGAACCCTCCCCTCAAGAAAGGACCGAAACCACTGCAACGCAGTGCCTCCGATTCCCATACTCGAGAGGCGGCCCAGAAGGATACCATGGTCGATGGTATCGAACGCCGCCGAGAGGTCCAGCAGAACCAACAGGGACGCACTCCCCCTGTCTAGTTCCCGGCGTAGGTCATCCACTAGGGCGACCAAGGCAGTCTCAGTCCCATACCCGGGGCGGAAGCCAGATTGAAAAGGGTCCAGATAATCCGTATCATCCAAGACCCTCTGCAGCTGGGACGCCACCACACGCTCCATCACCTTGCCCAAAAAGGGGAGGTTAGACACAGGTCTATAGTTGTCCAGGCTGGAGGGATCAAGGGAGGGCTTTTTTAATAGAGGTCTTACCACCGCCTCCTTAAGGCACGATGGCATCCTGCCCTCCCTTAATGAAGCATTAACGATCACCTCCAGCCATCTACCTGTCCCCTCCCTGGCAGCTTTTATTAGCCATGAAGGGCAAGGGTCAAGAGCGCACGAAGTCGCCCGCACACTGCCCAGGATCTTGTCCACATCCTCAGGCCGCACCAACTGAAAAGAATCCAACACAACGGGACCAGATGGTACCAAAGGCACGTCTGCCGGAACTGCCAAAACTCTGGAGTCCAGGTCAGCACGGATGCAAGCGACTTTATCTGCAAAGCGACAGGCAAACCGATCACAAAGAGCTGTAGATGGCTCCTCCCCCATTGTCTGGGGGGATGTGTGGAGCAAGGTTTTCACCACACGAAACAGCTCTGTTTGCCTGCACTGAGCAGACGCAATGGAGGCGGAGAAAAAGCATTTCTTTGCCGCCCCCACCGCCACGGCATAGTCCCTAAAATGGGCTCTAGCCCGTGTTCGGTCGGATTCGTGACGACTCTTCCTCCAGCGTCGCTCCAGCCGTCGCCCGAGTTGCTTCATCGCCCTAAGCTCCGAGGAAAACCAAGGAGCCGAACGGGCTCCACCAAGCCGGAGAGGGCGCTTGGGGGCAACCGTGTCAACAGCCCGGGCCATCTCTCCATTCCAGAGATCAACCAAGGCCTCGACAGGGTCACCAGCTCTGGACACTGGAAACTCCCCGAGGGCCGTCTGAAATCCAAGCGGATCCATAAGCCTCCGGGGGCGGACCATCTTAATCGGCCCACCACCCCTGCAGAGGGTAGACGGAGCAGTCAAACTAAACCCCACCAGGTGATGATCTGTCCATGACAAGGGAGTGATCTCAAATTCCCCCACCTCCAGATCATTTATTTCCCGGTCGGCAAAAACCAGATCCAGAGTGTGTCCCACCACATGGGTAGGGCCCGATACCAATTGAGACAGGCCCATGGTTGCCATGGAGGCCATGAAATCCTGAGCCGCACCCACTAGGGGAGCCTCAGCGTGGACATTGAAATCCCCCAAAACAATAAGCCTGGGGGAACCCAAAGCCACCTCCGAGACCACCCCCGCCAGCTCAGGTAGGGAGACTGAAGTGCAGCGGGGTGGTCGGTACACCAGCAGAATCCCCAGCCTATCTCGGAGGCCCACCCTCAAGGACAAACACTCAAAATTCTGAGATTGCCTGACCGGGCACCTGGAAACGGGAAGAGTCTCACGAAAGATGACTGCAACGCCTCCTCCCCGACCCTCGAGGCGGGGCTGCTGCACGATCTGGAAACCTGGAGGACAAAGCTGAGAGAGACCAACCCCGCCCAGCGGATCCAACCAGGTCTCCGTCACGCATACCAGGTCAGCATGCTCATCCACAATCAGATCGTGGATAAGAGATGTTTTTGTGTTAACTGACCTGGCATTCAGCAGCAGCACCCTAATCCTCGAAGGAGTGTTCCCAGAGCTCCCTAGGGTCAGAGGGTTGGGAGAAGGGCCGGAAAAAGGAACAGGCCTCAATTGCCTGGACCGATTTCCCCTGTAACGGCCTGCCGAACTCCCACCGCCATACCTCCCTCTGCCCGCTACCCGTGATATTGCCGCCCCCACTCCAGACCCACTTTTTCGCTCCCCCAGGCACATCTCCCCAGAATAAACCACCACGGCTTCTTGGCTTAATAAAAAACCAAGACCAGACTTGCGTGATCTCCTGCTAGCTTCTTGATTGTGGGAAGACAGATCTTCAGGGCAGAAGGAAAGGATCTTCAGGGCCCCAGGCAGCTCACCCCACGGCTGAGAGCCCTTGTGCTCTCGCCCTTCGGCTCACGCCAAGAGGCTCACGCCCCTGGCCCAGCCTGAGCTTTAAAGCAGCAGAGTCAGCCCCACAGATGGAACACACCTGAAGAAAGGTAGGGCAGAAGCAGAAACACAGTCACTGCCAGCCCAAGATCTTCCCTCTTCCCTTCTTCAGGCCCTGGCCCAGCCTGAGCTTTAAAGCAGCAGAGTCAGCCCCACAGATGGAACACACCTGAAGAAAGGTAGGGCAGAAGCAGAAACACAGTCACTGCCAGCCCAAGATCTTCCCTCTTCCCTTCCATTCTATCCAATGTCATTACAGTAACATCAATAAGTTTCATTGCTCTGGAGGTCAAGCATATTTCCTAACTTCCTGTCATGGCATGGTGGGTGAGGGGCTGGAGAATGCAGGCTCATTCACTCCAGAGGCCAGGCCTAGACACATGGGCCTTGCCTGCTGGCCCCGTCCTTTTGCAGTGTTGACACTGTGCCGATTTGGTCAGAGGCGCCTCTGCCTCAGCGGACTAGCCTGGCAGGAGCCCAGGGAATGTGAGAGTTGCACAAATTCTCGCGGGATGACAAGAAACTCTAGCAAGATTTTGGAACATGAGTCCCAGATCTTACAAGACTTTCCAAGACTGTACCGGACTATGTAAGAGCAGGCCAGATGATGATGAGGGGCTGGTAGTTGATGAGGGCTGCTGCTGGGCAAGGCCCAAGGAATCGACAGGCTGAGAGCCAGGGAAGGGGGCTAAGGTGTGGTAACCTCCCCTCCCTTGCAGTGTCTATCTCTGAGGCGATTTTCCTTTCCTCTTTCCACCTGGACCAAGCCGGAAGGTCCAAATGTTGCTGAAACCCAGGGACCTCAGACTAAGGTTGACTGCTGGGGATTAGGGAGCAATCCAACAGTAAGACCGTACACTGGTGCAAATGGCAGAACTAGGAAAAGGGGATGAGATGTCCATGGACTTAATGCAATTTGGCCAACGGCTGGTGGAATAACCGGTCATTATTACCAGGGACTTGGTGCCGCAGCAGCACCTAGCCCAGGGCCACCTAAATAAAGGCTTGCATGATGGGTTGGCAGCTCACCATCCAGTCCCCATAATAGGCAGAGGGGGTGCTATGGCAGGGGAACCTCCAACCCCATTGTTCCACCTTACAAAACTGACACTGGAAGATGATGTAAAGGCCTTCCTTGTGACTTTTGAAAGGGCTGCTCAATGGCCTAGATCTCAGTGGGCTGCCATATTAGGACCCTATGTGATGGGACCTACACAGGCTGCCCTCTAGTCCCTCCCTCAGAGGTGTATCTAGGGAAAATAGCACCTAGGGCAAGCACTGAAATTGTGCCCCCTGTCCAAACATCTGACACCCATCATTCAGATAACTTTAACATAATATAAGCTCAAAAATACAAGTAAAGCTCGTTAATCTTTTAATATTTCAAAAACTATTTAGCAGTGGACGTAGCCAGACCAAAGAATGCTGGAAAACTACAAATTTCAGTATGCTGGGGCTCATGAAATACCCAAATACTATGTGGAGGTATACTTGGAAAATTAAACAGAAGTGCCTGTCAAATTCTCTAATATGCATTGTAGCATCACTATTACATAAGTTTTAAAAATAAATGAAGAATTTGACTTTTCCCAGATACTCTGTAAATAATTAAAGGATATGCAGAGTAAACTGTGTCACTGCTTGGAATATATTCTAGTATTTCAGAAAGACAATTAAAATGAGAGAAAGAGAGCAAGAAATTCCCAGTGGGCCTTAGTACTAAGGACTTCACACTGATTCAAAGACAAACTCACCATTAATAGCCATATTAGCAAGACATCACATTTGACTCACTTATCACAAGAAGCAAAGTAAGAACAAATGAATACAATCCTAGCTCATAAGCTTCAGCTCAGTATTCACAAGCCCTGATTCTCTGTACATAGTGTCAAACTGGATATGTGTACAGTGAAATATTATATTTTAATTTTTTAACCTTTAGCCCCTTTGGGGGGCTTCCTAAAGGCCGTGGGGGGTCTGCAAAAGCTCCCCCTCCCCCTGCTGGCCTCAAGGGCCTCGCAGGGACCATTTGAGCATGTGCAGTGGCCATTTTTTAAATAACTTTTTTTTAAAAATGGCCGCTAAAAACAAAATGGCCCCTACGCATGCTCAAATGGCCTCTGTGAGGCCTGGCATGGCCTAGGGCCTCACAGAGATCATTTGAGCATGCGTGGTGGCCATTTTGTTTTTGGTGGCCTTTAAATTTTTTTTTTTAATTTTAAAAAATGCCCCCCCTTCAAGTGGCGCCCAGGATACATGCCCTGGCTGCCCCACCCTAGATATGCCCCTGCCTACACGGGATACCAATGATACAGTAAAATGGGTTATACTGGATAGATTCAAGATTACATAAGAGATGTATCGCCAGTGGTTCCGCAGCCTGCAGTCCAAGCGAGGTAGTCAACCCCAGGTAGTCATAGCAGCACTTAAAGATCCCACTCTGAAGTGGATGAAAGTCCAGATGGAATGGGAGACAATGATAGTTGACAAGGTGGTCCTGGAACAGGCCTTACATATAAAGCCCCCAGAGGTCCGAGCCTGGATGGCACAGAATAAACCCACAACCCTAAAGGCCACTAGGGATGGGCCCGGACTGGTCCGGAGGCCATTGAAAAGGCCTCCAGACCGGTCCGGACCTGGGCGGTTCGGTTCGGGTGGGGGGGTACCTTTTAAGAGCGGCGGGAGGGTTTACTTACCCCTCCCGCCGCTTTCCCGCTGTGGTGCCGTAATCCTATGAGTAATTGGGGCGGCAGGACACCTCCCTTCTGCCCCTTCCCCGACGTTGCTTGACAAAAATCCCAGCAGTCCTTTGTGCGCAGTTCTTCCCCCTTAACTATATAGCATGCAGCTTTGATCAAATTCAGAAGTGTGGCTAGTATACATCTTTAGTAGGTAGTATTTTAAAATTATGAAGCATCTCTTTCTTAGATCAAAGTTTTAAGTTAAGTATTTTGACAGGTATTATGTACCCCTCCCACTGCTTTCCCGCTGTGGCGCCGTAACCCTAAGAGTAATTGGGGCGGCAGGACACCTCCCTGCCGTCCCTTCCCCGACGTTGCTTGACAAAAATCCCAGCACTGGAGCGGCAGGAGGGGTACATAATACCTGTCAAAATACTTAACTTAAAACTTTGATCTAAGAAAGAGATGCTTCATAATTTTAAAATACTACCTACTAAAGATGTATACTAGCCACACTTCTGAATTTGATCAAAGCTGCATGCTATATAGTTAAGGGGGAAGGACTGCGCGCAAAGGACTGCTGGGATTTTTATCAAGCAACATCGGGGAAGGGGCAGCAGGGAGGTGTCCTGCCGCCCCAATTACTCATAGGATTACGGCGCCACAGCGGGAAAGTGGTGGGAGAGGTAAGTAAACCCTCCCGCCGCTCTTAAAGGTACCCCCCACCCCAGTGCCGGACCGCAGTTGGCAGTTCCATGCACACCCCTAAAGGCCACCACAAGGATGATGGAAAATGTTTTTGCAGCAGAAGCCACTGGAGGGACTGAAGTAATGGAAATCAAGCAGGGGTAGGGGGAAGTACAACTAACCCCCGATCTGTAAACCGGAAGGGCAGTATACCCCAGGGTCCTCACTCCAGTACACCCACCACGGAGACAGGAGAAAATGCCCACCCAGCCTGAGGAGACAGGACATGTCCGGGCAAGGGGGCTGGTGACACCTGAAAAGGGGAATTGGCAGAGGTGAGAACCAAAAGATACAGGCCCCAACAGTGTGCCTGACTGAGAAGAAGTCCATACTCTCCTTGAGTCATGGGCCCAGGGGGCCTTGTTATACCTGAGGAAGTTTCTGCACATGGAATGTGACTGGTTGGACTTTGCAGATTGGATGGAACCAACAAGCGAAGTGAATAAAGCCGCAATTTGTCTGCTGGTATGGGTCAACCAGGTGCTGGTGGAGGTCCTCTTAGACTCAAGATGTTCAGTATCAATGATATTTACTTCAGCGATACCCCCAGATCTACCCCGTAAAATCATGGGTCGGATGGTTTGTGTGCCTCTACACAAAAAGCATGGTACAGTTGAAGGTGGAGATACATGATACTATATATCCCTTGGACTTGATGGTTGTGCTGGACTTAACCTGCTCTCTGCTGTTGGGTAGAGATGTCCCATGGTTCTGGGCCCTGCTGAATTTGGCCACCAAACCTGTGGGTTTGACTGTCCTGGTGGTGGACCCTACAGCTGAGAATTCACCTTGCGACCCTGTTGATGATCCAGAGGAAGGACCAGCATCGTGGGCTGTTGAGAACCAACCACCAGTGTTACCCTATATACCATCAGACCCCTCGCTACAGACCTTATGTTCTAAAGCTACAATAGTGGAGGGAACCGTACAAGACCAGCATCCAGCCAGGCAGTAGCCCCACATCGAGCAATGTGGACAGGTATGGTGGGTGACAAAGGGGTTACTGCAGGGACCAGAGCTGACCCAGCTCTTGATGCCTACCAGTTATTGGTCGCAAATCTTATGATACGCACATGACCGAACTTGGGTGGGACATCAAGGGGCACATGCCACCTTGGCCCGGGTCTTACAGGGTTTCTTTTGGCCCTCAGTATATGAGGAAGTGTAGCAGTATTGCCGCTCATGCCCTGATTGCCAAAAGGCCACCAATAAACCATCCCCATGGACCCTTTGCAACTGCTGCCTTTGGTGGGAACACCATTTGGATTGCTCTGGACTTTATTTGGTTTTTGCTCTGGATGCCCCAATCATTCCACTGCATACTGGTGATTATGGACTACGCCACAGAATAGCCAGAAGCCGCACCACTGTGGGCAATGGCAGCAACAGCAGTGGCTAGAACCCTAATGCAGTTATTCTCAAGGTAGGGCTGCCACGGGAAATACTAACTAAGGGATGACCTTCCAGTCTGAAGTTGCAGCAATTGTGGACGGCTTTGGGGGTGAAGCAACTATTCACATCGGTATACTATTCACCTCCAAACTGATGGCCTCATGGAGAGGTTTAATCAAACATTGAAACTGATGTTGGCCAAAGTAACCAGAAACAGACCACACCAATAGGATCACTTTTTAGACCCCTTGTTATTTGTAGTCCATGAAACACCTCAAGCTTCAACAGCTATGCCCTGTTTGAACTGCGGTTTGGTAGACAGCCAAGGGAAGTACTGTCATTGATCAGTGAGAAATAGCCCCCGCAAAAAACTGATTCAGGCAAATACCTTTGAGATTTACAGGAATGCCTCCATGCAGTCCAGGAGGAGGCATGGGCCAACCTACAATCTGTCCAAGAATATCAAAGGCAATATAATAACAAGCAGGCCCAGGCCTGGACTTTCTCAGTGGGATCCCTGGTGCTGGTGGACTCGAGGGCTATGCCCTCCCTGAGGCCGGACCAGTGGCAGGGGCTGTTCTGTGTGACCCATAAATTGGACCCTGTCAATTATGAGAGAGCCTGTGGGTCAGGACCTCACTTACTCAGATGTTTTCACATGAATTACCCAGAGCAGTGGGTGCCTCAGATGAATAAAGGATGAAGATCCTTGCCTGCAAGCCAATGCCAGGAAACACTGAAAGCCCTAACCTGGATCCAGGCTTAACGACAGAGCAAACTGATCATTATGTGCCCTATTACTTGAGTTCCAAAGGCTGTTTTCAGCAGTTGGGCTAGATATACAGATATACCCCCAGGGATAGTAGTCCAAATGATCTGGAGGCTGCTACCTCGAAAATGGTAGGAGACAGTAAGCTATGAAGTGCAAGAAATGTTGGCCCTGTGTGTAGTGGAACCTTCCAAGAGTCCTTGGAGGAGCCTGATCATGCTGGTACCGAAACCCAACAAGTTCACATGATCTGCATTGACTTTGGAGAACTGAACAGAGTAGCAACCTATCCTAAGCCCCATGCAGATTTCACGATCGAGCAGTTGGGGCAAGCCCAGTGTCTATCCTTGACTTACCTCATGAAAGGGTATAGGCAAGTACCTCTGTGACGCCAGGACTGAGAAAAGATGGCCATCGCAGCATCTCAAGGCCTCTTCCACTTCAGAACAATGCAATTTGGCCCACATGGTGCTGCTGAGACATTTCAAAGATTGGTCAACCAAATGTTAGTGCATTGATAGGATTATGCCATGGCATAACTAGACAACATCATAGTTTACAGTATGTCATGGCCAGACCACACACAGCACCTGAACACCATCTTCCAAGCCTTCCAGGAAGTCAGCCTGATGGCAAATCCTAAGAAAACAACCCTTGGGGCACACAAACTGAAGTACTTAGGGTACTTCATTTAGTAGGCCAGGGCCAGATAAAGCCCCAGCCGGCCAAAGTAGAGGCCCTGCGCTTAACAGAACCACTGTGAACCAAACACCAGTTAAGATGTTTTTTGGGACTTGTTGGCTATTACAATAAGTTAATATGACATTTGCCAGCAGGGCTGCATCTTTAATGGACCTATTGTGCAAAAAAGAGCCAAACACTCTGCTGGACTCCAGAAGCACAACACGCCGTTATCGAGTTAAAGCCAGCCCTTTCAGGCTCCTCTGTACTGTGGATCCTTAATTTTAACCACCCATTTCTTTTGCAGATGGATGTCTCAGCCACAGGACTCAGCACTGTCTTGTCCCAGTAGATAGGGAAGAGCACCCAGTAATCTTCCTCATTTGAAAGCTGTATCTCCCAGAATGACGATATCCTATGGTAGAGAGAGAAGCATTAGCAGTTAAGTGGGCTGTCTTGACTCTCTGGTACAATCTGGATCACAATCCCTTTATTCTAATTACAGTTCAAGTCCCTCTCCAGTGGTTTTACTGTACGAAGGACCACAATCCATGTATACTCCGGTGGTACCTATCACTCATGCCTTTCAAAATACAGTACTGGAAGGGGGGAAACCAACCTAAACGCTGACTAATTCTCCTGTCTCTTTGAGATTGAGGTCAGGCCCCCAACCACTTCCTTAGGTGGGGGATGTGTTGTGGTGTGGTGGGTGAGGGATGAGCGAATGCGGGCTCACTCACCCCAGAGGCCAAATGAGCCCAGCCTAAGATCTGCAGGCTTTGCCCACCAGCCCTGTCCTTTGGCAGTGGTGTCACAGCGCTGATTCAGCCAGAGGCTCCTCCGTCTTAGTGGGCTGGCCCAGGAGTCCAGGAAGAGAGTAATGCAAACTCTCTTGGGATGACCGGCAGCAACTCTCTCGAGATTTCAGGGCAGAAGTCCCAGATCTTGTGAGACTTGCCTAGACTGTACAGACTATGTAAGAGCAGGCCGGCTGATGATGAGGGACCGATAGTTGAAGAGGGCTGCTGCTGGCCAAGGCCGGAGGAATCGACAGGTTGAGAGCCAGGGAAGGGGGTTAAGGTGTGGTAACCTTCTTTCTCTGGCAGTGTCTATCTCTGAGGTCACTTTCATTCCCCTCCCCACCCCCCGCCTGGACCGAGCCTGAAGACACATACTTCCAAAGCTCCTTGCATGCTAATTCCTTTCCTGGCAATAGCACACAGTTCCTTTTGTTCCAAGGCTCATTGTGAACTTTGTCCTGAACCCCTACTTCTCTTTGGCCTCTCCATTTCCCTCTTTTCATCTTCTGTATTAATTTCCCTCAAATCCTTGTCTTCTTCACCAGTCATATTCCCAAGTTCCTGCTTCCCAGCTAACTGCCTACTCTGCCTTGCTTCTTTCAGTCCTCCTGCCCATGCGCCCTATTCTTATACAGTTTTTTGTAGTATGAACCCCCTTATCTGGTTTGTTAAGAGCCTATTTACATTGCATAAATTTGGAGGAAGTCTTCTGAATGCCCTAAATCAGGGATGTGCACAAAATGGATTTTGCATTTCATTTCAAACTTGAAATGAAATGGAAATTCCTGGAATGTTTTGTTGAACTGGTCGAACCAGTTGTTCCAATGGAACACACTCAGAACATTTCAAGTGTTTCTAGCATTCTGAGCGAACTTTGGGAGGGCCATTTTTCCAGGGAGACTTAGCATCAGCTTGCCTCAGAGGACTGGTTTACCTGGTAGACCAGTCCTCTGAGGTGGGCCAATGTGCTAAGTCCAGGGTGCAGGCCTGGCCTACCAACTTCATGTGGCGGGTAGACAAGCCCTCTGAGGCAGGCCGACGCATTATGTCCAGAGTGGAGGCCTGGTCTACCTGCCGACCCCAATCAGTAGACCAGCTCTCCCCAGAAAAACGGCACTCCAAAATGGTGCTCGGAACACTTAAAATGTTCCGACTCAGAATGGGGTTATTCCGTTCCAAGCTCGAAACAGCTCGAAATCGGACCTTCATTTGAAGGGTGTTTTATTTCAAGCTTGGAACGGCCTATTTGCAGTTGGAATGTTCCGAGCTTGAAACGTTTTGCCCATCTCTAGCCTAATGAATAGATTTTAAATTGGCCCTGATTACTGTTCCCTCTAAGGCATGTGCACATGCGTGCACTCACAAGTTTTTGGATGTCTGCTCAGTTCATTTTAGATCCCGGTCAGGTTGAATCAGGAAGGCCCCATTCTGAATGCAGGTGCGCACACACTGCCTTGATACTGCCACCCAGAACAAAAGTCATTCCGCACGATGAAAAAAAATTAGAGGGACCGCTGCCCCTATTATGAATCAGCAAGGCTTTTAAATTCTTCACATTCTTAATGCCATGGCAGCAGTGTTTGCTCTAAGGCAGGCATCCCCAAACTGCGGCCCTCCAGATGTTGCTGAACTACAACTTCCAGCATACCCAGCCACAAAAAATTGTGTCTAGGGATGCTGGGAGTTGTAGTTCAGCAACATCTGGAGGGCCGAAGTTTGGGGATGCCTGCTCTAAGGCGTGCGCGTGTACTTACATGTTGATGTCTGCTCAGTTAAATTTAGATCCCACACACTCAGGTTGAATCAGGAAGGCCCCACTCTGAATGCATGTGCACACACACTGCCTTAATACTGCCACTCAGAACAAAACTCATTCCGCACACAGATGAAAAAAATTAGAGAGAACATTGCATGGCAGGGCCTGGAGGTTTCTTTACTATGCACCCATCACAGGAATATTGGGTCTCAGATTGATGCCTCCAGGTTCAAGGGGAGAGGGAAACTACACTTTCTCAAATATAATGATCTCAAACCTAAAGCAAGGGGTAATTTTTTGCAGATCTCCATGTCCCAAATAACATTTATTTATTTAAGGAGGTGGAAGAGGCATTTCAGGCGGCAGTTGCTGCAGAGGAAAACAGGAATGGAGGAGAAGTTTTCCTTCCTGCCCATTAGCTACGTACTTCCCTGCCTTCCAAACTGGAAAGTGGTGATGTTGATGGGGAGGAGTTCATAGCTGATGGGCAGTAAGGAAGCACTAAGATACAGTTTGCAGATGTCAGGGAAGAGCTCAACTTTCACACCTCCCATTTTGAGAGCCATGAATCTTATAAAACTCACACAGGGAATTAGATCTTTTCCGAAGAATAAACATTCTGGAGACTTGGGTTTTTAAACAGTCCCCAGGAGCCCTTGTCATCCTGTCCTGCTCTTCTCTGACTAATCTCCTTTGTAAGTGTTGGGTCAGGATCAACAATGGTTTTCCACTAAGGTCATTTACTTTCTCTGTTTACACTGCTAATTTTATCACAGCTTGGAGTGGCTAATGGCATTATTTATGTGCTCAGTCCGGGTGATGAATGTTAGTGCTAAATAAAGGCCTCCTGGCAGGGCAGGTATGGGGCTGATAATGGCAGGTCTAAAGCTGTATAGCTCAGAGGAATTAACGCTGCTTTTGCAAAGAGTTTGTGTTTACTACAGAGCAATTACTTAACAAGGAGGAAACAGTTCTTCCAAGATATGGAATGTGTGTGTATATATATATATATGAAAGAAACTATATTGTTATGGATACTAGGAAGAAATTAAAGAATGGTCTGCCCCTTTAAGGGGTAGGCTTGCCCAGAAATAATCAGGAGAGTGCCCAGTTAGGAATTCTAGAATGCTGTGCTGTAAGTGGACTGTTTAGGTTAATTGATACATATTAGCATGCCTTATTTTGACTATATGGGGGAGGTCAGAATCCTTGTTCCTTGCTGTTATAGAAGGAGATTTGGTACTCAGATCTAAAACAGTGGGGAACAATGGGTATGTGTGGAAACAGGGGGACAGAAACCAAAAGTGCACCCAGAGACAATATTCATATGAGTGAATATGAAGCTTCACTGAGACCTTTCTCAGTTTCTAGGAATTTAACAGCAGGGATGTGCATGACATGGATTTTGTGTTCTGTTTTTAGCTCAAAATGAAACACAAATGGCCAAAACGTTCAATCGAAACAACTGTCCAACTTGTTCTTTCAGCAGAACAAACTCAAACCGTTTCAACTGTTTCAGCAATAGGGAACAATGGGGGAACTTGAAACATCTCATTGTTCCCCATGGGTAGCTCCTAGGGACACCAAAGTGGTGTGTGGTAGGGCATGATGGGTGCTACCTACTACCCGACCCACAAAAGAAATAGGCAAGCAGGCAATTTTTAACAAATGTTTAACCTTTCCCCCGAACCCTGATATGATTCCCCATTGTTCCCTATGGCTGAAACAAGCTGCAATCACAGAGTGCACTTCACGCAAACTTTACACTGCAATTTGCAATGCATTTTGGAACCCTGCCTTGCAAAACACTACAGAAACACACAGTAAAAGGGAATCTGTCCCTCCCAACACAGAACACACATTTCAAAGACAATTCAAAAATGGCCAAAGAAGAATCACTGACCAAGAATCCACTGCCAGCCACAGTGCGTGTGCTGCAGTAACATCATTGGCACAAGTTGCTCTCTCACAAACAATTATGTTTACTTCCTAGCATTGTAACAGCTGCCACAGCAGCACCCTTACTTAGCAGCAAGCATAGCCATACGCTCAACTAGAGCAACTTCAGACACATTTTGACTGAGTACAACAACTTGGAAAGCAGACCAGAGCAGTGAGTGAAGCACAAGCTAGTGTCAAGGCCAGACATGGAGCTCATTACAGCAGTCACCAATAAATAACACTCAGAGAGCTGCCACTATCCATTTCTTGCCACAACACTATCTCACAAACAAAAAACCAAACCACAGCTCAAGGAAGGCAGGTACCCAAGTTCTGCCTTTGTCAATCTGAGATCCAGCAAAACTAGATGGTAGGGATGTGTACAAATGGCTAAGAGAGCCACCACTGAGGCGGAGAGCAGTTCCCTTTAAAATCAGACAAGCAGCTTCTTACCTGTTTGCCCACCTCCCCACTGTATTTCTGGTGGCAGCACCTGCTCTCCAAAAGGCTGCATGAAGCTGCAGTGCTGTTTCCTGCAACCTCTGCTCACTGGTCATGTGTGTGCCGATGCCGTGCAGAGGCTGCAGGGAACAGTCCCACAACTGCGCACAGCCTTTTGGAGAATAGGTGCTGTCGGCAGAAAAGCAGCGGGGTGGTGGAATAGCAACTAAGGAGCTGCTTTCCTGTTTTTAAGGGAACTGCTCCCCGCACCACCGAAGTGTTTTGAACGTCAGTACCCAAGCTGGATCAGTGCTTCCCAGAGGAAGTGCTGTACCAGCTCATGAACATCCCTACCAGACAGGGGCGTAGCAAGGTTGTAGTGGGCCCAGAGACAAAATTTTAAAATAGCCCTCACCCCCCACTGAAGCTCAGCTCATGAAGTAATCTTAAATGAGGCTGAATAGTGGTAACAAAAAGCATAGTAAAATTTTATATATGCATGTGTGTGTGTGTAACCTATGTGCCACAACAGAACATCATCCTAAATTATTCTAGGTTTTGTAAATTGTGGACTATGCAAGTCATTTAATGGTACTAGAGAAAGACATGCTGTTCTGGTAGCTCCAGGTCTTAACACTCACATCAATTTCGGAGGATAAATACAACTGAAGGAAGCCCGGGCGGGTGCGCAGCTGGGGGAGTCAGTCATATGACTTGCCTCCGGGGGCCCCCCCAAGACAGTGGGCCCCCAGACAACTGTCTCCCCTTGCCCTATTATAGTTATGCTCCTGCTACCAGATAGTTATAGCAGCAATAGCACTGTGTATTATACTCAGTGCTGAGAAAAGAAAACCAGAAAACCCAACTTTCCTTGATTCCTTTCTCCTCTCCTCTTCAATATACTATAAGGGCTCTCTCTGCCTCCCAGTCCCTTTGAATACATTTTGAAATTCTCCCCAAAGGTCTCCCTCCAGCCAATGGGGTCACAGTTGCCCATGACAACACTTGATGTGTATGATAATAAGCCACCCAAGAAGCAAGGAGATTGCATCCAATCAGAAGCCAGTGCCAGAAAACCAATCAGCAAGGGAAAAATAGGCCTCTAAAATGGCGCTCTAAACATCAAAATATTTCAGTCGAAACAGGGTTGTTCTGCTTTGAGCTAGAAAAAGGCCCCTTATTTAAAGGGTGTTCTGTTTCAAGCTTGAAACACTTGAAATGCTCCCATTCAAGTTAGAACGTTTCACTGTCAGAACGTTC
This sequence comes from Hemicordylus capensis, assembly GCF_027244095.1. Classification (NCBI taxonomy): domain Eukaryota; kingdom Metazoa; phylum Chordata; class Lepidosauria; order Squamata; family Cordylidae; genus Hemicordylus; species Hemicordylus capensis. Next base: position 386,909,133 of record NC_069658.1, read on the forward strand.
TGCACACCCCTAGTTAATACCTAGTACAGTTCAACTGCTCTTTACTGTAGTTCTTGACTGAAATCTACTTTCTTACCACTTAAATATATAGGACATAAAGTACACTCCCACATATGTGGGAGATTGTTCTCTTCCACAAAGGCAAGTCAGTAGTTTCTACATGGTGGTGGCAAAGCATTGTGTTACTCATGGAGAGCTAAGAGTCCTTATGCACTGACTGTAAGAATTTAGTCCAGTTTTTTTTTAATGCAGAGTTTGTATTGTGAACATTTTATTTTTCTGTACTTTGTTTTGTTATAACTTATGGTTAAAACAATACAAACATCTGTCTATAAACACTCTGTTCATATTTCAGAACTACTTTACTGCAGCAACTGCCTCTTGTCTGTCTAAAGAACATTTGTTCTGCATTTCCTAAAATGTAGCAGTTTATAGCTGCAATAATTTCTATTATAATTGCAATCATTTCTATTCATCTTTTTTTCTGAACTGCACAAATTTATTATCATCTCTGCTACTCTGCTTTTAATCTTGCATTTGTCTATATTTTTCATTAAATGTGCCATAAAGTTTACATAGAACTCCAGCTGAAGTTTGCATTTTCAATAATTAGACACTGTAATTACTTTTATCACATAGAGCCATTCATTGTACACAATCGAAAGTTAGATATCCTGTCACTTTGCGTGCTTCCAAGTGTGATAAGGTGGACTTGCATTCCTTTTTGTAAAATCTGTCAACTGACTGCCGACTGTTGTGTCCTATCCAGTAACCTTTTGCAGTTTGTTTCTTTGGACATTTGTCCCAAGGGGGATCCTGTAGAGAGTGTGGGGGAGGAGTCAGAAAGAAAAAGGGAGGAAGAGGAGAAAAAGAAAAATGGAGTTGTTGCTGAATGAAAGGAAAGGTTGTGCCATCGAGTCGGTGTTGACTCCTGGCAGCAACAGAGCTGAATAAATCTTTGGTTAAATCCACATAAGGTTTCCATGTGTGTATGAGGGAAGCAGCTGTAAAACACTATAGTACTTTTAAAAGAAATGTCTATATATACACACACACTATTTAAAAATACTTAGTAAATACCCTTTTGATCACTCATCTTCCTGATTGTGTGTTGCTGTGTCAATGAGCTCAAATTCTATTTACCTATGAAATGTGATGGAAAGTGTGGATATGGGTGTGGATATGGGAATCTTGGCTATGGAGCTTGCTGAGTGCCCTGGAGCATGTTATTATTTCTCAGCTTAACTTACCTTACAGGACTGTTGTGTGGCTAGCACACTCATCTGCACTCCTTGGAAGAAAGTTAGGATACAAATGCAGTAAATCATATATCCCAGCCAGATATGCCTCTAACTGGAAGTACATCAGATTATAGAATTTGCCCTTAGTTGCAGCAGCATGGAGATTACTTCAGTTTGATTTGCTGAATTCTTCAAACCTTTCCCATTGTTGCTGTTGCTTGTCTTTTTATTTGCTAATATTTGTTTCCCACAGGTGGATTTCCCACTGCATGTAACGTTCACAATCACCACAGTGTGTGATCTCTGTTTGGAGGAATCTGGACAGTGTTCTAATTCTAGTTTGTTTGTTTTTTTGAGTCCATCCATAGTACATCCAGCGAATCAATCTGTTCGGTGATTGCAGGAGTAACACCTTAGTGGGAGGAATCTGGGCTGTTCTGCATTTGGTGGGTTCTGAGTGCCTGCCCCTCTTTTTGAGTCTTTGGCTTTTTAAACATGTGAAACTGTTTCCTACTGAGTGAGACTGTGGGGCCACAACATTGTTCAGCTATCTGCAATCTTGTAGTTAATGCTGTGGATTAAATCTGGTCTGCGGCCTTATTATGTGTACATAGCATAGCTCTGTTACTGAGCTATGGGCCCTTTAATTTCATAGGAGGGGACCCATACTGTGCTTGCCAAGTGGCACTGATACCTTATGGCCTCTGGTGGCCAATCAGGGAGGGAATCCAGTCAACATACAGAAAGGAAGTGATTTTAGTAGAGGTACTATGGAGTTGTCTTTCTGGTTCTAGTTGATCAGGGATAGAGATCATAGGAGCTGTGTTAATAAGAGTATTAGGTTCAGACCATTTCTGGGAGATTGCCATTTAAATCCTGCTAGCACTTCCCATGAGTCCTTGAGGGCATGTCTAAAAGAGAGGGGAGGTTACAAGAAGTCTTTAAAAAGTCTTGCTCTGAATTAAAAATTCTGAGACCCCCAAACTGTGCTACAGACTCATTCCTGCTTGTCTTTCTGGGCATGTCTTGCTTCTGATGTCGTATGGACTTGTCCCCCTATGACTGATCTATCAAGAATACGTAGGTGTACTTAACAAAGAACTTCATAGCCTGGGGCACAGTCAGCCATGACGAACACGCCAAGCTGCGGAGATTCAGGACACTATTTTTAAATGTCCGGAACATTGTTATTTCAAAACAAACATCTCTCATTTCTGGCAAAGATACCAGGTCTTGCTCAGGAGTGTTCAGAGTCCGTGCTGGCAGACGTCAGACAAGGTTGGCTTGGGATGATCCCCAATAAAAGGCAGCCTCTGGGGAAAGAATGCCTGACTTTCTGTCACAGTCAGAACAATGGGATATGCCCTGAGGATTGTTATGAGAGTTGCTGGCTGAGACCAAGAAGAAAAGTCATTCAGCCCCCAAATATCTTTTCTCATTCTTATTGAAGCGATAAGGATAGTAATGGCTACCCTTCAGTGTATAGGATGTTCAGTTCAAATCCTGTCAGTCAAAGTCTTACTGGACAGTCTTGTACACATTCTTTCTCCTAGCATCACTTTCCCATCTCAAAATGAAGAAAAACCCAAACTTTCGAGGCTTTTAGGGTATAATTCTTGCTATACAGCGGTGCAGATTCCGCCCCCCTGCAAGCATTTGAGGAGTTCCCCCCTCATTTTACTGAACGTCCTCCAACAAGCCTAATAACAGCACCAAAGTATATTCTTCTCCCCCAAAAGTGTCTTTCCTCTCCCCCTCAAAAGAAATTAAGCAAGGAGTTACTCAGACTTTCCCTCTGCACTTCTGCAATGATACAGTTTTCTTTATTCTTCCTTTCCTCCTTTCTCTTAAATTCTTTGTCTGTGCCTTTGTTACAGCTCCCAGTATATGTAATTGATGAAGGCTGCCATTGGAAATGTGTTGAACATCCATATCTCTGGAAGTCAACATTTGAAAATCAAAACAACGTAGATTGTTTTCTCATGACCTTGGAGTTTTCATTCCCAAGCCCTTTTCACAGATTAGGCAAAATGTGTAGCAGTGGGATCACACTTACCTCCTCCCAGGCCCACATGTAACATACAACTGACACCAGAGTGCAATGTGTAATCCTACCCTCTCTCACCCACCATAATCCTGCATGTCCATGCCCCCTAATATTGGTCTCCATATAATACTATTTAAACATGTTTTCAATATAAGTCCCTAGCTACAAGACCATTAATCAATTACTGACTGTGTAACTTGCCCGTGAGATCAAGAGTGGGAACCACAATAGTATATTTCCAGCCCCCTGAAGTTGCACTTTCTAGCTTCTTATCAACTCTGCTGAGTCAGGGTTAGGCAATAATATGGCTCCTGATGCACCCTGAAGAACGGGCTTCCAGGCATATGGCTGAGTTTCATTATAGCCATCTTTTAATTGCTTTCCTCCCTTGCTTCTGGTTTCTGTGCTACGTACTTTGATGCTGATGCTGCTCATCTGCTGGGTAAGGCTGCTTTGATGACCTTTGCTACCTAGCCATCCATCCTATCTGCCTAATTAAAATAATAGAGTAGTAGAATAAAATATACTATCCTCTATCCATTTTCATTGATTGGTGACTATGCTATGTCCTGTTGTACAGGCAAAGGAAGGAAAAGCCCTCCTGTTACTCAAAAGAACAATTGCAAGCCTCTTTTATTGATGATATCCTGGTTCTAGCCTCAGATCTGTTGGTTAGTTTGCTACTGGATCTTGACAGTAGCAGTAAATAATTGATGCCAGTTTTTCCAAGTTTATTTTGCCAAAAACATTTTTAAAAGAAAATCTCAGTGAAGAAATAACACTAAAATTTCATTATAGCAGAGAATGTAGATCTGACCTAATATGGCCAATCCTTCACCCCAAAAGGGTGCATTTATCAGTACCTTAGTTCTCCTCTATTGAATTAAGAGTAGGGACTCTGCCACACCTATGTTGTTGATAAATCAAGGTGGTTAATTACATACATGCATGCATTTATGTACTTGTACGGAGGAGCACAGCTATTTCTATTCCCCACCCCCAGAAATTTGGTTATTAAACCAGAGAAACCTTATTTTTTCATCTGTGGTAGCTCTCTACTATTTCTCCAAAAGTAGCTGTGCATCTCTTCCTCTCTTTCATCACTGGCCAGTCTCTAGGTTCTGCCACATCCTTTTGAACATGTATTCAGTGATGATGGCTTTTCCAACGTTTATTTTGGTTTCTCCAATGTTTTTCCTACATAATAGGTGTGAGGACAAGTGAGAAAGTCAAGAATAAAAGCATAGAGAATCGATTAATTGTTGATTAGGGTTCCAAATTTCTGGTTGAACTTGTGGGCTGGAAGTGAAATTTCTGCAAAACAAAATTTGAAAGATAAATTCAAAGGGAATTTCAGGGCTCCTCCCAAGAAGACACATTAGAGAATTTTCTCAGGTGGTTTCTTCACAGCCAAAAAGAATATTTGGAAGCACCTTTCAAGAAGTTCTTCTGGTGATAAAACACCTGGGGTGGTGGATATATAGGCAGAGGTCTGTCCGTTTCTGCTTTCTCCCCTTGTATTCTTCTGACTTTCCTTGGGCATCTCCCCTTCCCCTCAGCCTCTGGCTTTATAACTTAAGGAAGATATTGGTGTCAGCAGATCTAATAATAATTTTGGAAGCCCTTTCATTATCTTTTAGCCAGCTGGCTGTGCCTGCTCTGGATTCTATAAGCAAAATTATGAACATACTTATTAAACATGCTTTTCTTTATCATGCAAAGATGCTGTACAAGGAGATGTAGTAGTTTTACAGAAGGAGACAAAAAAACAATAGTTAACACTGGTCGTTAGTTGTACTTTACAAGGAGACATGTAGCCGCCAGATTTGATTGACTTGAAGCAAGGGTGAAATGAGTAAAGTTTCACTCCAACTCTTTGCTTATCCAATCCTTATCTTGAGTTGAAGTTTTCAGATCAGAAGAAAACTGGCTGTAATAAGAATAAATTCAACTAGGGAATGGCTTTGAGACAGGCAACTGCATTGGCCCTTCTGTCTTCATACGTTTTCTGTGTCTTTGAACCTACAGTCACCAGATAGATTACAATTTGTTGTCAAGATGCTATAAACGTAATTGTGGGTGGATTTATTCTGCTGAGATACATCCTCTCTTCTATTTCCAGCAAGTAAACCACACTCCAGCCACACTCCAGCCACACTTTCTGTTTCTCTTCTCAAGAAAAATATGTCCCAGTGGTTTGAAAACAAACTGCTGACAACATAGTTATGGGGTATGTGGGAAAAATTTGGGGTCAGCAGCACAGAGGATTTTTTTAATCTCTTCTTTGGAAATGGTCTTTTAAAATGTCAAATAGAATAACAAAACCATTGTAAGGCATGGAAAAATGCATCTTGGAAAACTGAGGGCGGCATAACACTGAGAGCCCTTTCTCACAATCAGTGAGAAAGGGTTTGAGGGTGCGTGGGGAGGAAGGCTTGAAGAGCTTGCCTCCCTGCAGACAATTGTTGCTCAGGATCTGGGTGTGGAGATCATGCGCCCAGACGTGCAGCTGCTCCTCTGGCACCTTAGAAGGTCAGGGGCTGGGGCACGCTGTCCCAGGCCCTCCCACAGAGGCGTATCTAGGGAAAATAGCACCTAGGGCAAACACTGAAATTGCGCCCCCTGTCCAAGCATCTGACACCCATCTTTCAGATAACTTTATCATAATATCAGTTGAAAAATACAAGTCAAGCTCGTTAATCTTTTAATATTTCAAAAAATATTTAGCAGTGGACTTAGCCAGACCAAAAAATGCTGGAAAACTACAAATTTCAGTATGTGGGGGATCATGAAATACCCAAATACTATGTGGAGATGTACTTGGAAAACTAAACAGAAGTGCCTGTCTAATTCTCTACTATGCATTGTAGCATCACTATTACATAAGTTTTAAAAATCAATGGAGAATTTGACTTTTCCCAGATACTCTGTAAATAATTAAAGGATATGCAGAGTAAACTGTGTCACTGCTTGGAATATATTCTAGTCTTTCAGAAAGACAGTTAAAATGAGAGAAAGAGAGCAAGAAACTCCCAGTGGGCCTTAATATTAAGGGTTTCACACTGATTCAAAGACAAACTCACCATTAATAGCCATATTAGCAAGACATCACATTTGACTCACTTATCACAAGAAGCAAAGTAAGAGCAAATGAATACAATTCTAGCTCTTAAGCATCAGCTCAGTATTCATAAGCCCTGATTCTCTGTACATAGTGCCAATCTGAATATGTGTACAGTGTCTTATATTATATTATTATTATTATTTTTACCCATAGCCCCTTTGGGGGGCTTCCTAAAGGCTGGGTGTTTTTTTTTTGCAAAGATTCCCCCTCACCCCGCTGGCCTCTAGGGCCTCGCAGGGACCATTTGAGCATGTGCAGTGGCCGTTTTAAAAAATAATCTTTTTTTTAAAAAGGCCACTGAAAACAAAATGGCCACCGCGCATGCTCAAATGGCCTCTGCAAAGCCTGGCATGACCTAGAGCCTCACAGAGGCCATTTGAGCATGCACGGTGGCCATTTTGTTTTTGGCAGCCATTTTTTTAAAAAAAATTTTACAAAATGGTGCCCCCCTTCAAGTGGCGCCCGGGGCACGTGCCCTGCCTGCCCTACCCCTAGATACGCCCCTGCCCTCCCATAATGCACCACACGAGTGCCCTGTGCATTATGGGGATTCTCCCAGCAACAGGCAGCTGCCCGTCCGTGTTGCAGCACCGGCTAAAAGCAGCCAGCGCTGCACATGATTGCAAAAAGGAGCGAAGGGAGCACTTAGTGGGAGTGCTAAGGGAGCTCGTTTTTGCTAAGGGAGCACTTGCTCCTTTAACCTCATTTAGGAGGCAGGTCTCTTTGGCAGGTTTCCTGCTGAGGCACCGCTGGGATTGGTTCTTACAAGCAGACAGGGCCAGGATTGACAAGATCTGATTGACCAGCCAGAGAGCAAAAGCAACAACTGTGACTTGATAAAGAACAGCCAGACTACAGTCTTAAAGCTTCTCCCTCACCGTTAGTTCTTGATTCTATTGTGTGATTGGCCAGCCCAGATTCATTCTCTGTTCTGACTATGGACTAGCATTTTAGAAGATGTGTATATGGAATACCCAGTCTGGTGACGCTGCAAAGCTGCATGTGCAAAACCCACACTGTCTCCAGTTCCTCAGGAGCTGTTTCACATGTGCACTATTCACATGTTTCATGTACAGGTGAAACTTGGAAAATTAGAATATTGTGCAAAAGTCCATTAATTTCAGTAATGCAAATTAAAAGGTGAAACTGATATATGAGACAGACGCATTACATGCAAAGCGAGATAAGTCAAGCCTTAATTTGTTATAATTGTGATGATCATGGTGTACAGCTCATGAAAACCCCAAATCCACAATCCCAGAAAATTAGAATATTACATGGAACCAAGAAGACAAGGATTGTAGAATAGAACAATATCGGACCTCTGAAAAGTATACAGTGTACTGTGCTTGATTGGCCAGCAAACTCACCTGACCTGACCCCATAAAGAATCTGTGGGGCATTGCCAGGAGAAGGATGAGAGACATGAGACCAAACAATGTAGAAGAGCTGAAGGCCGCTAATGAAGCATCCTGGTCTTCCATAATACCTCATCAGTGCCACAGGCTGATAGCATCCATGCCACGCCACATTGAGGCAGTAATTGCTGCAAAAGGGGCCCAAACCAAGTACTGAATACATATGCATGCTTATACTTTTCAGAGGTCCGATATTGTTCTATTCTTCAATCCTTGTCTTCTTGGTTCCATGTAATATTCTAATTTTCTGGGATTGTGGATTTGGGGTTTTCATGAGCTGTACGCCATGATCATCACAATTATAACAAATTAAGGCTTGACTTATCTCGCTTTGCATGTAATGTGTCTGTCTCATATATCAGTTTCACCTTTTAATTTGCATTACTGAAATTAATGGACTTTTACACGATATTCTAATTTTCCGAGTTTCACCTGTATGTGTTACACTATGGCAAGACACTGCAGGGAATATTGTTGGGGGGGGGGCTGTTAAGAGGGTATGTCTATTTTTATCACAGAGTTAATAAGTAGGCTGCTTACTAATTGTGCTGATTGTAGTTGTTGCCTGCTGGGATAACAGCACTCAGCATATGCTCAGAGGAACATGTTACAAAATATCAAAATATTGCTGTAATACTAATCCCCAGCTTTTACTGTTGCCACCAGCCTGCACAGGTCATGGACTGGAGCATGGAGGACCTAGCCAAATTGACCTGTGCAATATCTTGGACTGGACTTTAGGTCTCATGCCCCCATGGCGTGAACATCATAGACCAATTTCCTTGCTGGAGTACAGTTGGAGCTGCTATGTTTGTTTGTTTGTTTATTTATTTATTTATTTATTTATTTACATTTTATATCCTGCTGTTCCTCCAAAGAGCCCAGAGTGGTGTACTACATACGTAGGTTTCTCCTCACAACAACCCTGTGAAGTAGGTTAGGCTGAGAGAAGTGACTGGCCCAGAGTCACCCAGCTAGTATCATGGCTGAAGGGGGGGGTTGAACTTGGGTCTCCCCGGTCCTAGTCCAGCACTCTAACCACTACACCACGCTGGCTCACGCTGCTATACCCATAACTATCCTTGTAGACCAAAAGTTTTTCGCTTTAATTAAATTTGCTTACTTTTTAAAATTGATAAATCCATACGGAAGGTCTCTCCTGGTCATTTTGGCTGGGCATCCATGCCAGCCCATTTGAGTCAACTCATTTAGCAATGATTTTTGTCCCCCTCCATCCTGGCCTAGCAGTTTGCTGTATTTGCCATGTTTGTCAAATAGAGTTTTTGTGTATTTTGTGTTATTTTTGTGTTATAGCACAAATATTGCAAAGGGAAATCTTTGAGAAACCACATAAGGTTGAGGGGAGGTGGGGTGAAACAACGTGATCGGATGCTGTTTTACCATAATACACAGGCACTCCTGGTCTAGTATCCTATTTCTGGGCACACAGTTTCCAGGAAAAGCACTTCTTTGGTCCAAGGGGAAGGAATGGTCAAGAGTTCCAAGAAAAGTACTCCCTCCATATATGTGAGTCCTCTGCAAAAATGTTTGGGTGCCACAACTGCTTGGCAAATGCCAGTCTGGAGCGAACTAATGTGAGACCCTAGTTGCCCTATAAATTTCCAGCAGCACCTCTTGCTCCCTAGATATGTCACTCTGCACGTAGCAGTACTTCTAACATGCATTTGGCTTTATTGTAACCATTTCTTCTTGACAGGCCATTATCCCTTGTTGTCATAGAGACTGGTAAATATGAAAATGTGTTATACATTTTTATCAGTAAGTGTTCTGTGTTGTTATCATGATTGCTGATAAAAGTGCTGGCTCCAAAAGAGACGTTGCTGGATACAGGCAGTTTTCTTTGAGTGATGCCTGCTTATTGATAACTGCACATTTTCTACATTTTCCCAGCATGCACCAGAAACATGACTGCGTGCTTATTTCCTGGAACTCCAGGAGGTCTCATGCTTCCTCAGTGATATAATTACCATTTTGGTGTGGATGCCATTACATTTCTGTTAGCTATTAGTGATGTGTAATTCAAGTGAGTCATCACCCCTTGGCACAGTGGAAAGAAAACACAAGATACAAGTGACAACAAAAACTCCACACCAGCACAAGGGAAGCCATTTGGAGTTCATTAACTCAGAGGAAACGTAACAGGAACACAAGTCATGATGGAGTGGTGAGATAGGGGCTGGCACTTGGATGGCTTGAGGGCAGTTCGAAAACAATTCTTCACCCTTTCGCATTCAGTAAGAAGATTTCAGCTTTGATTCTAGCGTCCGTGTATGAAGTTGTGACAGGTGCCTCTTCTTTTCTCTTCCATGCTCATTATTTGGGAGAGGGGACACGTTGTTCATGGCTGTGCTTGTTTCCATAGCCCTTCTCAAACATTTTTCCTGAGCACATGTTCAGGTGGCAAACAGGCTAGCCACTCCCACTGGGAGGCCATGCATGCAGTTATTCATGTAAGGCAAGCATTTAATGCACTTTGCAGACAAGTGCTAAATGCCCAGGTGCCCAAAGGGGGAGAGAGGAAGCTGCCTTATACTGAATCAGACCATTGGCCCATCTAGCTCTACACAGACTGGCAGTGGCTTCTCCAAGGTTGCAGGCAGGAGTCTCTCCCAGCCCTACCTGGAGATGCCAGGGAGTGAACCTGGGGCCTTCTTTATGCAAGCATGCAGATGCTCTCCCAACGTGCCGTGGTCCTATCCCCTAATGAGAATAACCTTCAGCCCTCACATGTAGTCACCCATCCAAATGCAAACCAGGGAGGACCCTAATTAACAAAGGGGGCCATTCATGCTTGCTACCAGAAGACCAGCTCACCTCCCCACATGACTAACTGGCACATCAGTGTGAGTGTATGGCTAGCTGCCACACTCCTGTTCCCTCCTCCTGCTTTGTTTGAACACGTGGGTGGGGTCAGTGACTGAAGAGGGCTCATGATTGGTGTGAAAGAGTGAGTGGGAAGGTAGTCTCAGTTGCTGGTCTTTGTAAGAAAGACAAGCAGTTCCCAGCCATGCAGCAAGTAGATCCCCATCTCAACTGCAGTTCTAGCAGCGAAGCCCCTTCTACCTCATTTGCGGCTAACTCATGGTGACTTAATTGGGGGTCCTGTTCCACTTTTTACAAATGAGCAACTTAAATGTCTGTCTGTCCATGCCAGCTTCACTGGGTTTGTATAAAGGGATCTAAGCTGTTATTTATTTCTGTATTCATTTATGTATACAGAACCATAATAAGCCAATCAAAACAAAACAAAACAAAACCGCTCCCTGCCCCAAGGAGCTTACAATCTAAATTTAGATGGGGGGGCAGGTTTAGGGGAAGAAGAGACCAAGGTAACAAACCAATAGAGAGAGGGAAGGAATAGGAGAGGTAAAGGCAAGGAGCAGCAGTAGTTGAAGTTCGAGGTGATTACAGATTACCACTTTATTTGTTTGTTTGTTTGTTTGTTTGTTTACATATTTTATATCGCCCAAAACTTATTTCTCTGGGCGGTTTACAACAGATAAAAACAACATTAAAACATTAGTTAAAAACAAAACAAAAAATTTAAAACACAACAATTTAAACAATGGTCTAAAACAACATTTAAAACAATCAAAACAATATCAGTTAAAAGCCTGGGTGAACAGATGCGTCTTTTAAAAGCTGTCAGAGATGAGGAGGCTCTTATTTCACTAGGGAGTGCATTCCAAAGCCTCGGGGCAGCAACGGAGAAGGCCCGTCCCTGAGTAGCCACCAGACGAGCCAGTGGCAAATGCAGACAGATCTCTCCTGATGGGCGGTGGGGTTCATAACGAAGAAGACGTTCACTTAACATATATCTGCACCTGGTGTGATATAAAATTTGCCTTAATTTTTGGCAGGTTGATGCAGTTGACAAGTTGCCTTGGGTTAATTTGTACCTGCATGTCATTGGGTTTTATGGTTTGAAAACAGTTTCCCAACAATGGGTGCACTAGTTGGTGGAGCTGGGGGAGTCACTGGATTCTCTAACATAATATAAATAACCTCTGTGTAGCTCCTGTGTAAACATAAGAGCATCCAGAAAGGCTCTTGCTCTGTTTGAGATTGCTTTCAGCCTTCTACAGCAGTTCTTTCCCCCAATACTTCTTCCAGTCATCTGCCCTTTTCTAAGACGACGCAGCCCAGAGAAGCAGCTGTATTTCCTTGTTATGGCCACAATGGAAGCTATTCCTAATACACAGACTTCCCTTTAAACGTTCTGTGTTGGCCTGTGCTTCCTTGTAGGGTGAGCACAGGGCAGTGGAGCCAATGGTTTCTGCTGGAGAGGTTACAGAGTCACCTTCAATAGGGATCTGCACTTTGTTAAACTATTTGAAAGGAGAGCATTTCTGCTGTTTCCTTCTGTGAAGGGCAGAAGAAAAATGACTGTATTATGGCTGTGTCTAGGATAGGGCTTGGCTGGATGCCAATGGGATTTACAACAGCAGGGTGAAAAGTCTAAAGGGAAAACAGTTCATCCTGCTTGCGGACAGTTCGGATGGGGTCTTTGAGGAACAGAGTGGAGGCTTGTCTGGCCCATGCCAGTGAAAAGCTGTCAGAAAAAAGCTGCCCCTTCTTTTCAGGCCACGAAACATGATGTCAGCTGGACCCACCTCATCTTGTAAGAGGAGGTGAGAATGAGACAGAGTTTGAAGAAATGGCAAATAGAAAAGGGATAAATCCACTTATTTTGGATAAAGGGGTCATTGAGCAGTGGAGCGTCCTTTGCAAAGGAGTAGTGCCCACTTTGAGGAAATTGTTTCTAACATCTCACATTCAGGTTGCTAAGGGGAGAGTAGACATATACACAGTAGCAAAACATGGGCTGAATCTAGATTGAAGGCTCTTCACGCTATATCATGGTTGTTTTTCTGCGTTTGGCTATGCCCAGAATTGCTATTGACTTTCCACACTGGTGGGTTTCGTGATTCAGAGGCCTAGAGCACAACCTCTCCTTTCCTAAGGGGGAAGGGTGCCTATTAGGAGAGGTTGTGCTCTAGGCCTCTGAGGAAAGGAGAGGTTGTGCTCTAGGCCTCTGAATCACCACTACTTCTCTCAGGAGATAGCAATGGCCAGGACAAAAGCCACTAAATAAATCCACTAAATAAACAAATAAATAAAGCTATGTATTACTTGGCAACACAGAGGCCTCTTCTTCCCAATGGGAGGGATTCCCACCAGGTCCTTCAGCTGGTCCTTCAGCTTGTCAGGAGAGCTGGTCTTGTGGTAGCAAGCATGACTTGACCCCCTAGCTAAGCAAGGTCTGCCCTGGTTGCATTAGAATGGGAGACTGGAAGTGTGAACACTGTAAGATATTCCCCTCAAGGGACGGAGCCACTCTGGGAAGAGCATCTAGATTCCAAATTTCCTCCCTGGCTTCTCCAAGATAGGACTGAGAGAGATTCCTGCCTGCAACCTTGGAGAAGCCACTGCAAGTCTGTGTAGACAATACTGAGCTAGATGGACCTATGGTCTGACTTGGTATACGGCAGCTTCCTATGTTCTTGTGTTCAGCTGGGGGACAGGAGAATCAGATTTGCCCCTTTCAAGCTGTCAGGAATTGGGCAAAGGAAATAACCATATATCTGAGGCAAAAAATGGGTCATATAACTGTTTAAAAGAACACTAATAGCTGAGGAACTAGAAACATAGTCCACAATTCATTGCCCTTCGAAGCAAAGTCTGAGGGAAGATGTGTGTCTGACTACAGGATATGGCACTAAACACTAAGGGAGTTCTGACGCGCAGGTAAAACTGGGCTAACAAAGCCAAACCCGGTCTTGCCCATGGGTTTGACCTCCAGGATCTTGCCCAATTTTGGTGGTGCCTCAGCAGCAAACCAGCCACTCTCTTAAATGGGGTTAAGAAAGCGAGCAATCTCTTAGACTGCGGGCCTCCTGGCTGGCGTCGAGAGGCTCCCCATAATGCACCATAATGCATTATGGGAGTTCGGGGGGCCTCCCAGCCCCCAAACCTCCAGCTGCCAGTATCAGCCATCAAACAGGAGTCAGAAGACCAAGATTGTCTGCGGGGGAGGGAAGTGTTTTATGTCTTCCTCCCCTGCAGCATTGAGCCCTTTCTCCATGATCATGATAAAGGCCTTGCTATGTTTAGAGCAGGGATTCTCAAACTTGGGTCCTCAGGTGTTATTGGACTTCAACTCCCATAATCCCCAACCAAGGGCCACTGAGGTTGGGGATAATGGGAGTTGAAGTTCAATAACAACTGAGGACCCAAGTTTGAGAATCCCTGGTTTAGAGGGAAGTTGGCAACCTTCTGTCCTGCTGCTGCTGGGTGGAGCACTCTCTTGCTGATTGCTGAGTGTTTCCATCTGCTCCACCCCCTCTCCAGGTACCTCCAGTCCCTTCATAAGAGGACAGACTGGGCTTTGAGCTCTTGGTGCAGCCACAAGGGCAAGAGCACAAGGGCTCTTGTCTTTGAGGCTCTCAGCCATGTGGGGAATAGCTGAGGGATGAACAGCACTCCCTAGGGACAAAGAGCACTCCCCATACCTGTTTGGGGTTTTAGCAGCTGCAAAGAGCCTACCTGATTAGCCCTGCCCCTGAAACACAACAGCTGGTAATGGTTGTGATCAGTGGCCAAAGCACTAGAAGGGTTTATCTAGAACAGGGATTCTCAACGTGTGGGTCCCCAGATGTAATTGGACTTCAACTCCCATAATTCCCAACCAAAGACCACTGGGGCTGGGGATTATGGGAGTTGAAGTCCAATAACATCTGGGGACCCACACGTTGAGAAACCGTGATCTAGAATATCGCCTCTGTTAAAATAGGAGATAGTTTTTATGTCTTGTTGCTCTTAAGGTGTTGCTCTTCACAATATGTGTCTGGGGGGCATGTTACTTTGGAGGAGGCCCTTCCAATTGAAGTGGTCTTTGGCAGAGGGCAATATGGCGGTGGGAGCAGGACATGCCAGGTGAGGGGAAGGCACACTGGCTATATCAAAGCCATCACTTCCTCCGGTCCTTCTCGCATCCAAGGAGACCTCAGTAATTCCTGGAGTTGCTGCTATTAAATGCCAGGCCCATAAACGCAAAGACCACAGCCATCCAGGAGGTTATCCTGGATGAGCACGTTGACCTGGTGTGCTTTACGGATACCTGGTTGGATGAGAAGGGAGGTGTAAATCTCTCCCAGCTGTGCCTACCACATTTCTGGGTGCAGCATCAGTCAAGGCAGGGTGGACAGGGAGGTGGGTTTGCCCTGGTTCATTGGGAGATCATCACCCTCACCAGAGGCATTGCCCGCCATTCTGACCAGTTTGAGTACCTCTGTGCAATGGTGGGATCACGAGACAAAGTTGGATTTGAGCTGCTTGAGGTGATTTCAGATGTGGTATTGAGGACCCTGAGGCTGTTAGTCTTGGGGGACTTTAAGGTCCATGCTGAAGCTGCCTTGTCTGGTGAAGCCTGGGACTTCATGTCCACCATGACGACCATAAGCTTGTCTCAACTGATTTCTGGTCCCACACGCGTGGCAGGCGATATGCTCAACTTGGTCTTTGGGTCACTGGTGGACAGTGGTGCTCCAAAGATAGTCCAGGAGGCCTTAATACTGTTGTTATGGACAGATCCCTATCTGGTGGACTAAGAATGGACCCAATACACCTTTGCAGCAGTGGCGGACCAGCCAGGATGGCTCTGGGGGATTACTACATCACAGATGTAGTTCCTCCTCAGCTGAAGGAGGCAGTCATTAGGCCCGTCCTAAATAACTATCGACCAGTTTCTAACCTCTCCTTCTTGGGCAAGGGGTTGGAGAGCATGGTGGCATCTCAGCTCCAGGCAGCTCTGGATGAAATTGATTACTTAGTTCCTTTCTAGTCTGGCTTTTGACCTGTATACGGGACATAAACTGCCTTGGTTGCCTGGTGGATGACCTATACCGGGAGATAGACAAAGGGAGTGTGACTCTGTTGGTTCTCCTGGACTCTCAGCGGCTTTTGATATCATTGAACATGGTATCCTTCTGGGTCATCTCTCCAGGTTGGGACTTGGGGCCATGGTTATATGGTGGCTTCACTCCACTCCTACCTGGAGGATTCTACTCAGAAGGTGGTGCCTTTGGCCTATGGGGTGCAACAGGGGTCCATTCTGTCCCCTATGCATCTACATTAACATCTGTGCTGAACATCGGGCTTACCTGGTCCATAACAGCCTCATCCATATTTGCCCACTATCTCATGACAGAGTTTTTCTTGTTGTAAACAAATACACCTTATGGAGCAGTAGTGTTTTGCTTAATATCGTGCTGCTAATTCACTGCAAGTGGATCAAACAGCCCCTTTGATCAAACAGCTCTATTGCTGTGAGCCAGGACTGAATTCTGCTAACTGGACAAACCCCTGCTAAGTGGGCAAAGAGGCACCTTTTACCGTGGTGATTCTCTTTATTTAGCAGGGGGAGAGTAACTGGCCCTATCCACCCCCAGCACAGTACTTCCAGTGACTGTTGCTGGTGTGTGTCTTATGTTTCTTTTTAGAATGTGAGCCCTTTGGAGACAGGGAACCATCTTATTTGTTTGTTATCTCTCTTTGTAAACCGCCCTGAGCCATTTTTGGAAGGGCAGTATAGAAATTGAATTAGTAATAATAATAATAATAATAATAATAATAATAATAATAATAAACAACTATCAAAACGGTTCAATCACATTATGAAAGGCGGTGATATTGAACAATGGCTAACAACTGGGAAAACTCATCTCATCATGAAAGACCCAGCAAAAGGTGCAGTTCCAAGTAATTATAGACCGATAACCTGCCTGCCAACCATGTTCAAATTATTAACTGGAATAATAGCAGATGAAGTCATGCAACACTTATTAACTAACAAACAGCTTCCAGTTGAACAGAAAGGAAATTGCCCGAACACCAGAGGCACAAAAGACCAGCTGCTGATTGACAAAATGATTTTAGAAAACTGCAAGAGAAGAAAAACAAATCTAAGTGTTGCATGGATTGACTACAAGAAAGCCTTCAATTCATTGCCTCACACATGGATACTAAAATGTTTAGAAACAACTGGTATCAGCAAAAACATTCAGATATTTATAAAAAAAGCAATGAGCATGTGGAGTACACAGTTAACAATCAATGGCGAGGCACTTGGACAGGTTAGCATTAGAAGAGGCATTTTCCAAGGGGACTCACTATCCCCTCTGTTGTTTGTAATCGCCATGACCCCACTTTCACAAATACTAAACAAAACAGGCCTCGGATACCAAACATCTAAAACATCAAGTCAAATCAACCATCTGCTGTACATGGACGATCTGAAGTTGTATGGAAAGTCCCAGTCAGAAATCGAATCACTGCTAAGCACTGTCCGTATATTCAGTAGCGATATAGCAATGGAGTTTGGACTAGACAAGTGTGCTGCATTAATAATGAAAAGAGGAAAAATAAGAAAAACAGAAGGAATAGAACTACCCAATGGAAGCAAGATCAAGAACCTGGAAGAGAAAGAACATTACAAATACTTGGGCATTCTCCAGGCTGATAACATTGCACACACTGACGTTAAAAGAAAAATGGGAAGTGAATACATCAGGAGAGTTAGAAAAATCCTCAAGTCCAAACTCAATGGCGGGAACACCATACAAGCCATAAACACCTGGGCTATACCTGTTATCAGATACACTGCAGGGATAATAGACTGGACCCAGGCAGAGCTAGAGACGCTAGATCGTAAGACCAGGAAAATCATGACCATCAATCATGCTCTGCACCCCCGCAGTGATGTCGATAGGCTATACCTCCCTCGCAGCTCAGGTGGAAGAAGAATGCTGCAAGTCCATCAAACAGTAGAGGAGGAGAAAAGAGGCCTTGAAGAATATATCAAGGACAGTGAAGAAGATGCACTTAAAATGGTCAAGAACAAGAAACTATTCAACACCAATGAAAGAAAGCAGGCCTACAAGAAAGAACAAGTCAAGAAACGAGCAGAAAAATGGAGAAATAAGCCCCTGCATGGTCAATATTTGCACAATATAAGTGGAAAATCAGACATCACCAAGACCTGCAATGGGTTAAGAATGGCAACTTGAAGAAAGAAACAGAGGGTTTAATACTGGCTGCGCAAGAACAGGCACTAAGAACAAATGCAATAAGAGCAAAAGTCGAAAAATCCACCACAAACAGCAAGTGCCACCTTTATAAAGAAGCAGATGAAACTGTGGACCACCTCATCAGCTGTTGTAAAAAGATCGCACAGACTGACTACAAACAAAGGCATGACAAAGTAGCAGGGATGATACACTGGAACATCTGCAAAAAATACAAGCTACCTGTAGCCAAACATTGGTGGGACCATAAAATTGAAAAAGTTGAAGAAAATGAAGATGTAAAAATATCATGGGACTTCTGACTACAAACAGACAAACATCTGCCACACAATACACCAGATATAACTGTAGTCGAGAAGAAAGAAAAACAAGTCAAAATAATCGACATAGCAATACCAGGGGATAGCAGAATAGAAGAAAAAGAAATAGAAAAAATCACCAAATACAAAGATCTATAAATTGAAATTGAAAGGCTGTGGCAGAAAAAGACCAAAATAATCCCAGTGGTCATTGGCACCCTGGTTGCAGTTCCAAAAGACCTTGAAGAGCACCTCAACACCATAGGGGCCACAGAAATCACCATCAGCCAATTACAAAAAGCAGCTTTACTGGGAACAGCCTATATTCTGCGACGATATCTATAACAATTGACAATAAAATTCAGCCATCCCAGGTCCTTGGGAAGGACTCGATGTCTGAATAAAACAAACCAGTCAATAACACCTGTCTGACTGTGTAAACAAGCAATAATAATTCATAGGTGCAGTCCACCTTAACACAGTCTCTGGTGGCTGCTGCTGCTGCATACCCTACAAAATTCCACCAGTTAAAATAGAGAGATGCCTGTGAATGTCAAGGGTGTGTGTGGCCAAGCAGCCCTGGAGGCAGGATGTACAATTCTGACTATACCACGCCATCCATGAAAAGCAGGTAATAAACCGCATGCAAAACATACTATTCCAGATTGCGAAAGCAGGTGAGCCAAGCCCACACACCCCAACATTTTGAGGATGAAAATTGGGATGGATTTGCAGCAAGCAGCCATTCTTAATATCAAGAATTGTTGCCCAAGCTCCTGCCACACACATTGCTGGAGACTGGATTCCACTGTTATATGCTCTGCATTGCATAGCACTTTAATGTGGTGTGCCCACTTACATGCCGGTGCACTAGTCTCAGGATGCATACACACACCCACTTGGAGATTAATTTCTAGAAACTCTGGGGAGAGAGGTGAATCCTGAAGCATCTCACAAGGGTCGGGGGAAGATAGCAACTCACAAGAAAAAAAATTGGACCAGGTATTCCCAAGAGGCAGAAACAGGGACAAAATATGGACAGTAAGGCACAGATGGCAAAAAACAAGGATTGCCCATAGAAAATAGGAAGAGTTGGAGCCTATGTTGCTGAGCTTTGCCAGCCATTCTGTCATTGAGAGGTGCTGCAGAAATTCTAAAGCATGCATGCTTCGGTGGCCTAGAGTCGGTTTACTTGGCTGATACAAGGGTGAATATCTTCATGCTTTGATTGATTTATATTTCATTTGTCAGCTTGCGTAGCTTTATGCAGCATTGATTATTTAGAATTAGCGTTGGTGTGCAGAATGTTTGGATTAAATTAAAATCATAATTGTAGATGCTGCTGCTAAATATTGAGGTTTTTCTCACACACACCTCACCCAGTGGGTACTAAGGGCAACTCTTCCTGATAACCCATAGGCATAGGGAGATGGAAGAATTACTTGCGGCAAACATAAAGAATCTTATAAAGCAGTACAAGTAATTATGGATCACTCCTGCTTCCTCTGAATTTCCTACCATATTACACTCCTTTAGATAAAAATACGAACTCAAAATAATATACTTTAAGTGGAAGTATTTATATTTTAAAATCTGAATAGATATTGCCTTTGCAGAAATTGCCTCCAGGGGCCAGGGGGAGGGAAGTAAGAAGAGGAGTGTGTGTGTGTGTGTGTGTGTGTGTGTGTGTGTGTGTGTGAAAGAGAGAGAGAGAGAGAGAGAGAGAGAGAGAGAGAGAGAGAACTTTTCATCAGTGGGAGGAACAGTGATCATGGTTGAGCAGGTTGTTTAGGTCTGAAATTAACCTCCACAGGTGTGCTCCTTCAAGCGGGGAAGTTTGTACTGGAGCCAAACATGAACATGGCGGCAGACAGTTGGTTTCCTGTGATAAGAATAGCTTGGCTGGATAAGATGAGCCTTAGCAGGGCCCAGGTTTTATGTAGATCCTGTGGAAGCTTTATAGAAATGGAGAGGAGGTGGAGGATTTTTCCCCAAGTTTAGTTTTATTAGTTAAATTTTTTATTGTGAGAGAGAAAAATTTCTGCTGTGTATCTGTGGAACACACATAATAAACCACCAGAACATTCTGTCTTGCAGTATTGAATTGTGCCTTATTCTGTCAGTTTGGGAAATTCCTGGGGTAACTTGAAAATCCTTGCATCTCTCATTCCATTGAGCCTTATGTGCTCAGACAATACTCTTCATCTAGAAGCTAGTGAGTATATCTCTACCACGAACTTAAATGGACTGAGCAGCCATTTCTTTCCCTAAGAGACCGTTGGGAATTCTTGTTCTCTAAAGGGGCTCATTACAGAATTAGTCTAGTCTAACCCCAGAGGTCATTCAAATGGATAAGAACTGAAGTGAGTTTCCTCCTTTCCCCCAGGAGCTGTCTGTTCACCACTCAAACCAGGTGTTGCTACTAAGGATCTCTTTTATGACACAGAAGGTCCTTGCTCCTGATGCAGCCAAAGCAACAGTCATATGCTGATCTTCAGTCTGAAGGGAGAAAGGAGACTCATCACAGGAGACGTTCACTGCTTGATGACATTGTGAAAACATTAATTTATGTGAACAGATTTCTACATGTCTATCCTTTGTCTTCAGATCACATGGTGTAACTTTGATGAATGCTTCTAGACCTCTCACTGGCTTCTGATATGTGGACTGTATAATGTGAAATATCAGGAGGCATAAGGTCTGGCCATTGATTTTATTTCTCTCAGTTAGATGTTGATGTTTTAGTTTTATTCATTTATTTATCAGATTTGTACACCACCCCAAACTTTCATCTCTGGGCAGAAACCGAACATAAAACAAGAAAATAAAAACTGTAAAACAATTTTTAGAAGCTTGGGTGAAGATATAAGTCTTTAGGTACTTCTTAAAAGTTGTCAGAGATGGGGAGGCTCTTATTACAACAGGGAGTGCATTCCGGAGTGCATCCCGGAGTGCATCCTGGAGTGCATCCCGGAGTCTCCGGGCAGCAACAGAGTCCCTGTGTGGCCACAAGACAAGCCCTGTGTGGCAGCTGTAAGAGAACCTCTCAGGATGATCTCAATTGGCGATGGGGCTCATGGTGAAGAAGACGTTCTCTTAAATACCCAGGCCCTAAGCTTTTTAGGGATTTATAGGTTATAATCAAGACCTTCCATTTTGCCCGGATACTTATCAGCAGCCAGTGTAGCTCTTTTAGTATAGGAGTAGTATGGTCTCTTTGATATAACCCAGAGACCAACCTGGCTGCCACATTCTGTACCAACTGCAATTTCTGGACTATGTACAAAGGTAACCCCACATATAACACATTACAGTAGTCAAGTCTGGAGGTTACCAGCAAATGCACCTGAGGTCGTTCATCTCAAGAAACAGATGCAGCTGGCATATCAACCAAAGCTGATAGAAAGCACCTCTGGCCACCACCTCAACCTGAGATACCAGAGAGAGGTTTGGATTCAGAAGTACTCTCAGACTGTGTATCTGTTCTTTCTGGGGAAGTGTGACCCCATCCAGAACAGGCAGATCAAAATAGTTTCCAGAGTTCTGACCCAGCATAAGAAGTACCCCCATCTTATCTGGATTCAGCCTCAGTTTGTTATTGCTTACTGCCTCCAGGCAGGCATTTAGGGAGGTTATGCCTTCTCTTGATGATGCTGACATGGAGAAATAGATTGGGGTCTCATCAGCATACTGATAACGCTCTGCACCAAACCTCCAGATGATCTCTCCCAATGGTTTCATGTAGATGTTAAAAAGCATTGGAGACAGTATGGAGCCCTGAGGGATACCATACGAAAGTTCGGATTTTGAAGAGCAACAGTCTCCAAGCAACACCATCTGGAATCTGCCTGAAAGGTGGTAGTGGAACCACGGCAAAGCATGCCTCCCACCCCCAACACTCTCAGACGTTCCAGAAGGATAATACGGTTGATAGTATTGAAAGCTGTCCAAAGATCCAAAAGAACCAACAGAGTCACACTCCCTCTGTCAGTTCCTAATTGGAGATCATCCATCAGGCCGACCAAGACAGTCTGTACTCCATGTTGATGACACCAGCCCTGTGCTTCAGTAACTAACCATGGATTGGCCTTTTTTTTTTTTTTTGCTGTGAACTAATGTGGATGATTTGGTCAGCTCCATGAGGTTCTACAGATTAAAGCTGAATACAGAAAAGGAGATTTACCTGTTATGGATTATGTCTAGTCCTACCCTGATAGATCAAGCTGGCTGAGGGTTTCCTCTAGATTTCATCCATATAGCAACTTTTCCTTCCCTCCCACTCATTCTTTATAAAGAAATGTATTTATCTTTGGGATTTCAGATTCTTAAACCCATGCAGCCAGATTGGTTTCTTTTCTTTGCCACATACATATAGATTATGACTTCTTACAAACAACCAGCCTTCTTGCATCCTTTTCCATTTAGCTTGTTTTTCCAGGGGCTTTGTTTACTAATTCACTGAAGGGTGTTTGGCATTCCCAAATTTCTCCACTTGTAGATAAAAGGTTGTGTGAAGTGGGCTGTACATTGTTAGCAGAGTTAACAAATCACATGGAGCGAAGAGGTTATTTTAGAATACTTTACTCTATAAACAACTGCAAACAATCCTGAGCAATATGGTGCTGCAGGGTAAAAAAAACCCAGGGATAACAGGAAGTTAAAATAATATAGGAAATCATATGGGCTGAAGCAATGGAAAATAATAAGAAATAATTCTAATTAGCAGATTACCCGTTAACTAACACTGGTAATGGCATCTCTACCTGGTGTCTGGAAGGACTGTTCATGTTCCAGATTCCTGCATATTGTTTTAGGCCCCAGGTAACTGGACAAGGAAGCACCTTCCAAAGTTAGGGTGTGCCTCTTACACTGAATAGTGTGTGTGGCAGGGGAGAGTAATTGTCCTTGTTCAGCCAGCATCTTTTCAGTTGCTATTGCTGGTGTCTCCTTTGTATTTTCTTTCTAGACGGTAAGGCCTTTGGGGTCAGAGAACAATTTTCTCATTCTTTTTGCTATGTAAATCGCTTTGAGCACTTCTTGTTGAAAGGCAATACATTATTAATAATACCACTCGCATGCTATCTTGTTTCCGATATAATTTTCCTGATTGTGGCTGCTCTAAAATACTAATGGAAATAGCTGTCCACTATTTGCATTGACAAACATTGCCATACTGGCTGACATCTTGACTGACGAAGTGCTTCTTGGGACTGCAAAGGCACGATGGGTGCTCTCACGCAACTTCCCCTGTCTGCCTGCGCAAGTGCAGTAGCACAAGCGTCTTTAGACTCTGGAGTGCTCCCCACACTCTGGAACCACTGTGAAAGACTGGAAACATGTCACTGACCCTCAGCAGATCGATTCTGATCTTGCAGAGCCTTTCTGGAAGGCAGGGAGTGCTCCAGAGTCTACACGCTCTTGTGCAGCTGTGCTCATACAGCAGGAGTTGTGCGAGGACTCCCATGACGTCCTCTAGAAGCATAAGCTCTTGGGGTTGATGAGGCCATTGCTCAGTGGCAGAGCATCTGCAGAAGGTCCCAGTTTCAGCCCCTGGCATCTCCAGGTGGGGCTGGGAAATATTTCTACCTGAAAACTTGGGAAAAGCTGCTGCCAGTCTGTGTAGACAATATTGAGCATGATAGACCCATGGTCCGACTCTGAACAAGGCAACTCCCTCTGTTCCTATGTTCTGCTTTGTTAGGATGTCAGCCACTCACTTTTCTCTTTGTGGCTATGTGTGATTTATGGACCCCTGTATCAGCAGTTCTAAAACCTAATCTTATATTTTACTCATTTATTTAAAAGGTCTAGCCTGTTATTTCAGTCTATAATGAGCCTTAGAGATCACGTACAACAATCCTGTGCTATATAACAAACATGCAATAAGCTAAATATTATTAAAACCAAAATCCAACTTTTAGCAGAATGGTAAAGCTATTTGTTATAGTAAAATCATGTACATAACCAGCTAATTCTTTTTCAGCACTGCCTGGATCAACTAGCCCTAAATGCCCTGCCAGCATCGTGTAGACAAGGACCAGGGAGGCCAGAGTTCAAATCCAGCCATGAAAGTCACTGGGTGACTCTGGGGCAGTCTCTTACCTCTCAGCCTAACCTTACCTCACAGACTTTTTGTGAGGATAAATATAACCATGTACACTGCTCTGGACTCGGAGAAAGTGTGGGATATAAATGTAAATAAAATAAAATAAAATAAAATAATAATACAATAAAATAAAAGACAAAAAACTGCCTAGCCAATATTTATTTATTTTTTAAAATCATGACTGGCCTCTCTTGGACATTCGACAGAGTTAGTACCTCCATGAAAAGGCTGGCTTTCTTATTACTTCCTCTGATGGTAAGAGAGTAGAAAGCAGGGCCTCTCTAGATAATCATATTGCACAAAGGAGCTTATATGGAAGAAGGTGCCTTATGTGCCTTTTGTTTCTTTTCTTTGAACATCCAGCTCAATGTGTGGTGACAAAAACATTCATTTTCACATTCTTACCTTCTTACTGGTTACAACCAAATCTTTTAAAATGGTGATCCCTTACGTTCTTCAGCATTCTGAAATGTAAGGTTGTCCTCCAACATAATCTGAGAACTACTTGAATAGTTTGCTGTGTTATCCCTCTAACAAATATAAGGATAACTTAAAATTCCCCACTGTTGTCTTTCATTAAAGTTCATTATCAATTGAAGATTCTAAAAATCCATTAATATTATATTGATGTCTTGATTTTAAGATGTTTAAATTGTTTAATGGTATTACTAGTTTAACCCACACAAAGCATCTGCACGCTAGTACTTATTTATTTATTACATTTGTACACCGCCCCAAACTTTCATCTCTGGGCAGTTAGTACTTGATTGCTCCCCTCACCCCCTGCCACAGCCCCCTCACCTCAGAGATCTCTCCACCCTCACCTGAGCTGCACTCCTGCTCCTCCTCCTCCATCCTGTTGCTTCTATCCCCCTCACCCCACTTGGTCACTCCTCCATCCCCTCACCCCTCTTGGTCACAGCTGTAGCGTTGCTGCTGCCTATTGGCCAAGTTGCAGCCCTCTGTCCCCAGAGACCTCCTCACCCAAGCCATGTTCCTGTTCCTCCCCACAGGAGCAGCAGCAGTGGTCAACTTCCTCGCTGCTGCCGCTCATTCCCCTCAGGCTACTGGCAGGTCTGGGCCCGTCCCTTGCCTGCCTGCCTCCCTCTGCCATGGCTGCTCGTTCCCCTCAGGCTGCTGTCAGGTTCGAGCCCATTCTTTACCCTTCCTTCTTTCTCTCTCCTCCTCCTTTCTTTTTCTCTTTCTCTCTCCTCCACTCGCTCTTGCCCTCTGTCTTTCTTCCCTCCCTCCCTTGCTTCCCCTCTCTCCCTCTCTCCCTGAGTTAACAGATCTTGTTCATCTTGTTTCCTCATCTAATTCACACAGTGGCAGCCTCCTTCTCCTGAAGGGGCTCTTTCCTCCCTCATGATCCTTCTCTTTGCAGACTCCTGCCCACTGTCCTTTTATATATATATATAGATTCCTCTCATGTACAATCAAGAACATCTTCTGACCTGTAACTGTATTATTTATTTATTTATTTATTTATTTATTTATTTATTTATTTATTTACATTTATATCCCGCTCTTCCTTCAAGGAGCCCAGAGCGGTGTACTACATACTTAAGTTTCTCTTTCACAACAACCCTGTGAAGTAGGTTAAGCTGAGAGAGAAGTGACTGGCTCGGAGTCACCCAGCTAGTTTCATGGCTGAATGGGGATTTGAACTTGGGTCTCCCCAGTCCTAGTCCAGCACTCTAACCACTATACCACGCTGGCTCTCATTCCAACTGTATTCCAACTGTCCTTAGCCATCACAGGATTCTCCTCCCTATCTGCATATGGAATCTCCACTGCCCAATCACCACGGTGCTTCTGCTCGCAAACTCTCATGAGAGCTGCCACACACGGGATTAGCCACGAGTACGCCTTAGAGAATTTTATATCTATATATGTATACCAGCTGGGCCGGGCGCAGAACATCTGCTACTCCAGCCAGCCCACCCACCGCCACTTTTTCCTCCCTCCACAGCATGCTCGGCTTTCTGGCCGGCCAGCTGGCCAGCCGCTTTTCAGCTCCCCCACTCCACGCTTTCTGTCAGTCTGACCGGCCAGTTTCCTCTCCCCCTGCCCGCTTCTCGCTCCCACCCCATGATTTCTGGCTGGTGGGCCGGCCGGAAAGCTGGCTTGCCACCTCCTCCTGCCCTCCCACTCCCGGAAGCAGCTGCCAACTCCCACTGGCCGGGCTGGGTCGGCCCGTTGCCACCTTCTCCTCCTGGTGGCTGGCCTGGCCTACTGTCGCCTCCTGCTGGCTGGGTTGGGCTGGCCCTCTGCTGCCCTCTCCCGGCGGCTGGCCTGGCACGGTGTTGCCTCCTGCTCCTGCTGGCCGGGTCGGGCCGGCCCGCCGCCTCCTGTTCCCGCTGGCCAACCCGGCCAGCATCCCTATCCCCTCCCCCCCAATTCCTGTTGCCAATCCTATCTGCCAGTTGCTCGCGAATTTTCGGGAGAACTGCCACACATGGGATTAGCGACAGGTATGCCTGAGAGAATTAAATATATAGATTGTTATTTGTTAGCCTTGCTGCATATTTCAGCAAAGGTGATATAAACATTTATGTAAGAAGAAGAAGAAGAATGGTCTTTGGCTACTCTGGTTACCTTTTCAGAGACTGACTCATTTACTTCTTTCTCTGTGGAACTCCTGGCTGTCCTAGGGAAGCATTTGATACTAGCAACTGCATGAGAGCAGGATGGAAGAAGAGGATTCCAGCCTGACACTGAAAATATGGAAGGGGGAAGGCCCAGGACATTCACCTTTTTGGCGAGAGGCCCAAGTACGCATGCCGAGTGTCTAAATTGCAGAGTTTATGCACAGTACAAGAGACTCTGCACTAGAAATATACTTCAGTAGTTGAAAGCTTGAGTAATACCAAGCTGGCATTTAACTGTTCAAACAGGAGATAAGTAGCTGAGGCAGGGTTCTTAGAGAGCTTCCCCTTATCTCTTTTATCGATGTCACAACTGAAGAAATGGAGAATATAAAAGTTATTTATTAGTGTTTTGTTCTTACAATACTTTAAACACGTACTGACCCCAAGATACCACAGCACTGGTTCCACTGTGGATTACAGTATGTGGGGGAGAAATAGGATGTAGGCAATTGACATGAAGAGGAATCTTTGTGACCACTTTCCCTGGCTTTGTTATGCTACTGAGGAGGAGAAAACAGGGAGATCAGGGTTAAGGAATCTGTAGTTCAGCCCTAGAATATCTTTTTAAAATTGCAGTTCAGTCTTGGAATGTATACTTCAGAGCATGTGCAGAGTGCCATATCTCACTCCTGAATAACACTAGGGTTGTGCGGTTTTTTTCCTGTTTTGTTTTGGTCTGAATCCAAAACACCCCTATTTCGTTCTTTGTTCGGAATCAGCCAGTCTGAAACAACCCAATTTTGTTCTTTGTTTGAAATTGCAAAATCCAAATCCAAAACATTTTGGATTTTAAAAAATGGCCCTGGGGCAAAACTGGTGGGCAGGGGTGGTAGTTCCCAATGGGTGGAAGCTACTACCCAAATTTCAGAGGAATTGGACAAAAGGCTGATTTTTAGTGAATTTTTGAAGTTTAAGATTTTCCCCATAAGGAATAATGGAGGTTTCAGCAAAATTATGGCTTCACATTGGGGGGAAAGGGGGTGGCCCAGAGCAAAGTAGGGTGGATGGTAGTTCCCAGTGGGGGCAAGGAAGCTGCCAGAATTATTTCAAAGTAATTAGGCAGAGGGCTGATTTTTAAAGATTTAATGGTGATTACACGTCTCTAAGGTTCTTCCCTGTAGGGAATGTTGGAGGTTTCATCAGCCCCATAACTGCACTTGGGGGGCACCAGGGTGGCCCAGAGTGAGTGGTGGTGTAGAGCACATAGGGTGCCAACCACTCCCATGGGTTGTTAACCATGGGGTTCTAGGTTCTATTTTTTCTGAGATGTTTTGAGTGTAGATTCTCTGGTAGCATATGAGAGTGGATTCATGGTTTGTCGTTGAAAATCTCATATGCTACCAGAGAATCTACAGGCTGGGCTCAGGCTGGCAACAAGGCAACCATAGGCAATGGCATGGCATTTCTCAAGGGGGTGAAAAAAATTCTTCTGGAACAAAAAAGCAATGCAGCAGATAAATCCATTCCCAGGCTGGCATGCAGTAGCCATAGCAGGCTGGCAGGCTGGGCTCAGGCTGGCAACAAGGCAGGCAGGCAGGCATAGGCAATGGCATAGGCAATGGCAGGCATGCCATGCAATGCAAACTAGTTCTCTCTCTCTTGAATGAGGCAGAAAGGCAGAATGGCGAATGAGTAACTAACTTGTTGAATGAATTGAAAACCCCTCCTTAAACTCCCTCCCACCCTTCCTGGCACCGAGGGGTAGTAACTATTGCAGAGCATGCAGCGGGGTGAGACAGTGGCCCAACCCGCCATCCTCCTGCAGCCCGTCAGCTGCTGACCTGGCCTCCGTGCACACATGGAGGCCATTAGAATGTATAGCACGGTGCTCTTGCCTTCCTTCCTGATGGACCTGGTGGAATGGTGGGTCGGGTCTCCATTTTCAATTCATGTGCATCCCTAGACTGGATTACTGCAGTGTTCTCTATGTGGAGCTGCCCTTGAAGGTGGTTCAGAAACCTCAGGTGGCCGAAAATGCTGCTACAAGGATGCTCATGAGTGCTATTCCAGTGTTGTACAAGAGCCCTCCAACTGGAATTTGCACAAGTCCTGGAACAAAGTCATACAGCAACCAGATACTTTTCAGCCGTGTCAAAAACGGCTGTGATTTAATTTAATTGGACTTTTCTCCTCCTTTACAGAAGCTGAAGATACTTAGTAGTTTCTCTGTGACTTCCTCTGATACACTGAGTATGCTTGCTGTCTTTGGGACAAGATCCTTGATTGACCTGCTGGTTTGCCCCAACATAGTTTGCAAGCTGACATCCTTGCTTCTCCTATTATTTCCTTTAATAAAGAAGATATTTTAACGGCTGACATCCAGATTAACAAAGTGCTGGTGTGGGGAGTGCACAGCATATGCTATGGGGGAGGGGGGTGATATTTGTCAATCACCCCTTCCTTCTGGTCTACTGTGCCCCTACAATATGTTTCTGAGGGTTGCACGGCCCTTAGGGATGTGTTTTTGGGAGACATGTAGAGGAAAGGGGAGATTGTCAAAAATGACTCCTCTCTCTTGTGCCTGTGGAATCTTTTTTTGGTGTGCATTACATTAGTCTGGATGGCCGCCATTGTATCTAAATAAGAACTTAACGGTGCAAAAAACAATGAAGCTCACAAATGATAGGCTTACTGACTTAGGTCAGGGAATATAATAGCTCTTCTTCTGTTTCCTTCATGTTCCTCTGTCAATTGATCTTCATAGTTAGCTGCTAACCAAGGCAGATTAGGTTAATTCTAACACATTTTGAGAAACACAACTGACTTTGAATAATGCATAGACCATTTACTTCTTCATGTCCTGTAAGAGAACCAGAATTATTTGAGAGTAAATGATTTGTGGGCCATTGCTCTTACCAATATTTCTTCCCATCTTGGCACACAATAAAATGAAGGGTGTGGCTCATTAAACCAGAAAGATGCTAACGTTGCTGAATCCAAATCACTAATATTGTTATGTCTGCATTTGTAGAAAGTTGCAACTGCAAGAGCAGCTGCACATTAAAGGCTGGGCTTTAGATTCCTGATCTAGATAAACTGAGATCAGGAGCTTGCATGTTCTGTTCTTCTGTAACCCACCATTTACCCATCTGCTAGTGTTAATATAACAAGCTTGCTCTTCCAAGTTCCCACAGCCCATTGCTACCAACCTCATCTGGCTCACGGGTTTGTAAAAGCAATCTAGGTTATAAAGAGCTAATTAGCTCAGGACATCCAAGTCAAGAGGCTTCTGCCTCTCACCCATTACATCACTCCCACAAGCACATCCAGGCATACTGCCAAGTCAGATTCGTCTAAACACGAATGAGTAGCAAATAATCAGTGCTTGCTGTATACTCTGGATTGCAAATTAAGTATGAAATGCAGAAACTACCTACTGGACCAGCTTTGATAATGTGTGCATGTTGAAGAACAAACACTGAATTAACCCCACCCCACCACCCCTGGCGCGCACTCTAGGACATACCCGAATGCTCCTTTGGGCTTCATCCTTGTGGATTTTTAAAAGCTAATCATTTAACTTCAGGGTGACATGCAGCTTGCCTTGGACAGTCTCCTGTAACAATTAGGACTATGTTTGTTTCTAAAAGTGCTTTCTGAAGTATTTGGTGTTGTTCTGGGTGTGTATAACACAAAATAGAAAATTAACACAAAAAATAAAGAATAAAAGATTTATTTTATTTATTTATTATTTATTTATTACATTTATATACTGCCCCATCCAAACAGCTCTGGGCGGTGCACAGCAACAAATATAAAACCCACGAATCAATCCTTTAAAGACAATCATTACAAAACAATTTAAAACCAGTATAAAACCATTAACAATTAAAACATTTAAAACAGTTTTAAAAACTGTTGAACTGACTACAGGCAATGCCAGCATATATTAGCCTAAAATTTCATCTCCAGAAAGCCAATAAGCAGGGGTGACCCTTTCATAAGGCAAGACGAGGTGGTCACCTCAGGCAGCAGATTATTGAAGCACCAGCTGGGCAACAAATGCCCCCCCCAAAAAAAACCCCCACAAACCAGTTCTTTGGAACTATTATGACCCTTTCGAGGAGTGACTCTCCTCATACTCCTTGCAAAGCTTGCAAGAAGCATGAGGGGAGGCTGCTGGCAAACTCCCCCTCCCCTGCACCTGTTTGCAAGGCTTGGTTTTGAAAGGAGGCTGGCCCCACCTCTGGCAACTTGCCTCAAGCACCACAAAACCACGTGCCACCCCTGCCAACAAGGATTTTATTTGGACAGACTAAGACCAGGAGAAGTGTCACAGTTCTGAGGCTTCGCAGACAAGGCCAAACTCTGCATTTCTGATGATGATATCTAAGAACCACTAGTCATACTCTGGGTCAGTTCAAATGATACCAGTCTCGGCACACATGAGAAAGGTGGCGGGGGAGGGGGGATGCCAAGACTGTCTGTTGAGACAACCTCTGGATATTTCAATGCCCTTGGGCGCATCTTTTTATCATGTGTGGGGGGTTGTTCATTCAAATGGCCCCTAAGCACATAGGGGCTATTTGGATGGCCACCCTGTAATCATGATCAAAGGACAAGTCAGGGTGTCTGTGGAGTATGTCCCAATGGGCATGCTCATGGCACACCCCCTCTTCCTTTACATGTTTAAACTAGTCCTCCCAGATTTTAACTCTTGTGAGAGAGAATATATTTATTTTATTTTTATTTTTTAATTTAACATATTTTTATACCACCCAAAACAAAGTAAAAACAGAAAAAGTAAAACATTAGTTAAAACAAAACAAAAAACCCAAAAGTTAAAATGTTACAACAATTAATTTTTTAAAAAAATAACATTCCGAAGCCTCAGGGC
Organism: Hemicordylus capensis; assembly: GCF_027244095.1. Classification (NCBI taxonomy): domain Eukaryota; kingdom Metazoa; phylum Chordata; class Lepidosauria; order Squamata; family Cordylidae; genus Hemicordylus; species Hemicordylus capensis. The sequence continues at coordinate 386,940,962 of NC_069658.1, forward strand.
AGCAGCGGAAAAGGCCCGTCCTCAAGTAGCCACCAGACAAGCTGGTGGCAACTGCGGATGGACCTCTCCTGATGATCTCAATGAGCAGGGGGTTCATGATGAAGAAGACGTTCTCTTAAATACCCAGGGCCCAAGTCGTTTAGGGCTTTATAGGTTATAACCAGCACCTTGTATTTTGCCCAGAAACATATCAGCAGCCAATGTAGCTCCTTCAGCACGCGAGTAATATGGTCTCTCCGAGATGACCCAGAAACCAATCTGGCTGCCGCATTCTGGACCAACTGTAGTTTCTGGGCTACATAAAAGGGCAGCCCCACATAGAGCACATTGCAGTAATCCTGTCTGGAGGTTACTAGCAGATGTACTACTGTTCTGAGGTCATTTGTCTCAAGAAATGGACGCAGCTGGTGTACCAGCCATAGCTGATAGAAGGCACTTCTGGCCACTGCCTCAACCTGGGACACAAGAGATAGGCTTGGATCCAGAAGCACCCCCAGACTGCATACCTGTTCCATCAGGGGAAGTGTGACCCCATCCAGAACAGGCAGATCAAACCTATCTCCTGAGTTTCGACCCCACACAATGAGTACCTCCGTCTTATCTGGATTTAGTCTTAGTTTGTTATCCCTCATCCAGCCCATCACCGCCCCCAGGCAGGCATTTAAGGAGGTTATGCCCTCTCCTGATGATGCTGACATGGAGAAAAAGATTTGGGTGTCATCAGCATACTGATAGCACCCTGCACCAAATCTCCTGATGATCTCTCCCAGCGGTTTAATGTAGATGTTAAACAACATCGGAGACAATATGGAGCCCTGAGGCACACCATACAGGAGTACAGATTTTGAAGAACAACAATCTCCAAGGGACACCATCTGGAACCTGCCCAGGAGGTAGGAGCAGAACCACCACAAAGCAGTGCCTCCCACTCCCAACCCCCTCAGACACTCCAGAAGGATACTATGGTCGATCATATCGAAAGCTGCCGAGAGGTCTAAAAGGACCAACAGAGTCACACTCCCTCTGTCCATTCCTAATTGCAGATCATCCATCAAGCTGACCAAGGCAGTCCCTACCCCATAGCCCACCCGAAAACCAGTCTGAAAAGGGTCAAGATAAGCAGTTTCCCTCAAGACTGTCTGGAGCTGGGAGGCCACCACCCCTTCCCAGCCATGGAAGGTTGGAGACAGGCCTGTAGTTACTCAACGCTGAGGGATCCAATGCAGGCTTCTTCAAAAGAGGTCTAATAATTGCCTCCTTAAGACTAGGAGGCATCCTGGCCTCCCTCAGAGAAGCATTTTTAATTTCTACCAGGCCTTCTACAGCACCCCCCCCCCCCCGATAGTATAAACCATGTCGGGCAAGTGTCAAGAGAACAGGTGGTAGCTGCACTGTTCTAATCAGTTTGTCCACATCCTCAGGAGTCACAAACTGGAATTGATCCAACCTAACCACACAAGAGGAGTTGCTGCACAGCTCCAAATCAGACACTGAAGTAATTGTGGAGATGGAGTCTAAGGGAAAGATGATGAACCCTTTCTCACAATCCCATGAGTGGGCTTGAGGACAGGTAGCGGGGAAGTTTGCAGCAGCTTACCTCCCGCACAGATGATCTAGAAGATTTGCTGGGCACGAGGATCATGCGCCCAGATGAGCTGTTGCTGCTCCGGGCAACGTGGAGGTTCGGGGGCCAGGATGTGTTGTTCTGGCCCCAGAAATCCCACAATGCACCGGACAAGGGTGTGGTGCACTGTGGGAATACCCCCCAGTGATGGCCGGGAACTTGCTCCTGTATCGTCACTGGCTGGGAGCAGCCAGCACTGACACATGAACCCACAGCCTGGGTTAAGGGTGCACTTAATTATCTATTGTTTACACAGTCAGACAGGTGTTATTGACTGGTTTGTTTTATCCAGACATCGAGTCCTTCCCAAGGACCTGGGATGGCTGAATTTTATTGTCAGTTGTTATAGATATCGTCGCAGAATATAGGCTGTTCCCAGTAAAGCTGCTTTTTGTAATTGGCTGATGGTGATTTCTGTGGCCCCTATGGTGTTGAGGTGCTCTTCAAGGTCTTTTGGAACTGCACCCAGGGCGCCAATTACCACTGGGATTATATTTGGGTCTTTTTCTGCCACAGCCTTTCAATTTCAATTTGTAGATCTTTGTATTTGGTGATTTTTTCTATTTCTTTTTCTGCTATTCTGCTATCCCCTGGTATTGCTATGTCGATTATTTTGACTTGTTTTTCTTTCTTCTCGACTACAGTTATATCTGGTGTATTGTGTGGCAGATGTTTGTCTGTTTGTAGTCAGAAGTCCCATAATATTTTTACATCTTCATTTTCTTCAACTTTTTCAATTTTATGGTCCCACCAATTCTTGGCTACAGGTAGCTTGTATTTTTTGCAGATGTTCCAGTGTATCATCCATGATACTTTGTCATGCCTTTGTTTGTAGTCAGTCTGTGCGATCTTTTTACAACAGCTGATGAGGTGGTCCACTGTTTCATCTGCTTCTCTACAAAGGGGGCACTTGCTGTTTGTTGTTGACTTTTCTACTTTTGCTCTTATTGCATTTGTTCTTAGTGCCTGTTCTTGCGCAGCCAGTATTAAACCCTCTGTTTCTTTTTTCAAGTTGCCTTTCTTAAGCCATTGCCAGGTCTTGGTGATGTCTGATTTTCCACTTATATTGTGCAAATATTGACCATGCAGGGGCTTATTTCTCCATTTTTCTGCTCGTTTCTTGACTTGTTCTTTCTTGTAGGCCTGCTTTCTTTCATTGGTGTTGAATAGTTTCTCGTTCTTGACCATTTGAAGTGCATCTTCTTCACTGTCCTTGATATATTATTTAAGGCCTCTTTTCTCCTCCTCTACTGTTTGATGGACTTGCAGCATTCCTCTTCCACCTGAGCTGCGAGGGAGGTATAGCCTATCTACATCACTGCGGGGGTGCAGAGCATGATTGATGGTCATGATTTTCCTGGTCTTACGATCTAGCGTCTCTAGCTCTGCCTGGGTCCAGTCTATTATCCCTGCAGTGTATCTATCTGATAACAGGTATAGCCCAGGTGTTTATGGCTTGTATGGTGTTCCCGCCATTGAGTTTGGACTTCAGGATTTTTCTAACTCTCCTGATGTATTCACTTCCAATTTTTCTTTTAACTTCAGTGTGTGTGATGTTATCAGCCTGGAGAATGCCCAAGTATTTGTAAGGTTCTTTCTCTTCCAGGTTCTTGATCTTGCTTCCATTGGGTAGTTCTATTCCTTCTGTTTTTCTTATTTTTCCTCTGTTCATTATTAATGCAGCACACTTGTCTAGTCCAAACTCCATTGCTATATCGCTACTGAATATACGGACAGTGCTTAGCAGTGATTCGATTTCTGACTGGGACTTTCCATACAACTTCAGATCGTCCATGTACAGCAGATGGTTGATTTGACTTGATGTTTTAGATGTTTGGTATCTGAGGCCTGTTTTGTTTAGTATTTGTGAAAGTGGGGTCATGGCGATTACAAACAACAGAGGGGATAGTGAGTCCCCTTGGAAAATGCCTCTTCTAATGCTAACCTGTCCAAGTGCCTCGCCATTGATTGTTAACTGTGTACTCCACATGCTCATTGCTTTTTTTATAAATATCTGAATGTTTTTGCTGACACCAGTTGTTTCTAAACATTTTAGTATCCATGTGTGAGGCAATGAATCGAAGGCTTTCTTGTAGTCAATCCATGCAACACTTAGATTTGTTTTTCTTCTCTTGCCATTTTCTAAAATCATTTTGTCAATCAGCAGCTGGTCTTTTGTGCCTCTGGTGTTCGGGCAATTTCCTTTCTGTTCAACTGGAAGCTATTTGTAAGTTAATAAGTGTTGCATGACTTCAACACTTATTAAATAGACCGATAACCTGCCTGCCAACCATGTTCAAATTATTAACTGGAATAATAGCAGCATTGCACTGCGGGTGTGCTGACCCCTGCGATTTCCCCAAATGCAGGAAACTCGACTGCATAATTTGTGGTCAAATTATGCAGTCGAGTTTCCCGCATTTGGGGAAATCGCAGGGGTCAGCACACCCGCAGTGCAATAACTGCTATTATTCCAGTTAATAATTTGAACATGGTTGGCAGGCAGGTTATCGGTCTATAATTACTTGGAACTGCACCTTTTACTGGGTCTTTCATGATGAGATGAGTTTTCCCAGTTGTTAGCCATTGTTCAATATCACCTCCTTGCAAAATGTGATTGAACTGTTTTGATAGTTGTTTATGAAGGCTTGTTAGGTGTTTAAGCCAAAAGCCATGCAGTTCATCGTCACCTGGCGCAGTCCAATTTTTAATTTTCTTTGCTCTTTCACTTATTAATTCTGGTGTTATTATTAGATCTTGCATTTGTTGGTTACATTTTTTGACCTCTTTCATCCAGCCTGCTTTTTTATTATAATCTATTGGATTGTCCCATAATTTCCCCCAGAATTGCACTGTTTCTTCTTTATTTGGTGTTTCTAGGTTTCTTGCAGTTTCTCCTTCTATGCTTTGGTAGAAACGTCTCTGATTCTACTGGAATTGGAGATTCTGCCTGTGTTGTGTAATTCTGGCTTCATACCTGCTAATCTTCTTTGACACTGCTGTTATTTGCTGCTTTATTATTTCCAGGACTTCTCTAATTTTCCTTGAATCTAGATGGTATTTTTGGATCAGATACTGTTTGGTGTTTTCATTCTTCAGCTTCTTGTCTTTCATATCTTTCAATTTACTAGCATCTGATCTAAGCCTGGAGATTTTATTTTCTAATCTAATCTTCCATTTAGGTGATGTACTGCTTTCTTTTTTGACAGGTCCACTGATCTTATATCCGAGCTCTTGTGTTGTTATTGTTGCTGCACTGTACATTAGTTGGTTTGTTTCTTGCAAATTCTTGGTTGTTATTTCTGCAAGTGCAGCATTGACATCTTTTAATGCCTGAGCAAGTTGTTTTTTGGCAACTGTTTTTAGCGCTGGAAGTCGAACCCTGGTGGTTGTTTGTTTCATGTGCTCAGTTATTTCTTGCTTTAGTTCTTGTTGTTTTTCTGTTAAACGGCATTTGGGTTTTTGAGGTGAAGGCAAAGGGGAGGTTGCCTGGTTTTGATTTTGAAACAGTTCAGCAGCAGTGGTATCCTCTATTTCCAACACCTCCTCCACCTGTGCCTGAGGAACTGCTTCAGTTGGTGGCAATTCTTTTTCCATATCTTGAGCTTGCGTTGCTCTTTGCAGTTTTTCCAGCTCAACTTCTGTGAATACTTCATTTCTTATTATGAATCTTCTCTGGTCTGCTAGCCTTTGTTCTGTTATTTCTGTATCTGGATGCTTCTCTTTCCAAATTTGGTACATTCTTTTTAAATAACCTCTTCTAGTTGGACTAGACTTGTAATAGCAGATCATTATTTTCTTGTTGGCATTTTTCGTATATTTTTTTCGGTTAAGCGACGTTTCTTCCAGTAACTTTGCTGTCTTCAGCCCTGGTTGCTCAACTGAAGATCCTGAGTCCTGTTGCCCACTTGCCACCAGATGTCCAGGGACTATACCATCTGGCGCGGTCCCTGTTGACCTGGGCGACGACCGATCCGGTATAGATTTATTAAAGTTACGTCTCACCATATTGTTGATGGGAGAGGCACTTTTTGTCTGGCTCCTCTGGTGAGACCTGTCCAGTATGGTTGGACCTCTGGCATAGCTCTCACCTTCCTCAGAGCACGCAAGCCCCACAACCACGCCAAGGTAGTGCCTCACTGGGGGTATTATTATTATTATTATTATTTACATTTATATCCCGCTCTTCCTCCAAGGAGCCCAGAGCAGTATACAGTGGTCCCTCGACTTACAAACTACTCGACATCCGAAATTTTTGACTTACGAACGGAAAAAAGTGCCGCACGCTTACAAATTTTTCGACATCCGAACGGCACTGGGGTGGGGGGGTTCCACTTAAAAAGGGGGGGCTTTACTCACCCCTTCCATGAAAGTAAGCTACTGTACTGTACTGTATTCCTTGTAGTAATCGGGCAGCAGGGTGCCGCCCGCTTCAATCTCCCTCGGCGCGGGCTCCCGCTTCTCGTAGCCATAATTGGGGCAGCAGGATCGCTCCCAGTCCCTGCCGCCCCCTTCAAGCTCAGTCCCCCTCGGCTGGCGGCCGCCCCCTGAAGCTCCCCAGAGGTCCCCCGCCGCTCCCTTGTTTCCAAATCTAGCCCCATTTAAGAGGACGGCAGGAGAACTCCCTGCCGTCCCCTTCCCCCTTGCCGGCTGGGCTGCAACTGGCTTCTAGGAAGCCTTTCACGTGCCTGCGCAAAAGGCTTCCTAGAAGCCAGTTGCAGCCCAGCCGGCAAGGGGGAAGGGGACGGCAGGGAGTTCTCCTGCCGTCCTCTTAAATGGGGCTAGATTTGGAAACAAGGGGGTGGCGGGGGACCTCTGGGGAGCTTCAGGGGGCGGCCGCCAGCCGAGGGGGACTGAGCTTGAAGGGGGCGGCAGGGACTGGGAGAGATCCTGCCGCCCCGATTATGGCTACGAGAAGTGGGAGCCCGCGCCGAGGGAGATTGAAGAGGGCGGCACCCTGCCGCCCGATTACTACAAGGAATACAGTACAGTACAGTGCCTTACTTTCATGGAAGGGGTGAGTAAAGCCCCCCCCCCTTTTCGCTCCAGAACGAATTAATCCGTTTCCAATGCATTCCTATGGGAAACCGCTTTTCGACTTACGAACTTTTCGACCTACGAGTATGCATTCGGAACGGATTAAGTTCGTAAGTCGAGGGACCACTGTACTACATACTTGAGTTTCTCCTCACAACGACCCTGTGAAAGTCGGTTAGGCTGAGAGAGAAGTGACTGACCCAGAGTCACCCAGCTAGTATCACGGCTGAATGGGGATTTGAATTCGGGTCTCCCCGGTCCTAGTCTAGCACTCTAGCCACTACACCATGCTGGCACCTTGGCTAATCGGCGGACTCTCTAGGTGGGTTTGCTGCCAAGGCACTGTTAGGCGCTCCCAGTGATTTTCACAGTGGTTCTCCCATGCTGCTTCTTTTAATGTGGTGGCTCTTACTAGGACCTCCTCCCACATGCTGTGAATTTGGTTTGTGTCCAACTGTCAGTGCATGAGTTACAAACGGGTATTGCCTATACTTTGAGTGGCTGCCATCTTGAACCAACATGGATTGGCAAAAAGGTACCCCATCGGTCTGCCCTAGTAGAGGAACCCCTCCCATGTGCAGCAAATTCTTTTTGTATCATACTGTAAACATTATTAAAGGGGCTCACATAGACACATATGGACATGGTGATCTCATTAGCCTTCTTACCTTTGAAAAGTAGGCTAAGTTTGGAAAGTTACTTGGGGCCAGAATCACTGCCCATCTCTTTCACAACCAACAAGTGCTTCATTCACTACCTGTGTAATGGAGTGAGGTGGCACTGTGGCAGTCCCTAGACACACCACACACACACAGAGAGAGAGAGAGAGAGAGAGAGAGAGAGAGAGAGAGAGAGAGAGAGAGAGTAGCCCAGGAACCTTTGTCCCCCTGCCCTTGGACATGCCACTTTTTCACAGGATTCTTTGGGGAAGCTACAGCGGTTAAGCTGGAATAAAGTAGATATGCATTTGTAGTATAGATATGCCCTGAATCCAGACCTAAGCCTAATGCTTTAGACTGGGGGAGGGGGGATCTCCTTCACAACACCCACGGATGTTTTGGAGGGGTTATGTTTTATTGTAATATATGGACATCGCTGGAAGAGAGGAACATTCTTTATGATGGTGCTAGCATGACCACAAACACTCTGCTTTCATGCTGAGATAGTGCAGAACTGGCTTGCAACACACACCCTGCCCCGCCCCCACATCAAGAGCTAGTGGCAAAATGCCACAACCTGGCCTTAGACAGCAAATGACTCACCAGACCTGTTTAGTGTCCACTGTTTATGCCAGCTCTTTCCTTGTTCCGTTTGCTCCGTGGATCAAGGGTGACAGTAATGGAAAGGCCTTTATAATTCCACATTAACAATGTTGGCAAAGAAACGCAGCACGTTTTTGAGAGTGACGGAAGCCGCATCTCGAATGTGGTGCAACTTCCAGAGCCTGAGACTAACCATGGTGTGTGCTCAGCAGCTCAGAGAGTGTATAAATTCACAGCCCTAGCAAAAAAAAGGTAAGCCTGCTATCATATTTGTGTCCTGACCCTGATTGTGCTCATGTTATTCAACAAAAAGGGCCCTAGACTAAACTATGCTACTCATAAAGATAGAGCAACACACGGCTGAAACGTGTGGCTAGCATGCCAGCATTTTTCAGTCAGGTTTGCAATACTAAGTTGTCTGACAGGATATGAGAGTTGGATTGTATTTATATTGTGCGGGTTTGTTATATAATTAAAGGCCTGTAGAGTAAAGTGAACGGAATACCAAGGGAGGGAGAAAAAATCTTGGATAGGATGAAGCATTTTTTTCAAACTTCAGCACTTGTTGCATCTTATCTTTTAAGTAAATGAGAGCAGATCATGAGGCAATTCTCACGATCACCGAGAGTGGGTGAATGGGGAGGACGGGGAAGGCTCCAAAGGGCTTACCTTCCCCACAGACAATCCAAGGCTTGGTGGTGAGAGTGCACTCCGTGCTCCCACATGAGCAGCCCTGCTCCATGAAGCATGGAGCAGGGTGGAGGGATTCAGGACTGGAAACTTTTGTTCTGAGCTCCAGGCATCCCAAAATGCAATGCACTACAGGCGTGTTACATTGGGGGATTCCCACATTAGATGGGTGCTCTTTGCTACCATCTGATGTAACTCAGTCAGAGGAGACACACAATACATGGCAGCCACGTTAAGTGTGCGGGTGCACCTTTAACCTCGGTTAATGACCGTGTTGTTTAGGCGGGTTAGGCGAGCGGGAAGCATCGTGATCTGTGGAGATCCCGCCACTTCTCAAGACCAGCCTAACCCAGTCTGGGCTGCCCCAGGCTGGGTTAGGCTAGTCATGAGAACAGCCTCCATGTATTCAGCAACAGAGCAGATTCATGCTCCATGTTTTTCCTGTGGTTAATGCGATTACCATGTAGTTACCTAATATTTCAAAGCTTTCCTTGTAAGAAACATCTGTCAATAAGAAGGGAAGTGCTTCTGCAATAAGTGTTAGTGGTATGTGCTATTTTCATTTGCCTCTGTGCTTTGATTAGCTTTGAAAATAAACCCACTATCTCTGACAATTGTGGTTCATTGGCCAACTGTGGTTCAGCTGTGGTTCATGGGTGGGGTGGGAATTAACACCAGATGTGATCCGGACAAACTTAAATACTGTGAAATTCCATTGCCTTCAGTGGGAGAATGAAGCATGTGCTTAACGCTCTCTCATTGAAATTACTGGCACTTGCTTTCCCTTTGATTACATCATGCCCATTCTTTCTATCTTAGTCAGTTTATACACTTGGAACAATAAGGTATCAGAAAGTACACACTGAATCACATGGAATAACTTTTCACCATCGTTTTACAATTACTTCCACAGGAACTTCATTAAAATGTCAAGCTTAATAAGAAACAAATTCATCATAGCCAATAAATTAAGTGAATATCACATTAAGAAGACAAAACCAGTACCTTAAATAGTATGGATGTCAAATGTCCATGAATTTGTGTACCCCTATTTTATAAACCATACCTTAATTCTAGATTGTGATTAGCTGTATATTCCCCCCTGCCCCCATGTCACTATGTCTTTTGCAAGCATGTCATGGTGGGGTTCATATGAAGAACTGGATTTCCGGAATGGGTCCCAATCACTACAGTGGCTGTGAAACTTATAGGTTGTCAGACATCCAGTTCCGCAGAGGTAATTCTGCACACAAGACTGTCAAATGATTGCAAAAAATGGATGTATAAGGCTGCCATCTCTTGCCTTATATTGTGGTGTGATGTGGTATTTCTCGCAAGTGATAGCATCAATCAACCCGAATTTTAGTTACAAGGCTTGCATCCCTTTCTGAAAATTAACAGGTAAATAGTCACATGTAACTTGCCACTTAGCTCTAGTATGCCAGTCTTCCATAATCTGTAGGTACTTCATCATGCATCTTCAAGGGCAACTCTGGGGGGAAGCACCCCCCAGACAAGTGGTTTGCCCTCCACTGTGCCCCCCATGTCTGGTTCAGAAATCTAGCATGCAGTGTGACTCTCCTCCCACGCCCCCTGGTGCCGCTTTTGTTTATCTTCCAGTGTGGTATAATTGTGAGAATCTTGAGTTTGTATGTAGTAAATCTAGTTTCAGGTCCCTGATCACTGAGTGGGCTTTGGCAAGTTGCCGTCTTATAGAAAAGCCTACCTGGCAGGGTTTATGAGACTAACTTCCTGCTCTGGGTCCTTGTAGAAAGATGGGGTAATATTAGAGGGAAGTAGTGGAAGACATAAAGAAGTGGAGCACATAGAAGTGCATTAAAAAACCCACAAACCAACATGGTATAGTGGACAGAATTTAGACTTGAACCAAGGCGTCCTGGGTGCAAATCTCAGTTCAGCCATGAAGCTGTCTGATTGCTATCGACCCAGACATTTTCTCTCCACCTAAGCTATCTTACAGAGTTGTTGCGAGAATACAATGGGATAACCCCCACGTATGGCACCCTACTACAAACATTTAGATATGCCACTTTTCAGCAAAACAGCTCAAAGTGATTCACAAAGATAAATAAATAAGTAAGTAAGTAAGTAAGATGATTTCCTGTCCCCAAAGGACTCACAATCTTAAAATAAAATACAGGGAGACATCAGAAAAAACCGCTGGAGAGAAGCTGTGCTGTGGTTGAATAGGGACAGTTGTTTCCCCTCGCTAAATATAGAAGAATCACCACTCTAAAAAGTGCCTCTTTGCTCAGTTAGCAGGTGTTACTGAACTCGGGGCACCCTGAGCTCCTTGGAGAAAGAATGGGATAAAAATGTGTTTAATAATAAAAAGTAAAGGTATCACTGATGTTTTCCCCAGTATCACTGTTTACTGTCCTCAATGGCTTCATATACACTTACAGTGAGAAATTTGGTAGGAGATAGCTGTAAGAAGTAATTGGTTGTGACTGGATAGCAGAGATTTGTGATCAAAATTAATGTGTGACAAGTTTCTGTTACTGACCTCTTGTCAGCTCTTTTTTTATTTCGACGTAAACCACTTTGAACATTGAGAAGAGCAGTGTAAAAATATTTTAGTAATTAAAGTGGGAAGGCTGGAAATGTTCTATGGTAACATGTCAAGGTGAAATCTTTCTTGCCATGGACAGGTGGGAGAATAGAATGGAAAACCCTGGAACTGATTCAACCAAGATGTTTCCCCATCCAAGATTTCAGGGGCATTCGTTGTGAGATTCATTTCCCTGTATTCCCAGAGAGTCTATTCTGATAATGGATCTTGGTGGGACAAGGGAGGTGCCCATTGCATATATGTTATACCGAAAGATGTCAATCCCCAGAAGTTATGATTGTGCAACTGTTTCTGTCACAGGTCTTGCTCCTTATTGAGAAAAGCCAATACTCTTCAGTCTGTCAGATGGCACTTAACCGCTGCCATTTCTCTGGATGAACGAACATTTGTGTTATATTTTCCAATAGCAAAAACTGGGGTCACCAGGGTGTCTGCTGTTTCTAGCCAAATCCAGATGGGGTTTTCCTATAAACAAGTGCACACAGAATATTTATACAGGCAGTGGCACCTGACGCCTTAGCACTCAGGACATTCTATTGAGTAGCCACTCATACTATAAGTCACGGCCGTGCATTAAGTAAATATTTTAATATAGCCATGTCACTGTTTATTATAGAATGGCATGGGCCCAAATGCTTGCCTAATGCTTGGTTAAAAAGTCAGTTTACACCATCCTTTACAGTGAATCAAAGAATGCATAAACGGGACTCTTTTGTTACTCAGAGCTCTGTTTACTTTACTTTTCTGTAAACCTTTTGAAACACTTGCTTATAAGAGCTGATAGAACCCAGATTTTTCCCTGTACCAAAGGTGTCCTTGATGTCAGAAAGGTACCACACAGAGTAATCAATGGAGTTTCCACTGAATAAGCACCAGCCTTTCCTCTGCCCCTCCACAGCTTTGTTTAGAAAACAGTGCAAGAGGAAAGAATGAAGAAGAGCTGAAGCCTGAGAGTTTTAAAGAGTAGGAACAGGCCCTGATAGTTGAAGTTGCCCATTCTTGCCTTGGCATAGGGCGGCAGCTGGTGTGTTCAAAAGTCCCAGGTTTGCAAACAAAACATCTTCTGGAAAAGCCTCCAGGGACTTTTACACACAGCAGCTTTACCGCAAGTTAAACTGGGAGGCTTTATTGCAAACTCGAAGTTGTCCCAAAAAAGCAACACAAATCATGGATTTTTTTACCCCAGATATAAATCGGGCTACACTCTAATGCACTGCAAAAAACCTGAATTGTGTGCAAACTGCTCCCCAATAATTCGCAGGGACTTTGGGGTAAATTGGCAGATATGTGAACACACACCCCCATTCTAGATGAGATGCTAGTAAAAGGGCTTGAAAGGCCCCATGTGACAAACCTCCAGGCTAGGTACAGTACTTGTTTCCACTGCTGTTTGGGGCCTTTTCAGTGTCATTGATCCTTGGAAAACATTGTCTGGTTTGTAACAAACTGAGCAAGCAGAAACAGAATTAACCGTAATTCTAAATATATTTTATTCCCTAGGTATTTGGTGTATAAGCTTAGGCTTTCTGGGTGAGATCAGTGACTTGACGAATATAACATCAACTCCTGCTGCTTCCGATACCAGCCCATTCTGGATGCTTAAGGAAGTATGTAGCAGAGAGTGCAAATGATATATTTAAATCCTTAAGGCTTTCTCATGGGCTCTAGCTGCTTTTCCCTAAATGTAAAGCTACCTGAAGATAAGAAACCTTGTGTGCATGGTAAATCATTTATTTAGGGAACAAGTGAAGTATAAAACAGCTTTTAGTTGGAACCTAAGAAAACTGAAGGGACTGCCCTGTACTGCTTGTTAATATGTGCTTGAAGTTCGAGAGATCTGTCTGGGAATATCCACATGCAAATCTGAGGGTTATTTTATTTCAGTTCTGCTTTCTACAATAGACTTTCTGAGATGGGAGTGCTCAGAATTGTATACAGGTTAAAGGCATGGCTGCCCGCTGGTCTACAGGTGAAACTCGGAAAATTAGAATATCATGCAAAAGTCCATTAATTTCAGTAATGCAAATTAAAAGGTGAAACTGATATATGAGACAGACGCATTACATGCAAAGCGAGATAAGTCAAGCCTTCATTTGTTATAATTGTGATGATCATGGCGTACAGCTCATGAAAACCCCAAATCCACAATCTCAGAAAATTAGAATATTACATGGAACCAAGAAGACAAGGATTGAAGAATAGAACAATATCGGACCTCTGAAAAGTATAGAGTGTACTGTGCTTGATTGGCCAGCAAACTCGCCTGACCTGACCCCATAGAGAATCTATGGGGCATTGCCAAGAGAAGGATGAGAGACATGAGACCAAACAATGCAGAATTGCTGAAGGCCGCTAATGAAGCATCCTGGTCTTCCATAATACCTCATCAGTGCCACAGGCTGAGAGCATCCATGCCACGCCGCAATGAGGCAGTAATTGCTGCAAAAGGGGCCCAAACCAAGTACTGAATACATATGCATGCTTATACTTTTCAGAGGTCCGATATTATTCTATTCTTCAATCCTTGTCTTCTTGGTTCCATGTAATATTCTAATTTTCTGAGATTGTGGATTTGGGGTTTTCATGAGCTGTACGCCATGATCATCACAATTATAACAAATTAAGGCTTGACTTATCTCGCTTTGCATGTAATGCGTCTGTCTCATATATCAGTTTCACCTTTTAATTTGCATTACTGAAATTAATTGACTTTTGCACGATATTCTAATTTTCCGAGTTTCACCTGTATATAAGCAGGGTCAGCTTTACCACTAGCTCTGGTTTTCTATTTTGGCATGGATATTTTGTGGCATGGGTAAGGGCATTTTTACTATAAACTAGAAGGGCATTCCTTTCTGAAACCACCTTGGTTCGTGAGACATATGTCCCCACATATTATTTATTTATTTATTTACTTATTTATTTATTTATAAAACTTTTATACCGCACTTCCAAAAGGCTCAGTGTGGTTTACATTAAAACCCCATTAAAATCAGTTAATAATTAAAACGAAAATTATATAAGCATAAAACAATGATTAACAATTAAAAACATCATAAAACAACAATTAAATAGTCAACAAACAATTAAATGTTACCATGCTGTGTCTTACTGCTGGTGGTGTGCCATGTTTGGATGCAGAGTTAATTGGAGTACTGGTTGTTGGGTCGGAGAGGGAAGAAGTGGAAGGGACAGCCGTTTTGGGTCAATGGGAGTGTTTTAACTTGTGCCCCCTCTTTTGCAGCATAACATGATGCTGTTGTGGCAAGACCAATGCCTCTGTGAGCATAGAATTTCAGCTGAACCTCCACTCATGCTCTGCCTCCCCCCCCCCTGCACTAATGGAGTTCCACAGCACAAAGGTTATGCCAACAGTTACCTCCCACTGGCACAAAAGTATTACCACACTGATGTATTACTGGGGGGGGGGAGTAACACAGTAATACTGATGTATTCCTGGGGGATGTATTAATGGGGGGGAGTATTACCGCCCCCCCCCCTTGGCATAACATCCTGCTCCATCAGCACAGAATGGCAATTTGACTGTGATCCTATGCCACCCAGCAAGCATAACTTGAGGACAGGATTGCCCTGTAAGACACACATAAACATGACTTTAGTTCTGAGAGGAATATCTGAAGAGTTGGAGGGGAAGACTTATGGAGACAATTCTATAATCAGTTCTAATCAGCTATAATAATCAGTTTTAAATGATTAATTGTTTTAAACTGTTTTAAACTGTTGCCCTGATTTTCAGGGCTTTTAGCTGTTTTATTGGTTTTATTTTGTTTTAATAGTTTGATTTTAATTGTTAATTTGTTTTTAATTGTTTTTCTTATGTTGTGAACCACCCTGAGCTGTTTTGGAAGGGCGGTATATAAATCTAATAAATAAATAAATAAATAAATAAATAAATAAATAAATAAATAAATTTCTCACGATTGCCAGGGGTGGGCTGGGAGGATGGGGGGGGGGAGGCTGCTCTTAACCTACCTTCCCCCCAGACCAAACCGTCTGTCGTCAGTGCGCCCACGTGGGCAGCCCTGCTCCATGCAGCTCCATGAGGAACAGAACAGGGTGGAGGGATTTGGGGCCGGAACTTGTTGTTCTGGCCTCCGGATATCCCACAATGCAATGCACGACACACACGTTGCATTGGGGATTCCCCCGTCAGATGGGTGCTCTGTGTGCCCGTTTCAATGTCTCCTTGGGCTGAACTCAGCCCGAGGAGACACACGATACCTGGTAGCTGGATAAGGGTGCAAGTGTATTGTTAGCTTCAGCTAGCCGCCAGGTTCCTTAAGAGGGTTAAGCAGGTGGGGAGCGGAGGGAACCGCGAGGATCCTGCAGCTTCTCATGAGCAGCCTAATCGCGACTGGGCTGCCCCAGGCTGGGTTAGGCTGGTTGTGAGAACAGCCTATGTTTACAGAAACATGGTTAAGTGGTTTACTGAAGGACCAGGTTAGGATTTTTTTTTTAAAGTGTGCCCTCAAGTCGATTTTGATTCCTGGCGCCCACAGAGCCCTGTGGTTTTCTTTTGGTAGAATACAGGAGGGGTTTACCATAACCTCCTCCCACACAGTGTGAGATGATGCCTTTCAGCATCTTCCTATATCGCTGCTGTCCAATGTAGTACCAGCGGGAATTCGAACCTTCTGCAACAGGCAACCTTTTGCCTGTTAGTCAAGCATTTCCCTGCTGTGCCATTAGGTGGCCTCCAGGTTAGGATTAGCCGTGCCTTTTATGTTGAAGTTAAGGTATCAGATATCTAATTGGAAACCACAATAGCTTAGTTAAATTTTATAATGGCTGGAAACAGCTTTTCCATAGAGCTTTGAAGCAGAAACAAGAATTACAGATTAAGTGATTCAAATATTTCTGACACACAAGAAGACATAGAAAATCTTTTATTTTTAACTTCTGTTCTGCAGAAAGACCAAGTAAATTATATATAGGGATTCCCTATTGCTCATAGTTGTAAGAATATCAATGTTTGTATACTCATTGAGAGAGATGGTCATTTTTTGATCACTTGAGAAGGTGGTTTCACATGCTTCACTGCCATATATATCACTCAATTGGAAATGATTAATGCTGTCTGTGACCAAAGAATAGGTTTGTGTTGTTTTTTAAACCAACAACCCCAAAACACTATGGGGCTATTCTTACGATCACAAAAATTGGGCTAGGAAAATCCTAGCCCGATTTTTGTGATCGTAAGAACCACTGGGCTCACAGCCGAGCCTGGTGGTTCTGGAGCGGCTAACCCGCTCCTGTAGCGAGTGCTCTGCAAACCCAGGCTATCTGCTCGTGAGTAGCCGCGGTGCAGCTCCGCACCACGGCTACTTGAGAGCAGACCCCCGGCTGGGAGGCTTAAAAGCAGCCTCCCGGCTTGGGGGTCTCCCCAGTATGCCCTGCGCACTCACGCAGGGCATACTGGGGCTTCCGGGGGCCGCGCAGCCCCCAAGCTCCCCAGCCCGCAGCCCCTGAGCTCCCCAGACCCCGCCGGCTCCGTCTCAGAGCCGGCCATCATGTGGGCGGCCAGTCTGGCTGCCCAGAGCTCCCTGCCCGCTCAGCGCCCTAAACCGGGTCTCACTGATCGTGAGACCCAGTCCTATATGTTGCTTACCAAAAAAAAGTTTGGTGACCAGCACTTGAACAATCCTCAGGTTTGTGTTGTAGGTTGTGGGTGTCAGATTAATCTGCTTGGGGTCAATGTGTCAATGTGTGCAAAGAGCAAGCACTGAAGAGATGGTTCCTTTACATCCTGTTCTCTCCCCCGCCTCACGACCCCTTCCTCATTGATGTATGAACTTACAGGAGCTATGTTGTTCACTGTGAGAACAATGCCTCACATTTGGCAAACTCCTACCTTTTATCTGAGGTATTGTGAGAATCGTGGGGGAGGGCATAATTCAACCAGCAAAGGAAGATGGAATGCTCCTTAATTAAACATTATACAAGATGCCCTAGACAAAACACTTGTAAAATACAGTATGGCCAGGTTTTTTTGGTCATAGCAACCCCTCAGTTGCACTTGGTGAGGAGATATGAGGTTGAAAGCAGTCCTGTGACTTCAGGGGCAGATTATGCTTTTTGCCACCCATAGGCAAAAAGGCTTTTGCCTCTCTTTTACCTTAAACAAAAAAAGCTTGCCTTTTTAATATAAGGTAATGGTGGTGGACTTTCTCCTCGCCCGTTCCACCTGCAGCCTCCGCTGCCCACAGAGGGGGTGACAAAATTTGAGGAGGGGCAAAATCTGCTGCTCCTCAAATGTTGCCACCATAGGCAAATGCTTACTCTGCCTCTCCACTAATCCACCACTGTGTGACTTACTCATACGTTCAGGAAGTAGAACTGTGGAGATAGTTTGATATCCTGCCTTTATATGGTGGATTTTGGCTGATAAAGTTGTGTATATGCAGGACCACTGATACTTATTCACTGGTTTGGGGTTACTGTCAGCCTGGCTCATCTTTCTGCTGTTCTCTTCCTTACGGAGCAAAGAGAAATGCATGATGATCACTTGGAGTCTTGGAGAGTTGAGATCTGGAGCCTTTGAGGCCTAATATCAAGGCTGATTTGAGCAAGGGCTTCTTCTGAATGTTAGTGCTTAGCTTTGGAATGAATGAAGAAAACTGTGTCTCTGAACATGTGCAGAATGTTTCTCTCTTTCCACTTAATAGCCACACCTAACCTCTACACATTTGAGAATTCTAAATCCAATTTGTTGGCAGGTTTGTTGTGCCCCGACATCCCTCATTTCAGAAACGTTGCCCAGTCCATATTTCAAAGCATCAGTAGTTTGTCAGAATATACGCCACTGTGAGCAAATGTTTCTTCAGCCAAACTGCAAATACAAGTCTAGGCATGGAAGTTTGGGGGAAAAGGTGGCTAAACATGGAGGCTGTTTTTGTGAAGCCGAATTCTCACAAAAAGCAAATCAAGCAACAGGGTTGACAGCTCAAAAGAAAAAGCAGCACAGCTGTTTGCATGGTTAATGGGAGTCTGGTGCATGTAGCAGTGGCACTAACATACACATTCTGAGTTTGGATGGAGGTTTAGGTAGCATGGAAATATTCCCCTTAAGTTAGCTCTGCGTGTGTGTGCTTTTAGAATGTTGAGCTGTATGTACCCACAGGGGTGCACTTCACCCTGGCTTCTCCTTTCTCACATCTGCTTCTGCTTATGCAGTCGAAGTTGCAGATCTGTGTGCAATTTTAAAACATCGGTTCTGCAGCTGATATGAATCAGAAAAAATTACTCCTCTGTGGGTTTCTAAGGTAACTGACATTTCTCTCCTTATTGTACTCTGATATGAACAATAACCATAATAATACTTAGCCATGCAACTACAGATCTTCTGTTAGAAACACTTTGTGGAGTTAAAGAAGGGACTCTGAGGTCATCTTATCCACACCCTTCAGGAAAGCCAGGTGAATTATACCTAAGCCATCTGCAACTATTGCTGTGTGAGCTATTTTTAATACTTTACAATGAAGGGGGTTGCAAAGAAATGCCTAAAGGTATCTTGAACTATTAAAAATGTACTAGTTAGGAAAATGGATGTCCCAGATCATTTCATTGTTGTGTTGCTTTTGGGGGATAATTTCGGGTTCGCAGTAAGCCTCCCCGTAAACTTGTGGTAAAATCTGTTGTGCGTGGAAGTCCCAGGAGGCTCTGCAGACATGGCTGTTACCCCAAATCTCCGGAAGTGTGTGTGTCCACACACCAGCCAAACTTACCCTGAAGTCTCTTCAAGGTCCTTGGAAGCACTCCACACACAGATCGGGCTTTGTCTTCCAAATTTTAGCTTATCTCGATTTCTGCTTAAGTTTTTAAAATGCTGGCTTTAAGCTTTCTGAGTTTTCAGAAAGAGGCACTGACATAGAATCATTAACATGATAATAGGGGTGTGCACAGAACTGCGGAGCTGCGGTCCGGCACTGGGGTGGGGGGTTTCTTTAAGGGCGGGGGAGGGTTTACTTACCCCTCCTGCGCTTTCTAACTCCAGCGGCCGTATTCCTTTTAGCAATGGGGCGACAGGATACCTCCCTGCCGCCCCTTCCCCTGCTTGTCTGCGCGTGTGCCCTTATTTCTTTTAGCAGTCGGCGTTGCTAAACGCCGTTGGTTCTCGGATCCCCTGCCACGCGTGTTTGCTGTTTCCTCGAGGTGTCGGAGGCTGCCTGCGGCGGCTGGATAAACAAGGGATTCTGTCAGATCTTCCTGCTGCCCCCTCCCCGAACGTAGCTTCTATGTTCGGGGAGGGGGCGGCAGGCAAAAGGCTTTTTAAAGCCTTTTGCAGCTATGTTCGGGGAGGGGGCAGCAGGGAGCTTTGACAGAATCCCTCGTTTATCCAGCCGCTGCAGGCAGCCTCCGACACCTCGAGGAAACAGCAAACACACGTGGCGGGGGATCCGAGAGCCAACGGCGTTTAGCAACACCGACTGCTAAAAGAAATAAGGGCGCACGTGCAGCCAAGTGGGGGAAGGGGCAGCAGGGAGGTATCCTGTCGCCCCATTGCTAAAAGAAATATGGCTGCCGGATTTGGAAAGCGTGCGGGGGGGGTGTAAGTAAACCCTCCCCCGCCCTTAAAGAAACCCCCCACCCCAATCCGTCCGAACCTGAACCGCCCATGTCCGGACCGGTCCGGAGGCCTGTAGAATGGCCTCCGGATCAGTCCGGGCACATCACTACATGATAAGAGGGAAACCCTCTTTAGGAATGCAGATGTAGGCTTTAGAAATCTCTCTCCCTCCCATTGGCTAGAAGGGAAACATGGAGGCATGCCATGTGAACTTGCACCAACCCTCCCCCCCCCAAAAAAAGCAGAGGGGAGGGGCTGCTTCCCTCAATGCCGCGAGTGTAATTCGAAGTGGCTTCCCTCAACATTTACCCCGCAGCATGAAGCCAGGTGGAATAACTCCCAGGGGAGCTACTTGTTTGTAATCTGTGCTCCTCCAGTCTTTTGGATCAGCTGTGCAGTACCCAAGAGCAGATGCTCACCTAGCCTGCCCAGCATGCAGGAGACTGGGAGGCTATAGCTTTACCCTGTCTAAAAGATAGCATGTTAAAGTGTAGGTGGGTAGTTTGAGATTCTTCCATCAACAGTTATAGAAAGCCATCATCATACAGCTCTGCATAGCATAAGCAAGGCATATTTGCTCTCAGCAGAACTCAGCTCCTCTCCCACTTAAGCTCTGCACAAGTTGAACTAATCAATCAGCTTTTTGAAAGATCTCGTGTTTTCTGCTAGTTGAGATGAGGATTGTAAAAATTTTCACACGGTAAATGGTGACCTAAGATGATAATTTACAAACAGGACAGAGCATACATGTGTGTCTCCTGTTTGTCTTAAAATATTTTACTGCAACGTGTCTTAACATGTACAGGATTCCCATTTTTGGCTATAGTCAAAGGAGTTCCATGAGTGTGTTCAGCACTTTCTGCTATTCTGCTAGGTTTTTCGGCTAGCTTTTAAAATAAACACTCTGGAATGTGGTCTGCATGAGTTCAGTACCAGTATGGGGAGGAGAGCTAGTCTTGTGGTAGCAAGCATGAATGGTCCCCTTTGATAAGCTGGGCCTGCCTTGATTAACATTTAGATGGGTGACTATATGTGAGCACTGTAAGGTCTTTCCCTGAAGGGCTGTGGCCATAACTCCATGGAAGGATATCTGAGATCCCAGGCTCCCTCCGTGGCATCTCCAGCTAGGGCTGGTAGAGACTCCTGCCTGGAACCTTGGAAAGCTGCTGCTGCCAGTCAGACAACACTGAGCTCGATGGACCAATTGTCTGACTGGTATAAGGCAGCTTCCTCTGTTTTTATGTACTGGGATCTAGTTTTACTGCCTTAACTTTTGGTAGTGGCCAAAGAGTGGAGTCCATAGGAACAAAGGAAGCTGACTTAGACCAAGTCAGAAGGTTGGTCCATCTAGCTCAGGACTATCTACATAGACTGGCAGTGGCTTCTCCAAGGTTGCAAGCAGGAGTCTTTCTCAGCCCTATCTTGGAGATTTCAGGGAGGGAACTTGGGACCTTCTGCACACAAGCGTGCAGGTGCTCTTCCCAGAGCAGCCCCATCCCCTAAGGGCCTGAGGGGTATATCTTATAATGCTCACACATGTAGTCTCCCATTCAAGTGCAAATCAGGGTGGATCCTGCTTAGCAAAGGGGACAATTTATGCTTGTTACCACAGGATCAGCTCTCCTAGTCTTCGGAGGAGCCTAAGAAGCTCATGATCAGTGAGAAGAGCTCCTCTAAGGTCTGTGGGGAGAGTGGATTTCCCCGACCCTCTCTGCAGATGATCACTCACCCTTGGCTGGGTGGGCAGATCGCCTGCCCAGATGAGTTGCAGCTCTTCTGCAGTCTGCCCGCGGCTCTCCCGTCAGCTCTGGGGGACATAGGAACATAGGAAGCTGCCATATACTAAGTCAGACCATAGGTCCAACTCAGTCAGTATTGTCTACACAGATTGGCAGTGGCTTCTCCAAGGTTGCAGGCGGGAATCTCTCTCAGCCAGGGGTGTATCTAGGGTAGGGCAGGCAGGGCATGTGCCCCGGGCGCCACTTGAAGGGAGGTGTCATTTTTTTAAATTAAATTTTTTTTAATGGCCGCCAAAACCAAAATGGCCACCGTGCATGCTCAAATGGCCTCGGCGAGGCCTGGCATGGCCCAGGGCCTCACAGAGGCTATTTGAGCATGCATGGTGGCCACTTTGTTTTCAGCGGCCATTTTTTAAAAACAAAATTTATTTTTAAAAATGTCCATCACACATGCTCAAATGGCCCCTGCAAGGCCCTAGAGGCCAGAGGGGGGAGGGGGAACCTTTGCAGACCCCAGCCATGGCCTTTAGGAAGCCCCCCAAAGGGGCTACAGGTAAAAAACTTTTTTAAAAAATTAATATAGTATAAGTCACTGTATACATATTTAGTTTGGCACTATGTACAGAGAATCAGGGCTTGTGAATACTGAGCTGAAGCTTATGAGCTAGGATTGTATTCATTTGCTCTTACTTTGCTTCTTGTGATAAGTGATTCAAAAGTGATGTCTTAATAATATGGCTATTAATGGTGAGTTTGTCTTTGAATCAGTGTGAAATCCTTAGTATTAAGGCCCACTGGGAGTTTCTTGCTCTCTTTTTCTCATTTTAACTGTCTTTCTGAAAGACTAGAATATATTCCAAGCAGTGACACAGTTTACTCTGCATATCCTTTAATTATTTTCAGAGTATCTGGGAAAAGTCAAATTCTTCATTTATTTTAAAAACTTATGTAATGGTGATGCTACAATGCATAGCAGCGAATTAGACGGACACTTCTGTTTAGTTTTCCAAGTACACCTCCACATAGTATTTGGGAATTTCATGAGCCCCAGCATACTGAAATTTGTAGTTTCCCAGCATTCTTTGGTCTGGCTACGTCCACTGCTAAATAGTTTTTGAAATATTAAAAGATTAACGAGCTTGACTTGTATTTTTCAGCTGATATTATGGTAAAGTTATCTGAAAGATGGGTGTCAGATGTTTGGACAGGGGGCGCAATTTGAGTGCTTGCCCTCGGTGCTATTTCCCCTAGATACGCCTCTGCTCTCATCCCTATTTTGGAGAAGCCAGAGAGGGAACTTAGAACCTAGATGCTCTTCCCAGAGTGGCCCCATCCCCTAAGGGAAAAATCTTCCAGTGCTCACACATCGTCTCCCATTCAGATGCAACCAGGGCAGACCCTGCTTACCTAAGGGGACAAATCATGCTTGCTACCACAAGACCAGCTCTCTTCCTGGTCGGGTGCAGGGAAGTGCCGCTGTGTGGTGCCCCACTCCCTGGACTCCCAATAATGCACCATGCAAGTGCGCGGTGCATTACTGGGATCACCCCCCGAATGTGCCTTCAAGCAGCTGTGGCAGACACACAATCAATTAAATGCGCTTAAGGGAGTGCTCAGTCCCTTAACCTCATTTTAGAAGGCAGCTACATAGGTGTGTTTGCCGCCATGTAGCCACCGGGACCAGGCTAAGGGAGCCCAGCCTAGTTTTGCATGCTCGTGTGAATAGCCTCTAAATCTACTATGTTTAAATTTTTAAAAGTTACCAGAGATATGGATTTTGCTACCAGTTCAGAAACAGCACCTTGTTTAATAACTAGCTTATAGGTGTGGTAATATGTGTTTACCCATTTCACTCCATTATGAGGTTCTTCCAGGGCCTGGTTGGATGTGTATGCTGCTGCAGCTATGTGAGAGCTAAGCATGCCTTGGTCTGATTAGTGCCTCTGTGGGAGACTGCCTGAGACCGCTATGTAGATCACCTTGAGAGGAAGGCTCTCAATGAGAGAAAGGCTGGATACAAAGAAAATAGATATTTGCAACTCTGACACTTTGCAGATGCACTCAGTTCGTTCTGCCTTGACATGAGAGGTTGAACGCTGAAATCAACCCAGTAGGACTCATTAGTTAATTTCAATATTTACTGACCTTACAGGCAGCGTTGGCATGGAGCCAGCTTGTGCATGCAGCAGAAACTTCCTATTTCCCACCATGGAAAGTGTAATATATGCATCAGGTTTTTGCTTCTGTAACCAACATTGGGAGGCTATGTATGTGTGAGAGGCTCTCAGTGGTTTCTGTAGGGCAAAAAAGTGCTCAATGTTTAGGTCAAAGAGAATAATTTCTTGTCTACATTCGGAGAAGGGATAGAACTCCTCTTGATCTGTCCTATTACGCAGAAAGGAGCTGTACATTTCAGCAGTTTTGTGCGTGTCGAGGGGAGGGGGGTCGTTGTTATAGAGCGGCTTATGTTCCAGGAAGCCTTGTGTCTTCATTATTCCTTCTGCATCCGATTTATCTTAACATCTTTTAGCCACCCAGCTCAGTCTCCTGAGGAGCAGCCCATCTGTATGGCTCGGAGAAGTTGTTTAGGATGCCGTTTGGCTTTGTGGTGTTCCTCATTCCATGTTTGCTGTACATGGATTAGTGTAAGATTAGTGGAGTGTAAATCCTTAATCCCCTGGGTATCTGGCCTCTGAAATATATTGTTCTCCATTTCCCCCAGGGCAGCAGTGTTCCATCTTGTAATTGTAAAGTATTTATCTGGGTCAGATTAAAAACCAGTTGATATAATTTTAAATTTGGCATCTCTCGACTGCCTTTGTTTAGACCAGTGTATAATTTGGTTAATTTTAATGTTTTTTTAAAAAAACTTTGCCACAAAAAAGCAGATTTTTTTTTATTTAAATATTTATAAGTAGCCCTGTGGAATGTCAGTTGGCAGCAGACGGAAAGGGTGATTAACCAGAGGGTGCTTTAAACATCTTTCTAACATTGGCTTTGCCGTGTCTGTGTTTTGTGCAATAGTTTCCATTGCTTGCCTCTTGGTGTCCACTTCTGTAAGGCCTGTCCTGAACTCTTCTTTGCACCAACTTTACAGGATGCACAGACTTAAACAGGGTTTTCTTCCCTCATAACCAAGTTAAATTGTAATTTGCTTTCTGGTCTTCCAATGGTGCCAAGCCGTGTTTTGGGTACGTAAAGGCATTTTGCATTTCATTCAATTTACAAGGTTACAGCTAATACCAAAGAGCATGCATGGTTTATGTCAAGAGCATTGCATGTTGCCAGGTCATGATCTTAGCATAGGGTTTCTGATTTTGTTTGACTCTTTTCATAAAGCCTTCACTCCTAGAGCCGTGGAACTATGTGACGTTAAAGACATTTATAGGTCTTTTTAGAGAACAAAGGTTCTAGACTCCACAGGTTTTTTTTTTAATAGAGATAACTGAAAAACCATAATAAACTTCAAGTGAGTAATTCTTAACTTGGTTTCTCACTTCTGCCATTAGGATGGAGGTGGACAATATGGGTTTTTACTGTGAAACTGTAGTTTTGAAGATTGCAGAGGTTTTTTTCATGCCTTTTCCCAGCCATTGTTACTGTCATACAGTACTTCTTAAAAAACTCATAAGGACATTGCCCCCACTTTGTTTTTCCAGGCTGTGAGCTGATGTACATGCTAGCAGAAGACTTTAAAAAAAAATTCTGGCCAACATCCGGACTAATTAAGCATTAGTGCTACATGAGAGGCAGTGCTGCTGCTGCTGCTGAGTTCTAGACGAATGCAGCACCAGGGTTTGTACGCACATGGGATTGGGTGGGTGGTGGTGGGAGTGAATTTCAGTGACCTCCCCTTTCCCTGGAATTCCTCTGTGCCACCTGAAAATATGTCCCTTAGGGCTGTGCAACCCTCAGGGACATATTTTGGGGTGGCACTGAGCACTTACAAGGTAGGGGAGGTAACTGAAATTCACCACCTCCCCTCAAGTGCACACTGGAGCTGCATTAGTTGAACCTATCAGTAGGGATGTGCACGGAACCAGCAGGGGACGGCTCGAGGGTACAGGGGGGGGGGACCTTTAAAGACTGGGAAGGGTGCTCTTATCCCCTCCCCCCACCCCCACACACACATTTCCCCCGCTGGCACTGCAGTTTAAAAGCGTCCGGCGGGGCAGCAGTGTACCTCCCTGCCACTCCGTTGCCACCTCAGACTGGAAGTGACCAGAAGTACCCGGTGCGCGCATGTATGACATACACATGTGCTGGCTACTTCTGGCCACTTCCGTTCTGAGGAAGCAACTGGGGCGGCAGCGAAGTATGCTGCCGCCCTGGCGGACCCTTTTAAACTGCAGCACTGGGGGGGGGGGAAACGGGGGGTAAAGAGCACCCTCCCCAGTCCTTAAAGGTATCCCCCCCCACCTTTGAACCAGCCGAACTGCTTGTCTTTCAAACCTGTTCAGAGGCCCAGAAAAGGGCCTGTAAAAGGGCCTCCGAACAGGTCCGTGCACATCCCTACCTTGCTGTTCATAAATGCCTTATTTGAAAAACAATGGCAGAAATAAAAGGCTTTTGAGAAAGAAGAATAGTGCTGTATCCTAATGCATATTAAAATGCTCTTTTAAGCCCATTGTTGCTTAATGCTAATGTGCATTAAAATGCTGTTAAAGCTCCTGTGCTGTGCACCAATGCATAGAAACACCTTTTTAGACACCTAGCAAGGAGGGGGAAAGCTAATTGGTCAGATTGTTCTCTTTCACCTTTGACTCTTAGTGTAGCCAAAATAGTTCTACAGTTATATTTAACAGAGCCTGGTCATTATATTAAAGTTAAAATCAGTGTGATGGAATATAGTGGAACTATAAGCACTCTGACAAGGCGAGACAGGTTTCCTCCTTCCTCCAGTATAACTATCAGAGGAATTCAGAGCTCTTTGCTCTCTCTCCTTGGTTCATTACAACTCTTCCTATGAAGTGCAAAGGTTTCTGTATGCCTAGTACTGAGTAGCCTAGTACTGAGACAATATCCTGCTTAGGATGCCAAGTAAAGATGGCTCCAGTCCCCTGCTTACCAGATGCTAAATTATGACAGTATCTATGTTACCACTTACTGAGCTGCTTATCTGGGAAGTTACTGTATAGATAATGGCCATTCTACCATACAGATTGTTTACCTCAGAGTAATTAGTTATCTGGGTAAATCCCCTATGTGATTCTGCACAGTGGTAAGAAGCCTTTTATATTGCATCAGGTGTAGATGTGTGATGAAATGGTTCTCTGTGTTCACCCTAATGTAGAAAGGTTCCTGGACTATAAAAATCACAGGAGAGGAGGAGATGGTAAGAAATGAAGTATACTCCTGTATATATAATATAGAACATAGGAAGCTGCCATATACTGAGTCAGACCATTGGTCTATCAAGCTCAGTATTGTCTTTACAGACTGGCAGTAGTGGCTTCGCCACGGTTGCAAGCAGAAGTCTCTCTCAGCCCTATCTTGGAGAGATTCTAGAAGTGGGTTTCTTAAAACCTGATTTAGAACGTAAATGCTACGAACACCGCACTTCACAGTATTTGTTGCAACCCGATCACCCTATCGCTCTCTTTAAGGAGAAAAAAGTCCCTTTCCATTAATGGGAAACAATGTGGCGCTTATACCATCAAGTATTACCACTTAATGCGGCTAAGCCATGGCTCCCAGAGGACCAGCAAGAGTGCCCTAAGATCACTTGCAAACAGAAAGCTAGTAAGCTAGGCAAAACATTCAGGGAAACCCACTCACATTTCTTAAAAGAGTGTGTGGTAGCCAAAAGAGTGTGTCAGGGAGTAAGCAAGCTGTTAGAGTGGCCTGATTTGGAAAAACAGACTTGGGAAGAACTAACCTCGGGTTTGAGCGATAGAACCTCCTTTCGAGGTCCCAGAAAGAAATCTTCAAGGAATCAGGATGGAACGGGTGCCCTCATACTAGGGAGTTGGAAGTTCCCCTTCTCATAATCAGGTTAGTAAATCTGTATGTCATTTATGCATTGCTCCTGTATAGGAATAGGGAGGGAAGACGCGACCAAGAGGTTCACGCAGATGAGACAGTAAATCTCTTCTGGAAAAGTTTGTATGGTTATGTGTAAAAAGACAAGAGTATCTCTTCTAAACAGCAATGGGACAAATTGTGGAAATGGACGTCGGACGTAGCCCCCCCGATTACCTGATGTGCCTTGAAATCCCCCACCCCCAAGTTACAGTACTACCTGCATATACTTCATAACCTTGTGGGTTTCCAAATCCTTGTGTGTAAATCTTTGTAGATATATCATGTACAAACAACCACTTTGTATATAATTGTGCTTTGGCAACGTACTGTATGCTTTGGTAGTTTGTTGGTTCAATAAAAAAAACTTGTCCTAAAAAAAATCTTGTCCTGTCTTGGAGAAGCCAGGGAGGGAACTTGGAACCTAGATGCTCTTCCCAGAGCGGCTCCATCCCCTAAGGGGAATATCTTACTGTGTTGACACTTCTAGTCTCCCATTCATATGCAACCAGGGCAGACCCTCCTTAGCTAAGGGGACAAGTCATGCTTGCTACCACAGGACCAGCTCTCCTCTCATCTATGCATTAAGCAGTGAAGGGGCTGCCTTGGCAGTGGTCATTTATCAACACCAGAGTTGCAGGCTGTTTCCAATGAACCTTCTAAGCCTTGAAATGATTTATAAAGTCATTGATGCAAAGAAGCAAAATAAGTCCATGCGCACATGTACCTCCAGGGCTAAATCATTATCAGCTGTCATTATGAAGCTGTTTTTATTTATATGCTTAGCACCGATGGTGTGCTGAGCACTGCGTGAGATATGCTTCCTGCCATGAGCCAGAGAGATGAAGCAAATACAGGCACGGAATTGCACTGCAGCCTGGCCTGATGAAAATAAGATAGTTAGAACATTGACTGAAGAATAGTTTGGGGTCCTGAATAGAGCTTTTGTATATAGATATCCATATGCCAATATATTCTCTGCCTTCTGCTGCCTTTTCTCTATAGCCTAGTTTTTCTGCACCAATGGCCACCTGAGATTGGTTCACACGTTAATAGAGACTGCTTTGTATAGTACAGTACATGCTTCCTATGGATAGTTGCTTTTAGGACAAAGATACAAAGCTTAATAGCCTCTCTTTTTCTATATATGTGTGTGTTCCATAGCCATGGCTGCGTTGTTTTTTTTAAAAAGGCTTTTTAAAATGAGGTCATCAAGATCTGATAAAAATGCCAGTTCTCAGCATTCTATCACATTCTCGAGCAACCAAAAAACGGAACCTCAAATGGGGCAATGCCCGTGAAAAGATGTGAATATGGCCTTAAGTTCAGTTATTCATTTCTGGGGCCACCAGCAGTTAGAATCAGATTGCCATTTACATTTGTGGAGAAAGTGTGATGATGCACTTGAGGATACCATTTTGGTTAATGTACAATGTGTAGATGTGTTATGCGTTTGTACAGCATCCCATGGGCTGCTTGCAATATTCCTTTCCTCTTTCCTTGCAACGGAAATAAGAAAACCTTCTCCATTGCTGCCCTGAGGTTTTGGAACGTGCTCCTGCCTCCCTGCTGAAATAAGAGCCTCCCCGTCTCTTACAACTTTTAAAAAGGCAGTCAAGACACATTTGTTCTTTGACGTGGTCTCTGTCCTTTACACCAATGGGCTATGAGCCTGCGCAGAGACCTTGTCGGAACCTAACAAGCTCAATTCTCCGGATTTAGGCGGGAACCCCACCCCCCAGCCGCTATATGCGGCTGCACCACTCCACATCCCCTCAGTCTTCGTCATCTACGCTTCAGTAGACATCGTGGAATCTTTGGCTCAGCAACAAGTAGGACTATTCTTGAATCCTCTTCTTGTTTTTTCTCCTGTTTCCCTGTTTTCATGCCTATTGTTGCTTTCTTTATTTCGCACAGTAGTGTTTTTTTTTCTTGGCATTTTTATTTTTATGCCCCCCCCCATCTTTGTGGCTCTGATACTGGCCGGGACGGGGCTTTGTGGCCAGCTGGCTGAACATTTTCTATGCCAGGCACAAAGAACTATAAGAAATTTGTTCGCTGTGGATCTAAGATCCCTTCCCCCGATACTCATACCAAGTGTCTTCTCTGCCTGGGGGAATCCCACATTGTTGAGACCTGTCTTCACTGCCAGAGGTTTAGAAAGCAGGCTCGAAAGAATAGGGCTTCTCATTTGTGCACTGCCCTGTGGGACTTGGCCCTCTGTTCTTCAGAGGTCTTTTCATTGAAGCAATCATTTAAAATGGCTTCTTTCGATGCAATCAGAGTGCTCGGACTCCGCTCCTCCGGTGCCAGAACTCCTGGCCTCGGTACCGGTGGCGTCGATGCCTGCCTCGGACCTATCTGTGGTTTCAGCCCCTTCTGCACTGCTGGAGGACTTGCCTAAGTGAACTTTACCTCCGGTACCAGACCTCCCTTAGGTCCCTTCGTTCCTGCTAAAGAAGAAAAAGAAGAAGAAGCCAACGCTAGTTCCGCATCTGCCGGCATGGCAACACCTTCTGCCTATCCCCCAAAAGAAGAAGCCTCCACCAGTGTCTTCTTTGGAGGCTCTGCTGGTTAAGAAGCCAAAAAATTGGCGTCTTCAGGGCATGGCACAGCAATTGTGGACCAGGCGTCAGAAGGTCACCCAGCCATGGTACCGGCTCCTCCGATACCAAGTTCTACTGACCCTCACCTTCCTACTAGTTCTCCGGTGGCCTCGATATCTCCCAGTCAGACGCCTACTGTTCCTTCGCGAGACGGCAACTCTCGGTAGCAGCCGACAAACAGGACTATGCTACATTGGACTATGAACCCTATTCGCCGGACAAACCCACTGCGAATGCATCGTGGCTGCCTTGGCATCATTCGTCTCCCATGTGCCGTGTGGAGCAGCCCCCCCTTGGGGATAGGAGAGCGCGTTGGGACTCGGAGGAGCGCTTCTCCGAGTACAGATATGGGAGAGATTGGGATCGACATGGGCCTTTATATGCTGGTCGATACCATGTCTCTGCACAAGGTTCCATGTATGTAGCAGACAAACCCTCCTCCTATGGAGATTGGTGCTGGGACACCATCGTTTATAGGCAGTATCCCTCTGATTATCGTTCTGACTATGGGAAGCCCCAGTACGGATCTCGGTACCATCTCGGTTCTGCTTATGGATAAGCCGTGATTGGCATAAGGCCCCTTCGCATTAGGAAGGGAGGCCTTGCTCTTGCTCTTGCTCTTGCTCTTGCTCTTGCTCTCCTCAACGAGACCTTCGGGACTGCACTAGGGGGCACAGATCAATGTCGGAAGTTCCAGTTTAGTCTTTGATGCCACGATCTGCCTTGGTACCGTCTGTGACGGCAGATGGGTCAGTACCGGAACCATTGGGAAATCAGACAGAGCTCCCAGCTGTCCCTCTGGTCTTGGCCCCAGAATCAGTGGCACCTCCTGAGACGGAAAGTGAAAGGGAACCTGACACTTCAGACTCTGACGTAGTCTCCCTGGGGTCGTCCCCTTTGGACAATCAATCGGACTCTAACCCTATGTCTCCATTGGAAGATCTGAAGCAATACTCGGCCTATGTGGCCCGCATGGCCTCAGCACTCAGTGTGAGCCTTGATACACAGCAGAAAGGGGAATTGGACCCTTTATTCAGTCTCATTGATGTTGAGGCTAAGGTACCAGCCTTTCTGCCACTTAACACTGCCTTATTGGGAGTCATGTGTGGACACTGGAAAAAGCCAGCAACTCTTTTGCAACCGAACAGGCATTTGGAGAACTTCTATAGGGTGCAGATGCAGGAGGATATGACCTTCTTGAAGAATCATCCTACCTCTAATTCCATTGTGGTGGACGCATTCCTGCAGAAGTCTAAAGCTCGCAGTCACTCTGCGCCAGGTGATAAGGAGGGCAGGAAGTTGGACTCCTTTGGGAGGAGACTCTACTCGGCGTCAGCTCTGCATTTGCAGGTGGCCAACTACCAGGCCTATAATGCCAGGTATAACCATTTTTTGTAGGGAAAGGTGGCCCCCTTTTTGGACCTCCTTCCCCAGGATAAGTGTGATCCGGCGAACGCCTTCCTGCGCGAGGCTGTCCAGGTGGCAAAGCAAGAACTTTACTCAGCCACTCTGTGGAATGCACAGCGAAGGTGATGGCCATGTCTGTGGCTCTCGGGAGGCATGCCTAGCTGCATTCCTCCAGGCTGACCTATGAGGCCCGTGCTAGGATTGAGGATCTCCTCTTCAAAGGCTCTAGCCTATTCGCGGAACAGACTGATGACACTTTACAGAAGGTGCAGAAGCTGAGGATTATGACAAAATCTATGTCCTACCCTTCCTCTGCTCCTAAGCTGCAGAAGCAACCCAGGAGGTCCCCTTACCAACAGCCTAAAGCCCCTTCGCAGCAACAATCCTCATTGGAGCGTTCCTTTCGGGTTAACAGGTTCCAACCCCGATACAAGTCCAGGTTCCAGCCCAGTAAGCCTGCCTTTCAGAAGCAGCGTCCACATACCTTTCAGAAAAAGCAATGACTATTGGGCCTTTCGGACCCGCATGGCTCCCTTTGCGGTGAATTGGGACAAGGTGACTGTGGATCAGTGGGCCCTCACAGTCATACACATGGGTTATGCCCTTGAGTTTCACCAGACACCACCATTGTCCGGGGTTGTGACTACTCCGTCAACCCCAGCGTTGGATCAGGAGGTCTCTGCTCTCCTCTGGAAGGATGTGATTGAGAGGGTTGCCAATGTGATGAGCCCCAATTTTTATTCCCATTATTTTGTTGTTCCAAAATCAGACGGCGGTCAGCTCCCTATATTGGACCTCAGAGGCCTAAACAAACACCTTGTTTACAAGCGTTTCCGGATGTTGTTGGTACCGACTGTTTTGGCCCTGTTGGAAAAGGACATGTGGATGGTCTCCTTGGACCTGAGAGACGCATACTATCATATCTCCATACGCCCTCAACATTGCCGTTTCCTGCGTTTCCAGATCGGGAGAATCACCTATCAGTTCAAGGCCTTACCATTTGGCCTGATGACGGCCCCAGGGGTCTTTACAAAATGTCTGGCCCCTGTGGTGGCATATCTACAAGAGGAAGGGATCCAAATCCTGCTGCACTTTAGGCTCGCTGTCGGCCTTTAAGAGAGCCCTAAAAACTTATTTGTTTGGCCTGACCTTTCAAGGCTTGTAAAGTGTTGTTGTTTTTCTAAAAACATTTTAATTGGTTTTAAATGGTTTTAATTGTTTTTGAATTGTTTTTATGTTGTTTTTAGCACTGTGTTTCGAATTGTGTTTTTTTTTAAATGTCTTTTTGAAGTTGTACACTGCCCAGAGTCTCTGGATGGGGCAGTTTATACATGTAATAGATAAATAAATAATAAAATAAATATCTGGACATGTGGCTCATCCTGGCAGGTTTGAAGCAGGCTGCTTTGAGCACTCTCAGCGCAGTCATAGATACTTTGCAGAGCCTGGGCTTGCAAATCAACTTCAAGAAGTCCCAGCTGGATCCCATCTGCAGGATACATTTTATAGAGCTGATCTTCGACACCAGCTTGGAGAAAGTCTTCCTCCCGGAAGCCTGCATAGAGACACTTATACAGCTAGCCTCCGCTTTCCTGGCTGGAGAGCCACAGACCATGGATTCGGTGCAGCGCCTGTTAGGCCATATGGCTGCCACCATGTATGTGCTTCCACATGCACGGCTTCGGATGCGCATCATTCAGAGGTGGTTCCTAGATGTATTTTACCCCCTTCGGGTCCCCGCTCAGTTCGAGCGCACGCCTCCTCGGTTGATGTCATCCACCCCAATCCAAGATGGTGGTCGCGTGAACGTCTGAGGCACAAGCTGGCTAATTTGTGGACTGTCTAACCCATTTGAACCAAATTGGGTACAGCTGCAATGAGTGACACACAGGGATACCTCAATGGCATAGTTTGTGATGGTGCCATCCACACCTGTTTAAGACGGCAGACATGTAAATTTTGGAGGAGCAAGTTGGCTAACTTGTGAACCGCTTAACTAATTTTAATCACATTTGCTACAGCTGTAGGGACACATAGGGACACCTCAATGGCATAGATTGTGAAGATGTCATCCAACCCAATTCAAGACGGCAGACACGTAAATTTTTGAGGCGCAAGTGCACTAACTTGTGAACAGTCTAACTGATTTGAACCAAATTTGCTACAGTTGTATGGACACATAGGGATGTCCCAATGGTGTAGTTTGTGATGATGTCAACCACACCAATCCAAGATGGTGGACATGTGAACTTTTGAGGCGCAAGTGCACCAACTTGAGGACTGTCTAACTGATTTGAAGCAAATGTGGTACTTTTGTAGTGAGTGATACACAGGGACACCTCAATGGTGTAGTTTGTAATGATGTTGTCCACCCTGATCCAAGATGGCGGACGCATTAACATTTGAGGTGCAAGAGATCTAACTCATGGACCTCAATTTGAACCAAATTTAGTCCAGTTGTAGAGACAGTGAAAGGAAAGTAGGCTGATTAGTTCTTACTAGAACAACTTGTTTCCATGTGCTATGGGAAGGGAATACACAGCCTTAGATAGTAGCAAGCATTTTTAACCTGTTTCGCACAGATGAAAAAACCCACATACAGTACATTTGGGAAATGATTGGACAGCCCCCCAAGGAAATATAGGTAACTGTCTGTTTTTCACTCAGCCCAAGTACTGGGTTGTCTCTGTTTCCAGATTTTCTGGTGCTTTTTGAATCCTTTAAATTATTTTATTAATGATGTTTGTCATTGTGGCTTTTGTTTCTTCCTCTCCCCCTGGCCTGGTAAAGGTTTGATTTGCATTAATTTTCCGTTTCAAGTCCCTGCCATGTTTTTCTTCCTGTTCTTTAAAAATATAGTTTTAGTGTAGTAAAAAAAAAATCTAACGAAACAAACCAGCAAGTAAACACAGGCAAAAGTAACAAACCAGCAAGTAAGCAAACCAGCAAGTAACCCCCCCCCCACACACACACACCCTGCGTGTTAGTCTCTGAAGTCTCTGCTGAGACTTCCTTGGATCCCGCAAAGGCAGAAAGTTGTACTGTGAATGAAAATTTGTTAACATTTTAACAATTTGGCCATTATGAACAAAGTAGTATCAGAATGTGACACAGGGCTGGTTTGCACATTGGTTTTATTTGTGGAGAGAGTAGAAGCAAACCTCCTTCATTCTCCCCTATCATGGATAGAAGCTTCAGTGTGAACCAGGACATTTGTACTGTCCACCTCATTTTGTGATATGCAGATTGTGTGAATAGTGCCTGCTTGCATAGTTATGTATATAGGCCCTGGTTCACACTGAGGGTTCTGTGGGGAAGGAGGTAGTTCAAAGCTCACTCCTATGCACCATTGTTTGCTGAACCTATTTTCCAAGACCTTGAGAACTGGGCCATAGCCATATTATAGTCCACGGCCTTCAGTTACTCTTTAGAGTGTTATACATAGCACAGCATTCAGTTTTTGTTGTGTGTGTGTGTGTGTGTGTGTGTGTGTTTTAAGAAGCAACCTCATAACCTAAAGCACTGCCTTTCCCCACATAAATGTGCCTGCCAGTGAAGTTCTTCTTTAGATGTTAGGTGAGTGGTTACAGGAGAAAAGGCCTGTGAACTAGTGCCTCTACTGTGGAATTCCTTCCTCCGGCATGTTCACCTGGCATCTTGTAGATGCCAAACACCTTTGTCGTGTTCTCTTGGGCCTCTAACAGCTTTCTGTGATGTCTGTCCCCTTTTAATTGCCTGAACTGCTATTTGTATTGGGTGGGTGTTTTCTTTTGGCTGCAGGTTTATTGTTGTTCTTTTCTATGCTCTCTTATTCTGCTGTTCTATTGTTAGTATTTTCATGTCATTTTAAATTATCTGTTATAAGCCACCTTGGGCCTGTTGCAAAAGGCAGAATAAAAACACCTCAAAATAAAATGCAGCAGTATTTTTAACATGTCTAAATAACTGTAAGTTGAGGCACTAGTGATTGCCTCAGTTGCTACAGATGATGTTCTGCAGATGCCGGTTCACATGCAGCTGGAGCTGCTGATCATCAAGACTGTGAGTGGCTAACATACACTAGTGCCCTGACTGAATCAGTTCCCCATGTGAAACCCAAGATATTATCCAATGAAACCTATTTCTGTATCTCTTTTGAATTTCTTATTCTCTGGGGCTAAAATGGCAACAACTATCAATGCCAAACTAACATAATTTGGTCCTTGTGAACCTGGGGTTCAAAGGAATTTTGTTTCCTGCCATGGAATGTGTTATAACAGGATTCTGGGGCTATTCACATGATTGAAGAAAATCAGGCTAGCCTCCACTAGCCTGATTTTCTTCAGTCGTAAGAACCACCGGGCTCGCAGCCCAGCCCGCTGGTTCTTGAGCGGCTAACCTGCTCAAGTAGCCCGCCCCTTAGCCCGGGTTTGCGGAGTGAGTGCTCCGCAAACCCAGGCTATTGGATCATGAGTAGCTGCGGCGTGGCTCTGCGCCGTGTCTACTTACGAGGAGACCCCTGGAAGGGAGGCGAAAAGCTGCCTCCCAGCTCCGGGGGACTTGCCAGCATGCCCTGCGTGCTCACGGAGGGCATGCTGGAGCTTGCGGGGGCCAATTGGCCCCCGCTCCCCCCAGCCCCCCCACTCCATCTCGGAGCCGGCAATTGTGTGGGTGGCCAATCTGGCCGCCCAGGGCTCCCTCCCCACTCGTGAGCTAAGCCCGCTCTTCCCGCTCACCACCCCAAACCAGGTCTCACGGATCGTGAGACCCGGTCCTCTGTCTCTCATGACAATTTTATAGAGCAATATTGGATGATCTTTTAGTTATGGAGCACCAGGGCAGCTGTGACCATAATATGAATAATTCTGAAGACCATGAGCCGACAGAATAGGTGGGAGAAAGTGTCATGCTTGAATGTCGTTCTCATGGCCTGAACTTAACTGGCATGGAGAGGGCTGGAAGGAAGACAGAAGCTTTCTTGTTTTCCCCCAAGCGACCAGCGCCACTCCCAGGCTTCCCATCACTGCACGCCCACATGAGTGGCGTGCAATGGCTCCAGGAGCACTGGGAGTGGGAGCAGGCTGTATCCCACAATGCACCACATGAGGAACGCGGTGCATTGGGGGATTTCCACGCTGCCGGGTGCTCTAGCCCTTCTACCTCAGTAAAAGGACCGATCCTGGCGCTCCACTCAAGGACCTCAGGACTCATTTTAGTGCTCCACACAAGCAACCCTACCCGGGTAGGGCTGTGCAGGCCCAATAGGGCTGCTCGTATGAGTAGCCTCATGGTCTCTTCCTAATCTGACAGAGGCTTTTCAGCTGCCTTTTTCTTCCTTTCAAAGCATCCCAAGTTGCTTGTTCTTTGTATTGGCAATGGTTGGTGAGGTGGGTAGGCCACCTCTCTAGGGCACAGAAAGAATCTGCAACTTTATGGGGAAATGATCCGTAAGTTCTGTATAACAGTCCTGTTAAATTGAGCTGTGTCTGTTTCATGGAGGAGACACCAGGGAGTTTAATGAACAGAACCTTCCAAACTTGAATATTATCTACCGAGGAAAAACAGATAACCCCAGTTCCACACACATTCCACAACAGTTCCAGGCAAGCCTTTCACATAGGCAAATCATTATGAAAGTCCAGACCAAAACGTTGGAGGTGGGGAGCAGGGTGTTCCCTGTTGTTGAATCTTGCACATATCCAGCAGTGACAGCTGCATGGACTGGTCATCTTTCTAGCATTGTCAGTGGGGAGGAGTTCATCATTGTCAGGGGGGGAAGTCCAACTGGTCCCTTCTCTAACCTCTCAGAGAATCTGGAAGCACCCTTGCAGTCTACTACATGGTACACAGCAGCTAAAAATCCATGGGTTTTATCAGCAACATTCTTGCAAGCAGAATCCCAGGAACACAAACATGCCACAATAAACATGCAAAGAATGTGATAAGTTGCATCTCTCTTTCTCTTTCTCTCACTCTCTTTCCTGGCTTTTCTCTACTGGTTTTTAACTATTTATGACAAGCCATGATTGCTCAATAGCCACTCGCCATGCAATGCTAGGAGACATATTTACTTCCACTTGAACCTCTACTAAGACAAACAGGAAAATACTGGAGACAAGTGGATGAATGAACCTTTGGTCTTGGCAAGTGTGTGCTGTGTCTGCTTCTACCCAGCAAAAGTAGTTGGGAAGATAAGGGGACTTACAAGTGCATATGCTATGCACAATCCAGCCAGAGTAAACTACCTAAACTCCACTAATTTAACTGGGGGAAAGGGGAATGTTTAAGCATATGCTTAAATTTTCATAGGATTTAGCTGTACTTGGTTGTATTGTGATCCATGATTTAAATTGCTCTTGTGGTAAGCATGGCATTAATTTGTCTCCTCTGAAGCAGTTGTCTTTCCCATTTTATTTTATTTTATATCAGTTGCATTGTCCTGCAAATTATTTAATTATTTGGGTTCAGATTAAAAGTTGTTTTAAAAGCTAAAAACTTAAAAATAATAAAAAGCTAAAGAGCCTACCAGATATAACAAAGAATGGAGCATTAAAAAGCCTCCTTAAAAAGGTGTGTTTTAAGTTGTTTTTTAAAAATGCTGAGGGAGGGAGCATGGTGAAGCTCTTCAAAGAGGGCTTTCCACAGTTGAGGGAAAGCAAACCCAAAAGACCTGTCTCTAGTCCCCGCCAACTGGATCTCTGTTAGTGGCGGGGCCATGAGCAGAGCCTGAGATGATGAACAGAGGGCCCTGGCAGATTCATATGAGCGAACACGGTCCGACAGGTACCCCGGCCCAAGCCATGTAGAGCTTTAAAAGTCAAGACCAGCCTGGAAGAGGACTAATAACCAATAAAGCTGTGGAAGGATGGGTGTGATACTCATGAAAGGACTTGCACCCACGAGCATCCTTGCAGCAGTATTCTGAACCAGCTGAAGCTTCCGAACAGTCTTCAAGGGCAGCCCCACATAGAGCACATTGCAGTAGTCCAATCTGGATGTTACCAATGCATGAGTGACTGAGGTCAGGTCAGACTTCTCCAAGTATGGTCGCAGCTGGTGTACCAGCCATAGTTGGTAAAAGGCGCTTCTGCACACCACCACCACCTGTGCCTCCAAGGACAACGTCAGGTCCAGAAGCACTCCCAAGTTGCGGACTTTGTCTTTCAGATGGAGTGAGACCCCATCCAAGACCAGATTTACCTCATTACTCGGATGATCAGTTCTACCAACCCAGAGCGCTTCTGTCTTATCTGGATTAAGTTTCAGCTTGTTTGTCCCCATCCACTGCCTCCCTGGTGTCTGCTGACTTAAAAGATAGGCAGAGCTGGGTGTCATCAGCATATTGATGGCACCTCAGCCCACACCTATGGATGAAACCTCTCCCAGGGGTTTCATGTAAATGTCAAACAGCATGCGGGACAGAATAGATCCTTGTGGCACCCCATACGCCAAAGGCCAAGGGGTGGAGCAGGCATCTTCCAGCACCACATTCTGAGTATGACCCTCCAGGTAGCCACAGAGCCACTGTATAACCATGCCCCCAAGTTCCAACCCAGAGAGACGTCCCAGAAGGATACCATGGTCGATGGTATCAAAAGCACCTGAGAGGTCCAGGAGGATCAACAGAGTCACACTCCTTCTGTCTATCTCCCCACGTAGGTCATCCACCAGGGCGACCAAGGCATTTTCAGTCCCATATCCAGGTCGGAAGCCAGACTGAAAAGGATTTAAGTAATCAGATTCATCCAGGGCTGCCTGGAGCTGAGATGCCACAATGCTCTCCAACACCTTGCCCAAGAAGGGAAGGTTTGAAACTGGTCGAAAGTTATTTAAGTCATCTGGATCCAATAATGACTGGCTTCTTCAGGCAAGGGGGGACCACCCCCTACTCTAGAGAGGCATTCACCACCCCTGCCACCCATGGACCCAGTCCCTCCCTAGAAGCCTTCACCAACCATGAAGGGCAAGGTTCGAGCACGCACATGGTAGGCCTCAACCTTCCAAATAGCCTGTCTACTTCCTCAGGCAACATAGTCTGAAAACGATCCAATATAACAAGACCCGATGGTGCATTGGCAACATTCAGTGCCAGTGCCGTAGTAATCTTGGCATCCATGTCAGAACGGATATGAGCGATTTTATCTGCAAAATGTAAAGCAAATTGGTCACAGTGGGCTACTGAGTGTTCCGTGTGATGGTCTTTGGGGTCCTCACCTAGGAGAACCCAAACCACTTGAAAAAGATCCACTGGATGACATTAAGCTGATGCGATGGTGGCGGGAAAGTAGGCTTTCTTTGTTGCCATCACCGCCATAGAGTAGGCCCTAATATGGGCTCTAGCCTGTGTTTGGTCACATTCATTCTGAGTTTTCCGCCAACGATGCTCAAGCCATCTACCAGCCTGCTTCATTGTCTGCAACTCACCTGTTGCAGGGCTGCTTGGGCTTGGTGGATCAGGAGAGGGCACCTAGGTGTGACCGTGTCAATCTCCTGACCCATCTCCTCATACCAAAGGGAGACTAGGGCGTCAACAGGATCATCCATTCTCTTCGCAGGAAACTCCACCAGAGCCGTCAGGAATCCATCAGGATCCATAAGCCTCTGGGGGCAGACCATCCTAACTGGTCCCCCACCCCTGCAGAGCTGTTGTGGGTCCACCCTCAGTTCAATCTTCACCATATAGTGATCTGTCCATGATAACAGTGTTGAGGCCTCCTGGACTATCCACAGAGCACCACTGTCCACCATTGACCTAAAAACCAAATCAAGAGTATGGCCTGCCACATATGTGGGACCAGAAATCAATTGAGACAAGCCCATGGTCATCATGGAGGACATGAAGTCCTGAGTTGCACCAGACAAGGCGGCCTCAGCATGGATGTTAGTCCCCCAAAACTAACAGCCATGGGGTCCTCAACACCACATCCGAGACTATCTCATGCAGCTCAGACAGGGAGACAGCATGGTGGGCGGTATGCCAACAGAATCCCAACTTTGTCTTGTGATCCAATCACTACATGCAGGCAGTCAAACTGGTCAGAAAGGTGATGTGGTGAGGGCAATGGTCTCTCAATGAATCAGTGCAAACCACGTCCCTGCCCACCCCGCCTTGGCTGATGCTGCACCCGGAAACCCGGTGGGCACAATTGGGAGAGATTGACATCCCCCCTCATCCAACCAGGTCTC
Source organism: Hemicordylus capensis (assembly GCF_027244095.1). Taxonomy (NCBI): domain Eukaryota; kingdom Metazoa; phylum Chordata; class Lepidosauria; order Squamata; family Cordylidae; genus Hemicordylus; species Hemicordylus capensis. The sequence goes on from NC_069658.1 coordinate 386,981,693, forward strand.
CGTAATGCATGCCAAGTCTGCGTGCTCCAGAATAACCTCCTGGATGGCTGTGGTCTTTGCATTTATGGACCTGGCATTTAGTAGCACCAGCTTCAGGCAAGGTGGGCTGCTGGGAGAGTTACTAGGTTCTCCTTGGATGGGAGAAGGGCCAGAAGGCGTGATGGCTTTGATATAGCCAGTGCGCCTTCCCCTTACCTGGCACATCCTACTCCTGCCACCATATCACCTTCTGCCAAGGACTACCTCAATCGGAATGGCCTCTTCCGAAGTAACACCCCCCCGCAACACATATTGTGAAGACCAACACCTCAATGATAAAAAAATATAAAAACTCCCTCCTATTAAAACATAGGCAATGCTCTAGCTAATCTGGTAGCTTCTATGCAGCTGTTAAAACTTCAAGAAGGCATGGGGAGAGCTGTTGTCATCAATGTTCCTGCTCAAAAGCCCACCAAACTTGCTGGGACTCTTCAACCCTCTGGCTACTGCAGTCAACTAGCCATTCCCCACTCGGTTGAGAGTCACAAGGCCAAGAGCTCTTGTGCACTCGCCCTTCGGCTCACACCAAGAGGGTCACACCCCTGGCTCAGTTGGATGTTAAATAGCTGTTTCCTGGAAGGGGTTGAGCAGAAGCAAACACTCAGGGCCCTGCCCAACAGAGCTCTCTTCCCATCTCCTGCCCTGGCACGGATCATGTGGAGAAATTAATGATTTTTGTTCTCTAATTAATGACCACATTTATGATCTAAAGACCAAACTGAAACCAGTGGTCTTAATTGAGAAGCTTGAACTTTAGATGCCACATTACAGCCCTCTCAGAGCTCCAACCTCTTCATCCACTCTTGAGGTATTGAAGGAGTAAGGTATCCAGTGGTGTACATTTTTTTCTAAAATCTGCAATATGTCAGATTCTGTAGATGTCTTATAAGCATCTGGACAATTCAGTAAGATATTTCTGGAGGAAGGGTATATTTAGATGTTATATTTGCAAAAAGAATTAAAGTGTCTTGCTCAACTATCAAATCTTTTAAACTGGCTAGCCCATACTTTCCAAAGAACTCATGAGTCTGAATGCATATTTTAGGATTGCATCAAAGATTCTCTCTCTCTCTCTCTCCCCCCCCCCGAATCTACCATATTTCTGTACTACCTGATATATACATCTCTAAGCAGTACGCAGAGTTTAAAAACACAGCAAATATAAAAGCTGTTAAAAATCACAAAACAAATAAAACAATCTCAGAAGATAAAACACATTAAAAATATTAAAATTCAGATAAAAGCATGGGAAAACAGGTACGTCTTAAGGGTTTCCTAAAAACAAACAGAGAAGGAGATTCTCTTATTTCAACAGGGAGCATATTCCAGAGTGTTGGGGGCAGCCACAGAGAAAGCCTGCTCCCGAGTCACCACTAGATGAGCTGGTGGCAACTGTAACCATACCTCTCCAGATGATCTTAGTATGCGACAGGGTTCATGACAAAGAAGGCACTCTCTTAAGTACCCTGGACCCAAGCCACTAAGTGCTTCATAGGTAATAACTAGAACTTTGTATTTTGTTCGGAAACATTTCAGCCGCCATTTCAAAATCAGTGTTATATGGTCCCTTCGGATTAACCCAGAGACCAGTCTGGCTGCTACATTCTGTACCGATTGTAGTTTCTGGACTACATACAAAGGCAGCCCCAGGTAGAGTGCATTACAGTAGTCAAGACTGGAGGTTATCAGCATATGAACCACTTTTTAAAGGTCATATATCTCCAGAAATGGATGTAGCTGACAAATCAGCCAAAGCTGATAAAAAGCACTCCTGACCACTGTCTCAGCCTGAGAAACCAGAGAAAGTTTGGGATCCAGGAACACTCCCAAGCTATATACCTGATATTTCAGAGGGAGTATAACCAGGGGCATAGGTAGGGTAGAGAGGGCCTGTGTTTGTCCCTCTCCCCGGTGGCCCCTTGGAGCATGAAGAAAATAGAGAGGGATGGCTCTCTGGGGGCCTCAGGTGCTGGGGGGGCAGGTTCTTTGAACCCATCTGCTCAATTATAGCTACACCCCTGAGTATAACCTCTTCCAGAACAGGCAGATCTAAACCATCTCTCAGGTCCCAACCTCCCACGGTCAGAACCTCTGTCTTATTTGGATCCAACTTCAGTTTGTTATCTCTCATCCAGCCCATTAATGCCTCTAAGCAGGCATTTTGGGAGGTTATGCCATTTCCTGATAAAGCTGGTATGGAAAAATAGATCTGGGTCATCAGCATATTGAAAACACCCTGCACCAAACCTCCGAGACAATCTCTCTTCTTCATGTAGATGTTAAATTATGGCTTTAACCATATGTATTTATCAATGTTAATGTTTAGCACAGAAACTAAAGCAAAAATCCCAAGAATACTTATTTAATTAGTTATGGCATTACTATTAACATTGTATTATGGCATTATTAGCCTATCCTGGGATAGGACAGAAAGCTAGTATTATCAAAGGTTTGCTCACATTACAGCAACACTATTTTGTGGGGGCTTTTTAAAGAAGACATTTTCTTTCAGTGTCTCAAACATTTATAGCCCCTTTGTATGTCTTGGTATTAAGCAGAATCAGAAACACTGTAGCAGAGTTGTCTGAAACTTTTACTCAGAAGATTTCATCTTGCTTGGAAGCGCCCGTGTAAAGCTACCATTGTAATGAGACTTTATGGGCCTTAATATTTATAGGCAGAGAAGAGACAGGACACGTCCTGTTCTGTGTATAGTCTTGCAATTTATATGTTGGCAGCAGTGTATGATGGGAGATGTGTTCTGAGGCTCACAAGTATGCTTAAGCTTTGTAAATATGTTCGGTTCAAGCTGAAGTGAGGGAACAGCGTGGAATGTTTTTAGGCCAAATCTGACATGGGGGAGGGAGAGAACCGAATAAGCTAGTGCTACTTGAGTGTACTGTGAATGCAGGCGTCTGTAAGGGCATGCTCTGACCTCCAGGCTTTCAGAGAAGGGCCCTGCTACAGTTACTGAAAATTAAAATGTTGCACATGCTCCAAGTTTCAGAATAATGTTACTTTACCAATATAAAAAGCCTTCATGAAGAGCACCGATGCTGGTGGTCCCAGAACTTTGACACTGCTTTGCTGGCTCTCACCCGCTATTTTTCACAAACATAAATAATCATAATCCATATAAAACTGTCATATCGGTTCAGCATGGACGTCACCAAAGCCCTGGGCTAATTCATCAAAGATTTAATGTTCAGCCGCACAAAGTTACATTTTTGTAAGCAGATGCAGTTTCCCGGATTGTCCTGTCATCACCAATAACTTTCCATTGGAAAGATGCATCACATCAACAGCTCCAAAATGCTAAGGAAGATGAATATTTGAAAACAGTAGAATAAACAGTTCTTTGCTGCGCATTAGTTCCAAAAGAGAGAGAGATGATTTTGGATGCTATGAATACAGCTGTGGGTGGAAATCTATGCTGCTGGATAAATTGACTCTCTTCAACATGCAAAAAAATACAACAGAAATCTTAACCAGGATGAGGATCATGCAGAAAGGTGGCTCAGTAGAGCCACAATCAAAAATATATGCAAACAGACTTTGTAAATTGGCTACCACCACCAGTGCCTGGATGACTGGCTGCACATTGCAGGACAAGCTGTATACACGCAGACCCTGCGTGCTTGATCTGTACCGTGCAAAATGGTACCTATCTAAGTGTATGCAGTTTGTATATGTGTAAGTTCTGTGTACATGAGCAATAATTTATGTCTGTAGGTCAGGGATGAGTTCTGCATCGTGATCCTGTTCTCAGTTCCATGCACTGAAGCTATTTGGGTGGACCTAGGCCAGTCACTCTTTCTCAGCCCAACAACCACATAGGGTTGTTGCGAAGGTAAAATGAGGGGAGGGCTACGTACGCCAGACCTTACAGGAAAGATGGGATATAATAAATTTTAGAAGAAGCCAGAGTCAGGACAAGGCATTTGTATGCCCTAGGTAAAGTTTGAACATGACTCCCTCAATGAAACGGTGATGTACACCATTTTACCTCTTAAAACTGGTTCCTGCACCTGTTCCCAACTTCCGCCCAAGATTCTCTACCCAACTTGTCATTGACATTTGAAATTGGTTGGAGAACCTCAAGTGAAAGTTGGACGCCAAGGTCAGGAACTGATGTTGGAACCGGAGGTTGGCAAGTTCAGACAACAGATCTGCTGGGAGCATGCACTCCCTGGTAATTTCTGGTTCCCATCTTACACCTTTTATGCAGGCATATGAACCAGCCCTATATATAACAGGATGCTGATATCCCTCGCTGCTATAAATTACAGATTTATAGCTTTCCTGAGAAGCAGTCGGATCCTTCATACATTCCAGGCTGTACGATTCGTGAATTTGTAAACTTCTCTGAGCCATTTTGGAAGTGCGGTATATATATCGAATTAAATAAGTAAATAAATATTGTTGAAAGGAAGATAGGATGCTTGTTTCATATTGTCGCTATGCCCATCCATCTTTCATAATGGTTCAGGTAACCCCTTCCACCCCCACCCCGCAAACCACCAAATATCCGTGTGGTACTTTTCACTGAAAGGATTTGGCCTTCATTTTAAAGCCTGGGACATGAGACATCACAAAATAATATATGCCACAGAGGAAACCATTTATTGCCATTTGTTGCACCTAGGATTGCCACATGTCCAGAATTGGCCTGGACAGTCCAGGAATTGGATGTCCAGGATGTAGAAAAGTGTCATACTGGATATGAAATGTCCAGGAATTTAAGCAGGAAAGTTGCTTTAATAAATGTTACACTTCTTTTCCTGGTGCTTCTTTCCAGGCATTGTACTTATGTAGTATCAGTGTGTAAAAACCCCCTATTCTTACGCTTTCACCAGTTCTGCTGAATGGCTAGTTTGGATCTTTCTGTATGGCTCAGTAAACCCTCTCCCCTCCATCCTGGATCATCCTCAGAGTTAACAAGTGGGCCTCTGGGTTTAGCTGTGAAGTATATGGACAGAGAGAGCTTCCTTTTCTCTAGTGGCCATGTTGGAGGTTGCACTTCTCAATATAACACTCATTGCCTGAAGCAGTGCCTGCCGTTTTGTGAGGGCTTTTCTTAGCTAACGGGAAGTATTTCCTGTGTGGAATAGCAGGAAGAAACGCAAGGAGCAACAGGTGGTAAAACACAACAGTCTGTTATATTAGAACCTGGAAAATGAAGCTCTGCAGAAGCTTCACCCCCAACTCCGGTTCCCCAAACGATATGAGTTCCTAACCCTCTCCTGTGCAAAGAATGCTATAGGGGGAAATGTGGAAAACAGCTGCCAAGCTCCGCTGCTGAGCACTCTTTCCAATCCCAGGCAAAATTAGGGGTTTAAGCCTTGTGCCTGCCCCCCCCCGGCCACTTGATGGCTGTGTCCAGGAATTCTCTCCGGTGAATGTGGCAACCCTACCTACACCCCTATGCGTACTGCTTTCTAGGCAGCTACCTTGCTCACCCACCTCTTGTCCAAGTTCTGCAAGAAGCATTCCCTCCTGTACGTGAGAGAACAGAGTCTTTATTTCTTCTAAGATGTTGCCAGTGCCAATGTTGCACATGGACAACTTAAAGGCTGCTTCTTGCATGTGTGTTATATTACTTGGGCATGAGTACTATGGCAGCTATAGCCCTGTTCTCTTGATTGCAAAGAGGGGGCACTCAGTGCATGAAAGTGAGAACAGGGTCACAGTGCAGGCCTCACCGCTGAGAGGAGGCTCCTCAGTAAGGGCAGGTGGGGGCACTGCCCCTGCCATCCGCACCAAACACACCATCTAAGTGCTCCCTGACACTGCAGAATGATTTTCTCTCTCTTGCTTTCTCTCCCTCTTCTCTCTCTCCCTCTCCAGACCCCTCTTGATTTCTGAAGGAGTGGACACTTACAGTGCTTTCCAGCAAAGGGCTTCCTTTGTCTCCTTGTCTGGTGCTTTTCAAAGGGATGTGTCTCAGGTAGGGCATCTCTTGCAACACCCTACACTGCAGTACAGAAGAGCCACTGCCTGTTTAGCATAATTAGGGCCCCCCAGCCAATCAGGATGGGCCCGTTTTATTGTTCTAAGGGTTTCAGCTCGCAATGCCCACAAGCAGTCAGAGGTCAGAAGAGCTGATGAGCAGCGATTCTGCCCAGTTGCCCGCACCAAGCAGGCTACATGGTGTCCAGTCTCTGAGATCATCTGATATCCCGTGAAGCAAATTGTCATTCAGCCGTGCAACTCAGTGACTCTGGGCCAGTCGCATCTCTCTCAGCCTAATCTACCTCACAGGGCGACTGTGAGGATAAACATAACCAGGTACACAGCTCTGGCTTCTGTGAGAGGAGGAGAGGGGGCCCCAGTCCCAGCTAGAGAAGCAGCAATAGGCAGGAATGGTGATGATGACACCTCTCACTGGCTGCTTCTTCACCATCTTCACTTCCTCCTTATTCTTGTGGAGTAGTTGTGGTTCTTCTGCTGGCCTCTGTGATGGAAGAAGGGGCCCAGATCCAGCTGGAGAAGCAGCAGGCAGTAGAGATGGTATGATGACACTTCGCCTGGCTCCTTCTCCTTCTTTCTTTTCTCCTAGGGGGACAAGTGGATAAGTTGAGATTAAGCCAGTTGAGTTTTCTAACATACCTCCTTGATCTTGTCAGGAGGTAGGTGGGGAATGGCAGATTCAGGAGAGCAAAACCACACAAACAGCCATTTCACACAATGATAAGAAATGGGCCTCAACAATGTTTTCTCATTACCACCAAAAGCCATATTATTCTGTCCTGACATAATGGACAGGGAAGGGTACAGTGCTAGGCAAACTGGAGAGAACCAGGTTCAAATCCTACTCAGTCATAAAACTTAGAGGGTGACTTTGGGCCAGTCTCTATCTCACCTACCTCACAGGGTTGTTGTGCTTTTAAAAGGGGAAACCACATACACCACCTGAACTCCTTTTGGTACAGCAGGATAAAAGTAGAATATAGTTCTTTTATTTTGTAGGGATAGCCATTCTGCTGTTTTGCATTGCTGTATGTTGTGTTTTCAAGGGAAGCAAAAACTTCCAGTGTTCAACTAATCAAAAACAAACAAACAAACAAACAAACAAAACCGCCACCCAATTATTTATGACATGGTAAAGAAGTAGAAAGAGAGAGCTTTGCTGCTCTTTGCAACTTTAAAATCTGGGCTGTGAGTGGGGAACACACAGGCAATGAATATATTTTAATACATTTTTTGGAAGCTGTGACATTCACAAAATGGTATGGATGTGGTGGAGGAGGCAGGACTAACAATGTCAAGGACAGTATTCAATAAGAAGTATTACATTTCCTCAGGTACCATCCTGGAAAATGTACTATCTCCACAAAAGGAGTGCAGTCCTAAGGGAAGATGTGTGGAACATATACAACAAAGGAGTAACAAATATGTATGCAATGGGTTAAAAACTCTTTGTCTAGATTGGCCATAGAAGTCTAGGAGCAGAATGTACAGGGAATCTAGAGAATGCCAGGTCACAGTAGCGATACCAGGTTTGTGGGGGCCATTGGTAAAGTTTCTTGGTGGGCCTCTTTAATGGCAATGAGGAAGTAGGGCTGCCATGCTGGCAGTCACCATCTTTCGCTCCCACAATGCAGTGCTCCTACCCCAGCTGTTAGTCAGGGGTTAGCCAACTCAGGACAGGGGTTGGCCAACTCAGGTCACCATCTTTCGCTCCCACAATGCAATGCTCCTACCCCAGCTGTTAGTCAGGGGTTGGCCAACTCAGGCATTAGCCTATGACTGGTCCCTGAGGCCCTGGTGAAAAAGAGATTTTCAGCAGCATGGCTGCTGAAGAATGCTCCAAATCATTGCCACTGCTGCCACTAAGATAACTGCCCTCACAAGGGGTTGGTAGTAGCGGCAGCAGCCAGCTTGGCCGTAGTGGCAGCAGCAGTGGTTTGGCATGCTTCTTGGCAGCTGCACTGGTGGCCACCATCTCTATTTCATCAGGGCCACAAGGGTTGGTCGCAGGCCCTTGACCAGGGTCCAAGCTGACCAACCCCTGACGTTGGCCCTGGTAGGACAGGAGATTTGGCTTTGCTGAATGAAGATCCGCAACAAACTAAACCTATACACTTATTTTCCCCCCTCAGAATTCTGCAATTTCTCAGGTATTTCTCAATATTCTGCAATTTGAGCTTTACTTTTTAAAATCTCAATGTTGGTAGTAAACTTCAGGGGGGAAATGAATTTTGGTAGGTATACATTTTTTTTTTTGTTTAATTCATGTTTGTTGTTTAGTGCCATGGTTTATAACAGACAGAGGTAGTAATACATGTTGGTCATTGAATGGTCTCCTCACCAAATTCAAGTGAGAAAACAGAGAGGTCAAATGGCAAACTGGCTCCTAGTTAAGGCAGAATTACTGTTTGTAGCAAGTTCTGGTCCGCAAAGACAGTTATAGAGAGATCTGGCAATATAATATTGCTGAATCTAAGCTAGCAGGGGGAGGGAGGGGACAACATTCTCCACTGACCAACTGACATTGAAACAAATGAAGTCACATTGTGTGCAAATCTAGCCTCAGGAAACTCACATATTCCAAGACCTGGAATAAGTAGCAATTACTGTGTCCCCAAGGCAAATATCTTGTGTTTTCCTTCCTTTAGTGCCATGTCAGGTGATTTATGACTTGTCTGCTTACAGCTTTTCATTGGAATCCTGGTCTTTGGGAAGCACTGAAATTTCAAAGTAGAGGACCAGGAGTTTGGCAAAGTCCCTTCAGGCTTGGTGATGAATGGTGTGACTAAACAGGAGCCTTCAGACCAGAAGAATGCACCCAATGGAAATGCAGGAGAAGTGTTCCACAGTGTTCCCAAAGAAACGAGAGACCTAAGCATCCAGTCATGTGTCCAGGTCTCTTCATTTGCTGAGAGGAGGAATGGTGAGTCTCATTTCTAACGGAGCAATTGGAGAGAAAGGAAGTGTAAACAGCATGGCAGACATCCAAGGAGGAGGGTAGAATGATTATTTTGACTGACTAATTGATGATACAGTTTTTACACCGCATTTCATAAGGCATCCCAAGGTGGTTTCCAAAAAGTTAAAATACAATAAAACTCCATAAAAATCACATTTTAAAACTATTAAGTAGAACACAGGGCCCATTACGAGTCCTTAAGGCACTTGTAATGAACACAACATGAGGAGTAAAATGTTATTTCAGGATATGCAGAATTGGTTGCCATTTGACATTATCCTCTGGATGATTCCTTTTTGAGAAGCAAAACTACCATATTTACCTGAATCCAAGACAAGGTTTTTTCCTAGTTCTTGCTTGTTAAATATGGGGGTGCGGGAGTTGTCTTAGAATCAGAGTCCTCTTTCTTTTGAGTTAAGACAGGTATAACCTGTATTTCACCTCTATTTTTAAAGCATCATCTTACATTCAGAGTTGCCTTCTATTTGGGTAAATACAGTATGTGTTGAGAGGTGGAAGTGGTTGTTACATCCAGCATGCCCTGTCTTGTGAATTCAGATGAGAACAGAGTGCAGGACTGCAGAACTGTCTGGCTCTGGCCGCATTCAGACGTAACATGAAAGCAGAGGTTGATGAACCCGCGGTTTCAATTTTAAACTGTAAATTGCATCACAGACATTCATTCAACTGCAGTCCAGCAACCTCTGGTTCTAAGAGAGGGGAGCCCCCTCTGCTGTTCGGTTGCTGAGGCTGATCCCAGCAAGCTCTATGGCTGGACTGTGGGCATAGCATCAGCATGTCAGCTGAGCAGCTGTGATTGGCTATGATCTTGAAGAGGGCATGCCAAGTGCAATTGTGCATTTTCAGAGCATCTGCCCATCCTCAGCAGTGATGGCACTGCTCCCCTCCTAAGACCCCTGCACCAAAATACTCCTTCACAAGCATGATTTCAGGGGTTGTGGACACCATTTCCCCATTACTCAGGAAAGGTAAAATGAAGAGTTCCTCAGAGGGAATATGTATATGAGGGAAGGCAAAGGATCTGGGGTGGGGGGTTCCATCCTGCTGTGAGCTAGGATGTTCTTGCAAGGGACCACCAAGGGCAAAACAGTGCATGCAAACTAAACCACACTCCTGCTCCCCTAAGCTTGCTGCAATATATTCCTCTCATGAGAGGGTTGTCTACTGGGGAGACCATGGGGTTGTAAACTCTAAGTCATTGGACTGCACACTCATGAATTGAGTTAACCCGACAAAGGGCCCTCTGCTTGTGTGGGGCCCCTGCTCTCCATTTAAAAGATTGAACTTTTGCACTGCAACCCCTCTCCCCTGGGAAGCCTTGCACACACCGAAAGGAGATTTTGACGCTCCATGTGTCAGAAACTGGCTGCATGCGAAAGCAGGGGTAACACTGGGTGTTGGTCGGACCTGTACTGCCTTCCAAAATTCCCAGGTTCGGACCAGGGTTGCGTTGTATGTGGATCTTCCACTGCAGGGATTCTCAGGAGAGAGGAGCCCCAATTTCCCAGGAGAGTGGGGGTTGCTGTTTCAGGGCACAAGCAAGGGCGCACATGTCCACATAGGCAGACAAGCTGGCAGGGGGCATGCTTTGACAGCTACTTGGCGGTTGGTGGGGTATTTGTCCTCATGGCTGTCCTCCGTAGAGCAATTTGCTCGATGTAGAGCCCCAGTGGCCTGACACTCTCGTGAGAGAGCGGTTCGTGGCAGAAGGTTGGAGGCAGTGGCAGTGATCATAAACTAAGCAGCAGCTGGGTTAGGGGGATTTCCCTCCTCCCTCATTAAAGACCTGGGTCCAGCTGCTTGGGAGGAGGGAGCCCTGCGGTCCAGCTGCTGCTTAGCACAGGATCCGTGCCAGGGCCTCCCTCTAGCCTTGTTTTTAACTCACACACGATCAGAAAGTGGGAGTGCCCACAGCTCCCAAACTTGGATAGGAGGCTTCTCCTACCCAATCCATAACTGTGAGAATGAGCTATGATGTTACAGTGGTGTGGTTGCTGCTTCTCCATGGCTCCATCCCATGTCACTTCAGCAGTAAGAGAACTGGGGTGGAGGCATCATGTGTGAGGGACTGAGAACCTAGTTTCTTCACATGCGAGGGTGTCCTTGTACTGCCCCCGGTGATGATGCTGGTATGGGAAGTGGCCTTGTAAGTGGTCCCTCCCGTGGGATTGCCCGCTTGACCACATCAATAGAATGATGTCGGCAGCAAACACCAGGGAGTGGCTTCTACCACACTAAGATATCATAAGGATGTGACCTTGTGATGCCACTGGGTGGTCCAAGTCAATACCTTTAGTTTAGTCTGCCTCACAAGATTGTTGTCATGCTAAAGTGATTCTCTGTGCTCTTTAGCGGAAGAGCAGGATGGTGAAATAGCTCCCCTCCTCCTGCAACTACCAGTTCTCTGGCTTGCTGAATGAAAGTCAAAGGAATTAGAAGTATCTATCTGCAGGGCTGGCTCCAGCTTGCAGGGTCCCTTGGCAAACTGCCCTGCATGGTCAAACTGCCTTCCTATCCGGGTGGTCCCCAAGACAGTTGCTCTGCCGCCACACAAAGGTGGTCTTGAGGATCAGCAGTGGGCCCTGCTGAAGGCTTTGGGCCCTTTGCAGCTGTCCATTAATGGCAACCCCTGACCCTGGCCCTGTCCATCCGATTTGAGTTAATGTAATATGCGGAAAGGTTGCATATTTTCAAGGACTTTGTGCCTAAGTAGTAGATTGGATCACAGTTTATTACACAAATGGAGTTTTTTTATTGCTCAGCTTTGTTGAGATGCCAGTTGGGACAAAGAACACAATGTGCCTCGTGGTCCCTATCAAGGAGAATTAAAAAGCATTAAGTTCTGCTTAAATGATGAAGCGTTGGGGAAAGTTGTAATTAAATCCAGAGGGAACGTGCTGGACTTGCTGGGTCTTTCAGTCTATAGCTGTGCTGGAAAAGTCTTATAAGTTAATCAATAGAACAATGGCACAGATGAGTGAGTCCAAAGCAATAATGTATGACAATAACCAGGGAGTGCATAGGGATTTGATCCTAGGAGGCTTCAAGCAAAAGCTTGAGCCCCAAGAGGGTCACTCCCTTGGGAAGCAGCCTATGTTGCGTGCATATGTTTCAGTTTAATTCTATATTGCAGTGAAGAGTGTGCTTATTACATTATTATCTTGTCCCGAGATCGCTTTAGCTCTTGTTCCACGTAACCAGGTAGCAGGTGTACATACAGGGAGATTTTCCGCGTTAGCTTGGGAGCTCAGATCAAATAAATATTGCAAACAATGTATTGAACTCAGGTGACAGCTAATCCCTTGATGAGATATCATCCCGCAGCCTTGAACTTTGCAGCCGGGACTTTAATGCCACTTAAATCAGAATGTAAGAACTAAAAGAATTCCGGGAATGTGGTGATATAAATTGTATTTTTAGAGCTGTGAATGACTTGTGAGAGCGAAACGGCACGGTGACTAAAGATAGCACAAGTCAGTTTTTCCATGATTTATCGCAAGAACTTTCACCCTAAGTAAAAGTCATTGAATGTTGCGATAGCAGCACATACAGGCTGGCAAGATTTCAAACCAACTCATTCATCGCATATTTTGTCACAGGGAAACATTTCCATAACATACGAGAACTCCAAACAGCATTTCATCTGTATACAAGTACCACTCTTGGGTGCATAACTTAGAAACGTCATTTCAGCTATTAAGTGGCTCATGGTGCTCCAGAATAAGTCTCTGTACAAAAGACTTAAGGAGCATTCCCCTTCTCAGTTCAAAACTATGCACCTCTGGTTTAAAGATGTTCTTGCATCCTATCATGAACTGGCAGAGCTCGGATGTCCTATTCAGAAGACGAGAGACCCTTCCTCCAAAACATCTACCAGGACTGGAGGCAGTCTTGTTTGTGCCTTCAAAGTGCCTACCTTAGTAGATCCTGAATCACTGTGTGCTCTGCCGCATGAAAGAGAGAGATCTAGCATGTGGCTGCAAGCAGTGGATGACATCCAGTGCAAGGATGGTGTGCTGGTGCTATGGAGTGGGTGGGTTCAGAGATATCCCCTTTCCTCTGAAACCCACAGTTCCCTGAGGGTTATGTAGCCAGTCGGGGAGTGACAGAGGCAGTGGGCTGCGGTGGGTCTGTTGCTTTTATCTCCGGCTTGTGAGCTTCCCAGAGGTATCTATTTGACCACTGTGGGAAACAGGCCTTGGGCCTGATCTAGCAGGGCTGCTCTTAAGTTTTTAATAGATCCAGAAATTGGTTGCGAATTTATTTTGAATACACCCTTATTGAGTCCTGAATGCTGTGTGATCTGTCACAAGGGTGGCTCCAGGGAGGGGGCGAGGGTGACAAGCGCCCCCTCAAACCAGTAATTTGGCCTCTCACCTGCCCCCATTTCTGTTTCAGAAATCTAATGTGTAGGACACAGCTCACCAACCCATACATGCATTTTGCCCCTTCTATGCCACCTTTTACTGGTGCTGCCACTGTACATAAGGAATTCCCCCCACCTTGGCTGCCCCAGCATTTCCTTTGTGCAGAAAACTTGAGGGTTGCCCATGCATCTTAAAGAGTTATTATGATTTCTCAGTCCTTCTGCCTCATTAAAACAGCCTCTTTTGCCCAATGCCTTTCCTTTTTGAAATTCCCATCTCAGAACACCAGTGTGTTCATTACCATTTTCTGCTGCTGAACTGAGGTGCCAAACCACCTTCTCTTGCCTTCTCCACACCTTCTTGTATACCTTTTATAGATCTTAGCCCTGAGGTCTTGATTATTTGTCCTTCCTTCATAATCATGCCTGTGGTTCAGCAAGAAAATATGGAAGTAATTGCATTAAGTATGGTTTTATTTTGTGAGCTTAGACAAGGGACATCTCTTATTGTCCTTATGTACCATGACTGTTTGTCTTCTCCCTGATAGCCTTTGGCATTTCTTTCCTGAGTGCACTTTTTTTGAGTGGACTTTGAGTGATTTGGAGAATTGTGTCACGTGTAGGTCTAACATTCCTCTCTTCATCTGTTATTCTATCTTGACTGCTGGCACAGTAGTATACTAATTGCTGGGTGTGACACATCCCCATTCATATCAAACAGTCTTGTTTCTAATTAAGAAATGGACACCACAGAGAATTGCCTAAATGGATGTGCACATATGTTTATTCAGCAAATAAATAACGCAACTAGGCATCATAATAATGCAACAAAGGGCATCATTTCAGATATCATTGATGGGGTGGTGAATATTCACAATTAGTATTTCCTGTAACAGAGATTCTCAGATGTCATTGACTACAACTCCCATCATTCCCAGGCAATGGCCTTTGGCTAATGAGAGTTATAGTCAGCACAGGAGCACAAGTGGCTGCCTTATACTGAGTCAGACCATTGGTCCATTTAGCTCAGTACTGTCTACCCAGACTGGCAGCGGTTTCTCCAAAGTTACAAGCAGGAGTCTCTCTCGGCCCTATCTTGGAGATGCCAGGGAGGGAACTTGGAACCTCCTGCATGCAAGCATTCAGATGCTCTTCCCAGAGTGGGCCCATCCCCAATGGGGAATCTCTTACAGCGTGCACACGTCTCCCATTCAGATGCAAACCAGGGGAGACCCTGCTTAGCAAAGAGGACAATCTGGGGATCCATGTTACAGGAAACACTGTTCACTGCTGTGTTTAAAGGCCTTTTCTTTGATATATATGTAACATTAAATTGCAAAAGAAGTGTATATTAAAAATGGTTATTGGGGTCACTATGGCCCACTATGATGGCCGGTCACTGCTCCTGTGTTTCCAGCAGCCAGAGCCAGTCATCTGAATCAGCCAGTGCCATGTAAACAATTGGAGGAGGGAGACAGAAGAACTGACTCGTTACTTTCAGTGCTTTCTTTGTGCCCCACTCTTGCTGGCCAGGATGAGCTCCTCACCTCTGTGTTCTGGCCTAAAAAGACACTAGCAGAGGACATGCTCCATCAGAGCTCAGAGACCTGTGCCAGAAGCAGTGAATGGCCCCAGTGACATAGTGCACAGTGACAGCCATGAAGCCCCAGGCGACTTACGATTTGCCATGGTTAATCGTTTTTTCTCCCCTAGATTCCTTATGTGAGTACGACGAGCGTAGCTGCTCTCCACCCCACTTAAGAGCCCTGCACATGTTGTTCTGCAGGCTGTGCTTGCAAGCCGCCAAGTCAGCTTTCAAAAAGGCTTGTGGTTACTAACAAGGATGTTAATAAAGCGGGAAGAATCATAATAATAGCGCAAACATGACAGATCCCTTCCTGATGGATACATACATCTCATAAACATCATTGTCGCCGCAGTGTTCACGCCAGAATTCCTGAAGGTGTTTTCAAATGAAGTGCAGCCTTATTGCTGAGGTTACTGGGGGCTGAAAGAGCAACACCCATCTGTTTGCAATTGTAGAGCTGTTTGCAAGAGCACACGAGGTGGCTCTTTGGGTCACTTGCTGCTTCTACTGGAGTAGAAATAACTGCATCCTCCTCATGTAACAAATAGCTCCAGCGCTTAATATCTGAAATGGGAGGTGCTTTAAGTATCATTCTCTGACCTGGAAACATTCCCCTTGTGAGTGAAGAAAAGACACTCTATACATGCTCATCTCTACTCTGGTTTACTGTCACTTCAGATTCCAGGGCTGAACTCTTATCACTGAAAACAGATTCTGGAGCTGAACTTTGGTTCAGATTAGGTCATAGAGGTTCCCCCCTCCTGCCCCATTCTAATAGTTGCGTTTTAGCATAATCTTCGTTAATGTACTTTATTGGATATTTACTACTGCTAAGCTGAGATTTGACCATTATGCTAAGTATGCAGTTGATCACAGCCCTAACCAAACTGCTACAGCCAGTTATCTGAAAGTATATAATTATGGAGAATGCACCTACCTCTCCAGTTTTCTGCTTTGGAATCCTTTAGAATTCCACATAGTTTAAGTAGATGTTGCCTTAACACTTAACAGTGGAATCCCTACACTCTCTGGGTGCTTGCACATGATTAGAAGGGGGTGGTTTGAGACCTGGAAGAGTACTTACCCCATATTGGGCAGATGAGCAAAGCCTCCATTGGGCTCTGCAACCCCTCCTTGCAAACGAGTACCATAGCAGTGAGCTTGGATTAGGGAAGTCCCCTGGGAATTGGGAGAACCTTCCCACAAAGCACCATGTGGCCAGAAGCTGGAAACCCCATGGCGTCAGCAGCCATGCTCTGATTGGCCACAAGGGGGCAGGAGGCAGTCTCAGCCTTATTCAAGCCATTGCTAGCATGGGACCGGAGAGCATGCAGTGCAGAGCGGCACATTCACAGCTAGCAGCCCTTGAGCCACAGCACTCTCACACAAACATGGTGGCCAGCTGCCAGGACCTGAAAACAACAGGAAAAGCGGACACACAATCAACAAGCTTAGATATTGGAGCGCTTCACTAATCTGGGTTAAGAGCAAGAGTTACAAACAGGGTTACCCAGATTCAGACTACCAGGGCTTGGTGCATTTACCATGGTTCACATGTGCACACAACCCTAAATTAGAGGCAGATAACCCAGATTTAGCTGCTTGTGTGAAGAGGTTTTCTGAATCATTGCAGATTTCAGGTGTGGAAGATTTTCAGGTGTAGAAGTAGCAAAATGGAGAGCAGTGCTGCTGCATTTTCTTTGTAAATCAGGGTGTCTGCCCCAGTACCCATTTTTCCAATTACCTGAGTGTAGATCTATGCAAGAATGTGGTGCAAAAGTCAGGGAAAGTGGTGCATAAAGTGCAGCACAGGAGCATGTGTCCTTTTATTTATCCCTGGTTATGGCAGTACAGGAGGACCTCAATATTCATTGGGGTTCTGTTCCCGGCTGCAACTGCAGATACGGAAACTGCAAATGTTGTGTCATTGGGGGACTATGGGATCGTGGGGGTTAGGTTCCCGGTTGTCGGGAAAATCATCAAAAATTACCGAAAATCAGCCAGATTTTGGGGGAAATGCGGAGGGAAGCTGCCTATCATGCATTGCTGCTCCCCCGAGTCGTGTTGTGCCCCAGAATGCCTACAAATAGGCCAAAAATCACCAGATTTTCCTTTCCTTTAAAAAAAACAGAGCCATTTTGGGGCTCTAAAACACAAAATGGCGGCCGGAAATGACCTCCACGGTCATTTTCGGCCACCCCGACCCACAGATACTTGATGTCAATGTGTTTTTTCTTCTCCCCCCCCCATGTACACCGAGGTCGGGTGTCTTTTACCTGACCATGGATATGTGAATCTGCAGATAACAAATCCACAGATATCAAGGCCTTCCTGTATATGGAGCTCATGCCAGGACCGAGTAAGGCAGCGATTCAGTTCATGTTCTCCCACTGAGCTCTATGCAAAGCAAGGAATTGCAGGGAGATAAACCTTACCTAGGAACATAGGAAGCAGCCTTATAGTGAGTCAGATCATTGGTCAAACTAGCTCAGTGTAGTCTACAGTGAATGTCAGTGGCTGACCAAGGTTTCAGGCAGGAGACTCTCCCAGCCCTACCTAGAGATGCCAGGGAGTGAACCTGAAACCTTCTGCATGCAAGCAGATGCTCTACCAATGAGCTACAACCTCATTCTCTAAGAGGAACATCTTGCAGTAGATAATGCTTATATTTAGTCACACGTCCAAATGCAAAGCAGGGTGGACCCTGCTTAGCAAAGTGGGCAGTTCATGCTTGCACAAGTCCAGCTGTTCTCCTAAATAAACAGATAGAAAGCTAGACAGACCTGCAGGATCTATGAATCTAAAACTTTAAATTAGTAGATCATGTGATGACCCTAAGCCTTTCCTTGTCCTTTAATCTGAGCAGTTAAGCAGATCTGGTGTGCTCAGACAGAGAATATTAGATCTGGATTGTCAAACAGATCAGTGGGCCAGCAGCAACCAGACAGCCCAGGACAGATTTAAGAGAATTTGGGGGGGCCCAGGTGATATGGAGGGCCTGGACTTCGGCGCGGAAGTCCAGGGGTAAGAGCGCCTCTGTCTGAGTGTCTTTGTCCTTGTAGTTCAGGGACCATAGAAATATCAGCCCATATATTACTTTACTGTAATTTTTACAGGGACATCGTCATGTCTCTATTTTACCTTTTTAAACAAAATTACCGGGTTGTTCAAATTCCTTCTATTTAAGTTACTTGCCGTCTGACCTGAATGATAGGATCTCTTCCAGCATAGCCAAGTTTTGCATTATTGCAAATAGAGTTTGCCACGAGGTGACCTCTATTCCTATGTAATGGTGGTCATTACATTGTTATGTTATTATTGTATGTTTTAATCCTGTGTTGTGAGCTGCCCAGAGAACAATTTGTTATGGGGAGGCTAACAAAAAAAATTATTTATTTTTTAAATTATTATTTATTTTTTAAATTATTAATATTATTATACTGTTTACACACAGTCTACCAGATGTTATTGACTGGATTTGGTACTTTAATTATTGGGCCCTTTCCAAGGGTCTAGGATAAAAGAAGAAAAATGAAAGATAGCATTGTAGTATTTGTGCTGTCCCGAGGAGTGTGGCCTTCTGTAGTTGATGTGTTGTAATTTTATCGATGCCCAAGTTGTCAAGATGGTGTTCAGGTTATTTTGGTACTGCATCAATGGCACCAACTACTATTGGCACCACTATTGTTTTCTTTTTCCGCTCAATTTCAATCTGAAGGTCCTTGTATTTAGTTATTTTTTGGGGTTTTTTGCCAAGTCATCTATCCCTTGGGATTGCAATATCAATTATCAGAACCTGATTCTTCTCAATGACTGTCAAATCTGGCATATTGTGCGCTAAATGCCTATCAGTTTGTATTCGAAAATCCCAAAGGATTTTTGCCTCCTCGTTTTCTGTGACCTTCTCAGTCGGATGATTCCACCAATTCTTGCTTGCTGGCAATTTGTAAATCTTGCAAAAGTCCCAGTGGATCATCACAGCAACTGTATTGTGTCTTTCCTTATAATCAGTCTATGTGATGGTTATTAATCCCATACCCATGGTGAGAAGAAGAAAAACAAATTCTATACCAGATCGTTGTCACCCGTGTCAACAAGGGGCGCATCAAGTGCTAGAGTACCTGGGCACTTGTTGAAAAATGGGTTACAGGACTCAGGATCTTCAGCTGAGCAACCAGGGCTGGAGACTGTAGAGCTACTGGAAGAACAAACTCATCATCATCATCATCATATCTCTGATCATAATCTCTGGATGATGATGATAGTTGTGATGATCTTGTGTGTTCTTTTTTGTATGCTACCTATTTGCTAGAACCTCACTTGAATTTTGGCTGGCCAAAGCCACCCAGCCTTGTTTTATCTCTTTTTGCCCTTCTTTATGGTGCTGACCCTGATACCTCTGACCTAGTCAAGCTTCAGTGTCTGACCTTGTCTAGTAAAGAACTGTGCATGGCCCTGATCCCATCAGCTGTGAGCAAACAGTGGGAAATGTGTCTCTCCATATTTGCCCAGCTTAATGCACATGAAGCATCATATGGTTGTTATTAAGAATAAGATATTATGCTAAGTGGGCAAACTGTGTGACTTGTATAGCAGTCAAAGCTTGCAAAGTAGCCAAGCGATGACATTAATCTCTTTAGTAACTGCGAGGCATTTGGCTTGTTGCATTTGGGCATAAATAGCCACTCTATTCTCCATTTTGCCTTGCTACTCCATTTTGTCCCAGGACTCCCCCTCCCACACAAAATGAGCTTTTTATTTTTCCTGATCAGAGAGCTCTTCTTCTTTCTCATTCTTATAGATGGGTGCATTCCTTTGCACTCTTAGCAATTGCAAATCAAGCAAACTGGGCCAAAAAGAGTGTGCTTCTGCTATCAAATGTCAAAATACAATCACCCTGGCAAGCCTCCGGCAGAGCATTAAAAATAGCTTACTAAGTTACACTGTGAAAATCACTAATATAACAAGACTTGTGTGTCTGATCCTATTAATGGGGGGAAACTAATATGATGATTTCATGCAATACCGATGGAAATCAATAAAGGGATATTTTGGGGGTAAGAAAGCACGCAATTCTATTATTTAAGGCATTTTGTACAAAAAGTTAGAAAATAACATTTAACTTGCATGTCTCTTGTCCAATTCAATAAAAGTTATTTTGCATTATCAAGGCTTTTGCTCCAGTTAAACTAAAATGAGGCGTCAGAGCAGTTGGATTTTGGGGCTCATCCAGTCAAGCCGAAAAGTCAGTTCCAAGGAGATGAAAGATGTTCTCCAGCTATCATCTTAAAGTATTTAATTGTAGAGAGTGTATCTACCTATCAGTACCTCGGTGAATGCATTCTGTGCTCAGGCAACAGAACGAACTAAGAGTAAGGATCTGGTGGAGGGAAGCTACAGAGGACAAAGAGTAGGAGCAAAACCAGTCATGTGTGTATTGAGCATCAAACTTCTCAATAATCTGTGTCAAGAAAACACACAAACTAGGCAAATTTGTTTATGGCTTTGTTTGTGTTTGTTTAATTTATTTTGCTTCCAAAAATCACAAACTCACATCTACAATTAAAAAAAGCACTGGTGATGTTAGTGCAGAGCTTCCTATCGAGCCTTCTTAACATCTTCTTGTAAGTTCCTCTAGCACCTTCCTAAGCTCTTCCCTAGTGCAGAGCTTTCTACAGAGCCTTCTTAACAGTTCTAGATAAATTATCTTGCCAGAAAGTGAGAGGGATAAGGGACACCCCCCTGATAGCAAAGTGGACTGACCGGATGTTCTTCTGGTCACCTGACAGGGTGAGTAAGGCATGATTCAAGATACAGCAGAAGTATAAAATTGTACATAGTGTTGTTACACTGAAAGGAGGCCTTCTCTCTTATGAACAGCTCTGCCCTTTGGGATTGAGTTCTCTCTATTCAGGAAATAATGTCTTGTGGAGAGCGGGGGCAGAATACAGCTTTTTCAGGTATAGGTTCGCAGCTATGGACTGCCACCCAAGAAGAATTCCTAGCTGTGTCCTTGTACTGCTTTAGGAGGGTCCTGCAGAATAACTCTTAATAACTCTTGAGGGTTCCTAAGACTTAGTATGGATGGATACTTGTGGATGGATAGTACGGATGGTCATTATGTGGGTGAATAGTTACTTCAGGCTGGCTAAGGCTGATTTGGCTCATGTTTTCTGCTTTATTCTGTTGGACAGTCTGTTAACTATTTCCCCCTTGTAAACTGCATTGATTGCACTAGCTAAAGCACAAATTATAAGTAAAATAAATAGTTAGGTGTGAGAAGAAAAAAGGGGGTAAGAGGAGACCATAGGCTTGGGGATGAGAAATGCGAGGGACTAAGGGAGAAACCCAGAATGAGGTGGGATGCCAGGAGGTATCTGTGGTTGAGCCCACATGCCTTAAGTTTTCTGTTGCGTCTTCCAGATGTGATGTATGAGAAGGTTTCCCTGAGGCAGTACAAGGCCCCTACAGAAGACAGACACATGGGTGAACCTGTTGCACGACTTTCACCTAACGTCTGCAAAATGAGAAATTGAGCTGTGTGTCGAGTGAATGAATGTTTCAGAAAGGTACAAAATTAACCAGCTCCCTGGCTGGGGTGGATTTGCATGCCTGGAAACACCTCTTAGAGACGAGGGGACTTGCTGCTCCCTTGTTCCATCTCTTCCCTATACATCTCTCTTGGCTTTAATCATTGACACAGGCAAGGATGACTTGTAGGTTTTTACTTCTCCAACAAATCAACCTTCTGTTGAGTGATCTAGCTCCAGCCCACTGGAGTAAGAGATGGGCACAAAGCTATCTGATTCTAGCAGAACAAAACAAATATTCTGGCCTTGCAATCTCCTGACCATATATAGACTTAACAAGCCTTTTGGATGATATGGCTGATATCTCTGATCAGTACAGAGCAATTAGTTATGAAATGTCTGTGCCTCCAAAGGGTGGTTTAAAAGGACATGTTTTAACCATGGTTTTCTTCTGTGTGCTTGTATGTGCAGCTCAGTTCACAGGGTTCTTTATATTGACACTGAAAGCAGGCTCATTGTAACTGAGCAGTGTTTAGAAACAATTGGATCTGCACAGAAGGAGCAGAACTCTCCTTTCAAATCTGACAGCTGCAAATACACACACACACACACACACACACACACACACACACACACACACGGTGAGCCTAGTGAGTGGGTGCTATGTTCACTACTGTATGAATTGCTACAGTAAAAGTGCCAGTTTCCATTTCAAAGTGATAAGTTATATCCTTAATATAATTGTGGTGGGAGTTTCTTAGCTATTTTGGAAATGAATGTAGTTTTTTTACAGGATCACATGTTTGAAATAAATCTATTTGAATGCAACTTCCTAGGTCTAGAATGACCTAGCATGAATGCATTTTTTAATTTGGTGCCCAGAATATTTGTTTATTTGGGCTACTCAGTGTCGGCCCTCCAGCTATTTTTGGACTACAGCTCCCAGCATCCCCAGTTACTGGTCAGTAGTCAGGGATGATGGGAGTTGTAGGCCAACATCTGCAAGAGGGCTGAAGTCGAGAAGCCCTGGACTAGAGGTTCATTTCTAGGCTTGTTGCATTTTGCCAACCCCTGTTCAAGACCAGATCTCTGGCTATAAGATCACAATCTACTTTTTCTTCAGCCAAACGAGGTTTGAAAACAGCTCTGTGAAAAACAATAATGCAAAGCTTTTCACATCCAGTAGGATGTGGAGTGGCTTAAATAACCTGATTGCTGCTATACCCTGTTTTGTAAAGAGTCAAAAAGTTTGCCACTGCATCAATTTTTTTTCTATGTTAAGCATTTTAAATTTAGAATATACCTTTTAGCCCTTCCAGAGACTTATCCTTATATGTTGTAGGAAAACACTGATTCTGGGAAATAATGGCATCAGAATTCCCTGGAAATTGAATTCAGAAGAACAGTGTGGGAATGCAGCTGAACAGAGAAAGTGAAAGCAAGGCATCAAGGGTCAACACATGCTTTGTTACTGGGAATGATGTGCAACCTTAAAGCAAGAAAGCAATCAAAGTACAGTTATAGGTACAGGAATATGCAGTTTGGAACTACATGTTGAATGTCTGAGAACAAGCATATGATGACAGAGCCACACCCTGAATCAAAAGAGACTGTCTCTTGACTTTGGTGAATATCTAATTTTGCAGTTGCTTTCATTGATCAACATCAAGGCTAACCTTCCACCAATGCAGCAGGATTTTTTCTCGCATGGGGGAGAGTGATTTTTGGAGATCTCTTCCTTCTGCAACCACCTGTGC
This sequence comes from Hemicordylus capensis, assembly GCF_027244095.1. Lineage (NCBI taxonomy): Eukaryota > Metazoa > Chordata > Lepidosauria > Squamata > Cordylidae > Hemicordylus > Hemicordylus capensis. The sequence continues at coordinate 387,004,923 of NC_069658.1, forward strand.
CCCCTGAAACTATGTCCCCCGCGGGCAGGGGGACCTTTAGGCAGATAGTTTTGAGAAACAGAAGTGGTTGCAGAGGGAAGATCTCCAAAATGCCCTCTTCACCCCCACCCCCACCCCCACACAATGGAAATTCTGCTGCATCATTTGCTGAGGCAAACTGTTGTTTGCCACACTCAAAAACAATAAAAGCAAAGTATGGATCAGACAACAGCAGGGATCCTGTTGCTACTTTTTGTTTGTTTGATTAACAGCTGTTTTCTTTGGACTGTCTTGGAAGCTTAGAGTGCTGGACTAGGACCGGGGAGACCCGAGTTCAAATCCGCATTCAGCCATGAAACTAGCTGGGTGACTCTGGGCCAGTCACTTCTCTCTCAGCCTAACCTACTTCACAGGGTTGTTGTGAAAGAGAAACTCAAGTATGTAGTACACTGCTCTGGGCTTCTTGGAGGAAGAGCGGGATATAAATGTAATACTACTACTACTACTACTAATAGTAATAATAATGTAGACCTGCCTACATTATCTCATGGATAATTTAAGATTGTGCTATATGTGGATTAGGAGTGTATCCCTGGAGCAGAGCCAATAGGAAACAGTGTCCAGGAAGTATGTGCGTTCTGTAAGATTATCCTCTGATGAATGCTCTTGCAGGCGGGGACCTGGTCAGTGAATGCCAGAAAGGGATGGTGTGGACAGTTTACAAGTTGTTTGCCAGGAAATGACCGGTGAAAGTAGATCATTTTCAGATGTCAGTGGAGTCTGCAGACAGAGTATATCATTTAGGGAGCAGCACGAAGTGCCCGTTCAATATGTTTACTCTAAATCACTGTCTGCTGCTCTATTTACACTTTCTCTAATGGCTTTTGAGCTCATAACAGAGAGTGTAGATTGTTGGCTCAATATTTTTGCATACCATCCAGAAACAAACTTCTCATTTGAAACTAAAGGGGATTTTAGGGGCATCAGCAATGTACTCAGGTACAGATAACAAAGCTTTTTAAAAACGTGATGTACTGCATCAACTAGGAAGTGTGCCTTTATGCTTCAAGAGCAGTTTTTCTGTCTGAAATATAGGTTAGCAGGGTCTCAGTTATTGCTCGTTCCCTCTTCCATGTGTTCTTCCTTCGTAATTAGTTCAGGAGTGACTTTAGAACAGTTAGTTGCCAGGGGTGTGTGGCAAAAATGGCAAAGAATGTTATTAGGGAAGCGAGGATTTTGCTATACATTATATACTTATAGAGGCCGGGTAATTAATGTTAATAGTTTATTTACCTTATTAATGAAGCTTGCTTGACACTTTCAAACTTATTCAGGAAATGGGCTAGATTCCTCTCAGAAAATACTGAGCTGGCTCTCACGATCAGTGATACCCGGTTTGCAAGAGTGAGCAGGGCGGGAGCCCTGGGCGGCCGGATTGCCGGCTCCGTGATGGAGCCAGCAGAGGCTCAGGGAAGCTCCAGCATGCCCTGCGCGAGCGTGCAGGGCATGCTGGTGAGACCCCTGGAGCTGGGAGGTGGCTTTTTGCCTCCCCTCTGGGGGTCTCCCCATGAGGAGCCGCACCGTGGCTACTCACGATAAAAAAAAACACCGCAAAAGAGCAAGCGCTCTGCAAACCCAGTTTTAGGGGTGAGCTACTTGAGCGGGTTACCTGGTGGTTCTCACGATTGCAGAAAATCGGGCTAACGGAGGCTAGCCTGATTTTCTGCAATCATATGAATAGCCCCATCGTCTTTTTAGAGTAGGCCAAACCTTCCAGTCTGCTTTCCAGGCTCGTTTTAGTCTTCCTGTTCAAGAAAGCCCATGTGCCAGGCAATGACTGGGGTGGGGAGAGAGGTCAGTACCAAGCTAGCTGAAATCTGCAGGGGAGATGACCCCCCCCCCCGCTGCACACATGCTCTCACCCAGCTCAGTTCCTGGCCAAGAAGGAAGAGAAGGGATTGGCCTGGGCTGGAGGAGCCTCCTACCTACCTGTCTGCATTAGCTCCTGCTGCTTGTTCTGGGATAGAGGAGTGAGTGAATGAGACTTCTGCTGTTTAGAGACTTTTAAAAATAATATAGACTATAAAACCATAATATACCATGACTGTATTATCTGATACATTGGTGTAAAGTTCCAGTCTGGTGGATGGAGGAGCAGAAAATATTTTGGAGGGAGTGGCCACTACCTCTTGCTACCCCTTGGAGTCATCCCTGGTATGGATGTGTGTATTTTGTACTTGGGTAGCCATACCCAAGTATAGAATGTTTTAATACAGATAGCCCCCTACTGAGATGGGTGTCTGCTAGACTTTGCGCAAATTCTGAGAGAGAGAGAGAGAGAGAGAGAGAGAGAGAGAGAGAGAGAGAGAGAGAGAGATTATATGTGTGTGTGTGCGTGCGTGTGCGTGTGTGTGAAACAAAGAGTGAAACAAAGAGTTTAATGTGTATACACACACACACACACACACGTACATACACATCTTTGTTTTATAGGAAGCATTCTGTTCCTGTGCACGTTAATTATGATGTGTAAATAAGTTAATATGGAGGAGGCTGTTGGTTTTAATGCTTACAATTGAATTGATTGCAATGGGAAGAAATTTTCCTCAGAGCTGATGCTTTTGTGACTTGGCTGTTTGGCGACTCAGCAAAGAATTGGATGTTAATCTTCTATTTCTTAGGGAAATGTTTTATTTTGTTCATGTTTAATGTATGTATAACTGTTGTATTTCAGATATTTTGTCTAATGCCTCATGAAGATTAGCTATCAGTGCGATGTCACACTAACAATTTACATTTTCATTGATTTGTAGCAGCCACAATAGTCTGAATGATATGATTATGTCCATATGTTCAATACATTCATAATAGACACTGCAGAATGGGTGGTGTTTAGTAGGCTTCTTCTTAGGGGGAAAAATGGAGCAGGGCTATCTTTATTGATATTCTGCTTGGATGAAACCTAATGTGAGCAATCTGGCTCAGGAATCTTATTCTTATCATATAAAGGACCTGTAGTCTGAAGTATCCTGAAGATACCTGCCAGATTGAGTCTGGCTAGGCAAATTAAAAACATTGATTGGTGGGAAAGCTTTTGATGTCACAATAGCTCTATCATAGAGTGGCTTGAGACAGACATTGGTGTGTCTCCTCCTTTCACTTTTCCTATTACTGTCCATAGCAGAAGGCATAAGGAACATCTAGGAACATTGTGTACCTTGTTGAAGCTGCATGGAGAGAAGACATTTTGCGAATGTAGCCTCCTATAACTCCATGGAAATTTGAGAGGGACCTCTCTTTGTTTCACACTGGAAGTCTGGAATTGTCATTCTTTGTTCACTCACTGTTTACAAAAAATCCAGACAATGTCATTGTCAGTCCATTGCATTCAAATGCTTTCTGGGTGGTCCTCCATCTTTTCAGACCTGTTTTAGGGTAACTTTCAAAAATGCAGTGGATGGTGTAGTGCTAGAGAGGCTTTTCAGGATTACTGTGTCTTTAATGAAAAGCTTACTGCTTGCAGCTTCTGCCTCTTATTGCTGTTTCTTAGCCAAGGCAGTGGGATTACTGACAAATAATCTCCTAATTGCCTCTTGAATATCCTCTCTTAATTGCCCCTTGGTGTCAGTTCCTTTATTGACATTAAAGGTAAAGTTGTGCCGTCAAGTCAGTGTCGACTCCTGGCGGACACAGGCCCCTGTGGTTGTCTTTGGTAGAATACAGGAGGGGTTTACCATTGCCTCCTCCTGCACAGTATGAGATGATGCCTTTCAGTATCTTCCTATATCGCTGCTGCCCGGTATAGGTGTTTCCCATTCCCATAGCCTGGGAAACATACCAGTGAGGATTCAAATTGACAACCTCTTGCTCCCTAGGCAAGTTACTTCCCCGCTGTGCCATTAGATGGCTGGTTTATTGACATTAAGGAGGCTTTAATTATGGATTTCCTCTTATTCCTTTCATTTTTTTTAGCACTATTCCATGAAATAACTGTGACCGCTTTTTCTATTTCTTATGCTAATATTCCACAGGAAGATTTTAGTTGACTTGCTGTGTCTACAGAAGCATTTTTATTTGTGTCTCTAAATTAAACTCTGTTTCCTTCTGTTTGCTAAACCTCTGAAGAGAGGTTATGTACTTATCAAGTGCTTCCTGGTCTTGACAGCCAGCATTTCAGAAATGAAATCTCTCACAAGCTGACAAGAAAATGTGTGCAAGGTTCTTTTAAACATGTTTTTGGAGTTTGCTTTTCTCCTTCTTTTCTCCCCTTTATTTCTAATCATTAACTTAAGATGCTCAGGCCCAATAAACAGGGAAGATATATGTGTTTTATGCTAAGAAACCTGAAAAGTTGCAAAAAGCTTTGTTTAATGAAGAATTTTTCATTTAATATTACAGCAGAGGCCAAAAACCAAAATTCTTTCCCAGAGCATGGCCCCTTGATAGTTTTGTATAGAAGGCAACCACAAAACTTTGGAATCTCAATGGAATTTCACATCAAGCCAGCAGAAGAGGATACTTAGTTTTAAAACAAAAACAAAAAAAAGTGGTGGCTTGATATAGTGTACCATGTGTCAAGGTTACAGGTTTTATGTTAACAAAATTGGTAAGATCAAGTATGATCAACCAACAATGACCTGCAAAAGACTGGCAGTGTCAGTTCTGCTTTACCAATCCTCACTGCCTCCCTCTAGTGGTGGAGGTGATGTGCTCAGACAGTCATCCTGCAGAGCATCTGATGTGGGGACAGAGTACTGCCACACTGAATTATTCACATTAATTTTCTCAAATATATATGTGATGTTCTAAACTTAGATGTGCATATGGTTATCTGAATTATGGGGAAAGTGAACTGCTCCCCAAAACATGCTATAGATGTATGCATTATCATAGTGCATCTGTTGTAATCCTATTCGAATCAAGGAATTATTTCAACATGCAGCATCCTACAAGAAACAGCACAATCAACAGTAGCAAATTGCTGTACTGAGCAGGGGGTTGGACTAGAAGATGGCCAAGTTCCTGTCTAACTTTACAATTCTATGATACTTGAAAAGAATCCATGAGTAAAGCCAAATTCCATATGGATTTTTTGTTAATATAGATACTGGGCTACATTCTGCACAGTCCCCCGTCAATGGTGGCGACCCCCAGGGCTGCTGTGCAACTTCAAAGGCAGCCCTGATGATGTCATGATAGGCTGCTGCAGAATGCCTTTAAAGTGCTTCATACAGCAGCACAGCACTCCTTTCCATTGGTAAAGGCATTCTTCAGTAACTCCTTTGCTACACTATGGGCACTGCCTTTGAAGCCACTGGGAGGGCTGTGCAAAATCTAGGTCACTATTTATATTGTAGCGACTATCTGTTGGGGGCAGTTGTAAATTTGGTGGTTCCTTGGTATAGGAATTCTGAGACGACCCCTTAGGGACAGAAAAGTGATTTTTGTCTAGTTTTGCTTTCCATGTTTGTTGTTGATAACTTTAGTCTGTCAAGGCAGAAGCCAGGAGAGGCCCTACTTCTAGTTACAATAAAGCTCTCACCCTCTTATTCCACAGTATGACAGATAACAAGAGGACTTAGCATGGTTGGATAACGTCTTGATGGGTTATCTCATCTTTCTTGTCCGGTTGCTTTGGATAAGGCAGTTCTGTCCGGCAGAAATGTATAGCTCCCGGGGTTTTACGTCCTGGCTGCCACTGATTACTGCAGAATTGGCCCACTCTGATACTTGCCAGGGATCTCCCTGATACCCCTTCTCCCTCCCAAGTGCAGTGCTTTGGAAACACGTTCTTAAATGGTGAGGGCTCAGTCAAGTCCTCTTGGCCATTTTGCAGGACAGAAACTATTTGAAATGTGTATGCTACATAATGTTACTTAAAATAGCCTATAACAAGTGAGGAGGTGGGGAGATTAATGGCTTAAAACAAAATAATGAAAAGGTCGCTCAGACCGTAATGGTCAAACCCTCCCTGTGCTGTCTCATACCCATATCATTTCTGTTTGATGGTGACTCAGACAATGATCCCTGGCATTTATCGTTCTTTTAGACTTGATGAAAAATTGATTGACTCCTTTTGCCCAAGAAGTTGCATTAAATAAGAAATAAAATGTTGTTTATGGGCAACGTTGCCTTCTCGTAATCAGAAAGGGACAGTTGTATAAGAACAGGGCATCAGTTTTTAATACTGCAAAGTACCTGCATATTTGACATGGCAAGCTGCAGTCTTTGGTAGTTATCCTCTCTGGAATGATTCCTGGAGTTAAACAGAAACAGCAGGGCACAGCTTCCCTTGTTCCCACCTCTACCCAGCCTCCAGTAATGCCTGGGAGCTCTGAATGAGAGAGATTAGTAACAAGGGGTTCTGACTGAGCAAGTGTTCACAAGGGCCCTTAAAAGATGGACGGCTGGCTTCAAAACCCTTTGCCAGTTAACTGTTCCTTGAGGGAGATGGGTGATTTAATTACTCATTTCCTTTCATAGCCAGAGCAATTGCTCATGCATTTATTTCAGTTTATTTTTTGTTATCTCATTTTGCTATAACAAAAATTAAAATAAAGAAATGAATGAACAATGACTCTGGCTATAAAGAGGAAATAAATAATGAAAATTCCCTCTTCTCCCCAGCATGAAACAGGAAGGAACTAATTAAAGGTGGTGGTAGTACTACTACTAGTAGTGAAAATATGTATATACTGCTTTTCAGCAAAAGTTTTCAATGCAGTTTATGTAGTAAAAGGCAGGGTTTCTCCCTCACTCCAAACAAAGTGCTGACTGAGAGCAGATTAGGGACATGCATACGCCCTTTGTGCTCCTGGCCACACACCCTGCATTGGCATGCATGTGACCCAACATGGGGCATAGCTGGTGGTTAGGAGGGCCTATGTGGCTGGTGAGAGGTATATGAGCAGTATATGACAGTTTTCCATGTTCCTATGTTCCTATGAGGAAATAGTTTCCTGTTCCAAAAGGCTTCACAAGCTTAACACACACTTACAAACACCACACCAGCTTCTGGAGAGACACAAAGTTGGGCTGGGATTTCCTGGAAGGTGTGAGCTCTTTTATACATATTATTGTCTCGCGGATTTAAGCTCTGAGATTACAAAAATTCTAGCCAAATTTTTCTATATTGCCATTAGGTTAAGGTCCCAATTAAGCGCTTAACTGAGAAAGCTGTCTATTGTTTTTAAGTAATTTATTATGAGTGATTGTATTTTGTTTTACTGTGTTTTAGCATTGTTTATTGATCGTTGTATTGGACATTTTTGTTACTTCTATTTTTGCTGGCCAATGGCTGCAATAAAGTTGTTGTTGATGATAGTTAGCAGTAGTTATTAAAACTAGTATTCTCTCTAATTTTTTTCATCTGTGTGTGGAATGTTGTTCTGGGCGGCAGTATCAAGGCAGTGTGTATACACAGGCATTCAGAATGAGACCTTCCTGATTCAACCAAATTCAACTCAAATTAACTGAGTGGACATTAAAAAAACCTGTATGAGCGCATGCACACACGCATGCCTTAGAGGGAACACTGATTAAAACCCAATTCAGTAATGCCCTGACAAGCTGCCAAAATGAAGGAAACTATTAATTAAAGAGTCAGTAGCGAAGAAGCAGAAGCCATTTTTAAAGAAGGAGCAAGGGGGAGCCAGCTAATTAAAGAGTCTGTAGCCAGAAAAAGCAAAATGTTTGTGGAACTGGGACTGCTTCAGAGTAGTACACAGGGTCTTGCTTCTGGGGATGGATTTGTGAGTTGTTATGGAGAATACAACATTATATGATGTGTCAACATGGAGCCAGCTTTAACTTCTTTTCCGGGTAACTGGAGAAGAGCAATGCCTCAGTAGGGGTGTGCACAAAATTGGGTTGCCCAGTTCGGTTCGAGACCAGACCGGACTCAAACTGGACTGGGTATGTTCGGTTTTGTGTACCTCGAACCCGCCCCCCCCGGTACGATTTGGATTTGGGGGGGGGGGAGTTTGCAAGTTAAATTTAAAAAACAACAACAACACTTTTTAAACAGAAGTAGAACTCACTGCCACCACGCCAGGAACTTCTCAGAGGCCATGGGTGTGTTTGTGTCTCCAGAAGTTCTCCCTCAGCCCGATGGCTTTGATTTTTCAAATCACCCAGTTCGGGCGGTCTTTGGCCCATTTTGGGCCTCACCCCCATGGAGGTGGCCATTTTGGAGGCCGCCACAAATACTCAATGGGCCTCTGTGTGGCTGGGTCATGGCTTGAAGACGGTACCAGGCGATTTGAAAAATAATGGAGGCTGGCGGGGGAGGGGAACTTCTGCAGACACACCCCCACCCCACCCTCACCCCCAACCCTGTGGCCTTGCAGTAGCAGCAGTGAGTTCTGTTTCTGGTTGGTTGGTTTTTTTAATTTAAAAACTCATAACCCCCTCGAACAGGCTCGGGGGTTCAGCTCAGTATTGAACTGGGAGGGGTTAAGTCCAATATCGAGCCATAGATCAATGTCAAACAGGTTTGTTTCCGAACCTGTTCGCACATCCCTATGCCTCAGCTGTGCTAAAGAGTCCTAGGGTGGAAGCAACCAAAGCATGGTAAAGGATACCCTTCCAAAGCAGGTTTAGATAACTGGGTTGCGATTCTGTCCTACACTGGCTATGAAAAAGCAATATCCCAAATGAACAGAACACCCATCTTAACTGTTCAATGTACAGTATGTCAAAGCTTAATAAGTTCCAGGGTAGATAAAAATCAATGATTTAAAATAAATAAATAAATAAATAAATAAAAATCTGATTTTTTAAAATTTAAATCGGTTTTTTTTATTTAGATTGGATTTTTAATTTAAATTGGATTTTTTATTTAAATCAGATTTTTAAAATAAAATGCTTTTTGAGGAAAAAATCTATCTAAAGATAGTTTTCTATGAAGATGCTTTATAGTCCAAAGGTTATTCATCATGAAATAAGGATTAGTTTTTAATTATGTAGCATGAGGCTGTATATACAGTATGCAATGTTGAAATTTTTTGGTAAATGAATTCCATTAATCCATTCACAATGTCATGCTCTTCCAGAGGTTTCTGTAAGATTATTTTGGGCAATTTTTCTATCTAGAAGAGGACCAAAAATGAAACCTTCATCTGGTTGTAAATATTAGGATTATACCAGCAAGAATGAGTCCTTATGTAAAAAAAACCCCATGATTTAAATCGAGTCTTACTGACTAGTGATTTAAATCATGATTTAAATTGTGATTTAAATCGATTTGATTTAAATCAAACCCACCCTGAGTTCAGACTCATAATAATTGACTGTTTTTGCTTCTGTGAGCAAGCGTCAACCTTTTGTGTTGCAGCAACTTTTAAAACAATTAATTAACCTGTCATTAATGGTGTTTGGCCCTTCCTCCAAACACTGAAGTCTGCAGCCTAGAAGTATTGCTGAGCCCAGCTCTCTGCCTAGATCCCTGGGATGAGATTATGGCTTTGGCAATTTTATTCTCCTAACCTGATAAGTCTTGATATGAGAAGGACCCTTCCCCCATTTTTTAGTGATAAGTTCAAAGTAAACAAAATCATTCTAAACAGGCTGTCATATATAGCCCACTTAAAATGTTTTTTCCATTAAAAAAAAAAAAACCACTCTTACAAAATCAAACATTTTTTATTTTTAAAAAGAATCACAGTACAGCCATTGCAAAGGTAGTTTTTTTGGTGGGAAATGAAAGAAATTGCAGCGCATTTCCACGTCTGGTGTCAGCAACAGTTTTGGAGCTTGTGGCAGACTGCTGCCAGGAATGTGTGTGTGTGTTGTGTGTGTGTGTATTTTTCTCTAAGGCATGCCCGTGGCTAATCGTGTGCATGGCAGCTCTCATGAGAGTGTGAGGCTGTGAGCAGAAGCACCATGGTGATCAGGCATTGGAGATTCCATATGCAGATAGGGAGGTGGAGCCTGTGAGGGCAGAAGCACCATGGTGATTGAGAAGTGGGGATTCCATATGCAGATAGGGAGGAGGAGCCTGTGAGGTTAAGGACAGTTGGAATGCAAATCTTACTGGTCAGAAGATGTTGTAGAGAAGAGGAATCTATATGTATAGTGGGCAGGAGTCTGTGAAGAGAGAGGTTGTGAGGGAGGAAAGAGGCCCTTCTGGAGAAGGAGGCTGCCATTGTGTGAATTAGATGAGGAAACAAGATGAACAAGATCTGTTAACTCAGGAAGGGAGAGAGAGAGAAAGAAAGAAAGAGTGGAGAAGAGAGAAAGAGACAAAAAGAAGGGAGGGCGAGGGACGACCACTGCTGCTTTTTGGACCTATTGAAGCCATTGGCGGAGGGAGGCACGCAGGCAAGGGACAGGACGGGACCTGTCAGAGGCCTGAGAGGAATGAGTGGCCATGGCGGTGACAGTAGCAAGGAAGGGCCCAGTCAACCCTTGCTCCTGCGAGGAGGAGCAGGAGCGGGGCTCGGGTGAGGGTGGGGAGGTCTCTGGGGATAGGGGGCTACAGCTTGGCCAATAGGCGCCAGCAATGCTGTGGCCGCGACCAAGAGGGGTGAGGGGGGTGGAAGCAACGGGATGGAGGAGGAGGAGCAGGAGTATGGCTCCGGAGGGTGGAGAGATTTCTGAGGTGAGGTGGGGCTGTAGCAGGGGGTGAGGGGAACAATCAAGTACTAGCGCACACATGCTCTGCACAGATTGCCTGCTCATCTGTGCCCATAAGAAAGAGAGTAGAGTAGCTTAATATAACGCTAGTGCGGGAACCTGGACGGAATGGAGGAGTTCTCCATTTTGCAAACAGATATGAACTAGCTTAATCTGTGCAGAGCATGTGTGTGCTAGTAATTGATTGCTCCCCTCACCCCCTGCCACAGCCCCACCTCACCTCAGAAATCTCTCCACCCTCCCCTGAGCCACACTCCTGCTCCTCCTCCTCCATCCTGTTGCTTCCACCCCCCTCACCCCTCTTGGTCGCGGCCACAGCATTGCTGGCGCCTATTGGCCAGTGTACTTCAGCACAGCACCCCTCCAGTGGTTGTTGCTGGTGTCCTTTTGTTCCTTTTTGCAGTATGAGCCCTTTTAGGACAGGGAACCATCTTATTACCTTTTCTGTATAAGCCGCTTTTCTGTGTATGCTGCTTAGGTATTGAAAAGCAGGATATAAGTATTCTTATCAATAATGCCAGCTGTAGGCTAATTGGAAGGGCCATGGCATTGCAGAGCTGTTGTTCTAGCAACTTCCCTCACCCATAAACCAGTTCCAGCTTAAAAGGGAAAGTGGCCCAAATACATTGCTGCACACAAGCCTTCAATTATACGGTGTCCTGCAAGCATCAGATAAAGCAATAACAGAGAAAAAGGTCATAACAACACCAGCTATGTCATGAATAGCAGCCACAAGTAGCGGCCAGAGACTTGATCCAGTCTAGGGCTAGAGAGATGAAGAGATAGAAATGCTGTTGGCTTTGAGTCCTTTTGTAGTGTGTTCCAAGCAACTGTCAACTGCTGAAATTTTGAACGACTGGGACCTCCCAAAGGAAAATAAAAGCTTCAGAGTGGCCAGCTGCAAGAAAACACTGGATCTTTGAGGATGCACTGCTGAGGGAAATGAACGAACAGAGAAGATAATTGGCCATTTCTCTGTAATGTCCTGCAGAAGGAATAGATATAAACAGTGGTTCTGCAATGGTTGTGAACTTAATTAGTTAAAAACAATAGAGGAGTTGCTATCACAAAGAAAAGAAGTAGGTAAATGGTAATGTGTCAAACACTGCATTCTTTTGGAGAAGAATGAACTCCTACAGCTTGTTACTGCTAGACACAACCAGCTTTCTTTTACTGGCACTGGCGTCCTCATTTCTGTGCACTGAGACCTCATAGGCCTGGAAGAAAGTATCCAGACAAGTGAGAGGGGCCAGGTTATTATATATAGAGGCTGTTCTCACACGCACCCTAACACAGGCAAGGGAAGCCCAGCCTGGTTAGGCTGCACATGAGAACTGCCAGGATTGGGCCCGATCCTGCCTAGCCCTGCTTTAAAATCCGGCTCTTAACTGGAGTTAAGGGCTCGAGCAAGCCCTTAACCGGAGTTCTGGGATCATGTGTTTTCTGGGGCTACATTCAGCCCCAGTGGACACAGAGATTTGTTTGTTTGTTTGTTTGTTACATATATATCCCGCCCTTCCTCTGAGGAGCTCAGAGCAGTGCACATGGTTATTTTTATCCTCACAGCAACCCTGTGTGGTAGGTTAGGCTGAGAGATACGTGACTGGCTTAGAGTCACCCAGTGGGTTTCATGGTTAAATGGGGATTCAAACTTGGGTCTTCCCTGTCCTAGTCCAACACTCTAACTACTACGCTGTGCTGATGGGCACCTAGAGTGGCTAACTCCTGGGGGAATCCCCCAATGCATTGCACATATTAACTGCTAACTGAGCAGAGATGCACCTTTAAAAGTGGTGGTTTTCTTTATTTAGCAGGGGGAGAGCAACAGGCCCTATCCGTCCCCAGCTGTTCCTCCAGTGGCTGTTGCTGGTGTCTATCTTGTGTGTGTTTCAGATTGTGAGCCTTTTGGGAACAGGGAGCTGTTTTACTTTTTTATTAATATCTATTTAAACTGCTATGGGAACTTTTGTGGGAAAGCGGTATATAAATATTATTCATATAGGTATGTCGTGTGGTAGATATCATTGTGGGATATCTAGAGGCTGGGATGCCTTGTCCTGGCCTCTGGAGCTGCCATATCAGTGCTTTCTAAGCACCAAGCAGTGCCATTTGAAAACCACTTGCAGCCTCGTCCTCTCCATCTTTACTTGGAATTAAGTTTCACTGCGTTCAATGGAGCTTTTCTTCAGGTAATTGTGCAAAGAACAGCAGGTTTAGTATTTCTGGAGGTTTTTTCTTTTAATCAAAATTTTGTTCAGGTTAGTGTTTCCTCACAAGCACCCCAGCAGGGTAGTTCAGGATTCCAGCTGGTCTTATGCCCTCTTTCCTGGAGGGGCAGCCAAGGTATTGTGCTGCCTGAAGTGAGATGCCAAATGCTGCCTTGCCCTACATCCCTGATGGAGGTCAGGCCCCTTTCATAGGAACATAAGAAGCTGCCATATACTGAGTCAGACTCAGACCATAGGTCCATCTAGCTCAGTATTGTCTACACAGACTGGCAGCAGCATCTCCAAGGTTGCAAGCAGGAATCTCTCTCAGCATCTCCAGTCTTTCTTGGAGGTGCCCAGGAGGGAACTTAGAACCTAGATGCTCTTCCCAGAGTGGCTCCATCTCCTAAGGCAGGGGTGGGGAACCTTGGCCCTCCAGCTGTTGTTGAACTACAACTCCCATCATCCCCATCCACAGCTGGGGATGGTGGGTGTTATAGTTAAACAGCTGGAGGGCCAAGGATCCCCACCCCTGCCCTAAGGGGAAGATCTTACAGTGCTCATACTTCTAGTCTCCCATTCATATGCAACCAGGGCAGACCCTGCTTAGCTAAGGGGACATGTCTTGTTTGCTACCACAAGACCAGCCCTCCTGTCCTCTTTCAAAACTGGTTCTTACAACCCATGGAAGTGGCCTGGGAGGCAAGGAGGAGAGAAGGTTGCCAGGAGTTGCTTCTTGCAAGCTTTGCAAGGATGAGATGAGAGATAAGCCGCCTTCTTTCTCCTCCCTGTGCTCCTTTCAAGGTTTGCATGGATTAGATTGGTCCCAAAGAGCAGCTGCAATGGCCGCGGTGGGGGGCATCTTGGTACCCTGCTGGCACCCCAGTAATCTGTCACCTGAGGTGACTGCATCACCTTGTCTCATGAAAGAACCATTCCTCTTTCCTGACTTATACCTGTTGTCCAAATAGCAAATTAAGTTTGTGTCCCGCTTGACCTGTACCTCATTGACTCTAGGTTACCAGTTTCTCATTACTGTCTTTCCAAATTTCCAAGACAGTTTTCTCATAAAAGACGTGTGTCTTTTATCCTTAGGGCAGAAGTGGCTCCTCTGCATCTGTTTCGGTTGCTGGCATCTACATCTGTGTGAAAGAGCTGTTGTTGCTCTCTTTCAACTCTGTAGCTCAACTGAGAGCCACAGATTTGGCGCAGCGGGGAAATGCTTGACTAACAAGCAGAAGGTTGCCGGTTCGAATCCCTGCTGCTACTATATCAGGCAGCAGCGATATAGGAAGATGCTGAAAGGCATCATCTCACACTGTGCAGGAGGAGGCAATGGTAAACCCCTCCTGTATTCTACCAAAGACAACCACAGGGCTCTGTGGGTGCCAGGAGTTGACACCGACTTGATGGCACACTTTACCTTAAAATGAATGGTGTGGTCACACACTCCCTTCTCTCCTTCCCTTTCAGCTTCCTATTATTGCTAACCATAGATTGCTGTGACAGCTGAACCAGCAAAGTATGGTTTGTGCTTGCTATTAAAGCATCATAAACCATGATTTGATGTGTGACTTGGGTCTGGAGCATGATTTGCCCATTTGGTGCAACTCTCTTGGGCCAAATGATGGTTGGTGTTATTTATTTATTTATTACATTTTATATCCCGCTCTTCCTCCTAGGAGCCCAGAGCCATGTACTACATACTTAAGTCTCTCCTCACAGCAACCCTGTGAAGTAGGTTAGGCTGAGAGAGAAGTGACTGGCCCAGAGTCACCTAGCAAGTATCATGGCTGAATGGGGATTTGAACTTGGGTCTCCCCGGTCCTAGTCCAGCACTCTAACCACTATACCACGCTGGCTCCCTTAAACAGAAGGAAAGCTTCTTGCATTCAGAAGGAAGCTGAATGCAAGAAGGGAAGAGAGCACATGAGCCCACAGCCTCATTTGTGATTGCTGAAACCAGAAAGATAATCTGAATCCATTCCAGTTTTGACTGGAATAGGCTAACAATTCCTGAGTTAAAAATACAAGTGTTTACCCTGTTCATCGCATAGTCCATTATAGATATGACAAAGTTTAGCCAGCCAATGTATATTATGTTTATTTTTATATGTGCCTGATTTTATATTCTGTTCCAGGTTTCTCTTAAGTAAACCTCTTTGCTTTGTTTAAGAATATTGAATTTTGCCTCTGGAATTCACAATTCTAGACTTAAGCCTACATAAGCCCTACCGCTTAGCTTTAAACATTACTTTACCCTTCAGAAGTAGGTAGCAAGTTTCAGAAGATGCAGTGTCTAACCAGTAAGGAGGTGTGTTATGAATCTTTTGCCACCAGTTACTGAACAATCTGTGTTCTAGGAATCCTACCTACCAATAGCTTATCTCAGCATTTGGTACTGTTGTAGGGTTGACATGTCCCCTGGAATTTAGGGTAGCCCCCAGATTTTGGCTCCTCCACCTGGCTGCTAAATTCCACCCAGATTTACACGGATTTCAAATGAACTGCCCAGATAGACAGGATTTTACTCTGGATCCGTTCACATGGGAGAGCAGAGAAGGAGGGGGAAATATACAAATCTGTCAAATAAATAAATACATAAAATGCAAATTAGTTACCGCATGATTTGCATAATATGCAGATTAAGCCACCTGGATTTGAGAACCTTGAATATGGCAACCCTATACTGGTGTGAAATCTTGTCAGTCAGTTCAGTTCTTGTGTGTTTCACATAATGAGGATGGGGATCTTGATGTTAGAAAGATGTGAAATCAGTGAGATCAGTCCTTCATCTTATTTAGACAGCAGCTCTGATCCTCATGTTACATGTTTCCCTGCACCCCTTATAACCACTTACTCAGGGCCAATGTCAGGGATCAGCACTTTTGGACAATCGCTGAGGGCCTAAGCCAGGGGTGGGCAATGTGCAGCCCTCCAGATGTTGCTGAGCTACCACTCCCATCACCCCCAGCCACAGTTTATTACAGTTGGGGATAATGGGAACTGTAGTTCAGAAAAATCTGGAGAGCCACATCTTGCCTATCCTTGGCCAAGGGCCATTAGAGGGCCCACTGTTGATCCCTGAAGGGCTCAGACATTCTTTGTGCAGCAGTGCAACTCTCTTGGCCAAGGAACCTATCTCTTGTTGTTTTCTCCTGCTCTCCCCATCCACAAATGGGAACTTTCTCACAGAGGCCCCTGTGATGATGCAGCCATGTCTGCAGGAAAGGAAGGGGGAAAGACTACCAACTAACCTCACAATGCCAAGAAAAGCCAAGGCCCATCCATGTAAGAGGGAGCCGTGGAGGGCCCTTTCAGATCTGGAGCCAGTCCTGGGTTTTCCATTATGTGGTGTTTAGGATCAGAGCATAATAGCTGAATCTTTCATCTTGAATATGCCAGGCAGAACACATAGTTTTCCATGTCCATCCTGGTCAGGGGCCAAGACTGTATAATATCACACTTCATTTTGCACTTCTTCTGGGCTCCTCAAGTCTTGAGACTGTTCTCAGTATCAAGGGTGACTTTTCCTGTGTTTTCCATCAGAGACAGCACCAAGCATTCTTTCCAAGGTGTGCTGGCTCCAGCTCAGCTGTTGTGTTGATCTTAATAGCCTCCAGGTTCTTCAGGAAGCTGAGGATCCTACTGCTACTGTTGACAAACTATTGCTCAAAGAATCTGGAGGCTTCTTTCTACTCGCTAAAAGGTCTGGGTAATGAGAAAGGGCTGAACAATACCTTTTAGCTGCAGGGCCTGGCAGTGGCAATGCAACCTGAACTGAGCAATCCACCCAGCAGAATTCTTTGCAGCATTTCCCTCCTGCAGAACGCTAGAAAGACTCTAAATACTTCAGATACAGACACAAATTAGTTGCACATCTGACCCTCTAAGGAAAGGCAACAGACATATACATTGCCAACAACCTTGTGTAATACTAAGCCCTTAAGAGATACAGCGGGCCTCATCCATACTGGCTGTTTACCATGGCTCAATTACAGGCTGAATCTGCACTATTTGCATAAAATATCTGAAACTGATGTAGGCTGCACTGGCCCTGTTGGTTTGCACTTCAGATTGACCTAGTTCAATCAGTCATATCTTTTGATACAAAAAATGTGTATGGGCAGAACTTCCATTCATTGGATTTTCTAATTGAAACATGGGGGTGGAACCAACTGTCTCTTTGTGGTGCTGCTTGCCTAGTTGGTTTTCCTCACCTTTGCCTTTTGTGTAACTGAACCACCGTTGAGAGAGATTTTTTTTTAATAGCTTGATTTAGGAGAATAGCTGATAAGTAACCTTTATCTATGCATCCAAGGAACATTATGATATATAAATATGGTGGTGGGGAGGTGTGTGCTAGAAAGAGCAGACACAAGGAAACATAAGATAAATTAAAAATATGGTATTTGGATGCCAGCCAACACTATGCTATATTCAGGGTATTTAAAGTATAGTGTAATGATTGCCTACTTAATGGAGAAATGCAAGCAATTTGGAAAGGGTAGGGTTTTGCTTGAATCAAATACTCCAGTAGGTGCCAATGAGAGTTTCCCCCCCTTTTCAAAAAGTATGTGTGAAGTTATTGGGTGGCAGTTGAGATCGGAACCACAGCAGACACCATAGTCCTCCATCTGCCAGCTATTTAACATTTAAAAAACCAATGTACTTAAGGTTATGTGCAGTTTGATTCAGAGGGCCAGTTCACACAATGGGTGGGTCCAGATGAGATGTCAAAAGCCGAACCTTTGATTCTTCGATTTCAGCAGCAATCGTGGTGATACCTGTATATGCCAACATTGGTTGTGTTGTCCAAACCTGCCAGTGTTGGGTTTGGACATTCAGCCCGACTAACAGTTCTGGAACTGACATCTCTAACCAAGATTTGAAGTTGATTACAGATGTTAGGTCCAGAACCATAAGTCAGACTGACTATGCTGACGTTGGCGGGTTTGTCAGCATATCTTCCCCCACCCCACACCAGAAGTCAGGCTCACTGCCAAACTCCAGAAACCAGCAGTTCCGCTTTTGGCATCTTGTTTGAACCCACCAAGTGAAATCGTTAATGGTGATAATTGCAAGAAAGCAGCTTTCTACTTGATGTTGGCTTTTCACATATGAACTGCAGGTGTGGCTTTAAAAAACCTGAGAACAAAAAAGATAATGACTCATTATCTTTTTTTTGTTCTCAGGTTTTTTAAAGCTAAATGCTAATGTAAAGTAAGAGGTGCTTGAGACATTAAGAGAAGTAGAGGTGGAGTTGGGTGGGATAGGAAGTGCTTTCTGTTTCTGGGTGTTGCCACAACACCCAAAGTGAAACTTTCACCTCTCCTCTACAGAGGATTGTACAAACTGTCACCTTCTTTGCAACCTGTGCATTTTGCCATAGCAAGGGGAATTGGGGGAGAGGCCAAGTTCCATTTTGTAAATTAGTGCAGAAACAGTTCTTGATTATAATTCTGAAATAGTTAAAAGGCTTCCAAAGAGAAGACAGAGGGAAGGAGTTTTCTTCAGCCACAGAACAGACAGGAGAAGTGCAACATTTAGAACAAGGAATAATGTTATTATTGGAAGAATGAGTGGAAATGTCCTGCGAGGAGATGAGTTGTTCAATCTCTTTTCAATCGAAAAACCTAGATAAGGTTGTGCTAGAGATCAGGCGACTCCTGTCTCATTATCAGGATGTGTGTGTATGATATATATGTCTGGACATGAAGATATATGTGTACTTTATATGAGCCACTTCAGATGCAACATACATTTTGCAATGACAGATCACTTTCAAAAGTGTTCAAATATGTGAACACATCTATCTATCTATCTATCTATCTATCTATCTATCTATCTATCTATCTATCTATCTATCATATTTATATACCACCTGATATGTATGTGTCTAGGCGGTGTACATAACCCAAATTACAATATAAAAATAAAATAAACAATTAAAACTCTTTCACAGAATAAAACAATTAAAAACCATGTATAGAATAAAACAAAACAATTAAAATTAGTTTTAATTAAAAGCCTGAGAAAACAGGTGTGTCTTAATGGTTTTTTAAAAAGCAATCGGAGATAGAGATGCTCTTATTTTGATAGAGAGGCCATTCTAAAGCCCTGGGGCAGCTACAGAGAAGGCCCAGCCACAAGTCGCAACCATAACCAGACCTCTCCAGATTATCTTAATAGGCAGCAGGGCTCATGACAAAGGAGGCACTCTCTGAAACATCCTGGACCTAAGCCATTCAGGGCTTTATAGGTAATAATCAGCACTTTGTAGTTAGTTCAGAAATATATTGGCAGCTAGCACAATTCTTTAAAAATTGGTGTTACATGGTCCCTTCAGGTTGTCCCAGAGACCAACCTGGCTGCTGTATTCTGTACCACTTGAAACAGTATGTGGGGAACCCAAAATCTGTCTGGAAAAAATCGTATACTGGACATTTTCCCTAATAGGTACTCATAGGAACACTTTAACAAAACCAATCTGTGAGCTCAAAACTTTATATCAGAAGATATCTGTACATGATAAGTTAATTAGCTGGCTTTTGAAAACTCTTTCAACTGCAGGCTCTATCATTCTGTAATAGCAGAAACTGGCAGTACTCCCCCCCATGTGGTTTGGGGTGGGGGTTGCTGCCCATTTTTCCATGATAATAGAGCCCTCTTTCTGGTACAAAAGTAAAACAGCTCCTCCCTTTCGGTAAGATTGTTATGGGGGCCATTTCAGACTAAGATTTCCTTTAATGCATGTTTTACACTGCAAAGTGCACCTTGTGTGAATAAGTAGCAGGACAGTGCAGTGTGACGGGCAGGCTGCAGAGCTTGGTTTAATCCATAGAGTTCTGGATTGCAAAGAAAGGGGACATGTGCAGCCTCTTGTGATGTGCTCTTCCCCTGGCACAGTCACTTCTAACAAGTTTTACGGGAATTGATAAAGTCAGACAGCTGGATGGAAGAGCTTAAATACGCCAAACTTAAACATGCGATTGAGGACATAAATAACTGCATTCCCGCTTTCATGTTTATCATACAATTGCAACACAACCATATTTGGAATAACTATTCTAATATTTGAATGCAACACTATTGGAGTTTAGCTATTATGTTTTGAATACATTATTGAGGAGATTGAATGCTTCAGATGGCCTATTATTCCTGCCTCATCCACCAATACTATGCGGCTGTAACTTTAAGAGGGTATGGTAATGGTCCAGTGGTTAGAACACAGAAGTATTAGACTCAAATAAGGCTCAACACAAGGCTCAGCAAGATGCCTCTTGGAAGTCCACAAGCAGGAGATGAATGTAACACCTCCTGCTGTTGACCTCCAGCAAAATCCCTGCTTTCTCTTTCCATTTCCATTCTGTTAAATGAAGGTGTTTCTTTATCCATGGAGAGAGGAGAGGTGGACATTTCTGGAATAATTCTCACTCCTTCTGAAGCATCACTCTCATGAATATTCAAGCGAACTGCTTACTCTTTTATCCCCTAAGTTATGAGAATTTTGAGCATCCCAAGGAATGGGAAGTCAAGAAATTCAAAGCAAGTGCAAATATATCTAGTTCAACAGATAACCTGTGACACTCCCTACCCTGGAATGTTGTAAAGGCTGATAGTATACTCATGACCAAACAGGAGAGCTTGGGGGAAGGCGGGATCCTACTTACCTTCTCCCAGATGATCTGCACCTCTTCAGGGCTCCACCACTCATGTGCCCACATGACTCACGCAACATTGGATGCCTGAAGTGGGATTGGGGGGAGAAAGTCTACTCACATCCCACAATGCACCACATGTGAGGCAGAGAGGCAACCCTTGCCAGTGCAGCAGGGCTCCTCACCCTGGCCACTCAGGACTCTGTGGCTGTTGCTCCCGGCAACCATTTTCAGAGCCATGGTGCTGCAGATGGATTGCTTCCCCCTCCTACCTCACTTTTTGCCTGGATAGCTGATTAGGGGGTACCAGGTCTGCAGCAGCTGTGTTGGAAGTCCTCCTCATCTTCCAGATAACACGGACTGATTGGGTAAACTGCTCTCTCCTACCCAAGCAGCTCATGCTGTGTGAACGGGCTCAGTATGTGTACTTAAAAGACAAATGCATGGATGCCTGTTAAAGACAAAGGTGCCAAGCCTTTCTGTATATCACCCAGACCCAAAGTGACTGTTGTTGGGGTTCCTGGAGCCCTTGCTGTGATGCATGAAGAGATGTGAGTGATCTAAAAGAAATTGGGAATAACTGTCCCCATCAGTTTATGCCATCATTGTCAAGGCTGTAGGGAGCTTAGTTCACTTGTTCTCAGCTGTCTTAGTTGGCCTCCACTTTGTTTTTCTGTACAAGTTTATACAGCCTATATGGTCCCTTTTCCATACACATACCTACCATTGAGTGCATATCTTGCTAATCAAACTTCCATCAAGGCTTTAAATGGTAAAATGTGGTTAAATGTCAGTGTTTAAAATGTCAGACTAGGAGCCCTTCCTCACAATCCCGTGAGTGGGCTTGAGGGCGGGCAGTAGGGAAGGCTATAGCAGCTTACTTTCCCCACAGACAATCCAGAAGAGTTGCTCGGCACGTGGATCATGCGGCCAGGCCCCAGGCAGTGCATCTGAAGTACATGTCCTGTTTGCTGAGTCGAATGGTCAGCCCACAAGATGGTAACAATCTTTGTTTTTCTCTTTTATGGAGGAAAAAATGGCTAACAGCTTATAGTGGCAAAATTTCTTGATAGCTAATAGGTGTACATCAAGATGCTTCTTTTTGAGAAACGGGGGAAAACTGGCAGTGGGAGCTTTGATAGGACACATCTTTGCAAGAGGTTGCAAGCATTTGAGATTTGCATTGTCCTTTCTGACATAATTATGAGAAGTGCCTTTCATTTAAATACTAGTATCCTCTTCAGTTTCACAGAATGGAGTCGGTGGTTCCTGAAAGGCAGGATAAAAATGTAATTAATAAATAATACAGTCATTATTTAGGTGGAAGATGGATGCCCCAGCTTCCCTTCCTTCCCTTTTCTGCCAGTTTCACCTCACCTTTCTTCCCCATGTCTGCTGCTTCTTCCTTGTCCCCCTTGCAGGCTTCTCATACTTGGGTCCCCTGATGTTGTTAGACTACAACTCCCATCATTTCATGATGGCCTTTGGGGATGATGGTCTTTGACCATTCTGACACGATGGGAGTTGTATTCTAACAACATCTGGGGGCCCCAAGCTTGAGAACCCCTGGAGTAAGGAAACCATTAATGCAGTGCTCTGTTTTGAAATCTCTTTTCCTAGGAAAGCAGGGGGTTAAAAAGTAACCTTTAAAATGACCCTGCCTCTGCTTTCTCCACATTTCCCTCTTGCTCTTAAAACCAGAGTTTGGCAAAGGATATCCTTACCATTATCTTTTAAAAGACTGAGTTCTGCAATTAATTCCCCTCATTCTATTGTCTTTAAAATGTTGGTCAACTGAGAGAATAGTTAACCTTCTGGACTCTATTTCCAGCACACGCTGCAGGGCTGAGCAGCGTGCCGGGCTGAGACGGATGGACTCCAGGCCTGGATTTCATTATGAAGGAAATGGAACCTAATGGCATGTCAGCTGGAAACCTTTTCCTAGGCAAATGTGTGCACTCACACACACCTTTTGGATCCATTCTTGCACATAAATAGGATCCTTGAAACATACCAGCACACTGGTATAGTGAAAAGAAAACACTGTCACCCATGTGTGTACACATACACACAGAGGCCTTACCTTCTGTCACAAACATATCTCTTAAATTAGGGCTGCACAACTTTGACCCTTCAGATGTTTTTGGACTACAACTCCCATCATTCCCAGCCACAGTGTCCAATAGTTTGGGATTACAGGAGTTATAGTCCAAAATCTGCAAGAAGGCTGAAGCTGGCAGCCCAGTCTTAAATCCATTCATTCACTATCATTTTCACATTGATAAATTGAGGTCGTTCACACTACTGGGGCGGTGAGCAGTGTGGGATGGCTGGTTGTACTCACTTTGCCCCAGATGAGCACTGGTTGTTTCTAGGACTGTGGATGGCACTCCCAGAAGATCCTCACTATGTGCTACAGCACTGCTGCGCACAGTGCATTGGGGGATTCCCCCAGGACAGGGGCACTTTTGTCTCGCACACGAGCAGCAATCCCAGGTTAAGGGAGCCCTCATTCCCTTAACCTCAGCTAAAGGCTGGGCTAAAAAGCCAGGCTAGGCAGCACTGCCACACCAGGATTGGGCCCAGTTCTGGTGGTTCTCACGCGCACAGTGGTTCTCTGCACTTCTGTAGCCTGGGTTAGGCACATGAGAACAGCCTAATTCACTGTCATACGACTTTCATCAGATCACAGTCACCTTCACACTAGTACATGTGCTTCCACTACATTAACAGTGTTTTCTCATGAACATGTACATCAATGCATTCACACATTACTATATTATCACTAGCATTTGCACTTTCCCCCACAGTTCCTTTTTAGGTGATGTTGTCATGAGCACAATACTCAGTGATTTTCAAATGTGTTATTATCAATATGTTTTCACATACAGAGTGCCTCCAACCTCATGCTCACACTTTATACTGCCATGCATTATGACCAGATTTTTTCAGTGAGTGCTTGCACATTTTCTGCATTGACAAGATCTTTTGCTGCATATTGTACATTCATTATGGCCTTCACTGAAACCCAACATTCTTAAAAACTGGGCATATATAATATACACTTCTGTTTCTTTCCTTGCTAAAGACAAACAAAGCATTGGTTAGAGACTGTGAATTCCTTGGTTTGAAGGCTCTCTTCATATGCCTAAATTGAGAAGGGTAATACCCTACTATCATTTTCTACTTCCTGACCTAAGACTTGGCAGTGGTATAGAATCTGACCCACTGACCAACAGTAATATAAACAAGAATGCATGATTCTTATATTCAGCAGTAAACCACTGTGCTGTGGGTGGAGCTGCTGTTGGATTGGTCCATGTTCATATAGTCAGGTCAGGTTCATTGTTTAGGCCAGGACTGCACAACTCTGGTCCTCACAGCTGATTTTTTTTAAACTACAGCTCCCATCATCCCCAGCCACAGTCACCAATAATCAGGTAAGATGGGAGTTGTAGTCCAACATCTGCAGGAGGGCCAAAGTTGTGCAGCCCTGGCTTAGGTGGGAGGTAAGTTTCTGAGGTTTACAGCCTTCCAAGGATCCTGAGGCTAGGTCCTGCTTTCATGTTGTATGCATTGGAAGTGTAGGTATGTAAACAGCAGGCATCCCAGGGCCAGATTCTTGCTTTCTTCCACACACTTCATCCTTCCCTTCTCTGGGTTATATGCCCTGAAGAGGAGGCACCATAGACGAAAGTGGGCAGTAGGGCAGTAAAGGTGGGAAGGGAAGGAAACTGAGTATGATAGAGCAGGTTCTTATTCTGCTCCTCAGTTTCTCTTCTGCACCCCAAACAATTCTTTAACAAAGGACTTGAGCCGGTGACCTATCCTAGCACATGCGATCCAATTTTCTAAACACAATGCCAATTCTCTTTTTGAGTAACTAACTAACTAACTCAGAACAGCCAGTTGAATTTGTTGACACATCTCAGAGAGATCGCTCCGATAAATGTACTGAATCTAAAACAAAGACTGAGAGCATGAAATCCCTAACAGGGGTTTAGATCAAAGATAACGTAATAGTACACAGAGCACTCAGAGATGTTGGGAGCCCTTCCAAAACCATGTAACATTCATATTCGTCAGTGCTGCGGACAGCATTCAGGGGGCTGAAAGAGCTGACAAGATCTCAATTCTTGGATCTGTTCTGGTCTTCCGTACCATAGTCCTACATTGTTTCCAGTACCATGTCAGTGCCCTGCTATGATACCATGGCCTCAGCTTAAGCACAGTCACATGTATCTAGGAAAGAAATCTAAAGTAGGTAGGTCTCCTTGCTCTCTGTCCATGGATACTGGTGGTCTTTTGTAATGCTGCTTGCTTGAGTCTGCTGTGTTTCCATGCAAAGTGAGATTAGTTACAGCGAACCAAAGAGAACAGTGTATCTCTGTGAGAAGCAGAGATGAAAAATTGCTAGATAACCACTGTGGTCTATGGGAGTAATTGTAAGTTTTGATGCCTATTTTAAATGATCACATAGAATAGACTAGTTCTTGTCTAAGGAGATGGAGACCCTGCTGGATTAAATCAAATGGCCTATCTATTCCAGTATCCTAGTTCCCAATGTGGGCAACTAGATGCCTCTTGAAAGGTTAGAAGCAGGGCATGTAGGCAGCCAGGTAGACAGCCATCTCCCTCTCTTGCTTCCCAGCAACTTGGAAGTAGCAAACCATCAAGATTAGTAACCACTGATGAACTTGGTTTGATTGATTAAGTGCCGTCAAGTCGGTGTCGACTCTTAGCGACCACATAGATAGATTCTCTCCAGGATGATCTGTCTTCAACTTGGCCTTTAAAGTCTCTCAGTGGTGCATTCATTGCTTTCGTAATCAAGTCCCTCCACCTTGCTGCTGGTCATCCTCTTCTTCTCTTTCCTTCCACTTTTCCCAGCATTATGGACTTCTCAAGGGAGCTGGATCTTCGCATAATGTGTCCAAAGTATGATAGTTTGAGCCTGGTCATTTGTGCCTCGAGTGAAAATTCTGAATTGATTTGTTCTATGATCCATTTCCCCCCCCAGGCTGTCCATGGTATCCTCAAAAGTCTTCTCCAGCACCAAAGTTCAAAAGTGTCAATACTTTTTCTATCTTGCTTCTTCTAAGTCCAGCTTTCGCATCTATAGAGTGTCATGGGGAAAACCATGGTCCAAACGATTCTAATCTTTGTAGGTGTAGACATGTCACGGCATCTAAATATCCTTTTCATTGCAACCCTACCAAATGCTAGTCTGCGGCATATTTCTTGACTGTTGGGTCCTTTACTGTTGATGGTTGATTCTCGAAGGCAGAAGCTATCCACCACTCCAATGTCTTCATTGTCAGTTCTGAGGCTGGTGGCTGTACCCGTTGTTATTAGTTTAGTCTTCTTTACATTTAGTTGTAGTCCCATTTTTTTCACTGTGCACCTTGACTTTCATTACTAGAGCTTGCAGATCATCTGCATTCTCAGCTATCAGAGTGGTGTCATCAGCTTAGCACAGGTTATTGATGTTTCTTCCTCCAGCTTTAAAACCACACTCATCTTTTTCGAATCCAGCTTCTCTCAGTATATGTTCAGCATATAAATTGAATAAAGAAGGAGAAAGTATACAGCCTTGTCTTACTCCTTTGCCGATCTGGAACCAGTCCATTTCACCATGTTCCATCTGGACTGTGGCTTCCTGTCCTGTCTGTAGGTTTCTCATGAGAACAATGAGATGTTCTGGGACCCCCATTTTCCTAAGGATACCCCACAACTTGACATGATCAACGCAATCAAAGGCTCTTCTATAGTCAATTCTGGAGTCATAAACGTGTCTTCCATGAATTTGTTGAATCACCTTTTGAAGGCATCAAAGCTAGTGGCCATCACCACATCTCATGAGAATGAATTTCATAAATTAATTATATACTGCTATAGGAATGGTTAGTTATGATTTGAGTAGTGTTCTGTAAAAAAAACAAAACCTAACTTATTTATTTTAAGTCCTGTATACTGCTTTTCTCATATCTGAACCAAAGCACAAACATGTCAGTATGCAAGCGTTATAGTTTTGTGTATTTTATGTATTTAAGTAGGTATAGGGTTTTCTTTCTTTTTTGTAATGCCAAATTTTGGCAGTTTTTCCTGTGTTTAGATTTAATATTCTGAGATGTAATTAATCAATTGTTGGTCATTTGTAATGCTTATTCTGGTCAGTGACCAAAATAAAGATTCATTCATTTTTTCTTTCAACATGTCAATAAAACAAGAAATATAAAACAAAAATTTAGCAACAATATTGCATTGTATTGTATTGTACTACATTTCTGTGCCACCAAATCATAAAATCTCATGGTGGTTTACAACCAAAAAAACCCAAACAAAAACAATTAATAGTGAAAAAACAGCAAAAACAATTTAGAACAATTAACAAAAATGGCAGCAAAAACACAAAAACCATTTCATGATCAACACACTCCAATCCAGAAAGAACAACAACTTTACTACATGAAATATAAGCTCAAATAGTTCCAAAAGCCTTCCATAAAACTTTAAAAATGCAAGGATTCAAAGGCAACATTTAAAAATTTAGAATGTAGAACTGGAATGTTTATGTTTTGGATTTATGTATTTTCTAAGACAGCATTCCGTCTAACCAGTTTTTGTCAGGACATCTTTTAGGATGTACTGTATTCATCAACTATCTTGTGAAGATGATCTGGAAGAAGTGATTGGGTGGGATGCATCATGCCTGAATTGCTTTGAAGAATGACAGAAATTAAAGGTTACAGCTTGCCAAGTCTCCAGCTCATGTTTAAGGCACACTGCTCTGCCAGTTCCAATGGAGGGCACTGACTGGCACCACTAGAGAATCTGAGCCATGCTCTTAATTGATCCTGTGCCCTAGCTTTCTCAGCACCAGCCATATCCACTCTTTGGCACGTCAGTTCCATTTTACTGCCTTGGCTGCTCCATAAGGCAATCAGACTGTTTGCTGAGGTGCATAGTGCAGTCCCAATTTTATGCCAGAACACAAGGTGAGCTGTAATTTATTTAAAGCTAACTAATATTGTATTTGACTTCCTAGATGACAGGTTTTCAGTATAATTGCCAAGCGCAAAGATAGATTCTTTTTTTTAACCCAATATTTGAACATTTAGCGAGTGGTGGCGTAATGGAAGCAGCAACCATAACATATAATAATCCCTTGATTTTTTTTTCTTGGTTTCTTACAACAATATCACACAGGCAGATCTTAAACATCTCTTAAAGGAACAGATACTTCCTTCAGTAATGCCCTGAAATCCTCAGGATTGTAGGTGATAGGAGTAGCAGCTGGAGCAATGCATATACCACTCAGAGGATATCCTGGCTAAGGAAGATCTCTTTCTATATCAGGGGTTGGTAGACTGAAGGTTTCTGGGAGCTGCTTTTTTTTTTGTCAGACCTTTGGGAGCAACTACCATGAATTAGCAGCTCAAGAAGGAGTAACTAGTCACTTGTGTGGCTTGGGGAGGTGGAACCAGTTGCTAAATGGCATCTTGTGCAAAATTTACATGGATATTTATTTTAATTTTATTTTAATTTATTTTATTTTAACATCACAATCCCTGAATTCTAGGAAAGTTTTGCTGTAGAACATGAGATAACTTTGTGGGGGAAAGGAAGTGAAGAGAAACTAAAAGCAATCCTGCACACCAAGGTACATAGTGCAGTCCCAAACTATGGTGCAGCCACATCTGGAGTACTGCGTACAGCTTTGGTCACCGTATCTTAAGAAGGATATTGTAGAACTAGAAAAGGTGTAGAAGAGGGCAACCAAAGTGATCAGGGCTTTGGAGCACCTTCCTTATGAGGCTAGGCTGCAGCATCTGGGGCTCTTTACCTTGGAAAAGAGGCGACTAAGTGGAGACATGATCGAAGGGAAAGGAAGCATACCCTCCAACATTTTACATTTCAAAATAGGAAGATGGCTGTGAATGTGTAGAGGTTGGGCCAGGCAACCTGAGACGTGATGTACAATGTGTAGGGGGCATGGCCACACACTGTGGGAAACATGGTATAAAATTCTGACTACAAGCACATTACAAATATAAAGCATGTAATAAAGTCCATGCAGAGAAAATTATTGCAGATTATCAAAGCAGGTGGAGGTAAGCAAATCTTTGTTGGAATCTTGGCATTGTGGCAGAAAAGGCCCCACCCTTCATCTCTGCCTGCCACACAGTAGATTCAAAGTTGGTATGAAATAGGGTTTGTCATCTGCAGCGTTACTTACCCCACTTCTGTTTTGCTGGGTTATGTTGTGTTTCAACTATTTGTACAATATCTGTGATCAGAGACAACAGTGGGACAAAAAGTGTGTGTTTGTGTGGACACCAAAGACAACAGAGCTTTTACCACACCATTTACTCTCTTAAAAAATTGGGGCCATTCACATAACTGGGTGGGTGGGTTGGTGGGCAGGTGAGAGGGAAGGCTGGTTCAACTCACAATTTCCCCAGACGAGCATCTGACTGTTGCTGAGATTGTGGACTGCGTTCCCAGACGATCCATGCTGCATGGAACAGCGCAGAGCTCCGGAGACAAGGACAACACATCTTGGCATCCGGATATCCCAAAATGCACTGTGCGACAAACACTGTGCATTGTGGATTCCCCCAGGCTTTGTGTCCACTGGGGCTGAACGTAGCCTCTGCCAACACATGATCCGGAGCCCAGGTTAAGGGCTCGCTCGAGCCTTTAACCCTGGCTAAAAGCTGGGTTTCAAAGCTGGTCTAGGGCAGTTGGGCTATTTCAAAAGCTGGGCTATTTCAATACTGAAATAGTGCTGCCCTGCTGTGATCGGGCCCAATCCCGGCAGTTCTCGTGCACACCTAGCCTAGGTTAGGGGTCATGTGAGAACAGCCTTGTTGTCTTTTCCCAGCCATATTTCTTAGCACATGCTTATTATTATAGGACCCGCCATTTTATTTAGTAATACTAATGTGCTCTCTCTGATAAATATATTTATCTCTTTTCCTTCAGAGCTCAGAGTATCAGAGGGAATGAGATCTCTATGAAACACTGGGAGTTCTAGCAGATCATTACTTGAAGCAAATGAGGCAACCTAGTCATATTCTCTGGTACTTTCAGTTTATACCCAATAAACTGTTTTATACGTAGTAAAAACCCGTTTTGTCAAAATCTGATGCTACATAGCAATCAACATCTAGACTAATGTAGCCTGTATTCAGAGAACATACATCATGTGCTTCAGGGCATGTGTGAGTTTTGTCTATCTTCTCTTTCCTCTGTAGCTGGAGTGTGACTCCCAGAAATATGTCCCTGAGAGCTGCACAGCTCTCATAGATCTGCTTTCAGGAGTCCAAATCTGCTACAGAGGGAAGGGAAGATCAACGAACATAGCCTCTGCCCCATAGTGCATGCTCTGCATTCACTGCACATGGTGGTGTAGTCACCATTAAATGGGGTGGGGGTAATGTCCCTGGGCCACCAGTATTTGTGGGCCAGCAAAGCACCCCCTTGCCCCACTCCCATACCTAGCCAGCAAACTAAGCTCTCACCAGCTGGGAGCATGAGGCGCAGCCCTCACCTTCTCCCAACTGGCACCTTGATCACTGGTTGTTGGGTACTATCTCTCCCCTGCTCTGAGCTGCTGTGGCTAGTGCATGTGGGCAGTGGCAGAGTCTATCTTTGGGTGACCAGCAAGCCCTTACAAACGTGGCTTCACACATGTGTCATTCGTCTGAATATTGGCCATCATCTTCTGAGCTGACCCGGGCGCTTTCCAGATTAGTTGCTCAACAGCAGCAAAATGCCTCCGTTCGGGCAAGTCACATTGAAAACGTACCCGAAAAAACAGCAACTTCCTTACACTGGATATACAACGTCCTAGCTCTATATTGCAGCAATTAAATTTGAGAGAAGGCATTGGCAATGTGAACGGCACCCTGCTGTCTGCGTAGGGACTGCAGTGTCACGATGTAGGAGGTGTGGAAGCACACTTCTGAGATACGACGTGACCCCGTTGCAGGGTCCAATCTGGAAAGTGCCCCGGACATATAGCTGTGCAGTGATCTTCTGTTTTTCCTTTTGGAAAGCCTCCATATAAAAGTCACATTGGCTTAGCAGTTTTCTCATTCAGTATGATAGAATGGCAGCTACACACAGTGTAGGAGTACGTTACTATACTGAAATAAGGTTTAATCATTTTGTTCAGAGTAAACTTAAATTCCAAGGTGGAAGCTAGGATTACATGTGTACCCACAGGGCTCTGTCAGTGGCAGAACCTGCTGGGATGTTTAGCTTCTCCACTAACTGGTGCAATATGGGACTTTCAAACTCTACTAGTAGGAGTGCTGTCTCTTAAAACAGTGTTGAATGCAGGAAAATGAACTTCTGGTCTAGCCATCACAAAAGTACCATGTTGAATAGAATTGGCTTCATATGAAAAATTACTTGGAAAGAAAGAGGATATAAATGTAATTAACTAGAAATTCCCTCCTCCCAAAAAATAGATTCCTCTGTATTCAAAATATTATAGCTTCTTCCCCATTTTCATAACAAAATTCAGTTACAATTTTTTGAAGGGAGAGGAGTTACTAAAGGGGGGGGGAAACATTAATAGAAGCTGGATAAAAATTCAGGCTATGAAGATAGTTTGCATATTATGGAATGCAGCAATGAAAATATCTATATTTTGACAAAGTGAAAAGTGCACATGGGATTTTTGACCAGCTCAGCTAAGAATCTGAGCCAAGGATTTTGCATGGTCTCCTAGCAGATATGGATAGTTACAAATACAACTCTATTCAGAAAATTTAAAAAGGGCCACTTACAAGTAGAGGTATTGGTTTATGAAGGGTTTACAGTGGTTTGCATCCTGCATACTTAGGGTACATTTGCCTACATGATCCATAAGCCTTGTAGTTCTCACTTGATATTTTATCCCCATGGCTCAGGATACTATTTTGTGTTTCTCTGTCATCTGAATATGGAAGCCATATTCAGCTTGGCTACTAAATTAGTCTGTTTGGCAATTAAAGATTTTGAAGTAACTCCTTTGCTTGTAACCAAGTCGTCATCATATTCAAATCAATATTACATTATCCCAACCAGTGAGATATTTTGAGGCTGTTCAGTGTAGTTAGAATAATTACATCACCGCAATCACCACAAAACCTTTACAGGGTGTACAGCATCGGTTATATGGGTTCTGCATGGGTGGCTAGGTTTTAAGTTAGTGATTAACACTGCGGTTGTTTAATACAGCTAAGTAACAGATATAATACCAGTATTATACATTAATATTTTTATTCAAACTAGACAGTGCGGTTTAAAATAACATACCCAAACTTTATTTCATTTTTAGTTTACTCAGAACATATTTCAGATGTTCTGATTCTATAGTTTGTCCTGGAAAAGTCAGCCATTTGCACAGTATTATTTGCAAAGCCTGGATGTACATCCCCAAGGGATGTTGTCAAATGTTTGAAATGTGGTGTAGTGTGTACCATAAGTAAATTTACTTATAAATAAGTATCCAAGGCTGAAATGGCAGGCTGACATACATAGTTTTAATTTGTCTCTATGCTCACCGGTGGCTTTTGCACATGTGCACTGTGAATGCACACAAAGCAGCTGGATTTCACAAATGGATTTAAAAATATAGTACCAGAAGGGCAATTTGAGAAGCATTGCTTTTATCAGGTGAATATCTTATCAACTAGTACTTGTACAAATAGAAGACAACAGATGGGGGAGTGTGAATTTGTCAACCCCCTTCGTTTTGCAGTCTCCTGTGCCTTCCAAAAATATGTCCTTAAAGGTTGGGGCCCCTGCAAGGACATATTTTTGTGGGTTGCAGGAGGGATGCGGAGGGAAAATGGATCAGTGGAGATTGCCACTTGGCCTTGTGCAAGAAGACCTTCTATTTAGGATGCAGCCCATAGTTTATTCTTTTTAATTGCACTGCCTAAACCTAGCACTAAATAAGGCTATTCACACAAGCAGCCCAACCCAGGCTAGGGCAGCCCAGCCTGGGTTGGGCTGCTCATGTGGAGTGCTAGGATCACTCCTGATCCCTGCACTTATGCCCTTGGTAGCCCTGACTTTTAACCCTGGCCCTTTACCAGTGTTAGAGGGCACAAGTGCACCCTCAACCCCAGGTTCGGGATCGTATGTGTGCTCCGGTTGTGCGCACACAGAGTCGGGCGCCTGGAGTGCCTGGCGCATGGGGGAATCCGCCAATGCACCGAGCTTGTTGTGCAGTGCATTATGGGATATCTGAAGGCTGGGGCTCATTTACCTGGCCTCCAACAACCCGCACTGCCCTGAGCAGCGCAGATCATGTGGGGGTGTGCCGGTGTGCTGAAGAGGAGCTCCTTGCTCGTCTGGGGGGAAGGTAGTTTCAATCCTGCCTTCCCCTCCCCCC
The DNA here is from genome assembly GCF_027244095.1 of Hemicordylus capensis. Lineage (NCBI taxonomy): Eukaryota > Metazoa > Chordata > Lepidosauria > Squamata > Cordylidae > Hemicordylus > Hemicordylus capensis. The sequence goes on from NC_069658.1 coordinate 387,037,802, forward strand.
CCCACCCTATCCCTGTTGTGGTCACAAGAACAATCTTTTGTATTTCATTATTTTTCCAGAAGGTTTGATAAGATTTCATTGTAAAGATATATAGGTTCTGTTATTAGCATCAGTAGGGACAAAGCGGATAATGTTCACAAAAGTGGAATTTTTGATTAATTTAACTACTTGAAATTCAGCTTTGAGTGTTTATGTACTTAATTTAAGAGTGCTCAAATTTGAAGAGTGAAAAATTGAAAGTCCTAAATGACTGAAATATGGCATAACTGCTGTTAGCTTGGCAAAGAGGCATTTTTTGAAGAGGCAGGTTGCTCACCTTTAGCAGGGGGAGTGCAACTGTCCAGTATAGTGTACAGTCCATCATAGCGTCTCTCCTGTGGCTGTTGCTGATGTGTCCCTTGTGTTTCTTCCTAAATTGTGTGCCCCTTTGGGATAAGGAACCATTTTCTTATTCTTTTTGCTATGAGAACATTTTTGTTCAAAAGTGGTGTATATATATAATTGTAAAGAAACATTTTGGTCCTTTGAAATTTCAAAACATAGTTCAGAATTTGAAATCATGTTTAATGCAGTTTTGAACTAAATTTGAATCCTTCTCTATTTTGAATTCATATTAACTATTATTTAGAAACCCAATTCCTTATTTAGTATTGTTTAAGGACTTTGCAAAAAAAAAAAAATCAATGAAAAAATACAGAGGGCTTTTCTTTTTAATTTATATAGTAGCATAGAACAGAGGAAATAACATTTCTTGTGCTATTCAGTCTGACTCCTGATTTCCATAAGTCAATTGACAAATATTATTAGGAAGAATTTAGCAAGCAGAAGCCACTAAATACGACCTTCTGTAATTATGTCGTTCCATAAGTAAAGCTCACATAGGAATTATCTGATCTGGCTTTAGTCTGATAATAAAAGGCTGCAATAAGCAATGTGTTAGAACAACTGTGACTCAATTCAGTCACTGTGAATTTAAATAACTATAAAATCTATTGTCATTTTCCTGTCTGTATGCTTAGTCTAATAATCCCATGTGTGGAACTGGAGACAAGAGCGTATTCACCTACAAAGAAAGGCATACTTTCTGTTTGAAGAAAAACAACAATCCATTCAAGAACTCCATGCTTTTTTGCCATACTTCCTTCCACACAAGAGTCACTTTCTGCATTGGATGAGACATATGAGTTTTAGATATGGTGAAACAGAGACAGGTCTGAGACTCTGTGGTGGTTCTAAATGTGTGTATTATATTCTTATCCCAATGTTCCTCTTAGGAACTTAGGGCTGGGCATATGGTTTTCCATATTTTAGCCTCACAAAAGTAAGGCAGAGAGATAGGTTTGGACATAATACAAAGGATTACATTCTGGTTTCATATTTGGACCTCAGGAGTGCCTGTTCTCCCTTCTCCTGCCAGAATGAGAATCAGAAGTGTTCTGTTTCTGATTAGAAACGAACCAAGATAGTTCATTATGTCCAAACTGAGCAATCCTGGCTTGTTCTAAATTGCAGTAAACCAGGATCTGAACTGAGATTGAATATCCGGTTCAGAATCAGATCCTGGCTTATTTTGAGAACTTTGGTTAGAATAAGCCAGGATCACTCAGTTCAGATATTAGTGATCCTCATTTGCTCTTAACCAGATATGGAAGTAGAATACTTCTTGTGTGAGCAGGGCAGAGGGGAAGATGTGCTCGAAAAGCTCAGGGACAACACATGAAGCCAGAATATAATCCTGCCTCTGTGTTACATCTGAAGCAGCCCACAGTGACCAGTTCCAAGTCACCCAGTTAGCTCCATATCCAAGTAGCAATTTCAATCCAGGTTTGACACTTTATCCACAACACCACACTGCCATAAAAACAAACACTAAGCAACTCCTTATTCTTTGGTTGTTCTCCTTGTTTTTTGCACATATGTGTGCACGTATAATGTATTTTCAGGGTAAGCAGGAAGGAGAAAGCAAGCAGCTAAAGCACTATTTTCTATATGAGTTTTCTGCAGGCATTGTTATGTCACATTTGTCATGTTCTTCACTAAAAGATAAGAAATAACAATGTTATTTGGGCATAAGAACATTAGAAGAACCTTGCTGGATCAGGTTCAAAGCCTATCTAGTCCAGCATCCTGTTTTCCATATTGACCCACCAGATGCCTCTGGAAAGCCCACAAGTGGTAGATAAAGGCTTGCCCCCTCTCCCGCTGTGGCTGCCCTGCAGCTGGTATTCAGAGACCACCTGCCTCTGAACCTGGAGGTAACCTATAGCCATCAAAACCTAGCAGCCATTGGTACAATTGTCCTCCAAGAATTTATCTAAGCACTTTTTAAAAACCATCCTAGCTGGTAGCCATCATCCCATGACAAAGAGTGCAATAGATTAATTATGTACCATGTGAACAAGTACTTCCTTTGTCGGTCCTCCTTTCTTTCTTGTCGGTCTTCCTTTCTCCCTTTTTCGGGAGAAAAATCTGTTCCAGGATTACTGACTTGAGAGTGTTGTTGATTGTTATTTGGGGTATTTTCATGGTTTAAGTGCTCTCCTAGGATTCTCAGTTTCAGTTATGCATAGGACATAAAGAGGTGGCAGAGAAGGCATAGGAACATAAGAAGCTGTCATATACTGAGTCAGACCATTGATCCATCTAGCTCAGTATTGTCTACACAGACTGGCAGCGGCTTCTCCAAGGTTGCAGGCAGGAATCTCTCTCAGCCCTATCTTGGAGATACCAGGAAGGGAACTTGGGACCTAGATGCTCTTCCCAGAGCGGCTCCATCCCCTAAGGGGAATATCTTACAGTGCTCACACTTCTAGTCTCCCTTTCATATGCAACCAGGGTGGACTCTGTTTAGCTAAGGGGACAAGTCATGCTTGTTACCACAAGATCAGCATGTCCATATGGGAAATATGTTTTAAGAAATAACCCTTAGAAAGCCAGGTGACACAACATCTCCTTGGCACGTCAGTGTCTTCTTGGCATTTCTTCCTAAATGGTCTCTAGCTAGCTTGTCAACTAGCCTCTGCAAGATGATGAAAAGTTATTGTGGTAGTGGCTGAAAATACTGGATTAGGAGGCCATTGGCATGGTGCATCTGTCCTGTGTCAAGCTTGGTTAGCTGTATGAGGCCCACCCCACAGACGTTTGGAGAGCCCATCTAGGCAAGTGCTGGATCCAGTGCAAGCTTGAATCCATTCTCCTATTGTTCTCTCAATTATCAAAGTGGAATTGATGAGATGTCTTGTGGGGCACTGCAGGGCCCCTTCTTACAAGCCCACAAAAACATGAAGTTGGCCCTGGTCATCGACATGACTCTGTATAAGTCTGTGGAAGCTTTTAAATTTAAGCTGAAGATGTTTAAGTAGATCCAATCTCATTTACTAAGAGAACACAGTTTAATAAAAAGCACACACACTACATTGACGTAACTAACCTGTCCTTCAAAAGCATAATTTCCTGTGTGTCAAAAATACCATGAACCTGGAACTCTTACGGCATTCCAGAAGTGAAATGGTTGAAGACAGTTCTTTGTATTGTCTACAGTTTTTCACATCAAATAACAGTGATGAGCACAATGGCAGTCAGCATACACCACATGGTATTAACTTTTTTATTAGTTTTAGTTTTCCCTGTGAACATAATATTTTTGCTAATGGGAAAAACTCCTTTATTTTATTATATTGCAGAAGAGGGGTATGCAGGAACGTGCCATTTTCCCAGTGGTCTTAGCAGCACCCATTCGTTCTGCTTGGATTGGCACACAGGTTAGAATGGTATGGTGGAGGGGCTATTTTCTGCATTGCCATTTTTTCCAAGGCCTTATGCTTCCCTCCTTTGATAGATTTATTCATCACATTCTTTAGCAAGCACATGCATGCTAGCATTTTGTCAATTACTTTCACCTTTTGGACACCCACAAGCTAAAAACAGCAATAGCAATAAGTAAAAGTATTCCTTCAAAAACAGAAATTCATTTTTGTCAAAATTCCCATCTATAAATATCACAGAAAAGGACAGGAAAGTTTAGATTGGCTAGGTAGTGTGGATGCCCTGCTGGAGTGCCAGCCTTCAGTGGTACAAAAAGGAGTCACATTGCAGGGGGATATTTAACATCCTGTTGAGAGTTTAATGAAGTCACCCCTTGCCAAGTGAAAGCACCTTGCCCTACATAATAAGTTCTTGTGCCAAACAAAAGGCCACTGGAATGTTGAGGGAGTTTAAAACCAATCCGATTGGACTAGGAGCAGAGCATTCATTCCATAGTTGTGCTCTGTACCAATAAGATACTAGTAGCAAATAGTCACTTCATGTGTATGAGGGTTTAACTGTTGAGAAGGAGGAATATTCCACACAGAGAAAACAGGATATCTCTTTCTCTTTCTGAGATATGGTGCCTGGTGTGAGATGTCAGTGTTGTGGAACTTTTAGGGTACAGTGACCATGGTGTGATCAAATTCAGCATATATGCAAGGAGAGTATTGCCAGGTAAGTTTAATACAAACACTTTGAACTTCAGAAGAGCAAATTTCTTTAAAACGAGGTGTTTGGTGAAAATAAAACTGAAAGGGAAAATCAGGAGTTTCACTCCACTCCAGAATGCATAGAGTTTATTTAAAACCACAATAATAGAAGCCCAATTAGAATGTATACCAAAAAGGAGAAAAGGTACCACCAAGTCCAGAGGATGCCAGCATGGCTTACAAGTAAAGTCAAGGAAGCTATAAAGGGGAAGAAAACTTCCTTCAGAAATTGGGAAGGCCTGTCCAAATGAAGGGAACAGAAAGGAACACAAACTTTGGCAGAAGAAATGCAAGGAGACAATAAGGGATGGGATGAGAAAGTTTTAGGAACATTTAGATAAAAGTATCAAGGGGAATTAAAAAAAACCTTCTTTAAATACATCAGAAGCAGGAAAACTACCAGGAAGTGAAAAGGGATTATTAAGGAGGATATAGAGACTGCAGAGAAGCTGAAAGTTATTTGCATCTGTCTTCACAACAGAGGATACTGAGCATGTACCTGTGCCTGAACCAAGCTTCCCAGGGACAGAGGCTAAAGAACTGAGTCCGATAGTGGTGATGAGAGATTATGTTCTAAACTGTCGGGCAAAATAAAAAATTTAACAAATTGTCAGGGCCAGATGGCATCCACCCAAGAGTCCTTAAAGAACTCAAATGCAAAATTGCCAGCCTCTTTGCAAAAACATGTCTTATCATCCCTACAATTAGATTCTGTACCAGAGAACTGGAAATTAGCAATTTGATTGCTAATTAAAATGATTTTCAAAAAAGGATCTAGTGGGGATCCAGGAAATTACAGGCCGGATAGCTTAACATCTGTTCAGGCAAAATGATGGAAAGCATTCTCAAGAATAAAAATTTTAAGCCTATAGAAAAACAGTCCCAGCTGAGGGAGAACCAGCATGGCTTCTGCAAAAGTAAATCTTGCCTCCCCAATCTTTCGAAATTCTTTGAGAGTGTCAGCAGGCATGTGGACAAAGGTGATCCAGTTGACATAGTATACTTGGACTTCCAAAAAGCTTTTGACAAAATTCCTCATCTAAGACTCTTGAGAATACTTAGAAGTCATGGGATAAGAGGACAGGTTCATGTGTGGATTGGTAACTGGTTGAAGGATAGAAAACAGAGGGTAGGTATAAATGGACAGTTCTTTAAATGGAGGGAAGTAAGAAGTGGGGTCCCCCAGGGATCTATATTGGGACCAGTGCTCTTTAACTTGTTTATAAATGATCTCGAAGTTGGGGATAAGCAGCAAAGTAACCAAATTGGTAGATTACACCAAACTATTTAGGGTAGTGAAATCCACAACACACTGTGAGGAGCTCCTAAAGGATCTCTTCAAACTGGAGAAGTGGGCAACAAAATGGCAAATGCGTTTCAATGTTAGCAACTGCAAAGTGATGCATATTGGGGCAAAAAACTCCAACTTCACATATACACCAGTGGGATCTGAGCTGTCTGCAGTGGCGTATCGGGGGGAAACGGCGCCCAGGGCAAGCTCTGGCCCTGAAATGGCCCCCATGCCCCCCGGCCCCCACATACCTGTGAGGGCGCGACGGCGCCTCCCAGGCAGCAGATCGCCGGCGGTGGCAGCAATTCGGCGGCGGCGTGCAGTGGGTCGCCCACCGAGTGTGGCGGCGGGTCGCCTGCCGAGTGTGGCAGCAGGGGTGCGGCGGCGATTTGGCGGCGATGGGCGGCGGTGGCTGGCGTGGCGGCGATGGGCTGTAGCACCACCGCCCGCCACCGCCAAATCGCCGCCGCACGCACGCCGCCACACTCGGCGGGCGATCTGGGGGGGCAGGGGGAAGCCACTTTTTGGCGCCCCCCACGTGGCCCGCCGGGGTGGTGCCTGGGGCACGTGCCCCCCCCTGCCCCCCCTATCGTTACGCCCCTGGCTGTCTGTAACTGACCAGGAAAGGGATCTTGGGGTCATGGTGGACAGCTCATTGAAAGAGTTGACTCAATGTGCGGCAGCTGTGAAAAAGGCCAATTCCATGCTAGGAATCATTAGGAAGGAGTTTGAAAATGAAACTGCTAATTGTTGCAGAGTAATTACTTATTCTCTAAAAGTAATTGAACAGGAAGCCAACTTAATGTGAGAAACAAGAGTTTGATATCATTAACTAATCATAGGCTAAGTAAAAACAATAAACAGACTAACAGTTTCTTATGGAGAGAGAGGGAGAACCTTTCAATTTGAATTAAAGGTAACAAGTGAGGAGCAGACAAACAAACCGTGATTCTACCCCCAAGCCAATAGACAGAGACATTCACACAGAGAAGCTTGCCCCATACAAAGAACAGAGACGTCTAGGGCAAAATCCCAACACTAATATAAGAATGCCCTTATATAAATCTCTGGTATGGCCACAGCTGGACTACTGTGTATAGTTCTGGTCACAAAGAACATTGTTGAACTGGAAAAGGTGCAGAAGTAGGCAACCAAGATTATCAGGGGCTTAGACCACATGAGGAAAGGCTACAATACCTGGGGCTTTTTAGTTTAGAAAAAAGTTGACTGAGGGGCAACATGATAGAGGTCTATAAAATTATGCATGTTATGGCTAGAGAAATTTTCCCCCCTCTCTCACAATGCTAGAACCAGGGCTCATTCCAAGAAACTGATTGCCCAGAAATTTAGGGCCAACAAAAGGAAGTACTTTTCACCACAACACATAATTAAGCTATGGAATCCCCTGCCATAAGATGTGGTGACAACCAACAGACTGGATGGCTTTAAAAAGTGTTTAGATAAATTCATGGAGGCCAGGTCTATCAATGGCTACTAGTCTGAGGGCTACAGGCCACTTTCAGCCTAAGAGGCAAGATGCCTCTAAATACCAGTTGCAGGGGAGCCACAGCAGGAGAGAGGGCATGCCTTCACCTCTTGCCTGTGGGCTTCCCATTGGCATCTGGTGGGCCACTGTGCTAAAAAAGGATGCTGGGCTAGACAGGCCTTCGGCCTGATCCAGAAGAGCTGTTCTTATGTCCTTATATACAGAAGCTGAGTGATGATTGTCAAGCCCTGCACAAAACTTTAGTGAGAATATTCGGAATTCAGCTCCTGGATCTGCTATCTCTTAACTACTTGTCATCTTAGACAAAATTATTTCTTTGATCATTGTAGATGACAGTGGTGTAACAATCTCTCAGAGGCCCTGTGTTCAAAAGTAGAGAGACAGGCCCCCCTTCAACTCTGGGGGAGCCCACTGCTGGCAGCTTCAGCCACTGGCAACTCCTGAGGTCAGGGGCCACCAGGCAACTCACCAAGTGTCCATCCTGGTGCACCAGGCCCTAGTGCCTCAGAGCAAATCTGTTAGCTTCAGTAGCTGCTCTCCTCACCTCGTTCCTTTTCCTTTTCCTGACTGCTCCTTCCTTCTGTGGTCCGTGCCTGACTTTGACCTTGCATCTGCTTCTAGCCCTTTTGACCTGTTTCCTCTTTTTGAAATCTGATCTTCTGCCTGGATCTAACTATGCACTTGCTGTTGTCATTGCATCCTGGTCTGCCTCTAGAACTTGATCTTGCCCCCTTTAGACCATGCCACTGTCTGCTTTTGGAGCTGACACCAGACAGTAACCACCGTGTAGTAAAAAGTTATTTTCTCTGGGGTTTCCAGATTGGCCCTAGTGCTTCCTTTTATAAGCAACTGAGATCTTCTGTGGACACAGTGGATGTAATGCATCCTGATATTGTGATTTCTGATGGTGAAGCAATGCAAAAGAGGGAATCTAAAGAAAGCCCTGATTGAAACTTTATCTATAGATAAGAGGCACAATACAGTGTAAAGTACAAGTACTGCAAGCTGTGTTGCCTCACAACACAGAAAGCATTTTCAAGACTTCCATTAGAGAGGTCTCTGTTTTTCATCACTCCTGATTTTTGGGGTGGGGAGATTCCAGAGGGGCAAAATACACTAGAAAGTTGGAGAAAAAACTAAATAATTAATCAAGGGATTAAATAGCTCCAATTTGCTATTCCTTTTTGAATATTCACATTCCAGCTTTATTTGAATGTGAACAAGGATTGAGCAATTTGCTCAGTTTATAAATTGCTACATGATAGTTTTCATTGTAATTCATACTTTCATCACTTTCAGTTCCATAACTTGTTAACAGAATATATAGAGTCTTCGCCTTACTTCAGCATTTGCATTTCAAGTATTGCATATATGTTCAACTAGTCACAAAAGTAACTCTGAATCTAGATAGAGACCATGGCTGACATCTGTGGCAGCCCGTATGGATGGGATGGGGGTGGGGGGAAATCAGCCACTGGTCGGCTCATTTCCACTCTTCTCACCCCACCCCAGCTGCCTCAGTCTCCCTCGCCCTGCTGCAGCGTTAACTCCAGACACATGGACTGGTCATTTGCCCAGCTCCCCAACCCAGTAAATGGCCAGCCCATGCTCCTGGGCTTAACGCTGCAGCAAGGCAAGAGAGAGGGAGGCAGTCGCAGTGGGGCAAGAAGAGTGGAAATGAGCTGCACCTGTGGCTCATCCCACCCCACCCGCCACCCCAGTGATGTACAGGCCAGTGATGCCAGTGATGTACAGGCCATCACTGACAGACATCATGGCTAATAAAGCATGGACTCTCCACACAGGGCCCCTGCTAACTGGGCAAAGAGGCACCTTTTTAACATGGTGATTCTCTTTACTGAGCAGGGGGGGGACTGGCCCTACCCACCCCCAGCACAGTACCTCCAGTGACTGTTGCTGGTGTCTATATTATAGTTTCTTTTTAGACTGTGAGCCCTTTGGATATAGGGATCCATCTTATTTATTTATTATTTCTCTGTGTAAACCGCTTTGGAAACTTTTGTTGAAAAGTGGTATATAAATATTTGTTGTTGTTGCTAGCCCCGGCACTGCTCGCCACACCTTTTGAAGCATGGTCATTCTTGCCCTCTTGTGCAAGAGCACGGGTATGTTTCACAGTTTACCCAAGCTCCGGAGCTACTCTGTTAGAACAGAAACATGTTGCTGAGGGTCAAGCAATGTGTTTCTGCTCCAACAGAGCAGCTCTGGAGTATGGGCAAGCTCTGAAAAGTATTTGTGCTCTTATATAAGAATGCATGTGCAGCTACTAGTGTGATGGCTAGTGCTCTGTGGTTCTGATGTTTGGAGTGCCCACACATTGTTAGTCAGGATGTCTAACATCCTTTATTTTGTGTATGAAGCAACCTCAGACTAATTGTCGTTTAACTATAGTCTGGCCCTCAAAAGAAAGGAACGCTATCTGCTATAGAGACTTGCTTCCAACTATGAGTGCCTCTCTCTTTTTAATTAATCTTTTAGGTTGTGGCCCCTCAACTTTGGAACACTCGCATAATATGTATGTATGTATGTATGTATACGTATATATTTTGCAAAAAGCTGCATGGAGAGTCAATCCCAGTCAAGACCAGGATGCCTAGGGAGAGGGAAATCTTTCCCCATGCCCCGCTTTCCTACTGAAAATCACCAAAAAAGTTTGCAAAAGAACCAAAATGCCTTCCTAGAGCAAGGCTTTATTTGGGCTTCTCTCATTAGTGTTATTTACTTCAAATACTTTAGCATGGGGGACTCATGCTAGTGGGCTAGAGGAGAGGGGGCATTATGCAGCACCATCGCTTTACGTGACACTTGACAAAATAACAGAAGCGAAAACAAACAGAGGTGCACCTAGGTAATTTTGGAGCCTGGACCTAAAGGCCTTTGGAGGCCCCCCTCCCTTGTAAATGAAGCATAGTTATGCTCCACTGGGTGACCAAAGCACCCGGGACAGACTAAAGAGGATTTAGGGGACCTCAGGGGCTGTGGAGGCCCTGGACTTCGGCCCCGAAGTCCAGGGGTAAGAGCACCTCTAAAAACAAAATGGAAGCTTCTGCCCCAAGAATCATACAATTTAAATTTCAACAATGCTGGTGTCCATAAAGTGTGAGGAACTAAAGGAGATTCTTAGAAGTTACAAGACATTTGAAAACATCAGAGGGTTTCTTAATGAGGTATCTTAATTTCTCAGAATTTTTCCTGTTTGGCATGTGCATGTGCGCGTGCGCGCACACACATACACACACACTCTTTCTTTCATAGAGCCCTTGTGCCTCTTGGCAAGAGCAATGCTCAGCTAATCTCCATGTTAACGTCTGCTGGCAGCTCCATGTGAAGCTGACACCTGTCACAGAGATATCAGTGGCAGCTTCCTAAACAGGCCTCCCCTTAAACCCTTCCAGCTTCATGGCAAATGAAATGAGGCCTCCCTCCCTTATCTGCTAGCTCTACAGCTCTGGGAGGGAACTTGAGGTGTGGGAAGGTAACCTTATCACAGCAAGTGACAAACAGCCTGCACGAAACAAGCTACTGGGATGAGGACAGTTTAGGACCATGCAGTTCCAGTAGGAGACAGGGAGTGGGGGTTGAACTATGGGACTAAATAGGGAAATCCCTCCCCCCACCGCCACACTCAGCTCTCCACTTACAGTTTACAAAATCATTTCCTCTCATGTTAGCCAGAGTCTCCTTCACCCTCTATTCTACCTTCATATATGCTGATCCATATTTTTCTTTCCTTTAGTCTCCTTAGCACAGTCATGCTTTTCCTCCTCTTGTTCCATTGTATGCTACAAAATACAAAGCAGGGGTATGCCTTTATTAGGAGCCTAAGAAACCAAGTAATGATTTAAAGGCACAATTTCCCATTCTTCATCTTCTGCCCCCGCCACCTCACACCATAAAACTCCATCCAGTTTTTATCAGTGTCTCCCCCCCCCCCCCGACAAGTGCTGTTCTAGATCTAAGAAGTAGAATGTGATGCTGTGCTATCTGTTTAGGGGCAGGGCTGTTCCTACTGGGGTGCGGGCTGGGGGCAGATCAGCATGTGTAGGGCCTCCTTAACATTTCATATCATTAGAGAATCATACTGATTGATGATATACAGTGTAAAAAGTGTGCGTGAGGTTTTTGGACATGTCCAACCAGCTTGGACATATAATGCATTTCTAAACAAAAACACCACACATGCTTCACAGTTCTCAGACCTTCTGGGTTGCAAATCAAGCATAGTGCATTCATAAATAAATAAATAAAATATTGTTTGTTCCAGAAGTTTTTGTAATTTTCTGCCATGAAACAAGCCACTTATAGGACTTTTTGGATGGGTTTTTTTTTTAAAACCAACAATTTGCCCAATCCACTTCAATTTAAATATACATATTCTTCCCATTCTGCCCTACATCTCTGCTCAATACCAAAGCCCTATGCCAAGTCATTCCAGGACAGGTGATCTAAACGCAGGAACAGAAGGGGGGGTACCCTTTTTTATGAAGGCAAAGGGCCGATTCTTCTATATGGGGGTGGAATGATGGTCTGGGCCTGGGGCTTCAGTTCCAGACATTTTTTATATTTTTCTGCCATTAAGCAAGTCACTTATAGGACTTTTTGGATGGGGTCTTTCAATTTTTTTAAAAATTAAAAACCAACAATTTGTTCACTCCAATTTAAATATACATATTCCTCCCACCCTGCTCTACATCTCTGCTCAATCCCAAAGCCCTATGGCAAGCCAGTCCCTAAATATTCAAGGTGGGGAGATAACCACAACAAGGAATTCACATCATACCTCCATTACTAAGGCTGGGCTGGGCTGGCTGGGCAGAGGGTCTGCAAAGAGCTCTGGTGCTGGACACTCTCTGCCTCCCTGCCTGTCTGCTTCTTTCCTGAGCTTCAGGCTTCAGGGAGGCCTGCATGGAAGCCTCTCTGGAAGCCCCACCCACCCACTGAACAGCTGAGAGGTGGGAGAGGAGGAACTCTAGCAGTTTGCCTGGGAGCCTTTCAAGCTGCACACAGACACAAAAGATGGGCTATGGGTGGGCTGCAGGGAAAGATAAGTGGCTGGGACTGGGGGAGAGAGGAGGGCAGGCTACACAATAGGGATCTGCATGAACCAGTTTGCAGGCCATGTTAGAAGCCTGCAAACCGGTTTGCTGGTCTGACAGACCGTTGCTGGGGGGGTGTTGCTTTAAGGGTGGTGGGGTTGTACTTATCCCTCCTGCCGCTTTCCCCCCTCCGGTGCTCCATTTTCAAGTAAAACCTTTGGGGCAGCAGCGATTCTCCCTGCTGCCCCTGCCTCCTTGTTGCCTGCTAAAAGCGGAAGTAACTTCCGTGCATGCACCTGGCACCGCCGCTCGTGTCACACACATCACTGTGACGTGCGCAGCGCATGTGTGGCACATGCACGGTGGCAGGCGCATGCACAGAAGTTACTTCCACTTTTAGCAGGCAACAAGGGGGCAGGGGCGGCAGGGAGGACCACTACCGCCCTGAAGATTTTACTTGAAAATGGAGCTCCGGAGAGGGAAAAGCGGCGGGAGGGGTAAGTACAACCCCACTGCCCTTAAAGCAACACCCCCCCTGTGTTGGACCATGCCTCCACGGTCCGTGCACATCCCTACTACACAGCAGTGTGCCCAGAGCAGGGCCTGTGCCAATGCGGGACTAGGGGCAATTGCCCTGGTCGCCCCACCCTAGGGACGGCCCTGTTTAGGGGTCCCCCATCTAATTTTTCTTTTTGACTGGAGGGGAAGAGATGGTATCCAGGGGCAACCCAAGATATTGTGCTGCCTGAGGCAAGGTGCCCGATGTTGCCTGGTTCCATATCCCTAGTGGGAGCCAGTCCCCTTTGGCTCCCAAAACCAACCCATGCAAGCTTTGAAAGGAACTTCCTCCTCTTCTTTTCTTGTGCTCTTTGTAATTTTTGCAAGGAGCGTGAGGGTAGGTGCTCTTTGCAAAGCTTTCAAGGGTTATATCAGTCTCAAAAAGCTGCTTCAGTGGCAACAGCAAACAGCCCTGCTGGTGCGCCAATAATCCGCCATCTGAGGCAGTTGCCTCACCTTGCCTCATGAAAGGACTGCCAAGATGTTATAATTCATCATGATGATTCCTAATTTGAGATATCGTGCTCACAGAGAAGACCAAGAGGAAAAGCTGGATGTGGACAATTGCTTCAGTTTTGGAAGAGGACAAAGAGGATGAGGTCATAGGATAACCTCCAAGAGTGTGTAGCTACTAAACTAAGAACCCCATAAAGCAATAATCCATGGGGGTCTGTCACTGGGAGTGGGATAGCTATAAGTTTGCTAGGAACATCCCAGGGAAAAATCTTGCCTTGGCACTACAGGAGCCCCTGGTGGCGCAGTGGTAAAACTGCCGCCCTGTAACCAGAAGGTTACAAGTTCGATCCTGACCAGGGGCTCAAGGTTGACTCAGCCTTGCATCCTTCCGAGGTCGGTAAAATGAGTACCCAGAATGTTGGGGGCTATATGCTAAATCATTGTAAACCGCTTAGAGAGCTCCGGCTATAAAGCGGTATATAAATGTAAGTGCTATTGCTATTGCTATATGAAAGAGAGAAATCTTGGTTTAGGGATCAGAATATAAATTAACAATTGTAATATATTTCATTATCTCATATCATTCTTGTATATGTTCTTGTTTTAGTATAATTGGATTTTTATGCTGGTTTCTTTAAGGGTTATTATTCCACCATTTGGTGTCCTATAGTGTATCTTATGCAAGTTTACTCAGAAGTCAGTTCTACTGTGTTAAAGTTTCTGGAGCTTACTCCCAGGAAAGTGTGTTTAGGAGTGCAGCCTAATTTCATGGAAGCAATGAATCCTTGAAAGTCTGGAGACTGAAATTTGCTTTCTGACACAAGGAATACTGAGACAGGACTAAGGACAGCTAAGAGGAGCTTATTTACTATGTATTTATTTAATACATTTCTATACCGCCCAAACACAAGTTCTCTGGGTGGTTCTCTGGGCTTCTTATTCATCAGTCACCGACATGCAGGTGATTCTCAATCACTTGCGCTGCTGTGGACATTTACAGCAATGCCTGCGGTATTGTACAAGAGTGCTTTTGCACTGATACCTAAAATTGTGCAATTGCAATTGATCAGCACTACATCCATTAGAAATAATGGGCGCTTGCCAGGGTACACTAAGGGAAAAGAGGGACTGGTAGAAACAGGATTGAGTGCTATGATGTGAGGTGGTAGTAGATGGAGAGGATACATGAATGGAAGAGGGAGTATAAAATGTGTTGGAACAGGGGAAAGTAAAATGTTGCTCTGTGCTGAAATGCTTAGAGTCCTTAAAGGAGCACAAAGGAGAGTCTGACCACAATTGGATGAAAGTTAGGAAACTATGTCAGCCAGTGTTTTAACCCCCTCTTTCTGTGGCTGAGCATACCTTTAGCAAGTATTTTTCTTCTCAAACAGTGCCAATTTTGGGGGAAATCCCAAGCAATCTCTTTGACAGGATGCTATTGATGTATCTAAGAGAGATGCCTCAGAATACTTTCAAATGGCTGCTCCTGGGAAGTGGGGAGGCATCAAATGGGTGGGGAGGAGGCATCGCTGGTGGCAGAGGATAAGTTGTGTTACTATCAATGCTTAGATACAGTTGCTGAGTTACCTACTCCCATTCTGCTGTCCATTGTGTGTTCCTGGGAGCCCTAAAACCAGAGCTAGATCTTTACATGTGGTAAAGGAAGAGAGCTGGTCTTGTGGTAGCGAACATGACTTGTCCCCTTAGCTAAGCAGGGTCTATCCTGGTTGCATAAGAAAGGGAGACTAAAAGTGTGGGCACTGTAAGATATTCCCTGTAGGGGATGCTCTGGGAAGAGCATTAGGTTCCAAGTACCTTCCCTGCCATCTCCAAAATAGGGCTGAGAGAGATTCCTGTCTGCAACACTGGAGAAGCCACTTCCAGTCTGGGTAGACAATACTGAGTGAGATGGACCAATGGTCTAAGTATATGGCAGCTTCCTATGTGTGCAGCATCCCTTCCTTCTCTCTCATCAGGTAATGAAAAATGTGCAACAGGCTATCCTTGAGTTCTGCACTTCCTTTCTCCATCTTACTTCATTGACCGCCACTTGCAGAGGTGGGAAAACTCCCACGAAGCCGTCATCCCATATATTTTGGACTTACAAGGCAAGGGGCTAGACAGGAGGATGAAGCTCAAGGCTGTTGTTTTCTGGTTCAGCCATGTATGTGCCATATCATCTGCTTCTGTCCTGAGGTTCCTTGGAAGTGTATCAAAGACAACTTGCTCATCACTGCCCACTCTTTCACTGCACAGTGCAGCCCTAGGGGAGCGTTGGGTGTGGGGTGCTCAGGCTTCTGCAAAGTGATGGTGATGCTTGTGCTCCACATGAACTAAGCATCCCCCCACCCCCACAAAAAAGTATCCCAGGATTTTCTGCAACACTCAAGAGTTTCTGTGGCAACTGCCAGTGGTTCCATGTGAAAACTGTTCCAAAGTTTGAAAGGCACCACATTAGTTCTCTTGAATTAGCAGCAGTCATTGCTAGCAGCATCACTGATCCCAGCAACCAGGGATTAGTCTAGTTCCTGACTGGATGTGGCTATGAAGCATGCAGAATTAGGGCCAAACTATGTGTGACACACATAGAGGTTTTCGCTGATGTTCCCCACACCCATCGCTACCAAAAAAAAATGCAGCTACAGAGGCTGCAGTCTGCCTTAGAAGACTTGGATAAGGACTTTTATATTCTTTTTTCCCCTCTGGTGGTGTTTCTGCATTCTGCTGAAAATCACTCCTCACCAGCTTCTCCGCACCGTGGGAAAATTCCCTTTCTCCCCCACTCCCAGGTCTTCTGAGGTGGACTGCAGTCTCATCAGCTGCATTTTAAAGAGGGAGAAAACCCGCTCAAAGAAAAGTAAGCACAACACAGTCTCAAGTGTCTCTTGGCCCTTGACTCATAAAAATGCTGTTGTCACTGCAGGAAGGAGCCATTCAGAAGCATCCTCTGTCGATACACACTTCTGTCATCCCATCTTTTAAAAAAAGCTCTGAACGGGGGTGGATGGGTACTGGAACGAGCGTAGGCCCAGGGTTGGCCACTCAATCCTTTTAGGTCCTGATGAGTTCATACTAAACCAACAACAAAACAAGTGTTCTGTGTCTTTCTAAAAGAAATAAAAATAATATTTCCAAATGTCACTTCCAGTTCAGCCAATTTAGGCTCTCCAAAGAATTCCCACCAAATTTTATGTCAACTATTTTAAGGAATGGTTTAAAATTAAAAACCTTTTACTAAGTTTAAACTTGACTTTCCCAAGAGACCTGCGATGTTTAAAAACACTTTTGCCATTTTGAAGAGTTCAAAATAACATTCCAGAAGAGATCTTTCGAAAGACATCCCTGCAACGAGTCTGTTCTTTGGGCTTCAGCCTGCCCAGCTTGTGGTTAAGTTATAACATTTGTTTCTCATTTAGTCGTAAAACTGGCGCTGAAATTAAAATCTCATAATTAAATATAATTAAGTGAAGCTGCTATGTGCTTAGCGCTTGCTAATGGCTTTTCCAGTTTTGTTAGCTGGAAACATTTGTTTGATCAAATACAGTAGCTCAAGGTTCTGGTAAAGACACCCTACTCTACCGTAGAGCTTGTTTCTCGCACTTACTTCCACTCTCACTTACTTGCCACTCTCCCCGCCCACCCAATAGTGAGAAGTTCTGTGTAGAAAAATGTATATGTAGTCAGATGGGATGTTTGTTTTGCCCTGAGTGGTCAGTTGCAGGAAAACCCCCAGAGAAACCCATTTGTTTCTCTCTTTTAAAAATAAAATAAAAAATCAGTGATAGAGTGAAAAAACATAGCTATGTTCCCACACACACACAAATTTAACTGGCATGTATTTCCCCAATGAATCCTGGGAATTGCAGTTTTAATGAGTGGGAGGATTCTCTATTGGGAGTTTTCTGTCCTCTCTTGCAGAACTACAGTTCCCAGAGTTCTCTAAAGTAATTTATACCCTTGACTATAGTGGATATGCTCCTAGCATAGAGAATGCTATGTGATGGGAGTGTGCCTTGGTAATTGTGGCTGGAGATTTATTCAGGACTAATTCTTGTTTTTTTCTTTTATCTGTAACAGTTAACTTGCTTAGAGGCTTGGACCTGGCTCTTGAATGCCTTTTCTAGTGTCTATTATTCCTTCTTACTTGGCTCTGGTTCAAGATTTATGTCTTGTTTTTGCTTTGTCTTCAGTCCTTGCATTTTTGTTTGACTGTCTTTTGTTTTAGGGAGTCTTCCCTATGGTATGTAATCTCAATAGAGAGTCTTTTCTATTGAGATTACACACCATAGATATGTAAGGTACTGTATAGGTAGGGCTTTTTCTGTACACGTGGCTCTCATTATTTGCAGGGGTTCCATGCTGGCCTACAACTGCTGATAACAAAACCTCAGATAACAAAACCTTGAGCCCTTTCTCATGATCCGTGAGAAGGGCTTGAAGGAACGAGGGGAGGAAGCCTGAAAAAGCTTACCTCCCCCTCAGACAATCCTCTCCTCGATGTTGAGTGGGTGGATCAGCCGCCCAGATAATTGCTGTCTTCTGCCAGCAGCAGGGAGCTCTGGGGGCTGGGACGCCCCTGGAACTCCCATAATGCACCACGTGAGTGCGCCATGCATTGTGAGGAGTCCCTTGATGCCAGCTGGGAGGCTGCTGGTGTGTGGGTGCTGTGTGGAGCTGCACAGCACCGACACACGATTAGTCAGCCCGGGCTAATGGCACATTTGCATCCTTAACCCTGACTAACAGCTGGGGCTCCCCTGTGGGTTTGCTGCTGTGCTGCCGACGGGAGCCACGTGGCTCCTGGAGGTTCTCACATGCAGGCAAAGCTGGACTGGGCTTCCCTAGCCCAGTTTTGCCTGCATGTGAAAACCGCCTCCTTGAGTCAATGGGAATTGGGAGGTTAGGTTCCTTGAGGTTAAAAAAGGGCGAAAAAGTGGGGGGAGGCAGTATGAAGAGAAAGTACTGTGCTATGTTCTCTAGGTCTCCAGCTGCCCAGCAATGCCCCACAAAACCCCCAATTCCTCTGATTTTCCATGGAAAATCATGGGAATTATTTTTTTTATGGGGCCACAAAATGGCTCAGTGCTGTAAAATGGTGGCTGGAAATGACATTGGAAGTCATTTCTGGCCATCCAGGAACTGTGGATAGGCGATTTTCAGCTATTTTTTGAACCTCAGATAATGAGGTCAGGTCTATATTGTCTGACTGTGCAACTAGGGGCGCCAGGACAGTGGATAATGAGGGCCATCTATAGATCTCCTGTTTTCAGAATGAGCACAGTCAGAGGTTGGCTTAGGAACCTTGGGACCCAGTTGCATGCAAAACTGTTTGGGCTGTAGCATGTAGTAAAAAAAATGCTAAATAAATAAGCATGTGTTCATTTTCTTTTCTTCTTTTTTGTCTGTTATGATTTGATGTGTTATGTGTTTTTATTGTGTGTTTTAATCCTCTGCTGTGAGCTGCCAAGATAACAATTTGTTATGTGGGGCAGCTAACAAATAAAGTTTATGTTTCTTAAGTTTATTAAGCATTCATGCCACTTAGCAGTGCAAGCATATGTGCACACGTGCTACTATCCATACCTCACATACTTAGCTTACACATCCATATACACCAACAGTCACACATGTAGTTAACTTTTGCTACCTGTCTGTAATTTCTGTATGGCTTCTCCCTCCACCCGTTTTCCCCAACAATACAACTAGTACTGTGCTGCCTCGTGGCTTGACATGTTCCCTGCATGAAGTGAAATCAGGAAGCATGTCAGGTGTAGATGGGTCTCTTTGCTGCTTGGGAGGAACATATGAACATAGGGAGCTTCCTTATACAAAGTGAGACCATTGGTCCATCTAACTCAGTACTGTCCAAACTGACCAACAGCAGCCCTGCAAGGTTTCAGGCAGGAGTGTTTTCCAGCCATACCTGGAGATGCTGCCAGGGGAGTTGAACCTGGGTCCTTCTACATACAAATCAGATGCTCTGCCACTAAAGCCCCAACTGGCAGGCTGGAACAGAGGTGGAACCAAAATGTCTCCAAAGTGGAATTCTAAAGATAATTTCAGGGTTCCTCCAAAGAGGAACATCAGATAATTTTCTCAGACAGTTTCTCCATACCCCCCAGGTGGTTCTCAACAGGGGGCCTGGGAAATAGCATATTGCATGCTGCTTTCGATGCTTGCCTCTGGCTACTGCCTCCACTATGAACTTAATCTCCTGTAGCCTTGTTTGGCTTTCAACTCTGGCTTCAGATCTGAGACAGGACCTGTCACAGGTCCTTGACATTCACCAACCGAATGGTGCCCAATGGACCACTTCCAAAAACAAAACAGTTCCTCCTCTTCCACCTCAGTATGCCTTAATGGAAAAACCCTTCAATTTATTTTATTTTTTTATTTTTTTTAGAAACTAAGCATAGAACAAGAGATGATTTTATTAAGAGAGGCCTTTAAATAACTCCACGGTTCAGGATAATGAAATTACCTGCACTAACCCCACAAGAAAAGCCATTCAATTGCTCTCCCAATCCTCCCTCATTTTTTACTCACTCTACTGAATAATGGTTTGTTTATTTGATTTAATTTTTAATTTTCCAAAAAATTTTCAACAGTGAGCCCTGAAATGAAAAGTTACCTTCAAGAATTGCTTATTCACCACATTCTGCAGCTTTTAAAATTATTTTCACTCACAAGTTTTCACTTTCAGCTAACTGAAAATGTGTAGCTATTGAAATATAACATTAGATAATCAGGACACAAATTGGTTCCTGAAATTCAGTTTATTTGGTATTCAACATGTAAGTCAAAGGAGAAATCACTGAAGTTGCATAAGAAGTATCATTTGCACATAAACATGCACACATCTTTGCGGTAACTGCAACTTTAGGACTTTCCCCATAAGAGCTTATTTGACTATTATTGCCTTCTGAAGATGCTTAAGGTTTTGCACTTGTAAATGGTTCACTCTATGAATGTTTGAAAGGTGGCCTTTTTCTGTGAGGCCAACCTAAATTATGGTGGCAGAGAGCTTACTAAGCCGCACCATTATACATTTTCATACAGCTAATTAGGGCCAAACTGCATACAAACTAGTTAGGGCAAGCAAATTGGTGCTCTAGAAGCATGCTTCCTATTGGAAGCACCTCTTTTTTGTCAAATACGGCCACGTTGGGGAGGGGAACCCCGATTGGTTCTCCTTCAACCTACATTCTGCCTGATCCTCCCACTCCACTTCCAGCTTAAAGAGGCAGGAGAACCAATGTATGTAATTTAAAATGGGCAGCTGTTTTCTAGTCAGCAGCCTCCGCTTGTGCCAATATGAACCATCCTGCTTCTGTCCAACATGGCCTCACAAGGCCATTCGGGAGGGTTCACTCTTTCCCCATGTGCCATTTCCCCACCAAAAATCACCTTCTGAAATGGCGGTCTGAGGAAGTTGCCATTTCAGGGGGTGGAAAAATGGCAAGTGGGGGGAAAGTTAACTTCCCCTTCTCTGTGCATCCCAGTCCCAACTGGGGCCCTTCCCCCACCCCACATGGCTGCATTTGCCAGAAAATAGGCACTTTGGGTTGGAAGGACACCATGATTGCACATTTGCATTGTCATGTGACTGGGGCATTTTCTGCCAGCATTTTGGAGAAATTGAATGAATAACCTGTCTACATAATATAAGAACTCGCTTGCTAGACTGGGCTACTTCAGCTAGTCTTGTGTTTCCAAAAAGGGCTAGTCAGATATCCTTAGAAACTTACAAATTTACAAGGGAATGGCGGAAGTGACGACTGTCCTTCATTATTTACAAGCAGCATATGTAGGCTGTGATCCAGAAAACTAATTCTTGCCTTTTTGTTTCTTTTAAGCCCCATGATGTATCATAAACTGTCCCTGAAACTTCCCCCAGTTTTGAAAGCAATTTGCCTTATGGCATGGGGAACTGCAATTTAAGCAACATAAGTGCAAGTCACATTAATGACTCTTTGGATCCTAGCCATAAACATATTTAAGACACCAGAAAGCATTCCAAACAAAACTGGGGGAAAGAGATATAGGCAGGGAATACTTTATATTATTTGATCCAAATAGTCCTTAGCAGCTTCTAGGAAACTAAGAATTCAGTTAAAACTCCTTTTAGTATTAGGTTTAAAATACGGCAACCTCATTAATTTTGATGGATGAATCAATGTTTCTCAGTCATGTAACTGCATTCCTGAAAGGACCTTTTTGTATTCCGATTCCTGACTAGTGCAGATTCAATGAAACCCAAATGAGTCTGTAGAAGAAAAGCTTATGTCCAGAAACTGCAGCTTGTCCAGAATGCTGTGGCCAGAGGGCCAAAGTACAGCCTATAAAATTGTAATATAAATAAATATAAATGTACATGTTTCTAAGAATACATTCTGGCTAACAGTAGCAGTGTTCAAACTGACCTTTACATCCGCTAGCTTTTAGAATATTTCTCATTAGAATTTTGTTTCATATCTGGAGGATGTCAAATTTGGCAACATTTGACACTTAACAAATGTTAGAAATTCTGAGTTCAGATGGACCTTCATTCTAGCCTCTTCTCCATGCCTACCCTCAAATAATTGCTCTGTATGCACAGGAGGGCAAGACCTCACAAACCCTCTGTTCAGCTAAACTAAAACTGAAAGCGTCAGGAGATGCTCGGCCTGGAATCTTTTTTACCTTCTCTGTGTATGCAGAATCAGGACAGGCAGCTCAACCCAAGAAAAGCCCTAATTGTTGATTGCAAACTTGAATGACCTGGAGGGCTGTGAATGTCTTCCTCTGGGTTATCTCCTGTTTCTGGTGTTGACAGTAGCCGTGATTTCTTGCTATCACCAGAAATGGTGCCCGGAATCTCTTGGCAGCAGGAAGGGTGTTTGCTGCAATGATCAATGCTGGTGCCTTTATCATTTGATGGGAATGCCAGATACTTGTTCCATTTTGCTGCTGAAATTGTAAGAGGTTTACTGTCATTGCTCACTAAATTGGGATGCACAAAGAGCGAGAGGGGATGCTGGACAGGCAGCCACCATATACTTTGCTGGGAAAACCCGAGCCTCAGAAGCCTTATCTTTTAAACAATAAACATCAAAATCTGAGCAGCAGATGAGAAGCAGATATGGTTGTGGGAAAAGATTTCCCCCAGAGACAGAGTTTATTGGAGCAATGTCCATTGAAGTGGAGAGCAAAAATTCTGGAGGAAAAGAGAAGCTGAGATCTTTTGAACAAGCAAGATAGCACAGTTATAATATACTCAATGTGGTTAAATTGAATGTTATAGTTATTTACTGTATCCCCAAGACTTGGTGAGTAAGGCAACTCATCATGGGATAGTATGTGGAAAATAGTTCATTCAGATTAACTTTGCAAGCAGTGGCTCAATTTGCCCGATTTACCCACTTCTATGATCCAGTGTTTCTTCATGCAGACTTTGCCTTATGAGCCTGGTCATATTAAGTTAGAGTGCAGTGCTTGAATTATGAGGGCAAGTGGGGGGGGGCGGACTCCCCCCGCATTCTTTAGTCTTTGGTGGAAAAAGCTGGGCAAGACTCTTCTTAGGGCCTCTCTGCATAATCACAGAAAGAGCACAACACATTTTAGCCTTGTGACAGAAGTACAATATATTCCTTCTCTCATAACTCATTTACAGCCACACAGTGTCCGGTCCACATGTCAACCAGGGTTTTACCTTGCTACTGTATGGGAAGTTAATCATGCTGCTGTTCAGCCCTCTTATTTTTAGCCCTCTTATTTTTAAAAATGTGACTAGACATGTGCTACCATGCAGGACTTGTGATTGTTTTAACCATTTATATCCCACTTTTCAAAACCATTAAAAGCATTTTGCCGCAAGATCCCAAAATACAGATACCAGCAACAGCCACAGGAGGGATGCTGTGCTGAGGTTGGATAGGACCAGTTGGTCTCCCCCTGTTAAATATAATAGAATCACCACGTGACTTTTGCTCAGGTGATGTCTTTTGCGCAGTTCGCAGGGGTTAGCAGTTAGCAGTTATTGATGAAGTGCCGTCAAGTCACTGTCGACTCTTAGCGACCACGTAGATAGATTCTCTCCAGGATGATCTGTCTTGAACTTGGCCGTTACAGATGATATTAATGCTGACAACCCCTAAAGAAATTGTTCCAGCATTACTGACATTATTCAATGAATATAAAGATAGATTGCAATTATTTTGTTTAAACATACTCCATCAGGAACAGTAATCCCCACCACAAATAAGTTTCTTTGTCCACAACCCATATAAAATATTTAGCAATTAAAATCCTTATAGTTAGTCACAACCCCCTTGTGAAAGAGTATCTTTGGGGGAATTATCAAGCAGTTATGGTACTATCTCAAGATATGAGATGCCTCTAATTTGTCATGGTTAGGAAGAACTGATGGTGTCAAAATGACAGATCTACCCAAATTTAACTGATGTTTTCAAACCTTTATTATAACAATCATCTCCATTTTTTAAAAAGGCAAGCCCTGCTTGAAGGTTCCTCTGCAGAGGGAAAATCCAGTTTACAGTGAATAGAAGTGTTAAGCAGGGTGGCGATTGCATCTCTATTATTAGAGATATATTTAATAATATAATATTATTAAATATTACTATGATGATGTTTATCAGTTAAGCCAGTTAATGTGCCTGAAAGAAAATTTCAATATTCATTCATTCATTCATTCATTTATTGTTTGATTTATATATTGTCTTTCATTAAAATAATCCCAAGGTGGTTTACAGTATAATTACAGTGCATAATTAAAACAATACAGAATTAAAAGTGCAAATATTAAATTTAAATATAAAAAATACTACATCTCTATTTTAAAAGTTTGAAAACCTAGATAAAACAGTAAAACACAAAGCACAGAGCAGTAATAGCAAAAACAGTTCTCTCATATAAAAGACATTGAGGCTATTCTCACAATTGCCCAAAAGCAGGCTAAGGGAGCCTAGCCCACTTTTGACCAATCATGTGCTGCAACGGGAGCCGCGTGGCTCCCGGCAGCAAACCTCCATAAATACCCCTCCCCTTAGACAAGGCTAACGGAATGAGCGCTCCGTTAACCTCATCTTTTTGGTTATGTCCTGCCATGGCATGGCTCCACACCATGGTGGCACATGAGGATCCTCCCACCAGGAGGCTGCAAGCAGCCTCCCAGTCTCAGGGGTCTCTCCAGGATGCCCTGCACGCTCGCGCAGGGTATCCTGGAACTTCCGGGGGCCACATGGCTGCCAATCCCCGCAGACCCCGCCGGCTCCTTGACGGAGCTGGCAGTCGTGTGGGCAGCCAATCCAGCCGCCCAGGTCTGCCTTTGGATAGTCTGTGGTGAGAACGGACTAAGCCCACTCTCCCCACGGACCTCCTTTTGGCGCCTCACACTGCTCGTGTGACTTGCCTCATTCTCTTATATAAAAGCCTGGGTGAAGACCCAAGTGTTAACTTGTTTCCTAAAAACTGTGATGGAGACTGAGGAGCAGATGCCAGCTGAGAGAACATTCCAATCATACGTTTCAATGGAACACCCCACACACCAGTTCTCCTCACCAACAACTATACTTTTCTTGTTACCCTCTGTGAAATACACAAGTCCTTCATAAAGACAACATTTCTTGTAAGAAAGATCTAGGTTAAAATGTTCGCTCCCTTGAGATCAACCATATTTCCCTTTCTAGATTAACCTCTAATTCCCATAAACAATTCCAAACCTGGGAACTCCAAGGCCTTTACAGACTTAAGATTTATTCTTTTTTAGGAGTCCCTTCTATTCTCTTGCACCCAAATCTACAAAACTGAAAGCTATTAAACTGGTATCAAGTCAGTCAAATTGGGTGTTTTAATGCAAACCCAACTGTTACTCAGCAAGTCACTTAATGAATTTGAAAAATCCATGATTCCCAGTTCCCACAAATCTAATGGCATAGTATTCAAAAGTTTATGTGGTGCCACTGGTGGTCTGAACAGCCTGGGAAATGGATCTTGGCTGCTATGTTAAATCAGAACATTGGTTTCAAATTTGTCATACGCAGTGAGAGCTGTCTCAACTAGCATTAAAGAAAACTCTCTAAAACTTCTCCATTGATGGTATCTCACTCCCCTTAAACTCTGCCACATCTATAAATCTCTTTCATCACTTTCCTGGCAAGATTGTGGAACACCTGGATCCTTTTACCATACATAGTGACATTGTACACATATTCTGGGACCAGGTCTATGAAGAAATATATAAAATCATGTATTTTATCCATAAACCTACGCCAAAACTCTCTAAGTCTCTTATGTTTCTTTTTAGATTGTGAGCCCTTTGGGGACAGGGGACCATCTTATTTATTTATTATTTCTCTGTGTAAACCGCTTTGGAAACTTTTGTTGAAAAGCGTTATGTAAGTATTTGTTGTTTAATAAGCATATTTGATGACTGACTACAAAATCAGCTTTACAATGACTTCATCACTATGTTAATTCTTGCTAAGAAATTACCCAGCAGTGGAAAAATGTAGGCCAATTTGCCATTAACTGGGGGTACTAGTGGCTGTGGAACTAGCCTTAATGGAGAAACTGACTTGCCAAATAGATTAATCCAAGCACATGGCTTTGCCAGACTCCTTCAGCATGGAGTGGTACCCATTCATCTCTTTTGTCAATGGAGATTTATTTATTTATTTATATTTCCTACATTTCCTACCCTAAACCCCTGCTAACTTGGCAAAGAGGCACCTTTTAACATGGTGATTCTCTTTACTTAGCAGGGGGAGAGTAACTGGCCCTATCCCCCGCCCAGCACAGTACTTCCAGTGACTGTTGCTGGTGTCTATTTTAAGTTTCTTTTTAGATTCCTCTGTTGCCAGATTTGGCTTTTTTAAAGCCAAATTTTGGGTTACAGCCCATTTGACTCACGAGTATACCCCTGAGGTTCTGGCCACCAATGTGAGCCCTTTGGGGACAGGGAGCCATCTTATTTATTTATTATTTCTCTATGTAAACCGCCCTGAGCCATTTTTGGAAGGGTGGTATAAAAATCAAATGAATGAATGAATGAATGAATTTCTATACTACCCCATATAAAAAAAATCCCTGGGTGGTTCACAATCTAAAAACTATTAAAACATTGACACAATTAAAACAATTTAAACGTACAAATAAAAACTCTAAAACCTGAAGCTTTAAAACTATAAACTAAAAGCCTGGCTAAACAGGTGTGTTTTCAGTTCCTTCTTAAAAACATTCAGAGAAAGGGAAACTCTAATTTCATTAGGAAGTGCATTCCAGAGTCCCGGGGCAACTCTAGAAAAGGCCCGGTTTTGAGTTGCTGCCAACCAAGCTGGTGGCAACTGCAACCGGATCTCTCCAGATGATCTTAATAGGCAGCAGGGTTGATTATGAAGAAGGCGTTCTCTTGAATACCTTGGACCCAAGCTATTTAGGGCTTTATAGGTAATGACCAGCACTTTGTATTTCACCTGGAAACTTATTGGCAGCCAGTGTAGTTCTTTTGAAATGGTTGTAATATATCTCTTCCAGCAACCCCAGAGACCAACCTGGCTGCTGCATTCTGTACTAACTGCAGTTTCCTAACTATATACAAAGTTAGCCCTATCTAAAGCGGATTGCAATAGCCAGGTCTGGATGTTACCAGCATATGCACCACTGTTTTAAAGATGTTTTAGAAATGGACGTAGCTGGTGAATGTAGTTCAGTTGTTTCCTTGCAAGAATATAAGATATTGAGCTGACCTTATCATAATGTTTTGGATTAAGATATTTGCTTTCTGTTCATCTATCTGCAGCTAGTATATGCAGTTATTTTAGTAGCTTGTTTAATAACTGTTTTTGTTTTCTCCGCATTCTCCTTGTATTGTGTAATGGTGGAAAGGGTACAAACAGGTCTGTCAGTCTCTTCTACAGCTCACCCTTTTAAGGCCCCAAATGGTGGGAGACACCTGACTCTGCTGAGGCGCCCATCAGCTGATGGTGGGTTACATTTGGGTCCACCTGTTATTTGGCTCCGTCCGTTAAACAGCTAGGACTTTTGAGACTCAAGTCAGATTGTCACTTGTAAACTATATTGAAAGTGTGAACTCAAATTTTTATTTTCTTCCATAAGCAAGTGACAGAGATTTTATTCAGTTTCTGTGAGAAAACCAGTAATTGTTGAATCACTGAATCATAAATGGAGCAGAATATGAGGACTGTGAGACAAAGCTGGCTTAAAACAAAGCATTTTAGGAAAACACATGCTGCTGAAAATGAGCCCAAACTCCACAATAGACTCCTGCTGACAGGAAAATTCATTTATCCTGTCAGCCAAGGCCAGCTCCAGAGTCCAGGGGGCCTTTGGGCTGCCTCTACCTGGAGGGGCCCCAAGAGGGTTGTCTGCTACCACTACATGAAGACAGGGGCGTATCTAGGGTAGGGCAGGCAGGGCACGTGCCCCGGGCACCACTTGAAGGGGGCGCCATTTTCTAAAATTTTTTTTCTGAAAAATGCTCACTGAAAACAAAATGGCCACCGCAATACTCAAATGGTCCCTGTGAGGCCCTAGGCCTTGCCAGGCCTCACAGAGGCCATTTGAGCATCCGTGGCAGCCTCCAAAATGGCCACCACGCCAATCTTTGCAGGCCCAAACAGGCCTGCAAATCAGCCCAGGATGCTGCAGCAGTGAATTAAGAGGCCGGTGGGGGGAAGAGGAACCTTTGCAGACCCCCCCCCCCCGCCGCCTTTAGGAAGCCCCCTGAAGGGGCTACAGGTTAAAAAAAATTAATTTAATATAAGTCACTGTACACATATTCAGTTTGGCACTATGTACAGAGAATCAGGGCTTGTGAATACTGAGCTAAAGCTTATGAGCTAGGATTGTATTCATTTGCTCTTACTTTGCTTCTTGTGATGTGAGTCAAATGCGATGTCTTAATAATATGGCTATTAATGGTGAGTTTGTCTTTGAATCAGTGTGAAATCCTTAGTATTAAGGCCACTGGGAGTTTCTTGCTCTCTTTCTCTCATTTTAACTGTTTTTCTGAAATACTAGAATATATTCCAAGCAGTGACACAATTTACTCTGCATATTCTTTAATTATTTTCAGAATATCTGGGAAAAGCCAAATTATCCATTTATTTTTAAAAACTTATGTAATAGTGATGCTACAATGCATAGTAGAGAATTAGACAGGCACTTCTGTTTCGTTTTCCAAGTACACCTCCACATAGTATTTGGGTATTTCATGAGGCCCAGCATACTGAAATTTGTCATTTTCCAGCATTTTTTGGTCTGGCTACGCCCACTGCTAAATAGTTTTTGAAATATTAAAAGATTAACGAGCTTGACTTGTATTTTTCAGCTGATATTATGGTAAAGTTATCTGAAAGATGGGTGTCAGATGTTTGGACAGGGGGCGCAATTTGAGTGCTTGCCCTAGACGCTATTTTCCCTAGATATGCCTCTGCATGAAGACTGTAGGCACAGAGGAAGCCTCCAGTATCAGCTGTGGGCTCTTCTGAGGACCTTTGGGCCTTAACAGGTGCCTAGTGATGCGGACCCCTGATACCAACTCTGTCAGTGACTCCCTGTGTGAATGTTAGAGAGCTCCATTAACATTGGAGGAATGCCATTTGTCACTCATCATAAATTACATCATAAAATAAAATTAGATCACAGATAACATTATTTATTTTTATTTTATTTAACATATTTGTATACTGCCCAAAACCTATGTCTCTTGGTGCTTTACAACAAAAGATAGGTGTCTGTGACATTTGCACAAACACACTCCACACATCAATTAGAACAGAATAGTAGTATATGTGCAATGTGATAAAAGTATTGAAATTTCAAAATATTCCATTTCAAATTTTGATGCACTTTATGTGAATCAAAAGTATAACATTGAGGGAAGGCAAATGGGCTGTGTGCAATGAAGAAGAAATGCTAACTTATTGAGCAAAATAACTGTTTTTGTATTCTGCATTTCAGTTTTGAAGGCACGATTTGGAACCATAGTGCCTCTTTTATGAACTTTGTAGCATAATGATCTCAAATTATAGACATCCATTCTGTGGGTCTGTGATATTTTGAAATGAAGGGCAAACATTGTCCTTTTTAAAATCAACATCTGGCAACCCTTGTTGTAAAATACATACTATCTATTGGAGGAACCCTATAAAGTTGTGAGAGTCAAAGCCCAGTATCTCAGAGCTGGCTGCAGAATGTTGATTGTGATTGACTAATCACATGTGTTGGATTTATCGTGTCAATAAAAACTTGTGTTGGATATCACAAGAAGATTTTGGGCTTTAAGGCTGGGGGAAGCTAGAATAGTCTCCTTAGCGCAATCGAGCAAATAACCTCATTGGCTTTAAAGCAAGTAGGGTATTGCACTTCTGAGGAGTTTCATGTTGTTGTTGTTGTTGTTGTTGTTATTATTATTATTATTTATTCGATTTCTATACTGCCCTTCCAAAAATGGCTCAGGGCGGTTTACACAGAGAAATAATAAATAAATAAGATGGATCCCTGTCCCCACAGGGCTCACAATCTAAAAAGAAAGATAAGGTAGACACCAGCAACAGCCACTGGAGGTACTGTGCTGGGGGTGGATAGGGCCAGTTACTCTCCCCCTGCTCAGGAAAGAGAATCACCACGTTAAAAGGTGCCTCTTCGCCAAGTTAGCAGGGCTCATGGGGCTCATCACCTGATGGCTCAAAACCATTCCAAAATTAAGAGGACAAGAATGAATCGCTTGAGGTGTACACACTTAAATATTTACGACGATCAGCTCACCATGTCAGAGTAAATGTTTGAAATGGCTTAATAAAAGTGCCTTCCATCCTCATAGAAATGTGGGAGCAGTACAGTCAGTTTTTAGTGGTTGTTCTAGGGAGGTGGTGTCAGGAAGACAGGACAAGAAAGGGTGCCCAGAAAGTTCCCCTTTTGAGAATGCCAAGCTCATTAACTTATCAACATCCACCAAAGCTCATATTTCCCCCTTTAAGCTAACAGCAAAAGACATTATTTGCCAGATGGATTTGGGCACAGACCTACCCACGGGGTGTGAGATCCTTAATCCATGTCCCCTCCTCTCCTTCAGACACACCCCAGGAAACATGCCAGACTATTATGACCACAAGCCCGCAGTGAGATAATGCATCTTATCTGCCTGAGCAACTTTTAATGTGGTCCTCTTGATTAGTGTTTAGAAACCAAGCAAACAATTGATTTAAAATAATTGGTAAATTATGATTAAATAAAAATGTTTATACAAAGGAGTTTGTCATTGATATGATAAAATAAATATTTGCAGAAGGAACTTATCCTTGGCCCAGAGCCTGGTCCATGAGCTCTATGAGATTGACCGTGGTCTCATTTTAATAAGGACCAGAAGGCTTTCCAATAAGACATAGTGCCCCTCTCCATGTAGCCACCCAATGCATATCAAGTCCTTACGGAGCTCACGATGGCATAACTTCATTTTGGATCATCCTGTCAATGCCTGTCATTTATCCCACACCACCCCACCACCCCCCAAAAGAGAGCAAGCGAATGGTTTAATATTTTGATCAGGAATAAACACAAATTGAAACTTACAAATTTAAACAGCCCCATTTACATTATTTCTAGAGGGCAGAGAGGGAAAAGAAGTCTTTGGGCATATTTTCTAAACTCAAAAAGGGTAAACGCCGCAGATTCGCTGCTTGGGAGATGGAGTGGGACTAGATTAATCTATTCATGACCTCCCTTTCTTTTGCCAGACTTCTGAATGTTGGGGTTGAGCCTGAATTGGCTGCTTACACCTCTGTCATTACATGTCCTGCAATGTAATCCCTTCCTCCATTCCTTATCAGCAGTTGGTGTTTGCATTTTTATTCATCCCCCCCCCTCTTCTCATTTCGTTTGGATTACTGTAAGGTGCTGAAAGGCATCAGCTCATACTGCTCAGGAGAAGGCAATGGTAAACCCCTCCTGTATTCTACCAAAGAAAACCACAGGGCTCTGTGGGTGCCAGGAGTCAAAATCAACTTGATGGCAAACTTTAATTTTACTTTTCATGCACTCTACCTGGGGTTGCCTTTGAAGATGACCTGGAAGCTTCAGTTGGTCCAGAATGTGGCGGCCTGCCTACTTATGGGCACTAGGAGATATGATAGTATGACACCTCTCTTGCAGTCACTGCACTGGTTACCTATTTGCTTCCGGGTACAGTTCAAAGTGCTGTTTCTCACCTTTAAAACCTTTCAGGGCTTAGCACCTGTTTTCCTTCAGGACAGCCTCTCCTGGCCCGTCCTGTCACATCCTGTGAGATCCTATCAGGTCCTTCTTTAGGTCCCTGGTCTTAGAGAGGTCCATAGTACTAGGGCCCATGGAAGGGCTTTCTCTGTTGCTGCCCCCCTACTCTGGAACTCTCCGCCCCCCAGATTATTTCTGCCTCCTCCCTTTCAGCCTTTAAATCTTTATTGAAGACATGTCTTTTCTGCCAGGCATTTGCCCTTTAATTAAGAGTTTTTCTTTCTTTCTTAAATCTCCAATGCTGTTCTTGCTGTGTACACTGCCCTGAGTCTGTGGACTGGGCGATATATTAAATCTTTAAATGAATGAATGAATGAATGAATGAATGAATGTCTTGTGCCAGTGCACAGATAAAATGTACAACAAAACGCAAATGAATAATGTAATCCCAAGCCAAAACAAAAAACAAAAACGTTAACACTTTTTTGCTTGGGATTGCTATGGCTGGGATTGTGCTGTGCTGCCTGACATTGCCATGGGAATGGGCATTCTGGGTATGTAATGGGAAATAAAGCACTGTGTGGAACCACAGCGATAGACCATGGATAGACCCCTGCTAACTGGGCAAAGAGGCACCTTTGTAACGTGGTGATTCTCTTTATTGAGCAGGGGGAGAGTAATTGGCCCTATCCACCCCCAGCACAGTACTTCCAGTGACTGTTGCTGGTGTCTATCTATGTTTCTTTTTAGATTGTGAGCACTTTGGGGACAGGGAGCCATCTTATTTATTTTTTATCTCTCTATGTAAACCGCTTTGGAAACTTTTGTTGAAAAGTGGCATATAGATATTTTGTTGTTGAAGAAGAGCAATGCCACAGATAGAAACATTAGGAGGCCTTTACACATTCACTCAACATAGCTTCCAAGCTATTCAGGATTTCTTCCAGCTTGAATCCATCATGCTCCTGTTCAGATTCTGAGAGCATTCTGTAAGTAATTGAGAAAGAACCATGCCTAGTTAACTCTGGTTTTGCAGAAACAAAAATATTACTGCAGTGTTTAGTAGTAGTTTTAGACATTAGAAGCTAATTAAAAAATCTTGCCATTCTAGAATATAGAGCACTTTTTAATAGGACGTCAGAGTCCCTCAAAAACCAACCAGCATTAGGAGAGAGCGATTCAGATAATTTTGAGACATTTATTCACAAATTATTCACAAGCTGCTTTTGATGCTATTCACCTCAAAGAGTCAAATACGTGTTGCCTTACATGTATTATTAAGAGGCTTGCTTAAGACTGGCAACATTTCTTCCTTAAGAAAAAGCAGCCATGGAGGGGCCCAGGCTAGACCGGCATGTGCGGGAAGGGGCAGTGTTAACATTTTCTTCTTTGGTTGTTTTCCTGCTGAAAAACACCCTTCCAAGGTGCTGTTTGCTGCTGAAGTGGCTATTTGCTGCAAATTCCTGTTATGGGGGCAAAGAACAAGCTGGGGGCAGCTTTCAAAAGGAAAATAGTGCAGAAAGAAAAGAGTGAACCCCTCTCTTCCCCCTACCATGGTGCAGTCTCAGTTGTGATTAGTTCCTGCTGCATCTTCTTTTTGCTAAAGTAGATAAACTACCAATCTTAAACTAGTCTCTTGATAACACTTTTAAGGTGACATGTTGTTTGGACCTTTGGCTGTGTAGAATCTGGGTAGAATCAATTCAGCATCTCAGTTAATTTACTCCTCTTCCCCTTCTCCTCCATAAATGTTCTGCTTCTTCAGAACCCACAGCAATTGAATCTCTCTGTGGCAGCATGATTCTGAACATGGCACCTGGAAACATGTTTACAGTGCAGCTTATTTCTTAGCAGATATGTTTTGCTTGAACCTGTAATATCTCCTCTATAGTGGTTCCCCTCATACTAGCTACCAACATCCCCAGTCATGGTAAAATCTAGGGCTTCCCAAACTTGAGTCCCCAAATGTTGTTGGATTACAGCCTCCATTATCCATGGCCATTGTGGCTGGGGATGATGCGGGTGGGGGGGTGTAGTCCAACAACATCTGTGGACCCAGGTTTGAGACTCCCTGGTTTAACTAAAGCCCTGTGCAGATAATAATGAAAAACAAATGTGTGGAGGAGGTAGAACTGGGAACGTGCCTGCTCGCCCTGTCCATTGTTCCCTCTTAACAGGGATTCCCAGAGTTGTTGACTACTACTCCAGCATCCCCAGCTGCAATGGCCTTTGCTTGAGGATTATGGGAGTTGTAGTCAACAACATCTGGGAATCCCTGTTAGAGGGAACACTGTCCCTGTCCCCAACCACCACATGTTCAAGGCCCCATCTGCACACAAACTTGTGCATATACACCAAAAAATATGCATGTCCCCTACATAGGAACCTAGGGCATTGATTGCAAGTAGGAATATGGACATGGGTGTTTACACACATAGATGCTCCTGTGCAAGCAGGACTCTGAACGTGTTGGAAGTTGAGGGCGGGACCAACAGGCAGGATCCTGCTTCCACCACCCTAGTCCTCCACATATTTGTTTGCACGGTACAAGGCTCAAACCTATTGGCAAAGCAAGTGCTACAGCCAGAATGATACTGATTAACATACGTTTGTAGATTAAGACAGCCTGGTCACTTCTGTAAGCATCTTTTCCAAGCAACCAAAGAGGAAAATCTTTGTAAATGTTAACAGGTGGGTTTTTCTGTTGGGTGTGGATAGGTGAGAATAATAGCTTTTATGGATATGAATAGCAAAATGAAATGGGCATGATTTCCTTCACTTGCCTAGCATTTTGTTGGTAGAAATTCAGCTTCTTTGGTGAGGACTTCATGAGTTCTCGAACATGGCTTCTTTCTGACAGCATCACATTCTTTACTTGTACCTTGTCTTTCCCTGTTCCAACAAAGACACAAAAAATCCCCATAATAGACCTGTACAAAACTATGGTGTGGCCACATTTGGAGTACTGCGTACAGTTCTGGTCACCATACCTCAGAAAGGACGTTACAGAACTGGAGAAGGTGCAGAAGAGGGCAACCAAGATGATTAGGGGCCTAGAGCACTTTCCTTATGAGGGGGAGAGGTGTTTGCCAGCCAAAAACGTGTGCCTTGCTCACCTTGTCCACCAAAAATTGAATGCTGTCCAAAACAATTGCAGAGCTTGAAGTAAGGTGCCAAATGTTGTTTTGCCTCATGTCCTTGGTGGGGGCCATAGGCCTTTCAAAACTGATCCTTTCAAGCTTTGATAGTGGCATGGGGACAGGGAGGAGGGAACATTGCTACCAGCATCCCCTCTTTGTTCAAGTGTGAGGAAGGAGTGTGAGGAAAGGAATTCCTTGAAAAGGTTGCAGGAGTCAGAGCTTTTTCAGTGGCAGTGGTGGGAGACAATTTGCCACCCCAATAATCAGCCACCTGAAGCAACCACCTCACCTTACCTCAGGAAAGGACCACCCCATCAAACTTTATTGATACGGTCACAGACCAGCATACAGTACAGGTCGAACAAAAGAAAATAGATGAGTAAACATGATACAGTAACACAGTCAGAACTATTCCTATACTATACAGAGTAAATTTGTATCCCTTTCGCTACATGAGCCTACTGTGTGGAAGCTAGTATTTGTTGCCTTATTTTGCTAGCAATCAAACAAAACTTAGCAATAGTTAGGGATATCTCATCTTTCTGGAGCCACCTAATGGTGCAGTGGGGAAGCAACCTGCCTAGGAGAATCAGGAGGCTGTTGGTTCAAATCCCCGCTGCTGTGTTTCCCAGAATGTGGGAAACTCCTATATCAGGCAGCAGTGATATAGGAAGGTGCTGGAAGGCATCATCTCATACTACACAGGAGAAGGCAATGGTAAACCACTCCTGTATTCTGCCAAGAAAACCACATGGCTCTGTGGTCACCAGGAGTCAACACTGACTCAGTGACACAATCTTTCTCTATCTCTCTCATATTTCTGGTCAGACAGCAATAAACTGATATAAAATGAAACCATGTGGCCTGGAAAATTAAAAGCTGAGAGATGTAATGATGACAGAAATCCCTATATAACTCACAATGCAGTAAAACATGGGATATGGTCTCAATGGCACCTGATGCACAGGGGCAAAGTCTTTGAATCTATGGGATTTTCCTGGACTTTCTTTCAAGTACTGTGGTGGGTTACACATTAAAACAAGCTAATGTGAACAACCTGATATAGATTGGTATTGTAATTTGGGTAAAATATCTAGCAGGGTTAGAACTAAATGGTTGGCTTCAGTGGTCCCTCTAATTTTTTAAATCTCTTTGCGGAATGAGTTTTGTTCTGGGCAGTAATATCAAGGCACTGTATGTGCACATGCATTCAGTGTGGGGCCTTCCTAATTCAACCTGAACAGGATCTAAAATTAACTGAGCGGACATTGGAAACTTGTGAGTGCACGCACGCGTACACGCCTTAAAGGGAACAGTGGTTAGCTTCCGAGAAATACTCCCTTGGGAATCAAAGCTTGTTCTATTTCCATGTCCATGTCAGAAACACACTGTCTGAGTGCAATTTTGGCCCAGACATATCCCAATCTTAATAAAGTCCCTAGGTTGAAGCTGTATAAATTTAACTTTTGGCAAACTGCTCTTTTCCAGGGTAAGTTAAAGCGAAGAGGGCTAAGCCCATAGGATGGAAATGTAACCTTACCCTAAATTCTACCTTGGGGATGCCTGCTTCCAAACGAACAACTGTGTTAGGTATGCATCGAGGTACTTGAAGAATATTTCTTAGAATTTTCGTTTGTACTCGCCTCTAGTGCAGAAAGATTACGGACTAAGCTGCACTCCATAAAGAAGTTGAGAAGTTGTTGATTTGGCCAAAAATAATTTAACCACTGCAAGGACAAAATGCATGCCACCAGAACGGAAAAAGGATTTCATGGCTAGTACAGACTTTTGGGCATTTTGCATTACATACTGAAGGTGCATACTCCACTGGAAAACAATGCCCAGGAGAAATTACTGGTTCTAATTTGTGCCCATCCAGAGACCAGTTCCGTAATCTTGGGCGCTTCGCAAAGGTAAGTATCTTAGTTTTGCTGTAATTAATCTCTAGTGCTTGTTCTTGACAAAATATGGCCAGGGAGCATAAGGCTCTTTGAAGGCCCACTGGGTCTGTGAAAGAATGACTATGTCATCTGCATAGAGAAGAATGGTGAGGTGTCTGTTAGCCAACCTTGGCGGATGAAAAGCCAAATTGTTCATATGGGAAACTATAGAATTGATGTAAGAATTGAACAATGATGGAGCCAAGATGCAGCCTTGTCTAACTCTTCTGTGAGTTGGAATTTCTTTTGTATAACGACCAAAAGCACTACAACAAACCTTCAATCAAGAATACTAATATAGTCTGTATATTGAAAGGAGTAATTGGTGGTCCACTGATGTGTCTGAGAGCTTGTCCCACAGTTTATCTCTAGAGATTAAATCAAAAGCAAATCTAAAGTTTAAAAAAACAAAACGGTGTATAGGGTGGTATTCGGCTTAGAAGAGTACTTTTCAACCAAATATTGTAGAATTAAGGCCTGATCTGTTGGAGAGCAGCTGACCCTAAAACCAACTGGCTCCTCAGCCAGTATCTGTTCTTCTTCCAACCCATCCAGGAATTTGTTAAGCAAATGAATTGCATACATCTTGCTTGAAACATTCAGGAGGCTAATGGACAATAATTTGCTGGCAAGTCTCTTTTGCCTCTCTTCTATATAAAGATTGCAAGAGTCGGAGCTTTTTCAATGGCAGTAGTGGGAGGCAACAATAATCTGATCTGCCACCTGAGGTGACCACCTCACCTTGTCTAGTCCAGCATCCTGTTTCACACAGTGGCCCACCAGATGCCTCTGGGAAGCCCACAGGCAGGAGTTGAGGGCATGCCCTCTCTCCTGCTGTTACTCCCCTGCAACTGATACTCAGAGGCATCCTGCCTTTGAGGCTGGAGGTGGCCTTTAGCCCTCCCAACAGTAGCCAATGATAGACCTCTCCTCCATGAAGTTATCCAAACCCCTCTTAAAGCCATCCACGTTGGCTCTTAAAGCCTCAGGAAAGAACCACCCTGATCTTATATTTGTCAGACTCTTACCAAATTAAGGCTGCTAAACTATGCAGACTTACCTGGAATTAAGTCTCAGCGAACACAATGGGACTTACTTTCATGTAAATATGTATAGGATTGTACTGTAGGACAGTACAACAGTTCAAATAGGCCTGTGTGAAGCTAGTGGGTGGCTCTGTGATCTGTCAGAGCAGTTGTATAGCCCCCACTGGCTCCGTGATGGAGTCGGTAGTCGTGTAGACATCTGATCCAGCTGCCCAGGGCTGCAGGCTTGATCATCTGCAGGAAGAGCAGGCTAAGCCTTCTGCCTCTACATAATGCATACACGATTAGTGTGAAGCGCCTCATAGTTTGTTCCTAAGACTGTTGAAAAACTGTCTTTAAAAGTAACCAACAATGATACACTATTACAGGAGTTCCCAACCTGTGGCACTCCAGATGTTGCTCAACTACAACTCCCATCATCCCAAGTTACAATTTATTGTAGCTGGGGGTGATGGGAGTTGTAGTTCAGCAGCATCCTGGAGTACCACAGGTTGGAAACCCCTGTACTATTATTTCGATTACCCCTTTTTATCTGGTGTGTTATAATATGTTTAAAGATACTTGAGACTGCAAATCTTGATTTCTGATCTGATGACCATTTAATATCTCCTCCCTTTTCCTCCTCGTCTCCTTTCTTTTCCTCTCTTCTGTTCTATTTTATCTATTTTGATTTGTGTTTTTCTGGGTTTTGCTTTAATATTGCATAATGCATATGTGAAGGAATGACTCCTTGAAGCTCTTCTCGCGATCAGTGAGAAGAGCTTCTGGCGGTTTTGCGGGGAGAGCGGGCTTAGCTCTGTCTTCCTGCAGTTGATCAAATGTGTAGCCCTGGGCGGCCGGATCAGCCACCCACATGACTGCCAGCTCTGTCATGCAGCCGGTGGGGGCTACGGGGATTGGGGGCAGCATGGCCCCCTGCAGTCCCAGGATGCCCTGAGCGAGCACACGGGGAATTCTGGGGGGACTCCAATACTGGGAGGCTGCTTGTCGGAAAGAGCAGGAAGACAAGCTTAGCGGAGCACCCGCTCCATTAACCTCATTGAAGGGGAGGGTGTTTTAGGTGGGCTAGCTGCCTTGGGAACACCAGGCTCACCCACAAGCCCAGTGGTTCCCATGATCACTGGAAAGTGGGCTAAGCCCATTTTCCAGTGATCATGGGAATAGCCTCCTTGTGTGTTCCTTCTAAGTTCTGTAAAGCTGTAAAGCATAATGCGTACCAGTGGTCCCTCTAATTTTTTTTCATGTCTGCGGAATGAGTTTTGTTCTGAGTGGCAGTATCCAGACAGCGTGTGCTCATGTGCATTCAGAATGGGACCTTACTGATTCAAACTGAGCGGGATCTAAAATTAACTGAGCGGACATCAAAAAACCTGTGAGCGCACACGTGTGCCTTAGAGGGAACAGTGATGCATACATTAAAAAATGTTATGAAGTGGCTAATATTAAAAGTGGGCTTCAAAAAGCTATGCCTGGAAACCCATCTTCCAAGGAACTCAGAATGATATACATCAAGTTACCCATTTTATTCTCAGTGCAACCCTGTGAAGTAGGTTAGGTGAAAGATAGCTACTGACTTGGCATGGGTGTGGGGGGAAAGCTGCAATCCTCTACCATTTACCTGGGAGTAAGCCCCATTTAATTCAGCAATTGGGATTGCCCCCTTTAGCCCTCACACAGGATGCCCATGCGGCATAGGATAACTCAGTGAGTTTCATGGGTTAATCCAGATTTGAAACTAGCTCTCCCTTTTCTGAGTCCAGTATTCTATCTAACTACATTTCACAGGCTCTTAGTAAATGCTTATGAATTGAGTCATAGTTTTTACCAGATTTCTCAGATTTCTCAGTGTAAAATGAATGTCTTCTCCCACTCTTTTTCTCCTTTTTAATTTTGTTAGAATTTCAGCTGAATTATCCCCCAAACTGGGAACCATATTTCTCCAACTAAACAGCCTGGTCTTATTTTTTCAGATATGTCTCAGTTGATCATGAGGGTTTGTTACTCTGAAAGGGGTGACAGCTCCATTCTCCAGGATTTCCATGCCCATTTCACAGATGATGTCATTGCTTACTTGCTCAGTGCTTTTAAACAGTAGAAATGTATTCTTTGTGTGGTGCACTTGCCTGATTGTTGCCTCCATTGCTGCTGGGTCGTGTTGAGCAAGTTATTGTCTATATTGGCTATATTTCCCTCCTGTCAAATAGGGATAACGGAAACTGGCGTTTAGTTGTCATGAGAATGAAAGAGAAAAAGAAATGCCTTATTTGTCCTGAGTGTCAGAGATCATGTAACATTTAAATGTATATGGAATACTCAGACCCTGTATAGGATTGTGAGAGGCCTGAAGGCTAGATGTTCATTTAAGCTTCCCCCCACTCAGTTAGAGTGAACAGGTTTGTTAATGCTGATGTGGCTCCTTTTATATGTGAGGCTCAGAGCAGTTGTGCATCCCCACCCCCAGGGCCTGTAGTCAGGGCTGGCCCTGGGGTTTTTATAACCCTGAGCAAAGTTTGATTTGGCACCCTACCTCGGCCGAGAAGTGCAGAGCCCCAACTTTAACGTGAGCCGTTGCTCAGCCTGGCCTGACTTCTGCTGCCGGCTTGTGTGGTGGAGGGAAAACGAGTTGAGGAGCTCAGAGCCTGCCTGATGCCCACCCTTCCTTTATTGCCGCTGCCTGCCTCCCCTCAGCAGTGCAGGCCCTGCAGTCCTCAGGGCCAGCCAACCCCTCTGTCTCCCTGAGAGGCAGCTTTACTGGTGCTGTGAGGAGCTTCCCTCCGTGACCAACCAGGCCCAAACTCAGCCAATCCAACCGTCACGCACACCACTTAGGTTCTGTTTTGGGCCCACTCACTTAAGAAACCGAGATGGAGATTCCTGCTTGAGCAGCCACAGCAGTAACAGATTGCAGAGGGCAGGGAATGGGGGTGGGGACGGGGACAGGGAGGGACAGCGTGTGCTAAGGGTGGATGAGGAGAGAGGCAAACCAAAGACCAGCCAGAAGGTGGGCCCTGCCCACTTGACTTCCACTCAGCTGCTGTGGCACCCCCTAAAAACAGTGCCTCAGACAACCATCTGGGTCTGCCTAGTGGATGGCCAACCCTGCCTGTAATTAGACAACATAATCTGAAGATTTGTTAATTTCATTCCATCTAGACATTTCATTTTTGCCCCTTATATTGCAGAGAATGAGAAATTGGCATTTGCAAAATCTGGGGATGCCGCTTCTTTGTAGGAGACTTCTAAACAGGGATGGTTTTACTGAGAAAATTGTTAATTTGAGGCATGCATCACTCTCCACTGTTCTTAACTTACACTTGTACAGTTCTGGGAAACAGTATAGGAGCGGTTGGGGTCAGGGGAGAGAGGCAGTACAGGTGGCCCTTGTTATCTGTG
This sequence comes from Hemicordylus capensis, assembly GCF_027244095.1. Classification (NCBI taxonomy): domain Eukaryota; kingdom Metazoa; phylum Chordata; class Lepidosauria; order Squamata; family Cordylidae; genus Hemicordylus; species Hemicordylus capensis. The sequence goes on from NC_069658.1 coordinate 387,078,938, forward strand.
GAGGTTCCTTTCCCACCAATTTCCGCGGGTAACAGAACCATGGATGATGATGATGATGATGATGATGATGATGATGATGATTTTACATTTTATATCTCGCTCGTCCTCCAAGGAGCCCAGAGTGGTATACTACATACTTAAATTTCTCCTCACAACAACCCTGTGAGGTAGGTTAGGCTGAGAGAGAAGTGACTGGCCCAGAGTCACCCAGCTAGTTTCATGGCTGAATGGGAATTTGAACTTGGGTCTTCCCGGTCCTAGTCCAGCAGGCGGCAAAAAGAATAGAAACAGTATACCATGCTCTGCAGGTCTCCAGATGTCCAGCAATGCCCCCACCCCACCCCCAGTTCTTCTGATTTTCTACAAAAAATCATGGGGATTTTTTTTTTTAATCAAAAGAGCTACAAAATATCTCTCTCTGCCAAAATGGTGGCCAGGTATAACCTCAGAGGTCATTTCCAGCTACCCTCAAACCACAGATAGGTGAATTTTAAGTATTTGTGAAGCATGTATACTGAAGTTTGGTCTCCATTGCCCGACCATGATACATGAAACCGCAGGTGTCAGGCCTGCGGGTGATGAGGGTGTTAATGCAACTGGGCCAGTTTCATTAACAGTTAGTTTGAGGACAGCAAAGTGCTCCTCTGTGCTGACTCAACCCCAGTGCCCAGAATGTTGCACTCCTCCCTGCTCCTTCTCTTTCTCCCAGCCTCCGGGGATCCCACATTGCACCGCGCAAAAGTACGAGAACATATAACCCACATTGCAGAGGTAGGATGGGCAGAGAAAGGTGGCGCACTATACTCAGCACTTGAACCGACCCCCTTTCCCCCTCTAGCTCCTACTCTATCTCAATGTGTGTTCTGGAGAGTTCTCATGAGGACATTCCAGATAGGCCCACCAGCAGTACATTGGCTTGGAGATTTGGGAGCACACTACAATCCTAAAGAGGGATGGAATCTGTAGTAGCAAAGCCAGCCTGCCCCACCCTGCACTCAGTGCACATTTTGCATCCCTTCCTTGATAAACACAACAGATTGCCATTTTTTTGCATTTAAATATTTATGCTAAGCAGAAAACATTTTGCATGATCTTTTAAACAGCCGTGTCATCTCGCTCTTTTCATTCTCTAATCTTTCAGTTCTGAATCAGAAGTGAAGATTTTTAGCCTATTTACTAAGAAGTAAATATTATGATGAAAACATCAGACAGCTTAGTAGTGACTTTAGGAGAGTGGGGAAGCATTTTCTGGTTGTGCTGTCAATTGCAAAACATCCCGCAGGCTGCCAATAACATGAGGGAATTTTGTTCGTGCGCTCCTAAGGCCTTGTGATTGTAGAATCATAAGGGCTGGAATAAATGCTAGCCATCTCATCCCAGGTCCCTCCTGTCATCTCCTTAGCAGTGTGGACACTGCTGCTGCATGTATGCACAGCTATGTAACATCAGAAGCTCCAGGTCCTGTGGGAGAAACCTGGAGACATGGAACTTCCAATGCTACTGGATCTGCCCAAGCTAGCACTGCTCAGCTCCTAGCCTTCCACAGATGTTCCTGGCTCCCAAGGTTGGTACCCAAGTGACACAGCAAGGACACATGAAACTGTGGCTGCTATGCTGCTCATGGCAAAGTTGGAAGGGTACCAAGTGCCTGCTCTGTGAGACACGACGCTCTACACCTAAAGGATATCTGAAAGAAGCTTGTGTGCCTTCAGCAAGTAAACTATAGGAAGGAGATTCCACACCATCTCCTTAGGCAGTCTATTTCCTTCTCCTTAGGGATTCTCCTGACAAAATTTGCTGTTAGAGTTCTTTCTGGTGACCATTTTTAAAGAGACAGTGAGGTTGTGCACATGACCATGGATTTTCCTAACAAAATTTGCTGTGAGGATTCTTTCTGATGACCATTTTAAAAAGGCAGTGAGGTTGTGCACATGGCTGTCTTCAGGCAGGGTGAGTGTGGGGGAAGCAAGGTTTCTGGGGGAAGCAAAGTTTCACCTACCTTCCCCTGAGATGATCTGTAGAGCTCTTCCTGGGCACGCTGCAGCATGGCCACAAAATCCGTGCTGCTCCAGGCAGCATGGATCGCTGGAGGCTGGTACTCGTACTCCCAGCCTCCAGGAACCCATCAATGCACCGTGCGATGAGTGCGGGGCATTGGGGTTTTCCCCCAGGAGTTGGGCACTCTAGGCAGCAGACTCTCTGTATGCTCAGGGTGTGTGCAGCCCGAACATTCACATGACCCTGGCGCTGGAGTTAAGGCTGTGTTTGTGCCCTTAACCCTGGCTAAAGTTTGGGGCCGAAAGTAGGGTGAGGTGAGGTGGCCGTGCTGGGATCGGGGCTAATCCCAGCACTGCACACAAGCAGGCTAACCCAAGCCTGGGTGAGGCTGCTCCTGTGAATAGCCTTACAATCACTCGTGTGCTTCTGTTGCATCACTTGATCATTTCAGTTTCATTTTGTCCATATGATTCCTGGATTTCAGTATCGTTCTGTATCTTTCCCCACCATCTGCACATATCCTATTAATTTAACTACAAATGGGTTATTTCCTGATAAAGTAGGCATGTTCCGTGCCTTGCTCATTCTATTTTCTGTTGATTCCTATGTGTGACCTGGTGGTTGTGCAAATGTTTTGGTGCAGTTTTGCCGAACAGCAACAACAAAAGGAAGGAAGCAGAGTCCCCCACTGTGATCTCAGTAGGCTGTGGGTAGTCCAGGGGGGCATGAGTGAGTCTTGGCCACCTTGCAGTGCAAAAGGCAGTGGAACAGCAGCCTAGATGGCAATAGAAGAGTGGCAAAGGCACTGCAAAAAGTAAGAATCAGTGTAAAGAGATGCTGTTTACTGCATATATTAAGCATGGGGAGACCAGCTAGTGATGGCCACAAGCTGCAGTATGAACTGTGGATGAGTGTGTGATAGAAAACACTGGAGAGCTCTGGTGGATGTGGCCATAGCTCAGTTGGACCACACACCTGCTTTTGCATGGAGAAGGTCCCAGGTTCATCTTCAGATAGGGCTGGGAAAGACTCCTGCCTAAAACTTTGGAGAGTTGCTGCCAGGCAGTGTCGGCAAGACTAAGCTAGATAAATGAATTATTCTCTTATGGAGTCTGCCAAAACATTTAAGTACAGAAGCCATTCTGGGGTTTCATTCGTTTTTGATAATTAGTTGAAGTGTGTGCTTTTTGTGCATTATCGGTGGGTTTATTAATAGGAATATAGGGACCTGTTTTATTCCAAGTCAAACCACTCTTCCCATCCAGCATTTTCTGTCCTGGCTGGCAGCAACTCTCCAGCTCTTTCCCCGTCTTACTTAGAGATGCCAGGGATTGGACCTGGAATTCTCTATGTGCATATTATGCACTCAGCTACTGCGTTATGACCCCCTCCATACAATCAGTAGTATTTATTATCAGGATAACGTAAAGCAAAGACAACCTTAACCACACAGCCACTCTGCCAATTAGAAGTCTCCACTTATGCCAGTCAAATGCTGTCCTCAGGATGTAAGCTATTAAAATCCACTGCAGGAACTGTGCCGCAGAGCTCTTCCTCCTCCTTGAATTGCTGGTAGCTGCAGCTCAGTATACTGGAAAGAGTTAAGCAGGAGTCTGTTGATATTTCAGAGCAGCTCTGAACCCCTGCAGTCAGAGGGAGGGAGCCTCTTGATTGGCCAAGTTCCTGTTGGTAGTAATAGCGGATCAGATATCAAACTTCTGTCTTTCCTAAAGACCCTTTAGGGATAGTCTGCTCCCTGCTAGACTATGACATCAGTCAGGACACCCGGTGATGTTGCTGATAGTAAACTCTGAGAAAGGAGGGGAGGGTGTTGAATAGAAAGGAGGGGTCTGCTAGCTAAAAGTTAATTAGCCCAACACAGTGCAAGGGCACGCAGTAGGTTTGTGTGGAGGGACAGTGCTGGATGGGACCAAACTTTTCCTAAGTCACACTTCTGCTGCTTTCTGCAATCACCTAGACTCCAAGGAGGGCTAGATGAATTGTGATTCATTGGCTGTGGTCAGTTTCTCTTCTTGGAGCCGGTTAATGGTTTAAGTTGAGGGGCTTTCTGGCACTGGGAATTATCACAAGGCATCACCATGACACTTCTGGGGTCTGAGCATTCTATGCTGATTCGGAGCAAATTCAGATCAGGTAGGGCTAACATGTCAAGAATTTATCCTAAAACTTTCCTCTGCTGCATGCCTCGGATGGAGGCTGTTTCTCATTAAGCAGCATGCAAGTAAAATAACCAGGGAATCGTAAAGCTGTCATGAGCTTGCTTTCACGAAGGCTACCCTGCAAATGAAGAAATGCATTTTCCTTTCTGTCTGCTTCCTCTCTTTCTGTCCTTCCACTACTTGCAATTTATGTTTGTGGTCTAGCTTATTCAAAAGAACAACAACCCTACAGTTCTGCTCTCTTTCCTAGCCTAGGCTTTTTAATATGTATACATAAGGAACAGCATCCAACTTCCATAAGGGCTGTTGTGACAAGCAGTATGTCCCCTTCTGTCTGTACAAGTCAGGTGTATATGCCGGCCTTGATGCTTTACTCCAACATCCCGGCAGCCAGCTTTGTTCCTTTAGGGTTGTGACTAATTGGACAAACATGAATTTGCAGAAAGGCATCAATTTTTTTTTAGAAGTACAAATAACAAATGGAACATGCAAAATATTCAAAATGACATCATCAGAGAAATAAAGCTAGAGCCAAACGACTGATTGCCACTTTCTGGAGCTTTGCAACAAAAAAACATGTACCAGATCTTCAGAGTTGGTTGAAGCCCCCACGAGGGGCTCCTGCTTTTAGGAGCTTCAGCGTGAATAAAGGTGAGTGATGGTGAACAGGGACAGGAGGCAGTCACCTTGAACTCAGTCCCTCTATAGGGCAGAAGCTCTGTAACGTTTAAACATGCTGAGTATTATATAGAACAATGGAGAGGAGGATGTACGTGTGTGCTTATACTTGCTCTAATTAGCTTTGTTTATAGCAATTACTGTTATTATTTTTAAGAGTTCTATTCTTGCTACTCAAGGATGTCTCTACTGTATCTGTAACAAGTTAATATACTGAATAACCACATTCTGCATCCTTAAGCTGCAGTTTTCCTGTATCTTTCCCCCATTCCAGCATGTCACCCACTTAACAGGGAGAGGGTGGCGGTGGGTGGCGTTTGATCTCTAGTCCACCACAGATAACGGGAAGATCAGAAACATATCATACTGCTGCTAACGCACTTGCGTATTATCAGGACGTTTGAGGCAGCTGGGTGGTCAATGGCAGTGTTTGCTTAGAAAATATAAAGTTGGCAGCTAGATGAAAACTCCGGAGTTGTGTGTACAAATGCAAGGGGCTTTGTCTTTGTCTGGCTGGGGTTCTACACAGTTTGGGTCTAGTGCTTTGCTGTGGTTTCTGTATCTCTGTGATCTTACATTTCATGAGAATAAGTCATTCCTCAGAATCCATTGGTATATTATGCTAATGGTACAGTGCCATTCACTGGAAAGAAGAGGGCTTGCTCTTTACACCAGTAATTCCAAAGCAATACTGCCACCTTCCTGAAGTGAGGAGGACACAGGGGAATGCTTCTGGACCACTGCATTCTTTTACAGTGAGCCAGTATTGTTTTTAAGACTCATTTCTGTGTTATTTTTAAAGACGGGGGTGTTGGGGGTAGAGAGATTACAGAGCTGATGGTAGGACCGTAGGACATATTTTTCAAATGATTCTATGCTAAAAGTAAACTTTATTACTCTCTGAGTCCCATAAATTTTGTTCCTTTTAGCATTTCTAATGGAGTCAGTTTATAAGGCACTCTTCCAATCATGGGTCTCTTTCCCACAATTTAATTACCACCTCTTTGTCTTGGGTAATGACATATAGGATGTCGTTGTGACTGTGCCCAAATTATTCTGGTGCCAGTTGAAAACCCTTTTTGTAAGGTGAAACCCTTACTGAGGAAAGTGCCCACAGTTGTTGCTCTACAGTACAGAACATTGGTACAGCACAGGAAATGGTGAGAATCTGAAGGACACCCCACAGATACGGAGGAGATAGACAGTGTGCTTGGTGGTTAATTTGGTTATTGAGTGGGATAAACTGGCAGTGTTGGGACAGGGAAGAAAATACAAAGCCATTAACCTCCAAAGCACCTTTGCTCCAGAGTCTCTTTTGTATCATCATGTTATGTGCACAAAGCCAAACACTAGCAGTGGTTCTGGTGGGAACAGGTGCCATTTATCTCAACTTGTTCCTCTCTAAAATGGGCTTGTAAGCAGAACGTGGGCTGCTTGTTCCATGAGGAAGAATGATGGTCAAGATACATGTACTCATGATGGATTCCTTATTCTAGGACCTTGTTTGAGGAATGTGGGCTGTGCCTCAGGACTATAAAAATTGTTTCCCTAGTTTTGAAAAATAGTTTTGAAAGTTATCAACAGTCTCCTTTGTGACTCAGACATTTTCATTTTTGAATGGTTAAATGTCAATGTCAACAAGGGAATTGTCTAACATAATGGTGAATTCTTGAAGTTCTATAGGATAGCTGCCCCTCCGCCCCGCTGCTGATAAAAACCCAAACTGCTCACTGCTCAAAGCCTTGTCACTATAACATAGTGGTGAAGCAACAGAGCGAGATGTTGAGAAACAAGGCAGCCTGGGTGGCTTCCTTTTCATTGAGATGGTGAAGCTGTGTCTGGGTTGTGCCACTTCAGGTGGGGTTCATGTAACTGAATGTTCTTCTTTGGGGACCTGTTCTCTGTACTTAGAAAACTAGCATGTCAGGGCAAAAGCTTCTTGCAATGCATCTAGTTTTCTACGTGGAGCAATTTTTGTAGCATTCAGTTGTGTGAGCCTCCACTTGCCGCTTGACATGGTATAACCCAGTCATATAAACCCAGCTTTACCATTTCAGTGATAACTAGCTTTGTATGAAATGCGGCAATATGCACCCCATGTTGAACTCTCAGAGTTAAGCATATGCTTAATTCTCCTCATGTAATCAACTGAACTTATAAATGTTCATCTTTGGCTGAATTATGTCTACTATCGTTATCTGTTTCCCTCCAAAATGGAAGGCAGTCACATAGCTTTCCATTTTGGTAGCCTTGTATGCTTGCAAAGTTGTTGGTAGGTGGCATATTCCTACTTATGACCGCACTGTACCCTTGCTACTAGTCACTGTCTTGTGCATACGCCTGCCTATTTATTCTAAGCATCTGAGCTCCTGCTTTTCTGCTACCGTCACCTCAAACCACTACTAGTAATTAATATATATACAGAGTTAACAGCCTGCTGCAAGGCTGCCTGCTACAGCATCTTTGAGACATGAGGGCTGTAGTTCAATAATAGAGCACACGCAGAAACTCTCAGGTTAAATCCCCGAGATCTCCAGGAAGCATTGGGAAAGACTCCTGCCTGAAACCTGGAGAGCTGATGTCAGTGTAGACAATACTGAGATGGATGAATGGTCTGATTTAGTAGAAGGCTAAATGTACTATGTTCATCTTCCTCATGGTAATGGGGCAGGAGGTATTGTAATAAAATATCTGTTTATGAGATAGTAATAATGTGTACTGGGAATTTAGAAGGTAGCTTGTTTATTATTTTTCTGATAATGTCCTGCCTTTGGGGCATATTGAACTCTCAAGTTAGCTGATTTAAACAATCATTACAATTATTGTCATATTATTATATTTCATATTCTATTCCACTACGTTGAAGGATTTCCCTTCCATTTCTTTGCCAGGCAATCATGTAATGCTTTCTGTGTAACAATTCTGGGAGGCTGTGTCAAGGTTGATTTAAAATAATAATAATAGTACGTACGTATTAAATAAAGAGTTGCTTGTATTTAAAAGGTCCATGCCACTTGCAGGCTAGGTAAGATAGGAGGATGTAGATAGACTTTCTATAAATTCTGGGTAAGAGGTCTTAATGGAGAGACCATAAAGGAAAGAGTGATCAAAATAGACTTGTTTAGCACATCTGCAGTGTGATTGTACACACGCTTACTTATAGAACTGTAGAGTTGAAATATGGAAATAAATTCCACATAGAACTGCAGTTTTAGTTTGTGGCGGCGGGGGGGGTGGGATTGCTAGCGTTAACAATGGCAGGTGATGGGGGAAACTACCTACTCAACCACTTTCTATTGGTATAATTGCACAAGATGTGGTGATACATGCTGCTTACTACAGGTTATCTCTCCACCAACATAAATGATCCATACAGAAATTGAAATGTGAATTGGAAGATCAACTGTGAGTGTATCCAGCCAGGAATAAGTCTTTAGCAGCAGTTCTTCCGTCAGTCCAGGGATGTTCATTGTAATCTGCCTCTGATAAGCAACTCAGAACATGTATTGAGAACCTCCTTGGACTATAGGTTGCCATATAGACTAGGGCCCTGGCCACCATAGTAAGTGCTGATAACTTTTTTTGCCTTTAGTACTATAATGTCCTGCCCATGGGGCTGCCCTAACCGTTCGGAAATCTCAGCTGGTTCAGGAGGTAGCCACTCAGCTTTTGTCTGGAGCCATTGCAAGGCTCACATAATATTGATTGTAGGTGAGCTCTGCTGGCGACTGTCTGTTTCCAGGCCAAATTCAAGGTGCTGTGCTTTGACCTTTAAAACCCTAAGCAGCCTGCGGCAGGGTATTTGAAGGAACATCCTCTGCAGTAGATGCTTCCTCCCTGGAGTTAGGATCAAGTGGAGAGAACTTGCTAGAGCGTATGTTTGGTCATCCTCTCTCAAAGGTCTTTCTCCAAGGGGGCACACAAGTTGTGGCACTTGATCCCAAGAGCAATTCAGCAGGCTTCCTCTATTGAAATGTTTGTGCAAATGGTAAATTGGTAAATTGCTTTTTGAGCTGCATGGGTTTGTGTAGTTGTTTGTTTTTTTAAATTTTCTTTGTAACTTGCTGCTATCTTAATTGTAAATGTGTATGCAGGTTTTAATTACAATTGTACTTTTATAATGAGGGTTGTATGGTTTTAATTGTTACTATAGGCCATTTGGAGGCCCTGTGCCCCCAAAGCAGCATTTACATCTAATTATACACAACAAAATAGATTATAGCTTTTGGTGGGATCCTGGCAGCCTCATGCCAAAGGAGAAGCAGCAAGGATTTATTTACAATGAAAACTTTTCTCCATATGAAACTTACAGCAAATCAAGTTTCTACTTTGAGTTCAGTATAAATCTGATTTGTCCGAAATCTCAGCAAGTTTGCAGGCACCAAGTGTTTCTCCCCTCCTACTTCCTTTGAGTTAAGAGACGAGGATTTGTGTGCATGTTTATTTTGTCTATTTTGCCAAAGATAAATACAAAACCTAAGGTCGTCCTGACAAATTCCACTGAAACAATGATTCTTCTTGCCTGCCTGCCTGCCTGCCTGCCAGGCTCCAAATATCAATGGAAGTGCTTTAAATCAAATGAGACGAAGTATGGGGGTTAGTCCAAGAACTCTCTTCCAAGAGAGGAGAGTTCTAAGGCTTCAGGAGAGTTTTAAAGATCTATCTTTTTAGCCTGGCTTTTAATGATACCCTAGTTTGAATTTTAATGAGTTTTAATCTGGTTTAAATGTTTTCTGATTTTAATTGTTTCATTATGTGTTTTTGATGTTAATGTAAACTGCCCTGAGACACTTTAGGAAGGGCGGTATATCAACTGAATCAATCAATCTATCAGGATAAATAATGTTTTAACTCTTCCCCAGGAAAATTATCCACAGAGTTATTTCTCCAAAAACTACAAGTTCAGTTGTTAGAGTGCTGTGACTGAAACATGCAAGCAAGGAAATGCCTAATAGTAGCCATCTCTCATTCCCTAGTTACCTAATGAGGAGAAACCGATTGAGTAGCTGCCATATTATGATTGGTTATACAAGGAAATGAAGTCCATTCTAGTGCTTCAGTCATACTGGGCAACTCCTCTGAGATGATTGTAGAGGCTAGCTTTTAGGCCAGAGTGTCTTAAAGTTCTGCTGATGATTGGCTGGCTGGCTGGCTGGGTGGTTGTTTGTAGTTAAACAGAGATCTCAAAGTTGCTGTGGTGGGAAAGTATCTTAAAAAGAGGTATGTGCTTTGGATGGTGGAAATAGATACATATTGAGGTCATTCACACAATCAAAAAGGCTCCCAGTTTTTGGTTGTGTGGAAGCAAAGTAAGTCGAAAACCTGGGTGGGTAGAAATGCTTGTGTGGAAGTAAGGTAGGAGGAAATGCTACCCAGGTTTTCTTGCTTCCCTGCTTCCATGTAATCACTTCTACCCAGATTTTCCTCCTACCTTGCTTCCACACAATTGAAAATTGGGAGTACACACAGCTCCCACACCCAGATAGTATCCAGTTTTTGATTGTGTAAATAACCTAATTGTGTTAATGGTGAAAGTTACAGATATTGAGGCTGTCCTCACATGCAACCTAACCCAGGCTAGGGAAGCCCAGCCTGTTTAGGCTGTGCGTGAGAACTGCCAGGATTGGGCCTGATCTTTGCAGTGCAGCATCGCCTAGCCCGACTTTTAGTGAACGGAGTCAGCACGCCACTAACCTAGGTTTTGGGATCATGTGTCTCCATGGGCTGCGTTCAGCCCAAGGAGACACAGAGATGGGCTCTAGAGCTTGAAAACTGGAATCCCCCAGTTCAGTACGCTTGACACGTGGTGCATTGTGGGATACCCAGAGGCTGGGATGCGTTTGGAGTTATGTACTGCCTGGCACAGTAGTGGTTCATCTGGGACTGCGGTTCATGCACCCAACAATGTTTAATGGATCGTCTGGGGGGGAAGGCAAGATTTGTGCAGCCTTCCCTCCACCCACCTGTTCCCCTGCCCACCCAGTCAAGTGAATGGCCCCATTGAAACCTAAAACCCCTCAGGCAACTTGCTGTTTTGCTTTGTGGGGCGTGGTTGATGCAAGTGCCTCTTACAATAAATCCTTCTTTGTAAAATGTTCATGAGGTGTCCAGGGTTGTCTGAAGAATTTTTGTGCCCTGCACAGGATAGGTTAAAGGATCCCTATGTGAACTTAGAGTGTTCCCTGGACTCATTCAAAGACCACTGGTTGCACACTCTGTTTGCATGGAAAGCGATGGAGTTTAGATTAACTGCCCTTCTGACATGTTCCTTACATTGTGCCACTCCTGCATTGGCCTCGTCTGCTTGTATGATAGACTTGACCCCATGCTCATTTTCAGTGCAATAGATGGACGAAGCATTAGAAGGTACACTGCTGCTCCATCTGCTTCAGCCTGAGCAGCTATTAGGAGCCGGTGTTAACCAGGACAAGTGAGAGGGACAACTAGTAGAGATGTTTAGGTTGCCGTAGCACCAGGTTTGGCTAAAAGTTAAAGAAAGGGTTGTCTTCTTCCGAATCGAGTGGTTGATTGGTGGTAGTGTTTTCCGGGTTGTTCCAGATGCATAATACCAACAAAGCTGAAGGTAAGGTAGATTTTTTAAAAAGGTGCACAACTATTGCTTGAACAGTAACAGATTTATGGAAGAAACATTGGAATGGGCATAATATGGGAATGCAAGGGCAACATATTTTACTGAAGAAGGGAGAAGAAATACAAAGGTTTACATATTAATATCAATTTTCATTAATTGACCCACCTGAAAAAGCTTACACCTATTTTCCTGTGCACATTACTGCCTGACCAGTTAAGAAAAAACCTCATAATCCTGATCATTCATTCATCCATTCATTCAACAGCTAATCAAGTAACAACAGAAGCATCATTGTGAGTGAGTCTAAAAGAGGTACGGTTTTGGAGCAGTTAGGGTATATTTCCCAACCATCTTTTTCCATTTTGTCTTTTTTGTTACCAAATACACACAAGACAAAAATGGCTCCCTTCTGGATCTGTGCTTAAACCTCTTTGGAGTTGGTCTTCACGGCATAAAAGTACTTCTGCTGGCAATTAGCAGCACATCAAATAGTTTGAAAACATGAGAAGGGAAAAAAAATATGTTAAATTTATTCGTTACTTATTTATCTTTGTTGGACTTTATTTGTTCTCCTTCTTTAAGCTCTATGCAGTTCTTTAAGCACTGAGAATAAGGAAATCTTGCAAACCAAACAAACCCTGGCAACAAGCCATTCAACTATTTAAATCCCTACCATATGAAGCACTTTCCAGTTTTTTGATTGCATAGGTGTCAGCTCCTCTGTAAATAGAAATGTTGGGAACCGGTACTGTATACTGGACTGGTTAGTCATGATGGCTAAGCACCATTAAAATCAATGAGACAAGTTAGTCATGACTAATTTAAATCCCATTAACTTCAATGGTACTTAGTCATAACTAACTTCGTCTGGACATTGCCTACATTAAAAAAGAGGGCATGTTGAAATTATTATTATTTTAAATGGAGTTACCGTTCTAGGGTCTCTCACTTTTAAAGACATTCCATTGAAATTCCTGGGATCTGCTTCGAAGCACGTATATTTGAGGTACAGATCTGGCATTCATATCATTGAAATTAAAGAGTTAGATAGAATTACATGGCAGCAGCCCATCTCAGACTTTCTTCCAGGATTGGAGATCCTTTGCAGTGGAAAGGAAGTATTTTGATGTATTTGCAGTTTGTTTTAGTGGCGTCAGAGCTTTGCATCTGGTTCCTGAGACCACAGAAAACAGGCCACACTTTCTGCAAAGCCCAGACCTTTGGCATCTGCCTCCCCCAGCTCTCTATCTCTTTCCTCCCATGTTCTCCTGCAGAAGTGACATCTTGTAAGTGAGCAAGTTTCTTGACTGGTCCTGATTAAAGCAGCACGCAAACAGATGCTCTAATCCCTCTATAGTGTTAAGCCTGTGCAGGCATAAACAAATCATGAGAGCTTTTCAAGAGGGTGCTGGTGCCCCACGGAAGCCATTTGTCTCCAGTGCTCATTTCTGAGAGATTGTTTGTGGAAATTGAAGGATTTTTGTTCACTCCCTTAGAAGATCTGGTTGTGATGGGAAAGGCAAGCTCTGTGTGCAGTTCTGTGCTGACTTTGAGGTTGAGATACTTTCATATTTCTGAAGTGTTACATCTTCATCCATTAATTTAAGTGCTTGGGTGATGCTTTCCATTTATCTGATAAATCATTGATAGGGGACCTGTATAGTTGCTGCATTTGGTTAAATATTGGAATAATATTTAACTAATATTATTAATATGAAATATTGCAGAAATGAGGGGGGATATTTCAGTGGAACTTCAACATGCAGCTTTTGCTTCCATCCTCAGCTAAGCCTATGTGATGTGTACATGTTAAGACTACTGTGAGGAAACCCGTTTTTAACATTGTTTTAAAATTTTAAATAGTGATGTTTTACGTTTTTCTGTTGACCTTTATACTGTTCTATTGTAAACTGCCCAGGGACGCAAGTTTTGGGTAGTATAAAAATATGTCAAACAAACAGACAAACAAATAATATAATAGAAATAAATCTATAAATCTCTTTATTTCGGTCAGCAACCAGCATGGGATTAAAACAAATGTAGAAGAGAAAGCAATCAAACTTCTACTACAAACAATAAAACCAAATAAATTTTAAAAAGTCCTCCTGAACATAGACCAAGGTACTGAAAGTGGATCCACCAGAACTACTAAAAATACATAACTAAGAATAACAGGAGACAGCAGTATTTTTTACTTATGAGATTATTACAGACAGATCAAAATTTAAACAGTTGCCTTCCTGACTCCTGAATCTGAGAGGGGTTAAACAATTCAGGAACTCAGGAAAATTTTGTTGTTAGATTTACTGATGATATACAAGTGATCCCAATACCTGCATGCCCACCTGCAGTTAGGCACACTGTAGCTGCAAAAGTTGTTCTGGCCTTAAATCCATCACCTATTTTCCTGTTATTAAGTAGGGATGGGCCCGGACCGGTCCAGAGGCCATTCTAAAGGCCTCCAGACTGGTCTGGACCGGTCCGGACCTGGCCGGTTCGGTTCAGGTGGGGGGTTCCTTTAAGGGCGGGGGAGGGTTTACTTACCCCTCCCGCCGCTTTCCCCCCTCCAATGCACGTATTCTATGTAGTAATTGGGGCGGCAGGATACCTCCCTGCCGCCCCTTCTCCCACTTGAGTGCAAAAGGCTGCACGGAGCCTTTTGCGCACGCACACGTCGCGCGCGAGCTTCACGTCTCCCCGGCGTGCGTGCGTGTGGCCACACGCACACGTCAGGGAGACGTGAAGCGCGCGTGCGATGTGCACGCGCGCAAAACGCTCCGTGCAGCCTTTTGCACTCAAGTGGGAGAAGGGGCGGCAGGGAGGTATCCTGCCGCCCCAATTACTACATAGAATACGCACGCTGGAGGGGGGAAAGCGGCGTGAGGGGTAAGTGAACCCCCCCGCCCTTAATGGAACCCCCACACACAGTGCCGGACCGCAGCTCTGCGGTTCTGTGCACACCCCTATTCTTAAATGGAACACAAATGGAAGGCTGCGCTACAAAATTTAGCTACCTATCTGGTGGTGCTGGAATTACTTCCTTCCAACAGCCTGCCAATCATCTGAGGAGAATTAAGGCCTGGGGGGAGAATCAAGACCTGAGGACAAATAATATGGGATGACATCATTGCTCAGTGATAGATCCCATGTTATGTTTTGTTTCATTCATTCATTCATTCATTCATTCATTCATTCATTTGATTTGATTTGATTTCTATACTGCTTTCTATACTACTGATTTGATTTCTATACTACTTCTATACAAAAATGGCTCAGGGCAGTTTACACAGAGAAATAATAAATAAATAAGATGGATCCCTGTCCCCAAAGGGCTCACAATCTAAAAAGAAACATAAGATAGACACCAGCTACAGTCACTGGAGGTACTGTGCTGGGGTCGATGGGGCCAGTTACTCTCCCCCTGCTAAATAAAGAAAATCACCACGTTTAAAAAGTGCCTCTTTGCCCAGTTAACAGGGGGGGGTTTCATGTAGAAAATCCAAGTTAGCATCTGCAAGTGTGGCAGGGAAGGCCCCCTCTTTGAAATCCTGGAGAAATGCTGCCAGTCAGTATACTGCGCTAGATAGACCAATGGTCTGAATTGATATAAGGCAGTTTTTATTGTTAAATTTAAATCACTCCACATGGAAGCTGTGATGATAGCCCTTTGCAAAATCACTACACATATACAGTGAATGCTTAAGGGATGTGTGGGCTCATATCTTGAAACAGATTTGTTACTAGCAGGTGGAATTGCATATGGGAGATGCCCAGTAGGTGTATGATTGGTAAGTACAGCCCTGTTCCCTCCTCATTCACTCACTAAATGGGAGAGGAGGTTTTGGAACAGGGCTTAAGGAGCTTAGCTACCTGTGTGTAGCATATAGATGGGGCAACTTTGATTGTGCCATTACAGATGTCCAAAATCAATGTGGATTTATTTGGAGTGGCCTCTCTATGGTGCCTGTAATGTGTAACCTGCTTGTTGGCAAGGGCTGGCTGAATTGCATTTCTCTGTTGCAGGTTTTCAAAAAAAGGTCTTTCTTTAATTTGCCCCCTTCCTCACTTTCAATTTCAGTTTCCCTAATTTTCAAAACTTCAAATATAATTATTGTTTGATCTGAAACTCAGAGACAGATTTGATATGTTTGATTTGCAATCTTGTTAGATATGAATCGGTTATAGAGACAAAGAGCTTCTTCTCACGATCATTGAGAAAGGCTAGAGGGCTGTCTGCAGGGAAGGCAGGTTAAACATACCTTCGGTTTTGCACACGTGTGTGAATAGCCTCAAAGTGTATGCCAGACTAGCAATGTACACTTTTTCTTCCCCAAGGCAAACTTATAACTAATAGTGCTACTGAAACTCATAACTGACCTGTTTATTGTATGTATCTGTGTTGCTGGCAATTATGTCTTTTAATAAAAAGCCATGATCCCAGCATGCTGGAATTCTTGCTATTTTCATAATTAAACCAAGATTAGTTAGCTCTGCATTGTCTGCATGGCTGGCATGAGTAAGCAGAGGCAAACTCTGGTGAGTTCTGGTGAGTCTCTGGTGTTAGCGCATGCTGAGAAGTGGCTTAGTTTAACCCATAAGTTACATAGTGAAATGAAAATGCCCTGGATGGCTGAGACTAAAATACAGCTGGGCAGGGGATGGGTAGGCAGAGAAAACCCATGATCTACTTGGAGGAGGGGCAGGCTATAAATGTAACCCATAGTAGTACAGTGCCCACCAATTCTGCAGCTCATAACATGCATCAGGGAACATAGCAATAGGCTAAGGCTGCAGTGCGTGCTTCCCTGGGAGCAAGCGCCATTGAACACAGTGGGATTTACTTCTGAGTAAACATGTACAGAATTGTAACTACAGTTGGTGACGCAGTTAATGTTGCTCTGCTTAACTGATTCTGCTGTGGGGAACTGGGAAGGATGGCACATGTGATTAGGTTTGGTCAGGGGTATAGCAAGCCTGGAATGGGCCCTAGGACGAGAAGTGAAGATGAGCCCCTGCCCTGTGGGGGAGTCAGGGAGGCAGAAGGAGAAAAGCGAGCTGTTGCCCAGCCAGCAGGCCTCCCTCCTTCAGGGGCCCAAGGCCATTTGTCGCCTTTTGTTCAATTATAGCTACGCCCCTGGCTTATTTGAAAAAAAGTAAAATGGCCACCTCTCCTCCTGTGATTCCCATTATGAGGACTTCCCCTTATGAGGCTCTTCTTGCCCTTGGGAAGGCTTCTCCTCCTCCCCATCAGGAGCTGCTTCTGCTGCTTGCTTAGTTGCAGCCACCTCCATATGCAGCTCTATATTTTCTACAGGTTTGTAAACAAAAATTGATAGTGATCAGTCAGAGATCAATGGTATGGGAGAGGCACGGGGGAGGAAAACACCATCACATCATTGCCTTGCCAACAGCTATGGCACACATGTCAGGAATGAACATGTGCTTCAGGAATGTGCATGTGCTAACAAATGGGAGTGAACCGGAAATCTGGAATATGGAACAGCTTTCAACCTAGTTTTCCTTATTTAAGCTAGCAAATCATGCTTGTTTTTGAATCCCAGTGGAATGGGCTCACCCATCATTTATAGATATCCCAAGCACAGAAGGCTCACCATAGTGCGGTGAGGATGGAGGAGAAACCTGCTTCCCGTGCAGCTGGCTTTATTCTTTGGGACTGAACCAGAAGCAGGGGAGCAGGCTGAGGTATTTTAAGTGCCAGAGGGTTCAGCATGAATTATGTATAGTTATAGTAGAAGATGCCCTGTAAGTTCCTGCACAGTCCTTTGTTTTGAGCTAATTCCCCTCTTTTACTGAAAAGGCCCAAGTCGCAAGGAAAATGATTCATCCCTGCATAGGGCGAGTCAATGGCTTATATTTAGAATAGTCGTGTCCTCCTGAGCAGCAGAGAACTAGCCTTTGCCCTCTTTTAAGTGACAGCTCTTCAAGTATCTGAGGAGTATTATCATGTACCCCCTCAGTCTTTTGCAAGCTAAGCACACACAGTTCTGTTACTGCAGCTTAAAATAGCATAAGGCTTTTTTGCAGCTGCATCACAGCACAGATTCACATTCAGCTTGTGATCAACTGCAGTCTGGAGTCTCCCCGCTACATGTACTGCTGCCAGTCCAAGTATCACCCAGCCTATAGCTGTGTGTTCGATTTGTTTTCCTAAGTGCAGAACTTGTAAATTTCACTTTGTTAGTTCAGCCTTTGCTGTCAAGGTCATTTTGAATTTTATTCCTGTCTTGTGAGGTGCTAGCTATCCCTGTCAGTTTTGTGTCATTTGCAGATCTGATGAGGATACTTTCCACCCCTCCATCCAAGTCATAGATAAAAATACTGAAGAGTACCAGGCCTAGATCAGAGCCTTGCAGTAGCTTACTTGACACTTCCCTCAAGCCTGATGATGAGAAGCCGTTGATGAGCAATCTTTACGTATAGATTTGCTAACAACTGTGAATCCACCTGACAGTAGTTTCATCTAGCCTGCATTTGACCAGTTTGCTAACCAAATTGTTATGGGGAAGTTCAACCCAGTGGATCCCATCCTGGCTTTGTCTGACAGAGTATGCAGATCTATAATTTACAATCCCTTCCATATCTACCTGGACTTTTACGCACAACAGGTTTTACCACGAGTTTATGGGGATGCTTTACTGCGAACTTGAAGTTGTCCTAAAAAACTGCCAGAAATGGTGGATTTTTTACCCTGGATATAAATCGGGCTACACTCTTAACGCACAGTGAAAAACCCGAAGTGTGTGTGAACTGTTTCCTGATAACTCGCAGGGACTTTGGGGTAAATCTAGCCGATATGTGAACACACACCCTCCATTCCAGAGGAGATGCGAATTAAAGGGCTTCAAAAGCTCCTTGTGAAAAGCTTCCATGTAAATTTTTCTTGGTCACATTTTTCTCGTATTAAGAGAAAAGCACATATCTAAGTGAACCATGTTTTCCAGACCAGAAGCACTTTTTGTAACACTCTCCTGAAGCGTGGTCTTATGCTACCCTAGGAAGGAACCTATTGCAGTAATCTTCTCTTCTCACCCCTAAATGATGTGTGTAATATATATTACCATAGGTTGTTGTGCCAAATGAAACAGAGGCATTAATTCTGAACATTAATAAGCAATACTATGAAAAGACACAGTCTTATCTTCTTTGCAGCTCAGCAACATTAGTTACAGATTTACTTATTTATGTGTTTTTGCCATGTTGTGGAATTGCTCAATTTTGTTTCTGCATCCAAGGAGAGGGAGCAAGGAGAGGAAATGGTCATTTGAGCATACAGCAGGTTCATGTGCATAGTTCTAGCTGAAAAGAAAGCTGCATTCCAGTAATGGAACAAATCTTTAGCAAGGGTGACCCTTTTCTGCATGTGCTACAGCTTTGAGCCTTCCCTCTGTAGCAGCCGAGTGGAAGGTCTCATGAAAGGTTTGGAGTTATTGCTGGCAGAAGCTAGAGGTCCTTTCCTGAAAGACACACTCTCTCCCAGTTTTACAGTTGCGGCTGCAGCAGCGAAGAAGCCGAGAGCAGCTCGCCAAGCAGGGAATCATGCCACGTGAGTATTTTTGGCTATTTCACTGTCTCTTTACAACACTGGACGGGGGGCATACACAGCCTCTGCAGAAGGCTCTGCTCCATACAGTATTGCCCGGTTGGTGACTATCTGTGATTTTCAGAAAGGCAAGAGAGATCTCTACAGGCACGTCACTTTAGCACACACCCCGTTTTGGCACTATGGAGCATTACAGGGATCAGCTGTTCTGAAAAAAAGGTGGGGAGACTGGCAGACTTTCCCTCCCTAGTAGTGGTCCTGAGTAATGCTGCCACAGTTTCCCCCTCTCTTTGGTAAAGATTGAGTCATAGATTGAGTTGGGCAGCTGGTTCAGCACCGAGCACTGGGCAGAAGGTTTGCCATCATATATTTGGCTTGTTACTAAAATCACTGTTAGACTAACCTCTCCAAGATTTGTTTAAAATAAAAATAAAAAATTCTAGGATTCTAATGACATTCTAATGAGCTCTCAGACTCCAAAAGAGCCTCAAGAAAGAGCTTCGGGAGCTCACTCCTGAAGTAAATTGTGATGTATGTGATCTGCATTGCCCATTTAGGGTGCACTGGGTGCCTCACTGAAACCCTACGAGGTAGGTCATTATTATTCCAATTTTTTGCAGATGGGGAAACTCAGACTGAGAGAGATTACACCTTGCTCAAGGCCACCCAGTGAGTCCATGCTCAAACTAGGATCTGAATTCAGATCTCCCCGCCCTAGTGCTCTGTCTGCTGGATCACACTGACTCTTGACTGAGCCACCCACCGTTACTACATGAGCCTTTGGGTGCCACGTGGTGTTAGCCTTTGCTATGGCTTCTCTGTTCACCCACCTCCTGCTCAAGGTTCTTCATTGCTGGCATGGAGTGTCTGTCGCTTCACTACACGTGGTGCATGCAGCGCTTTGGCATTTTCAAAAAGGCCTTTCAGTGTATGTAGTACAGGTACAGCATGTGAAGTATTACGGGCTGGATCCACACAGACTGTTTATGTAACGCAGTGCCCAGAGTTCTTGGCAGTTTTATTCCTCTCCTGCTATCAGAATTAATTGTCGTGTTCTGCAAAAATGAGGTGTCATCCGTGTTTGCCAGCTGTCAGGAGATGATCCGACACCCCATAAAATGTGCAAGTTTACCCCCTAAAAGGCATTTTAGCTCTCAAAGAGAGGTAGAAAGAAAATGGCAAGAGGTATAGGATGGAGAATAACAGCACTCGCTTTAGGCCCCCAGAAGCAAAAAGCATTCTCAAGACCTGGCTCCCAGTCTTTTAACTGGCCTTCATCTTCCACTTCTCCACAGTCCTGAACATCTTTCTTTCTAGGGCACAGTGCTTGACCATGGGCTCCATCATAATTAAGGAGAGGACACTTCGATGTCTCCCCTTCCAAAAATATGTTGGAAAGCAGCCAAGAAATAGGCAAAGATGTGCATTTTTAAATTAAAATCTCCCCAAATGAAGCTAGGGAAGTGTAACATCTGAAATATCCCTAAATGCATGCAGGAACATAGTCATATGTTGTCACTAAGTACTTTTGTGCCTGACTACAGTCTGACCTTCTGACCACCCACACAAAGAGGAAGTTGATGATTATGTATATGGTTGGCAGGTAGAGATTTGACCCATAACCCTGCTAACTGAGCAAAGAGGCACCTTTTAAAAGTGGTGATTCTCTTTATTTAGCAGGGGGAGAGCAACTGGCCCTATCCATCCCCAGCACAGCATCCCTCCAGTGATTGTTGCTGGTGTCTATCTTCTGTTTCTTTTTTAGACTGTGAGCCCTTTGGGGATAGGGAGCCATTTTGTTTGGTTTTGTTTGTTTATCTCTGGGTAAACCCATTTGTAAACATATGTTGAAAAGCAGTATGCAAATATTCATAATAGACCCTGCTTGTAGTCATTGTAAGTGGCCTGGGAACTCCTTATGCCTTGACATGATTGATATTAAGTAGGTGTGCTGGATAGACCACTAGGAGCCACATATAAAGGTAGAGCAGGACAGAAATATAACAAATAAATCACTCGTTATCTACACAGAAGCAGTATTAGCTCTTGCAGTCCTCCCTCTAATCTCCCTTCAGTGTTTCCTTTGTGTGTGTTTTCTTTACCTTTTCTATAATGGCATCTTTTCTCTCCCTCTCTCATGTAGCACATGACAATAGCAATACATACGCATCATGAGTTAGTGGTGTTACTGGGGCTGCAACATCTCAGCCTATATTCTGCGACGATATCTATAACAACTGACAATAAAATTCAGCCATCCCAGGTCCTTGGGAAGGACTTGATGTCCGGATAAAACAAACCAGTCAACAACCCCTGTCTGACTGTGTAAACAAGAAATAATAATAATAATAGCAGCAACAACATTGATAATAAAATTCTGGCATCCCAGGTCCTTGGGAAGGACTCGATGTCTGGATAAAACAAACCAGTCAATAACACCTGTCTGACTGTGTAAACAAGAAATAATAATAATAAAAAATATACCACCTTTCAACAACAAAAATTCTCAAACTGGCTAATAGAGACAGAGAAAAATAAGGAGAAGACGGTTCCCTGTCGCAAAAGGCCGTACAATCTGAAAAGA
Organism: Hemicordylus capensis; assembly: GCF_027244095.1. Classification (NCBI taxonomy): domain Eukaryota; kingdom Metazoa; phylum Chordata; class Lepidosauria; order Squamata; family Cordylidae; genus Hemicordylus; species Hemicordylus capensis. The sequence continues at coordinate 387,100,531 of NC_069658.1, forward strand.
AACGTAAAGTAGACCCCACCAACAATCACTGAAGGGATGATGCTGTGTGGATTTGGATGAGGACAGTTGGTTTCCTCTTGCTAAATAGAAAAGAAGCACCACTTTAAAAGGTGCCGCTTTGCTCAGGTAGGGATTAATTGATTAAAATGTGATTAAAAATATTTTTAAATTTTATTTATTTATTCAATTCATATACCGCCCTTCCAAAAGTGGCTCAGGGTGGTTAAACAGGTGTATTAAAAGTCTGCAAATTAAAATATTTGTTTTAAATAATACATGTATTTATAAAAACTGCAGATGGCAAACACAGTCCTGCCTTCCTGTTTTGTGAGAGAATAGATGTTTCCTTTAAAATGATACCCGCTATGACACTTGCACACATAATCTGACAGCAAAGAAAATATGCTGTTTTCTTTAGAACTATTTTTCTCATATACAAATTTATGGAGATTTAATCAGTTGATTAAAACTCCTACAATTAACAACAAATTATTTGAGTCCCAGACCTAAATATTAGAATTACTGATTTGCCTTAATTTTACCAGGCATACACAAACATTGACAAAACTGTAAGCAAGCCATTAGCCCAATAAGTTTCTCTAACACCATACCAGACATCTGGTGGGACTCTCCTTCTCAAACATGCAAACTTCATTTCAGTTCCTTAAAACAGAAAATAATCATTTGCTCTTTTAAAAGTATAGTGAAGCATGACTAGCTTCCTAATCACCTTTCTTTGTGATAATAATGCGTTTCACCTTTCTGTAACCAAGAGTGATAGGACTTCGAAATGAAAACATGCTCATGTTTTTATTGAAACCTCACCATTTCCCCCTGCCAATGCCCTTAAAATCTTGACATTCAGCAAAAGTAGTTTAGGAATAGGTTTTTGACTGGGGTGTGTGTGTGTGTGGGTGTGTGTGTGAGTGATCTTTTCACCTGTCATTATAACTCAAATCTTTAACTTCCTTTGCCAACAGCACTTCCACAAAAGACGAGCTGAAAATTCAATACTCAAGATGAGTATTTTCTCAAAAGGTCCCGTGACCTGTCCTATCTATACCTTTTATTTGTTTTGCAGAATAGAGAACCCACACTCTTCCTCTTGGCAAAGATCTTTGTATTTTGTGTTCATCATTCCTGTCATGGAACCCATATAGTTTTAGGGCTCTGTAATGTGCATAAACTGCACTGTTCAGAATAACAACTTTGGTTTTCTTCCTTATACATTTCTTTTATCTGAGGTCCTATCAAAACACTTCTCACCATCCCAAATAATGCTGCACTACAATACCAACCTCTGTGGCTGCAACACTGGGAAGCAGGAAGGCGTTTCTGGATCATTGAAGTTTGTGGGAATCTGTTTGATATCCCATCTTGCTTTTTATCACGGGGCTTTCTCTGTTTCTACTTACTACCGTACATTCTCTGTTATTTTTCTTTCCTCATGCATGCACTGTGTGTCTCCTCTTTTAGTCACTTTCTAAGTTGTTCCTTGGGTTTCTGTTTTCTATTAAACAAATCTCTATCCTGCTTCAGGATCCAGTTAACTGCAGGAGGCAGACAATAAATTAGCTCATCCAATTGCGTCAATGCAAAGTGACTCATAGCTCTGACAGCAAACCCATCTTATGAAGGGAGGTAACAAGAAGCATGCAGGAACTGAAGAAGTCATTAGCTGAAAGCAGTTTTTTGTGGGGGTTTTGTCTGTATTTTCTCTCTCTTAAAAATCTGAGCATGCAGTAACTAAAAAAAATGGCTCTGTTGTTTTTGAAATCCCATGGCTTGACTGTGCTCCCAGTCCCATTTGTACAAGGAGGAGAATAATCAATCAATCAATTAATCAATCAGTTAATTAATTAGAATCTTACTAAAGCTTTGCCCTGAATTTTGTCCACAATCCTTTTCTTTTTGAATTCTGGACAACTTTCATTGTATAAATAAGCTACACTTTAGCCATGAGATAAAGTTCTAGGAGTTTTAAGGAGCAATGGGAAGAGGGAAGTTTGTTCATGCTGCATAGAACAAACAAGACTTGGAGATGGTCCAGAGAGTGTAACCCAACGAAGCCCAGTGTTGTGTACATCTTCACCAAGCCTACAAGGGACAGCCTCCCCCATTGATAGGAGACAGTCCTCTAAGAAGTTTATAACAAAGGGAGATGGGGTGAGAAACCCATCAGTCTTCCTGGAGGAAGAGGAGAACTGGAACCTGTGATCCAGATCCCCAAACATATATTATTATTTCTTGTTTACACAGTCAGACAGGTGTTGTTGACTGGTTTGTTTTATCCAGACATCGAGTCCTTCCCAAGGACCTGGGATGGCTGAATTTTATTGTCAGTTGTTATAGATATCGTCGCAGAATATAGGCTGTTCCCAGTAAAGCTGCTTTTTGTAATTGGCTGATGGTGATTTCTGTGGCCCCTGTGGCTCAGGGTGGTTTACACAGAGAAATAACAAAGAAATAAGATGGAGTTGCCACAGTCAGACCATTGGTGCATATAGCCCAGTATTAGCTACACTGACTGGCAACAGCTCTCCTGGATGTCAGAGGCAGGTCTTTCCCAGCCCTGAAGATGCTAAACCTAGAGCCTTCTGTATACAAAGCAAATGCTCTGCCATGGAGCTATGGCCCTTCCCTTTGCTTTCCTATCTGGTTGCACTTGCAGTTGTTTAGGATTCCACAAGTTGTAGTCCAGCCCAGTGTTTCTCAACCACCAGTCTGCGGTCTGGTGCCAGTCCGTGAGGCATCACTAATAAAAATCACCCCCCCCCAAAAAAAACAATTTTGGGCCAGCGGGGGCCAGCAGGAGCTCTCCGGAGTTCATTTCCAAGCAGCCCTCATTGCTGGATAATGTTCATTTCGCTTCCTTGAAATGAACGTTATCCAGCAGTGTCGGCTGCCTAGAAATGAGCTCTGGAGAGCAGCCCAAAATTGTTTTTGGGGGGTGCCGGGGGTTGGGGGGGGTGACCCCCTTACTAACTGCTGGTCCGGGAAACTGTGCATGAATAATGTACCGGTTTTCCATGACTCCAAAAAACATTGAGAAACACTGCTCTAGCTTATTCCCCCCCACCCCAACAGACAAAAGAAAAAAAACCTCTCTCTCTGTCTCCCCCTGCCTTCTAGCATGACCAAGGCACTGATCCCACAATGCAGATAGGAAGAGCTATGAGCTATGCAGATAGGAAGAGGCCGGATTTTGTGGCAGGATTAGCACCCCATGATGTCCCAGTCCAGCCCTGTATTTTCTCCCATATAAATAAATGGCTACCATTCGCTCCTCTATGGACAAGTAAAGCACTGCTCTTGTCAAATGAAGGCAAAACCTGCCCTCTCCCGCTGATACAGGGGAGTCTGGCCTTCACTGGAATCCCCATATACATGCACAGAGATGCACTGCATATCCCAGGAGCCCTTGCAACATAAAAGACCACCCACCCACACACACACCTTTCAGTAATGGACATTTTGAACAATACAGTGTAGAATAGGTAAAGTGGGAGACGCTTCACTAGAGAATTCTGGTAACTCATCCTGGCAATGATATTATGCCGGTGGATGAATTAATTTGTGGGAGAAATGAGTGGGGAATTAAGAAAAGAAAGGAACCTGCAGTTTATTGTTCCTCTAGATTCTGTGTATGCTAACGCCAACGTGACAAAATAAGGACTAGGTCCAGGTTTTATTAGCATGTTTCCTGGACATGACTGAGCCATGCGGACCACTTCACATTCGCAACTAGATTGTGCCACCCTGACGATGATCCTAGATACATTTTAACTGGAAGTAAATTCCATTGAAATCAATGGGACGTGCTGCAATTAAATGTGTGTAGGATGAGTGTGCTGTGTATTGCTCGGGAATAAATAGATAAGTAAAATACTAATCTGCAAAACCAGTAGATGCATATCTCTCTCTCTCTCTCTCTCTCTCTCTCTCTCTCTCTCTCTCTCTCTCTCTCTCTCACACACACACTCACACACACACACACACACACACACACACACCTCACAGAGTGTTGTTTAGATACTGAATAGGCTGCACTTCTCTGCTAGTCCACACCTCTCTTGGCAAGATAGTCACCATTTCTTTCCACCCAATCCCTAAATTCCCTTTCTTAGGTTATCATCTATATCTTTGCTTTGCAGTGCCCTCCCAGTTTCTCCTCCTACAGCCTGACCTGGGAAAGCATCTAGGGATTTCTGTGGGATATCCTCATTTATTTTTAACCCGTGTTGTAAAGAAACTGGCTAATTTCTGTGCCTCGTTTTGTAGAACTTTGCTACAACTGCACGATACTGAAGGTATGCCCATTGCTATGCTAACCATGCTTTCTGTCTGTTTCTGATTTCAGCGCTGAAAAGCCCCTCTGCCTTCCATGAGCAAAAGAAGAGATTGGAGAGAGCCAAGGTAACACTGGGTAGGCATCTGAGTGGGTGGATGGAGATGGCAGCACTTTCTTTGGTTGATATCCCCTGCTAACTTGGCAAAGAGGCACCTTTTAACGTGGTGATTCTCTTTATTTAGCAGGGGGAGAGTAACTGGCCCTATCCACCCTCAGCACAGTACCTCCAGTGACCATTGCTGGTGTGTCTCTTATGTTTCTTTTTAGATTGTGAGCCCTTTGGGGATAGGCATCCATTTTGTTTATCTTATTTATCTGTTTATTATTTCTCTTGTAAACTGCCCTGAGCCATTTTTGGAAGGGCAGTATAGAAATTGAATGAATGAATGAAAATGAATGAATGAATGATTGTCCCCTTAGAATACTGGAGAGTCAGAAGAGCCATGGACAGAAACTTGAATGAATATCATGACTGCGGGATGCATTTCAGCAGGTGCTGCTCCTTTGCACACCACATGGATCAGAGCAATAGAATATAGGAACATAGGAAGCTGCCTTGTGCTGAGTCATACCATTAGTCCATCTAGCTCAGTATTGCCTACGCTGACTGGCAGTGGCTCTCCATAGGTTCAGGCAGGAGTCTTTCCCAGTCCTACCTGGAGATGCTGCCAGGGATTGAACTGGAGGCATTCTGCATGCCAAGGAGATGTTGTACTTCTGAGCTACGGCCTCATCTGCAGAACAATAGAGTGTTAAATTTAGGATTTGGCATGTATCCCATGGGACATTGAGTACTTTGTACTCTGCAGGTGCTGGAAAAAATAAAAATAAACATGGACTGTAAAGTCTGCAGTCCAGCACATTAGCCTTCTCTTCTTGTGACACTGCAAAGTGCCTTTGGCCTGTTGTCCAGTTGCTCTGGCACCAGTTATCAAGCAGCATTTAGGCATCGTTAATCAAAGCTAATGGCAAAGATAAGATTAAGAGGCCATTTCCCCCACTCTGCCCCAAGTGGAATTGCTGATGATCATCAGGTCACATTTAGAGGCAGCTGCAACAATTCCATGAGCAACTCTTGCTAAGCATTCCCCCATCTCAGGGTTATTGTTGAGAATGCATTTTCTGCCTTGCTGCTGCTCTTCTGCTTAGATGATATAAGCAATGATATTACTGTGGAGACCAAAGATCTTAATGCTCTAATCTTTCTGAGATGCTGTGCTCAGAAACGTGATAATTCTGTGATATTATGTGATAATATAAGCCACACCGGAGTGCAGTGCAACTCCTCAGTCTGGAAGCTTCAAGGCATATATTAGGTACATACATACATGTATTATTATGTGCCACTTTTCATCTACAACATTTCAAAGCAATTTACGTAGAAAAAGAATAATGATAAAGATGGTTCCCTGTCCCCAAAGGATTCACATAGGGTAGACACCAGCAACAGCCACTGGAGGGATGTTGTGCTGGGGGTTGAATAGATCCAATTGCTCTTCCCCTACTACTATAAATATAAAGATCAGGGATGTGCAAAACATTTTGATGTCGAAACATTTTGACTCAAAATGGGTTGTTTCGATTGTCTCGAGCTTGAAACAAACTCCCTCTAAATAATATTTTGAGCGCCATTTTGGAGGCCTGTTTTTCCCTTGCTGTTTGGTTTTCTGGCACTGACTTCCAATTGGCTTGAGATCTCCTTGCTTCTTGGCTGGCTTGTTATACAAATCAAGTGTTGTCATGAGCAACTATGCTGCCATTGGCAGGGAGGAGATGGGGGGAACACAAAAGCAGGGAGTTTCAAAATGTATTCAAAGGGAATGGGAGACAGAGAGCCCTTATAGTGTGCCTCTCTTGAAGAGGATGCATCAGCAGAGGAGGAATGAATCAAGGGAGGTTTTTCCCAGCACCGAATATAATATGCGATAACTATCTGGTTTTTCTGGATCCCAGATTGACAAGAGAGGCACACTGTGAGGGCTCTCTCTGCCTCCCAGTCCCTTTGAATACATTTTGAAATTTGCTCCAAAAGTACTCCCCCCTCCCCCTGCCAATAGGGGCACAGTTGCCCATGACAACACTTGATTTGTATGATAACAAGCCAACCAAGAAGCAATGAGATGGCAAGCCAATCAGAAGCCAGTGCCAGAAAACCAATCAGCAAGGGGGGGAAAGGCCTCCAAAATGATGCTTGAAGTGTTGAAACATTTCAATCGAAATGGGGTTCTGCTCTGAGTTCGAGACAGTCCCTTTAGTTAAAGGATGTTCTGTTTCAAGCTTGAAACACTCAAAATGGCCCATTTCGAGTCGAACTTTTCAACATCAAAAAGGTCTGCACATCCCTACCGTGGCTGGCAATGGATTCTAGGTCAATGATTTTTTGGCCATTTTTAGACTGTTTGAAATGTGTGTTCTGTGTAGGGAGGGACAGGTTCCCTTTTACTGTGTGCTTGTGCAGTGTTTTTCAAGGCATGGTTGCAAAATACATTTCAAATTGCAATGCAAAACTTGTATGTGCGCTCTGTGGGTGCAGCGTGTTCCAGCCATAGGGAACAATGGGAAAATATGAAACACTTAGTTGTTCCCCATGGGTAGCTCCTATGGACACCAAATTAGATTGTATGGTAGGGTATAATAGGTGCTACCTACCTACCACCCAACCTACAAAAGAAGTGGGCAAGTGGGTGATTTAAAACAATGTTTAAACTTTCCCCAAAACCCCCATAGGATCCAGTACTCGAAACGTTTTGAATTTGTTCCGTCAAAACAGTTGGGCTTGGCCGTTGTTTCGACCATCTGTGTTTCATTTCAAGCTAGAAATAAAATGCAAGATCTGTTTTGTGTACATCCCTAGTAAAGAGAACCACCACTTTGAAAGGTACCTCTTTGTCAGGTTAGCAGAGCTAGAATTTCTTCTCCTCCATGCTTAATGGACTCAAGCCTTCTCTGTGTTCTTGAATGTGTTTAGCTTGTCCCCTCAGTCCAGGCGGGTAGAATTTCTCTGATAATTCAAAGAGAAGAATGGGTGACCCAGACAGCAAGGACAGGGATGATGATTTTCAAACTGCCCACCCTCAGCTAGCAGGTGACAAGGTATTTAAATTAGGCAGAGACTCCTCTTGCACCTGCAGACATCATTGGAAGAACAGTTTGGACTCTGTCCTCTTTGAAGCAGTGATCCAGATCTTGAGGGAGGGCTTAGAGCTCATTGGTAGAGAGTTGTGCTTTGGGCATATGGGGGATGAGGTTCAACCGCTGGCATCTCTAGTTAAAGGAACAAAGGCAGAAAGGCTGGAAACACCTTGGAAAGCTGCTATTAGGGGAGGCAACGCTGGGCTATTGGGATACCAGCTTCATAGGTTTTTAGAAGTCCTCCTCAAGGTGCTCGGAAATGGTAGTTGTTTACCACACAATCTGTCTAATGAGAATACTGGGCTTTGCTTGCTTTCCCCCTCCATCCATGGCACAACATAAGCTGGTTAATCTGTGTCAGAGAGTGGTGGAACCTGATTTAGGTCATGAGGCTGGACGTTTGGGTCATCTTTCAGCCCTTAAGATTCCAAAGAAATTCCAAAGAAATATGTGCATGTCTTTTTAAGAAGCCCCATGTACAGGTTTACACATTTACATACATAGGAAGATGCCCGTGTGACATTACTTTCTATGAGTGTCCTGCAAAAAATCATAGTTAATGTGAGGATCTATAGGCCCCTGTGAAAAATTAATGTGCTCTGGAGACTTCAAGCAATCTGAAGTATCTTTGAAGTGCTGTATATTTCAATGTTTAGGCATAGGTTAATATCTCACTGTCTCTCTTCAAAGGCTTCTACTGGCTGGTTGCCTAGAAAAAAAATGGATTATATGAGTCTAAAGCCCCAAACTGGATTCATTCACAGAGCAGAAGTAGAACCAAACTAAGCCTTTGCTGAAAGTACTGGGTGGGGTGAGCAACATCAGAACATTTCCTAGATGGTTTGGCTGAGGAGGAAGAGTGGGAATTTGTGCTCTGTCATAAGTAAAACTGAATGGTGCTGGAGTTGTTCAGTTTTAGCACCACATATTCCATGCTGGTGCTTAGTATCATGACCCCCTTCTACCATTTACAGGTAACTTCCCTTGTGGGGGAACTTGCAAGGAATTCTGGGTTGCAGAAACTGAGCCCTTTAAAGATCCAAGGCCTAACAGACCTTCAAAACTGAGTGAATTTCCAAAGAGGTTGTAGAGATATATTTTGTGTAAGTAGAGAAACAAAGAAGTTAAATAAACAAAATATTGGTTAGGCCAGGTCTAATGGAAGTATCTTGCAAAAACATTGCCCAATACAGTCACTTGAATGATCTCTCTTCTTATGTCCTGCAGACTGAAGATTATTTAAAGCACAAGATCCGAAACAGACCTGAGCACTCGGAACTGGTTGATATGCACATTTTGCAGGGTAAGACAGGCTGAGTTGCTTTTTTGCGTGGAGGTTCTGTTGCACTGTTGTGTCCTGTGTGGGTGGACCCTGTCACACTTTCCAGCTCTTCTTTAGATACTTCTTGGAGCTGTGGCAGTCCAACTGTGAAAGGTGCTTCTAGGACTGATACTTCTTAAAAATACAGTTTTTAAGACAGTACCCACTTCAGTGCTGGAGCAAGCAGTGGCTTCACCACAATCCAAGTAAGACTCCACATTCTTGAACTCTGCTTCAGGAGGGATGTATAAAAGCACCTTAAATGTTGTCTGCATGATGGGATTCTGCAGCCAGAGATACTTTTCTCTGCCCACGGTTGATTTTTGTTTGGGCACAGTAGGGATGATTGCTTTGTTATCATGGATGGCATAGCCCAGGCCACATAGCTGGAAAATTGTGGAAAACATGTTGCCTCTGTTTTCAGTTATTGCTTCTTGCAGAGGCCTAATTTAAGCAAGGCAATGTGCATGCAACAGTAACTTACCTGCACACTGTCCAGCACCACATTTAAAGTCTGTTAACTGGTGCACCATCTCTACATCTTCTGCCGTTTTTACACGCCAGTAAGACGGGATGAGTAATCTGTGGCCCAGTCTTTGAATTGTGGTGTTGGGTCACACAGAACTGTGTACAGGCAAGTAATTTTTGTATGCCCAGCATATAGTTTCAAGTGAACGAGAGTTGTCAAAGCAGCAGTAGAAGAAACTCCTGTACAAGCACCCCCTGAATCATTGCCCTATGCATGGCAAATCGTGGATAGCTTTCTGTAAGCAATTGTCATTGTATGGTTCAAGTGAGATGCTTTGTGTTCCTACTGCATCCAGGTTTATTCTTGTAAAGGAATTGGAAGCATTTCCTTTTTGTGTAAATGTTTTGACCAGAAACTTAGCCTGTGGTGTTTTTTTTTTTAAAGTAATAGAAGAAAGTGAAATTGCTATTTAATATTGTGTGCCTACGGCACAGAATGGTCACTCTGTGCAAGACCTGATATTTGCATTGTTGCCTTTCCAGATTCAGCTGCAGAGGGGTCTGTTCAAGTTACTCAGATGAAACTAAAAAGAGCCCGTCTTGCGGACAACCTGAATGAAAAAATTGCTCTTAGGCCAGGTCCTCTGGAGCTGGTGGAGAAGAATATCATTCCTGTTGACACAGCTGTGAAAGAGGCTATCAAAGGTAATACTAGGGAAAGGATCTCCAGTGCCTCTTGAACAATCTCCTGTTCAGTATGCAAAAGGCCACTGTGAATACAGCTTCTTCCAGCTTAATGAGTCCCCCCACCCCACAGAACCGTTCCCTTTGGAACCGTTCCCATGAAGGACTATGGAGCCATGCTGAAGAGCCAGCAGAATTCTAGGATCCTGCTTATAGTTTATCCCCAATGACTCCAATCCAACATGTCTCTTAGCTAGCTGAGCAGGAAGACACTTGATCAAAGCCAGATATGGCCCCTGGAAAGATTACAGTGTGCCGCAGGAATCTTCCTTCCTTCCACTGCTTGCCCTCCATCTTCCAGAGGCTTTTGTGATAGAGCCTGTCTTCCCCAGCACTTTGCTTATCAGCAGAAGCCAAGGGTCAAGCGCTTTTGCCTGCTAGGTTGCGGGATATTGCACTGGAACACTTTGCAGAGCTCCTTGAGTATGCTGAGTGGCAGAGAAGGATCATCTGGTATAAACCACACACTGATTCTTGAAGAAGCAAAACTTGTCAAAGAAAGAGCCCTTTCCTGTGTTCTTTCTCACAGACTACTGTATGAAAGATTCAAACATTAGGGGTACTCTAGAACCATGTAGTTTTATTTAATAGACATAATGAGTTTTTGAGTCACATACTTGCTGAGTTTCTTGGAGCTATTGGCTGACATGCTGAGGAAAACTACTCAAAGTAGTCTTATTGAAATTAAAAGGAGTTAATTACTACTCTGAATAATTTTCCTCAGTAATTCCTGAGAAATACTTGTCTGTACGCATGTCAGCCATTCTCACAAATAATGAGCAAAGCCTTGAATATCTATAGTTTGAAGCAAATAAATTATTATTATTATTATTATTTACATTTTATATCCCGCTCTTCCTCTAAGGAGCCCAGAGCGGTGTACTACATGCTTAAGTTTCTCCTCACAACAACCCTGTGAAGTAGGTTAGGCCGAGAGAGAAGTGACTGGCCTAGAGTCACCCAGCTAGTATCATGGCTGAATGGGGATTTGAACTCGGGTCTCCCTGGTCCTAGTCCAGCACTCTAACCACTACACCATGCTGGCTCCTCGTGTTCCAAAATAGGAGACATAAACAGTTTTCAGAGCTATGAAATTCTGGAATAAAAATAAGAGACATTTAATGAAATGAGCCCCTGGTGGCGCAGTGGTAAAACTGCCACCCTGTAACCAGAAGGTTACAAGTTCGATCCTGACCAGGGGCTCAAGGTTGACTCAGCCTTCCATCCTTCCGAGGTCGGTAAAATGAGTACCCAGAATGTTGGGGGCAATATGCTAAATCATTGTAAACCGCTTAGAGAACTTCGGCTATAAAGCGGTATATAAATGTAAGTGCTATTGCTATTGCTATTGCTATGTTCCTAATGCAGAACTATGCTTGCAGGTTCTGGATACCTATTACGCTCCTGCCATAAGACGATCTTGAGATTTCCATTGGTGCAAACTGTGTCACCAGTCACAGAATATAGTAGCCCTAGCAGAACCATGAACACTAAAACCCCTTTTTAAACAAACAAACAAACAAATCTATCTCATGGCTGTAGAAAATATCCTGGAAATGTGTGTTGAGTTTAGCTGAAGAATCAGAACCCGATAAGTTTGAGACTCAAGATATTAGTTTTGCCTAACGTATTATTTCTGTTAAACTGGAGCTTAAAATAACTTCTGCACCAGAGCAAGATATTTTTGAGTAACGTATTCCAATGGCTTAATATGGAATTTATTAGCATGCAGGTTTAGGAATCCCACTGCCCCTCAGTTAATTACTTTCTATGATGGTTCTCAATTGACTGTGGCAATTGTGTGGATCGCTGCATTTTAGGAGTGCTGAGGAGTGCAATTGCTTTTGAGCTTGAGTAATTCACAGTAGACTGTGAGTACATTTCAGGGCAGCTTCACACATGGCATTTTATTTATCCAGCAGCAGGGGAAAATGTATACTCATTTGTGAGGATTACTTATTTGCCTATTTTGCTACATGGACATCTTGTACTGACTGCCAGTTGCAACTTTTTTGATAGTCCACACGGAGTGAGGATGGATGGATGGATGGATGGATGGATGGATGGATGGATGGATGGATGGATGGATTGATTTCCTCCCTCCCTCCATTCCTAAGGTACGCAGGCAAACTTCTCTAAATCCTCCGATGCTTTTGCATTTGAAGAAGACAGCAGCAATGATGGGATGTCTCCAGAGCAGATCAGAAGTGAGGATTCCCAGGGATCCACAGAATCAGCAGCAGGAACCAAAGTTTCAGAAGCAGCGTTTCCCACAGCTTCAGGGACAACTCAGGTAGACCAGAGTCTTTACTACTGCAGACAGTTCAGACCTCATGAGACTTTGTTTGGGTCAGTTACGATGGTGGATTTTAGAATGTAACCTGTCAATAATCTTTCCTGTATGGATTTTAGTTCCACTGCTAGAGCTTCTATTTAGCCTGACAGCCAGTGCTAGATGAGGAAATGTAGTCCTTTCTATCATCTAGGATGATCTAGAGCAGGGGTTCTCAACCTTGGGTCCCCAGCTGCTGTTGGACTTCAACTCCCATAATTCACAGCCTTTGGCCATTGTGGCTGGGGATTATGGAAGCTGAAGTCCAACAACATCTGAGGACCCAAGGATGAGAACCCCTGTTCACTGGAGGATAGAGAGCTAGGGGAGGAAGGCTCCAGTTCCACCTGTCTATAGCAGGGCTGCACAGTTTCAGCCCTCCAACTGTTGGGCTACAAATTCCATCATCCCTGACTGCTGACTACTATGGTTGAAGATGGTGGGAATTGTAGTCCAGCAGCAGTCAGAAGGCTGAAGTTGTACAGCCCTAATCCATAACATGGAAATAATAGTTCTACTTTATCTGCCACATCACTGAGAAACTGGAACAATTAGCTAGCACATCACCCAGCATTTTAATGTTGCTGCTAGCTGAATTCAGGACATTTGAGACCAATTATTTGGTGTGCTATAGATGTTTTTGTAGCAATCCAAGGCTGAGCAGATCAGTGGCTGATGGGCGCTTTGAACAAAGCCTAGTTGACAAGCAGAACTCTATACAGTGTGTCCAAGGGTGAAGATAACTGTAATGCTGTATAAAAGAGAGCATTGGCAACTCCCTTAGCCACAGGGCGAGCCTGGCTTCCACCTGACTTCACCACTGAAATGACACTGAGCATACAAATTGATCAAATGCTGGCTCAGCCGTCACTCTTGCCACTGACCCCGTGCCTCAGGAGGGTTTTTTTAAAAATGGCATCAGATTCATGCATGCATTTCCTTGTTAATTAAAGGGAAAAGTGGAAATGTCTTTGAGGATTGGGAGCTTCTTGGTGACACCATGAGTTCATTCACACAATCAAAAACTGTGTTCTACCCGGGTTTGGGAGCTGTGTGTGCTTCCAATTTTCAGTTGTGTGAAAGCAAGGTAAGAGGAGAACCTGGGTAGAAGTGATTGTGTGGAAGCAAGATAGGAGGACAAGCTACCCAGGTTTCCCTCCTACCTTGCTTCCACACAACCGAAAATTGGGAGCATGTGCAGCTCCCAAACCCGGGTAGAACACCGTTTTTGATTGTGTGAATGACCTCCATAAGTGCCCTCCAATCAGTGCAGTGTATTTAGTCTCTACTGAAAACTTGCAGAACCATTTTCTTTGAGAGCGAAAGAGGGGAAATGTACATTTGACCTAAGGGCAGTGAGGGCACTTCCAAATCAGCCCTCATGCTGTGAAATTTTTACATTTACCTTCACCCTAAGTTAGCATCCATATCATACAATCAGTGCAGGGGCCTATACTAGAAAAATAGCTGGCCCAGGAGGAAAATCCCTCTCTTCCAGAGGCAAAAAGCTCTGATTATGGTCAAAAGAGGCCATTCATGCCAACTCTCTCTGAGGTCACTGTAGCTTAGGGAGGAAATCAGCTGTAAGGTCAGCCTCTGGTGGTTACATAAAACGCTGGGTGTACTGCAAAGGATCCAAGCCATTGTTAACCCGAACACGACATATTCTTGGCTTGGGCTGCTCTCCTCCATTCTGGCAGCTTTGTTACACAATACACTTTGCATAGGGGCACCGTCATTTTCCAAGCACTTATGGCAGGGAGCCCAGCAATCGTCCATTTGGTTTCCCTAATAACACTATTCTGATAAATGCAATTGGTCTCAACTGTGTAACACTGTGGGAGGGAGAGCTGAATCACCAACAAAAAAGCAGATGCGTTATGAGGGAGAGTGAGGAATTGGGGATCTCCTTGATAAATTGCATTGATTTTTTTTTAATGTATGTGCGTATAGACTGTATATTACCCCCAAAAAATCTGCACAATGATTTGCGGTACAACTAACATATCTATCTACAAGCGGTCTTTGTGAAATGCCACACATTGCAAGAATCCAAGTTCCCAACTGGAAATACTTTGCGTTCATGTGTCTTTCCTGTTTCCCTACTGGGAAATGAAGAGCTGGGGAGTTGCAGGTATAATTTCAAGTGCAGATAGTGGGTTTTGCTCTGTCTAATACAAGCACTACCTAGGCTGAGTTCCCTCATGATGAATGCAGTGTGAGAGTTCCAATAATCACACAATAGGTTTTGGAACTACATTTAGTCACCGAAGATTAAAATGAAGAATTGCTACAGATCATTGCTTAGCTCCGCACACAAATAGTCCTGCATTGCCAAGTGTATGTTCAATGGGTTTCTGATTTCAGGATCATTCCCATGCCTCTGAAAATGATACAGCTGATTCGACATCTCTGCAGAATAGCCAGCCAGAAAGTCCAAAACAGCTGAATGGGCAGCAGACACCTCCTGTTCCCAATACTTCATCAGCGAAGGTATGGCCTTCCCCCTGATTCTTTCAGCAAGACGGTAGACTGTAGTAGCTAGACAACAAGAATACCTTTCAGCAAGGCTACAACTAGTGCCAGCCCTCAAAACATAAACTGTCATCAATGAAGGTCTGGAGAAGGAGAATCAAAGACTACACTGATGTGGACTTTATTTGGGGATGGGAGTCGGTGGGAGTTGCTGTGTGTCCTCATGTCACAAAACTGAGTCCCTCTAAATCTCGGGGCCAGTTTAATTACAGCTTTATTTATTTGACATCCTGTCACTGCGTGCATGCAGCTCCGCTTCAGCAACACAGGTGGTCATCTGCAGAGGGGTTTGTGATATTTGCCAACCTCTCCTTCCTCTGGAAATGCTCAGTGCAACCTGAAAATGTGTCCGTGGGGGTCACACAGCCTCCAGCAACATGTTTGCAGACTGCACAAAAAGATTCCAGGGCAGGGGTGGAGCCACCCTGGGCCGCCACCAATCAGGGGCCGCAAGAGCGGCCCCAGACACACACCCCGTGTCTGATGTTAGACACAGGGGGTGTTATTTCAGTCCCAAATGTACTAATGTATTTCATTATTTAGGAGAGAGATTGGCCCATGCTGCATTGGCAGTGCGGCTGGAACAGCTGCTCAACGCAGCGCAGGCTGTTCCCTTTTCCAAACGGGGCTGCTGACGAGGGAGACCATGTCCCCTGTGTCTGACGTCAGGCGTGGGGCGTGGCTAGCCAGACCCCTGTGCCTGATGTAAGACATGGGGGGGTGGGGCCAGGGGGCCGCGGCTGCACACGGGCTGCCACCAGCCTCCCTCTGCCGTTGTTCCCGGGAATGTGCAATAGGTACAAATCAGCACCCCTCCAAATGTGACTGCTCGCACTGCTGATGCAGGAGAGAAGCTGTTGCAGGTGTGCATTTCTTGACTGCGTGCATGCAGTGTTAAGACTTCTGCTATTAAGAATATTTATATACCATTTATATTTTTACATTCCAAAAAGCTGAAAAAGATTTTGAGCTAGAAGGATCACTGGCCAGTCTTCAGGCTGCTTCATACTTTGAAATGTTGTACTAGGGTTAGGGGTACCTGAATACAAAAATACATGAGTTCTGTGTCCCTTACGGATGGGGTATTTGTGTCTTTTTAGATGTATGCCCCTTTAAAATCCCCCAAACCAGCAGCTGGTGAAAGATCAGGCTGCTGCCTCCACCAAATATTCTAGAACAAAATGTGCCTAATAATATAGAGACACACCTTTTAAAACGGACATGATGGCTGTCTATTTTGTATCCGCACCTGAGTAAAAAAATCAAGTGGAAGTGGCAGCATCTTAGTCTGCCATCTCTTAAGTTCCCATGCACAGTTCCGAGGTTCTCTCCAAAAGCTCAACCACTGTCTGGCTTACCGGATTATTTTGAGAATTCTGAGAAGAAATGACAGTCTTCAAAATGGCTGATGAACCTTGGTCACTATAGCTTACTGACGGGCCTAGCTGGTTGTTCAGATTAAATAAACCCACTCAAGCATCTATCTAAGGCTCTCTATTGCAATCAAGTTTACTGTTTTGTTTTGTTTTTTTAATCTTGGCAATGCACAGTCGAAATCATCCAGCGACAGCAAAAATCGCCACAAAAAGCCCAAGGAGACGAAGCCAAAAGTGAAGAAGCTGAAGTATCACCAGTACATTCCCCCTGACCAGAAAGCCGAGAAGTCTCCTCCTCCCATGGACTCTGCCTATGCCAGGCTCCTGCAGCAGCAACAGCTCTTCCTGCAGCTTCAGATCTTGAGCCAGCAGCAGCAGCACCAGCACCAGCACCGACATCAGCAGCATTTCAGCTACCCTGGGTCCCATTCCACTCAGCTGAAGTGAGTTAGTAATGATGGAAGTCACCACACCGGGGCCAACTGAGTGGCAAATGACGTTTAAAAAGGAGCAAAGATGGCAACACCACCCCCCCCCCCCGGTTGTGCAGTTGGGTTATGGAAACTGCTTTTGCCCCTGATCTAGCCAATCGCTTTTCAACTCCATTGATCTGATTTTGATGGCAGAGATGAGTGTGTGCTTAAGATTTTGCAATTAAGTACACCCTTAACTTTTTCACAGAGAGTTAAAAGTGTTTGTGTTTGACAGGGTCACACCTTTCATGCCAAAGGTAGTGATAGGATGGACTGATCATTTCTTGCCAAAGGAACAGAAATGCTTTCTGTTCTATAAAGCCTTGTTGACACTGGGTTTTCTCTACAGCAAGCTTGCTTGCCCTCACTTTTACTGAATGGGCATCCACCTCTGGCATCCTACATGCACTGGCTGACATACTGTGCAACATTACACCTGCAGTGGAAAGTAATGTTTTTGCAGTTGCGCAAGAGTGCTGTTGCGCAAGTGCAAAAATTGTGTGAACGGAGTCACACAACAATGTAGCCTTTACATACAATGGTGGCATTCTCCCACTCTCCATTTGTCTGATTTTTGTCCTTGCTCAATTGCTTTCTTGTGCAACTGCAGAAACATTATATTCTGCAGCTTTCATAAAACTGCACAGTATGTCAACCACTGTGCTTTACCATACATTGGTTATGGATGGCAGTGTGATAGATCCACTGTTGCTCACGGTGCATGTGTTTATTTTTTCCATTCCACTATAGTCCTTGGTTTTGCAGAGTTTGAAATGCTGCAAAAGTTCTGCCTTCAAGTGTCTGAGGCAAAAAACCACCACTGCTAATACACAGCCGTAGAGTTCAAAAAGTAAGGGAGTTCTTACTTACTCTAAGGTAGTTCTTACTCTTAAACAGCCCTTCCAACTCTTCCTCTGTGATCCTGGAGGACCAGATGTGTAGCACTGACAAATATTTTCATGGAATTCAGTATGGCAAGTAGGAGGGCTAGCTGATGCTTGTAGGTGAAGCATCCGGTTAAAGAGGCCAGGTTCTTAAAAGCTTCACTCAACGACTGGATGGCAGGCTTGCTGCACAGAGGTGAGCCACGGGTGGGAGCAAACCCTAAGAAATGTTTTTCAGTGTTTCTTGAACAAGTTTAACTAAGATTCTTTAAAGCTGAATCAGATGAGTTCAAAGACAAAATGTTATGTGGATTGGGCTGCAGATTCATTCTCTAATAACACAGTAAAAAAAGGTGGACAATTAAAAAATATATATCTGCCCTTTTGTATTTTAGGCAACCAAATGAGCAAATGGCCAAAACCTCAAGTTCTTCCCCAACGACTATCACCAACAG
Organism: Hemicordylus capensis; assembly: GCF_027244095.1. Classification (NCBI taxonomy): domain Eukaryota; kingdom Metazoa; phylum Chordata; class Lepidosauria; order Squamata; family Cordylidae; genus Hemicordylus; species Hemicordylus capensis. The sequence goes on from NC_069658.1 coordinate 387,118,602, forward strand.
CCCTCTTTCTCCTGTGAAAGGCACCTTTTCAGGACAATCCTGCATTTCTTCTCTCAAACCAGGTCCTCTCCCATCCAATCTGGATGACTTAAAAGTGAGTATAATGGGTTGTGCTGGGGTAGATGCAGAGAGTAAAATTTTTGTGTGGTGCTGTGATGGTGGGAGGTGGGAGCGTCCATTTTCTCCAAATGTCCAATTCAGACCACCATTACCTCTGTTTCACAGCCACTTAAAACTCAGGGAAAGTGTGGCGTGATCATGCTGTGCTGTGAACATTGACATCTGTGCCAAACCCCTTAGTCAGTATGCAAAAAAAAACAACTATCGTTCAAACATCAAATGATGAAATCTAGCTTTTCATTAGAAAATATTTAATTTTGAATTTGATTTGACTCAAATTCATTGCAGTACAGCTTTAGAAAGCACAATGTACCAAACAATCTCAGGTTTATAGAAATGTAATACTAGATTTTGATTTGCTGCTGTAAACCATGCTGAGTGTCATTGAGACAGAAACGCAGTGTACTAATTCAGCTTGACTTAATATAATTAGATATGCTAATTTAATGGTGTACAGGGCAGCACATGATAGAGCTGGCAGACATCTAGTCCAGTTAATGGCAGCCACTGTAGAGCCCAAACCTTTCCCGGCCCAAATGTTGCCACTATTAGTTAGTGCAAATAATGACCTCAAATTAATTTGGGGGGCATTATTTGCATTATTTGCTTGATTCTGGTAGGTTGCTACTCTCCTGCAAAGCTGGAGCAAAAAGAGACATTGACACAGACTGGCTTTCATTGCAGGTATCAGAGCTGAGACAGCAGCTCCGAATAAGGGGCCTTCCCGTATCGGGTACAAAGACAGCTTTGATGGAACGTCTGCGGCCTTTCCAAGAGTGCAGTGGGAGTTCAGTGCCTAGCTTCAGTGAAATCACGACTGTCACCTTCCCAGTGACACCAACAGGCTCTCTCTCCGGCTATCAGTCACAGTCCTCAAGCAGCCTCTTGTCCAATGGCTTTTACCACTTTGGCAGCACCAGCTCTACGCCTCCCATCTCCCCAGCTTCCTCCGATCTGTCACTGAGTGGCTCCTTGCCAGACACTTTCACTGAAGGACCCATGTCTTCCCCGCAGTTTGTTTTGCATCCTTCTCCTGTGCAGGTTGGATGTGAAGAGAGTCTGATGGGAAGTGTTAATGGAGCTGGCATCCAACATGACGTGGAAAGGGTTGACACAGAGAAAGACAAGATGCTGGTGGAAAAGCAGAAGGTCATCAACGAGCTGACCTGGAAGTTACAGCAGGAGCAGAGGCAAGTGGAAGAGCTGAGGATGCAGCTCCAGAAGCGCAAAAGGGGCCACGGTTTAGAGGAGAAGCAACCCTCATCACAACATTTCTTTGGCTTTCCAATCAAGCAAGAAAGCACAGTGTCCAGCTGCCCATTTGCATCTAAGCAAGCAGCCCTGAAAGGCCAGGCCAGCAGTTCTGACACATTGAGTAACTGTGGGACATCTCAGCTGCCCCGCCTGGTAAACAGCCACTGCATGGAATCTTCAGGACCAAATGGCGTACTGTCCTCCACATTCCTGAGTCCGCAATGCTCTCCTCAGCATTCTCCACTGGAGGCCGCAAAGAGCCCACAACACATCAGCCTTCCACCCTCACCAAACAGCCATTACCTCCTCGCAGTGTCCCCTAGCACTCAGGGAGAAGGCCGCAGTAGTTCTCCACAGCCCAGCAGCCTTCTGCGCACAGCTCCGGTAAGGAAGCGTAGAGTGCCGACATTCTTCTTGTGTAGGTTAGAAACTGGGTATGGATTATAACTTATGTGAGGGTGGCAAATCCATGTTAAACTTCCCCAGGATAGAACAATGAAAAGAGGAACATTCGGAGCTCCCCTGGATCCTGCGTAGACCTAAGACAAATAAAAAAACATTAACCCAGAAGAGTTACTCTATCTTTCTTTCTTTCTTTCTTTCTTTCTTTCTTTCTTCTTATTTATTTATTTATTTTTAAACTTTACTAGAAGAAAATTTAAAATGCAAAACAAAATTAATCCAAACACAAATGGCAAAACAACATACAACAAAGCCCAATTCAGCTATCCATCCACATTCTACTATTATCTGGGGTAACCCAGAAGAGTTTCTTGACAGTTGGCAGTTCATTGGCACTGGCAACTGGCAGTGTGGCTGTAATATTGGCATTACTCACTGCATTTTAGGAGCACTAAAGGAATGGCTGGATACAGGAAAAAACAGAGGGTTCTCATCCCAGCCCCTGAAGATCATATAATATGGGATCTAGAAGTCTCTCTGGACTATAGTAGCAGAACGTGATAACTAAAGTGGAATCAGATAGCCCTTAGTTTTTACCTAACTACTAGGCCTAGGTACCACCAAAAGGATCAGATCAGTTTGGATCCAATCCAATCCAATCCAATCTGATTAAATAATGTGAGGAGACCGACATAGCTTCCCCAACACAATTGGAAATAGGCTGGAATTGAATCAATATTTTCCAATATGCCTATCAGGAAACAAAAAACACCCCCACTTCCCAAGGGGGGTTTTAAGGACTTCACCCCTGAAATTGAGGGTGGGGGATGAAAGTAACCCCCCACAAAAGACCCGCAGGGCCAGTGAAACCCCTACCTTTGTCCCCACTCCATGATATTGGGGGTGCAGTCCTTAAAATCCAGAGTGAGAGCTAGCTTGGAGAGAAAGTCTGTCCAAGGCAGCTGTAGATCTGAACTTTAAGAACTGTATCCCCAGAATGAGGGAGGCATGGGAGGCAGCAAAGGTAACCCTCCACAAGGCACCTACTGGCCCACTGAATATGGGTGGTCATGTGCAGGGGATGTGATTTTTGCCAGTCTCTCAAGATTCTGAGGGACACAGTTTTGTGATATGAAATCAACTCATGATTTCAGAGGTGCAGTCCTTAAAGTCCACCCTGGGAGCCAACTAGGGCAGACTTTCTCTCCAAGCTGGTACCTGGGGTGAATTTTAACGACTGCTGCCCTGAAATTGTGGTTGGGGGTCAAAGATAACACCCCATGAAGTACCCCCTGGGCTAGTGGGTGCCTTATGGGGAGGTTACCTTTGCCTCCCTTTGCCTATTAGTTACCACTCCCCAAATGCTTGCTTCTAAGTCACATGAAGTAAAGAAAGGAGCAGTCTGGTGGGACTTCTGCTCTCAAGGAACACAGCTCCTGGGTCCCACCTCCCATGTTCTTCAGTTCCTGCCGCCTCCTTCTCTTCCCACAGCCTGCCGCTTGTGACATTGCTGGGAGGGAGAAAACCCTTCAGAATTTGGAAAAAGGACTTTTAAATGCCGTCAAAAGAAAGCATGCAAATCAAGCAAATATATGTGAGATGTCACGAATTGCACAATTTGAACCAAATGCAGAGTCTGCATTTTCTAGTTATAAAATTTGGTCCTTATAGTGTAGCTGTATGTGTATTGTTATTCCATGTCCTGAATGCAGGGATGCTGCCTTTGCCAGCCTGCTTCTAAATCATCCTCTCGGCCAGTAATTCTAGAATACTGGCTGTAGGGGCGGGGTGGAGGAGGAGGGGTGAGATTTGCATCCAGAAAAACGAGTCATGTCCCCTGTGGCACATTAAAGGGCCTCCTTGAGTCCACTGTTGCTGTGTTCCAGTCCCAAACAATGAGATACAGAATAGGAAAGGAAAGAGAGCTTTTGACTTTCACTGATAAAATGCACACAGTCTTGAATTGCATGGAAGTTATGTCACTGATTTTCAGGGAAAGATTATGTTCTGCATAGGGCCGTATGTATAGGGCAAAGTTGGTTTAATTTATTTAGAAGCCCCTAAGAATCCTGGCACCTCTCTGTCTATCTACACACACACACACACACACACACTTACTTTTGATGCTTCTTAAGTCTTCCCAGTCTGTGTGCAGTGAGAATCCCTTGAGCCAGGCAGCCTGTGAAAAGTAAAGTGGCTATTTTCAGTTGCACTTGTTCTGTTATGGGTTGGAGGATCCAAGATTATTTCATAACTTGCCTTTGTAGAAGGTCATGACCACTGCAACCACAGACAAACTGAACTGTACCCTCATAACAAAGGAACTGGGATCCCAGGCTCCACTATTATCCCGAGCTGTGTAGTATTGGTATTGGGCCCATCATGTTGACTGTTACTTTACTCCAAGGTGCCAGAGGTAATTTTAGGTCTGAGGGCTTCTGACACAAGAGCAGCACAGCCTTTACCCACGTTTGTTTTGATGCCTGTGTTTGATTTTGCTTCCATATAGGTGTCAACACAGGGAGGCCAGAAGTATTCCATTCTGACCCCCAGCTTTTGTAAGTCAAATGCCGCCCTACCAGAGGGAAAGCAGCCTCCACCCTATGCTGATGCTGTGAAGCAGGTACGTGCGTGGTGCTTGCGAGGGTATGTTTTGTTGGGTTGTTACTTAGTGGTGTGTAGCAAAGCTCTTTGCAGACTTCAGTGCATTGTGTGGTCCATGAGTAAAACCAGCACACTTCTGTAGAAAAGGGTGTTTACATAATCAGTTGTCCTGGAATTAAAGAAAAGAAGTCAAGTCTTCAGAGGCTGAATAAGCAACCCCTGTAAAGAGCAAAGGCTATTAACTCACTTCCCTTTTCATTCCAGGGTCAAGTAAACAAATGCAGGACTGCAAACTTTGTTGGGTGGGCTTCTACATTTCTAGGAGGAACATTCACTCTATTCCCCCCTTCTGTTCAACACATGTAAAGTGTTCCTATCTATACCCTGTATTTGAAGGGGCCTGTACCCAGGTTTGGTTTTTAAATGAAAACTTGTACAGTCATTCACACAAAAACAGGCAAATGTATGCAGACACTTACACACACACACACACACACACCCCATGTCTGAATAGGGCTACAGTGCTCCATGGCTGATCTGAGTTAGCCAGTGACAGAATGTGGCGGTTGCCTTATTCAAGTAAGCACATTTGTGAGCACTAGATAACAATTAGCGGCTGGTGGCACCAGGCCACACTGTTGGTGGAGAAGGGTGAAGAAAGCAAAAAACAAGACAGGGACGAGGATGAGGATGGGGTTGTAGCGCAATGGAAGAGCATCTGCTTTGCATGCAGAAGGCTGCAGGTTCAATCCCTGACAGGTAGGGCTGGGAGAGACTCCAGCCTGCTGTCTTGGAGACCTGCTGCCAGTCTGGGTAGACAATACTGCGCCAGATGGACCCATGGTCTGACTTAGTATAAGGCAGCTTCCTGTGCTCCTAGCCTGTTGAAGCTACAATCCTAAGCATACCATGGATCTCCTTGAGGTTTTCTTCTGTGTAAACCCGATCAGGTTGAAGAAGAGATGATTTTTCTGGTCAGATTGGAACATGTATGTTACTTTTTATGTACATAAATGGCCCATTAAAAGGTGCATGTGCAGGGTGTCACAATTCATTATGCACCCAAAGCTGCTGAAGTGCCCCAAGAGATATTCTGCAACACCCCAATTACATGGTTGCTTACTTACATACCCGCCAAGATAGACTCGTTTGGAGCTCCCAGAGAGCTTTGGGCACTCTTTTGTACGGGGTTGAGACTTCCATTTACTCCTGAAGGCATATGGCTTTGCCATCAGTGCAAGTTCGTTTTTATAATATTGTAGCAAGTGGCTCCTGTTGCCTGTTTCCTAACTGGCCTGCTTTTCTTCCTGCAGCAGATGACCCGAAGTCAGCAGATGGATGAGCTGTTGGATGTGCTTATCGAAACTGGAGGTAGGTGATGCCCAGGAGATGAGGCTCTTTGTTCTGCTCCAAAATTGTTGCTATTGTTGTTCTTATTACTAAGAATGTTTATTCCCTGGGCGTTTTCCAGATTGGACCTTACAACAGGGTCACGACGTAGTTGCTGAGTGTGCTTCCGTACTTCCTGTGCGGTGACACTGCTGTCAGCAGGGTGCCATTTTATTTATTTGCTGTTCACATTTCTGATGCCTCCTTGCAGATTTTATCACTAGTGCTATAACATCGCATGCCCGTTGCAAAAACCAGCTGTCTTTTTCCGTTCTAGGATGGCTACAATGCTGTTTTGGCGTTGTAAGTGGTGTGGTGTTTTGATGGCTCAATCTGTGCGGTGGGGTGCTGGCTGTGCTGAGCTCCTCTCCCAAGCTTGTCGCCACTGCACCCACCCTTGCCGCTGCCCATGGGACTGCTTTTGCCCCCTCCGCCCTGCCAAGAAGAAGCTGGCTGGGCAGGGAGATCGCTCTGCCTCTGTGGAGCTGCCTGCCGTCGCCCAAGCTTCAAACCTCACCACTGGGACCCGGCACAGAATTAGGGCTGCCCCCCTTGGGGAGCACTGATGTTCCTGCTACCGCCCCTGTGCCTGGAGTGAGCAGCTGAAACGCGGGTGATGGTGGTGGTGGCACTGGCGCTCTTCAGCTGCCGAGCAAGTTGGAAACCAGGAGGTGGCAGAGGCGGGAGTCTTGCCTGGAGCTCAGCAGCCAGTCACTCCTCCTCCCGGAGTGACACAGCAGCCCAGAAACGCCACCTCCCTGCCAAGGAAACAGGGGCTGGGGGAACTGTAGTGAGCGCAGCAAGATGGAGTGTGAATCACTCACAAACTGAACTTGTCGGGAACGGGGGAGGGGGAGGAGGAGAGGAGGAGCAAGTCTGGACTGGCATCATTGGCAGAGCTGTGCACATGTAGCATTTTTAAAACAAAATTGTTCTGGGTTTGTGCAATTACTGCTTTGCTCAAAGCCTCCAAGGGAAAAAAAAATATTAAACAAAAGCAAAGCCTCACAGGTCATCACCCCACCCCCTTCTCTGTGGCCTGATTGGCCCAAAATGGGGCACAGAAAGCACACAGTATGGACAGTTCCTGCTGGGAAAGCACATCCTTCCACACAGACTATGTAAGGAATGGCTTCAACCCTTTCTTTATGTTTCCAATGCGATCCTGCAAGGCTGAAGCATTTTACACTGCCCCAACCGCTGTAGAGTGTGCAATCTGGAAAGCACCCAGGCTAATATTCTCTGCAACCTTGTGGGGGTGGAAGAAGAGCTCCAGCCTCGCAAGGGGCAGGTAGACGAACTGCACGCGAGGTTTGCCTCGCATCACAGCACGTGGGAACAGGGAGGGGATGCATTTTTCGCTTCACCTCCCTGCAGAAGCCCTGCCTGTTTGTACAAATATGTCCTTGCACAGTGTCTGTGTGAAAGGAAAAGGAAGACCATGCAAGACCCAGCAGTTGAAACCATTGTGATGTGTTAGTACAAGGGAAAGTGCTTATAGCTGGTGCCCAGAGATGAGAAGGTGTGCTTGTAGTATGAATGCAAAAGCTGAAGTTCAAGGCTTGCTGAAAGCAAAATCAGCGAGAGCGCATCACCAGGGGATGTGGGGGTTAAGGGCTTGTTAGGAGTATTACAGAACCTTTGTGGGGCAGAGGGAAGAGTAGAGGATGTGAGGGGGCATTAAAAAAACTGGGCAGAAAGAAACCCAATTAAAAACCAACATATAGAAATCAATGGGTGTGAATCTAGCAATTTATTTTAGCACAAGGATGGGTACACTTTTGTGAGCTAGCAGTTTTTAGTGCAATCAAGAAGATATTTAGAGGTTGGGCGAGAGGATGGAAATCATTTAAGAGTGGGCATTCCATGCAGGTTGATGTCACCATTACCCGGCCCCAAGCAAGCCTTGCAGAAAGCTTTGACTCATTTGATATCTTGCATTGGCCTTCTTACCACCTGCCGCACCCACTATAGCACATACCGGTAGCATACATGACACGGAGAAGGAAAATGGGTTTATCATGGGTCAGAGAGTGCAAACAGTTGTGTGACTCCAAGTACAGGTTCTAGAATTCCAATTTTCCAGGTTCCATTTAAAAAAAAATATTTATTTATTTATTTATTTATATCATATCTATGTACATTGCTTTGGGAACTTTTGTTGAAAATCTGTATATAAATATTTGATGCACTTGTATAATTCCTTAGGTTTTAAAACCAAACTTGTCCCCATTGCTGCTTGCTGGCAATGCTTGCTAACAGCTAAGGCCCCAAAGTGGCTCTTGTGGCTCTTAGATGGGCTCAGAAAGAGCATGGTTAGGAGCAGCATGTCCTGCCAGAGGCTACAGTTTAGTTCTCTCTCTAGCTAGCAGGCATGGGCAGGACATTTGGCTGAGGTACTATTTACAGTAAGCCATGTAATGGTGCAGTGGGGAAATGACCTGACTGGCAAGCCAGAAGTTGCCGGCTTGAATCCCCAGTGGTATGTTCCCCAGACTATGGGAAACATCTATATTAGGCAGCAGCGATATAGGAAGATGCTGAAAGGCATCATCTCATACTGTGCAGGAGATGGCAATGGTGAACCCCTCCTGCATTCTACCAAAGAAAACCACATGGCTCTGTGGTCGCCAGAAGTCGACACCGACTCGCTGGCATACTTTAACTTTACTATTTACAGTGACCAAATGATCCAAAACAGCCGTCACAGGGACCGCTCTCCAAGCAGAATGTGTTCCCTGTCAGTCGGAGATTTGTATCTTGTTTCATCCAGGAAACCACTTTGAGAACCTTTTTTGTTGAAAAGCAGTGGCTGACATTCTCTGCAGGCTTAGGAGGGCTGACCAAGAGCTCTGCCTTCGCAAGGAGGGGTAGATTAGCTGCACTCAAGGCTTGTTGCCAACCTGACCTAGTATGCTATCAAGTAGGGTTTTATCTAACACATCCGCTGAAAGCACAGGGAAAACGTGACCTGCTTCCTGAAGCTGCTCCTCTTTTGCTCCAGGGGGTGTCTCATACACTAAAGAAAAGAGTCAAAAGCCCAGTTGTCTGCGATCCCTAAACATCAAAAGCAGTGACCCACTGAGGTGCTGCATTTTGTAACCTGTGCACAGATAACTTAGTAGTCCAAGTCATCATTGATCTGCTCTTGACGTGTAACTTTTGGTTTGCAAACAGAAATGCCGGCAAATGCCAAAGATGACCGCCCTTGTCTTCAGAAGGTGCCTCAGATAACAGTGTCTTCAGGGAGCTCTGGTACATCCTCGTTACTCAAGGCATCCGCTTCATTTGAGCAAGGCCCCTCAAGTCAGCTGTCTTTTGAACACTGCCCTGGCAGCAATGACAGTCACTTGGAAATTTTGTTAAATTCCCACAGCCCCATGGGACGGGCAGGTGAAATCACCCTTCTGAAAGCGGGTGGTGAGGAATCTCACTTTGAAGGGGTGATGGAAGGATTTTCCAACAAAGCCACCGATGAACTGCTCACACCCCACGAGATTCTGCCAACTCCCCTCTCACCCATGGAGACTCAGCTGTCTCCCTCTTCTGGTGAAGGATCTGGTTTGCACATGAGTTTCACAGAGTCTCCTTGGGAAACAATGGAATGGCTGGATCTCACTCCACCTAGCTCAGCCAATGGTTTTGGTTCCCTCACCACCACAGGGCCCAGCATCTTCAACATTGATTTCTTAGATGTTACTGATCTCAACTTGAACAGTACCATGGACCTGCACTTACAACAGTGGTGAACAGAAAAAGCCCCATGGAGGGGGATGCAGCCAGCCCCACAATGATTTCTATGAAAAGGATTGAGAGACGACACCATCCGGGGAGAAGAAACTGGAGTCAACTTTTCCCAGGACATAATTTTATCTTTTCATTACAAACAAAATCCACCCCAAAATAAAAACCGCACAGATCTTACACAACCCACGCTTTCCTCCCCAGTAAGCAAATCTGCCAGAAAGCTTAGCCATGGTTTCCCAAACCTCTTCTAAGGAAAATTATCTTTACAATGGAACTGTATTTGACACACACACCTGCCTACATTACCTGTAGCCCATGAATCACCCCTTATCAAGCTGTATTATCCCATCTATTTTGGAAATAATTACTACCTATTACAGATTACTACCTATTACAGGTAAAGCTCAGATTCACTTATGGCTCACAGCATGTACTGTCCAGGAACCATTTGTTTTTTATCCTGCTGCTCCTGCTGGAAGCTTTATTTTCAAAAGCAGTTAACCTCAGGGCTCATGCAGGTTCTACAACTATGGGGTTGTAACCATGGGGTTATTGATCTCACTTACTATCTTGCCCCTTCTGTTTGAAAGGTTTTCCTGTCCAGCCAAGGAAGTGCCTTTGTGGGATAGATAGCTAGGCTGACTCATGCTTCATGATGTGAGGCTAAAGAGAAGTATTTAAAACATTGTAATTATGCTGTTGAGGGGTCTTCAGTTTACATTTGCTCAGTCTGCTTGTGTGCTGTAAATTAATACAGCTCAGTGAAGCATATGCCAAAGCATGTTAAATGAAAAGTAAACCTAATCCTTATAGGGTCACTATGGCCATTTTACTGCAGTACAGAGCCCCAGAGAATGGCAAGACCACAATAAACCTGTATCATCACACCCACACGCCCACACAGATTGGAGAATTTCTTTTGTGAAATGAACCTGTAGCTTTTTTCTCTTGTTTCAAGTTGGAACACTCCCAAGGACACCCATCCTAAAGCACACTTATCTCCATTACCTGTGCTATGCAAGGAACAGTTCCATTGCAATAACATTCAATCTCCTTTTGACTTCCACAGCCTAATGAAATAGTTTCCATTTACACTATTGTGGACTGGAAGTACGCACAAAGTATGACATTTTAGTGCCTTATTGACCTTTTCTGGGCTTCCTGCTGCAACCTGTCCATTGTGTAGAGAGCTGGATGACAATTTCATGCAAGGCCTTCTGAAGAACAGCTGTGAATCCACACACCAGGAAGGAGGAGCATGTTCTAAGCTAGCTGAATATTTTGCAGTAGTAACACATCCACTGGTATTTTTATTTTTTCTGTAAAACACTCTGCTCTGCAATTCACAAAAAATCTATCAACACTGGTTGGGCAGGCAAGATTCCCTCTTGCTTCTACGAAACAGAGGCAATTTTTATGGACCTAGCCACTTCCTGAAACTTTGGGGCGGAGGGGGGGAAAAGTGAATACTACAAACCAAAGAGAATTACAAAAATATTTACCCAATGAGTGGATTTAAGATTTGTGTTACTGGAAGGAGCATTTGTTGGAAATCAAGACAGCACAAAAAGGACTATATGTGCCCTTGAGTGAATTTTTGGCTGAAGGTCAGCCTGAACTGTAGCAGGGGAGCTGTCTCTGCAGACCTCAATGTGTGTGAAACTTCAGCCTCATTAAGGTGGCTCCACTTCGAAGGTTTAAGTTGGGGAAGCATTACAGCAGGCTTTAATATTGCTGCATGTTGTATAAAAAATGTTTGTAAGGTCACTATTTAAAGCATGATTTTTCTATTGTACAAATGTTCACAGGGCACTGGTAGGATAGAATAATCCTTCACATGTTTGTTTTCTTCTACTTTTAAAATCTGAATATGCAAGAAGTTAGAAGTCATTCCATGGAGACTTTTTTAATAGCACTTGAATCCAGAATAGTTTTAGGTGCTACACTGTCATGCGGTACAAGGCTTTAATGATAGCTTTATCCTCCTTATTTAAAAAGGATGCTGTCAATTACAAAAAAAACCCACCAAAAAACACCACTGTAAATAAACACATTGCCTTACAGCTGTGACCAGCACTGCCATACTTATTAAAAAATCCTCGTGACATCACTCAGAGTGCTTGTTTTGCAGTTTTTCTTATCATGCACAAGTTTTGGAGTAGAGTTGAGTCCCTGCTGTTCTGCAGCTCCTTACAAAATACTGATTAAGATTTCTTTGGAGCCCTAGCCCAAGGGCTCAGGGTGGGTTGTAATATGTCACTTTAGGGCCCCATCTTGTTCAGTAGAGTAGTCTGAGACACAGACATAAGACCAACAGTGAACTCTATGGTCAAGCAAATATTCAAAGCCAGGCCACATCTCAGCTAACAATTTTGTCAGTTTCTAGTCCTCTTGGTTCCAAAGGAGTCCCCTAGTCTAAAGTAAGATTCCCCCCTTTAGTCCACTCAGAAATCAGGTTTTTTTTTAAACAAAAAAATCTCTCCCCAAAGAAGCTGTGAACAATTTGGAGAATGTATGGGAATTAATTTACAATAGTTTGGATGAAATGAAATCAAAATAGGGGCCAATTTGCTGAACAGTGGTGATGAAGGTCTTGGTGTTAAGACTGGAACCCAAACAAGAGCAAATCAGGAAACACAATTCTGGAACACATTGACAGATGTATCACACCGCAGCCTGTTGGCTCACTCAGGCAGCATTGTCCATGTTGCTGTTCATCTAGCTAAAGGCAGCAGAAGAGTATAACTGACTCAGGGCACCAAGGGACAGCTTAAGAAGCCAGCAATGATCGGGATCAGCTTCGCCACTTGTGCTTCAAGAGAGGAGTCGGGGAAAGCTTCAGGCCCCCACTGTCCATTTTGGTCCTTGCAAGCATCAATAAACAGGAAATCCTGGTCAGAGAACGGTGGCATTTTAAAAAACATTTCAGTTAGCATTTATTGATTTCCCTATCATGCGTCTGACCTCATAACAAGAATAACAAGGTCACAGTCGCATCCTTGATTTATTACAACTGACCTGCAGGCGGGGGGGGGGATAGAACTATTACATTAACACTTTGATTCCATGTAGAATATTTTAAATATAAGAGGAAGAAGTCAAATCAAGAGAGGATAAAATAGTTGGAAGCTCTTAGAAGCCATTCTGTTGTCAAACTCCATTTTACTTACAGACGATAAGGCAATATCCCTGCACATCAGCTTCTCAATAAACTTTTATACATTTTTTTCTATGGTACAAGAAGAAGAAAAATTAACCAGAGCTCACAATGTACAGTTCTTACACTATTTTCACAGCTTCTGAACACTATACATCTTTATAAACATACACTGTAATATAAATGCTGCACCCTTAATAGTATAATATGACAATCTATGATTAATATGCTAGATCTGTCTGTCTCTTTCTCAACCATCCACTGAGCCTGAATGGGACGCTACTACCATTTCCTGATCGATGGAATGGAATTTTTCTGCGAAAATACAGGAGGGTAGCACAGGGAAAGTGGGGGCTTGGGCTGTCCAGCTTTTGACAATGAGAAGGGGACATAACGAGGAGAGAGGCACATGCCAGCCGGGAGGCTCTGGAGAGGACTGAAAGCCCTCCGCTGAGGACTGCAGGGAAGAAGGGCTGCACTTGAAGAGCCTCCACTGGCTTCCATTTGGATGCCACAGTACATTTTAATCCAGCCTCTTATTGGGGTTAACCATGTTCTTGCACGGATAGTGTGTTTGCCAGTAAAAGCCTATTCACTAGCTGGCAAACTCGTGGAGAGTTTGTTAACTGGTGACAGCAATGGATTCTTTTCATCACTGACACGCACACTGGCAAGGCTTAATCCCATACAATACTCCTAGTCATATATGTAGGGGCTGCCTGTTGGAAGTCCAGATAATTGTGGATACATCATAATACCACTTTCCTTCCTCTCTCAATAAATAGGTTTTATATTTCTGTCAAATATTTTGAAGAACTGGACATTCCATTTCTCCCATTTATTGTTTTGTTAGGAAAGATTTCTCAGAAGAACTAAATTTTATTTCTGTAAAGTCACAAGAGACTGAATTCACCCACAAAATAAAATCAAGCATAGTTAGTATCCCTTTTGTAGGGGCCTGGGAGCCCAACAATCCAAAAGGAGATGAGGGAAGCTTATTTAATCAGATGGTGGGTATCAGACATGAAGCACAGATTCCAAGTCATACCTGGAGTTCTGTGGGAAGGTCCTGGATTACAAATTTGGAGAGCTGGGTGGAGGTTAATTACAAATATTTAATGATTAATAACGTAACATAGCTTTTCACAGCTGAGGCTGCCCAGTACCCTTTCAGAGGTGAAAGTTCAGCCAGCTAATGAGCATAATGTTGTTAGAAATCAGGGGTCACAAGCCAGTTGAATTCAGTTGAGTAGTTTAATAATTCCTCAGATCAAAGTCTTATCTCACCAGGTAACAATTTACAGGATGCCTAGTTCTACTGAAGAGTGGCTTGCTTGGAAAAGATAAGAATCTCTTAAGAGTGTGTTAGCCTCTTTCAATGCAATGCATTTTTAATTATTTTTTTTGGTAAAGACATGGTCTATTTTACATGATCACTTCTCCTCCCCCCACCCAAAACATGAAGTTCTGCTGAGCCACACTGTCCTCAAAACATATACTGTGACTATAAAACAACAGAATTTCAGATCAATTAATCTATTGCACTTTGTGAAGATATATATATATATATCCCTCCTTTGCCTCTGCTTGCTCCAGAAGTTGCTCATTTGGCTGCACTAGTTCCTCTCTCCCTAAGCAAAGTCTCTTTATGTTCAGAGAGACCAACACCTGACCTCCTTTCTTTTAAATTATCTGTAACAATTGGAAGAGTTTGAGAAAATAAAAATCATTCCAGTAGCTGCTGAGAAGTCTCTTGAGTCTAGAAATTAACTTTAGGTGCTATCCAATCATGGTCAACAAATAAAATGTTACTTATTTCCACATTTTATGAATATGTCCACAAAAAGAGCAAAATGAGGTCTCTCTTTGACCGACACTAACACTGTGTGATCAGGTATTACATGGATGCACTTTATAAGTGACAATAATATACAGACAGAATGGAAGAAAAACACCAACATTATTGCACATGGTGTCTGGGTGAGCGGTAAAACACTGCAATATGGGGTGAAGATTCTGTACATCCTGCTTTCTCTCAGCATTTGCACTAGAGTTTTGATGTAGCAGCAATATCAATCGACATACATTGGCGAGCTGGGAGTTGTTGGCATTTGATCCAGGATTTTACAAACGTAGCACGCAACATCCACGGTTCGTTCCTCATACATTAGAATGAACTGATGTTTCTGAAAGATGAAAGAGAAATAACACACGTAATCCTCACTTCTGTGACGCATGAGCATAAGAGGTGCCTGCAGATGTGTCAGCTCCACAAAGTGCTTTCATATGACTAACATCTCAAATTCTAGGAGCTGCTATGCTGCGGGAATTGCTCATCAGATTCAGCAGAAGGCTCCTGGCATGTACAGTTTGGTGCACGAGTCACTGCCCCTCCAGCTGGGCTCCCCTCTCCCCATCTTGTGTGATACTGATACCTCGGAGCTAGGGCAGGTAGTGCAGACACAAGTGTCCCATGTAGTAGTCAGGGAGGAGGACTGGAATTTCCCGGCAAGAAAGGCAGAGAAGAAATGGGTCCATCCTCTGGCTACAGTTTAAGGTTCTGCTTGCACCTCTAAAGCTCAGTCCAGTCATCAGGGAACAATCATGGAAAGCTGAGTATGTGGATATGTAAATTGCTTTAAATGGGGAGCCCCGACGCCATTTGTGTTTATTTGTGGAATGGTTTGGCTCTCACCACTATCCCTAGTGTGAGCAGCACATTTTAAACTGCTACAGCCGAAGCATTCAAAGTCCAGGGAAATCACAACACTGGGCCAGTTGGAACAAGCACTGCCTGGCACATTTATTCATTCATTCAATTTCTATACCGCCCTTCCAAAAATGGCTCACACAGAAAAATAATAAATAAATACGATGGAACCCTGTCCCCGAGGGGCTCACAATCTAAAAAGCAACATAAGATAGACACCAGCAAAAGTCACTGGAGGTACTGTGCTGGGGGTGGATAGGGCCAGTTACTCTCCCCCTGCTCAATAAAGAGAATCACCACGGTAAAAGGTGCCTCTTTGCCCAGTTAGCAGGGGTAACATGCAAGAAGGTCAGGGTGCACCCACACCAATGTGCGTTAATTGCATGCGGGAATTGCATGCCAGTATGACCTCCTGTGGTATCAGAGTGCTGCACTCGTGGTGCTTTCCCGACCTTCTTGTGTGCTCTGGGTGGCACTCGTCCAAACTGGCCCATTAGGTATAGTTCTAGAAACCACCTGCTGCCTGTGCCTGTGTTGAATCTAGCTTTCTGTATAGAATATATTGGTCTTGCAGAAACCAGACCCTCTCAGATTTCAGCATTAAAATGTTCCGCCTCTCTTGGACAGTTTCAAAGGTGAGCAGTATGCTGTTAGTTATACTTTGACCGTTCCACCCGCAATTCCAGCAGGAAACCCCCACAGTCGAAATGGACTGTGCACATTAAAGGACTTCATGTAATTTGTAATTTCCTAACTGCAGAATTTTATTTTCTAGGTATAGAACTTTACAGTTTGCAATACAACTGGGAAGGCAAGATAAAAGCAGAATTGTGGTCAACAAAGGACATGGTGCAACAGTAGTCTTAAATCTGTTTGCACTCCATAGAGAGAATGCAGCTCACACTCACAACATGGAAATAAATAGCAATGTTTCTCCTAGAGAGTATCTTAATTTGTATCACATTGAGCTTCAAAGTAGTAAAGAGGGAAGCTAATGACTTGTAGCCAAATTTAACCTCATGTAGTCACAAATTCCTTTACTTAATGCTTTATTACAGTCCTTGGCCAGTACAGAAATGCAGTAATACAGAAATAATATAGAGCTATAAAATGCCATTTAAAACGCAATGATTCTTAATACTCACCAGAAGCTCCTTATACTTTGGCCTTTTGGACTCGTCCTTTGTAAGGCTAAAAAGATCCAAAAGAGGGTTAGAGCGTAAGATAAACCCCTGAAGTGAAATGCTGGAGAATACAAGTTAAGAACACACTACATGCTGTCAGCACCCGACAACAATATGCAGTAGGCCTGTGCAAATTCAGATTTGAAAATTCAGATTTTATCCAAGATTGTGCAAAATTGGTAAAATCCAAATCCAACTTTTTTCTCATTCAAAAATTGGTTTGTTAAAAGTTCAAATTCCAAAATATCAAAATTAATTTTGAAAATGTGTTGGAATTTTGGAATTCGCAAAATGGCACCTGCAACATGTTTTGGCGGGGTTATCACCCAGGGTTCAGTGAAGTGGCTGAGATCATGCTCTTTAGTGTATTTTTCGGGGGGGGGTTGGAAGGGGGCGCTTGAGAAAAATGCAAAAGTTTAAAAATTCAATGTTTTTAGCTTATGTTTTCTGGGGGGAAATAAACCTAAAAATGGTAAAAGTTGGCTTGTTTCAAGCCAGAGCTTTACAAAAAGTACTGGATCTGAAGCCCCTCCTTGGACCATCATTCCACCCCCATTTGGAGGTATCTGCTCTTTACCTTCATGAAAAGGGGTAACAACATGCTCCTTTTATAGCTCCTGAATTGGCTGGGCATACAGTTATGAAGTCTGGCACACATAAAAGTCACATTGGCAGGACACGGTGTTATTTTCCCCCAAGGCTATGGATAACTTCTTTGATTTGAGGGGAATGGGGGTGCGGGGGACTAAAAGTAGAAAAAAGGGCTAAAACTGGCTTGTTTCAAGCCAGAACTTTACAAAACGTTCTGGGTCTGAAGTAGGGATGTGCATGAGCTGGTTGGGTGCCTCCTCTGGGAACTGCCGAACTGGCTCGGGCACCAGCGTTTGAACCAGTTCGGTAGGTTACCTGCTCATCCCCACCCCACCCATGTGCCGGTGGCAGCCACGCTCCAAAACGCCACACAGTTGTGGTGCTGCTCCCTGCAGCCTCACTGCCATGTGCATGCCAACGCCACACGGAGGCAGCAGGGAACAGCACTGCAGCTGCACAAGGCGTTTTGGAGAGCGGGTGTCACCACTGGGACAGCAGCAGGGTGGGGACGAACAGGTAAGGAGCTCCTTACCTGCTTCTTGAGGGAGCTGCTCCCCGCCCCGCTGCCCTGAGCCGCTGGAGCACATGCCTAACTTGAAGCCCTCCCTAGGACCATCATTCCACCCTATGTGGAGGAGAAAGGACATTCCTTTGATTTTAAACTAATTTTTGTCTTCCCCATTGCAGAAGCACACAGTCAGGAAAAGTGAAAGTACTCTGAATGCTTCTGTTTTTTGTGGCCAGAAGTATTTCTCACTTTCCTTAGTAGCCATTAAGGGGCTAAAAGGTGTGGAGTCCTTTTAATCCCTTTCATAAGGTCTGCCTGTTCCTGCAATGGGGAATTAAAAATTAATATAAAATCAAAGGAATGTTCTTTTTACTCCACATGGTGGTGGAATGATGGTCCTAGGGAGGGGCTTCAGATCCAGAACATTTTGTTAAGTTTTGGCTTGAAACAAGCCAGATTTCAAAAATTCACTAAAAAATCAGGGAATTGGTCAATTATTTTTAAACTAGTGTTTTTAAGCCCATTATAATAACGGGCTCTAGTGGGGGGGAGGGTGCTAATTTGCTCCTCCTCCCTTCTCCTCCCAGTTGCTACTTCCTTCCTCCCAGTTGCTAGGACAGAGTCCCATCACCTGAGACCCTCAACAGCAGCCGCAGGAGCAGCAGCCAGATAGGTGGCTGCAAGTTGGTTTTGGGCTGGAGGGGCTTCTCTTCGGCTGGGCCGCACGCCCGGCGGCGGCCGCTTCTCGTCGGCCGTCCCGCCCGCCTGGCGGCGGGGCTTCTCCTTGACCGGCCGCCTGGTGGCGGCCGCTTCTCTTCAGCTGGCCCGCCCGGCAGCCGCCGCTTCTCTTTGGCCGGCCCGCCCGGCGGCCGCCGCTTCTCCTCGGCCCGCCCGCCCGGCGGCCGCCGCTTCTCCTCGGCCGGCCAGCCGGCCGGCCCGGCAGCGGCCGCTTCTCCTCCACCAGCCTGCCCGGCGGCGGCTGCTTCTCCTCGGCTGGCTCGCTTCTCCTCGGCCGGCTTCTCCTCGGCCTTGCCAACATGGTCGCCTGTGTCTGGGCGGCTGTATCTTTTTCGGCAGTTCTGAGCATGCGCTCTGCGCATGCTGAGAACCGCCGAAAAAGACACGGGCAGCATGTGACACACTCAGGGTCTTTATTATAGAGGATACAGAGGGCCCTGGCATTCCTCCCCAAATGTGGGGCAAGTTTCAAGGCTCGAGGACCAACCTGTGGTTTTTGGTGTCTCCCCCCGACCCCCACCCGAGGGGGAAATTAGAACTTAAGTCAGAATTCAGATTCGGATTCTGAATCTGATCTGATATCCAACATCATCCAGCCCCACAGAATCTGAATATGACATTGCTGATGTCGGATCAGGTCCGATCCGAATCCAAATTTTCTGAACCTGCACAGGCCTACGACGTAATATTTTTAATAATGTTGAAGTCACCTCTCTGCCCAAAAAGGTATCTGAAGTGACAAACAATGAAGAACAATAGTTCAGATGTACAGCCTCCTCTACACAAGAGAAGGACAAGGTCATGGCAAAAATGCACCCATCACTAAAAGACATGCCAACACAATCTTGGCATGTGCTTTAATCACATGTGAGGGATGTTCATCCAAATTGCCCTTCTACATGCACTCCAAAACCCTGTGAAGAGGGACAATTTGGATTAACTCCCCTCACATGCGATTAAAGGACATGTCAAGATTGCCTTGTCACATCCTTTAGTGATGTCAGTCTCACTACTGCCCCGTCCTCCTTGCATGTAGAGGAGGCTGTTCATCAGAACTGGCTCAATTAAAAAAAAATAACATACAGTTCTTCAATAAATGCTTAAAAAATGCAACCAAACATAAAATGTATTCTGATAAATAAAAATACTGATATTCAGTATAAATAGATAAAGCTTCAATACTCTAGCTGTTTATCCAACTTTTGCAAAGACAGTGACAGAGAGGAGAGCTGGTCTTGTGGTACTAAGCATGACTTGTCCCCTTAGCTAAGCAGGGTCTGCCCTGGTTGCATATGAGTGGGAGACCAGAAGTGTGAGCACTGTCAGATATTCCCCTCAGGGGATGGAGCTGCTCTGGAAGAGCAAAAGGTGCCAAGTTCCCACCCTGGCATCTCCAAGATAGGGCTGACAGAGATTCCTGCCTGCAACCTTGGAGAAGCCGCTGCCAGTCTGTGAAGACAATACTGAGCTAGATAGACCAATGGTCTGACTCCTATGTTCCTATGCCTTCTCTGCCACCTCTTTATGTCCTATGCATAACTGAAAATGAGAGTCCTAGGAGAGCACTTAAACCATGAAAATACCCCAATACAATCAACAACACTCTCAAGTCAGTAATCCTGGAATAGATTTTTCTCCCTATAATTGTCTTGCTTTTTAAAAAAAATTCTGGGCAGAGGAAGCACAAGGCCTCTCAGCACTTCCCACAGCACCCATTGAGACCTCTGTGCTTCCCTCACAAGACCCAGGCATTATGGATTTCTAACAATTTATATTTATTTATTATTTATTTATTAAAATATTTTATACTGCCCAAAACTTACGTCTCTGGCAGGTAACAGATAGTAGTCTTAAAAACACAAACACTATTCTTTGGCACCCTAACTGTATTAACAAAAACAAAACAAAAACCCAAAAAAGGTGTTAGAGGTGCTAACAAGCCAGCAGGTGGCAGCAAATCCATATGATGATGCTTTCGAAAAGTGATTTGGGAGGACAGGCTGAGGGAGTTTTCCCATGAGGTTTAAAGTGCCTCTTGCTTCAACTGGCTTTCAAAACTGGCCAGAATGCTCATTCCCTGGCTTGCCACTGGCTTGCTACACTGCCAGAGTACTCATTCTCCTTGCAAAGACTTCTCCTCTGCTTTCCCTTCTGCATGAAACCAATTGCTGGTTTCATCTTCAAGGCATCTCAACATGTCCAAACTCCTACATGGCTCCAACTGAGCACTGACATAGGACAATATTCAAAACTCTGGTAAGCTGTTCACACAATACTAATTTTGCCCAGAGTATGCCGCGATGTGATAAACCCAGCCAACAATCTTCATTTAATCTTCATTTAAGGTGTCACCACTACTCTATCACAGGTCTGCAAACGCCCAGCACTGGGCATTAGTTGGCCTCATTCTGAAACAAGGATGTGCACAGATTCATGCAATCCACTGCATAGTCTACCCTAAGACAGTCAAATCATATGCCCAAGAGGCAAAACCACAGCAGGCTGCCTCACTCACTGAAGCATTCAAACAGAGATCTCCTGGGAATAATTAGGGGCTCCAAAGGGCAACAGACGGCAGAAAAAGCCTCTCTAGCAGCCGCACCCCTGCCACCTCCACTGCTCTTTGCTACAGATGAGGTTAGTAGAGAAATGCATGTTGTCTGCTAGAGTGGCAACTGAGTCAGGACTTGGGGAAGGAAACATCCACATGTTTCTCAGAAGGTCTCCACTTCAATCATAAATGCAGGGAGTGTAGCATTTATTTAAGACCTGCAAGGTGCTCTGTACACCTTAGTTTTCTCTAGCCCACGTAGTTGTCCCAAAGTCAGGCTCTTCCATGCAGGGAAACACACCAACTCTCTGGTGCTACTGCCATATTCGCATGCCCTGAGCTGCAGTCTGAACCATTCACTTGCCATCAGTACCCAGAACAGACCTAGAGTGGGACATACGTACCACAAGTTGACAAAGTTGATGAAGCTTGGGGAGAACTCCCGTTCCTCAGAGTTGCTCAGCTGTGGTGGGTCTCCCTTGACGACTTGGGTCAGCTGATCAAAGACACTGTTCCATTTGGGATAGGGGAACCGTCCTGTTGCCAACTCGTACTACACCAAAGAGACAGCAACAACACGGGCTACATGTAAAGCTGACAGGGAACTAAGCTAGGGTGGGGAGATTCAGACCCTGCACCAAATCCAGAAAGCCCCTGAGCCAGAGACTTCTCCTCATCAACATAAGCCCCAGCCACATGCCTTGAAAACACACACATAACCCACACAAAAGGATGTTCTGAGACAGGGCATATCTCAGCAGCTGAGAGCTTGCTCTAGTATTACACATCTACAGTGAAGATGCTGCTTTTTGATTTATAGTGGGTTGCCGATAATGTCTGGTTTCATTTTTTGTCTTTTGGAGTGGGATTTAATTTCACGCAAGCTGCTTTGGCCATTAAATTTAATGGGAAGGTGGGGTTTAAATGTTTACAAGAAATCCGCATTCATGGGGATGGCAATTTTAGCAGAATCCACTGCAGCTCACTTTGAGAACAGAACACCGGCTTACAGGCAGGGCAGCATGCCGCTGATCCAAGAGAGGGGAGCACACACTGGTTCCATGAATCTCCTGAAGCCCATGCATCCTGCTACTGAGCATGGGGAGGCTCCTGGACTGGGGGCCCGCTGCGCTTCCTGTAAGCCACTGCATTCTAGCGCATGTGAGTGTGCGCACAGATACAACACACAGCCATAGCTGAGAGTTCACGGTGGTGGATATAAACAGAAGTTCACAACTAAGAATGGCAATTGTCTGGTTAATGTGCATCCTACCTGTGATTTCTCTTTATGCCCGCTGACTTCCAGACTAATGCTGTGGTGGTGTAATGAACAAAGTTGCACATGCACAAGACCACACAGGTGTGCAGGAGGCTTGCATGCTGCTTTCCTTTCAACTCAAGCTTGTGCAGCTCGTTGTGCTCCTGCTGCACTTGCACAACAAGGATAGCAGAACAGGGGCTGACATCTGGACTAGTGTTGTGCTGCCACAATGAGAGAAGGTGCACACACTTAGGAAGTTTGCAGAGCTGCACAAAGTTGTGGAGCTCTGCCAGGCTGTGTAACCGCTAGTGGAAGAGCTGCTCCGGGATGCAGACAAGGTTGTACAACACATTGGGCAAGGACTAGTCTGGAACAGGCGTCCTTTTCTTTGTGCCATGTACTGATGTTAGTGCAACAGCACTGCACAAGCACCACACTAGCCTGGAGCACAAGCTCTTGGCTTAGCAACACTGGCACAAGTCCAGCGTTCGTCGGAATGTCAGCCTCTCCGAGTCGGCAGGAAAGCATCAGGCAAGCCTCCTGTTTGGGGCTGCACATTCTTGCTACTCAGTAGTAAAGCCCAACTTTTAGGAACCTCAGAAGTCAGCAGCAGATCAGCCAAGAAGCCACTGCAGGGCTCCCGCTGAAGTCTCCTCTGTCTAGTGAATGGTAGCAGCCTCAAAAGGGCAGGGGGTTCTCTTGCCCCCCCTTTAGGCTCAAGCCCAAGAGCTCAGCTGCAGCCTAGCATATACGCCCACCCCCTCTCAGGCTGCACTGCTTTCTTGGGTGGGCCAAGTCAAGGACAGGGGCTGACATGCTGGTGTGTGCATGCCCTGCCCAAGAAGGCACTTGGGCAGCTAATTGAAAGAGCACCTGGGCCCTTGTGCAGGGTTGCTCCCATTGGCTGCCAGGATAGGCCACCTCAACAGGGACGGGAGGGTTTTGTGGCGCAGCACTGCTGGGGAGAAACGACTATAGCACTGGGAACCCAGCCGCTGCCCTCCCCAGCAGCACTGCTGCATCTGTGTGTCCCTCGAGCACCCTTAATGGGGCTTGCTTTCACATGCGGAGCAGACCCAGCGGGTTAGAAATGCTGGCATCCCCTGGCACATGTTGGCTGCTGCTCACAAAAGGGGCCAAGGCAACCCAGAGATGCCTAGCATGCAGGTAGGCGGTGCCAGCCCCACAAGAGACAGGCTAGTCTATCCCTTTACATGCCTCAAGGGATAGAACGGTTTCATAAGAAGCTGGAGGGGCTTGACTGCAGCAGCATGCAGAGCCCGACACCTTTCTCACGTACCAATGTAATCCCTAAGCTCCAGACATCAGAGCGAACGTCGTATCCTTGCCTGGATGCGCTGGGGTCTATCCTCTCTGGCTGCAAGGAGAAGAAAAGGCAGCATTACTCTTCCTGCCATGCCTTCTGAACCAGGCTTTAGCTGCACTGTCCAGAACACCATGGGAAACAGGCAACCAATGACCCCACCATCAGCCGTGTGGATGCACCCAAGTGCCTCTGCTGCTGGTCAGCTGCCAGTGAAAGCCTACTGAAATAAGAGGCTCTCAGGGGCAGTGGGTCAACAGCAGCAGTTTAAGACCACCGTCTAACATGATGCAGAAAAGATGCAGAACATGATGCAGAAAAGAGGACTACTCGGAGTCAATTTCCTCACCACGTCAGCCAGCGTATACACATCACTTCAAATACTTGACAGTAGTGATGTCCTCACTCTGTCCCTGGTAGGAGCAATTGTCTTATGCTAGAGGGAGATACCCGGAATGCGTCTCCTGCCAAAGGTGATGAGCACTTCCAATGCTAATAGGACTGGTGATATGAAAAATGAACCCAATATTAAAATAAGGCTGCACTAGGCACTTTTATTAACAACCCAATGCGAAGGACTGATGTGTGGCTTGTCCCTTCCAGGTTCAAAAATGCCTGCCAGGGAAAAGGTGGGGAAGGGCGCAGCTGGTCCCAGAGAGGACCTTCTAGTCCACTTCCCTACGCAGTGCAGGGATCTGCTAGTAACCCTGACAGATGGCCACCCAGCCACTGTTTGCAGCCACCTGCAGTGAAGAGACGAGCCCACCATGGTGTGAGGCAGCAGGTTCCCTTGTCCAACAGCTGTGCAACCCAAGTTCCTGGGCAACTGTATACATTAAATCTAATCTATTGGAATAAATTTGCTTATTTTGCATCATTTATTCATATGGAGGGCAAGGAGCCATGAGAGCCATTTAAGCCCTGCTGCTCCCTGACCGCCAGACATCTTGGGCTGCCACCTGCCCTCCCTGCTGCTCCTCCTCCACCACCATCATGCCTCCTGAGATTTCGCCAGGCTTTGATCCACTGATTTTCAAGTGGACCTTCACAACAGAAAGGGTTAGAAACCTGCTTCTGGTTGGATTCTGTGTCTCAGCATCACATGCCATGGTTTTGTGCAGCCAAACTGGAAAGACAGAATAAACAATACCCCACCTTAGCCCTTTTTTGCAACAAAGGCAACTAAATGCCCTTTCCAGCTGAGGGATTACTTTCCAGAACACGAACTCCACCACACAAGGGGCTAGACTGTGGCATTAGGAGGCAGAAGAGCGAAAACTTCAGTTACTCTACCACAGAGATGGCTGCATCACAGTGTTAACAGGTGTGGGCTCACAAACCTTTTGGGAGTTCTTTGAGAGTGTCAACAAGTGTGTGGATCAAGGTGACCCACTTGATATAGTCTACCTGGACTTCCAAAAAGCTTTTGACAAAGTTCCTCATCAAAGATTCTTGAGAAAACGTAGCAGTCATGAGATAAGGGGACAAGTACATGTGTGGATTGCTAACTGGCTGAAGGACAGGAAACTTAGGGTAGGGATAAATGGAGCATTTTCACAATTGAGGGAAGTAAGAAGTGGGGTCCCCCAGGGATCTGTACTGGGACCGGTGCTTTTACATTTATTCATAAATTATCTAGAAGCAGGGGTAAGCAGCGAGGTGGCCAGATTTGCAAATGATACCAAACTCTTTCGGGTAGTGAAATCCAAAATGGATTGTGAGGAGTTCCAAAAAGATCTCTCCAAACTGGGCGAATGAGCAACAAAATGGCAAATGTGGTTCAGGTTAGCAAGTGTAAAATGATGCACACTGGGACAAAAAACCCCAACTTCAAGTATACGCTGATGGGATCTGAGCTATCAATGACTGGCCGGGAGAGGGATCTTGGGGTCATGGTGGACAGCTCGCTGAAAGTATCGACTCAATGTGCGGCAACTGTGAAAAAGGCCAATTCCATGCTAGGGATCATTAGGAAGGGAACTGTCACGAGATTTAGGTCCAACAAATGAAAGTACTTTTTCACACAATGCATAATCAACTTGTGGAATTCTCTGCCACGAGATGTGGTGTTGGCTACTAGTTTGGCTGGCTTTAAGAAGGATTTGTATAACTTCATGGAGGAGAAGTCTATCAATGGCTACTGTTCGGAGGGCTATAGGCCACCTCCAGCTTTAAAGGCAGGATGCCTCTCAGTACCAGTTGCAGGGCAGTAACAGCAGGAGAGAGGGCATGCCCTCAACTCCTGCCTGTAAGCTTCCAGTGGCATCTGGTGGGCCTCTTTATGAAACAAGATGCTGGACTAGATGGGCCTTGGGCCTGATCCAGCAGGGCTGTTCTTATGTTCTTCCTTACATAATATATCTTGTGGCTCCCCTCTTGAGAGCCATGGAGTTTACTATATACTACATTTAGAAGTTCTCTGGAAGTTTTTGACAATCGACTGAAGTCTAGGTGACAGCCTACATAAAACATACATACATACATTCTATCTACCTACCTACGCACATACACACACTAAAATTATGACAATGTATTTTATGCATTATTCTGTGTACAAGACAGTCACACAGAGGGCAATATTAATCTGTTGAGCCAGTCATCAGATATTGGTGTCACAACCCAAGTTGATTCTGCTCCTTTGACTGATGCCAGCATTCCAGCAAGAATCTATTTTGTTTCCCACTATTTGCAATTTTGAATCTGGCATCACTTCCCCTGAAAAAGCTGAACAGATACACACAGCTAAAAACAATGACAAAGAGACTCCAGCTTCTCAGAAAACATATGTAACCTACTGCATATTTAAATGATAATGTCAGTAGGTGATGTCTCACTCAGATGAGCCAGTTCTTCTTGGCATTTAGGAGCCAAGCCTTACTGATCTAGAATCCAACAAGGAAGCTGCACCATCTGGAAGTTACCCATATTCTTTAGCTGTAACTCACCCAGAAGGAATTTCACTACATTCTCTGCTCACTGCCTGCCTGAATCCTTGTATAGTAACACTCTCTGGTGGGTTTCTGGAATCTCAAAAAAGCATTCACTCCTACTCTTTCCCTGCCTCCCTTCTTTCTAGGCAAGGTACAGGTGGGAACCAGAGGATCTTACAAACTCATTATTACACATTCCTGCAGCAAATGAGCATCTAAGCACATGTGCACAGAAAAATGATGCTTCTGATCTCTTCACCAGCAGAGGGACAAGTCTGCTAAACCATGTATATGATTTGTTTGCTGCTACAGAGGCTGTTCAACATGGGCTGGGCATACAGTGATGTAATGTGCTAAGATTAGACCAGAGAAGTCCCACATCAGATTAACCTCATCGATGTTTTTAGCATGTGAATAAGCAAGGAGAGGTATGATTTCAGCCTCAGCCTTCACCTATACAAATGACATGAATGGGCCTGCTCAGAACTCAGGCATTTCAGAAGCTGTTCTTCTTTGA
Source organism: Hemicordylus capensis (assembly GCF_027244095.1). Classification (NCBI taxonomy): domain Eukaryota; kingdom Metazoa; phylum Chordata; class Lepidosauria; order Squamata; family Cordylidae; genus Hemicordylus; species Hemicordylus capensis. Next base: position 387,145,589 of record NC_069658.1, read on the forward strand.
CTACATCAAAATTACAGAACTGAGATTTGCTGCTCTCAGAAAGGCAAGGGATGTCCCACCTAGAAGCCAGTAGGGCTTCCTTCCACCCTGCCCCCAGCAACATAACTGCTAAACAATTCACATTTATGCTGTTGGCAGATCACACACAGACTGTTATAGCTGCCCTTATGTGGCTACCTTTAGGCAATGCCTACTTTGCTTAGCAGCAACAAGCTATCTGACCACTGCAAAAGGAATTTGTCTCAACTCTCCCAAAGTCTCTCTTCTTAACCTGGGATCAGTTTGACAAAAACATGAAAATCAATTATTGATTTTCAAAATAAAAAATCAACTATTAAGCTCCTGATTATTACATTTAAAGCCTTATATGGTTTGGGATCGGAGAACATGAAAGACAGTATTTTCCCACCTGGGTCTACCTGGCATGTAAAATCTGGCAGGGAAGTCCTTTTGTATGTGCCATTATCTGAGGTTCATCTGGTGGTCATGTGAGACAGGACCTTTTCTGCAGTGGCCTTCTCCCTGTGGAAGAAGGTTCCTAGCAATACTGCATTTCTGCAAATTGTGTTACAGAAGAATAAGTCCATTATTTCTAGTGGAATTACTTGCATGTAACATCATCTGTGCAAATGCAATCTTACTAGGCTGACATACTCTTGCATCGTATGCAAATCCTTGCAAATAAGAAGATATATTTGGGACACTATTGTGCAAAGATGACTCAAGGAAGCAACTCTAAGAAAGGCTCAGCACCTCTGTGCCCTTCTGACCTTAAAGGTGCCAGGCCTTTCGAGTGAAAGACTGGGCAGCACACCGCACACTGATGGAAATGAAGATGGCAATATGAAAAGAACAGGGCAACTGAATGAGAAAATGAAGCGATGTGTGTGCTTCATCCAGCGGGAATGCTAGATGAGCAAGCTCTGAAAGAAGCAGCCCATTGCCTTAAACAGTCCTCCTGTTCTCTGCCAAGGTGAGCAGATTAACAAAGTTTTCGATCCGGCACATAAAGGTCATCTGATTCCAGGCTGGCAGAGGGAAAGTCTAAGAGTTGACTATTTAGCTACAGCCTGTACCATACAGGGAGTGAAACAAAGAATTCCATTCCTGTTCCCACTTCACATCACTTGCAAGTTTTCAAATCCCACTTACTGCCATGTAGGGCCGGCACCCAGCATCTCTGGTTTTGGCAATGGAGTCTACAAGTTGTCCACTGATGCCGAAATCACAGAGTTTAATATTTCCATTTCTGTCCAGAAGAATATTGGAAGGTTTAATATCTGCAAAGGACGTGGACAAACACATGCATATTTAAGAAGTAGGTAAGCGCCAGCTGAAGTGCTTCAGTTTCAGACCTGCCAAAGGCTACATAGCAAAAGACACAAAACAGGGCTAAAGACAATGGCCAATATCCTGACTCAATCGGCAGAAATCCACCCCGCACACAGGTGCCCACACTTCAGCAGCGGGGACACGACCATTGTGGCCAGGCGGCAGCTCTAGTCAGGATGCCGGCCACTGACATATCGTGCCAGGGTATGTCAGCCCATTGAGGGCATGCCAGCTGCACAAATGTGGCTACGCAAGGACAAGCCCATTATTTTCAATAGGCTTACTCTTGCACATTATTTGCTTTTTTTTTTTCATCTGGGGAATTGGCACAACCTGCTAACCCTGCTTCCTCAATTAATAGCCTGTTTTGCAAAGAGTAACTCTGCTCTTCGGTGAAACCATGGCATGAAACCTGCATATTTGAGGCACAGTTACAAAATGAGGGAGAAACTACAGTTTGTGATCGAGATACACAAGGAGGACACCCATTGCTTTGCAGACTTAAAACCAGCAGGGAGAAATCACAGCATTGAAGTGGAAAGGGGAGGTTTGACTCTTTCCCCAGTTCAAAACCCACCAATTCCTAAAGCTGCTAGTAGCTATGAAGGGAGAAAGAGAAGAGAGATAATATGGGTACCTGTATGTTTCCCTCTTGTAGTGAACAGCAGATTCAGTGTGTGAGTTAACACAGAGAAAATGGAGCAGGAGGACTTAATGCAAGGACCTCCCTCCCCACATATGAAGCTGCCTTTTACTGAGTCCAACCATGGGCCCATTTAGCTCAGTACTATCTACTCTGGCTGGCAGTGCGTCTCCAGAGCTGCAGATCCCCTGCATGCAGGCATTGCTCTGCCACTGAGCTACCACCCCATCCCCACCTGGGAGTTCTCCTCCTGGGTCAAATAAGAGCCAATGGGGGACCCATGGCAGGGGCAAAGGAAAGAAGCTCTCTCCCCTGATCCAGATATGCCCCACCCACCTCTTCTTTAGTACAAGGAGAATGCACCAGCAAAGAAAGGCAGCTAAACTAGAGCTGGACGTAGCAAACTGGCAGGTATCCATTGGAGAATTACCAAGACAAAAACGTATTTTGAATCCAGAATACAAATCTGAAGGATATGGAAGGGTTTGAAGAATGAGTGGGCAAAGGGGTTAAGAAGAATGCCTTCTAATCCATTAAGATTGAAATCTTTATTATTATTTTGTCATGCAGATTTCCCAAATAAGACCAGGAAGGAAGATCCTCTAGTTCCCAAAAACAACATTGCTGAGTTTGCTTGACATCAAATTTGGATTTTAAAAATATGTAAAATATTTACAACCACCAGTATAAGGGATCATGGAAACTGATAGAGAAAAGCATTTTGGGCAGTGGCGGAGGGGGGGGGGAGAGTAGGGATACAACACACTTATCTTTTTTGTGAAATACAATCTGCACTCCTAAGAACACTTAGTGAGAGTAAATCCCACTGAAGTCAGTACAACCTGAGTAAACGTGCTTAGGATCACACTGCTAGTTTTAAACTACAGTTACTTCAAAAAGATTTTCTTAAACCATTTGCACAGTACTCGTGGAAGTGCCCCACAACGTGGAAAAGGCTTCAAGTGGACTCTGTGTGGTGGCCATTTCATGTGAAGCAGCACAAGGTTTGAGAGCAAGATGAAAAACAGTTTGAAGTTCTTTCTATAGAAAAGACAAATCCAGACAGGCCTACCTCTGTGAATGATTTTCAAGTTTTCCTTTAAGTGGTTTAGTGCTTTCACAGTCTAGGAGAGAAGAAGGATTTTTTTTTTTAGAGAGAGAGGAAAGGAAGATTATAATCCAATTCCTGTTATGACTCCATTCAAACCAAGATATATATCAGGCAGTTCACAAGACAAAAAATGTGCAACGATTCCTTCAAGCATGTAATGACAGGGGCTGACATGAAGTGCAAATCAGAGCCAGTGCACACCGTGTCAGGGCTGCTGCAGACACACAAGACAGCTCTGACGTCGTAGAGAGTGCGCAGGTGCATCGTCATTCATGGGAGTAACTGTGACAGCGCCACTTCCACAACTGAGTGTTCTGTGCAGCATCGGGGCTGCCTTATAGGTCTGCAGCAGTCCTGATGCAGTACACAGCAGCTCCGTATCACTGTGCTTCGTGTCAGCCAATAACATGTGGCAGGGCAGCTAAAACAATAGAAATGGATGGGCAAGTCTTCTGAAATGTGCATGGAGAACAGGTAAGGGAAGGAGCAAAGTAACAAGTAACGATAGGAGTAGATGGGAAATAGGCATCGGTCTGTCTCTCAGATAGACCACTGCTTTAATCACTCTCCAATCGATTGTGAGAGAAGCTGAAAAGGAAGATTCTCAGACTTCCTAGCCTATGTTAAATGTCTGAAGCTGGGTGAGAAAGACTGGAGTATAAAAATAATTGCTATGGAACTAATCAAAACATATTCTAAAGGTCTCCAGTATCTCAGTGGCCTTCTGTTGTGCTTCTGCAATACATTCAGCCTGACTGCAAGTCTCTTCTACGTCACAATTCTATTTTGTCTCCATCACCTAGAGAAGGAATTCTAAAGTGACTTCTATTCTCCCATTCTCTCTGCTCTCACTTTCCCTTGTTTGGCAGGTCCTGAGGCCACTTCCTTTTTATGAGAGATGCTCAAGAGTAAGCAGGATCAGGACTCGTCAGAGGACAGGGGGAGCACCTATGTGGACACTAGGGAATGGGGTCAAGAATTGTGTGGTGGTAGGAGAGGCCAAATAATGGCTTTGAAGATAAAAATACAATCATCGCAAACAAAGCTCCACTGGAAAAACTGGTAGTACCAGATGGCAGTCCCACTCAAAAAATGGCTTCATCCTCTGTTGACACTGAGTAGCTTTGTCATTTGAATCATAAGCCAAGGACAGAAGCTCCATAAACCAGAAGTCATGCCACCAGATCTGGATGCAATGTGCCAAGTCCATACAAGAGGAATTTCAAAAAATATTAGTACTGTACTGACACCACTAAACTTACCTCTCATCTCTCAATCACCACTGAACAATTAATCAAGAGGCAGAATATGTATACACCACTTAACAGGCACTGAATGTTGCAGTGAAGGAGAATGTGGCAAGAGAATGGTACACACTCAAAGTCCAGATTTTTTTCAGTCCAATATAAAAACTAATTGACTATAATAAGGCTCTTGTCAGCCTTATTATACCCAGTGATATAATATTATATCCAGTGATTATTTGATATAATCTTATCTTTATTAGATGCATTGAAATTATCACTGATAGTAGTCTGTGGACCAAAATCTTTAAATGTATCATGAATGCACAAGTTATTTCAAAAGTTGCTGTCTACATTTTCCATACAGGAAAACCAAAGACACATGTCAATTCTGAGGCATGTGTTTAAACTGCCAAAATCATTTTGCTTTTTTTAACAACCCATAACAAGTCTTTTTGTTTTTAAAGTCAACAGACAACTAAAAGAACTCTACATTGCAACATCAGGTCTAAAGAAGCCAATTCAGCTCCTGACCAGAAACTAGACTGAAAAAGCAAAAAGTGCAAAAACAGGGGAGTGAAAATTCAAAGTGGGGCAGAAACTTACAGCTAAAGTGATTTTGCCTAGAATTTCTTCTGGAATAACATCATCTAATACACTATATACATATTTGTAAAATTTATCAAACGAGGTAGACATGAGCTCCATACAGATCCAACAGTCACCCTGAAAAAGAGAGAAAGAGAAAAATCTCTATTACTGCCAGGCTGAGGCATACAACTGATCAGACGTAAAGCGGCAGCAGGAAATGCAGTTCTCCACTGCACAAATTCTTGCTAGCAGACTGGGAAGACAGGATTTGCCTACATCTTTCTGTGCACAAATTCAAAATCACTAGTTGAACCGCAAACATATGAGGCTTATTCACATGACCCTAAAGAAAGCCAGAGGAGCCCCCAGCCAGGGTAGGAGTGAGTCGTGCATGCTCCCGCTCAGCGGAGAATGATCCCTGTGAGACTGCTGGGTAGGATGGCTTTGTCCATCCTCGATAAGATGCTGGGGACGGAATGTGGGTTAGCCACGCTCATCCTACCCAGCTGATAGATGATCACTCTCCCACCCTCCTCCCTTGATCTTGGAGTTCACAGGACTGCCGGTCAGGATCGTGCCTGGCTCTCCTACCCTGGCTTGGCAAACTCCTCTGGCCTTGTTTAGGGCTGTGTAAACAAGTCTATTACTTAGGTTGCGAATTTAACTTCCTCAGGCTAAACCCTGACTATCCCAAAGTAGACCCTCTAGACATTTATTGTTAACTACTTTTGTATCAAAAACCTGCCTGTTATTGATGCCAAGCTTGCTGGCTTATAATTTCTTGAGTTCTTTCTCCTTCCTGCCAGGAAATACCCTTTTCTTATATTCCAGTCTCAAGACTTACCTCGTCCTCATCCTATATGTGAGTTGTCACTGGCTGGCTGGCTGACATCCAGATGAACAAAGTTTGTCAAAATCCACCATGTGCACGCACACACACATACACCCTGTGACTGTCAGCAGGGCCATTCTTAGAGGCGTGCAGTGCCCAGGACTATTGGGGGTGTGGGGCCCCAGAAAGGTTTGGAGGTGCTGTGTGAAGTGGAGGTGGCACAGAGTAATGCCACCATCCTGAAAGGATAGCAATCACACACCCCAAAAGAGAATAAAGGCAGGGAAATGGGGTCATTGCTGGCTCCTGCACTGCCATCCCTCACTCCCCCCACCAGCCTCCAGCAGGCAGAGGAAAGCTAAGCCAAGCAGGGCAAGGCAGGCACGAGCACAGGGCAGGCAGAGCAGCTGGGTCTTGCCCTCCCTGATGTGAGATGGAGGAGCAGACAGGCACCAGTCAAGAAGCCAGCAAAACGCGGTGTGTGTGTGTGTGTGTGTGTGTGTGTGTGTGTGTGTGTGTGTTAATACGGCTGGCTCCCCAGGCAGCACTCACACTGGGTATAGGGAGATTCAAGGCTGAAACCTCCCCGTTGCCACAGCTATACTCTACTAGGGTCCAATGTTCCCTCTAACAGGGCTTCCCAGATGTTGTTGACTACAACTCCCATAATCCCCAGCCACACACAGGCCACTACAGCTGGGCATGCTGGGAGTTGTAGTGAACAACATCTGGGAATCGCTGATAGAGGAAACACAGCTGGGGAGGCATGGGGTAAGAGGTGATGCCCTGATTCACCCCCCACCCACAAAAGGATGCCACTGATTGTCAGTGCTGTGTCAGTCAAATCCATCAGCAGCACTGGGGCTTCTCATGTAGCACCGGGGCTTTGTTAGTCTTGATGTCAGCCTTCATCATTAACATTGTGTAAGCAAATAAGCTTCTCCTATATACAATGAAAAGTAATCTTTCATTCTTCATGTTTTTATATATAATGTGCTGCAGAGCTGGGGTTTAAAACTGTGATCGTGGGAACCTTCAGTTCTTTGGAAGCTTACTGGATTCCTTAGTGAGAAGCGTGGCAAGCAAACCGCCCAATTAAAAAGAGAAAGGGAGCGGGGCCTTTCCAGGACTAATAACTTTCCCGTACAATGTACAGCTATGGCGTAGTGTCAGGGGTGTTCAGGCTTTACTCTTTATTCACCTGTAGCAATAGGGTGGGTTTGGACTATCCCAGGTTAGTCCAGTTCCTGGAAAGTGTGCACTTCCAGCGGGTGTGTCATCCAAACCCTACAAAGTCCAGTTCCCGAGCCTTCCACTGGACATTTGCCTGACATTCTCTGCCCAACTTCAATGTAGGGCACAAATGGACAGAGAACGTCAGGCAGATGGCTCAAGATCCTTTGGCGGGATCAGATGACATACCCCACCAGGAGCATGCACTCCCCGGGAACTGGACTTCCAGGCAATCATCTGAACCCACCCATGTGGAGATGCAACAAGCCTGATCAGTTGTTGCACAAAAATACACTCCAGAATTCTCTGTGACATGTAAAGATCCCATGCTAAATGCTTAGGGGGGGCTGGCAGAAAGGTTGAGGTGGAAAGTGATCCCTGAAAGTAGCAAGTTTGAAAACCACTGCTGTAGAGCATCAGAGTCTAATGAACCTTCTGACAAAGACAAAAACAAGGCAGTTCAATTTCCATCCCTGATTTAAGTCAACTCTTAAGCCTGATGCAGATGCAACATCTCCTGATCTCTTAACCATGGAATGCCGTTCTGGCTTGCATGTTCCTCCTCTGCCAAACTAGTTTATTTGGGAAACTGGCAATTAAAACCCTTCACTTAATGTATTTCATTACCCACTAAAATTCCTGAAACACATTCACTAGGCTATCTGGTACAAATTAAGCAAATTTTCAGTACCCACCTCTCTGAAGAGTGCTCCATAAAACTGAACAATATATGGGCAGTCACTACTTCTCATAACTACATCCAAATCCATCAAAAGTTGTTTCTGTTCTTTTTCATCCACCGTTGACCGGATTCTCTGAAAAAATAAAGGAAGAGATATCATCATCAACTAAGGAGGCGTCAATGAGTCAATGCTAGCATTTACAATGTGCTATAAACTGATTTTTATGTCAACTTCAAATATTCTAAACCAGTACAAAATCCTAGTTTGCCAAAGATCTAACAGAAATGATCAGTGGTATGAAGTTAATCAAAACTAAACACATTTTAACTAGATGTCAGGCTCAATTAATGTCTGTAATAGTGTTAACAAAGGAACAACCTGCCATGAGTGAAGGATTTCAAACACTCCTTGTAGTTTCACCCTATGTATTTTTGCAGTGGTGTGTTGCTAACAGATCATTAGAACATTATACCAAATACTACTGCATTCCCCAATCCCCGCCCTAATCTGAGAAGGAGTGAGCCGCATGGATTGAGTAACAGAGAACTAGATACCCCAATGCATTGATAATGCTACAGTTCATATAGCAGTCCTGCAGCAATTTGTTCGTTAACAGTTATACAAGTAATTGTTCATTACAAAACCCAGCCCAGTCTAGCCCACTCCCAGCCCTTGCAAGGGAGCATCAGTTGATTGATTTATTGCATATCATACAATCTTGCAGGTCTTGCCTGAAAGACTGGTGATGGTGCAAGCTTGAACTCGGCAGAGCTGTTGATTTAACCAAGTCAGCAGAATGAGCTTGAAATATTCAATATTTTAATAACTGAATTCCCTAAGTGGTTTGGAAAGCAAATTCAGTAGCGTTGTTGATAAATAAATAAATGTTAAATACTGGTGACCTGTGCTATTCAGTAAGACATGCTAGATTGCTAAAGTTCTTCTTCAACAATATATCTGTAAATAAGAAAAGCAATTCACTGAACACAGGTATTTTAACTGCCCTATTTAAAAGCTGCTGCAAATCATTATTTAGATAATCAAACAGATACAGTAATCCATGTGTTCAGATTTGGGAATAGTTAGTAATAACTTTAACTTTAGTTAGCAAAGTTACAATAAAAATGAAGGCAATGCCTGCCTCTGCAGGGGAGAAAGCTCATGCGAGCAATTTCATACCACCACAGCAAACATGGTTTGTGTCAGGCAAGAAGGAAACCTTGACTTCTCATGCCTTGACTGACAGCACCCTCTGCAGTCACGGGTGTGTACTACTGACGTTCTAATCAATGCCACTCTGCTCTTTGATCCTTTTGTTCAGGACCAGATTTTGTTAGTTTGGGGAAACTTAAGAAAACAAATACTTCAGCAGAAGACAGACATAGGCATTCCTTCTCTGTGGTGATCAGCAGTTCTTGCAGATGTTTTCATAATACATTTTGATAGATAAAATGCAAGTGATTTTTAATCATGTACATTTGGTACAGAAATATAACCCGACAGAAACAAGTACACTGATTTGTCCCTTGTGGAAATGAATACATTTCAACTAAGCAAAGAGTGATTTCAAACAGTGTATAAAATTGATTTTCTGTCATAATATATAGAGTCCAAAACAGTGATAAATCTCAGTACACTTTCTGTTAGATGCAAGGAAAACCATGACACTGTCCAAAGAGACAGGAGCTAATATTCAGACTAACCTTCTGCAGCAACGCCAGGTGACTTCTACTGTGTGAGAGGGGAGGGCAGATTTTTTGCAATCTCCCCCCCTTCCTCATGCAGCACTGGTGTCTCCCCAAACGATCTCCCTGAGGGTCTCCCAACTCTCAAGAGCATAGTTCCAGGAGGCAGGGGTGGCGGCAGAGGGAAGGGGGGATGGCCAAGAATGGCCCTTCTCCCCCTTGTGCAATGGAAACAACCTAGCATGTCCACAAAAGGTTAGTCTGGATGTCAGCCAGCCAGGAGTACAGACAAAATTACTACTGCATTATAACGACGCAGCACACCAAAGCGAAAGTCAGGAGAGCTCCAAATGGTGTATTCCTAACAATGAAAGCTGTGCAATGATAAATGCAAGCACAACATTAAAAAGGTACTATCCGCATGAAATGTGAAGCAAAATCACAGCACAACTTACTCTAGCAAGGCAGACGCATCAGAATGCCAGCACAACTTAATCCTGTAAGGTGGACACATTAACATCTTGACGTAACATCCTAAAGTGAGCATCTGTACTGTACTGGCACGGCATCAATGGGATGGAGGTGGGGGGGGGGATGAAAGCCACTCAGGGAGCAGCTACAGATGGCAACATACTTTCCCTTCGTGTACGTGTTAGATTACCCTGACCCCAGAGCATGTTGGGATCGCCGGCTTACATAAGGAGCAGCGTCATGCCTCTGTAACACTGTGCCCTGGGGCTGCTGCGGATTCCTAAGCAGCCCCCAAAGCAACAAGAGGTTGTGCAAGCAGTGCTGCCGCCCCCTTGCTTATTTGCTGTAAATGGAGAAGCCGAGGGCAATACTGCTCGCGCAGCTACTCCTTCGGAACAGCTTTGGGACTGCCTACAGACCTGCAGCAGATCCCAGGGCACAGAGTTATGGAGGATAACCCTGTGCATCATGTAAGCCACTAGATCCACCAGAGAGCATCCACTTATGGTACAAGTATTGATGCTATCATGAACATGTGTGGCCATCCGTTTTCTAACAGGCTGGATACTCCCTGCTTTTACCATGCAACAGAGCTCAATCCGTCTATTCCCTAGGGGTTAGGGTGGGAATACCTTTTTCAAGTGAGTTCCCCTATAGTGTATATACAGAGGACTAATCAGCAAATAAGAAATTCTAGGCTAAATTTTGAAATTGTTTACATCTGCATTAGAGGCACTATCGTACTATTAGAGGCACAATTGTACTGCAAACCTCACCTTCACCTTGCCACTTCAATAGGTTGACAAATTTCAGCAGAGAGTGGTAACCATTCGCAGCTAGACGCCACACCCTCATCTCCTAAATATGCTACCTACAAGGGCAAATTATGCAGCAGTCCCTTAACCCTGCCTTGAAATATAGACAGCCAGGAAGAAGACACAGCTGCATGGCTGTGGGGGAAGGGAGCAGATGTCTCTGGGGAGTTGAAAAGCAATCTATGGAACCTTTCACCTCCAGGTCACTGGTTGGAATTCATTTGACAGTCACTCTGTGGTACAAAGGGCATGACAAGTTTGCAATTAATCCATCGCCAAGCGGTCTTATCACAAAAACACCCCCATTGCTATAGGAACAATAGCCTGCCACTGTCTCTAGGCAAAGATGCTGAGAGTTAGGAGAGACAGAAATACCCAAACCTTCCCCATTGAAGGAATGCCTCTCCGAGACACTTTAGCAAATTACAATAGCAAGAATAGGAAGAATTTGCTCTGGAGACAAGTTCTCTGGGCAAAAGTATTCCAGAGCTCTAAAATAAATACAAGTAGCAAGCAGTTCAACTGTTTACCTAAAAAGCTATGGGTAGTGAAGGAACAACCCACTTAGCAGATTGCCAGCTATATATATAGAAGATGACATGGCAGTTCTAAACAGCACCTGAAAGTATAACATCTGCCACCAAAGTCTCCTTCTTTTGATGTCTCTCAACTCTCTGATAAAACCTAAGCTGCACATGCATCAAGAACCTCCACCATGGCTTTATGCCAGGGCTGCATAATTTTGACCCTAAGCTATTGTTGGACTACAACTCCCCTCATCCTTGACTACTGGCCTCTGTGGTTGGGGATGATGGGAGTTGTGGTTCAACAACAGCTGAAGGGCCAAAACTGTGCAGCTTTGTTTTGTGCATTTAACTATTTTTGGCTGCTGAAAGTTTCCTAGTCCTTTTGCGCAAGACGTTCTCTCTCCTTTGGAGTCCATGGCAAACCCATGGCTCCATCTGCAAAATCAGCTCTATAATCTTCTCCTTGATTTCAGAATCCATGCTACACTGCCATAGATTATCTGAAAGTCCATCTCAGCTGTTTTTTTGACTTTGATCCCATTTCCTCTCCCAAATTCCCCTCCTGATATTTCAGAACCATAATTTGCACGTTGGATGAATGCCTTTCCATCTATGGTTGCTAGTATTTAGCTTACCCTCCATAGGATCCTGACCAGCCACCTAATGGTGCAGTGGGGAAATAACTTGACTACCAAGCCAGAGGTTGCTGGTTTGAATCCCTGAAGGTATGTTTCCCAGACTATGGGAAATATCTATATCAAGCAGCAGCGATATAGGAAGATGCTGAAAGGCATCATCTCATACTGTGCGGAAGATGGCAATAGTAAACCCCTCCTGTATTCTACCAAAAGACAACCACAGGCCTGTGTGGTTGCCAGGAGTTGACACCAACTTGACGGCAAACTTTACCTTTACCGTAGGATCCTGCTTTTCAGAATATCATTAAAGGGGTTTGTGAACTGAAAATATTCTTTCCTGACTTTCCCTTATTTATTTATTTAGCTAGCTAGCATATTTGTTTACCACCCACTACCGAAGTATCTAGGCGGTTTAAAACATTTTACCATAAAGCAGATGCTTTTAGAGGTTCAAAATGGACAGGAAGTGTTTTAAATAAAAACAATGTAAAGCATATTGAATAGTCTAAAAGATAATTTAAACTAATGGTGCAATCCTAAACACGCTTACCAGGGAGTCAGCCCTACTGAACACAGTAGGACTTATTTCTGAGTAAACACACATAGGATTGCACGGTAAAGCTATCGCTTTGAAAATTCACCGCATTCAAGATTCCCAGAAAAAAGACAAATGAACACAAAGCAAGGTTGAAGAATCTTAGAAAGAAAGCAGAGTCAAAGAAGAGAAAGGGATCCTTCAATCAGCTAGAAGAACAGAATGAAATTCATAGGGAACAAAAAAGGAACGTGCTGGAATGATCGAGAAATCCTGTACAATCCACAAATATATTAGAAGGTCTGAAAAAAACATTTTGTGTGCCCCAGAAAGTTCTGTAAAAGTGATGGGCAGCAGACATATACATAAAGGAACCTCTAAGGCCAAGCATACTTCAAGCGAGCAAGCAAATGAACAATGTACATTCTAGGGAGCATGAAAAGCTCAAGGCTGTTCCAGCTGTTGTTGTTTGTTTGTTTGATTGATTTTGTTTGTTCGATTTTTAGACCGTCCTTACAAAATAGCTCAGGGCGGTTCACAAACATCAAAGACCCTTTAACAATTCAAGAGCACTGGAAGGCCAGGCTGAACAGGTAGGTCTTTAGGGCTCTCCTAAATTCCAATAAAGAATTCAAATTACGGATGTCTGCAGGGAGCGCATTCCACAGTCCAGGAGCGGCTACAGAGAAGGCCCGCCTCTGGGTCGCCACAGCAAATTTGCTCAGAGGACACCACAATGCAGAGAGGATGCACAGGGAGCCTCATTTGCAAGGATGCCCTTTCCACTCAGAATTTCCTTACACACAACTCTCTAAATAAAGTGCATATGCTTATTCCAGCACAAATGCCAGGAGAGCTGTGGCACACAGGGCATGTAGGTTATTCACCCTAATACTATCCATCAAGCATATGGAGAGAAAGAAATATATTTAAGACTGCCAACAAATGGGGACCAACAACAGCTGCTGTCCTTAAGTTTTTCTAACCTCATGGGAGTGATGTAGTATTAAACATTTTACATCAAGGGAAAGACCGATATTGAGAAAATATTGAGTATTTGCTGATATGAATTTGATCTTTGAGCCAGCTTTTATTTCAGAAGGATCGAGTTCTTCTGAAATACTTTACTTCTAAGGAAGCTTCAAAAATGCATGGGGAAGTCAGAGCCTCAGTTATGAATTAAGGAGTCTTCTACATTTGCTGGCTAAGATATAAGTTGCTGACTCTGAAAGGCTTCCTAAACTCCAGTCCAAGAAACCATTTCCAAACCTCTAGTTGTCCTTATCATTTTTCACTACTATATGACCCCCATTTGAATAGCTCTGTCTCCATTTCAAATTCAGGCAAAATGGAAGATTCCCAATTAATAGCAGAGGGGCAATGTTCAGAAGGTGCTGAACATCCAGGGCTGCTTCACACACTACATTTTTAAGTATACATTCCGACTATCCCAAGGATATAAAAAGGGTGACTGTGTCAAACACATCAGTCACACAGGGTAGCTAAGGAGCCATTTCACACTTTATGTGACACACAACACATCAGGGAAGTGTGAACCTTCCCTTGTTCACAAACAAGGGAAGTGTGAAAGGGAGATGTGCATCTTTAAGTAATGAAGGATTAACTAACTAAGGGCATGTGCTAGAGAACTGCAACTGGCTGTAACTTCCTGGCACCAGTCCACTGTTGATTTAGGTGTGCATGACTCCACTTTCACACTTCCTGTGTTTACAGCAGCAAATTCTGGTAGAACCTGGCTGTATAAAGTGTGAAGCAGCCCATTACTGGATGCAGCTCCCTTTGGACTATGTATTTGGCAATAAATGTGTAAAAACCACAGATTTACCATCAACACGGAGGCACTGCTACACAGAAAAATCAACAGCATTCCCCACTCCAAACTCTGGGAGAGGAGAGAATAAGAGACAATGCATTTCCTCTCTAGCCAATACCCACTAATGTAGCTCAAGAACATTCACACTGCTGCTGGAGAAGGGAAGGAGGGGTAAAGAACAGATACCCACAAAAATATTGGCCAAGCCCTCTTTCACTCCTATACTATTATTATTTATTTATTATTTTTTACATTTATATCCCGCTCTTCCTCCAAGGAGCCCAGAGCAGTGTACTACATACTTGCGTTTTCTCCTCACAATAACCCTGTGAAGTAGGTTAGGCTGAGAGAGAAGTGACTGGCCCAGAGTCACCCAGCTAGTTTCATGGCTGCATGGGGATTTGAACTAGGGTCTCCCCGGTCCTAGTCCAGCACTCTAACCACTACACACATGCTGACTAGCAACATAGGGATGGTGAAAAATGTCTTTCCTTCTTCGAGGCTGCCTGCTCGCTTACCAGGAAGGAAGGTGCAAGCAGGGAGAGCAGTACTGGCTGACAGCTGGGTTGAGCCTGGGGCTCACCACTGCCCTGCCACTGTTATTTTGTAGCACATTGCTGCTGAATACTCTTACGAGGAAATGAACAAAAAAGGAGAACACGCCTGTAACTAATAATTATTTGTATTTGCCAGGGAAAGCAAAACAGCTGCATTGTTAAAAAACAAAAATGGTAGTTTCTTTTTCTGCAGATAAAAAGGTGATATTTAGCATCCATCTCAACCCACAGCTAACTGGCTCAGCCAGAACAGAAGACAACAATACAGAATGCTTTCCCAAAAGATTATGTCTGGGCCAGACTATAAAAGCTTTAATGGAGATAATGGTCCGCTTCCGAGTATGGACAGAATTCCTGAAAAATGTACATAGGAACATAGGAAGCTGCCATATACTGAGTCAGACCATAGGTCCATCTAACTCAGTATTGTCTACACAGACTGACAGCGGCTTCTCCAAGGTTGCAGGCAGGAGTATCTCTCAGCCCTATCTTGGAGATGCTGCCAGGGAGGGAACTTGGAACCTTCTGCTCTTCACAGAACAGCTCCATCCCCTGAGGGGAATATCTTACAGTGCTCACAAATCAAGTCTCTCATTCATATGCAGCCAGGGTAGACCCTGCTTAGCTAAGGGGACAAGTCAGTCTTGCTACCACAAGACCAGCTCTGTAGAATGAGAACTCTTACAAAAGCAAGATAATCTCCAGTAACATAACTGAAAGAGCACATGGGCAGCAGCTCCAGACAGCAAGAAATCTCTCCCTTCTCACACCTCACAATTTGTGACTGCCAGAAAGAATTTTCCAACTGCTGCAGGGAGGCTTAAGCTGCAAAAAGCTTAAGATAATATCTTACTCCACAAAAGACTGAACAGTCTGCTGTAGAACTGCATTTCCACCAGCATGAGCTGGATTTAAACCAGTGACCTAGAGGTGAAAAGTCTTTCAGAGCTGTCACATCATTTGAGGTGTGTGTGTGTGTATACGCGCGCACACATGAACACAAATTTGTTTCAAAAGAAAGCATAATTTTTAAAGGTGTTGTCTCTAAAATTTAATATATCATATCAGATAAGCCATTAATACACAGTACTGTCAGCCAATATAATCCTATAATTCCACCCCCCTTATAATGGGGAGGGGGGAAGCAAAGGGCAATTGCTGGGTGCAGGACGGATGAACATTAAATTCTCCATCATGTTTTGCTCCTACTGTTGGAAGTACAAAAATAATTATGGGCATCACCTACTTTAACGGCCATAATTTGCCCACTTGGTTTGTGGACCATTTTGTTGACAGAACCATAAGCGCCTCGTCCAATTTCTCCAAGGTCTTTCAAGTCCTCTGCAGTAAAATCCCAATGCTGTTCAGGGGAAATCTTCAATTTTCCTGATGATTCAATGCTGTGTGTTCTCAGTCTCTCCCTGTCAAAAAATTTAGGAAGGAATTTTTCCACATTTTAAATAGTTTGAAAATTTCTCTTTTCAGCAGCATTGCTTAAAAGCATTTATCTAGAGGAGTGAACATAAGGCTAATACAAAAATATAAGCTCCAGGAAGGAGTAGGACATGGGGCACAAGATAGGATGCTGGGATCAGGGTCACTTAAGATAACTTGAGGCAGCTGCTACCACAAGACCCATATTAAGCAATTGTATTTTGGTTTCCGTGGTTGTTCATGAATTCCTGTATAAAACTATATCACATTTCTAGCCAGTTCTATGAAATGCAGAATGAAGCACCAGCTATGCTAGGAAATGTGTGACATCTTCAACTGTCTTGATGCGGCATTATTGGCTACTGACAAACTGCCTCCTCCTTTTATTGCCTATGTTGATAACACCATTAAAAAACCCCACCTGTGGTTGCTCAGTTTTTGAACTGCAAAGTAGAAGGGAGTTATCCCCTCACAACTGCAAAAATACATGCAAATCCAATATTTTGTTATTTATAAAGAAAAATAATAGTACTGGTAAATTGTTTTAAAAGCACCCACATGGCTGCTGACACATGTTTAGGGGAAGTACACTCTCCCCCACCCCACCACACCCTGCCATTATGGCAGGAATGTATAGCATTTTCTATCTGGGACAGACAAGCAACAGACTTCTACCGCTGTTTTAAGGTTCTTTCTCCTGGGAAGGAGCTTTGCATTAAGAAGCTTGCTGTATTTCTACTTTGCTTGCTAATAATCAGCAGTGCTTGCCTAAGACAAATATGAACGTCTCACTTCTTAAGCTCATTTTCTTAGCTATCATTCTACTGTCATAAACTATGGCAGAAGAATAAAGACACAATCCTAAGCATGTTTTCTAGGAGGCAAGTCAAAAATAACTTAAGTGGGACTTGATTTCAAGGAAACGTACTTGGGACTAGGCTGATAAGATCCAGGTCCCCCAGTTCCCAATTTGGAAGTATTTCAGAGTCTGCATTTTGAAAGCCTCCCTTTCCTGCTCTCAACTACACTGAACAAAGAAAGAGAATACTGATCATTTAATCAATCATTGATTGATCATTTAATTTGGATATTTGTAACATTATAACAAACTGTAATTATAATAAGGGCTTATTTAAATGTGAGAAACACTTGTTTAAATAAAATGATGTGCAATCAATCCAGTTACTTAGCAAATGCAAGAGAAACACTGCCATATTGGTTTAGGCTGAACTTAACCCTGAATGCTGAATTCAGGAAAGGTGCCTATGGAACCACTGAAGCGTTGTGTTATGCATGGGCAAGAGAGCCTGGCCTAAGGAATCTGGTTTTTAATTCAAGTCTGGCTTAATTCAAATAATGTCAAGCCACAGTTTGGCATTGTATGAATGAGCCATGTGCTTTCTCTCCATTCTCTCCCCACTCATCCCTCTTTCACAGCAAAGTACAGTTTGCTATGACATCCAAACTGGGCGAAACCAATATTTGTGCAAACCACAGAAATGAAAATCAGGGTTTCCCATAAAAAAGGAAGCTCAGGGGGGCATGATGGAGCAGAAGGGAGCTCGGGCTCCTTCACATAACACCAAGTCCTTATGTCCACCAGTTCCGGAAGGTGCTGTCCTCTCTTAATTTCTCTACCATCCCCTGCTGTGACTGTTTTGTTCTCTAATACAGTTTCAAACGATACAGGATGGACATAGGAATAATAAAGGAATGAGCACAGAAATCTGTTTCTCAGCATCTCTGAATTCCTGTGTGTCAATTCTTTAAATAATAAAGCACCTAGGTTTGCAGTAGAATAGACTTTTATGCAAAGTGTAAGTCAATGAAAAAGAAAACAGAAATGAAATAAAACATCGAGAACAGCTGAAACTAAAAAGAATAGGAAGTCCATTTAAAGCTTTGCCATTTGCAACCGCTAAAGATAGAGCAATTAGCCTTGGAAATAGCATCACACTGTCATTGAGAATTAATTACTTCCACACTGCTGGCACATTGCAGCTTATCAGTAACATGAAAATAGTCTACATTTTAAGGAGGAACCTGAGAGGTGTCAAATGATGCTGAGAAAAAAAGCACCCAAAACTCTAGGGCATCAGAAACTCCCATTCTATATGAAGGTGCAATGAATTTCCTCTAATTGCCTGCTGAAGTTACAGGGCTGAATATATTGAACTTGTTCACAAAAAGGGGCATTATTTCCCAAGTCTCCTAGTTCTGGAATATTTAAGATTCAGACAAATAACAGGTGACAGAAATAGTGACATCATCATAGCATGACTAATTTTTTGGACTGGTAGCCAGTCATTTAAATGCTCCAATATATCACAGGCTCGTGGCTCATCATCACCTAGCTGAGACCAAATTTCCCAACTTTTCTGCAATATCTACATCTGTGACATGTCAGCAAATTCAAATGGCTAGCATCTCCTTGCCCCAACCACCCCTTCATTGGCACAGTAAAACTATCACCAATTTGGACCACCTTAGTTTAATACAGAGAAGCAATTAATAAACAAATGTTGGATCTTGTATCTTAAAAGGTTATTTGTGTTTATGATCTTCCTCTGTATAAACACCCAGATGAAGTGCTTGTTTGGCTCCATTTAAAACACATCTCTCTCAGTGTGATGTGCATACAAATGTAGTAACTACTTAATTTTTCTTTACACACAACCCTAATTTTAAAATTTGAATGCTAGCAATCTATTTAGTATCAGGTGCTTATGGTTTGGAGGAGATGGAAGAAAGGTGTCAAAACACATAATCAGAGCATATTTCTATACCAATATATAAAACTCAGTCAGGGTTTTATCCACCGCCATAATTTATGCCATAGTGCCACCATATATCGACACAATCTCTGCTAAGGGCAGATGCTACACTTGTCTGATCTGAACACCAGGACAAATCCCATTTTCAATATGCAGCTGTGTACAGCTCCTTGAGTCAACAAGCCCTTTGAGGAATGGGATTTACAGTCCGAAAAGCTAAACTACAGTCTCCCAGCCCAAGAAAGCACAGCCAAAAAGAAAGAAAGAAAGAAAAGAAAGAAAAAAGACCAATTCTAATTATCAGCTTTATTGACAAAATTCAGACCTAATTATCATTTGTTCTTAATGCTACATTAAGGCTGTGAACCTTAACCTCAGGGATCGGCCAAGTCATGCATCACTCATCAGAGGGCCCACCTGGCCACCCCCATCTGCAAATGGAAGCATCCCCTACATGTTCTAGGGGACACTTCTAATTGGGGATAATGCTCGTGCCCAAGAGACTCACAGAGCAGCTTCACCTCTTTCGGCGTTCCCCACTGGCCAATGGACTTTTTTCCACAGGCTCCTGCAACGTTTGTTGGCCAGTGGGGAGGGTGGAGGAGGGAGATAATGCCACTAAACAGTAGCAGCAGTTCTTCTTCTGCTTCTCTACTTCCCCCACTACATCAGTGAAAGATCGGGGGTGGGGGGATAATATTCTTCTTTTCCTTCCATCAGAGGATAGAAAAAAAGACGAGGCTGGCAAAAAATTTCCTCTCCCATTTGTGTATGAGGAAGGTGGGAGGAGCCATTATCCATCACTGATTATTCTCTCCCTCCCTCTCTCTCCCTCTCTCTCTCTCACACACACACACACACACTCACCCCCCCATCCATTTGCAGGTCAACTTGAGGGAGTAAGCAGGAGCCCAACACGCCCTGGGTGACCCAGGACAGGGCTTTGTTCCAAGGCCCCTTACAAGTGAACGAATGGGACTTATTTCTAAGTAAACGTTACTTTGATGACACTGTAAAATTGCTACAGACTGAGACAGTTCAAAATAAATTTGGATTTATCCCTCTCCTACTGCCACAAGCTGTTATTTATTGCAGCTTGATCACTCCTGAACCAAAATTTATCCAGGGTTAAAGAGTGTGAACAACTACGGTCTCCCATGCAGACTGCTCACTTTCAAGGAAAAGGCAGTAAATCAAGATGCCTACAAAGAGATGCAGTGAGCAGGAGCGGCTGGTGAGGGCAGTGCTGGTGGCGGGTGGGTGGGGGGAGAGACACCTTTAAGGAGTAATAAGCAGGTACTTACCAGCATGTAAGCAGCACCTGCAAGCTGCCACGCTCCACCTGCAATCCTGCACAGGGCGGTGGCGCTCTACCTGGCAAACACACCCTTAACCTGGCTCCCAGGATTTTGTGTCGGTGCTGGCCACTTGTAGCTCGCGCCGACACAGAGACGGAAGCCTAGAGCGCTCACCCTCTGGGGGAATCCCCCAGCACAGCACTCGGCGTGCAGTGCACTGTGGGATGCCCGGCGGCCTCAGAGTGATCTGCCCTTCTACACACTGCACGAAGAAGTGGGGATCATATGGGACATACAAGTCTGTTAACAGGTGACTTGTTAAGAGTCTGAACATGCTAGTTACTGAGACAAACCAACAGTATGTCAGAAAGGGGAACATAACCCAGCAAACCACACACTGAAGGTGAGATCCCAGTTCTGATCACTGCTATTCCACATGGACTAGCAGAATTTGCCTAGGAGAAAGAGAAGAGCCACCATTATGTGAGAACAACAACAGTAGCTCTGAATCCCCACATCAAAAGTACCTTCTGTTAATGTGGTACTTAGCCCACAGAGAAGCTAAGGAATCCTCAGATAGCAATAAAACTTTACAGCACTGCCAGAGGGGTGCCACAGACATTTTCTAAGCAGTCATGCAACTAGTATGTACAATGCAGCCAAATCATACTTTGGGTTTTAGAGCACTGCAAGGCTAATATTCTAGCACAAACAAATCACATTGCACTTCCTTAGCCCTACATAAGACCATAAGAACAGCCCTGCTGGATCAGGCCCAAGGCCCATCTAGTCCAGCATCCTGTTTCATACAGTGGCCCACCAGATGTCTCTGGGAAACCCACAGGCAAGAGCTGAGGTCATGCCCTCTCTCCTACTGCTACTCCCCTACAACTGGAATTTGAGGCTGGTGGTGGCCTATAGCCCTTAGACTAGCAGAAATTGATAGACCTGTCCTCCATGAATGTACTTAACCCCAATCCTAAATTTCTTGGCAATCAGTTTCATGGGATGACCCCTGGTTCTAGTGTTATGAGAAAGGGAGAAAATTTATTAACTTCCTCCACACCATGCATGATTTTATAGACCTCTATCATGTTGCCTCTCAGTCATCTTTTTTCTAAACTAAAAAATCCCCAGGTGTTGTAGCCTTGCCTTGTGAGGAAGGTGCTCTAGGCCTCTGATCATCTTGGTTGCCCTCATCTGTACCTTTTCCAGTTCTACAATGATATGGTGACCAGAACTGCATGCAGTACTCCAACTGTGGCTGCACCATAGTTTTGTATAAAGGCATGATAATATTAGCAGTTTTATTTTCAACCCCCTTCCGAATGATTCAAAGCATGGAACTGGCCTTTTCACAGCTGCCACACATTGAGTCGACACTTTCAACAAGCTGTCCACCATGACCCCAAGATCCATCTCCTTGTCAGTCACTGACAGCCCAGACCCCATCAGCGTATATGTGAAGTCGGTGTTTTTTGCCCCAATATGCATCACTTTACACTTGTTAACACTGAACTGCATTTGCCATCTTGTTGCCCACCCCCACAGTTTGGAGATATCCTTTTGAAGCTCCTTGAGATATACATACATATATATATATATATATATATATATATATATATATTTATATTTATATTTATATTTATATTTATTTATTTTCTTTCCCCACTACCCTAAATAGTTGGGTGTCATTTGCAAGTCTGGCCATTTTGCTGCATTCCCCAACTTTCAGATCATTTATGAACAAGTAAAAGAGCACTGGTCCCAGTATAGATCCCTGGGGGACCCCACTTCTTACTTCCCTCCATTTAGAGAACTATCCATTTATTCCTATTGTCTGTTTCCTGTCCTTCAACCAATTACTAATCCACACATGAACGTGCTGCCTTATCCCAAGACTGCAAAGTTTTCTCAAGAGTCTTTGATGAGGAACTTTGCTGAAAGCTTTTGGAAGTCCACGTATATTATGTCAACTGGATCACTTTGATCCACACACGTGTTGGCACTCTCAAAGAACTCCAAAAAGTTAGTAAGGCAAGATTTACCCTTTGCAAAAGCCATGCTGGATCTCCTTCAGCAAGGCTTGTTTTCCATATGTGTAACAATTTTATCCTTGAGGTTGCTTTTCAGCAATTTGCCTGCAACAGATGTTAAGCTAACCGGCCTGTAGTTTCTCAGATCCCCCCTAGATCCCTTTTTGAAAATGGGTGTTACATTGGCTACTTTCCAGTCCTCTGGTACAGAGCCTGATTGTAGTGATAAGTTATATATTTTTGCAAGGAGGTCGGCAATTTTACAATAAAGTTGTTTAAGGACTCTTCAGTGGATGCCATCTGGCCTTGGCGATTTGTTAATTTTTAATTTTTCCAGAGAGTTTAGATCATCATCTCTCATCACCTCTATCTGACCCAGTTCTTTAGCCTCTGTCCCTGAGAAGCTCGTTTCTGGCACAGGTATATGCTCAGTATGCTCTGCCATGAAGACAGATGTTAACAACTCATTTAGCTTCTCTACAATCTCTATATCCTCCTTAATAATCCCTTTCACTCCCTCATCATTTAACAGTCCAACTGCTCCCATGGCAGGTTTCCTGCTTCTGGTGTATTTAAAGAAGTGCTTTTTATTCCCCTTTATGCTTTTAGCTAAATGTTCTTCAAACTCTCTTTTCAATTCCCTTACTGTTTCCTTGCATTTATTTTGCCAGAAGTTGTGTTCCTTTTTGTTCTCTTCATTTGGGCAGGCCTTCTAATTTCTGAAGAAAGTCTTCTTCCCCTTTATAACTTCCTAGACTTTACTTGTTAGCCATACTGGAATCCTCTAGACTTGGTGGTAGCTTTTCTCCTTTTTGGTATACATTCTAACTGGGCTTCTATTATTGTGGTTTTAAATAAACTCCATGCATTCTGGGGCAAAGTGACTCTCCTGATTTTCCCTTTCAGTTTTCCTTTCACTAAACTCCTCATTTTAGATAGGTTTCCTCTTCTGAAATTCAGAGTGTCTGTGTTAGACTTCCTTGGCAATTCTCTCCTCGTATACAGGGGCGTAACTATAATAGGGCAAGGGGAGACAGTTGTCTGGGGGCCCACTGCCTGGGTGGGGGGCCCCAGAGGCAAGTCACATGACTGACGTCCCCAGCCGCGCACCCACCCGGGCGTCTTTCAGTTGTATTCATCCTCCGAAATTGATGTGAGTGTTAAGACCTGGAGCTACTAGAACAGCATGTCTTTCTCTAGTACCATTAAATGACTTACATCATCCACAATTTACAAAACCTAAAAAAAAAAAAAAATTAGGATGATGTTATGTTGTGACACATAGATAGACAGAACAAACCTATCTATCTATAAATTTTACTATGCTTTTTGTTACCACTATTCAGCCTCATTTAAGATTTCTTTACTTCATGAGCTGAGCTTCAATGACAGGGGGCCCATTTTAAAATCTTGTCTCTGGGCCCACTCCAACCTTGCTACGCCCCTGCTCGTATGTATGCTGAATTTGATCAGACTATGGTCGCTGTTGCTTAAAGGTTCCATGACATTGTTTCACATATTATGTGTGAATTATGTATGCCCTATTCACGCATTATGTTCAAAGCAGGTACAACCTGTGTAGAATGTACAAAGGTACAGGTCTGTAGACAGGTACAGGCATTTACATGTTAAGATGAACACAGGTACAGGACACTTCCTACCTGTACCATGCATTTGAAGGACCTGTACTCAGATTCATTTTTTAAATGAATACAGGTACAGCCATTCCCTCAAAAACATGTACAAGTGTACAGACATCTGAGTGCAGGTACAACACAATGTCTAAATAGGGCTCTTATTTTTAAGGACTTGGTAAGTGAACTTGATTTGTGGAGAACAATTCTCATTACAATTCTCAAATTTCACAGGTGACGATTAAAAAAAGTTAAAGTTCTTGGCAGACTGTTATGTAAATTGTATATGTGGCGATAACTATACATTTTGCAACAGACAATGTAATCATTAGACAAATGTGTTTTTAAAAAGCATGTTTAAAGCCTTCAGGCTAAAGGGTGTGGAGGGGGGTGAGACAGGTTTAAATCCTTCATGCTAAAAGGAAGAGATTAAATAAAGACCACAATACTCAACCTGAAAGTCAGACTGATATTGAAACATAACCATTCTTGTAATATCTGTAAATATTTACGCTACTAAAACATTTGCCACATTTTATACTATGACAGAAAGGCAGGAGGGGGGGAGGGAGAGAAACTACTAGCAACTGCAAGGCTGCAGAAATATTTTCACAGGTGTGAGACCACCAGCATTCAACACTCAGACAGGGACTGATGTTGCTTTTCCAACAGGAAAGGCAACAAGATCCTTGCCCTGGCAAGCACACACAAAATAGCATGCACTCTTGAATGAGGCTTTGCGTTCTCACTTTCTGTGTGATGCAAACTTGTCCAGATTTTCAATACTGACACAGAAGATGAGCAGGCAAATAGCATTCATTCAGCTGCAGACACCTGAAACTGAAGCAGAAAAGCAAGGGAGGGGGGAAATTGCTGTCTTTTTTCACAATGAGGGGAAAAAATCAAATTATGTAAGAATTTATCTTTATTTCCTATCCCTAAAATCTTATTTGTGCTCTGACAATTTGTATTCTGTATTCAATACAAATATTGTATAAAATATTTTAGGAAAAGAGATTCTATCTTTAGAACATGTTATGTTAAGTCAAGCCTACAATATTGTTTAGAATAGGGTATTAAAAATACAACTTCCCTTATATGAGACTAAGTTTAATTCACCTAAACTTTTGGGTTTATGAGTAAGCTTTCTTGTTAGTGAGTGTGATTGAACATTAGAAGAGTCTCCTTAACTGGAACTATATGACATTTATTCCCAAACTTCAGATGGACAGCTTTAGGTTCATACCCTTCCATTTATCAAGATAGGGACTGTCCTATTGTAACAACAGTTAGACTATTGCATGGTCATCTGACTGTTACCATTCACCTTCATTTTATTCACATATGGGTCTAACTTTTAAGGAAAACCCCTGAAATCTGCACTGCTCTAAAGCAAATCGTGTAGAAATAATGATCTTTGTGGAATTTCGATCACAAGTAGTTGACCCTGGCCCTTTGCAGTCCTCCAAAAAACTCAATTAAAACAGCTGAGCAGTAGCCGTCATCTCTACTGCATGCCTCATCTCAGAAGTCTGGTCAGCTGCACAGGGTGCCTCAGAATCCCCGAAGATACCATGTCTTCCAAAGTCTGCTGTAATCTTCAGTAAATATATTTCAAATATATTTTCAAGGTACCACATCTGCTATGGGTTATTTGAGAGTTAAGTGGATTGGGGGCTGAAATGTTACCAAGGTGGATTGGGGGCTGAAATGTTACCAAGGTGCAAAGGCTCTTCAGTTCGTTGCCTCGGCATGGGTGACCCACACCTCAGGTCTCCTAGTTGGAGGTCTTCTGGTCCAGCCCCCCCAGCTCACTGCAGGAAACAGGCACCGCATCCCAGACAGACAGCTCTGCAGCCTCTGTCTGAAAACCTCCAGTGAAGGAGAGCCCACCACTTTGTGTTTTGTATTTAAAAGGACTCTGTCTAACTCCCTTGGAGAAATCTAAGAATGTTTGGATACAATCTACACTCCCTTTGGAGGAATTGAAGAAACATTTTTGGAGGATATTTTGAAGAACTCTATACACCAGGGAGGATGTAAAGTTTATCACGTTTGGGACATAATTGTTCTTTCACTTCTGAGGAAGCTCATGGGGAAACAAGGACTTATCGTGATTCATGTATATTCAGTGTTTTATTATAATAAGTGACTTATATTAATGAAGTGATTCAAGAAGTTCCATTCATATGCATATTGGCATTGTTTCTATTTCTTGCATTGGGTGGTATTTTTTTCTTTGTTACACTGCAGGAAACTGGCACCGCATCCCAGACAGACAGCTCTGCAGCCTCTGTCTGAAAACCTCCAGTAAAGGAGAGCCCACCACTGCAGGAGGCAGACAGTGCCCCTGTTGAACAGCTCTTGGAAAATACTCCCTCATGTCTCGCCTTAGCCTGCTTCTTTGTAATTTCAACCCATCGGTTCTAGGCTTGCCCTCAAGAGCACCAGAGAACAAGTCTGCTTTTTCTTCGTCAGTGTGACAGCCCTTCAGGTATTTGAAGATGGCTATCAATTCTCCCCTTGGCCTTGTCTTCTCCCGGCTAAACAGACACAGCTCCTGAAACCATTCCTCATGGGGCTTGTTCTCCAGACCCCTCTATCCATCCTTGTTGCCCATCTGAACCTGTTCTGGTTCATCCGTGTCATTCTTAAAGTGAGGGGCCTAGAACTGGATACAGAGGCTGATAACCAGAGAAATGGAGCAAGGCTGCAATGGGAGCTGTGTCCTCATGGCCGGAGTCTGTGTCCGCTCAGCCAGAGGTTTCCCCACTGCCACTGTGTCTGCCATACAGGGCAACAATTTTGGACAATCCATCCTGCCTTCAAAAGTGCTCTGTGCCTTCTGAAACTATGTCCCTGAGGCTCATGGCTTCTGACGGCAGGGAAGGTCACCCAAAATTTCCCCCACCGCGCATGCCGAAGCAATGGCAGTGGCAAAGCCTCCAGCTATGAGGACACAGTTCCCACTGCATCCTTGCTCTACTGCTGTAGATGTCAGGAGTCCAAATGAGGTGTGTGGCCAATGAAGAATAGAATGGAACAATTACTTCTTGGGAGTGTGACGTTGACAGGTTGCATTTGCTTTTTAGCAGCTGCATCACGTTGCTGGCTCATTTTCCATTTTTTCTCCACTAAGAAACCTTCGCTCCTTCCTTGTACTGTTGCCAAGCCAGGTCTCCCTCATCCTGTACATGTGCATTTGGTTTTACTTATCCAAATGCAGGATTTTACATTTCTGTTTGCTGAATTTCATCTTGTTGGTTTTAATAACACAGCATTAAAACATGAAAGAAAAAAACGCAACACATTAAATCAAAAGAGACCAAAGGGGGGGGGGATACAAAAGACAAGATAAAGCAATATAAAACTCTTTTAAAATCAGTTAAAATCAAATTTAAAAATCAAAATTTTAAAGGCCTAAGTGAACAAAAAGATCCTTTACCTGGCGTCTAAAGGAACAAAGTGACGAAGCCATGCAAACCTCACTGGGGAAGTTATTCCATAAATGGGGTGCAACCAACAAGGCCCTCTCCTTAGTAGCCACCCACCTCACCTGGTTTGGCAGGGCCTCCAAAGAAGATCTTAAGGTCCAGGTTGGGACATATGAGGCAAGGCGCTCTCTCAGGTAACCTGGTCCCAAGCCATTTAGAGTTTTAAAGGTTAAAACCTTTGAATTGGGCCTGGAACAGCCTGGGAGCCAGTGCAGCTGATGTAATATGCTCAAAATGTCCAGTCCCAGTTAATAATCCTGCAGCCCTATTTTGTACCAGCTGCAGTTTCTGGACCATTTTCAAAGGCAGCCCCACGTACAATACATTGCAGTAATTAATGTATTAATGGTTACCAGAGCTTAAGTAACTGTGGCCAAGCTAACTCTGTTCAGGTAAGGTTGCAGCTGGCATATCAGCCAAAGCTGATCAATGCTACCCCTACACCCCTCACTCCTCTCTTAGACCTACTGGAGGAGAGCTGGTCTTGTGGTAGCAAGCATGAATTGCTCCCCTTTACTAAGCAGGGTCCACCCTGGTTTGCATTTGAGTGGGAGACATGTGTGAGCACTGTAAGATATTCCCCTTAGGGGATGGGGCCGCTGTGGGAAGAGCACCCACATGCTTGTATGCAGAAGGTTCCAAGTTCCCTCCCAGGCATCTCCAAGAAAGGGCTGAGAGAGACTCCTGCCTGCAACCTTGGAGAAGCCCCTGCCAGTCTGCATTGACAATACTGAGCTAGATGGACCAGTGGTCTGACTTGGTATAAGGCAGCTTCCTATGTCATTGCCAATTTAATAAGCATTTCCTCTACTCCTTCCTCCAAGTCATTTATGGAAATTCTGAACAACACAGAGCCCAAGACATAGCCCTGTGGCACTCAATTTGAAAGCTCCCTTCCTTACTTATCAGAAAATTATGTTCCACATCCAGTGAGCCACACACCCCACCTTCTAGTGACTATTTTATAGGAGGGCAGGGGCTGGAAGTGTAACCACATATAGGTAACCCTGGCCCTATCATAAGGAGTACTGTACAGCAAGACATTTCTCATTGTGGAATGGAGACAAACATTGGAGAGGCAGGAGGGCTGGTGGATATGACTTGTGAAGTTTAAAAGAATGCAAATCAGTTTCAAAAACAATGGCCATCATCTTGACTAAGAAAGTGCTGGTGCTGTGGGAAGCGGGGGGGGGGGGGGGATTCTGACAACCTCTCCTTTACCTGGAAGTGGCCTGTGCCATCTGAAAATATGTTCCTAAGGTCTGCACGATCCTCAGGGTGGATATTTCCAGGAGGCACAGAGTGCTTCTGGGATAAGGGGAGGATGTGGGCTGGTTCTGATTAATGTGGCTCCCACTGGGACCATACACACATTAATGTTGTGGCTGCGCTGAGAATGCACCTGTCCTGATGTCAGTCAGGGATGTGCCAATGTGTTCTCGGCATGTCCTTTACTTGCATGTAAAGGGTCATAATCTGAATTGCCCCTCTACACCTGCTGCAAAGTCCTGTTTAAACAGATATTGCACCAGCACATCCTTGAGTGATATCACAGCCGGCATGCTCTTGGCACGACCCCAACATTAACACATGTAGCAGGCCAGTGGGGGCCATTGAACCAGTCCTGTCAAAATTTGCATTTAACATGCACCTCTGCTGCATTAAAGCAACCAAATCAGAAACACCAGGACTTCTCGTGTAGCACTTATGCTTCATTAGTCAGAATGCCAGCCAATATTTTCCACATACAAGTTGTATAGACTACAGTAACAGTGGCTAAGGGACATGTCTGCCCTTAGGAGGGCATAATAAGAGCTCATCCTCGCAAGGAGTGACTTAATTAACAGCGAGTGAGGTTTGCTTCACGGCACTGAGCATGCAGAGGGAGAAGCAATTTTGCTGCAAATCCAGAAATTTGTCTCCCTGCAAAAGCCCTTTTCACATCCAAGAATATGTTCATGACTATCATGCAGCCCACACAGACATATTCCTGGATGTGAAAAGGGCTTTTGCAGGGTGGAGCTAGAAGCAAAAATTGCTACTCCCGGCCCAGCGCTGTGAAGCAAGCCTTGCCTGCTGTTAGTTAAGCCAGTCCTAGCAAGGATGGAACTCTTGCAACATGTTGGCCAGTGACTAATGGAAGCAAATGTACTTTGTGCAAGTTATCCTACCATAACTATCTGAACTGTCAAGAAAATGTAATGTACCATCTTCCTCTGCACATGGAAAGCCTCTGTAAGGTGGAATTTGTAAGAAAAGCACATTTTGGCTGTGTTCACTTCTACTAAGCCCCAACTGTCTTGCAACTGTGACATCTCCTAAGATAACTGGTTTTCAGAACCAAAAGACTGTCCTTTGCCATGCCAGCAAAGCATTTAAGAAGTTACATTTAAAAATTAAATTTACAGCTATAAAAACAAACATCACTTTGCACAAGCAAATGCTTGACAGCATGTCACATAGGAACCATAACTCCTTCTGAACTACAGGCCCTAGAATTAACTGTAGAAGCGTGCACACGTGCATGCACACCCATGTGCGCGCACACACACACAAACACACACACACACACACACAGTTCTGCAGCAGGCCCCTGGACTAGCCAGCCTAGACACTCTAGTTTGGTAGTACACAAGTTTGCATAAATATCACCAAGTCAGGGAGCGAAACTATTTAATTTTTTGGTTCAGGTTCAACAATAACTGATGTTCTAGTTTTGTTCCAGTTCAAGCAAGTTACGTGACTGGGTCAGCAGACATAAGAAATCAGTTCAGATCCAGTTCACATGAGGAAATTTAAATAAGGTGGCTGAGGAAAATTACTCAAAGTAGTCTCAATAAAATTGAAAGGACGTTAGCCTACTTGTCCTTTTAATTTCAATGGGACTACTTTGAGTAATTTTCCTCGTATGTCAGCTGGTGCCTTTATTTATAATGATCATTTGCCCAGTAGGGTGGAGGTTTAAAACTGCTACAACTAAGGCTCTAGTCACACTGCAGTCTTCAAAACCATTTTGAACTAACTTGAAAATTTTTGGGGAGCAGCAGTTCTGTGAGATGGCTAGTAACTTTTAGCATCTCAGCAAAGTTCACAGAATTATTTCAGAATGGTTCAACTTCAAAACCATTTTGAAGACTGCAGTTTTTCTGAAGCCTGTATGTCGGCAGTCAGTGCAATGAGGCATGCATATGAAACAAAAAATACATTCTGTTAGTACTTAACAAAAGCAAGCTTATTTTATTTATACTGTTTAATTTTAACTGTACAGTCAAAAACATATATGTAAGCTGAAGAAGCAACCAAAACAATTGTAAAGAGGAAAGAAAGGAGAACTAAGTAAAATAAATAATCACAGAACTGTTGCTGTGATAATCAATTTGTCAAGATTATAAATATTTTCAGTGGCTCTTAAGGAAGAAGCGTCCTACCCCCACCCCCACCCCATACACCAGCTCCACATTGGCTCAGCTAAGGAAGGGCTTTTTTAGGCTTCCTGTGCCTGAGAGATTGCTCATATACCTCTCTGATTCTCAGGGTCTGGATGAAGGATAGGCTACTGCACTGTCCACTATCTGCCTGAGGCCCTGAAAGCCTAACCACCACCATACAATCAGACCCATCACCTACAGAGGCTGGCTGACCACTGCATGGGGAGATACTCTGCAGGGCATAACAACAATGTCCTGCCCACTTTCCTTCCTCCAATTGCAAACCCTTAGGTCTGTCAACTCCTCCCCCATCCACCAAAATTTATGTTCAAACTTCACACCTATTAATTTGAATGACCCTGCTTTGAATCTATTTTATCTTTGCTTTTCCTGTCTATCTGCAATAATCTTCCTGTTATGCTGTCCCAATTTTGGGCTCACAGATTAATCCCTACTTCTACCTCCTTTTACAGTTACATGCATGTTCTCATTGTACTGTATACAAGTGAAGGTAGACCATTTCCTATAGACACCAAATATGTCTTATGTTCTCCCCTGTCTTTCATTGTCATAGGCACACCTATAGAGTGCCAATGGAGCTCAACAAGCAACCCCTCAAGGCACAGCAAGTGAAGGCTGCAGTATTTTGACTCTGCAACTTACGAATGTTGTCTGTTCTTCCTTGCTTATTCAGGGTACTGAGTGTGTTTACTGTAACTCCTCTACCTTGCAAAGCGAAACATTTAAGATTGTTATCTGCATTCATATTTCCTTGGTGTCACCAATTAACTTTACCACATGTGGTATGCTTAAGCTATATTTCTGGAAGCTGAGATTTTAAGTTACAGAAATGTTCA
This sequence comes from Hemicordylus capensis, assembly GCF_027244095.1. Lineage (NCBI taxonomy): Eukaryota > Metazoa > Chordata > Lepidosauria > Squamata > Cordylidae > Hemicordylus > Hemicordylus capensis. The sequence continues at coordinate 387,177,275 of NC_069658.1, forward strand.
GAATTTGAAAGAAAGTTTTAGTGGGCAGGGCAGAATTATCATTGTCTCCAACAAAATTAATTACTCCTATTGTTGAAGTTAAAGTAAACATGTTGTCACCATATTCTCAGTTGTCTCCTGGTAATCTATGTTTTGGACTGCAAGATAATTATTCCTGGCAAAATGAATTTGATTGCAGTTTTGGAAGTCATTATCTTCACCAACAACAGAACAGCAATTTTTAACAGACTACTAAATCTTTTCTAATATATCCACTAAAGAACAGGTTGCATACCTTAGAAGGTACAGTATTTGATTCAATTTGACAATCATTTCTAGACACATTTTCTGAGTGCCGATATTTGGCTGTTTTTCACTCATGCACAAGAATGTATTTTCCTCTTTCCTTAAACTGGTCATATTGCTCAAATATAATATATATATATTCAATTATAGAAAATTGCTGGGTGTGGAATGTGTGTATATAGGGGAAGGATTCTGTTTACTTGGGAGATGTTGAACTTGGTGTTTGTTAAGGTCATTCACATGACCAGCTATAGCAGGACATGAGTGGGAAAACCTGGGTAATGAGGCTCATGCAGAGCTTCACGACCCACTCCTACCTCGCATGCCCCAGAGCAGGGCTATCCTGTTTTAATACCCTTCTCTTAACTAAGAGGGACAAAGTCCCATCTTACCTTAACAGCCCCAATTGTGTATGTGATCGGGGCTGCATGCAGCTGCTCCCGATCGCACACACAGCCTGGCTTCCTGTACACCTCAGAGTGCCACTTAAAGAGCGGCGAGGAAGCTAGGAGCTGCAGCATTGCCGTGGACATCTTCTCTGCTGCCTGTGCAAATGCATTGTGGGATACTGGAGGACTTCCTCCTCCAGATCCCTAAATCAGTCAGCTCCGCTGTGCTAATCGTGTGGGTGCACACAGAAGAGTGGCTAGTCATGTGGGGGAAGGCAGGTATACTCCTGCCTTCCCTCCAGCCCTCCCTAGACACCACAGATTTTGGTTGTGTGAATGACCACATTGCGTAGCAGTGATTTTTGCCAAAACTTAATTCAGCATGTATTGCTCAAAAGAGACACAGCTATCAAAGATAATGGAAGGTAAGATCAGCAAGTTCATTTTTAAAAGAAAATAGGCAGAACATAGTAACTCAGGGACTGGAAAACAGTCGTGTCTTACTCATTATGTGCCACATCTGGCAAACTAAGCTGCTTTTCATGGCCCTGAAGCCTTTGGAGATCTCCAGTCCAGTCACATCTTTCTTCTTTTCTATTCCTATGTCCACTGCAACCTTCATCATCTTCACCCCATTTTTGCTAGCAAGCCTTATCTTTTAATTAGCATAACATGCTCCTAGAAGGGGATAAGGCTTCTAAAGGTTACACCAAATAAATAACCCATTGAAGGTGTTCTGAACAGCAGGCCTGCTATCTGCAACAGCGTCATCACACCTGCACCACTCTCTTCTACCAAGGATTACTATTCTTGAGTTGTTGTTTTTCCTTCAATGAGGCAGCTTTTTGTATCAAGCCATCCTGAGGATGCCAATGCTAGACTTTTTAAAATTCACCGTCTTTCTAAAGCCAAAAACAGTAAATAGGGACAGAACATAAGGAATCACAGGCATGAACACAGGAATAAAATTTCATCATATAAAAAGAATGAAAACGTATATTGAAAATATTTGATAATTACTTTTACAAATGCATTAATTCACTAATGGAATGACAAGCTTTTGCAAGGTACTATAATTGTGTTGATGCCTTTTTTCTGTTATGAAAAAATGGGGCTAACAGACAGTTACGCTTACTGTAGCCTGCTGGAAAGTTTCACGATCATCTCCGCTTCTCTCCTTTTGAAAGTGAACGGGGCAATGTGATTACTACCCATTGTTGCTTGTGTATCACTTCAGCCAGGAAGAGAATTGTAAAAATGACAGGAAAACACATTGCTGTTATCACGTAACACAATAACACATACACATATAGTCATCAAGACGACAGGCTGCCTTTTGAGTAATAGAAGAAATGAGCATATTTCACTTCTTTGCTAAGGCTAGTCCATAGCTCTCCTAGGTTGGGGAAAAGTGGCAATTTTAAAACCTTGTAAAACCATTGTTGGCAATGGAAGGCTACAATCCAAAGGACACTTACTTGGAAGCAAATTTCTCCAAAATCAAGTGGATTTGCTTCTGAGCAAACCCATTTATGAATAGCATATGAGCCTTGGTTTCAGATGCAATGCTTTTATTTATCAAATCAACCACCTGCAATAAACTTATTAATTAGTAATGCTGAACTTCATGGCAAAATTTGCCACATTGTTTACCACCATCTTGCTTTCCAGTGCTTTGATAAAGGACAATTTCTTACCTGAAAATTTAGTGCTTGTGTCTTGATCCACCAATCAGGAATGGTAGCTATTGCCTTTTTACCTAGGGTGGAGTACATTGCACTCTTTCCAAGAACAAATGGAAGAGCTAGGGGCTAGCTTTCACCATCCATTTCGCAGCTGCTAAAAGAACGCGTAAGAGCTTCTGGATCTGAATCTCTCACAAATATTTCCAGGTAAGAAATCCCTTACTTTAACTATCCCTTTTAAGGCGTGATCCAAGGGTAGGAAAAACTGAAAAGAGATCAAACACTTCTGCATAACTAGTAATCCAAAGGCAAGCTGCTCAAGAAAAGGGACACATCAGAATCCCTTAGAAGCAAGAGTTCTCTGCTAATCAAGCAGCACCTTAGATCTCTACTGTACTGCTTCTGTTCAATGCTTCTTCTTGGGGAAGAATTTCTCTCTCAAAAGACAATCCAGTCAGAGGCTCATCACAAGTAAGCAGAAGGAAAGTAGGTTTTTCTCTCATTCATATTGAAAAACTTAGCACAGGGTTAAAAAATCAAAATGGATAGAAAACCCAGTCCTGAAGGTGTCTTCCTGATGAATAAACCTAAGACCATTATGGTGAAACCGATGAAACATAAAGCCCTGGGCAGCTGCAAGAGCTCCAGCATAGTTCCTAAAGCAACATGTATTTGTAGTCTGCATCCTTCTGAAGACAGACATGACAGGGATGGTTATAAGATGGTGGAGACAAGCTCACCAATCATCAAATGTTGCCATGCTTCATCATTCTGGCAATCCCCTAGTCTCAAGACTATTGTGACATACAACACACTGCAGCAACTGTCATGGAGAGCCATCACCTCAGTATAGTAATTCCATCATTCTTATCAAGAACTTTAATGCAATCAGTTCTCTCTGCAGATATGTATTGGCAAAATACTGCCTGAACATAGTGGAATAGAAGATTTTACCTCATTCCTCTTGTCTCAATTATGATCTTCAGTTGACAAAAGAACTGATTGGGAAGGCTCTTTCTTGCATTGCCATTGAGGCACTCGCAGTTAGTTTAAAACCCCCCTCAAATGGGTGGGGATATGTGTGTCAGTTCTCTGTTGAGAGCTTTAGAATGTTCAGAGGTTGTTCTATGCAGGCACAGAACCATACGTGGGACGACACAAAGACCATAAAGAAGAAGTCACTCAAAAGCTTAAGGGGAAAATGATCAGTTTAGTACTTTGTCAATTTTAGAGACATGTAATCAAGAATAGGTATTCTGCAAGACTAATTTCATGTTCTACAGGGCATGGTTAATGATGTTAAAGTCTCCTTTGTTTTGATGTCTGGCATGCAAAACCCATGAACATCTAACCTAGGTAAGTTTGGTCCAACAGGCCAAAATAACACCTCTTTCAGCAAACCAAGCTCTAATTGCAGCAATGTACCCTACAGGTGAGACATCTATTCAACCTGGATGTTCTCAACAATACTGTAATACTGATGGTGTTTATGCAAGAAAAACTGTCATTGTGGTGACTTGCAAACACAAATTCCAAGCTTCCTGGATGGATCCTTTTCCCACCCCTCACTATTGTCAATTATGTTATATAAATAAAAATGATTAAACAAAAATAAATAAATACATACATTCTTCTGCACTTACCAAAAGAATGGAAATGTAAAAGATCTAAGAGGAAGCATGAACTGGTGGTGCTCAAGAATTAAACAGAAGTCTCTGATCAAACAGTAACGCTGGCCACCTTGAAATTAAGTTTGTTTTTTAAAAGTGCCTGTTTTGAAGAGATCTGGTCAACTGTTGATATATAATGAATACCAAGTCCCACAAGACTGCTTTAGCTGCTGCTAAGGCCTATCTTAATCCCAGTAAATAGCTCAGAGCCAATTAGTAAAAATCCCTACCTGGCCCCTTACTTTCAAGGAAGTCATGTATATTATTTCCTGATTCTCTAGTAGCCAGTGTGCAACACAGCTACTTGCTGCTGTCCTGGGAATGAGTTCCAGTTCCTAGTTGTGTCCTTATGCTGCAGAGAGGACCCTGACTCCTGATCCTTTGCAACTGGTTAAGAAAGCACTAAAAATAGGAACTATTCATCATTAGAATAGAATAAATATTGTAAGTAATATTTCTAGGCTCAAAATAAGTCATTGCTGCAGCTTCTAATACCCAAAACAGGGGTAATATAGGTTTGTTTTTCACATAAACACACATAATAGTTGTCTCAGTGCAGCCCTGCAGTACTGTATTCAGAACTTGTTGCGCAATTCTGTATATTTTATCTAAATTAAGCAATATACTCAAATATATGAAAAAGTGCATACTGACCTACCACCTTAATAAGCTTTCAGAATAATTGACAAGAAACCTATAGAAAAAGTCCTTCTGACCCTAATACCATCGCACCTGAAGAACAGATTGTCAATCTAGAGGGAGACAGAAGAGATGGAAGCACACGTAAAATAAAAACTGGTCTAACATAGGAGTTAAGTGAGCTCTGCCCTTTTGTGGAAGATGTGTCCATGTTAAGCCTCCATATGCAAAGACAGTTTTGTGAATTCCGTTTTGATCTGTTCACAGGACACAAATTGAGCTTATCTTACATTCCCTACCGCACAGCAGACAGAATAAGCTGACTTATTCCACATAACAACTGACTCGTGGAATATAACTCAAGCCCCTTTCCGAGCATCCATTGGCAAGCTCGTCAAAACGCACATCACTATTAAAATGTCAGATTAGAGTAACCATTAAACATAAATATGGCTTCTTAAAAATTGTCAAGTTGGAATTCTAGAACCAATTAAGATATATTACACATACATTATAGCATTTCAACCACAAAGACAACACATGAAACAACTTTTACAACACAAAAACCTCTTCTACCACTAGCCCAAGTTGCAGAAGAGAATTCAAATGGACAGACAGTACAGCCTGACTAAACTCTGTCCTGGAAATGGGGATACTGGCACAGTTTGAGACAAAACATTATGCTTAATTTACATATAGCTGCTGTACAAAATGGGCATCTTCATCTTCAACAAACCGATATGCAACTCCACAGAAAACATACAATGATCCTAAAACCAGGTCTAAATTAACAGCCCAGCAAGAAAACCTCTATAATTCCAAAGTATATGCATCCTTACTGAAAACACTTTTGACCTAAATTGTCTATCTGGTAAATTGTCTTTTTGTAATCTCCTCAATAGCTGCTTTTCTTTAGGGCAGCAAAATTTAGGAGAGACTAGAGCCCTATTCAGACATTACGCTGTAGGTGTGTTCAGGTGTCTGTACACAATACAAATATTTTTCTGTTCATGACTGTACAAGAGTTCATTTTAAAAGTGAACCTGGGTACAAGTCCCTTCAAATGAAGGGTACAGAAAGGGTATTGCTGTATGTGTGTTCAGTATAACATGTGAAAAACTATCCATGTGTAAGACATTTGACAATTAAAAAAAACCTGCCTGTTTAAGATCAGAGTTATCTCATTTTGGCACAAGTTCCACAATGCCAGGAAACTGGAACCTAAGGCTGATGCCTTAAATAGCCATGCCATGTGATCAATAATGATGTTGTACAGTGTTACAAATTGTACTCACTTACAGTTTGCCCTCCACGCACCTACACTTTCTCCTTGGTCTTTGAAGACCAAATCAAGATGAGGAGGATGGAGTACCTGGCACCAGCAAAGACGCCTCATGTTGTCCATGCGGGTGCATGGAGGATAACCACTTCTCAGAACCCAACCACCAAAAGGCATACTTTCTAGACTAGCCTGAAAGATTACATCAGTCATTTTCAGCAAATCTGAAAGAAATGTATGATACGCCTGTCTAAAAATTGATCCGGGTGCTTCACATGAGCACCTACACCCGTAGGGCTGTGCAAACAGCTGAGTAGGGCTGCTCGTGTGAACATCCCCCTTGTCTAGCAGACCATGCATGCCAAGTTTCAAGTTATTAGCTCGACAAACATCATATTTATCAGCAATAAATGTTGAGGCTTATAGTGGCAACTTTTCTTTTGCTACTTCCTTTAACTTCTGTGTCCTTTAATGCATACACTGTACACAGACTGTACGTGTGTTGAACGTAATGTGTGAATAAGGCTTAAAACTTGACATAAAGAACTTTAAAGGTGACTCATTCCTTTCCTCATGATCTCTTAACTGAAAAACCCATTGGTGCAGCCTGGCCAGGCCCTGATCAAAACCTGTCAACAAAGTAAAATAACCCTAATAGGCAATTAACTTTTCCGCAGAATGCACAGATCATTAACCACTTCCTTTTACATTATTTTCAAGAGCAGGAAGATCCAGCAAATTGTCTGACAATTTCAAAGTTTAGAAGAAAAACAATAGATCAAAGCTTCCAGATGGGAGTATCTAAAAGATAGAACCCTAACCTTCATAGGAAAAGTTCTCAATCTTCAGATTTACCCATCTAGATCAGGCTTTCCCAGTGTTGGGTCTCCAGATGTTATTGGACTTGAACTCCTATAATCTCCAGCCCCAAAGGCCTTTGGACGGAGATTATGGGAATTGAAGTCCATCAACTTCTGGGGACCCAAAGTTGAGAACCCCTGATCTAGATGAATGGAATCACAAACTACAATAAGCAGTCCCTCCGTAAGCAGTTGTATTTAGGCTGCACTTGTCTTTAAAACTAAGAACAACCAACTATCAAAAGAGAATACAAAGGATTAGAAAATGAAATTTAAACTAATAAAAATAATTACCTCAGTCACAGGACATATGACCTTCTATACAAGACATCAATGTAACCTAAATATCCAAATCAAGGAAATGTGCCATTAAAGCAATTTTAACCCATCCTAGCAACCAGCAAAAGGTCTCAGAAAGGATATGAGAATCCTCATTCAAAGGATTATAGTACTAATCTGTTAATAAAACAGGTCCTGAAAAGAAAAAGGGAAATCACAGATCTGAGGTACACGATAACTAAGGACTTTGCTGTTGAAACCTGTATTTCCCAAAAAGCAGGAATAAAAATCATGAAGAAGAAAAACACTGAAGGTACAGGCCCTCTCTCATTTCACAATAGCTGCATAACACAATGATTATACAGTAATACTAACAGATTTCCTCTCACAGACTGCAGAGTGGATATACTTTTGAAACGGAGACTGATTCTGTGTTCTCGACACAGAATGTAGGGTGTGAAAACTTGCTTGTCTTTTTCACTGGTTAGTGCATGACCTAGAACAAGTCCAAGCTCACAATACTCTTCGAAGCTTAATTATCACAGAAAAAAAACCTATCTTCCCCACTTGCTAAACCTACTTTATCACAATAGTCTTAAGCACAAAGTAATACTTTGTGGCTTGATGAATCTGAAATTAGGCGTGTTATGACTTAATGCAGGAAACTGAGAAAAGAGCTACTATCATCTAGAGAAATTCCAAATCTGAAAGTCACTGGATGAAAAACGACACTAGTAAAGAAAGCCATTAGAAGTGGATGAAGGGTTAATTACTAAGAATAAGTCTCTTACTAAGGGAAAAATCCATCAAAAGAGAAAAAGCCAAAGAAAGAAAGCTGTGATAAACCACTGCAGAGAGAAAGGAGTCGTGAGGCTAATGCGAGAAGACAGCTCATGTATTCTAGCATGGATAGCAGGTCCAGAGTCCTGAAAATTCATATGGTTGTTTATGAAGGGTGATATTATTGTATACCAGTACACACCAGGCTAAACCTGGCAATTCCTCTCTGAATGAGGACGTGAAACCTTATAAGAATGTCTGCTTAAAATCTCTGCATGTTCTAGCTTTTAGAACTAACTGCATAAATATCAGGAAAGCTTTCTTAAGTCCAAAAATTACTTGGAAAAACAGGGAAGAACAAAGCTGCTATGTTCATGAGAAACAGAAGGATCTGAGCTAAATGAACAAGCATCAACATACACAGCAAAGCAAAGGCATACTGTACTGTACAACCCAAGGCAATGTAGTCCAAAGGAAGTACAGGCAGCCGAGGAAACAACAGGCACAAAGTTCTAAGGATCTTCATGGGCTAGATGTTTGAAATCTTAGAAGGTAATTTGAAGAACTGCTGATTTTATTATACTTGCAGGCTGCGAGGTCACCCATCAGTCCAGATTGGTGGATCTGAGGATACAAGGCTTATATTTCAAGAGGCATTCTACTGTTGGTTAAATATCCAACTGCTCTACATTCCATGTAACACTGAATCTGTACTTAAGGCAGTTCACAACAATTTTGCTGGGAAACTTACTGGCCGACAACCTAACTCTATGTGACTACTTCTAGTCACATGCATGCAGGACTAGCCCCTGAGCTTCCAAAGTGTGGGTGCTCTTGTGTAAACGTAAAGCTATTTTTGGTGTTTTTCCCTATGCTCCAGAAGTGCTCTTTTGCAGAGGAAACACGTCCCTGACCTTCAGGGATGTGTTTCCATTGTAACAGAGCACTCACAGAATGCTGGAGAGCACCAAAAGTAGTTGCGGTCTTGCACAAGACTGCCTGCACTTTGGAAGCATGAGGACTACTGCAGGGGTTAGCGCTGCATGCACACTGTTGACAGAAGGACGCATGCAGAGTTAGTCATGTTGTCATTTTGTGATTAGAACTTAACCAGGTTGAAAAGAAGCAAGCATTGATTAAAATAGTCAGTGAATTAGATTAATCATAAGTGATGACTTACCAGCTAATCAGAACTGCTTTTACCTACTGTTCAAGGCAGTAGTCTCATTTTAAGATAGTGAGTTTAAAAATTACTTTTTTCCTTCTAACTTACAAAAATACATATGAAACAGTTGTGTAAACAGAACATCCTATAACTCAGTCCAGACTACATTTTTTCTGAATGGCCTACAACATAAGCAAGACAAAGGAAACTGCTTTATCTGCATACTTCACAATGGTTCCAGCTAAGGGGACTTCTAGCTTTATACTCACATGTGTGGATTCTGAAAAGGGACTCCAGTAGGGTTCAGAGTAAATCGCGCTGTGGATTTGAATGGTGGGTTTGCAAAATTCAGCTTCAGTGCTCTGCGCTTACCTGAGAGATAAACAAACAAAACTCTTGTCGGCAAGAAAATATAGATTGCTATATAGAGAGTAAATGTAATAAACCAGTACCAAATAATAAAAACTTCCTTCCAACATATAAGAATATTTCAGAGACAGCAATGAACATACTTTTTAATGACAATGGTCACAACAGCAAAAAGGAAAGCAACTGCACAAAGACCGGTGGTTGTGATTGAGCATGTCTGCCTCTGAAAAACTGCTGTTTTGCACCATAGATTCCCCATATGGTCATTGTAAAGCGAGGGACAAGGTCAGTTCTATAACTTTTTGGGGTTAAAAGCCCAGCAGAGAGAGAAAGGGAGAGTCCATCTAGCTCCCACCCAGTGCTGCCTGGAATGAGAGACCAGGTGGGTGCTGGGGTTCCTTCTGCTGTTGCCTGCCTGCTTTTGCTTCCCCTGTGGGGCTGCAGCCTCAGGTTAACATCTGTGGGAAGTGTGGGCAGGATTGGGATCAGCCCCTGAGTGACTCAGCTGTTCCTCGGGTCACCTGCTCAGTTTTGGGCTTTAAAGGAAGGCTCCTTGTGTCAGCAGGCCCACCACCAGTGGGGTTGCCACTGAAGGGGCAACACCAAAGGGGGTTACCCCCTTGGGGGAGCCACCTTGGGGGAGAGCGAGGGCTAGAGGACATCCGTTTAATCAGTTTTCAAGCTGTTTTAGACTTGGGCTGAAATTGCTGTAATGTGTTTGGGCTCATCTGAAGATGAGGGGACAGGGGATGCCTTCGTTGACTGTGGGGCAGCCATCCTGCTGGTGGTGGGGTGTAATGGCTCAGACTTCAGAATCAGAAGAATCAGAGCAGGAGGACTTGCCTGCTAGTAAGCCACAGCAACAAGAATTGGCAGAGAAACCAGACTCTGGAGCTGAAAATTCTCAACAGCTGCTAGACTTGGTTTCTGATGAGGAAGAGCCTGGGATTTCCCCTGTACTGAGATGACATATCAAGAGACAGGCTCAGTGGGACTCACACGGGTGCAGGAGATCACAAGAAAGAAAGCCAAACTGCTGACTCAGGGAAGCCTGATTGGTTGCTGGTTCTGTGGAATCATATATATTCAACAGTCTCTCATGGCTGAGTTGCTGGTTGCAACTTTGCTGGCAGCTTATAGTGTGCTCTTGCATATTATCTGTGTTCCAGTTTATCTTGTCTGTACTTCCCTGCATTGTTCCCTTAATTCCTTGTTCTGTATCCTTTGCTTGTTTCATTCCTTGTTTTGTCTTTTCCTTCCACTTATTACTCAGTTATTGTTATGGGGGGGTACCTAGTTTAAGTTCAGGGGACTTTATTCATTTACTGTTTTATTTGCTAGCCTTTTATTTTCCTTCATCCAGTTTTGTTGCTGCTTTCTGTTTACTTTCATGGGGTTGTAAATCCTGTAGGGTTAGCCGGGCTCTCAGTTTACGACATGGGGAATAGAAGATGTAATGTTGGCAGGTTCCAGGGGAAGGGTAGTCAGAAATTTAATAGCGGTCTCCCCTTCCGGCTGTCCTGCTAGCTCTCTGACCTCAGGGAGCACTGCCAACAACCCACATAGCTTTTCCCTGCTCCTCTGTAATGCCAGGTCAGTCCAAAATAAATCTGAACTCATCCATGATTTGATCATGGATGAAGGGGCCGACCTGGTATGTATTACTGAGACTTGGTTGGGGGAGGCTAGTGGTCCAGTTTGGTCCCAGCTTCTCCCTCCAGTATATTCTGTAGAGGAACAGGTGAGGGGATGTGGGCAGGGAGGTGGGGTGGCTGTTGTCTATAAGGATAACATCTCCCTTACCAGGGTCCCTGTCAGGGTATTGGACCATATTGAATGTGTGTACTTGAGTTTGGGGACCAGGGATAGATTGAGACTTCTGTTGGTGTACCGATCGCCCTGCTGCCCAGCGGAATCCCTTACTGAGCTCACGGTCTTGGTTGCGGAACTCGCGTTGGAGTCTCCCAGACTCTGGGGGTTGGGGGACTTCAATGTTCATTTCGGGACCAATTTGTCCGGGGCAGCTCAGGAGTTCATAGCAGCCATGACAACTATGGGCCTATCCCAAATGGTCTCTGGACCGACACATATTGCAGGTCACATGCTTGATTTGGTATTTTACTCTGATCAGGGTGGTGTTCCGTGGGTGAGGACTCCTGTGATTTCCCCATTGTCATAGATGGACCACCATCTAGTTAAGGTAGGACTTACGACAACTTCCCACTCCCAGGGGCGAGGGGCCCATTAGAATGGTCCGCCCAAAGAGGTTATTGGATCCATTAAGATTCCAATAAGCCTTGGAGGGATTTAATGTTGGCTTTGCTGGTGATCCTGTTGATGCCCTGTTTGAGAACTGGAACAACTTGCTCACCAGGGCAGTAGACACGATTGCTCCCAAGTGTCCCCTCCAACCCGCTTCAAAATTGGCCCCTTGGTATACGGAAGATCTACGAGGGCTGAAACGGCAAGGTAGGCGACTGGAGTGCAAGTGGAGGAAGACTCTACTCTAATCTGACAGACTGCGACATAGAGCACATCTAAAGATCTATGCTCAGGCAATACGTGCGGCAAAGAGGCGGTTCTTTTCTGCCCGTATTGCCTCTGTGAGTTCACGTCCAGCAGAGTTGTTCAGGGATTAGTATCTGCCCCCCCCTCCCTTGAACCAGAATTTGGAGGCATCAGTTACCCGCTGTGATGTGTTTAAAGAGTCTTTCCCAGATAAAATCTCTCGGATTTGGGCCGACCTAGATGGAGACTCCACAATTAATATGATGTCTGAGCTGGAGGTGCCCGACTCCTCTTATGTGATTCGACTGGATCGGTTTCAGTTTGTGACTCCTGAGGATGTGGACAAGCTGCTTGGAGCGGTGAGGCCTACCACTTGTTCTCTTGACCCTTGTCCAACATGGCTTGTTCGATCTAGCAGGGAGGTTTTTGTAAACAGCCTGGTGGATATCATAAATGTTTCTCTGAGGGAGGGCAGGATGCCTCCTTGTCTTAAGGAGGCAACTATTAGACCTCTTCTAAAGAAGCCTGCATTAGATCCCTCAGAGTTGAGCAATTATAGGCCTGTTTCCAACCTCCCATGGCTGGGCAAGGTAATTGAGAGGGTGGTGGCCTCTCAGCTCCAGGCGGTCTTGGAGGAAACTGATTATCTAGACCCATTTCAAACTGGTTTTCGGGCTATGGGGTGGAGACTGCCTTGGTCGGCTTGATGGATGATCTCCAATTGGCAACTGACAGAGGAAGTGTGACTCTGTTGGTCCTTTGGGATCTCTCGGCAGCTTTCGATACTATTGACCATAGAATCCTTCTGGAACGTCTGAGGGTGTTGGGGGTGGGAGGCACTGTTTTACAGTGGCTCCGCTCCTACCTCTCGGATAGATTCCAGATGGTGTCGATTGGAGACTCTTGCTCTTCAAAATCTGAGCTTAAGTATGGTGTCCCTCAAGGCTCCGTACTTTCTCCAATGCTTTTTAACATTTACATGAAACCACTGGGAGAGATTATCAGGGGATTTGGAGCTGGGTGTTACCAGTATGCTGATGACACCCAGCTCTACTTCTCCATGTCAACTTCTTCAGGAGCTGGCATATCCTCCTAAATGCCTGCCTGGAAGCAGTAATGGGCTGGATGAGGGAGAATAAACTGAAGTTGAATCCAGATAAGACGGAGGGACATTGTGCGGGGTCAAAACTCTAGAGATGATTTTGATCTGCCTGTTCTAGCCAGGGTCACACTTCGCCAAAAGGAACAGGTTCGCAGTCTGGGAGTATTTCTGGATTCACACCTTACCCTGGTTTCTGAGGTTGAGGCGGTGGCCAGGGGTGCGTTCTATCAGCTCTGGCTGATACGCCAGCTGTGCCCATTTCTCGAGATCAATGACCTCAAAACTGTGGTACATCTGCTGGTAACCTCCAGACTTGACTTTTGTAATGCGCTCTACGTGGGGCTTCCTTTGTACGTAGTCCAGAAACTTCAGTTGGTTCAGAACGCGGCAGCCAGGTTGGTCTCTGGGTCATCTCAGAGAGACCATGTTACTCCTTTACTGATGGAGTTACACTGGCTGCCAATAGGTTTCTGGACAAAATACAAAGTGTTAGTTATAGCTTACAAAGCCCTAAACGGCTTAGGCCCTGGGTACCTAAGAGAGCGTCTTCTTCTTTATGAGCCCCACCGCCCATTGAGGTCATCTGAGGAGGTCTGTCTCCAGTTACCACCAACTCGCTTGGTGGCTACACAGAGATGGGCCTTCTCAGTCGCTGCCCCGAGATTGTGGAATGCGCTCCCTGCTGAGATACGATCCTCCCCATCTCTGGCAATTTTCAAAAAACACCTGAAAACCCTTCTCTTCACCCAAGCTTTCTCAGCTTCCTAAATTGTGGGGGTTTTAATTTCTGGTTTATTCTAAAATTCAAAGCCCGATTTCAGGGGTTTTAATCACTGTAATTGTTTAATTGTTTTAAAATGTTTTTAAATTGTTAACTGTTTTTTAATTTGTTTTAGCTCTTTACTGTTTTAGTGGTGTGTTTTAATTGTAAACCGACCTGAGCCATTTTGGAAGGGTGGTATACAAATCAAATCAAATAAATGAATAAATAAAATAACAGCAAAACAACCACAACAATCACCTCTTGAAAATTTTGCATTTTTCACTTATTTCTGGCTGACATCCAGAGCAGCAATCTGGGGGACGCAACTCCACACAGAGAGGCTGCTCTAAACTCAGCCATGTTATGCAGCAGCAAAGTGCACGGGCTGTGAGACCCTCGGGCACATATTTATGGAAGGAAACAAGCATTTGGGGGCAGGGGAGAGCAGTGAAAATTGCTCCCTCCTACCCACGGCACATTTTATTTTATTTGTTACATTTTTATACGACTTTCTGCCTTGACCAAGGCACCCCAAACAGTTTACCATGTTAAAAATAAACACACATATACTCTGCAGTTCCAGATGACGCTGGCTGAATTCAGGGCAGCCTCTCTGTGTGGGGATACAACTCAGCTGTGTCCCTGGCTGACATATCAACCCCCCCCGCCCCCCCCCCCCACACATTATTACTCTCGAGCAGCAAGTTGTAAAGTGCAAGGTATGCACATGGGTAATTAGAAGTGGCAGGATTACAGCCTTGGTTGTAGCTTGGAATTACCAGCAACTGACATAATCATGTGACAAAAACTGGCCAAGGTTTCTGACATAAGGGAAATCCATTATGTTGCTGCCTACTGAAGTGAGAATAATACTTCAACGAACAGAAAGAAGAAAACACGTTAGGAGAAATAAAATATAGAAATAACACTTAGCAAGCAAGAAAAGTTCTCTGAATCTAAGCAATGTGAGTAATGCGGTGGATGATGAAGAACTGGTTGGGGGAGACAGACTCGCTGTCATGTAGGCTAGAGGGCGGAGTTACTGCGAAAGTGTAGCAAAACTTGGAAGGTTCCCAAACTAGGCTTCTGCCCATGTGCGAAGCCCATTTGTATGAGGTACAGTGACTACGCAAAAGAACTGTGTTCTACCCAGGTTTGGGAGCTGTGTGCGCTCCTAGCCGCCCAGAGATGTAAGTTTAGGTGGGGTATAAATTTAATTAATTAAATAAATAAATAAATAAATGTTTGGTTGTGTGGAAGCAAGGTAGGAGGAAAACCTGGGTAGCTTTTCCTCTTACCTTGCTTCCACATAATCACTTCTACCCAGGTTTTCCTCTTACCTTGCTTCCACACAACCAAACATTCATTCATCCATTTATTTAAATTTATGCCCCACCCAAACTTACATCTCTGGGCAGGTAGGAGTACACACAGCTCCCAAACCTGGATAGAACACAGTTCACAGAAAATTGGAAGCATACACGGCTCCCAAACCCAGGCAGAAGACAGTTTTTGATTGTGTGAATGACCTCAATGTGTATGTCTGTGTACAGAGAGAAGTGTGTTCATGTGTTTAGGTTAACCTATCTACATGCTTCTACACATTTAAACGCTTAGAGAGCAAGTGTATATGTGCATTTTTGTAACTGTTAGTGGCTCTTTCCTTGTCTTACAAGCTACATAGTACACCCGAAAGTATTAATTGCATTAATGGGTGTGAATTTGCTATGCAGAAGGATATGGCTCCTTAAATCTCCATCTGTAGCATGTGAGTTAAAGCCATCATTACGTTAAGAATACTCACAATTTATTTATTTTTTACTTGTCAAGTATTCTGTAATGAAATGTACTAATGGCATGCCCTTCCTACAGCAACTCTATCCCAACAGCAACAATATTCATGTCAGTGATGCGGGAGCTCCGAATATGGCAAGACATCAAGGAGGCAAAGTGGGACAACCTGAACCACAGAGGTACAGACTTTCACTTAGCAAACACCAATGCAAAATGAAATGTTTTGTGCAGACAGAAAAAAGTAATGTGGTCTAATTTAACTCAATTTTAAACTTTTGTGTTAGAATTTCAATTCAAATTTAACCTGCCTCCACTTTTAAAAAAACTTTCTTTGTAGTACTAGGATGGGCTAACAGTGTATTTTTAACAGCTTATTAGTATTCCTGAGATTTTAGAGGAATGGTTGGCACCATAATCCTAAACATGGCTTTAAACTGGAAGTCAGAATTTATTTCCAAGTGAGCTTAGGATTGTAGCCTAAGACTCCCTTCTGGTTGTAGGGCACGTTCTTCGCATATTTCTGCCTAATAAGGTTGGCCTTAGTTTGCCCATCCGCACTCTCAAAAGACAACAGGGACGGTGCTTACATCACAATGCAAATTGCTTTATACTATTCTGTAGAGTTACTGCTAGCTGACATCACACATTTGCTTTCAGCTCCAGATGTAAACCAATAAAAAGACATCATTTACTTGCTGCATTAATCAACTATTAGATTTAGCTCTTCTAAACACTGCATCTCATATCAATGTACAACTTAATCAAGAAAATCCAAAAAATAACCAATTAATGTTCCAAATTAACCATCACAACATGGCATCCTTTTTTTTTTAAATGAAAGTTCCTTTTTAATTGCATTGCCTCTTTTACTATAGGCATACAGTATACTGTTATCACAGTAGCAGTTGACACAAACTTTTCATTTCCAAATGAAAGCTCTATCCTTCAGCATCAGAAGACTTATTCAGAAACACTTTCAGGGCCTGACCTATCTAAAACCCTTTTTGATGACTGGAATACAAGAAGTTAAAATCTGATTAAAAACACAGGCCCACATGCTGCACAGTATAACGTGGGCTTATAGAGAAGCACCAGTGGGGCTGGGTTTTTGTGCAAGAGTGCAAATACCTGAAATTGTGTGTCCGCACTCTGGAAGCACTAGTTAGACTGGAAAGATGCTTGACCGCCAGCAATGGGTTTCCAAAATAAATAGCACTTCTGGAGTATGAGTGCACAGCTTCAAATATTTGCGCTCTTGCACAGAGTGCGGCATATGTAACATGTGGGCCACTGACCAGCATCCTAACGAGAGCTGTGCATGTGGAGTCAAAAAAGGCACGTGCACAGCAATAGCATTCCAGCTTCTGAAGCACAGGGGCTCACATTGGGGGAGGGATTTTCACCAACCTTTCCTTTCCCCAGAGGCTCTCTGAAAAGCACAATATTATGTCCCTGAGGGCTGTGCGACCCTTGGGGACTTAATTCAGTGCAGCACAGGACACTTCATGGGGAAAGGGATCTCAACTAAAATCACACACACTCCATGCATGAGCCCTGAGCTTCAGAAGTGGGGATGCTATCACCGTGCATATGCCTTTTTTAATGCACATATGCAGCTTCAGTTAGGATATCGGCCACTGTTCCTGATGAAGCCAGTAACAGCAAAATTATCACTAAAACAAACAAAAATACCAATTCCTAAAATTTACCACATATTGTTTTAATACCCTAATCTGTAACTACAGATTTAAATGGGATAAATGACTTGCTGAACTCAGTTCACAGAGCCTGTGTACACACACTGAGGCTGTTCTCACCAGCAGGCAAGAGCAGCCTAAAGCAGCCAAATCTGCTCTTGGCTGCTCCTGAGAAGCAGCAGGAGGCTCACTATGTGCTAAGTATATGCAACAGCAAGGGCTTTGAGTAAGTAGATTGTACAATTTTAGGTTGAGGCACAGAGACCACTACTCCTACACAGAGTTTGATAGCCTTATCTGTCCTTCCAGAAACCATAGTAATATCCTTACAAATCTGACACTTAACACACTAATTTCATTATTAGAATTCTGCTCCAAGAGCAACTTTGGAGAAACAAAATAAAATGATCATGTTTCAAGAATAAAGCCTTGCTTTAGGGTGCTTCTTGGTATCATATTAATTACCATAAGTGCACCCAGTTCCAACACAGCATGGGGACTGTGTATTTCCATGCTGATCCCTGACACTTCCAATAGGAGACTAGGAGATTAGTGGGATTAGCAAAATGACAACAGTCCAGACAAGGGACTGAAGAGGGAATGCTGTGTGCAATCAGCCCAACTATACCTGTTTTTTTGTGGGCACAGCTTCCCACATTTATTTATTTATTTTGTGCATTTATATACCACCCTATACAAAAAGTCCACAGGCGGTTCACAATATTTATTTTTTATTATTTATTTAAAATATTTCTATACTGCCAAAAACTTGAGTCTCTTGTATCACCACAATATCCTGGGCAGTGTCTAATTCAGCTTTCAATTACACAATCAATAGTTTAGAAAGCTGACACATGTACATTCTGTTGCCTCGCCCCTTTGCCCCAGCAAGGCAACTGCTGCAGGTACCTCCAATTTTTTGTTGTCTTTAAAGTCAAATGAAACAGAAGCACTGGGTCGGGGGGGGGGTGGTAATAGAGAGACAAGAATGAGGCAGTATAGACCTAAGCAGAAGTAATCAATGATCTGCGGAGATACCAGGAAAGTGTCATTCTGCTTATACTTAGCCAAACACATTGGTTTTTGCACCACCCTATTTATAAAACCAGAAAGCCAACCATTCCTGTTACGACCCAGCAGTTTTTACTATTCCTCTGGGCAGACCAATAGAAGATGTATGTAATTTTGCTATTTAAAAAAAAATAAGAATAAAACACATGCACACACAGAAAACACTTTGCCACTCATGAGAAACAAGGACCTTCTTTAGCCAAAGCAAGGAGAGGTTTTGCTAAGAGAATCTCAGTTTTCATATAGCTGAAAAGGCTATTCTAGCTGCCCTAGTTATGGATAAAAGTTTGGACACTTGTCAGCAGTGTGACCTAAAGAATCTTGCTCTTAATTCAGCCAGAGTGTTCCTGAGCAGAGTGCATGTATTGCATAGAAGGAGGTAGATGTTATTTTCACTGCTCTCCCGTTAGTGCTCTTAACCTTCCAGAAACATGCCCCTGAAGGCTGTGCAATCTTCAAGGACATATTTTTGAAAAGCAAAGAAAATTTATAGGGGCAAGAGAGAGCAATGAAAATCACTACACACACACACACACACACACACTGCTACTGGGCAACACCTGTCTGACTTCAAAGCAGCCTCTCTGCAGGGGGAAGTAGTTCTGCTGTGTCACCCAGTGTCTGCTCTGAATGTCAGGTAGTGTGTTACAGCATTTATCTGAAACTAACTTCCACCCTTGAATTCAGATTTTGGGTTCTCTGAAGCAAGTAAAGGTAAAGTGTGCTGTCAAGTCGATTTCAACTCCTGGTGCCCACAGAGCCCTGTGGTATTCTTAGGTACTTGCTTCAGAATCACCTTAAGTGGGGCAGCGGGAAAATGGTTGACTAACAAGCAGAAGGTTGCCAGTTCAAATCCCTAAGAATAAGTCAAGATTGGTAGCAATATCCAAAACCACCAATCTTAGCTTATTCTAACCTAGAAAGAAAGTAGATGCTTGCACTGAGATGGGAAGGGAGAGTGCACTCCTCTGGGGCTGAGGGACATCATGTGAAGCTCAGCTTTAACCAAGTTTCTGCGCTACAACTGAACCTAGGTTTCTGCAAGCAAAATATATGCTGCCAAATCTTAATATTAAAACCTCTCTGTGTTAATAGCTACCTCCAAAAATCATAAATATTGTAGGTTGTAGAACAAAAGACTAAACCATACTTACATGGAATATTTATAAATATTCCATTTATATTAATTTAATTAACTTGCAAGAAAATGTATTTGTGATTGTGGGACTTGCCTCATTTTTTACCTGTTGTCAAAAGCGGTTATTTTGCTCTTTCTGCTCTGCTGGTTTTATAATTGCTATTTTTATTTATCATTTTATGTTTTTAAATATTATGTACACTGCCTTGAAGTCTATAAATACAAATAAAATAAACATTGTAAATTCTATACACAGAATCATAAAAGAGTTATGAGGTTCTAAAAATCATGACCGAGTGGCCACAGAATTCATGCAAATTTAATGAGCTTTCTTTATCATAAATAAAATATGCAAATCAGCCATGGCTCTCCTACCGATGGCTTTCATGACTGCCCAATTTATCCAAATACCACCTTTTTTTTTGCTAGAACTGCAATACTTTGAACAACTTCATTCATCTTTTAAGAAGCCATCTGCTAATCCCCCTCGTATAAACAGAACTCTCATCTGACAGAAGTGACATATTGTAGGAAGAACTATGAAGTCATGAGACAAAAGATTCCAGCAACAGGCAGAATACAAGAAGCCAAAAGAAAAGGAGGCTAAAGAAGGAATACTTGTTTTATGCAAGCATCTTGCTGGCAACAACCATAACTCAGATAGCATTTTTATGAACAAGGACTTCTACACCCATGGGTCTGCAAGAGGCACAACAATAATTCTGCATAGCAGATATGTTTTCCCTGTCATAGCACCAGAAGGCCCATAAACACCATGCAATTTCTCTCAGAAACCGGCTCTCTCTCACACAGTCTTTTTGGTTCAGTCGGGGCAATTTTTCCTTGTATATAGACAGAGGCACCAGGCTGAGCTTTCCAAAATCCAAGTGCCAGAGTTAGAATATAATAGAATACAAATATTTATATGCCGCTTTTCAACAGATGTTTCCAAAGTAGTTACACCACCATTTATTCTGCTGAAAATTTATCTCAAATTGATTGGAAAATATTATTTCCCACTGGAATCAGAGCACTAGAATAAGAGTGATAAACTAACTGTATTGTTTTCTGGTGGTGCTCTTGTAGACACAAACCAGCCTGTGTTGCATTATTTTTAATGTTGTTCCAAAGAAGCAGCCTTACTCCTTCAATTCTGAGTTGTATGCTTATAATCATTTTAAGACCACTAGGGATCATTTTTAACAGAATCCTGAGACATAAAATCTCTACACAAATTACTGAACATCAGCAGTAATCTTATAAGCATTTCATCACTTCTACATTAATATGCATGTTAATTAACTTCAAATAAAAACAAATAATATATGCAGTCAATTAAATGCAAGATGAATTTTAAAAAGCTATACAAGGTTTACTCAGTAGAGAGAAAAATTGCTAGCGATGCTATGTTTTGGTCTCCAACAAGGTTCCCACTAAAGCATGGCAGGCAATCATAAAGACATAACGAACACAGCAATTTAAAAAATGAAAGTCATACAATAATGAAAAAATTAATCATGCAGAGCTTCCATTAGTCATCCAAACTTGGGTTAACAATGACTGACAATATTCTGACTTTTAGAGACTTCAGTTTCACTGGTTGTAGTCAGTAATGTTTTCAAAAAGTTATCTCCATCACTCCATAGGTATACGCAAAGAAAGATAAGATAATCTAAAGGGAGAGCTCAGAAGAAGGGCCCATAGCTTCGCAGCAGAACAAATGTTTTGTATGCATAAGGTTCCATTCTGAATCGCCAGTTAAAGGAGACTGTCTACAGCAGGCCTAGGAAAGACCTCTTCTTGACATCTTGGAGAATGATTAACAGTCAGAGTGGACAGTGCTAAACTAATGTGCTGACAGTGGCTGATAAACAGAGGAAGGATGCACTAGTGCAGCAAGAGAGTAGCCCAACAGAGCTTCCCAACTAACTGCACTGGTACAGTGCAATTATCAACACCATCCCCTTCCCCAGGAATCCATCTGCGCCACCCAAAAATTTGTTCCTGAAGATTGCACAACCTTCAGGGACATATTTTTGGGTGGCACAGAGGGCTTCCAGGGGAAGGCATAAAACATTGTTGCTTCCCTGCTGCACTGATGTTCTTGTTAGTTGGGAAGTTTTGTTAAGCTGCTCTCTTGCTGCACTGGTACATTCTTGCCCTGTATGTCATCCAGTATGAGATAGTATAATTTGATACCTAGAGAGGAAACCCAGGTGCCCATTTAAACAATTGTTTCAGTACTAAACAAATATTTCCCCACTAAGCAACTAAAGTCAGATACCATCCAAAACCAGGTATCTCTATTCCAAAGAATTCTACTCCCCCACCACCACATAAGGCAAAAGTTTCCCCCTCATTAATTTAATAATAGGAACATCCACCTGTGAACCCTCTAGTTTATCATTTATTATATGACTGAGACATTAAAAGTACTATTTAGAGATCAATAGTATAAAACTTTGGAAACTAGGTGAAAAATGGAAGCTCTGTCCATATATTAATGCATGGCTGGTTAGTTAGATCAACAGTGGACACATTCCCAATACCAAGAATGATATAAATAAAATAAAATAGCAGAATACTATAAAACATGTAGCTTACTTTGTGCTTTTTCACAGAAGTTTATCTGAAAGCCTAAAGCAAAAAAGATAAGTTCTAGTTCATTTACTGGCAATTACAGATTCGCATAACCTTTAAAATCACATTTAATGTTCATTGTAAAAATCTGAAATAAAAGATTTTACATAGGCAGGATTTCTGCCTAAGTTACAAAGAAAGGAGTCCAATAATCTCAGTTTTCTTGTCATATATAGAGCCTTTTGGAAAAGTCTGAGGTGTACTGTCCAAAGAGATAGTAGAGGAACAGATTGTGTCCAGATCAGATCAAATACAGAGGTTAAGTATTAGTCTGTTGTTAACTTAAACAAAATGTTAAGAACAAATAGAGATTTTGCTAAGAAGGTTCTCATATGGTGTCTTCTGTGGCAGCAAGACACATAATTAAAGTTAGAGAAGTAGAAACTGGAAAATAACATACAACAGTACATGTTCTTCTAAAGTTCTGATTTGCACTTTAAAGGATGGGCAATACTGCCTCAATGTGACTGTGCAGGTGGTATTGTCATGACTAACACAGCTTTGTTATCCACACAATTAAGATTATATCTAACTACAGTTTTACATGGCAGTTATATATGAGCAGATGTTATTTCTCCTACTTATATAAATTATGCAAATAAAGCTATATTTGCATAATATATGCTGCTTCTGCTAGCTGTGGGATAATGCAGTCACAAAACACATAAAGCTCTGTTCAACTGCTCTTTTAATATAATATTGTAATATATTATGTTTGCCATTTACAGAAGCGAAACTGAGGTTATGGTAACTTGCAGAGGGCTACTGAGCAGCAGTGCGTAAAACTCTACTTCACCCCAAAGAGTCCAGTTCTAATACTCAGCCCAACAGACCACTGATTCATTGCCTGTACAAAGAATATGTCTACAGCAGATTCACTTCATAAATTCATATAATTGGGTCTGATTAAAATAGGAGCCTTGTAGGTCAACCCATGGGATCTTAGACTTCATCACTTCAACACTCTGTTTCCAACAGTGACCAGCCATATGTCATGGGCAGTACACAAGGCAAGCCATGTCCTGTTTGTCCCCAGTCATGAGAGAAACACTAAGATTGTTTACACAATGGTTGGGGCTGGGGAGAAGGCACGTAGGGATGTGCACGGAACTGGTGACTGCTGGACTGAAGGTGGGGGGTGGGGATCACTTTAAGGATTGGGAAGGGTACTCTTACCACTACTACCCCCGGCACTGCTCTCAAAAACGGTCCCACCAGGGCGGCAGCATACCTACTTGCCGCCCCGGTACGCGGCGGACCGGAAGTGGCTGCTGTGCATGCGCACGAACTGCGGCCACTTCTAGTCCGTGACATACTGGGACAGCAAGGAGGTGCGCTGCCACCCCAGTGGGACCGTTTTTGAGAACAGCGCCCACGGGGTAAATGCGGGGATGGGTGGGTAAGAACACCCTCCCCAGACCTTAAAGTTATTCCCCACGTTTGAACTGGCTGAACTGCCAGTCTTTCAAAACCGGTCTGGAGGCCTCCGAACCGGTTCCATGCACATCCCTAAGGGCAGGATACTACCTACCTTCTCCCATACAATCCGGAGCATGGTGAATGAGCAGCGGGGGGTGGGGGTAGCCCAGCTGCCAGATATCCCACAGTGCACTGAGCGAACAGTGCAGTGCACTGGATATCTCCCAGCTGCCAGGCAGCTCCTTCCTCTTGGTTCTATGGCATGGCTGCCTGCAGCCTGCTCGCCCACACAACCAAACAGTGAGTTAGGAAGCGCATGCGCATCCTCTTACCTCACTTTTAGCCAGGGTTTCAAACCCAGGCTACCTAGCAGAAGAGCACTGAGATCAGGAGCAATCCCAGCAGTTCTTACAACCAGTCCTACCCAGTCTAGCACTGCTCTACCCAGGCAGTGTTGGTCATGAGAACAACCTCACTGGCTAACATCCAGACTAAATTTACTAGAGGAAGTCCTATTGAAATTTAGTGGTCCTTAAAGTAACTCCTAAGTAATTTAGTCAGGATGGCAGTCTTTAATCATGGAGGCTCCGTTTAGCCTGTCACAGGTAATATCCAGGGATAGATGCATGCATTGCTATTTATTATACATATTCTGTACAAGATAAAGTAGCTGCCTCCTATGATATAAGTAGAGAACACTTTATGAAAGCACTGGCAACACACTGACAGCTCTATTTGTCTTAACTAGCCATTTTTCTACAACAGTTGGGAGAAAGAATCAGGCTGGGCTGTCCCCTACACCTGATCTATGTAGTCTCTCTCATACAGGAGAAATTTGGAGATTGGAGAGAAAAGCTGCCACTTACAAGGGCCAGCTCTCAAACCTTTCCTGGCACCTGACAAACACCCTTGAGAATAAAAGTTGCGAGCCGTTCTTTCCATCCTGTGCCACGGTGAAAGCTTCAGACTGCAAGAAATTTTGCTCCCATTTAAGTAGCTTTACATATAAAATGAACATGTGTGGCTCAGCAAATGGCAAGAGTGACACCCTTTGATATGTGACAGCAGAGGGGCATGGTATATGCTCTCTGCCCCCACTAACACTGCACTGTCATAGGCTGTGCAACCTCACACAGTGGGCTTCAGAAGGGAGATCAGCAGAAATCACCTGTTGGTGCAGCTTAGTGTAGATGCCAGCACTGTCGCACCAGCACAGTGCTAGTCCAGATGTCAGCCACTGATATCTTCAGGCCATACTGCTAACGTATTTGTTAATTCCTAAAAAGATACAGTAGTAGCAGCTAAAATATCCTCCTCCTCATGAAGCAATCTAGTCAACAGTATTTAGCTGCTGCTGACGTTTTGTTTTCTAATTATTAATTGCTGGTTCTGACTGGACGTCTATAACTAGCCCACTCAAGAAGTTCATGCAAATATTCAGTTGCAAGTTGAAAAGAAGAGATTGGAATCACATGCAAATTAAAAGGAAAGAATCTACTCTCTGGCATTTGACAGACGTTTGGGAGCACATTGTGCCCACTCACACAGCTTAACACTGGACATAGTTTGCTATCCAGTGCTAAAAAACTCCCTAAAGTTCAACCATCTTTTCTTGAGGAACAAAAAAGCATCACCAATGAACAAATCCAAAAGATATGGTTCCAAAAGAGGCCATCTAAATTTGAAAGGAGAGGAGGGGGTGGCGTAAGCAATTAAAAAAAAAAAAAGGCAGACAAATTGCCTGGAAGGCAAAGCAGGGGAAGGAACCAGGATGGTCTCAAAGTAAATTAGACCCTACTCTTTTAGAACATATCACTCTTACTACAATCAAGAACTTTTCACATCTACAGGGAGCAATACTCCATTCACAGCTGTGACTATAAATTTCTACTGGACAGGACACTTCACCCAAGCCGAGTTGTACAGGAAAATGAAATAAAACAACTTTCCACAAATCTGAATTTTTACATTTTATGCTACTTGCAAAATTTGGAGTGAAGAATCTGATGGGAAAATAAAGGCAATGAAAAGGTAGGGGAGAAAGAAGAGACACAAAGAATATGAAGCTGTTCTCATGCACAGCCTAACCAAGGCTAGGGAGCCCCAGCCGAGGTTAGGCTGCACGTGAGAACTCCCAAGATCAGGCCTGATCCCAATGGCCAGCACTGCCTAGCCTGGCTTTTAAGCCCGGCTGTTAGCTGAGATTACGGGAGCAAACACTCCCTTACCCCCCGCTACCTGCTCATTTGCGAGGACGGGCTGCTTCCAGCCTGGCTGCACACAGAGACGGGCGCCTAGAGTGCCTGTCTCTTCAGGAATCCCCCAATGCAGCATGCATGTTGTGCGGTGTATTGTAGGCTTCAGATCAATCCACCCTGCTCTGAGTTGCACAGAGCAGGGCTGATAGTGTGGGAGCGTGCTTCACATTCCCACCAAGCAACCAACAATCATCTGGCAAGTGGGGAGGAGGCAAGGTTTGGGAAGCCTTCCCCACCACCCATCTGGTAGGTTGTGTGAATGGCCTCTAAAAGAAACAAAAGATAGTAGCAATGAGGAGATAAATATGAGTTAGAATAGACCAAGAGCTGAGAGGATGTGTATGTTAACCAATGGAAACTTTCTGTTCAGTGTGCCCAAACCAGTTTGATGCCTCCTTAGGGAAGCACCGAACCAGCTCAGGCACCTGAATCCAAACCGGTTCAATGGGACAGGGATCAGTTCCTTTAAAAACCAGGTAAGCAAGTCCTTACCTGCTCCTCTGCCACCTCACCACTTTTCCGGGTGCAGCACTCACATTTTTAGCGGCTGTGTGTGGCTGCAGCGCTGCTTCCAGCAGCATGCCAACACTGCGTGCACGTTGCTGGGAGCAGCACCACAGCCACGAGCGGGCTTTTGAAAAGTGAGCGCCACACCTGGAAAAGTGGTGGGGTGGCAAAGGAACAGGCAAGGAACTGCTTACCAGGTTTTTAAAGGAACCAATTCTCACCCTGCCTGCAGCTGCCCAAGCCAGTTCAGGCACATCCCTAACGGAAAGCAATATAGCATATAATTCATACAACAACATTTGGACCCTTTAAGAGGTATCCCAACATGTATCAAAGACTTCCTATAACAATAAAGACTAGAAACTGGCTAAGGGTGTGTTCACATGACCACCTGAAAGTTGGTAAGCCCGAAACCCAAGGTTCCTGGTGATCACGTGCTCTCGAGGGTTGTGTTGTGTGAAGCTGTGAACCTCCTGTTCCTGCACTGCACTGCATTACTGAGATTCTCCCAACTTTTCCCACCCAACTTAAATTTTGGTTACAGAAATGAGGTGGAATTCAGGAGAATCTCGGTAATGCAGTACAGGAACCAGCAAATTGGGGGCTTCATATGACACTCCCTGGCTGCTAGGAACAGCAAATTTCAGCAGGTTGTGCAAACCCACCCTAAGATTCAAAAACAGTCAATGGACATGTGCATTTCAGCCATGCAAATTTCTAAGCCTCTTTTCCTCTAGCATGTCCCCCTCAAACCTTAGTATATTCACTCTCTAGAATAATCTTAGAATGTGATCTGCCTCACCCTGTAATATTCACATCATATGGAGGAAAAACACAGCCAACTTTTTGAAAGAAATTTTTGTTTAAACAAATCAAGAACCTGTGAGGAGATGGATCCGAATACTGCTTCAAGTCAAGGAGTCAAATGTACTGACTCCTGAAACTTTATTACATTTTTCAAGCACTAAATTATCCCTAGGAATGCACAAAAACATTTTCCAAGTAAAGCGAAATAGCAGTATGCAAACATCTTCAGAGAAATATAGTCTATTCAATCAATATGCAAGAAGTCATTCCAATAGGAGGTTAAGAAGCTCTTAACCTGGCTTTAAATTAATAATACCAAAGGTTATTAATAACACCAAAGCTTTCTTTCTACATAGACATTTACCTTTGTCCCATACTGGACACTTCCTGTACTGGCCTTCACCATAAATTCTACAAAATCCAGATGCTGCAGACACAAAAGAGCTACAAGTGAGCTGAACTTCAACTCCCATAATCCCCAGCCCCATGGCCTTTGGTAACCCACATCAGAGATACACATGCATACCTCACACATACACATGCATCATGCTTTAACCAATCTCAGATCTTATGATCAGTTAACATCTTGTTGAAATCAATCATATAGTGTAGCAAAATCAATTGTATAGTGAAACAGGTTTTACAAGAGAGGTTTATGAAGTAGCTTTCACAACTGAAGTAGCTTTCTGTATTAAGAACTATTTAAGAACTATTTAAACTTGTATTTGCTAGTTCTGCCACTGTTCCCATCCAAATGCAACTGGATAGCAATTACGAACAAAATCTTAAGAAGAAAATTAGCAATCATCATTCAGCATCTCTTAACACAGTAAAGAACCACACTGAATGAGAACCCGAAAAGATCAAGATGTTGCCCTCCTAAATTATTAACAAGTATCAAATAT
Organism: Hemicordylus capensis; assembly: GCF_027244095.1. NCBI lineage: Eukaryota > Metazoa > Chordata > Lepidosauria > Squamata > Cordylidae > Hemicordylus > Hemicordylus capensis. The sequence continues at coordinate 387,205,284 of NC_069658.1, forward strand.
AGTGAAAGTGTTAGCACTTTAGCACTGAATCAATACTTTTAAATTGTTACATAACCTACTATGAGAACACAGGTTTCCTTTCAAAATAACTGATGAATATGCATCGGGTGACTTAGATCAATGATTTAAATAATGATTTTCCATATTAACTTAAAACGGTTTGCTTAGTTTTTGCATTCCAATTAAACTAAGTAATGGCTCATTACATTCGCCATTTAGATTTCTTGTATGGAAAGTAGCATATGAAGCAGAGGCCATAATACACCTTTCTAACATGGATGAAAACTTCCTACATTACTTTCTCAAGAGCAGAGGTTTGGGTCATCCTTTAGTCATATGAAGAGATCTCGCTCTATGCAATAAATGAAGAAAGAAGAACATGTCCCAGAGTATGACTGTATTTTGAGTCATGATTGTAATCCTGCAATTTATTGCTGTTCCAAAAATGTCTACTCATGAGAAAAATGCAGGGTGGGTCCCTTGCAATAAGGTTTCTCTTGCAATGAACAGGTTTTAAACCCTAACCCACATTATTATTTCAGCCACAGAAGTAATCTGAAATATATTTCTCTGAAATCCTATTCAGACATTATGTTGTACAAGAGCACAGATGTCTGTAAGCTTGTACTTTTTGTGTGTGAATGATTGTACCTGTGTTCATTTTTAAAAAATGAAACTAGGTACAGGTCCCTCAAATACATGGTATAGACAGGAAGTGTACCACTGTACCTGTGTTCAATGTAACATGTGCATTACATTGTACACTCATACAACATAATGAGGTTGTTCTCACAACCAGCTTTAGGAGCGGGTTAAGCCTGGTACAGAGGCTCATCTGGAGCTATGGGAACCTCTCCTACTCAGCACCTGTCTAAGTGGGTAGCCTAGCTTTTTGGACTGCACTTAAACTAAGATAAGACAGAATCCTCCATTGTCCTACCTCAGCTTTTGATCGTGTGGGAAATCAGAGCCACCTCTGCAGCTCCTGGGAGCTGGTGGCCATGTTTACAAGAGATTCCAGAGGGAAGCAAGGCCAGGGAGAGGTGTGGTGCCCTGCCTTCCCCTCAGCCCACCCCACTTTGGTTACGTGAATGGCCTTGCAGTCTGAGTAGGGCTCCACTTCACATGGTAATATGGGTAGTGGTATGGAATTCTGTTCTTCAATATGGGCTGTTCTCAAATAGCCAAGGGAACAAGCACCCTTTGCCATGAGACCAAGCAGATCGATGAGTAATCAGAACAATAATTTCACAATACAGGGAATACCCAGATCCTGGGGAATTAGTACAAATTACATTCTGCATTTCCTGAGTTATCCACTTTCACTACATACATGAAAAAGGAAAGAATATATTCCTGTCATTTCCTTTCTGTCACAGAAGGCTATGTGGGAATAATTACAATCTAGAACAGCAAAGGAAATTTCAGCATTCTGAGATCCCAACCTAAAAGACCAGCCAGACAAGCAGGCAAGGAAGAGGCACGAAAAGGGAGTGTTTTGCTACAAGAAACTATTTAAGATCTAATCACTTGATATCTGACAGTGTCTAAGAACATGTCAGCAGCACCTGGTAAACTTTTTTCTGTTACACACAGTAACTCAATGACTGTCATGCAGATGCTAGACCAAAAATAATACACTATGACAAAATTGCAGGATGTTTACAGAAGTATCAAACCTGCAGAAGAAAAAATCTCCATCCATTGCATCTAATCAAGAGTAGTAGGAGTGTGAATAAAAATCAGACTGGTGTCTTATTCAATCTAGAACAGTTGCAGAGACATGTCTAAACAAACAAACAAAATTCTAATCTAGGAAATCTAACAACACATCTGTAGTTTCTGCAATGCTGATCCTCTTTTTAAAAAAACCTCTCTTGTTTTTATATACGTCTAAAAAGACCAAGAGACTAATCTCCAATGCCAGTTCAGTTTTAAACCTGAATTAAAACTGAAACTAAAAATGCTAACAATGCATGTATAAGGACTGATTCAAGCACAACAAAATCCCTATATGGGACCCACTTCCAGGTTAAAAAAGAGAGAGAGAGAGAGAGAGAGAGAGCATGAAGCCAATACACAGATTGTCATGTGACATCAATGTATATTTTGTTGGGAAGGGGCAATCACTGCTCCTAGCATACGGAAATATGAAGCTGATTTGTACTGTTTCACCACTGATCCATCTAGCCCAATATTTGTCTACTCTGACTGGCAGCAGCTTTCCAAGGTCTCAGATACATGCTTTCCCCAGCCCTGCTATAGGAGATCCTTTTAACTGGAGATGCTAAGGATTAAACCCAGGATCCTGTAAATGCAAAGTATGGCAGACTTTCCAAGGTGGCTGGTTCAAAGCTGCAGTGGCAATGCTGAGAACTCTCTACCCCAAGATCCATAGGGGAAGAAATGTTACAGTTAAACCAATGTCATCCTTTGCTGGCCTCTCAACAGTATAAATTTGAGTGCATTTTCATTGCACTGAACAAGTTACTAATTCCTTAGAGTGTGACATCTTAAGATATACATTCAGCTTGATTTTTAAAAATATTTTTCTTAATAAAGAGATGCTAGGCTATGCTTCTCCAGAGTCAGGTACACTGGTAACCTGGAAAGAGAGTTCTTATAGGTATGTTCAGAACTAAGTAATGGCAATATACATTTGTTTCTCATAAATACTTACTCCCCATGTACGCAAAGAACCTGAGAAAATGGCATTCCACCACACCCCACATTCATGCCCTTTGCCCCTCTTTAACACAAACACACCTTGGGATAATCCCATGCTCCCATTCACTAAGCATTCCTCATGTATTTACATATTCAACCTAGCACATTCAACCTAGCTCTCTAACACCTCCTGTCTAATTTATCTGTAACAATCATGTTCACGCTCCTAGAAGATGGCCCCACAGTCTCATGCATCACTATACAAAGGCCGTTAGTGAGCACCCAGCATGCCTTCTTAACCCTACATTCCCCTCCCGGGGCACTTGTACATAATAGGAGGCATCCTAACACCCCTTCCCGACCCTAACGCATGCGCTCTCTGCCATACATACCTTGTCAGTCAACTCACGTCGCAGCCTAGGGAATGCCTAACTTGCACTCTCTACCTTTGCACTCACCCGCCTTGCATTTTACATATATTAATTCCGCCGCTTCTCCCTAGCGATCACACCTTGGTGACGACGCTCCCCCACCCCCGCAGGACTTACACCCCGGGAGGAGTCCTCAAGCCTGCCCTACTCGCATGCCCGGAAATCACTCCCACATCCCTTCGGAGAGGTTTCTTCCAGAGATCTCGAAGGTGTCTTCTGTCCAGGTTTCTCTGCGACCATTTTCCTCCTCTCTCAGCTCGGTGTGTATTTACACCACGTCCATCGATCTGCATGCAGCTTCCCTGCACCACATCCCGTCTATTGTCGCCCCTAACCCCGTCCCCGGTCTGCATCTATTTACACACGAAGCTCTTCCGCTCGTCTCCCGACACCACACCCCCTCCCCTCTCGAAGCCACATTCTGCAAAGCTGCGGCTCGGTCGAAGCGGGTCTGCCCGGTTTTGCCTCGGGACACAACCCGGCTGGACTGGACCACCTCCTGCTCCACGGAGCGCGCTCTGAGGCCTACCCTCCTCCTCGGCAGAGGCCTCGCTCCTCCTTTGCCCAGCTCGGGCGCTCCCTCTTGTCCCCGCAATCGGGCGGCTGGTGCAAGGAGAAGGCCGGGGGTGGAAGCGCGGCCTAGAGCCTGCGGCGGGGGGTGCCGCTCCGGGCCCGGTTGCCGCTCCCGAGGCGCGCTCCCTTACCCTGCATGCTGCTGACTGCCGTGTGCGCCGCCTGGGACCCGCCGCCGGAGCCAGAGCCGGGACCGGGGCTGGGAGCCGCCATTGTGCAGCGCGCCAGACGCGAAGGAAGGGAGGGAGGAGGAAGGACGGATGGACGGACGGCGGGAGCGAGGGAGGCTGCAATGCAGCAGCAGGAGCAGCGCAGCGGACCGACCCCCTCCCCGTCCCGCGCGCTCGCCCGCCCGCCTGCTCGCCCGCCCACTCCCGCCTCAGCGCCAGGCAGCTGGCGGGACACCCGGAGCCCCAACTCGGGACAACAGGCGCCAGCCTCCCTGGCCCCGAGCGACCCAAACCGCCGCCAGTCCTCCGCCTCCGAGCTGGTGGTGGGGCCCCGCTTCTCTCCGTCGCTCCCTCCCACCCTCTCGGCGTAAGGATAACCCCTCCCCGGCAGCGGGCGGAACGGATGATGCCTCTGGCTTCTTCGCCTAGAAGAGAGGCGGGGAGGAAGAGAGGAAGGAAGGGAAAGAAGCCTCGCTCTGCTGCGCTCCAGCCCGCCAAAGTTTTCTCCGCATCACCAGCTGCCTGACCTACCCATCCGCACGCCTGGAGAGAAGTGGGAATGCTGCTGCTGCTGCTGGAAGGAGAGCTGAGCTGACCTTTGGTACCTTCTGCGTGGGGCTGGCGCTCTGCAGAGCGAAAAACTCTGCTCCATACACAGACTGACTGCGTTGGCTCTACCTGTGGAGGCTGTTTTTGGATCTGACGACCCTAGAAATTCTCTGCAGCCATCCTAGCCACGAGCAGACTGAAGAGAATTAGGACACAACACCACTGTGTGTCTGTTACCATTTTGCAGCATCAGTCAGTCTACAAAGGTGGCTCACACAGTGTTGGTTTATCCTGAGCTGAGTGAAGTAGGTTAGGCCGAGGGAAGGAGGAGGTTTCATGGCTTGGTAGAAAATTGCTCTTGAAGTTTCTGTGTGAATAGAATCTCAGCACCAGGAGATGGCAATGGTAAACGCCTCCTATATTCTACCAAAGACAGCCACAGGGCTCTGTGGTCGCCAGGAACTGACACCGACCCGATGCACACTTTACTTTACTGCTCACATACGTCCCCATAATTTCTCTTCCATAGGGGTTGCAGATGGAGGATTTTCAGCCTTGCTGCACTGACCTCACCACAGAGGAACTTCTAAGTGCTTGCCACAGAAACACTGTGTAATGCAGTCTGGGGGTGCCTTCGGGTCAAAATGATGTTATGAATAAGTATCAAACAGGAAGCCCACAATCAGGGCATAACAGTAATAGTCCTCCCCTGCTGTTGCTGTCAGCAAATCATATTCAGGCACATGGAGTTCTAAATTACCATCACAACTAAAAGCCCTCCATAGAACTATCCTCCACTGATATGCCCATTCCTCTATTAAAGCTATCTCATTTAGTCATCACTAAACCTTGTGGCAGCAAATCCCATAAATGGATGCTGTGTTGTACAAAGAAGTACTTTCTGTCCTGACTACTGCTGATCAATGTCTTTGGATGACCCTGGATTCTAGTATTGTGAAAGTAGGAGACAAACTTCTCTCTGTTTATTTTCTCCATAGCATACATAACTTTATGTGCCTCAGTCTATCATGTTTCCCCCTTTAGTTGACTTTTTCTAAACTAAAAATCCCAAAATACATTAGCCTCTCCTCACAGAGTTGTCCAGTCCTCTTTTCATTTTAGTTTCCCCTTTCCAAGCTCTACAATGCCTTAAAGTGGGGGGGGGGGGAAGCATCTACACAATACTCTAAATGTAGCTCATCATACTGTAGATTTGTAAAAGGGCATTCTTATTTCCTATCCCTTTTCTAACAAACTATTAAATGAATTTTTTTAACAGTTGCTGTAGACTGTATTCATTTTTTCATTGAGCTCCCACCATGGTCCCAAGATCCCTTTTCTGACTGTCAATTCAGACCTCATCATTTATTTGTTTTTCTTTATCCCAATAGGTACCATTTTACACTTTCTACATTGATTCAATTTGCCATTTTGTTGCCCATTCACCCAGTTTGGAGAGATCCTTTGAGAGTTCTTCAAAGTCTGCTTGGGTTCTCACCACCCTGAATAATCTGGTGTTGACACTTCGTTGCTCACTTGTGTAAGGGTGTTGGAAAGTTGGCAACAGCTGCCTCATGGTCTGATGCATCCACCATTGTACCCACCCCATTGCTGCTGCCACCACCACTTACCTCCAGGAGAGGGTGACAGGTGGCATGTATGCATTCTAATGCTAACCTTGCATCAGCATCTGAAGCATGTCAACACAAAGGGTGTGGCTAGCATCAGACCACAGCTGCAATGCCCTTCACCCTCTTCCAGTCACTTAGTGGTTCCTTTGCCAGACTGGTGCTTCTTTTTTCTCCACTGAGCAAGGGAGAGAAAGGAAGCACCCAAGCGGTGAAAGAACCATTTGCAGTCTGGGAAAGGGGCAGGTGACATGTGCATATCCGATACTGACCATGCCCCCTGTGTCAATGTGCTTCTGATGCCAGCACAAGGGGCATGGTCAGGATCAAAACATGGAAGTGCTGCCCATAGGCTTCTATCCACTGATGAGCAGTTCATTCGCTGGCTAGGTGCTCTGAGGAGGGGCGAGGAGGCCCCCAGGCAGATTCTGGACACTGATGGCCCAGAGACACTTGTTCTCTCCATTAAATGGTGGCTACACCACTGTTTGCCACATCATTTATGAACAATAGCATCTTTTCAAATACAAATCATTGGACTACTTCGCTCTGACTTCTCTCCATTGTGACAACTGCCAGTTTACCCCTGCTTCATACTGTTTTGTCAGATACATACTGTCTTATCCCATAACTACTAAGTTTACTCAGGTATCTTTGGTGAAGAATTTTGCGCACTTACTAGGAAGCATATTCCATTAAAATCAGTGGGTCTTCCTTAGGAACTTGCTCCATTGCCTTAATTGTTCTTATAAAAAGTGTTTGTATTTGCATTGTCCATTTATAATGTGAATCTCTTTGTTTCCTTCCTATTCTCGGTGGTCACAAATATCTCCCATCTTTCCGCAATATTTTAATGAATACTTAATGTGCCTGAATACTTAAGATTCTATTTGTTAAAAATTATGCTTAACTTGCAGCGGGGTGGCCTCCAAAAAATTGGTCCAGGCTCCAAAATTACCTAGATGCACCTCTTGGAGCGAGCACAGTATTCCAATCGCAATAGCACTATATGCTATATATAACGACATATATGGCTGTTTTATTTTCAGTCATTTTCCTAACATGGAATTTACTATTTTCACTGCTGCTGTGCACACTAAGTTGTCATTTTCTTGAGTCGTCCACCACAACCCAAAGATTATTTTTAGTTTCTAGATCAAGGCACTTCTGAATATCTGATGCAGACACTGAATCAAATTGTCACATCTACCTCTGTTGTCTCATCTGATTAACGGAACTTCTCCAAGGTCACAAGCAAAAATATAATCTCTTCTACCTCAAATATTATAAATTATGATGGTGTGGATTGAATTTGGGACTTTATGCATATAAAGCATGTGTTTAGCTACTGAACCTTGATAGGAATATTTGTGCATACCCTAGATCATCTCCACAGGCTAGCCTTTTAACTGCATTCAATAATGCTTCCAATTTTCATCCTTTCAATGCATGCGTTGACTGAATTACAGATTCTAATGCATGTTAATAGTTGTGCAATTTTTTCAAATTAACAAAGTACAAATGTGTGATCTTGCTTTATATGGTGCATAGCTCTAATTGTAAACTTACCATTGATTTTAGTTAAGCAATATGATTCTCTCTGATCCTCAGCTCTTAGCTTAGATATAAGTCCTATTTATTGTAAAAACAAGAGATGCAGGATCAGCGCGCCAGTGTGTGTTTACTACCAGAGCATGAATTTCAAGAGCAATTTGAAGAGATTTCCAAAATAGCTAAAATTCAGGATCAAAATGAAAGATAAAACTTCAAATTAACCTTGCAAGAAGCATCTTTAATTCACTTCGGGTATAAAAGGTCACATTTTAACCTCTATTAAACCAAGTGGCTTACATAAAATACATTGCAATAAGAATAACGAGAATAAAAATTTTATGCTTTAAAAACCCCCTCAAAACACTATCTTTGGGTGTTGAGTGCATCTTCCCGTGTTTCTTCTTGTGATAATCCTGCTGCCAGCTGAATTTGCTGCTATTTGAGTGCTTTCAAAAAGGATCTTTTAGACAGCTGCCCAGTGGGGCCTGGCTGCTAAGGTGGAAAGGCTGGCTACTCGAAAAGGAAGATGCAGCCAAGACCGCCTTGAAACAGCTGAAGCTCTGGCAGTTGCGAAGATCCAGGCTGATTTCCCTTCCTCCAGCAGCCCAGACCTGGGAGTTAAGAGGAACTGACTATATAGAAGATCACAAACAGGGCATCCAAGTTAGCTACATGTCAGTAATATATGCTGAGGCAGTTGTAGACAACGTGGGTTAGGAACTCTCTACGGAACAGAGCGATTGCATTGCCTCACGTCGCAGCTTTTCGCTATGTTCACTGCACAGGCTACCCTGCCTTCTGCAGTTGGGGACGCTGGCGGGTTGCTTCAGGGTCAGTGTGCCTGAGGCCGATTGTTCTCCCCTTGAGGCGGGAGAGGAAAGGAGGCGGGCTCGCTGCGACCGAGCAGGCAGGAAGAGAGTAATGGAGTCCGGTGCAGATTCGACAGCCAAGGCCGCCAAGGGCCCGCCTTCTCCTCCTTCCCAGGGTGCCAGCGCAGCCCGCCGGCTCTGGAGATTCAGCAACCTGATCATGGCCGTCTTCTTCGGGCTAGCGGGGGCCGTGCAGGTCGGGAGAGCGGCATCGTGCTGGGGGTAGCCTGGGCCAGAGGGGCATGGAAGTATCCTGAGAAGCTGGCTGCGTGGGGGGGGGGAGGAGGAGGAAGAGAGGGGACGGAGGAAGAGCATGCAGATGTAGCGGGTGGCGGCGGCGGCGCTGAGACGCGAGAGCCGACCAGGGCGGCGCGGAGATGGACGGGGGAGCAGGGCTGGCCTGGCGCAGCAGCGGGAGTTCCGTGCAGGAAGAAGCGGGGGGCGGGGCGAGAGGTCTGTCTGTGGACCGACGTCTGGTGGAACGCCTGGAGTCGGACTCAACCACGGAGGCGGAGCCAGTCTTCAGGTGACTGCCCCCCCACCCCCGCACGCACGCGCCACCCTATGTAGTGCGAGGGGTCGGACTCTGGAGAGTGCCCTTGGTGGCAAGCTGGGGCATGGCTGAAGACGTGTTGGTGCTGCTGGCATGGGATTGGCTGTGTGAGGGAGCGAGCGAGCGAGCGAGGAGGGATGGGATGGGATCTTAGGGGTGTCTTGGAGGGGTGGCAATTCAGATAAAGGGGGATGAAGTTGTACGAGTCGATGCAGGTGATAAGGGACTCTTGGTAACATAAAGTGTGCCGTCGAGTCGGTGTCGACTCCTGGCGACCACAGAGCACTGAACAGGAGGGGTTTACCACTGCCTTGACAGTCAAAGTTTGTCAAAGCCATTGTTGACTTGTACAGCACTTGTGGGGAAGCAACCGCAATAAGAAAAATAGAACAAGAAGTTTTCCAGCTGCTAGTATGGGATCAAGGCTAATGCCACTAAGGGGGAATAATCGGCTCCTGTTGCTCCACAGACATAAATAAATAACGGATACACTTGCCTTAGTTGCTGTTTGTGAAATCTGTATAATCAATATCCAACTAGCAGTACTTTGGCTGAATAAAGTTGACATGAAGTTTAAGTCCAAGAATTTTGCTAACTTTGCTCCATATAACTGGGCGGTCTACAGCTTTAAAACACAAACAATTAAAACATTAAATCAATTAAAACAGTTAAAATATAGATCAAAATATCTTTAAAACAAACTTTAAAACTAAGAAATAATGCCTGATTAAACAGGTATGCTATATTCCCTTGATATGTAGGCTTTTAGGTAGGCTTCACAGGCTTTTAATTGAAATAAATTTAAAACTCTTAATTTTTATATTGTTTTTGTTGTATTATGTAAATTCTTAACTGTTTTATAGTTTGTTTTAAACTTTGTACACCACCTAGAGATGTACATATCAGACTCTCTGTGTGTGTGTGTGTGTATATATATATATATATATATATATATATATATATGTATAAAATCATGGCACTAAGGCCAACTATCGGCCCTCTTCTTTCTACTGGCACGGAACACGACATCTACTCAGTAGGCACAGCACTAGCATGCCCACATTCGGAGACACTTCTTTCTTTTGAAGGAAGAAATATAACATACCTGTCCATTCCAGGGAAATTGATGAAAAACATCCTCTAGGATAGAATTGTAAAGCACATAGAAAAACAGGCCCTGCTGGGGGAGAACCAGCATGGCTTCTGCAAAGGGAAATCTTGCCTCACAAACCTTTTGGAGTTCTTTGAGAGTGTCAACAAGTGTGTGGATAAAGGTGATCCAGTTGACATAGTCTACCTGGACTTCCAAAAAGTTTTCGACAAAGTTCCTCATCAAAGACTCCCGAGGAAACTTAGCAGTCATGGGATAAGAGGACAAATACATGTGTGGATTGCAAACTGGTTGAAAGTTAGGAAACAGAGGATAGGGATAAAAGGAGAGTTTTCACAATGGAGGGAAGTAAGAAGTGGGATCCCCCAGGGATCTGTACTGGGACTGGTGCTTTTTAATTTATTCATAAATGACCTAGAAGTAGGGGTAAGCAGCGAGGTGGCCAGATTTGCAGATGATACCAAACTCTTTCAGGTAGTGAAACCCAAGACTGATTGTGAGGAGCTCCAAAAGGATCTCTCCAAATTGGGGGAGTGGGCAACAAAATGGCAAATGCGCCTCAATGTTAGCAAGTGTAAAGTGATGCACATTGGGACAAAAAAACCCCACCAACTTCAAGTATACACTGATGGGAACTGAGCTGTCCAGGACTGACCAGGAGAGGGATCTTGGGGTCATGGTGGACAGCTCACTCAAAGTGTCGGCAAAATGTGCGGCAGCCGTGAAAAAGGCCAATTCCATGCTAGGGATCATTAGGAAGGGGATTGAAAATAAAACTGCTAATATTATAATGCCCTTATACAAAATGATGGTGCTGCCACACCTGGAGTTCTGCTTACAGTTCTGGTCACCACATCTAAAAAAGGACATTGTAGAACTGGAAAAGGTGCAGAGGAGGGCAACCAAGATGGTCAGGGGCCTAGAGCACCTTTCTTATGAGGCAAGGCTACAACACCTGGGGCTTTTTAGTTTAGAAGACGACTGCGGGGAGACATGATAGAAGTCTATAAAATCATGCATGGTGTGGAGAAAGTGGATAGAGAGAAATTCTCCCTCTCACATAACACTAGAACCAGGGGTCATTCCATGAAATTAATTGCCAGGAAATCTAGGACCAACAAACGGAAGTACTTTTTCACACAACGCATAATCAACTTGTGGAATTCTCTGCCACAAGATGTGGTGACAGCCAACAAGCTGGATGGCTTTAAGAAGGGTTTAGATGACTTCATGGAGGAGAGGTCTATCATCGGCTACTAGTTGGAGGGCTGTAGGCCACCTCCAGCCACAAAGGCAGGATGCCTCTGAGTTCCAGTTGCAGGGGAGTAACAGCATGCCCTAAACGCCTGCCTGTGGCTTCCAGCAGCATCTGGTGGGCCACTGTGTGAAATGATGCTGGACTAGATGGGCCTTGGACCTGATCGAGCATGAAAGAGTTAAGGGCATGATAGCTAGGGGGAAAGCTCTGTGGTGTCCCCCTTCCCTTGATGCCCTAAGCACATGCTTATTTTGGTTAATCCAGGGCTGTGTCTTATGATTTGAAGGATTCTTACGATATGTAAATAATATCAGAGTCTATGGCAATGTTTCCTGCCTTCTTTGTTGCAGGTCAATGACCCTGATCCGGGACTCTGGATAGTGAGTATGAAGTCAGGGGCTATTCCAAGTGCTGAAGAACCTGACATTTATAGAGGTGTTTCTGTGGTAGTCCCAGGGAATCTCAAGACCTGTCATCTACCTGAAACACTTTTTACAGTGGTTATCATCGGCTTTGGGCTGTTGCTTGGTAATAGTGTCTTCCTATATGCTCCTTGTGATTATCTCATCAGGCTGCTTAGTTTTGTTGCATTGGTAAATTGGTCATCAAATGAGCAGTTTTTCCCCAGCAGAACTGTTTCTCTTAATATTTGTGATCCAGGGAGCTTATTTGCGTACATAAAACTCCCTTGTCTCTCCCTTTTCCTGTAAGGCAAGCATCTATTCCTTTCTGATATCTTCTGATACGTTTATGTTGGAACTTCACATCAGTTTTCTCTGATCAGCTCCTCTGCTTTATTACTCTGGTAATCTGGGTGCTTTATTAATCTGTAATACTTTGACTTCTCCTTGCTGCTACCTTCATTATCTACAAAGCAGATTTATTGTATCTTGCTCTCAGGTTGCTTACTCTGTACCTGCAGCTCTTACACTGGTTGTCAGCATTAATCCATCAATTGCAGGTATAGTATGATTCCTTTTTCATATCCCCAATGGAGTTTGGCCATAATGGCCTGCATCACTTCCTTTTTGTTTATGTTGGCTGACATGATATGTGGCCTCAACGGGGATAGGAGGGTATTGCAGTGATACTGCTTTGGACACATAAGCAACAGCACCACTGGGGAGGACAGTGGTTATGCTACGAGTATTACCATATTCCCTCCATTGCGATGAATGGGAGAAACCATGGTAACACTGATAGCGCAGTCGCTGTCCTTCCCAGCAGCACTACTGCTTCTGTGTCCGAAGAAGCACCACTGCAATGTGCTGCAGTCCCCGTTGAGGCTGTGCATCATGTCAGCCCCTATTTTTAATTATAATTTGACCATCACCTTTGCGTCTCACCTTAATAGCTCACTTAACCCACTGAACGGCTGAACCACACTGAATACTGCTTAACATGTGTTTATTGCCAAAATCCTGTAGTAAATGCTGTACCAAATATTGAAATGGCATGCATACTTTCTGCCCAGTGGTCTTATATTCTTTTAATGTATTTGCGTGAACTTTTTAATTTTTGTAAACATTTTTGTTAAATAATTCAATTTGTGTCAATTCTTTTCCAGTTTGTTTACTTCTCACACTTGTCCTCACTCTAGCTGTTCCTAGATATGCCCATCATTCCATCTCCTTCCCATTTCTCACTAGACCATTTTTTAAAATCTTGCATAATCATAATGGAAGCTTATATTTTTTTCCCTTGTCCATTGCACTGAAATATCTTAATATCTTGCTGTTGCAACATTTAGAAACTGTAATGCCCCCGAATTGCTTCCAAGTCAGTAAACATCTGTGTTTCTGAAACTAGTTTCTCTATTCTGCTCTTCTTCCTCCCTCTTTTAGAGCAAAAATGGAATGAGGGGTTCTGCCATTTCCTCAAAGGCTTCACACCTTAACACAGTCTTTTCTGTAAGTCAGGAACTGGCCTGCAAGTTGTTTCTTGAAGTAATCTTCAACATATGTTAATGATTTGCAAAGTTCTGTCATTTTAGTTATTTTATATTTGCATGAATACCTCCTCTTTTTCTCTGACCTATACTGCACCTCAGCTATGAAGTCACTTATGCTCTTCTGCTGTTGTCTAGATGCTTTTGAAAAAATCTTCCAAGAAAAATGAAATCAATATATAGTATCTGTTGTGATTTATACCAGTGTCTTACCACTTTCCCCAGATAACATTGTGTGGAGAAGTCTATCGGATCTACATTCAGCTGCTTGTGTTATGGGTTCTGCCATCTTAGGGTACTCTCTGTTTGCTAATTCTCAAAAGAACATATTGCATGAGGAAGAAGGCCGGTGAGTAATGAGATATTTTCTGTACCAGTTCCATATTATCCACCTCAGACGATAATTAGAGGTCTTCTAAACCTAGCAGGTGGAGTCTCATGAGTATGACACTATTTGTTCCTCTTAAAAAAACAAAACAAAAAACGTTTCTAGGCTCTCTGAAGGTACTATCATATCAAGATTCTGTACAGAAAGAAATCCTAACAGATTTTTCCTAGGATCTGAATTCAACGAGGCTGTGTACAGATTATAGCTTTTCAGAGCACTAGAGGTGTTATTGTAGAACCATCCTTGCTCAAGGTGTATGCATGCATTGTTCATGTACTACCATGGGCCGATTCAGATGAATTTCAGCCCACTGTAAGAAGCTTCAGGTCTAGTCAGGTGTGGGAGTGTGTAAATCGGCATAGACGCTAAACCAGAAGCACCAGTTACATTCCAAAACACGGGTCTATTGTTGAGGAACTATTGTCTAGGAACTTTTTTTCGCTTTTCCAGGATAAAGCATGAAGTGCCATTAAAACCTGAAACCCTAGTTTGACCAAGGACACAGGGCTGATTGTGGCGAACCTCAGTTCGCCACCCCTTTTACAAGTGATAATGCTGGAGCCTCGTGGCGAGCATACCTGCCGTTAAGTCATTCAAAGATGTGCCGACACATTCTCACATCTCACTTTAAGGGGTGATCATTCGAATGACCCCTCTAGACACACTGTTTAAAACAGGGTTTTGCAGCGTGTGTAGTGGAGCCATTCACGAGTAACTGGTGCCTCTGGTTTAATGTCCATGCCAATTAACACACTCCCACACCTGACTAGACCTGAAGCTTCTTGCAATTTGGTCTGGTCCAGGGTGGATTTGATTTAAATCAAACTGATTTAAATCACGATTTAAATCACGATTTAAATCACTAGCAGGGTGGATAAAAATCAATGATTTTTTTTAAAAAAATAAAAAAAATCAGATTTTTTTGATTTAAATCGGATTTTTTGGATTTTTTAAAAAAAAATCATTGATTTTTATCCACCCTGCTAGTGATTTGAATCGTGATTTAAATCGTGATTTAAATCAGTTTGATTTAAATCAAATCCACCCTGGTCTGGTCAAAATCATATTTTTTAGAAACAATTTCTTAGGACTAGAGGGGCCCAACTGCAAATTAGGAAAATGTCTTAGGACTAGAGGGGCCCAACTGCAAATTAGCAAATTAGGAAAATAGAGCAAAGAGCCTTCTTCTTGCTCCATTATATTTTATGGTTATTGGGCTACTGAATCTGGTCTAGTGCTATGGTAACTATAAGTGAGAATTTGTTCCAGGAAAATTATCATTTGCTATTCCTCATAGTAGACTTGTTTCTTGTTCTTTGCTGATTTTCATATCTTGTGTATGATTTATTTTATGGGCAATATTGGTATGACAATCTAATTTTTTTAAACAGGGAGTTATTTGGTCTGGTGATTGTTACTGTCTGGATGAGCCTTTGTCGTAGTTCAGCCAAGTGAGTTTTTTAACATGTTTATTTCAACTTACTATTTATGATTCTTGAAAGTTATATGCTTGTTCCAGCAGGATACATTGCAGTCTTCTCCCTCAAGGGCACTTGGGCTGTGTGACGCCCTGCTATAGATCAGTGGTCTAGTTCTAATCAGGGAGTAGGGAGTTCCTTCATACATTTTAGGAAAAGCATTTTACATTTGTCCTCCATGTGTCTCCCAACAAACTCTATAATGTGTGGAGGAGAGACACATCTCAAAATGTGTGGCACACACATCTCCCCTGCACGCTATGATGCTTACCACAAAGGGACATGGGCCTAATTCAGATGTCATGGGAAACTACCATTTCCCACTATGAGAACAATCTTTGGAGAGCCATGGACTTGTGTACTCCCCGTTCTTACCCTTTCACACATAAAAAGAGGAAATGTCAAGCTTCCACTTTTGCTTTTGACTAAACCAGTTTCCCATCACACACAGAAACTCATGCAAGTGTTGTTTATTCAGACCACAGAGACATAACAAACCAGGATCTAAAACCATGTTTTGAATCTGGTTTGTTTTATATATGTAACAAAAAAACTGGCTCAGTCAAAACCAGAACTGGAAGCTTTATAACATTCTTATTCACACAAAAAAAGGTAGCAAGCAGCACATACAAGCCCATGGCTCTCCAAGGCTTATTCTTGAGCAAAAAAAATCAGTGTTACATTTACCTGTAACTGCAGTTCTTCAGGTGTCTTCTGTGTAGCCACATTAATAGGTATTGCACTTCCATCAGCTGGCGACCTGCAGGGCATATTCCATGCTAAATGAGCAATCCCCTGCTAACGGAGCAAAGCGGCACCTTTTAAAAGTGATGATTCTCTTTATTTAGCAGGGGGAGAGCAACTGGCCCTCTCCCTCCCCAGCACAGCATCCCTCCAGTAGCTGTTGCTTGTGTCTATCATCATGTTTCTTTTGTAGATTGTAAGCTCTTAGGGGACAGGGACCTATTTTATTTTATTTATTTATTTCTATGCAAACTGCTTGGGGAACTTTTGTTGAAGAGTGGTATATAAATATTTGTCGTATTCATATATTCCTGACAGCCAAATAGCACTTTTAGAGGGAGAAGAGTTCAGTGAAAATCTCTCCTCCCTCTGTGCACACATTTGGCTGCTCAGCAACACTCTCACTGAGCTCTGAAGCAGCTTCTTGCACAGATGCAGCCCCTGTTCTGCACTTCTAATAGTGCAAAACATGTGAACTCGGGATGTGCACAAGCCAGTTTGGTGCCTCCTCTGGGAAGCGCCAAATGGCCTTGGGCTCCAGAGGAATGGTTCCCTTAAAATGAAGGTAAACAACTCTTTACCTGCTCGTCCACCACCCCACACCTTTCCAGTGGCACCGCCCATGCTCCAAAGGGCCATGTGTGGCTGCGGTGCTGTTCCCTGCAGCCTCCATGTGGCGTAACATGACATGCGTGCTGATCACATGCATGCTGCCACCACACGGAGGCTGCAAGGAACAGTGCTGCAGCCGTGAACAGCCTTTTGGAGTGCAGGCACAGCTGCCAGAAAAACAGCAAACAAGCAGGTAAGGAGCTGCTTACCTGCTTTTTAAGGTAACTGCTTCTCACCTTGCTGGCAGCTCTCCGAGCCATTCATGCACAACTCTAATGTGAACCACTGACTTGAGACAATATCACAAACTTCTGTTCACCCAAGACAACTACTGATTTTGTTTAAATATAAGCACATCAATGAATTGCTGGCAATAATTTCTGGTTAATGCCACTAAAACCTTTTCCCTTGCAACTTCAAAATATGGCTAGGACTAAATACTCGTAGTGCATGTCTGCATGGAGCTTTCCTAGCATCAAATGAACTTATTTAAAATGTCCATTCTACATAAACCATTCTTGTACAGAGGTCAGCTCACACAAGACAAATTTATTTATTTATTTATTTGATTTGATTTCTATACTGCCCTTCCAAAAATGGCTCAGGGCGGTTTACACGAAGAAATAACAAACAAATAAGATGGAACCCTGTCCCCGAGGGGCTCACAATCTAAAAAGAAACATAAAATAGACACCAGCAACAGTCACTGGAGGTACTGTGCTGGTGGTGGATAGGGCCAGTTACTCTCCCCCTGCTAAATAAAGAGAATCACCACATTAAAAGGTGCCTCTTTGCCAAGTTAGCAAATCATCATGACTGAAAGCTATCCTCAGCTTATAGGGGAGTGATGAGTTCAGTTAAGTTCCAAGGAAAGATCTCATTTTTTAAAATTTCAGATAAGTTGATATTTTCAAGAAAACTGAATGCTGTATCTTCATGTATAAATACCAGTAAGTGTCTTCACGGTTTACAATTTGCTACTAAGGTGATAACATTTGCAATAGTTCATTCTTTCTTTTTTGCAGCAGAATTGCACGGTTTTCTCCCCTCAGTCATGCTCTTGACTTATTTCTAGGCAATAAACACATACGTAAATAAGAGGAAACCACTCCTGCACAAGATGTTTGCACAGGGTCCCAGTTCATTTTAGGCTAATAACTCTTCATCAGGGATACAAACTCAACAAGAAATAACCAAATTGTACATTTACAGACAGACATGAACCTCTTCTTTTAACTGGGACACAACAGTTGAAGAGGAGGTTCATATCTGTCTGTGAATGTGTAATTTGTTCTTGTTGGGGTTTTTTGCTGAGTTTGTATCCCCTGATGAAGAGCTGTTCAAAATGCATCGGGACCCTGTGCAAATATCTTTTCCATTAAAATGTATTTCTCACATCTGCTAGGCATTGTTTTTGTTTTGTTGTTTCTAGGCAAGGCACATAAGAACATATTTTGAATTACTGGTTTCAGAAATAATTTCATTGCACTCTGTGTCTGAGTTTCTGTTAACTTGATTTGATTTTCAGTAAAACCTCTGCCTTTCTTTTTCTCTTTCAGAACTCTGGGTGGGATTCGCTTGGCTATTGCCATTTTTCTCTCTGTGTTTCCCTTTGTAATGTGGCTGTACATCTATGTGAATGCAGAGATGCGGGCATCTTGGCCATCTCATTGCAAAACAGTTATTTAAGAAGGTGGAAATGAACAAATCAGTGTTTTAGTGCCATTTGCTCATGGCTGAATCTTCAATGATGCAAAATCGACAAGAGCCACAGGTGTGACCAAGATCAGTGTGTTCCCTCAAAAAGCCAAGTTTTAAGATTATCTATGAAGTTTTGGAAAGACTGAAAGTTTGGGGACAACTGGAGAGTGGAATTCTCTAAGTCTTGGCCTAGATTTCCAAGGATACCTACAAAGAGTTGGCTCAAATGAGACTAAAATGAATTCCTCTGGAAGCAGCTGGATCCAAGAGGAGATCTGAGCTTCCCATTGAAGTCACTAGAGCTCAAATTCAGAAGCAGCCTGGAAGGGACTGTGATAGTTGTATATGTTTATGGAATGTAAATAAAACTAGTAGTTTAGCAGTCTTATTTCAGTCTCTGACCAGCAAACAAAGTAGACAGATAAGCTTGAAACATTAATAACAATTCATCCTAAACAATAACATTTGAATTAGATATTAGAGTCTAACTCTATTGGCCATCACACAAAATTTGGCCACATTATATGTAACACCAGAGTCATGATCAGCAAGGAGAAAACAAAACACTCATCTGAACGGCCTGGAAAAATTCTTAGTAAAGGAGCGATAAGAGAAATACAAGAATCTTGATTAAAAGTACAATATAATAAAACATGGGCTATAGACTCAACTTTTCCATCTCCACACAGGCATACCCTTTCCTGATAACACTTAAATCTACCCTCCAAAACTGCTGATGGGAGAGCAAAACATGCCAACGAGAAATGCTCTTCTATACTTTGGCACTGTTAACATGGTAAGGTCTCAATGGCAAATGTGCTTCAGAGTTAGCAAGTGTAAAGTGATACATATTAAGGGGGGGAAACCCCAACTTCACATATATGCTGATGGGATTTGAGCTATCAGTGACTGACCAGAAGAGAGATCTTGGGTCATGGTGGACAGCTCATTGAAAGTGTCGACTCAGTGCGCGGCAGTGGTTAAAAAAAGGCCAATTCCACGCTAGGGATCATTAGGAAGGGGATTGAAAATAAAAATGCTAACATTATAATGCCCTTATACAAACCTATGGTGTGGCCACATCTGGAGTACTGCGTACAGTTCTGGTCACCGTATCTTAAGAAGGATATTGTAGAAGAAACAGAAGCAATATATAATCTGCCAGAAATTTTCATTTTAGAAACAAACATATCAACTGA
The DNA here is from genome assembly GCF_027244095.1 of Hemicordylus capensis. Taxonomy (NCBI): domain Eukaryota; kingdom Metazoa; phylum Chordata; class Lepidosauria; order Squamata; family Cordylidae; genus Hemicordylus; species Hemicordylus capensis. Next base: position 387,224,717 of record NC_069658.1, read on the forward strand.
GAATCGACTGCAGGACACTCCTGCCAAATACAGCATCAGTTCGTGCTCTGATATCAATTGCATAATTGTGGCGCCACAAATGTGGCAAGGACCAAGTGGCTGCCTGGAATATAGCATCCAAGGGGACCGCACAATCAAAGGGGACTTCCTCCACTCAGCAGACTTCTGAACGTAGAAGGATAATGCCCTTTGAACGTCCAAACGAGGCAACCTTTCCACATTTGTAGAAGGATCCGGAGAAAACACGGGCAAAGTGAGCGGGGATGAGCAGTGAAACATAAACACCACCTTGGGTAGAAACTGGACATCTGGCCTAAGTACGGCCTTGTTCTTACGGAACTGCAGGTACGGCTGGTCAACCCTCAGGGCTCTCAACTCACTGACCCTCCTGGCGGAGGTAATGGCCACCAAAAAGGCAACCTTTCAGGTGAGGAGATGAGGATCAATAGAGGCCAAAGGCTCGAATGACAGCCGAAGCAGACCAGCCAACACCATGAACAGGTCCCAGGCAGGTGACATGACAGGATCGTCCAGGAACAAATGCGTTAAACCTTTTAGGTTTTAATGATCGGGTCTTTAAACCAAGAAGCCTGGTCAGTGGGAGAATGTGCCACAATGGCCGCTAAATACACTTTAAGGGAGGAAAGCTTTAATCCGGACTCCTTAAGTGACAACAGGTAGTTACATATATCTTGTACAGATTGATTACATGCATCAAACCCATGTAGGGAAGCGAACGAACAGAAACAGCGTGGTGTAGTGGTTAGAGTGCTGGACTAAGACCGGGAAGACCTGAGTTCAAATTCCCATTCAGCCATGATACTAGCTGGGTGACTCTGGGCCAGTCACTTCTCTCTCAGCCTAACCTACTTCACAGGGTTGTTGTGAGGAGAAACCTAAGTATGTAGTACACCACTCTGGGCTCCTTGGAGGAAGAGCGGGATATAAAATGTAAAATAAATAATAAATAATAAACAAGTCCACTTGTGATTGTAGGCCTTGCGTGTGGACTGCTTCCTGGCAGCTACCAAAACTTACCGCTCAACAGGAAGTCGGCAGGACCGTCCATGCTGTCAGATGGAGGGTCTGAACGTCCGGGTGGAACACCCGACTGCCCTCCTGTGACAGCAGGTCTAGTAAGGCCGGCAGCCGTATCCAGTCCACCACCAAGCGATTCAAGGTCAGAAACCACGGCCTCCTGGGCCACCATGGGGCTATCAGAATAGCCCTGGCCCAATCTACCTGTAGTTTGCTCAGAACCTTCGGAAGCAGGGGAAACACATAGGAGAGGGCCTGTCCAAGACATTATTAATAGAATCCATGCAACCATCAAATTTGAAACGTCTTACGATAAGGATAGAATACTTTTAAAAAATGTTTTTAAACATTTTATAACATTTTATATTTTGCAACAACATGCCCAAATTGCCCCCCCACCCCCATACACCCCCCCCAAGAAAGAAGAGGAAGGAGAAAGAAAGAAAGAAAGAAAGAGAAGAGGAAAAAAGGAAGAGAAGAAGGGAGAATCACCATTGCACTAGAAGATGTGGATAGGTCAGAAGAATTCTTATTCTAAGAAAAGATTAAGAAAGTTATCCCAAATTTCAGGCCATTTATCCAATTTATTTACTTTTAAGAGGGCCCATTTTTCATGTGCCGCAAGCTTAAGCAGGTCCTGTACCCAATCCTCGCACCGAGGGGGATTGGGAGATTTCCACAGCCTCAATATCAACCTCTTGGCAACCAGCAGGCTCCGCCAAAGCCATTGTTTAGAGATGTATTTTAGTCCCCAGCTGGTTGGAATAAACCCCAACACTGCATTTCAATCCTTCAGTGCAAGAGATGAATCCAGCACTAAGTTAATTCGCATAGTGACTTCTCTCCAGAAGCCTTGCACTATGGAACATATGTGTTAAATTGGCCTGTGGATTACTGCATCTCCAACAGTTACTATTTGAGGACATTTTTAATCGCATAAGGTATAGAGGAGTCCAGTAGGCCCTGAAAATAATCTTCTGCTGGATGAGGCGCAATTTAAGATCCAATGTACTGCATTGAACACTACTTAAAATATTTTGCCATTGCTCAGGTGACAGTTTATCAGAAAGTTCCAAGTTCAATTTGTCCCTAAGTAAATCTAACCCAGGGTCTTTGTCTCTATACACACTGGCATATAGGTACTTTTTTAGTTTTGGGAGAGAGGCCATCTTAATGGCAAGCCCAAAGATAGCTGGAGTTGATGGGGTCGCCAAGGTGTCTGGACCGAATTGAGCTGATATGGTATGTCTCAGTTGCATATATTGCCAGGCATATGCCGGTGGTAGATGGAACTCCTCTTGCAGGAGTGCAAAGCAAAGGGTTTGTAGCTATCATTTACATTTTCCAGCTGTGATAACCAGTAAATCCCTTTATCAATCCAATGTTTCCACAAAATTGGTTGTTTGCCTATCAGTATATGTGGGTCACCGCACTGTCATATCCATGTGGGCATAGGGATCTAAGTTTAGTTGCCTTGCCAGTTCCTTCCAGGCGTGTCGGGCTGCTAGTACAGTAGGGGATTGGTAGTGGGAATGTTTAAGATATCTGGAGCCAAGTGCTTCCCATCCCTCCAAGGGTTTCAGTTCTGCTAGATCTACTTGAGCCCATTCTGGCCTTTCCCCATCTGTGTTGGCATGCCAATGGGTAGCTTGTGCAATTAAAAACGTGTTATGGCACAATCTAAGATTCACTAGGTTGAAGCCCCCTTTGTGTGCGGCCAACTGGAGTTTATTAAAAGCAACCCGAGGCCTGCCATTACCCCAGAGAAACCTCCTCACAGCTCTTGTCAATTTCTCTAAAGTATCTTTGAGGAATAAGCAATGGAAGCCCTCTTAAAGTATAAATACATCTGGGCATAACATTCATTTTTACAACAGCTATCTTACCCCACAAACTCAGCGGAAGGTCAGCCCAGCGGAGGAAATCTATCTTAATCTGTGAAAGTATTTTATCTAAGTTAGTTTTGACAATTAGATTAGGTTGTTTAGTAATTAGAATACTTAAGTATTTCACAGAGTCTGTTTTCCAAGTAAAGGGCCAGGGCATAAGGGATAGGATACATTTTTTAGATGTAGAGATTACTAAGGGAAGAGATATGTTTTACACTGACTTATACAGAAAAAATACAGATGACAATTCCTTTCTTAAGTATGACAGCTTTCACCCCAGACCCCTTAAGACAAATTTACCATATTCCCAAATGTTAAAAATATGCAGAAATTGTAACACTCTGGGATTATTTAAAAAACAGGCCATAATTCTACGACGACAATTACTGGAGAGAGGATATCTGGATAGAATAATCAGGCAAGCTTTTTTATAAAGCTAGAGATACAAACAGGGAGTCTCTATTAAGGATCAATAACAGAGATCCTAAAACATCACATAGGATGATTATCCCAATTTGGAACTCATTCCAAAGATATAGAGGGGATCATTAAGAGACATTGGCATCTTTTGAAGGATATCCCCATATGTAAGGCACCCCCTCTGTTTACCCATAGAAGGAATAAAAACACTGGGGATCGTTTAGTGCACAGTAGAATGCCCAGTCAACTTTCTCCTGAACAAGGACAGAAATATGGATTCACAGAACAACTGCCTGTGGGAGGTGCTCAGTATGTTCGCAGTGTGTTAGACTAAAATCCTTTTCTATTCCACCATCTACTAAGGAATATATACTGAGAGATAGATTTACATGTCAAACTAAAGGAGTTATATACATAATCAAATGTCCATGTAATAGGTAAAACAATCAGGGCAGTGAAACAGAGGATCGTTGAACATAAGAGCTGTATAAGGAGAGGTATTTTACAGGCTCCTCTGGTTAGACTTTTTAAGGAACATGAACATAGTGCTGAAGATATAAGATTTTGGTGTAATGAGAAAAACAAGGGATATAGTAGAAACACTAACAAACAGCTTTTTAAAAGGGAACTGTTCTGGAGCCATACTTTCAAAACCTGGACCCCAATGGGACTGAATGAGGATATAAATTGGGGGGTTATGTTATGAAATCTTGGCATGACATGATATTTTCTTTCTGCTTGGTGTGCTTTGATGTGGATGTACTGTGGACTTAGCTACACTGTATAGATTTTCAGGAACTATCTTTATGGTAAATAAGAACTTAAGTTTTTGTAGAACTGGGTCCTCTAAGAGCTACATGGTGACCACAGCAGCTGGGGTTAAATTGTTCATTTTAGTGTATATTCTGCATCAGAGCTGAGCATTCATGCTTACCATTATCTGAAGAAGGCAAGAGATAAAGGCTTACAATACAAGGTTATTTTTCACTTGGAGAATGTTATGTAAGTAGTGACATTAAATCTTTATAAGCATGTATGGATAAATTAAAGATGCCTAGTAAGAATCAATATTTTGAGTGGCTTCATGATGTGATATATTTGTGTAGTGATGCCTTGGAGGAAGAAGTTGTATGAGTGCTGTTTTAAATGCCACTGAGGAAGACCAAGAAGGTTGAAACACATTTGGCAGATATATACGAGCTACATTGATTATACACACTTCAGACGAATTCCAACTACAAGAGGATAAACTTTTGGCAAGGCTTAACACACACAACAACAGTGTGTTGCACCCAGACCCAAGGAGACACGGACACAGAAAGCATTATGGAGGAATTGGCCACTTTATTAGAGGTACAAGTTTTAAACAGTTTCTGCAGAGGCACAGCAGCTGGGGTTGGCATTCACAGTAGCAACAGTGCGGACCAGAATGGGGCATCCACCACGTGGCGCTCCCCGCCCTAGAAGCTCCTGGCACAGACACCTTGGCTCCAGGCGGCCCACCTTCCAGAAGGAGGCGCCCTTCGTCGCCGACCTAAGGTCAGGTCTCAGCAATTGACGTCACCCGCCCGACGCTGTCCAGCCATACGGGAGGGTGTCGGTTGCAGAGAGGTAGGAGCAAGGCAGCATCCCTGATCTGTAAAGCCTCAGGGGACACGCCCCTCCACCTTACAGCTAAACGCTTACCTAAGGTGCCGCACCGCATTAGCCGTTCACCTCCGCGCTGTGCCCGCCACAGCGGTCGTCAGCCTAGCTTGATGCACCGCCACCCCACAGGCCAAACAGCACTGTTGCCAACCCCAGCCGTAGATTGTCTAGAAAATACCTCATACCCAGGGGGGACAAGTGCACGCCGTCGCCCCTGCTGCCGGCTCACTGCTGGTAGCCCCACCCCCGCGACGGAGCCGGGCCAATGGGAGCTAGCTCCTGGTGCCACATGCTCCTGGAGGTGGGGCTGAGGCAAACAAGCCGCGCAGCCTAGAAAGGCTGCGATCGGCTGGCTTTTCTCCACATGCATTTTGTAGAAAGTGAACTGTTGAAAGAATGGAAGTGTAACTGTTTTATGAGATTATATTTTACTTGATTATTGTTATCCATTATTGTGATTTTATATGATTATCATTTCTATAGGGAAAATAAATTCCTGGCTTTCCTACTTATAATACATTAGTATTTATGAGATAATAGAGAGTGGGTGGGTTGTTTTTTACACTCCAAGACAGAACAAAGGCATCACCCAGAGAGCCCTCCCCTATCCCAATATTGAGCACATTGAACATTGTCCAGGGAGGCAAAGAGGTCTAGAGTGCGAACACCCCCATTTCACAAATATGTCTCTGAGAACACTGTGGTTGAACACCCACTTGAGGAAGACCACCTTCATTCTGCTCAGGGTGTCCGCTTGAACGTTCAAGGAGCCCTGTATATGAACCGCCTTGGTCAACACTGCATGTGTCACACACCAATGCCAGAGGTCCATAGATAGGAACAGAAGACTCCTCGAGGACGTCCCTCCCCGTGGGTTGATGTAGGCTTTTGCTGTCGTATTGTCCGTTTGTATGGTCACTGAGTGGCCTCTGATCATGGGCAGGAAGCTCTTGAGGGCATTGAAAATGGCTAACAGCTCCAAATAATTGATGTGATGGGAGCGCTCCCTGGGGGACCAAAGTCTGTTCAGGCACAGCCCATCCAGGTGCGCTCCCCACCCAAGCTCTGAGGCATCCGTCGTGATCACCCAACGGGATCTGGGAGCCTGAAAGGGAGCACCGAAGTTTAGAGGTTGGAACTGAGTCCCCCACTCTGCTGTCACATGTACCCATCGAGGAGGGATGCGTTCTAGATGGCCTGAATCCCAAAGGGGATTGAACACATCCAGAAACCACCTCTGGATAATCTGCATGCAAAAGCGTGCCTGTGGTGGCTGCCATGTGACTCAACAGGCGTTGTACATAGCGCAGAGATTGTGGGCCTCCTGCCAGGAAACTCATGACCAGCCCCTCGAGAGTACATATATGGGCACCGGGCAGAAAGACTTCTCCAAGGCCGTATTGAATATCAGCCCTATGAACTGTATCCTGCAGGTGGGTTCCAACTGAGATTTCTTGAAATTGATTTGGAAACCCTGCAGGGTGTCCACCACAAACTCCAGAACCACCCGCCTGGTGCTTGCCACGATGAGCCAATCGTCTGAGTATGGCAGCACCTGCAAACCTCTCTCCTGCAGGAAAACCACCACAGGGGCAAGGCATTTTGTAAAAACCCTCAGCGCTGTCGTAAGATCAAATGGCAAAGCTCTGAATTGATAGGAGATCCCTCCCCCATCTGGAAGCGCAAGAAGCACCAATGTTGAGGGCAAATTGAGATGTGATAACATGCATCTTTTAGGTCCAAAGAGACCATCCACATAGTTTTCTCCAAGATTGACATGATGTTCGGTATCGAGAGCATCCGAAACTTCTTGTACAGCAGATGCCTGTTCAGGGCCCTGAGGTCCAGTATAGGTCTCCAACCTCCATCTGGTTTTAGCACTATAAAGTACCGGGAGTAGAAACCGGGACTGTCCGGATTGGCGACCTTCTTGATCATGTCTTTTAATAAGAGCTCGGTGACCTCTTGATCCAACTTCGGAGTGGATGGAGTAGTCACAACGCCACGCACTCAGCTGAATGCCTGGCCAATGTGTACAGCTCCTGCTTCGCCACTTGAAAACCCTCTCAAAAGAGCACCTTGGCCTGCTCCCTCTTGTCCTGAGTGGGATTCAAAAACGGGCCCACCTTTCCCCACAAAAAGTGGTTATATCTTGTGTTATATGCCTGATAATTAGCCACTCTTAAGTGGAGGGCTGAGGCTGAATAAAGTTGTCTCCCAAAGGAGTCCAATTTTCTCCCCTCTCTCACTGGGTGCCGACTGGCTGTGGCCCCTGGTGCGTTGCAAAGATGCCTCCACCATGATAGAATTTGGTGCAGGGTGGTTCTTCAAAAATGCCGTATAATCCTGCAATTGTACTCTATAGAAGTTTTCCAGGCGCTGATTAGGTTGAGAGTTGCCAGTTTCTCCCATGGCCCTTCATGACCTTCAGTAATGCCGAATTGAGGGGTAGTGCGGCCAGTACCTTGGCCTCTGAATCGATCAAACTGAACAGCTGATCCAGTTCTCCTTTCTGCTGGGTACCGAGGCTAACACCCAGGGCCAAAGCCATACGTGTCACGTAAGCTGAGTACATAGGAACACAGAACATAGGAAGCTGCCATATACTGAGTCAGACCACTGGTCCATCTAGCCCAGTATTGTCTTCACAGACTGGCAGCGACTTCTCCAAGGTTGCAGGCAGGAATCTCTCTCAGCCCTATCTTGGAGATGCTGCCAGGGAGGGAACTTGGAACCTTTTACTCTTCCCAGAGCGGCTCCATCTCCTAAGGGAAATAGCTTACAATGCTCACACTTCTAGTCTCCAATTCATATGCAACCAGGGCGGACCCTGCTTAGCTAAGGGGACAAGTCATGCTTGGTACCATAAGACCAGCTCTCCTCTCATAATAAGTATGAGTATAAGTATAAGTACATGTACATAAGTAGAGTTTGAGGTCCTCAGACGGGGAGATCGGTTTTAAATCATATTACTGGATATTTATTTAATTTATTTTTATTGTTGCATTTATATACTGCCTTTCATTAAAAATAATCGCAAGGTGGTTTACAAAAGTTTAAAAACATACAATAAAATGACAATAAAAGTATTAAGCTAAAAATATAAAAACAAACCAAATTTAAAATCTGTAAAATACAAGCATAAAAACGATACAACAAGTAAAAACACATAGAAGCAGCAATAAAAACAATTATGTAAAAGCCTGGATAAAAAGCCAAGATTTAACAAGCTTTCTAAAAGCTGTGATATCAAGGGGAGACGACCCTTGTGAAGCACTGTCCAACTCTGAGCTGGCATCACTATCATCCTCTGATTCAAGAGGAACCAGAGAGTCCTGAGCTAAGGGTGATTCCTCCGGAGAGGCTGGCTTGGGAGACTGCTTGGTATCGAGGCAGGTACCTCCGCTGGTTGAACCAGGATAGGGACAGCCGTCTGCTGCAACGGAGTAGAAGGGGGCAGTTCACGACGCTCGGTACGGTCTCAGGGGAGCGCTGGGGGGAGCAGGAATGCGGCCTCCCTTCCGAGTGAGACTGTGGCTGCCGTCATCCTCTCACGGTACCATGTGTCTCATAAGAGGGAGCCTCCATATAATGGTATCTAGGTCTCTCAAAGTTGGAATAGTCTGAACGATAGTCTGCCGGGTACTGACCATATGATCCAGAGTCTCGGTGCCAAGTTGCATAGGAAGGCGCAACCACCACCAAGGGAGATCAGTTCTCCAATGATCAATAGCAATCCAAGTAGATGGAGTCACAACAGTCCCAGGCCCGATCTTGCTTTTACTCTAGCGAGCGCTCTTCTGAGTCGCAGTGATTGCTGCAGTCCTTAAGAGCGATGCGGTCCTGGCGACTCTGAAGGGGTGAATGATGCCTAGGGGAATATGCTTCCCTCTCCGATGAGGCATAGCCAGGTTCATCCAATGGTACAGAGAGCTCCCTGCTTGACCGAACCCGGGTGGGTACTAAATTCAATGAGTCCTCCTTGTCGGGCAAGGTAGGTCTAGCTGGTACCGAAGGCTTCGGCGTTGGACGTGCAGGATCAATCCTACGTTTCTTGGCCACAGGGGCCTCTGAATTGGGAGCCGATGGGGCAGTCTTCCACTTAGGTATTGGGGGAAGATGTTGACCTGCCGGCAGATCATGATGCAACTTCGACGACTTCTTTTTAGGCATCGAAGTCACAGGAACTGAGGGTGATTTCGGTACCACCATCACCGAACGCTGGTCAGGATCTTCTGTGTGCGACTGCTCACCCGATGGAGAAGAAGGGACAACCACAGGGGTTGTCGATACTGGCACCAAGCTCAGGATCTCAGCCTCTACTGGAGCAGATACAGAGCGTTCTGATGTCACAGATGAAGCCATTTTCACGAATCGCTTCAATAAAAGGGTTTCCAAAGAACAGAGAGCCAGGTCCCACAGGGCTGCACACAGGCGAGAAGCCCTATTCTTGCGAGCCTGCTTCATGAATTTTTGACAGTGAAGGCAGGTCTCGACAATGTGGGATTCTCCCAAACATAAGAGACACTCGGTATGAGTATTGGGGGAAGGGATCTTCGATCCGCACTGAACACAGTTTTTAAAGTTAGTTGTTCCCAGCATAAACACTGAAGGCCGGCTGGCCACCACGCTCCGTCCCAGCCAGGATCGGCGCTCCGAAAGAAGGAAAGACCGTAAGAAAAACAAAACGCCAAGGAAAACCTGCTAACTACGTGAAGAGATAAAGAAACTAAGGAAGAAAACGAAGAAGCAGGGAGAAAACAAGGGGATAGATAAATCCTACTTGTTGTTGAGCTTCAGACTCCATGATGTTTACTGAAGCGCGAATGAAGAAAGACTAGGGATGAGGAGTGGCGCAGCCGCATATGGCAGCTGGGGGCGGGGTTCCTGCCCAAAGGAGAATTGACCTTGTTAGATTCCGACGAGGTCTCTGCGTAGGCACATAGGCCATTAGTGTAAAAGACAGAGACCACGTCGAAGTACTTTTTCACATAGTGTATAAATTAATCTATGTAATTCTTTTCCATGGGATGTGGTGATGGCCACTAGCTTGGATGGCTTTAAAAGGGGCTTAGACAAATTCATGGAGGACAGATCTATCAATGGCTACTAGCACAATGCCTCTGAATACCAGTTGCAGGGGAGCAACAGGAAGAGAAAGGGTATGCTCTTGCCTGTGGGCTCCCCAGAGGCTTCTGGTGGGCCACTGTGTGAAACAGGATACTGGACTAGATAGACCTTGGACTTGATCCATCAGGGCTGTTCTTATGTTTCAAGGTACCTAGTTGGTTTGGAGTTACATATTTGGTTCTCAAGGTAAAACCTATTTGTAACATAACTTAGATCAGTGTTTCTCAACCACCGGTCCCTGGACCGCTGCCGGTCCCCGAAGGGTTGAGTGCCGGTCCCTGACTGGGAGTCAAACCCCCCCCCCCAACTGAAATCAAGGCACTCACTTACTCAATTTTGCACATGGCACGGAAGAGGAAGAGTATCACGGAGGCATGGGACCCTTCTTGTGCCTTGCCTCCACGTGCTGCTGAGATCTTCCTACAGCTATCTTATTCCCCATCTTTACAGCTTCAAACTGTATGCGATGCGGGGGCATGGAGGAAAAAGTATGGCAGTGGGCGCCACTTGAAGGGCTGCTGGTTCTTGCATGCTCATTGTTTGCAGCCAAAGGTTGGTTGATTGAAACCCAGCTGCCTGTTGTGATCGAGGCGCCTTGAGAGGGAACGCTGTTTCCCTCTTGCATCAGTGGGGTTTGCTTGTATGTTGTTTTCATTGGCCCCATGTAGCTTTTGAATTTTTCTAATGGCCCAACATCCCCTCTCCACTGAGTAATCACAAGCACCTCCACTCCAGACATACTGGAGACAAATTTGTTCACCCAGGCTTTTAGATTCAGGGGTTCTCAACCTTGGGTACCCAGACGTTGGTGGACTTCTACTCCCATAATCCCCAGCCATAATGGCCAAATGCCATTGTTGCTGGGGGTTATGGGAGTTTAACTGAGGGACCCAAGGTTAAGAACCCTTAATATTCCATGTTTGCAAAAGATTCCAAATTTAATTATTTTAATGCTTATATTATTTTCATTCTAAACTGCCCAGAGATGCAAGTTTTGGGCAGTATAGAAGTCTGATAGATAGACAGATAGATAGATAGACAGACTTGAAACCCCTTTACTAACTGCTGGTCCGGGAAACTGCACATGAAGAATGTAGCGCTCCTTGAAACTCTGCACGAAGAATTTAGCGGTCCTTGACTCCAAAAAGTTTGAGAAACACTGACTTAGATCATTTTGGCATGCTATATCTAGCAGCCTATGTTTGAGGGCCAACTTGTCACATTCATGGCCCCACATTATCAATAGCTCAGGAGAGAATCCAAGTAAATAGAGTTTCTCTGGTATTATTTATTTTATTTTATTTATTTTATTAACATATTTTATACCGCCCAAAACTTACGTCTCTGGGTGGTTTACAACAAAATAAAAACAAAGTAAAACATTCATTAAAACAAAAATGAAGAGTTTAAAAATTACAATTTAAAAATTTTAAAATAATATTTTAAAACAGCATTAAAGCCATTAAAACAATATTAATTAAACGTCTGGGTGAAAAGATCCGTATTTAAAGACTGTCAGAGATGGAGAGGCTCTTATTTCACTAGGGAGTGCATTCCAAAGCCTCGGGGCAGCAGCGGAGAAGACCCGTCCCTGAGTGGCCACCAGACAAGCCAGTGGCAGCTGCAGACGGACCTCTCCAGCAGATCTCAGTGGGTGGTGGGGTTCATGATGAAGAAGGCGTTCTCTTAAATACCAGGGCCCAAGCTGTTTAAAGCTTTATAGGTTATAACAAGCACCTTGTATTTTGCCTGAAAACACATCGACAGTGTAGCTCCTTCAATACAGGAGTTATATGGTCTCTCCGAGATGACCCAGAGACCAACCTGGCTGCCGCATTCTGGACTAACTGTAGTTTCCAGACTACACACAAGGGCAGCCCCACATAGAGTGCATTGCAGTAATCCAGTCTGGAGGTTACCAGCAGATGTACCACTGTGTTGAGGTCGTTCACCTCAAGAAACGGACGCAGCTGGCGTATCAGCCGAAGCTGATAGTAGGCACTTCTGGCCACCGCCTCAACCTGGGAGACCAGGGAGGGGCTCGGATCCAAAAGCACCCCTAGACTGCATACCTGTTCCTTCCAGGGAAGTGTGACCCCATCCAGAACAGGCAGATCAAAACCATCTCTCGAGTTTCAACCCCACACAGTGAATACCTCCGTCTTACTAGATTCAGTCTCAGTTTGTTATCCCTCATCCAGCCCATCACTGACTCCAGGCAGGCATTTAGGGAGGTTATGCCCTCTCCCGATGATGCTGACATGGAGAAATAGATTTGGGTGTCATCAGCATACTGATAGTACCCCGCACCAAATCTCCTGATGATCTCTCCCAGCGGTTTCATGTAGATGTTAAACAACACTGGAGACAATATGGAGCCCTGAGTCACACCATACAAGAGTTCAGATTTTGAAGAACAGCAGTCTCCAACTGACACCATCTGGAACCTGCCCAAGAGGTAGGAATGGAACCACCACAAAGCAGTGCCTCCAACTCCCAACCCCCTAAGACACCCCAGAAGGATACTATGGTCGATAGTATCGAAAGCTGCCAAGAGGTCCAAAAGGACCAACAGAATCACACTTCCTCTGTCCATTCCCAATTGGAGATCATCCATCAGGCTGACCAAGGCAGTCTCCACCCCATAGCCAGCCCAAAAGCCAGTTTGAAATGGGTCAAGATAATCAGTTTCCTCCAAGACTGTCTGGAGCTGGGAGGCCACTACCTTCTCAGTTACCTTGCCCAGCCACGGAAGGTTGGAAACAGGCCTGTAGTTGTTCAAGTCCGAGGGATCCAAGGTAGGCTTCATCAGAAGTGGTTAATAATTTCCATCATGACTGAAAGCCATCCTTCAGTATCAAAAGTTCCAAACCCACAGGAGAAAAAATATGCTTTAACCATATATTACATACTGCTAGCCAGGCCCTCCTTTCCACTCTTAAGATACCCACCTCTAAATGTAAAATCACATTAGGCACGGAGCAAGGCACTTGAAATAGGCTTCTCAGAAACTTGGTTTGGGTTGTTTCTAAGGCCACGAAATTGGAATATAGGGAGGTCTGAGCACCATATAGGAGATGCTTTAACATTGTATAGTTTGATAACAGCCAGGATAAACTGTCTACCTCTAGTTTGAAAAAAAAGCCAGAATTGCTGAAATACTTCTTTGGGCATTTTGCATTACAAAACGCTTTCTGCGCATTTAAACTAACATTTGCTTGGAAAAACCCCTAAAATATTTAAAATGGTCTGCTTGCTCAATTTTAAATCCATCAACACTCCAATCCAATAGGGGAATTTGCAAACATCATAATTTTAGTTTTTTGATAGTTAACCTGCAAGGTATCTTCCCTGCAGTAGCATGCAAGAGCCTGCAATGCTCTTTTTAACCCAATGGGAGACAAAGATAAAACCACAGCATCATCAGCGTAAAGGAGCACAGATGTGTGTGTAGATGCTAATCTTGGAGGGTGGTAATCTAAATTACTTAGCCTCTCCACCAAAAGATTTATATAAAAAAATAAACAAAAGTGGGGCTAAAATGCAACCCTGCATTACACCTTTGTGGGTAAGAATCTCCTCTGAAAGCTGTTCATGTGCATTTCATCTAATTCACAAATGGGTATTCTCCTTTAATTTGTAAATAAGAAGCAAGAGGAGGCTTTGAGTTTTCTCCATAATTTCTCCTGTGAAATTAGACCAAAAGCCAACAAATCCACAAAAGCAGCATATAAGGCCAAATGAGAATTTTGAGTATATTTCTCTACCAAATGATGAAGCACCCAGCCCTGGCCTAAGGGTGAGTGGCTGGACCTAAAGCCGGCTTACTCTTCCACTAGAATCTCTTCTGTTTCAAACCAATCATGCAATTGCTTATATAAATGGTGGGCACAGATCTTACTAATGATGTTTTATAGGGTGATAATTAGTGGGATAGTCTCTCCTGACCCTTTTAATTATGGAGGTTATTATGGCCAATCCCCATTCTTCGGGAATACGGGCCATCCAATTAATAAAGTAAAGAGAGAGGCTAAAATAGAGACCCATCATTCTAAATTATTTTTAATTAACTCAGATGGGATAAGATCACTCCTAGGGGCTTTGCCTGGTTTTAACTGAGTTATCAAATTAGCTACCTCTGCAGCCATAATTGGGGAGCAAAAGCAGGGAGGAAAGCAGACCCAGATTCCACCTCAAAGGAACTTTATACTTCTTCAGTGTATAAATCACAAAAATGGGCTTTTCAGACTGCAGTTGAAATATGGCAGTCCAAACAGGTTGGACCATATGCAGGTCTCACCACAAGGCACCCAAACCTAGCTGAATCTTTCAAAACTACTAGTGATTGATCAATATTTTTTTTTAGGAGTCTGTCTGGATGTTTCTTAGGAGTTTGTCTCTTAACAGCAGACCTCACATTATTAAGCATATTCTCCAGATTAATTTATAATCCTGTGGTATGTGCTGAGATGTTATGCTCGATATAGCCTCCTCTACATAATCATAAATGAACTTTTGATCTGCTGTACTGGGGAAGGGAGGTTTGGATATGATGTTAGTGTTACCATGCTTGGACCTGTCTTTTATACATGTGTGCATTTAGTTTGCAAGTCTGGACACCTGTTCCATGGAGGTCCTTCTGTACCTAGAGTCTTGCTGAGAGGACAAGATGGTATTATCTGGTAGAAACACAAAGCAGCCTGGGCTCTGGGTATGCCAATTCAATCAGTGGCAATGAGTTGGTCTGACTGTATTAGAGAGGGATCAGACTGGTCCATGGCTTTAATTTGGACTCTTACTTGACTGGATGGCAATTTAACTTCTAGAAAAAATGCAACTACCACCAAAAAAAGTGTGGTTCCTGACTTTCCCAGGGTCAAAGTACAGGGCACAAGCTCTGGTCTACATGACTAGTTTGCCTGCCCAAATGGAGGCTCAAATCCAAGATGGGGAGCAGGTGGGGGGATCAGTGAGGAGTGCTTTTGTAAAAATTGGCTTATTTCTCTCTTGTAGCCAAGAGAGCTAAGGACCATGAAAGCTGATGTGATTTAAGATTTAGTCATATGGGACATGATAGCAAGACCATTTATGGCCATCAGTTATACCTTAGTCACAAAAGGTTTACACTCATACTGTGTAGAGCAGGGCTGCTCAACTTCGGTCTGCCTGCAGATGCTGGCCCACAACTCCCATCATCCCTGGCTATTGGCCACTGTGGCAGGGGATTATGGAAGCTGTAGTCCAAAAACAGCTGGGGGGCCTAAGTTGAGCAGGCCTGGTGGAAAAAAAGAGTTGAACTTTGTAAAGAGGCAAGAGAGGACTGAGACGAAGGATTTCCTGGTCTAACTCTAGTTCCTTAGGTCTACTCTAAGAGTTGACTAGAAGGGTAATTTTCTCAGTTTTGACTTCTACTCTCACTGTAGCCTGGTGACCCAATAAGCCTAAGCGGGCAATGAGGGTCAAGAAGCAGGAGAGTGAGAACTGAATTTCACATACTGATTGAATTTACCAGTGAATTTCTACAGATCAATCAAGGGGCTACTCTGTGGGCCGCTAATAGCGAGGCCCTTAATCTTTCTTCTTAAACCTAGATGTAATCAGCTGCCAGAAACAGCACTGTATATGACTGCAGGAGCTGTTGCTTTGGCCTGCAAACTGGTATCTTTACCATCAGCCAGCAACTTCTGTCCTCTTGGCCTGGACTATGTCACCAACTGCCAATACCTTTGAGTGTGTTTCCAAAGCAACTGTGAGCTGCTCTGGGAGTCATTGTGGCTGAAAAGCTGGGCTGAATAAATAAAAAATTCCTTGGCTGAAGACTTCTAGTAAAGTATAATGCATTGCAAGCATGATAAGCTAAAAATAAATAAATAAATCTTATGAATCAAGTTTTAGGCACAACACTAATATATGATAAAATTAGCAATCTGATATAAATACACTGTTGTTCACATTTAAATTTTTTAAACAGAAAGCAGAACTGATCGAGTACTTTTGAGTTGGAGCTGTAGAGTAAGTTGCTTTCCCCCTGTCAATTCACTGAGCAATGTTGATACTTAGTTCCCCTGTCGAACTTGAAGGTGCGGGCACCCTTCTACACATTGTCCATCAAGTACTGAACATGTACTGCAGCAAGCTTCAGACAAATAATTACTGCAGCTCAGTGTGTGTTGCATCAGGGCCTCATTTTCTCTGTAGTACATTACTCGATCTGGTACTGTTCCTCTTCCTTTTAATATCATTCTGTCGTCATAGACATATATAGTTCCAAAGGCATGGCTCCTTGGAGAAGTTTCTATAATCCCTTCAACAGAAAGATGATGGATTCCCTGAGAGTCTAAAGAGTAACCACCGCAATGGAGGTGGCCTGAAAGAAAACACACCACAGAGTGATGCGAGTGGATGACTGAAAGAGCAGCCTTATAATTCCAAGCAAGGCAAACAAGGTTAGTAGAATCTGGATGGATTGGTTGGTGCGCTGCAACAAAAAGATGCACAAACAGATGAAACTTCCCTGCTCTCTCACCAGCATCCATCCCCACTATTTCCCTCTAATGGAATCTCTAATTTGTATTTTCTTTCCCTCAAGCATAATCTTCTTTATTTTGTATTTTCTTCCCAAATGAGATCCGATTCATAAGATAAAAAACTGGACCTAGCCATGAAACAAGTTCAATGCACATTGCAGCTGGCTGTGTAGCTAAGCAGCGACCTAGTTTCTTGCTTCCATGGCAAGGTCCATTTCAAGTTTGCATGTAGTACCTTTTTCTATGCAAGACAACCAATCCGGAAAATGACAACCAATCCGGACTGCACAATCATTATCAGCTCTGCTGTACAATGCCCATCACATAAACTGAGTTTACTCCAAGGCCAGTTTTGCATTGTGCGAATCATAGGAACATAGGAAACTACCATATACTGAGTCAGACCATTGGTCTATCTAGCTCAGTATTGTCTTCACAGACTAGCAGTGGCTTCTCCAAGGTTGCAGGCAGGAATCTCTCTCAGCCCTATCTTGGAGAAGCCAGGGAGGGAACTTGAAACCTTCTGCTCTTCCCAGAGTGGCTTCATCCCCTGAGGGGAATATATCTTGCAGTGCTCACACATCAAGTCTCCCATTCAGATGCAACCAGGGCAGACCCTGCTTAGCTATGGGGACAAGTCATGCTTGCTACCACAAGACCAGCTCTCCTCTCCTTGTAAAGTAGCATTATGGAATTTCTCAGACTTGTAAAAGCTGGATCTCCTTACATACATTTTGGAAGGAATAAAATATAACATTACAGTGGTCATGCATTCAAATACTTTAGAATGTTTTAAAAGCCTACCCGCAATCACTACTCTCTCTTGATTTTTGTCAGCATATGTAAGAACTTCATTGACCCAATCCAGCTGGTCTTGACTGAATCCTCCATTGAACTGTACAAAGTGGGGATTTACAAGATCTGTAAAGAAAGAAAACCAATCAGCTGCATTACCAAATAATTTGCTTATGATTGTTTGAAATACCTATCTTAGGGGGAAACCCTCCAGATATTTCCTTCTTATAGGGTTTCAAGTTAACCTGTTGCTTTTTTAAAAAAGTAACAACTGTTCTTCCACACATTTTGCTTTAACCATATATCAGCAATTATCCCTCTTTGAAGACAGAAATCCTATTCTGTGTTGTCATGCAAAAGAATAGGGACTGACTTTACTTATACAGATCATGCTGTGTAATTCCATCCTAATCATTTGTGCCTCAGCTGCCAATGTTTGCATAGAGAGCAAAGATTTCCTTAAAAGAAAAATTAAAAAATCTACTTTATTCAAAAACTGTATTTACAAATACACAGATACTTTCAAACTGCCATACGTAATATATCTTGTGTACTCACATGCATTACCCAATTTTAAAGACACTGAAAATGAAGAGCTCTCTTTTCCCTGGGAAAAACTTCCACAGCAAAAGCATGTTAGTCTGTTGCAGCAAACACAACAGAGTCTTGTAGCACTTCAAAAACATCTGCACCCAATGATGAAGCAGACTATAGTCCACAAAAATGTATGACATTAAGATTGCTTAGTCCCTAAGGTGCCATAAGATTCTTCAATGTCCTCCCACTTAGGAGTTGCCCTAATGCCATAATATGTTGCCCTGCCTATTGCTGAATCTAACCTGGCAGGACTTTTTCATGCAGCAAAACTGCCACTCAGAAATAGACAATCTGTGGGTATGGTCCCTTCCCATACTCTTTAGCTCTCTCTGCATGTATTTAGAGAAAACATGTGGAAAGGAACATTGGCTTACTGTGAAGGGTTCTTTTTTCCTGTGTTCAGAGCTCATCAGAGAGGTTGTGCACTGAGCATGCTTGAGACAGAACTGGATCATGTGATGTTAATTTCCTGTTGCTGGAGGGCCTGTAGCAAAGAGTGTAAAAAGTCAGGAGGAGAGAGCTGAGTGTGGTAGGTTCTAAATGCAAAAAAAAAACTCAAGAGAAAAGAGAATTAGACCGTTCCCCAACTTCAGTAGAGAGGAAAGGTAATGAAAGAACAGCCTGACAACTATAGCCCTGGGAGCTGTCTTTCCCATATACAAAAGAGATGGGGGGAAATGCATAACCACCCAATATACCCTCAGGAGAAAAAACTTCTGAACACATGCATCCAGGAGGGCCTGATAAGCTCCGAACACAGAGAAAAAGAACCCTTCATGGTAAGCCAATGTTCCCTTTCCCCCTGTGTTGGAGCTCATAAGAGAGGGGCTTGCCCAAGCGGAGAAGAGATCAAGAGAGAGGGAAGGATCTATCAGACCACTTGTTAGAGAATTCTATGACTGAAGGCAACCTGGGGTGTAGAGAAGCAGGAGATTTTATAGTGTTTAATGAAGGGGGTGATGGAGGACCATGTGGCCACCTTACAAATTTCTGTGAGAAGAGTGTGGGCCGGAAATGCTGCTGATGTGGCTGCACTTCTATTGGAGTGAGCTGTGACACCCAGGAGGTGGAAGGTTAAGAGTAACATAAGCGAGGAGAACACAAGATTTTATCCAGCTTGCCAGGGAAGCCCTGGAGGCCTTGTTACCTAAGGAAGATGGGTGAAAGGAAACAAAGAGGGAATCCGACTTGCGGAGGTCCTTAATGCGTTTGATATAAACACGCAGCGCACGCCGGATGTCTAGCTTGTGCCAGAGCTTCTCCCAGGGGTGGGATGGAGAGGGGCAAAAAGAGAGCAAGACAACATCCTGGGATCTATGGAAGGAGGAGTTGACCTTTGGGATAAAGGTCGGGTCAAGTCGGGACCATGGAGTCAGGTTGAAAAAGACACAACTCTTTATGGACAGAAAGGGCTCCTAGCTCAGAGACCCTATGGGCTGAAGTTACAGCTATAAGGAAAAGGAGCTTGTAGGATAGCCGTTTGAGCAGAATGGTAGCCAGTAGCTCAAAAGGGGGCTTGGTCAATGCATTCAATACCTTGTTGAGGTTCCAAGAGGGGAAGCTATGAATAGGAGGTGGAGCGACAGTGGAGGCCCCCCTAAGAAATCTAGCAATATGAAGATGGAGACCAGGCGAGGCATTGCTGGATAGTTGAGAACTGATGCCAACACGAACTCCTGGCGTTTCAGGGTGGTGGGACAGAGATGAAGGTCTAGACCAACTTGCAGAAAAGCCAGTACTTCTGGAGCTCCGACTAGGAGCAGGTCTTTGTGGTTTGCCCGTGCCCAGCAGAGGAAGGCAGCCCATGTAGCCTGGTAGATTCTAGTGGTGGACAGCGGACAAGAGGCCAGGATAGTACTTTGAACGGACTCGGAACAGCCTTGGGAAGCTAATTTCATGCACTCAACATCCAGGCACAAAGTTGCAGCCACTTAGGATCTGGATGAAGTAGAGGGCCCTGGGAAAGAAGATCCGGACGATTTGGCAGTGGCCAAGGCGGTCTGACTGAGAGGTCTAGAAGACCGGGAACCAAGGCCTCCGTGGCCAATGGGGGGCTATGAGGATCAACTCTGCTTGTTTTTGAACCAGCTTCCTGAGAACCCTTGTGATAATGGCTGTTGGAGGGAAGGTGTAGAGCAGGGACCTCAGCCATGGTGATGTCAGGTCATCGATCGACTCTGCTTGAGGAGAGTGGTACCTTGTGAAGAAGCGAGGGAGCAGGTGGTAGGAGGGGGACGCGAAAAAGTCCACCTGAGGGGAACCTAGAATGTGAGTGACTTGATAGAAGACTTCTGGATGGAGAAACCACTCTGCTGGATTTACTGACTGGTGACTGAGCCAGTCTGCCTGTGTGTTTTCTGTGCCTCAGAGGTGTTTGGCTGCTATGGATGTCAGATTGGCTTCCACCCATTGGAATAACAGGTCGGACTCCTTCATCAGAGCTCAAGACCGAGTGCTGCCCTGTCGGCTGATGTGTGCTTTGACGGTAACATTGTTGGTTCTGATGAGGACGTGTTTTCCTTGGATGAGCCGATGAAAGTGGAGGAGCATGAGACAGACCTCCTTAAGTTCTAGCCAGTTTATTGACTTCTTTGCCTTGGCTGGAGACCATCGGGCTTGGGCTAGGCATACTAGACAATGGGCTCCCCATCCAAGGAGGCAGGCATCCATGGTGACCATGGTTCAGGCAGGTTCAGATAGTGGAAGACCCTTGAGGAGAGCTGGGGATAGCCACCATAGGAAGGACTTGCAGACCATTTCGGGAAGTACAACCCGCTTGTGGGTAGTTGCCTCGATTAGCTCCTGGAACAGGAGGAGAAACCACTGGAGAGGATGAGAGTGCTAACTGGCCCATGGGGTATATTCCGCTTTGGGAGGTTTGTCTGAAAAGCGGTATATAAATGCAAAATAAAATATAAATAAATAACTAAATTCCACGTACTGTATGCTATCATAGAGGCTAGAGCTTGGGTGAGAACCATGATATCCATGGAGTGCTGGTGCAGCAGGGAGTGTAACAGGGACGCAATCTTGTTTATCCTTTCCTGTGACAGCGAGATGGAGTCCCGTGCGATGTTGAACCAGGCTACCAGGTGGATGAACGACCAGGAGAGGTTGAGGTGGCTCTTCTTGTAGTTTATCATGAAGCCATAGTCTCTGAGGCACTGGAGAGTGTTGTCGACATCCCTCAGTACTTGCAGGAATGATGGAGACCTGATGAGAAGATCGTCTAGAAAAGGATGGATGTGCACTCTCTGGAGGCATAGGTGGGCACCATGACCTTATAAAAACTCGGCCTGCAGAGCAGAGCCCGACGGGAGGGCCCAGTATTGGAAGTGGAGATTGTTGTATACGAATTGGAGGAAGAATCTGTGTTCCTGTCTGATGGGGGTGTGAAGTAGGCCTCCGAGAAGTCCACCGAGGCAAGATAGTCTCCTGGGTGGATGGTTTCTTTGATGGTGTGGAGGGACTCCATCCTGAATTTTTTCTTTCAAATGAAACGATTGAGATGTTTCAGATCCAGGACTGCCCTCCAGGATTCCATCCTTCTTTGGAACAAGAAAGAGAAGGGACTAATATGCCTTGAAATCTTTGCGTAGATGGTACTTGTTGATTGCCTGGATCTGAAGAAGATGGTGGATCGCTTGAATAATTTGAAGATGCTTCTTCATATTGTTGGAGCGTGGAGAAATGATGAAACGGTGGGAAGGAGGGGAGGAGAAATCTAGGGCGTAGCCGTTAGATACAGTGTCCAAGACCCACTTGTCTTGAGATGTGGACATCCAGGTTGTGGCGAATTCCAACAGCCTTCTGCCCACCGGGACGGAGTCATTGTTTTCGAGGCGGTGGGGCTGATGAGAAGGATCGGGTGTTGGATCCCCGGTTATTACCTCTGTATCGCTGGTGCCACTGAAGTCTGCTGAAGCCTCTGAAGGTTTGGGTGTGGAATTCTTGGAATTGATTGGCTGGAGTCCCTTGGAACTGTCTGTTGGGATGAAAGGACTGAGGCAGATTACGGAAAAACCTGCGCAAGTCTCTGCGATTGGATGGCATGGCCTTCTTTTTATCTCTGGTTTCTACAAGAATCAGGTCTACAGTGGGGCCAAAAAGATGGGAGCCTGAGGAAGGAGCAGATGTTAGAGTGAGCTTTGACTTGGCATCCACATTCCAGCTCTTTAGCCAAAGAGATCTGCGTATGGCTACACACGCAACCATTGTTCAAGATGACTGGCTAATACAGTCCAGGCTGGAGTCAGCCATAAGGGCCGCTGCCTTGGCCATTTTATTGATGCCTTGGCAAAGCTTGGTATTTTCGAGCAGAACAAGGGCTACTAGTTCTTTAGCCCAGAGGACAGAGGCACAGGCAAAAATGGAGTTGGTGGTAGCTGCCCTGATGGTCGTAGCTGAGGCCTCATGAACCTTCTTTAGAAGTGAGTCACATTTCCTGTCTTCCTGGGTTTTTAACTGTTCTTAGCCTTCAGTATTGATAATGGAACCAGACACCATTTGTGCCACTGGGGAATCCACCTTTGGGGTGGCCAGAAGTGACATAACATCCTGAGGGAGGCTATAATGATTTTTTAGGAATATTGCCAATTGGTTTGGATGATGCAGGGCACTGCCATTCTGTGCACATAACCTTGTGAAACACTGTGGCAGTTGCATTGAAACTTGAAGGGAACAAATTTTGACCCAGGGAGGGAGAAGACTCAGCTGTTGCAGAAGGGGCTACATCACTGATGGTCCTCTTAGCTTTAGAGAGGAGAATATCAAAGTCTGAAGAAGAGCAGATAGGGACTAGAAGCGTGATTTCCTCATCAGATAATCCCCATCCTCCTTATTGGATTCAATAGGGTCCCCTGGATCTTCTGGCCCTGAGGGGGAGGACTCAGAATCAGACACAGGTAAGTTGGGCCTGGCTGGGGGAAGCAGAGGAGGTGGGAGTTGGGTGGGGAAGAGGAGCAGGTGGGACCTAAGGAGGCGTGGGTGCCAGTGGTATAGGTAGAGGAGTTGCAGGAACGCCAGGGATAGTAGCAGGGGGGGAGGGGGAGTAGGGGTTCCTTTTGGGCGCTTGGGCCTGGGCACCTCTTTGGAGGAAGAAGTAGAGCAATTGGGTCTCCTTTTGCATCTGGGCAACAACCTAGGAGAAATCAACCCCCTTTCAGAAAAAGGAATCGTGTGCCTGCGTGGGCTTGAGTCTGGTGACGAGGAGGAGAGGCGATCTCTGCCTCGTCTTATTGTGGGGAGGGGGGCTAAGGGCAAAGGAGCAGCAGGTGAGATTGGGGCAATGGGAACAGGATTCCCTGGGTTATCACTCGGAGCCGCTGGTGGCTCAGGCGCCTGAGGTGCAAGACATTCCTTCTGAAAAATGCCCTCAGCCAAGCCATGATATGCGGAGCAAAGGGAGGGGAAGAATCACTTACTGGCCCTGGAACGATTGTCACTGAGGAAGGCGAAGCCTTTGGTGGAAGTCCAGATGGAACAGAGGGGATTGCTGGTTCCGAAGGCAGCGCAGAGGGAATACGTGGGCTAGCTGTAGGCTAGACCTCACGGGCGAGGTCAAAGATGCCAGGGGATCGCCTGAAGGGCACTGGTCATCTGCTTTAGGCTGTTGTGGCTTGAAATGGCGTGGTTTCGATTTCTTACAAACTGCTTTTATCAGGAGCCGCTCGCTGAGTTGCATGAAGCTCTCTAGTTGGGGAGAGGTTGCATGGTTGCGCTTTTTCTTCTTAATCGGGGGCTGATCCCCTCAATGTCTGGATTTCTTGGGAGCTTTTAAAAAAGGTAGCTCCGTAGCCAGTGCCTCTGTGGGCAAAATGGCGGGCACGGTAACAGCCAATACAGTCTGTTCACAGGGCATGATCACAGGGAGATCTGAGCTGCCCAGGTCCTGCGGCAGCTGTGAACCCTCAGAGAGGGAGCCCTGAAGGAGCTCTTTGGCATGAGCCAGCTCCATAAGTATTAAAAAAATCAACAAAAGGAAAAAGAATTTAGGAAGACCAATCAGTCGAATTAGAACTGAAGAAGTTAGTTTAGGGGAAAAGGCAATTTGGAAACCAGATTTAAGAGCAGCTCCCTTCCCACCCTCACACAAGCTACCTGTAGATAGAGGGAGGTGGAGGGAGATAAGATGGCAAACGGAAAGCTACAATCAGAAAAAGTTAAGAGCTCTCTCCCAGACCTGTAAGCTCGAGCAAGACAGAACTGGAACTGGGGCTAGGACGCCTCCAGCAACAGGAAATTAATGTCACGTGATCCAGTTCTGTCTCGAACATGATCAGTGCACAACCTCTCTGATGAGCTCCAACTCAGGAGGAAAATGCTTATTTACATGAATGAGGAATCCCTCTTACTAGTGTTACCTGCAGTGCGATTTTGGAAGTGTGTTAGCCATACTCAGCATAACCCCATACCTGGTGGAATATTCAGATTATTGTTTGGATTATTTGCTTGCAGTATGCGTAGAGAATCCTGGTATTTTTTGCTAGATGTGTCCCTCCCCAGAACACTTAAATCGTAAGTATCAAGGAGAATGAATCGAAACTTAGCCCTTGGGCAAAAATGATAAGCATAGTAGGATTCTGCAGCATCTCCAGTGGCACTTTGGTCTCTAGCAGAATTGCCAAGCAAAGTCTGATCTTGTAAGTACGTAGTGTTCAGTTCAGACTTTGTTAGATAATCTCTACTGAAGTTATATAATTCATGGTTGCCCCATATATGATGGACTGGAGCCCTGAGCTTCTTAAATTTCTTCATGACTCTTTCCAGTGCTTTCTCTGACATGTCATGCTGTGCGTTGAAGCCATCAATGATGTCCCCAAGCTGTAAAACAAATGAAGGCTGAACATTCATCCCATTCCAGTCTTCAACTGCATTCTGGAGGTGGCATAGGCTGTGCCTGTAGTACCTCCTATGATATCCCAGAAAATCATAACCATCCTCTTGATCAGCATACTGAATATCTGCTATGATTCCAAAGGAGAAGAGAGGCTCAGAAGTTTGTGATGTGGATCCTTGGCTGTGGCTCTGAACTTCATCCATAAGTGTCCAATGGTCTTGCTAAAATATAGTAAAAGGAAAAGAGTTCAAATACTGGAACAAGTGAAACAAGAAAATAGGATATACCATACAGCTATTTTGAGGGGCATTCATGGG
Source organism: Hemicordylus capensis (assembly GCF_027244095.1). Taxonomy (NCBI): domain Eukaryota; kingdom Metazoa; phylum Chordata; class Lepidosauria; order Squamata; family Cordylidae; genus Hemicordylus; species Hemicordylus capensis. The sequence continues at coordinate 387,249,915 of NC_069658.1, forward strand.
GGGGGGGCAAGCTGCTTTTATATGAAAGTAATAGAATAAAATACAGCATTTGAAAGTTCTCAGATAAAGGTTTCAATCTCATAGAGTTACTTGGAGTATGTCTGATTTAACTTCTGAATAAATATGCACAGGGTGGAGCAGGCTAAACAAGTGCAGTTCTCTAACCACTTAATTTAGAACACGTGAAATGACATCAGGAGAACCATTCTGAACTACAGGACTTGACCATGGAGAGCTTCTTTAGTGAACGAATAAGGAAAGGCATTTTGATGCAGATATGTTTCTATCCAGCCCAAATACGGACAGTAGTCCCTATTCTCATAGGTTTTCATGTAGAAAGAGAAAACTGAAGCAAACAAAACCGCCTTGAACTTCCAAAGCTGTGTTAACTGGCAGGAAATATACTCAGTTAATACTAAGAAATACGCTTAGGAAATATAGTTTAATTCATTTTCCTTCTTTTTCAAGGGGTGACCCGACATTTATTCCAAAATTCTGCAGCCCAGTGGATAGCTCCACCTATGACAAAGTGGTCATCTTGCTTAAGTTGGATCTGGGAACCCTTAGGCACTGTCAGGTACTGCCTAGCCTTGCCCTCCTCCAGTCTAGAAAAGGTTATTACTAATACCTGTGACATGCTCAAGGCTCTGCCCCCACCCCAAGGGTCAAATAGTAAGCCAAATAAATAAATACTAGCTGGGCCAGGCACAGAGCATCAGCACCTCTAGTTCGCTGCTGCCAAACTCCCCCTGCCCCTGTCTTCTTCCTTGCCCGCCTGCCCACCTCCGCCAGCATTTCCCGCCCGCCCGCCTCCACCACCATTCCCCGTGCTTCCCTCGCCTGCCTGCTGCTATTTCATCCACCCATCCACCCACTACACCCCCTGCCCACTACTCCCCCCGCCCATCCACTTGCTGCTGCCAACATTTTCTGCCCTCCCTCCCTCTTCTCCCCGCCGTCTGTCCGTCCGCCGCTGTTTTGTTTCCCTGCTGGGTAGCTGCTGCCACAATTTTCTCACTCTTACATGCCCCCATTGCTAGCTGCTTGCAAACTCTCGTGAGAGCTGCCGCACATGGGATTAGTGATGGGTATGCCTAAGAGAAATAGATATAAAGAAGATTACCCGCCCCGCCCCCCCAAAATAGTTGCTACCAGCTACTGCATTAGTAAGCAGCAGGACCTCACAGAATATATCTGCCAGAGCACTGTCAAGGCAAGAACGTTATTCACAAAATATACCCAGACTGTGAGGAACACAAAATTGATTTGAAAGAGTGAAGGATTTCTTTAGAGTCCATGACATCAAGAACTGGCAGTCAATGCCGGAGGAAAATCTAAGATGGAAGAAAGAAATCTAAGATGGAGAAGTGAACCAAAGTTTTACTCCCTGTCTGTGGTATTTGGGAATGATGCTGTGAGTGCAAAACAACAAACAATAGCCTCTCTGTGGCTTGAAGGTTGGATGTGCACAGTAGCAAGAAGAAATGTATCTAGTCTAGAGTATGTGGTCAATGCTGGTCTGAAGATGCACAATGTATGGGTACTCATTCTGACCAAGTGTATTTTCATAACTGATAAGGCTTTGGTATATAATCTGTAACCACCATTTTGTGGGGTTCTTCTCTCTCACCTTGGTGATTGATGGAGACCCAGTACCGTGACCAATAAAGATTTGAATCTGATGGAATGGTGTGGCCTCTGCCTATAAAGAATTTTAGCATTAGGGGAGAATTTCTCCATCAGTTAATAAGAAAATAATGAGGCTATTCACACGGGCGTGCAAAACCAGGGTAAGGAAGCCCAGCCCAGTTTTGTATGTGCATGTGTAACGCCGATATCAGCCCAGTCCCGGTGGCATCGCAGTGGCAAAAATGCCTATGGAGCCACTCTCCAAAATGAGGTTAAGGGAGCAAGTGAAGAAAAGAAAAAATGAGGCTAGCACTCGAGGGGGGATCCTCATAATGCACCACACACCCGTAAAGTGCATCACTGGAGCTCCGGGGGGGGGAGGGCAGAGCGAAACGGGTTGACGTGTCCCGGCATCCTACCAGAGCTACCAGGAGCAACCAGTGCTCATCTGGGCGGGCGATCTGCCTGCCCAAGGAACGGAAACTGCTCGAGTGCAGGAAGGTAATCTCTTCATAGCTTCCTCCCTGCTAACAGGTCATGAGAAAGGGCTCAATGTTTCTGAGTAATAAGAACATGTACTACAACCAGTATTACTCTTCTGTCAGCTTTCTTCCTCACCAGCCTCTCTGTTAGCCTTTATCTTTCAATGGCCATTCTATCTCTCTCCCTTCATCAGGCTTCCCAGAGATAGACGACAGCTTTTAGGAAATGCAAATTAAATTTTCAGTTGTAAATGTTGTAAAGCTTAAAATATCTGGCACTGTAACAGTACAAGAAACAACAGGAGGAGGAGCAGTCTCAGAATCTTTAGTTTGAATCTAGAGGGACTGTCTGGTTAGATGCCTTTTTTTAATTGTTAAATCCTCCAGGTAATCAACAGCTACCTTCCCATAAGGAAGATTCTCAAGATCAGAGGGTAAATCATTTGAGGAGAGATTTGAATGTGCAAGATGAGCCAGGAGAATAGTTCCTGACCCCCGTAAAGAGTCAGTTGAAGCAGAAATTGAAGAAGATAAATCCAGTAATACTTCATTAGTCAAAAGTGAAAATCTATTGGATAAGGAAACAGCTGCAGTATTTACAGGGGGCGGGTGTTGGTGTTTTGTTTTGTTTTTACATTTGTATCTCGCTTTTCCTCCGAGGAGCTCAGAGCGGTTTACATGCTTATTTTTATCCTCACAACAACCCTGTGGGGTAGGTTAGGCTGAGAGATACATGACTGGCTCAGAGTCACACAGTAAGTTTCATGGTTGAATGGAGATTCGAACTCGGGTCTTCCAGTCCTAGTCCAACACTCTAACCACTACACTATGCTGGCTCTGGTTTGTGAGAAATAAAATATTTCTCTATCTTGGGATGTCTGGAAGACTTGTTTTTGTTGCCTGTTCGGCCTTCTGGCGAATTCCTGGAATGATTTTATTTCTCATTATATCCAAAGAGGGTAGAATTTATCAAAAGGAAGTTCCCCCCACCTGCAAGTTAAGCATCATCCTGTGACACATGCAGTATATTTAACACATGGGTTCTTGAGTGCAAAAACAGCAACTGAACTCCCAAGAATGTAACTGTATCAAACAAGTATATTTATGCATTAGCACAAACATTTCAATACACAACATATTCTCATCCCACGTTTCTTCCCCCACTCCAGGTCTAGAGGATTTGTAGGCAAATCATGTTAATTCCATGCCATCCCATAATTCTGAGCTCAACCTCAAATGTGAGAAGGCTACTGTCTATAGCAGAACTGGTTGTACTGGTCCCTCCTCCTGAATGTATCCGACTTCTCTCCCCCACCCCGCTTTTCTGATGCTGCTCCTGGACCCATATGGTTAAAAAAAAGAACCTAAAACCTACTTGTTTAGAGAGGCTTTTGAATGTGTTTTACTACAGCCTGATGGGTTTTAGATTTTTAACTGGGTTTGTTTTCATTGTTTTTATTCTACTGGAGGATCAGGATATAATTTTTTTTTTAAAATGTAGAAACATTTTATTTATATAAATATTGGAGGGAAGAGATAACGAAATATTTCAATAACAACACCGACATATTGTCCGCCTCGGGCAGCAAGATGCCCCTCCCGGGCTTAGGGGCCATCAGCGCTCGGCAGGGGGCGGGGGGGCGTTCACCTTTTCCAAGAGCCAGCACCGTCCGGGGGTCAGCTGGCTGCCTATGGGGCTACCAAGCCACGCCCTCGTTCTATGGGGTGGGTTCGGCGTTGCTATGGAGACGAGAGACACTCTTTCTACTCACCCAGCCTGGAGCCGACCGTGCCGCTAAGAGGGCGCCTCTCTCCTCGCTCTTCCTCTGAGTGCCACTTCCGAGTTAACTTCCGAATCAATTTGCTTCCTCTCTCCGAGGGAGTCCGTTTTCTGCTTCTAAGGAAGCCTTTTCCCATCAGCCATGCTGTCTGCAATTTCCCGGCCCTCTCCTCTGTCTTCCGTCACACACCATCTTCACAGAGCGAGAAAAAGATTCTTAGGAATTCTAAAGGAATTAAGTGTTACACGCCATCGCAATCCTTATTGAGACTTCAGGTTCAAAACCGATCCGGTTTCTCCATCTTAACAATACAAAGCCTATACCGTTCCTTTCACCATAGAGAGGTCAACGGATAGAGCGACGCTACATTGCGCCCATTGAGAATCCCAGCCCATGCTCCTGGCCCTTTTCGCAGTTAACCGGAAATGGTGCCGCTCTAGTCTTCTGTCTCTATGGGCCAGGGAGAAGATGGCGGCGAGATGCCGGCCTTGGCTCCGGCTCCTGTGGGGTCTCCGAGCCTCGCCGCGGTGTACTTTCCACCCTGTTCGGTCCTTATCCGCAGAGCTCCCAGGCGATACACGGCGGGATGGTCCTAGCAAACCTGGGGTGAGTACGTCCAGGCGGAGAGGAGGCAGGCTGCCGCGCCAGTCGGGTCCTCCTCCCGGGGCTCATCGCCTGCAGTAGCGAGCAGGAGGATTTCCTGCATTGTCAGGTGGAGTAACTGCCGAAAAGTGAGAGCGCTTCTGCGCAAGTCGCTTTTCGTGCCATGATGTTGCAGGGCTGCCTAGCAAGACCTGAGAAAAGTTTCCTCTTCTGCAGAACTTCTGAAAGTCCGGAGCAATGTCTCTCTGCTAAATTTATTTATTTTACATATTTTTATACTGTCCAAAATTTGCATCTCTAAATGACTTCTGAGCGACGCAGCTTGTCCTGATATTGATTTAGCAGCCTTCCTTTTGAGGATAATTGGATACTACACTTCAGTTGGCTAAAGGCAAGAGATTGACTGGAAAGGAGCACTACCCTTTTACTTAAGAGAAAAGAGGTGTCATTTGAGGAAAGGGAGTTGAGAGTGGGGAGGAAGTCACAGGACCAGTGAATGTGTGAAAGCATTTGCTGGTACAATGGTTTGGTGAGCAAATAGCATCTAAGCTAATCATTTATTTCCATATGTATTTCTTCTTCTTTCTCTCTCCCAGTAGCCTGTAACTTGGAAGACTCTGGCAATCACCTGTGTGGTTGGTGGAGGATTGCTAGGAGCAATGAAATTCTTTAAGAAAGAAAAAGAAGAAAGTAGGTATCACATTAATGTCTGTCTGTCTACCTTGTTGTAGAGAGGCAAAGGCACTTCATTTCTCCCTAGGTTTGTGAAAACTTGCATATATGGCTGGCACAGGTGTAGGAGAAAAATCTCCTTTAATTTCAGAAGATCTCCAATCTGCTATTCCTCCCCTTAAGTGGTTCAGGGTGCCCACAAGTGACTACTGATGGAGCCAAATGAGTTTTCAAAGCATTATTTTAAATTTGTTTAACATAAAGGCTAGATAAAACAAAAGTTACAATTTAACAATTTGAGTACATTTCCATTTAGGCCCCTAAGTTTAATTGGTTGTATAGGTTTCTATGTATTTACCTTTTCTTGAGCTCTATCTGCTCAAGTCAGGCAGATGGCTAGTGATGAATGGAAAAGACTATGATCAGAACTTGACTTCTGCTTTTATACCCTGCTTGTTTATGCCTTAAAGTTCATGCTTTCCACCCACTTAACATACCTTCTTTCCTTCTCTCTCTCTCTCGGTTTCTGGATAGGGTCCCTTAGTTCATCTTCTTGACCTGGCATTCTGTCTCTTTCTTAATCCGTGGTCAGCATATCTGTTCTGTCCACCTAGTTTAGCAGTATTGGTGCTTGATTGCACATATTTCCATGCTCTTTACTCTGCATGCTTAAAGCTTACTTGAACTAAACTAATGCTGATGGAGGCATAGCCTATCTACTATGTATTAGTCTCCAAACTATGTCTATCCTAAAATGTAGTTTTAATCACCTTCACAAGCATATGGTTAGGTGCATTGCCAGTATGTGAAAGGTTTCTGATGATGATGATTTTTACATTTATATCGTGCTCTTCCTCCAGGGAGCCCAGAGCGGTGTACTACATACTTGAGTTTCTCTTTCACAACAACCCTGTGAAGTAGGTTAGGCTGAGAGAGAAGTGACTGGCCCAGAGTCACCCAGCTAGTTTTATGGCTGAATGGGGATTTGAACTCGGGTCACCTCGGTCCTAGTCCAGAACTCTAACCACTACACCACGCTGGCTCTCTCTAAAAGTGCAGCTTGATCTTTCTCAAATTTCCCCCAATCTGGTTTTGTATTTTGTGTCTGTTGTTGTATCAGTGTGAAGCCTTCAATACTATGCTGCAATCTCATTCTTCTAATCCTCCCATGTCCTTTCCCCTCTCTGTGCCACATTTGTGCTTTGTGCTTCTTTGTTGTTTGTTTGTTTGTTTATTGCTAAATTTATATATCCCCTTTCATTAAAACAATCCCAAGGCAGTTTACAGCAAAAATTTAAACACAAGGTGGTAAAAAAGACACAATTAAAATATTAAGTGAAAAATATTAAACAAATCTGATTAAAATTTTAAAATAAAAGCAATACAGAGTATAAAGAGCAGCAGCAGAGAATCAAATAAATGCCTGGGCAAAAAGCCAAGATTTTCCACTCTTTCTAAAAGCTGTGATGGAGACCGAGGAGCAAATAGCCACTGGGAAAGCATTCCAGAGTCTGGGGGCAGCAACAGAGACTGTCCTGCATGCCTGACAACTGAGCCTTCCTCATTGTTGGCACCTGGAGCAGAGCCCCCTCAGATGACCTCGTTGAGCGGGCAGTAACCCTTGGGAGCAGGCGGTATCCCGGGCCCAAACCATTAAGGGCTTTAAAGGTCAAAACCAGCACCTTGAATTGGACCTGGAAACAAACTGGTAGCCAGTGCAGCTCTTTCAAAATGGGTGTGATATGCTCCCACCGGGCAGCTCCAGACAAAATTTTAGCTACCTCATTTTGCACTAGCTGCAGTTTCCGGCTATTCTTCAAGGGCAGCCCCATGTAGAGCGCGTTACAGTAATCCAGCCGTGATGTGACTAAGGCATGGGTAACTGTGGCCAGATCTGCCTTCTCGAGAAAGGGAAGCTGGCGCACAAGCCGAAGCCGTGCAAAGGTACCCCTGGCCACTGCCTCCACCTGAGCTTCCAAAAGCAGAGCTGGGTCCAGTAATACCCCCAAGCTGTGTACTTTCTCCTTCAAGGGGAGTGCAACCCCATCCAGAACTGGTAAAATCTCATCCCAATTGGCTCTCCTACTGACCAACATTACCTCCGTCTTGTCCGAACTAAGGCATGGATAACTGTGGCCAGATCTGCCTTCTCGAGAAAGGGACGCAGCTGGCGCATTAACTGAAGCCGTGCAAAGGTACCCCTGGCCACCGCCTCCACTTGAGCTTCCGAAAGCAATTGCTGAAACAGATAAACATTCTTAAATGTAACTAGGGTTCACTGAGTAAATGGTGGTCTTTATTGCATGACAATGAGGCAAGTTGAATAAGGAGAAGAAAGGAAACATGTCCCAAAGTGTGTTGCAGGGCCTTTGGGGAAAGAGGCAACAGTGGAGGAAAAATAACATGAAACAAGCTTTTTCTCTTTGAAGATTTTCTGTTTTGAGATCTTTCTGAAAGCTATGAGTCTTGCTGACTTCTGTACAGCTTTTACTGTAGCCTTTCCCATCACATGAATGGATTGTACAAAACAACTGTTAAAAGCCTAGTACAAAAAACTGTGTTTTATTTGGATGCTGGGATGTCTGTACATTTCAATTTCTTGTTCTCATTTTGACTATTGCAGTCCATCAGTCTGATCTCTTAATAAGCACCTCTCATTGCTAGCCATTTTTTAAAAAAATGCTCCTCCTTGCTATCCTCAATACAAACCTTTGTCATTAGGAATCTTATTTCTTTCATATAGCAACATCACTGTACAGGGTTCTGTGCTAAGTAAAATAAGAAAATGTATAACTACATTTTGACAGAAAGAAAAGCTGAAGGATGTGGTTGTGGCTCTGTTTGGAAACTCTAAAAGACCTTTTATATCAGAACTTCAGGTGGATAACATTCCATTTTGGTCTGATTTCAGAGTTGGAGAAGGAGCGGAAACGGACTCTTGGAAAGCCATTGTTGGGAGGCCCTTTCTCACTTATTGATCACCAAGGACAACCCAAGTCAGATCGTGACTATTTGGGCCAGTGGGTCTTACTGTATTTTGGGTTTACGCACTGCCCTGATATCTGCCCAGAAGAACTAGAAAAATTGGTTCTAGTGGTGGATGAAATTGGTAAGTAAGCGATACCGAAACCTGAATTCCCCCAAGATTACTTTTCATGCAGGAAAATTGTGCTATCAATTGCTCTTTCTGCTAGATCATTAATTCTTGTAGGATTTCTGGCTTACATTTATTGTATTGAGCTTCCAGGCAACAACTCTCTCCCTCCCCACCCCTGCCCCAGTAGTCTGTAATCCCCATTGCAGGGAATATAATAGTAACATGGGAAACTGTCTTTAACCAAGTCAGAACATTGGTTCGTTTATTGTTTTTTATTGTTAAATTTATACCCCACCTTTCATTATGAAAATCCCAAGGCGGCTCACAATAAAATTTAAAAACAGGATTATAAAAAAGACACATTAAAACATTGAGCTAAAAATATAAAAACAAATCTGATTTAAAAATTGAGTTCAGTGCTGTCTACACTGTCAGTGGCCCTTCAAGCTTTTAGGTGTGGTTTTTGCCTAGCCTTACTTGGAGATGGCAGAGATTGAACCTGGGACCTTTAGCATGTAAAGCAGATGCTTTGTAGCCCCATCCCCTAATTATGTATACTGCACCATCAGGGTGCCTGACAAAGCTACATAGGCAATATATTTTAGATTGCCAACTCTTTGGGCTCAGAAATCTAAATAGGGAAAATGACAGAGGGAAGGAGGTATGTGGGCAAATGCCTTTGTGTTTGTTGGTTGTGCCGTCGAGTCAGTATCGACTCCTGGCAACCACAGAGCCATGTGGTTTTCTGTGGTAGAATACAGGAGCTGTTTACTATTGCCATCTCCCACGCGGTCTGAGATTATGCCTTTCAGCACCTTCCTGTATTGCTGTTGCCCGATGTAGGAGTTTCCCATAGTCTGGGAAACATTCCATCAGGGATTTGAACCAACAGCCTCCTGCTCTCTAGGCAGGTTGCTTCCCCGCTGCTCCCTAAATGCCTTTACGTTTATATAAAGCTTGGTTACAGTTGGGAGTGGGGATAAGCCAAAAGCCGTGTGCAAAAAAAGTGGGTTTTGAAAGAAAAGTGACACAATTCATATATTCAGGAAGATAGTTCCATGTGTAGTGGGTAGCAGGTAAAAGTGGGTGGAGTTGAAGTGACCAGGAGGTTGTCAATTGGCTGCGGGTGGGGTGATAGAGTTGGAGGAGCAGGAGTTACAGGTGGGGGATAGAACGAGAAACAAGGACTGAAAAATTGAGTGGGGCAAGGGCGTGGATAGCTTCTAAAGGATGAGTTTTTCCTGGATATAGGAAAGGATGGGGAATAAGTAAATATTTATGTAAATAGGCAGTGTGCAGGGTTAATGAACCTGTTAAGTAAAAGTGTTTTACCTTGTTCAGACCTGAGTAACCTAGATATGCATACAGTATGCTAAACTGCCTTTAGTGAATTGCTGCTGCTGCCCTCTAGTGGAAATACCTTCACTTTGCTGTCCATTGAATAGCATCTTTTCATGGTCATGTAGCTCTAGGAGATCGGCATCCATATGTTGCAGAATTTTGAATTTCTGTTTAATTCTGATTTTGTGGCCAAAGTATCTTTGACATTCCATAGTGTTTCCATGCACATCTGCTGGAGTATATGCTTATATAAGTAATTTGCAAAAATTATTCCAGTAAGTGATTTGGTACTTCTTGTTGTAGAATAATGTTAACAATAATTGTAATACAAAAATGTCAAACATGTTTTGCTCCACTCAGTATTGTTGAAAGGGAACATGTTTCTGCTTAAATAATCTTTATTCCTTTTCCATTCTTTTTCTTTATCATTGCCAGTGCCTCCATCTCCTTATCATCACTTTCTTCTTCTAAATTCTTGTTCATCTTACTTAACTTGCTTCAAAATTCTCTATTCTATCTATTAAAATAACTAAGATTAAAACAAGTTTTGAATACAGAGAAAGTGGACATTCTCTTGGTGTTGAATATGAGAGTGTATATTCTTTATTCAAATTTAAGATGTTTTTGTGAACTATTAAAACACACCTCCAACTTATCAAAGATGAATGAAACCAGTTTCTTAAATCAAGACCCATGAGTTGAAGACCAGTGGTGTAGGGCATCTTTATTTAAAACTGAAGGTGAAGCTCATTAAGTATATTCCAAATATTGACCATTGATGCCTGAGTAACTGTGTTGATATTGCTTCATCTCTAGAAACTCTTTGTAGTTCCAGTGCAGACAACATGTTGTCCATTGCAGCCATATTAAAATGACTGGGACACAGTGAAACTGATACAGCATCAGTGTTTTGAAACAATTTTATATTTTGTGGCATATTAAAGATATTCTGTGAGAACTCCATCTTGCAACTGGGCTGTAATCAAATTAACCTCTTCAGTGTTTCTGTGGGTTTGAAGACATTGCTGGTGGGTGGTTGAGTCTGATTACAGAGTTACTGATCATTTTGTTTTGTGGTGACAGATGGGATCCGGTCTCTGCCAAACATCACTCCACTCTTCATCACCATTGACCCAGAGAGAGACACTAAAGAAGCCATTGCCAAATACGTTAAAGGTAATTTTCGCTTTCTTATCTGTTACTGTACTAACCTTGTTGACCTTGACCTCCCATTGTTGCAAAAGTGACTCTAGTCATACAGAGTTGCCTCACTTGGACCATCATCTTTAATGTAGTCTGATTTTGTTGGCTCCATTTTTGTTTAAGAGTTTTCACCCAAGTTGATTGGACTGACGGGTACCAAAGACCAGATTGATCAAGTGGCTCGAACCTTCCGGGTCTATTACAGCTCTGGCCCCAAAGATGAAGATAATGATTACATAGTGAGTACAGCTTCTGCATTTACTTTTCCTAATTATTTCACAGATTGATAAGACTGGGAGGGCCTTTAAAAAGGGTAGTCAGCTCTGCACAAACATTGTGAACTTTGCAATATTAGAGGTAGGTGAGGCAGGTTTAGGCAAAGTCTCTTCCATGAGTTTCTGCTGGCCAAGTGAAGAGAGGAGACACTAAAGGAGTTTTGGGAAAGGAGGATGAAAATGTTACAACAAATACAACAAATATTTATATACCGCCTTTCAACAAAAGTTCCCAAAGCGGTTTAAAGTAAAGTGTGCTGTCAAGTTGGTGTTGACTTTTGGTAGAATACAGGAGGGGTTTACCATTGCCTCCTCCCATGCAGTATGAGATGATGCCTTTTCAGCATCTTCTTACATCGCTGCTGCCCAATATAGGTGTTTCCCATAGTCTGGAAAACATACCAACAGGGATTTGAACCACTAACCTCATGCTTGCTAGGTAAGTCATTTCCCGCTGTGCCATTAGGTGGCTCAAAGCAGTTTACATAGATCTAAATAAATGAAATGGCTCCTTCTCCCCAAAGGGCTCACAGTCTAAAAAAGAAACAGAAGACAGCCACCAGCAACAGCCACTGGAGGGATGCTGTTTTGGGGATGGATAGGGCCAGTTGCTCTCCCTCTGGTAAAGGGAGATTTAAAGAATCACCACTTTAAACAGGTGCCTCTTTGCTTGATTAATGAGGATTAATTGATGAGGATTAACCTCTTTGCTAGGTTAATGAGAATTCCATGGTTTGTTTGGGTAGCCAGGGCAGGGAACAAGGTTTGAGCGGTAGTTCTGAATAGAATTAGTGACCAAGATGAGTATATCAAAATAAATACTGTTGGAGAGGTGGGAAAGGGGACTAGAGGAGAATGAACTTAATTTGTTCATAATGAGAGGGCTTTCCATGTTGGACTACAGTGGAACATAGGAAGCTGCCTTATACTGAGTCAGACCATTGGTCCATCTAGCTCAATATTGTCTATCCAGACTGGCAGCAGCTCTCCAAGGTTGCAGGCTGGAGTCTCTCTCAGCCCTATCTTGGAAATGCCAGGGAGGGGACTTGGAACCTTCTGCATGCAAGCATTTAGGTGCTCTTCCCAGAGCAGCCCCATCCCTTGAGGGAGATTGCTTACAGTGCTCACATGTAGTCTCCTATTCAAATGCAAACCAGAACAGACCCTGCTCAGTGAAGAGGACAATTCATGCTTGCTACTACAAGACCAGCTCTCCTCCCCAGTGCTTCTACACTGTAGTGCTCCTATATCTGGCAGGATACTAGAGGGTCTCCCTTTTATGTTTGTGTGGTACGTAGAGGTCCCTGTTTTGAGATGAGCCTAGAGAAGTTGGCCTAGAAAATAACTTTGCTAGCAGTAGATCTGAAAAAGCAGTCTTTGAGTTTGCTGTTGCTGCTTAAGATGAAGAATCCAGGTTTCTCTTCTCACGATAGTCCAACTTAAAAGGCCACATGTTGTCATCTGCAAAGCTGAGTTATACAGTTTCTTGTCAGCCAACCTTTCTTGCCAAAACTGTCCAATATAAGTGCTATATGTTGTATTATTCATTGTACTATTAAAAACAGTGAACATTGACACTCTTTAGTCAGGAGGGGGAGATATACAGTGAGTGAAATATGCCTTTTAGGGATGTAGACAAACCGATTCGGAGATCCTTTTCCAGACCTCCAAACCGGTCCGGTGGTCTGGCGTTTGAGCCGATTTGGTGGGGTGGGTGGGTTAATCTTTAAGAAGCAAGGAAGCTGCTCTCCCCGCACATGTGCATTTCCCTCGTTGGCACTGTGTCCAAAATTGCTGTGCAGGGTGGCAGCGTACCCTCTTGCCGCCTTGGTCAATGTTGGATTGGAAGTGGCCAATGGGGTGGCAAGAGGGTGCGCTGCTGCCCCATGCAGCAATTTTGGACACTGCACTTGCAGGGGAAAAGCGGGGGAGGGTGGGTGGGTAAGAGCACCTTTCCTGGTCCTTAAAGGTAACTCCACCGCCGCTGAACTGGACCAGTGTCGGTTTAGCCACATCCCTGATGCCTTTATCTCTTCAGAGAGAGCCTCTGGTGGCGCAGTGGTAAAACTGCCGCCCTGTAACCAGAAGATTACAAGTTCGATCCTGACCAGGGGCTCAAGGTTGACTCAGCCTTCCATCCTTCCGAGGTCAGTAAAATGAGTACCCAGAATGTTGGGGGCAATATGCTAAATCACTGTAAACCGCTTAGAGAGCTCCGGCTATAGAGCGGTATATAAATGTAAGTGCTATTGCTATTCAGTCTTTTATACATTCTGTTTCAAGCAGCACTTTGATAGCCATGATCTGCCTGAAAATCCAGCCACCCAAAAGTGTCTCTCTTTGTTGTTGTTTTTCACATCCATAAAAGGTGGGCAGTCTTGTCTAATGTCATGGCCAGTCCTATCTCCAGGTTGGAGGAGGCTCTCAGCAAGGTGCTCCCCAGTGGATCCCTCCCTGTTGGTGGGCTCCACTGAGGTTTGTGGATGGCCTTGGCAGCAGCAGTGGTCTTCTCAGCAGCTTCTGCCAGTCTCCCCTCACCATTCCCCTGACATAGCATTGTTCCAAATTTTTGTGGAAGAGAAAATTACAGCCATTAACATTCAAACCCAGTCCTACCTGGAGGGAGAGATTCAAGGGCAGGCATGGGCAGATGGTGGTAGTAGGCCCTGTCTGGGCCTTGGAGCTCCAGTAGCTGTTGACACTCAGCCTGAGCGTGGTAATGAAAAGGTGAATGAAACTGACATATAGGCAATGTTAAGATCAATATTGATTAAATTGTAATTCCTGAAGTAGCCTTCCTTCTCAATATTTCAGTGTTGCTTCTCATACAGTGGCCTCATCACTGTTGTCTTGAATGTCCATCAAATAATGGGAAAACTCCATGTGGTCTGAAAGATGGGTGGGCAAAAAGGGGTCCTGCATATTCCTGCTTCCAAGAGGGATTTCAAGAAGTGGCCAGTGAGTGGCAGTCTGAGAGATTTCCCCTCTTATACTTCCAATATGGCTGGAAACAGAGAAGAGAGATGTTCACAGCCAGTTTTGCTGAAAAGTGGGGCAAAAGCACATAAACAGGAGATCCATGTGAGGAAAGTCTTTGTTGGTTGTGTGCACCATGCAAGTATGGAAGATGTGGGATATCAGGACTGGACTTGGAAGTCCCCAGTCTTCCATTCTCTTGGGATTGAGGTTTGGCTTCCATGGGGAACTCTGTGAGGTTTCTCTCTTCTGTAGGACTTGGCTGTTTTCATGGGCCTCTCATACGTTGTGTTTGGGTTCTAATTCTTGCATTGGCATGGTAAAGAACCACAATCTTTGATATGTCCATCTAGGTTATATACCAAGATTTTGGTTTTATGAAGAAATCTGGAGCGGGAGAGACTTGGATGGGTCCAATTACTGTTGAATTTCCCCTCCTAACTGAGCAAAAAGGCACCTTTTAAAAGTGATGATTGTCTTTATTTAGCAGGGGGGGGGAGAAACTGGCCCTGTCCATCCCCAGCACAGCATCCCTCCAGTGGCTGTTGCTGGTGTCTGTCTTCTGTTTCTTTTTTAGATTGTGAGTCCTTTGGGGACAAAGAGCCATTTTATTTATTTATATCTATGTAAACTGCTTTGGGAACTTTTGTTGAAAGGCGGTATAAAATATTGTTGTATTCATATTCGAACAGTATGCATCCTGTCCAACCTTCCCAAGATACTCAAGTTTGTCCTGTTTATTCTCTTACAGGTAGATCACACCATCATCATGTACCTTCTTGGACCAGATGGGGGCTTTGTTGATTATTACGGTCAAAACAAGAACAACTCTGAGATTGCTGCTTCAATTGCTGGACACATGAGACAATATAAACAGAGCTAAGGGGTGGGAATTTTCCAGCTATAAGGCAGGCAAGCTGTTAATCAGGCAGGCATACACCATACTGCTAAATGTATCAGGTGATATGTCATGGAGAGCTGACTTTCTGGATGAAGTGTTGTGCAAGTAACATGACTTGGCATCTTCTTCATGGGACTGAATTTGCAGCTAAGGCTATGCCTACAGGCTAAGACTTATCTGGATTAAATAAGAACCCAAATGTCATTCAACAAAATACTTGCTGGGACACTTTTCTTTGAGTGTGCCTTAACCTTGCATTCATTTCTTAAAAGCCTTTTGAGACCACATTGAGGTGGTCTCAGTGAAGGGATCAGCACTTCTGAATGTAAGGTCAGAGCCTTGGAATCTTTCCCCACCTTGCAGTATGTTTTCTTACCATCCTGAACAGATGCATGTAGAGTGAAGTTCTAAACTCCGCACACTGATTTCATGGGACCAGTCTTGTCTGGCATCTGAACATTATTTGGCTAGGACCCACTGCCTCAACATCACTTCCAAGCTATCATTCCCTGCTAGTGATAGAAACTGTTTTGTGGTTCTTTGAAATGGCTACTGTAGGGTGGATCATGGCTGCTGTGGCACACTAAGTAGTATGGTAGGACAGTAACTGAAAATGTTTGAGACAGTAGAATTATTGATCAGTTAAAATTGTACGCAGTGCACATATAATGAAATAAAGTGAAAGAAACCTTGAGTCTATGTTCTGTTGCAATCTTGCATCACTTAAAGTGAATATATCTTTTAGAAGAATGACATACCTGTATCTGTTGCCTTCTATATTGGTTAAAATTCCACTGACCAAAACAAAATTAGTGGTTGCAGATCATTTGGATGAATGCTATTCCCAAGATACCATGCCTGTTCTATATGTCAGACAAAGATATACATTCTACCAGTATGGCACACTACGGCTACTACAATGAATATTTATATACTGCTTTTCAACAAAAGTTTTCAAAGTGGTTTAGAATAGAAAAATAATAAAGAAGGTGGTTCTCTGTCACAAAAGGGCTCACAGTCTAAAAAGAAGCCTAAGGTAGACACCAGCAACAACCACTGGAGTGATGCTGTGTTGGGGTTGGATAGAGCCAGTTGCTCTCCTCCTGCAAAATATAAGACAATCACCCCTTTAAAAGGTGCCTCTTTGCTTATTCGCAGGGGTAGTACACAACCTCCTAGGCAATATACTAGAAGATAAATAAGTGAGCCTTTGAAGTGGTGAAAACATTTGTTAGCCATTGTTCTGCTGTTAGCCATTGAGTTAGATACACAATGCAGAATATACTCTGAATCATGTTCATAATGAACAAATGGTCATGTTGAAAGAACCTTGAACAGCACATGTGTAACTAGATTAAACAGAGATTTCTCTGGGTAAATAGTGGTATCTGTGTTGGTGTGAACTGGTGGTAGGCTGCTGTACAACTCCCCGTTCTGTCCCCCCGGCTTCACTGAGTACTTAAGAGTTCATAGATTTCTCTAGTTTGTGCAGCATCTGTCTGGAAAGGAGTTGTTCCTTTGGAATGTGCCTTGGCAGGGTTTCTCGGGAGGAAGCATTGTAATGTAAGAAGATTCCCATGGAGCTGAAATATCTTCTCTGTTGAGATGCCACATAGATTAAAGGAGACTTTGCCTTTTTTCCAAGTGTCCGCTAAGAATTTACTTGGGTCAGTTTGCACCAAGTGCTTTTGTGACTTTGGTAGAATTTAACCTTCATTCTCAGCTGTTAAGGATTGTTCTGTGCAGAGGCACAGCTCTTTCTCCTGCTTTACATTGTGTGTGTTTGCCCGTGTGTGTGTTCTCTCTCTTCCCCTCCATCTCTCCCCACTTGCTAGAAAAGCTAGTCCCCTGAAGGATTCAAACTAATGAAGTAAATTGACTTTGCTTTTCATCTTTTTTAGAGAGTGTGTGTGTGTATGCCAAAGACTTTTTAAGATGCCTTGCTATTTGAGAAGAGTGCTAATGTCATGTACCATTTAAACATTCCCTTGCCAAAAATACCAGATTAAAAAGTTTAAAAAGAAACTTGAGCCTTCCTCTGCATTTCCCACTTTGTTGTTTCTTTAACATGTGTGAGAGGGGGCCTGTCCAGCATTCCCAGCGTCCTAGCAGAACTGCTTCAGATCCTTCAAAATTTCATACATATATATTTTTTTAATTCTGAGAATATAGTGTGGTGGCTTCTGGGATCAGGATTTACAGGCATTGGAACTCTCTAGCTTGTCAGGCTCAGCAGTAGTTTGGGGAGAGGACACCGTAATGGAAATGGTTATCTTTTCAGCTAAGGGAGTGGAAGTGACAAATAGGTCCTGAGAGAAAATAAAGCTCTCTGGCTATTATCCTTAAAAAATAAACTCCTTCACACATGATGGAAGGTGTGGAAGGAGCTAAAATGAAGGGGGGGAAACCAGAGGACATTTCCAGGAGAATGAGACCATGGAAAAAGCAGCAAAGATTGTATGGTTTGTTAAAAAGCTAAAGGAATAGCAGCCTATGTTGGTAAATAGGTAAAATTGGTTTCTATGGTTTTTTCTCACATGACTTTTTAATATACTTAACTAAGAATCTGTGGAATAGTGGAATTTGAGAAGGACTCGGGGGGGGGGTGCAGGGGCTTCCTTTGATTTTTCTTACCTATGAATAAATACTTTTGACTTATACTAGCTTGAGAATTGCCTCTACAGTTTAAGCTAAACAGTTCCCAAACTATATAGGGCGATGTCAGTCAACTAAAGCCTCTCATTTTACCTGCATGCAACCCACAAGTCAGTGCAGACTGGATCAGGAGTGCAGCAAGCTCACTCAGACTTTCAATAATTTTAGGGCAAACCAAAGCCATTTTATAGCAGTTGATATTCTTTTTATTTAAAGCACATGCATTAGGGATGTGCCCAAACCATGGTTCAAGCACTTTGAGGGGAATTTGAAATGGAACTTTTAAGAAAATGGAGTGCAGGTGCTTACCTGCTTTCTGCCACCCCTTCCAGCTTCCTGCTGGGGTGACACATGTCACATACCATCAGTACGCACGTGTGCATGCACCATTTGCGTGGTCAGCATGGTGTTGCTGACCATGCAAATGGTGCCCACACATGCATGATGCCATGTGCGTGCTGAGACACGCACTGCCCCAGCAGGAAGCTGGAAGGGGCAGCGGTATGATATCCAAAGCATCACATAGTTAAATGTCTTTTCTTGAAAAATAAAGCCAAACATAGAAGCCCTAGTCAGGTGTTATACATATGTAGTTGTAATGCTTCCTGGCAAACTTCACATGGGCCACAAGTACAGTTTTCTGCTGAACAGACAAGTCCTGTACTTGTGGCATTCAGTAGAGAATGGGGATATATATATAGCCTATAAAGAGGGCAGGGCTTGCTGGTTAGCCATGTAAGCATGTACAGTTTACATGGTTACAATGACACCTGAACAGGGCTAGAATGTAAAATAACTGACGTTTGTGTTCTGAGCAATTAGTGGTGACAATGCTGCCTTGTCTACATGTGTTTGTCTTCTGAAGTTCTTGGTCATGCACAATAATTAGATGGGAGTTAATGAAAACTGGCAACTGAAAGCAGAGTGCAATGTTAGGAGGGAAATGAAGAAAGAAGAAGATCTTGAAGAATGTTGAAATAAGGTACAACCCTCTTCAAGGGAGAAGTGACTTAATTCTGCCAATTATGGAGAAGGAATGCTGCCTCCCTTAAGGGGGTGGCGGATGTGTCCTCCTAAAGCTATATCCATTTCAAGTATAAAACCTATACTGGTCACTGGTGAATGCAAGAGATAATTATAGGGCTTTAGTCTAAGTGCTATACAAAACAATGCAACTCTGGATATTCTTAATGCATATCTAATTCTAAAGAGTATGACCTATTCAAGGGAAAGAAGTATAAGCATGGATCAACATGCTGAACAGGAAGTAGTCATGTAAGACAGAGCTGGGTGGCTGCTAAATGGAGACCAAGCAGCCTAAAATTTCTGACTTAATTAGTAGGGTGTGGAAAGAAGTTGGATGCTAATCAGGAAAACACAGCACATGGGATATTTATTTATTTTTGGCACATCCTTTAAAATAGGACACCGTTTATTGCACTGCCCAGGAGTGTCACCCACAAAGCAGGCCATACTCGAGGTGACTTTTCAGCATGCTCAAATTTGCACATGGAACAGGGAGCTTGAAGGCTTGGCAAGCTGCCAGAAGAAGAGTTCTCGTCTCCAGGTAAAAGGTAAATGCACAGTTGTGTGCCTCTTCTCTCAAAACCAGTGCCTGGAGGTTTGAAACTGACTACAGAGATGACATGTGGGGTGGGGGGAGAATGTGCAAATCATCATTCCTTTGGACTGTGGCTTTTGAGACTCATTCTATAATCCTTGCTAGATGGGGCCAAACTTTCCAAAGCACCATGCAAGACAATTAAGTGTCATTACGTTGGTAGTGTGTGAAACTTTCCCTTCAGCTTCTAAGGCAGGAAAGGAAACCAGAATATGGTAGTTCCAACACATTTCAGCACCAATATTGCTGACTTAAGCCTTGCTTTTGATATGAACATTGCTAGGCAAAATCCAGGTTTGTCTTACCCCTTTACCTCTGGGCAGTATGTTGCCTAATGTAGATAAAGACCATGAGGATTGTGTAAGAAGAAGGTACCTGTTTGATGCTTCACGCCTTTCTGCCATGGCAACAGGGGAGGCAAGAGTGTCTTTCAAAGTGTCCATAAAAGCACTATCAATAATGTGCCTGTCTTAATAAAGAATAGTTTCTGTAGAGGGTGTGAGCTGGAGGGGAGCCTGTTCTTAAGTCAACCATCTCATTTCTGTTCTCTGCCCTTGAGTGTTTCACTTTTGTCAGCACTTTCTTGGCTTGGGCCATTAGAGATCTTCTTACACTAAGGGACAACTGCTGCATTCCAAGGGGGAAAATGGATTCCTTCTGGCACGCCTTTCACTTTCCATAAAGTGCTACAAATAACTAGGGAGTCAAAGTCAGTGGGAAGGAGACAGATCCTCTCACTGCTCTTTGTCTGTCTGTCTGAGTCATACCCTAAGCAGTCAGAAGAGGCCACTCAAAGCCATTGAGCGCTGTGGGAAAGCTTCCAGCTATTCTTGATAGCACAATGTAGAAAATGTTGTGCTGTTAAAGCACCACAAGACACTTGTTAAACTTGAGGCTTTACTTCTGAAGTTCTACCACAAATCTGTGTCTGAAAGGGCTGAAATTAATACTCTCACTAAAGAAGTGAACCTAGGTATTTCCCAAGCAAGATTACTGGACTGAATTCCTTGACAAAGGCTCTTGATGATCGGTTGGATGGATGCTCCTTTTAAATAATGTTAATTGATTGTGCCATATTTACATAACTGAAACTTTTATCATGGAATTAGTTTGAGGCATTTATGATATGGGTCAATTCTGGTACTATTTTATGAGGTTTCTTTTACTGTAATATGTACCAGAAAATGATTCTTTATAAAACCCTTGATAATTCTTTCTCTCCCCGCCCCACTCCCACCACCCAGGAATAAGTACAGTGCTATTTCACCAAACAACTCAAAATTCATATTGGGAGTTATTGTTTATTGATATAATACCGATGCTGTGGAATATACATTCCAGTACAGGCAGTATTGGAAATAGTTGGTGTTTGATTTATTTCAGAAACTATTTGATAGAATTAGCCATGTTGTATTGTGCAAGACTAAGAAACCGGTTGTATTAAGCTGGCACAGTAGTTGCCAATGTATATGGGACTATAAACTGTTGCAAGAGGAAAACAGGAAGATGTTAACATTTAGTTTAACCAAGATGGAAGGCTACTCTTCATGCCTTGCAGTGTACGTGTGTGTGTAAAAAAAGTGTAAAGTATTGTGGGAGGTATATTATGCAGGAAGAGGAGGAGAGGAAGCATAACACTGTGTGAGGATGACAAGAAATAGAATCGGAACATCTGATATTTCAATATTGTTTTGATTGCTGAGAATAGGAAGGACCTATAAGTTTTGGAGAAATGTTGATGACAAATTCTAATTAAAATGGTTGGAAAACAGTGCTGTTAACAAGATTTTGTGAGGATAGAGGTATACATCTAAGAGAAGTTGTTGAAGTATGTTTTGTTTTTGGTTGTATAGAAAATAACTTGAGCCCATTTGTGAATTGAAAAGAAGATAGCTCATAAGAGATGATAGTTCTTATTTTAAAAAGTAAAGATGGGAAAGAAACATAATAGTCTAGAATTGAAGAAGTGTCTACTAAAAATTCTAATTTGAATACTCATGAGCTATGGAGGAAATCTTAAATTGATTCAAATGAATATTTTTCATTCCACAAGAATCTTATTGTAATGAAGATAGACAGGGAACAAGCTCATAGGAAGGGTCTGACATATTATGGGTTTACAGGCTATTGTGAGCTTGGTGTTAGTGATTTTTTAGGGTTTTAAAAAAACCCTTCCCAGCTTGTGATTCTAATGCACACTGATCTTTTGTCATGAAGGAGTTGGGAAAATGTGGTGAGAAAATGCTTATGTGGCTCCAATCTCTAGTCTTCAAGAAAGTTGACAAAAATAAAGCTATCAGTGTTTGAAG
Source organism: Hemicordylus capensis (assembly GCF_027244095.1). Lineage (NCBI taxonomy): Eukaryota > Metazoa > Chordata > Lepidosauria > Squamata > Cordylidae > Hemicordylus > Hemicordylus capensis. The sequence continues at coordinate 387,271,460 of NC_069658.1, forward strand.
GATTCTGTTCTAGGGGAGGGCATTTAAGAACATAAGAACAGCCATGCTGGATCAGGCCCAAGGACCATTCAGTCCAGCATCCTATTTCACACAGTGGCCAAACAGATGCCTCTGGGAAGCCCACAGGCAAGAGGTGAAGACATGCTCTCTCTCTCTCTCTGTTGCTCCCCTGACACTGGCATTAGGAGGGATCCTGCCTATGAGGCTGGAGGGTGGCCTATAGCCACCTGACTAGTAGCCATTGATAGACCTGTCCTCTGTAAATTCATCTAAGCCCCTCTTAAAGCCATCCAAGCTAGTGGCCATCTCCACTTCCTGTGGTAGAGAATTCCAAAGATTAATTATGCGCTGTGTGAAAAAGTACTTAGTTTTGTTGGTCCTAAAATTCCTGGCCTTAAGTTTCATTGTATGACCCCCATGAATTTCTCAGATAAAAAGTCTCTGAAAAATGTGTGTCCTCTTGCTTTCAGCCACAATATTTCTCTGTTCATTTCCTTATTGATATGTGTGTGACTGCAACACTTTAAGCTGATACTTTGAGAGATATTCATTTATTCCAAGATCTCTTCCTGTATAACAAATCCACTGAATAAGTGTTTTCCCCAGTTTGCATCTCTCCCACTTTGCATTTGTCACAATATTTTATTTATTGTAATATAGTACTCAAGGCATCTTACAAATAATGAAAGCATAAAGCAATAAAATATTCCATAAACTGTACTTAAAACTGGAGACAGAGAATTAATGGCAGTGTACCTTTAAGATTCAAGAGTTAGTTGACACAGCATTTTAAATTCCTCTTCTAAATCTGTAAAGAAATGCAGTATCGAACCATCTAGCGACTTAGGACAGGCAGCCTTGGCTCACCAGCTGTTGTTGAACTACAACTCCCATCATCCCCAGCCACAATTTATTGAGGCTGGGGGTGATGTGGGTAGTTGTTCAATAACAGCTGGAGAGCCAAAGCTGCCTATCCTAAGTCTGGAAAGAGTTCCATCACTTCAGTACCACCATGGAGAAAGTTCTGGCACATGCATTAGTCGGGCTGTATTCACCAGCCTGACCTCCTTAGGAGGTCGGAGAACATTTCTGCCAAAAGCAGATCAACAAACAGCGAGACTTGTAAAGGAATACTGCATTTCATTTTCCAGAAATAAAGAATGAATTCAAAGAATATGGAGAAGCTATCCAGTAGTAAATGAGGAATTGAAGTGAAATGGAAATACTGGGGAAGGACTGAGACAGGAAAACTAAACTTATTCAAGAATACAAAAATGTATATCGATAAATGAATGGCTTGTCTGTAGTAGAAATTAGTTTCTGCACAAATAAGACTTTGCGCCTAATCATACATTACCTTTAAAAAAAAAAACACAGATTTTGAAAATGGTGTATTTTCACATTCCAGCAAATTCATTATTGTTTTCAGCTACTATTTGTGTTGTGTTTCCATCACTATGGTGATACTGTTGAAAAGAAACCACCAAAAATGTACACAGACAAAATATCTGCAACATCTTCAATCAAGTTGTTTCACTAGAACTGTGCTTCTCTTAAATGGTGGGTGTGATTCCATTGTACACTGGGTTATACAGTCGGTTACAGGAGTGGGCCTTCCAGTGAGTAGCGATGGCTATTGTGGGGTGGGGCGGCAGCGGCCCACAGCAGAGGATAGTATTAAAAAATAGTGTTAAAGGAGATGTTAAAATTTGTTCGGGAGGACTGCTGACAAATGAGATCTGGACTGAGTTTTCTTCATAAAAACTTTGGGAGCCACAAAAAGTGTGAGACACAACCAAAACAGAAATTCTTTGGAAATAGGAGGGGCTGGAAGAATATATCTTACTATCAACAGGAATGAACTGTTAACCAACAGCCCCTTCTCACCTCAGCATTTATGGAACCTATTCAGCAACGGCACTATCCTGTGTGTCAGCACCTTGTTTCCTCAGCCTCGCGCTAAACAGTCTTTCCATGTAGGTAATGACTTAAGTTTCTGCAAAGATTATAAGTTGTGTTGGTTACTTGAGAGGGCTCTAAGGAGCAGGAGAGTTGCAAAGCAAACACTCCAATTAATGCAGGATCAAATGTAACTGAGAAGCTTTAAGGTGATCTCTTTTCCAGGCAACTCCTCTTTATAAAGAAAGCAGTAGTATGAGAGAGCCTTCATGGGAAGTCAAAACAAGTCACCTATGAAACAACATAATCACACTGCCCATTTCCCCCCTACTATTTAACAGCCTTCTATTGTGTATAGAAATCAGTTCTAATGTCATTCTGTCATCCTTCCTGCCAATTCTGTACTATAGCAGATCTTCATTGAGCCACAGTTCAACTTTGTCAATCAGTGCTTTCATCTCACTGGACTGAAATTGCAAGCTTCAGAATTCCAATAAGTCATTTAAAGTGTGTTTTCAATTTGAAAATTTTCAGCAAAAGAAGGTTCAGGGACTGGCTGCAGCCAACAAGACCTTTTTGGTTTCCTATGGATAATGGATGGAATCTGGAGCAAGTACAGCAGCAACTGAACATTTGGTCCTAATGTGGTTTTCATATAGTCATCATCTAACAGAATTGTGTCTAGAAGGTTAACTTGTACAGGAAGTAGTCAAGATTAATAGTTGGGTGGAAATTATTGATGTCCTAATGAAAGTTCTGTAGGCCATCCTTCTCATGGGTCTAAATCAAAATTCCCAGATGTTATTGGACTTCAACTCCCATAATCCACAGCCCCAGTAGCCTTTGGTTGGGGATTATGGGAGTTCAAATCCAATAATATCTGGGGACCCAACGTTGAGAATCCTTAGTCTAAATGATAAAGGGATGATCATGGTCTCTCAAATACAGGAAGAAGACAATGTGGCTTCCCCATGAGGCAAACTGATAATTGCCTCAAGCGGTGAATTTCTGGGGCACCACACAGGAGCAGCAAGATGCCCTCATATTGCTGCCATCTGCTATTAGAGCAGCTCTTTGTCGGGAGTGATCCTGAAGTCATCTGCTACTGCTTCCTCTTCCACCTAGCCTGGTGTGAACTTCCCATCTCCCTCACTGGGCTAGTAATGCAAAAGAGAAAACAGAAAAGGAAACACTGGAAAAAACCAATAGAGTACAATACAGACACTCTAAAGATCGCCTCTTGTACTCTACTGCCTTTTGATTAGTTTCTTTTTTGCTTCTTCCTTTTAAATTACAGCCGCAGCAGCAGCATGCAAAAGAAGTAGGAGGATGTACATCAAGGCAGGCAGCAAAGGTGGTGACAAGTGTAGCCCAGTTTGGTTTGAGTCCAAACTCCCCGGGGTCGGGGAGTGTTGTCACTCCATGACCCCCCCCCATTTAGTTCGGGGTGGGTTTGTGAGGATTCCCCCCCTCATACGCACACACTTTTTCATTTTTCTTTTTTTTTTTAAATTCACTGCTTAGATTTGGCCGTGGGGGGTGTGTGTCTCCAAAAGTTCCTCCTCCTCCCACTTGCTTCCATTATGTGCCAAATAGTCTGGTTCAGGTGGTCTTTGACCCATTCCGGGGCTCACCCCATGGCAGTGGTCATTTTGGAGGCTGCCACGCATGCCCAATGGGCCTCTGCATGGCCTGGGTCATGACCTCACCACGCAGAGGTCCATTGGGCATGTCTGGTAGCCTCCAAAATGGCCACCGTCATGGGGCTGAGGCCCAGAGTGGGCTGAAGACCACCCAAACTGGGAGATTTGGTGCATAATGGAGGCCAGTGGGGGGAGGGGGCAATTATGGAGACTCACCCCCCTGTGGCAAAATCTAAGCCCCTGGACTGGGTGGCAGTAAGTGAAATTTATTTTTTTAAACTAAAATATTAAACAAACTTGTGAACCCCCATGAATGGGGGGGTCGATTCAATATCGGACCATCGGACCTGTTTGCACATCCCTAACTACATCACTAGCAGGGGATGTAGGCGTTTGAGTTTAGGGTGTTTTCACCTAGAGAAGCAGTGGCTGTTGCAGCTGCTTTGTACAACAACAAACCCCAAGAGGTGCCTGTCTGTGTGCAAGGTGGCAAATGTCATGTGGAAGAGCTGCCTTGGGCCTGTTGCAGGCTTTGGCCACTACTGAAGTTAGTGATGTACATATCACTGTCCAATGGGAGCTTCCAGAATAAAGCCACTGAGCTGAATATATAGATGGTCCTCAATCTACATTAATTGTGGGTTAGGATAAATGTATGTAACTTTGTGGCTAGATGGGCCACCACATCAGATTAAAATTCCGACAGTTTGTAATCCACGCACTTCTGGGATAGAAATACATGGATATACATATGCAATGCTCCCACATCCATGATTTCCAGTGCTGGCAATCTATAATAAGTATTTAATTGTGACTTTAGGTGGTGATAATGGCTGAAATTCTCCAGAGCTACAAAAATGGAAGTAGCCCTGCAATGGGATAGTCAAACTTATTCAAGCTTAACTGCTCTATGTTCTTTCCTCAAAGTCCAAGCGGGTGCAGAGGGTGGGAGGATGTGATTTTTGCAACTCTCTCTTCCTGCCAGGGCACTTTCCAGATTAAACCCTACAACAGTGTCACTACGGATCAAAGTGTGCTTCCGTACTTCCTGTGTTGTGACACTGCAGTCTCTGCGCTGGCAACAAGGTGCCATTCACATTTCTAATGCCTTCTTTCAGTGTTTATCTTTGCATTTATAGTACTACAACATTTGTGTCTCAAAAAGGTAGCTGTATTTTCCCATTGTAGGAGTTTGAGATTCTGGGGATTGTTTTCAATATGATTCTGCCAAACAAGCATTTTCTCCCTGTTGTAGCATATAATTTGGAAAGTGCCCAGATGGGTTTTTTAACTCCAGCACTTCGTCCCTGAGGGTTGTGTGACTGTCAGGGACAGATTCCTGGCATTTAAACTTCATCTGGAGAGAGCATTGAAAATCTGTCTCCCTCTCTCTGCACCCATGGAGCTGCAGGGAAAGATTATAGAGCAGTTGAGCTTGTCTTTTTGCATCTCCACAGAGATATTTCCATCTTTATAGCCAGGTGGAGAATTTCAGCCAGTATTTGCTTCAAGTCCAAACTGCTTTATAGAGTCCAAACAAACAGAGTTCAGTCTCCAGTTTACTATTCTTAGGTAAGGTGATCACAGTAGTAGCAGCGCAACTCTAGGCATTCCTACAGGAAATCTGATTTTTTTGGATCAATTTCAGGACCAAGCTAGGCATGACTTTGGCTCTGGTGTGTTTTAGGTCATCCCCCCACCCCACCCCGGGCAAATAGCACATGCAGGGGCCCAGTCTCAAACGTGGTGGGTGGGTAGGTAGGGAGGCTTTAATCCTCAAAATCAAAGAAGGGGGGGGGAATTCCCAAAGGTGCTGATAAATTGTTAATAAATAGTTTAATATTGCCTGATGTGTTTTTAATGTAAGATACTCTTCTTCAGAGGCAACTTAAGTAATAACATTAATCAAAATTATGTTAAACTTCTGCTTACTTATCTGTTCTCATCTCTTTCTCTCAGGATAACACCCCATACCAACAGGCAAAGGAGTTCAAATAACAAATAAATACATGCACACCTGGCCTGAGCAGGCCGAACACCAAATGACAGCACTACTTCTGAAGAGCGTGGGCCAGCAAATAATTCTCATGATCAAAACAGTCTTCATTTTAATGCTGAAAGCATCTTGAAGCAAGCACTGAGTGACAGTGTATTTATGCAGTGCCTAAAATAGTTGAGTTCTGGTGGTGCCTTTAGCAATAATAGTAATACAAAATAAGTGAAGGCATTTTCCTCCTTATGCTATCTATTTCAAGTCTATTTTAAAAAAATTATTTTGAAAACACTTGAAATTATTCATGTAAAATAGCACATTTTGGAAAACATTGACCCCCTATGCCCCCCACATTTAGCTTATGCCATCCTCTGCCAGGGCATCATGACAGAAGCTCCTCTGGAATGAGATGTTGCAGTTCCATTTGTCTCCTTGAGAAGCAATTGCATTCCTGGTATGCAGCATACAGAGCCAAAAAAAGGTCTTCTCCAATGGAATGACAATGCTCCAGCCCAAGACTAAAGGCTTGAGACATTCCAAAGGAGAAGGACAGCACAGGTGGATATCTCTGCAGCCAGCCAATCTAGAGAGGAGGGCAATAGGAAAACACACTTTTATGGTAATTCCAAAATAAACACCAAGGGAGAGTGTTGGAACGCTGTGTTCTGCTATATACAACTGCAAGAAAAGGACAAGGATTGGGTGTTAAGTTTAGCAGGAAATAGTACCAAGTACAGCTGGCCTGAACACTTGCTGCGTGTGAGACTATATAACTGGTTTAAATGCCCTAATGTTGAATTCAAAAGTCCTTTCTGATGCTGAGATCTTTGCATGTCAAACTCTCATCACAGTCTGAAAGACATAACGAAATTCTACTTGGACTTGGTTGATATTGTCAGGTGGCATTGCGTCTGCAGTTCCTGGGGTGCAAGCAAGTAAGGACCTGAGCTGCCATGATTGCAAAATTATACCAGAGACTTTATCAGAAGCAAGGGCATCTTATTTACAGCTTGCAGTCATCTCATTACTTCCTGCAGCAAGAAAGGCCCCTTTCCCTAGCATTCTCAGTGATGAAATCATAGATAGAAGGGATTCCATAAGGCCTTTAACCCCAACTCTTCAGAAAATTAAATCATCTCTGTCACACCCCTCTCCAGCTTTTTCTTTAAAACCTCCAAGGAAGTAGGGATGTGCACAAACCTGTTTGGAGGCCCTTTTAAGGCCTCCGAACTGGTTCAAACAACCAGCTGTTTGGCTGGTTTGAAGGCAGGGGGGGCATACCTTTTAAGGGTGGGGGAGGGTGCCCTTACCCCTCCCACTGCGTGTCCCACCCCCCGCACCGGCACTCCATTTTAAAATGGTCCATCAGGGCGGCAGTGTACCTCCCTGCCGCCCCGTGTCCTCTTTGGCCACAAGTAACAGAAAGTTCCCGGCTCATGTGCATGCCAGGCATGTGCATGCCGTACACATTGCACTTGCACGTCTCACACATTGGGCAGGTGTGTGAGCGCACCATGCACATGTATGTGCCCGGCGTGCGTACGCACACCAGGTACTTCCTGTTACTGCTGGCCAAAGAGGACATGGGGCAGCAGGGAGGTATGCCCCCGCCCCAACGGACACTTTTAAAATGGAGCGCTGGTGGAGGAAATGCAGTGGGAGGGGCAAGGGACCCTCCCGCACCCTTAAAGGTATGCCCCCTCTCCTTCTCGCCACCCCCCGCCAGTTCCGTGCACATCCCTACAAGGAAGTAGAGTGGGTTCCATGACTGATTCTTGTTCTGTGGTGAAAAGCGTTTTGGGTTGGAAGGAGAACATCTTATTCACTATGAGTCCCATCACCCATTGAGATCATCTGGAGAAGTTTGTCTGCAATTTCCACCAGCTCGTCTGGTGGCTACATAGGGAGCTGTCTCTGTTGCTGCCCCAAGATTCTGGAATGCACTTCCTGCTGAAATAAGAGCCTCTCTATCTCTGACAACTTTTTAAAAAGTCTTTAAAAATACATTTATTCACTCAAGCTTTTTAACTAGACTCTTGGTTTTAAATTGTTTTAAGGTTTTAATTTCTGTTATAATTTGTTTTATGTTGCTGTAAACCTCCCAGAGACAGAAGTTTGGGGCAGTGTACAAATATAATTAATATTTATTTATTTTCTTAAGAATGAAATTGCACATTATATGAAACACAGAACGGCTGCCAAAAATGGTATTCTTGTGTTAACTTCTCCCTATAATATCTGGTGTCCCCATATTATTATGGCAACATCATGTTATGTGTTACTCTCTCTGTACCTGCTGCTTCAAATGAATGGATGCTGGTGACAGTGGTAGGAATACCCATAATATAATAACATCACAAGATGGGGTAAGCAGTCTTAAATGTTGGGGAGATCTCACACAGGGATGTCATATTCTGCATAGCATGTAATATGTAGTTCTGGAAGATGGTGGAACATGCTTTGAGTTGCTGATTATTGTGTCCTTTTTGCCCTGGCCCCACCAGGGGTTAGACTCCAGCCTCAGAATCTTGAACTGGCTTTACCGAGGATATTCGAGCACCGGTTAACTCCACAGGACAGTCTCCCCCCTATCCAGTTCTTTCTAGGGATGTGAACAGAACTGGATTGTGTGACACACACGAGCGCGCCAGGCACTTCCTGCTACTTCCAGGCAAAGAGGAGACAGAGTGGAAGGGAGGTATGCTGCCGCCCTGAAGGAGCCTTTGATAACGGCGTGCCAGTGGAGGGGGGCGGAGGGAGGGGTAAGTGCACTTAAAGTGTGAGACCCCCCCTCTTCGAACCAGCCGAACAGCTGGTTGTTCAAACCGGTTTGGAGGCCCTTAAAGGGGCCTCTGAATGGGTTTGTGCACATCCCTAGTTCTTTCGGCTCTCTCTATATCTTTCAGTTCTGTCGGCTCTATATATAGTCCCAAAGTCTTGCCGATGATCTCTCAAGATTGCAGTTTCTCATTGGAAATCTCATTATTCCCGTGGGACTTCAGGGCAAGATCTCACATACCTTGCAAGATCTTGCTTGGAACAGCCGACAAGGAGTCGGCCATCTTGGGGAGCCAGACGGGGCTGAAAACGTCTGTAGTCTGGGGGTGAAAACTGCTTGTAGGCAGCTTGGAGGCACCGTTTGGAGGCACCAAGGCAGCCTCTGAGTGGCAGAACAAAGGCCCACCGCTGTCTTTGCACTGTGCGGTGGTGGAGGAGCCCTGTCACTGGCGTAGCTGATAAGGTTTGGAACATGCATTATAGAAGCTAAATATGCAGCAGGAGTCCTTCATAATCATACATGCACTGTGCAGTTGCTTCCTAAAATTCTAAATAGACATACTCCCAAAGCTACTAAAGTGATTATATAGAGAGGTCTTGAATATTCCATTAATGGGAAGTGCTACTGTATTTATCATAATCCAAGACTAGTTCCCCCATCTCTAAGGTTTTTTTACATTAGAAATCAGAAAGTTGTCTTAAATTCAGACTCCTGTTCCTTTGAAGTAAATGCAGGTATAACCTGTATTTAACCTCTATTTTTAAGGGGATCATCTTAAATTCAGAGTTGTCCAATTCAGATAAATATGGTAATCACCTGTATGAAATTTAAGGCTGAGCACATGCAGCATACTTTCATATTGCAATCTTTGTTGGCTATTTGTTGGGTGGACAACAAAGTGTGTGTGTGTGTGTTAGTTAGTTTGTATGAAATATCTAGGAGGATTTTGCAAGCTTTTTATCTGACCCTGAAGAAATTACTTGCCTCATCTGAATGTTTAGGTATGTTATGGAGCCTACTTCACAGGGACACTTCAGGGACTGATTGCAGGTTGTTTACCAAGCACTTTTTATAGATGCATCTTGTGAAATTTAATTTTAAAATAATTTCAGAACCAACCTATAACATATAATGAAGAATTACATCTGTCCTCCTGGTGACATATAACAAGAACACAGAATAACCTCTACCAAACATTATAATTTTCTGTTGTAAGTCCTAGTTTTGTCCTATACAATAAAGCCATTCACATGAGGGCTGGGGCTGCAGCAGGCTGTGGGGAAGGCAGGATCCTACTTATCTCTCCCCCCACCCCCCGATCCTTTTCACTCCTGGGCTCTGCTGCACTGGGTGTCCACACAAGCAATGTGGTGGTAATCTGTGTAACCAACCGGAGGCAGAAGAAAAGCAGATGGGTTGCCAGATACTCCACAATGCACTGCATGAGGTATGTGGTGCATTGGGACACCTCCCAGCTACTGGCATGCTCCTTCCCCACAGCCTCTATGGGCAAGATGACTGCCAGCAGCCCGCTCACCCACACAATTAAGCGGTGAGGTAGAAGGGCACATGTTCATCATCCTACCTCACTTTTAGCTTGGGTTTAAAACTCAGGCTACCCGGCGGAAGAGCATCAGGATTGGGAATGATCCTGGCAGTTTTCAGTGCAGCCCTACCCAGGCTAGCATTGCCCTGCCTATATAGGGCTGGTTGTGAGAACAATCTCAATGTTATTATCATATTTGTGTCAAGAGTAACTTTTATATACATTTCCTAGTGTCACTAATTACATTCTAGAGTTAGATGTTCTTTGCATTTGATTTCCCTAACGGAAATAAATGTTCCATAATAAATAAAGTTCCATAATGGATACTAGCAGTTACCTGTTGGAACAGAACAATTGTTCTAACAGATTTTTGTAAGACATTCTGTTATTTTAGTTGTGCTCAAATATTGTGAGTATTAGGAGACTATGGAGGCATTAGGTTTTTAAATAAAACCTGGTTTCAGGTTTGCCTGACAGCACTATTCTATGCATGTTTACTCGAGAGGAAGTCCCATTGTGTTCCTTGGGACTTACTCCCAGGAAAGTGGACACAAGAGTACAACCTGAGAGTAAACTCCAGTAGATTTTTGTTTCCTACCGAGCAACCAGGCAACAAACCTTTAGTTACTTACTCTGAGTAGTCCATTGAAAACTGAGGCTTTAGTTGTCATTTTATGTCTGACTGATTTAGCACATACACTGGATGGAATTTGGCTCACTGGAGCCATTTTGGATCATTTTACCGAACACAGACAGCTTTATTGTGGAATATCTTGTATGCTCCTGCTTTGTGACACATCTTGGAGCAGTTTCACATGTTGCAAAATTTCTACACTGTAGGTAATGCCATCTAGAAATTAATATAAAACCTACCCATGTCGATAATAATGCAGGGGTTTTGTTGCTGCATGTACACAGTCCAGCACACAGATATGCTTATTGCTTAGGTCCATTTGACATCAGCTGGATTGTGCCGGTGTATACAATGTATATCATGTATTACAATCTGCATGTAGTGTTCACATTAATTCCTTTCTATGTAGGAATTGTTCTTAGTTTTTGATCTGTACAGAGGCTGTTATACTCTACGCATAGAGGTTCGGGCATGGAGGACTTTGCCTTATGCCAAAGAGCTGGACTAGATTATGGCTACACATTTATCTGGGAGCGAGCCCCATTGAACACAGTGAGGACTATCTCCAAGTAAACATGCATAAGACTGAGCTGCACATCTTACAGTTCTTTTCTGTGACTATTCAGAATTGCTACAGTTACTGTTTATAATCCACATAGTGTTTTTCAATCTTTTGCTTGTCCTCTTGAGAGAAAGTGACCTATCAAAAGCAGATAAGGTAGACATGAAGGACATGAAGCAACCTCCTTCCACTGGACAACATGGCCTCTCGTGATTTAAATTGATTTATGTTTGATCCTAAGAGCTGTTAATCACAACTGAGCATGCTGATTGCTGTACCAGCACAACATCACATAATATTACATTATGCCAACAGTGTTAGAATTCCAAGTACATGACATCAGCACTAATGTTGCCGAATGGCACCAGTCCCATGCAGTAAACTGGTCTAAACGGAATTAAATCCATCATAACCCTCTTAGGACTGCAGCCATAATAGCCCAGTGCTATCATCCAAAGAAACATATTAAGTTGCTAATCAATTCTGTATATTTATTTTGTGTATTATTTGCCCTGCAGATAGCTAGTCTATACCAAGGGATGGCTATAGCTAGGAGCCCACAGGCCACATCTGGCCACAAAGCAATTTTTAAATAATAAAACCTTGTTTGCCCACAATGTCACTTGCAGGAAAAAGAAAACCACAGGGCTCTGTGGGTGCCAGGAGTTGAAATCGACTTTATTTGATTGATTGATTGATTGATTAATTGATTTCTATACCGCCCTTCCAAAAATGGCTCAGGGCAGTTTACACACTTGACAGATCACTTTACTTACTATGTAACAATTGGGGCTACAGGTATAATGCAATACTCACTGCGCTGTGTCAAGGGGGATCCTTAATGTTTGTGGCTGCTGAGTTTCTTCTTTAGTCTTTGCTCCCAAGTGGGCAACAGAAACCTGTGAGAAAAATGGGGAAGGTGAGAAACATTTAGCCTCCAAATTGGCCTTCTGGAACCCAGAACCAAGGCTGTTGCCTGTTTGTTCTGTAGGTGGTGAGAAACGCCCCATTTCACATTCTCCCTTACCTTACCATCAAATTACATAGCCAAGTTCCTATCCTCATGTTTGAAGCCTAGGGTAACACTGATGCTTCTGGAACGTCTCGACTTTCCTTGGACACCTAATACAAAAATGGCAGTGCATTCAAAAGGCACTTGACCACAGTAGACTGCAGCTAAAAAAAGCCAGAGCTCATTCTCCAGGCTTAGAGGGGATTCTAAGAATTCATTTTTCATGAGAGATGTGACTGTTCATGACCATTCTTGAGTGACCTTAAGTGAAAGAAAGGACAGCATGTTTTTCATTTCAGCTGGAGCTGGATGGAACTGGCTTTCTGTGATGCAGCCCTGTAACCTGTATTTTCTGTCACTTTCACCTGCCTCACAAACAAGTCACTCTGCTGGTTAATTTCTCAAAGGAGGACTGCAAACAAGTTGAATTCTTCTCTGGCTTAGTTGCAAGGCTAAGGATGGGGACTCCCCTGATAGTGAGGAGTGTGCTATACAAAGCTGGGAGATTGTATTCGGTATGGGTATTATTGAACCCATGATGTACTGCCAACTGAGACTCAATCCAAACAAGATGGTGGTATTCATTGTAGGAAGCTGGAAAATGGGATAGATCTGCCAAATCTGGAGGGGGTTACACTCCCCCAGACAAAACAGGTTTGCAGTTTGGGAGTACTTCTGGACCCAACCCTAGACCTTTCTCTGATAACTCAGTTGGAGGTGGTGGCCAGGAGTGCTTTCTATCAGCTTCAGCTGATTCACCAACTGTGCCCTTTACAGATACGTATTCATATATTGTTGTAAACCACCCAGAGATGTAAGTTTTGGATGGTATAAAAATATGTTAAATATAATTAAATTAAATTAAATTAAATTAAAATTAATGTATCACAAATTGTGACATTGCTTTCATAGATTTTTAGAGTTCATTCATTCGATTCATTCATTCGATTTCTATACCGCCCTTCCAAAAATGGCTCAGGGTGGTTTACACAGAGAAATAATAAATAAATAAGATGGATCCCTGTCCCCAAAGGGCTCACAATCCAAAAAGAAACATAAGACAGACACCAGCAACAGTCACTGGAGGTACTGTGCTGGGGGTCGATAGGGCCAGTTACTCTCCCCCGCTAAATAAACTAAATAAAGAGAATAAATAAAGAGCTGGCAGGGACCTTGGAGATCTACTACTACTACTACAACTACTACAACTACTACACTGCTTTTCAATAAAAGTTCCCAAAGTGGTAGAAAGAAAAAGAAAGAAAGAAAATAGGATTGTTCCCTGTCCCCAAAGGGTTCACAATCTAAGAAGAAACAAAAGATAGAAACCAGCAGCAACCACTGGAGGGGTGTTGTATTGGGGTTGGGTAGTCTAATCTTGTAGGAAATAAAATGGTTGATGATTCAGTTGTGGTTTGTGGTCCAACCAGTGATCTGTGAAGACTTTCCAGTAGGTTCTAATGAAAACTAAAGTACTGGAGTACTTTTCAAGAGCAAGTAATGATCTACTGCTTCAGATCTCCAAATAATGATGCACTGACTGACGGGTCTGACTGAGTGACTGGTCTTTTGGTAGCAAGCATGATTTGCCCCCTTAGCTAAGCAGGGTCTGCCCTGGTTGCATATGAATGGGAGACTTGATGTGTGAGCACTGTAAGATATTCCCCTCGGGATGGAGTGGCTCTGGGAAGAGCAGAAGGTTCCAAATTCCCTCCCTGGCATCTCCAAGATAGGACTGAGAGAGATTCCTGCCAGCAACCTTGGAAAAGCTGCTGCCAGTCTTTGAAGGCAATACTGAGCTAGATAGACCAATGGTCTGACTCGGTTGGTATATGGCAGCTTCCTATGTTCTTATGACATACACTCTCTTCAGGTGTTAATTGTAACCATATACAGTGTGCATGGTTGCACACTGCCCCATTAATGACTATGAGGAGAGATCCTTTGGGAGATCCTCCACATGATTAGGAACACTGGCTGCCCAGTGCTCCTCCATGTGATCAGGATGACTCAAGACCCTTTGATAAAAATGGTAATTGGCCATTGGCTGCCACTGAGGAAGTTGGCAGCAGCTCCACTTCTTCCTAACTTTCCATCAGTGAATGAAGGGACATGGTGGTGGCTCCTCTTTCTCCTACCCTTCAAGGGTGAAAGAGAGAGGCACTGCTATCACCCAAGATTCTCCCCCACCGCCTGTTTGCCAACAGGAAGAGTGAGAAGAGCCACCACCCACTGCTCACCACACCCCCAAGTGCTTCTCCCCATTTAATGCTAAACTTGGGAGAGTGATATAACAATATCATCTCATACTGCGTGGGAGAAGGCAATGGTAAACTCCTTCTGTATTCTACCAAAGACAACCACAGGGCTCTGTGGTCGCCAGGAGTCGACACCGACTCGACGGCACACTTTACCTTTATCTTTTGGGAAAGTGTAGGGGCCCAGTACAGGGTTTTGCCCCAGGGCCATCCACAAGCAGTCCACAATAGAACAAATTATAAGAACAGTCAATTAAAATCAATATGTATCCTGGTTTCTGTTTTAGCTGAAATTTGTTTTTGGTTTTTTAACCCCCCAAACCACAACCTTACATCCTTACCAGGATTTTGAAGAACCATGGAAGCTAGAAATATTTTTCCTCAAATGAAAACTGTTGATCTTTAAAGTATTTTATATTATATTTTCCATTGACAGCAGCTTGCAAGGGGGCCAGTCTTGGAAAGCATATCTCATGTAGTTAGACTAGCGATTAAAACAGTTAGAGTTCCCCAACTCAGAAGCCTCTGTGAAGTGAATGACTGGCCTGGGAGTTTTCCTGGTTAGTACTTGCCCTTTGTTTCTCATTAGTATGTTTTGACATACGAAACTGCTGCTTCCATCAGCTGTTACCGATTTCTCTTTTCAGTGGTGGCATAGTTGTAATTCTTTGGTGTTCTTAATTAGCAGTGTGTTCAGGAGAGTGGCAAGTCAACAATTAACCTCAAAGACAAAGACAGAAGTGATAATGTTGATAATAACTAGTCCTTTTACTAAATATGCAGGACCTAGTCTTTCAGCCTATAATGCTGCAGGCACTTTGTGCTTTTGTTATTTCCTTTTTATTCAGTTACTTTAAAACTTGCCCTTTGCTGCTACTTTATCCCTCTGTCTATGGTCCCCCTCACATTGATAGGCAGCTGATTCCCCATGGTGCAATCCCACACCATTGCAACCATGTGGGTGGAGCCAACTGAGAAGGAAGGCAGATCCACATGGCTGACATGGTTGCAGAAACACTTTCCAGTAATGTGGGGTTCACCCACATCACAGAAGCATTTCCCACATTGCTGGGCTTGTCTAGAAACTGAACCTTAAATATTAGGAACCTGAGTGTAATTCCCAATATTCGATTTTCTTACTGTGACTTTGCCTGACCCTTTGTTTGGATGTATAATATGTTTTAATGTATGGGTATGCAGTGGAGTGAACCACAGTCAGTTGTGACCTCTCTGCAGAACGTATTCATATTTCACACATGTTTTTGAACACTATGTTGCATTTATTGTGTGCCATACAATGTAATGGATAAAACAGCTCTAATACTGGGCTACTAAGTACAATATATATTGACAGAATTTAAACCAATAACACTACCATTAGTTTCTGCTTCACATTTTCAAAATTCCTTTTTTAAATTGCTTGCAACTGTAGTGCATGAGTACAAAATTGTCATAAACGTTCATGTGTCCAAGACATTGGATGTCTACTGCAGTGATGTAATCTCCAAAGGTTAATTAAATTGGGAATTTATAATTATTGTTCCCTTGCAAGCTATCATAACTGATAAATAACTACTGAACTTGGTCATTTCTATAAATACATTATAGGGGGAAAATAAGTGTGGAAGTGGCAAGCAGGCAATGGGGTTGGTCTCTGATTTCCAAATATAGAGAAGGGTTGAGCTAAGAGAAGAATCAGAGCCTATAAAAGCTGACAGAGATGAAAGGTATCTTGGTGGTTACAGACGGTCAGAGGTAAGTTTAATTATCTTTCTTTCTCCACACCTACTTCCCTAGGCTACTTCCCAAGGCCCCTGCGCTTGCAGTGCACTGACATATACCCCAGAGGCCCCCAGTTTGGGGAACTTTAGGGCAACCAAATAGACAATAAGAGTCACTGCAGAATAGCTGAGCTTAAAGATGCAAGACAAGGGAGTGTTGGGGGAAGGGGGTCCATCTCTGCTATGTATTTTGAGCCTCTACATATGGAAGGATTGTAACAAATTCTCAGCTGTCAGACTGCCTGCATATCCTGGGACTCATCAATGCTCATAGCATGCTGTCTGCTCCTTTGCAGGTTAGACGTTTCATCCAGTTCTTCTTTCTGTTGGGAGCAGATAATAAAAAGGTGAGAATTCAAGTTTTGGTGTATGGTTGTACTTATCTTTACCTTCTTGATTCTGTAGTTTCATTTGCCAAATCAGTGTGCTATCAGTTTATATGAATGGCAGTGCTTTTGTGTGCTTGTATGTGGTGAGTTATCTCCCTTTACTTTGACTTTCCTGCCTACAAGTTGCTGGTAAAGGAATAAAACGATGAAGGATGAATCTCTTAGTTTTCCAGACTCCCCTATCGGCAGCTTCTAGTGTTTAATAGAACTTACTTTCTTCTCCCAGCAGAGAGATATCAACCAGTTATTTGAATCTGCTAGTAGCCAATGCTTAAAAGATGAAGGGTTCTTTGTTTTTCCTTCACAACATATAGGGAGACACACCACCCACCCAATCACTCAACAGAGTGCTCACTTCAGTCTGCATTTCGTTTAGTGTAGGTGGCGTTTCCTGTCCAGGTGCCCTTATCTTACATAACTGCCATCATTCCCCGCAACCCAGCAACATAGGAACATAGGAAACTGCCGTATACTGAGTCAGACCATTGGTCTATCTAGCTCAGTATTGTCTTCACAGACTGGCAGCGGCTTCTCCAAGGTTGCAGGAAGGAATCTCTCTCAGCCCTCTCTTGGAGATGGTGCCAGGGAGGGAACTTGAAACCTTCTTCTCTTCCCAGAGTGGCTCCATCCCCTGAGGGGAAGATCTTGCAGTGCTCACACTTCTAGTCTCCCATTCATATGCAACTAGGGCAGACCCTGCTTAGCTATGGGGACAAGTCATGCTTGCTACCACAAGACCAGCTCTCCTCTCCTCAATAGCAGCATAGACGACACATAGCACATAGAATGATTCCACAATCTTGTGTTGTCGATGCTGCTATTAAAGGAAGAAAAAGGGGGCTGAAAAAAAATTGTTGGCCCAGAAATGCTGAAAGTAGGAATAAGTTAAATTTCATCCCTGACCAGAATTTCTTGTCATGATTGATTTAGTTCTGCACATGCTCTGAGTGACTGCTCTGCAAACCCCACTAGGGAATGAGAGGCATGCCACAAGTGAGGCACTTCCTCAGCAGTGCCCAAGGCATGCATGTCAAACCAAAGCAACCACATCTATCCATATTAGGCTGCCCTGTAACAATCAATGGGTACCAGATGCCTATGTTTGAGGTATTTAAAGAAGCAAGCCTCTTTATAACTTTTGGTCACTGTTGGCGGGTTTAGACAACCACACACGAAAAAGTGGCCCTACTGAATACTTCTGTAGTTCATAGAGTTGTTATCAGGATTATGTGTATTCTGTGCCCCTTAGCCCCAGGCTCAACCTGTATGCCAAAAAACCCTCCTCAGACTAAATGATGCAAACCAGGCAATGTTGCATGTATTTGTTTTGCATAGTTTATCTATGCTGCCCTGAGCTTTTTGGGAGACGCTCAGGATACAGAGTTGATAAATAATGTAACAGGTACTGCCCACATACTTTAAAGTGTTTGCCCCCACAGCTGCATGCCTGGAAACTTGCTTTTTAAAAATGAAAACTGGTGATTAAAGGATGCTGCAGTCTGTGCCAGATTCCAGATTTTGCACTTGTACAACTATCTCATGTTCATCTGACTTGGCTATTGCTATCATTAACTCTAGACCATCAAAGGCAATAGTTATCTACAAAATACAATGGGCACATGGGTAAGAAATATGTGATATAGCAGGAGACATGGCTGCTAGCTTGCAGAACACTAGAGGGAGACTGTATTTATAGAGTTTAGCACACAGTGCCATAATTACAGGCAAGGTAAGTGTGTATGGGAGAAGCTGGGCTTCTTTTTCTGCTTACGCAGGGAATATCAACATGGCTACACACTGTAGTAGATTTAGGAGCAGGGACTGTGATGCTGACTGAACCTGGAGTCTTGCGTTCATGTCTCAGCTTTGAGTACAATGAAAAAGACTACGGTAAGTTGCCTGTTTCTTTTTTAGCTGCAGCTATGAGCAGGGATGCAGAAATGGAGGTTTTCGGGGTGGCTGCCCCTTACCTACGCAAATCTGAGAAGGAGCGAATAGAAGCCCAGAACCAGCCCTTTGATGCCAAGACCTATTGCTATGTGGCTGAGCCCAAGGAGGAATATGCCAAAGGGAAAATTAAGAGTACCGAAGGTGGGAAGACAACGGTTGAGACAGATGATGGCAGGGTGAGCATTTTCCTGGGGTAATGGGATTGGGGAGATCTTCCTTTTTAGCATGTAGGCATCTGATTTTCCAAGAAATAAAGGAATGCTTGGAATCTATCAGTCTCAGGGCTTACCTCTTTGCATCTTTTCCTTGTCACTTTTGTAGTGTGTTGGAAAGACTGCTGAGTAGGAACATAGGAAATTAGATACCTGCACAGTTTTAAAGCCCACTAGGTAGTTTGGGTCAAAACGCCATCTTATATTCTAATTTACCTCACTGGATCATTAGGAGGCTAAACAGAACAAGATTTGTAAAGTATGTTTTCTATTGGGATGGGCAAACAAGGAAATAAAATGTCACCAGAGTTTTCCTCATGTACTAAAGACAGGTGGACTATAATGCCCAATCTCTCTGGAC
Source organism: Hemicordylus capensis (assembly GCF_027244095.1). NCBI lineage: Eukaryota > Metazoa > Chordata > Lepidosauria > Squamata > Cordylidae > Hemicordylus > Hemicordylus capensis. The sequence goes on from NC_069658.1 coordinate 387,290,479, forward strand.
CATTCATTTCAATAGGTCTGGTGATGATGAGTGTAGCATTTTGAAGACTGAGCTTAGGTCCATGACAAGTACCAGGCTTGATTGTAACACTGTATCCCCTAGTTAGACTAAAGATCAAGGTAATGCTGGCAAAAGGGTCTAGGGAACAGTAGGCTCAAATAACATTCCTGTTGGTGTAGTTTCTATTGTAAATTTGCACTCTGATAACGTCCTTATACTAAGCCCTTTCCTCTTTGCATTTCAGACACTGACTGTCAAGTCAGATGATGTGTATGCTATGAATCCACCTAAGTTTGAGAGAATTGAAGACATGGCAATGCTAACGCACTTGCACGAACCTGCAGTTTTATACAACCTGAAAGACCGCTACAGCTCCTGGATGATCTATGTACGTGGCATTGCTCTGTTGCAAAGGAAGAATCCCTGAAGGGAAGTGCCATATTTCCCTAAATCCAGTTTTTCCAAGTTCTTTGATATGAGAAATGGGGATGGGGGGGTCATCTTAAATTCAGAGCCCCCTTCTTAAATTCAGAGTCATCGTCTATTTGGGTAATGTAGGTAGATTCTAACAACCCCTCTTTTGGTTTTCATATAGACTTATTCGGGTCTCTTCTGTGTTACTATCAATCCATACAAATGGCTGCCTGTGTACAACCCAGAGGTGGTGGCTGGTTACCGGGGCAAAAAACGCACAGAAGCGCCTCCTCACATCTTCTCCATCTCTGATAATGCCTATCAGTTCATGTTGACTGGTATGTGTACTTCATAAATGAAAGGGTGTGTGTGTGTGTGTGTGTGTGTGTGGGTAAGGCATTATAAGAGGAGCAATGCTGGGGAAACATTAATTATGCCATAAGTCTTAATAAATATCTAATGTATGTTTCTATTTAAGTCAAATTAATCCAGTGGTTACCACAGTGACTCAGCATCTGCCTATGTTGCATTGCATTGTGAGTGCAAGTTTTCCTTTTCCTTTCCTTTTGGCAGATCGTGAAAACCAGTCTATCCTGATCACGTAAGTAATTATCAAATTCATCCTACTATATATGGCCAAAGTGAAATTGTGATACAGCTAATGCATTTCCATGTGCCTCGTTCTGATGTTTGCTTGTTCTTGACAGTGGAGAATCTGGTGCAGGAAAGACTGTGAACACCAAGCGTGTTATCCAGTACTTTGCAACAATTGCAGCTACTGGAGACGGAGCCAAGAAAAAGGAGTCCCAATCCAAAATGAAGGTGTGATGACCCTAGAAATGTGAATAATATGTGGCATAAGAAAACACAGAGGCCATTCACACGACCGGGCGGGTGGGCAGAGGGGAAGGCTGGTCCAACTCACCTTTCCCCCAGTTGATAGCAGAAATGTTGCTGAGTGTGCTGATTGCGCTCCCAGATTTGCTGCAGCATGGAGCTCCAGAGGCCAGATCTACATGTCCCAGTATCTGGATATCCCACAATGCACCGCACCATGAGTTCAGTGCATTGATGACATCCTCCAGGAGATGGCACTCTAGGCACCTATCTCTGTGTCTGCTTGGGCTGAACACAGCTCAAGTGAACATACAATCCAGGAACTGGGGTCAATGTTGTGCTCTCACCCTTGACCTCTGCTAAAAGCCAGGGTAAAAACCTGGGCTAAGTGGCGCTGCCCTGCCGGGATCAGGCCCGATCCTGGTGGTTCTTACGCGCAGCCTAACACAGGCTGGGCTTCCTTAGCCTGGGTTAGGCTGCACGTGAGAACAGCCTCACAGGCTAACAATTCCTGGTCAGTAATGCTCTTCCATAAAGTGCAGAAGGGGTTGAGCAGCTTTGCAGAATTCCACTTGTCAACAGAATTTTATGGGGTATACAGTCAAAGTATAACAATCCACCATGCACCCAAAGCCCCACCTACAGGATCTACAATGGACAGCAATGGGAATAACCTTTTGAACCACAGATTTCCTTTAAAAGAAGAAATCATGTGAAAGTCTAAGTAACAACAATGATAATTCTTCATAGCATTAATTCATATGCTGATGTATGTAACCTGGGTGCTTGACAAATACAATGCTTACACTACATCACTTATTTAACACTTCCAACATGCAGAATGCTTTGCAGACATAAGCCATTCATTTTCACTGCTAACACTGAGTACCTGGAAGTGCTAAAGAATGTTTCTATAATGCTCTATCCTCTTCTGACCAAAATAGTAGTTTGTGTCATGAAACATGGCTACAGCTAGCAACTCATCACAGGGTGCTTATCACTGACTCAATACAACGGACAAGTGTTCAGGGATGGAAACAGCATGCCATTCCCCAGCCAGTTACCATCAGCAGTTTTAGTTTACATGGACAGAGAATCACCTGGTGTGCTAGCCACATCTTCTTGCTCGGCATCTTCAGTGGCTCTACAGTACCTGTTTCCTTTCAGCCAGGGAATAATTAACATACCAGCCATATCTAAGAACCTGAGATAAGTTACTTATCCTAAGATGAAGGCAAGATGAATCAAGCTCCCCTAATGCTCCAGGGGTTCTTCTCCTCACTTTTATCATGCTTCAGATTCTGATTAATCCCTTGACTAGGCAAACAAGCTAGAGAGAGAAGTAAGTTGTGTGTGTCCCCCCCCCCCCCCGGCTTTTTTTTTATTTTATGAAAAGCTATTATGGAGAGCAATCTTTTATTTATTTTACATTTTTTAATTTTTTTTTTAAATTTTACATATTTTTGTACCGCCCCAAACTTACGTCTCTGGGCGGTTTACAACAAGCAATAGTGACTCTGTGAAGGATGCTCTGTGAAGCATTACAATACTGCAGCTTAAATAATCCCAGCCACAAGTCCAACACTTGCTCACTGAACCAAACTAGTTGCAGAAAACGCATGATATTAAAACTTGTATATCACATAACAGAAATAGCAACTGTCTCCATTATTATGTTTCCTGCTTTTCAAATATCCCCCCCACCCCCGAACAGGGGACACTGGAAGATCAAATCATCAGTGCCAACCCTCTATTGGAGGCCTTTGGAAATGCCAAGACTGTGAGAAATGACAACTCCTCACGTTTTGTAAGTGCCATGTACTTTCCAGGACTACCAGTCATGATTGCTTATTTGCCAATATCAGCTATGATATATTTCTTACATTTTATATACCTAGATTGATCAGGGGTGCAGATCCCCCCCTAAGCATATAAGGAGTTTTCCCCCTGAATTTCCCTTCCCTAAAAACTCAAGATATTTTTCTTCTCCCAAAGGTGTCACCCCCGCCCCCGCATGTAAGTGCTCTCAAGCTTTCCCTGTTTTACACCCATTAGCCAAAGCCCCACTGGAGAAAGCTGTCATGCTTTGTGGTCAAGCAACTGAACACTTAATAAGCAATTCACACAAGTTTCGTTTGCAAATTTGTCAAATTTGCTTCTGTTCTTGGTAAACTATGCTCCAGAGCCAAGACCCCCAAGTGCTGCAGTATGTTTCATTTTTGCTTCATAAGCTTTGTATCTTAAATGTATCTGATTAAAAAAACCCCACACAACTAGTTTGCAATTTGATATGTTGTGGGTTGTGCACATCAAGGATGCAGCAAGATAACAGCCAAAAGTTGAATTTCAGTAGCTTTAATGCACAATGAGAAATGTCAGCTCTTTGTGTGCAAGGTCACCCCCCCTCCCCGGTTCAGGGAAACACTTTATATGTACTGGGAAATTACTGTTAATCCGGTTAATCTGTTAAGCATTTTTAATATCAAGAAATAGACCTAATCTTGGTGCTCTGTATTCTTTGAGAATCCCTGGATTTCATTAACGACTGTTCTCTCTTTGCACTTTGCCAGGGCAAATTTATTCGGATTCATTTTGGTGCCACTGGAAAGTTGGCCTCTGCAGATATTGAGACCTGTAAGTATTTGAACTGCAGTACAGCCTACTGTACATCAAACTGCGCTTGCACACATTCATGTAAATGTCTCTTGCAGATCTGCTGGAAAAGTCAAGAGTAACTTTTCAGCTAAAGGCTGAAAGAAGTTACCACATTTTCTATCAGATCCTTTCCAATAAGAAACCAGAACTGATTGGTAAGTCAGATTTTCATTTATTTATTGTCTTCCTGAATCTCTCAGATGATCTTTTAAGGCATGAAGCAGAAAAGGCTTCTGTGGGACTTGTTCAGTTAGAGCTGCTCAGAAACATGGGGAAATAATATTTTTTACTTTTAAAAAATCTTCTTCTATATCTGAATCTAAAGTGCTCTGAAATGTCTTAATTCACAGGTAGAAAACCTGTGCCAATTATCAGGATCTTCTGTTTGCATTTCAGAAATGCTTCTAATTACAACCAACCCATACGACTATCCATTTATAAGTCAAGGTGAGATCACAGTTCAAAGCATCGATGACCAAGAGGAACTAATAGCTACAGATGTGAGTATAAGTGGTAATCATGACCTTATAATTATTGACTATTTTAGCTCATTGGTGCCTGAACCTTCTTGTTCCATGTTACAGACAGCTATAGATATCCTGGGTTTCACTGCTGAAGAGAAGGTTGGAATCTATAAACTGACAGGGGCAGTGATGCACTATGGGAACATGAAGTTTAAGCAGAAACCACGAGAGGAGCAGGCAGAGCCAGATGGCTCTGAAGGTAATAGACTTCTGTTGTCTGCCATTCAGAGAATTTGTTTTTAGATTTTTTTAAATGCCAGATGTGCAAAGTCTCTCAGGAAAGATTCAAGCTGGTAAATATTTGGGGGGGAAAAAAAGTGTAGTCCCCTTTTCTTGATGGCAATGAGTTTCTTGTGATCATCTCATTGCTAACTGGTTTTATTGTTTTCTGAATTGCTATTGAGATTTAGGGGGAGGGGATCACAGGAGGTTCTGGGTGAGAAGGTGGGCTTGAAATTAAGGTACTCTTGTTCATTCAGTGGGAGATTGTCACTTGCTTCTCTTTGCTTTTAAAAAAATGTTTTTTCTGCTTGTTTTTGAAATTCAACAATATGGTTAAAGGAAAGAAAGGCTTCAATATGGTTTTAAGAAATGCTTAATGTTATCTCATCCTTTACTTTGACCAGAAGTTTGATTGACTTCCTATTGCGACAAACTAGTTCTGCTAATTCTGTCTTTGCTGTTCAGAATCCTGAAAGTGTATGCTTCTCGCATGTTCTCTTTTATAGAGGCTGACAAGACAGGTTATCTGATGGGCCTGAATTCTGCAGACTTGTTGAAGGCTCTGTGTTTCCCTCGAGTGAAAGTGGGGAATGAATATGTGACCAAAGGTCAAACTGTGGACCAGGTAAGTCCATGTAATGGCCAAGAGCATTTGCCAGGTAATATGAAGAGCTCTTATTTAGGTAAAGTAGATGTCTTCCTTTCAATATGTTGTCTAGTTTAGTATTAGCAGTTTTGGGGAAATATAGTTTATCTGAACAGTATTGATGACATCCATCCTACTTGGGTTAAGTAAGTAATAATTTATTATGGTCAATGACCAGTCAACATACAGGTTGTTCTATTCTTCAATCCTTGTCTTATTGGTTCCATGTAATATTCTAATTTTCTGAGATTGTGGATTTGGGGTTTTCATGAGCTGTACGCCATGATCATCACAATTATAACAAATTAAGGCTTGACTTATCTCGCTTTGCATGTAATGTGTCTGTCTCATATATCAGTTTCACATTTTAATTTGCATTACTGAAATTAATGGACTTTTGCACGATATTCTAATTTTCCTAGTTTCACCTGTACACACCAAAACATAAATCAGCACAAAACAAAACAAAATCAAAGCAGTAAAACTTGATAACACCATATCAGGTTATGCAAAAATCTCAGTTACAACTAAGTTGTTCCTGTCTCAGTTTACAGGCTGCTGTACAGAATCTTGCTGTCCCCGCTGTGACAGCTGCATGTTGATCCACCAAAAGATAAGAGATATAATACTCTTCTGATTGACTAGGCCTATTTTTTTTAAAAATGGTTCGAGCCAGATAGTATGGATGCCCCTATAATAGGTGTATGAATGCCCCTATAATAGTATGAATGCCCCTATAATAGGCACAGTGTAAAAGAACATGTAAGACAGACTCAATGTCCCCCGAACCACATGGACATAACCAGTTCCTTAAGTCTGCCATCCAAAATGGCAGAGGGCAAGGCATTAAACCATGCCAGCGAAAAGGCTCTCCTCTGGTTTAAGCTGGTCAAGTGGGTGAGGTATGCAGCTGGCTGGGGATAGTTTGAAAAATCACCTAAAGTGCTACTGGTGATAACCAGACTTAAATCCAATTGCTTCTCCATATCTGCCACGCGCTGTTTAATAATTTCTTTGGCAGCATCATGACCCAAAGCCAATAAATATTGCGGTGAGAAGCCATATCTGCCCAAATTGTCATAGAGGCTCTTGCACCAGGATGAGTGAAACTCATCTTTCAGAACCAAGGGGGCAAGGTCCTGGGGGATGGGGGCAGGTATATGATTTAAGCCAGTAGTTAAATGTACGAAGTCACACCTGTGCCTCAACTCTGGTCAACCTTGTTTCTAAACGCAAGATAGCATTTGATACGTATCTGGGGACTTGAAAAATGGCACAAAGAAATCCAGATTGCACCACTTCTGAGGGCTTAAAATTACAGGTGGGATAGATCTGAACCCCGTACAACATTTCTGTCAGTATTTTAGCCTGATACATTCTAACCGCAGGAGGAATGTAATGTCCCCCATTAGTGTGAAAGAATTTGAGTACAGCAGATGCACTCCTCTCTGCACTTGCTGCCGCGTATTCACACTGTGGGCCTCACGAACCTTTTGCATGGAAAACTAGACCCAAGTACTTCTAGGTCTTAACCTGCTCAACCCTGCACCCATTAATTTGCCATTTATATTCTCTTGGTAAATACCATGACCTTGGTCTTTTGTATATTTATAACAAGCGACTCATCTTCACAGAACTGTGTGAGTTTTCATAGCGCCCTCCTCATACCAACTAGTGTTCTTGATAGTATAGCCGTGTCTTCGGCATAAAGTAAAATCAAGATGGGTCTACCAGCTAGTTTTGGCTGATGGATGTCAGGGTTGTCTAAGAGAAGGATTAAGAAATGAATGTAAAAATTAAACAGAAAGGGAGCTAAAATACATCCTTGCTTAACCCCCTTCTGTGTAGCAACAGGTTCGGACAAGTGGCATTTATTATTATACTTTACTCTCAATGAGGTGTTTTCGTATAGCAAACGGATGAGGTAGAGTAATCGTGGGTCTATGGAGGTATTGGCCAATTTGCTCCAGAGTCGAGATCTAGGGACAGAATCAAAAGCGGCTTTGAAATCAATAAATGCTACATATAAGGAGGAGGAATTGTTGGTATACTATTCTGCTAAGTGTCTTACAACCAGGGCCTGATCCAATGTAGATCGACCAACCTGAAAGCAGCCGGTTCATCTCTAAGGATGTTATCTTGCTCTGCCCAATCAATAAGCTTGTTACAAAGATGTCTAGCATACACTTTGCTAACTATGCTCAACAAGCTTATTGGGTGACAATTAGATGGATTGGAGTGCTGACCATTCTTATGAACAGGGACAATAACAGCTGTGTTCCATTCTTCTGGTATACAACCTACCCAATCAACATAGGAGAAGAGATTTGCCAAAACTGGGGCCCACCAATCGAGATCTGCTTTTCATAACTCCGCAGGGATCAGGTCCACTCCAGGTGCCTTGCCTTGTTTTAATTGGGACCTACTTGGGTTAGCATCACTGGAATGCCATTTAGGGAAGATTGCACCTACATGGGGGACAAACAGGAAATTTGGACAGGTGGTTTCAGGTAAGCAAGCTTCAGGTATAGAGATGTTATGACATTTGTTCACATATTGCCCACAGGTACATCATGCTGTCAATGCCCTTTCTAAATCAGTCTATGAGAAGCTGTTCTTCTGGATGGTAGCCCGTATCAATCAACAACTGGATACAAGGTTGCCTAGGCAACACTTCATTGGGGTCTTAGATATTGCAGGCTTTGAAATATTTGAGGTATGTAGGATCCAGTATAACTTTCAGGGTCTCCTGTAATAACAAACTATCCTTTTTGCCCTCTGCAATCTGTGCTTCAGAATGGCTGGGGGAGAACTTACAGGGGTTGGGGGAGGAAATCATTTTTTCCAGCCTGTAGACTTTCTTTGTTCTGTCAGTGTGATGGAAAAAGTGGGTCAGACTATGCACATCCAATGTCTTTTCCCTTCAGGGGAAGGGAATGGGTATTTGTTCATAGAAAATACCCATAGCTTCACTCCATCCTCAAAGAGGTTGCAATAATTAATTAAGAGATTCTCCAAATGCTCCCTTTGCCTGGTTTCCTTTTTGCCTTTCTTTGAGCAATGAATTAGAAATAATAATTTATTCTTTGAGCAATGAACTGGATTAAGAAAACGCTGCTTACCTGTGTATTTTTGAAGCCAGAGTGATAGTATTAACACAATTTATTCTGGTGTTAGTACAACAGCCTGGAGCAGCTGTGCATCAACTTCACCAACGAGAAACTGCAACAGTTTTTCAACCATCACATGTTTGTGCTGGAGCAGGAAGAGTACAAGAAGGAGGGAATTGAATGGACTTTCATAGACTTTGGTATGGATCTGGCTGCCTGCATTGAACTCATTGAGAAGGTACACTGGACTATTTACCTTGTAAATAAATACCGTATATACTCGAGTATAAGCCGAATTTTTCAGCACCTAAAATGTGCTGAAAAAATCACCCTCGGCTTATACTCGAGTCATCTATCTGCCCGTGCTAAAATGTCCCCCTGTAATAAAGTACATACTGGTCACAATATACCCCACTGATGTCTCAATTAATGTAATTTTATTGGCATTTATTTTGATTATTAAAACTCACCAGCAGCTGCTGCATTTCCCACCCTAGGCTTATACTCGAGTCAATCAGTTTTTTGGTTTCTTAGGTAAAATTAGGTACCTCGGCTTATATTCGGATTGGCTTATACTCGAGTATATACGGTACCTATGTCAGAGGAAGGTATGCCTGAAATGCAACTGTTTGTTTTTCAATTTAGCCAATGGGCATCTTCTCCATCCTAGAAGAGGAGTGCATGTTTCCCAAGGCAACTGACACTTCTTTCAAGAACAAGCTCTATGACCAGCATCTTGGAAAATCTGCCAATTTCCAGAAGCCTAAGCCTACCAAAGGCAAGGCTGAGGCCCACTTCTCCCTAGTGCATTATGCAGGGATTGTGGACTATAATATCAGTGGCTGGTTGGAAAAGAACAAGGACCCCCTGAATGAAACTGTTGTGGGGCTTTATCAGAAATCATCAATTAAAATGTTGGCCAACCTTTACGCAGCTTTTTCTTCCCTAGAGGATGGTGAGTTAAAGGAACTATTTGCATTGTCTTCCTGTTCTTTTACCACAGTTGCTTTAGAACCCGTGCATTCTTTAGGTCTCTGGTGCTGCACAAACATTAGAAGGTTAGCCAGAGGGGCTACTGTAACTACAAGACAGCTAATTGTACTTGTGTCCTGTTTTCCAGCTGAAGGTGGGGGTGCTAAGAAGAAAGGAGCCAAGAAGAAGGGATCATCTTTCCAAACTGTTTCTGCATTGTTCAGGGTAGGTGGCATCATCTTACAGTTACAGACATCCCCAGAAAAATAAGATTGCAGGTAATTTTTCATACTAGAAAGCTATATTATGTTAACAGAGGCACAGGCATGGAATATGGTATTTAATTCATTAAATATCTGTTTGTAAAGACAATTCTCATTAATTGGGTAGACAAACATTGGTGCAAAGTACTATAAGTAACTACATACTATTAGCGCAGATGGTTGAGGTCTATGCATGTCCTGATACTTTATGGAATGTGTGAAATTGGGACTACATCACTCAGTGGCACAATGGATTTTAATCATTCCTGGAGAAGGCAGATTGGAGGCTGGGCAAATTTGACTGTAAATCTAAACAGGGTATAAATAATCAAACCACATACTTCTGTCTTTTGTTTTCCTTCAAATGCAACTAAAATAACATTGTAAATGTGGGGTGTGCAGAATTGGTTTGAATCAAACCAGCACGATTGGACCAGTTTGAGCTTGAACCAGACTGGCCCCTCAAAAAGTGGGGCCAGTACAAGTTAAAACTGAGCCAAGCCCAGTTAGGATCAAACAGGTTTGACCTAGTTTGGCCCGGCTCAAATGGCTATGCTTGCGGCGACTCCTTGGCAGTGGTGGCTCTCTAAGCCCTGCCAGCACCCCACCCCCAGGAGTGTGGGGTGATGGGGCAAATGTGTGTGGTCACACAAATGGCCTCCATGCATGCGTGGAGACCAGAACCGGACAGCTGCCAGCCTGTACTGCGGGGCGGCGGGGAGCGGAGTATAGAGAAGCTGCTGCTACCAAGGAGCTGCTGGTGGTGGTAAGTTGCCCTATCGCCACCTCCCTGCCTTAGAACTGCAGAGGCCGAACCGCCAGCCAGTTCTAACCAACCAGTTCGGCTGTTCGGTTCGAATTTGAACCAAACCAGCTAAAAATGGTTCCATGCACACCCCTAGTGTAAAGCATATAAGCTCTCCTTCCCCAACAGCCTGACAATTTTCTTTTATCAGAATAATATAATTTAAAGGGCATTGTATTATGAGCCTTCAGCTACAGAAAGTTTTCTTTTAACTTTTTGTTTATATAAGGAGCTACAGAAAGTTTAAGGTTACTCTGTCCATATTACAGGAAAACCTGAACAAACTAATGTCCAACTTGCGGACAACTCATCCACATTTTGTGCGTTGCATCATCCCCAATGAAACTAAAACCCCAGGTAAATTATGGAAATCCACATGCCAGATTCTGTAAAGACTTTAGTAGAACATTAGGGAAAGTTGCAGTTATTGTTTGTGTGTTTCTTTTACACAGGTGCAATGGATCACAAGCTTGTCCTGCACCAGCTGAGATGTAATGGAGTTCTGGAAGGCATTCGGATCTGCAGGAAGGGATTTCCAAACAGAATTATATATGGGGATTTTAAACAAAGGTCTGTCAACTAAATTTTCTGCCATCTTGCTAATTTGCACTGATTTTTGCTCCACCACCCATGATGCCAGATATCTCTTATTAGAAAAACATTGTTTAGAAGTCTAGATAACATTGACACCACAGTCTGCTCTTGTTCTGTTAATTTATCCAGGAGTAAGCAACCTTTTGTTCGAGCAGCGTGCTATAATTTTGATTCAGCAGTGTTTACATGTAAAAATTATACCAGTTTTATGTTACATTCTGCTGGCTTTGTTTTTGTTTGTTGAAATTCCCTTTAACATTTTGTTCAATCCAGCAAAATATTTGGATAAAAATGGCCACAATCCTCTTCAACTGGCCATAATCTTGCTGCCTCTTTATGAATAACACAATTAAGAGCTTCCTCTTCCTCCAGAAGTTTCAGTGCTGAAATGACCTGTTTTCTGTTTAAATGGACAGATACCGTGTTCTGAATGCTAGTGCTATCCCAGAGGGCCAGTATATGGATAGCAAGAAAGCTTGCGAGAAACTCCTGGGGTCTATTGATATTGATCATACTCAGTACAAATTTGGACACACCAAAGTAAGTAATTCTCTATGTTGACAACATAGGTACAAACTTTAAACAAGCAAGACAGCTGCTTTTTTATGTATTCTCTTTTTAGGTGTTCTTCAAGGCTGGATTGCTCGGCCTTTTGGAAGAGATGCGAGATGATCGTCTAGCATTGCTCATTACTCGCACCCAGGCTGTGTGCAGAGGATTCCTCATGAGAATGGAATACCAAAAAATGATAGAGAGAAGGTAGGGTGTGTGTTCGTGTGTGTGTATACACACACACACACACACACACACACACACACACACACACACAGACTTTGCCTTTCCTCTTGCCATGCTTTCCCCAAAGTGTTAGGAGAAATATAGCCTTCTAGAGGAACACTGAAAAACACTGCCTCCCTATGCGATCCTAGCGTTGCCGTTTAAATTGAAACTCTTTATACAGGTGGAACTGATCTTGCCATTTCTATTATATGCAGAAATGCAGGCAAATGAAAAGTTTCTAAGATATCTATGCCAGCCTATCTTGGAATTGTGTAATTTTGACGATAAATCAGCTTTTCCCCCAGAAAGAGATTATATGCATTATTGCGTTCTAATGAAAAGGACAGTTAAGTGGTGCCATATTCTTTTGAATGTTTAGTGGGAAAGGAAATTTGGAAGTAGTGTTATTGAGACTCATTAAAGAACTCTAGAATCTGATTTTGGGGAATCATGTAGTTTCTGCAGTAACCCTATGGATTGGTTTCATTTCAGGGAAGCAATCTTCACCATTCAGTACAATATTCGCTCATTCATGAATGTCAAACATTGGCCATGGATGAAGCTGTACTTCAAAATTAAGCCATTGTTAAGGAGTGCAGAGGCAGAAAAAGAAATGGCCACAATGAAAGAAGAGTTCCAAAAAACCAAAGAAGAACTTGCTAAATCTGAAGCCAAAAGGAAGGAACTAGAAGAAAAAATGGTGTCTTTGTTGCAAGAGAAGAATGACCTTCAGCTTCAAGTGCAATCTGTGAGTAATTTACAAATATGATCACTCAGAAATTGTGGTGCCCTAGGCAAATTATTAAAATAGTGTATCACCTCACACCTCCAAGAGTCACCCACAATTGTGACCTGCTAGGTATTACAAGGTATCAGAAGTTCACAAACACATCATAGTTCAGTCCTCCTTCTGTTAGTACCTAGCACAGGGCTGCTCAGCTTCGGCCCTCCAGCTGTTTTTGGACTACAACTCCTATAATCCCCAGCCACAGTCCCCATAGTCAGGGATTATGGGAGTTGTAGATCAACATCTGCAGGAGGGCCCAAGTTGATCAGCCCAGATCTAGCATCTTACATAGTTAAAAAGAAAAAAGTTATGTCTGAACATTGCACTTCTGACTTTTACAGCTAATAACCATCAGTAGCTCTGGCTAATTCCTTGTAAATGTTATTGGTGGGTTCACACATAAGGCAGCACCTGAGGTTCGTGTGAGCTCCCATAGTCCCAGGAGTGTGCATTCCTCCTCCAATCTCTGTGTGCATGCCTACTTATTTTGTAGATTATGATATGCCAAGATTGGTTGTGATGTCTGAACCAACCAATCTTGGCATATGCTCAGGGAACTCAACATCTGAAACTGAGATCTGAAGTAAGTTTCAGATGTTGTGTTCCCTGAAGGAAGTAGGTCAGCTAAGCTGAGATTAGTAGGTTTGGATGTCACAACCATTCTTGGCTTATTGTAACCTAAAATGGAAGTAATAATGTGTGTAGGGATGGAAGAGGAAAGCGGAGTATGTGTGCTCCTGGGGCTGTGAGAGGTTGAATGAACCTCAGGTGCTGTGTTATGTCTGAACCAGCTCTGTTTATGCTAGTGCCATTGCAACAACCTACAGTAACATGTTATATAGACAGCGACCAACATCCCAACTAAGGAAGTGCATATGCAGCAAAGGAAGCATGTGTACAGCTGCTAGACTGTATGTGTGTGGGTCAGGGGCAAGGCTTGTTGATTGTCTTTCCCTTCTAAAGCACTCTGTGCCATTCAAAAATATATTCCTGAAAGTTGTACAGCCCTTGGAAACATACTTTTGGGTGGCACAGAGCACTTCAGAAGGAAAGAAAGATCCTTTCACACGTGTGTGGGTTCACACAGACAATGGTAGTTTAGAACACAGTAGCTGCATGTGTGTTTTCTTGGCTGCACACATGCTGCATGACTCAAGATATTTGCCAGGATGCTACAATGGCCAGTAGCATGAATAGTTTTTTAAAAGGGATTGGTTGGATTTACTAATGGCTGAGACCTGTAACAGTCAATGTTTTACTTCTGAACTGGTTGGTCCCTCTTCATCCTTCGCACTGCTTTTTAGGAGAGGAGAGCTGGTCTTGTGGTAGCAAGCATGGCTTGTCCCCTTAGCTAAGCAGGGTCTGCCCTGGTTGCATATGAATGGGAGACTTGATGTGTGAGCACTGTAAGATATTCCCCTCTGGGATGGAGCTGCTCTGGGAAGAGTAGAAGGTTCCAGGTTCCCTCCCTGGCATCTCCAAGATAGGGCTGAGAGAGATTCCTGCCTGCAACCTTGGAGAAGCCACTGCTGGTCTGTGTAGACAATACTGAGCTAGATGGACCTATGGTCAGACTCAGTATATGGCAGTTTCCTATGTTCCTATTTATGGGAGTGAAGGGGGCAGGAAGACAGGAAGTGCTAGTTGGGCAAAGAGGTACCTTTTAATGTGATGGCTGTCTAATAATTAGCAGGGAGAGAGCAACTGTCCCTATTCTTCTCAGCACATATTCCCTCCCGGTAATTGTTGCTGGTGTTTCTCTTGAGTTTTTGGGTGTTAAAAAGCAAGAAAAAAAGAGAAAGAATATGAGCCCCTTTGGAACATGAATCGTCTTCTCATTCCTTTTGCTATGTAAACTGCTTTGAGAACTTTTATTTTATTTTATTTTTTGGCTGAACAGCAGTGTGTGTAAAAAAAACACCTGCTTAGAATATTGGATTTGTACTGCTATTTCATATTGGGGATTAAAAAACGATAAAAACTAATGAGCTGAAATCCAAACAACTATTTGGGAGCACCTACGGGTATGTGTACAATTTCTGCCTTTCCCTTCCTTGGAACAGTAGATATCCATGCTATATCACATACTGCTTTTGAAACTCCACCATGTCCCCAGTTTTAAAAGCAGTATGTCATACGTTATGACAGGCTATTGTTTGAGGAACACAAGTCTAAAACCAACTTGAGCGCATAGAATTAAGTAGAGCCTGGAGTACAGTTAAAATTGGTAAATGTCAAAAGGTACTTTGGAGGAACATTTAAGAACATGGTATGTTGTTCTTGCTATTTCTCCAATAAGGAAAGTGAAAGTTTGGCAGATGCTGAGGAAAGGTGTGACCAGCTGATCAAAACCAAAATTCAGTTGGAAGCTAAAATCAAGGAACTGACTGAACGAGCAGAGGATGAAGAAGAACTGAATGCAGAGCTGACGGCCAAAAAGAGGAAACTGGAGGATGAGTGCTCAGAGCTGAAGAAAGACATTGATGATCTTGAGTTAACATTGGCCAAGGTTGAAAAGGAGAAACATGCTACAGAAAACAAGGTAATGTCTTTAATACTGCATTTAAAAAGGCATTTCCAGCTTATATGGTTTTCTGCCGGGCATGTGGCAATTACTTCCTACGTAAATGAAAATTTTTAAAAAGTCATAACACACATTTCCTATGTAAATGTAATTAAAAAAATTTTTCATGTTACAAATTGCCATTTTGTTGTGTAAGATGGCTTACTGTGTTGTGTATTTATCTTCATAGTTAATGACTGTAAATTAAGACAAATGCAAAGAGTGAAAATATTTATCTGGACCATGCAATAATGCTGGTTTAAGAATGTCTGTTCTGGGATTCTGGTCAACATTTTACTCAGTCTTTTTATTTGTGTTCTGTAGGTTAAGAACCTGACAGAAGAAATGGCAGTTTTGGATGAAACAATTGTGAAGTTAACTAAGGAGAAGAAAGCCCTCCAAGAAGCCCATCAACAAGCTCTTGATGATCTACAAGCTGAGGAAGACAAAGTCAACACTCTCACTAAAGCCAAAGCCAAGCTGGAGCAGCAAGTTGATGATGTGAGAAAGCTAATCACTGCAAGCTTTCTAAGTTAACAAAACAGGTGTTTGAGCCTAAGCCTGTAGCCATGCCCAAGTGCTGCTCTCCCATGATGAAGGCAGATGAAGGTTCTCCTGCTGGTAAAGGGCTTTTGCCTTTGTTCCAGAACAACCATATCTAAAGAGAGGAAGAAAACTGGGGATATATTTGACCCCAAACATACTTTAAGGCCCCTGATTTGGGAGGAAATACTGTGGAAATCAAACACTTGCAGAAAAATAATGATGAGAAACACTATCCAACTATGCACTGATTGTTTACTTGGTGGTAGGGAATGAAGATTTTTGCCTTCTAGTTTAATGAGATTCACGTGGGAGGGAGAAGTCTCCTTCTCTGCTGGCAAGTGTCATTTCTTTCCTGGAGGCTCACATCAAATTTTGTGCATACTGGCCTATATCCAGATTAGTGTACTAGTGTAAATATATAGTGCAATGGCATTGCACAAAGAAGGGGACCTCTGTACATACGGTATTTATTTCACTAGTGAAATATGTTCACACACTGCTCAACACTTGTATATATGTCCTGGAGAAGGTCTTCTGCTAGTGGTTGTACAACATCATGGAGCACTGCAAACTGCATAGAGGCACATTTTTTAGGTGTGTGTATTATAGCACAGTGCTAGTCTGGATGCAAGTCAGTGGGTTTAATTCCAAGGTAGTGCTCAAATTATGAAGGAAAATGTAGGAAGGCTCTTAATGAACTGCAGATGATTCATCCACCGACTTCTCCCCAATTTTAGCCCAATCATGCATTAACACTAAACTTGTATTGCAGCTGGAAGGCTCCTTGGAACAGGAGAAGAAAATCCGCATGGATCTTGAAAGAGCCAAGAGAAAGTTAGAGGGGGATTTGAAACTTGCTCAGGAATCTACAATGGATCTAGAAAATGATAAACAGCAACTGGATGAAAAGCTGAAGAAGTATGGATGTGTAGTTGCACATATTTAAAATATGAAACTATGCTAACAGGGTTTCCCCCTTAAAATTAAACTGCCTCTCCTGTCTTACAGGAAGGACTTTGAGTACAGCCAGCTGCAAAGCAAAATTGAGGATGAACAAAATATGAGTATCCAGTTCCAGAAGAAAATCAAAGAACTGCAGGTATGAATTGTTAATTCATACTTAGGCTTCCATCCTAGTTTATTTTTACAAAAGTGTTTGGCCACAATTAATTGCTACTTAGTTGTATGTACCTTTGACTGAATCCCTAATCTTCATCAGAAACTTTAACCAAGATTAAATACATCTAACTGCATTTACTCACATTCATCCCTTGCAGTCCTTACCTTTCTCTCTCCGCTGCTGCTGCTGTAGCCTTCCTCACTGTTGATTTAATATTATGACATCCTTGGGGGCAGGAGCTGTCATTTCCACTTCTCTTTATTAAACTTTGTAAAACTTCATCTGCACTGGCAGCATAAGGGCGACTAACCATCAAATACATTTCCTCCTCCTATGTAGGCTCGCATTGAGGAACTGGAGGAGGAAATTGAGTCTGAGAGAGCTACTCGGGCTAAGGCAGAGAAGCAGAGGGCTGACTTGGCGCGTGAGTTGGAAGAGATCAGCGAGAGGCTTGAAGAGGCTGGAGGGGCTACCTCTGCCCAGATAGAAATTAATAAGAAACGGGAAGCAGAATTCCAGAAAATGAGACGGGATCTGGAGGAATCTGCCCTGCAGCATGAAGCCACAGTAGCAGCTCTCCGCAAGAAGCATGCAGATAGCACAGCTGAGCTTGGGGAACAAATTGATAACCTGCAACGTGTCAAACAAAAGCTGGAGAAGGAAAAGAGTGAGCTGAAAATGGAGGTTGATGACCTGGCCAGTAATCTGGAGTCAGTAACCAAGACTAAGGTATTTGAAAGGGAAATAAAGAAGTCCTTCATGGACTCAGATACACATGTGCACTCTTGGGCACAGCCATATAAGCACAAGCACATACACATATAATACAAGCTTATTGTTTCAATTAACTTATTATTACAGGCTAATTTAGAGAAAATGTGCCGTACATTAGAGGACCAGCTCAGTGAACTAAAGACCAAGTCTGAAGAAAACCAGAGAACGGTGAATGATCTAACCATGCAGAAAGCCCGTCTGCAGACGGAGACTGGTAAATAAAATGGCGTGGGAAGGTGCAACACATAAATAGGGTGCAGTTCCCAGCTCTTTTCATCATTTGCAGGAAAGGGGAAGACACTGTGCCTCTCTGGGGAAATTTGTGCCATGCACACCTACAAAGTATTTTTGGCTTAAGTCTTGAAGCTAACCCAGGGGATACCAATGGCTAACAGTCTAGAGCAGGGCTGCTCAACTTCTGCCCTCCTGCAGATTTTGGCCTACAATTCCCATAATCCCTGGCTATTGGTCACTGTGGCTGGGAATTATGGGAGTTGTAATCCAAAAACAGCTGGGGGGCCTAGGTTGAGCAGGCCTGAGGCTAATTTAGAGAAGATATGCTATATGTTAGAGGCCTAGTCCATGGAACTAACTGTCTAAAATTCAGGTACTTCAGTTGGCTGAGGACTGAGGTGACAATCTGGTATTTGAGTCAGGAAGTAGATTTTAAAGGTTTTGAGTCAGAAATTTAGGGACCAGAATTCTAGTTCATTGCTAAAGTAACAGGGAAAGACAAATGACCAGTTGAAATTGCAGATGAAGAAAAACCAAAATGAGAGTATATGATTCTGGATTAGCACTCCTAGGGCTTAATTTGTGCCAATTGCAGAACCTGTATTGTGAATGCCAAGACTGAACCCTGAAACATGTGAAGTGATAATAAGGGGCCATATGTATGTTGCACAGAATGAAGGAAAGAGACATGAGAGACTTGCACTTCTTCATTTTGCATTACTGGAGCAACATGTGAAGTGGGAACTTCCACCCACATTTCAATTGCATGCTTCTCACCGGGGGAAACTGGTGAAAAATCCAATTTTCAACTCAATATAATTATTCTTCAGTGCAATATATTATAAATGCAAAAAGAAGAAGCATGAACAGCTTCTTTTCTTTTCTTTCTTTCCCGCTTCCCTCCATGTCTCTGAAACTACCATGGGCACACTCAGAGGGCATTGCCAGCATCACATCACACACTCAACATGTCTGGAATTAGGGATTCTCTGTGAGGGACTGGGTCTACTAGGAAGAGTTGTGCCCTGATATTTCTAGCATTACAATCCAGTGGCTGACATCCTGACTAATGAAGCACTTGCAGAGGCGTATCTAGGGAAAATAGCGCCTAGGGCAAGCACTCAAATTGCGCCCCGTCCAAACATCTGACACTCACCTTTTAGATAACTTTACCATAATATCAGCTGAAAAATACAAGTCAACTCGTTAATCTTTTAATATTTCAAAAACTATTTAGCAGTGGACGTAGCCAGACCAAGAAATGCTGGAAAACTACAAATTTCAGTATGCTGGGGCTCATGAAATCCCCAAATACTATGTGTAGGTGTACTTGGAAAACTAAACAGAAGTGCCTGTCTAATTCTCTACTATGCATTGTAGCATCACTATTACATACGTTTTAAAAATAAATGGAGAATTGGACTTTTCCCAGATATTTTCAGATACTCTGAAAATAATTAAAGGATATGCAGAGCAAACTGTGTCACTGCTTGGAATATATTCTAGTATTTCAGAAAGACAGTTAAAAAATGAGAGAAAGAGAGCAAGAAACTCCCAGTGGGCCTTAATACTAAGGATTTCACACTGATTCAAAGACAAACTCACCATTAATAGCCATATTATTAAGACATCACATTTAACTCACTTATCACAAGAAGCAAAGTAAGAGCAAATGAATACAATCCTAGCTCATAAGCTTCAGCTCAGTATTCACAAGCCCTGATTCTCTGTACATAGTGCCAAACTGAACGTGTACAGTGACTTATATTATATTAAATTGTTTACCTGTAGCCCCTTCGGGGGGCTTCCTAAAGGCCATGGGGGGGGGGGTCTGCAAAGGTTCCCCCTCCCCCTGCTGGCCTCTAGGCCCTCACAGGGACCAGGGAGTATGTGCAGTGGCCATTTTAATTTTTTTTTAAAAAATGGCCGCTGAAAACAAAATGGTCACCGTGCATGCTCAAATGGCCTCTGTGAGGCCCGGCATGGCCTAGGGCCTCACAGAGGCCATTTGAGCATGTGCGGTGGCCATTTTGTTTTCGGTGGCCATTTTAAAATTTTTTTAAAATAGCGCCCCCTTCAAGTGGCACCCAGGGCACATGCCCTGCCTGCCCTACCCTAGATACGCCCCTGAGCACTTGTGTAATATGTAAAGTTGCACTGGCACAAGCAGATCACATAGCTGTGCTAAAAACCAAGGGTTTGCATAATTGCACAATACTTCCCTTTAAAACAAGTAAGACACACTGCAATTTCACAAGTGCAAGGATTCTTGCAGTAGTGCAACACTAGTCTGGAATGCAATCACAAGTTGTGTGTACAAGCACTTTGTGCTAGCACAGTGTCCTTCCACAAGCACTTTGTCAGGATGTCAACCACTGCCTTCAGCTAGACCTGTAAAACTGTAAACTATGTTTAGGAGAACAACTGTCTATGTGATGTAATGTAAACAAGGGTTAAGGAGGCTTGCTCTATAGCAGGCTTCCCCAACATGAGGCCCTCCAGAGATGTTGCCGAACTACAATTCCCATCACCCCCAGCTACAACCTATTGTGGCTGGGATGAAGGGGATTGTAGTTCAGCAACATCTGGAGGGCCGCAGGTTGGGGAAGCCTGCTCTATAGGTTGCACCTGTACTAGATATGGAACTGCATGTAAAAGTTAAACTATAGTGAATATCAGTGTTATTAGTTTATATATGGCAAGGCCATGGTGGCTGAGGGTGTATGGGAGTTGTAGTCCTACAACATTTAGTGATCCAAGATTGGGAACTCCTGATATATGCCAAATTCCATATATTTATATGAAGAAGTGAAGTTGAAAAAAGTATTTTCTTTTATCAAGGTGAACTGACACGTCAACTTGAGGAAAAGGAAAGCATAATCTCCCAGCTTTCCAGAAGCAAGCAAGCATTTTCCCAGCAAATAGAAGAACTGAAGAGACAACTAGAAGAAGAGAGCAAGGTATTCGTGCAGAGTGTGGACCAGACTGCTGGGGAATATTGATAATAATTTCATTAGCAATTATTATGAGGAAAATTTGTATGGTTTTCAACTGTATAGGTGCAGATACCTACAAGAGCTATGTGGTAATAATATGAAGCCTGCAAAGTTTTAAAGAACATCCCTTTAAATCTAGGGAAAGAGACCAACATTTATCATGCAACATTCTTGCATCCTGTTAATGCATATACACAGGGAAGTGGAAAATTAAACAAGACCCATTCACACACAACTGGGTCACATACTGGCCAACATCCTGATTAATGCTGTGTATCTAAAAGAAGTACATACATGTGTTCCTGCTGCTTCTGCAGTGCAGGTGCTTTTGGGTGCAGAGAGGGGGGAATTTCACCAGTCACCACTCTCCTATTCCTCTGGTCGTGCTCTATGCAGCCCACTAATAGGTCCCTGAGGGTTGTGCGATCCATAAGGATGTATTAGGGAGTTGCACAGAACACTTCTGAGGGGAAGGGGAGATTAAGGAAAATTACCCTGCATATGAGCAACCATGATGTAGGAGCAGCAATTCATTCTGCTGCACATGTGATTCTTTTGGCTTCACGTGCACAGCTTTAGTTAGGATGTCAGCCACAATTTACACTGGCATAAGTCTGAGGCAAAAATGGAGAAAAAATGTGAGTTAGATTCTGGATCAGATGAACAAAGGCAAATGAGAGTCAACAATGCAGTAATTAAGCACAGTAACTTACCATGCTGACATGTTTAGAACAGTGAAAAGAGTTAAGAAGCTTAGGCATTAACTTTGCTAAGCCTTAACACTGTATTAGTTTTCACTGTACACAGTTTCAGTGTATTCCAGTTCATTCTTCATGACTGCTCCTTGCACAGGGTAATCTGTCACTGCTGGGGATCTCATATATTAGAGCAATTAGATTGATATTCTTCCTTCCATGCGACACGATTCAGAAACCCCAAAGCCTTGAGCATTCATAGATGTCATCTATACTGGCAGTTACTCAACTAACTCAAGAAATGAGTTTTATATTAATAAACTGGCCTCTAATTCACACTAGTTTTAGACAGGATAACCTTACTTGGATGCAAAGGCTTTTCCATATATTGCATGAAACACCACAGACTTTGGTTGCTGTCACAGGACTATCGTGAAGATTGTCGCATGAGGAACACATATAACAGGTTATCATCTTGATTCAGTTACAAATGAATGCATGCTATTAATTATTAGGCAAAGAATGCACTGGCCCATGCCTTGCAATCTGCTCGCCATGACTGTGACTTGCTCCGGGAACAATATGAAGAGGAACAAGAAACCAAGAGTGAGCTGCAGCGAGCCCTGTCCAAGGCCAACAGTGAAGTGGCCCAGTGGAGAACCAAATATGAGACAGATGCCATTCAACGCACAGAAGAGCTGGAAGAGGCCAAGTAAGTCTTGGGATGGAAAGGAGCATTTTCACACACTACCTAGGCCTACTTTTTCTCATTCAAAAAGAGTTATTTATTCACATGAACAGCTTTATGTGAGCCAATCATTCCTAATTCCCACATGTGGGAACTTTCATGATCCTCAACCTGTTTCAGCATGGATAAAGAACTCCCATTAATGGAAAAACAATAGCAGAGTCAACAAACTGAGACTGTTCATGTGCAGCACTGGGATTGAGCCCAATCCCAGTGCTGCTCAACCACCTAACCTGACTTTTAACCCCGGTGTTTAGCTGAGGTTAAGTGAACCTATGGTTTGCTTAGCCGTGGCAGGCGATTGTCTGGGCAATTGATATCGGGTTAAAAGGCAACCCCACACACACACCTGGCATTTCTGGCTGCAAGCTGGGAGGAAGGAGTGGTTGCACCGAGCGTGGCAGCTGCTCTAATGTGAGCAGCTGCCATGCTCATGGCGTGGAGCACCCTGGGATGTGGAGAGGAAAGTCCTCCCACTCCCGGATACAGCCTTTGACGCATTGCTGCTTGTGTGGGTGCGCAGCATGGTGAGAGCACAGATGGTCGCCACTCATCTGTGGGGGAAAGCAGGCAAAATCCTGCTTTCCCACCAACCTGCCCTCCCTCCCAGCTGAGATCATGTGAAAGACCTCACTGTGTGAATATGTTCTTAGAGACAAGGTAGTGTTGTACTGAAAAAAACTACATCTTTCATAAATTAATCTATCACACATATTTTAATTACAACAATCTAACATTACAAAGGAAAGCAAAGAAATATAGTATTCCGACTGATATCAGTCCTGACTGTATATAATCCAAGAGGTTTGACATTAAAATAAACAAATAAATAAATAAAACTGAGAAAGCTCTGATTCTTTTCTGAGTTTGTCCATGGTTTTCTGGAGCCTTAACTCTCCCCCATGCGTTGGGATGGATACACTGCTGTCTCTGAGCTGTGATTAATATCTTTGATTTGGGGCAAAAACATAGATTAAACTAGAGGGGCAAGACAGTTAAAAGTGATGTAAATACCGAGTTCATTTAGAATTTTTGAAGAAAAAATGTTTTCTAATGATGCTCATAATTGCTGACTTGGTTCTGAATTGAGCTGAGAGAGTTCCATTGCTTTCAGTTCCATTGCTTTCATTCCTCAAAGCAATGGAATTAATAAAAATATGGTTTGGATATTATTAACTAGTGCAAAATGTACATTATATCAATGAATACCCAATGTTCCTATCCTTTTGCCAGCATAAATATTTGAGGGGGGTAGAACTGGGGATGGGGAGAAGAGGGAGCAGCTGGCTTTTGGAAACTCTGATTGCTTGCAGACTGTAATACAGTGGTGAGTTTGCAGTAAAAGAAGTTGCTATAGCTCTGAGCTGTAGTACCTCTGTCTTCAATGCTGACTCTTATGTTTTATTGCTGTCTTATAGATTTGCTGCAGCATCTCTTCCCCCAAGCCATTAGGTACTCTCAGTGATAAGGGAAGGCTGGGGGTTTTTGTTCAGAAATAACAGGATAACATTTACAGTTACAGTTGCACTGTTGAGGATTTGTGCTTTGCTTTAAATGCTTGGTGCAGCTGAACACCATTAATGGAAGCACAACAGCAGACAGTATACTAGTTTCTGCTTGTCATATAGTTCTACAAGCATGAGTTACACTACCCCAAAGTAAAGGGGGCATGTTGATAGAACACCTAAGGCATTATTGGACATTATTATTATGCTAACCTCTTTAAGGAAAAAACTTGCTCAGCGGCTTCAAGAAGCTGAGGAACAAGTTGAAGCTGTGAATTCCAAGTGTGCTTCACTGGAGAAAACTAAACAGAGGCTGCAATGTGAAGTGGAGGACCTGATGGTGGATGTTGAAAGATCAAATGCGCAGGCAGCTGCTCTGGATAAGAAACAAAGGAACTTTGACAAGGTATGCTTAGAACACAATTCCTCATAATGACTTTACTAGCAATGGCTAGAGTGTGTGTAGCTGCAAAACAGAAATCGCATGGGTCCACATCCCTCCAGAACCAGTTTGAGAAGGTCTGACATACTGCTTTGATGATAAAATTAACATATTATTAAAAAGCACTGGAAGGAAGGGGACCAGAAAGATTTCTGGAGATGCTGCCTACTGATAAAAGCTGTTCTCACAGGCAGCCTAACCCAGGCTAGGGCAGCCCAGCCTAGGTTAGGCTGCTCTTGTGGAGCACCGGGATCCCTACTCCTATGCCCGCCTCTTAGCTGAGCTTAAAGTCGTGTGTATGCCCTTAACCCAGATACCAAGATGGTGTGTCTCCTTGGGCTTCACACAAACTGAGGAGACTCAGACTCAGAGATGGGCCCTAGAGCGCCTCTCTGATGGGGGGGATCCCCCAATGCACTGTGCTCATCATGCGGTGCATTATGGGATTCCTGGAAGCCAGGATTGCCTCTGGAAAGCCAAATGGCTCGCAGGAGTGCCATTCGTGTGCATGGCCGAGCCGTGTGGCAAGACGGCAGTGTGGAGGGCACAGATATTGTCGGGGTGGGGGGGTGGGTTAGGTAAGTTTAGTGCAGTCTCCCCCCCTCAACCACTTAGCTTCTGGTCATGTGAATAGGCTCCTTGGCTACTGTAATAGTATTATACGGGATGATTATTCTATGCTTGCAAAGTTTTCCCTTCTTTAGAGAGGATTATAAAAAGAATATAAATTATTTTTAAATTTTAAATTTAATTACAAATTTTAAATAATTTTCTAATGTTATTAATGCTGTAACAATTATGATTGGTAACATTTGTGGGTTTTTCTTTTCTTTTTGTAACTTGTAATTTGGTGTTGAGTATCAATGTGATATTTTCTAATTAAAAAACAAAAAAACCCCAAAAACCTAGTTCAGGCTTCTTGACTCAGGGCTGATTTCCTCATGCCAGTATTCATCCAATCACCCAGTTACTCAGTATTCAAAGCTTAATGTGTGAACTGCTTCCACTGAAAGGTAGTGCCTTGGTGTGATTTAAGTAATACCAAAACACAGTCTGTGGTGGGTTTTTCAGGGATACAAGCCACGTCTTGATGTTGCAGTGACTGAGGGATGTGCGAACTCTCACTGGCAACAGTGATCTAGGTCAAAGGATGTGGGGGAAGAGAAGGCCACCATATGGGAGTGGGAAGTCAGGGTGTTGGTTTTATCAGCCAGCGCTCTCCACTAGTTTCTTTGAATTATATGTCTCTGAAAAAGAAAAGCTTCCCTCCTGAGAGAAGCCCTGCATGAACTGTCATTCTGTACTTCCCAGTGGTATCTAGAGATGCTATTCAGAATATGGGGCTGGTTTAGCAAAGATAAAGCATAGACAAAATAAATATGACAATTCATTAACCCAAACACATTGCATGTTAAGATTTTGGCAGAATGGAAAGCCAAGTATGAGGAAAGTCAGTCAGAACTGGAAGGTTCCTTAAAGGAAGCACGCTCCCTGAGCACAGAACTCTTCAAAATGAAGAATGCCTACGAGGAAACGTTAGATCAGCTGGAAACAATTAAGCGAGAAAACAAGAATTTACAGCGTGAGTGTTGGGCTGTCTTTCCACTTGTTGGTATTTTGATTCTAGCATCAGTAATTCAAAGTGCAGAGGGTTTGGGGGACAAAGTTGCCAACTTTTCCCTGATAGAGTCTCAGTGTCTTTAGCAGCTGTACTTCAGGCAGAAATTTCCCATCACTACATCACCATGCCATAAAAAGCTGCAGCTACTGACTGTTCATCTTGACTTAACTGTGTGCAGTGCTAAGGCCAAAATCTAAGAGCCTAAGACAGTAGTCCAGACTCCAGGTTTTTAGTCAGGCCAGGATGCCCTCTAGTGACATGGACTTTGATATTATTCGAGTTCAACAAAATACACAAATCTCTGTATATCTAGTCTCAATCCCATGCTGTGAAACCAGAAGTGACTATTCTAGAAAATGGAAGTTCACAGGACTAACCTGATACCACTAATGACTCTGTTTTCAGACATAATCATTCTCTCAGAGAGATTCTTTGCAAGTATTGGTGATGTAATGGATCGGATCACATAATACTTTTTTCATCCATGTGGGAAGTCCTGGTCTACCTTGGGTCCTGGAAATGTGCTCTCATAAACATATATAATGCATGACAGAGGTGATCATCATATGTATAGTTTATAGAATTCCCTGTGATTGCAGTGACCGAAAAAGAGTGTCCCCTTATAATTGCTGTTGATTATGTCTGAGATTATAGTTTCTCTAAAAGAAACATGCCCAAAGATAGTCAGGATTAGGGATGTGCCTGAACCGTGGTTTGAGCACTTTGAGGGGAATTTAAAAAGGAACTTTAAGAAAATGGAAAGCTCTCCGCTGTCCCTTCCAGCTTCCTGCTGGAGCGGCGTGTGTGCCAAGAAGCCCCACACACTGTCAACACACACATGGTGTCTGCACATACATGGATGCCATGTGCATGCTGATGGCGCACATTACTTTTTGGGACACATGCTGCCACAGCAAGAATCTGGAAGGGACAGAGGATTGCTCTCCGTTTTCTTAAAGTTCCCTTTTAAATTCCCCTCAAAGTGCTCGAACTATACTTCAAACTGCGGTTCAGGCACATCTCTAGTCAGGACTACTTGCATACACAAAAAAGGTGCTTTATAAACTGGACCAGAGGGGCGAAATAAGGTATTTCTGAAGCTGCTAGTCTAGGTCACTTATCAGCCATTTATGTGTGTTCTTTCTAGAGGAAATATCCGATCTTACAGAACAAATTGCTGAAAGTGGCAAATATATCCATGAACTTGAGAAGGCCAAGAAGCAGATTGAGGTGGAGAAATCTGACATGCAGATGGCTCTAGAGGAAGCAGAGGTAAGAGGTCAAGACATGGTAGCACAGAAAACTCAAATGATCAATGGTGTTTCTGGGTTGTTGGGTTTGGGTTTTTTTTTTTTGGCAGAGGTCACTCATTCCTTGCATTATCCACCAAACAACACACAGCCTGAGTTGAGCCTGGACCTCTTTCCATTTGCATGGAAGATGGGCAGTTGAATGGGACCATCATCATAACATGAGCTCAGGTGTAATATGGCCGTGTGATTCTCTTGTTGCACATTGTTACATCTACTTAAAAAAACAAAACCTTCTCAACTTAATGCTTTAGTGCCAAATTTTAAGCTCACTCTTTAGGGAGCTTCAAATTTGATGCTAAAGCATTAAGAGGTGTTACCAAAATATGTTGTACTATGGTGTTGTAAGATTAATAAAATGACAAACCCTAGAGAAATACAGATTCCCTTTAACCAAAAATCTGCATTTGTTTTTTCATGTTTCTTTAATAGGCAGCTCTTGAACATGAGGAGGCTAAAATCCTTCGCATTCAGCTTGAGTTGACCCAGGTGAAATCTGAGATTGACAGAAAGATTGCTGAGAAAGATGAAGAAATTGATCAACTGAAGAGGAACCACCAAAGAACTGTGGACACAATGCAAAGTGCTTTGGATGCAGAAATACGGAGCAGGAATGAGGCCATGAGGATTAAGAAGAAGATGGAGGGGGATCTGAATGAAATGGAAATCCAGCTGAGCCATGCTAATCGCCTAGCAGCTGAGACACAGAAACACCTCAGGAACGTCCAAGGGCAGCTGAAGGTCTTTATCTTTCCAACTGAGCCTTTATTCAAGTGGCATCAATTTTTGCAATCATTTCTACTAAACATTTCTTTTCTTTGTCTTTAGGACACACAGCTGCATTTGGACGACGCTCTTCGCGGCCAAGAAGATTTGAAAGAGCAGTTGGCCATGGTTGAACGAAGAGCTAATCTGATGCAGGCAGAGATTGAGGAACTTCGGGCAGCTCTGGAACAGACAGAGAGGGGCAGGAAGATAGCTGAACAAGAACTTCTGGATGCCACTGAGCGTGTGCAACTCCTCCATACACAGGTATGATCTCTCTCTCTCTCTCTCTCTCTCTCTCACTCACTCACACACACACACACACACACACACACACACACACACACACACACACCCCTACCCACCCACCCACCCACCCCTTGTTATGCTGGATCAGGTTCATCTAGTCTAGCACTCTGTGTCCAACAGTGGCCAGTCAAATACCCTGCGTGAGCTCATAAGCAGGGCATGGAGGAGACAGCCAGCCTTTGGCCCTAGCATTTGGTAATCAGAGCATACTGCCTCTCAGTTTGGCAGCAGTAACCTCCTAATCATTCTGCCTTTGGGCAAAAATGATAAAAAGTAACCTCTTATCTCTTTCTTCTTTAGAACACTAGCCTTATAAACACAAAGAAGAAGCTGGAAGTTGATATTGCTCAACTTCAAAGTGAAGTGGAAGATGCCATTAAAGAGGCCAGAAATGCAGAGGAGAAGGCAAAGAAGGCAATCACAGATGTAAGAGCTTCATTTCATTTCTTTTTCCTTATAGCATTTGCCACGTTTAGCTCTACTCCTATCAGCAACAGCCTATGCTAATAGCCTATTTTGAAGAAAAGTACTCCCCTGCAGAAAGAGGCAGGAAGTCAAAGCATCCATCACAAGAAATGTGAACCTGTGCCAGACTGATAGTCATAAATCTATTGGGGAACCAAACTGGGCTGCAGCTCACATGTTCATAAATTGCTGCTTTAAAGATTAACATAAGGTACCCAAACTATTACTGTGATAGCAGGGAAAGTGGGCAGGACAGATTCCATGTCCCTAACTTTGAGGGGGCAGGAAAGAAATCATAGGGGCAGCTATTTTAACAGAGATGTTATTAAAAACAGCAATGGGGCAGAAGCCTAATATTCCACAGCAACCTTGGAGAAAGCTTTGATATCCGGATATAAAGATGTTTACGAGCAGCAGTCAAAGAAAAAGGAATTAATTTCTTGTGGTTGAAACACTATCTTTTGGGTAAAATTCCCTTCAGCTAGCCTCTAATATCTCTCACTTTGTTTATACATTGTGCCCCTACAGTCTTGGGGGCATACTTAACCTCCTTAATCACAGTTACAGTTCAGCTGCTGAAGCCTCCTTTTTGTGAGAAAGTCCCTGGCTGTACTGAATAGAGTGTGGCAGTGCATGCATTTTTTTTGAAATGGAAAATCTTCAAAATTTAAAACCTTAAAACCTTTATCTTGTTACCCAGAGTAAATTTGCAAACAGCTTGGTGTAAGTTCCTCCATCACTGTATTTCCATATCTGGAAAAGCTATACTAGTTGAATGTTGGTCTGCTGTGCAGCTGATAAAGGTACAGAGCCTCTGCGAAAAAACATTGTGATATATAATTCTAAGTAGCCTATCATGCAAATGATGAATCTAAATATCTTGCACAGTCCACATGGGAGTTGCTTTTCCATGACACCATCCCATATAATTGGGGACTGCATGTGAATCACCATATGGATCTTTCCCACAGGCTGCTGATTGTGTGGAAAATATCCACTCAATTGACCCTGTCCACATTTACATGCAACCTCCAACCATGTTGAGTTGCTCTGTGGAAAAATGTCTCCCATAAGGCTGTGTTTGAAGGGTACCACATTCATACTATAAAACATGACATTCATACACTATCATCATCAGTGTTGTAAGGGGCCCCTCTGTGCAACTGCTACTGAAAATTCATAAATGTTTTCATTTAGTTATATAGCTAGCCTAGAAGCTTGTTCACTGGTTTGAATGTTCTTTGACATCTATTGATTTGAGTCTACTTTGCATATTTCAAGGCAGCCATGATGGCAGAGGAGTTGAAGAAAGAGCAAGATACTAGCGCCCACCTGGAGAGAATGAAAAAGAACCTGGATCAGACAGTGAAGGACTTGCAACTTCGCCTGGATGAAGCAGAGCAGCTTGCCCTGAAAGGAGGGAAGAAGCAAATCCAGAAAATGGAGGCCAGGGTATATATTATACACCGAGGCTGAGGGTTGGTTGCATATAAGAGCGCTCTCCACAGCTCAGAGTTGCAAAGTTATGTCTCAATTAACTTCCTAGATCCGAGAGCTGGAGTCTGAACTTGAAGGAGAGCAGAAACGTGCTACAGACGCCATCAAAGGTATTCGCAAGTATGAACGACGAGTCAAAGAATTGACGTTCCAGGTAAGAGGAAAGCAAGTAGCCCATCTTATAGCCCTTCTTTCTCTTGACAAAGCTTTGTATTGTCTAATATGCTGCTACTTCTCTAGGGTGAAGAGGACAGGAAGAATGTGATTAGGCTACAGGATTTAGTGGATAAGCTTCAGCTGAAAGTAAAATCCTACAAAAGACAAGCAGAGGAATTGGTGAGTTATTTAAAAGACAAAAACATCCTTTTGTGTTACTTGGGGAAAAAAATACACAACATTCCAACTTTGACATCAGAGCCGGATTCATTGCTTGCCTTTTTGTTGTTGTTGATTACAGGATCAACAGGCCAACGTCCATCTCTCCAAATTCAGGAAAGCACAACATGAGCTGGAAGAAGCTGAAGAAAGGGCTGATATCGCTGAGTCTCAGGTCAATAAGCTCAGAGCAAAGACCAGAGAAGTTTCTACCACAAAGGTATGCGCTTCCTCACATTAGATATTAATCAGTTTATTTCACATGTAGGACGCAGTTGTCTTTACAAATCACAGCAATGAATGAAAAAGCAACTGAGTCTCTCAGTGGGGAACCAGGGAGCATCTTCCCCTAGAAGTGTTGAAGAATGGAAGAAGCAAAAGGTCTCACTAATATTTCATGGTTCAAATTTCCCTTGGCTTCAATACCTGTGAACCAATGGAACTAAAACATCACAAAGTGTGGCTCTGGACTAGAATTGACAAAAAAATGTTCACCCTGAGTCAAGTGTGTTCCATTAGCTGAGCAATGACAACAAATGAGGGCAAGTCTCCCCACAGAGCCCTTTTAAGATATTAATGCAGATGACCAGATTGAATTGTTCCCTTGAATTGCAGCTTTTGCAGGACAGTTAGTCTTTCATGTTCCAGTTCAATAGTACAAGCATGATAGGGATGTGCAAAATGATTCGGGTGATTTGTAGACAAAACAAATCACCCCTGTCTTCAATTGCCCAGATTCAGGTACAAAACAAATCACCCCAGATGCAAAACCAAAAAATCCAGAGATTCAGACCTCCATTTTGTGGCCAAAGCAGGCATAGGGTGCCAATGTTTGTCACTGAAACCACTTTTTCCCCAACAAGAGAATCTACTCTTAGAACACCTCAGAAACAACAAAACCCAATGCCCCATGGGCTTGTGGGTTTGGGGATGGTTGGCACCTTATGTGCACTACACCACCACTCGCTCTGGTCCACCCTGATGCCCCCCCCAAGTGGAGTTATGGGGCTGCTGAAATCCCCATTATTCCCTGTGAGGAAAAAGCTTGAAGACATGCAAAATGGAGAAATTCTTTAAAAATCACCCCTTTTCACCAATTTCTTTGAAATCTGGGTGGTAGCAGGCACCCATTAGGTCACTACCACCTGACCCAATCTTCTGCCCCTGAAACCCCTTTTCTGCCCCATATCTGCCCCAAAGACATGCCAACTTCAAAAATTCTTCTAAAAATCACCCCTTTGCCCCATTTATTTGAAATCTGAGTGGTAGCTTCCTTGCACCCATTGGGCACTACCACCCACCACAACCCACTCTGGGACACCCTGGTGCCCCCCCCCCCGGGAGTTGTAACTAAGGATGCTGATATCCCGATTATTCCCTGTGGGGAAAATTTCAACTTCAAAAATTCTTTAAAAATCACCCCTTTGCCCAATTTCTTTGAAATTTAGGTGATAGCTTCCACCCATTGGGAACTACCACCCATCCCACTCTTTTGTCCCAGGACCCCTTTTTTGCCCCAAAATAATTCAGAAAATTTGGGTAAAAATCAAATATGGGGTGATTCGGGGAGTAGATTCAGACCCAAAACAAATCAGGGGTGATTCGATTGAGGTACAAATCAAAACAAAAAAATTGATTCGTGCACATCCCTAAAGCAGGATATCCATTTCCCTATTCATACAAACTCACATGGAGGCAATGGGATTTTGCTGAGTCTAGACCACACATTGGACATAACACTGCAATGGGTAATGGACCTTATCTTCACAATACTTCCCAGTAAGAGGTAAACACTGCACAGATAAAACCTATATGCATTGAACTAATGCACGTTGGCCCTATTTAAATGTCAGATTTAGCATATCGTGGCAAGGTTTGCCTGGAGACAGGACAGGTGTGTGCAACCCCACTCCTCACTATGTGCAGACACTCCATGTTTGGAGGAGAACATGGAGAAACATTTGTCAGATTTACCTCAGCAGCACATCCAATTAAAGTCTCAAGGCAGAGTAGGAAGACTGGCTGCCAGTATGTTCATGTGCATAAATCTGATATGGCACATGGTTTCTCCAAACTTGAAACTTTAGCTAGAGTCATTGCTGAGGTAAAACTGACAGGTCTGGAAGCAAAATCTGGAAAAGCTCCACATTAGCTCTAAAAAGAGGAAGAGAAGTCAGAAGAAGCCACTTGTCAGCCCTCTCCTGCACTGGAGGAGCTGTTTTATCCATTCTCTTATTTGAAAGAGAGAAGTACAGAGGGAGAGAAAATAGCAGCTACTGCTGCCACAGACTGAGGCAAGGCCTTGTGGAAGCCTTGGGTCAAGCCATAATCTTGTTTATACAAAGAAAATGGCTATATCTTTACACATTTTCTCCTAAGACTTAACAGGAACCAAGTTTGACTCCCCCCCCCTTTATTCTGACAGGTGGTGATAGAAAGCGAAGAGTGAGTCTACTGCAGGACTGAAGCTGGGAATGTATGCAAAATGTATATGTCCCCTGATGTTGTTTGAAAACTGTAGTAGTCCTGTAATCTTTCCTGACTCTAGTAGAAAATAAATTGTGCTTTGCTTAATGACTTTGTAAGTTTTGTTTTTGTGTGTTATTCTCTGAGCCACCAATAAAGGTGGAGGTTTCCTGCAATACTGATCTCTCTGAAGAATGAATTGCTTTGCAGATGCTTTCCTCCCGTTTCTTTACCCAAGGAGCAGAAAAGAGCTAACTGCAGTCTACAAGCAAACATTCAGATTATGGTTGTGGGCTGCTGCCCACTTATAAATGATAACATTGCATGGCTATGACTGGCTAGGTTAGATTAGCTGTTTTGCTTGCTGCTTAACAGAATTCTGCTGGAGCTACAAGCATTAGCAAAGAGATTTAATCCAAGTTAGTAAATGGCGAAACATGCAGAAGTTGCAACTTGGTGATAAATTAGGAATTCTTCTTTAGTGCATAAAGCTACAGCACTTATGCCCCCCCCCCCCCAGAGGATTGCTCATTCCAGAGAATATAATTGGCCACATATGCCCCCCCTCACAGCTGGCTCCTCCTCTCCACAAGCTCTTGCAGTAATTATTGCAATAGATGGGGCCCTAGCTCCATGGCAGAGCATTTGCTTTTTCATGCAGAAGTACCTGGCATTTCCAGGTAAGGCTGGGAAAGACCCCTGCCTGAAACATTGGAGAACCCCTGCTAGTTGGTGTCGACAGTATTGAGCTAGATGGACTAATGGTCTGACTCGGTATAGGCAGCTTCCTATGGAATGTTGAGATTCCTGAAAGGTATTTGAACGGAGATAATGAAGATTCTGCAGTCATGATGATGAGGTGGCTCGGAGTCTCCTGTACCAACTTGCCAGGCACTTCCAGGTGACTGGAATATACACTCAATATCTTTGAATCTAGTTCTTATCGTGGAGGCTGATATTTACCATCCCAATTGGAGCCAAGACTCAGTTTTGAGATGCATACCACTGCCCCCCCGCAGCCATCAAACTCCCCAGGCGGTAAATAAAAGGCAAGGTGGGGGTGGGGGACACCATGGTTCAGCGCCTTTTCTTTCTCATATGTATATATTGCACACTCTCACATTTACTTTTGCTCATTCTGAGTTCAGTGGGGGAAAAGGATGATAAAGAAACCCTTGCCTTCTCTCACCTTTCCCTTACATCACACATATTCAGGTGTTCCAAACAGATGGAAGTGAAGAAGTACCGTTCTCTGTATGCTCCTTCATCCAACATAGAACTATTTTCTGGCTGGTATTTGATTGAATAAAGAAATTGTGTTCATGAAAGATGCTCAGATGATGGTGTGCAACTCAAAGAAAAACAAGCGTTTGTTCTTATAGCAATCATAACCACGGATATTTCCTCTCATACAGTAATTAAAAGAAAAAGTACCTGTGATGCATTTTTCTTTTGAAGGCTCTTTTGCTGTTGCCTGAAGCTTAGTTGGCCTTCTTAGCTGGAAAGGATATTCAGCCTGGAAAGGATGTAATAAAAGAGGGAAAGATATATTCATGGAGCCACACTGTAGAAAAGCAATAAATGGTAGCCAGTTCTTTCAAAAGTGCCTCCTCCTCCATTTGGCGTTTACTTATCCTCAACATAATAATAATTCTACTAGGTGTGACCTCTGGTGGCTGTGAAAGAGAATTGTCAAATGATGCTGTTTGTCACACAGAAGAAGGTTGGCTGCTTGCATAATGTGTGTGATCTCATTAAAAGGAATTGCAATAAAAATAAAGTAGCATGAATTACAAAACTATGTTAGTGGACTACAAACCCTCACAAATCATATGTTTCAATGTGTATTTATTATTTGGAAGATGTGATTCAGCTACTTATGCTTTCTCTAAGAAAGCAGTAATATAGTTTGGAGGAAAAATCTGAATGATTGCTCTCTAGCAACATGTTTGGCCATATAAAACGTCTTATAAAAGTAAGCCAGATTTTTATTGCTTCCATGGCAGAGGCTTCTTGAAAACAGAACTTGAAAATGATGAATGCACCAGGGGCTCTGATTTTCCATCCACCTGTCAGACTTACTTACAGCAGTGCTTGCTTGGAGATATGCAGTCATCCCCATGGCAACCATCTTGAATAGTGTCAAAAATGGTCTTCCCAAAGCAAAGGCCTTCTGGATTTTTCATGGTGATGAGTCCATCCAAATGATTATCACTATAATGTGTGCTCCAGCCAGCCAAGGAGTTGGAGGAACCAGGACCCCAGAACTCTTCCAACCCAACCACAGCTGCCTCCTAGCACCCCTAACCCCTCTACTAACACATCTGTTAAAGAACACAGGGCAGAGCCCAATTTCTCCTCTGTCACTGGCATTACATTGTGAATCTTTATCAGAGGCCTCTTCTGTGATGGTTGACCTGAGAGAGTAGATGAAGAAAACAGTGCTCTTACTCTGGACTCTCAGTACAGCTAGGATCCCTTAAGCAGAGATATGCTGGGAAAGAAGTAGCAGGGGAGAAGGGGAGTAGGGAGAGTGAAAGTTGATCCACTTGACATGGTCCAGAAGGTCCATTTAGGAAGGTCATCAGTGCTTGTGCCGGAGGTCTAACTATAGGCAGTCTTAGAAGATTCTTGTGATGGTGATTCTATCCCCTAATAAACATAGAAGGCATTCCTGAGGGTCTAGGTTGCCTGCAGTAACCTGTTAAAAAGAACCATGATGTCATAGCGCTAATGACAGCTGTGTGAAACTCTGAAATGGCAGGCCCTATTTGTATGATAGCAACCTCTATGGAACAGCTTTCTCAAATGAAATTAGGAGAGCACTTTCAGATTTCATAAATTACTGTCCAAATAATTTCTCATGAAGTTGATCTGGGCTCAAGTAAATGGTTTATTTTTAATATAAATGGTTTATTTTTAATAATATGGGACAAGAGCACAGCTTGGGGGAAGACATTACTACTCATAACCAAGAATAGATACTGCATGATAAGTAGTAATAACTTTGGTGGGGTTGAAGCAAGTATATCAATTAGCAATAGCAATAGCACTTACATTTATATACCGCTCTATAGCCAGAGCTCTCTAAGCGGTTTACAATGATTTTAGCATATTGCCCCCAACATTCTGGGTACTAATTTAACCGA
Organism: Hemicordylus capensis; assembly: GCF_027244095.1. NCBI lineage: Eukaryota > Metazoa > Chordata > Lepidosauria > Squamata > Cordylidae > Hemicordylus > Hemicordylus capensis. Next base: position 387,326,668 of record NC_069658.1, read on the forward strand.
CCTCGGAAAGATGGAAGGCTGAGTCAACCTTGAGCCCCTGGTCAGGATCGAACTTGTAACCTTCTGGTTACAGGGCGGCAGTTTTACCACTGTGCCACCAGGGGCTCATTAGGAATAAGGTTGGGAATTAGGAATAAGGTTGCCAACATTTTCCTGGCAGGGCTCCTATGGCACTTACAAGTTACAACTGCACATCAGGAAACATTTTACCTAGCATGTAGAACAGCCATGGGGAAAGTTTTATCTGTTGAATTTCTGCCTGTTGTGCAGCAGCAGAGGAGCCTTGCCACAAAAGAAAAGCATTAGGAACAGGCCCAGCTGTGCTGCTCATACAGCTGTTAGATACTTAGAACCTACCCCAGTGGAATCAGTAGTGAGGCACTGGCATAAACCCTACTGGACAAGTATGCTTGCTTTCTGCTAGATGAGAGAGTAGAAGCTAAGACGAGAGGTCATGGCCTAGATAGGTGGCAGACTGGATGGACCCTGCTCTTACAGTGGGCTAACGATTCAGTCTGAATACTTCTCAAGACTGCCAATCATAATTTTGCCCTGGTTGTTCCCTCACCAACCAGCTTTCCAACTTCTGTATGAACATAGCCTGCTGTATTAGCAAGTGTCACCAGATGGGGTCTCCCTCACACTGGGCAATGGATCAGCAGACATGGAAGTGGATGCAGGATAAATTACAAATCCCAACAGAGTTGATATGGAGACTAATATTAGAGAACTATTTCACACACACATGTACAAATATTTTGATTTAATTTAAGGTCCCTGAGAAGCAGAAGACTGGATGAGTTGTGTTGAAAGCATGGCTGGCTTTCATGTCTGCTATTTATTATCTTCTCCATACTATTTCTACACCCTTCTTCTTCAGAGCAGACCGGCAAAGTGGGAGAAAGCTCAGATAGTGGAGAACCTAAACCCTCTCCAGCTTCCAGAGTATGGACAACATCACTTGTTCCTCATCAGAGAAATTTTGAAATGGTGACTTTAAGTAGTTTTCAGTAACAAAAACCCCCACATGATTTTGACCTCACATACCCTAGTCATCTTTAAGCACTATTGCAATAATCCTAAATGCAGACAAAATCATCACCATGTGTTGGCAGGAGACAGGGAAACATTCTCTCCAGTTTTGAAGCACATGAATACAGGCACTCCCTAGGCCCATTCACACATTATGTTCAACAAGTGTACAGTGTACACAGGTACAGTCATTCACATGTTATGCTGAACACAGGCACAGAATTACACTCCCTATCTGTTCCATGCATTTGAAGGACCTGTATCCAGGTTCACTTTTAAAATGAACACAGGTACAGTGTTCCTTACAACAAACAAAGCTTCATGACATATGACATTAAGGAAGTCTCCTACTTACAAACGCCAACCCTCATACAAACAAATACATAGGAACATAGGAAGCTGCCATATGCTGAGTCAGACCATTGGTCTATCTAGCTCAGTACTGTCTTCACAGACTGGCAGCGGCTTCTCCAAGGTTGCAGGCAGGAATCTCTCTCAGCCCTATCTTGGAGAAGCCAGGGAGGGAACTTGAAACCTTCTGCTCTTCCCAGAGCGGCTCCATACACTGAGGGGAATATCTTGCAGTGCTCACACATCAAGTCTCCCATTCATATGCAACCAGGGCAGACCCTGCTTAGCTATGGGGACAAGTCATGCTTGCTACCACAAGACCAGCTCTCCTCTCCATAAAGGAAACTTCCTCACCCCAGATGGGACTTGAACCCACAATCTCTGGCTTAGGAGGCCAGTGCCTTATCCATTAGGCCACTGGGGTAATCACTCTTGGAACTGTGTGCATTCCAAATTTGGAATATCTGATTTACAAATGAACTTTTGGAACACGGCCCCAGTTTGTAAGCTGGGGACTTCCTGTATGTACATTCACAAACAGAGCAAGGAGAAATGGAAATCTCTGTTGACAATGCACTGTGAAATGGTGGGTGGCAAGAAGGATGAACTAAACTGTGAAGATGTGGCACTTACAAGTGGAGAGAGAACATTTTGCTGGGTAAGAAACTCTTCCTTTTTTGCTGGTGTAATATTATGCCATTGCTGGTGGCAGGACTGACCTATGAGAAAGCATAGAATTCCCCTGCCACACACTCAACACAACCCATTTTGGGTCCTTACACCAGCAGATTTATGCTGGCACAACTGTAGTGCTACACTAGTACAAAATCCCCGGTGCTGGTGTATCTTTGGAATCAGCTGGTGAAAGGGAATAGTTAGTATCCTCTTCTTATCTGGCCGGCATAAATATAAATTATGCTGTTACCTAATTATAAAATATATAAAACCTAGGTGTTAAGCTCACACATCACTAGATGTATTACTAGATCAGTTCATCAATGGCTCCTTTGTAGCAGACCAATTCTAGTTAACTCGATGCTTGAATTATGGGGGGAAGGGTAGAGAAATCCACAAGCCAACCTGATCAACCTGATGACTTCCTCCAAATCCAGCAGAGATATGCGAATCGATTTGGGTACAAAATGATTTGTACCCGAATCTGGCTGATTCGGGTGATTTGTAGACAGAACAAATCACCCCTGTGCTCAATTGTCCAGATTCAGGTACAAAACAAAGCACCCCAGATGCAAAACCAAAATATTCGGAGATTTGGACCAGGGTGTGGGGGGGGGTACCAGGATGGCCCAGAGCAGGTTGTGGTGGGTGGTAGTGCCCACCCACCACAATGAGTGCCTGCTACCACTTCAAATAAATTGGTGAAAGGGGTAATTTTTACCCCCCTCCCCAAATTTGTGCGTCTTTAAGCTTTTCCCCCATAGGGAATAGTGGAGAATTTCAGCATCCCCATAACTTCACTTGGGGGGCACCAGGGTGGCCAAGAGTGGGTTGTGGTGTAGTGCACATAGGGTGCCAACCACCCCCAAAATGACAAGCCCATGGGGTACTGGGTTTTGTTGTTTTCAATGTCTTAGGTGTTCTGAGAGTAGACTCTCTGGTAAGAAATGAGAGAATCCACTCTCATCTGGACGGTAGCAGGCACCCATTGGGCACTACCACCGGATGCACTCTTCTGCACCCCAAACCCCTTTTCTGCCTCGAATCATGCCAACTTCAATTTTTAAAAAACCCCACACACACCCCTTTGCCCAATCACTCTGAAATCTGGGTGGTAGCTTCCTTGCACCCATTGGGCACTACCACCCACCACAACCCACTCTGGGCCACCCTGGTGCCCCCTACATGGAACTATAAGGCTTATATATAATCTCCATTATTCCCTATGGGAAAAAGCTTGAAGACACACCAACTTCAACGTGTTTTTTTTTTTAAAACCACCCCCTTGCCCAATTTCTTTGAAATTTGGGTGGTAGCTTCCACCCATTGGGCACTACCATCCACCCCACTCATTTGCCCCCAGAATCTCCTTTTTTGGAAACCAACAATTTGATACTATTCCTCCATGATTCAATGAGGGACAATAAAGTGGGCTGACCAAGGCCCTTCCCAGACAGTGGGCAGTGATTTTATTTCGCTTCACCACAGGAAAGGTGAGTGTGTGTTCATACATGGGGTGGGGGGAGATTTACATCAAAGTCCATGCGAGGCATCAAGGTGCCTTTCATACACAATTTGGATTTCCCCCTGAGCACTGGAGCTTAGCCCGCATTATCTCTATGCTAAAAAGTTCCACTGTTTACAGCGCCTTTTTGGGATACTTTATCCCAAAGTTTCTTCTCTGATGTATGGAGGGATCATACTGATAGAGTGCCCGTATTCAGGCAGACTGCCTCCCAACCTGGTGGTTCCTCCCACAGTGCTCCCCTCTCCCCCCTGTGGCACCCCTCCCCCCTGCAGTGCCCTTTTCCCACCATGTGCAGGGAGCCCCCTTCCTCCCCGCCGCACTCGGCATTGGCGGCGGCGGTGATGGGGGCAGCAGCAGCAACAGCAGCAGCAGCCACCTCCCTGAGCAGCCTGGGGGTAGGCCCCCGCTGTTCAGCCACCATCACATGTGGTGGGAAGAAAAGGAGAGCCCTGCGTGTGGGGCAGAAAAAGAAGACACATATGTGTACATATGTACTGAGAGCAAGCAGTTTATGCAAGCACACCCAAGAGTCAGTAAGGGAAGGGTATGTGCAATGGGGGCCTAGATGTGCCCCAGCTAAGCCTAAGACTATATCAGAGTGGAATCTGCATGTGTGAAGAGGTGGCAGTGGCTGAGTGGCAGGGGAAGGGCAGCCTACCCCAGGCTGCCGCCGCCGCCGCCACTACTGCTGCATATGGGAGGGAGAAAAGGGGGGCGGGGTGCCACCACTGGGGGTCCATTGAGGCGAGTGCGATGGGCCTGATGGCAGCTGTGTACAGAATATTGGAACCCATGCACACAATTACAGTTCCACCCTTGGCATGGACACCTGTGTTGAAGATGGCTGGACAGGCTAAGAGAGATGGGTGTGACAGTTGCAAAGGAAGGGCATAGGCAGCCCATGTTTGGGGTGCCTGCACCGCACTCAGCAGCGGCCCCTTCCAGCCCCCCCGTGGTTTGTCTGGCAAGTCATTGGTCCCGTGGAAGTCCAGAAAAAATAAGGGTGTTGTTTTTTTAAAAAAGGTAATTGAAATAAATTTTCATGGGCCCAACTGAAAATTTTCAAAGACACACCACACTTGCACGGGTAGGAAAGAGGAGGAGCGGTGTCCTGCCTCCTCTAGAAAGCCATTGGCCAGAAGGGGCCAGAGAACAACTGGGGAGCAAGCGGTATGAATGGTGCATGGGGAAAAATCACAAGGAACGGAGAGGTACTCTATTAAAATAACACCGATGTGAACAGCCCCCAGATTTCTCCAAATTATCTTTACTGAGCTTATATGCACTTAATATATGCCCTCATAATTCTCTCTACTTTACTCCACTTAATTCCTCTGCAAATGCTGCTGTCTGAGAAAGGCTCAGGTCAGCCTGACCCTGCAAACAGGAAGCAATCAGTTTAAAGGAACAATTACGCTTAAAAGCCCTAATGGTTTTCTCACAGTATCTGGCTGCTGCCTCCTCCTGTTCCTTTCCAGCCAAGTCAGCTCCCTCTGCCCTACAGCTTGATGTGCAGTGTGTTCTTGCTGAGCCACTGAGAATGACCGAGGCCTAGCTACTACCTCTAGCTACTACCGAGGTCAAAATTTACCAAGAACAGGATTCCTCCTCTTACTGGCATGCTTTGCTTTCCATCCTTCCTATCTTCCAGTCTGGCATATCAAGACGTTATCTGCACATTTGACTAAAACACATCATTTTCATATAACACACTTGAAAAATATGGTAATTAAATGCAAATCAGAAGGGAAAGGAAGCTGATTCAAAGGAGATCACAGTACTTCAGATAGGCAGGCAAGCACATATCTATGCAAAGGACAGGCATCTTTCTAATTAGTTATCACATTATGTTCTTGTATATCAGTACAGAAATGCATACAACTATATTCTGGGAAGCTGAAAGGAGAAACAGAGTTCAAAGATGGACAAGTGTCCCCCTGCAAAATTACTTATCTTCTTGTTGCCCTCCTCACAAATGCAAAGGAGCATTTCCTGAACAAGATTTTTTGCTCCCTCAGATCCTACATGGATTGCCACCTTGTTATAACTGGCCCTGCTCCTGTGCCTTTAACAGTAGATTAACATGCAGAAATTAAGCAGCTGAAAGAACAGGTCAGTTACTTGTAATGGAAGTTCTTCAAGTGGTCATCTGTACAGTCACACTATGGGCTCTGCATCTGCACAGAACCATGCTTGGGACTTTCTAGAGCTCAGACTCATGCATGGGCAAAACCCAAATTTGCTTGGATAAGGGGTTTGAGGCCACAGAAGTGGAATGAATTGCTCCTATGGTCTGAGCTGGTCCTGAGAGCAAGGCTGTGAAAGGGTTTGGGTTGCACCCTGCTTTGATTCCCCCAGGTTGCTTATGGGAGTAACTGTATATGGGTCAGGAAACACAAGGACCATGGTAGATAGAACTGAGACTGAAAATCAGTCTATATTGTGCTCTTGAAGTCTGAGCTAGGAAGTTGGTGGCCAGAAGCACATTCTCCCACTAACTACACAGATTGGTAAAGTGCTGACAATGTACAGAGAATTCCACCATGAGCTTTTCACAAGGCCAGTCCTGTGATAAATAGCAATCTCTGGGCAGGAATACCTTTGGTGTCCCCTGCTGCCTGCCCCGAGGCTTGTGCAAGCTCAGTTCATCACCTTGTTCAGGTCGACAGCCTGGTGCCCACCCATCTCATAAGGCCAGGCCAGGCCTGGCTTGATGGTTGTTAACTCTGACTGAAGCTATTCCTGGAGATACGCCCCCTGCCCCAATTAATATCTTCAAGATGGCCTTCAACAATCACCTGGATACTAAAGCTGATTCCTGGAGACTCCAGGCCAATCTTGGAGTGTTCTCAACTATATTCTTTGAAATACAGAAAGCACTGTTTGCAACCATCAGTGGTATTCATCCGCACAAGTCTTACGTTTTAAAAAAGAAATCCATAAACCCACAACTAAAGGGCACAGCAATGGGAAAGGGGAATATAAGGGGAAGGAATAAAACATACAATAAGGAGGTGGCCCAGGGGCATAGTAAGGTTGGACTGGGCCCTGGAACAAGCAGCAAAGAAAGGCCCATGGGCCTCCTCCTCCCACGTGCATGTTTTTGCTGCAGAAGAACCGAAAGGACATGGTGAAAAACAAAACATTCTCAACATGCCCTTTCTCTCGCTTCTATGCAAATAATATCACACATTCCTCATGCACATCAACAGTTTCACACATACACTTAAATGCATGCATTGTCTGCCTCATAAACATTACACACTCTCTCTCTCTCTCTCCATTTACTTCAAGCCACCTAATGGTGCAGCGGGGGAATGACTTGATTATCAAGCCAGATGTTGCCGGTTCGAATCTCACTGGTATGTTTCCCAGACTGTGGGAAACACCTATATCGGGCAGAGTGATATAGGAAGATGCTGAAAAGCATCATCTCACACTGCGCGGCAGGAGGCAATGGTAAACCCCTCCTGTATTCTACCAAATTCAACCACAGGGCTCTGTGGTCGCCAGGAGTCGACACTGACTCGATGGCACACTTTACATTTACTTCATATATTCATACAACATCAACAGTGGAGAATAAAGAGTAAGCTGTCACCCCCACCCCCACACTGCTGTCCCGGGGGTCTTTTATAACTACGCCCCTGAGGAAGCCAAACTTGCCTGGACAAAAAAACAAGCGATAGTTCTTCAGAATGCTACAGCTGTGACAACTGAAGGAAAACTGAATGGGAGGGAACAGTCTACACCCATTTAGTCATGTATGCTTGCTGAGATGGGGCAGGGCTCACACCAACATTATTCAGAATGAACTCAAGGAAGTTCCAGATGAAATTCTGTGCAGATAAACCCCACAGATGTGCTCCCGCAGAGGCCAGAAAGATCATTACTATTAAAGCAGCAAGAGATGAGCCTGTAAAAAATGTTCACAACCCTAGAGCCCATTTTGTTTTTTGTTTGTGGCTCACATCTTTTTCTACCCTCACCACTGGTGACATATTGGTTCTTCTTCAACATAAGCATATATAGCTACCTGATGTCTGGCTGGGTAGTCATATACTCACATTTGGGTGGAGAAGCTGACCATAATATGGTGTCCCTATTATACGGGCTATGTTTCCCTGCTCAAACACATATCTGTGCTTAAAAATAAGGTATTTGAGTACTGTAATGTATGAGAAAACTTATTTGGGGCTCCAATCTATCTATCTATATAATTCTCTAAGGCGTACCCGTGGCTAATCCCATGTGTGGCAGCTCTCGCGAGAGTTCGCAAGAGCTGGCGAGGAGGGAGGGAGACCGAGTAGTAGTAGTAGTAGTAGGTGGTGGTGGTGGTGCTGCTGCCATTGCAAGCTGCTGAGGATGGCTGAACAGATGGTAAAAACAGGGCCACTGGCCTCCTCGCAAGGAGGATGAGAGCTGGTGGGGGGAGGTGGAGGAGAAGGCAGTGGCACCACAAAAATGGTGGTGCCGGGCTCCTCATGAGGAGGATGAGAGCTGGCGGGGGAGGGAAGTTGATGCGGCAGTGGTGGCACCACTGCAAGTGGCCAAGAGCAGGCAGCAAAAATGGGTCTGCTGGCCTCCTCGCGAGGAGTATGAGAGCTGCTGGGGGAAAGGGTGGTGAGGGAGCCTGGCTGAAGGGATGGGAGAAGAACTGGCTGAGCCCTGAAATGGAGCGAGAGGAAGGGAGAACTAGGGGCACAGATGTTCTGTGCCTGGATCAGCTAGTAATTCTTTAATTTGGCTTGTTTGGAGCAGCCTGAAATATGACTGTTGCTCACTATTTAAAAAACCCAAAAATATACCCTGTTCAAAACCATGATTAAATGAATATGGGACTCATTTTCAAAGAGATTAACATGGAATGAATGAGCCACAAAGACACATTCAGAATTCCCACCCCTTCATTCTGTGCCTATCATTCCGGTAAGTAAAAGTAAGCTTCTTTACCTGATTGTGCTTCCTGCATTCACTGCCCAGTTGTCTTAGAGAACAGGCCTGACAGCACAGATAGAGAGGTAGACGTTTCCCTAATACTGTTAAACATAAAGGTTTTCTATTTATCCTAGCCAGGCATCAAATAAAATCGATACTATACACTACATTTTCAAAAGACATGTGTTATTGTTCTGTGTGAAGTTGGGAGCTGTCCCATGGATTTCTGCCTCCTTTCCACCAGAGGGACACAAAGTCCCATGAGACGTGAGCTTGCTTATTTCATGATCTTGGCAGTCTGCAATTTGCTCTCTGTATTGGTGCCCAGTAGCCTGACTCTTTCCAGCTAAGCAACAGGAGAAATCTGAAGCAAGAAGTGCAAGTCCTTATGCCTATAACTAAAACAAAACAAGAGCTGTTTGCAGAAATTTTCACATCACCTAGTTACAAATCAGAAGTTTGCTATTGCCAAATTAAGATCATATGGAAGCATCCCTACTTATTGATTGATTGATTAAATGCTGTCAAGTCGGTGTCGACTCTTAGCGACCACATAGATAGATTCTCTCCAGGATGATTTGTCTTCAACTTGGCCTTTAAGGTCTCTCAGTGGTGCCTTCATTTCTGTCATAATCGAATCCATCCACCTTGCTGCTGGCCGCCCTCTTCGTCTCTTTCCTTCAACTTTCCCCAGGATTTCGGACTTCTCAAGGGAGCTGGGACTTCGCATAATGTGTCCGAAGTATGATAGTTTGAGCCCGGTCATTTGTGCTTTGAGTGAAAATTCTGGTCTGATTTATTCTGTGATCCATTGTTTGTTTTCCTGGCTGTCCATGGTATCCTCTTTATGCCACTCTTTAATAATCCATATGCACTCTTATCAAAAACTTTCAGAGCAGCTTTAGTTCATGGGGCTTCTCTTGGTGTCAGATACATGTTGTTTAGTTCTTACTTGGCAACTGCACACACTTTCCATCATGCATGTGCACTAGGGTTGCCATTATTCAAGCTTCCCAAATCCAGGTTGCCTAATTTGCATATTTGCAAATTATGGGGCAACTAATTTGCATTATTTATTTATTTATTTATTTATTTATTTATTTATTTATTTATTTGACAGATTTGTATACTTTCCCCTCCTCTGCCCTCCCATGTGATTGGATCCAAAGTAATATCCAGGCAATCCAGGCAGCACATTTGAAATCTGTGTAAATCTGGGTGGAATTTAGCAGCTGGGTGGAGGAGCCAAAATCCAGGGGCTACCCTAAATTTGGGGTGGGGGTGGGGAGCATGGCAACCCTAATGTGCATAGCTCAGCTTGAGCTGACTTCCATCACATAGGCATGTGCCAATGTGGTCTTGAGTTTCTTTCTCCACTTGATGGATTCAGCTCAAATGTAGCTTTTAGCATGTAATAAAAAGCTACATCTAAGTAGCTTTTAACATGTACTAGAAGCTACAGCTGAGTATACTAACGTGGTAATCTGACTGCTTGAAAACATGTCCAGAGTGCCCATTAGCCTGTGATGAGGCAAAAATGGGACTGATGGTTTTCCAGCCCAGATTAACTCTTTCAACAAAAGTTGGTTGAGTTAGCATAAGCTAATGGTTTATAAGTATAGTTCAACACATTTCTAGGTCACTTGGAACCCATTTTTAGAGAAATTAGAAGAGTTCACCAAGCTCAGTAGGGGTTGTATGACAATAAGAACACAAGCAGCCCTCCCAGGTTATGTGACCTGGTTACCTATAATGTGAAGCACTGGGATTGAGGCTGATCCCAGCACTGCCCCACTGGGTAGCCCAGGGTTCCTCCCCCAGCTTTTACCGGGGTAAAAGGGCATGAGCGTGCCCTTCTCCCTGGGTTCCTGGTTTTATGTCTGCTTGGGCTGAAGGGAGCCTAGAGTGCCCAGATTGCAGGGGAATTCCCCAATGCACCACACTTCTTGTGTGGTGCACAACTTGTTGTGTGGTGCATTGTGGGATGCAGGAGGCCACAACCTGCTTTCCTCCTGCTCCTGTGCCACTCTCAGAGCCACTGCACACCAGTTGTGTGAGTGTATGGTGTTGTCAAGTCCGAGAGCAGCTTGAATTGTGTGGGGTGAAGGCAGGACGGCTCTTGCCTTCCCCCACCAGCTGGGTAAGCATAGGTTGTGTGAATGACCTTAATATATGAATGCTGAATTATTTAGGCAGTCAATTCAACATGTGCAAGTTCAGCTAAGTTTTCTTGCAAAGATAATATCCCATTCAAGTCAGATAGTGATGCAGTCAGATAGCATCTTCTTTAGATGCTCACCTGCAATGCGGATTGGATCATCCCATACTACAGTGCACTGAAAGGGTTCTGTATGGTGTCCATTATATAGCAGTGGCTGATGATCCCGGTGTGGTGGTTAGTGTGTTGGACACACTGGCAAGAGGGGGCTTAAAAATCACTGTTCAGCCATGAAGCTTGCTGGGTGACCTGGGATCAGTTGTTCTCTCTTATTCTAATCTATCTCACAGGTTTTTTGTGAGGATTAAAGATAACCAAACAACACCAACCAAATTCTTGGTGTTAAATCCACAAAAGAAGAATGGTTGTTCCAGTTTGTTGCTATGGATGTGTAAGAAATTCTTCTCTCCAAGAAGGAAATAGTTTAATTAGTTGAACAGTGATGACACTAATAAAATTTTAGGAAACATGCTTTGAGCTAATGAGATCCTATCAGTATTGAATCGTATTACAACAGTCATCTGGCATGATGAAATGGTAGGTATATGATATTGAGTGCTCCTCTGAGAATTTTAATCTCTTTAGCTCCTTGGCATGTGATTCTGTTTGAAGGCTTTATTTCTGATTATCTGAAATGGTGAAAAAAAACACACCCATTTCCTTCATATTGTGAAGAATTGTTGAACATGAAAGTCACTGGATTGAATAGCTGGTGGTTGCTGCACCTTTGGGTGGAAGAGTTTGCGACTGGATTATCAGGATAAAGTGGAACATTAATAAGAGCAGGATGGAAAATAAATTTCATTGCCATACATGGAGGACAGGAGTCACTCGGCATCAACACCCTATTTCTGTACTCAGCCTGTCGGCCAGCTGGTAAGTGCTGATGCGAAGGTAACTGAGCTCAGGAAAAACATGGGTCCATAATGTCCATAAAGGAACATTACTGGGTGAAGGTTTAAAAATAGATGCAGTTCATGTACTACACCCAAAACCGTCCTCAGAGCAGCTCTACTCTTGAAACAGTGTTGACAGAAAAGAGTTATGTGAGTTTTAGTCTCTCGTGCAAGAATTGCTCCCATTAAGATTTCCTTATGAAGTAACAAGTGGATACACCTTCAACATGAGTGGCAAGTTGCTTCTCAACAGGCCTAGTCATAAACACTATATACCTTAGAAATGAGTGACATGGGATGCCTTTCCGTCTGCTAGTCAGCTAAAAACCTATGTAGGGAATGACTCTAGAAAGTCCATCATGGAGGGGATTCACTTCCGTTTAAAAGTGCATGGGGAAGACATTGCACTGCTGCCTTCCAGCTTCTCATTATGTGATGAAAATAGAGTCATACAAACAAATTGTACAAGCCTATTATGTTGCCACATCCTAGACTTCTGTCCATACTGGAGGATTGGCTGGCTCATTCAGAAGATCAAGGATCTGTTGATATATAAGGCCACACTTATTTATTTTTTAAAAAATCATTGTTCCGTTTCTTTTGTAAGGGCACAATCCTCTCTCGCTTTCATTTCCGCTTTCGGCCCTAGTTTTTGGTCACATTGGTCTCTGCAATTTAATATGCCTTTTTAAAAAATATATTTCATTTCTGTCTTTGGCCTTAGCTTTGCTAGTGCAAAGCAGAGCAGATTGAGTTGCGCTTTCCCCTGCTGGTGGCTTTGCGCAAAGGCACCGACTTTTTAAAAAAAAGAGTTTGTCACGTCAGCGGTTCCCTGCTACCTCCGTGACCCTATTGGCCTGAAATGGGGGAGGAGGCGGCGGCAATGAATACTCCCTCACAGTTTCAATCTGCTGCCTTATACTGTCACACTTTGCAACACTTTAACTGGTGTAAATCTCATAGTCCGGGAAATGCCTAGATGAATGAGGCATTAATAGCTCTGAAGTATCCAGAATGGGGAAAGCCCTAAGAGTCTTGTAAAAAGGTATGTACCTCCACCTGATAGGAAGGGCTCATGTGTGAATGGAAAAAGAGAACAAAAAGACAAGTGGTTCTCCTAGTAGTTTCTGAGTAAAACAGAGAGAGATGCAGGCTGAATCAGGGCACAGATCCCCTGCTAAGCACTGAAGGAATTCTCCCCTTATTTTACTGGACTCCCCCCATCAAACCTAGTAACCCATAACTCCTCTCCACCCTGAATATTTTAAGTGAGGAGTTACTCCTCAAGCTTCTTTCCCTCTATCTGCACCCTGGGTGGAGTCAGTGGGACTGAGACTGGACCAGAAGAGGGCAGAAAGCTGAACTACTTTAGAGTACAGAGTTTACCCTCTGGGGATCAGATGTAACCCGTTGATACTTGTAACAGTGCTCTCCTACAATAAACAAACCAAATATGACCAACCCCCCCCCCAACTTCCTCCTCCAAAAGAAGCCAGAATTTGAAAAGTGTTGCATCCCTGGAACTTCTTACTGCTTGGGGAAATTGAGAGTGTGCATAACACTATGAGCATCTTGGTTCATAGGGTCTCTAAAATATGACAGTGACTTTTGCATTCTAAAACTTAATTATGAGTGCACTATGCACAATCTATCCTACACTCACTATGGTAGTCATTCAAAATTATGCTGAGCATATAAAGAATATTAACCTTGCGGTGCTACATATAACATGCACCACATTTTAAATTTGAGTCCCTGGCCCTTGTGTGTATAACTGGTATACTAATACTCCAAAAGGTCATTCATACGGCCACCCGAGCCGGAGCTGGGGTGGTGGTGACTGGTGTGCAGGCAGAAGCCTACCTGCCTTCTCCCCACATGATCAGAGGCTCTGCTGCCCATGTGCCCAGGCAAGTGGCACAGCAGCGAGCAGCACAGTGAGCGGGAAGAAGGAAGCCCGGCTGCCAGAAATCCCACAATGCACCACATGAGCAGTGCTGTGCATTGTGAAAGTTATTTTATTATTTATTTATTTATTAGATTTATATACTGCCCTTCCAAAATGGCTCAGGGCGGTTCACAGCATGATAAAAACAACTAAAACAAAGTTCCTGCTGCCAAGTTGCTCCTTCACCCTGGCTCTATGATTTTAATAGTTGCCAGCAGCCCGCACACCCACACGATCAGGCAGTGAGGTAGGGGATGCACACGCACATCCTCCGACCTCACGTTTAGCCCAGGTTACAAACCCAGGCTACCCGGTGGAGAAGCGCTGGGATCAGGAGCAATCCTGGCAGTACTCATGATCCGGGTAGGGCTGGTCATGTGAACTACTCATGACCCGGGTAGGGCTGGTCATGTGAACAACCTCCATGTATATAAACAGGAATCTATATCACCATCCATATCAAGTAACTTACTTTTACAGGCCCAGCATCACTTTAAAGTCAGACTTATGAACTGGAGAATCTAGGCGATTCTATGAAGAAAAGATGAAAAGAGTATTTCACCCCACTCTTGGAACAAAATAATCCAAAAATCAAAATAAAGTTGGAGGAATAATATAGGAACATACACATCATGTGCATAACAGGCAGAATAAACTGAAAGAGGACTAAGGACAACTGGAATACAAATGTGATAAAGAAGATCAAAGTGCTTAGAGTCTTTGTGAATAAATGAGGCCAACCATGAGTAGCTCTGTAACACTAAATGGATATGACCTATAGGAAGAAAATCAACAAACTGGAATAACTCAAAGGGACCTAACCAACAGATGGTGGCAAGAAGGATCTGTGGCAGAGAGATATGTATCCGACTGTCACAGCAGTGAATGACACACATACAGAGGCGTATCTAGGGAAAATAGCGCCTAGGGCAAGCACTGAAATTGCGCCCCCTGTCCAAACATCTGACACTCATCTTTCAGATAATTTTATCATAATATCAGCTGAAAAATACAAGTCAAGCTCATTCATCTTTTAATATTTCAAAAACTATTTAGCAGTGGACGTAGCCAGACCAAAATATGCTGGAAAACGACAAATTTCAGTATGCTGGGGCTCATGAAATACCAATATACTATGTGGAGGTGTACTTGGAAAACTAAACAGAAGTGCCTATCTAATTCTCTACTATGAATTGTAGCATCACTATTACATAAGTTTTAAAAATAAATGGAGAATTTGACTTTCCCCAGATACTCTGAAAATAATTAAAGGATATGCAGAGTAAACTGTGTCACTGCTTGGAATATATTCTAGTATTTCTTGCTCTCTCTCTCTCTCTCTCATTTTAACTGTCTTTCTGAAACTACCAGTGAGCCTTAATACTAAGGATTTCACACTGATTCAAAGACAAACTCACCATTCCCCCTCCCCCTGCTGGCCTCTTAATTCACCGCCACAGCTCGTCCCGGACTGATTTTCAGGCCTATTCGGGCCTGCAAAGATTGGCATGGTGGCCATTTTGGAGGCTGCAACGCATGCTCAAATGGCCTCTGTGAGGCCTGGAGAGGCCGAGGGCATCGCAGGGACCATTTGAGCACGTGTGGTGGCATATGAGGCCTGGCGTGGCCTAGGGCCTCGCAGAGGCCATTTGAGCATCTGTGGTGGCCATTTTGTTTTTGGTGGCCATTTTAATTTTTTTTTTTAATTTTAAGAAATGGCACCCCCTTCAAGTGGCACCTGGGGCATGTGCCCTGCCTGCCCCACCCTAGATACGCCCCTGCACACATGTCAAGTTGCACAATATAAACACTTAATCTTGTGCATCTGAAATTAAAGAAGGGAGTGTTTAGCCAGATTATCAACAGGGAGCTAAGAACTACTCACTGTCTCAGTAAGAAGTAGCAGCAGTGTGAACTTCAGGTATTATTATTTATTATTTATTTTTATTTTTTAATATTTTATATCCCGCTCTTCCTCCAAGGAGCCCAGAGCGGTGTACTACATAATTAAGTTTCTCCTCACAACAACCCTGTGAAGTAGGTTAGGCTGAGAGAGAAGTGACTGGCCCAGAGTCACCCAGCAAGTATCATGGCCGAAGGGGGATTTGGACTCGGGTCTCCCCGGTCCTAGTCCAGCACTCTAGCCACTAGTAGCCAGAGCAGCACATCAAACAAGGAAGACATGGGGATAGGTCTTGTGCAAGTCCCAGCTGCCACCAACAGGAGGTTTTTCACACATGGCTCTATGTTTCGGGGTATCTGAAGAGTGAATCTGCTTCTCAGCAGATTCGAGGCATTTTAATTTGAGGGATTAGATGGACCATTCACATAGCCATCAGCATCTCCTTTGCATAGCCACCAGCACCTCTATTAACACCTTCAGAGAAAGCAGAAGCCCTGGAGTCTTTTTCAAAAGCTGCTGGAAGTAGAGGGTTTTTTAACTCCGGACATAACTCGGGCTAAGCCAGAATTCTCAGCCTCCCTTCGGAGAAAAACAAAGCCCTGTCTGTCCTGGTCCCTGATAGCCCGCAGGGAGGTCAGGTTAAATCCAGCAAATAAGTGGACTGGCACACTCCCATCAGGAGTGGATTCTGGGGGAAAGCCCTGTCTGTAAAACATCCAGGTAGTAACCAAGGAGGGGAGTGGGACTATTCTGTAGGGTCCAGGCATCACTGAGCCTCTGTAGAGGTCTTCATGAGCCTGCTCCAGCATGAAGCTGCTTTGTCATTGGCTTATGCAGGACACTACAGGTCATTGGCCAGGGATAGGTTTGCTACTTCCTTATCCAACAGGTGAAGGGAGAGTTTAAAAATGTGTAGTCAGTATCTGCTAAATGTTCAGAAACCAAAGGTGGCTGTGTGGGCTTCCCATGTCTGGTGAGTGCATGCATTTCCCATTAGTTGGCTTCCTGTCCTTACAACTTATCTATCAGTGAATTCCTACAAACTCATTTTTTCACTTTTCAAAATCCTGACATCCCATCATAAGTAATAAAGAATATGTTGGGAAATATGCCTAACTTGCATGAGAGGTTTTGAATGTCAAGTATGACCTCCTTGGCTTTACGGACTAAAGAATAGGAATGGACCTACTGGATCACCTGCCATGATGCAAGTCATCCCATATTTAAATAATCACTGGTAGACCCATCTATTTCTATTTAATTTTTTTTAACTTCTCTATCCTTTTATTTCTTTATTTTCTAATATTTCTATATTATTCTTTTCTCTCCAGTAAAGTGGCAGAACTTTAAAAAGGCTATTGGGTAAAGAACTGGACAGTAGTCTCTTAAAAGTGATCAAGAATCGGAGGAAAATAATAAAATATCCATCTATCTACCATACATGATTAGATATGGATTATGAATTCTGGGTATGTCAAGGCAAGATAAACTTCAGCCAAGCCAAACCACCTAGATCCTGAAATGTATTTCAGATCAGTATACAATAAATGAGAGGGAAGAAAAATGTTGTCCTCTAATAGTTGCTGGGTTACCCTAGTATTAGGTTAGCCCAACATTAACAAAGTTTTGTTGCTGGTATACTCTTGTCCTTTTCCTGTGCTGCTTCCTTAAGCTCTTTTCTCCTATCCCTCTCCCACCATGAACTTCTCAGCCTTGTCATATTACTTACCAGCTGTGTAACAGGAGCCTTTCAGCTGTTTTGATGTATGTGGGGTGAGCATGTCTGCAGTTCATCCTGTCCTTTAGAGACCCTGTGCCCAGATATCTGAGGCTGACTGGAGACAGAGGAGGTTTATTAATTCTCTAACTATGGAGAATTATTTGAGATCTATAGTCCCATTTCCCTGATTTTTCTCTTCCTCTTCAGAATGCTGTTCCAGGGTCCTTTCTGTTTTTGTTTTAATTCATGTCATTCTGCTATTCTGGTAGTGCTCTTAGATACCAGTGCTCTTATTGGCATCTGCTCTCAGTGGCAAATGGAAGACATTGCTTGGTTCAAAACTCCAAACTCAGCTGGTATACATCTCTGCTTAACTTCCGGTTCCACTGTGAGCCCCAGTGGTCAAGAATTAACACTCAAGCTTCTCTCCCTCATCAAATAATTTGAAAATAAAACTTCTCAGTGTTTCCTGATTAATATATTAATGTCCTGTTAGCCCTGGTAACCCCTGAAGTGCTGGAGGAAATACCCCAGCTAAGCACCACAATATCCTGGCAAAAAGAATACAAAGAAGCACTGCTTTTAATGTCTTATCAACTTTTTAAGCACAGAAAAATCTAGCCTTACCATCTTCATGGTGCAGTGCCTAGAAGAATCCTATTAGAAGTGTGTAGAGAGGCATTGAACTCAGGAGGTGGATGGCTCCGGCATTTTTTGTTCACCCACCGCCAAGATTCCTGGGCATTCTCTAGTTACAGGGACTGTGGCTGCAGTCCAAGGATGCGCATTCCTCTTCACACGTGCTATTTGGAAAGACTGATCCCCCCCAGGCATGTCAACTAATATTTAAAACATGGCTGAGCACGACTCTGGCAAGCTGCAAATCCCACAGGGATTGTTTTTAGAAACGCATTAATGCCCCAGCTAAATCAGAGGAGGCAGGCCAAAGCCTAAATGGTTTTATCAGAGTTTGTAACTGCACCACGAACAAAGAGATGTTTTGTCTCATCTCCAGATGACACACACATTGTTTGCGACACACTTCTGCACAGGCGTAGGGCTTGAATGGAGCAAACCAGGCTTTTCTGTCTCCTCGGTTGGCCTCACTTCCCCTCAACTGCCCCAGGGCAGTGATGAGGGATAAGTGCAGCATGTACTTCAGCAATGCCTATGGAGTGAGCCTCTCAAAGGCCTATGCCCTTTCTCTGGGTTGTGAGTCACCTGGCAACCCTAGTTCTACTCGGTTCCCTTCACCTGATTCATATCTTTCTGCATTTTGACAAGTTATTATAATTTTTTTATAAAATATACTTTAGACTCTTAACATGGTCAGCAAAAGTTCTCAGAGTGGTTTATATAGCAAAAGCAATGAGTCAATGGTTTCCTCCTGTCTGAAATGAGCTCACAATAGTAAATGCACACCCACAGGAGACACCAGCAACAGCCACTGGAAGGGGTGCTTTTCCAGGCTGAACAGGAACAGTGCCTCCCCCGCTGCAAAATGTACGAGAGCTATGTTGTATTATATCCAGGATCTTTTATATGTTGTTGCTTAGAAGTTTGTCCTAGTGTGGATCCTGTAGAGAGTGTGGGGGTGGGGTCAGAAAGGGAAAGGGAGGGAAAGGAGGAGAAAATGGAGTTGTTTCTGAATAAACTCTTAGTTACGTCTATAGAAGATTACTTTGTGTTTGTGAGGGAAGCAGCTATAAATCAAGCTACCATTGAAAAGGCACTCCCCCCGACCCCAGTTATGTCAAGAAGAGTTTTGTCCCTAATTTCCACTCAGTCAGAATATTACTATTTGGTTTGATCAAAGTGAATGCTGGTGTTGAAATGAAATTCAAAGTGGAAAATAATGGCTCGCGTGTCCAGAATGTGACAGCCAGGTTGGTCTCTGCCTCATCTCGGAGAGAACATATTACTAACGTATTGAAAGAGCTACACTGGCTGCCAATAAGTTTCCGGGCAAAATACAAGGTGCTGGTTATAACCTATAAAGCCCTAAATGTGCGGCCCCTTCAGGAGCTGCCTAGGCTGGTGCTGTGTTTGACTTTTAGGCAGGAAGAGCCGTTCCTGGCTGAGCCATGAACACAGCACCGGCCATTTAACTCCTGAAGGGGCTGCGCAGCCCCTTCAGGAGCTACTTAGGCTGGCGCTGCATTCACAGTGCAAGCAGAAGAGGCTCTTCCCTGCCTTAAAGGCAGGGAAGAGCCACTCCTGACCGCGCCACAAATGCAGCGGCCATTTAACTCCCAAATGGGGGCTGCACGGCCCCCACTCAGGAGCGAAACCAGCACCCCCTCATCTGATGTCAGATGTGGGAGGCGTGTCGGGGCCATGGGGCGCGGCCCTTGATTGGGCACGGCCCGGGTTCTTTGAACCTGTTTGCCCAATAGTAGCTCTGCCCCTGGCCCCAGGGCAGCTTCTGTGAACTTGTAGCAACTGCTGTTGCACAAGCAGTGCTGCCACAGTTTCCCTCATTTGCCACTGGTTCTCAACAACACCAGAGCTGCTTAAAAGTTCAAAGCAGCAGCCCTGGGGAAAAGTGCCAGCAACAGTATGCTGCACATCATGTCAGTCAGTGAAACTTTAATATTTTGGAAACTGGAAAAAATTTAATTGCTGTGCATTCCTCCTTTGTGTACCTCAGATTCAGAATTCAAATAACTAAAGTGGTAGTAAATTGAAGAGAAAAGGGCAGACTTGAAGTCAGATACGACACATGAAGTTTATAATGAAATAAAGCTTTGTTTCTAAGAATGATACAGGTAGGCTACAGATACTTTGACTACATGGACTTTTGCCCTCAGTCAGCACAGTGTGAGTGACAAGAGGCAGCAAAGCAGTCACAGTGGGATGAGTGCCGGGCCTTGCTTTGCTTATGATCCTGGGAGGAAGCATGCCCACAGCCTGCTCTGCCTTTGCCCACACTGTAGTGGAAATCATCTGGATGCTTTGCATTATGTTGGGAGCAAAACACTGGAGTGCCAAACGTCCTTGTTATGTGAATAACTCCCTCTTCAACAGAGAGTGAGGCATTAGAAATATCCTCAAACAATCCCAATGGTCTTATGTCTGGACTTTGCCTTCTCTGTATTCATAGAATCTATTCCAACAGGGATGCCTTTGGCAGATTCACAACACAAATATATCCAGAGAATTCATGGCCTGTGAGCCTTGTTGGCTTCACAACAATGAGCAGACAAAGGCACAAACACGATGTGCTAATTGAGGGCAAAAGTCCATGTAGTCAGGCTGTCTATCATCTGCTAAATTGCCTAATGGAACAGCTCAGCCATTTCCCTGTGAGCATTTTCAGGGATGCTGAGCACATGCCCTCTTCCTGTGCCATTAACATGCTGCTACTTTATACCTGCAAACCAATACAAGAAAAAGCTGAGGAGTAGTGTACTGGAAGGGTGGTGTATAAATATATAAAATAAAATAAAATAAAATAATAAATAATTAAAATGATAAGAATGAGAAAATGCTACCGTTCTTATATCGAAACACCCCGAAGTTAATACTTCTCAACCTATAGGACAGAAAAAGGTGAAAAGAGCATAAAAATCAACACCATCACCCCTATAAGGTAGACTTTAAGCTCCATCTACTACACCACATGGATCCTAAGACACTGAGTGATGCTTTTATAATGATAAATTACAACTATTACAACTAATTATATTTCCATTTTCCATTCAATAACACTGAAAAATGTTTTTATGCTATTGTCTTGGTGAGGTGGAATTCACAAAATGCTGACTTCTTAGCAAACATATGAAGCTGCCTTTTCTGAGTTGGCCCACCTGACCCAGGATTGTCTACTCCAGGGGTTCCCAGCCTTTGGTCCCCAAAGGCCATTATGGCAAGGAATTATGGGTGTTGCAGTCCAACAACATCTGGGGACCCCAGGTTGGGTCTGGTTTACTCCAGCTGTTGGCATAGCTCCAAGACCTGAAGCAGAGGGCTTTTCCTGTCCTGAATATTCTGAGGACAGAGTCTAGGCCCTTTGGCATGTACCTGAGAGATGTACCCTGAGTGATGACTTCTCTTTTCCTCCAGCCGTGGAGGAAAAGAAAAGGATGACATGGGGTTACCCAACAGAACTATACAAGAAACATACAATGAATCTGAATAATTGGGATATGGCAATGCATGACTTAGATAATAGAAATTATACTTGATATGTTACAGGATCTGCGATGGCTTACCTTCTGATATGAAAGGATACCAGAAAGTGCTCAGCTGGGCTCTGTGAAACAGCAGTAAGATGACTTACTACCAGTAATGGATTCTCTGCATTTATTAGCAATATAATTTCCAATTTGTCCTTGGAATTCACTTCTGTTACCATCCTTCAAAATGGTCGTTCCACAAGGCTCCATACTGTCCAATGCTCTTTAACATCTACATAAAACCACTGCGAGGGATCATCAGGAGATTTGATGTTACACAGTTACCAATATGCTGTTATTATTATTTATTTGATTTCCATACCACCCCTCCAAAAACAGCTCAGGGTGGTTTACACAGAGAAAGAATAATAAATAAGATAAGATGGATCCCTGTCCTCAGAAGGCTCACAATCTAAATAGCAACACAAGATAGACACCAGCAACAGTCACTGGAGGTACTGTGCAGCGGGTGGATAGGGCCAGTTACTGTCCCCCTGCCAAATAAAGAGCATCACCACATTAAAACGTGCCTCTTTGCCAAGTTAGCAGGGGTGACACCCAAATCTATTTCTCCATATCACTCTTATCAGGAAATGGCATTACTTCCCCAAATGCCTACCTGGAGGTAGTAATGGGCTGGATGAGCAATAACAAACTGAAGTTGAATCCAAATAAGATGGAGGTACTGACTATTGCAGGGTCAGGACTCAAGAGATGGTTTAGAGCTGCCTGTTCTGGATGGGGTTACATCCTCCCAGAAAGAACAAGTACATAACTCGGGAGAGCTCCTGGATCCCAAACTCTCTCTGGTTTCTCAAGTTGAGGCAGTGGCCAGGGCCACTTTTAATCAGCTTCGGGTGGTATGTCATCTACACCCATTTCTGGAGATAGATAACCTTGAAATAGTGGTACATATGCTGGTAACCTCCAGGCTTGACTACTGTAACACACTCTAAATATGGCAGCCAGAATGGTCTCTGGGATAACCCGAAGAGACTATATAACACCAATTTTAAAAGAACTGCACTGGATGCCAATATATTTCTGAGCAAAATACAAAGTGCTGGTTATTACTTATAAAGCCTTTAACAGCTTGAGTTCAGAGTATTTAAGAGAGTATGTCCTTTGTCATGAGCACTCCTGCCTATTAAGATCATCTGGGGAGGTCTGGTTACAGTTGCCACCAACTCAGGACTGGGTCTCTTCTGTGGCTATCTCAGGGCTCTGGAATGCACCCACTGTCAAAATAAGAGCTTCTCCATCTCTGGCTGTTTTTAAAAAGACCCTTAAGACACATTTGTTTTCTCAGGGTTTTAATAAATAAATTAATTAATTAACATAATTTAAACTATAACAAATATAAAACAGGATAAAATGATTAAAACAATTTTACAAAATAAAGCAAGCAATTTAAAATTTATTGATTATAAATTGTTTGTTTTATATTGTAAAATTGTTTTAACCATTTTATCCTGTTTTATATTTGTTGTAGTTTAAATTATGTAGACCACCTAGGGATACACATATCAGGCGATAGATAGATAGATAGAAATGGCTGCTGCAATGTGCAGAGCGTGCCCAAGAGCCCTGGCTCCTGAAGTTCCACAGTGAGATGCCATACTTCCTTGTTCAGTGCCTTGCCACACCAAATATCACCCCAATATCAAATGTTATCCCTTTCCTTTCTTTCCCCCAGTGGTGCGTGTTATGTGTATAGCCTTCCATGGCAGCACCCGAGTCACTGCTGCTGTTCCTAACATTCCCCAGTTTTTAAAAATGAGATGGGAATGGATAGAGCAGAAGGGGAAATGTTTGGAGGAGAGGAGAGTGGTGGCTAATGTCTACTGGGAGATATTCCTCCCCTCTATCTTTTTAAAAACCACAGAGTGTGCTTGGGAAAAAGAGTGGCCAGTGGTGGCAGCTGGCATGCCACTCGTCTGAAGATGGAGGCCAGCCAGACGAAGCAGGAAGAGCTGGCAGGCAGAGGTAACTGGGAAGAATCTGGGAAGAGTGGCAAATCTTGGGACGGGAAGGTTTGGGGTTTTTAAAAAACTTTTAGGACTGCCACTGCTGGTGGCGGTGGCGGTGAGAGCTTAAGCCCCTTGCTGCCTCACTACAGCAGCGAGGAGGGTAGGGGTGATGTGGATGAAGCCCCCCCTTTAAACTTCTAAATGCCGCCGCAGTGGCTGCAGGGAGTGGATGAGAGGCAAGTCCCCCCTTCTACATTAAAATGCCGCTGGATGGAATGGGGTGGCTGGCTACAGCGAGGACTGGGAGGGTTGTGCGTGGTGGGGGGAGAGAAAGTTTCCCCATTTTACCTTAAAGCAGCTTCCACTGCTGTGTGTAGCCTCCATAGTGGTGGAACGAGCAACCAACAGTTAACTGGAGGAGCAAGGGAGAGCTCCTTCCAGCTCCCCTCCTCCCTCTCAAATGAGTGCATGCCTGAAAGCAGCCCGTTTTTGGGCTTGTGCTGCGGATGACACACGATCAGGGAAACGGGGTCAGGAGAGCACTCGTTCTCCTAACCCCATTTTCAAGGGTGGCTCCATAGGCGGGTTTGCTGCCGTGGTGCCACCAGGATCAGGCCTGATCCCAGCAGTTCGCACATGTGTGCAAAACCTTAGCCCGGTTTTGCATACACATATGTATAGATAGCCTCAGTGTGTGAATAATGCAACACCTTATGCAATACCACTGAGCAGAAAACTTGCAGAATTATGCTTGAAAAATATTTCCCCACAATAACTCTCTTTCCTGTTTCCTCAGGATCTACAACTTCCATTACAGGTGATGTGACAACTGACTCAGGTAACCTAGAAGACTGGGAAGTAAGTGAGCCAGGATGGTACCTTTCATAGGGTTAACCACAACGACTTAAACAATATTCAGATAAAGTGGGGAGTAAAGAGTATTTAATCTGGAGACTCTCATGTAATCATTTTGCAAGTTTCTATCAAAAGATTGGGAAGATTTACCTAGTAGGTAAATCAAATACTGTGTAATGGGTGGTTTAATGCCAACGGCCTGACAATCTATGTGTAGGGATGTGCACTAATCTGTTCAGAGGCCCTTTTACAGGCCTCCAAACAGGTTTGAACACTGGCCGGTTTGAACTTTTGGCGGTGGGTGGGTGGGTGTGTCGGATATTAAGGGCGGGGAGGGTACACATACCCCTCCCCCGCTTTCCCCCGCCAGTGCTCAGTTCCTGTAAAGTCCTTTGGGGCGGCAGCATACCTCCCTGCAGATGCCACCCCCATCCCCTCTGGGCCAGAAGTACCTGGTGCGTGCTCGCGCATGTCAGACAGGCCCGCAGGCAATCGCGACATGTGCGTGTGTGCCTGGTACTTCCGGCCACTTCTGGCCGAAGAGGGGAAGGGGTGGCAGGGAGCTCCGCTGCCACCCTGAAAGATTTTACAGCGGGGGGCAAGCTGGGGGAGGGGTAAGTGCAACCTCCCCCACGCTTAAAGTCTGACCTCCCATCCCTTCGAACCACCCCCGCCCAGTTCTGTGCACATCCCTACCTACGTGTGGTGCAAGCTTCTTCCCCAGGGCATATATCTTGAATGGGAGTAGGGGTGAGTGGGAGAGGGAATGGGAATACAATCCTCTCCTCAATGTTGAATTTGAAAAAGAAGTAAGAGAAAGAACATGAAATGAACCCAGGGGTATTTATTTGGGAAGTTGTGTTTTAGGAACAAAGCCTTTCACAGCAGAACATAACTAAATTAGGAATGAACATCTAAATCTGTAGCTGCTGCAGATGTGATCATCAGAGTTCAGTTCCTACAAGGCAACAATCTCCTTTGGATGATCACGCAGTCATTGTGCCCAGAGGCACTCTAACCCCCGGACCATGGGGACCCGGTCGGGTCCTCCAAGGTCTGCCGGGGGGGGGGCTCCAAATGGCCAGGGCTGGGGGCCTCCAGCAGCCACCCCACACCCAACCTCCATGTTTTTGTTTTTAAAAAATTATTATTACCGCGGCCAAGGGTGGCTGCCAGGGGGGTGGGGGTGGGGGAGCGGAGCAGCCCTTCTCCCATCTCCCCCACTCCCCTGGCAGTGGCGACGGGGGCCGGAGTGACGCTGGGCCCATCTGTTCAGGCTAGCGTCTTTTGCCAACTGTGAGGTGCGCCTGCACAGTTGAGAGATTGTCGCAAGCCCGTGCTGAAGGAAACACAACATAAGGCTCTCTTAAAATTAAAAAATAACAACGCACTAAAAGATTTATGGCAACAAATAATTGACTCAGTTAAGAACAGGGACCATGTCACCTTCTGGTGAGTGACTGCTGAATGCCCAGACAGGGCTATTGATAGAGTGGACCACCTTATTATTATTTTATTATTGTTTTTACATTTTATATCCCGCTCTTCCTTCAAGGAGCCCAGAGTGGTGTACTACATACTCGAGTTTCTCCTCATAACAACCCTGTGAAGTAGGTTAGGCTGAGAGAGAAGTGACTGGCCCAGAGTCACCCAGCTAGTTTGATGGCTGAATGGGGATTTGAACTCCCCGGTCCTAGGCCAGCACTCTAACCACTACACCACGCTGGCTCTCTCCTTATCTTGGTAGAGGCATGGGAAGAACATTTTAAAAACTTGTATGGGAGCCAGACTAGGATTGCGGAGTCTTTAGACTTTTGTAAATTGATCCTGACTGACTGGCCAGTTGTCTCAGATCAGGAGGTCACTGGACTTATAACTGAACTGAAATCAGGCAAGGCCCCAGGATGCGATAACATACCTGCTGAGCTAATAAAGACTAATGTTGATTGGTGGGGCCCTGTTTCACACACATAGACAGAACTGCTGAAATACCTGAAGACTGGGGTCTTGCTATAATTGTCTCTATTTTTAAAAGGGTGAGGAAGGATGACCTGGGAAACTATAGGCCTACAAGCAGGGATGTGCACCAAATTGCTTCGGCACCATCCCAAGGGTGGCGAGGGGTTCCCTTAAGAGGAGGCGGGAAGTTCCTACTTGCCCCTCCTGGATGCCTCCGCTGCCCCACGCCACCCAAACAGGACATTATGGTGCTGTTCTCAGAAAAACATCCTCGTGAAAGTGGCAGCCTGTGCCACTGTCTCCTTTAAACTGCCCCACAAATGGCATGCTGGCCCCACAAATGGTGTTTGCATGCACCAATCCATTTGTGTGCTGATGCCACTGGGAGGGATGCTGGGGGAAACATCCCATTGCTGCAGCAGGGCAGTTTAAAGGAGACAGCGGCATGGGCTGCCGCTTTCATGGGGATGCTTTTCTGAGAATAGCACCCTGATGGCACAGGCGGCAGAGGGTTTCAGGAGGGGCAGGTAGGACTTGCCTGCCTCCTTTTAAAGGAACCCCACACCCCACGCCAAAACGTTTTGGCTACAGGGAGCCAAATCAATTTAGTGCCTCCTCAAAGAGGGGTTGAAATGATTCGGGCACATCCCTAGCTATAAGTCTATTGAGCATTATCAGCAAACATTATCCTAAACACCTACAATTGAAGCTTCAAGATTGGCTGGAGCAGGATTCAATCTTGGCTGAAGAGCAGACTGGCTTTTGAGCTGGCTGCTCTGTAATAGATTAAAGCCTAGTACTCCAACTAACTTCAAATTTGCTTTGGCTCTGTTCCGAGAGATCTTTTATGGT
This sequence comes from Hemicordylus capensis, assembly GCF_027244095.1. Classification (NCBI taxonomy): domain Eukaryota; kingdom Metazoa; phylum Chordata; class Lepidosauria; order Squamata; family Cordylidae; genus Hemicordylus; species Hemicordylus capensis. Next base: position 387,353,691 of record NC_069658.1, read on the forward strand.
CAAAGCTCAATGCAGCCTCAATTGACAAACATCTGTTATTTTTGATTCACAAATTATACAGCAATACATCTCTTTGTATAAGACTTAATCCCCATGGTGATTCATCAATTCCGACAGGTGCTGGCATTAAACAAGGATGTGTTCAACCCCCCCCCCCCGCCCCATTATTCAACTTCTATAAACTCACTTGTTAAATATCTGAATAGGGTAGACATGTACCCCGCACATAGGCAGATCTTTATACTTCTTTATGCTGATAAGGAAATGATTTTATCTTTGACACCTGTTGGCTGTAGGAGAGCAGCACTAATGGCACTTTCCCAGTTCTGTTTAGAAGACCTTTTGCTAATTAATTACAAAAAAACTAAAGCAATGGTCTTTGCCAAGAGACCCAAATCTCACAGATGGAGAATTAATAGCAACATGATTGAACTGGTTAAGTGTTTTAAGTAATGGAGTTGGTGTTTCACGCTTCCGGGGGGGGGGGGAGGAATGTGCAGTTAGAATATATAACACAAACAGCACAGTGAAGTGCTACAATGTTCTCAAGGTTCTATCGCTCCAAAGGGAGACAATTTGTCCCAGCAGGTATTAAACAGTTTCAAGCCAAGTCAATGGCCCAGCTGCTCTTTGGAGCTCAGTTGGGCCCGTATTTGAACTTTACCCCCCGTGGAGGCTGTCCAAACTAAATTTCTAAGAATGGTTCTTCAAATGCCGAAAGGTATATCCAACTCGGCCTTCAGGCTGGAGGCTGGGTGAATAAGGTGGAGATTAGAGTGTAGTTGGCAATCTTTAAGTATTGGCTAAATCTAAAATTTCAACCAAGTGGATCCCCCTCAAGTGGATGCCCCCCCCCCCAGTTCTGGAGGATCAGACCCACTCTAAGAGGTTACTCTAAGCCAAGTTAATGAGAAAATTTCAGGCAGTCGGACTCTCTTCTGAATCTTTAACTGGGGTTTGATCAAGCCGATAGAATTCTAGAATAACATCTTATAGATATCAAATCTTAATTGTGTTAAGAATTGGTGAGTCACCTCGGTTTTAGCTCCGGCAAGTAATTTTTATAATTTGACATGCCCAACCCGTCAGAGAGCCTTCACCTTAGCTGGTTATAATGTTTTTTTCATTAGCTGGTTATAATGTTTTTTTTCATCAGCTTTTTATATCAGATGAGATATAAAAAAGATACCCTATCACATGCGCAAGTGTTCTTGTGGATCAGATGAAGTTGAACATTTGGCTCATATTTTATTTCATTGTAAATTTTATAGCACTCCACGTAGCAAATTTATTTTACCCCTTTTAGAGAACTTACAGGGAAGACCAATGGATTTCTATATAACCTATCTTCTTGTAGATAAGGCTGTATTTGTTAAATGCTGTGCCATTGCATATAAGTTTCGTCAAGCCATGGTGAAGACCTGCCACCCCCCCATCAGTTAGATAAAGATATGTCCCTGATTTGGCTAAACTTCCTCTACTTGCAGAGCCATCGATCTCTCCCTTCTGGAGCCATGGAGCTGCTGTGCTGTGAGGGGGCCACCACAACCACGAGGCATGCAGCAGCCGACCCAAACTTACTGTGCGAGGAGCACGTTTTGCGCAACTTGCTGAGGATCGATGAGCGCTACTTGCCTCACTGCTCCTACTTCAAGTGCAGAGGGACATCCAGCCCTTCATGTGGAGCACCTGGATGCTGGAGGTCTGTGAAGAGCAGAAATGTGAAGAAGAAGTGTTTCCCTTGGCTATGCATTATTTGGACAGATTTTTAGCTGTGATGTCCACCAGAAAGTGCCATTTACCGGTTCTGGATGGGGTTGCACTCCCCTTGAAGGAGCAAGTACGCAGCTTGGGGGTACTACTGGACCCGGCTCTGCTTTTGGAAGCTCAGGTGGAGGCGGTGGCCAGGGGTGCCTTTGCACGGCTTCGGCTAGTGCGCCTGCTGCGTCCCTTTCTCAAGAAGGCAGATCTGGCCACAGTTACCCATGCCTTAGTCATGTCATGGCTGGATTACTGTAACGCGCTCTACGTGGGCCTGCCCTTGAAGAATATCTGGAAACTGCAGCTAGTGCAAAATGCAGCAGCTAGGATTTTGTCCAGAGCTGCCCGGTGGGAGCACATCACACCCATCCTGAAAGAGCTGCACTAGCTGCCAGTTCGTTTCTGGGTCCAATTCAAGGTGCTGGTTTTGACCTTTAAAGCCCTTAACGGTTTGGGCCCGGAGTATCTGAGGGACCGCCTGCTCCCAAGGGTTGCTGCCTGCTTGACAAGGTCATCTGAGGGGGCTCTGCTCCAGGTGCCTGCAATGAAGGAGGCTCGTCTGTCATTTACTTGGGACAGGGCCTTCTCTGTTGTTGCCCCCAGACTTTGGAATGCTCTCCCAGTGGCCATTCGCTCCTCAGACTCCACAGTTTTTAGAAAGCTTCTTAAATCTTGGCTTTTTACCCAGGCTTTTACATGACCATTTCTATGCTGCTTCTATGTGTTTTTATTCTTGTGTCTATGTGTTTTTATGCTTGTATTTTATAGTTTTTAAATTAGATTTGTTTTATATTTTTAGCTTAATATTTTAATTGTCATTTTAATTGTATGTTTTTAACTTTTGTAAGCCGCCTTGGGGTTGTTTTTAATGAAAGGCGGTATAGAAATTCAACAATAAATAAATAAATAAAATTTGCAGCTTTTAGGGGCAGTCTGCATGTTCCTAGCTTCCAAACTGAAAGAGACAAATCCCCCTCAGAATGGAGAAACTTTGTATATATACAGACAATTCCACAAGGCCTAAAAAACTGCTGGGATGGGAGCTGGTGGTGTTGGGGAAGTTGAAATGGAACCTTCCTGCAATCACTCCTCATAACTTTACTGAATACATCCTAAGGAAACTGTCCCCTCCCAAGACAAACTGCTCTTGATCTGGAAGCATGCACAAACCTTTATTGCCCTCTGTGCCACAGATCAGATTCACTTTGCAAAACCTTAAAAACATCTGAACATCTGTCTTCAGTTTGATGTCACCATCAAGTAACTCAGTTACATGACCCCTCTGGACCACCAGCTATTTGGTATCTCGGCACCGAGAGATTTTTCTATTGACCCCACTTCTCCAGCATTACCTTTGATGCAGGCATTATTTTCTTCATGTGCTTGCTCTAAATTTCTTGCTAAGAAGTGACAGTTTGATGATGAACAACAAATTAACCAGCATCGAATGCACAATGTATATCTAGCAATTTAGTCTCTATTTTGTCCAGGTCCTGTAGATGAACTGAAGAGGAGTGCTGGTCTTGTGGTAGCAAGCATGACTTGTCCCCTTAGCTAAGCATATGGTTGCATATGAATGGGAGACTAGAAGTGTGAGCACTGCAAGATCTTCCCCTCAGGGGCTGGAGCTGCTCTGGGAAGAGCAGAAGGTTCCAAGTTTTCTCCTTGGCATCTCCAAGATAGTGCTGAGAGAGATTCCTGCCTGAAACCTTGAAGAAGCTGCTGCCAGTCTGTGAAGACAATACTGAACTAGATAGACCAATGATCTGACTCAATATATGGCAGCTTCCTATGTTCCTAAATGTAACTGTGCCGTGATATTGTACAGACTGTACCAACTGAATTGAAAGTTAGCTTTGTACTATAATGCTTAAATCTGGTCAAGTACCGTAATAAAGATATTGATTTGAGTTTAATGAGAGTCACCATATGCTATGGATCCTTTGCATCTCTTGACTGCTGTCTGGAACATCATCATGCAAAATTAAAACTAATTTAACAGGATAGGAATGTCTGGATTTAATGTAAAGACTGCAAATATAACAATGTATTCATAGATTCAAATATTTTCTCTTTAAACAATTAATATGGCTTAATATTTTATTTATTTATTTATTTATTTCATTTGTTTGTTAGTTTGTTTGTTAGTTTATCTACTGCCCCATACAAAAAAGTCAATGGGTGGTTTCATGTTGGATCTTATATTTGTTTATTGGTATGCTTATTTGTATATTTAATTATAATACAAATAAAAGATGTAATTCACTGCACAACTGTCACAGGCACTTACTGACACACACAGTTCCATTTACTATGATGTAATCTTTAATTTCAGTGCTTGGTCTGCAAAGAAGGGAATTGTACAAAAGCAAAACTGACTGGTAGTATGGCAAAATCGTATTTGCTGTCCCCTTAACAACAGTGAGTCTTGGGGCTTTGTCTTTAAAGTTTGGGGCTTTGCCTTGAAACTGGGGCTTTGCCTTTGTGTGGGGCTTGCAGAGATAAAATGACAAGAGAATTCCCCAGACTTGTCTTAGGACTAAATGAGTTACATCTCTAAGCTCTTCACTTTGTAGACTGAGTTTTTTCCATTCTATATGCTGGAACACACATCATTCACCTGCTTTTGTTTTTGTTTTTAAGGGAAGATAAATGTTTCCCCAAAGCCAAACTTCATTGCTCTTCCATCATGTGCACACTTTATAGCACTAACTTTTGTAGTTGAAGTGGTTGTTGCATTATAGTACTGCTATACTTTTAACTAACTGTGTGGTGAAACATTGAATATTGCCTCACCACAATACACGCTGTGTGACTCCATTTAACCCAACATGATGACACTTTGTTTTTTGAATGCCTAATGTCCACAGAAGTAACCTGTAATCACAATCTGTCAAAATCAATGGAAGTTTTGTCAATGAGTTAACTGAAATGTAGATAGTACCTACTGAATTACAGCCAGGACCCTTGATTATGGGTGATAAGAAGAGTAGATTAGCTAATACAGCAATATTATATTTAACAAATAATTACCCTATTTCCTAATTATCATTAAATATTGAAAATGTGCATAATACCTTGCACTAGAAATCCCTCACTCTGAAAGCTTGTGGCAAGGACATTTGCAGCCCTTCTTAAATCCTCTCTCAATCAAATAAATCAAATCTTCTTGATATTTGAGAGCTGATGATCAAGCAGTGTTTCTAAGCAACACATTTTCTAGAGATAGATTTTCACTCTTAATCTTTATGGGAACAGAGGCTGCAAAAAGAAGTCTCATTATAGGTCATTATACTAAGCATTTCCTTATAGGAATTTTGCCATGGAGAAGAAACATGAAGGCAAATAGGCTGATGGAAGTCTGCTCATCCATGTAATTAATCTGAAATGAAAGATTTGTTATTTTTATGCAGGCAGGGGGAAAAACCCAGTCATAATTCAGCAATCAAATAGTAAAAAAAAGTCTGACCAAAGAAGGCCCTATCCATGATACTGCAACAGCAAGATCTATTCAAAGGACAAATCTGTAAGGGCTATAGATGGTCCATGTAAGGATATCATTTCTTTAAATGAACCTGTAATGTGTAAAACAAATGTATAAATCCCAGAGTTCTTATATTTGGCCCAGATCATATTCCCTCTGCAGCTGGCAAACATATGCTGTACTCACTCTCGAGAGCCCCAAACACCCACCGCAAGGAATAACATGTCAGCGAAAAATAAGCTTCTTACGGCTGAAACCTAACCCTAGGGAGCCGTGATAATGACACACATAAAAATAGCTCAACTGTCCAGTAGCTCCCTAAAGACATGCTTGTAAAGGAATTGCTGGTCTCAGGAAAGAGCACCCATTTCCATACCATAGGTACCCTACCATACCACTTTTTTTCATAGTGGACCTCACTCTTAAGCAAGGCATGACGGGCTCCTCAGCAAGTGATAAGGGATACAGGTGGCCCTTGTTACCTACACTCCCAACACCCATGGTTTTGCATAGCCATAGTTGGGTAATAGGGATCCAGCTTCTTTATCCACAGTTTTAAGAATAGGCAAAATTCTCCTATCTTCAGTTCCTGCAGTTGGCCCACGTCTCTAGTACCCCTGCGCAGTGCACATGATGTCTGCACTGGTGCTGTGCAGGGATACTTAGGATGCACGCTGCCCCAGCAGGAAGCTGCATAGGGTGGTGGAGAGCAGGTAAGGGCCTGCTCTCTTCTTTCTTAAAACTCCGGGTCCCCTTTCCAAAATGTTGCTCAAACCGTGGTTCATGCACATCCCTTCCCCAATTCACATTGACTCAAGGTTTCATTATTTGCAGTTTCTGTATATGTGCCTGTAGGTGAGAACAGAAACCTGTGAATAATGAGGGCCACTTGCACTTTTGTGGGTTTTCTCCAACCTACTGATTACTCTGAAGCATGAGGAAAGTGTAATATATAGACAACATTCTTATTTAGAGTGGATGACACCCTGACTAAATTTACTTGAGGAAGTCCCATTGAAATTAAAAAGACAAGCTAGGCATGTCTAACTTGTCTTCTTAATTTCAGTGGGTAAGTAAAGTAAATTTAGTCAGGAGCAGGGGTGTAGCTACAATTGAACAAGGTGAGGGGAAAACAAATATCCCTAGGCCCCTGGGTGAGCGGAGCCCACCAGCTGGGTGATGGCTTGTTCTTTGTCTCTTCACCCCTCTTTGAAAAAGAAAGTAGGGGACCAGGGGACCATTTTCACTTTTTGTTCCAGCCAGGACCCACTCCAACATTGCTACACTTCTGGGCGCTTCCCAGATTAGCCGCTTAAAAGCGGCTAAATGCCTCGTGTAGGCAAAACGTAGTCAAAATGTAAAACCTGCAGGGGGAGCAGTCTTGAGAAAATGAACAACCCGGAAAAATGGCACCTTTTTAATGCCGGATAAACGACATAGCACTAAATCGCAGTGATTAAATTTGAAGCAAGGCAACCAACATATGAACGGCCTGTGGTCACCGTCAGGACTGCGATGTTACAACACAGGAAGTGTGGAAGCACACTTCAGAGATGTGTCCTGACCCCGTTTTAGGGTCTAATCTGGAAAGCGCCATGGTCAGGATGTCAGCCAGTGATGTTACTTCTACAATGCAAGTAGAAGTAAGCTGGTTAAGATTATAAAAATACATTTGGTAAGACTGTGACACTGAATAGATTAATATACATGTCAGAAGAGGACACGTACAGGACAAACATTCAGAAACACAAGGCAGTAAAATATGCATACAGTACATACAAGTACCATATCAGCATACATAGCAACAGAGATGGTAGTGGCAGTACAAGGTTCAATATAAGCATGTTCTACTGTGATCATTTTCACTAACATTACAATATTGCTCAGTTGGATTCTTGCTGCAGCAATCAGGCACTGGGAAAACTGCAGGCTCTTCCCTATAAGGAGTATCAATTATCATTAAATCACTATGATTTTTGCTGCTTTATTCCTACAGTGAAATACTGTAGGATTGAGGTGAAGAGGGAGGAAACACAATTTCTCTTGCAAAGGAGCTTTGTATACATACAAAGCAACCACTATATTGGATGCAGCCACTATATTGTGACTTCTGTATAGCAGCCAGCACTTTCTTGTGAACTCATATTTTATGCAGGATTGCTGTTTGTCTTTTTTTCAGGCAACACCTATGCTTTCAACAGCTGCAAGACAGGCAAAAATTCCAGATGAAACGATTTCTATCACTGCATTGCCAGGTTGGGAAAAGTGAAAAGGAGGCCCGATAAGGGGAAAAATAGCAATCCAAATGTCATAAAAGTAGCAAATGGTATACCCTTACACATTGGCTAAAATAGTAAAGGAGAGAGTCGGAAACCCTTGCCTTCAGTAGAAGGATATCATAGCTGGTGATAATGATTATAAGTCCTCCTAGCTTTGATTTCAGTGCCTCAATTGAATTGAACTTGAGCTCTTCGGAAAATACCATAATCTACCCAGCAAAGTCATTCATATTGGTGCAAAGTGGAGATAATAGGCACACTGATATCAGATTCCTAAAGTTTTTGATCCTTGAAGAAGATCTGCAAGATATTCTTTGTACAAGCAACTATAGGAGATGCAAGACAGGAAATAAATGAGCCCCTGATCTCCATAGAAAGGGAAGCTTAAGCTTCTGCTGCAAAATTGCTCATGATCCACAGCTTAGATCAAATGGCATTAACTAGTTCTCTTTGATTGGGAAGGCAAGCAAGAAGAATTTGAAGGTTGTGCGAGGAGGAAAGAAAAGAAAGGAGTTTTTTTTACAGATGCCAACTGTATATAAACAACAAGAATTTGTTTCTTCATTTCAAGAGGCAGCCAGCATGTGTGGAGAGTCTAATTTTCTCTTATTAGGGAAAGTTTTTAAAAGCCCAGTTCAGCTGTTTGGGAGTGGAAAAGTTGTGCAGCTCTTCCAAAGGTCATCAGTGTGCCTCATGTACAACTGTTGTATCCTCTCAGGTCTCACTTTGGCCTGACAATCTTTCATCCCATGACTTTGAGACTGCAAAGAGCAACAGCTCCTCTGCGTATTTATGTTCCTTGGGGGTGAAAAATCTGAGCAGGCTAAGTCAATGATGATGGAAAGATTAGAAAGCAGATATGCTGTGAAAGGAAGCTCAAATTTTACAAATAAATTTTGCTCTGTGCAGCAGGAAGGTGAACCCAAAACAGGAATGAAAAGACACAAGGTGTTGGATTTAAAGGGGTTGCACAATTACTACTACTTCTACTACCACTACAAATATTTATATACTGTTTTCAACAAAATTTACCAAAGCAGTTTACATAGAGAAATAAATATGATGTATCCCTGTTCCCAAAGGGCTCACAATTTATTGAATTATTATTTATTGAACAACAAAAAGGATCTGCAGCAATGAGGCTGGTTGGTAACTAGTCCCTCTGCAAATACAGATATTCAATACTGGTTAAAAATACAGGTATTTAATACTGAATACAGATATTCAGCTTTTGAGCTTCATGGTGCTGAGTAAATCACCACCCTCCAAAGCCAAAAATTAGGCAGCCCCATCTTAGCTCAGAGCCTTAGAGTGAATATCTGCCTGTTTGACTCTTGGTTCTTCGAAGCTCACACATTAAAGATGTGCTGAGGGAGGCATTTCAGTGTCACCACCTCTTGAACCAGGCAGCCTCAAGTGGGCAAGGCAGGCAGGCCCTGTCCCAACTTCCTGAAGCTAAATTGCCAGAAAGACTGGTCTGGGGAAATCACCTCTTCACTCCCAAAGGGATGCCTTGGTGAAATGGTCTTAGAGTCAGTTTAGAGCAGGCCTGCTCAACTTCGGCCCTCCTGCAGATGTTGGCCTACAATTCCCATAATCCCTGGCTATTGGCTGCTGTGGCTGAGAATTATGGGAGTTGTAGTCCAAAAACAGCTGGGGGTCCTAAGTTGAGCAGGCCTGGTTTAGAGCCATTTTCTTCTTTACATGGTAGTTGGGTGGGATATACTGTGTAAAACCAGTTTTTTTCTTTGGCACTCATGTAAAGTGTCAAGGAAACACTTAGGTCTCTAAACACTTGGGGATGTATGCTAGAGAACTGGGACTGGCCACAGTTCCTGTTGCTGATGTCCAAGGTGTGCTTAGGAATGTGTGGCCATACAAAGTATGAAGTGGCTGAAGCTCTAAGCTGGCTAGAGATGCTCCCTACCCTCTGGGTCTGGGTCTGGGTCTCAGTTCTGTTAGCAAATTATTTATAGTATGGTCTCTTTCTGAAATGGAGCACAACTCACCATCCCTTGTAACATTTCCTGCACATTCCTCTCATTTCAAACAACAACAAATATTTATATACTTTTTTTCAACAAAAGTTTCCAAAGCAGTTTACATAGACAGACAGACAGATAGATAAGATGGATCCCTGTCCCCAAAAGGCACACAATCTTAAAAGAAACATAAGATAGACACCAGAGGAATGTTGTGTTGGGGGTGGATAGGGCCAGTTGCTCTCCCCCTGCTCAATAAAGAAAATCACCACTTTAAAAAGGTGCCTCTTTGCCCATTTAACAGAGATAACAAAAATGCAGTTGATTTGTATTTATTTGTTAATTCTTATATGTAATAGTTTTATAAGTATGTTGTTTGTCACTTTGAGCATTTTACTGAAAATTTATAATTTATTTAAAATATTTAAATCCCACCCCTCCAGTGCAAAATTGCTTGGAACAGCTTACAGTAATAGAAAAAGCATAAAACAGATACAATAGAAACAATATAAAATTAAACAAAACAATAAAACAGATAATACACTAAACAGTATAAAATTAACAGAAGACCAGCTAAAACAGACCCAATTAAAATTAGATTTTAACACCCATCAGAGACAAGCTGTAGTAAATATAGGTGGATCTAAAAGTGATTGAAATTGGTCTATCTGTGGTTCTTAGGGTTTGCTAAATTTGCTAAATGTAGCCATTTTGTGATTCCTTATTTTTTGGGGGTGGGATTTTTCTATAATTTTTTTGTAGGGAAATGGCAGAATTGGGGCTTGGGGGGGCATTGCTGGACAGCTGGAGACTGCACAGCATGGCATGATATGTAATATAGTAATAGTAATAATTTTATTTACAGTCATTGACCAAACAGAAAATGGAAACTAGCAAGCATTAAAATGTGTGTGTATATATATATATACAATTTAAAATTGGGATGATATCCCATTATACCTTTTAAAAGCAATATAACTAAACTTAGCTACAGAAATAGAAACTAAAGCATCTTTATCTGAAAGCAGATGTTTTACAAGGTTGGCATCGGATTGATCTGCCAGTTTACATATTAAAGGAGCAATAAGGCGTTCCCTGGGATATAAATGGAGATTACAGTGGAGAAGAATATGCGCGACAGTTTCTGCATCTCCTGACCCACAACTGCAATGTCGTTCTTGTAAAGGCACAACCTGAAACCTCCCAGCTAGAAGTGCAGATGGAAGGGAATTAACCCTTACTCTCGTGAATATCCATCGAAACTTAGAAAAAGTAATTGTCGACAGATATCTTGCGGGAAAAAGATCCATATTAGTTCTTATAGTTTTATAAAATTCTGGAAGCGCAGCCCAGTTTTCTTGGATCTCAATATCAACAAAGCTTTGTCTCACCACTCTTTTTGCATTTACTAGACTCAGTTCCAGCAGTTGAGTTGGGTCTAAGCCTAGAGAAGTGAGTTTCGTACTTACTGTGACACACCATAGTGACTGGGGGCTAACTGAGAGAAACTCAGGAATTAAAGCAACTGGTCGCAGATGTATTTTCAACCAGAAATAAATAATCAGAAGCCAGGCCCGAGATTCAATTTTTATAAAGCCAGCCTCTGTCCTTAAAGTCACATTTGCTGTACATTTTGGCGTGCCAAATAAATTCCTCAAGAACCCTGATTGGGTTCTTTCCAAAGTGTCAAACCTTGAGTATGGACCTAGCTGTATGCCATACAATAATTGAGGAACGACCTTTGCAGTAAAGAGCTTTAAGGCAGCTGGTATGAAACCTGCACCCTGAGTTCTAAAAAATCTTAAAATTGCTGCTGTGCTGCGTTTTGCCGATTCTGTGACCATGCTTATATGTGCTGATTTCCCAGCATTATGTTGAAAAATTACCCCCAAATATTTTATTTGATTTACCTGTTCTAATCGGTGTCCATCTAGCATCCATACAAATTTTTTACTTTGTTGGTGAAACACATAATTTTAGATTTATCATAATTAATCTGTAGATGCTCGTCTCTGCAGTAAAGTGCTAAGGCATCTAACGCTCTTTTGAGCCCAACCCTGGTTTGAGATAGAATCACCGCATCATCGGCATACATCAGGATTGGGACTTTCTTGTTAGCTAGTTTTGGTGGATGAGTGTCAGATGTCTGCAAACACTTTATCAAGTCGTTAATATAAAGATTGAACAAGTAAGGGGCCAACACACACCCTTGTCGCACCCCTTTCCTAATGGGTACTGGATTTGTAAGATTACCAGCATGGTCCAAACGCACTCTTAAAAAAGAATTCTCATGCATTTTGATGAGCAAGAGTAGAAGCCTTCGGTCCATAGAAGTAGCCACCAATTTAGACCAAAGACGGCCTCTAGGAACTGTGTCAAAAGCCATCTTAAGGTCTATAAAAGCGGCGAACAGAGGTCGCTTATTCCTTTTGACCTGTTTGTCCACAAGATGTTGTAATATTAGACAGTGGTCTAATCCAGATCTGTTAGCTCTAAATCCTGCCTGCTCATCCTCAATACTGCACTCCTGCTCCACCAATTTATTTCTTTAATTTCTGCCTTTAAAAGCCTTTTTTGCCCTTTTCTTGATCACAAGGAACCTAACCCCCAATTCCCATTACCTCAAGGTCTTGTTATCCATGGTTGTAGGGTAGAACAGAACTGCCGCAGATAACAAGGGCCACCTGTATAAATATAATATAATACAGTAATTAATGAACAACCATTGAATCACACATAAAATACAAGTCTTTTAGAGGGCTGGAGAGATACAGCTGTCTTTAAGAAGAATTCAAAATGTACGCAATTAATCTAGTTTTATTAGTATATTTATTAAATATTCCATGTATTTAATGTATGATGATTTTTAACCATGCTACATGTAACCATGTATTATGATTTTTAACCATGCTACAGATCGCATAGCTATATACATTACACTTTATATTTCAGCCTGATATAACAAAATACTGTATGATAATATGTAAGTCCACATTTCATCCAACACATTTTAGTACAATATGATCAAATATGTCCCATCTAACGCATTCTGCCTAAAGGAATTTTCTGTCCCGGAGCAGTCTATTGCCTCAAATCACCCTGTCCCTGAACTACATTAACCAGGCCTGCTGAGGATTCTTTTCTCAATGAATTCCTAAGCCAGTAGCCTCAGCGATTGCTTGGGCAGTGTCTATGCCTGCCAGTTGGCAACTTCCACTTTTTGTAGACGTATACATACTGTGGACTCATAAGAGCTTTCTTAATGCAATTCACAGTGCTCTATACCATCTAGCCATGGCCTGCAGGAACTAAACATGAACAATATACAATTTTCCCTGATACAGAGACGTCTGACTTCATACAACAGTAATTCCAAGGCCTGCCATTTATATGCAGGGTCATGCGGGAAGTCAAGCAACATTCACTGGATTGTTACAAAAGGTGCAAGTTCCCAGATATATTCACGGTAGGTTCAGTGTTCTCCTTTAAACAACAACATAATCTTTGGAGGTTTCCCCATTAATTAGGAACATCATGCCTACTGTTTGGCATGCGGTACCATCATACTGGCAGGTTGACCAAAGAATGGATGTTGAAGAATAACCTGCAATATAGAAATGTGTGTACAGTCTCACTGAATATTTATTCAATTAAACAAACAAAAAACTAGAAGGAACCATACTAGCAAAGACATACAAGCACAGTCAGAATGGACTTCTACCTTTCTTTCACCCATAGGTTTAGTTTTAGCAAGTTTAGTGTTCTTTGAGCAAACACAAGCAAAAATATTATGGAGGAAATATTCCATTCTCATGGAATGTAAGGACAAACATTTAGCAAAATCGATTTTTATTTTGCAATGTTTTGATAAACTTTAAATAACGGGTCAACTGAGTGAGGTAAAATTGATCCTTGTTCTTTTTTGTGCTTCGATCTGTTTTTGACAGCTGATCTTCACTGTTCTCTGTTTTGAGCAAGTCTTTTCAGGTTAGCTGACACACCTCTACATTTTTTGCTCCTTTTATTTATTTATTTTTTTATATGTACTTCCTCTTATTCTTTAGCTGTCTAGTTTCCCTTCAATCAGATATTAAACTGCTCCACCATGTCTAAGAATGTACCTTTTCATACTTGATCTCTTGTTCCTTACACTTTCAAGCAGTACTTGTCCTTCTCCAGTCTTTCTTCTTTCTCCAGTCTTTTTTCTTTCTGTTTTCTATTCCCTTCACTTTATTTCTTCTTTTCCAACACCATATTTCAAAATCCTGATTCTTTTCTTACGTTCTACCTATTGTCTGTGCCTCTTATCCTTGTCACACTATACTCCATATTTATGTCTTTATGAATGTCTTTTTTAGTGTTAGATTAGCATCCTGGTTAAATGTACTCTAATGAAGGATGGTCTTCTGAAGCATCTCTGCCAAGGAGCTACACTTCAAATGGGATTATGATCCACACTTAGAAAATCCAGCATCTTGACTATTTATCAGATGATTTACATTATGATTGGTACACATCACAGACACATCATGCTGATGTCCTTTGGTCCCCTAGGGAGGCCTGAGCTCAATGTAGGAAGCATTGCACTAGACTACTGAAGCAGAGTTTGAATTAGTAGGGAAGCGGTGGCGGGGGGAGGAGGAGGTAGGGAGTCTTTAATAAAATCCACACACGTTAACTCCTATCTCCCCAATTTATCATGACCTCATAGCCTTCAATAAATAGAAAGTAAAAGTTCAATCACAAAGTGTAAGAAGATGGCATCCTCTGCTCCCAATACTTTGAGCACCATATTGAACATCAGCACCCATTGTTCTATCCAGGAGTCCCTGATACCAAACGGTCACTCCGTAGTCCCTGAGCGATATCATGCACAGTAAATGGATATGAGTGCTTTCAGAGGTACTAATAACAATGTGAGAATATGGAACAAGGGGACAAGAAACAGCTAATAAAGTTTTCCCAAGGAATGTCAGTTTCTTTGAGCTGTGGCTGATCCAAGTCGTACAGAGATTAAAAGGGATCTCAAGGAGTCCCTTCAGCCATTAATATTTATTAGCATTCAGCTTGACAGCTGGAAAGTAGATCTATGTAATTACTATACTTTGTTAGAAACATAAGCTAGAGCAGACAAGTCTATTTAGCAGCTTGCTATAATTTCAGGCACAGACTTGGCACTGGCAGAAGGGCTCAGTATACTTAGCTGATGTGGAGCCCAGACTTGTCTCAGAGATGACACACTCTGAGGTGGCTTCCTGGAGGTGGTTTATAGGCGAATATTGCTGAGTCTGAAGCAGCTCATCCATCTGACATAGCCAATCTCTACTGTGTTCCTTGTACACCTGTGCTTGACAGGGTATATAGAAAACAATTTTGTCAGCACTTTATTGTGGGACTCTCAGTACCTTTTGGGCAGGAAACAAATTTATATGTGTATAAATATAAACAAATATACATGTGTGTATACATACGTGTGTGTGTGTATCTATCTCTCTATCTGGCTCACACACCTAAACTTAAAAAGATAATTACAAGCTACATGAAAACCAGTCTTTTCAGACTTTGTTTCAATTGCTTTAAAAATCAGATCTCAGCAGGATATTAATTTATCTGATACTAAGTTCATGCTAGGAGAGACACCCTCCTTATCAGCCCAGAGGAGGCCTTAGCAGTAATCTAAGACCCTATGAGCCTCTGAGGTGCAAATGTGAGAACAAGCAACACCGCTGCTTATGCAAACTTCATATATCACAGCTCTCTTCCCACCCTGCCATACCACCCCACTCATACCATCTTCTGGCAAAGCCCAAGGTGTTGTAAAGAGAAGCTACAAAATAGGACAGAAACATTAATAGTTTCAGCAACTCAATAATGTGTTCATGGCAGAATTGCTTATGGGACTTGCAGCATTTTATTAACACATGGCTGATTTAAATTAATCTAATCATGTGATATGTGTACACCAATCATACAATCCATGCAAGAAGACTAGCTCACCATATACATTAGAATTCCTTCTCATAAACCTGAAATCCAAAATGCAGTCTTCTCAGAAATGTATAACAGCTACATTAAGACACAAATGGAAGTCTCTGAGAGGTATCTCCACAATATAAAGGATTTGCCTTTTCTGCCAGCGTTTTGTAAGAGTTCAAAGGTATTTGATAACCCATTTATGACTGTCATGTTTAAAATATGGGGGAAAATGGTAAAAGATTTTATTTAGATTTTTAGTTGTCCAAATCTTCCTGAGTTAATTACATAATCTCAAGTTTTAAGTTTTACAGGACAAGATACTTGGATTTTTTTATCATTCAGACAAGCCAACTGCTATAGACCTAATAAGGAAAAAAAAGTTAATTGATACACAGTGTTCTTGACTTCATCTTTTTCAACTTAGGTCTTTTATTTCCAATCCAAGAATAATAGTGCAGGCTAAAAGGGAATTAACAAAATTTGAAGCACTAATATTAGAATCTCTAGAGTCTTCTAAAGGCCTGGTCTTTAAATTGTATCATATTATTATTGATCAGATAACTAACCCTCTATTCAGCCTTAAGTTGAATTGGGAGAATGATTTCCAACAGGAAATTAAGGAATCAGACTGGAATCACATATGAAAATTGAAGCCAGCTGCTTCACTATCAGTTCAAATTTTCTTAGTTTTTTTCATAAGTTGTATCTGACTCCTTCAAAATTAGCTTACATTAAGAAGGGTAATTTAACCCTTTGTTTGAATGGATGTAGGGCAAGGGGAACCTATTTTTATTTATGGTGCAATTGCCACTCTGTTTTTCCTTTTTGGTCAGAGGTGTTTCTAGAAATGAGTAAAATTACAAAGCAGAGTGTTTGCTTGAACCCACAACTGGTGTTAGTTAATATATTTTCTGGAGAAAATTTGGGATTGTTATCTAAAGATTTGATTGTATTTATGTTAACTGCTGCAAGCTTGTCCATTGCTAAACACTGGAAAAACAAAACCATGGCTCTTGGATACTTGGTATCAAAATCTGTGGTTCACTGCTCTTGTGGAAAAGCTGACTCATAGCAAGGTCATTCTCATGACCAGCAGTTCCAGGGTAGAAGGCAGTAAATGTACCTCCACAGGCTTGTGTGGAGCCACGGGACTGCTGCCTACCTTGCTGCCCAAGACCAGGGCTACCCACGATTTATACATTGGTCTTTACCAAGGTTAGTTAAAATAAGCCCTATTCCACCACACAGCCTCAAACAAGTGCATGATTGGGCTGTTCGCAGCAGCTCCCAGCAGCCTGGCACAATCTCCACCAGGCAGTGCTTGATATTTTATTTTATTGTATTTATTTATTTAACATATTTTTATACCACCCCAAACTTACGTCTCTGGGCAGTTTGCAACAAAGCAAACAAACAGAAAAAGTTAAAATGTTATTTAAAACAAATAAGAATTAAAACACCATGTAAAACAAAGTAAATAATACAGCAAAAGTTAAAACACAACAATTCAAACCTTAAAACATTTTAAACAATGTTAAAACTATTTTAACAATATTTAGTTAAAAGCCTGGGTGAATAGATGCATCTTTAAAGACTTTTAGTTGTCAGAGATGAGGAGGCTCTTATTTCAGCAGGAGGCATGTTCCAAAGCTTTGGGGCAACAGCGGAGAAGGCCTGTCTCTGAGTAGCCACCAAATGAGCCAGTGGAAACTGCCGACGGACCTTTCTTGATGATCTCAATGGGCGGTGGGGTTCATAACAAAGAAGACGTTCTTTTAAATACCCAGGGCCCAAGCCGTTTAGGGCTTTATAGGTTATAACCAGCACTTTGTATTTTGCCTGGGAACCTATTGGCAGCCAGTGTAGCTCTTTCAAAACAGGAGTAATATGGTTTCTTCTAGATGACCCAGAGATCAACCTGGCTGCAGCACTCTGTACCAATTGTAGTTTCCAGACTACACACAAGGGCAGTCCCACATGGAGCGCATTTCAGTAATCTAGTCTGGAGGTTACCAGCATGTGTACCACTGTTCTGAGGTCATTTATCTCAAGAAACACAGCTGGTGTATCAGCCAAAGCGGATAGAAGGCACTTCCGGCCACTGCCTCAACCTAGGACACCAGGGAGAGGCTCGGATCCAGAAGCATCCCCAGACTGCATACCTGTTTCTTTTGGGTAAGTGTGAACCCATCCAGAACAGGCAGATCAAACTCATCTCCAGAGTTTTGACCCTGCACAATGAGTACCTCTGTCTTATCTGGATTTAGTCTCAGTTTGTTATCCATTAATTATTATTATTATTATTATTATTATCCAGCCCATTACTGCCTCCAGGCAGGCATTTAGGGAGGTTATGCCCTCTCCCAATGATGCTGACATGGAGAAAAGATTTGGGTGTCATCAGCATACTGACAGCACCCTGCACCAAATCTCCTGATGATATCTCCCAGCGGTTTCATGTAGCATCAGAGACAATATGGAGTCCTGAGGGACACCATACAAAAATTCAGATTTTGAAGAACAGCAATATTCAAGGGACACCATCTGGAACCTGCCTGAGAGGTAGGAGTGGAACCACCGTAAAGCAGTGCCTCCCACTCTCAAACTCCTCAGATGCTCCAGAAGGATACTATGGTTGTTAGTATCGAAAGCTCGATAGTATCGAGAGGAGAGCTGGTCTTGTGGTAGCAAGCATGACTTGTCCCCATAGCTAAGCAGGGTCTGCCCTGGTTGCATATGAATGGGAGACTTGATGTGTAAGCACTGTGAGATATTCCCCTCAGGGGATGAAGCCACTCTGGGAAGAGCAGAAGGTTTCAAGTTCCCTCCCTGGCTTCTCCAAGATAGGGCTGATGAGAGAGATTCCTGCCTGCAACCTTGGAGAAGCCACTGCCAGTCTGTGAAGACAATACTGAGCTAGATAGACCAATGGTCTGACTCAGTATATGGCAATATGTTTCCTATGTTCCTAAGCTGCGGAGAAGTCCAAAAGGACCAACAGGGTCACACTTCCTCCATCAGTTCCCAATTGGAGATCATCCATCAGGCTGACCAAGGCAATCTCCACACCATAGCCAGCCCAAAAGCCAGTTTGAAAAAGGTCTAGATAATCAGTTTCCTCCAAGACTGTCTGGAGCTGGGAGGCCACCACCCTCTCAGTTATCTTGCCCAGTCATGGAAGGTTGGAGACAGGCTGTAGTTTCTCAACTCTGAGGGATCCAAGGTAGGCTTCTTCAGAAGTGATCTAATAATTGCTTCCTTAAGACAAGGAGGCATCCTGCCTCCCCTCAGAGAAGCATTTATGATCTCTACCAGGCCTTCTACAACACCCCCCGCCGCCAGATAGTATAAGCCATGTTGGGCAAGGGTCAAGAGAACAGGTGGTAGGTTGCACCATTCTAATCAGCTTGTCCACATCCTCAGGAGTCACAAACTGGAACTGATCCAACCTAACCACACAAGAGGAGTCACTGGACACCTCCACATCAGACACTGAAGTAATTGTGGAGATGGAGTCTAAGTTGGCTCAAATATGAGATATTTTATCCACAACGAATTCATTAAACATGTCACAGCGAGTAATCGATGGTTCCAAATTCTGACTCAAGGGATGAGGGGCACATACTAGCCCTCTCACAACCCTGAACAAATCTGCCAGACGTGAACTTGCGAATGCAATACAGGCAGAAAAGAATTGCTTCTTTGCTGCACATATCACCTGAACATAGATCTTCAAATGCACTCTATGTTGCAATCTGTCGGATTTGAGTCGCGTCCTTCTCCACTTGCGCTCCAGTCATCTACCTCACCGCTTAAGCCCCCGTAGTTCTTCTGTATACCAATAGGCCAGTTTTGAAGCGGGTCAGAGAGGACACTTAGGAGCAATCATGTCTACTGCCCCAGTGAGTTTGCTGTTCCAGTTCTCCACCAGGGCATCAACAGTATCGCTGGCAGAGCCAACACTAAATCCCTCCAAGGCTTCTTGAAATCCTATTGGATCCAATAACCTTCTCGGGTGGACCATCCTAATAGATCCTTGAGCCCTGGGAAGGTGGGAAGTGATTGTGAGCCCAACCTTAGCTAGAAGGTGGTCCATCCTTGACAATGGGGAAATCTCAGGAGTCCCCACCCACGGAACACCACCCTGATCGGAGTGAAAGATCAAATCAAACGTGTGACCAGCAATGTGCATTGGTCCTGAGACCACTTGAGATAAGTCCATAGTTGTCATGGGCGCTATGAACTCATACAGAGCGCCCAGGAAGCTGGGAGCTGCTGCATTGATGTTGGCAGCCTCTCTGCTGCCCACGCAATGTATTATGGGATACTGGAGGACTTCCTACTCCAGATCCCTGCTCAGGACATTGCCTCCTGAACAGGGCTCAGGTATGTGAGTGGCAGTGGCTGGAGCAGGCTCAGGTAATCTGGGTGTAGGAAGGTAGGATCTTGTCTTTCCCCCAGCCGACCCAAATTTTGTTGTGTCCACGACCTCAACATTTGACTGTGATCAGATCAGAGGAAACCCAGTGCTTCTCTTTTGCAGTGTGGTATGAATTTATTTCATTCACAAATCATGAAAATTATGGACATTCTCCTTCTCCTTGTGATGTTAGTGTTTGGAAGGATTATTGTGTGGGTTTGTAATTTCATTCTGTAGGGAAAGTGTTTTTTTAAAAATTGTTTTTGTGTGTGTGTGTTACATTGTACTGGTATAAATGATCAAATGATTGTGTTTTAAAAGACACAAACATGCAATCCATATTACATATGTTCAGATTATTGACAAATTTTAATTTAAAACACTGAGTGAACAAATGTATAGATCGATATAATAATAAGGCAATTCATTTTGTTTCACTGCAAGCCTCCAGGAATGGTATGCACTGGTTTTTGCTGTGGAAGATGTTATCAGGCCCATGCCTATACCATTTTTTCTAGGGAGTGTAGAACTGAAGAACCGATTAAAATAAAGGGAACAAGAGTGGAGCTCTAGAGTGAGATAAATTAAAAATTAGCAAGTCACTGGGTCTGGACAGCTTATAGTCATGTTCTTAAAGAACTCAAGTGTGAAGCAATTAATTTTCTAACAAAGCTATTATAGCTGTCACTATAGCTCTAATCAGACATTGTCATAAAGATATTCATTTAATTATTATAGAACAATATTAATTAATATTATAAAAGTAGAAGAACAAATATATTAAACTTGTCACTCTAGTTCTATTCAGGTGTCTACACAAGTGTACATGTTTTGTGTGATGTGTTTTCCTCAAATGCTGGGTACAGATAGGAAGTGTTAGTACTGTAGTTGCAATGGACATAATGTGTGAATGGGGGTTATGACTGGCTTCCTTAACAGAGGACTGGAAATTAGCTCAGTGTTCCACAAGCTTTTACTTGATTTTTAAAAAATTGTTAAATGTAGATATACAAAAATATGAAAACAACAAAGAATATCAACTAAAGGAGAAAGCACATCTTATTATGGGGCCAAAGTTCTATCATTTTAGATAGGAATATTACCAGTACAGAATCAAAGAGAATCATTCACTTGTGTCACAATCATTCACTTGCGTCTTTCCAAAATATTTTAAGCAATGCAAGAGGCTGGAAGGAGTTTGTATCATGATTTTGAACTCAGACCCCCACAGAATTTATGCTACATTCTGGGGGCCCCAATCCATTACAAATAATATTTCCATGGGTCAATATGAAGAGATCCTTGCATAGTCAGGTGCATACAGTTTGCTGTCGAATAGGGTTGTCAGCAGTCCTGTATTAGTTGGTAAAGTAAAATGTGCCATCAAGTCGGTGTCGACTCCTGGTGACCACAAAGCCCTGTGGTTGTCTTTGGTAGAATACAGGAGGTAGAATACAGGAGATACCATTGCCATCTCCCACACAGAATGAGATGATGCCTTTTAGCATCTTCCTATATCACTGCTGCCCGATATAGATGTTTCTCATAGTCTGGTAAACTATGGAAAACTATTCAGCTATGGGGTGAGGAGGCAGAGCTGGCAAAAGGCAGTGCAGTAGAAGGATGGGCTGAGGGAGAGAAGTGCAGAGCAGCCGGGTCTCATGGGCACCAGGGAGGTGGGATTTGACAGCAGATGGGGCCTAATGGCCACCAGGGACAACAGCTCAGCAAATAGGAAGAGGTTGAGTCAGGCAAAGAAGAAAGGAAAGGGTATGCTTCCGATTACCCCCACATATCACCCCCCACTTTGTGTCCCACATCCAGGCAATGGAATGTTGCAACCGTAGGAATCCCACACTGACATTAGAGGAATATAAGAGGATCTATCTGTCTCTCATCTACAGCCATGCACACACCAGTGGTGGCTGCTGCCTGTTGGGGGTGGGGGAGTGGGGCTGGGGGAGTGGGGAGCTAGGGGTAACCATAGGCAGGGCTAAGAGTAGGCAGTCCAACCCCAGAGGTGCACCTAGGTAATTTTGGAGCCTGGACCTAAAGGCCCTTGGAGTCTTCCCATCCACTGCTGGAGCCCCACTCCCCCACTGGAGCCCTCCCCATTGCAAGTTAAGCATCCTCCTCCTACACACACACACACACACACACACACCATGACACACACAGTATTTTTAACACATGGGCTCTTGAGGGCACATACATCAACTGAACTACAAGAATACAAGAATCTAAAACAGGTATATTTATGCAAATATGCTTTAGCAATAACACATTCCCATCCCTTATATTTCTTTCCCCACTTCCCACTCTGTCTCTAAAGCAGAGGTCACACTCGGCCACCCAGTTCAGTGAGAGCCAGTAGCATGGCATGGCAACCACACCACCCAGGACAGTCTAAAGAGGGTTTGGGGGCTCCCAGGTGGTGTGGAGGCCCTGGTCTTCTGCCCAGAAGTCCAGGGGTTAGAGCGCCTCTGTCCAACCCTGAGACAAGTTAAAAAGCAGTGGAAGGGCAATTACCAGCCCATGGTTATGTTTAGTCTGTAAAGTTGTTTACTTGTCTCAACCAAAATCTCCATCATTCATTCTAGCACTTGGCAGCTAGCTATTTAGTGCTAAATTTGCCCCTTGGCTGGCTGCAAGTAAAGCAGTCATGGCCTACAGTTTTTTGTATCCACAGCTGGGTATTTGACACCTGACCTCTGCATATGTGGAAAAAGGGTTAATTTCCATATATCTGCGGAAGTAATCGGTATCCTCTGAGGTCATTTCTGGCTGCCATTTTAAGGAAAGGAGCCATTTGGGGGGGCTCGTTTGTTTTTTAAAAAGCTTCCATGAAAAATGGCAGATTTTAGACTTGGGGGGGCATTGTGAGACAGTTGCAAATTAGCAAAGCATGGTAGGGCACCCATTATTTCCACCCTTTTTTGCAGCCTCCGGGAACCAACACCCCCTTCCCATTAACATAATGCCCCATTATCTGCTGTTCCTCTATCTGCAGATGTAGCAGCGACGTGGATAACAGGGTTTGCCTGTGCTTGGGAGTAAGCCTCCCTGAGTTCATTAAGGCTTTACATGGAAGCTGTATAGAATTGGCTGCAATTCTATACAACATTTACTTTATCAGATTTGAAAATTAAGCCATGTAGACCATAAAGAATTTATGCTGAAGATCTCTCTTTTCAATACTACTACCATGCATACGCATGCATATGCATGTGCGCGCGCACACACACACACCACTCACACGTTAAAAACAAAAAGCAAAATAACAAACCAACTGCAAACAAAAACTGGTATAAGGATATAGAGAGAAGTGCAGCTTCTTCTTCTTTGGACTTCCCTGGTTTCCCAGCTGTGCCTGTTAGGTCGCTCATAAATAGATTTGTTTATTTGTTTATTTATTTATTTATCTATCATATTTCTATACTGCCTGATATGTGCATCCCTAGTAGGTGTACAAAATTAAGGTGATAATCTCTTAAATTCTCAAAAATTAAAAACATTTCTATATTAGACACACATTTCAGACAGGATAAGTTTGAAATTGTCCAATTAGTAATTTCAGTTAAAATACCATGTTTTATTTAGAAGCTAAGCTCCACCCCCTGCCCCGCCTGAGAGGTGAGAGATTAAGGTAAAGATGAGGGAGCTAGCAACAAGTTTTCCTTAAAGTCCAAGAACAAGGGGGATGAAAGGAGGTGGCTGTTTGTTAGTTATGAAAAGAACCTGCCAGAGGAAGTGTCAGTTCACCATATCCTATCCCTATCCCATCTCTTTCCCAACCCATTTTCTAGATCTCTGAATGTTACTAAGATGTCCTAGTGAAACGGTTTAAAAAAAACAACAAAAAACACCAAAGGGAAAGGGAAAGAAAAAAGCTCCAATGTCCATTGCCTTCTGAGGGCTTGGCTGGGCTTCTGAACCTCTTTTGCTTGCAGAATGAGTACCCCTATTTTGCACAATCTACAAGCACAAAAGACGTTTCACAAAAGATGTGACACGTTTCACCAACACAATGTGCCCTTTCTAATTAAAATGGGGCTTCCTGCTTCCTCCCAACCCCATTCTAAAACTATGCCTGCCTCCAGGGCACTTTCCAGATTAAACCCTACAACAGTGTCACTACAGCTCTGCTAAGTGTGCATCCGTACTTCCTGTGTTGTGACACCGCAGTCCCTGCACTGAAAGCGAAGTGCCATTCACATTTCCGATGCCTTCTTTCAGATTTTATATTCGTGTTATATAGAGCTACAACACGGCATGTGCATCACAAAAAAGTAGCTGTATTTTCCCATTTGAGATTCTGGGGATTGTTTTCAATATGATCCTGCCAAGCCCAAGCATTTTACCCCTGTTGTAGCATGTAATCTGGAAAGCGCCCAGGTGCTCCTGATCAATGATCAGGTAAATCAATCATAGCTGAGTCTTTCCTTATTGGCTGAGGCTCCTGGAGAACCTGGAACTGGCCGGGGGAGGGGGAACCTCTGTGGATCCCCCTGCCTTGGACAACTCTCCAGGAGGAGGTAAGTTTAAAAAAATTAAATTAAAAAAACAAACAAACTCGTGACCACCACCCCCTCCCGGACTGGACTGAACTAGGGGAGGGTTCATGCGGGTGCTGGACTGAACTGGCCCAGTCTGGTTCGGATCCAGTTCAGACTCAAACTGAACTGGACCAGCCAGTTCTGTGCACACCCCTACTCCATACTGCTTCAAAAATGTCCTACCTCCTCCAAAAATGGCTCAAAATGTCTCCACACTCCTAAACTTCTACAACACACTCTGCTGAGGAAATGCACATGCTGCAAACCAAAAATGTAAAGTGCTCCTGCAACAACCATGAATGACTGAAACATCATACCATGACAATTGAAACAAGGTTCTAAGAGGCTGACCACAAATAAGTGAAACTGAGGAACAAAGAATCCGTGATTCTGCCCTATCTATCTATCTACCATATTTGTATACCACCTAAAACAGAAGTCTCTAGGCGGTTTACAACAAAACAAAACAAACAAATAAAAAGATTTAAATATTACAGTAATTTAAATTTTAAAACAATGTTAAAACTATTAAAAACCATCAAACCGTTAAAAGAGTATCTTATTAAAAGTCTGGGCGAACAAATGTGTCCTGACTGCTTTTTAAAAAGTTGTAAGAGATGGGGAGGCTCTTATTTCAGCAGAGAGAGTGTTCTAAAGCCTCGGGGCAGCAATAAAGAAGGCTCATCCCTGGGTAGCCACCAGACAAGCTGGTGGCAACTGCAGATGAACCTCTCTTGATGATCTCAATGGGTGGTGGGGATCATAGTGAAGAAGACGTTCTCTTAAATACCCAGGGCCTATGCTGTTTAGGGTTTTACAGGTTATAACCACAACTTTGTATTTTTCCTGGTAGCCGGGTTTGCCTGGTAGCCGGGTATTTTTCCTGGTAGCCAAGGTTTGCTGCCGGGAGCCACACGATTCCCATTGCAGCACACTATCGCCAAAAAGCGGGCTAGCCCTCTTTTTGGCAATCATGAGAATTGCTTCATGGTCTCTCCGTGATGACCCAGAGACCAACCTGGCTACCTCATTCTGGACCAACTACAGTTTCCGGACCAAGTACAAAGGCAGCCCCACATAGAGCACATTGCAGTAGTCAAGTCTGGAGGTGACCAGCAGATGTACTAATGTTCTGAGGTCATTTATCTCAGGAAACGGATGCAGCTGGCGTATCAACAACCGAAGCTGATAGAAGGCACTTATGGCTACAGCCTCAACCTGGGACATCAGGGAGAGGTTTGTGTCCAGAAGCACCCTCAGACTGTGTACTTGTTCCTTCTGGGGAAGCGTGACAGGCAGATCAAAATCATCTCCTGAGCTTTGACCCTGCACAGTAAGTACCTCCATCTTATCTGGATTCAGTCTCAGTTTGTTATCCCTCATCCAGCTCATGTTTTGAAATGTTTATATTATTTCACTCTTTGAGCAAAGTTGAATGACCAGAATGTCATATGCAACTGTACAACCTGGTAAAGGAGTCTTCAGTACCAAGAGACCCAACTGTAATCTTTGCAGTACAGGCTTGAAAATATTTATTTATTTATTATTTATTCAATTTCTATACTGCTCTTCCAAAAATGGCTCAGGGCGGTTTACACAGAATGTGCAAATGTTGTGTAATGAAGCAAGCATCAGTGTTATGTGGCTTCTCTGTGGAGGCCTATGCACTTCTGAGTAGGGATGTGTGGGCTGGCTCAATTTGAACCATGGTTCAAATTAAGCCAGTCCAGTTTGGCCAGTCAGAGTTCGAACTGGACCAAGGATTTGAACTGGACTGGCCCAGGTTCTAAGAACTGGTTCATGCGGCAGTTCAGGGATACTTGGAAAGGAGAATCCTTGAGGATTCTCTTAACAAGTAAAGAGGGCATCCTTATTCCCTATCCTAAAGGCACCGGGGGGTGGTGGTGAGAGAAAGGGGCCTCCATACCTTTAATGGAAGTGGCAAGGTGGTGGCGGAGATATCGGAAGTGGCAGGGGGCAGCAGTGGGGGCGCCTCCAAGCTCCCCACCAGCCTCCTGAATGACAGCCCGGGCCAGCTGCAGCCCGGTTCGCACTAAGCACATCCCCTTCAAGATGGTGGCCAATCGCTGCCGCTCTGGTGAAATGCTGATGCCTTGTGTACAGTCTAGCTATGGAGCTTGGTGGGATATGACCTCGGTGGCCAAATGCAGGGAGGGGCCACCCTGCCCTGAAACCAGAGGCAGCCAAACTGTGGTTGGATGAATGTCTGCAATGCGATCGGTTTCAAATTGAGACTGTGGGTTTGTCAATCTCCAGTTTCACATTACGTGCTAATTTGGCCATGGTCTAGTGGTTGAGCATAATAGTGACTGCATATTTTGTTCCTTAATCTCTCTTCTATAAGTGTTAGAAATTAGCTTCTTCTTCTTCTATTTTAATACCCAGACGTCCTATTCTGCCAATGATAAGTCTCACAACTGACTGGAAGATGTCACTAGAAGGTGAGAGGTAGAAGTTTTCAGGAGTCTGAAAACCAGACTCAATTACGTTTGTGCATATGGACTGGTAGATGTGATGAAGCCCAAGCCCTCAGGTGGAGGTCATGGTTCTAGCATATTTTGACAGTGTGCTATTGTTGTAGTATAAAGGCTTAATCTCCTAGCTAGGAAAAGAGTTTCATGATGTCATCAGAAAGGTTCCAGTTTGGGTTTTTTAAAAAAACATTCATATCCTGCTCTTACTCCAAGGAGCCCAGAGCTCATCATGTAGCCTATATAGCCTATGGTGCATACTAGGAATAGCACCACAAAGTACAAAACATACACAGGATCAGAACAAACATGGTCCCCAAACACTTCCCATAAAACAAACATGCAAAAAGCAAAGCAATGCATTTTCAGCCATCTAGCACAACAGATAGAAGCATTTCTCTTATTCCTACAAGGTTGTGTGCAGCCAGCTCCAGGCGCCTCAGAGGCAAGAGGCCTCCAAATACCAGTTGCAGGGGAGCAACAGCAGGATTGAGGGCATGATCTCAGCTCTTGCCTATAGGCTTCTCAGAGGCATCTGGTGGGCCACTGTGTGAAACAAGGTGAAACTGGATGGGCACTGGTCCCATATGGAAACACAGGACCTTTTCCCAGCAACACAACCATAAGGATTCTCAGTTTTTCTCACCTCTTTGCAATTAGGAAACAAATGAAAATCTCCCACTGTCTCCCCCACCACAACCCTACAAAAGAATACAGTACCCAGGATGCAACAGCTCCCCCCCAACCCCGCAAAAAACCAAACCAAACCAAAAACCTAACAAACAGGATAGCTGTAGGCTGAGAATCAGACTTTGATTTCCAAGGCCAGCTGGCCAGGCCAGAGCCCACAGTGTGTGTGTGTGTCTGTGTTTTTTTCCAAGAAGATACAATAATTATTTACCTCATGCTCTACTGTAACAGCACCTTGCTTTACTGTAGACTGGGGAAGGACAATGTGTAGTTCAATATCAATTAATCCACACTTCTGCAATTCCTTCCATGGTGGGCGGGGGTGTGGGTGTGGTGGGGTGGGAATTTGCATCTCAATGTGGGTGTTCACTGATCATTGAAAGACATTAGCCTTGACATTTCAAACTGGTCAAGCCAGTTTCCACTAGCTTTTCTCCTTGGTGTACTACTTCTAATCAGGGAATGATAGAGGGGAAGGCTCCTAAGAGGCAGCCGTGCCTCCTAAGAACTTGCTGAGTTGCTACAAAGACAACACAGGACTGACTGTGTTGTTCCACTGACTGATGAACTTGAGCATGCAAGCTTGCTGATGCTACCTGGCAGCTGGGGGTGGGGGAATTGCCTCCCCCAGGAAATCTGGGGCGGCGGGGGAGCTTGAACCCTGCTGTCCCTCCCAGGCAGCCTGGCGGGGGCATTGCCCATTCCAGGAAATCCTGGAGGGGGCATGAGCCCCCACAAAGTTTTCACCCCTGGCCCAGAGTGATGTAACATGGTTATGTTTCTCCTTATAGTTGAAATAAAGCACTTGGAAAAGACAGGCCTGTCTCAGTCCTATCCCTAAACAGAATGCACTTTCCTCCTCTTATTTAAGAGCCTCAGTTTCAGCCAGACCTTGCAGGGTGCAACCATCTTTTCCGACTGGGCTAATCCAGCTCCTGCCTTTGCCGAGATGAGCTCATACCAGTGAAGCTTGGACAATTTCTGTTGCAGGGACTGCATTTTTCTCAGCATACTTACTGTAGTTTGTATCTGTGTGTATTTTCCTTGCTAGTGCACCCATTTTGGAAATTTATTTTATTTATTATTTTATTTTACATATTTTTATACCGCCCAAAACTTACGTCTCTGGGAGGTTTACAAGATAAAACATTAATAGCAATAGCACTTACATTTATATACCGCTCTATAGCCAGAGCTCTCTAAGCGGTTTACAATGATTTTAGCATATTGCCCCCCAACATTCTGGGTACTCATTTTACCGACCTCGGCAGGATGGAAGGCTGTGTCAACCTTGAGCCCCTGGTCAGAATTGAACTTGTAACCTTCTGGTTACAGGGCGGCAGTTTTACCACTGTATCACCAGGGGCTCTTCTTCTTAAAACATTAGTTTAAAACAGCTGAATGTAGCTGAATGAGTGTAAGGTAAATTTCCTGTTGGTAATTGCATATGAATTGGAATGAACAATACAATCCCACCCCCCTCCCCACCCCACCCCTCTCACACACACGTTGTATCCAAACCCCACCTTATATTTGCATTAAGAAAGGGCGTGCAATTTTTGCTTATCCCCCCTTTCCAGCCCCCTGTACCCCTCAAAAAACTGCTCTTGAGGATGAGGACAGGGTTTTTTATTTGTTTTTTGTTTGCTGTGTGTGTGTGAGAGAGAGAGAAGGGAGAGAGAAGGAGGAACTGCAAAAACAGCATTCCCCTCTTGCATGACCATATTATAGTGCAAGCAAAAGACAGAGTTTAGATACAACCCCTTAAAGCTTTGCACACGACCAGGAGACAGGCAGGATGGGGGGAAGGTTGTGCCAAATGTACCTTCCTCCCAGACACTCCTGCAATGCTGGGAGGGAAGTGCAGACCACGCTCCCACATGATCCGTGCTGCTGCATGCTGGGTGGATCTATGGAGGTTGAGATGATGTGTCCTGGCCTCCATGTATCTCACAATGCACTGTGTGATGAGCGCAGTGCATTGGGGGCTACTCCCATGTGACAGATGATCTAGGCGCTTGTCTCTGTGTCCACTTGGGCGGCAGTGTATGCTCTAACAGGAATTCCCATATGTTGTTGACTACAATTCCCATAATCCCCAAGCAAAAGCCATTGCAGCTGGGGATTCTAGAAGTTGTAGTCAAAAACACCTGGGAATCCCTGTTAGAGGAAACACTGTCGGGTGGTCACATGCTGTTGGGACTGGGGTTAAAGGTGTGCTTTTGCCTTTAATCCTGGTAAAAGGTCGAGGTAGGAACATAGGAAACTGCCATATACTGAGTCAGACCATTGGTCTATCTAGCTTAGTATTCTTGTCACAGAGTGACAGAGGCTTCTTCAAGGTTGCAGGCAGGAATCTCTCTCAGCCCTATCTTGGAGAAGCCAGGGAGGGAACTTGAAACCTTCTGCTCTTCCCAGAGCAGCTTCATCCCCTGAGGGGAATATCTTACAGTGCTCACACTTCTAGTCTCCCATTCATCTGCAACCAGGGTGGGCCCTGCTTAGCTATGGGGACAAGTCATGCTTGCTACCACAAGACCAGCTCTCCTCTGGTAAAAATCTGGGTTAGGTGGGCGGGATACTAATTAAACTAATTTAATCAAATATTTAATTAAACTAAACAATCTAAGCTGTCTTGCCCAGTGGTGGGTTGTCCTTTGGTTAGAGGTCTTCAGACAGAGGCGAGGCAGCCGCCTATCAGGGATACTGCAGTTGATTCCTGAACTGAGCAGGGCATTGGACGAGAAGACCTCCAACATCCCTTCCAACTCAAAAACTCTACGATTCTATGATCAGCCAATTGAAAAATGGGTTTTGAAGCTATGGTAGCACTCCAAGCAGATGCTTAAGTTTCAGATGGTTGAAAGCTGACGACACTAGGGGGGAAAGGAAAGAACACTCTAGGTATGATTTTATTATAGACATGTCTATCTCTCACTTGGGAAAGAAGAGGATACAATAGGTGTGTGACACTTCCTTATGACAACTTTACTGTGTTCTGGAAGGTTATGAGGTCAAGCTATGTGCAGGGCACTTGTATGACGATTGTATCAAAATTACATTCAAAGGGTCCTCCCCCCACCCCCACCCCCATCCAGGGATGCCTGAGACCTGAATATGAAGGCTCTTTCTCCACTCCCATCCCCATCCATCTGATTCGGGCAGGAGAACAGGTCATGTAAAATCAGCAAGAGTGTAGCACTTGGTGATCAGAACTGATACTGCTCTACCCCCTGTACATCTTTTCATAGCAACTGTGCAATCTGCAGATTGCATTCTGCATCTTGGTTTGCATGTCAGTATCCAACTGATGCACATACCTGTTCCATGGTATCATACATATTGTAGAGATTGGTTGCATGTCAGTATGAAACAGATGCCCAACAAACCTATTGATATATCTGGCCATTGTATACTCCTTAAATACTTGTAATGGTGTCTGAGGAAGGGGATTATGTGTTTGAATCTAACTGCAAAGTTTCAGGAATTGACTGTGTGCTGTCTCTACTAGGTTGATGAAGAAATGAGTAATTTGAGCTTTATCTTGTTTTCCTTGGGCAAGTCAAATGAAAGAGATGAGTATGAATGGCAGGAGTCATCATAATCTTGATAACGTAACCACGATGCATCCCAGTTTAATAAGTCCAGTAAGCCATTAGGATGTGATAAATTTTCATCAGCTGAGCTTCATAACTTGAATATTTGTTCTGTTTACTCCAGTGATTGCCAGGAGTGGGTGGAGACAAATATAAGTCAAAGAGAAACAATCCCTCCTATTAGCTGTTTAAAAGGTTGTATGGAGGATTTGATTTTAGAGATTGCAGCCGGCAGAGAACTCTTAATCATTTACTTGATCCCCTGAATTCCTAATCTTCAGATTGGCTAATCCTATTACAGATGTATCTTCTCAGTTATAAAGCTAGCTCTATACTTCATGACTTTCTGAATGCTCCTTGATTAAGGACTAGTTTTATGGCCTTGTGGGCACTGGGCAATAGACAGTTGGAAGGTGGTATACCATTGTAGATTATGGAAAAGAAAAATGCCTCTCTCACCTTTCTACAAGCACATGGCCCACTAGAAAGAACTGCTCTGGATTAAATATGGCCAATAGTCCAAGCAAATTTTATTCTGAGACAATTACATTGTTCACGTGTGCAGCCAAGACTGGGCTAAGGCAGCTAAGCCCACTTTTGGCTGCGTGGGTGAACCTGTGGGAGCGAACCTGCTGCCAGTGGCACTGCAATGGTAAACCCTCCTGTGGAGCCAGCCTTTTATATGGGGTTAAGGGTACAAGCGCTCCCTTAGCCCCATTTTTAAAATCATGTACTGTGCCGGCTGCTTTAATCGTGTGCAGAGCCCAACCGTCACTGTGGGGATCCCCACTATGAAATGTGCACTCGCTGGTGCATTATGAGATTTCTGGGGGCCATGACAGCGCATCCTGGCCCCCAACCCTCCATGCTGCCGGGGGCAGCGGAGGGTAATCTAGGTGTGTGTGGAGCGTGCCCAGCAATAGAGGAGAGGTTGTCTGTGGGGAAGATAAGTTTAAGCAGCCATCCCTGCCTCCCGCCCTCAAGCCCTTCTCACTGATCATGAGAAAGCACTTATTGTTTTAAAGGAATCATTGCTTGTCTGGGAAGCAGCAATACTTTGTCATAGAAATAAGCTTGCGACACCTTTCTTTTCTGCATTCAAACCATCATGGCAATCCTGATTAAAGAGTAAACCAGGATCACTGAGCCTTGCAGGGCCGATTGTGAGAGCCCACATTTAACTAGGATAGATCCTGGTTATCCTGACTAAATGTGTGTTAACCACAACAGTTTGACCGGGAGTTTCTGGAAATTCGGTGTTCTGACAATCAGCTCTGCCGGTCTCAGCGATCCTGATCAACTCTGTAACCAAGATCATTGTGACTGTGTGAACACAGACTTATTTTAACTTTAAAAGCTTCCTGGATGTTTGGCTGCCCTTGATCTGATGAGAATGGGTGATCTGGAAGGTTGGTGCAGAACTCTCTACTTCTTATTTAAAAGGTAGCCACAGGGGCCTCCCTGTGGACTTTTTTGTTTGTTTTGGGTTGCTACAATTCTCTCAAGTATGCCCAGGATCTCAAAGCATCCAGAGAAGACCTTTAGAAATGGCATCAGTCTCAAGCTGCTAGCTGGTCTGATTGATGGAACTATGCCTGGCTATCAAGGGATGCCAGACCATGCAGTCAATCTCACTGATAATCTCATGGGGATTTCAGATGAACACAACAGCTGTATACAAGTACAATATGTATATTTCAGGAATCAGTTTACAATCTGTGCTTGGGTAAGAGTTAACCCCATTTTGGATTCACACATTATCTTCAGCTCTTTTCCACACCAGGGTGTAGGATTCATAGTTGTCCTATATTAATAGATCTTAAATATTAGAAGGTGCCCTTCTCATACCTCCAGTATAAAGTGAGGCCACAGAATTATTTTCAAATACTTTTTCATCAGGCCCAGTTAGTTTGTAAACACATCTAGTCTTAATTTGAAGAGTGTTTTTTAAAAAAAGGAATAATCCCAGATTCTAATTTGAATTTGCCCCTTTTTATTTTCATGCAATTGGCTCTTTCACTCCCTTACCTCTTTTATTCTTCTTGTAGTTTGTCTCTGCAACCTCTCCAGTGTCTCAATGCACTTAAAAACAAAAACAAAAAAACTGGATGCAGTGCCCTCAGTGTTGTGCCTCGAAGTAAAACAATACCTTTGTTCCTCTCTGTCAATAAATTGAATGATTGTATTACTCCTTAACGCCAGCATAATCCACATTTTTTTAAATTAGGAAAGGCTGGTTCATGTGACCATTTTGACATGGCAGTAATGTGGCAAAGTCACCACAGGAAGCATTTGATTGGCCTTTGGCTGGTCTTCTAAATGCTCTGACAACACATGAAAGTGATTTAACAACAGTCCTTGTTGACTTTCCTAAAGTGGTTTTGGATGAACACGTATGACAGGAGCTACTTTCTTTTATAGCTAAGAGTGTGATGCTTGGCTCTGCACATACCAAAGATCACCAGAAGTACATAGTCTCTGATGTATGTTTATATGCATGGTGCTGAGCTCCACGTATGCAAAAACTTGCGGTCTCTAATATGTTAAGCGCCTATCCAAAGCTGCTGTAAGTCATTTGTGTGTAAAAACAATGACATAAATCAGCCGAAGATGGCAACTCTTCCTTTTGCCAAGATTTTAGAAAAGCAATTCCAAAAATATTTAATTGGATGTTTAATGTGTTTTCAGTGACTTACAATGGCTTACAATGAATTTTACATTTCCCCCCCTAAAAAGGCACTTCACAATGAGAAAACTTGCCAATCTTGTTTCTTCTCCTGCCCAAAACAGAACTGTGATATATGCAAGCAGCATTAGGGAGGTCATTCAGCAATGACAAGACAACACCAGCAATAGAATCCAAGAGGCCCTTTTGCCATGCTCTGGCTTTCTTGAATAGCCCAGATTCTCTCCTTTAAGACCCTTGTGAAATTATTTATAGGGCATTTACTCACATAGTCGGTAGGACATCAAATATTTCTAATTATATCCAGTCATGTCAAATGACAATTATGCCTTTAGTCAAGTTTGCCAAACAATGCTTTACAGAGAAAGGTTAGCCAAAAATGCCTTGGGTGAAGAATGGCAGGGGGGATGACAGGGGCTGGTATGTGTGCTCATCCCACAGTATAAAAGGGTGCCTAGGACCAATCTGCCTTGTCTTTCCTATGATAGTTAATAGGTAAGTGTGGGAAACGGGACAGGGCTGTGGGGGACTGGAGGGGGGCAGCACCCCTGAATTCCACACATGCCAGTTCATTCCTTCCGCCTCTACCATTAATGCAGGAGGATTTACTATGTCAGTAGGGATTTCAGATGTGCCCATTCACTTTCAGTCAGTAATTCATCATGGAGGCTATAAAAATGCATCACTCAGAAGATATTTGCACTTTTTATTTTGCAGTATTGGCCAGTGTTGAGCCTCCACAATACCCTTTCATACACCAGGAGGTAAGACTGTTATTTCCTCACTTCGGGGGAAAGAGGGATGCAAAGAATGAAGTGAGCAGAAGGGACATTTGCAGTGCCTCTTGCTTTTTATATTCTGCATGAACATTTAGTGGATATTGTGTTCAGATTGCGCTGCATGGCACCCATAGTGATCAGCCCTGAGGTTTTGTGGTGTGAAGCTTTATGAGCAATTGCTCCTCCCCTCCAAGCACGTGTCAGGGTTTCTAGCTTCTAATTGCTTTCTGTGATGTCTTTTGAAGTTAGAAAGCCTTATTGGATAATCCTTTATCCTTACAGTGAGTAAATTTTTAGAATTCAAGGCCTTGCCAATTTCCTAATGAATACCACTGATGAGATCTGTTTGGGAATGTGAATCGAACTATATAACAGTAGTAGATGGAGATTAATTTGGGTTGGGGGGTTAAGGGTGAAGTATCACATTGAGAGATGATGTCTTATTTTTGCCTGTCCTTCTTGTCCATTATTTAGTTAAGAATAATCTTTAACAAACTGGAACAAAGTTTTCCATACTGAGTCTGTAGGTCTGTTCTAGAGCTGCTTTATTCTCTACAGATTCTATTTGTGTGGAGGTGGAGCTTAATCCAGATGGAGAGGAAGGCAGTTACTACCATTGAGCATGGAATTGGGTGTTGAGCAAGGACACCCTCTAATATGATATCAGTTTCCTTCCTTCCCAAGCTACAGGCTAGGGAGGAGAGATGGCATTTAACTGATTATTAAAGGGGTAAATAGAGTGGGAAAGAAACAGAGCTGGAGATCCAGGAACGAAAAGAAACATGTTCAAGTTTAGGCCAAGCTACATGTTACACTGGAGCTCCATGACTGGAACTCTCAATATAATTTTCTTTTTGTAAATGCAGCCATGAGGCCGTCTGATTTGAATCAGGGCTGTGGCATGGGGTTCCATGCTTTCCTCTTGGGGCTTCAGTCCATCCCCAATGGACTGAAGACTGCTATGAGCTTAAAAGCGCTTATATTTTCTACTCTAGAGCTAATAGCAGCTTTGGGGGAGCAATCTGAATTGGAGAATTGGTGCAGGGGAAAGGGTTGGACCTCACAGTCTCTGTGCTGCCCCCTCAGTACAAATCAGGTCACCCTAACAGGTGCTCTTACAAGAAAACATGACATCGGGAATTCTAGTAACGAAGCTCTAATATAATGTTTACAACTAGAGCTGAAAAAGAATGGTGGGGGGACTAGTCTCCTAAATCTCTGGTGGCTGGAGATCTACAATGCAATCTTTCAAAAGAAAGAAAATGGATCCACTGACATTTTTATTGAGGCAAAGTTTCATAATATTAGGTTGGGCCGTTGAGTCAGTGTTGATTCCTGGTGACCACAGAGGTTTTCCTGTGGTTTTCTTGGTAGAATACAGGAGGGGTTTACCATTGCCTTCTCCCATGCAGTATGAAATGATGCCTTTTCAGCAACTTCCTATATCATTGCTGCTCGATATAGGAGTTTCCCATATTCTGGGAAACACACCAGCGGGGATTCAAACCAACAGCCTCTTGCTCTCTAGGCACGTTGCTTCCCTGCTGCGCCATTAGGTGGCTATAGTTAAATTACTAAGGAAAAAAGACCCAAAGAAATGCTAGGACTGCCTTTACCTATCACTAGGTGGGACAAACCTTATGGATTCCTTTTAAATTCACAGCACTTTCCATAGTGCAATGCAAAGGCTTTTTAATTGGTACTTGCCAGAAGGCTATCCCATGGCCATAAACTCTTATCCAGTGGAAGGAAGGCAACAGAATATACTCAGTAAAAAGCAATTACATGTTTTGTTAGTCTCTGTCAGAATAAGGTAGGGCATGTATCTAGCTGTTGTCTTACCGCAAAGAGGACACAATGAAACTTTAAGGATGCAGCCATGCTCATTTAATAGGTAGCAAATCCTATTGTACTGAATAGGACTTTCTTCTATGTAAACATGCTTAGAAGCATGAGGCATATTAGGAAAATGCATTTTAGGAAAGCAGAAAATATCTTTCTAGACAACTCTCTAGAAATATTTTTTGCGTTTGGTGAGAAAAAGAAGAGTGAGTAGCTATCTGTTGAACTGCTCTATTATTATGCAGCAGCAAACTGTGTCCTTAGTCTTCCATAAGATGCATAAGATGAATTTGATAACTATTATTATTTCTTGTTTACACAGTCAGACAGGTGTTATTGACTGGTTGGTTTTACCCAGACATCGAGTCCTTCCCAAGGACCTGGGGTGGCTGAATTTTATTATCAATATTGTTGTTGTTATTATAGATATTGTCGCAAAATATAGGCTGTTCCCCGTAAAAAAATTTTTTGTAGTTGGCTGATGGTGATTTCTTGGCCCCTATGGTGTTGAGGTGCTCTTCAAGTTGTTTTGGAATTGTACCTAGGGTGCCGATTACTACTGGGGCTGCTATTATTATTATTATTATTATATTGCTTTTCAACAGAAAAGCTCTTAAAGCAGTTTATATAGGGGAAAGGGAAAGGAAAGGAAGATGGTTCCCTGTCCCCCTGCTTTGCTCACACACAAAGTAAACACCTTCAACAAGCACTGGGAAGGATGCTGTGTTGAGGCTGAATAGGGCCAGTTGCTCTCCGCTGGCTAAATCTACGAGAACCATCACTTTTAAACAGTGCCTCTTTGTCCTGTTGGAGCTACTCCCTTATTTCTTCTTGTTCTTGTTCAAATCTTTCTTGGTGTGATGAAAATGACTCTGGTGACTGCAGGCTGCATAGTGTGTCAGTTCCTTTCTCAGTGCAAAAGATTGGATGAAAAAGAAATTTAATGGTGGTTTTTCCTTGCAGTTTGTAAGTTAGCACATACTTTGCCTTTCAAAATAATATTGTAATGGTTTGCCTTCCAAAGGCAAATCAGCAGGCAAAGGTTTTCTATCCAAAAGTAAGAACCACAGACAAATGAGAAGTCATTACTCAGCGAAAATAAATGATACTATATCTGAATCTAATCCCCCCTTGTTTATACTATTTAGATGTTACAGTAATACTATCAAATATTGTGATGTTCTATATTCCCAGATATGATGAAGAAAACATTAAATATGGCAATTACTGCTAGTAATGTGGTGGTGTGTATTACATTATAAGTTACCTTACACAAGAAAAAAACCCTGTCTGTTTTCTCTCCTTTAAGAAAAAAAACAACAGGCACTGAGGTTTGGGAATATGTAATTCTATTTAAATTCCATGGGTTAATTAATTTAAAGTCAAATCAGCTAAAACATCTTCAACTGATTGGCAGACTTTGATTCAGTTTCTGGTTATGTTTTAAATATGGATTTGTTGGGGGATAAAATTAAGCACTAATTGTAAGAAATATGGAGGAAATGCTGTCTAGCCCTAAGCTATCTTAATCTACATGCCAGATACTTTCCATTGATGTAGAACATTTACCAACTGGATATTGCAAATGTTTACTCTCTGTAGAGAAAGCTGGGAAGCCTAACTTTAATAGGCTGGGGGTCTACAGGAAAGTATTGAATGACATCTGGCTCATAGGATCATAGTGGTAGAATTCTCCTTCTACCACTATGGTCCGATATGCCACTCCATTTTCTGTGCAAGCCCCTTCAAGTAAAGGTCATGTACCTTTCATATTGGGTACCAAAATAGTTGTCCTTTTTGACTTTCAACACATCTCATTTCCCAAACACTAAAGTAGGGCCAGAATGAAGATTTTTTTTTTTTAAGTGTACCCTTTCATTCGCTACCTAAGTTTGGCAGTGAATACAGGAGGACCGTTGTAGAAGAATAGTACGTGACCACGAAGAACATTATGTGCTTCTTATAATTATCAAGTGCATCTCAGATTTATTCACAGCTGTCTTTTCAATGCTGTGAATACTTTTTACTTTTCAATGGTGTCATTTTGTAATGTCAGAATATTTTTGAGTTAGCAATGTAAGAGCACAGTCTACTGAAAGTTGCTTCTGCCTGCACTGCCTTCATTAAAATTGTTGGGGAGTTGTATTGGAGCAGTGCTTGATGGATTACGTCATATTTGTTCAACAAACTTTTGGATGTAATATCTTTTTATATGGCACTCACTGCCTAAGAAGCCATGATAGATAGAAAATGCTTTAGAAACACTGCTTTAATTTTACAGATGGAGATCTAAAATATATAGGGCACAATCCAGATGAAGTTAAAGAACATGAATTACCATG
Organism: Hemicordylus capensis; assembly: GCF_027244095.1. NCBI lineage: Eukaryota > Metazoa > Chordata > Lepidosauria > Squamata > Cordylidae > Hemicordylus > Hemicordylus capensis. The sequence continues at coordinate 387,392,576 of NC_069658.1, forward strand.
CATTTATATGGCTCCAAAGGGCATGTGATGATTTCAAAATTGTGCCCAGATACCCTGATCACTTGCACACAGGTATCCTAGGGGGTGGCAACTCTATGCATTTCAATACAGGGACCCAATCCATGTATGCATTTTGTCGTGAACTTCATGCATGCTCTGGTGTAACGGACTCCTAAGCATTGCTGGATTGGAGTGGTTTAAATAAGTTGACTAACACCCAGTAAAAGACAGAGACAGAAGGAAGAACATAATTTCAGATGATTTAATGAAATGCCTGAAGGCCATGTGTCTCCTCAACCAGGATCAGAGGGGCACCTAGGTAGTTTTCGAGCCTGGACCAAAAGGCCTTTGGAGCTCCCCCTCCCCGGTGAAAGTTAAGCATCATCCTGCTTGGCCGGTTGGCCACACCATCTGGGACAGAGTAAAGAGGATTTGGTGGCCCCTAGGAGTGCCTCTGACCAGTACTGGCCCAAATCCCCCAGCACCTGAAGCAGCGTGGTACTGCGCTACTACTCCTTGTGTGGTGTCATCCCACACCAAATGCCACCCAGCAGCACACATTCCTTCCTCTTCTGCAGCTCCCTTCCCTTCCTTCCCCTCCCTTCCCTAGCAGTGCACTAGCATCAGCTCCCTGGATTTTAAAAAGGAAGAGGAAGTGTGGAATACAGTAGTGTGGTGGGTTAGAGCATTTCTGCTGGTGCACCACCAGGTGAATATGGGGGGTGGCTTATAGGTGGAGGCAGATGGAAGTGGCTGGGAAGGTGTCAGGTAGCCTCTGCCAATCTATCCAGCCCTCTGCAGTTTTTATCACATAGTCTAAGGCATGTCAGTGTTAGAAATGTACACGGTTTACATACTGCCTTATTCTTTTTTCTATGTAAGCCACTTTGAGAACCTCTTTGTTGAAACATAAATATGCTTAATAACCTGTAATAATATACAGTGGCCGTATATTACTGTGACCCTTGCGTGATCTGCTTTTTTCTACGCTAGTGTTCTCTGCTAAGCTGCCACCATGTCTGACTCTGAGATGGCAGCCTTTGGGCCAGCTGCTCCTTTTCTCCGAAAATCAGAGAAGGAGAGAATTGAGGCTCAGAATAAACCATTTGATGCCAAGACATCCGTCTTTGTGGTGGATCCTAAGATCTCCTTTGTGAAAGGCACGGTCCAGAGCAAAGAAGCAGGGAAGGTCACTGTCAAGAAAGAAGGTGGAGATGTAAGTAAAGAAATATTAGCCTATGTAGCAAAAAAAAAAAAAAAGAATGGCATATATTGCTCTCTTTGTATGTTCTTAGGTTAATTATATTTTCTTTCCTTGCAGTCTGTGACTGTTAAGGATGACCAAGTCTTTCCTATGAACCCACCCAAATATGATAAAATTGAAGATATGGCTATGATGACCCATCTTCATGAACCTGCTGTCCTGTATAACCTCAAAGAGCGTTATGCAGCCTGGATGATCTATGTGAGTATAATCTGAAGTTAATCATTGAGTTCATGATATGTAGTGTAGTGTTCATAGGGAAGCCACTTTACTGTCTATCTACCTTTTCTTTACAGACTTATTCAGGTCTCTTCTGTGTCACTGTCAATCCCTATAAGTGGCTGCCAGTGTACAACCCAGAAGTGGTGGCAGCCTACAGGGGCAAAAAGCGACAAGAGGCTCCTCCCCACATTTTCTCCATCTCTGATAATGCTTATCAGTTTATGTTAACTGGTGAGTAGAAAAACCTACTTTTAGGTGTCTTCAGAATGGCAGTTTCCTAGACTGAGTCAAAGAAATTTCTAGGAAATAAGTGCATGATTATTGGCAGCAACAGCCTATTCCTGTGATCATCAAGGTTCAAATAAAAGCAAAATTAATTCCAATGTCTTTTAAAAGGCCTAAATCCTAATTGCACTGTGTGTTGTGCAGCACTCAGGGACAGATTTTCAGTAGGCACAGTGGGCTTCAGAAGGAAGAGGAGATTGGTGGAAATGGTGATGACACAGCGTGAGTCTAGATGCCATCCACGGTTGCAGCAGTGCAGTCCTAGTGTGGATGCCAGACGGTATTTGCTGCACCTGACATTATATGCATATGTATATCTATATGTTGTTCTTAAACCTCCCTCCCCCATTTTTTGTGGAAATACTCTAACAAACAATCTCCCATGAGATTTTTAAATGGCGGCGGGGAGAGGGGACTGAATAAAGGTGCGATGCAAATTTTAAATAACTATAGCCTAAGATGATTGGGCCATCCTAGTATATTTTAAAGAAATCCTGAGCAGCATCCATCCAGACTATTATTACCCTTGCATTAATATGTTTCATGTGCACAAAGATTCTTCCTATGTCTCCCTTCCCTTTCCTGCCCTGTTGCCACTTGAAAATGTGTCAGGACTCTCAGGGATATATGCTGGGGGAAACAGCAGGAAGGGGGACTGGGGTAAATCAGTTTACGTGCAAAGCATTCGAACACAAGAGCAGTGTTAGTCTGCATGCTGCTTGCTGTTGGTTTCAATTTCAGTTATGACAGTGGCATTTGTACCTTAAATCTTTGTTCTCTTGTTTCTGTAGATCGTGAGAATCAGTCGATCCTAATCACGTAAGTATACTTCTAGTAAGTAGGCTTCAAGTCAGTGCAAGCTTTTCTGTGCAGTTCAGTGGCTGATTATTTGCTCTTCCCATTTATTTATTTATGTTTCTGTGGACAGTGGAGAATCTGGTGCTGGAAAGACTGTGAACACAAAGCGTGTCATTCAGTACTTTGCAACAATTGCAGCCGCCAGTGACAAGAAGAAGGAAGAACCACAGCAGCAAGCAGGCAAGCTGAAGGTGAGCTGTGCATTTAGGAGAAGGCCAGGGCCTTTTTAAGACTCTGAGAAGTGAAGAATCCAGAGGAAAACGTGGTGGTATGCAAGGACAAGGAAGTGGAGTGGAATCAGGGATATTAATAGTTTAATGAAATAGATATTACATACAGCGAGGCAAGTGCAGACTGCTTTTTAGTGTTCTTGCTGCTGGCTGTTTGTTAGCCACGCCTCTGTTCCAGGTCTCGAATACAAGTATCTAATGCCCCATTCAAAAGCTGGTCTGACTCTGGATCAAGAAATGGATTAACCGAAAACCCCATAAGAGGCATGGGGCGAGGCGGAATGTTCATTGGACCCCTACTGCACGCACTTTCTTCTCACTGCATCCTGTGTCAATGTAATTTTTTTCTCAGATTGAAAAAAATGCTAGATACGCACACACTCTTTTAAAAAACCATCTGTCTTGACATCAGAATTAAAGCAATTTTATGTTACGATTTTGTTATTGAAAGAGATAAACTACTCTTGATCCTGGGGTTGTATTTTAACTGATTAGCTTTATTGCCTTGAGTGGAAGGACTGACCTGAGCATTTTAAATACTGAACTGTGCTTTGGATTGTGCAACCATGTGTGGGGCCCTGGGCAATTGGACCCCAGCCCCCCTAAAAAGACCCTGGAGAAGGTTAAACTTTATTTTTTGTTAACTGCTATAGGTTTTTAATAGGTAAATGGCAATAACACTTTTGCAGGGGACGCTTGAAGATCAAATCATCAGTGCTAATCCCTTGTTGGAAGCCTTTGGGAACGCCAAGACTGTGAGGAATGACAACTCTTCCCGTTTTGTAAGTCCTCTTCAGAAATGTATTTTGAGTGTTATCAGTGGAACCTTGGCAGTCATATAATTATGTCTTTAGTTTTGTGCCATCTTTCTTTGCATTCAGATAATGATGGAAATAATCAAAGACATTGTGGTGCAGTAGATAAAGCACAGGGTTTGATTATGGGTCAACTAGCCATACATCTCATGTGGTGGACATATCACAGGTTTCCCCCCACTCCCAGCTTAATCACTTCTCACACAGTTTTTGTGAAGATAAATGGATCCAGAACAGTAAATTCCTAAGAATGCAGAAAAGTGGAAACGATAAGCAGAAAGACACAGAAATAAAGACAGCAAAACATATAGGAGGCAAATATAAATTTACAGAAGCACAGCCCTAAAAGAGTTCAATCTTCTTATTTCCTAAAAATTCACTACACATTTCATGCCCTTTGCATGGAAGGATATTGCTCTTTCCTTTATAATGATGCTACATTTTTATCTGTAATTCATTTTCAATGGAACATTCCACATAGATGATTATTGCTTTGTAAGAAGGATAAAGCAGTAAATGCCAAACACTCAAAATTGCAAAATTATACTGAAACCATGGCTACTACTGGCTGACATGACAGGCAGCCCTATGTCAGATGTTAGGGACCCGCCGAGGCTGCTGAGCAACTTGAAAGGCAGTCACAACAGTGCAGCATGATGGGGCGGCTGCAGAATTACTAAAACCCACTTCTGGGCAGTCACACAACACTCTCCTTCCCTTTTCAAATGGAAGGAGCACTGTGTAACTGCCGAGGCATGGTTTTAAGTCATTCTACGGCACCCCATCATGCTACACCTTCAGGACTGCCTTTCAAGTTGTGCAGCAGCCTCTGTGGGTCCCTAATGTGAGCCATGCCCAAAATTCAGTTATATAGATATTCTCACTTCATCTATCTAATGTTTTCCCTTGTTCTAGTGCAGGGGTTCCGAACTGGTAGCATTATTGTGACTGGGGTTAATGAGAGTTGTTCTTCAACAACATCCAGAGTACCACTGGCTGGGAACCTCTGATCTATTGCATCATGGCAATGGGGTTATGTACACCGTTATTACCCCATATTAAGTAATCATATTCTAAAAATGGCACTTAGCAATTTATGGAATACATGCAAAACAGTCTTGTAATTAAATGTCATCTCCCCCCACCCCCCAGGGTAAATTCATCAGAATCCATTTTGGTGCTACAGGCAAACTGGCTTCTGCTGACATTGAGACATGTAAGAGACTTAAGACTAAACTACCTTACTTTCTTTCTTTCACTGGAGACTGGCTAATACTATTCCAATATCTTGCCAGATCTGTTGGAGAAGTCCAGAGTTACTTTCCAGCTAAAAGCTGAAAGAAGCTATCACATATTTTATCAAATCATGTCCAACAAGAAGCCAGAACTGATTGGTAAGATACAAAGGTTTTAGTGGCTGCTGCTATGGAGTAACATCTTGAGTTAATGCTTGGTTATGTATTGGGTGAAAGTAAATCCATGTCTCTTCTTTTCCTTATTTAGAGATGCTTCTGATTACTACCAACCCATACGATTATCATTTTGTGAGTCAGGGTGAGATCACTGTCGCCAGTATTGATGATCAGGAAGAACTGATGGCAACTGATGTAAGTAACTTGCCGAACTGATTTCATTGAGTATTAACTTGATTAGCCAGAATGTTCACTGTTGATTCAATTGACAGGAAGCCATTGACATCCTGGGCTTCAACCCTGAAGAAAAGACAGCCATTTACAAACTAACAGGAGCTGTTATGCACTATGGTAACATGAAGTTCAAGCAGAAGCAGCGTGAGGAGCAGGCAGAACCAGATGGCACTGAAGGTATGGAGAATGTATGGGAGGACCCTAACATGTTACAGAAAGAAGCCACTCGTTCCATAAACACGTGTATTAAAAAATTGAAACCAAATATTGAGAATGTCACTTTCTTGCAGCATCCTTCCTCTTGGATATAAGCCGGGCGGTCTAAGCCTAAATAAAATACTTTCTTCTTAGAGACTGGATGTCCACTTTTATGTCTGCAAAATAACTACTGTTGGTTTGTGACAGGACAAACTATTATTCCAGAGAAAGGATGTCAGTGAGGTTGGATGTAACGCTGCCTTTCCACATGAGTTCCCCACTCATGTGGGTTCCCCACTCATGGCAGGACTGTTTTATACCTCACACTAGACTATTGCACAAACCAAGTTGCATTAAATCCAAATATGTTCTTCCACTTCCACAGGAGCTTGCCTATTTACATAAAGAGAAGCATGAGAACCTACATAGAACATGCATAGTGTAACACTACATGAATTCTTGTGCAAGCTCTTGCACAAGTGTTTGCAGAACAGAATTACAGTAGTGCCTATTTTCCTATTACTCACATACTTTGGATCCAAACTTTCAGCAATTTGTGTCAGGTTTTAAAGACTGGTCTGAAAGGTTTTATAATATAAAACCATATTATAATGTTGTTTTTTAGAAATGTATTCTAATGGCATCTGGTGATTTTAAACTGTTTTCTTTTTTAAGGGAAGCAAACTCATCTCTAGAGATTCTTTCCACTAACTTTGGTGGAAGAATTTTCCGTCTCCCCTTCTAGGGATGCCTAGTCGTCTTTTCTAGGCATCCCTAGAACTTTTAAAAGTTCTTTTAACTTAAAAGAATTCTTTTAACAAACAACAACCTGAAATACTGGAAGGATGGGATATATTTTAAAGAAAAATAAATAAATATGTGGGGCAGGTAGGGCTTTCCAGTGTGATGGGTCTTGAAAATTAGTTATTTGGAAGAAGCAAGGAGATTTTTTAAAAAAATATGTCCAAGCTTTTTAGAGACTATTTTTTGTTATGGTCAGTTTCTTAAGAACTTTAGGGGTGTTAAAATAGTAGTAGTATTATTTTAATGTGAGCATAGTGCTAGTGGAGTTGCATTACTGCACAAGGTTATTGAATGGGACATCAGCGGTCAGATATAATATTCTATTTCTGATATGTTACCTTATTGCTCATCATTAAAAGGGTAACATCAGTTAGGAGGTTTTATCCTACATTTATCCTATCTTTGTTTTTCATTACCACCATAATAACGCATTGCATGAATACAGTGATAATAACATCCCGTTTAACAGTAATTAATATTCCTGTGCTGATAATCTCATTCTTTTGTGTCTGTGCACAGTTGCTGACAAGGCTGCCTACCTCATGAACCTCAATTCAGCAGACCTGCTGAAAGCTCTGTGCTACCCTCGAGTCAAGGTCGGCAATGAATTTGTCACCAAAGGCCAAACTGTCCAGCAGGTAATGTTACATTAGCCAAAACCAACACTAATATAATCATCAATGTTTTGCCACTGATAATTAAATCAAACTGTAATTAATGATTAAATCAAACATGTTCCTCTATTGTACATGGTGACTTCTGTTCTTATCCTGTCTTCTTAGGTGTACAATAATGTGGGTGCTCTGGGAAAAGCTGTCTATGAAAAGATGTTCTTGTGGATGGTCGTCCGTATTAACCAGCAGTTGGATACCAAGCAATCCAGACAGCACTTCATTGGTGTGCTGGACATTGCTGGCTTTGAGATTTTTGATGTAGGTAAACAGAGAGAAATACAACACTGTAAAGTTAAAAAAGCAGGTTTTAAAAAACTAAATCAAAATTATATCACATGTTGAAAAGCTATCATAAGTTTGACTCTGCATGCCTAATAACGAATCTCATTTTATGGAGGGCTTCATCTCTTAAAAAAAAAAAATACTGTAGAGCACAAGCTATAAAACATGCAACAGTTTGCAATTAAATTTAAGAAAAGGCACATTTTAAGGAATGGAAACTTACAGTTTTGTATTGAACCATAAATGTGGAAAGACTTCATTAGGCTGAGAATAAAGGTAAAGGTAAAGTGTGCCGTCGAGTCGGTTTTGACTCCTGGTGACCACAGAGCCCTATGTTTGTCTTTGGTAGAATACAGGAGGGGTTAACCATTGCCTCCTCTTGCGCAGTCTGAGATGATGCCTTTCAGCATCTTCCTAGATCGCTGCTTCCCCAAATAGGTCTTTCCCATAGTCTGGGAAACATACCATCAGGGATTCGAACTGGCAACCTCTGGCTTCCTATTCAAGTCATTTCCTCACTGTGCCATTAGGTGGCTAGGCTGATAATAGGCTTGCATAAAAGTTGAGTTAAGTAGTGCAGACTGTGGACAAGTGCTTATAAATATCTTGTAAGAAGAATAAAGGAAGGTTCAACCTGCTGTAGGGATTTTGGGGCACTTAACAACAACAACAACAACAAAATATTATTATTTCAATACCCTTGGGTAGGTTATTGAACTTATTATTAAAAATAAGTCAAGTCTCTTCTTTTTCTAGTACAACAGCCTGGAGCAGCTGTGCATCAACTTCACTAATGAGAAACTGCAACAGTTTTTCAACCACCACATGTTTGTGCTGGAGCAGGAAGAATACAAGAAAGAAGGGATTGAATGGGAGTTCATTGATTTTGGAATGGACTTGGCTGCCTGCATTGAACTCATTGAGAAGGTGCAGTACAGATACTTAATATGTTCTAAAATGTTTTAGTTGTTGGGCTCCACGTCGTAGAGTCCTCTACGTGCACCTTTCAGAGTACGCAGTCCTCCTGTGAATGCAGGGCTCCGTTTTGGAGAGGACAACAAAGGAGTTGGTGTGAGGAGTCTCCTGTTCACAGAGCAGTGTATATCAGAAGGGGTAGGGAGGGTGTGGAAAGTGATTGGATTATGCCCATAGAATTTTTAGACCATGTGGTCTTATCTCCGTTCTGTACTTGAAGCCTCCCATGCACAATTTTTTTCATGGAAAATTGTGCTGTTGAAATTCAGTTGTTGAATGGGATACAGGTAAATTGCCAGATAGTAGCACATTTGTTGCAAGGAATTACAGTTTCCCAATGCTTGATGGGGAAATTTGACTTTTCTCCCATTTTATCAATTGTGGTACTTAGTGCTGTGCAGAATGTGGCTGTTCGGGTGTCATGGGCACCCTGGCAGCATTGATTATTTATTTATATAACATGTATATCCCACTTCTCTTTCCCCAAAGGGAAATTCAAAGTGATTAACAATCCAAAAGTTAAAACAATCACATTTCATTAAAGGCAGTGGCTGGCATGTTATACAGCGTTAGAAAAGCGGGGAAAGAGCTCCATCCTTGCAAGGGGCTAGTAAACTAGCTGCCCTGAATGCTTGTGCTACAAGGCAGCACTTGGGGATGGGGTGTGTCATTTTCACTTCTCTCCCCTCCCTGCAAAAGCCCTTTGTTGTTTTTTGGAATTTTTTAAAAAATGCTTTATTGCATCCCTTTGCTTCTTGTACACAGTTTTAAGGTGGAATGTTGGCTGAGACTTAGTTATTCTAGATATCTTGTAGATGATGATGATGATGATGATGATGATGATGGAATGGATTTTATGTGGAAAACAGTCCAAGAATAAATAAAATTGACATATATATGCCTGCATAACAGCACTCTGTTCAGTAATTCAGCTTACCACCATAGCTAGATTATCTAGTTCTCATAACAAAAAAATAAATATTGATATTGCGTGCATACTGTATTTTCAATTTATTCTTGGCATCTCCCTGGAAAAAACTCTTTGTTGACCAAAGGGGATCACCTTGTAGGCCCTATGTTTCCAAGAGGGTGATTTCTAACTCTCTCATAATTGTTATTGTTCCCATCAGCCTATGGGCATCTTCTCCATCCTAGAAGAGGAATGCATGTTCCCCAAGGCAACTGATGTATCTTTCAAGAACAAGCTCTATGACCAGCATCTTGGCAAGAGCAACAACTTCCAGAAACCCAAGCCTGCCAAAGGCAAGGCTGAGGCTCACTTCTCCTTGGTACACTATGCTGGCACTGTGGATTACAACATCACTGGATGGCTAGAGAAGAACAAGGACCCCTTGAATGAAACTGTTGTGGGGCTGTATCAGAAATCATCCATGAAGACTCTAGCTTTACTCTTTGCCGATCGCCCTGCAGATGCTGGTAATGGCTGTAGAATTAATACTATGACTGATTCATACATAAATAGATGTTTCTTTTGCAGGAAAAATTATTCATATTTAATACATCTAGGGCCCATTTAAATATTTTTCATGTGAATTTCAGAGGGCGGCAGCAAGAAGGCTGCTAAGAAGAAGGGTTCTTCCTTCCAGACAGTCTCTGCTCTTTTTAGGGTAAGATATAATCCTTTCACACTCTTTGCTGTGCAAGGACTGCAAAATGCCTCATGAAATGCCTATTTCCCTATGCCTATTTAGTATATGTTGACATGCTTCAATTTCTACTTTGTCTAAAAGATGTGATTGTATGCTGCTGTATTGTTTATTAATCTGGATTAAATCCAAAGGATTACACAATCAGGAGTTTCAATGTGAAATAGCACTTGGGAGTGTTCCTCTCCTCTCCCCACAATACATACAACCGGAACTTTGTTTGATGTTGTCATCATAGGTGCACTGCTATTAAATTTGAGCAGCATCTTGTTTCACTGGTAGTGCAAATGACTGTAGCCTAAATATCAAACAAAGCTTTGGTTATACGTGTTAGGGGCTTGAAATAAGCCTTACTTTTAATCTCATTTTCATTTGCAACATCAATACAATGCATACAATGTATTTTTCCCCATTGCTAATGTGTGTGTGTGCATGGTTCTCCACTGCATGCACACATATCTTATTTCAACTGTTGCCCCAAATGTTTGCATCTGATCCTACAGGAGAACTTAAACAAGCTGATGTCGAATTTAAGAAGCACTCACCCCCACTTTGTGCGCTGCATCATTCCTAATGAAACAAAAACACCTGGTAAGTCATTGTGGTATAAAGATATATATGTGCGTGTGGGTGTGATGGTATTTGGCTCCCTCTATTATACAGCTTGGTGTGATTTTCTACACTTTTTTTTAAAGGTGCCATGGATCACGAGCTCGTACTGCATCAGTTGAGATGTAATGGTGTCTTGGAAGGCATCCGCATTTGTAGAAAGGGATTCCCTAGCAGGATAATTTATGGTGATTTCAAGCAGAGGTTGGTTTAGCCCTCATCTAGAGCTCTATTCTGCTCATTTCATGCGCGTTCTTAATTTTAAATCTGCTTTGAAGATTAGATTCATGAAGAGGGAAGGGTAGATTTTGAACCATTTTCTTGCAATCTCACCTTACCTAAAGATGTTTAAATAGCTTCTAACAATCAGTAAGGTTCATTTTTATGTCCAATATTTCCATGAAATTGCTTCCAGTAAAATAGCCATAGTGGATTATTGGTCATAAAACAGATGGATTTAATAGCAAAACATCTGCATCTTTTGTTTTCTATGACAGATACAAAGTTTTAAATGCAAGTGCAATCCCAGAGGGCCAGTTCATTGACAGCAAGAAAGCTTCAGAGAAGCTTCTTGGATCCATAGATATTGATCATACCCAGTATAGATTTGGACACACCAAGGTATAGAGTGTCTGTGTTGTAAGCATGTTTGTTTGTTTGTTTTTTAAATGTAGACAGTGGAAGTTACATTCTGTAACCTTTCTTTCTCCAGGTGTTCTTCAAAGCTGGGCTTTTGGGTCTTCTAGAGGAGATGCGAGATGACAAGTTAGCTCAGCTGATAACACGTACACAAGCTATGTGCCGTGGCTTCTTAGCAAGGGTGGAGTACAAGAAAATGTTGGAAAGAAGGTATAGCCTTTGCAGTTAGTTAGAAAATAACCACTGAAGTGTTGAGTTTGTTGGTTCTGTATTTACAGCGCCATTTAATATATGTCTTAACTTTGTTGGCAGAGAGGCTATTTTTACCATTCAGTATAGCGTCCGTTCATTCATGAATGTAAAACACTGGCCGTGGATGAAGCTGTACTTCAAGATTAAGCCTCTTCTGAAGAGTGCTGAGTCAGAAAAGGAGATGGCTACCATGAAGGAAGAGTTTGCGAAAACCAAGGATGATCTTGCCAAATCCGAGGCTAAACGCAAGGAACTAGAAGAAAAAATGGTGTCTCTGATGCAAGAAAAAAATGACTTGCAGCTCCAAGTCCAGTCTGTAAGAATAATTGATGACATTATACACTTTTGTTCTATTGATGCTGCCCATCCAATACCTGTAGGGTTTTCTGATTTGCCCCATCACTCTCTGATAAAAGCTGGTGGGGTTATTTGATTAGTACAGGATTTGGATAGGCAGAGCCATCGAGCCATCAGACCTCTCTCCTGCCCAAACACTTTGAGAAACATGCTTCCCTCCCTCTGTGGAGAAGAGTTTGGGTTTCATCTGGTCATCCTTTGCAGGGCTGGGTGGGAATTTTGCCTCATTGAATTGCCCAATGATCGGGGTGGTTTTTGGTTTGTTTGTTCTTCCTGCCTCATGATGGCTCAAAAACTGACATGATCAAGATAATTAATTAAAGTAGTCTCATTGAAATGAAAAGGACAAGTTAGGCAATTTCCCCTCATCAACCCCTGCTTGCTTGGGAACCCCTGTTAACTTGGCAAAGAGGCACCTTTTAACATGGTGATTCTCTTTTATTTAGCTGGAGGAGAGTAATTGGCCCTATCCACCCTCAGCACAGTACCTCCAGTGACTGTTGCTGGTGTCTATCTTGTGTTTCTTTTTAGATTGTCAGCCCTTTGGGGACAGGGATCCATTTTATTTATTTATTATTTCTCTGTGTAAACCGCCCTGAGCCATTTTTGGAGAGGCGGTATATAGAAATTGAATAAATAAATAAATAAATAATAAATCATGCCAGCAACTGTTCTCCATAGTTAGCTAGGTCCTTGGTCATAACAGCAGGTACAGTGCAAGTTGAAGGGTGGCTGGACAAAATTTATTACGCTTAATGCATATGGTTTGTCACAAAATCATGGTTCCTGCCATTCCGTAGAGGTTTCATGACTCAGGGTAATTTGCCTGGGGCTTCTCTTGATATTGGGACATTGTCAACATTAAATTAATAAAGTTGTGCCCTTAAACTCTAAAGAATCTTGCCTTGTATATTTATTGATAAGAGGGCAATGACACTATGCTTGGTAGTTGGAGAAAAGGAATTCAAACACTAAAGGGAATGCCACTGGGAATGTTTGGAATTAATTAGGCATTTACCAAAATTATACAGTATCTATATATAGTAATATGTATGTCATCATGTATGTGTAGAAATCCAGGCTATTAGTATAGTTCATCAAGCACAATGAAGACTGTATTTGAATCCCAAATCAGCAGATCTAGATATAGTATGTAGCTCTTTGTTTTTAAAGAGCCTTTTCTGACAATTTGTGTGAAACACCTTTACAAAAGGGGAAGTGGTGAAAAACAAAACATTAGTGGAGGAAAGGTACTTTAAAAAATTCCTTTCATTTTAGGAAGCTGATGGCTTGGCAGATGCTGAGGAGAGATGCGACCAGCTGATCAAAACCAAAATCCAGCTGGAAGCGAAAATTAAGGAGCTGACTGAACGAGCAGAAGATGAGGAAGAAATGAATGCTGAGCTGACAGCCAAAAAGAGGAAACTGGAAGACGAGTGCTCAGAGCTGAAGAAAGACATTGATGACCTGGAATTAACACTGGCCAAGGTTGAAAAGGAGAAACATGCCACAGAAAACAAGGTACTGAGCAGAATATGTCTAAACCTGCAAGAAATAGAATGGTGTGCTGTCACTGGAGGGTATCATGATATTTGAATCTTTGGTTTGCTTCTAAAAGGTGAAAAACCTCACTGAAGAGATGGCAGTCTTGGATGAGACCATTGCCAAACTGACCAAGGAAAAGAAAGCCCTCCAAGAGGCCCATCAACAGACCTTGGATGACCTGCAGGCAGAGGAGGACAAAGTGAATACTCTGACCAAAGCAAAGACCAAGCTAGAGCAGCAAGTGGATGATGTAAGCAAAACAACATGGAGAAAAGCAGCTCTCAGGTGAAGATGTTGCTCTTGGGGCAGAGTCTTTATGACCTTTTTCTCTTCAGCTTGAAGGGTCTCTGGAGCAAGAAAAGAAGCTCCGCATGGACCTTGAAAGGGCCAAGAGGAAGCTTGAAGGGGATCTGAAGCTGTCTCAGGAATCCCTAATGGATTTGGAGAATGATAAGCAGCAGCTGGATGAAAAGCTTAAGAAGTAAGTATGTTCTCATGTGGGAGGTCTTTGTCCCACACAGCTCTCATAGCATTTTGTTTTGTAGTCTAATACAATGTGTTTTGTTGTGAAAAGGAAAGACTTTGAAATCAGCCAGCTCCAAAGCAAAATTGAAGATGAGCAGGCCTTGGGCTCCCAGCTTCAGAAGAAGATCAAGGAGTTACAGGCAAGTTACACGTGGCTCCCTTCCTGCTGGGGGAATGAATTTATCTGGGGGGAAAGTGTAGATTTCTAATATCAGGATGTCGCTCTCTAGGCCCGTATTGAGGAACTTGAAGAAGAGATTGAGGCTGAGCGTGCATCTCGGGCCAAAGCAGAGAAGCAGCGGGCTGACCTCTCCAGAGAACTTGAAGAGATCAGTGAGCGGCTGGAGGAAGCTGGTGGGGCAACCGCAGCTCAGATTGAGATGAACAAGAAACGTGAGGCAGAATTCCAGAAGATGCGTCGGGACCTTGAAGAGGCCACTCTGCAGCATGAAGCTACAACTGCTGCCTTACGTAAGAAGCATGCAGACAGTGCAGCTGAACTTGGAGAACAAATTGATAACCTGCAACGCGTGAAGCAGAAATTGGAGAAGGAGAAGAGTGAGCTGAAGATGGAGATTGATGACCTTGCTAGCAACATGGAGTCTGTCTCCAAAACCAAGGTATGCTTCTGGTGTTTGGAAACTCTGTAAATATATTGGTGTAGTTGGGTAGTTTTATGCTGGACTGGATTGTGACTTTTTAAATATTTCATCATCCATGAAAATTAGAGAAATCTTTATAATATTCTGTAGATATAATGAGGTTAATGTATTCAGGGCTGCCTGCCACCGCCCGGGATTCTTTTTCCTTTGTCAAAACATTCCTCACTCTCCAGTACTATATCCTTATGGAGTTAAACTACATCACACAAAAGGCTTTCTTCATAAACAAATTCCTTATGAAATATATACTGTGAATTTAAACCACAACTGAGTCAGCTAATGCTATTCTTCGTTTCACATTTAGGCCAATCTTGAAAAGATGTGCCGGACCCTAGAAGATCAGCTCAGTGAGCTTAAGACAAAGGAGGAAGAGCATCAGCGTACTATTAATGACCTGAACGCTCAAAGAGCTCGTCTGCAGACAGAAGCAGGTAAGACTTAAGCGAATGATTTAACACACAGATGCTGGACATATCCATAAGAAGGACATCACTTGTCCTAGATAATATAAATATCTACTTTGCTGCTAAATATGCCTTCTAGGAACCCTGTTATTATATTAAATAATTGCCTGAACTTGTTACTTAAGCAAAAGAAATTTCCTGATTAAATTGGCTCCATTTTAGATCATGATTATAATGCAATTTTCCAATTCATTTCTGTTAAATGCTATTACATATTTTCTGCTTCAGGTGAACTCTCACGACAGGTAGATGAAAAAGATGCTTTGATTTCCCAGCTCTCCAGGGGCAAGCAAGCTTTTACTCAGCAAATTGAAGAACTGAAGAGACAACTTGAGGAAGAGATAAAGGTGTGAATTTCTTAATGAAAGTGTCTTTTATTGTCTTTCATGACAAAATGTGCTGGAAAACCTGGCTGCTGCTTTCTCACTGCTTTCCTTGGTTGTATATTTATTAATGCTTTATCCATTCCACTCTCCCTGTGCTCACTTGTTCTGAGAGATCATTCTGTGGATGGATAGTTTTCTTGTTGTGGAGGTTGCTCTAAATGTTTACATAATCAACAATACTGTTAATTCTGTAGGCTAAGAATGCACTGGCCCACGGTTTGCAATCTGCTCGTCATGACTGTGATCTCCTTCGAGAACAATATGAAGAGGAGCAGGAAGCCAAGGCTGAGCTCCAGCGTGCCCTGTCCAAGGCCAACAGTGAGGTTGCCCAGTGGAGAACTAAATATGAGACGGATGCCATTCAACGGACTGAGGAACTGGAGGAGGCCAAGTATGTACAAAGGGTGGGAACAATGATTGCTTTGTAGGGTTTTACCAAACACATGGTTTGGTGGGTAGAACTGGAGATCTACATGCATTTACAGGACCAGCTACTTGGCAGAGGGATTAGAATAATTTAGAGAGGACATGTTTTTATGTTGTTTAATCTGGGGTTAGTTTGACTAGGTCACAGTTTTGTGTATTTACAGTATATAGAGGTCTGTGTATGGCCATTTGCCATACATACCCATTTTCATCAGATACACTGAAGATAATTATTGCAATCACTGACAATAAAGAACTGCATATGGTAGAATTAGATTTTTCACTCATAATGAGCACTGTGTTTATATTCTATCAGGAAAAAGCTTGCTCAGCGTCTGCAGGATGCTGAGGAACATGTTGAGGCTGTGAACTCCAAATGTGCTTCCCTTGAAAAGACAAAGCAGAGGTTGCAGAATGAAGTGGAGGACTTGATGATTGATGTGGAAAGGTCCAATGCAGCCTGTGCTGCTCTAGACAAGAAGCAGAAGAATTTTGATAAGGTAGTAACAGGCTCCAACCTTAATAGAATAGGTACTACCTACTGAGCATTCTTTAGTACTAATATCTCAATGTTGATATTTCACAGATTCTGGCAGAATGGAAACAGAAATATGAGGAAACCCAGTCTGAACTGGAAGCCTCCCAGAAGGAATCTCGCTCTCTCAGCACAGAGCTCTTTAAAATGAAGAATGCATATGAGGAATCATTGGATCAGCTAGAAACCTTGAAGCGCGAGAACAAGAATCTCCAACGTAAGACTATAATTTTTACATAGTTGTTCGGCTCTGTCTTCCGATGTTTGTAATAGGAACCTTCCATTTATTTTAGGAACATAGGAACCTGCCATATACCAAGTCAGATCACTGGTCCATCTAGCTCAGTATTTTCTGCACAGACTGGCAGCAACTTCTCCAAGGTTGCAGGCAGGAGTCTCAGCCCTATCTTGGAGATGCCAGGGAAGGAACTTGGAACCTTCTGCATGCAAGCATGCAGATGTTGTCCCCAGAACGGCTCCATCCCTTAAGGGAAATATTTTACAGTGCTAACAGATGTCTCTCATTCAAATACAAACCATATGAATGCTTAGCAAAGGGGACAATTCTTGCTGCTACCACAAGACCAGCTCTCCTTCCTAATTTTGTATGCAATTATCTATTGCTGGGTGTAACCCAATCCCTTCTTTCAAATAAATGGCAACACTTTCATTGGTATTAATTACTGTGGACTGCACTGCACATTTTGCATGCTGTGTGTAATTCAACAAGGAAGATTTCTGTTGTGCTATCTACCTGATATTTTTCTTGTAAACCAACAGAGGAGATATCTGACCTCACGGAACAGGTTGCTGAGGGAGGAAAAGCTATCCATGAACTGGAGAAAGTAAAGAAGCAGATTGAACAAGAGAAAAATGATCTGCAGACTGCTCTAGAAGAAGCTGAGGTACATATGCCATTATATCTAGATTTATTTTGTGGGAGAATTCAGAAGACCAAAATGCTATTAGCTCTAATCACTGCTTCCTCTGTTTTGTCTCAATAGCAACAGATATACAGTGCATACAGCTACTGATTGTTAGGGTTTTCCTACTGAATATGATTTCAAATAATAATAATAATAGAAGATTACCCTTTATCAAGTTTTAATAACTGTTTTGTTAAGGCCTCACTGGAACATGAAGAAGGCAAAATCCTTCGCATTCAACTTGAGCTCAACCAGGTGAAGTCTGACATTGACAGGAGGATTGCAGAAAAGGATGAGGAAATTGATCAGCTGAAGAGGAATCACCTGAGAGTAGTGGATTCCATGCAGAGCACACTGGATGCTGAGATTAGGAGCAGGAACGATGCCCTGAGGCTTAAGAAGAAAATGGAAGGAGACCTAAATGAAATGGAAATCCAATTGAGCCATGCTAACCGCCAAGCTGCTGAGGCACAAAAGAACCTTAGAAACACACAAGGGATCCTCAAGGTACACATATTTCTGTATTCAGGAAACAGTTGCAATTATTATTGTGCAATGAATGCTGATTTCCACTCAATAATATTTCAATACTGTTTCACAGGATACCCAGATACATTTGGATGATGCTCTGAGGAGCCAGGAAGACCTGAAGGAACAAGTGGCCATGGTTGAGCGCAGAGCTAATCTGATGCAGGCTGAGATTGAGGAGCTCCGGGCAGCGCTGGAACAGACAGAGAGGGGCAGGAAAGTGGCTGAACAAGAGCTGATGGATGCCAGTGAACGCGTGCAACTCCTCCATACACAGGTCAGCTACTATTTTATAATGTGCTTTTAAATGCCCCAGAAAGGACATGGGCTATCCAGTAACACTGCTACATAGAACAGACCAATATGTTCTGTTCTAGACAAATAAGTTCCAGACCAATAAGTTATGTCTGTGTTCCTCAAATAGCCAATGTTTATTGTCCAACTTGTCTAATAACTGTTGATACACATGTGTATATTTTCATATGTCATTGGCTACATTTTCTGCTTCTTATTTTGTTTTGAGACAGAAATGTTGTCATATGGTCAAAAACCGCCCAAGGACTCTTCATATCTACAAAGCCTGCACAAGGCAAAATGTGCTAGATATTGGAATGTAAATGTTAAGTATTGTCATCTGATAGGCTTCTTTGGGGATCTTTGAAGACTCCAACAAGAGAATTGGGGAAATTACCATAGTTTTGTCTATTGTCTGCCTATTAACCATAGAGAGATTCTCTTTAAGGAATGGTTATGCTAAAGAAATGGCACTTTGGGCAATACTTAAATTTCACTTTTAATTATTTTTAAACAGAACACCAGCTTGATCAACACCAAGAAAAAGCTGGAAACAGATATTGCCCAAATCCAAAGTGAAGTGGAGGAGACAATTCAGGAAGCACGCAATGCAGAAGAGAAGGCCAAGAAGGCCATCACTGATGTGAGTTTGAGGAAATTTCCTTTTAAAATACTGTTCTGTTCACAGATTGGACTGCTTTCATAACTTGTCTGGTTCTCTTATTGTTAGGCAGCCATGATGGCAGAGGAGCTGAAGAAGGAGCAGGATACCAGTGCACATCTAGAGAGGATGAAGAAGAATCTGGATCAATCTGTAAAGGACCTGCAACTCCGTCTTGATGAGGCAGAGCAGCTGGCACTGAAAGGAGGGAAAAAACAGATCCAGAAACTGGAGGCCAGAGTGTGTATACCTCGTATATGGGCAGCTTCTGTGCATGCTGAACCTTGTACAATAACTTCCCACATCTCTGTAACTCTGTCCATCCACTTCTTCTCCTGAACCACTTTGCCCATGCAGGTGGGAGAGGTACCATCTGAATGTTCAGAAGGAGGTGTTGTTAATGAACTGGTTTTGGTGAATCAGAAATGTTTCACCTGGAAGAGAGCCCATCGAAAAGCTCTTCTACTTAACAACCATGGCATAGCATTGCTTTTCTGTTGAGTTAAGACAGTTTCCTTCATTGCAAGGCTCACAAGCCAGTGGCAACTCTCCTCAGTGTGGCTCCCTAATAGGCCTGTGCAAAGCTTCAGCTGAAGTGTAATACTCCATTTAGCTCCCCCACCCCGGCAGCACTGCACGGAGTTCCCACCACACTCACCCCTGCATAGTGCTGTGCTTTCTCCGGTGCTGGAGGGGGACATTTAAAGAGAAACAGAGCCCTATTGAACTGCAGTGCCATCTTGGATAGCTCACATGGAATTCTGGGAAGGACTACACTGGGAAAAACACAGCACTGTGCGGAGGTGAGTTCAGTGGGAATGGTTGCCTCCATGCGATGACAGGCAGGCTGTGAGGAGTCTGGTGGCTATAGGCCACCTCCAGCCTCAGAGGCAGGATGCCTTTAAATACCACTTGCAGGGGAGCAACAGCAGGACCGAGGGCACGCAGAGGAGCACACCTAAGTCATTTTGGAGCCTGGACCTAAGGCCTTTGGAGCAACCCCCACCCCCGCTGCTGCAAGTTAAGCATCACCCCCCTACACACACTCCATGACACATGACACATGCCAAATTTTTAACATGTGGGCTCTGAGGGCACAAACAGCAATTGAACTCACAAGAACGTAAGAATAGAAAACAGGTACATTTATGCAAATATGCATTCGCAGAAACATTTCAACACGCTACTTAACATATTCCCACCCCACATATTTCATTCCCCACTCTCTGCTCTGTCATTAAAGCAGAGCTCATGCTCAGCTGCCCAGTGCACGTCATAGTCATGGATCGGCAACCACACCACCCAGGATAGACAGGATTTGGGGCCCCCGAGGCTGTGTGGAGGACCTGGACTTCTGCCCAGAAGTCTAGGGGTAAGAGCACCTCTGAGGGCATTCCCTCACCTCTTGCTCGTGGGCTCCCCAGAGGCATCTGGTGGGCCACTATGTGAAACAGGATGCTGGACTAGATAGGCCTTGGGCATGATCCATCAGGCCTTTATTAGTATTTGGCTTCACACAGGCCTAGCTGTCATATTGAAGGTGGTTTTTTTGTTGCCAAAGTGGCCCTCTGCTTGAAGAATAGTGAGGATCACTGCCTTAGGGAGCCATCAGTGCCTTTGTGAAATTAGCAGTCATTACTCCAACCTTCACCCTCAGACCTATTTTCATGCCTAGTAACCAGCACACTTCATTGTAAGGCAAGAGTCAAAGACTGCTAGGTTTAGCTGGACTGGAAGCAAAATGTCAAAAATGTATGTTGGCATAAAGAGATTAGCATAACTAGCACAGCTATCATCTGAAAACATAAGTGTGACAGAGCAGGACTTGGGAATGCAGGGGCAGTTTCCCAAAGATTTGAAAGATTTAGTGGGCATCTTTCTAGCATGACTAGTGACAGGCTAGAACTGGAAGGAAGGAGGGAAGGAAGGAACCAACCAACCAACCAACCAACCAATAAGGCAGCTTGCAAGGATTCCAGGTAATAAAGAAAGGGTGGAGATGAGGCCAAGAGAAAGAAACATGGGGCAAAAACAGCTAGGAAGGAAAGTTGTGGCTGACACCCATGTAGCCATTCAGCTACAGCGATGTTTCCATACAAATTTCCACAGCTAGTAGGCATCTAAGTTGACAGGATACAGCTACAATGAAAATATCATCATTATTTTATTTCAGGTCCGTGAGCTGGAATCTGAGTTTGAGAATGAACAGAAGCGCAGTGCTGAGGCTATCAAAGGTGTGCGAAAGTATGAGAGACGAGTAAAGGAACTAACCTACCAGGTGACTATGGATGTTTCTTTTACATTCAAATGCTTTTAGGAAAATGAATATTTGAGAGTAAAACAATCAAGTACCGGTCAGTATCATGTGTATGAACTCACTCTCTCCTTTCTTTAAATACCTTTTTGTTTTTAGTCTGAGGAAGACCGGAAGAATGTTCTGAGGCTCCAGGACTTGGTGGATAAACTACAGCTCAAAGTGAAAGCCTACAAGCGACAAGCTGAGGAGGCTGTAAGTATCATGTAAAATATATTGCAAAAATTTCTGCAGTGTAATTCATGTGCTACAAAATATTGCACCAACAATACTAGATGATTGAATAAAGAAGTTTCATTTTAAGCAGAACACAGTCCACATTACATATAAACCAAGTGAATTTACAGAGGGATATTATTATTATTTCTTCGATTTCTATACCACCCTTCCAAAAATGGCTCAGGGAGGTTTACACAGAGAAATAATAAATAAATAAGATGGCTCCCTGTCCCCAAAGGGCTCACATTCTAAAAATAAACATAAGATAAGACACCAGCAACAGTCACTGGAGGTCCTGTGCTGGGGGTGGATAGATGCACATAAATCTATGCCCCCGCTCTAAAAGGGAGACCCCTGCCGCGGTTCCGTGCACATCCCTACCATTGGTCTGTCTCACTTAGTATTGCCTAGATTGGCTGGTAGTAGCGCTGCAGAGTTTCAGACAGGAGTTTCCAAGCCTACCTGGAGATGCCAGGGATTGAACCTGGAACCTTCTCCATGCAGAGCAGCTGCTCTGTGACACAGCTACAGTTCCATCCCTGTTTTCTGGAGTCCTGTCATGGCATGTTTCCTAAAAGGAGAGGAAAGTACAGTTGGAAATACAGTTGCTTACATTTTTTAAAAAAGTCTTTTATTTACTGATTTAGCTGGACAAAGAAGTATATATGTTGTGTGTGTGAGAGTGGGTGTCCTTCCTTGGATTCTCCATATTTAGAAATAGTGCACCATGCATTTTCAGACCACAAGTTACAATATGATGGTGTGTTACAAGGAATAGATTGAAAGATTCCTTTGAAATTGAAGTTCCCACTCACGGAGAAAGTTACTTGTGTGTTGTGCATGATCAGTTGCGCTGGCCTTGCCTCCTAATTAGCCTTTGCTGGAGGCAGGTAATTCTGCTGGGTCGGCCCTGATTGGTTCACTGAAGCAGAATTACCTGCTCTCTAGGAGGCTGCCCTGTGTGTCTCTGTATGAATCACTGCTCTAGGTCAGGGGTTCTCAAACCTGGGTTCCGAGATGCTGTTGGATTACAACTCCCATTATCCCCAGCCGCAGTGGCCTTCAGCCATTATGGCAGGGCGTGATGTAGGCCAATCACATCTGTTGTTGTAGGCCAATCACATCTGGGGGTTAGAGAACCCCTGCTGTAGGCTAAGGCACTTGCTAATCAGGCATGTCCTACATGCATTGGGCATATATGAATTTACAACTTCACGTTTGGATTATTGGGTGTGCCAGTGGGTGGAAAGAACAGCTGCACTACAGCTCCACTCTGCAGGAATAGAGAAGAGAGCTGGTCTTGTGGTAGCAAGCATGACTTGTCCCCTTAGCTAGGTAGGGTCCGCCCTGGTTGCATATGAAAGGGAGACTAGAAGTGTGAGCACTGTAAGATATTTCCCCTTAGGGGATGGAGCCGCTCTGGGAAGAGCAGAAGGTTCCAAGTTCCCTCCCTGGCTTCTCCAAGATAGGGCTGAGAGAGATTCCTGCCTGCAACCTTGGAGAAGCTGCTGCCTGTCTGTGAAGACAATTCTGAGCTAGATAGACCAATGGTCTGACTCAGTATATGGCAGCTTCCTATGTCCCTATGTCCCTATGCATCTTAAAACTTATCTGTTTGGCCTGGCCTTCCAGGGTTTTTAAATTGTTGAAAACTGTTTTAAATGGTTTTAAATGTTTGCCCTGCTTTTCCAGGGTTTTTAACTGTTTGAATGTTTAATTGGTTTTATTCTGTTTTTATAGTTTTGATTTTAATTAACTGGTTTTAATTGTTTTCATTTTGTTTTAAACCGCCCTGAGCCATTTTCTGGAAGGGTGGCATCTTGAATGAATGAATGAATGAATGAATGAATGAATGAATGAATAATAGAGAGGGCCCTTCTAGGCCATCTAGTCCAACTGTCTGCCAGATGCAGGAAATCCAGAGCTGTGCAGCCTCTGCATGAAGACCTCCCCGCAGAAACTGGTTGCACTGTTCTTAGGAAATGTCTCCTAATTAATGTTCAACTGAAATCTACCTTCCTGTAACTTAGAGCCCATTAGATATTTGCCCTCTTCTATTTGGTAGCTTCATGGGCATCTGAAGAATGTTATCATGTCACCCTTCAGGCTTCTCTTCTCCAGGCTATCATACCCAGTTGCTTCACCTTTCCTCATAGGGCATGTTTTCCAACCCTCTGACCATCTTCATTGCTTTCCCTGAATCTCTTTTTCTCTATATCTATGTGCATTATTCAGAACTGGACAGAGTATTCCAGATGAATTCTGATTAGTACTATTATGTCTTGTGACTTGGGAATTATGATTTCATTAATGCAGCCTAAAATGGCATTAGCCTTTTTTTTTTTTGCAGCTGCATCTCAGTGCTGACTCATGTTCAGCTTGTGATAGACTGAATTTCCAAAATCCTTTTCACATGTGCTACTTTCAAACCCCAATATCTCCCCATCCTATACCTGTGCAGTTGAATTTATGTTTTTGCCTAAGTGCAGAACTTTACAAGGCTCTTCACACGATTAGTGTGAAGAGCTGTAAGGGGGTTTGCGGGGAGAGCAGCCTTAGCCCACTCTCCCCACAGACGATCCAAAGGCAGCCCTGGGTGGCCGGACCGGCCGCCCACACGACTGCTGGCTCCATCACGGAGCTGGCAGGGGCTGCGGAGATCGGGGGATGCATGGCCCCCAGAAGTTCCAGGATGCCCCGCGCAAGCATGCGGGGCATCCTGGAGAGACTCCTGAGCCCGCGGCGGGCGCATGCAGCAGGCGCACGTGCTGGCTATACTTCCACCACTTACGGCCAGGAAGGGGCGGCAGGGAGGTATGCTGCTGCTCCATGGCTTCCAGTTAAAATGGAGTGCTGGTAGGGGAAAAGCAGCGGGAGGGGTAAGTACGCCCTCCCCTGCCCTTAAACAGCCACCCCCCTGGTGTTGCGCCACACCTCTGCGGTTCCGTGCACACCACTACCCTACATCTATGCCAGTTTTCAGAACTCTAGGCCAAGTTATTTCGGAAATATAAAAGGGACCCTCTTTTCCCTTTGGGAAAATCATGGGTCCCTCTAGGAGAGTAGACACATGGACCTGGGCCCCCAGGTCTATGCCTAATGGTGCCCCTGGTGTTATCTGTAAATTTGATGAGGATTCATCCATGTTATCCAAGTAATTGATAAACATGTTAAAGATTATCAGGCCCAAGTCAGAGTCTCATCAAAATCTCCCTTCAGTTTGATGAGGAGTCAACCATATATAGTTTCCCTGATCTTCCTTCTCCCCCTTTTTTGAAAACTGGGGAAACATTAGCATGCCTTGTGGCACCTTACCCAGTCTCCAAGATTTTTCAGATAATAGAACTTCTGAGAATATATCAGTAGGTTCTTTTAGTATCCTAGGATGCAATTAATCTGGTCTGAAGACTTGAACTCCTTTAAGGGAGATAAGTGTTTCTTGACCAATTCCTTCTCAGTCTTAAATTGAAATCCTGACCCTTCACCATTTGTGTCAAGATTGCTAGGAATTCAGTTTAGCTGAAAAGCAGGAACTTGGTGTTTCATATATCTGTCTGTTTCCAGGAGGAACAATCCAATGTGAACCTGTCTAAGTTCCGCAAGATTCAGCATGAGCTGGAAGAGGCTGAGGAGAGGGCTGACATTGCAGAGTCCCAGGTCAACAAACTCCGTGTAAAGACCCGAGAAGTGCACAAGAAGGTTGTTGTAAGTGAAGAGTAAACTCACCCTGAAGCTGCACAGTGACAGAAGAGCTGCGCAAAATGTGAAACTCTTTGTCACTTCCTGTAATTACTGTTCATTTTTCCTCAATGCTTAGAAAATAAAGATTGTAGAGACCTTTGCATACTAAAAATGGATGTGGCTTTTCTTTTTAATGCTTCAGCGCTAGAGGCTTGGTAGGATTTGTGATTTTTTAGGTGGTAATCTTAACTCTGTCCTAACATGTGAGAATTTCCAAACACATTTTCCACTGACAGTAAATACATATGATAACTCTCAGAAACATCAGTATATAATCAGCGAATCATTATGAATTTGGAGTCTCCTTGTAGCTGAAATTAAGTCTTCGTTCTCAGCTTCTGAATATAGTACTGGGGTGTGGCAAGGTTGGGGTGGGCTGGGACGGGATTTGCAAATGGGCTGCCCCCCTGCCCCACCCACGCTGGGCAGTGGTGGCAGGTGGTGTGTGTCGGGACACAAGCACTTCTGGCAGCTTGATGGCCATGCTTGGCCCCAGCTAGAGAGGGGGCTGCTCTCCAGCTCTCCAGTGGAGGCTACACAGCCTGATGGTGTCAGTGTGCCTGTGGCAGCTTGGTGAGGAAGTGGTGCCCCAATCCCAGAGAGAACACATCTGCCTTAAAGGGGGCACCTGTTCTCACTGAGATTGGGATTGCTCCATCTCACTGAGCCCACTATGGCCATGATGGCTCAGTGATGCCATCAGACCACATTGGTTCCACCAGAGAATGGCAGGCACAGAGCACATCCATCAAGGTGGCCAGAAGTGCTCATGTTCTGAAGGTAGGCATTGTAAAAGGGGGCTTCCAGTGCAGGGGTACAAGAGCCCGCATGCTAGCAGGGGAGGGGAGGTGGCAGGCAGCCCCAATTCACTGGTGGCCCCCGGACATTTGTCCCCCATGCTGAATAGTAACTATGTCCCTATACAGTTCAGTCATCTTAGGCTTCTTTTTATGATGGAAAGGTTTTGGTTTGGTTTGGTTTTTTAAAAAATAATAATACATGGTTAGTTTATATAGGGTTTAGCAGAGCATATTTGCATGGTTACACTGAATCCAGGAGCTATACAAAGACTGGGTGGGGAGGGCTTTCATTGGCCATGAGAATATGCAGACATATTTGTCTAACTAGACAAGGACCTAAGAAGACAGTGAATGTAGAGAATGCATTTTCATGAGTTGTGTAAATCAGCTATCTCTGAACTCCAAGGTGCCCAGGGTGAACTTAATCAAATAGTTTGACAAAAAGATTAAGAATTAGTGAGCCCAAATTGGGCTTACTCTTCAAGTGAGGTTGAGCACATAAATTAATTGAACATAAATTAATTGAACACACCCCAGTCTATGTTGGATTATGGCCACAGTGTCTTAACAAATGGCTCGGCTTGTGGTTGATCCATAACAGCCCATGCAGTTGCCAAGGATATGAAGATTCAAGAGGCGGAAATATGAGTCTGTTCTAAATAAGCCTTCTACATCATCAGTAGTCATAAAATGTCAACTGGAAATATAAGACCTATTAAATAAACAGATACATTTTGACATTGCCCTTTAAAAAATTTTGTTTAGTGCCATTAAAATGTTTGTTAATGGATCCTGAACTAAGTATCTGATACATATCAAAAATAATTATTTATAGCATGTTGTTATTTAGTTTTTATCTTATATTGCCAAAGGACTAGCTCTTGCCTGAGCATTCTTTAAGAACTGTATTAATGATTTAGTGGTAAATAAAAAATAAGTACAATGGCAATTATAGAAACCACTGGCTATAAGTTAAATAGGGAAAGGCTCGGGGTATACATGAAGTGTGTGTGGGCAGAATGATAAGCTAATGCAAACTGTATATTAGAAAGCAAAAATTTAAGGAAACAATTTGCTCAGCAAACAACTTAATGCTAGCTCAGCACTTGCTTTCACAACAAAGATCATGCTGGTAGCAGGTTGTATCAGAAGAGAATCAATCTGAGAAGAAGGAAAACAGTTTTTATACCTCTACTAGTAAAATGGCTTGTAGTTTGCAAGTATGTGTCCTGTACCACAAAGTCCAGAATTTCTGGATGTAAAAGTATCCAAGAAATGTTTGTTTGAGCCCTAACCCCAACACCAACCTTTAACCAAAACCCAATGCTAAACATCATGCTTACCTCAACTGGAACCCCTAACTGTAAGCACAATTCTAATGCTAACGCTAACTCCTACTAACCCAAACCCTAACCCCAAAACTAACCCCAACCCTCACCCTCACCCTCATGCTAACCCTAGCCCTCACACGAACCCTAACCCATACTTTTCCAATAGGTTAGTTTTCCTGCATTTTCCAAGAACATAATTAATTGTTAAGGTGTTTTGAATTTTTTTGCTAGTCTGAGGGAGTTCTGGACTGGAACCTACCTGCAAAAATAGGTCATGGTGTAGTCTGGGAGTTGCATGTCGGCCAGTGAGGCCCAAACACCTTGATGTTATAGATGTTGGTACAGTGGCGAGCCTGCTACTGGCACATGCATTCCAGGCTAGAGGCCCCTTGCTTTAAAAAACAATGCCTGGGAGACTGGGAAGTGGTAAGGAAAGATTTGCCAGAACAACTGGAAGGAAGTACAATAAGCATTACAGAGAGAAGTCTAATTAAGATTAAACCATAAATAGATAATATTTTCTGCAGTGTGACAAAAAAAGGACAAGATCACTTTGTAGATGAATCAAAAGAGTTAACACCCATTACTGACCCTGGTTATTATTGAGGTTCTCCACACAAACAGTGTGGAGAGCCAGATATGGTTTGGTGGGAAGAGCGGGCTTGGCCCGCTCTTTCCGCACACAAGAACTCCGCCCTCCCTGGGTGGCTGGATCAGCACCCCCCACAATAAACGGCTCCATCATGGAGCTGTTTGGGGGGCAGGGATCAGGGGCTTCCCAGCCCCCGGAAGTCCCAGCATGCCCCACACAAGTCTTCTGGGGAGACCCCCCCATGCTGGGAGGCTTGTTGGAGCCTCCCGGTCGGGGGTCTCCTCATGACTTGCCATGGCGCAGAGCCGCACTGCGGTGACTCACGATCAGGGGGACGGGGTTAGCGGAGCGCTTGCTCTGCTAACCTTGTTTAATGGGGTGGGGTATTTAGTGAGGTTTGCTGCCAGGAGCCGCGTGGTTCTTGTTACAGCACATGGCCACTGAAAAGTGGGCTGGGCTCCCTTAGCCCACTTTCCCGCGGTTGTGAGAATAGCCTCAAAATGTTTTGCATACTCCCCCCTTAAACATATCCTCATCCCTCTGGGCAATAAAACAGTTACTCCTGTTTTGAAAAGGGCAAAATACATTTTTGGTTTGTTGCTGTGGGATTTGATTTGCTTTAATTTGTGCTTTCAGTTATTCAAATGGTGTGAATAACTGAAAGCTAGGGATGTGCGAAACGTTTCGGATACAAAATGTTTTGTACCCAAAACAGCCTGTTTCGGGTGTTTTGTAGACCAAACAAAACACCAATTTTCCAAATCCAAAAATTTTGTATACAGAACAAAATGTCCCTGTTTCGGCTACAAAACGTTTTGTTGTTTCAGATCTCCATTTTGTAGTGATCTCTGAGTCAGTCTCCATTTTGTGTTTGACATCTCTTTGAATTTCCCACCCTTCCAGCCTTCTGATCGGTGACCTAAATCATGGGCTGACCTGCTGACAATTCCCTCCTTGTTCCTCATTGGCTCTTTTGCTTCTTCCCACTCTTTACTGACCCCACATTGGCCAGGGGAAGGGTTGCTAACCCATGGGGTGCTGGGTGCTGCTGTTTCTGTGGTGTTCTGAATGTAGATTCTCTGGTAGCATATGAGAGTGGATTTTTGTTTTTCACTGAAAATCTCATATGCTACCAGAGAATCTACAATGAACACCTCAGAAACACAAAACCCAGTCCGCAAGGGCTTGTGGGTATGGAGGTGGTTGGCACCCTATGTGCACTACACAACCCCCAGCTCTGGGAAACCCCAGTGCCCCCCAAGTGGAATTATGGGGCTGCTGAAACCTCCATTATGGGGCTGCTGAAACCTCCATTATTCCCTATGGGAGAAATCTTAAAAGATTAAAAGAGACGTAAACTTCAACAATTCACAAAAGATCAGCCCTTTGCCCAATGGAGAGGAGAACTGGTCTTGTGGCTGAGCATGACTTCTCTCCATAGCTAAGCAGGATCTACCCTGGTTGCATATGAATGGGAGACTTGATGTGTGAGCACTGCAAGATATTCCCCTCAGGGGATGAAGCCGCTCTGGGAAGAGCAGAAGGTTTCAAGTTCCCTCCCTGGCTTCTCCAAGATAGGGCTGAGAGAGATTCCTGCCTGCAACCTTGGAGAAGCCGCTGCCAGTCTGTGAAGACAATACTGAGCTAGATAGACCAATGGTCTGACTCAGTATATGGCAGTTTCCTATGTTCCTAATTCTTTTGAGATAATTCTGGAAGTTTCCTTGCCCCCATTGGGCACTACCACCCACCACACTCCGCTCTGGGTCATCCCTTTCCCCTTGATTTGAAGCGGTACATTTGCTGGAATCCCCATTATTCCCTATGGGAAAATTCTTAAAGATGTGTAAACTTTAAAAATTCACAGAAAAATCAGCCCTTTGCCTAATTCCTTTGAAATTTGGGTGGTAGCGTCCACCCATTGGACACTACCACCACCACCCACTCTTTTTGCCCTGGGACCCTTTTTAAAAATCCAAATCGATTCAGATTTGGAAAATTCAGCTACAAAACAAAACAGGGCTGATTCGGATTCAGAAAATATGGGTACAAAACAAAACGGGGGTGTTTCGATTCGGATACAAATCGAAACAAGAAAATTCCAAAATGCACTCCCCTACTGAAAGCACTGGCTTATAGTGCTTTCACTATAGACTGAAGTCTGGCTTCAGACTTCAGTCTGAAGACTGGCTTATAGATAACCTCTTATATTGTATAAGAAGCAGTTAAAGAAACTAGATAATTGGGTAAAGCAACCCAAGTGCTTGCTAATTTAATGGACATGTCCATAAATTCACAGAGAAATTTCAGAAAAGTGTGGTTGGATAATATTAGTCCTTGAAGAAGTGTTGTATCCCCACCTATGGAGCAGAACTATTTCTTTTTAAAACTGCCTTGTGCAGGGATGGCAACAAAAACACAACAGTGAAGGGGTGAGGGTAGCCTACAGCAGTTAGTGTTCCTTACCTGCTTGTCCCTGCCCCACCACTTTTCTGGCAGTAGTACCCGCTCTCCAAAAGGTCACCAATGGCTATGGCACTGTTCTTTGCAACCTCTGTGCGACTTTAGCATGCACATATCTGGCGCGCATGTAAACAGCTGCTTACCTGCTTTTTAAGGGAACTGCTTGCCACCCTGCCCAACTGGCTTGACTGCTGACACCTGAGCTGGTTCGATGCTTCCCAGAGGATGTGCCAAACCAGCTCATGCACATCCCCACTGAGGTGGGCGGGTGGGGAGGCATTCTCATACTTGCCTGCCTTCCTACAAATGATTGCCATGAATCTGAAAGCTCTGCCACTTGTGCAGCATCCAAAGGACTTCCTCCTCCGGCATCCCACAGTGCAGTGGGAGATGACTCGGCCCGAGAAGACACATCATACCTGGCAGCCGGGTTAAGGATGCAAGCACACTCTTAACATCAGCTAACAGCCAGGTTGGTTTAGAGGGTTAGGTGGGCGGGGAGCGGAGGGATCTGCAGGGATCCTGCCGCTTTTCACGAGCAGCCTAACCCAACCTGAGCTGCCCCAGGCTGGGTTAGGCTGGTCATAAGAACAGCCTCATAGAATTGCCACAAAAAATGCCACTGCCATGTCAGGTTTCCCCTTTCCCTTCTGTAACAAGTAGGGTGAGCTCAGAGAACCACCAGAAGGTAAATCATTAGGGAACTGGAATTTGCACACATTTCATGTTGTGTGAAGCCGCCAGTGTTGGGTGGTGAATGTCAGGTTCCCTCCACCTCCCAACATTCTCAGGCCAGCTTCAAACGTTGGTTAGGAATCTCCGGTTCCCTCTGTCGTTACTTTCCAGAGGTCATCTGAACCTACCCATAGTAACACTTAGATTGTGTTGTTATGTTTTGTCTTTCCTTGTCCCCTCTCCATATGTTTGGCTATTACTGGTGGGGACCACAAAATGCACACCTGACATTGAGACTAGAACTGCATTGGTGCAGCTGAGTACCAGACTGACAGTGAGTCCCGGCACAAGCAGAGGAAGGGTCAATTTATGGCAATCTCCCCTTCCCTCTGAAGCCCGTGGTGCATCATTAAAAAATTTTTGTACCACCCATAGGGACATATTTTTAGGATCTGAGTGAAGGGGAGATAGACAAAAACCACCCCTTTTTCTGCTTGCACGACAGTGCACCATTAGTGTGAAACTTAGCACTGCTGTGTCAGTGCAGAGCCAGTGGGGATATCAGCCAACATCAATACATTACAACAGGGGGAGAATGGATGTGAGGTTATGCCATTTTCAATTATAGTTCCACATTTCCCATCAAATATAGTTCATTTCACCCTGTTGCTTTCCACCCAGCTGTACATTTTAATAATTTTCGATTTTACTCCAAATTAGATCAGCACAAGAGAAAGTGGAATTTGTTCTGCATGCATATATACTTGAAATGAAATTCACAATGTTATAAAGACAAATGTGTTACTTTTATCCATATCTGAGAATATGAAGTTGCTATATAATTTACTTAATCCCAGACGAATGGGCAATCTTTGGGTCTGCCAGAAGTGGAAAACAATCATAAGCAATAACCAAGAAGCACATTTACCACAATTTGTGGCGCATACACCCCACTTCAAATTGTTTGTCCTATGAAGCACACTTGAGACGCTTTGGGAATTGCTTCAGATCATCAGTGGGGTATGATGTGTAGCTTTGTATTAGGCTGAGACTGGGATGAAGGAATAGTATGAAATCCCTCCAATACCTGTCCTTACAACGGCCAATATGCCACCCATGACTCAACAGCACAGCCAGCGGTCCCTCAAGGCATCCACATGCCTGAGCCAGGACAATAAGTTCTACCCCTCCATGCACCCTCCCTTTCCCTTGGGGGCAGCAGGACACCTTGCTGTCTTGCTGGCATCCCAACAATCTGCTGCCTCAGCCCATGGAAGAGCTGCTCTGAGCACAGCTCCTAGTAGAACAGCTGGCCCTTTAGGCAGGTGAAGAATTATGAAGACTCACTGGGGGATATTGCAAATAGCATTCGGGCTTTCCTGCAACAATACAGGCCTGTCTGAAAGTGGATAGGCAGTGACCACTGAGGTTCATGCACCAAACTGGTTCCGGCGAGGCCCAAACCTGTTCAGTACTCCGAGGTGCCACCCAGGGGTGTGTGGCGGTGAGCGGTGAGCTTGACCTTTAAAAGGTAGTACAGCAGGTCCTTCTCTCCTCTCTGCCACCCCATGTAGCTTCCTGTTGCGACAGTGCTCCCCCAACAGCCCATGCGTGGTGCTGGCATGCACAGCCTCCACGCATGCGCATACCCTATTTGTGTGGTCAGCATGGTGTTGCTGACCACGCAAGTGGTGTCCGTGCATGCACGGAGGTCATGTGCATGCCAGCACTGCACATGGGCTGTTAGAGAGGAGCACCATCACTGCAGGAAGCTGCATGGGGCAGCAGAGAGTAGGTAAGGACCTGCTGTACTCCCCTTAAAAAGTCCTGCTTGCTTCGTGCCCCCCACCCCCCAGTGATGCCTCGGAGTGCCAAACCTGTGCAAAAACCTTGGTTCATGAACATTCCTAGTGACTACAGAAAGGTGTGTGTGTGGGGTGGGGAGAGAATAACTGCCTAGCTCCTGAATTGGATAGGCAGAGTAGGGATGTGCCCAAACCAGCGGGGCAGGGATCAGTTCCTTTAAAAACCAGGTAAGCAGGTCCTTACTTGCTCTTCTGCCACCCCACCACTTTCCTGGACATGCCGTCTGCTTTCCAAAAGGCTGTAAGTGGCTGCAGTGCTGCTCCCTGCACGCGGCATCGGTACACACTTGGCCGCTGCGCGCCAGCTTCTAGGAGCAGAGCTGCAGCCATGCCCAGAAAAGCAGTGGGGCAGTGGAAGAGCAGATAAGGACCTGCTTACCTGGTTTTTAAAGGAGCTGATCCCCGCCCCACCAAACCGATTCGAAGCTTCCCTAAGTATTCACTGAACTGGTTCAGGCACATCCCTAAGGCAGAGCATGCCTGACTGATGAAGGGTTTTCCCAGGTTTGTGTCTGAGGAGGGGAAAGTTAATGGAAGGCTTTGATCTGTAAAGGAGCTTGACAAAAATTAATGAATCCCTCCTTTTGCACATGACAGTCCTAGGGGTTGTGCACCTAACTGGAAGTTCATTCATTCTCCCACCACTTCATCTCTTTCTCAACAGCTTGTGGCTTGCTGCTCGAAACGTCAGGGCTATTCCTTCACAGCCTCTTCACTTGGACTCTGTTGCAGAGCACATGCTCGTTATAACTAAAATTCTAATCATGGTCCAAAGGGTTTATGAGTACAGTAGATGTCCAAAGTGGAAATCATAGAAGGTATGCCAAGAGTCCAAAGTCTCCTATTGCTCACCCGTCATCATGGCTATTTGTCAGACCCTGTCTGAAACAGTAGACAGGTTTTCATATTTCTACCAAAGAGATGTTTTACTGCAAACCAAATCTCCTTTTGACACATCAAACTGTTGCAACATATTTTCTGGCATTTTCTCTCTCTTGCATTTTGTGTGTAGGGGGAGTAGTTTCATATTTGAATAATTTTACAGAAAATGTAAAAATGTTAATGAGCTCTATAAAATATATTTAGCAATGATACAGGCACTTGCAGGAATGCAGTGACTAGAATATTTCTACTCTAAATATATCCATGTGATAATATGAGTAAGAATGATGTTTGCAGTTCACTTTGCCAAACAATACTTTGCCAGAAATATTTGACCTGTGGCAGAGGAGTGGCTATTCCCTGTGCTGAGCAGATCTTATAAAAGAGTTTCCGAGACCTGTCTTGTCTTTGATCTGCCCAGTCTTTGCACACTGCTCCAAGGTAAGTCATGTGTGGAGAAAGAATCAAAGGGTTGCAGGGAAGGCCCAGAGGCCTGGAATTCCACTCGCTCCCGGGCAATCCTCTTCCCCTGGAATTCATTTCTATGTGGATATTCAAAACCGTTCTTGAATGCTTCTATCTATTTTATCGCTCTCATCCTTGGAACTTTGGGGCAACAATAAAAAGAGGTTTTTTCTCCCCCCCCCACTTCTCTCTCTCTCACATTCTGCAGGGTTGGCCAACCTCAAGTCTGCATAGGACTCCTTGCACAAGGTGAGTTATGCGCCAAATATACTAATTCCCACAGCAAAGCTAAAGCGTGAAATATTAATATTCTTGGAAATTTATGTTTGAAATGTATTTTTTGGTTAATTCTTAATTTCTATGTTCAATATTTAACATTAATTAAATATAGAATGTATAATTTGGAAACTGGATATCAGGATCCATGGAATTAATCGTCAAAAAGAAAGTTTGAGCTAAGGAAAAATAATGTTAAATTGTTACATATCAAATAACAAATGGTAAATAGCAAACAATAATTATTTAGAAACGTATAGCACAGAATTTTATTTGGAAAAGAAATTTGATATTACAGGACTTTAAATGAATCTGAACAGTCGAATGTATCTCCCAGTGCTGAGGGACAGTGCTCATATCTTGCGCTGGACCTCTGTCACTCCAAATGAAGATCTGTCTGTTTGCTGGCCTTGAAGCTACTGCATCCCTGTCATGTCTTCTTAATGGTTCCTTCCCTTGAGACATGCAGTGGAACACAACATACAGCAAGCTCCTATATTTCCATTTTAAAGCTTCTGATAGGACAACCTAGGATAGACACCCAAAGCTAAAGGGAATACAGTAGTAGCATTTACTTTCATTGATACGACTCTTTGTATTTAAATTCTTTTATAATATTTCTTTCTTCAAAACAGTAGAGCACAAAAGAATACAATGTGCAACTCTTTCTCGAGAAGGGGATGCACAATTTTGGCCCTCCAGCTGTTGTAGGACTACGACTCCCATCATCCATGACTATTGGCCACTGTGGCAGGGGATGATGGAAATTGTAGTCCAACAACAGCTGGAGGGGCGAAGTTGTGCAGCCCTGTTCTAGAGAAAAGCAACCTGGATGCTTTGCAGTCACTATTTAAACTTCAGGTTTCCCCTACTACTATACTAACATCCCATCATGTCCCATCTGCTTTTGGTTAAATATCAAAACAGCATTGAGAGAAAATCAAGACAAGCATTATAAGATGTGGCTAGGTGATGCACAAGGGCGGGACTGCTGTACCCACGCCACATAGTTCAAGTAACTGGATTCTTGACTTCCACAGTAATATCTAATCTTTTCTTTCTCTGCTCTTCTTTTTTCTTTAATTAATAATAAAATCAGTCTAAATTTGTCCCCTCTCCCAAATTCTCAGTAAACGACCAGGTCCTGCTTGTATTGTTCATACTTAATAAATGCCACTGACTGTAGAATGTAGGATGTTGATATGGTAGAATGATGAGCTCTATAGACTGGCATTGAATATGCAAAGAGTAGGTGTCATAAAGTGTCATTATTAGTATCGTATCATTTTTCTCTCTCTCCATTTAGTGTTAACTGGTGAGGTGCTTCCTATACACTGCAGCCATGTCTTCAGATGCTGAAATGGCGGTCTTTGGGCCGGCTGCCCCTTTCCTCCGGAAGCCAGAAAAGGAGAGAATTGAGGCACAGAATAAGCCCTTTGATGCAAAGAACTCAGTCTTTGTGGTGGATGCCAAGGAATCCTATGTCAAGGCCAGTGTTCAGAGCAGAGAAGGAGGGAAAGTCACAGCTAAGACTGAAAAAGGAGAAGTGAGTAAAATCAAGAAATAAATTGTCAGAATGGTCTCCTCTCTTCTCCCTAAGCATATCTAATGTACATTTTGTTTACTTGCAGTCTGTGACTGTTAAGGAGGACCAATGCTTTTCTATGAACCCTCCCAAATATGACAAAATTGAAGACATGGCCATGATGACCCATCTTCATGAACCTGCTGTCCTGTATAACCTCAAAGAGCGTTATGCAGCCTGGATGATCTATGTAAGTGCAAACTTCATCTGATTTTTGGCATCTGGAAATGCAATGTTGTGGTTTAAGATAAGAAAGATTGGTGTGCCAGAACCATATCAAAGGCTCTGTGGATCACATGTTGTCACTCCCTTTTCACACTCCAAATGGAAGAAAGTACTATTCATGTCAGCAGCAATTGGGCACTCCTTCTGCTCACAAGAAGGTTTGAAAACAGATACTCAAAGCTATACTCATGCATGCATTTGGATCATGATGGAAAAGCTGGAACTTTTATGATTTACTCGTGTCTGGGGGATGAATAATGCCTAGATGAGAACAATATTCAGGAGGTTCTCTAAAACAATAGCCGTAAAACACACCCTCCAAAATCTTGACACCTCCATCTTGCATCTAGAATGTCTGGGAAGAAACTCTGGGAACTGCTCTAATA
Organism: Hemicordylus capensis; assembly: GCF_027244095.1. Taxonomy (NCBI): domain Eukaryota; kingdom Metazoa; phylum Chordata; class Lepidosauria; order Squamata; family Cordylidae; genus Hemicordylus; species Hemicordylus capensis. The sequence goes on from NC_069658.1 coordinate 387,429,124, forward strand.
TATCAGCGAAGACTAAGATGCAGCTCGAAGACTGAACATCTGTGCCCACAAAGAGCCTGGAATGTCCAACAGCAAGGGCTCCCCTCAGCAAAGCCCTCCCAGCTGGGGGCAGGAATCTATGCATACAAGTCATGCTGCTGAGGACTTCACATACACATGCTACTCCTGCCATGGCCAGGGTTTTTCTTTCTTTCTTTTCTTACCATGCCTGAATTAAATAAACAGTTCTACAATACTACTGAAGTCCAACTCAGACTGGACTTCTTCCAGCTCTCAGCTCTGACAGCTCTACTTCACAACTTCTCCCCTTTAATTCTCCCCTGCTACAGTGGGCACTAGTCATTTCTGGAGTATTATACCTATCCTGTGGCAGCTTGACTGGTTGCCAGTTTGCTTACGAGCTAGATTCAAAGTGCTGCTTTTCACCTTTAAAGCTCTACACGGCTTGGGGCCGGGATATCTGTTGGACCATATTTACTCATATGAATCTGCCAGGGCCCATTGTTCATCATATCAGGTCCTGGTTTCAGCCCCACCATTGACTAAGATTGGGCTGGCAGGGACAAGGCCTTTTTGGTTGTGCCCCTTGGCTCTGGAATGCCCTCCCAAAAGAGCTTTGCCATGCTCCCTTGTTTAGGGTTTTTAAAAAAGATAGTAAAACTTATTTGTTTAAAGAGGCTTTTTAATGTGTTTTACTATAGCCTGATGGGGTTTTTAAAAATCTTAATTCAGTTTGTTTTAATTGGTTGTTATTCAACATTGGGCTTTATTGTGTTAAATTTTATATCACTTTTATTGTTTTACTGTTGTGTGCCGCCCTGAGCAGTGTTGTACTGGATGGCAGGACAGAAATAGTTCAAACTAGCTAAACCCATGCAGAGCATCTGCACACTAGTACTTGATTTCTCCCCTCGCCCCCTGACACAGCCCCAGTCACCTCAGAGATCTCACCACCCTCACCTGAGCTGCACTCTTGCTCCTCCTCCTCCATCCCATTGCTTCCTCCCCTCTCACCCCTCTTGGTCACTCCTCCATCCATTTACTCCACCCCCTCACCCCTCTTGGTTGCAACTACAGCATTGCTGGCACACACTGGCCAAGCTGCAGCCCCCTATCCCCAGAGCCCTCCTCACCCTCATTCTCTCCACAGGAGCAGCAGCGGTTGACCAGGCCCTTCCTTGCTGCCAACACTGCCATGGCCACTCATTCCCCTCAGGCTGCTGACAGGCCTAGGCCCATCCCTTTCCTGCCTGCCTTCCTCTGCCTATGGCCTTGGTTACCGCAAACAGCAGCATTGGTTGACTGGGGCCTCCCTTGCTGCCAATAGGCACTGCCATGACTGCTTGTTCCCTTCAGGCTGCTGACAGGCTCAGTCCCAACCCTTGCCATTCCTTCTTTCTCTCTTTCCCTCTCTTCTTTTTCTCTCTTTCTCTTTCCTCCACTTGCTCTTCCCCTCTGTCTTTCTCCCCACCCTTCCTGAGTTGAGCGTGTTCTTCTTGTTTCCTCATCTAATTCTTCCCCTGAAGGAGCTCCTTCCTCCCTCACGACCCCTCTCTTAGCAGAACCCTGCCCACTATCTTTTTATATATATCGATTCCTCTCCTCTACAATCAAGAACATCTTCCGACCAGTAACAGTTGCATGCCAACTGACCTTAACCATCAGAGCCTCCTCCTCCCTATCTGCATATGGAATCCCCACTGCCCAATCACCAAGGTGCTTCTGCTGTCACACACTCCTCCTCCCTATCTGCATATAGAATCTCTACTGCCCAATCACCACAGTGCTTCTGCTCGTAAACTCTCATGAGAGCTGCCATGCATGGGATTAGCAATGGGTATGCCTTAGGAAATTATATATATAGATAATAAATAAGTAAAATTATTTCATTAATTAAATAAAATAATCCATCACTCCCACTATCCATTGCCCAGATTTCCCCTCCCCATTATCTTTTTCCAACTTCTTCAACTCTCCCCACCTTTACCCCTCCTCCTCTTATGATGCTCTGTCCTCAGTGTCTCTCTCTCTCATATTACCCTCATGCTGGCTCGTCATGGTAATGAAGTATGGGGAAAGCCAGATTTTCAGCAACCTCTTGTTCTGCCAGCTGTCCTCTGCAGTTGCAGTATTGGGTGGGGCAATAAGAATGGAGGTCGGAGAGTTCAACTTCCACCTCCCTACCCTTTCATTAGCAAAAGGCAGGAATAGGCCTGCCTTTCCATATATGGCTATGGTCCTTGCTCCTTGAAGTGATCTTAGTATCATGTCAGAATCAAGAATGATTCTTTTAATGGATATTACTATCCAGGACCATTAGTAACAGTGGGGCAAATGGAAAAGAATTTCTAATACCAACATTAATACTGAACCCTTTAAAAATGAAACAAATATGATGCAGCCCTATAATATAGGAAAGAAATCAACACATCTGTGAAGAATTCTATGGCTGCTCTAGCATTCATGACTATTATTTGGGTAAACTTCATATTTTTTCCCCAGGAGTAAGATCTGAATGAAATCTTTAGAAGTAGCTGTTATTTTCTCCTGTATCTCATCCATTTTCTGTTTCCCCTTCTCTTCCTTTACCATAAAGTAGTTACCTATGTATGAGAGAATGCTTTTTCAGTATTTGAGTGTACAATATGAATATAACAAACTGATAAATTAAGTGAGTTCTGTTGTTCTGCTTCTTACAGACCTACTCAGGTCTCTTCTGTGTCACTGTCAACCCCTACAAGTGGCTGCCAGTGTACAACCCAGAAGTGGTGGCAGCCTACAGAGGCAAAAAGCGTCAAGAGGCTCCTCCCCACATCTTCTCCATCTCTGACAATGCCTATCAGGCTATGTTAACTGGTGAGTGGATTAACACCTTGGAAAAATTACGGTTTCTTCCAGAGAACCTCAATGTCATTTGAAAGACAGTGAAATGTGGGCTTCCTGCTGATGGCTAAGGCAGCTTATAAACATGATTATTAGGCAAATGTGCCTGCATCTCATACTCCGCCCCCCTACATTAATGAAACTCCCTACATGCTCACTTAAGCCACCACCCCCAGCTTAAAATTCATGATGTGGCTGGTGTAAGCATAAAGGATATAAGAACAATAAAGCACTTTTCCTTAGGGCAGGTCTTCCAGAAAGAAAGTTGGTGAGAACTGCCAGATCCTGGGGAGTGTGCACACCTGCAACACAAGCTGCAAGTTTGGCTGATTTTGTGACATGTGTGAACCCATTAATGTCCAGTTCCTGAGCCAGACTTTCCTCTGCCATTTAACATTTGCTGCCCAACTTCAAATCTCGGGTACAAATGTTGCGCGAATGTTGGATGACAGAGGGAAGTCCAGCTAAGAAACTGGACAGTGGCAGGTTCACTCTCACAAAGTAAGCTGAACTTGCCACTCATGCCAGGAGCATGCACTCCCTGGGAACCAGTAGGTCTCACCAACTTACTTTTTGGCAGTCAGCTGAACCAGACCTGCCCCATGTGAAAATGCCATATAAAGAGCAACACATTAGAAATTGTTACCTAAAGAGCTAACCTCTTTGTGTTTATCGTTCTTTCCTACCCCTCCTCCATAAGCCCTATGCCAGATTTTCCAGACTGTCAACCAAATGTAGGTTGCCTCATCATCCAGTATCCAAAACATTTGGCCAATGAGAAGTTAGGGTTAACAAAGAAGTAGAAGACAAATGTTATTTTTACAAGATTAAACAGACCTGAGATTACACCCTAGGATGACGATACGTTCTGATTATCATAGCTTAGATTACAGAGCTCTGTTAGTTGTATATCTTGGGAATGTTGTAGGGCTACAAGTATGTTTTTTATTCTTTCCTTTGCATCCCAATGAGTTAAAATGTGGCTTCATTAAAAATAACTTTAATTTCCCCCCGCCAGATCGGGAGAATCAGTCAATTCTGATCACGTAAGTATTTTCTTGTTGGTATACATTCTTTTCAGTCCTGTCCCATCCCCCGCCCTTCCCTCTGTAGCCACCTATGCTCCTGAAACTATCTCCTTGAGTGTCTCCCAAACCTCAGAGATATATTTTCATTTCATGCCAAAAATCGCCCCTCTTCCCTCATGGCATGGAAAACCATGGTGTATCAGTGGAGGATTAGTCATTGTCTGGATTAGTAATTGTATTGGGAAAGAATCATAACACCCTTGTGTGGCATAGGGCATAACTACATTAAAGATTTAAGAAGACTTAATAGTCATTCCCTAGCCCTAGGAACCTTGGCAACTGTAGCCTGAGTGGGGTGGGGGCAGCATAGAAATGGCTAACAAAGAATTATCACCAGCTTCACTTAAGCACAATTCCTAGTTTTCCTTGGGGTAAGGCATGAGAGTTGAACTGATGTAAAACCAATGTAAATTGTAGGCCCATAATATCTACTATTGCAATCTATAGAATGATGTAAAATTATCTTAAAATCTCAATCATATGAGCTCTGATTCAAGTATGGACAGCTCAACTATTGGTTCAGTTTTCCTTGTTTTGATCAACAGTGGAGAATCTGGTGCTGGAAAGACTGTGAACACGAAACGTGTCATCCAATACTTTGCAACAATTGCAGCTTCCGGTGACAAGAAAAAGGAAGAGCCAGCCCAACAGGGCAAAATAAAGGTAAGCAAGATGCCAAAAAAAGGGATGAAATGTGATTTTGTGCCACTGCTGTATGATTGTACATAGATAATATAATAATAATGTTTACATTGCAGGGGACTCTTGAAGATCAAATCATCAGTGCCAACCCCTTGCTGGAAGCTTTTGGAAATGCCAAGACTGTGAGGAATGACAACTCTTCACGCTTTGTAAGCCCTGTATACAGCCTGAGGGCATTTACCTTTGTTAAATGTAGAGCCTTCTGTGCTCATATAGTAAGTCTTTAGTAAAGCACATGCAGAATTTATAACAACATGCCTTTTTCTCTTTAAAGGGTAAATTCATCAGAATCCATTTTGGTGCCACAGGCAAACTGGCTTCTGCTGACATTGAGACATGTAAGGGGCCTCTCTTTTAATGAGTTCTTGTTCTCTTTCCTCTCCTCGTCACTGATTTCTTATTTGGTTGCTTCTGTTTCCCCTTGCTTGCCAGATCTGCTGGAGAAGTCCAGAGTTACTTTCCAGCTAAAAGCAGAAAGAAGCTATCACATCTTTTATCAGATCATGTCCAACAAGAAGCCAGAGCTGATTGGTAAGAGCCATCTTCTACAGTTTTGGTGGCAGCTGCTGAGTAATGTATTTGACTGCAAATTAAAATATTGTCATATATAGTTTACATATTGAATGAAACAAGACCTATATCTGTTCTTTTCTTCATTCAGAGATGCTTCTGATTACTACCAACCCATACGATTTTCATTTTGTGAGTCAGGGTGAGATCACTGTCGCCAGTATTAATGATCAGGAAGAACTGATGGCAACTGATGTAAGTAACTTACCGAACTGATTTCATTGAGTATTAACTTGATTAGACAGAATGTTCACTATTGATTCAATTGACAGGAAGCCATTGAGATCCTGGGCTTCAATCCTGAAGAAAGGACAGCCATTTACAAACTAACAGGAGCTGTTATGCACTATGGTAACATGAAGTTCAAGCAGAAGCAGCGTGAGGAGCAGGCAGAACCAGATGGCACTGAAGGTATTCACACAATCCAGTACAGAATGTTCAGTTATATCATGTTGAATATTGTACTAGGACCTTTAATATGATATGGAGATGTATTAAAACATTTAATTTACATAACTATTTAAATGACCTTTTATATAGTCTGATTATAAACGGTAATTTATTTTCCTCTCTGGGTAACATAGATATTATGGGGTGGCCATACCATTAGCCCATCCATTCAACATCACTGTTCTGTGTAAAACAACAACAAAACATAACACAATTCCTAGAAGCAAATATGTACACAAATAAGAAAAAAATAGTTTAGGATCTATTTATTTATTTATAGTTTTCCTGTTTCCTGGTTGTTGTTTTTTAATGTTCTACATGGAAACAAGCAAGATAGCATTCTGATTTTCTATAAAGCTGATAAATACTGGTGAACATCAGGACTAAGGGAGCACCAGTGTGGCACACTGAGTTCCAGACTAAAGCTGCACTGGGGAGGGGAGAGGGAGAGGGGAGAGGCTATTTTCAACAATCTCCCCTGCCTCCTGAAGCCCATTGTGCCCCCTGTGCTGCCATCAGGGACATATATTTGGGTGGCACAGAGGGTTTCAGAGGGAAGGGGAGATTGTTGAAAATTGCCCCTCTTCTCTTGTGCCTGTGCAGTTTTAGTCTGGACTGGCTTTAGCATGTTGCCATGGTTTTTCCTTTGCCACAAAAGGAAGCAGTGCTTCCTTAGTCTTGATGTTGTTGGCCAGTGTCTTTCCGCTGTTATTTGCCTATAATCCTTTCCTCTCACTTCTGTGTACAGTTGCTGACAAGGCTGCCTATCTCATGAACCTCAATTCAGCAGACCTGCTGAAAGCTCTGTGCTACCCCCGAGTCAAGGTCGGCAATGAATTTGTCACCAAAGGCCAAACTGTCCAGCAGGTAACAAATTAGGAACTAAAATTTGCTGCTTGAATTCATCACATCATGACCTACTCTTTTTCAGAGGTTTGCTCCTGTGCTTTGTATGATAATTCCAGTTTGTATCCCTGTTATTCTAGGTGTACAATAATGTGGGTGCTCTAGCTAAGGCTGTTTTTGAGAAGATGTTCCTGTGGATGGTCGTCCGTATAAACCAGCAACTGGATACTAAGCAGTCAAGACAGTACTTCATTGGTGTGCTGGACATTGCTGGCTTTGAGATCTTTGATGTAAGGAAATGGAACCTTGGCACTGGAGAGGTCCCTCCCCCACCCCACCCTGGTCTTTTTAGTTAGTTCTCTCCTTGGATCTTCTGAAACATCCTGGTCAGCTCATAGTCCTCTCAAGCTTCCGCAGCAAAAACGCTGCAATGAACTGACTGAAAAAGTCTGGATATTATCCAGAACTGCAAAAATTAGCTAGCATCTAGAAAAGTCTTGATAACTTGATAAGATACTATTGGATTCAGATATAGAACATGAGGAGGAAATTAGCAGCTCTAGGACAGGCCAGCTGAAGAAAGGTCTAAGTGAAGCTGACAGGATCTAGGGATGGATATAGAGTACTGTTCCCCGCTCAAGGTTTAATATAACAGCACTTTTATTTGCCATTTAGGATTATTCATGTTCGATGAAATTCACTTGATCCAATTACATGCAGATATATTCCTACCATTCAGATTAAACACACAAACATACAGATGGGGGTGGGTGGTGGAATTATCATGAAGTATTTAGAATCTAGAATGAAGAGTGGGCAGCACTGAGGTGTGTTTCTTAAAAGAAGTTCTTACTTTATTTTTCTAGTACAACAGCCTGGAGCAGCTTTGCATCAACTTCACTAATGAGAAACTGCAACAGTTTTTCAACCACCACATGTTTGTGCTGGAGCAAGAGGAGTACAAGAAGGAAGGGATTGAGTGGGAGTTCATTGACTTTGGAATGGACTTGGCTGCCTGCATTGAGCTCATTGAGAAGGTATTTCTAAAAAAAAAATTAATCTTGCATACAACTTCATCCAATGATACTTAAACTAGGAAAGCTGTGCTGATGTTTTAAACAATGAAGCAGTTTTGTTCATGGGAGACACACAGTAAGGTCATTCTCACAACCAAAATAGAGGTGGGGAGGGAGGGCAGGGTGGAAGGGAGGGATGGTCCTATCTTACCCCCAGATGATCGGTAATGTCCTCTTCGGCACACTGTTGCACGCCCACACAATCCATGCTGCTCCGTGCCATGTGGATCTCTGGAGGCCAGAACCTATTTTCCTGGCCTCCAGGAATCCTACAATAGACCATGTGATGGTATATACTCAGGCTCCATGCAGCCTGAGCACACACATGACCCTGTGGGGTAAAGGGCATGCTCACACCATTTAACCCAGGTAAAAGCCCAGTTAAAAATTTTGGGCTACTGGGGGAGGTGGTGCCAGGATCGGCCTTGATCCTAGTGCTGCACACAAGCAGCCCTACCCAGGTAGGCTGCCATAACCTGTGTAGGGCTGCTTGTGTGCACAACCTCAGTGTCTGACATCCTGACTATATGAACCATTGAAAAAATTATTAATAGTGCACATTCAGGAGGCCCATCATGGGCTCATATGTATTCTCTCCTTTTCCCCCAACTCCCAGAATGTCAGGATAAATGGAAAGTCTCCCCCACACCCTCAACAGGGTGTGGTGCTTTCCTTTCCTTTTCTACAAGCCTTTGCAATATAGGTGTAAAACTTGTAGAAAGGCTTCCCTAACAAAACTGTTTTTAACAGTTGCTCAACCAGTAGTTTTCCTTTATGCAGAGTCTCTTTCCACAGAGAGCCATCCTTGTCTTGCTGTGAAATAAAAGTTTTTCCATTAGTTGTCCTATAATTGCAATAATCATCACTTTTTCACTATTTCCCCTAAATAAAAAATGAGGGGAAATCATAATGAAAGATGCTTGACTGAAATATTTGAAATAATACGTCAGTCATTCAAGTGTAAATGCACACAGCTTGTTAGTGGTAAGTGCTCTCTTTCATCTTCTTATAGCCAATGGGCATCTTCTCCATCCTGGAAGAGGAGTGCATGTTCCCCAAGGCAACAGACGTTTCTTTCAAGAACAAGCTCTATGATCAGCATCTTGGCAAGTGCAAGAACTTTGAAAAGCCCAAGCCTGGCAAAGGAAAAGCAGAGGCCCACTTCGCCCTGGTTCACTACGCTGGCACTGTGGACTACAACATCTCTGGCTGGCTGGACAAGAACAAGGACCCCTTGAATGAAACTGTTGTGGGGCTGTACCAGAAGTCTTCTATGAAGACCTTGGCCTTACTGTTTCAAGAGCGTCCTGCAGAAGGTGATCATTTCTACATCTTCAAATAGATTTATCAACAATCAGATTCTCAGTTCAGCAGCAGTTCTTAACTGGAATTGCTGAGGCACCCCCAGCAGATGGCAAATTCAGCCAGTCTGGTTGAAATTTAGTCAGCCTTTCTCCTTTGTCATTCATTAGTGAGAGACTCACTCAGTCATTCACACAGTTTATTGACATTGCCTGTCCCTCCCTACTCCAGTACACTGAGGACCCTAAAGTTATCTCCAAGGTAGCTGGGCTAGGTAAGATGGACTGGAAATATTAGTTCTCAGCCTTGAGGACCAATTTCTTTCTCACTTTTCTGCCTCCTTCCTTTAATGGGAAATACAACAAGAACCAGGGAAGCAGAAACCAAGTCAGAGAAGCCAACAGTCATATTATTCATACTAAGCAGCTGACATATACTGAGTCAGACCATTGGTCTATCTAGCTCAGTATTGTCTTCACAGACTGGCAGCAACTTCTCCAAGGTTGCAGGCAGGAATCTCTCCCAGTCCTGTCTCGGAGAAGACAGTGAGGGAACTTGAAATCTTCTGCTCTTCCCAGAGAAGCTCCATCCCCTGAGGGGAATATGTCACAGTGCTCACACTTCTAGTCTTCCATTCATATGCAACCAGGGTGGACCCTGCTTAGCTAAGGGGACAAGTTACGCTTGCTACCACAATACCAGCTCTCTTCTCCTCAGCCAAAGCATTGTCCAGCATGGCACTCACACATGCCCTATAGGAAAGGCAGGACACCTCATCAGAATCTGCAGCTCCTTGTACTGGATTACTGAGTTAACTCAGAAAAGTATTCTTTTATGAGTGGAAGAGAGATACTATAGGTGATGTTTGGAGGACATTCTCTACATTGGATGGGGGAGGTTCAGGAATGGTTCTCATTCCAGAAATGAGTTAGAGAGAAGGGCTCCTGCTCGCTCATAAGCCCACCTAAGCTAAACCATCACATGCCTTCTGTAGTTTACATCAGATAATGTGTAAGTCTTGGTTAGCAAATAAAACAACTTCTATATCATTATGTCAGATTTTGCATCTCCGCTGATTTTTTTGGAGAACCACTCAGCACCACTTAGCACAAATTTCAGCATATCTCTGTCCCAAATACTGTAACTGTCCTACTTAATAACTTCTCTTTCACATTCACCCATAAGACTTCATTTCATATTCTTCCACAAGCACCATCGTCTCCCAACAGGCTGTATAAATGTGTGAAAAAGCTCTTGACAATATGGAGGAGTATTTTGGAAAAGCAGTTTATGTAGGAGAGCAATACGTAAAACCCTAAATGTATTTTTAATATTTATTATTATTTATTATTATTTCTTGTTTACACAGTCAGACAGGTGTTATTGACTGGTTTGTTTTATCCAGACATCGAGTCCTTCCCAAGGACCTGGGATACCAGAATTTTATTGTCAATTGTTATAGATATCGTCACAGAATATAGGCTGTTCCCAGTAAAGCTGCCCTTTGTAACTGGCCGACAGTGATCTCTGTGGCCCCTATGGTGTTGAGGTGCTCTTCAAGGTCTTTTGGAACTGCACCCAGGGCGCCAATTACCACTGGGATTATTTGGGTCTTTTTCTGCCACAGCCTTTCAATTTCAATTTGTAGATCTTTGTATTTGGTGATTTTTTCTATTTCTTTTTCTTCTATTCTGCTATCCCCTGGTATTATTATTATTATTATTATTATTATTATTATTATTATTATTATTATTATTATTATCATCAGAGACTGCTGGCAAGAAGGCTGGTAAGAAGAAGGGTTCTTCCTTCCAGACTGTCTCCGCTCTTTTCAGGGTACAGTAAAATCTTTATTTAAGATATCTTATCTGTAAGGGGAAGACAATTCTAATTCTATAGTCACTGTGTTTCAGTGTGCCTTTACACAAACTTTGTTTACCTAGGATTTACCTATAAAGAGTCCAAGTCTACCTGGTTCTAGAACAGGGAGCATGCCACATGGGGCTCAAGCTTTTCAGGGGACAGGCAGAAGATAGATAGATAGATAGATAGATAGATAGATAGACAGACAGACACACACCATATTCTGGAACAGCTGAAGTCTCCCAATCGCATTTAAGGGCACACCATAGAGCACATAGCAGAAATATGATCTGAAGGTTACCAAGGCAGACATAAAAATGGCCAAGTCTCTGTTACCAAGATAGGGCACTGCTGATGAACCAGATGAAGCTGGTAAAAACATTCCTGGCCACAGATCCCACCTAAATATTTATGAGTAGCCATATACTGTAAATCTAGACCTTAAAGTGAAGTGTGAGTCCAAATGAGGAAAGTAGTAGTTTTTCATAGTAAAAGTATGTTTCAGTAAACTTATCATCAAAAAATTTGTGTGTTCCTCCTACATATGACAAATGTAGAAACTTACACTATGTTGTCTTTTCTTGATATTATATATAGATGCATAATATATTAACCAGAACTTGACTTCTGATCCTACAGGAGAACTTAAACAAGTTGATGAGTAATTTGAGGAGTACTCACCCACATTTTGTACGCTGCCTTATCCCCAATGAAACGAAAACTCCTGGTAAGATAAAGTGCTGTACTGTGATTTCATAAGAGAAAAGATGCACCCATAGTATATTTTGTGGTACTAGTACTTTATCTGTTTTTTTAATCGCAGGTGCCATGGAGCATGAGCTTGTATTGCACCAGCTGAGATGTAATGGTGTACTGGAAGGCATCCGAATTTGCAGAAAGGGATTCCCCAGCAGGATTATTTATGGTGACTTCAAGCAGAGGTCAGATTGTCCCATATGACACCATTCCATTCTGGTTATCTTTAGCTGCTTTGCATTTGCCCCATCAATAATAGTTGCTTTGGGTTTTCTGGTATTGTAATCATACCACTTAAGTCATACGGAGCAAAGGCTTAGGGGAAAAACTCTATTTGTTGGTAAATTGTATTATTCCCATTGAGAAAGATGAAGAATTACGGAGTTGGGTCAGAACCAATGTATTATAGTATTTTTACTGCTACAGACCTGAGCTAAATTCAGAAGTTTGAGACAGTAGTAGCTATCATACACCAATCTGCAGCATGCACAATGGCACATAGCTCTGTTTAAAGTCACAACAGAAGGCTGCAGCTTAATGACTCTCTCAGCAGTCTGAGTTAAATTTTATGAATTTTCCTGTTTTAGAAAATAACCAGTTGGTGTTAGCTTTTCCATTGGCATTCATTAACTGATGTTAGATTAGATGGGCATTTGGTGTGCCCTACTAGAGCTTTCCTTATATTCGTATGATTCGTATTATTATTTGAATAATAAGCCCCATCACCTTCTACTTTCTCTAACAGATACAAAGTTTTGAATGCCAGTGCCATCCCAGAGGGACAGTTCATTGATAGCAAGAAAGCTTCTGAGAAGCTTCTTGGATCCATTGATATTGACCACACGCAGTATAAATTTGGCCACACCAAGGTAAAATTACTCTTTGACATGAGAGTGTAACATTTGCCTTCATTGGAACAGATTGTGATTTTGTGATCACAGATTTTAGATTGTGAGCCCTTTGGGGACAGGGATCCATCTTATTTATTTATTATTTCTCTGTGTAAACTGCCCTGAGCCATAATGGAAGGGCAGTATAGAAATTGAATGAATAATAATAATAATAATAATAATAATAATAATAATAGTGAGCAATCCTCTATAATGTTTTCTTTCTCCAGGTGTTCTTTAAAGCTGGCCTTCTGGGTACTCTAGAGGAGATGAGAGATGATAAGCTGGCTCAACTGATCACACGTACTCAAGCTATGTGCCGAGGCTACCTGATGAGAGTAGAGTTCCAGAAAATGATGGAAAGGAGGTAGAGTTTTGCCATCTATCATTGGACATGATCACATTGACTTAGTGGGTTCATATGAATACAAGGTGATAATAGTCTAAGATACTGTTAGAGCTACTCCACAAATTATGTGACAGCAAGTATATGTGTTTCTCATAATGTGTGCATGTGCTGAGCAGTCACAGCCAGTTCCAGCTCCCAGGGATAGGTAGAAAATATGCATTTGTCACTCATGCGCACACACACCCACAGTGGCTGACTTTCTACACTGTGGGATGCTGGCATCAGGGATCAGCCAGGGATGCTGTGCAATGTAAAAGGCAGCCTCGATGGTGTTGCACAACAGGGCAGCTGCAGAACTACTTAAAGCAGCTTCCAGGCAGTTGCGCAGCACTGCGTCCATTTCCCCAATCCATTTCATGTTGCACAGCAGCCCCAGTGGGTTAGGGACATAGGAACATAGGAAGCTGCCATATACTGAGTCAGATCATTGGTCTATCAACAACCATAATGGTTGTTGGCCATTATGTTTTAGGTATACATATTAAATGTTTGAGAAATGCACCTTAAAAATAGGCTGTGCGAACTCACACCAAGGCTACATCTGCACGTAACGGAGGACCGGAGTTGCAGGTATCCGCTGTTTCCTTACCGTTATGTCAGAACACTTGCAACTCTGGTCCTTTCTGTAGCATGACCCAAGGTTTCACTATGGAAACTCCAGTATGAACCCTCAGTTTGTAGTGAGATTCGCTGCTCCAAACCAAGAGTAAATGGAGCCTTTCATTCACACATAATTCATTACGTGCAAATGAAATTATGTGCAAATTGTATTCACACGTAAACCACATTCACACGTAAACATGTAAATACGGCATCTGATTCTCATAGATCTCCTCATTCAGTTTGTGCATATACCATGACTTCTGTGCCAAGGAGATTGAGCTAGTGCAGAATGTAGTCAAACTTTTGGATGCTTTATTTGCTAGATTTCTTCAGATATCTCCTCACCCCAAAACGACATCACCCCCTTTCCCCCTCAATAACGGAGTATCTCATTTTTCTTAGTCTCTTCTTAAGATATAAACCTAGTTCTCACTTGCAGCAAAGACTCGGGCATCTGTGTTTTAATAGCTGGTCAAACTAGTGCTCATGTGAAAACCAAAATGCTCACCCAAAATCTGATTTTGTAACTGGATAAGAGCAATTACTTTATCAAAGAACTCAGATAACTGACTACAAGTGCCCCAAAAAGGATTCAATTTAGGAGCTAAATAGAAATGTAGACCAGAATAAACACACTCTGATCACAATTTAGTATTATCTTTAACATTTTACTTTGCCTTCCTTACAGAGAATCCATCTTTACAATTCAATACAATGTCCGCTCATTCATGAATGTCAAGACCTGGGCTTGGATGAAGCTGTACTTCAAGATCAAGCCTCTGCTGAAGAGTGCTGAGTCAGAGAAGGAGATGGCTAACATGAAGGAAGATTTTGAGAAAACCAAGGAAGAGCTGGCCAAATCCGAGGCTAAACGCAAGGAACTGGAAGAAAAAATGGTGTCTCTGATGCAAGAGAAAAATGACTTGCAGCTCCAAGTCCAGTCTGTAAGTAACACCAATGACATATTTGTTCTATTTGTCCTATCCTTTTACAGTTTGAACAATGGCATTCAAACACTTCAGTGGAAATTTCACTAAGAATATTTGTCGTTGTCATCACCATGATCGCCATAATCATCATAATCATTTCTTATTTAGAAAGTGGCTAATATATGCTGGACACTGTACAGAAATAAATAATACTAATCACAGGGGCATGGCTATAATTAAACTAAGAGGGAGACAGTTGTTCCAGGGCCCATAAAGGATAGGGCCCAACTGGCTGGGCAACAGCCTGCTCTTCGCTCTCCCCTCCTTCCTCCCCGACTCATTGGCAAGCTGCTGGCTCCCGACTGGAGCATGAGGAGTGTGTGACACAATTTGCACAAGAGCGTGAGAAAGGGCATTCCGAGAATGTTGGGTTTCTTACCATGTCCCTATAGTTCTTCTGCAGCAAAGACATGGGGAGGAGGGAGAAGAAAGGAAGGGGCCCAGGGGCCCATCTTCACTTCTTGTCTCAAGGCTCACTTCAACTTTGCTACACCCCTGAATAATAAAAATACGTCTCCCTGCCTGCAGGCCCACAATGTAAAAATCATGAAACAAAAGAAAAGCGAAGGTGGAGGATAAGAGGAAAAATGGTTAGACTTTCCCTTTAGTGTGGGTATCCTAATTATATGAAACATATACTGTTCTACATAAACACAGCACACACTGATGCACGTACCAGTTTTTCTTTCCTATTAGATGAGCTAACATAAGTAATTTGTATGAATTAAATACACTTTAACTGAAACGTAGACTTGCTCTAGGCATAAGAGCTACCATGTTTTGAATATCCTCTCTGTTAAATTCAGTGGTGGTAACTGATCCTTGTGCATGTTTCCTAGTGTGAAAATACTGGCCCCCTTCAATGAAAGGAATGACTGCACATGAGATATCTCTGTGTGCATGAATTTCTCAATCAGTCAGATAATCTTAGTATTATATGGGATATTTTCCCCATCTATAGGAATCTGATGGCTTGGCAGATGCTGAGGAGAGATGCGACCAGCTGATCAAAACCAAAATCCAGCTGGAAGCGAAAATTAAGGAGCTGACTGAACGAGCAGAAGATGAGGAAGAAATGAATGCTGAGTTGACAGCCAAAAAGAGGAAACTGGAAGACGAGTGCTCAGAGCTGAAGAAAGACATTGATGACCTGGAATTAACACTGGCCAAGGTTGAAAAGGAGAAACATGCCACAGAAAACAAGGTACTGACCAGAATATCTATTTACTTATTTGTCATATTTCTATATCACCTGATATGTACATCTCGAGGCGGTGTACAAAATTTAAAATATTTAAAAGTTACAAATTAAAATACATAAAAAGACAATAGAATAAAATAGATATTAAAACAAGTATTAAAATTAATTCTAATTAAAATTCTGCAAAAGCAGGACAGTCAAAGTTCTTCCTGGAAAAAACCATAGAAGGAGATGCTCTTATTTTGTAGGGAGAGAATAGGTCCAAACCTGCAAGAAATAGAATGGTGTGCTGTCACTGGAGGGTATCATGATATTTGAATCTTTGGTTTGCTTCTAAAAGGTGAAAAACCTCACTGAAGAGATGGCAGTCTTGGATGAGAACATTGCCAAACTGACCAAGGAAAAGAAAGCCCTCCAAGAGGCCCATCAACAGACCTTGGATGACCTGCAGGCAGAGGAGGACAAAGTGAATACTCTGACCAAAGCAAAGACCAAGCTAGAGCAGCAAGTGGATGATGTAAGCAAAACAACATGGAGAAAAGCAGCTCTCAGGTGAAGATGGTGCTCTTGGGGCAGAGTCCTTATGACCTTTTTCTCTTCAGCTTGAAGGGTCCCTGGAGCAAGAAAAGAAGCTCCGCATGGACCTTGAAAGGGCCAAGAGGAAGCTTGAAGGGGATCTGAAGCTGTCTCAGGAATCCCTAATGGATTTGGAGAATGATAAGCAGCAGCTGGATGAAAAGCTTAAGAAGTAAGCATGTTCTCATGTGGGAGGTCTTTGTCCTACACAGCTCTCATAACTTTGTGTTTTGTAGTCTAATACAATGTGTTTTGTTGTGAAAAGGAAAGACTTTGAAATCAGCCAGCTCCAAAGCAAAATTGAAGATGAGCAGGCCTTGGGCTCCCAGCTTCAGAAGAAGATCAAGGAGTTACAGGCAAGTTACACGTGGCTCCCTTCCTGCTGGGGGAATGAATTTATCTGGGGGGAAAGTGTAGATTTCTAATATCAGGATGTCGCTCTCTAGGCCCGTATTGAGGAACTTGAAGAAGAGATTGAGGCGGAGCGTGCATCTCGGGCCAAAGCAGAGAAGCAGCGGGCTGACCTCTCCAGAGAACTTGAAGAGATCAGTGAGCGGCTGGAGGAAGCTGGTGGGGCAACCGCAGCTCAGATTGAGATGAACAAGAAACGTGAGGCAGAATTCCAGAAGATGCGTCGGGACCTTGAAGAGGCCACTCTGCAGCATGAGGCCACTTCATCTGCCCTCCGCAAGAAGCATGCAGACAGTGCAGCTGAACTTGGGGAACAAATTGATAACCTGCAGCGTGTGAAGCAGAAATTGGAGAAGGAGAAGAGTGAGCTGAAGATGGAGATTGATGACCTTGCTAGCAACATGGAGTCTGTCTCCAAAGCCAAGGTATACTATAGCTACATCTGTATCTTAAAACTATAAGATGTTGCATACAAGAAATCATATATCCATAGGTGTGTAGCATTCAGTTACAACCAACAATGAGCTGTGATTGATGGTGGTTCCACATGTATATGAGTAGTTGCAAAAACATCCTTTCTATTGTGTAATGTATGTTCACCCTAACTACAGAGTACATCAGGGATGTTGTGATAAATCAGATAAGTGCTTTGTACACTTTGTACATTGCTTTCCTGTCTCTTTTCTTGGTTTGCATCCCAATTTCTGTTTTCTATTCAGTGTGACATTGCTAGACCGTAACAAAGAGAGATAGCATTGGGATCTGGCCATTTTACTTATTAATTCATTTACATTTATATCCCACTCTTCCTCCAAGGATCCCAAGGCAGTGTAGACAGTAATTTTTATCCTCACAACAACCAAATATACAAGAAGTATACTTTTGCATTTTAAAACATATGAAAGAATTTTATTATTTATTATTATTAATTATAATTTATTATATGAAAAACTCAAATATAAGCCAGAAATTGAGAGCCATTTGAGGTTTTACGCAAGTCAGATAAAGAAGAGATTGTCAGTTATCATTTTCTTGAGGCCAAACATTCTTCCCAAAATATTTCATTTGCATTTGATAGTAAATATTCCTTGGTGAGTTTGAATTTGTTCAGTTCAACATATTCAGTCTCCTTCCTTTTGGATACTTCCCTTTCAGGCAAATCTTGAAAAGATAAGCCGCACCTTAGAAGACCAACTCAGTGAGGTTAAAGCAAAGGAGGAAGAGCACCAGCGTACTATCAATGACCTGAATGCTCAAAGAGCTCGTCTGATGACAGAATCAGGTAAGAAATATAACATAACATTACTAGGCACCTTGCCATCCTTGGAATGACAACCAACCCACTGTTTCCATACGACCTGACTGAATCTCCTTAACGGTCTGTGAATTGAGAACATTTTCCTATGACCCTTTCATCATGCAGCTTGATTTTAACTTAGCATGCATTGGGTTGTAGCCTTACACAGTAAATTATTATTTGTGGTTACTCAGAAACAAATGATGTTAAGAATAAAGTGTAATTTCATCAATTCTTTCTTCTTTAGGTGAATATGCACGCCAGGTGGAGGAAAAAGATGCATTGATTTCTCAGCTCACAAGAGGAAAGCAAGCCTTTACCCAGCAGATTGAGGAACTGAAGAGACAGCTTGAGGAAGAGACAAAGGTGTGGATTTTGTCCAAAATGTTGCATGGATCTGAATCTTAAGCACCATTTTTGGTCACTGATTTTTTGTCCAGTACAATTTGATGCAACCTGATTTGAGTTCGTTATGGCGGTTTTTCCTAAATTTTAGAATTCAGGGTATTTTCAACTATTACTCATACAATATTTATAGAAAAAAGGCAGTCCTGTACCTATTATAATTTCCCTTAAAAGGTACTTTAAAGTTGGCTGAAAACACCAATGCTGGAGACTGAAAATGCACCCCATTGGCTTATGCAATTATGACATCACTATTCAGAGCTTCTCTGGGGCAGATATATTGCAGCTTATTCTGCTGGCTTTTCTCTGCCTTTTTCTTTGCTGCCAACCAACAGGCCCCAACATTATTAAGGTGAACAAGCTACATGGGGTGGGAGAATGTGGGGGATTCTTCTAACTTTGCTGTCAACTAAGGAGGTGGTTGCAGCTCTGATTTGGGTGGGATATTGGGGTGGGGGAACTGGGAAATTCTCTCTTTCTCTGATACTGCAGCCCTTTGCTGTATGAGGAAGTTGCACCTCTGATTTGAGGGGAAACGGAAGGGCAGAACTAAGGAACTCTTTCTCTGCCACCAACCATCTCTAGTGATCCTGGGTTGGAAAGCTGGGGAGCAGAAGTCAAGCTACAGCATCCGTGCAAGAGGCCATTTACTAAGTTACACTGAAAGACCATGGAAGCTGTATTTATTGAGTCTCTCCATGTTCCTAAAGGGAAAATACCCTGAGCTGGGAGGGCCAAGATGAGGAAGACAGGAGGAGGAAGATAGGAGCAGAGCCGGAGGGGGCTGGCTAAGAAGTGTGAGGAGCGTAAAGTGCCTTTTACTTGCTTGTGGGGGTGTGGGGGGAGAAACCTTGATATTATGGTACTTCACCTGGGGCTCAAGAGGTATCAGGCAGACCTGCAGCACCACTTAAATTAAGGTAAGGATACTACCACCCCTGCCAAAAAAGATTCCATCTGCCTTGGAATCCCTGCTCTTTAATCCTGGGTGTGGAGAGAGGACACTCTGCAGTTAACAGGAACACAAGAAACACACTCTGCAGTTAATGGTGGTGGAAAGAAAAAGGCACTCTGCAGTCTGCACATGTGTTGGCACCATTATTAGTTATTCTTGGGCTGGCCTGACAGCAAATTCCAGGCAGATCTCTTCCACAAATGGACGTCTAGTTTTCAAGCACCACTCTGCTCTCATACCAGACTATCATTTCCTGGGGCCCAGAAAGACTTTCTAGAGGGCTATATTGATATTCTGGCTTCTTTTCATAGCAACATAGGAAGCTGCCATATACTGAGTCAGACCATTGGTCTATCTAGCTCAGTATTCTTCACAGACTGGCAGCGGCTTCTCCAAGGTTGCAGGCAGGAATCTCTCTTAGCCCTATCTTGGAGAAGCCAGGGAGGGAACTTGAAACATTCTTCTCTTCCCAGAGCAGCTCCATCCCCTGAGGGGAATATCTTATAGTGCTCACACTTCTAGTCTCCCATTCATATGCAACCAGGGCAGACCTTGCTTAGCTAAGGGGACAAGTCATGCTTGCTACCACAAGACCAGCTCTCCTCTCCTGCAGTTAATGGTGGTATTTTGTCTTTCAAAATATTGCTGTATTGCTCTGGTTAGTGATGTCATAATTGCATCAGCCAATGAGGTGCGTTTTCAGTCTCCGCTGTTGCTAGAC
This sequence comes from Hemicordylus capensis, assembly GCF_027244095.1. NCBI lineage: Eukaryota > Metazoa > Chordata > Lepidosauria > Squamata > Cordylidae > Hemicordylus > Hemicordylus capensis. The sequence goes on from NC_069658.1 coordinate 387,449,117, forward strand.
TAATTTTAAAGTATATTTTCTTGAAAATAATGCATTACAACAATGATTCTTGTTTCTCTATCTACTGATTATGTGACTGAATACAGTTATGGGACTGATACAGCGTTAGGAAAAGTCCTCATTCTGTAGAATCTTCAGAATAAACTGGATTTCTAAGCTCTTTATCAGTGCTCCAAGCAATGCAGGGCATCTCCTATAGGCACTGACCTTTTATCTATCTCTCTTCCCATGTGCAATTTGGTGAAATACCCACCATTCTCACGTAAGAGGTCCTGTGGATGGAAAGTTATTGAGTTATAGCGGTCTCTTTCATTCTTTTAGACTAAAGATGGCATTTGCTCAGCTATCTTAGTACTCTAACCTTCTAGTTAAGTTTCCAGTGCATTAGTATTCATAGAATAATGAACAGGAAGTTGTCCTATATATTTATATAGACTACTGAACACTGCATTTAACAAAGTGGGCTCTGCCGCATGAAAGCTTATATATTTGTTTATCTGTAAGGGGTCACAGGGCTTTCCCCCCAATTTTTGCTACATTACATTGCCATGGCTAACCCGCCACAATTTGTCACTATTAAACAATATAACTCTCCCCTTATTTCAGGCAAAGAATGCATTGGCCCATGGCTTGCAATCTGCTCGCCATGACTGTGACTTGCTCCGGGAGCAGTATGAGGAGGAGCAGGAAGCCAAGGCTGAACTCCAACGTGCAATGTCTAAGGCCAACAGTGAGGTTGCCCAGTGGAGGACCAAATATGAGACTGATGCCATTCAACGCACAGAAGAGTTGGAGGAGGCCAAGTAAGTGATAGAAGTGGCAAGTGAGAAAGCAGAAGGGAAGACTGGAAAATGTAACTGTGAAAACATTGATGTAGCAAAGATCTATGTTCCAAATGTGACAGGAAGAAAGTAATATATCTTTATGGAGTGGAGAAAAGCCAGTAGTATGTATCAGAGTCTATGACTGAAAGGACTATGATTGAAAGGAAACATGTGCTGGTGTTGGAGGGATTGTGTTCTCAGGACTCCCTAAGAGCCTCCACAGCATTTCCTTACAATGAAAGATGCTCAGTGTAGGCTGTAATTACATTCCTCCAGGAAGAAGCTTGCCCAGCGTCTGCAGGATGCTGAGGAACATGTAGAAGCTGTGAATTCAAAATGTGCTTCCCTTGAGAAGACAAAGCAGAGGTTACAGAATGAAGTGGAAGACCTGATGATTGATGTGGAAAGGTCCAATGCAGCCTGTGCAGCTCTTGATAAAAAGCAAAAGAACTTTGATAAGGTATTTCTGGCTTTTATAACTAGAGGTAACACTACACAAAGACTTCTAACTGTTGATTTCACTGCTTATATTTTGGGTGGTGTTTTGTAGGTTCTGGCAGAATGGAAACAGAAATATGAGGAAACCCTGTCTGAATTGGAGGCTTCACAGAAGGAAACTCGTTCTCTCAGCACAGAGCTCTTTAAGATGAAGAATGCATATGAGGAATCTTTGGATCAGCTAGAAACTCTGAAGCGTGAAAACAAGAATCTCCAACGTAAGTCCATTATTATTTTTCCTAAACATAACACAAAACCGAGAAGATAGCAGCTCCCAAATATAGTTGAAGCAAGCAATCTCCCCATGGCTAGGATAGGAACACATTAAGGTTGTTCACATAACCATAATACCAGGGTCAGGGAGGGCCTGGTCCTGCCGGGGGGTTTGGTGCTGCCGGGTGGTGGTGGGGAGCTGTAAATGGGATCTTTAAAAAGGAGAGGAGCAGGTCCTTACCTGCTCCCCACTACCCCATGTGGCTTCCTGCTGCTGCGGTGCTCGTCCCAAGAACCTGCACGTGGCACCAGCACGCACATAGTATCTGTGCATGTCTACCTTGGTTTGTGTACATCCCTCGTGCACATGCAACTTGGATCATGTACATCCCTAAAGGCAGGATCCTACCTACTTTCTTCCCACATGACTGCTGGTTGTCTGCAGGCACCATCGCTTGTGTGCCTACACAATTGGCACGATTCTTAAGCGAGGGAAGGAAATCTAGCCGCTGGACATCCCATAAAGCAGCATGGCACATTAGGAATGTGCTAGAGGCCAGGATGCTCCTTCGCCCGGCCTCTATGGTAGGATAGGCTGCTGGCAGTCCGAACGGGACTGCAGGCAATCTGTGCTGCCACATGACTGGGTACTAAGAGGGCATGAAAAGACCTGGGCTATCCGGTGGGGTAGTGCCAGGATCAGGACCGATCCTGGTGCTCCACATGAGGATTTCTGCCCAAGTATGGCTGTGCAAGCCTGGGTAGGACTGCTCATGTGAACAGCCCCCTTGAGTGACTGTACGATTCTTGGCAAAATGCTTTGTTTCTTTGTTTGGCTGCTAAGTAATAGTATGATATTATGAATAATGGGATCATTCATTCTTTTCTTTTTATTTGTCTGACATCTTTGTGTGAAAACGACAGAGGAGATATCTGACCTCACAGAACAGATTGCTGAGGGAGGAAAGGCTATCCATGAACTGGAGAAAGTGAAGAAGCAGATTGAGCAAGAGAAATCTGAAATCCAGTCTGCTCTAGAGGAAGCTGAGGTAAACATGCCATTATTCATAGAGAAAAGATGAAGACTCTTGATCTGTAACACTGTGAAATACTTCAAGAGGCAACAGTGATGTGATGAATATACTACTGCATAGAATATTCAGTGTTAAATATAACACTCTAGTGAGGAAGTAGCTGCCAATTTTAGCTCATCATTAACAGCTGCTATAAATGATTCTCTTAAGGCCTCACTGGAACATGAAGAAGGCAAAATCCTTCGCATTCAACTTGAGCTCAACCAGGTGAAGTCTGACATTGACAGGAGGATTGCAGAGAAAGATGAGGAAATTGATCAGCTGAAGAGGAATCACCTGAGAGTAGTGGAGTCCATGCAGAGCACACTGGATGCTGAGATTAGGAGCAGGAATGATGCCCTGAGGCTTAAGAAGAAGATGGAGGGAGATCTGAATGAAATGGAAATCCAGTTGAGCCATGCTAACCGCCAAGCTGCTGAGGCACAAAAGAACCTCAGGAACACACAAGGTTTGCTCAAGGTATGTACAAGAAAATTCCAGGCTATTACAGAGAATTGTCTCTGTCCATGTCTCAATAAGGTTGACATGGTCATGATGAAAAATTCCTTCTGCCTCACAATTTTCCTCCTATTTATTATTTCAGGATACCCAGATACATTTAGATGATGCTCTGAGGAGCCAGGAAGACCTGAAGGAACAAGTGGCCATGGTTGAGCGCAGAGCTAATCTGATGCAGGCTGAGATTGAGGAGCTCCGGGCAGCGCTGGAACAGACAGAGAGGGGCAGGAAAGTGGCTGAACAAGAGCTGATGGATGCCAGTGAACGCGTGCAACTCCTCCACACACAGGTCAGCTCCTAACATGCAGTGGGCTCTCCAGGCACATGGGGAGTGGGGCTATCAATTAGTATAGGTATTATTCTAGAATCATAGATTGTGGATGATGTGTACATAGGCATGATATGAACATAGGCAACGACGGCTTCTTTTCTTGAAATGGACATTTTTAATAGGTGAGTTGGAGCTTTGTGTTCATGAAAGGAAGGATAATAATGCTTCCCTCTTCATTGTTGTTAGCAAAATCACTATGCACATTATGAAGATGGCCTGTGTCCAAGATCTAGAGGGGTAGTCTGTTGCAGCAAAAACAACAGTCTTGTGGTACTTTTAAAAGACCACAATATTATTGTAGCATAAGCATCTGTGGTCTTCAGTTTACTTCATCAGGAACATGAAATGTTATTGTTAGTTGGCTGTTGCACATAAATGAAGACAGACAAGGTAAACCATGAGATCAAATAGTCATGAAATTAAATATCTTGGTACTCTTTAAGATTCTTAAGACACTATAGGTTTAGTTGGGGAAATGTTTATGAGACATTTCCATTTAAACACCATTTCTGCTTGACGGCACCTAATCAATCTACGACTGTGTTGAGCAGCAGCATCTTTTACAAAACAAAAGAAATCCAGATGATATTTTCATCTTTGTATTTTACAAATAAGTTCAAATACTCTGAATTCCTCCCCCCATATAGAACACCAGCTTGATCAACACAAAAAAGAAGCTGGAAACAGACATTTCCCAAATTCAGAGTGAAGTTGAAGAGACTATTCAGGAAGCACGCAATGCAGAAGAGAAAGCCAAGAAGGCCATCACTGATGTGAGTTGGAAAGAGTTTCCTTTCAAACTATTATCGTGTTTGCAGCTCCCATGCCTGACTTCTGGAACTGGGGTGATTTCTTTATTTTTGTACAGGCAGCCATGATGGCTGAGGAACTTAAAAAGGAACAAGATACCAGTGCCCACTTGGAGAGGATGAAGAAGAACTTGGACCAGACTGTGAAGGACCTGCAGCACCGTCTTGATGAGGCAGAACAGCTGGCGATGAAGGGTGGCAAGAAGCAGCTTCAGAAACTGGAGCAGAGAGTGTGTAAACCTTGTAAACAACTTCATGTATTTCTAATCCTAATATATAGATTACCAGCAGAAATGCTAAGTGTTCATTTTGTATTTCAGGTGCGTGAGTTGGAAGCTGAAGTTGAGAATGAGCAGAAGCGCAGTGCCGATGCCATCAAAGGTGTTCGCAAATATGAGAGGCGAGTAAAGGAACTGAGCTACCAGGTAACAGGCTTTCTTTTCTGTGTCTTTGCGTAGATTTCAATATATGCAGATGAAACTTGAGAAGCATTTTGATATAAAAAGCACTCACACTGTTCTCTATTTTTATCTACTTTGTTCAGTCTGAGGAAGACCGGAAGAATGTTCTTAGGCTCCAGGATCTGGTGGACAAGTTGCAGATGAAAGTGAAAGCATACAAGAGACAATCTGAAGAAGCGGTAAGTATTATGCTGAAGTTGGGGCAATAGAAATTGTGAAGGTGAATCTACTATAAAGAGAGAGATTTTATTGGAATCAATAGCTATGAGAAATGCTGTTCTCATGAGCAGCCCAACCCAGGCTAGGGCAGCCCAGCCTGGGTTGGGCTGCTCGTGTGGAGTGCTGGGATTGAACCCGATCCTGGTGCCGCCCTCGTGGGTAGCCCTACTTTTGACCCCAGCCTTTAGCCAGGGTTTAGGGCATGGTAACCCCAGTGCTGGGGTTGTGTGTGTGTGCTTGGGCTGCATGCAGCCTGGGTACACACAGAAGCAGGCGGCAAGAGCGCCCAGCTCAGGGAGGATCCCTCCATGCACTGTGCTCCTGGCGCAGTGCACTGAGGGATGCCAGAGGACCTCCTTCTCTGACTCCCTGCTCTCCCGCTTGCAGCAGTACAGTGCCTGGGTGCTGTGGAAAGGGGCAGAGCAAACTGGGGAGGGTGATCATGTGCGGGGAGGCAGGCAGGAGCCTACCTCCCTGCCTGCCCTTCCCAAAACGGTAGTGTGCACTACCTCAGTGAATTTGCTTTGCCTAAAGTGCAGAAACACATGAATGTTCATTTTGTGGAGCTGATGTGATATCTATATGTGTGGATTGCCTCACTAATAAGAAGCCTAATTTTGATTATATTCAGATGGCAGAACACCTATTTGGGTTGGTGTAAGGGCATTTATTTGACTTGATTGGTGGTTTTTTTTTTTGTTTTGTTTTTTTTTGGTTTTTTGATAGAGCTATGTGTAAGAAATGCACAGTCCAATATAGTGGCTAGAGACATGCATTTCCATCTGCAAGACAATTCAGGAGGAAATGTGCACCCCCATGCACACCATGTAATATGAATGGGGATTGCATTAGATGCCTCCTCACTTTATATCTGCATATACATCACAATGCAGTCATGCATCTATATGTCTAGTCTGCACATGTGATTTCTGATCCAGCTGGGGAATCTATGTGTGGAAACCTCTGGACTGGAGCAACTGTTGCTTGGGCAGATTCTATTTTGAGCCTCAGTGTGGTACAAGCATATTTGCATTCTGATGGCTGGCTTTGGAAACTTTGCATTATAGCATTTAGAGCCAGATTACACTGTGCAAAAGAGTGCCTTTAAGCCATTATGGTGCCATTAAGCCTTTCATATGCCATTAGGAAGTATTTCTCATTGCAATTCTCTTTAAATGTAGTAGTTTGGAGGAGGTGAATTGTCATTGGATATGTCCACCTGTAATATGCTTTGGATTTATATTCAGGGTCAGTTTTAGATTTTGTGACCTGGTCTTCAGAACAGGTTTTTTGAAATTTTGTTTCTAATAGCATTTTTAAAAAAACAAAAAAACTTACCTTTTCAAAAATAGTAAGAGAGAAATTCTGTACTTAATATTCAGATGGGAAGAAGCAAATAGAGGACAATGAGGCTTGCATTTCTCCCTTCCCTCAAAAATATCATGTACATGATTCAAATGTCTCATCTGTTAAAGGCTGTTGTTAAATTTAATAATTTTTAAAAATCAATTTTCAGGAGGAACTAGCCAACACGAACCTTTCCAAGTTCCGCAAGATTCAGCATGAGATGGAGCAGGCTGAGGAGCGAGCTGACATTGCAGAGTCCCAGGTTAACAAACTCCGGGTGAGGAGCAGAGAGGTGCACAAGAAGGTTGTGAGTGAAGAGTAAGCTCACCTGGGAGCTGCAAAGTGGCTGAAGAGAAGCACAAAATGTGAAGCTCTTCATCACTTCTGTAATTATTGTCTATTTTGTCCTCAGTTTCTAGAAAATAAAGATTGGTAGATTCCTTAGCAAACTGAAAAACAAAGTGGCATTTGTGTTTTGCTTAGTTGTCTGGTATTCTTACTACTTCTTCTTCTTCTTCTTTGAAACCTTAATTCTGTCCCTTTAAAAATGCACTTCCTAATACAGTTGAAAGAGAGAAATACGTGCTTCATAAGTCTTGCTATAGAAGCAAAACACACTGGCCAAAATCAGGACTAATGCTGTGGTCATGCAGTGCCTGAGACATCCACGTTACTAAGGCATTCCCAAGGGTTTTCTGAGCTGCTTGGCATAATTGCACAGTGGAGGCAAATTTACCTGATCTCCCCTCCTCCCACAACACACTATTCCCCCCCTCCCCCCCAAAAATGTCACTAAGGACTGCATGATTCCCTGGGACATATTTTGGTGGGAAAGAGAGCATTGTGGAGAGATTATCAAAATCCCCCCTCACAATTGCACTGCGCAGCTTGGAAAAGCCTTAAGGATGCTTAAGTAACAAAGCCACATCAGGTGCTGCGTGACTGTAACATTAGAGTGGCTGCCTAGATTGGTACTCTGTTCCTTTCCACACTATATTTCCTTGCATATATCAGGTTAGAATGGTAAAAAAAAGAACATGGACAGTTACTAGGAAACAGTTACAAGACAGTTACTAGGAAACACTGTTTCTTTGTCTTAGAAGATGATCACTACATCACAATTTGAGTAAGTGTTATATGCTGCTTGCATTTATTGTAAGTAGCTAGGGCCTGATAACTAAGTGTTCCTGAAATTTAAGAACTCCTGTGATGAGACCATGACTGGTTCCTTCTTCTCTCTTATTTATTTACATACAAAAAGCAATTATAGGTAAACCAAGTTATCAGTCTCTAGTCTAATCCTAGGATATTTCACCATCTTCACTGATTTACAGGGAGATGTGCAGGGCTGGCTCTACTATGATGCAGGTTACTTCAGGTGGCAGACTGTAGTGTAGACAGGTCCTCAGAGCAGCATGGAAGCCCCCCAGCAGCACCCCCCACCGTTAACCTGCAGAGGAAGGCTGGCAAAATGGCACAATGATGCTTTCCCTCTTCCCTTCCTAATAGCAAAGGAAGTAAGGGGAAGAGATTTGACAGAAGGAAACAGCTGGGGTGTGATTTTAATATTTTTAAAAAGGAGAAAGAAGAGGAAAGGGTGGGGGTACCATTTGCCCCGGCAGCAAAACATCATGTGAAAGGAAAAACTTGAAGGCATGCTGCTATCATCCAGAGTGGTGCTCGTGGAAGGCAGTATTAGCACTACGATTGCTTCATCCCTGGTCAGCCCCCTGAGAGACTCCTGAAAACATGTTAAGGATTGAGGGACCCTTGGCAATGATGTGGACTTGGCATGGGCAGCTGCAAGGAGAGGGGAAGAGAGGCTTGAAACATATGAAAGTGCATGAGTGGGGACTGGGTGATATTATTTGCAAAGAAGCTAGGGAAAGGGCATGCAAAAACCATTTTGTTTCTCACCATGTCTTTACTGTTCTTCTGCAGCAAAGGCTTGGGGAGGGGAGAAGTAGAAGGCAGGGTGCCCAGTGGCCTATCTTCACTTCTAATCCCAGGATCTACTCCAACCTTGCTGCACCCTGTGACACCAATGATACTCACTAAAGCTAAGGCACACAGGTTGGGTTACTATGGTACAAAGGTCATTAGTCATGTTTGACTAAATAGGATCCTGCAGTTCCTAGCGATAACTAAAGCAATTCTGCCTCCATTCCAAGAACACATGATGGATGTATTCGATCACTGACAATTCAACAACAGTCAAGTCAAAAGCAAATCTTATTCAAGAACAAGCAATGTAAGGGTGAAGGACTTGGTATAATTTATTTATTTTGAAATGTGTACCTAACCACTCAGCCCAACCAGGCTCAACCAACCCCAGATTATTCTCAATTCTGATAGTCAACTGAGCATGTATTTTTCAAATATAGAGGATGTAAAGTCATTTCCTACAGAAACTGCTATGTTCACAGGTGACACAATGCAATAACATGATGAAATAAATTTGTTGTGAGGAGAGCTGTTAATCAGCTGTACAACTAATTTTCATACATCATATAATACAAAGAAATAGATTTCACCTGCCTTTTCAACCTTGGAATGAAACCTCTAGATTTTTGCTCCAGTTATTCCATATAACTCTTCTCATTTCCTTAAGCATTTGACTGATTTCAGCTGCACCCATACAAAACAAACTGGCCAAATTCCGGTGAAATAGCTCCCTTCACCTCTAGTTTCCAAAGCCGCATGTCTGAATTTGGCAAACTAGAGTTATGGGCGAAAAGGGACCTGCGGTTTCCCTTGCCAAATTCCACTCTGAACCTTCAGTCAGAGTGGAGTTTCGCCACCCTTAGCTCTGGTTTTGTGATGCCAGTGTTACATCTGAATGCTGGCACCACAGTTTGGGCCCCATGGAACCAGAGTTGAGGGAGGAAGCTCCTCCCTCACTCTGGCCCCATTGGCTGTGCAGGATGTCCTGTCAAGAAGGAAGCCTGCACAGCCGGTTCCCCCACCTCTCTGCAGTCTTGCTGACTGCAGGGAGGCAAGGAGGCAGCTCTCCCTATTGTCTGAAAGCAGACAGGCGAGTAGGGGTGGAGAGGAGGGTGAAGAACTGTGGGTCCACTGGACCCGTGGTTCCACATTATATCTGAACTGGGCCACTGTTTTCCCCATCGCAACCTTTCTTGTTCCCAGGGCCATATTAAGATGATTGAGAACTCTTATGACTTCCCCTTTGCAGAGAGAGAGACATATTGTGGCAGTTTCTCATTCACTGCCAAAAAAACAAACAAAAAGAAAAACGGGAACAATAGCAGGGGCACCAGCAGATCTGAGTAGATGAGCATTTGAAACTACGAGGAAATGACTGCAGCCATGTGTTAAAGAACAGTGGAAGCAGAAAGAGATGCAGCTCTGTAAGCATTGCCCAGTCTAATAAATCTGTGCCACTCCTTATAAAGTTCGGTGATCTGTGACTCTTGGGACACTATTAGAAGGTAGTGGTCGATATTCTAACAAAGCATGCACAATAGGAGGGTCTGTAGGGCAGACATGTGTGCTATTGTGCAAGAGCACCAATACACTGCCCGTGCTTCAGAAGCACTCTGTAATAGCGGGAACACATCATTGAGGGGCAATAACATGTTTCTGCTCTTACACAGCACTGTCTAAGACTGCCCATCAACAGTCATATTCCTAAATAGACAGGTCTATTGCAGCAGCATTGGCCATGTTCCTGGGAGTTTCTTTGAGCTTTCAAGAGTATTGCCTGAAGCATTCTGAAATGGCACTAACATGATTTTACCAGAAGCTAGCAGGACACAGAAATTTAGCTTGCAGATATGGGGCAATACAGTTTGTATGAACACACCTATACTCCACACATAAGAAGAAATAAAAAGCTCTGTTTGGGGGGGAAATAATTGAACAAATAATTGAACAAATAATTGAACGAACATTTGGAAGTCAGCCAAATCATAGCCAGCTTCGTGTAGTGGTTAGAGTGTTGGACTAGGCCTGGGAAGACCTGAGTTAAGACCCCCATTCAGCCATGAAACTCACTGGGTGACTCTTGGCTAGTCACGTATACCTCAGCGTAACCTACCTCATAGGGTTGTTGTGAGGACAAACATAACTACAGTATGTATACCACTGTGGGCTCTTTGGAGGAAGAGTGGGATATAACTGTAAACATAACATAAAAATATACTAGGATAGCTTTAGACTGTCCTGAGACAAGCTGAAGTACACATTGATTATGAGAGGAGAGCCCCTGATTCAAATGTGCTCAGCCATGAATTCACTTGATAGCTTTGGTCAAGCACAATCTCTCAGGTCTTCCTTACTCCAATCTGTAATATGAAGATAATAATACTGGCCTAACATATACACATGTGATCGCTAAGCGTTGACACCAACTTGGCAGCACTTAATCAATCAATCAAACATCCAGGCTAGTGGTAATAAGTATATCTAATTTAACTGAAAGGCTTTGAGCACTTCAGAAAAGCAGTATGCCCTTTTAAGTGATTGTGTTATGGGTGAGAAAGGCATGGAAAGGGAGCAGCAGCAATTTCTATTCACCTTAGGTCCCAAATTGCAGTGACAAGATATGGTTGCTCATCACATGAACGTCCCATTCTCTCTCTTGTCACCAAAATTCAAAACTTCAGGGAGGAGCTGAAATTACATTGCCATCTGAAGATGGAAGTATTTTTGGTGCAATGTGAATGCTTTCTTCGGCACAGCTTCAGTGTTACACAACGAACAATTTCAAATTTAAACAGGCACACAAAATTAAACAATGGCTGTTTTTCCCGTGGCAAAGTAAAATGAAAATATATGTGTGCCCCACTCCTATGAACCACAGTCTATAATACCAAATAATCAGAAAACTCCTTTGTTATTGTAGAATCCAAGGGAAAGCATTGTGGTATGCAAGGACAATACAGTGGGGTGGAATCAGGAATATTAATAGTTTAATGAAATAGATATTATGTACAGAGAGGCAAGTGCAGACTGCTTTTCAGTGCTCCTGCTGCTGGCTGTTTGTTAGCCCCGCCTGTCCTGCAGGACTGGAATACAAGTAACTAAAGCCCCATTCAAAAGCTAGCCTGGATCAAGGAATGGATTAACCAAAACCACCACAGTTATTAGACCTAAACAGGCATAAATCTTGAAAAGGTCACTCGAGTAATACTGACTTGCACCACTTGAGTTTTTGATTCTTTGCTTTTACATTCTTGGAATGCTAAGAGCTTCAGCGAGATAGATGTGTGCCAAGCATGAAATTAGACCTCCCAAATTCTCCCTAAGGCCCCATCTTTCACATTCAGAGCTACTGTGTCCAAAACAGCAGCCACTTGAGAAGACAAGCCCTCTTATCCCCTCTTGTAAAGGCAATATTAGCACAGAATGCATCTAAGCCCAAAACGAATGAAGAAGAGGTCCATTGTGAAGGAAATGTAACACTGGGTTGTTCCTAGGAATTGTGACTTTCCCATTTGGCTGTGTTTATTGAAGAAATGGACTCTTATTAAAGGAGGTGCAAGATTGTTGCATTTAGAGGATAACTGGGTGTCCATGAACAATCTTGGAGGTCCACAGAGGTTTTGGTGCACATTCCTTCTCAACAATATGACACTTGACACTATGGCTCAAAGAGAAACTTTGGAGTTGGAGTATACAATATTTGGGCCCCATTCGTCTGCCAAAAAGCAACAGTTTCTTTACATAGTCACGCACCTTTTCATAAAACATTATCCTTAAAGTTTTCTATATCTGACTCATAACTAATACTTCCAGGAAGACAAGTGGCATGTAGTCAGTTGTGACTTCCCCCCAGTCCTCGGATATGCTGTTTGCCGATTGTCACGTGACTAGCCTTGCCCTCTCACAGACCTGATTCATTCAAAATATTTCTGAGTGACTAGTGTTGCCATTCCAGGCTCCACAAAACAACCAGGAGCACATGGGATGAAGAGATCATGCAGTAGCATCCCCTGCCATTGCAGCACCCCTGATGACACTAGTGTAGGCACCTCCCATATAACCTACCTATTCCACCTTGTTCCTAATAGCAGATGTTAATGCTTCAGTGTGTACATGAGACTTGAAAGCAGCAAAAACCCCTGCTAACTTGGCAAAGAGGCACCTTTGTAACGTGGTGATTCTCTTTATTGAGCAGGGGGAGAGTAACTGGCCCTATCCACCCTCAGCACAGTACCTCCAGTGACTGTTGCTGGTGTCTATCCTATGTTTCTTTTTAGATTGTGAGCCCTTTGGGGACAGGGATCCATCTTATTTATTTATTATTTCTCTGTGTAAACTGCCCTGAGCCATTTTTTGGAAGGGCGGTATAGAAATCGAACAAGCAAACAAACAAACAACAAACAAACACACAGCAGTAGAGCATGTTAATTAGACCAGATATTCTACTTAGACAGAACTCATCTCCCCCTACTAATGGGCTGTGCATTAGAGCTCCAATGAATTTCCTCTCAACAATTCTTCTCAAATTTCTCCTCTACAAATGTCGACTTTTGAAATTTCCCAGATATATGTATTAGAATATGTTCCAACTGATATATGCATTTGACATATTGATCGACATGATATAAAGCATTACCGAGATGCTGCGCATTGCATCAGGGCTCTTGGGGACTCGTAAGGCAGTCCCAATGCTGCAGGGAACAAGCAATTGTGCCAGTTGTGCAATTGTACCACACTTACTCCCATTCTTTACAATGGCAGTAATTGCAGTAGGGCTGACTGAGCAACCATTCATTCCCTACAGTGTTGGGGCTGCCTTATGAGTCTACAAGACCCTCAGTGGTACACAGCAGCACCATATTGCTGCACATCATTTCAGCCACTATTATATTTGATATTATATTTGATATTTATAAATATATAACCATTTATATTTAATGGTTGGCATGTAACGCAGCATTTAATAGCTGGCATGCTGTGGTTAGTATCTGATAGATAACATACTGTTTAGTACTTGACTGTATTTGCCAGTTACAGCCCAATCTTATCCATTATTACTTGGAAGAGTAAGACCCATTGCTCCAAATATGATTTACTCCCAAGCAAGTGTTCATAGGATTGCATCTTCAGAGTATTTGACAGGATTTGGTTGCTGACCTACAAGGGTGTCCGCATTTGATAGCTGACATTCAATGACATTTTACATCTGTATTTGGTGGTTTGCATGCAATAGTATCTGATAGCACCCAATAGATGACATGCAATATTGTTTATTTGATTATGATTGACAGCTCATAGCTTATGAAGCTCCATATCTGATGCCTGTCAAAATAAACAAAAGACGCCCACAAGTCTAAAATATTCAAATTTCAAACTTGTAATATAAAATTTCATTCAAAATGCAAATTTGAATTTTGAGTTTTCATGTTCAGAATGTGATGGATTTAACTGGAAAATTCAGAAATTTATAAATATCCATTTTAGCTCTACTGCGCACTCACCAGCCTTCTCTGAAATGTGAGGTGCATCCCCTTCCCTGTTAAACCATCTTTACTGGCATTTGATCTATAGTATCTCCCTATAAACATAGTGTCTCCCATTAGAAATATGATGCATTTCCACACCTGTAACAGCAAAAGGCACAATATTTCTCTCTTCTCCTTCTCCACCATAATCCTAGCAGGATAAGGGGACATTTTGCACCCATTTGTATTTCAAAGTGTGATTTGGTAGTCATTCGGCATCTTCCTTCCCTCTAGGTCTTTTCCTGGTCACCCATTGACCTTTTTTTCATGCTTTCATAGGACTCTCACATCTAGTCCTAGTGCAGTAACACTAAATCTGTGAGCTATGCCTCTGCCCTAAGCCCTATTAATTCACTGCTTCCCTTATACACATTTCCCACAGCCCTTTGCTTTCCCACTGTCAGCCCTCCCTGGGTTCTTGCTCCTAAGAAATCTATGTTTCCTCTAATTGTACTGACCATAGTACCCTCCTTCCCCTAAAGTTTTCCCCACCTGCTAGCAACCTGGCTGTTCCTATTCTTGGGGTGGACACTTTCAGTTCAGCTCTGGTGCGCTATTTTCACCCACTCTGTTGCTCTTTAGTCCTATAAAGAATATGATTCTTTCTAATCTCTCTGCTTCAACTTGATTTCAGAAGCCCCAGAGTACAATATATAAGCTGCTACTTACCCACTCCCCCCTCCTTTTAAATTATTTATAGATTGATGAATGGGGCTTATATGTCTAATTATATCTATTCACATCAAATGTGAATGGGAATCCTGCTAGGAGTCAAGACTGCCAAAAGGCTTTTGACCTAAGAAAGAAGAGGAGGCTGCTGTGTATGCAAATCACTCCCTATATAAGTAGCCCTGGGACCAGCCTCTCACGTCCTTGCATCGACGGCTTAAAGGTAAGAGTGCAAGGAGCTCTGAGTTTAAAAGGAGTGGGCTCTCATCCTGAATTCTTCATATCCCCGTTTATTCCTGCTGCCTTTGACACTCTTGTGCAGGGACTGCCAGTATCAACAGGGATTTAAAATCTTTCTGCATCCATTTCTACTCTAATAATTTATCACTGAAACTTTGGTAAAGCAGTAAAGGATTTGTCATTTTTATGTTGCAGTATTGGCCAGGTCAGCCCTGCATTTCTGTCCATCTGATACCACAGAAGGTAAGACCCCAATTTATTAATTCCCTGGGGACAAGTGGATACACTCTAGGGAGAGAACTGCATGTTGCTCAGTGGGCAAATTGCTTCCTCTCAATGTTTATGGACTGTGCATTGCTATATCATAATTTGTGCTGAAGTTGCATCCCACCTAGCAGGAGAAAGTCAACTGAGGTACTGACCTTAAGGCTACTGATACCCTTACCAGCCCTTTTAATGGAATGTCTGCACTGACATAAATCCATGGGTCACATCCACAAAAGATGCTCTATGGTAAAAAACCACACTCTGACATCATGCTAAGCACTTAATAGGTGCAGCCATAATGAATGCAGAAAGGGCATGGTCTACATGATGGCATGAATAATTTAAACATGGGGTTCTTCTGAGCAGGAAGCACACAATTCCTGCTGAAATAAGCATTACTGCTGTTTGTAGGACAAGCATGACAGTGTAGAATTGTCCTAAGAAGCTTCTCACTTGTTGTTGGGTATTCAGAGGGACCCAACAAATCACAGCAAACCCATACAATGCTAGCATTCACATTCCTAGCACATCAGGCTAAAGTAGCTCAATCTGGATGAGGCCACAGAAAAAGGAATCTAATAATATAATATATTAATTAATTACATGCATAGAGCCAGATGAAGAATCTGCAGAAAGAAAATATACTGAAACAAAAATGATTATATCTACTTGGTTCTAAATATGATAGACAAAAAGGAGCAACTTTTAAAAACCCATGAAAACTAGGACATTGTATTCCATTTTTAATCAAAATATTATCTTCTATCTTAATCTGCATCAAGAGAAAGATGACATTAGGCTCACTCCGAGTATAATAAACTCACTTTGATCTTTGCAGCTGGACACAAAACAGATTAAAAACAATTATTTACATTTCTTAGTATGTTGGTTTGGCCCTGGCTGCTCTTCTGATTCTGCTGTTTATATCAACCAATTCCACAAATATCAGAATACATCTCTTGGACACCAGAGGACCTAAATCCCTTTGAAGTCATAATACTTACAAAGGCATTCACTCAAAGTGGGCAAAGTTCATGGTCTTCCAGTGAAAAAGAAGAACCTTGGTCCGAGGAAGGAGGAGCATGTTTTGTGAAAGAAATACTTGATGAAATACTAAGGGAAAGCCATGTAGAGGAAGTAAGAAAGTATTCCCACTATTTCACCAGAGACTCCATATTTTTCTTTCCTTCAGCATTTTCCTCTTTGAGCTGCACACTATAAATCGCAGCCATGTCTTCAGACGCTGAGATGGCAGTCTTTGGGCCGGCTGCCCCTTTTCTCCGGAAACCAGAAAAGGAGAGAATTGAGGCACAGAATAAGCCCTTTGATGCTAAGAACTCGGTGTTTGTGGTGGATCCTAAGATCGCCTATGTCAAAGGCTCTGTTCAGAGCAGGGAAGGAGGGAAAGTCACAGTCAAGACTGAGAAAGGAGAAGTGAGTAGAAAACAAATAATGCATTGTTGTTAAAATGGTCCCCTCCTTACTTTCTAAGATGATATAAACTAGATTTCTCTTTTCTTGCCAGTCTGTGACTGTTAAGGAGGACCAATGCTTTTCCATGAATCCTCCCAAATATGACAAAATTGAGGACATGGCCATGATGACCCATCTTCATGAACCTGCTGTCCTCTATAACCTCAAAGAGCGTTATGCAGCCTGGATGATCTACGTGAGTATACTCCGAACGTGCATTTCTTTTGCCTTGTGGTAGAACTAGGCTTTAGTACTTCCTCAGTATCCTTTTTGCTCCCTCATACCACACAGCCATTATAAATTTCTAGTTTGTTTCCATTAACAGATTTTCCATGTTCTTTATTATGGGTGTGGTATCTATTAATTGTGGTAGCTAAGAGTTGGCACCAACTTACTGACACTTAATCAACCAACCAACCAACCAATTTATTAACTAATATAACTTATCCCATCTGCCTAGTGTTTTGGATCAGAGAGGAAAATGGCAAGTAGCTACTCAAGTGGCTTAATTAATTTGTATGTCCATTGACATGTTTTCATATGAGTAGTCTGCCTGCAAAACATAACCTAACCTTATCCCCATACTTCCTGCTCAACTACAGCTTCCTTAGTTTGCAAATGAGTGTTTATGCTACAAGAGGTGATGTTGTAAGAATCTACAACAAAGAAGATAAATTAAACTAATTCTGTTCTTCTATTTCTTTAGACCTATTCAGGTCTCTTCTGTGTTACTGTCAACCCTTATAAGTGGTTGCCAGTGTACAACCCTGAGGTGGTAGCTGGCTACAGGGGCAAAAAGCGTCAAGAGGCCCCTCCTCACATCTTCTCCATCTCTGACAATGCCTATCAGTTCATGTTAACTGGTGAGTATATGGATATTTTTGAAAGAATTAACCTTTTCTCAGGGAGAGCCTCAATATCCATTCTAGGAAATGTAGACCCCAACATGATCAATGTTAGAGAACTGACTCAAAAACAAATGTTATTTCTTCAGCTTTGCAATTTCATCTGTACAGTACTCGAATTTCCTCTCATAAATTAAAGCAGAGTCCACTTTTCAGTGGCTAACAAAGCACTGAATTGCTTTGTGATTAACTTTCACAAAGTTTCCTAATGATGCACACATGCTTCAACACAGTGCATGCACTCCAGAGAAGTGGAGATGTTCACTGATCTCTCTGTTCCTTGAAAGCTGCCTGTGCCTCCCAAAAGGGGACATGTAACATGCACACTGCATTAAAGTATGTGTACTTTGTTAAACTGAGTGTCAGCCACTAAAAATAATTAGGGGCAGTTTCATAGTTTACATTCTACTTGCAAAATGATTCCTGGAAATAAATACATGCATGAGTTTTTATTCATACAGACATATACATTGCATTTTCTACCTGTAAAAGACATGTGAGTTGCAGCTGGGAAAGAATCTGGCCCTCATTTCATGTATTTTGTAGTCAAAAGTTGCCATGTATACTTGTGCCCACCATTCCGAAAAGGCATTATGCACATAGATCTTGCACACAGCAATCAATTTCTGAGTGTAAAATGTAACATAGTATGCAGTTCTTAGAGTCTGAGAGTTAGTTGACACATGAGGGCAATACTAAAATATCTTGGGTACATATTTACATGCTGAAATGCGTGAATTGGCAGACTAAAGATGTACAGGTTTAGTATCCCTTATCTGGACATCCGAAATCCGGAATGCTCCAAAATCCGAACACCACACCGTAACAAAAACAAAAAACAAAACACCTCAGCTCACTTGCTCACAGATTCCCAATTTTGCTGCTTTTAAACATGCAGTCAAAACTTACTTATTATCTTACTTATTTCAGAAGGCTGCACACATCTCATCCCCCTCATTGCCCACCTGGGACATTTCTCCCCTGGTTCCGTCGTCATAAGAACATAAGAACAGCCCTGCTGGATCAGACCCAAGGCCCATCTAGTCCAGCATCCTGTTTCACACAGTGGCCCATCAGATGCCACTGGAAGCCTACAGCAGGAGTTGAGGTCATGCCCTCTTTCCTGCTGTTACTCCCCTGCAACTGGTACCCAGAGGCATCCTTGTCCCAAGTCCACTCCCTGCTTTCTTCCCTTGCAGCATGTTTGTTCATCTTGAGACATATATAATTACCTTTCATTCATAAGGTTTTATATATACTGTAAATCTGTTGTCTAATACCGTAATAATTACACCGTTATTATTAAAATTCAGATTTTCCTGGGCTATTGTTGCTTTTTAAAAAGTGTACATTAAAATAGCATGAGCTTGCAACTCTGGAATTGTGGCAGCGTCAAAGAAATCAGATGAGTTATAGATGGATTCTAATCTGCTCAGATTATTTACTGGATTATCACTATCTTTAATCATGTGCTATGCACAGTTACAATTATTTCATTCAATTATTGTAAAAGATAATCTTGCAAAAAGTTAGTAAAATAAAATTTGTTTAGAAGATAAAGGTAGTAGATAATTTTTTTAATACTGGCAAGAGAGAGATAAAATAATGGAATGGATTAGGTGTAATGGATTTGGTGTAATAAAATGATGGATAAATTAAATTTTATTGCATCAGATAAATGTAACAGATTTAATGTGATGTGGATATAGTGACATTGTGATCATAGGTAATATAAGGAAATGTAAGTATTTAATTTGTATTATAAAATAAAAAAATGAAAAAGCCAAATCTTATAATCCATATAAAATATGGAAAATGACATTTGTATATTTTCTCTTATTTTACATAATTTCCTGGTAATAGGGAGAAATAAAGAACTGTGCAGGGCACTGAAACTCCACTCAGGCACTGGAAATGTTGTTCATCCTTCTTTGCTTTCTGATATTTCAGCAACACTGCCAAGCATACCTTTGTATCAATAAGGACTAGAAACTTGCTTTTAAAAAACCAAGCTGAAATTTTCAGGAAAATAAATATTGTCTGGATTACTACATTTGAATTTTTTTTTCCTGAGCTCCCAAGTAATTATGACACACAAACAACTCTGGCTTTATCTCAGACACACAGTAACCATTATGTTCTCTTTATATGTGAGGGACTGCAATTTTTTAAAATAACCACATGCAGTGAAATTTTAAGCACTTTTACATACCTGCCAATATGTTCCTATTCTCCCCATTCACTTGAATGGGAAACATAGGGACATGTTGGCATCCTCTTACTCAATGGCTCTTACCACCCTCAAGGAAGTTCTCATATGACTCCAGCCTAAATAAGTTAATAACAAATCTCTTTGATTATATGTCATTCCAGATCGTGAGAATCAGTCAGTCTTGATCACGTAAGTTTATTTTTCCATTTGAACTTCTGCTGTTTTGTGATACTGTGCAGTAGATAGTAAATCATTTTGTCAATACTCCCATTCTCTTCTTGGGAGGAAGGAAGCAATGTGCACTTGCATGCCTGCTCCTTTTAAATGCTAACCAATAAACACCCAGTGATCTGGACTTTTCTAGTTTTCTGAAAATTCTACTGTTGGGTTGCTGATGAACTTCAGTTGCAAAGATTAATAATTTATATGGGAATATAATTAAACTCAAAGCTTCATATAACATGATAAAATATGTTTTATATTTGAATATGGATATGGAGAGAGAAAGGGAGAGAACTGGCTGACATCTAGACGAACACTGTGTAAAAACGTTTTTCATGTGCAAGTGGGGAGTAGGGTTTTTCCCCAGTCGCCCCCTGCAGCTGTTTTGCCTCGGCTTAAAGGAACACATTTTCAGGAGACAGAGTGGGCTTCAGAAAGAAGAAGAGATAGTTAAATATACCCCTCCCCGGTTGTCTGGATGTCAGCTACTGTTACTACTACTGCTAAGAAAGTTAATTTCAATTGCTATGGACAACTTATTTCTCAAGAGGGAAGGACATTGTTTGGCTTTGAAGAACAGGTTCTGGCTCTTCTTCCTTAGATACACAGGCTGCAAATAACCCCTTTCTATGTCTATGGTTGACAGTGGAGAATCTGGTGCTGGAAAGACTGTGAACACGAAACGTGTCATCCAATACTTTGCAACAATTGCAGCTGCCGGTGACAAGAAAAAGGAAGAGCCAGCCCAACAGGGCAAACTGCAGGTCAGGAAGATGCCAAAAAAGAAAGAAAGAAAAATGTGGTGGTCGGCGGGGAGGGTGGGGGGGGGGATGAAATGTGTTTTTGTGCAACTACTAGATGAATGAACATAGATAATCTGATGATAATGTTTACATTTGCAGGGGACCCTTGAAGATCAAATCATCAGTGCCAACCCCTTGCTGGAGGCTTTTGGAAATGCCAAGACCGTGAGGAATGACAACTCTTCACGCTTTGTAAGACTAGTACAGAATCTGTAGGCGGTTGTTGGCCTTCACTTTTGAGTGTTGTGCCTTGTGTGTTTATTTGCTTTGTTAAGTATATGCAGAATCTCCCCCCAAGATTTATAACAATAACAATAAGCCTTTTCCTCTTTAAGGGTAAATTCATCAGGATCCATTTTGGTGCCACAGGCAAACTGGCTTCTGCTGACATTGAGACATGTAAGGGGCCTCTCTTTTAATGGGCTATTGTTCTCTTTCCCCCCTCACTGGTTACTTATTTGGTTGTTTTTGTTTTCCCTTGCTTGCCAGATCTACTGGAGAAGTCCAGAGTTACTTTCCAGCTAAAAGCTGAAAGAAGCTATCACATCTTTTATCAGATCATGTCCAACAAGAAGCCAGAGCTGATTGGTAAGAGCCATCTTCTACAGTTGTGGTATGTTTACATTGTCATAGATTGTTTACATATTGAATGAAACAAGACCTATATATGTTCTTTTCTTCATTCAGAGATGCTTCTGATCACCACCAACCCTTATGACTTCCACTTTGTCAGTCAAGGGGAAATCACTGTTCCCAGTATAGATGATCAGGAAGAGCTGATGGCTACAGATGTAAGTAACATGCACAAGTGAGATTCTGACATATCAGCTTAACAGAACAGCCTGATTCCAACATTATGTTGTACAATTGTACAGATGTCTGTACACCCACACATGTCTTTGTGTGAATTACTGTACATTTAAAAAGTGAACCTGGATACAGTCCTTTCAAATGCATGGAACAGACAGGAAGTGTACTTCTGAAGCTGTGTTCAGCATAACATGTGAATGACCGTACCTGTGTACAGATCTGTACCTGTGTACACTGTATAGTAGTTATACGAGTGTTTAACATAATGTGTGAATGGGCCTAATATAAAGAGTATTTACTTAAACATCTCATGTGTAATACAATTGACAGAGTGCCATTGACATCCTGGGCTTCGTTTCTGAGGAAAAGACAGCCATTTACAAGCTAACTGGGGCTGTGATGCACTATGGTAACATGAAGTTCAAGCAGAAGCAGCGTGAGGAGCAGGCGGAGCCAGATGGCACTGAAGGTATTTGCACAATTGCAATGGAACCATCAGGCACCTCCCACCCTACCCCTCGTAATCCTCAGCTAGTTCTAAGAGCAGCTGAAGTTGAATACATAAGTATGAGCCTCTAAATTATATATTCATGTCCCTATCTGGTACACAACAAGAACTGTTTTAAAGCAGATATATTCTAGAAGTCTGGACGATGGTATATAGGGTTCCAGAATTCATAGTTTCTGGAACTATGTCCCATATGTCAAAGCTCCTTCAACAAATATCTTTCCTGTGCTTCTTATATTATGATTGACACTTTGTTCATCATGAGTTGAATAACACTCCACTCATTTCCACCAATATGATATATCAGACTAAATATACATTTTTTTTGGTAGAATTTTTGATATCTAATAGATATGTGTAGCTAAAAAGTAACTCAGCACTAAGGACACTCAGTAGATCTTCATAAGTTATTCTTGAGAGCAAAGAAATGGGCTATCTTTGATATTGCCAAAAAGTAGGTGACTTCATTTTTGGAAAATGTGATCTAACATGCCCAAGCTGGCTTTTAAATCCTGCTGTTAAGTAAACTGGATATTATTTTAAATATAAGATAAATGCTATTTATTCTCTCAGCGCTTTAGTGCTCATCTGTATGCTCATAAACCTTCCTTTTGTCTTGGTGCTCAGTTGCTGACAAGGCTGCCTACCTCATGAACCTCAATTCAGCAGACCTGCTGAAAGCTCTGTGCTACCCCCGAGTCAAGGTCGGCAATGAATTTGTCACCAAAGGCCAAACTGTCCAACAGGTAATGATCTGCAGTACAAAGTTCATAGCAGATTGAACTTCCCAGAAATTTGTTGCTCTGCTTGTATGCTGACTGCAGTCTCTCTTATCCCATTTTTGTAGGTGTACAATAATGTGGGTGCTCTGGCGAAGGCTGTCTTTGAGAAGATGTTCTTGTGGATGGTCATTCGTATCAACCAGCAGCTGGATACCAAGCAATCTAGGCAGCACTTCATAGGAGTGTTGGACATTGCTGGCTTTGAGATCTTTGATGTAAGGAAACAGGGCCTTGGTAAAAGAGTGTTGGGAGGAAAATATGGGAATTCTGACTGTCAGGGTAAAATCTTTAAGCAATTAAGAGTATAGCTCAGTAATGTTCTGAATGCCAAGGCACTGAAGGAATGAAATTGTTTCCGAGCTGTTGGCTTGGGGGAATGACTGACTTAGAAATAGCTGGCACAGATTTGAAATTGTAGACATTATTTGGCATGAAAAGTGTGGCTCATAAATCCAAATGCCTGTCTAGGACAGAGTGTAAGCAATGCCTTTGAAAGTACAAGAAACAGTGATTTCAGATAAGATGAGCATCTTCAGTTCAATAACGGCGGGGGGGGGGGCACTTATTTAGATGCTACGCTAATAACTGTGAAGCAAGTAGTAGATCAGCCATTTGCCAATTTATGCATATCTATAATATTTACACAAACCTAACCAGGAAGAAAGTATATACTATTAGTGGTTAGGATCTTAGGATGAATAATAACGCTAAAGAGATAGATAGATCACCTGGAATAAACAATAACATATCTTTGCTTTGTCTAGTACAACAGCCTGGAGCAGCTGTGCATCAACTTCACCAACGAGAAACTGCAACAGTTTTTCAACCACCACATGTTTGTGCTGGAGCAGGAAGAGTACAAGAAAGAAGGGATTGAGTGGGAGTTCATTGACTTTGGAATGGACTTGGCTGCCTGCATTGAGCTCATTGAGAAGGTCTCTTTTAAAAAAAAAAATGGCTAAACATGCTTGTAACTACAAACTGTTGCTGATGAGTTCATATGAATTTGTTTATTTAAATTCTATATATGAATAGCTCCATAATACTGTACAAATAGTAATAATAATTAATACAAATATACTTTGCCTGAGTCTGATATGGGACAGTAGCATTAATTAATTTCATTCTGTTGAAAGCAAGTTTGTTGAATGTTAAATATGAATAGTTCAGTTTCATGAATTAAACATTAATGAGATTAATTGAATTGAGAAAAGGTGGCCCTCGTTATGCGCAGGGGTTCAGTTCCTGCCAATTTCTGCTGCAAATGAAACCGCGGATAAAGAAACTTTAATCCTATGAGGATTGGGTGTGTGTGTGTGTTAGGTTTCTAAGCACACTGAAGTGTGTTGAAAATCACATGAAAAAGCAGGGGTGAGTAGAAATAAGCATAGTACCTTGCTCTGCAGCTCTCCAGCAATGCCCCCCAAACTTCCAAATCCTCCTATTTTTGTTCCCTTTTAAGAGGTTTTTTAAAAATAGAAATGTGCCATAAACTGTCTCAGCAATACAAATTATAAGCAGGAAATGATGTCAGAATTTATTTCCGGCCACTCAAGAACTATGGATGGCTGAAAATAACCCTATTTTTGCCCTGCAAATAAAGAAAATGGGTCTCTATCACCCAGTCACAGATACACAAAACTATGGTTGCTGGGACTGGGGTTAACGAGGGCCACCCGTAATGTTACCTCTGTCTGCTGTTGCTTTGTCTTCCAGCCAATGGGCATCTTCTCCATCCTGGAAGAGGAGTGCATGTTCCCCAAGGCAACAGACACTTCTTTCAAGAACAAGCTCTATGATCAGCATCTTGGCAAGTGCAAGAACTTTGAAAAGCCCAAGCCTGGCAAAGGAAAAGCAGAGGCCCACTTTGCCTTGGTTCACTATGCTGGCACTGTGGACTACAACATCTCTGGCTGGCTGGACAAGAACAAGGACCCCTTGAATGAAACTGTTGTGGGGCTGTACCAGAAGTCTTCTATGAAGACCTTGGCCTTACTGTTTCAAGACCGTTCTGCAGAAGGTGATCATTCCTATATCTTCAAATAGATTTATGAACAATCAGATTCTCAGTTCAGCAGCAGTTCTTAATTGGGACTGCTGAGGCACCCCCAGCAGATGGCAAAATTCAGTCAGTCTGGTTGAAAATTAGTCAGCCTTTCTCTTTTGTCATTCATTAAGTGAGCTTTGTCCAGCATGGCACTCACACATGCCCTATAGGAAAGGCAGGACATCTCATCAGAATCTGCAGCTCCTTGTACTGGATTGCTGAGTCAACTCAGACAAGTATTCTTTTATGAATGGAAGAGAGATACTATAGGTGATGTTTGGAGGACATTCTCTACATTGGATGGGGGAGGTTCAAGAAGGGTTCTCATTCCAGAAATGAGTTAGGGAGAAGGGCTCACTGCTCATAAGCCCACCTAAACTAAACCATCACATGCCTTCTGTAGTTCTGTAACATCAGGTAATGTGTAAGGCTTGGTTAGCAAATAAAACAACTTCTATGTCATTATGTCAGATTTTGTAGCTCCACTGGCTTTTTCTGAAAATCACTCAGTACCCCTCAGCACAAATTTTAGCATATCTCTGTCCCAAACACTGTTAATGTCTTACTTAATAACTTCTCTTTCACATTCATCCATAAGACTTCAATTCATATTATTCCACAAGCACCATCATTTCCCAACAGGCTCTGTAAATGTGTGAAAAAGCTCTTGACAATATGGAGGAGTATTTGCAAAAGTAGTTTATGTGGGAGAGCAATACATAAAACCCCAAATGTTTTTTTTTTTAAATTATTATTCTCAGAGACTGGTGGCAAGAAGGCTGGTAAGAAGAAGGGTTCTTCCTTCCAGACTGTCTCCGCTCTTTTCAGGGTACAGTAAAATCTTTATTTAAGATATCTTATCTTTAAGGGGAAGACAATTCTGATTTCATTGTCAGAATGTATCAGTGTGCCTGTATGCAAACCAGCTTGGGATTGTCCTATAAAGCGTTTAAAGGGTCCAAGACTACCTGGTTCTAGAACAGGGAGCATGCTTCATGGAGCTTTAGTTTCTCAGGAGATAGATAGATAGATAGATAGATAGATAGATAGATAGATAGATAGATAGATAGATAGATAGACCACATTCTGGAACAGTCAAAGTTACCCAATCACTTAGTTTAAAATTGGCTTGTCTCTTTGGCAGTAACAGCCATGTAAATTGAACTTCATCAACATGCAATGTAACAACTGCTTCTGGCCCCACAGGAAAACTTAAACAAGCTGATGAGCAATCTGAAGAGTACTCATCCTCATTTTGTGCGCTGCCTCATCCCCAATGAAACTAAAACTCCTGGTAAGACATTCTGGTGTACTCTGATCAAAGAGACATATAAGGCTATACTGCCCTCTAAGTTTTACCCTATATATTAATCTCTAATATTCTTTAAGGTGCCATGGAGCATGAACTTGTATTGCATCAGCTGAGGTGTAATGGAGTGCTGGAAGGTATCAGAATTTGTAGAAAGGGATTCCCCAGCAGGCTCATTTACGGTGACTTCAAACAGAGGTCAGTATGCCCTACATTATTCAACATTTAACACAAAACCAGAGCTGAAGGGGCCTCTGGTTGAAACTTGTGTATGAATGTGTGCCACTGCAGTTTGGATTGTAAGGGACCCGCGGTTTCGCCCCCCAGACTACGATTTGTACATTCAGTTTGTAGTAAGTTTTGTCACCTGTACCTCTGGTTCTTCAGTGCCAGCTTTACATCCGAATGCCACAGTGCAGTCTCACTCTTCAGCAACCAGAGTGGAGGGAGGAAGTGCCATGTTTATATTGCATGGGGTTAAGGAATGAGGGTGGGGGGGAAGAGATACTAGGAACTCTACAATACCCTAATCAGCTACATAACCAGTTGTGTACTATGGTGGATTTTTCCTTGAATTAAATCAGCTTGTAGCTGCACAACAATAGGGAACCAGAAGAAACTACCTGCAATATGATATAGTTACTACTACATCAAATGTACATCATAGTTAGAGGATGCCCTAGATATGAGGAGGCTCACACTCCACACTCAAATTCCCATTTTGTTCTTGCTGATGTTTATAAGAAACAACAGTGGGGTGGGGGGAAGTTAGTGTCATCTGTTAATATGATTTAGCAAAATAAAAATGACAATTTTTCCCCAACAGGTATAGGATATTAAATGCAAGTGCCATCCCAGAAGGACAGTTCATTGATAGCAAGAAGGCTTCTGAGAAGCTTCTTGGATCCATTGATATTGACCACAGCCAGTATAAATTTGGCCACACCAAGGTAAAAATACTCTTTGACATGAGAGTGTAACATTTGCCTTCATTGGAACAGTGAGCAAAATATTTTCTTTCTCCAGGTGTTCTTTAAAGCTGGCCTTCTGGGTACTCTAGAGGAGATGAGAGATGATAAGCTGGCTCAACTGATTACACGTACTCAAGCTATGTGCCGAGGCTTCCTGATGAGAATTGAGTTCAAAAAAATGATGGAAAGGAGGTAGAGTGTTGACATTTATCATGATTCCATAGGTTTAACACACCAGAAACAAACTTTGATTATTCTGGCTGACAGGCAGACGAAATTACTTTTGAGTAGTCCTGCTAAAATTAAATAGACCTTTAGAGTAACTCCTGAGTAGTACTTTTGAGTTATATGAGTTTTATATTGGCTGGATGTCAGCCACATTGTATTTATTTGGTATGGTCCTTTACATTCTACTTTGCCTTCCTTACAGAGAATCCATCTTTACAATTCAATACAATGTCCGCTCATTCATGAATGTCAAGACCTGGGCTTGGATGAAGCTGTACTTCAAGATCAAGCCTCTGCTGAAGAGTGCTGAGTCAGAGAAGGAGATGGCTAACATGAAGGAAGATTTTGAGAAAACCAAGGAAGAACTGACCAAATCCGAGGCTAAACGCAAGGAACTGGAAGAAAAAATGGTGTCTCTGATGCAAGAGAAAAATGACTTGCAGCTCCAAGTCCAGTCTGTAAGAATCTTTGACACATTATGTCCTGATAACATCTGTGCTGTTGACTGAGCAATCTAGGTTGGGTACAGGAACTTATTTATTTATTTATTTATTTATTTATTTATTTATTTATTTATTTATTTATTTATTTATTTATATACCGCCTTTCGTTAAAATATAGCCCCAAGGCGGTTTACAAAAGTTAAAAACATACAATAAAAACACAATAAAAACAACATGCTAAGAGTATAAAAACATATAAAAACAGGCATAAAACAATACAACAAATAAAAATTGAAAAACTTCTGACCAATATCTGCTGCAAATATTTGAAGCTAATTATACTTCATTAAATATACGATATACATAATAAGTACTGTACAAGTGAGGACTCTCAAGGGAATGTAGAGAACAGACTTTGTAGGAAGGAAAGAAGGAAGGTCTTTTGCTTCTCACCTTGTCCCTTCTCCTGCTTTTGACCTACCCCAATTATCCCTCCATCTCCACTCATCTTCTTTCCTCCCTCCCACCCTCAACCTCTTGCTCAGCTTCTTCTCTCCCTCCCACCCCCTGTTCAACACCCCATCCACCTCTTCCTTCTCTCCAGACAATCCCACAGCTCACTTTCACCCTTTACCTCCCTCCTCCCCACACTCAGCAAACCTGCACACATCATCCTACCTTTTTCTTCCCCTTACTCAACCCCACCCACCCTCGTTTTATTCCATGGACTGGTAGTGAAGGCTGGAGCACCCAGCATCAGGAACAGGGAAGCTTCCCCTCCCACTCCACACACAATGGTGTACCAATGGTAGATTTTAGTTTATTATTCTCCTATAGACAACATCGCCTCAGTTCATTTACATGGTGAAAGTTAGGGATGTGCGAACCAGTTTGAATTTGAACTGGTTCAAATTCAAACCAGGGTGGTTCGAAGGTTCGAATTTGAACTGAACCAGCCATCAGGTTCGAGCTGCAGGTTCGAATTCAAACCGAACCAGGGGGTGGTTCGATTCGAACTGGTTTGAACTGGTTAGGACATCCAAAAATTGGTAGGATGGTAGCTGACACCCATGGGTACCTGCCACCCAAACCCCAAAGCAATCAGACACTCGTACGATTTTTTATGAATTTATGGAAATTATTTTTTTTCCTCATAGGGTATAATGGGACTCGAACCAGCCCATTATTCCTTATTGTGGAGCACCCATGGGTTCCAACAACCATGCAAACCCTGAAGCAATTGGACACCCCTATGATTTTTTAAGAATATTTGAAATATTTTTAATTATTTTTCTCATAGTGTATAATGGGACAAGAACCAGCCCATATCCCCTATTATGGAGCACCTAGGGGCACAAAGGTGGGGTGGGTGGCAGACAACCAGGGGTGCCTACTATCCACAAAGTTCCAAGGCAATCGGACACTCCTCTGATAATTGGTGAATTTTAAAAGTATTTTGGAATTCCTCATAGAGAATAATGAGGATTGCAGCAAATGTATAGCTTCACATCGGGGAGAAAGGGGTGTCCTAGAGTGGAGTGTGGCAGGTGGTAGTTCCCAAGGTGGGCAAGGAAGCTATCAGAATTATTTGAAAGGAATGGGGCAAAAGGCTGATTTTTAACTGATTTTTGAAGTTTATGCGTCTTTAAGGTTTTTCTCCATAAAGAAGCATGGAGGTGTCAGCAAATGTGTAGCTTCACGTCGGGGGCAAAGGGGTGGCCTAGAGCAGAGTGTGGTGGGTGGTAGTGCCCAAGGGGGGCCAGGTAGCTGTCAGAATTATTTGGAAGGAATTGGGCAAAGGGCTGATTTTTAAGTGATTTTTGAAGTTTATGTGTCTTTAAGGTTAGCAGATGAGAGTGGATTCATGGTTTGTCATTGAAAATCTTATATGCTACCAAAGAATCTACACTCAGAACACTTCAGAAACAACAAAACCCAGTACCCCATGGGTTAGCAACTCGTGGAGGTGGTTGGCACCCTCTTTGCACTAGACCACCACTCACTCTGGGCCACCCCAGTACCCCACAAGTGGCTTTAAGGTTTTTCTCCATAGGGAAGAATGGAGGTTTCAGCAGCCCCATAACTGCACTTGGGGGGTGCTGGGGTGGCCTAGAGCGAGGGTGCCAACCACCTCCATGGGTTGCTAACCCATAGGGTACTGGGTTTTGTTGTTTCTGAAGTGTTCTGAGTGTAGATTCTTTGGTAGCGTATAAGATTTTCAATGACAAACCATGAATCCAGGGGGAATGGTGTCTGAGTGTGTCCAACAAATTTAGGCTCTCAAACGAGTCCCAGGAGGCTATGTTCTGGGCTAAGAGAAAACAAGAATCTGGCTCTCCTCAGTCAGCAAAATCCTTTGCCCTGGCAGGCTGAACAGGTATCTGCATGGCCCACTCTGCAGCTCTGGATACTCCTTGTCCATGCTGGTTTGGAGAATTTGGGGAGCATAGGGTCAAAATGACACCTTTGCATTTTTATGCAAGGTAGGTTTTGTAGGGTAAGAATGGCTGTTCAGTCCCCAAATAACAAAGCAAAACCAGTTTGGTGAGAAAGCAGCAAAGCAAGATGTCTTGAGACAGTTCTTTAGTATTGGAGAATTACAAGGATTTTGTTTAAAGAAAAGGTTACAAACAAATGTAAAAAAAAGCCTGCAGCTTATTTCAGCTGTAGCTCATGGCTGAAGAAAGAGACCCCCCCATCTCTGGAGAGACAAAATGGACACTAACACTGGAAGAACAAAGAGGGGAGGAGTCCAGAACTTTTATCCATGACCCTAACCCCCCTGCCACCCTGCAGTGGTCACTATGAGACATTGCAGCTGAGAGCTGATGCTGCCAGGGCCCTAGCTCCAACAGGTTTAACCAAAGGCAGACCCTGTCCTACCCTGCCCAGCCCACAGTAGGGATGTGCATGGAACCACAGAAGCGTGGTCCGGCACTGGGGGGAGTGTGTCTTTAAGGGAAGGCGGTAGTACTCCCCCCCCCGCTCTTCCCCCTCCGGCGCTGGAGTTGCCAAAAATGTTCTTGGGGTGGCAGAGTTCCTCCCTGCCGCCCCTGCCCCCATCGTTGTCTGTAAGGGTTAAACTAGAAAGAGCTGGCGGCGCGGATGTGCCCTTCGCGGCGCACACGCTTGTCTTCGCCGCTGGCATGCGCGAGACTGGTGGAGACAAGTGC
This sequence comes from Hemicordylus capensis, assembly GCF_027244095.1. NCBI lineage: Eukaryota > Metazoa > Chordata > Lepidosauria > Squamata > Cordylidae > Hemicordylus > Hemicordylus capensis. The sequence goes on from NC_069658.1 coordinate 387,479,942, forward strand.
GCACACCGCGAAGGGCGCATGCGTGCGGCCAGCTCTTTCTAGTTTAATCCTTACAGACAACGACGGGGGCAGGGGCGGCAGGGAGGAACTCTGCCGCCCCAAGAACGTTTTTGGCAACTCCAGCACCGGAGGGGGAAGAGTGGCGGCGGGGGGGGGGTAAGTACTACTACCACCCCCTTAAAGACACACTCCCCCGCCCTGCCAAACCGCCGGAATTCAGGACCGGGCCGGAGGCCTTTTCTGTGGCCCCGGACCGGTCTGTGCACACCACTAGCCCACAGATTTGTACCCTCATTGTCTGCATATTGTACCCTTAGTGTCCGCTGAAGGTTATAAATAGATGTACAGGTGATCTATCAACACATAAAATCAGTTACTGTATACATTGCCCCAATCCTAGCATTTATTCTGCATATAGGAGCTACTAAGCTTGGAATAGCTTCCCCATTAATTTAAATGGAGTAAGGCTATCCCAAGCACATTCCTTGTATACATGGCCCCTCTCCATCCACGGATATTAATGATTTAATGCAATACATCTGTGTGTGCCATCATGTTTATAAATCCTGGCATAGGAAAGATATCATAGTCTTATGTGATATATGTCATTATCAAGTTGGGACAAAAGCAGCATTTTAAAAGATGTTTTCTGTTCATAGGAATCTGATGGCTTGGCAGATGCTGAGGAGAGATGCGACCAGCTGATCAAAACCAAAATCCAGCTGGAAGCGAAAATTAAGGAGCTGACTGAACGAGCAGAAGATGAGGAAGAAATGAATGCTGAGTTGACAGCCAAAAAGAGGAAACTGGAAGACGAATGCTCAGAGCTGAAGAAAGACATCGATGACCTGGAGTTAACACTGGCCAAGGTTGAAAAGGAGAAACATGCCACAGAAAACAAGGTACTGACCAGAATATCTATTTACTTATTTGTCATATTTCTATACCACCTGATATGTACATCTCGAGGCGGTGTACAAAATTTAAAATATTTAAAAGTTACAAATTAAAATACATAAAAAGACAATATAATAAAATAGATATTAAAACAAGTATTAAAATTAATTCTAATTAAAATTCTGCAAAAGCAGGATAGTCAAAGTTCTTCCTGGAAAAAACCATAGAAGGAGATGCTCTTATTTCGTAGGGAGAGAATAGGTCTAAACCTGCAAGAAATAGAATGGTGTGCTGTCACTGGAGGGTATCATGATATTTGAAACTTTGGTTTGTTTCTAAAAGGTGAAAAACCTCACTGAAGAGATGGCAGTCTTGGATGAGAACATTGCCAAACTGACCAAGGAAAAGAAAGCCCTCCAAGAGGCCCATCAACAGACCTTGGATGACCTGCAGGCAGAGGAGGACAAAGTGAATACTCTGACCAAAGCAAAGACCAAGCTAGAGCAGCAAGTGGATGATGTAAGCAAAACAACATGGAGAAAAGCAGCTCTCAGGTGAAGATGTTGCTCTTGGGGCAGAGTCCTTATGACCTTTTTCTCTTCAGCTTGAAGGGTCTCTGGAGCAAGAAAAGAAGCTCCGCATGGACCTTGAAAGGGCCAAGAGGAAGCTTGAAGGGGATCTGAAGCTGTCTCAGGAATCCCTAATGGATTTGGAGAATGATAAGCAGCAGCTGGATGAAAAGCTTAAGAAGTAAGCATGTTCTCATGTGGGAGGTCTTTGTCCCACACAGCTCTCATAGCTTTGTGTTTTGTAGTCTAATACAATGTGTTTTGTTGTGAAAAGGAAAGACTTTGAAATCAGCCAGCTCCAAAGCAAAATTGAAGATGAGCAGGCCTTGGGCTCCCAGCTTCAGAAGAAGATCAAGGAGTTACAGGCAAGTTACACGTGGCTCCCTTCCTGCTGGGGGAATGAATTTATCTGGGGGGAAAGTGTAGATTTCTAATATCAGGATGTCGCTCTCTAGGCCCGTATTGAGGAACTTGAAGAAGAGATTGAGGCTGAGCGTGCATCTCGGGCCAAAGCAGAGAAGCAGCGGGCTGACCTCTCCAGAGAACTTGAAGAGATCAGTGAGCGGCTGGAGGAAGCTGGTGGGGCAACTGCAGCTCAGATTGAGATGAACAAGAAACGTGAGGCAGAATTCCAGAAGATGCGTCGGGACCTTGAAGAGGCCACTCTGCAGCATGAAGCAACGGCAGCTGCCCTCCGCAAGAAGCATGCAGACAGTGCAGCTGAACTTGGGGAACAAATTGATAACCTGCAGCGTGTGAAGCAGAAATTGGAGAAGGAGAAGAGTGAGCTGAAGATGGAGATCGATGACCTTGCTAGCAACATGGAGTCTGTCTCCAAAGCCAAGGTATTACACTTCAGTAAACCAGAGATTTGTGAGAATAACTGCCTTTATCTCTTTAAGTGTCAGATATGTGGTTTAGGAACAGCTATGCTAGGAAAACATCTCCAAACTTGATATTATGCCAGGATTACAGCAATGTTTCATTGGGTAACATGTGCAAATGAAGCAGTGGAAATGCTCTCGTCTGGTTGCTAGGAATGACACTTTAAGTAAAGCTTACGCAAAATAAGCATTTTTTAAAAAGTATTTGATTATATGAGACCTGCACTTTGTGTAATAATTGCTTATGATTTATTATTTCTTGTTTACACAGTCAGACGGGTGTTATTGACTGGTTTGTTTTATCCAGACATCGAGTCCTTCCCAAGGACCTGGGATGGCTGAATTTTATCATCAGTACTGTTGGTTATTATAGATATCATCGCAAAATATAGGCTGTTCCCAGTAAAGTTGCTTTTTGTAATTGGCTGATGGTGATTTCTGTGGCCCCTATGGTGTTAAGGTGCTCTTCAAGTTGTTTTGGAATTGCACCTAGGGTGCCAATTACCACTGGGATTACTTTGGTCTTTTTCTGCCACAGCCTTTCAATTTCAATTTGTAGATCTTTGTATTTGGTGATTTTTTCTATTTCTTTTTCTTCTGTTCTGCTATCCCCTGGTATTGCTATGTTGATTATTGTAACATGTTTTTCTTTCTTCTCGACTACAGTTATATCTGGTGTATTGTGTGGCAGATGTTTGTCGGTTCTTAGTCGGAAGTCCCATAATATTTTTGCATCTTCATTTTCTACAACTTTTTCAATTTTATGGTCCCACCAATGTTTGGTTCCAGTTAGCTTGTATTTTTTGCAGATGTTCCAGTGTATCATCCCTGCTACCTTGTCATGCTTTTTTTTGCAGTCAGTCATGCCTTTGTTTGTAGTCGATGATGATGATGATGATGATGATGATGATTGATTATTTATATAGCATCATCCTTGTATATGGTGGTATAGAGAAAATGAGAAGACATTTCTGCTGGAGGGTTTTATAATCTAGGTATCTGCACAGATGGTATCAGTCATGGAACAGATTGTGCCAGACTGTACCAGAAAATATTTGATTTTATCCTATATGTAGCCCTTGATTTTGGTTTCAATGAAACATATATTTGGAAATCATCCCAATTTACAAATTGATTTCCTGTATTATTTTTCATAGCTGCCCACATTTTAATCTTTTCAGTGTTTGGAATGTGTACCTTTTCTCACTATTATTATTCTAGTTCGAAGAATGATTGTATTTCATTGCATTGCCTATTTCAGTCAACTCTTGAGAAATTATCCCGTTCCTTGGAGGACCAACTCAGTGAGGTTAAAGCAAAGGAGGAAGAACACCAGCGCACAATTAATGATCTGAGTGCTCAGAGAGCTCGTCTGCAAACAGAATCAGGTAAAACACCTACCTGCTTATAAATTAAAAAAGTAATGCAGATACTTTTTAATATAGTGAGTGTTCTAGAATTAACTTTATTGCTAACTCCAGTGAATGTCCACTCTTTGACATCTGTGACTGCTTTTAAAAAACAACTAAAGACCTTTTTCTTTGTCCAGGCTTTTACCCTTTAGAGGCTGCCGGGTTTATCAGCTTCCCGGCTTCTGTTTATCTTTTTTATGGTTATTTTTTGCAGGTGTTTTATGGTTTTTACTGTTTAACTGATTTTAAGGTTTCAAATGTGATTTTCATTAGGGATGTGCAAACCGGATTGGAATCGAACCAGTTTGACATCAAACTAGTTTGGTTTGATGGCTCGAAGTTGAGCAGAACCCTCCCCAGATCGGTTCAGCATAGAGCTGAACCCCCGAGCCCGTTCAGGGGGTTCAAAGTCCCCCCTTCCCCAATTTAAAACAACATCACTTTTTGTGGGACGCTGCTGCGGCCATGGGATGTGTGTGTCTTTGGAGGTTCTCCCTCCCCTGCTGGCCTCCATTATTACCAGAAATCACATAGTTTGGGTGGTCTTTGGCCTGTTCCAGGCCTGCCCTTCGTCATGGTGGCCATTTTGGAGGCTGCCGTACGTGCCCAATAGGCCTCTGCATGCCCAGGTGAGTAGTGATGTGCCCGGACCAGTCCGGAGGCCATTATACTGGCCTCCGAACCAGTCCGGACATGGGTGGTTTGGGGTTCGGAGGGATTGGGGTGGGGGGCTCCTTTAAGTGTGGGGGAGGGTTTACTTACCTCTCTCGCCACTTTCCACCCTCCAGAATGCGTATTCTCTTTAGTAATTGAGGCGGCAGGATACCTCCCTGCCGCCCCTTCCCCTGCTTGACTGCAAAAGGCTGCAAAAAGCCTTTTGCGCATGCGCACGTCGCGTGCACATGCGCGGCCACACACACACACACGTCGCTGAGACGTGAAGCGCACGCATGACGTGCATGCACAAAAGACTTTTTGCAGCCTTTTGCAGTCAATCGAGGGAAGGGGTGGCAGGGAGGTATCCTGCCGCCCCAATTACTAAAGAGAATACGTGCACTGGAGGAGGGAAAGCGGCGGGAGGGGTAAGTAAACCCTCCCCCGCCCTTAAAGGAAGCCCCCATGCCAGTGCCAGACCGCAGCTCCACGGTTCCATGCACACCCCTACAGGTGAGTTGTTTGTAAACGTTTAGAAAGCTGAAATGCTTTGAAAGTTCTCAGTTGGAACTGCCATATGATTTTTATTCCAGAATAACACAACATAACCTATAGCAATTAGAAATGTGAACAATAAAATATTATCTTTCACTACATGATTTGGGTAGTCACTCCATAGTTCTGATAGTGGCATTGGCTGTCATAAGCAAGTGCTCCCAGCCCAATGTACAGTTACTTCTGCATTCAGCTGATACCACTTTTCTAAAATATGTGAAGTGAAAATTTCATATCTCCCTCTGTGGTTAGATGTGCAAACTCTCCTGTTATCTCCTAGTATAACAGGAGAATTTTATTCAGTACAATTTATTCAGTGATTTTTAGCCCCGTCATCTTAAATTATCTTCTGTTTTGTTCCTCTTAGGTGAATTTGCACGCCAAGTAGATGAAAAAGATTCTTTGATTTCCCAACTCTCAAGAGGCAAGCAAGGCTTTACCCAACAGATTGAAGAACTGAAGAGGCAACTTGAAGAGGAAACAAAGGTGTGCATTATGTCTAAATCTAATAGATGGATCTTTTCAGTGCTGGATTGCAACCCTGCATGCAGCTGTAAAGGACTAAAATGTCTGAGAATGTCTCAAACTATAACAACATTGCACAAATATCAAATGAATTGATATTTGATCAGCAAAACAACTAATAAATTATCATATAAAGGGAAATTTCCCAAATATTATTATGTATTCATCTAGTGCCTGCAACTAGGCACTTTACAATTACTAAAACACAAATGTTCCTGTCTGAAGGTTTATAATCTAAAGAATGTAATAAAGGTAAAGGGAAATCTTATGATAGGAAATGAAAAAGCTTGGCAAACAGATTTAGGGAAATTACGAAACAAATAGTTTCCTTTTTCCAGGCTAAGAATGCACTGGCCCATGCCTTGCAATCTACTCGTCATGACTGTGACTTGCTCCGGGAGCAGTTTGAGGAGGAGCAGGAAGCCAAGGCTGAACTCCAACGTGCAATGTCTAAGGCCAACAGTGAGGTTGCCCAGTGGAGGACCAAATATGAGACTGATGCCATTCAACGTACTGAGGAACTAGAGGAGGCCAAGTATGTGTGTGCGGGGAGGGGGGAACTGGAGATAACACGTGCATTTGTGATATAAAGATCCTATATGAATTTATGAATGTGTTTTCAGCTTTTGAAATCTTACCTACAACAATCTCTTTGATAGAAAACTATTATCACTTTTTTAATAAAAGGTTTTAGGTTAAGTTTCAGAAGTCAACATTTTTTAGCTTATGGACTGTATCCAAAGTAAGCAAGCCATGACTATGCCCCATTTAAATTAATGGGACTTATATTAATCACAATTAACTCGTTGCAATGACTTCAGTGGATGTCGCAATGACTAACTTTCTTTGGATATAACCTCATATGTCCTGTATATCATTTCCCATTTTTGTAAGCATTGTATTCAGAAGAGAAAAGTGAATGCATACAAAAAGAACAACTCTATATAAAATACAGAATGTATGTATTAATTCCCTGGCCTTTTGCAAAAAACAATTTCTCTTCATGGCTAATGAAAATATTATTTGTATTCCCAATGTTCTATAATGGCAGACAGATGCCAAACCAGTAAATCGGAATGTACCATTCCGGAATCAGAATGTACCTCTCCCTTCAGGAGAGGAGAGCTGCTCTTGTGGTAGCAAGCATGACTTGTCCCCCTAGCTAAGCAGGGTCTGCCCTGGTTGCATATGAATGGGAGACTTGATGTGTGAACACTGTAAGATATTCCCCTCAGGGGATGGAGCCGCTCTGGGAAGAGCAGAAAGTTCCAAGTTCCCTCCCTGGCATCTCCAAGATAGGGCTGAGAGAGATTCCTGCCTGAGACTTTAGAGAAGCCGCTGCCAGTCTGTGTACACAATACAGAGCTAGATAGACCAATGGTCTGACTCAGTATATGGCAGTTTCCTATGTTCCTAATGCAGGACATCCCACCGAAATGCCAGCTCCGCATGGAGAGCGACCCAAGATTTCGCTCTCTAAACTCTAGTTTGAACCTTCAAGTTGTAGTAAGTTTCGTTGCTCCAACCCAAGAAGAAGCTCCAGTTGTGATTGGCTGTGCAGGCTGTCCTTCATGCAAGAAGGAAGCCCACACAGCCAGTCCACCCTCCTCTCTGTAGTCTCCCCGACTTCAGAAAGCCTGCTCTCCATTACATCGAAATTTGGACAGTAGGGATGGGGTTGGGATAGGGAGCAAAACTGTGCATCCGTTGGACCTGCGGTTCTGCATTATGTGTGAATGCAGTCTGAATGTAAGCCAACTGTTGCATCAGTGCAATGCTAGTCTGGATATCAGCCATGAATAAAAATTGACACTATAACAACTGAAAGAGAAAATAAGACATGTTTAATGGTGGGCCCCCTTTTCACTCCAGGTTTCCAAAGTAGATACATGCCACCAATATGTTTATTCTTTCAGGAAAAAGCTTGCCCAGCGTCTGCAGGATGCTGAAGAACATGTAGAAGCAGTTAATTCTAAATGTGCTTCTCTTGAGAAGACAAAGCAAAGATTGCAGAATGAAGTTGAAGACCTGATGATTGATGTGGAAAGATCCAATGCAGCTTGTGCAGCTCTAGATAAGAAACAGAAAAATTTTGATAAGGTATTTTATTATTATTATATCTTCGATTTCTATAACACCCTTCCAAAAATGGCTCATGGCGGTTTACACAGAGAAATAATAAATAAATAAGATGGATCCCTGTCCCCAAAGGGCTCACAATCTAAAAGAAACATAAGATACACACCAGCAACAGTCACTGGAAGTACTGTGCTGGGGGTGGATAGGGCCAGTTACTCTCCCCCTGCTCAATAAGGAGAATCACCACATTAAAAGGTGCCTCTTTGCCAAGTTAGCAGGGTTTTTTTGGCAACAATAAAAAACTTTGAGCAAATTGCACAGAAGTCTCAAGTCCAATGAACTCATTGTTTGTTATTGGTTGTGTTTTGCAGGTTCTGGCAGAATGGAAACAGAAATTTGAAGAAGCTCAGTCTGAACTGGAAGCTTCTCAGAAGGAATCTCGTTCTCTAAGCACAGAACTCTTTAAGATGAAGAATGCTTATGAGGAATCATTGGATCAGCTGGAAACCCTGAAGCGTGAGAACAAGAATCTTCAACGTAAGACCATTATTTTTTCTTCTAACAAGTAGGTTTATAACACTATATGGACAACACTGAGAAGCCACCAGCTATTGCTGAAGCAAATATGTGATCATACCTTGTTCCCAAGCAGGCCCGTAGGTGGCATGGTGTGTACCTGCCATACCAAAAAATTCTCTTTCCTCCCCAACCTCACTGACTGTTTTCACTGAACATTTTATAACCTGCCTCCCCTGACTTCTGCAAACCCCGCCCCAAATTTATTTTTGAGGCTGGTTACAGGCCTGTTCCCAGGGGACCAGTTGAATGAAATATCCTCTTACTGTTGTCCTCCCCAATTTTGAGATCTATACTTAGGTAAACAAAGACTGTGGGTATCTATATGATTCTTGGTAAAATACAATACCGTATTTTGAGGTAGAGCTGTGCATTCATGGACTGGATCCACACCATGGGGAGGGGAGTGGGATTTTTTTTTTTTTTTTTTTTTAAGGAGAGCAGGTCCATGAACAGGTTCAGTGTCAACCTAGTTTGCATGCGGTCTGAAACAACTCGGCGCCACAGGAGCTGAACGGGGAGTGGGATCTTTTCTAAAAGGAGAGGATGTCCTTACCTGCTCTCCGCTGCTGCATGCAGCTTCAGAGGTTCATGCACAGGTTCAGTGCCAAACTGGTTCAGATGAGATCCAAACTGGTTCAGCACCATGGGGAGGAGAGCGGAATCTTTTAAAAGGATCTTTTTTTAAAAAGGAGAGCAGGTCCTTACCTGTTCTCCACTGCCACATGCAGCTTCCTGCGGCGGGGGCGCTTGGCCCAAGAATCCATGTGCGGTGCCAGTATGCACATGGCACTGATGCATGCACGGGCACCATCTGCAAGGTTAGCATGGTGTTCTGGTGCCGTACGCGGGTTCTTGGGCCAAGTGCCACCACAGCAGGAAGCTGCATGTGGCAGCAGAGAGCATGTAAGGACCTGCTCTCCTTTTTAAAAAAAAGATCCCGCTCCTTGCTCCCCTCACCGCAGCACATGCACATCCTTACCTGAATGGAAGAGGACTCGGAATTTAAGACAACACCCTAATTTCTAGCATCAAGGAACGTAGAAAAAACCTATTCTTGGATTCAGGTAAATACAGTAGTAGCTAATCCATCCCACAGAGAAGAGCATGAGTGAATCAACAAAACACTTGTTTCCCCATCCCAAACCCATTTTGCATTTTTTAAATTTACATTCATGTTAAGATTATATTTTTTTTCTCTTTATTTGTCTGGCATCTTTCTTTGAAAATCAACAGAGGAGATTTCTGACCTCACGGAGCAGCTTGCTGAGGGAGGAAAGGCTATGCATGAACTGGAGAAAGTGAAGAAGCAGGTTGAGCAAGAGAAATCTGAACTCCAGGCTTCTCTAGAGGAAGCTGAGGTAAACATATCATTGCTCTTCAGCAACAACAACAAAAACAACCATCAGGGAAATCCTTCCTCTTGTTCTGTAACCAGGGGGGTAACTATAATTGAACAAGGTGGGGACAGTGCCCCTGTGCCCCTGAGATGGGGTCCGGTGGCTGGGCAACAGCTCACTCTTGATTCTTGTACATGGGGAGTGTGTGATAATCACCATCGTCGTCGTCGTCGTAGTAGTAGTAGTAGTAAACAAGTTTATTTGTTAGCCACCCCATAACAAATTGTTCTGTGATATTATTTGCATAGAAGTGACAGAAGGGGCATGCCAAGAATGTTTTGTTTTTCACCATCTCCTTATAGTTCTTATGTAGCAAAGACATCAGGAGGTAGGCGGAGGAGGAGAAGGTAGAAGGTCTTGTGAGAGCAGGGGCCCATATTCACTACCTGGGCCCATTCCAACCTCACTACCAGTCTGTAATAGTTTAAAGCACTCTGAAATAATTTTTAAAAGCAAGCTGAAAGAATATGAACAAAAATGTGATTAACATAAGGCTACTGTGTTGATTGCTGGAGGAAAGAATGTACAGCACATTCAATATCAAGGATAATACCAAATACATTTAACCTAATGGAAAGATGGCTGCCAATTTTAGTCCATTATTAACAGATGATATAAATGGCTTTCCTTAAGGCTTCACTAGAACATGAAGAAGGCAAAATCCTTCGCATTCAACTTGAGCTCAACCAGGTGAAGTCTGACATTGACAGAAGAATTGCAGAGAAAGATGAGGAAATTGATCAGCTGAAGAGGAATCACCTGAGAGTAGTGGAGTCTATGCAGAGCACATTGGATGCTGAAGTCAGGAGCAGAAATGATGCCTTGAGGGTAAAGAAGAAGATGGAAGGAGATCTGAATGAAATGGAAATCCAGCTGAGCCATGCTAACCGCCAAGCTGCTGAGGCACAAAAGAACCTCAGGAACACACAAGGACAGCTCAAGGTATGTCCAGGAATTTTTCAAGCAATTGGTAGAGAAACATTGAAATTGTAATGGTGTCAAGGATTTTGTGTCTCACAATTTTTTTTTTAATAGGATACACAACTACATTTGGATGATGCTTTGAGGAGCCAGGATGACCTGAAGGAGCAGGTGGCCATGGCTGAGCGCAGAGCTAATCTGATGCAGGCTGAAATTGAGGAACTCCGGGCAGCACTGGAACAGACAGAGAGGGGCAGGAAAGTGGCTGAACAAGAGCTTCTGGATGCCAGTGAACGTGTGCAACTCCTCCACACACAGGTCAGCTCCTAATATGCAATGGGTTTACACTGTCAGTAGAAAGGGGTAACCCATATATAGGCACTGTTCTAGAGAACAAAATTTGACCTTGATGAATATTCTCTTTTCTGTTTTGACAATATTTGACCAATTGTGATTTTGCTTGAAAGAAAGCTAATGAACAACATTTGCTTAATATGTGTGTAGATAACGATGATGGTTATTTCTATATTATTAGATTCAGATATGTATGCTATGGTTTTTAGTCTCCTTTCAAACTCTGAAGGGAGCTTATAAGTAAGACTAGATGAAGAATCCTAAGAAAATATTTGGGGCAGAGCTTTATTCATTTCAATTGACAAGCTTACTTCTAAGTAGTTGCTATTGTCTTCTATATATTTCATTTTTAAAAAATCTATCTTGCTTAATCAGATTTGACAGTTTAGGTAATCATTTTATATTTAAGCTAAACTGAAAAACTTGAAATCCTTTCCCTCCAAACAGAACACCAGTTTGATCAATACCAAGAAGAAGCTGGAGACAGACATTTCCCAAATCCAGAGCGAAGTGGAAGAAACTATTCAGGAAGCACGCAATGCAGACGACAAAGCCAAAAAGGCGATAACTGATGTAAGCTGGTTCAAATATCCTTTTCAACTATGATCTGTGTATATCTGGCATGACTGGTTCCTTGAACTGGATTTTTTAAAATCAATAGGCAGCCATGATGGCAGAGGAACTTAAGAAGGAACAGGACACCAGTGCCCACCTAGAGAGGATGAAGAAGAATCTGGAGCAGACAGTGAAGGATCTGCAGCACCGTCTTGATGAGGCAGAACAGCTGGCAATGAAGGGTGGAAAGAAGCAACTCCAAAAACTGGAGCACAGAGTCTGTATCTTTAGTATATGGGTAGTCCTTATCCTTTTTAAAAATAAAAGGTAGACTTGAACACTGATTCTCCCTTTGTTTCCTCAGGTGCGTGAGTTGGAAGCTGAAGTTGAGAATGAGCAGAAGCGCAGTGCTGATGCTGTCAAGGGTGTGCGCAAATATGAGAGAAGAGTAAAGGAGCTGACCTATCAGGTGAGGGTGGCAAACATTGCCTGTGATACTGTGAAATAAATTCTAAAGAAATTATTGATCAGTCATAGTAGGAACTATAATACTATAAAAATAGAAAATATCCTTGAAATAATTGTGCTGGTTATATACGTATGTGTATATTTACAGCCTACCATTTCCTGAGGGTTAATTTCCATAACAATAAGTCCTGAAGACTTATACTTCTAAGTTTATAAACCCTAACACATCCATTTATTTTGTTCCTTTCCCCTCGTTACAATGTGACCAACCAACCATCACAGCCACCCACAATAGCATCTCTTTGCAATGCAACATAGAACACCACCCTCATTCCTGCACCATAATCGTTCCAATTCTGCCCAACCAAAACTATTCCAATGCACAGTCCCTCACCCAAACAAAAATGGTTATTCATCATTTCCTCTAATCAAGCTCTTAATCACCATAATCCATATGTTTTCCTAGTCCCTATTCTATAATTTTGCTTCATTCACTTTTCATTTTTTAAAAAAACTATATGTTATTGAGGAAAGTCAGCCTTAGGAAAAGGCTTTAAATAATATAAACTTACCTTCTTCCCTATTGTCCAAACTTTGTTCAGTCTGAGGAAGATCGGAAAAATGTCTTGAGACTTCAGGATCTGGTGGACAAACTGCAGATGAAAGTGAAGGCATACAAGAGACAATCTGAAGAAGCGGTAAGTATTCCACTGAATTTACATGGGAGGCGAGGCAGTAGTTACATTTCGGCGTGATTTGGTTGATATGCCTGTGAGCTAAAGCCCTGAATATGGATAGCATATGTGGTGCTATGAATGAGGACAGAGAGAATAAAATGAGATGTTCAAAGTCGAACGATTAATTGAATCATGAATGCAGCACTTCTGCATTCTTGGATGGATATTATCCATCCATCAGAAAAGCCATGAGTTGCCAAAGTGGAATGGGCATTTTCCTAGCATGGAAGAATAGAGATAACAAAAGGCACAGAAGCCCTGACAGAAAAAAAGGTTTCGCCCTTATAAATAATTAGGATAAGACGTGGGAACGTAACTGTGCTATAATTTCCCTTCTTCTATTGCAATAAGTAATCTATTTTTGATTACACAATAAAGGTGTTTTGCTCTGGACTTTAAAAAAACCTCTTCCTAATATTGAATCTCATGTTCCGATGTTCCTCAAGTACCTCATGGACTCCTTTCATGCCTTTGTGTTCCTTTAAGAAGCACTTAAACTTGTGTTCCTTTAAGAAGCACTTACAGTGGGGTATTTCAGTTAAAACCTGCCCAATCTCATTACTGAATCATATATGAATTATGAATATGTATGAATTAAATAAATGAATTATGAATATGTATGAATTAAAATACTTCAGAAGCATGGCTCTTCAGTGGATCAGACGACTGCAAATGTAGCTACAGGCAAAATTAACACCTGTACATATTGCTTAAGATTCAAAATCTTTATTCAGCTTACTACCTTGAATCCTATGAACTTGTTGCATTCCAAACAAAACCAATGGAGAACTTTTTTATACTGTGATTTTCACAATTCTCTTTCCATTCTCAGGAGGAACTATCCAATGTGAACCTTTCCAAGTTCCGCAAGATTCAGCATGAGCTGGAAGAGGCTGAAGAGCGGGCTGACATGGCAGAGTCACAGGTCAACAAACTGCGGGTGAAGTCCCGTGATGCTGGAAAGCCGGTCAAAAGTGAAGAATGAGCTTGCTTGGATGTTTCAAGATGACTGAAGAAATGCACAAAATGTGAAGTTCTCTGTCACTTTGGTTTGTAATTATTGTTTATTCTTCTTCAGTGTCTAGAAATAAAGACTGTAGAAACCTTTGCATACATAAACATGTGTACTCTTTTTGTAAACCCTGACCCCCTCCGCATGTTTTCTTTAACTGTTCTTTATACGTGATGGCAATTCAGTCTACAAACTGATGGATACAAAAAAGGGAGCATTGCAAATATTTATGAATGTAATAGGTACACTTCCTGTATATTCATTTCTTTTATAACTCATGGCCCAAATACTACATCAATAAATATAAGCTTAATATACTAAAGAGGGTTTTCAGATCATCAAAAGTACATAAGAAGAGCCTTGCTCCTGCATCCTGCTTCCTAGAGTGGCCAGCAATGGCTCCTTGGAAGCCCACAAGCAGGCATGAAGGCAATAGCTCTTCCCTGCTGTTTGAGAACCTCTGGCTCTAAACCTGGAGTTTTCATTTCACTCTCATGACTCATAGCCATTAATAGTCCTGTCCTCTATGAAATTTTCTAATTTTCTTCCATAGGAAAGGATGACCCATAGTAGATGTTACAATAATACAATCATGGATGTTAAATCAGAGATATTCTTTTAAAGGAGACATAGATTGTTGGCAGTTTGGGGCAGAAGGCTTTTTGTATTAGAAAGACCCTCTTCCAATGTAACTCTCATTAACTTAAGACAGAATCTCCATGTGGAGGCTGCTTCTAAGGAGCAACTACACCACTTTTTAAATATATTTTTTTAAAGTTCAAGAAGAGATCCATATCCAATTGTTATCCTTCGGTTATTTTGCACTTAGTCATAATCAATAATTTTAACTCCAATTAATTCTGCGCTCAATCTTCATTCTCGTTTTCGATCAGAAAGTCTTGTTAAACAGTATAGTGAAGCTATTGTTCTTGGTCTTAGACAAAACGTATTTTAGGTCTTCAAGTACTGAACTAGACTCATTGCTGTCTTTAGAGGCAGATCTACAATGTTTGGCCTCAAGTGGCAGCCAGGACTCAGACACAAAGGAGGAGGAGCTACCCTGATCAGAAAGGCCAGTAACACTAGCTGTGTAGGTATGGGACCTGAATCCAGCACTGAGCCAGAGCCTATCAGCCAGGAGCCCTTTGAGTCAGAAACCCCTGAAATGGGACCCCCAGCAGCAGCACTCCTTAAGTCTGAGAGATCAGCTCCACCACAGGCATCCTGCTCCCCAATGTCTGATTGCCACCACAGGCAACATTCCAAGCAGGAATTAACAGAGAAGTGATGAAGTGCTAGCTCCAGGCCAGTGGTCTACCCTTTTAAAGTTCTTCACTCCTTAGTAAGGGGGTGGAGCCTGAGAAGGGTAGCCTTACTCTGAATTACATAAGAGCTGAGTTGAGCTCCAAGACATGTTTGAGCTATCTGAAGTCTTGCAACTCTAGTCTGACCAACCTGTTACCTTGACTGACTACAGCAGGATCCCCCTGCCCCTGCCTCTTCTTTGCAGTCAGGACAGAGCATACTTTTGAATCGTACTCTCCATGTCCCCAAATATATAAAACATCAATATATCTAATAAATGCATTAATCTTTTACAAACAATGAATCAATATATACCAACTAATCAGTCAACTAAGGAACCAATCAATTAAACTAACCTTCACATTGGATTAAAACAATGAATCACCGAAAGGTAAATGCAACCATCTGATGTTAAATTATGTAAGGTGGTGGTGGTTGAAGAATCCAGTAATATCACATTGATACTAAACAAATGTGCCAGAAATAAAGAGATCTTTGCCAGTACATCATTCAAAAAGCAAAGCCAAGTTTTGGTATTAGCAAAAAGGAGAGGGAAAAGTTATTCTTTTAAACCTCTCTAAGCCGTCCCGGGCTTTACGACTACCTAGTGGAACGTCTGCTTTACCCCTGTAGTTTTGCAGACTCCATTTACAGCAGACTTATTAAAGGCTTAACCCCCAGGAAAAGAAAACTGTTCCACTTCTTTGCCATAAACTCTTGATCAGTTTGTAAGATGGTTCCCCAAATACTTGGAGAGTTTCCACATTAACACCATACATCCTGGTGTGCAAATTATCTGGGCAATTAGGAAGATTCATTACTCTCAAAGAGTAAAGTTCAGTGGTAGGTTTTTGTTTTTGTTTTTCCTGTTTTGCTAGCAAAAAGTCTAGGTGGTCAGATTCATTAGAAAACTGGCCTGAAAAAAATTAAGGGGCACAAAAAATAATCTAACACTTACCCCAAAGGAATGGTTGAGTCTTCGAACCTTCACTAGTGGAGACAACAGAACTTGTAATCTTGAGAACTTCCATTCTCAGGTCTTAGTGGCACTTGGTTCAAATTCTCCTAAGCCTGTTACTTCAGAGTCTATACAACAGGCAGCTGTAGGCAAAAATATTTTAAAAGGAAAATTAAGAATAAATATAACAGTAAATATGCCAGTCACAACTTTTTTGTGTCATTTATCAGTGTCAGTATGGATGATTAACCTTACAGAGTATTGTGGTTTTTGTCTATTTTAATAAGTTTCACTTTTAGATATTATATTATAATATGTGGTTCAGTTTTAAATACATAGTTCACCTTGAGCCCCCTGGATTAGACAGAACAGTAATAACTAATTCAAAAGCTATTAGTTGCAACCAGGATACTTGGGTTTAATTAAGTACGGGGCAGAACCAATAAATAGAATATTGGTTTACTGGGGTGGTGGGGTGGGATTAAATTATTCCCTCTCACCAGGGCTCTCTATTGGCCACTCTGTCTGGGGATGATGGTAGACCAACAACAGCTGGAGAGCTGAAGTTGTGCACTCCTGCCACACAAGCAGAGGAATCACAGTCAACAAAGAAATGTTAAAAGGAGGATGCTACTCACATACTTGAGTAATCCCTTGAGGGACTTTGTGTTGACTTCCTTAGATGTCTGAAAATATGGGTGCTAAGAGGGACTTGCCTATTCGTCATCCACAGAGCAGGATGAAGTACTGTTCCCTCAGAGGAGATCTCTTCTCAAGTTAGCCAATCATCCAGTTTTAATCATTTATGACAGGCATTTGCCCGTTAGCTTCATTCTAGAACATTAGCCCCTTTTCAGACAGGCCTTCTTGGTTCTTTTTGTCACAGAAGTATTCTTTGGCATATTTTGTCCGAACTGTGGATGCCACCTGATCTATTTCAAAGCAAGAAACATCTAGATAATTCCTCATAAATGAAATCTCCCTGAAACAAACATTATAATAAGCACAGAAAATTCAGACTTAAGCATTTGTTAAAAGAAAGGCAAACATTATATCCAGAAAATATTAAGTGAATTTTTACTGGAAAATATCCAAGTTTACTAAATCATTTTCATTTTCTTGGGAACTGTAGTCTCTGTAGAGGAATCTCTGATGGAATTATTGGCATCTAACACTTACAGATATATACAATATTTTGCACTTTTATATACAACAGTTCCAAGATTCTTTGGAGTGTGGATAGCCATGTCAGTTAAGTTGGGATAAAATGTATATAATTGTGTAGTGTGTGTCTGCCCAAAATGATATCCGTAAGGTTTTTGACAGAGGCCTTATGACTATAATAACTCGTATGTATTAAGATTCACAAGGGGTTCAGGGAGATATTTTACTTCAGACACATGGAAGTGGCAGGGACTGCACTTATCAAATAACTTGCAAACAATTTTTGAAGAAATGAACAATAAACACATATCTTATTTGTGAATAGCCCCTATAATATGTTAATAATAACCAATCATACATTGTGAGACAACTAAAGCCTGTATTTCCATTAGCACTCTCTCTTTCTTTCTCACCCTATTCTAACTACTCAGACTTTAATCACGCTGACTCTCCTAACTGCCTTTAACTAACTGCCTTGGAATGCGCCCGCCTGTCCATCATGTGCAGCTCCTCACCAGCATTTCAAAATGCCTAGCGGCTTACAGAGAAAAACTCAGCAGGTGCAGTGTTTCCCAAAATAAATGTAGTAGCAGAAAATGCCCTGACAGAAAAATAAAGTTGCAAACCTTGGTATGTACAGCGGCCTGCAGCAACGGTTACTGGAATGCAAAGTGTAGCAATGGGGCTAACACAACGACAATAAGGCACAACTTATTAGTAATTATATATGTGTCTGTTTATACACACATACACACACACACACACAATCTATATGATAGGATACAAGAAGAGAAGGCTATCTGATTACATATACAAGGTTTTGTTGCATTGCCCCCACACACCCCAGCCACAAGGAAATCACACACACACACTTGGATAGAAAGGGCCACAACTTTATTTGATAACCACTTAGCGAACTGGATGTGGAAGACTCCACCTGCTGCATTGCGGGCCTACCAAGGCTGTGGGGGTCAGACTTTAATGTTTTTCCCTGAGCCGCCTATAGGCAACAAACCCTGGCTCAAAGGTAGAAGCAGTGCAAGCCTGCTTCCTTGCCAACCCAGAAAGTCAGGGCAACTTCTAGAGCTTTAAACGCGCCCCCCCCCACTCCAGCCCTGCAGCTTTTAAGGTCTGTGGAGCCCTGAAGTAGGTGAAATGGCCAATCATAGCCCCTGAGCCACAAAGCCTCTAAGGACCGATGGAGCACTCCACCCTTTCAAAATGCCCAAGGTTGCTCATCGATACCTACCCTTCTAAACATCCACCCAGTCCGCATTACACCTGCCACAGGGGGAGGTCAGCCTAGATTGGCCTCACCCCCGCTCCAGATATTAATCAAGCCCCTGATGCAGGTTGGCCAAATACAGGTCACAACCCTTCACGGACAAATGGACCCCATCTAGCTGGAAGAGGTAAGGGTAGAAGTGCACAATCCCCAGTTGTGGGAAGAAGCCACCCCAGTGGTCTACCATATGCCGTCCCATGGGCACATTAATCTGTCTCCTTACTCTCTCCACCCCCTTGCAAGTCTCCAAACTGTACACTGCAGCAAATCTGCCCCAAATTTGACCACCCCAGGAATCCAATCACGGAAAGTGGCAAAATCCACCATGGTTTTCTGAATCAATGAAAGGCCAGTTTGCTTGGCCAAATCATTTCCCTCAAATGAAAAATCCAAACCCTGTGAGGGACACTAAATGATACAAACTCCCCAAATGCCAGCAGCAACTGGCTCCACAGCATCCCCAGAATACCCAACCAGCAAACTCTGGCTTGCTCCCCAAACTGAGTTGGATACCAATCTGGGAGGTGCTGGCTCATCTCTCTGGTGTAGGCCCAGAACACAATAGAATGGCTGCAGATCAATACGCTCACCGGAGCTGCCACTCCACCGGCACTTGCCAAGAAAAGCAAGAAAAGTGAATACCCTGCAAAAAGCATGGGATAAAGCTAATGCCAATTAACGAACATATCACACGAAAACCTTGGGTTTACACTGTCCAATGCACTTAATTTCCCCATCAGTAAAACCCAGCTGGTGGGCTGCCGAAGCTGCTCCAATCTGGAAGGAGTGCAGACCCAGGAGGTGGGCAGGCTCACCCAATCTCAAAAGCACGACTCAGCTGGTACTGAGTCAATGGCAAGCTGTCAGAACTCATGAATAGGCATCCCCTACTAGCAGGATATAACGCCAGATACACATGCAGTGCCTGAACTGAGCAGATGGAGCTATTCCCGGAAGAAGACAGGCAAATACTCTGGCCCCTGCCCCTCTGGTCAGTTTTGGACTTCTTTAATATTAATGTCACCCCCTCGTCTGAAAAGGAAAAGTCCCTGAGTTGCAGGCACCAATAACAAGAAGAGCGACCGTTGCATAGCAGTACCTCTGTGGGCCTAATAGCCCCCTCCCCCAAATGACAGTCACTGCTGCTTGAAAAAGGACGGCCCCCAAAGAGGAGGTGCATGAGGAGGGCAAAAATCCCAGGAGGGCCTCCAGCAGCTCAAGGGTAATCGGCCACCTCTGTTTGGGAACTGGTGGTACTCTCTGGTCCACCCCTCAAGCATGTGATGTGTCCTACAACCCCTGGAGTAGTCCCTCACCCCACCCCACCCCGAGCCTGAGATTCAAAGGACATGGCAGCTGAATAGCCAGCCAGTGTAGGGACCACCTGCCCCAAGGATCACAAGTGCACCAGGTAATGCATCAGATGGTCAATGGGAATAGGCCAGAGTTCCTGCAGACCCAGCAGCTGTCTGAACATACTGAAAGAGGCTACCTTACTGGCATAACTAGCCCTGGTACTTGGAGCCAGGGACACATCAATAGCTCTGTGGGCTTCTAGTCGCCAAACCTCCAGAGGGCCTTCTGGCTCCAACAAGACCTTTGGAGCTAACTCCCTACCTGGAAATGAGGTAGGGCGCTGGCGATGTCATTCTGGAGCCCAGGCATGTGATGGGCCAATAAAGAATGAACACACACAAGAGCCCCATGACCCCCGGAGAACGGGAGGTCTGTGAGTTCACCACCTGGACTGAATTGAATGGTGGTGGAGTTGCAAAACTCCTCCACCCACAAGTGAATGGCCACTACTATTGGAAATAACTCCAGGAAACAGCTCCAGATTGGAGCAGATTGGAGAAGAGATCTCCTCTGGGGGAACAGTACTTCATCCTGCTCTGTGGATGACGAATAGGCAAGTTCCTCTTAGCACCCATATTTTCAGACATCTAAGGAAGTCAACACAAAGTCCCTCAAGGGATTACTCAAGAATGTGAGATCTCTCATAACCCCCTCAACCACCCATGGGGCAGATCACCATGAAGAGCACCAGCAATCCCTGAAATAAACTCTGAAACCAAACCTTTCTGATGCTTTGGAATGTACCTGTAGCTCAGTCTAGAGGAGCTGCTCTGATCGCCAGAATGACACACCATTAAATTCCCTCACAAAGGAGTCACATACCACTAGGTTGGCCCACATGTCCTCATTGCCATGCAACCTGTGACGCGGCTCTCGAATACTGAATGTGGTGTCGCAGAGTCGCCTCAGAAATGCCTGCCCTGGAGCTACTACCCGGCATGCAAAGTTGAGATATTCCAGAACTACTTGAATTTCCCGGAGGGTGGTTTTCTTAGCCAACCCCGATACCCCAACAAGGTCTCAGAGGGCTCTCAATTTATCCTCAGGGAGGCAGCTGTACCCACTGACAGTGTCCAGCTCAATGCCCAAGAAGGTCAGTTGGGTAGAGGTTCCCCCTCTCTTACCATCAGCCAGGGGAAACCCCAATTCCTTAGTCAACAGGGGGAAAAAACTGGTCCAACAGCCAGTGCCAACTGCTGCTGGTGTGAGGACCTATGAAGAGGAAGTTGTCTAAAGAGTGCTTTGTGGAATTGCAATCCACAAAAAGGGCCCCAGGACCACATGCCTGCACAATGCACACCACATGAACCAGGCAAAATTTGCCCAGTGTCTTTTGGCACAACCCCCTGGGGGAAATGCACAGGTGCAGAAGAGGAGATGAGTCAAAAGGACCCAGCACCCTACCGGCAGCCACCTCCTTGGCAATCTTCCTCCTCACCAGGAGCGTAACTAGGTTGGAGTGGGCCCTGAGACAAGATTCTTAAATGGGCCCCCCCGCCAAAATTTTTTAAATAATAATAATAATAAAAAATTCAATTTCTATACCGCACTTCCAAAAATGGCTCAGGGCGGTTTACAAAGAGAAAAAGATGCCTCTTTGCCCAGTTAGCAGGGGACTTTTATTCTCACATTTCTGTCCTCACTCAAAACATACAAAAAACAGATGTACAAAATTGAGCAAATGAGAAGACACTAGAAACACTAATTATTAAAATGGGCCCCTTGCTGCAGATTAGCAAAGGAGACTTTCAACCATGCAGGGTGAGCCTATATTTGTTTTCTCAGAATTCTGAACCAATTCAGTAAAGTTTGATTGCAGGAGTCTTTTCACACCAGGCTTTTAAAGCCCTTTAACACACATCTCCTCTGGAATGGAGGTGCTGCATTCACATGTTGGCCAGATTTACCCTAAGGGAAAAAAATATAAAAGCACAACACATGCATCACAGTTCTCACTCATGTCTCAGTTCTCACTCAGACCTGGGTTGCAAAACAACTTGAACATAAGTGTATTTATGAATGAATTAATTAATTACATAAATTTGTTCCAGAAGTTTTTGTAATTTCCTGCCATGAAACAAGCCACTTATAGGACTTTTTAGAGGGTTTTTTTTAAGCCAGCAAATTTTCCAATCAGTTTTAAATTAAATATTCAGAGACTTCTCAGTCTCCCCCCCCGCCTCCATCAAAGCCCTATGGCAAGCAGATCCCTATATAGGGGGTGGGGGTAGTGTAACCACAAAAAGGAATTCATATTCTACCTGGCAAAGGCTGAGCTGTCTGGCCTGGGAAGAGGGTCTGCTGCAGAGAGCTGTAGTGGCCACTCTGACTGCAAGCCTTCTTCATGGGGCTTGCCAGCCTATTGGAATTCAGGCTTCACTGAGGCCTACAGGGAGGCCTCCCTGGAAGCCCCGCCCACCCACCAATCAGCTGAGAGGCGGGGAGAAAAGCAGCTTGCCTGCTGCTTTGATTTCCGACCAGGACGACAAGCAGGAGAGAGGGCAAACAGGGCAAGTGGCTGAAGGGTCTTGGGGCTGGGCAGGGGGCAATGGGGAGTCATGTGAGGTGTCTCTGGGGGGCCCCTCAAGGCAGTGGGGCCCCAAGAAGACTGCCTCCCCCTGCCTAGTTACGCCCCTGCTCCTCACCATATCCTCCATTCCCACAATAGAATGTAAGTTGGGGGCATGATACATCTCCCAGAGGGAAGATGAAGGTATCTTAAAGCCCTCCCCAAAACATATTAACAAATAACTGGTGGCCTGTCAATTGGGATAATCGACCAGGAGACCAGAGAGGACCCTAAGACTGATTGCACTGGAACCCTTTTCCAGGCGGTGGTGGTGGTGGTGAGCCTTTCTGCTAATTGGATTGCAGGTCCCTGGTGCTGGTGCCCCAGCCCTTGCTCTACTGCAGGTGGAGCTGGGATGTTTGGCCCTGCAGAGCCCTCATGTATGCTGGAACTGGCACGGCTTCCTGGAACAGTGCCCCCCGCTGTTGTATACTCGGTGGGGTTGAACCAACAGCTGGCCTGATCCAGGAGCATTTGGAGAGCTGGAAGGCTTAGACAGCAGGTGACCACTATAGATAGGGCAGACCCTATCACCATTCACTGGACATGAAGGGAACATAATGAGGAGCCACAGCTCATTGAGTAGGGTGTCCCAGGGGAGGGGAGGGTCTAACGCAGCCCTCAACCTGAAATTCTCATCACTAGCTGATCCCGCACAGAGCATCTGTGCGGCAGTACACTTCCCCCACCTTCTGCCCTATTCCCCTCCCGCCAAGCCCTCTGCCCCATTCCCTTCCCCTCCAAGCCTTCTGCCCCAGCTTGCTCCCTCCTCCATTTCCCCCTCTTTCTCTCTCTCTCTCTTTCTCTCTCTCTCATTCGTGCTCCCCCTGCCTCCGCTTTTTAGCCTGCTTGTGTTTTCCCTGCTGGCCGTTGCCGCCGCCTCCTTCCTCCAGTCCCTGGTGTCAGGCGGCCAAGTGTTCGGCCGGCTCCTTCCTGCACGGCCCTCCCTCTAGAGAGCATCTTCCATAGTGGCCAGCCCAGCTGTTTGTCTCTGCCCAGCCAGGCTCCACTCCTTTCTCTCCCCTCAGCTTCCCCACTCCCTACTGCCCCAGTCCCTTCAGTTCCCCTCTCCACTTGCCCGCTTTCCTTCCTTTTCTTCCCTACCCAAGTGGCCACTTCCCTACATGGCCAACTGCTGCTCAGCCAATCTGGCACCTCCACCGCCCAGCCAATCCTCTGGGTTGCTGGGATGCATCCCCACAGAGGCACGTCTATGATAATTAATATAATAGATAGTGGGATCAGGGCTTGCCCACAACGTTCATGAACACGTGGTGGATAATGTAAATGTATTTCATCAGGCCCAAGCCCCTGGCCAGCTGGATTTGGAGGACCACCCCCATGTAAATTCTAAAACCTGAAAGCCAGTTGGCCGTTACAGATAGTGCTGGGTCCAAAGCGGGGGGGGGGGACCCTTTCCAAAGCATCTTTGCAAGCTTCAAAGCAAAGGTCTCCAGTTGCAGTGGCAGCCACCACCCACTGGCTCTAGATGCACCCCCCATGAAGTAGCCAGTGGCCAAGTAAACATGCTAGGGTGGGGTGGGGGACAAATAACCCAGGCACCAATGGGAAGAGTGCAGCTGGGTTGGGAGGAGAACAAAAGGGGGGCTACCCCAGACAAGACACACACACCCCCACAGTGTGGATCCCCTGGGACTCTCCAACTGTGTGGGAGGAGGGCACTGCCTAATCTCCCTGAGTTCCCCCCACCCCAGCCATCCCTCAAAAAAACCCCACTTCCCCACTAGTGGGCTGTAGCCCAGGAAAGCAAACCACCACCCAAACATGCAGAGTGCTCCTCTTGCTGTTGCTCTGCTGCTGCATGCCACAAGCGGGCTCGCCGAGCAGAGCATGCCCTGCCCCCTGCCACTCCCCTGCTGCCTCCACCCGGCCTCTACATGCAGGACCAACCAGTTTTGGAAAGAGAGACGCTGCCCCGCTCTCTTCCCAAGGCCTGGACAGAGGAGAACTGAGAGGGGAGAGGAGCAGGGATTCCCAACTGTTGTGGACTACAACTCCCAGAAGCCAAAGTCATTGCAACTGGGGATTCTGGGAACTGTAGTCAACAACATCTGGGAATGCCTGTTAGAGGGAAGACTGGAGATGAGCAATGGACCAACAGTCTGCCAATGCCCGCCCCCCTCTGCACTTTTTGCCCAGTCAGGGCTACAGTGTGTGGCAGGAAAAGGTGGGGGTGGGGCGAAGAGCCCCCCCCCCAGCACAAGGCTGAGGGCAGGGCCGGATTAAGCTAGTGTGGGGCCTGTAGCATATGTTATAAAGGGGCCCTAAATGTTAAAAAAAAATGCACATAAATATTAAAATGTAAATTATTTACTTGCATAGTAAAGTAATTCAATTTTTTCATTTGCTATATTTTGGAGTATGGGAGACCAAGCCACAAATTCACACTTACTACAACAACAGTGAACATTTATATACCGTTTCCCCCATCAAAATTCTCAAAGTGGTTTATATAGAAAAATAAAGAGTGGATAGATGATTCTCTGTCTCCAAAGGGCTCACACTCAAAAAAGAAAGATGTGGTAGGCACCAGCAACAGCCACTGGACAGATGCTGAGCTGGGCCTTCTCTTAAAATGCACATTAGCAGAAAAGGGATACTTGATCTAACATGGACCAAATAAAACAAGTAAAGTTTTAACTTTAATTCCCAGTTGGAAGCCGGGCATGCGGGGCCCTCAAAAAATGCGGGGCCCGTAGCAAATGCTACATTTGCTACTACATTAATCCGCCTCTGGCTGAGGGATGGTGCATTCTATCAAGCAATCTTTTACGTTTTGTTAATTAGAAGTTTGTCCCTGTGGGGATCCTGTAGATAGAGTGTGGGGGTGGAGTCAGAAAGGGAAAGGGAGGGAAAGGAGAAAAATGGAATTGTTTCTGAAAAAAAATAGTTAAATAAACATAAGATTGCTTTGTGTTTATGCAGGAAGCAGCTATAGAACATTTGGTGATGAGATTTTGAACCAGCTATGCGTGTGTACCTGCAAAGCTTGTGAACGTTCCTGAATTTTCATTTCATTGCATTACTGGGCCTACATTCCTGAGCTGCTGCATTCTATTATTCCTACTGCTTGTTTCTCCAGCTTCCTGACCTGTTCACCCCCTCAAGGCAGGGTGGCCAGAACCTCAGGGGTATACTCGTGAGTCAAATGGGCCGTAACCCAAAATTTGACTTTAAAAAAGCCAAATCTGGCATCAGAGCCTCAAGGTACTTTTCCCCCTTATCAATTCTAGACTCTGTTGTTCACTGGATGCCCACTGCAGCATGGCTCATATCCCACAACCACCACCATTTTTCTTGTCCACCCCAGGAGTACCTGTTCTTCCCTGGAAACAATGGAAGTCCTATTTCTGCAATTATCTCCTCACTATACAGACCCCTGATCTACTCCAGCAAATCGGAAGGCAATATTGCTTCACTGGTCAAATAATATATAATCATTTGCTATTTCCTACCAACTTGGAAGGGGATGCCAACCCGTATGAAGCTGCTCTTCGAGTCTTAGATGATTATTTCAACGCTACTTTGAATGTGATTCCTGAATGTTACAAGTTCTGTTCTAGATCCCAACTGCCTGGTCAATTTATCAATCAATATGTCACAGTATTGCGTGCCTTAATGTAACCTCTGCGTTTGCCAGCTTTACTGATGAAATGGTCAGGGATCAGATGGTAATGAAAACAAACAACTCCAAACTGTGTGAAAAACTGCTATTGGAGCAGAAACTTACCTTGGATAAAGACAGTGAGGGCTAGGAGGGTAAAAAGTGTTCTTCACTGTACCAGATTGCTCTCTTTCCAAAACCAACTTCCTGAAATCTAAGCTGTTCAATCTAAATCCTTCCAATCCCAATGGCATTGCCCCAGACAGTGGCAGCACAAGAAAGGAGGAGGAGCTACCAATGCTAGCGATGTGGAGACTCTGCCCACAAAGCCATTTTTGCTCATTGTTCTGCCCAGAAGGTCACTTGCAACAGGTGCAAAAGCGGAATGGGGTGGGGGTTGCTAAGGTTTGCAAGTCTCCTGTCCACTCCATTACTGATTCACCATATGAGGAGGATGAGGCAGCTGAATGGCTTCCTGACAGCATTTTAAGTGTGACAAAGTCCGTGCCTGCTTCTCCACATTGTCAAGTTAAACCTAATGGCCATGAAATGCAGATGATGGCTGAATCTGGTTCTCTGTACACTATCATTTCCCATCCACTTTACAAGAAACTCCTTACTATATCAGTTCTGTGCCTACAGCCTTCAGACATCTACCAATGGGGATATGGAGATTCTCCTATTGTCACAAATGGATACTTCACGGCTGTCCTGGAATACAAAGGAAGTATTGCAGAAGGGAAAGTGTATGTGTCACAAAAAGGAGTCTCAATATTGGGCTGGAAACATCAGAAAGATCTATAGATTGCGTTAGACCCAAATTGCACAGAATCAGTATTACAGATGATGGAGCATCCATATGCTGATATGGCTGCTGATTCCTCGGATGGAATGCCATACATTTCAAACATAAAATTCAGATGAAGGCAAATGAAATGCCTATTCAGCACAAAGTGAGGAATGTACCTATAGCATTGTGACAACCACTTAGAGGAGCTTTTAAGACTACAGCGTGCTGACATCATAGAACCTATATCTCAATTGAATGATCAGTTTTACCAACCCAGAGCACTTCCAACTCATCTGGATTAAGTTTCAGCTTGTTTGCCCCCATCCAGTCCAGAACCGCCTCCAAACTCCATTTCAGAGCATCCACTACCTCCTTGGTGTCTGCTCACTTAAAAGATAGGTAGAGCTGAGCGTCGTCAGCATATTGATGGCACCACAGCCCACACCCACAGATGACTTCTCCCAGAGGCTTCATGTAGATGTTAAACAGCATAGGTGAGAGAATATATCCCTGTGGTACCCTTGGCCTTTGGGCCAAGGGGTGGAGCAGGCATCCCCCAGCACCACTTTCTGAGTACTACCCACCAGGTAGGAGCAGAGCCACCATATAACTATGTTCCCAAGTCCCAATCCAGAGAGACAACCCATGGAGATGACCCATGGATACCATGGTGGATGGTATTGCAAACCGCTGAGAGGTCAACTAGAATCAACAGATTTGCAGTCCCTCTATCTCCTGCCGTAGGTCATCCATCCACCAGGGCAACCAAGGAAGTTTCCATCCCATATCCAGTCCCGAAGCCAGACTGGAAAGAATTTAAGTAATCAAGTTCATTCAGGGCTGCCTGGAGCTGAGACACCACCATGCTCTACAACACTTTGGCCAACCAGAGGAGGTTAGAAACTAGTCGAAAGTTATTCAAATCATCTGGTTCCAATGAGGGCTTTTAAAGGAGGGGCCTAATGACTGCCTCCTTCAGCTAGGGGGCATCACTCTCTGCTTCAGAAAGGCATTCACCACCCCCACCACTCATGGACCCAGTCCTTCCTTAGCAGCCTTCACCAACCATGAAGGGCAAGAGTCAAGCACATATGTGGTAAACATCAGCCTTCCAAGCAGGCTGACCACCTCCTCAGGCAACATAATCTGAAAACGATCCGATATGTCAAGACCTGTTGGGGCATTGGTAACATCCAGTTCTGGTGATGCAAAAAGCTTACCATCAGAGTCAGAATGGATACGCGTGATTTTATCCACAGATTGTAATGAAAATTGATCATAGTGGGCTCCAGAGGGTTCTGTTTGTTGATCTTTGGGGCCCTCACATAGGAGTCCCTGGACCACTTGAAAAAGGCTTTGCTGGACCACACTGAGCAAATTCAATGGCAGCGGAAAACTAGGATTTCTTCGCCACCATCACCGCCAGAGAACAGGCCCTAATATGGGCTCTAGCCTGTGTTCAGTCACATTCATTCTGAGTTTTCCGCCAATGATGCTTGAGCCGTCTATCATCCTGCTTCATTGTCTGCAACCCGCCAGGGAGATGCTTGGACTCAATGGGTCGGGAGAGGTCACTTAGGCACAACCTTGTTGATCACCCGACCCACCTCATACCAGAGAGAGACCAGGGCATCAACAGGAACATCCACTCTTTCAGCAAGAAATGTTATAAATCTGTTAGCTTGGCTAACCCAACAGGATTTACAACCCCATTCAGCACTCCCTCTGTGAGTTAACAGAAAGTAGCAGCGAAGCTGCACGATGGAAAACAAAAGGCTTACAAAGAAAATAGTAAATGAATCAAGTCCCCTGAACTGAATTACATACCCCCCTCTAACAATAACTGAGTAATAACTGAAAAGAACACAACAGAGCAAGGAATAAAAAAAGAACAAAGGACACCAGAGCAAGGAATTAATGGAACAAGAACACAGAGCAGGAAAGAACAGAACAAGGGCAAACTGGAACTCGGAAAAGTTGAGAAATTCAAAATAGAACACGGTCCGCGGTCAGCGAAAGTTGCTAACAGCATCGGTGGAAATCACAGATTGCTTGATATATGGCTCAAGAGAACCAGCAGCCAATCAGGCTTCCCTGAGTCAGCACTTCTGCTTCCTCTCTTGTGCTCTCCTGCGCCTGCGTGTCTCCCACTGAGCTTTCCATTTATTTATTTATTTATTTATTTAAACATTTTTATACCATCCAAAACTTATGTCTCTGGGCGGCTTACAACAGAATAAAAACAAAGAAAAACATTTTTTAAGACAAAAATGGGGGGGGGGACACACATTACAACAATTTTAAAATTTTAAAATAATATTTTAAAACAGCATTAAAACCATTAAAACAACATTAATTAAAAGCCTGGGTGAAGAAATATGTTTTTAAAGACTTTTTAAAAGCTGTCAGACGTCTTCTCAAGACAGGTGAAATCCCAGCCTCCTCCTGATCAGCCTGCTCCTGACCAGGGTTCATGCCTGACACCTGTTCCGATTCCTCAGCTCCAGAGTCTGGTCTCCCTGCCAAATCCTGTTGCTGTGCCTCTGAGCCCTCACTAGCAGGCGAATCCTCCCATTCCTCCTCTGACTCTTCTGAGTCAGAAGTCTGCACCATGACAGGAAAATCCCACAGAGCCAGCAGGAATCCGTTTATCCATAAGCCTCTGAGGGCAGACCATCCTAACTGGTCCCACACTCCTGCAGAGTTGTATTGGGTCCACCCTCAATCCAGTCTTCACCAGATAGTGATCCATCCATGACAACGGTATTAAGGCCTCCTGGACTATCCAGATAGCACCACTGCTCAACATTGACCCAAAGACAAAGTTGAACATAAGGCCTGCCGCATGTGTGGGACCATAAAACAGCTGAGACAAGCCCATGGTTGTCATGGAGGACATGAAGTCATGAGCTGCACCAGACAAGGCGGCCTCAGCATGGACGTTAAGTCCCCCAAGACTAACAGCCTTGGGGTCTCTTGTGGGGCAGAAAATTCACTCTATGGTCAGATCGTAAACCCTATATCTGCTTTATTTACCACTTGAGGATCAAGTTGAGCAACCCCAAGAATAGCCAAATTGATTGCCAGACTTATGGACTGATTTCCAGGTGAAATATCTTCCAGGTTTATCTCAACTTCCATTTCTAAGGCAAGAGGAGATCCCAGAAGAAGAGGATGAAGGAGTAGTAATTTTGCAAATAGCTTCATCCACTCATGGAGTGCTCAAGTCTTCTGAGTGGAAATCAGCCCTCAGGGCTGATTAAGTGCTTACTGAATTTAAATATAACTAAGCCATATAACTAATGGATGGCCATGCAAAAACCACATATGCATGTAGCAAGTAAGCTTCCCTTCTCAATGAGTTGGTGCTGAGGACAGATCGTTTGGTGGTGCCAACCTCCTTACAAGCAAAAGTGATTAAAATTGCCAGTGAAGGTGGCCTGAGCATAAGCTTGACTAAAAGGTGAATCAGAGAACATTTTATTTGGCCAAGTGTGGACAAACACATTGAAAATGTAATACAGCACTGTATGGCTTGTGCTATATGTGACAAATTGCAGAAGACTTTTGACTCCAGTAGAGTATCCCAATGGTCCCTGGGAAAAACTAGCTCTGGACATAACGGGGCCTTTTGATAACCAACCTGCAAAATAAAGATTTGTTCTAATGATGGTGGATTACCACTCCAGGTGGCCAGAGCTTTCGTTGCCTGACAACATTACTACAAACAAGGTGATCTAATTCATGGTTGCAGTTTTTATGAGGGAAGGTCTTCCTAAAGAACTGACAATGGGACACAGTTTACCTAATTTGAAACAGAGAAATATTTGCATAACCGTGGGATGAAACACAGGACTATTTCCTGGTACCATCCTGGAGGGAATGGCTTAGTGGAAAGAATGAACAGATTAGTGAAAGAAAATTTACAATTGGCTATTATGCAACAACAACCCTGGAAGGAGGCAATCCCTTAAACTCTATTTGGTTATCCAACTACTCCTCATTCTACTACAGGAAAATAATCTTTTGAACTACTGAGAAGATGGAAAGCTACTACCAAACTTACCCAATTGCAACAACTGATAGGCTTTCTGTGCCATCTCACCATGGGATGCAGAGATTCATGATCGGGTAAGAGAGAAGCAACAAAAATATAAATTGTATGTATATCAGAAATAGGGATGCTCAGTAAATGTTTTGGTGCCTCATTAGAGAGGCGCCAAAATGATTTGGGTAGCCGCAGCTGAAACATTTCGGTAGGGGGCAAGCAGTAACTGAAATCATTTAAATCCGAGGAGATTCTGTCCTATTGGGTGATGGAAAGAAATTGAAGAGTTCAATTCTTTCAAGCATGAGTACCATGAGAAAAGAGGCAATGGAGTCTGATTTCAGGAGAGGAACTAGAGAAGAATTTGATCTTGCCTCTAGTTTTGACCTCACAGATGAGGCTGATGAAAGTGATGGATAATTTGCTGTACCAGAAACAAATCACTAACAGTTCCTGTGCCAGAGACCTCAAGAAACAGAAGTGTGCATGATAGGAGACCACCTAAAAAAACCTCAAGATTTTTTCACCAGATTTTAAATGAATTCAGTTCTGGTTCTCTTAAAGGGAAGGGCTGTGTTGTATTCTATCTAGCAATCTTTTATGTTTTGTTAATTACAAATTTATCCCAGTGGGGATTCTGTAGAAAGTGTGGGGGTGGAATCAGAAAGGAAAAAGGTGGGGGAGGAAAATTGAGTTCTTTCTGAATAAAGCTTAGTTAAACAAACATAATATTGCTTCATGTTTATGAGGAAAATGGCTATAAAACAGACTTCTTGTGAAGTATTACCACAAGGTGTTTGGCTGCCACCTTATGGTTACTTAGGCCACTTGCAATAGCAAAAAAGAAGCTGAAGAAAATAGGAAGCAAGCATTGCATTACTTGTTAATTGCGTTACAAAGACCATAGTTAGTGTTATGCTGAGGCGCCAAACAGCAATAATTTATGGAGTTACACACAGCACTTAAGTAACTGGTTATTTTTAGCTGGTTGTGTTGCTTGCTTGCTTGCTTGCTCTGGTCTGAACTAACACACAGAGAGACAACAGAAGCCCTCTAGAAGTTTAATGTGGAATATACACAACAACCACTTTGAAATTCTATATGTGAATGTGTTGAGAATTATGTAGAGCTATAGTTCTGTCTAATTGTGGAGAGTAAGCAAAATAATTTAATGTAGAAGATATAGCTAGTTGGCTGTGGAATTAAAAGAATACGTAGAAGTTGGCAATTGCAGCTGATAAAAATGCCATCCTTCAGATTCCTGCCTCTGTTCATCCACTCATTCTTGTGGCTGTGCTCTTCCTCCTGCTAATTTTCTTGAAGTTCTGACTTGTCTTGACCTACCACCTTCTTGGATTCTTGCCTCTTCCTTTGCAAAGCCTCTTGCTTCTTCTGTCTCACTTAGGCTAGGGTGATTGGATGCAGAGAACAGTATTCATAATTCAGCTTTTATCATCTATTCATGACAAAATGCACTTGCCAAAATTTTGCAGAAAATATTAAAGTTAAAATAGCCATCTCCTCTTTTTGATCTGGTCATCCTATCTCCCTGGTAGTCTTTTTGCTTCCCTTCATTTGGTTGATTGCTGACCTTGAAAGGGCTCCTGCCCATTGATGGCACCAGAGGGAGGAGGCAAAGTGGCAAGTGCCACCCAGACAAGTAGCTTACTCCCCACCATGATATCCCTGTGATTACTTAAAGGCACTTTTCACATATTCAGAATTATTTTCAATCATCATCATCATCATCATCATCATCAAATAAAAAGCAGTTCCCCATTGGCTCATTTTCATTGGTTGGTGGGCAACTCAGTGGGGAAGAGATTTTTTTTTTTAACACCATCAGAATCAGTAGAAGAAACACATTTAGGATAGGAGCATTTGTATGAGATATTCTGGTATTTCACTTTTAGAAATCTAATATGTGACCCAAAACTTATACCTCCCCACTAGTGCTTTGCTGCTTCTGTGTCTCTGTCCCCCCCGCCCCAATATTTTCTTTTCTTGTGCAGATAATGCCCAAGTTGTCTTAGTACTCTGTTTCCTCTGTCCCTTCTTCTCTGGTCCTTTTGTGGTATCACAGCAGTTCCACCTAAACAGTGATCTTGTAATAAAGAGCAGGCCATTGCCAAAAATGTGTGGATGTGGTGTATATGTGCATGTTTGTGATGTGTGCCTTGCTCTGTTCATCTCTGTCATCAGAGCAACTCAGCCAATTGATTCCATAGGCTTTATTGCATGTGGGGATTACAATATAGATAATGCATGGGACATTTTCAGCTGAGTGTCCTACCACTTAAATTGACCCAACCCTTTGAATTACTGTACTAGCAACATGACAGTGGAATAAAGTACAGTGATCAGTATGTCAATGCACATTATTACTTGCAGCATTTGGCTGGTATTGTGAACGAGTGAACATTTTTTCTCACCAGTATAATGGCAGTTCAAGTAGATGTTATTGCACCCCAATAGGATGACACATCATTGCCCCAAACAACCAATTACCCACTGAGAAACTGGCAAAGGATTGTGATGGAGAACAGAGAAAGATCTGAGGAAGACCCCCTTCTGCATCCGTATGCAGTCATCTCAGTCAGCATGGAGCTCACTATATTATTATGAGTCCTGTTAGATATTGCATACGAAACAAAAAATCTTGATGGTTGATTGTGTTGTGTTACTTTTGACTTGGAAGCATATAGCTATTTAGGGAGTACTAACAATGGGAAGGAAAATAAAATCCTCTCAAAACTCTAATGATCTCAGCTTATTATTTGCCTGCATACTACCTCTGTAGTAATATGCTATTCATTTCCCTACTATGTATTGGTCATAGTATGTCAACAAAAATTAGAATTCCAAAAAACAATGTCTGGATGGGTCACAGAAGGGCAAAAGGCAAAAATCTTAACTGGAAATCAGTTTCGTTGTGTGGAGGAAATCCATGAGAGCAAGAGATAGAACAGACAGGGCATATTCAAACTGTATTAAATGATATACACTTTAGAAAAGGCATCCTCTTTATAAAAACATTCAACTAAGTACAAACCAGCAAATTTCAAACAGCTCACAGGGTGCACTCCCCACCCCCTTTCAAATGTGACTATAGCTCATATACAAGAAATGCCATATAATTATTTTTTGAAATCCCAGGAATGATGCCATAGAATATTTTATTGAAATTTCCCACAAGGAAATTGGGCACTGTGCTGCATAGCAAAACTATCCAGCACAATGTTTTTAATGAATATTATAAGAAAATTGTTTCACTAGTTTAGTAATATACAAACTCACTTAAATTACAGTAACAATTCAGAATGAGATTATTCAGGTAGTTTCTTTTTTAGGAAATATTTATTTGATCAAGAACTGCTAAGGTTGCCATCTCCCATGGATTTCCAGGTTATTACTAGCTCCTGGTTAGCCCATTAGCTTGCCCGGATTCTCAACTTCCACTTTTTTAAAAAGCGAACCTCTAGCCCTTGTAGAAGTGGAGTTAGGGAGCAAAACCTGTGGTCACTATTCTGTTCAACCACTGGATTTAGAGCAGGGTTGCACAACTCAAATGCCCTGGTGGGCCAGAACGATCCACAACTTGGCGTGCAGGGGCCAAGATAAATTCTTCCCACATTATTACATTAAAATTAAAAACATTGTTAGTTACTTGTGGATCTATTCCGCCTGTGGATCTATTCCGACCCATAGTTTTAACCGAGGATAGTGGCCAGAAAATAGGTCCTGTCACTGCTCAATCAGTGGGGGCCCTGGAGTAGATGCCAGCCACAAACAAATGCCAAGTCCTCTCCCTAAATTGTCATTGCTTTCAGGCTGCAGTCCTAGGCATGCTTACAGGGGAGTAAGCCTCACTGGGTACACCCTGTGTACAGTGTACACTGGGTGTACAGAACATATTTCTGAGAAAACATGCCTAGGATGACACTATAAGGCAGTTTCTAGCTCTTGTGTTGGCGCAGGATAACTGGGGGCCAGTAAAATAGTCCCTGAGAGCCGAATCCGGCCCCTGGGGCTTATGTTGTGCAGGTCTGATTTAGAGAAAAGCAGGTAAAGCACATGAGGCTGGCTGGGAGACGTTCAGACAATAAGTAATCCCCTTGAGGAACGTTGCCTTTGTTTTTTGTCAGCAGGGGATCTCTGTAGTCATTTGAGCCTGATTTTGATGTGAATCACTGCCCATTTGTGTATTGTGACATTTAAGGTTTTTGGCTTTATAGTGCAGTCCATTCTGTGCATGCCTACTTAGAAGTAAGTATTACTGGTTTCAGTCAGATTTCCCCAACCTGCGATTTCTCTTGCCAAACTCCAAATTGAACCTTTGGTTTGCAGTGAGTTTTGCCACTCCAGCCTGAGGTTTGGAGGCAGCAGCATTATGTCCTAATGCAGATCCCTCCATAACCACAGTTTTGTGCTGTTTCTGGAACCGAAATCATAGAGAGGGTGGCCCAGACCTGCCCAGGTACATGGCCACTCCATGCCTGCTGTGCTTCTCGATGGCTGCCTCTCCAAACTACTCAAATCATTGCCTGGCAACAGGGACACTGCCATGTCTCATCCCAAACTTCTGAGCCTATCAAATGGAAAAGTCACGTGGGGATGCTCGTTCTCCACTGAGTCCTTTGTTTCTCCCTTTTGGCAATATGAAGAGAAAGGGAATGGGGTGGGAAGATGGGCACTCTGTTTTTCTGTCTAAAAATGAAGAAGGATCGTCACCAGCACATGTAGTCACATTGGCACCATAAACTGGACAATCTGATGGGATTGCTGCAAAGAGAACATATGGCAGGGCAGTAATACCCAGGCTCAGGTTTAAAAGGCAGCTGCACCCAGGCATTCTTGAATGGCTCTGCTCTATTTTTTGTACAATGAAGTTGGAGAAGAGGGGCTCAGCCCTGAGCAGTCCCTAGCTTTACTCATGAGAAGAACCGTCCAGCAGGAGCAGCATTGCCTCCAGTGAAAGGAGAGGTTCCTTCTATGTGATGAAGATGGATGCTTCTCCAGAGCAGACAACTCTCTCATGAGAGTGGAAGGCCATGGCGAAACTCATTAACCACTCATGAGAAGAACCATCGGGGTACACAGGGATTGGGCAGAATTGCTAATAATGTGCAATGATAGCCCTTCTCCCAAGGACCGCTCTCTTGTGAGAGTGAAAGGCTATGGAGACATGCATGTGGGCCAGATGGCAGATGCTGCCCAGCCTGGTTGCTTAACACAAGCTGTGGGAAAGGGTATCCCAGCAACACCTCTCCCTGGATTGCTAACTGCCACAAAAAAAGCAGGCCAAGCAGGTCCTCTGCCAGTCCAGCCACCCATTTTTATTCTTGACTGACATGATGGTCCTACTCCCTAGGGATCGCTGATAATCAGGGCTCCCCTCTCCTGTGATTCCCCACAGCAGCCAATCTGCATATGCCACAACACAGGTCTGAACCCGGGAAACTTGAACAAGAGTCATGATCGATCCCCAGTCCCGGTGTTTCTCTATTCTGCCCACCCAGTACTGCCTGGGCATATGGAGTGGCAAATTCTCCTTTTGGAGCATGAAAGAGTTGCCTGGAGAGGAGGGGGTCACTGTGTTGAAGTTCCATTATTAACCAGAGAGAATTGAGGCCCCACACAAGCAGGGCCCCTTTTATATATAAGGCCTACCTCATGAGAACACAGTCCGACGGCCTTGCAGCCTCTGGTCCTCCCCAGTGGACCGGCCCTCTCATGAGAGGGCTAATCCCTGGGTGACAAGCCAACATGGGGGTGAGGGTGTGGTTTGTTGTTCCTGGACTGCTTAGCTGGGGTAGGCCATTGCTACAGTAGGCTTGGTCACAGTGGACCAGACCCCAGGATACTTTGCCTTCCCTCATATATATCCTCCCTCCTGGGAAGTCATCATTATCCCTTCCCAGAGTAGCAGAAAAATAGTGCCCCTTGGCAGCCCCCAATGCCAGCAATTGTGCTTGTGCGTTTTGGTGCAGGGCTCTTACATGGGCAGTGGAGCAATTGCTGTCTGAAGAAGGGCTTGCAGCCCATTTGAAGGGATTTAAATGCTCTTTCCCTGCTGAGGGCATGCAGCCCATTCATTCTGAAAAGGCACGATCATACTCAGCACACCCCTTTGAAGATCGTGGCCAATGGCTGCCACCCTACAGACATTCTGACGCCTTGCCCACAGTCTGGTGACAGGAGCACTACAGAGCTTGCTGGGATACAGCCTTGGTGGACAAGGAAGAGGGAAGGGCTCCCCTACCCTGAAACTTGAGGTTGCTGGGCCACGGTTGGACAAACGTCTGTGATACAATTCACAGTTGCAAAAATTAACCACTGGTTCGGCAAACTCCGGTTTCACGTTACGTGCAAATGCAGCCAGTGTAGTCTTCATTTATTTTCTATAGATATTATTTTGTTTTTGTGGTTTTATTAAATTTCGCTTTAAGCCTCCATGAATTATCCCTGCCTCCTGCTCTTTTCCAGCCTGTATTAGTATTCTAAATTAAAAGCAGTCATTTTGGAGTTTCAGTTTAACTTCTTATCTCAGAATGTAAATGGTGAGTGTGACAAGGCTCAAACATGAAAGCCTTGATCTCTAATGCCTGTTTTGTAGGGTCAATTGTAGATTTTAGTGGTAATGCAAATGCACTCAGCACTGCTCCTCAGTATGAGCTTTGATTTGGTGTCTTCACCAATAAATAGCACATTTAAATTTGTATATTTAAATCAATAAATAGCATATTTATTCACCAATACATGATTTTATCCACCAATAAATAGCATATTTAGGTATTGGGAAAATGGAGTGTGGTGGTAGTCTACAATTGGTGAGGAATCTGTAACAGCACTACATACAGCTTATTAGACAAGGTTAAAAACTGGACTTGAATATCACAAAGTGTTGGGATATAACGTCTGAATGTCTAATGCTCAGGTAAACAGCCAGGTAAAGAAATCCTCCCCAACTATTGTTGGTAGATATCCAAAGCAAATATAAGTCATCTGGACAGTGCATCAGTTAATTTTCATAATGTGCATAATGTGCAAATTATTTGCAGGCTAATTTGCATAATATGCACATTAGGGTGCCCGGATTTGGAGAGCTTGAATATGGCAACCCAGAGTACTGCTAGATAATAGCGCTGCTAAAATTAAAACTTCAGAAAATCAGAAGATTCTGGAAGCTATTCCAAAATATGCCATGCTTTCAACAAATGCACTCAGGCTTAGATTATTATCATTTAAATGTTCACATCAAAACAGCTGTATGTTTATATCCTTTTTACAAGAGAAGCATACAAATGGGGGGGAAAAACCTAACAGTTCATGCAGCTTTGAAACTACAACACCCAATATGCAGTACAATCACAGGCAAAAGCCTACTGTA
This sequence comes from Hemicordylus capensis, assembly GCF_027244095.1. Lineage (NCBI taxonomy): Eukaryota > Metazoa > Chordata > Lepidosauria > Squamata > Cordylidae > Hemicordylus > Hemicordylus capensis. Next base: position 387,518,030 of record NC_069658.1, read on the forward strand.
TATGCATAAAACATATGCATAAATATATATGCAGCCCTTACTTAATAGGAAGGAAATGAACTGACAATATTGAATGAATTGGTTTGTAACAAACAGCTGCCAATTTTTGAATCGGCAGTCAGATTTTCTGCATAATCCTCTGCTCAAGAATGAGAAATGTATCTGAAAAATGGATCTTTGCCCCGCAGAGCATTTCAAAATACTAAGCATGTTATTAGGAGTGCCTTGCTATGTATATAGACTAGATTGTTTGTGGAACTGCTCCTCTGCACTGATGAAGATATAGAACACTAGATCACTACACTCGATATTCCTTATCTAAAATAGCCCCGACAATTGCCTCTCAGACTTTTTGTTCAAAACCTCCAACAGTGGAGATTCTACTTCCCCAGATGGTTTATTTGATTGCAGAGCTGTTTCATAGCTGGTACATTTTGCTTAGTACTTAACCTAATTCTACATTCCTGTATTTAGCAGAGGGTTAGACTTGTGAATTGTATTCCTCTAATCAAGCTATTGCAACCTCTGCCTCTCTTCACCATGCTATTTCTTCCTGTATCTACCCTGCCAAAGGAGCAAAGAGGCACCTTTTAAATGTGGTGATACTCTTTATTTAGCAGGGGGAGAGCAACTGGCCCTATCCATCCCCAGCACAGCATCCCTCCAGTGTCTGTTGCTGGCTATCTTCTGTTTCTTTTTTCTATTGTGAGCCCTTTGGGGACAGGGTAGCCATTTTATTTATTTATTTATTTATTTATTTATTTATTTATTTATTTATTTATTTATTTGGGGACTTTTGTGGGAAAGTGGCATAAAAATATCCCTTGTATTTGTTGTCGTCATCGTATATCTGGTTGCAAAGACTACAGCACCCAGGCTGTCAGAACTTGCAAAGCTGTTGCTCACTCCCCAACTTCCAACCTATTCTCAGCCGCAGTCCTTCTCAGCCTCATCCTGGGTACTATGTTTTTGGCACTCAGTTCTATTTGCAGCCATCACTTATACAGCATCGTTGTAGGTGTTGGGCTAGTCCTGCTTGTGCTGTTGCAAGAACATTTGAGAATTCAGCCACTCTACAATAAAGTCCAGAAGCGTTTTTCTTATAATAAATGAGGCAAATTTAGGAACATAGGAAACTGCCATATACTGAGTCAGACCATTGGTCTATCTAGCTCAGTATTGTCTTCACAGACTGGCAGCGGCTTTTCCAAGGTTGCAGGCAGGAATCATTCTCAGCCCTGTCTTGGAGAAGCCAGGGAGGGAACTTGAAACCTTCTGCTCTTCCCAGAGTGGCTTCATCCCCTGAGGGGAATATCTTGCAGTGCTCACACATCAAGTCTCCCATTCATAGGCAACCAGGGCAGACCCTGCTTAGCTATGGGGACAAGTCATGCTTGCTACCACAAGACCAGCTCTCCTCTCCTCTCCAATTTATCTTGTATAGTTCTGAAGGGATCAGTATGAGGAATCTTTAAGAAATGATTTAACCTTGAGGAACCGTAGAGACTGAACTGACAGCTGATGGTAATAGAGAGGTACTAACACTTGTCCGTAGAAGAATGTGGCTGTTGATTCCACTGATAGTGTGCATCTCACTTTGAAGTCACACTGGAGTTCAATTCTGTCAAAAACCTAGGAGACATATATACAGGAGAACACAAGCATTTCTTGCTGATTAAACTAAGCTTAGTAATGTACTTAAAGGGTTTGCTGAACTTACCTTGGTTTTACATTTGTGCAAGACCATTGCCTACAGCAATAGGAAAATACCCTGCAATCAGTGTAAGATTGAATTCCAAAGTCTTACTGATTTAGATTGGTAAGCATTATTACTTTTTTAGTTTTTCAAGGAATAGTTGCTCAGTTAATACCATCCCTGCATGAAGCACACATCTGCACCTGCTATTGCATGCACACATACACACAAAAGGAAACGTGGTCTTGTTCTTCCATAAGCCTCAGGCACCATTTCTAGCTTGGAATATTAACATGCCTTCTAGTGCCTAAGCAGGTGAGACTTTCAGTTTAAATTATTTGATTTCTCTCTTGCTTTATACACTATTAATTATGTCTGAATTATTAAAATACATACCCCTGCATCAATGAACGATTTGCCTCTTGCTTGAGTTCTATTCCATAGAAATGTGCAGATTTTTAAAGATTTTATTGCCAACCTCTAGCTTTCTGCATTATGTCTCAAAGCTGGCAGAGAGGGTGATATCATATGTATGGCAGAGGAGGAAAAGAAGTCTCAGGCCAGCTGACTCCTTGTAACCTTCAGCTAATCATGTATCTCCCTAATTGACAGAAAGATCAGGGCTTCAACACATTTGCAACTAAAGAATAAATGATTAATTCACCAAAAATAGAGGGCTAGAATGCTGCGTTGGCAGATGGCTGTGTATAAATGCCCCAAGGCCCAAGGCTCTTGATTCTTCAGTAGCTCAGCATCTCAAGGTAAGTCACAGTCTGCTGTGTTCTCAGGGAACCTGGACTTTTGCCATTGCTCTAGGCTGTCCATGTCCTCCACTGTTTCCCAGTCCTGCTGTGATATGTTTTACATGGGTTAGCAGCATTGGTTAAATAATGCTAAGTGCCAATAGTTCTTGGCACAAACTAGGAAGATGTGCTTGTAATGACAGAAACAGAAACATCTTGGCATGCATGCTAGGGACCATTTGATCATTGCTGGTTTTCAGCTTTATTATCTTTCAACATTTGTTAAAGGCACAATAAATTAATTTCCATAAAGCCAGGGGGAATGCAGATACTTTTTATTGAATGTATAATGTTTCCTGAGTTACATTTTGAAAAGCATATTCACAAGTTGTAGAGAGATACATAATAGGATTTCATGGAAATAGTCTACATTTGGATTTGATTTCATAGTTCAAAGCTATCATCTAAATAGAAATATTGATTTAAAATTACAAATAATAAAAGGAACATGCTCTATAACATTATTGGTTATGTTCCACCCTTACTGTCATGAGAACTCTCATGACACTTACTGCGAATCTGATTGTAATATCACCCAAAGTCAACAGTACAGCCAAGACAATGCTGTCGTTCTAATTAATCTCTTTGCTTCTCCCCACCCCCACCCCACCTTTAAAAGATACAGATCTTAGTCTGCCTTCTTGGTGATTGAAGGTAAGAATCATTTTAGTTTAAGTTCAGCATGTATGTATTGTTGCAAATTGAAATCATTTTCTGTTCTGCAATACCTTTTGTTTCATATGGCTAGTTTTTCGCTTTCATGTCCCGAGGAAAACTAGGAATATTTCCATGAACAAGGTCAACTCCAAGCAAGGGCAGAATAGTTAAATTGTTCCTCTAGTTTAGTGGCAGAATGCATGCCTTGCATGCAGAATGTCCCATGTTCAGCCCTATTTAAAAATGAATCTCAGGTACCAGGGTTTATTGGACTGGACCAATGGTCAGACTGGGTGTAAGGCAGTTTCATGTATATGTATATGTATATGTATATGTATATGTATATGTATATGTATATGTATGTAGTGGTCTCTTATTTCCCATCTTTATTTCCCAGATGCCATGACAAACTTCCTTTGGAGCAATTAGATCTATTTAAGTCATATTTCTATGGGAGGTATATTCCATTCCTCTTAAAGAGACTCCCAAAAGAATTTTATCACATTCCAAGTAGCAAACTTGTATTAAACAGGCCATATAAGCATGAATTCATTGTATCTGATATACAAGAGACTTGGTATAGGAAGCAGCCTTCCCCATTGTCATTCATGGAAAATGGGGTGGATTTTTGTTTTTGTTTTGGCGTTCACTATTTATAGAAATCTCTTGGAATGCATTGTGGCAAGTTTGTCCTGTGGTCATACCTGCACCATCTGTGTCATACAAACCAGTTATTGAAAAGCTGGTATGAATAAAGAAAGGTCAACAGGTTATTACCTTTTGAAGTATAGACCTTTATTTTACTTGGAGAGTCTGTGTGATATTAAAAGAAACTAAATATCAGTTTAAAATGTGATTCCCTACCTGCACTGTTGCAGTCCAGCTAGAGAATCTACCATATACTTTTGTTGAACATCTAAGTCAATTTTAAGAATACTTTGCAAGAATTTTAAATGGTAAGTCTCGGCCTTCCCAGAGGAACTATTTGACAATCATTTTGAAGAGATTAAACAGCAGACATAATATCAAATCACAGAACTTCGCTGTATGTCAGCTCTATTTATACTTATGCCACAAAGCTATACAAAAATTTTGCCCAAAGGTTAGGGCTTGTTCACAGAATGCAGTAAGGAGGACTGTGTTGTCCTAGAAAGAGTAAAAAAAGATGGTCATAGTTCTTCATTTGTCTTAATCTTTGAAAATTCAGGCATGCATGTTGTCTTAGTGTGTGACTATAACAGGAAGAACATAAATGTTGGGACATGACCAGTACCAGAGACGTTGGTGCTACCACAGTCGCATGAATTGTCCAGAGAAATATTGCCAGTGTAATTACAGCTAATACTTTTAATTCCTTCAGCCAACTGTAATCATGACCTCAGACGCTGAAATGGCTGTGTTTGGAGAGGCAGCTCCATTTCTCCGAAAACCCGAGAAAGAGAGAATTGAGGCCCAGAATCGTCCATTTGATGCTAAATCAGCCTGCTTTGTGGTCGATGATAAAGAAATGTATGTCAAAGGCATGATCCAGAGTAGGGAGACTGGTAAAATCACTGTCAAAACCCTAGATGATCGTGTAAGTAGAAATTAATCTACACACTACACTGAATTATCTATCTATCTATCTATCTATCTATCTATCTATCTATCTATCTATCTATCTATCTAATCTGTACACTGCCCCAAACTTTCGTCTCTGGGCAGTTTATAGTGACATAAAACAGGTTAAAATACAGAAAATAAAAACCTTAAAACAATTTAAAACTGGAGTCAGATTGAATAGCTTGGGTGAAGAGGTAAGTCTTACAGTGCTTTTAAAAAGTTGTCAGAGAAGGGGAGGCTTGTATTTCGGTAGGGAGCGCATTCCACAGTCTCGGGGCAGCAACAGAGAAGGCCTGTCCCCATAAGGCCACCAGATGAGCCGGTGAAAACTGGAGACGAACCTCTTTGGATGATCTCAATGGGCAATGGGGCTTATAATGACCACTTAGGAGTCAACCCTGAATAAGGCTAATTAAAAATAAATAAATACGAGGTGAGTGGGCACCAAGTGAGTTTGATGGTTTGTTGAGTGTATTGTCTGCTATGCACTAGGGAGAAAGAGGGAATGCTGTAAGCCTGAAGAAGAAACTGAAGGTCTGTCAGATCTCAGTGGGATCCTATAACTGGCATAAGAGAGCACTGGCAGCAAAGAAGCACATTATAGATCTAGATCTGCATCCTTTTCATGGGCTGTGCTGAGACACGCTGGGGACAGGGCTTGATACACAACTAGGTTTTGAAATCCTGCACAAGCCACACAACTTGGGAATTGTGGCTGATACACTGTACAACAATATGTCAGCCTAGTAACCTGAGGTGCATGCAAGTTGAGCATATGAAAAATTTGTGCAAATGTTACATGAGAATAAGCCCATTGGAAATAATGGACTTATTCTTTGTAACATCATTTGTGCAGCTTTTATTAATACAAAGTTACTAGATGTACTGACATACCATTGCGCAGTATGTCAGCCATTGATAAATTAACTATGGCGGGGTGGAGGACCAAAGGCACTACTTGCCAAGGGCATCACTTATCATAGTGTCAAGCCTGGCCTTATTATAGAATATCAGCACATTATTGATAATAGTTTTGATTCTGCTGCTCCCATAGTTTGAAACTACATGGTTCAGAATAAACAGGGGCAAGCAAGCAAGCAAATAAATAAATAAATAAAAAGGCAGCAGCCAGGTTGGTCTCTGGGTCATCTAGGAGAGTCCATATTACTCCTGTTGAAAGACTACGATGGCTGCCGATAAGTTTCTGGGCAAAATACAAGGTGCTGGTTATTACCTATAAACCCTAAACAGCTTAGGCCCTGGGTATTTTAGAGAGGGTCTTCTTCACCATGATCCCCACCACCTGTTAAGATCATCTGGAGAAGTTCGTCTGCTGTTGCCGCCAACTTGTTTGGAGGCTACTCGGGAACGAGCCTTCTCCGTTGCTGCCCTTGGACTTTGGAATGTGCTCCCTGTTTAAATAAGAGCCTCCCCATTTCTGGCAACTTTTTAAAAGGCACTGAAGACACATTTATTCACCCAGGCTTTGAATTAGATTTATGGTTTTAAATTTTTAATGTTGGTTTTAAATGTTCTAATCTTTTAAATGGTTTTAATTGTTTAATTTAGTTTTGATTTTAATTGTTAATTGATTTTAATTGTTTTTGTTTTGATGTAAACTGCTCTGAGCATTTTTTGGAAGGTGGTATATAAATAAAATAAATAAAATAAATAAATATTAATAATAAAATACTGCTTGCCTCAACAATGGGCTAATGCAGCTCTCCCTCAATCATTTAAAGTGAGGACAAATATTGGCTTCATTGATATTGTCATGTAAGCAGATTTGGCTATGAATGGTCATGATGTCAATACGTTCATGACATGATCCATATGTGACTGGGATCACAGTGAAGAAAAAGAAACAAGCTGGCTAGAGCAGAAGAGACAAGAATAGTGTGGTTGCGAACAGTCTTGAACACAAATGGAAAAGGTGTCTTTGGGTTTGGAAGAGTGCATTTTTGCACACATGCACACAAACACCCCAATCATTCCCTAGAGTTTGCTGGTGATGTACCACTAAACTTTAAAGCATGACATCTCTGCTTCTTACAATCTGAGAAGCCATTGGTGATCAGAAAATAGCAGCATTCAGTTCATGATCTTCCAGTTCGACATTGGCCTACCTCAAAATGAATCCTTGCTTAGATTTGTTCAACACCTTTTTTTCTACACTTCTTCCCCCCCCGCCCCACCCCCCAGACTGTAACAGTTAAGGAAGATGAAGTCTTTTCCATGAATCCTCCTAAATTTGACAAAATTGAGGACATGGTTATGATGACCCACCTTCATGAACCTGCAGTTCTGTATAACCTCAAAGAGCGTTATGCATCTTGGATGATCTATGTGAGTATGGGCTGAAGCTTAGCTGTGACATTTTCAATCCAACAGCTGCACAACATTATATGAAACTTAAGCCAACGTATTGTCTTCTTTTTTCCACAGACGTACTCAGGTCTCTTCTGTGTTACTGTCAACCCATACAAATGGCTACCAGTATACAATCCAGAAGTGGTATCTGGCTATAGGGGCAAAAAGCGACAAGAAGCCCCTCCTCATATCTTTTCCATCTCTGACAACGCCTACCAATTCATGCTAACTGGTGAGTAATCAGCATACAACTAAACTGAAAATATTCAAACCGATATGCCACAGAAATGTTTGTGGCATGTAAGTTAAATCTATTACTTTCACAATGTCCCTTACCATTTTTCATGGGAAAAATATTATTCATGCACTCTTTTGAGTATGAGTGGGTAGACTTATTGCTTGTCAGCTCTAAGGGCTAATCTACATGCCATGTTAAATGGGTCACTAGCCCTAACATGCTTCAGTTTCTTTGGTAAATGAAGCTGGATCAGACTGCCATGGGTCAGAACTGCAGCAGGGAATGGGGATTTAATTCTACCCCTCACCAAGATCATTGTTATAATATCTGCCTAATGTAGACTCTAGACAGGGATTATATCACTTCCATGGTCTGTATGGAAGTGATTACATGATTTTGATTAAAAATCAATGTTCTAGAAGGAAGAATTCCACATGGGTGGCCAGCCTGTGACATAGGTATCATAACTGCGTGGTGTAGTGGTTAGAGTGTTGTAGTGGTTAGAGTGCTGGACTAGGACCGGGGAGACCCGAGTTCAAATCCCCATTCAGCCATGAAACTAGCTGGGTGACTCTGGGCCAGTCACTTCTCTCTCAGCCTAACCTACTTCACAGGGTTGTTGTGAAAGAGAAACTCAAGTATGTAGTACACCGCTCTGGGCTCCTTGGAGGAAAAGTGGGATATAAATGTAAAAATAAATAAATAAATGAATGAATAAATAAACTGGCACAGAAGATTTGTGGCATTCCTGGATAGGAGCAGGAGGGTCTATAGGCTTGCCTGCTACTCCAGCACTGAAATGTTAACCTGGTCCCTATCTCGGTAGAGGCAAAACCACTCCAAGGCCCAGGGAGATGTATATGTATTGTATAGCAGTGCATATTACAGTGACAGTCTTATACATGGGGCTTCACTTGTGACACACTTAAGCCCACCATTGTGCTACTAGTATCTATAGCATTCAAGCCTAACAGCTGGATGCTGTGCCAAAAAATAATAATCTGTTCATTTGTTGTATTTTCATCCTTTTTTCTGATTTAAAACATTCACTGTTAGCACAATGTAGTCTATAGCCCTATTCAAACATTACTTTCTATGTGTGCACTGGAGTCTGTACATGTACGTGTTTTTGTGTGAATCAACTTGCATGCCTTAATTGTAAAAGTAAATGTGGATAGAGTTCCACTCAAATGTAGGATACAGATAGGATGTTGACTGTACACATTAAACATAATGTGTGAATAATTGTACATACAGATCTGTACATGAGTACACTGTACACAAATTATATGCACATTGAACATGATGTGTGAATAGGCCTTCTATTATACACTATCTGGCCCGGGCACAGGGCATCTGTGCCTCTAGTTCTCCCTCGTTCTCGGCTGCTTTCTCTCCCCCGCCGCTGATGCTTTCCTCTCCCCCTCCCCCGTGCGTCGCTTTTTCTCCATCCCCCAGCCGCTTTGTCTCCCCACCCGTCCACTGGCCTTATCTTCTCCACCGCTTTCCTCTCCCCCTCCCCGGGTGCCACCTTTTCTCTGCACCCCCCCGGCCTCTCTCCCCCCACCCACCTGTTGGCCTTATAGTCTCCACCACTTTCCTCTCCCCTCTTGCGAGAGCTGCCAAGCATGGGATTAGTGACGGGATAGCTAAAATCAGGCCCCCATCTATGGTTGTTACAAGTTTAGCCAATCAATTTGGAAAGTGTGGTTTTGCTTTCTACACGGAATTGTCATGAAAAGCCATGACAAAAATTAAGATCCCTAATTGTCAAATGTAAAACTCAGTTAAATATATCTCCATATGAATGTTTCCAAGGGCTATAAGTAAATAATATGAATTACAGTATTTGGTTGGCAAAAGGTCACACAATGACCATTTGAAGGGAACCTTGGCATTCATGCACATGGAACGAGTCATTCATAAAATGTTTCTGGGATTTTGCAAGCAGCATAATCCGTGAATCAATCCATATAGAGTGGTTATAACCATAGAACTGATTGGTATCTCGCTCTTACCTTTCAGATCGCGAAAACCAGTCAGTTCTGATCACGTGAGTATTTTTCAGAATAATTAAACTAACATTGTAAAATAGGACAGTATGATCTTTGCCTTTAAAAATCTCTCACTTTGTATTCTTTTGTTCTCATAGTGGAGAATCTGGGGCAGGAAAGACGGTGAACACCAAGCGTGTCATCCAGTACTTTGCAACAATTGCAGTTACTGGAGGAGATAAAAAGAAGGAACCACAGCCTGGCAAAATGCAGGTATGTGACGCTTCACATCCAGTTTTCAAGTGCTGTCTCATAGTGTTCTTTTTCTGGAAAAATAATTAATCTGTTCAAAATGCAGCAGATGTGGAAACTGATACAGTTGGAGACAGGATGAAGGGGTAAGCCTTCTTTTGCTCGATGTTTACTACGTATCTTCTGTGTCAGACTAGAGTAGGCTGCACTGGCGGGGGGAAAGGATACAGTGGTGGAACTATCTGAATATTTTGTCTAGTTTAACAGAATGCCTAAGGCTGTCCATGACCTTTTATGCTCTTCTACACATACAAAACACAATTTAATAGGAGCATTCTTATGTTGTAATTAGGGGACCCTGGAGGATCAAATCATCCAGGCCAACCCTCTTCTGGAGGCTTTTGGCAATGCCAAGACTGTGAGGAATGACAACTCCTCGCGTTTTGTAAGTTTAGTGCATTACTTGCTTCATCATGTAGAAAATCTGCATGTCACAAATTAGATATGGACAATGCATAAGGGACGGATTATACTAATAGGTTGTTTGCCCAATTTATCAGGGCAAATTTATCAGAATTCATTTTGGAACCACGGGAAAGCTGTCTTCTGCAGACATTGAAACTTGTGAGTGGCACCCACATCTCTGCATGCTAAATTAAGCACAATACTCAAGAAAGCACCATGGTGTTCTCTTATTTGGTTTTATGTTCAAATCTTTTCAGATCTTCTGGAAAAATCCAGAGTAACATTTCAGCTCTCAGCTGAAAGGAGCTACCATATTTTTTACCAGATAATGTCAAACAAGAAACCAGAGTTGATTGGTAAGTGGAGGCCATGCTAAATCTGGTTTGCTCGATCAAGTTATTCAACCCTGACTGTGAACAAGAAACCATCATGGTTGCTATTGTTACTTATTTATAGATCTGCTCCTCATTTCCACCAATCCATATGATTTCCCCTTTGTGAGTCAGGGAGAGCTTACTGTGGCCAGCATAAATGATGCTGAGGAGCTGTTAGCAACTGATGTAAGTATCTCTGAGTGTGCTTCAAGAAGAACGTTTTATTGCAGACTAAGTGCACATTTGTTTTGCAGCTGATGAAGGAGCCCAGATATTTTCCCCTTCAGAAATGCTCCTAATGGAGAGTTACTGCATTTGCCTAGCAGCCAAGTCACAATATGGAAAAAATGCTATTCATCTCTGAGCTCATACACTGAATTAGTGAATGCTGTGTGAAATGTGGTTGTGAATGTGCACCAATTGGCTGTTTCCACTGTGCATATCTACCTGCATATCCACGTGTTGGAGACAGGAATTATATTATATTTTTATCACTGAGGTAAGGTTCTTCTAATCAGTGGCCAGCATCCTCATTAACTGCATAGAGACAGTGAGTGCAAATGGCTTCTGTGGCATTAGTAATCCAAGTCCTGCTGCAAATGGGAGGGATTTTTGCCTATCTCTTCTTCCACCAGAAGTGCTCTTTAACACCCAAAAATAAGACCTTGAGGGTCACTCAGATATCAGGGACATATTTTCATGTGATAAAGAGTGCTTCTGGGGGATTGGAAGATAGGCAAAAATCTCCTCCTCTCCACACATTGCTTTCAATTGGATTACAAGATGCAAAAGTAGTTTGCACACACTGCCTCCGCATGAGGATGTTGTTGTTGTTGTTGTTGTTGTTGTTGTTGTTGTTGTTATTATTATTATTATTATTATTATTATTATTATTATTATTAATTCAATTTCTATACCACCCTTCCAAAAATGGCTCAGGGCGGTTTACAAAGAGAAATAAAACAAATAAAACAAATAAGATGGCTCCCTGTCCCCAAAGGGCTCACATTCTAAAAAGAAACATCAGACACACACCAGCAACAGTCACTGGAAGTACTGTGCTGGGGGTGGATAGGGCCAGTTACTCTCCCCCTGCTAAATAAAGAGAATCACCACAGTAAAAGGTGCCTCTTTGCCCAGTTAGCAGGGGTAACTGTTTACCAGTGGTTTTCGTATTACCTAATTTCCTGGAAAGACTAAGCACCCAAAATGAAGGACTTCTGAATTACATATGACAGGATTCCAAATTTGCCTTGGGTAGGATCAAAATTTCATAGCAAGACATTATTTATTTATTTATTATATTTGCTTACCACCCAAAACTTACATCTATTATGCAAGTTAGAGAAAGCTGTTTCTACAAAACATTTTGTGAGTGCAGAATCATAAAAAATCACAAGGCACCACCCTACAGCTAGATGAAACTCTTAATAAATGCAATTAATGTTTGCAAGTAACTATCTGAGTTCTGGTCATTGATGCAAGAAGGAAGAATTTTAGATGATTTAAGCCATTTTAAAAAAACTCAAATTTAATTCAGAGTACAAGATTCTTGAACACTCATAAAAAGGATGCAGATATTGCATTGTTATTGTTAGTAGAATAACAGATCTCAGATATGCTTGGCTAGTTGAGGAGCCTAATCTACAATAGGTTTGCCAGTGCTGGTTTACCAATTCTGGTTTTCAGGCAAGACTGTTTCTATCTTCTTTCAATAGGTTTGGAAACCCTGAATTTCTGGCCCTAGCAGTATTCCACTTACTAATTTTTAAAAGTATATATCCTGCCTTTCACTAAATGTTCCAAGGCAGTTTAAAACACACTAGCCAGTAAAACAATAATAAAACAGCATATGGCAATAAATATTCACCAAATGATCTGAAGGACTTGATACAATCTAAAATCCATTCTCCACTTAACAGATGTTTGGGAAAGGCCTGCTGAAACAAATAAGTTTCAAAAAGGTGCCAGATAGTTAAGAAAAGGCCAGTCAGATCTCCTTATTCTTGGAGGCTGGTTCAGATTTGACCTTTGTGTGCTCTTCTTAAACATGGTCTTTAAGTTGATGCATGTTCTCTCAAAAAACGAGTTCTGCACTTGCACAGTAGCTTCCATGGCAGAATGAAGCTCTCTTTGGTTCTGCCAAATGGTGTGCACGGCACGACCATTATTTTCGGTGTGAGTGCCTTCTCCTCAGTTCCTCCTTGACTGCCGCACTGCTCGCATCATGAAGGATTTGCTCCATTCGCATCCTGGTTCCTATGAGAAAAACATTTTGACCAATTATTCTGGTTTTGACTACAGTTTTACGGTTTCCCCTTTTAATTTCTTCTTTACTTTGTTCTTTTATCAGTGACTTTTTTGGCTTTGAGAATGGACTGTTTCTAGTTTCTCTTTCGCATTCAGCATTGGCTATTGTTCTCATGGACACGACGGACACTTTTTTAAAGTGTACCACTTGTAGAGGAACACTACCCTCCTCTAACAGGCATGACAAGTGTTTGATCTGCCTTGGAGAAAATCATAACATGACGTCCTGCAAAATCTGTTTGGCTTTCTCAAAGCAAACTTGAAAGAGCAGGGAACTCCATCTATGGGCAGAGCTGTATGAAACCACACTTTGACCCCTGACTGACATGCTGAGGTTGTTGCTTCCATTGACTTTGATGTCGACCGACCATTGCCCCTCTGGCTTGAGGGTGACTTCAGAGAGTTCGTCTAACTATGGAACTTGAGCTCCTCTTCCTAATGGAGAACAAGGAGACTTGATGTTTAAGAAACCAGAGGCATTGCAAGGTGACATACACAAAATGTAAACATCAAAGGGCAGACTTGCCAGGCCCATCAGGCTCCAAGCATGGCTGACATGGACGGCATAACCATCAACCATGTCAGGGAAGAAATTGACATCGTCCATGTCAAGGACGTGTTTGATGTGAGCATCGAAGACATCCCCACATACTCCATCTCTATCAATGGCACAAGGGGAGTGTCAGAGTCTCCAAAGCACTGCATAAGCTACAAAACCCTCAACGTTGGGCAGATAACCAATGTTGACTCTGACATAGAAGACATACCAACTACCAGCTTCGATCACAGTACTGACTTTATCGACATTAATGATGCCAAGAACCAAACCACACAAAACCCCTAACAAAAGCGGAGTCCCTACAATGTCACCAATCACAATAGACATCTCACCAGACATGTCTCCAGCTCATTCCACCCATTCTGGCTCCAGCAGGGGAAGACAAATATTTTCTAAAGATACATCCCCCCAACTTTGCAGGAGAAGACAACCTCAAGAAATCTAGAGTCTTTGGTGGGATCCACAGCCACTACTGCATCAGGCTCTACCTTTAGAGGCTTTGCTTTACATGGACTGGATGGTGATGAGGATTCTGAAACCAGTTCAGTTCCCAAAACTCCTTCAGTGTCCCCCGTAAGGATGAGCTTTACCTGGAGGTAAAGGTACGACCACTCTGCTCCACACTATTAATCCTTCACGCAGCCACTGGTCTACTGGAACTCTCCAGGGACGCTGGACCCAGGCTACATAAGAGGTCTCTGGCATTACAGAGACCCTTACTATTTACCATCACCTGGGTTGCTGTGCGACTTTGCTGATGATAGATTATGGAAATCTATGAAACTCAGTGGAGATCTGGAAAAGTGACCTGCTAAGGAAACAGGACTCACACCTAATCTCACAGCTGACTCGCCTTTCAAAAAGCCAACAGTACCAGATGATTTCCCAGCATCGGGGAATCACCCGACAGACAAAAAGAACACTCTGAGGGTGAATACAATTCCAGCTCCTCTTCTGAGGGAGATTCTGTTCAAATGGTAAATCCATCAGTCCCTTCCCTGGATGAGACAGTAGCAAACCCACCATCGAACTTGCCTGTGGAAGAGACCAAGTCATGCCAGTTACAAGTGGCAGACATGAAATTAGGATTGAAAACGCCAACACAAGAAGTCAAGGATCCGGTTTATGACTTCATGGCCAATTCATCATCATCTCAACCAATACCAGTCCTAGCCAAGTCTGCAAAAGTATCTTGGGACACACTGTTGGCCTCAACATCAACAGCTAAAAGACTAGAAAACCTACAGTATATAGAATCCAAGAGGACTCCTGCCCTTTCCTCTTTAAGCATCCCTGACCCAATCTGTGACTATACTGTTAGCAGCAAGTCAGGCAAGATGCATTCAGCCCCAGTAGATAAGAAAGGGAAGAAACTAAATTCCATAGGGTGGGAATTATATTCTTCTTCATGCCTGACCATAAAAATTGCCAACTACATGGCTTGCATGGCAAAGTACCACTACTCTATCTGGAATGATCTGAAAGCAGACCTCAAAGACATGCCAGAGGAGTTCCGTGAGAAATTTAATACTGCCTTGAACAAGTCTGCAGGCACAACTAGGAAACATCTCAGTATAGTAAAGCAGTTCACAGATACAGAGTCTTGAATGTTTGCAGGAGCTGTGTCTCTTTGGAGACATGCTTGGCTATGCTCTACGTCCCTTCAACATATTGTGAAGAAATAAAAAACCTGCCATTTGAGGGTGAAGGTCTGTTTAGCACACTGACCGATGAAACAATTAAAATAATGGAAAAATCCCAATACACAGTGAGGACTTGAACTTTCACCCCTCAGCAGCAGACCTATTTTCAAAAGTATATCATATAGCAGGCAAAGGTACCAATTTAAGCAGTCAGACAGGAGAGACTACAATAAGTCTTTTACATATAATCTAAAAAGCACATATCACCCAAGACAAAGACCTCAACAAAGAGCAAAACCACAAGACCAACTGAAGCAGACTCTTTGATGCTCTGATTCAGGAAATATCTCGAGTGCTACCCCCTTCTCCCATCCACCTTGCTCCCTTTTCTAACAATTGGTGTCACATCACATTGGATGCCTGTGATGTATTGAGCATAATTACAACTGGCTATGCCATAGAGTTTACCACCCTCCCTGTTTTTTCAGGGATAAAACACACCCATTCAACTCCTACCTTAGAGGAAGAGATTCATTCTTTACTTCAGGAAGGAGCAACCAAATTTGTTCCTCCGGTGGACAGGGAGAGAGGCATCTACTCAAGATATTTCCAAATTCCCAAACAGGATGGAGGCCTCCATCCCATTATGGACTTGAGACAACTGAACAAGTATGTTAATATAAGGAAATTCAGGATGATCTCCTTGCACGGCATCCTTCCCCTACTAGCAAGGGAAGAATGGTTTGTGACTCTTGACCTAAAAGACACCTACTTCTATGTGGCCGAAGCACAGTAAATATTTGCGATTTGCTCTGGGTTCAAGAGTCTTCCAGTACTACCATTTGGACTCTCAAAAGCACCCCATGTCTTCACAAAGTGTGTAAACTCCATCATAGCACACCTGAGGACACAGGGCATATCAATATTTATCTAAATGACTGGTTAATGATGTCAAATTGCAAGGACGCCTAATTTTTCATGTCCAGTACCTAGATCTTCTAGTAACAGTAGGAATCAAGGCCAACTGGAAGAAATCAGTCCTAAAAATGAATTCAGTTCATCAGAGTAGTTTTGGACTCAGAGACTGCACAGCTACCATGACTCATGCAAGACTCCAAATGCGCTGGCTCCAAAGCTGGTTTCTATTGATTTTCAGACCAAATTCTGACAGCCAGAACATGTGGCTGACTCTTCCACCACCTGTGCTATGATATCTGCTGTAGTGGACAAGAATAGGCTCCCTCTCCATGGGTGTACCCTTCGAGCTTCTAACCCCATCTCTCACAGTGACAACAGATGCCTCCCTGAAGGGCTTGGGAGCCCACTGTGGAGGGTTCTATGCCCAAGGCAAATGGACCCTGCAACAGCAATCCATGCACATAAATCTTCTGGAATTGCTAGCAGTTTTACACACCCTAAAATCCTTTCTACACCTATTGAAAAATCAAGTAGTGCAGGTTGTGCTAGACAACGCAATGGTGATTGCCTACATCAGCTGCCAAGCGGGGATAGTTTCCCAGTTCCTTTGCAACCCAGCACTACAGTTGTGGGAATGGAGCATAAACCACCATGTGCACCTAACTGCCCTACCCATCAAGGGCATGGACAATACCTTGGTGGATGCCTTGAGCAGGAACTTAAACATCATTCAGCAGCACAAGTGGGAGATAAATCCGGAGGTTCTTTGGAACATCTTTCAGATCTGGGGAATGCTAACAATGGACCTGTTTGCAACATGGGACAACAAAAAATGCAAATTCTACTGCTCCAGGGAAGGCATAGGGAAGAACCCCATAGGAGATGCCTTCCAGATGCCCTGGACAAAACACTAGTACTACTTGTTTCCTCTCTTTCCCCTGCTCTCCAAGATCACAGGAAAAATACTACAGGAAAGGACTCAGTGCATTCTACTCACCCCATGGTGGCCCAGACAGCTATCCTTCTGCATCTGTCTCAGGATCAACACCAACATCTTCTGTTGTTGCACAAAAACAAAGCAAAAGTGCAACAAAAAAGATTTTGGTTGCACCACCAAAATCTTCTGTTAGATCAGGCCATGTCTTCCATCACGACCTCCAGGTACTGAATCTAATGACCTGGAGGCTTAACTATTAGACGTTATCCTCCTGAATGAAAGAAAAGAGTCAACCATGAGGAACTATATGTGCAAATGGAAGAGGCTCACACAATATGCTAACTTCAAAGGCTTTGCTCCTTACAACACTTCTGTCTGTCAAATCCTTTTATACTTGACCAACCTAAAACAATCAAGACTTTCAAATCCTTCTATCAAGGTTCACATGGCAGCATTCTCTGCAAGACATCCGGACTGGGATGGACACACTGGGTTCTCCCATCCAGACTTGAAGAGATTCCTTAAAGGAATAAGTAACCACCAGTCAGAGAGCCCATTGAACCATGGGGTCTTTCCTTAGTCTTATCCACAATTATGGAGGCACGTTCGAACCTCTTGCCTCCACTTCCCTGAAGACTCTCTCTCTAAAGACTGTGTTCTTGATTGCCATTATATCAGCAAGGAGAGTCAACAAGCTAACAGCTCTTCAAGCTGACTCAGCTTACACTCAATTCTATCTGGACAAAGCCATTTTAAGGGCAGATCCATCCTTCATACTAAAATAGTCTGAATTTGAGCTAAACCAGAACATTTATTTATTTATTTGTTTGTTAAATTTGTATACCGCCTTTCATTAAAACAATAATCTCAAGGCGATTCACACAGAAAAATTAACACAAGACTATAAAAATTACACCATTAAAATATTAAGCTATAATATAAAAACATAGATCTGACTAACAAGATTTAAAATACAAGCATAAAATAACCATACAAAATACAAAGAAGCAGCAGTAGAGAAAATCATATAAAAGCCTGGGTAAAATGCCAAGATTTCACACACTTTGTAAAAACTGTAATGGAGACAGAGGAGCGAATAGCCACTGGGAGAGCATTCCGGATTCTGGGGGCAGCAACAGAGAAGGCCCCGCCCCCCATGCATGACAGCCAAGCCTCCCTTATTGTTGACACCCAGAGCAGGGCTCCCTCAGATGACCTCTTCAAGCAGGGAGCAACCCTTGGGAGCAGGCGGTCCCTCAGGTATCTAGGGCCCAAACCTTTAAGGGCTTTAAAGGTCAAAACCATTACCTTGAATTGGACCTGGAAACAAACTGGCAACCAGCGCAGCTCTTTCAAAATGGGTGTGATGTGATTCCAGCGGGCAGCTCCAGATAAAATCCTAGCTGCCTGATTTTGCACTAGCTGCAAAATGAATATTCTGAATATTCTGAATATTCTTCAAGGGCAGCCCCATGTAAATCTTCTGAATATTCTTCAAGGGCAGCCCCATGTAAAGCACATTACAGTAATCCAGCCGTGATGTGACTAAGGTGTGGATAACTTCTTGAGCAGCTGGCGCACTAGCTGAAGCCGTGCAAAGTTAGCCCTGGCCACCACCTCCACCTGAGCTTCCAAAAACAAAGCTGGGTCCAGCAATACCCCCAAGTTGCATACTTACTCCTTCAAGGGGAGTGCCACACCATCCAGAACCGGTAGAATCTCCTCATCCAGACTGGCTCTCCTACTGACCAACATTACCTCCATCTTCTCCAGATTCATTCTCAGTTTATTAGCCCACATCCAACCCATCACAGCCTCTAGCCCCCGATTCAGGACATCCACCGTCTCCCTAGGATCAGGTGACAAGGTGAAATAGAGCTGAGTGTCATTTGCATATTGCTGACAACTCCGTCCAAGTTCCCGGGTGACCTCTACCAGCAGTTTCATATAGATGTTAAACAGCATGGGGGATAAAACCGAACCCTGTGGGACTCCATAGGTCAATGGCCACGGAGCCGAGCAATAGTAACCCACCACCACTTTCTGGCCCCTCCCCCCAAGAAAGGACTGGAGTCACTCCAAAGTAGTACCTCCGATTCCCATACTTGAGAGGTGGTCCAGAAGGATACCATGGTTAATGGTATCGAATGCCACTGAGAAGTCCAGCAGAACCAACAGGGACGCAGTCCCCCTGTCTAGTTCCTGGTGTAAGTCATTCACTAGAGTGACCAAGGCAGTTTCAGTCCCATATCTGGGGCGGAAGCCAGATTGAAAAGGGTCTAGATAATCTGTATCATCCAAGACCCTCTGCAGGTGGGACGCCACCACATGCTCTATCACCTTGCTAAAAAAAGGCGATACATTGTATCACCTACCTTCTTCTTAAACCCTTTTACTTCTCTGGAACAATCCATGCACTCCTTGGATGTCAGGAAGTCTCTTCTATACTACATTGTCAGGACAAAACTGTTCAGATAGACCAATAAGCTATTCATCTCCTATAAGGGGGAGAGAAAAAGGACAACCTATATCAAGACAGACTGTCCCACTGGCTCATAGAGCTTATCTTCATGTGTTACAACCAGCAAGGGGTGAGGACATTCTACCAGGGCTATGACCATGTCAGCGGCCAACCTGTCTGTTATAACATCTGCAAAGTAGCCACGTGGTCACCTGATCTGCCCTTTGTGAAGCTTTATGCTGTGGCCAATAGGGGTGTGCATGGAACCGGCTGGCCCTGGGTCATCTCAGGCCACGCATCCCATTGTGCAGGCCTCCTAGGGGAAGTCTCCCGGAGGGGGTAAGTGATTAAAAAAAAAACAACCACCGCAAACCCCCAGTGGGGTTTGGTCCAAAGTCAGACCGGACAGGGGGTGGTTCAGTTCGACCCTGAATGGTTGAATCGAACCTGTTTGCACACCACTAGTGGCCAACTTTGGTCGGGTAGTTCTTTAAAAGGTGCTCTAACTGTATCCTAGCACCCTCCACCATCTAGATGAGTTTGCTAATTGCCCATTTTGTGAGGGTATATGGATCATCTCAAAGATAAACAGGTGATTATGTTCACTCACAACATCCTCCCAGCCTACCCTGCTGCTAGGATACTTCCACAGTAATAATGGCTTACCTGACTTAGCCCATCAACATTCTTCCTGATTGGCTGCTGCGATGAGTGAATTGAGGAAAAGGTGCTCTCTTGCCTAAAATAACAGTAGCGTCACATGCGTGATTTGATGGAACTGAAGAGTGTTTCATGGAGCTTGGAATTCTTCCTTGGGGGCTATTGCACAGAACCCATTATGTGAGTGAACATGGATCACCAAAAAGATCACCTATTACAGGTAACCAACCTGTTTATCATCTTTACAGAGTGCCATTGACATCTTGGGTTTCAGTGCAGAAGAGAAGGTAGGAATCTACAAGTTGACAGGAGCAGTAATGCATTACGGGAACATGAAATTCAAGCAGAAGCAGCGGGAGGAGCAGGCAGAACCAGATGGCACAGAAGGTAAATGTTTCATAGTGCATCATCCTCAGCATATGCACATGCCTACAAAATGTTATCTGTTTTGCTATCAGCTTTCTATGGTACCAGGATGAATAATTATAAAAGCCAGTACCCAGCATTGTGTCCCACATTTCCAGCTTTCTACTCACTTTAGTATGCTCAAGGAACTAAACTGAGGACCGGAGTATGCAAATAAGGCCATGGCTTGGGTAGTAATGGCTGGGATCACCATGAGCAGGGAAGAGATTTAGCTCCCTTGCCAATGGTGTCACTCAGTGTTCTCTCTAATTTTTTGCATTTGTGTGGGGAATGAAGTTTGTTCTGGGTGGCAATATCAAGGCAGTGTGTGCACACATGCATTCAGAGTTGTGCCTTCCTGATTCAACCTGAGCAGGATCTAAAATTAACTGAGTGGACATTAAAAAAAATTTTTGTGAGTGCGCACACATGCACACGCCTTAGAGGGAACACTGGTGTAACTGTATTCATGTCTTTATTTTCTCCCTAAAGTGAGGCTGGAGCAGGCAGCAAACAGGACAAGTTAGTATTGAAGGCAAAGCGAAAAATAAGCAGTGCAATATTAAAGCTATGTGTTTCTTCTGTGGCCATTATTGCTACAATCAATCTCTTCGTTTTGAATGAGAGATCATGGAGTTGGTTCATGATTTCTGAATGCCCAGAGCTGTGATATAATGCCACTAACATTTCCCTCTCTCCGTCTTGTGTCTAGTGGCTGACAAAGCCGGCTACTTAATGGGCCTGAACTCTGCAGATTTGCTCAAAGGCTTGTGCTACCCACGAGTAAAAGTTGGAAATGAATATGTGACTAAAGGACAAAATGTTCAGCAGGTAACATCAGCCCTAGGACTAGAAGAGATATTTTCATTCATCTGGGGATATTGTCCTATAGCATTTGTGCTTATCTAATTATATATCTTTCCTATTTATAGTCTGCTACATGCAGGAAGGGATGCTGCCTCCAATTAGGATCACTACTATCAAATGCTAGTGCCACCTATTGGCTGGACACATTACAACAGCATTTCCACACACCTACCACCTCAGTTTCTTCCACGGCATGCAGCCATTTCTTCCGCCCAACTGCAGCACAGGAGAGATGTGGATGGAACCGGTCCGGAGGCCCTTTATGGACCTCCGAACCGGTTCAGCTGGTCCGATGCCAGTGGGGGTAGTTCTTTAAGGGCTGGGGAGGGTGCACGCAATGTGCGTGCGTGATGTGTGCAGTGGGTGCGCATGCGCAACAGCGGGTGCACGTGCAGATAGTACTTCCTTTTTTCCAGCCAACAATGGGGGAAGGGGCGGCAGGGAGGTATGCTGCCACCCCATGGATTTTGGAAATTTAATGGAGCGCCAGTGGGGGAAAAGTGGCAGGAGGAGTAAGTGCACCCTCCCCCACCGTTAAAGAGCCACCCCTACCGGTGTCGGACTGCAGCTCCACAGTTCCATGCACATCCCTACAGCACAGACATTTCCCTTCTACCAGATCAGGTTTTCATAACCCCAGACTAGACCTTCATGTCTCCCCCTCCCATGCCAGCCAACCTAACATCAGACAATGCTGCCACTGGAAATGTGGGGGCCCATTCACTGACAAAAATGCTTGGGGATGGTCCTATGGTTGGTGTTCTCCGAGCTACCCTGGACCCAAGGCCTCTTCAGACTGTAAAGGTCAAAGACAACACCTTAATTGGGAAGTGGGGATTAATTGGAAGTGCATGCAGTTCTTTCTTATTGATTCTTGCTGTTGGTTTTTGCTGTGGTAGGTATACAATTCAGTGGGTGCACTCGCAAAATCTGTCTATGAGAAGATGTTCCTGTGGATGGTAGCACGCATCAACCAGCAGCTGGACACCAGACAGCCAAGGCAGCATTTCATTGGGGTGCTGGATATTGCTGGCTTTGAAATCTTTGATGTCAGTATAGGCAACTTTAATGCTATTCAACAAAATTCTGAGATGCCCACGCTCATTAAACTTACAAAAGTTTTATTTTGCATGTAAAGTACAACAGCCTGGAGCAGCTGTGCATCAACTTCACCAACGAGAAACTGCAACAGTTTTTCAACCACCACATGTTTGTGCTGGAGCAGGAGGAGTACAAGAAGGAAGGGATTGATTGGGAGTTCATTGACTTTGGAATGGACTTGGCTGCCTGCATTGAGCTCATTGAGAAGGTGAAAGATGCTTCCTCAAGAGTCATTTATTTATAGTGGCAATTCTTCTTTTAATTCTCACTGTTGCTTGGCAAAAAACTTTTTGGCAAATAAGTGCCAGCACCTGAGCATTTCAGACTATTGGTATAGCTTAACATTCAGATGTTTGGTCCTTTGTGGTGCTCTTGTCATGTGCTGGAGGGTATGTATCTTTTCCACTGAGGGGCAATTCCACAGAATTAAAAAGTTAAAACTATTTCATGTAATAAAAACACTTAAACAGTTTAAAATTAATTTCAGTTAAAAGCCTGAGAAAACAGTGTGTTGGGGGCCTTCCTAAAAGCAATCCGAGATGGAGATGCTCTTATTTTGACAGGGAGCATATTCCAAAGCCCCAGGGCAGTCACAGAGAAGGCCCAGTACCAAGTCACCACCAAACGAGCCAGTGGCAACCATAACTAGACCTCTTCAGATGATCATGAGCAACAGAGTTCCTGATGAAGAAGGCACTCTCTTAAGTACCCTGGTCCCAAACCGTTAAGTTCTTTATATGTAACAACCAGCACTTTGTATTTCTCTCAGAAACATATCGGTAGCCAGTGCGGTTCCTTAAAATCAGTGTTATATGGTCCCTTCAGGTTGTCCCAGAGACCAGTCTGGCTGCCGCATTCTGTAACAATGGTTGGTTTCAGGCTAGGTACAAAGGCAGCCCCACATAGGCAGGCATTTAGGGAAGTTCTGCCATTCTCTGATGAGGTTGATATGGAGAAATAGATCTGGGTGTCACCATCATGTTGATAACACCCTGCACTAAATCTCCTGATCTCCTGTTCTCTCACAGCAGTTTCATATAGATGTTAAAAAGTATTGGAGACATTATTGAGCCTTGTGGAACTCCTTGTTCTCACTTTGCAGAACAGCAGTCTCCAAGTTACACCATCTGGAATCTACCACAGAGGTAGGAACAGAATGGAATAATGACAGAAAGGGGCAGGAATTAGTGATGAAAAAAGCTGGTTAAACTTATTGGGTCCAAAAAGATAACTTAATCTAGCAGAGAAACAGGGGCATCAGCAGTAAGGCTAGCTTATCTCTTGGAAGGTCCATGTTTCATGTTCATCTTTGCTGCTGGAAGTTGGAAAAAGCTTCAGGCTCACTTGCCATCATCAATCTCATGTTTTTCTACCATCTTAGGGAGGTCAAGTTGAACAATAGTAACCTGACCATCCATTGAGCCACATCTGAGCAGGGATTTGAAACCCAACCTTCTAAGTGTTGCATCACACGTGCCTTTTTTCTTTGATGACCAGCAAAAACTGCTCTGGATCAGGAGCCATTGTTAAGGGGAAAGAAATTAATTTGTTGTCATTAGCTTAAGTACACAATTAGTAACTTCATGTGTCAGAAGCAAAAGCAGATGCTCCAGAATGGTGTTAGTGCTGCAACTGCTCTAGCAAAATCCTTTGTAACCATCCCATTGTTGCATTCTGGAGGCTATTTAATCATGTGTCATTTCTCTCTGTATGCTGCTGTTGGACTTCCCAGCCAATGGGCATCTTCTCCATCCTAGAAGAGGAGTGCATGTTTCCCAAGGCAACTGACACTTCTTTCAAGAATAAGCTCTATGACCAGCATCTTGGCAAGAGCAACAACTTCCAGAAGCCCAAGCCTGTGAAAGGCAAGGCTGAGGCTCATTTCTCCCTGGTGCACTACGCTGGCACTGTGGACTACAACATCACTGGCTGGCTGGACAAGAACAAGGACCCTCTGAATGAAAGTGTTGTAGGGCTGTATCAGAAATCATCGCTGAAATTGGTGTCTTTCCTATATTCCAACTACGCAGCTACAGAAGCAGGTAAGCACCAAATCTGAAGATGAAAGGTTTGCTCCTTCTCATTCACCTCTATTAAGCTATTTTTGACTCAACCATTCTGAGGGGCAATTAGAAGTGATTCTTGGCTTGGGTTCTTGTCTTCCCATAGCACAAGCACCCAACCCCTTCAAGCACGCACCCATACTACAGATGTGTGGAACTACCAAGTCAGCAGAGTCTATGCAGGAGGAAGAGAAACTCTGAAACTCATTGTACTTGCTTAGGAAAGGGGGTATTGATTCCCGAAGCTCTGTTCAAAAACACTAACGCACCAAAACAGACATGTGGATGGCTCCCTTGCAAATATGATGCTTGTTTAAGAAATGGTGCAAGCTAAACTGGATCTCTACTCACACTGCCAGTCTGGTTTGCTACCATTATTTGTTGAGTCTTTGAATGCAGTTCTCATGGATGGCAACTCAAATCCAAAGGAACCTGTTATGTCTAAGTTGCAATGATATCATTGAGGCCTAAGTTAGTTGTGCATAACTAGTTCAATTGATTTCATTGAGACCTAAGTGCAACACTTTTTCTTTGGATTTTCACCAGTAACTTTAGAAGAAGAAATTATCTGACTAAGCAACTCTGTTTATTGTGAATACATGGATCATATTTCTCTCATATGAAGTGATCTTGATTTGGTCCTTTTCTCCAAGGAATATATGTCCATCATGGAGTAAGACAGTTCACACAATTGCTAAGAAGGTAGGGCAAGTGTCCTGCCCAGTTTCAGGAGCTGTGTGCACCTTCAATTTTCAATCTTCTGTTAGCAAACAACTTGGTTGGAGAAGGGGGAAGTGATCGTCTGTGAGACGGGAGTTGGGTAGGATGGTGCACTTGCACCCAGCATTTTAAAGAGGTAGGAGGGAAAGCTGTCCTTCCCAGCTCCTATCTCACAGACAATCACTCCCGCTTCCTCCTACCTAGGTTTTTGCTAGCATACAATTGGAAACCAGGAGTGTGCACCACTCTCAAAGCTGAATAGACATAGGACACTTGTCCTACCCAGTTAGCAATTGTGTGGACTTCCTTAGTACTCGTATGTGTTTGCAGCTATTTAATAGATCAAGGGGGCGGACTCTAGTTAAGGAGCAAAGTTTTGAAAGTTAAACACAAAAGATTATCCTTCATTTGGTTTTCATAGTATGAGCAGGCTTTCCTATACCCTCTCTTCTCCTGGTTGAATCATAATCCCACCCCACATAAGATCCCAATGACATGATTTTTGTTTTTGATCTGGGACATGAGATAAGCAACAGCTTCTCAAACCAACACCAATAAAATGTGGATTTAAGCACTAGTGGTTGATTGGATTATCCTGCCACAGTTTACATCTAGCTGTACATATCAGTCTGTTCCCTTTATGAGACAAAGAGTTTGGTGTGCAGAGTTCAACATCTGACATGCCTAGTAATTACTGTTTTGTTCCAAGGAGAAGGTGGAGGCAGCAAGAAGGGTGGCAAGAAGAAGGGCGGCTCCTTCCAGACAGTGTCTGCAGTGTTCAGAGTATGTGGCCCTTATTTCAGCTCTGTTCTTCATAGTATTGATTGGGGTGGCCAATCTGAGGCTCTCCGACTGTTGTTTGTTTGTTTTATTTAAAATATGTCTATACTGCCCCAAACTTGTGTCTCTTGGTGCTTTACCATTAAAATCATTTAAAACATTAAATCAATTAACAATTAAAACCATTTGAAAGATTAAAAACATTTAAAACCCAGTATTAAATTTATTTAAAACTATAAATCTAATTAAAAGCCTGGGTGAATGTGTGTCTTCAGTGCCTTTTTAGAAATTGCCAGAGACGGGGAGGCTCTTATTTCGACAGGGAGCACATTCCAGAGTCCAGGGGCTGCAACGGAGGAGGCCCGTTCCCGAGTTGCCACCAGCTACTTGTTGCACTACTACTGCAATCATCCCCAGCTGCAGTGCATTGTAGCTGGGGATAATGGGGGCTGTATTCCAACAACAGCGAGAGAACCTCAGGTTGGCCATTCCTGCTATAGATCCATATGGAAAACCATTCTGCATGTTGCCGTGTTTAAGGCTCTTCCCTTTCCCTCTAATACAGGAGAATTTAAACAAGCTGATGACCAATCTGAGAAGCACCCATCCTCACTTTGTGCGTTGTTTAATTCCTAATGAGACCAAGACACCTGGTGAGTTATTTATTAACATACTTAATATCCCACCTCTCAGCCCTCTAAGTGGCCTCCAAGTTATACATTAACACAACAATAACCTAACTTAAAATAATGTAAGCTATATAAACAATTTAAACAAAAATCATTTAAAAAGCATATACAGCAGGGACAAAATAACAACATAAATAACCAAATAAAGATTATTAAGTTAAAAAGGAGGAGGGGGGAGTTTTCACTGGTTGCCAAAAAGATGGGAAGTTTGGATCCAGGTGAATCTATGTATGGAGAACATTCTGTAACTGAGGTGCCATTGCCAGAAAAGTTTGCGTGCGCGCGCTCTCTCTCTCTGATTTTCACCTGCCTAACCCTGAATAGCAGTTATTGTCTCAGTGTTGATGCTTTCAGTGGGCCAGATAGGAACTTTTTTTGCCTCTGTGTTTGATTGGCTGTGACTGTTCTTCTTCCCTAATCCGTACAGTTATAGAAAGGATGTAGGTGCATTAATCCAGTGGTCGCAGCTGACAGTCAATGTACAAGTTGGGAAAGAAATTGTGGGAGAAGACTGGTGAGCACCCTAAGGCACTCTTAAAGTGAAGAGTAGGTTCCCAAATCCACTCCTTGAGGGAGTCTCAAGGAAAGTAGGAATGGGATCTCTTTTAAGCCCTAGCTACAGCACTGACTTCAAATGTTGTATGGCTTAGGGGAATTGATGGTGTCTGGAGATTCCTTAACTCAGTAGAGTCAGCTGGGAGGGATCATAGAGCAGGAATCAGATTGGGATTGATCTATTGCTTGAATCCAGGGTGGTGTTGCCTGGTAAAGTTGAGGGAAGGATGTATCTCTTCCTGACATTAGTTATGTAACTTTTGTGCACTGTAGAGGGGGCAGATATTGACAGAGTATGATTAACCTGTTGCAGACTGTAATGTATTGAATAAAGTTTTAGCTCATTTTGAACCCAAGCTGATGCCTTTTCTTTACTGGTGGAGGGCAATGACTGTACCTGCACATTTTGCATCCTTTCCTCTCTTTCCTTCTTGCTTTCCTTCTGGATAAAAAGGTGAAATGGACCATCACCTGGTGATGCACCAGCTGCGGTGTAATGGGGTGCTGGAAGGTATTCGGATCTGTAGGAAGGGCTTCCCCAGCAGAATTCTCTATGCTGACTTTAAGCAACGGTACACTTCTATTTAACTCTTTTGAACACTGTTAATTCATTATATAATACTATAAATGGGCAAATGCTTTCAAGATTTGTACTTTCACGAAGTATCCAGTTCCTTCATGTGTAAGATGCAATCAAGCTGGTTGTTTGTGTACCATGCTAAAGGGTGGGGGGAACCACTCCAAAATGAACTATTTAATTCAGAGACATTTAAAATCACTATCCAATTATGTTCCTGAGTGGTCTTATAGAGACTGGCCCACGTTACACAGACTTACACTGGTGTTTTCCAATCATCTCATGCTGTTGGGGTTGCTTAAGCAAGAGTTGGCAGTCTTGTGCAACGGCACAAGTCCACAAATAACTAAAGTCGCACATAGCACTTTGAGAGTTTCCAAAGAAAGTTATGTTTCCAAAGTAAGCTGCGCTTCTGAAGTGTGAGTACACAACTTTTGCAGCTTTGCACAAGACCTCTGGAACTTCCTTAGATGCCTACAGTGGCAGGGACTGATTAGAAACACCAGCATAAGCCTGCGTAACTGTTAGACTAAAATTCATGTGAGGGATTCTTCCTGTTAATCTGTTTACATTGGCTGTCATTTAATTTCTCTTTGCCCATTTGTTCTCAGTGGGACATCTGTTAGAAGGCCAATTGCAATTGTTGGTTCATTCCAGCTCATATTCACTCAGTTCAGCAGTGTGGAATGACTGTGGAGAAGTCTGTTCATATGTAAAGGGAGCACAAGACAGTGCTCCCACCTTACTGTTTTATTGTCTCCCTCCTTAAATCTTATTGCCTCATTAAGACCAGACTGCCTTGTGCTGCAGACCTATGTTCTCTTGCCTCTCTGTTCCTTTCTGACCCTTACCACAGATACAAAATCCTTAATGCCTCTGCAATCCCTGAAGGCCAATTTATTGACAGCAAGAAGGCTTCTGAGAAGCTTCTCTCCTCCATTGATGTTGATCACAATCAGTACCGATTTGGTCACACTAAGGTAAAAGCAAGCATGGGTTTTGGCATTGTTTTCCAGCTGGTGAAAATTAAAAGTTTATGAGAAGGGGATGGCAAAACAGAGAAGGGATCTGCACATCCTGCTAATCTCTCAGGATCCCCTGAGGTTTCTGCTGATATGTGTCAGATTCTCAGGAAGGGGATTTTCAGTCACCCAGCTGTAGGACTTCACTCCTCCAACTACATTCTTCTCTGAGAAACCTAGCTGTTACAGAAGCCACCTTTTGCTTTTCCTCCTTGGTGCTCCCTTCCTCTGACTTAAATGACCAAGTACAGTCGCTGCAGTCTGGAGGATAGTGGGCACTAGCCTCCCGCAAGAGGACACAGCCCTCTCAAGAGACAATGCCCCTGTGAGGATAGCTAGGAGGATCAACTGTCTTGTTCTGCTTGCCCACAAGGCTAGGCAGGATGGGGCAAGAAATGTCCACAGGACCTCAGAGAGGTCCAAAAAGGAGCAGGTTGGCTTGACACCAAACAGAGATAGATTGAGCTGTTAAGTACCTCTGAGCTCAAACTATCCTTCCCGGGCTCTTCCTCCCTGCTTGGAGAGTGGACACCTTTAAGGGACAGCCTCCTGGAGTCTGGCACTCTTCCTCCACTCTGTCTGCACCTGGACAGCTTGTTGCCGGCGCTGGCGTGCAGATACGGGGAGGCACGATGGAGTGGGAGAGGCAGATTCTGCAGTGGGCTTGGTTCCAGGGTTGCTGTCTCAGGGAGCTCAGGCCCCGAGGGAGCTACTTTGAAGAACTGCAGCTGCCTCCAGTTCTAGTCTGGTGTCAAGATCCAGGTCTGGGGGTAGTGCTAGTACTGCCTCCTTAGGTTCTGGTCTGGTGTTAAGATCCAGGACTGGGGCTGGGACTTCTTCCTCAGTATCTGACACAGAATGAGTGAGGGCTGACACCCCGGGCCATGACACAGCCAAGCCCCTGCCATTCTGTTCTGCTGCCGCAACATATTAGCATGACATTGGGGCAATTCTCACGACCAACAAAAATCGGGCTAGGAGAGCCTAGCCCGATTTTTGTTGGTTATAAGAACCACCGGGCTTGCACCGGGCTTCGAGAACCCCTGCTAAAAAGCAGGTTTGCGGAGCGAGCGCTACAGCAAACCTGCTTTTTAGGCTCATGAGTAGCCGCAGCGCGGCTTCGCGCTGCGCCTAGTCATGAGTAGACCCCCAACTGGGAGGCGAAAAGCCGCCTCCTGGCTCAGGGGTCTCCCCAGTATGCCCTGCGTGCTCACGCAGGGCATACTGGGGCTTGCGAGGGCTGCGCGGCCCCCGCCCCCCCCACCCCCACCGGCTCTGTCACGGAGCCAGCCATCGTGTGGGCAGCCAATCTGGCCGCCCAGGGCTCCCTGCTTGCTCGTGAGTGGGGAGAGTGGGCTTAGCCCACTCTGCTCGCTCACCGGTAAAAACCGGGTCTCACTGATCGTGAGACCTGGTCCATTATCTTCATTGCTGGGCTGCTTGCCAACCTTTCTTTGATTTATCCCTGTTGCTGCTTGAAGGAAAATGGAGGATAATGTTATCCTAAGTTCTGTGTTTCCTTTTGGACAGTGGGCAAGCAACTAGGTTGTGATCCGACAACCCAGCGTCAAAATATGACTGCTTGTTTCCACATGATTACTGCTTATCAGCAATGCGTGCCCCCTTTGGGGATGTTCCTCTCTTGTATCACTGGGTGGGGATAGCAAAAGAACAGCCCTGTGTTCATCTGCTATGCTTCCAAGGCTTGGGTACTCTATCATTCTTGTGCAAGAACACAAATACATTTTGGAGCTTGCCTACACACCAGGACCATTCTACTAGACATAAGAACATAAGAACAGCCCTGCTGGATCATGCCCAAGGCCTATCTTATCCAGTATCCCGTTTCATTCACACAGTGGCCCACCAGATGACTCTGAGACATCCACAGGCAAGAGGTGAGGGCATGCCCGCTCTCCTGCTGTTGCTCCCCTCTGCAACTGCTATTGAGAGGCATCTTGCCTCTCTGAGCTGGAGGTGGGCTATAGACACCAGACTAGTAGCCATTGATAGACCTGTCCTCCATGAATTTGTCTAAGCCACTTTTAAAGCCATCCAAGCTAGTGGCCATCAACACATCCTGTGGCAGAGAATTCCATAGATCAATTATGCACTGTTGGAAAAAAATACTTCCTTTTGTTGGTCCTAAATTTCCCGGCCTTCAGTTCTGTGGGATGACCCCCTGGTTCTAGTGTTGTGAGAGAGGAAGAAACGTTTAGCTCTGTCCACTCTCTCTACTCCATGCATAATTTTATACACTTCATGTCTCCCCATAGTTTAGTTTCCAAACTAAAAATCCTCATATGCAGTAGCCTTACCTCATAAGAAAGGTGCTCCAGCCTCCTGACCATCTTGGTTGCCCTCTTCTGCACCTTTTCCAGTTCTACAATGTTGTTCTTAAGATACAGTGATCAGAACTGTACACAGTACTCTAAATGTGGCCGTACCATAGTTTTGTATAAGGGCATTATAATATTAACATTTGTATTTTCAATCCCCTTCCTAATGATCCCTAGCATGGAATTTGCCTTTTTCACAGCTGCCATGCACTGAACTGACACTTCCAATGAGTTGTCCACCACAACTCAAGATCTCTCTCCTGGTCAGTCACTGACAGCTCAGACCTCATGAGTGTATATGTGAAGTTGGTGTTGTTTGCTCCAATATGCATCACTTTACACTTGCTCACATTGAACTGCATTTGCCATGGAGACATACTTTTGGAGCTCCTCACAATCTGTTTTGGATTTCACTACCCTAAATAGTTGTGTCATCTGCGAATTTGGCCACTTTGCTGCTTACCCTAACTTCTAGATCATTTATGAGAAAGTTAAAGAGCAGTGGTCCCAGTACAGATGCCTGGGGGACCCCACTTCTTACTTTCCTCCATTGTGAAACTGTCCATTTATTCCCACCTTCTGTTTCCTGTCCTTCATCCAGTCACCAATCTACACATGAACCTGTCCCCTTATCCCATGACTGCTATAATTACATGAAGCATTAAGTCCCAACAGTCATATTAATTGTTTTATACTTGAGATCCCCCTGCCCTTTTTTTTTGCCAATGCCCTTTCTAGAGATCTGCCTATGTGAATGCCTTTTGCTACCAAAAGTATGAAAACCTACCACAAAGAAAGCATCTTGCCATATTGCCTGCTTTCCATTTTTAAATTGCACTGCTTGCCACAATCATTTATATACTTTCAGCTAGGTTTGTGATACCCAGAGAGTTCCAGATACCAGCAGCAGCTCTGCATCACTTGAATGTTCCCACTCTTTTCTCACTATCACAAGCCTGCTCAGCTTAGCTTAGGGAACTTCTGAACTGGCACAGCAGTAGTGACCCTTGGGTCATTCTGTGAGTTACCTATACAGGGTGGTTCACAGAGGGACTAACTGCAAGCCTGAGGCGATGTTAAACTGAGCAGCCTTGTCACTGTGGCTGCTGTATCCTTTCTGACAAAGGAGGGAGGTCCATCACCTCTTATATGTACCATGAACAACAACATTCTCTCCACTTGTTATAACTATGAGCTTGTTTAGTAATTAATGTTACTTCTAATTCTTTAACCTTCCTAAAATGTTGTAGGTGTTCTTCAAAGCTGGCCTCCTGGGATTGTTGGAAGAGATGAGAGATGAAAAATTGGTAGCCCTCATCACCCACACACAGGCCATGTGCAGAGGATATCTCATGAGGCTTGAATTCCAAAAAATGAACGCAAGAAGGTAATTAGTGATTTCCTCCTTAAGCCTCTGAATGCACCTCATTAAAATCACTGGCATGTTACCTCCGGAAAATGACTAACAGTAGTATGGCCTTCTGTAGTACATAGGCCATAGAACATCATACTCTATTCCCTGGAACAGGCCCAAACTTTTAATTTGAACAAGAGTATGTATTTTCAGTGCAAACTCTTGAATTATTACTTTCTCATCACCAATATGAACAGATGAATTTGAACTCTGGGGTCAGGGTTCAAAATAACCAGGTTTCAACACTTCTTCACGTGATTAATACAATCCAGATATTTTGTGACTTCTTCTACACCCCTGTTTTTATTTGGCAAATGCCAGCTATCACAGATTCGTATTGACATAGATGAATATTCACTTAGTACTGGAACATCTGAAGCCACTTTCATCTTAAGCCACTTTTCAATACATTTACAGGGAATCAATTTACATAATTCAGTACAATGTCCGTTCGTTCATGAATGTCAAGCACTGGCCCTGGATGAAACTGTATTTCAAGATCAAGCCCTTGTTGAAGAGTGCTGAATCAGAGAAGGAAATGGCCAATATGAAGGAAGAATTTGAGAAAACTAAAGACGATCTTGCAAAATCTGAAGCAAAACGAAAAGAGCTTGAGGAAAAAATGGTGACACTGGTGCAAGAGAAGAATGACCTTCAGCTTCAGGTTCAATCTGTAAGTAACTTACTGCACCTCTTGCTATTTTCTCCTTTGGAAAGAATACATATTGGAGTCTCATCATTGGACAACCTGAAATATATCAAGATTTTTCTCTAACATAACAGCATGGTTCACAAAAGCAGATTACTTTCAGTTACAGTTATCCATGTGTACAAATGGGAATATAATGGCATGTTTGCATTGTTGTTAGGGTTTTTTGCTGAGATTCAGGAGCACTGATTCAGTGGGCATGATCCCCATAAGGTACATGGCTGCTATTGATACCCACTACTTCACTCAACTGACTAGTGCAGGTGGTGGGGAAAAGCTGCACGAATTCATGCAATGTGGAGGGTGGGGGTAGAGAAGTCTTCATCTTCCTGAGAACCATATGTGTGGAGTCATGTGTACACCTGCAGAACCAGATGTAAATGTTCCTAATGTAACCAGTGGTACTCTTACCCCTGGAGTTTGGGGCCAAAGTCCAGGTCCTCCACCCCCTTGGGGCCCCCCAAATCCTCTTTAGACTGCGCTGGGTGGTGTGGTCTCAGCTGGCCTGCACTGCGCCAGGCAGCCAAGTGTGATTATGACCTATGCCGGGTGCTTTAGAGACAGAGTGGGGAGTGGGGAAAGAAAAATATGGGATGGGAATATGTTAAGTTGCGTGTTGAAATGTTTCTGCTATTGCATATTTGCATAAATATACCCCACATGTTAAAAAAAACTGTGTTTGTCACGGTGTGTGTGTGTGTGTGTGTGTGTGTGTGTGTGTGTGTGTGTGTGTAGGGAGAAGATGCTTAACTTGCAGTGGGAGGGGGGCATCCAGCAGTGGGTGGCCTCCAAAGGTCCATTACGTCCAGGCTCCAAAATTTCCCAAGTGCACCTCTGAATATAACGGTTTTATACTGATCTTTCTCCTCCCTTTTCTGGTTAGAGTCCAGTAAATATGGTTTGATACTTTCTAGGCAGCTTGTTCAGGCCTATTGATTTTCCTAGACTGTGTACCTCTTGGTTTTTCCCCCTTTTGCCAATATATTTGATATATCAAGACCAAATTACATATTACATTAAGCATGTAGATTAGCTTTTGAGTGTTTTTGATGTTAATAATCAGCCTTGGAGATTGTGTGGTCTGGATTAGGATTATGGAAGGGGTAGATGGTGATGCTATCATGAATCAAAGGGTTTTAGAAATTATTTTGGAAGAGCTGCTACCACCTCCTAGGAGACTCTGCAGGCAGGGATCCTCACAGGAGATCCAAATTAACTTTTGACTAGGGTGGGAACAACTGCCTGCAGATATCTCCTCCTCACCATGAAGTGAGTTGAATCTATTCTCCCCTTTCTTTTCTATGGCCTAAGAGTGAAGTGTGGAAAAACACATGGGGGGGAGATCCTTTGGTTGCCAAAGTACTCGGTTGACTCCCATTGGTCCAATTTAAAAATAATTCTTATTAGGATATGGGAAAGGGGAAAGCATTCGGGTAGAAGAAATCAGGTAAGTAGCAAAAAGAAAATAAGCATTGCTTAAAGTACTAACTAGTCTAAACATGGCACAAAGTCTAAGCATTTTAAAGTCCAAAGCATCTTTAAGTCCAAGATTTATACTCAGACCCAGTCATGCAAGAGCAACCCAAGTTGGTAGAGCTAAAATTCATAGAGTTCTTATGTTGAACTCTGCAGGCTCAGGACAGTGGGGTGAGGGGGAGTTTGGATCACCAATTAGGAGTGGGTAGACACGCAGGGAGTATCTAGCCCCTGTGCAATGGAAAGCAATTCTCCCACATTCTCTCATCTGTGGGGGAGAGAACCCCCACAGGTGGAGTTTGGTGACAGGTGTTCTGCACATACACTCTTCACACATGGTGGGCCACTGACAGGAGAGAATGGGAGGGTTTTTGACAGACTGTGACAATCAACAGGGAAGTTTCCTGTTTAGAGAGATGCTCGCTTATTAATTAATTAATTAATTAATTAATTAATTAATTAATTACATTTATAAACCGCCCCATCCACAGGCTCTGGGCAGTGTACAACAACTTTTTTTAAAGACATAAAACCCACAATTCAAACACAATGCTAAAACAATATAAAAACAATTCAAAAATGATTAAAACTATTTAAAACCAATTAAAATACTTTTAAAAACAACAACACTTTACAAGCCTTGGAAGGCCAGGCCAAATAAATAGGTTTTTAGGGCTCTCTTAAAGGCCAAGAGCGAGCCTAAAGTGCGGATATCTGCCGGGAGTGCATTCCATAGGCCAGGAGCAGCTACAGAAAAGGCCCGGTTCCAAGTTGCCACCAGATGTACCAGTGGTAACTGGAGACGGACCTCTCCTGATGACCTCAACGAGCGATGGGGATCATACCGAAGAAGGCACTCTTAGGTAACCCAGACCCAAGCCATTCAGAGCTTTAAAGGTAATAACGAGCACTTTGTATTTTGCCCAGAAACGTATCGGCAGCCAGTGCAGCTGTTTTAAGACAGACATAATATGGTCTCTCCGGGTTACCCCAGAGACCAATCTGGCTGCCGCATTTTGAACTAACTGAAGTTTCTGAACTATGTACAAAGGCAGCCCCATGTAGAGCGCATTGCAGTAGTCGAGCCTGGAGGTTACTAGCTGAGGCACCAATGTTTTGAGATTGTTCTCTTCAAGGAATAAACGCAGCTGTCGAATCAGCCAAAGCTGATAGAAAGTGCTCCTGGCCATAGCCTCCACCTGAGATACCATGGTGAGGTCTGGATCCAACAGCACTCCCAAGCTGCGTACCTGTTCCTTTGGCGGGAGTGTAACCCCATCCAACACAGGAAGATCTAACTCATCCCTTAAATTCTGATCCCCCACAATGAGCACTTCCGTCTTACTTGGATTCAGCTTCAATTTGTTATCCCTCATCCAGCCCATTACTGCCTGTAGGCAGGCATTTAGGGAGTGAATGCCATTTCCTGATTATGAAGAAGATGATGATAAGGATAAATAGATTTGGGTGTCATCAGCATACTGATAACACCCTGCACCAAATCTCCTGATGACCTCACCCAGTGGTTTCATGTAAATATTAAAAAGCATTGGTGACAAAATGGAGCCCTGAGGGACTCCATATAATAGCTCCCATTTTAAAGAGAAACTGTCACCAAGCTCCACTATCTGGAATCTGCCTGTGACATAGGAGCAGAACCACTGCAAAGCAGTGCCTCCTATCCCCAATTCCCCCAGGTGATCTAGAAGGATACCATGGTCGATGGTATTGAATGCTGCCGAGAGATCCAAAAGAACCAACAGAGTCACACTCCCTCTGTCGATTCACCGGTAAAGGTCATGCATCAGGCCAACCAAGGCAGACTCAACCCCATATCCCACTTTAAAGCCAGTTTGAAATGGGTCTAGATAATCAGTTTCCTCCAAAACCGCCTGGAGCTGGTTAGCCACCACTCTCTCAATCATCTTACCCAACCATGGGAGATTGGAGACCGGCCTATAACTGTCCAACACTGAGGGATCTTGGGAAGGCTTCTTAAGAAGTTGCCTCCTTCAAACAAGGAGGCATCCTACCCTCCCTCAGTGGTAAGTTAATGGTATTAACTAAGCCATCCCCAACAATCTCCCTGCTAGATAAAAGCAGCCAGGTCGGGCAAGGATCCAGAGAACAAGTGGTAGGCCGCACCGCCCCAAGCAGCTTGTCCACGTCATCATGCATCACAGATGCCTTATGAGGGTTACATGCCAGCTAATGACAGATGTAAGCTAGTAGCTAAACAAGGGATGTTTAAAGAGACAGGACATTTGCTCCTAAAGAGGCTTTAACCTTCTCCCTCCACTATGGTCTCATTCAAGATCTGTCCCCCTTCTCAGATATTTCCTCAGGAGTCACTGATTTTGAACAAGAAAACACAAACTGCAAGGGCCAAACTATGCACTCAACATAATGAGTTTGACCCTGAGAGTCTCTTTGACTGTGAATTAGCTGTAAGAGAAGATGTGAATAGGTTCCTGACATGCTTGTTGGTATTTGTGAATGAGCCTTTGGAAAGAGCATCCTGGGACCCTTTCCTGCTTGGTAGATAATTTACTGGCAGTGTAACAGTGATGGTCCTTCTGATAGTTGTGAACAACCAAATGCTTCTGAACTTCCCTTTTGTTTCTACAGGAGAGTGAAAGTTTAGCAGATGCTGAGGAAAGGTGTGAAGGGCTCATCAAAAGCAAGATTCAGCTTGAAGCGAAAATCAAAGAGCTGACTGAAAGGCTGGAAGATGAAGAAGAGATGAATGCTGAGTTGACTGCAAAGAAGAGGAAACTGGAAGATGAGTGCTCAGAGCTGAAGAAAGACATTGATGACCTAGAGTTAACATTGGCCAAAGTGGAGAAGGAGAAGCATGCAACAGAAAACAAGGTGAAAAGAGACTAAAGAATCATCCTGATCTTATGATACCTCCCAGTTCTTTACCCCACCCCATAATAGTAAATATTAAAATGTCAATCAAATCAGGAGAAACAGGAATGCAAGAGAAGTGAACAAACCTTTATTAAACTCAAGAAAGTAGTGGTGATGGGTGGCTATTGGCTCATTCTTTCATTCAGCATGTTGCAGCAGCTGGAGCTTATTTGGTTTGGATATGGGGCACCCAGATCCATATCTCTGTGGTACCATGAAAAAGGATAGTGTTCAGGCTTAGGTAGAAACTAGATCTAAATAGTCTATTGCAATTTTAGAAATTAGTTAGCCAACAAACATAGATTAATATTTAAGCTTTTGTTTAATATTGAGGATTGTGTGTTTGCTGTTTCGGCATATTAATTTGTTAATGTATTCATTCAGCCATGGTTTCTGTCCAGCTGGGCCCCCAAAGCTCATGCCTCTCTGACTCCCCGCTTAAAAATGAAGTCCTCTTGTTTCAGCTTCTTGGAGTCATTCTTGAAACTTTTGTTGTTATAGAATAGATGTAGTCTGTTCCATTTGACACCATGATTCCTAGTGGTCCTGCTAGATAATGCTTAGATTTCTTTGCATATAGTGAGGAGGAAAGTAATACTAAATTATGCTTTTTCGATAATGAATCCTGGTTATCTATCCTTGTTAAATGCTGACTAATTGAAGTGACTTGACCATGATTGCCCTAACATTCAGGTTTCACACAGTTCCGCTGGGTTCATGAATCCTGGTTAGCTTTTTAACCAGGATCCTTGTGATTGTGTAAACCAGCCATAGATCAAAGCTCAGAAGGAATTTCTGAGTATGATCTCATTAGCCAACATTCTGTCTAGTCTAACCATGGTGGTAAGAAGCCACCGGAACTGCTGTTCATGTAGCAGCCCTGGGACTGTTGCGAAGGTGGGTTATTAAGGGTTATTATTATTAACCCTGCTATTAAGATTAGGCTCATCTGTAACTATAGTGTTGTTCATCATTATGATCTTAACAAACACCAGCCTTTGTGATTTCCTCACAATTAAGCTATGAGGTCTATGTAGCCAGTTGTTGTGGTCAGGAAATTCCTCTAAAATGGAGATGATTTTTGTTTTTAGGTTAAGAATCTTACCGAGGAGATGGCAGCTTTAGATGAAAACATCTCCAAGCTGTCTAAGGAGAAGAAAACCCTCCAAGAGGCTCACCAGCAAGCCTTAGATGACCTCCAGGCTGAGGAAGACAAAGTCAATACTCTGTCCAAAACAAAATCAAAACTTGAACAACAAGTAGATGATGTAAGAGGATGTTTTAGAATAAATGAATGTTTCAGACAAATTGCTTGGGAGGGCAGGAAAGATATCGATGCAGAGAAATGAAGTCTACTTCAAGACATATTCTGATGTTATGTCATTGAAAAGTGATTTATAAATAATAGTAATATGTATAAATAGTATCAGTGCTGATCGTTATCCATTGTTAACCTGCCAGTCTGCACTGGAACAGTAATCTCCTCTGTGTGTGCTTGGCTTCATTGCAGATCCAGTGTCACCACAGGGCCTGCGATGCAGACCTATGAGGCAATGTGATGTTCCATTTAATGGATTTAAAAGAAGCATATTTTCCACTGTCATCTTCTCTGGGAGTTTTGCCTGTTTGTTTGGCCCAAATCAACACCAGTAGTCACTTTAAGCATTTTTTTGTCCTTCCCTTTCTTCTTGTTGCAATTGCACAAATGTTTAGAGACTGGATGAAATATGTTCATTTAACACTACTAATGAATTATATTTTGCTATTAGGGGGGAAAAACTGGAACCCACCCCAGGCTGAACTGTAATTGTGTCATAAATTGCAAGAGTCATGTATGAATGTTTGGGTGTGGTGTGGTGGTGGGGAGATAACTTTTTTCAGGAGTCCAAATCTTGCTCACTTTTTTGTTTGTTTTGCACATGTGCATTCTCATACTGCTGCTTGGCAATTGTAGTGTAAGGATTTAGGGGCCCATCCTACCCACCCAACATGCAAATAAAGCAAATGAACCATTAAAGACACAAAAGAATGCCTCCCCAGGGTGTAAGAGGGAGCTGAGGGGATTGGACAGATCCTGCCTGATTCTGCGCCTTCTTATCAAATGCAAGATCAAGATTTAAGGCATTCATCCTGCATAAACTAGCAGGACAAAAAAAGAAAGCAAGGCTTTCCCCTAAAAGGGATCTAAAGGATTTGTTTTCTTGGCAGTTGGACCTGTGTGATTTGCTCTTGCAGAAGTCACATTTCTATTGTGCTTGCCCTGCATGCACTTGGGGTGTTTGGAGGAGTCACAGTATTGATCTGTAAAGTACACATCAATTAAAATTCAAACCAATATCAGCACTGAAAAATGGTCCACACAGTCACCAACACAGCAATTGTCTTCTGGAGCACCTAATCTGAGAAATGCCGACCATACAGATCCAGAATAGGCACATATACCCATAATATTCTCAGTTCAAATGTTATTAGGGGCAAGAGAGCTCACTTGCACATTACAAGGTAGTACATTCATATTATGAGCAGGGTATTATCAAACTTTAAGGCCATCTACACACACACACACACACACACACACACAACACTTGGCCAATACCTCTTGGTCTTTGGGAGTAATAGAAAACCCAGAGACTGAATTCTGATTGTGGCACTATAGTCCTCACATGGTTTTAGGAGACCCAAGACTTAGAAGAATCAATTTGGAGGCCCAAAGAGACATGTGTACGCCTCTGAACCTTCAAGACACCTTTTTTCCTCTACATGCTTATCTTTTCCTTGCCTGCTGTTCAGACATCCCTGTATTATTTTAGCTTGAAGGGTCACTGGAGCAAGAGAAGAAGCTTCGCATGGATCTGGAGAGATCTAAGAGGAAGTTAGAGGGGGATCTGAAGATGTCTCAGGAATCCATCATGGATCTGGAGAACGATAAGCAGCAAATGGATGACAAACTGAAGAAGTACACTGCTAAGTTTCTGATGTGTATTTGGGTCTAAAATTTGACCTTTCCTACTGAAAACTTACTTTTCCTGTTTCTCCTTCTTTAGGAAAGATTTTGAAATCAGTCAGTTACAAGGCAAAATAGAGGATGAACAGGCTCAAAGCTCTCAGCTACAGAAAAAGATTAAGGAGTTACAGGTACAGTAAAACAGAGATACTTTTGTGTATATTTTGTGACTAGGACATCTCAATTTAAGGTCATGTACACGTTCAGTGGCTGTATCTTCATTATGATTCTAAAATTATACTCCTACTCAAGAATGAGTATGCACACACCAAGTTGCACAAAGAAACTGGACAGAACATTCTGAAATATATGAATGTTTAAAAATATATATATATTTGCACTGTTTTTAATGTTGAATACTCTTAAACACATTTTAGCTGTACTAAAATAATATTTTAACACTTCTTCAGGTGCTAACTCCTACTGGAGGTTAGCTATCATTAAGGCTATTCTAACTTTTAGCATTGTTTAGATTATAAAATCACATGGCATGGTCCAGTTAAAATTAGGTACTTTTAAATTCATCTCATTTCAGTGGAAGAACTAATTAAGCACCTGGTTTTCCTAGTCTTCCCTCTCTTCCTTATCCATACATAATTTTGGCATTTAAAAAAAATGCAGTTATATTCTCTCACTAAAGTCCACACATCTTTAAAAAGCTTAACTTCAGAGGATTGTGCCCACAGATCTTAACTGTGTAGCTTCTTCAACCAATTGACTATTGCCTCATGCAATGAAAAAAGATCAATGTTCAAAACCATATTAAATTCACTTTTTGTAAGGAAAATAATAACATATGGGCTGTTATCCCTAGACATGTGCATCTCAAACCTAAAACCTGTTCATCTTATTCCCTAAAGGCCCGTATGGAAGAACTTGAGGAGGAGATTGAGGCTGAGCGTGCATCTCGAGCCAAAGCAGAGAAGCAGCGGGCTGACCTCTCCAGAGAACTTGAAGAGATCAGTGAGCGGCTGGAGGAAGCTGGTGGGGCAACCGCAGCTCAAGTTGAGATGAACAAGAAACGTGAGGCAGAATTCCAGAAGATGCGTCGGGACCTTGAAGAGGCCACTCTGCATCACGAAGCTACAACTGCTGCCTTACGTAAGAAGCATGCAGACAGTGCAGCTGAACTTGGGGAACAAATTGATAACCTGCAACGCGTGAAGCAGAAATTGGAGAAGGAGAAGAGTGAGCT
This sequence comes from Hemicordylus capensis, assembly GCF_027244095.1. Taxonomy (NCBI): domain Eukaryota; kingdom Metazoa; phylum Chordata; class Lepidosauria; order Squamata; family Cordylidae; genus Hemicordylus; species Hemicordylus capensis. The sequence continues at coordinate 387,559,798 of NC_069658.1, forward strand.
GAAGATGGAGATTGACGACCTTGCTAGCAACATGGAGTCTGTCTCCAAAGCCAAGGTAGAGTGAGTGAGTGTGTGTATGTGTACTGTATATTCCATATTTCCATTGCCATTGTGCGGCTGCTTGTTCCCCTATAGTTTCTGATGTATTGAAACACATCTTTTCATTTTTAAAAACATTTACAAAGAGTAATCTGGAAAAGCTGTGCCGTGCTCTTGAAGACCAGTTCAGTGAAATCAAGACAAAAGATGAAGAGCATGTACGGCTGATCAATGATCTGAACACCCACAAAGCACGACTGCACACCGAGAATGGTGAGCATTTATCTTGGCATCCTAGTCATGTTACTTGTACTTATATTGTCTCTGTCTTATCATGCTAGCCTTAAAGGAGTGGCAATCATGTGGGGGAAGGCAGGAGCAATCCTGTCTCCTCACCCCCACCCCAGCCTTCCCCAGCCCCGGGAAAGGAGGTCATGTGTACGACCTCCTTGTCCTGGAAATTTGGGGTATTAAGTATTCAGTTTGAGAGTGAGGATTTTATTTGCAGGGATGGGACTCATCAAAATAATTCCCAGATACAAAATTACAAATGCAAACATCAGAAACTGGCCCCTGCTGCCTTCTCTTTCCAGCCCCTATACCAGTTTGTGCTAATACTGCTACTATGCATTGAAACAAAAGACAAGTAGGCAACATAAAAGCCTTGTGAGAAGATACAAACACCCCCCACCCCCACCTGAATCAACATACATAACCACAGGCCACCCAACAAACCTTTGGCCTCAATTAATTTCTGAACACCATAGTTGAGCATGACGCTTCATGGAATCTATTTATAGTCTTTGGGTGCAGTTTAGAGAGAGTTTGATATGCTTAAATGTAACTCAGATCTGTGGTAGTTAAGCACACAGATAAGGACTTAAATCCCATTGATTGAGCTTGTTCTAGATTGTGCCAATTTTTCCAGGATGTGGAAGAAGCAAGAATAACCCTAAAACACTGGTTCGTCTGCAGTTGCCACTGGCTTGTCTTTATTTATTTGCTGCCCCAAGGCTTTGGAATGCACTCCCTGCTGAAATAAAAAATTGTCATCTCTTACAATTTTTTAAAAGGCAGTCAAGACACATTTGTTCTCCCAGGCTTTTAATTAGATACTGTTTTGATAGTTTGATGGTTTTTAATAGTTTTGATGTTTTACATCTTACATTCCTGTAATGTTTTATCCTTTTTGTTTGTTGTATTGTATAAACTGCCAAGAGACATGTTTTGGTGGTATACAAATATGTTTAATAAGTAAATAAATAAAATAAAATAAAATAAGTATACTTGAGCAGGGTACTGAGAGAAGACTAGCATACATCTAAGTTTGGGGCATCATTATTTAGAAATTTATAAATCATATAAGATCATAGGAACATCTATTTTCAAAGGACATCAGGTGGGTGTAAAAATTATCCTGATATCAAGTGGCAGTGCCTCAAGTGACATAAAGGGCATAACAGTGACATGACATAGGAGTGACATAAGAATGACGTATCAAGTGACATATAGGGCATAAGAGGCTGAGGCCAATGTGAAGACTGACATCAGAGAGTCTATTTAGGATTAGTATTTTCAACAATGCAGCCTGTGACTATACAAATATTTTTCCATTAGGTGAATTTACTCGACAACTAGAAGAGAAAGAATCTTTGATTTCTCAGTTGATCAGAGGTAAACAGGCCTTCACCCAGCAGACAGAGGAGCTCAAGAGGCAGCTGGAGGAAGAAAACAAGGTGATTTTTCTCTTAATAGTTTAATCTGCTGTGTCACATCTCAGAAAATTGAGGGATGAATCATCCAGGTATAAAGAGGTAGAAGCGACAGGGAACAGCAGAAAGAAGCAATAACATGATCAAAACTGATTTCCAGCTGGCATAGACTGATGAAAATTCAAGGGCAAGTTACAAATATGAATACAGCAACACATGCAACAAGGAACAGTAAAACAGATGCTTTTGCCAACTCTTTCATTGCAATGGAAAAAGGTGTGATAACTATAAACTGTAAAATCACTTTTTCCACACAATAAGATTAGCTCATAGAAGTCACTGCAGTCACAGCTTGATGGAGGCTACAGAGTGCAAAATAATGGAATAAAAAGATGATTAATACTTAGAAAGCAATATTGAAAAACTTTCATTCGGTATAAAGAGCAATAGAAACTGGCTGATGTGATGTGCTCTGCGATGTTGGCACATCGCGATGCAACAACACGTGGGCACTTCTGTTGGGCTACTTCCATCATTTCCAGTGGAAGTAGTGCTGCACAAGTGCCCACGTGCTGTTTTAAATAGTTGCATGACTGTCTGCCTCCACAACACCCCTAGTTCTGCCTTTCATATGCATAGCAACCCAGGTGTGTATATGTGTGTGTGTGTGTGTGTTAGAAATACCAGTGTTGGTGTGCGCATCACGCCAGCCACAGAAACATTTCTTTTTGGGTATAGATCAATAGGCCTTCTTGTAAAAATCAATATGGAGTGTCCAATTGGCTTCTAGTATATATAGGAAAAAGCATCCTTGAAGCTCACTAAACAAATATCCAGTCCCAGATCTCATATAAGACCTTACTAGCAGCTGACAGGTGTAAACCTCCTGATGAAAACAAGCTGCCCCTGTAGTCACCACCACTCCCATCCAATTATGCTCCCTTAGGCAAAGAACGCGCTGGCTCATGGCTTGCAGTCTGCTCGCCATGACTGCGACTTGCTCCGAGAGCAGTTTGAAGAGGAGCAGGAAGCCAAGAGTGAACTACAGAGAGCCCTGTCCAAGGCCAACAGTGAAGTGGCCCAGTGGAGAACCAAGTATGAAACGGATGCCATTCAACGCACAGAGGAATTAGAAGAAGCCAAGTATGTACTGGGGAAGAAGTCATGGAAGCACTTGGCAGAGGAGGATTTGTGTCTTTTCCAGTATGGGGACTCCATGCTTTGAGACACCAAATCCTATGTTATTCCTAGTTTCAACTGCAGTCACAACCTGTTTCTGGTCATCCTCTATAATAAAGAGCTTGAGTGTGATCCCATGTCCCTGCCCGTGTCTTTCTCGGCCGTTCTGGGCATGCGCGGAGCGGAGCGCATGCCCAGAACGTCCAAGAAAGATACGGCCACAGGGACACGGCGGCCATGCTGCCTATGGGGAGGGCAGAGGCGGCAGCGGGGGGTCCGGGAGGGCAGAGGCAGCAGCGGGGGGTCCAGGAGGGCAGAGGCGGCAGCGGGAGAACCGGGAGGGCAGAGACGGCAGCGGTGGGAATAAAAAACAGCAGCGGCAGGGAGATGAGAGCGGGGAGAAGAGACCGGCCTGACCACAGTGGCGGAAACAAAATGGCGCCAATAGCAGCTCCAGCCCAGCCGCGGAGAAGGAAAAGGGAGCGGCGACGGGACCAGTAGAAGTAGACCAGCACTCCCCCCCCCCAGCCTTATCCTCTTGCAGCTCTACTGCTGGCGGAAGCGATGGTTGGTGATTGCGGGGCCGGCCCGGCAGCAGATGGGCAGCCCGCAGTGGGCCCCGATACCAGGGGCTGAAGTGGGAATGGGGGGAGCGGTGGCTGTCTGGCAGCCGCCCGCAACGACGGGGGTGGCCACAGCAGGCCGCGGCCAGCATCGGACCCAGTCGCCGCCTCCTGCTGCTGCTTCGCCGCTGCTTCCAGAGTAAACTGTTTGCCGCCCTGGAGAAGGAGCGGCGGGCCGGTAAGAAAGAAAAAAAATTCAGGGGGGGGAAGGGCAGGGGGAGGGGCAAGAGGGAGTAGGGCAGGGGGGAGGGGCAAGGGTAAGAGGGAGTGGGGCAGGGGGGAGGGGCAAGGGTAAGAGGGGGTGGGGCAGGGGGAGGGGCAAGGGCAATAGGGAGGGGCAAGGGCAAGAGGGAGTGGGGCAGGGGGAGGGGTGAGGGCAAGAGGGAGTGAGAAAGGGGGGAGGGGGGACGGCAACAGGGAGTGGGGCAGGGGCAAGGGGCAAGAGGGAGTGGGCAAGGGGGAAGGGCAATTGGGAGTGCAGCAGGGGAAAGGGGCAAGAGGGACTGGGACAGGAGGGTGAGAGGCAGGGGAGGTTGAGAGAGAGGGCTGGGAGGGGGAGGGAGGGCAAGAGATTGGGGTGGGTGGGAGGGGAAGAGAGGCAAGAGTGTGGGGCCAGAGGAGGAGTGGGCCCAGCCGGGTTGAGGAGAGGGGAAAAACGTAACCCAACTAGCGCCCGTTATTTTAACGGGCTTAAAAAACTAGTGTTATATAATAGCTGCATTGTTCAAAAGCCTTCTCGGTGCAGTTGTCTTACCTCTGCTTACCTTATTTCTTTCTTTTTATACTAACCCCATCCCCAGGCAGCTCTTGCCTTGCCCAAGAGTCAAAACCTTCATCCTGTCATCCAGGCTGTTTCACAGACACTCCTTTCAATGTGTTTCCCTTCTACATCTTTCCAAACTCTTCCATCCAGCCACTTCAGGCTTTGTGTCAATTCCCCTCTTCCTCCAAAAGGCTGTTAGGAAACTGCGTTTGGTATGCATCATGGGGTTCTTTGCCTTTTAGGAAGAAACTGGCTCAACGCCTCCAAGAATCAGAGGAACAGATTGAAGCCGTCAATTCCAAATGTGCTTCTCTGGAGAAGACCAAGCAAAGGTTGCAGGGAGAAGTTGATGATCTCATGATTGACGTGGAGAGGTCAAATGCAGCCTGTGCAGCACTGGACAAAAGGCAGAGGAACTTTGATAAGGTCTCATATTCTTACTGGGTAGCAGACAGTTAGAGACATGTATAGGAAGGAAGATGCAGTCCGTGCCAGTTTGCAGCTTAAACCCTGAGAATTTGCAGAGCTTCTTTTGGCAGTTCTGTGAATTCAGCACAATGTTTATGTGCCAGTAGCTTAATTCCCTCTTTACTTGTATATTTATTTGGTGTCATTCTAGCTTGCACCTAAAAAGCAGCACGAGTCCCTGTAGTGGTGGTGGTACTACTACTACTACTACTACATTTATTTATTTATTTATTTATTTATCAAATTTGTACACCGCTTCGAACTTTCATCTCTGGGTGGTTAGCAATAGCATAGCACAAGTTAAAAACATATACAAAAACTAAAAACAATTTAACAATTTAAAAATAAACCAAGAATTTAAACCTAAAAATTTAGGAAGCTGAGAAAGCATGGGCAAAAAGATGGGTTTTCAAGTGGTTTTTTTAAATTGCCAGAGATGGGGAGGATCGTATCTCAGCAGGGAGCACATGCCACAATCTTGGGACAGCAACCGAGAAGGCCTGTCTCTGTGTAGCCACCAAACGAGTTGGTGGTAACTGGAGACGGACCTCCTCAGATGATCTCAATGGGTGGTGGGGCTCGTAGTGAAGAAGATGCTCTCTTAAATACCCAGGGCCTAAGCTGCTACTTCTATGCTACTTTTCAAGTTCTCAAAGTGGTTTACAAAGAAAAATATATAATAAATAAAGGTGGCTCCCTGTCCCCACAGGACTCACAGTCTAAAAAGAAACATAAAGTAGACACTAGCAACAGCCACTGGATGCTGTGCTGGGCTTGGGTAGGGCCAGTTGCTCTCCCTCTGCTTAATATGAGAGATTTACCACTTGAAAAGGTGCCTCTTTGCTCAATTAGCAGGGGTACTAGCAGTAGTGATGGTGGTCATAAACTGAGATTGTTTAAAACAGGCACTCTCTAGAAGAAACAAACCTATGCTGGAGAAGCTCCCGTAGTCAAGAGTGTTGCTCCACTGCCACTCTATGACGGCTATGGGCACAGAGGTGAACTCTGAGGTCATCAGTGGGCCCTTGGCAGCTGCCTGGCAATGTAGACCCCAGATGCTGGCTCTGCAAGCTGGAGCTGAGGAGGAACATAGAACAGCACATGGTGCGATGATTTTTCAGCCCACTAAGGAGCAAATGGAACTTATGAAAGGGGCATCTGTAGTAGTAGCATTCCTTCTCAGTCAAATACCTGGATAAAGCAAAGTGGTTAACTGCAAAGTTACTTTTATCTTTCTTCTTTTTCTATTTCTGTTATCTTGTTGGGAAAATAATAAAAAGATTTTTTTAAACCCAAAGTGTAGGGCTGACAGCATATTTCTATGCTACATATCTATGTATTCTCTAGGTGCTAGCCGAATGGAAGCAAAAGTATCAGGAATGCCAAGCTGAACTGGAGTCTGCCCAGAAAGAATCGCGATCTCTGAGTACTGAAATCTTCAAAATGAAAAACGCTTATGAGGAGGTGCTGGACCAGCTTGAGACTGTCAGGCGAGAAAACAAAAACCTGCAACGTAAGCTGCTTTCCCCTTCAGCCCTTAGGGCTTCCACTTGCCCCCATTTACTAGCTCCTGATCCCGAAACAATAGATGGGATCCTGTGGAGGATCTGTGCAAACAGAAGGGCACTTCTGCTCATGCAGGGGATGGGATTTCCGTCAACTCTCCCTTCAGTGGTGCTATTCCGGAGATTCCCCAACTCCCAGGAGTGACTTTTGTTGGCCGGGGATGGGGTGGTGGGGTGGTGGTGGTGATGCCAGTGCCAGAAGCTGTAGAATGGAGGAGGGAGCAGGAAAGCACCATTCTACAAGTGAAGCACCTCTCATGGTTTTCTAGATCCCAACAAAAGCCTGTTGCTTTTACAGCTTCAGAGAGTGAGGAATCATTCAGGAATGGTAACTCCAAACCCCACTGCTGTAGAGCTTTGTTCTCCTGCCCCACCCCCCATCGAAGAAAATTCTAGGAGCTGTCTCAGGATGAATTGTGGCAGTCTGAAGGCCACCCCTCCCTGCCTCCCCCCCCGCCTCCCTCCCCCCCCCTCTCTCGCACACACACGTCCATCACTTGATGGCAGCAGCATCAAGTGATGATTTAATAGTAATGATACTACTTAGCAATTGTATAGTCCTTTGGAATGCATTATCTTGTAATCCTTAGAACAATCCTGTAAGATAATTATGCCATATTTCAGCTGAAGTTCAGAGGCAGTGGCTTGCTCATTGAATAGGCGAGGTTTGAAATGGGGAGTTTCTGGGTTGTCACTCAGTCTCTACGTTACACCAGCATAGATTTGCTGGTGTAACTCAACCATGACTGATCAAGCACTGCAGGCAGAACTTTTATACCACTTGGGTGCAATGTTTTTCCACTGAGTCACTTTACGTATCATCAAGTGATGGAGTAATCAAGTGATGAAGAGTAAAGAAATCAAGAGATGGCCATGCATATGTGAACTGATTGTTAACTATGGATGTAAGTGGCAGTGGTTACTGCTTGTGCCTTCTGTCTCTTAAAAGTTATAAAGTGACCTAAAAACATCACATTTCATGGAGCATCATCTCCCATGAGTTGCAGAGGTTCTACTCTAGATATTATATGTTTGGGAATTAAGATCTATAGATGCAGGGCTTTCTTGATAGTAGGTCTGCTAGTCAACTACTTGAGCAATTTTGGTTGCCAGCACAAAACATTTCCATATTGTCAAACTTTTAAAAGCATTGATATGAATACCTATACATGTCTATTAATGATACATTTATGATTGTCTGGTTTTATTTTAGTGATATATATCTTTCCTTTCCCGACCAGTGGTTGGCATAATATGTCTGACAGCAATCTAACAAAAACATAATTAAAATACCAAATAAAATAATCTCAGAACAATATTAAAGTTGCAGGAAAAATTCAAAACCTTCATTGAATTAAACCAGAATTGTAAAAAGGCATTTTGGAATAAAAATATCTTTAGGTCTGTTTGAAAGGGGTGAAAGGAAAGGTCAGTCACACCTCCCTGAAAAGCACATTCCACAAGTTGGGCATTGCCACTGAAAAAGCCCCATCCTTGGTACCTGCCTAAGAAATCCCAGACAAAGAGCCCTTTCTCACAATCAGTGAGAAAGGGATTGAAGGGGCGAGGGGAGGAAGCACTGAAAAGCTTACCTCCCTTGCAGATGATCCCCTGGTCTTTGCGGGGCTGGCAGATCTCCTGCCCAGATGATCGCCGGCTGCCCCTGGCAGTGCAGAGGGTTGGGGGCCAGGATGCGTTGCCCCGGCCTCCAGAACTCGAGTGCATGGTGCATTATGGGGATTTCCCCAGCCGCCCGTCAGTGTCACAGCATTGGCTGAAAGTAGCTGATGCTGCCACACGATTAACAAAATGGGGCTAAGGGAGCGCCCACTCCCTTAACCTTGTTTAAGCAGGTGGCTGCCTTGGTGGGTTTGCCACCAAGGAGCTACTGGGATCAACCGGTTGGTTCTTATATGCGGGCAAAACTGGGCTTGGTTTCCTTCCTTGGTTTGCCTGCGTGTGAGAACAGCCTCAAAGTGAGCAAGATTGCTGGGCTTGTGATGCCAGTGTCATTGGGCTTGGGCAGATTTGTATGGGAGTTGGCAGTCCCTGATATATCGTAATTGATTAATTAGTGTTAATTGAGTCATAACAGTTATAAGTAAAGAAGATGGGCACAATTCAACAAACCACAATTTAGCCTTTCAACGTCCTTTGATTTTAATGGGAAAGATTGAAGCATATGTTTAACTCTCTCACTGAAATCAATAGGGTTTTAAAATGCTTAATTTGGGCTGGATTGTGACCATTGAGTTGGCACAAAAGTGTTGTATAAAGTGATGATAAGCTGAACATTTATGTAAAATGCAAAGTCTGCTTTTGACTGGAAAATCTTTTGTCAATAATAGACTGTACTGCAGATACTCAATCTTTGATTCAATTGTACTGTAATGTTAGATATATGATAGTAATAATGGTGATTATAATGGTAAATTGGATTATGCCTGTCTGCAGAGGAAATTTCTGACCTGACTGAGCAGATAGCTGAAGCTGGGAAAAGCAACCACGAACTGGAGAAAGCAAAGAAACAGATTGAGCAAGAAAAGTCAGACCTGCAAGCTGCCTTGGAAGAAGCAGAGGTGAATAGAGCAACACTTGGGAGACAATATGAATTGGGGTTCACTATAGGTGGTGTGTTTCTGCCCTCCAGAGGCAGTTCAGTGATAACCGCAGGTCAGGAAGCACAGCTCAAAAAAACAAAAAAACAACAACAAAACCCTTCTCCAGCCCATTGTCTGAACTGTTTTTTTCATTGTTTTGTTATACTGGTGACAACATTTTTGATGAGGCTCTTAGAGTCTTGTCTTACAAGGACTTAGTCTTCTGTTGCTGTTGCTGTTGGCAACATGTTTAGAAATTGCTCATAACTATCAAAAAGTTGTTCTTCTTCAGTGATGCACGAGGGCATGGAACTTAGCCTTGATGGACTAATTAACTGACCAAATATGTGCATCTGATAGACAACCATAACCATTTCTTGATAAATAGTTTATGTTTATTTCTTATTTCAAAAATAATGGTGTTTAATGAACACAGATCTTTTTGAAAGGACTTATTTCCTTAATTGATGGCAATGTTCAGTTTTAGTTTTGTTATGTGTATTGCACCTCCCTGTGGTCTTTGGATTTGTATTTATTTATTTATTTATTTATATTATTATTATTATTATTATTATTATTATTATTATTATTATTATGTCTTTCTTTGGGGAAAGTACAGAAAATTAAAAAGAAAATAACTTGCCATCAAAAAGCCTTAGAAGGATAGTTAGTGCCACCTGCTGACTAGAAATAGAATGCATGATTAAATTGAGAAGGCCCATTAGCTCCATATTACAAAGTGCTGGAGGCAGACAAGTCAAATCTTGGAAACTAGAAAAGCTAATTGCATTTTTCCCACATGACTGGGAGGCTGGGCTGGGCAGACATCTAAGAAACTGGAGCTCACAAGAGTCATGTTTATTCTAATGCTGATGTATCAAACTTTCATTTTATTTTGATATACATCAATTTTTGTTTGTTTTTAAAAGATTTAAAACTTGGGTTTCAAGATGAAACCCTTGTAATATGTAATATTTCCCCCCTTTTTATTATTATTAAGAAGAGTTATGATTAGGGAGTGACCTTTTAAAATGTGTTTTCCTGTTATTTGGAAGGGTGATCTCGAATTGTCAGTATCCTACCCACAGCAAACATAATTTATTTATTTTACTATTTATTTATTCAGTTTATATACTGCCCTTCCAAAATGGCTCAGGGCAGTTTACAACAGGATAAAAACAATTAAAACCAGCTAACAATTAAAATCAGAACTATAAAACAATAATGTCGTCTCTGACTAGAGCAATCCCTGGAGTCTGTGGCTCATCCATTTTCATAGTATATATGGTTCTTTGTGGTCTCTGTGCAGACACACCTAAGGGATCTGTGTTGACTTTTGTCAGAGGTCAAAGCTTGAATGAGGTCTTTGCTCATTTGGAGTTCTGCAACCTAAGTTTCCCTGCCTTGCATTGCCAACAGGACATAAGCTCCATACCACTGAGTCACAAGCACTGCCTTTTATGTCCCAGTGAAGAACACAAGATTGAATCCTGTGGGTATTGTTAACACTTTACCAAGCAGGCATAGCTCAGTTGATCTACCTGGCTACACACCACTTTCATTCCTCTTTCACTCCTGTGCTGTGAAAGCACTTCTCCTACCCAAGCCAAAGGACATCCCCTTCCAATCTAAGCCCCTGAGCCACACCAAGCAAGCATGACTTCCTAACCATCACTACCCCATTCAGTTCCATTATCCTCTGATTCTTCCTTGCTTGGCTGCATATCACCTCTGATCACTGGGACCTCACAATTTTTCTCATTGGCTACACAGTTAGATTCCACTTCTTTACCCTTCAAGGTCAATTGAGGACTACTTGCCTTTTATTCCCACTGTGCTCTCCCTTACTGCACCCAGCCAATCTCTAGAAAGTTCTGAATGATGATCTGCACAGGCACAGATCCCATAAGACTCATAGAACATCAGTTACAGCTCAGCAATTTGTTCTTGTAAAAATGTCGTATGAAGAATCATAATGAATTATTTTGTCTAATGGATGAAAGGGCTCTTTAGAACATGAAGAGGGGAAAATCCTGCGTGTCCAACTAGAGCTGAACCAGGTGAAGTCAGAGATCGATAGGAAGGTTGCAGAGAAGGATGAGGAAATCGAACAACTTAAGAGAAATTACCAGAGAATGGCAGAGTCCATGCAGACTACACTGGATGCTGAAGTCAGGAGCAGAAATGATGCTCTGAGACTTAAGAAGAAGATGGAAGGAGATCTCAATGAAATGGAAATCCAGCTGAGCCATGCCAACCGCCAAGCTGTAGAGACACAGAAACACCTGAGGAATATTCAAGGACAACTCAAGGTCAGCCAAATCACATTCATTTGCACCTACCCTTGTAATGACTTGCTTGTATTGATTCTGCAGTGGATGGATGGGTGATGTGACCAGTCTGGAGAATAATAATAATATTTATTTGTTTGTTTGTTTATTTATTTATTTATTTAATATACCGCCTGACTCCAAAGGCTCTAGGTGGCTCACAAAAATAAACACAATAGAAACAGAATAAAACCAACTATTAAACAACAATTGAAAAATCCAAAACATTCAGAGATCACTAAAATCCTGGCTAAAAAGTGTGTCTTAAGGGCTCTCTTAAATGTTGGTAAAGATGTTAAGCCACAAATGTCTATAGGGAGCGCATTCCACAACCCAAGAGTGACCATGGAGAAGGCCCACTCCCGAGTTACCACCAGATGACTTTTCTTGATGATCTGAATGTGTGGTGGGGATCATGCAGAAGAAGGAGCTCTCCCAGGTCCTAAGCAGTTTAGGGCTTTAAAGGTAATTCCCAGCACTTGGTATTTTGCCCAGTGAGTATTGGGAGCCAATACAGTTGCTTTAAAACAGGCATAATATGTTATCTTTGAGACACCCTGGAGACCAGTCTAGCCACTGCATTTTGAACCAACTGAAGTTTCCAAACTACATATAAAGGCAGCCCCACGTAGAGTGCATTGCAGTAGTCAGCCCTAAAGGTTACCAGAGAGTGCCCCACAGTTTTGAGATCATTATCTTCAAGGAATGGAAGTAGCTGTTGTATCACCTGAAGCTGACAGAAAGTGCTCCTGGCCATAGCCTCAGCCTGAGAAACCAGAGTGAGCCCTGGGTCCAGAAGCACTCCCAAGCTACATACATGTTCCTTTGTGGGGAGCACAACCCCATCCAGAATGGGAAGATCAATCTCATTCCTCTAAATATGACACCCAGTACCTCTGTCTTGCTAATTTGTTATCCCTCATTCAGTCCATTACTGCCTGTAGGCTGGCATTTACCCACCCCCAGCACAGTACCTCCAGTGACAGTTGCTCATGTCTATCTTATTTTTCTTTTAGATTGTGCACCCTATGGGGACAGGGATCCATCTACTTATTATTTCTCTTTGTAAACCACCCTGAGCCATTTTTGGAAGGGCGGTATAGAAATTGAATTATTATTATTATTTCTTGTTTACACAGTCAGAGAGGTGTTATTGACTGGTTTGTTTTATCCAGACATCGAGTCCTTCCCAAGGACCTGGGATGGCTGAATTTTATTGTCAATTGTTATAGATATCGTTGCAGAATATAGGCTGTTCCAAAAGACCTTGAAGAGCACCTCAACACCATAGGGGCCACAGAAATAATAATAATAATAATAATAATAATTATTATTATTATTATTATTATTATTATTATTATTATTATTTAGGGGGGTTATGCCATTTCCTGGTGATGATGTCATGGAGAAATAGATTTGGGTGTCAACAGCATATTGATAACACCCTGCTCTAAATCTCCTGATGAGCTCACCCAGCGGTTTCATGTAGATGTTAAAAAGCATCAGAGATACGATGGAGCCCTGAGGGACACCATACAATAGCTCTTGTTTCAGAGCAACTATCTCCGAGTGACATCATCTGGAATATATTTGAGAGATAGGAACTGAACCACTGCAAAGCAGTGCCACTTATTCCCAAATCTCCCAAACGATCCAGAAAGATACCATGGTCAATAGTATCGAAAGCCACAGAAAGGTCCAAAAGAACCAACACAGTCACACTCCCTCTGTCCACTCCTTGGTAGAGATAATCCATCAGGCTGACCAAGGCTGTCTCCACCACATATCTCAGTCTAAAGCCAGTTTGAAATGGATCTAGTTAATCAATATAATCTAAAACTTCCTGAAGTCGATCAGCCACCACCCTCTCAATTATCTTGCCCACCCAAGGAAGATTGGAGACTGGCCTATAATTATCCATCACTGAGGAGACTAGGGCAGGGTTCTTAAGCAAAGGCAATTGCCTCTTTCAAACATGGAGGCATCCTGCCCTATCTCAGTGAGGCATTTATGATTAACTAGGCCATCTCTAACAACCTCCCTGCTAGATGTTATAAGCCACATTGGGTATGCATCCAAAGGACATGTGGTAGGCCGAACACCTCCAAGGAGTTTATCCACATACTCAGGAGTCACAAATTGAAAATGATCCATTCTAACTGAACCAGAGGAGATACTGAACACCTCTGCAGTTGACCCTGCCATAACCATGGAGTTCAAGTAGGCTTGAATGCAAGATATTTTATCTGCAAAAATGTTTAAAGCATCACAGTGGGATAATGAAAAATACAGATCTAGTTTCAGAGAAGAGGGGACCTGAGTCAATCCCTTCAGAACTCTGAACTCTGCTGGATGCAAACTTGCAGATACAATACATGCAGAACAGAATCACTCCTTTGCTGCATGTATTGTCACAGAATCAGCGTTCAAATGGGCTTTGTGCAGTGTCTTATCAGATTCAAGGCAAGTCTTCCTCCACTTACGCTCTAGCCTTCTTCTATATCATTTCAGCTTCCAAAGCTGTTCAGTATACCATGGAGCTAGTTTTGAAGCAGAGTGGAGAAGGTGCTTTGGTGTGATAGTGTCCCTATTCCAGATTTCCACCAGGGCATCAACAGAATCACCAGAAGAACCAGGGGCATATCTAGAGTAGGGCAGGCAAGGCACATTCCCTGGGCACAACTTGAAGGGGGGGGCACCATTTTTTAAAATTAAAAAATAATTTAATGGCTGCTAAAAACAAAATGGCCACCGTGCATGCTCAAATGGCCTCTGTGAGGCCCTAGGCCATGCCAGGCCTTGCAGAGGCCAATTGAGCATGAGCGGTGGCCATTTTGTTTTTGGCAGCCATTTAAAAAAAAAAATATTTCTAAAAATGGCCACCGCACATGCTCTAATGGTCCCTGCGAGGCCCTCAGCCTGGGACAGGCTGCAGCGGTGAATTAAGAGGCTGGCAGGGGGAGGGGGGACCTTACAGATCCCCCATGGACTTTAGGAAGCCCCCCGAAGTGGCTACAGGTAAAATAAATTTAATTTAATATAATATAGGTTACTGTACACATATTCAGTTTGGCACTATGTACAGAGAATCAGGGCTTGTGAATACTGAGCTGAAGCTTATGAGCTAGGTTTGTATTCATCTGCTCTTACTTTGCTTCTTGTGATAAGTGAGTTAAATGTGGTGTCTTAATAATATGGCTATTAATAGTGAGTTTGTCTTTGAATCAGTGTGAAATCCTTAGTATTAAGGCCCACTGGGAGTTTCTTGCTCTCTTTCTCTCATTTTAACTGTCTTTCTGAAAGACTAGAATATATTCCAAGCAGTGACACAGTTTACTCTGCATATCCTTTAATTATTTTCAGAGTATCTGGGAAAAGTCAAATTCTCCATTTATTTTTAAAACTTATGTAATAGTGATGCTACAATGCATAGTAGAGAATTAGACAGGCACTTCTATTTAGTTTTCCAAGTACACCTCCACATAGTATTTGGGTATTTCATGAGCCGCAGAATACTGAAATTGGTAGTTTTCCAACATTTTTTGGTCTGTCTAGGTCCACTGCTAAATAGTTTTCGAAATATTAAAAGATTAACGAGCTTGACTTGTATTTTTCAGCTGATATTATGGTAAAGTTATCTGAAAGATGGGTGTCAGATGTTTGGACAGGGGGCGCAATTTCCCTTGGCACTATTTTCCCTAGATACGCCTCTGAGCAGAACAAACCCTAAAACCCTCCAAGGCCTCTTGGAATCCTATAGGATCCAACAGCCTTCTTGGGCGGATAGGTCCTCCACTCCTGAAGAGGTGGGTTGTGGCCATGAAAGAAACCTTAACCAGATGGTGGTCTGTCCATGACAATGGAGACACTATAGGAGTCTTCACCCATGGATCACCACCCTGATCTGAGCAAAAGACCAAATCGAGAGTGTTACCAGCAGTGTGTGTTGGCCCCGTGACCAGGTGGGATAGGAGCATAGTTGTCTTGGCTGCTATGAACTTGTGAGCTGCACCAGACAAGCCAGCCCCAAAGTGAACATTGAAGTCACCCAACAACAAAAGCCTGGACGACTCCAGCACCAGCTCGGTGACTAGCTCCGTCAGCTCAGTTAGGGACTCCATTGGGCAACAGTGTGCTCCGTACACCAAACAGAATCCCCAATCTATCCCAAGTTCCCCAGGCCAAAATACACACACTCAATGTGGAAGTCTCACAGGGATTCTGGTAAGGGTGGTTGGAACTACTCACCGAGGCCTGAGAGCTGACGGGACAACATCATGAATTGTATGTTAAAAATTGATAAAGAACTGTTTTGCTTTTCATATATCACAAGAGGGATAGCCAATGGAATAAACAGGCAGCTTGTAGAAAGAAATATGCTTCTACAAAACATTCGTCTTTAGAACTTATTGCCATAAGATGTTATGAAGTTCAAGGTTTTAAAAAGCCAGCAGATTCAAAGGGAACAAGTTTATCAAAGACCATTGACCAAGGCTAGGAGTAACTATGGCAGTCAAATGGCGACTGGGTAATGGAGCTAGAATTTCATAGTGATAGTGCTACAGAAAACTGAATTGTTTTCCAGTGCAGTGTGTGGTTATTTAAGTCAGATAATGTAAAATTAGCTTTGCAGGTGGCTGACGTTGGGCTGATCCACGTTGTCAAGAGTAGATGCCTTTGCTAAGAACAAGCGAGGCAAATACCTGCACTGAACCAGCTAAAAAATGTGGGAAACCAGCTTTTGAGTGATAGAACACTCTTCTTTCTTTGTAGTTGTTTAAATAAAAGCATTAAATCCATTTATTTCTTGCATTTGAATTCTACTCTTCATCCAAAGAGCTCAGTGTGGCAAAACCTTGTGACAGTTCTGTGATTTAGAGAGGGCAACTTACCCCGGATCACCCAAAGAGTTTCATATCTGATTGGGAATTTTTAACCTCCATTTCCCAACCTGAAGCCAGCATTTTTTTCTAAACTCCCCCTCATTTGCTCTCAAATAAATATAGTGGTGTTTAAGAAATCAGTTTCTTGATCCAGGCCAGCTTTTGAAGAATGCATTTACAGCCTAGTCTAGTACTGTAGCGTGGGGTAGAGCATATGCAAAAGAAGTAGGGAAGCATATGCCCAAGAATAGGGAAGCAGGCTGGATTTTTCTGTTATGTAGAAAACAAAAGGACATTCTTTACTAAATTCCAGATGTGTTGACTTTATTTTACTGCCTGGTCCTTCTGTACTACAGTCCCAAATTCAATGGATTTGGTAAACATAAATGATGGTGCCAGGTTGATGTTAACCCCATAATACTTAGAACAAAAGTAGTCAAAAGATTAGAAAAAGGGTGATGATAATGGGATAATAAACTCTCTGACTTTGACCTTTCCGCTCCACCCCCAAATAAACCATTTGGTTAAGCAGTTTCTGCAATTTCAGTTTCAATCTTACTTTCAAACTGCCACAGTATAACAACTCTCAAATGTTCTTAGATGCACCATATTTTCTATACTGCAGGATTCCCAGCTTCATTTGGATGATGCTCTGAGAGGTAATGATGACTTGAAGGAACAGCTGGCTATGGTGGAGCGCAGAAACAATTTGATGACAACAGAGCTTGAAGAGATGCGAGCAGCTCTAGAGCAGACTGAGCGTGCTCGCAAAGTGTCTGAACAAGAACTGACTGATGCCAGTGAGCGTGTCCAGCTCCTGCATTCTCAGGTATAGACTCAGAGAGGTTATACACACGATAGTAAATCCCGGGATTGGAGAGGGCAGGGAGGCAAGGGCCTCCCTAGAGCACATCTCCATACTGCGCAGTGTCCCTGTCTCTAGTTGTGGCAGTGTGGGCTGATGCCGCTATGGTTAGCAAATAGGGTTGGTTTTAGGTATCAAGGCGAGTAAGTGGTTTGTCGAATGTGCCCACAGAACACAAGCCTCCTGAACACGAAGAAGAAGTTGGAGACAGATCTTGCTCAGTTCCAGGGGGAGATTGATGATGCCATTCAAGAGGCCCGGAATGCTGAAGAGAAGGCCAAAAAGGCAATTACAGATGTAAGTGCTCCCCCCTGTAAGCAGCCACTTGAATAGCTGTTTGCAATGCAGCCACATGTTGGTGGTTCCATGTGGCAGCTCAAACCCTCGTGTTCTGTGGTCTGAGATCATGCGATGAAAATTGCCAGTCATGCAGGGACATGCTTCCAGAGCCTTCACATGTACACTTATTGTATCATTCATTCATTCATTTTCTATACTGTCTGATATAGAAATCTCCAGGCGGTGTACAAACTTATTGTTATAAAACAAAATAAAACAGTTAAAATTCATAAAACAGGTACAATCTCAATAAATAAAAACACATTAGAATTTAGATTCAATTAATGTTTTTTTTTCCAATTAAATTAGATTTCACTTCTCAAACAATCATGTATTCAGCTACTTTCATGGGCTTCACTGGTGTGCAGTGTGAAAAGATGACTCCGCCTCAGTTCTCCTGTCTTCAGAGTTGTTGGTCTTTCTGTGCTTGGAAGCCTTTTGCGTTAATACATTGATACTGAACAAGTTTTGTCCAGCTGTTGGTGTCTTTTTTTAGGCTTTGCTCTAGCAAACCTGTAGTTTCTCCTGTCTGAGGAAACTGGGAACGATTCCTCCCAACAAGGCTACTGCTTGTCCATTTTCCCAGTTGGCTGCTGCAACTGGTCCTTCCAAATGATCTCCCCTCTCCTCAGCATATAAATAATGTGGGAAGGGAAATGTTCTCACAGGAGTATTTGGTAATACTATTCAAAGGAAGAGTTTGTATAATCCACCTTGGTTTGTTTACCACATCTCTACTCCTAATCTATCTGGGGCTTTGATCATTTGTTATCAAACTTATAACAATTTATAACATTCTTTGTTTGGGTTTAGAATGCTTCCAACCACACTTTGAAGTGATTATTCCTTTAGTAATCACATTTCTTCAAATACTTCTTGTTCCCCCTTATAGTTGTTTGTGTAAAAGAAAAGCATTCTCAGTCTCTATGCAACTAAAGAGTTTTCTCATTCTCTGCCTTGGAGTTTGAATGAAGGACTGTTATGAAAGGACTACTCTTTGTATTTTTTTCCCCACCATGTGCTGCTGCAGGGCGGTTGGCTGTACAATGTACAGATGCCACTATAGCAACAGCAAGTGATGAAACGAAGAAATGCAACAGATATTCTTTAGACCAAACAAAAGGAAAATAAAACTAACAAAAATTACTCATATATTCCAGTCAAGAGAGGATGCACATTTAAGTAGAAGTGTGGAACCTAACCAACCACAGAAAGACAAACCAAATAAACAGATTGTGTAAACTCATCCTGGTGGGCAAAGGATGCAGAAAATAAACTTGGGAGCTGCAAGATGAGCGCTTATTACCATTCTTGATCTGACTGATTAGGCAGCCATGATGGCAGAAGAGCTGAAGAAAGAGCAAGACACCAGTGCTCACCTGGAGAGGATGAAGAAGAACGTGGAGCAGACAGTGAAGGACTTGCAGCACCGATTGGATGAAGCAGAGCAGCTAGCCCTGAGAGGTGGCAAGAAACAACTTCAGAAACTGGAGGCCAAGGTATGTGTGGGCATTAGTCCCAGAGTCCATTTATCGGGATTGTGTGACTTGTGTCTTTTTATAGTAATACTTTCAGCGACTTTATCATTATGATAATGTAGCTCCAAAATCAGTGCCCTTCCCCAGTCTTTAGTCACTATAATAAGTGCATAGGTGCATTGATTCTTCTCTTGAATTTGGTCTCTTCATTTGGATTTTCTCTTTTAGGTCCATGAGTTAGAAAATGAACTTGATGCTGAACAGAAGCGAGGAATTGAGGCCATCAAAGGAGTGAGAAAGTATGAACGGAGAATCAAAGAAATCACTTACCAGGTAAGGCTGTCTTTTTCCATTTTCCCGATTCTTAGAGGTTTCTCGTTCTTACCACCATAGTTAGAGGTACAGAAGTGGTCCAGCAAAACATATAATGTTTACCTTTTGCTGCCTATCATCCTTCTGAGGATAGCCACAGCCTGATATCATCGAGAGGCAGATACTATCAGATTCTTGAAGTGTTGGTGTTCTGTTTACATTCCATGTAGGCTGAAGAGGACAAGAAAAATGTTTTCAGGCTCCAAGATCTGGTGGACAAATTGCAGCTGAAGGTGAAGGCATACAAGAGACAAGCTGAGGAGGCTGTAAGTACACAGATCTCAACTGGTTCTCGCCATACTTAAAACTATCCAAATGAACATGGCAACTTCAAAAAAAGTTAAGATTTATCACAAAACTGTAGGTGTAGCTGAAGTTTGTTTTGTTGTCATTTATGAGGTTACACCAACATAAATCATACCCTATCCTCACCGCCACACTCTACAGTTGGGAAGAACTCCTCCATAATTCCCCCAGGGGGAGACTGGGTCCATCATGTCATATTTAAGGAAAGCCAGCTATTCCTTCTACTGCCACCTCCACAAATCTAAAGGTGTTATAATGGTGTTTTATGATGCCAGCATTCCACTTTACTAGGCCTGGGATAACCTCTTTACAATGTCCCTTCACAGCAATAGCAATAGCACTTACATTTATATACCGCTCTATAGCTGAAGCTCTCTAAGCGGTTTACAGTGATTTAGCATATTGCCCCCAACATTCTGGGTACTCATTTTACCGACCTCGGAAGGATGGAAGGCTGAGTCAACCTTGAGCCCCTGGTCAGGATCGAACTTATAACCTTCTGGTTACAGGGCGGCAGTTTTACCACTGCGCCACCAGGGGCTCTTTTACCACTGTGCCACAGGGCACCACTCCTCTCATAGACATAATAACATTTAACAACAAGGGGTTTCCATGCCTCTCATGACACTGATTCGCCTTCATGTTATTAACTCAAAACTTCCCCACCTCTCAACAGCTGCCCATCTCAAGCACTGCAATATATCCAATCCTCTCACATGACACTGTTGAATACAATGCATCAGAAGAGAGAGTATTTCATTTCCTGGCAATGACTCCCTAATCCATATCATAGATCCCCCCACAGTGCACTTTCTATACTTTCCAAGAGAGAGGAAGGGAAGCGTCCAATATCCCACATTCGGTATCGATTCCAGCATCCTTGCACACAGCGGGACATTTGCACTGTCACTCACATGCCATATAGCTTACTGTGAGAGGGTTCTACTTGTGTAGCTGTTCTTGTGTTATTTGTTGTGTTAGGAGGAACAGGCCAATGCAAACTTGTCCAGGTGCAGAAAAGCTCAGCATGAGCTTGAAGAAGCTGAAGAGCGAGCAGATATCGCTGAATCCCAGGTCAACAAGCTGAGGGCCAAGAGTCGTGACATTGGGGGGAAAGTAAGTGCCTTGGCAGGGCAGGGCAGGTGGGGTAAGGGGGAGAATTCTCTGGAGAAGTAGTAGAATACCTCCTGTCTTTCATTTGGTAGTATTCATCGGTTTGTGTTCAGAATCCTGCCTGCCCTCTCCAAGAAGCAGTTTCTAGCTTAAGCCTGAAAGCCTGTTTTGATACCTGAATCTTCAATTGCCTCTGAGCCTCTCTCATGCCATTTATGTTAACATCTGATAATTGTTAATGGAGAAGAGTATGTGAAGAGAGGTGTTTGCAATGCAAATGAGGATAGTGGCTATTGTAGATTTTACATTTGTATTACAAAGCAATTGTCACTTCTTAAACCTAATGTGTGAACGTGGCCTTAGAGTCACTCCAAAGTCATTATCCACCTTTCCACTATTTAGCTCCATGGACAAGGCTGCCAATGTACAAGTTTTGAGCAGCTGCCCCCTGCCCTGCAAGTAATCTTTGCAGCCTTCCCACCACCTATCTGTACAGAAATATTACTAACTCCTATAGAAGGAGGCATATTTGCATGTTGGTTGTACATATTTATTTACACTGATGTATAGACATTCAAAAATAAGGACGTATGTGATCATAAAGAAAATCAGGAAAGGAGTGGGGGAAAGAAATATTATTAACTCCATTAATAAGCCATCCTCTAATGTCTTTGAAATGGAGAGGGGGAGTGAGAGAGAGAAAGCATGCACCTGGTACAAAGCAGTCCCTGAACCTGCAATAAATCTCAGGAGAATACAAATATTCACAGACCTTTCAAACCAGAAAGAATTATTGTGATCATGCACTCTGATCTCCTTATGAGTATATGCTGCAACATTTCACATAAAACTTGCTTCATTCATGTAGAATGAATGGGACGGGGGTACAGTTCTGTGACAGAGCATATGTTTTGCATGCAAAGGGCTCCAGATTGAACCCCTGGTCTCTCTAGATAGGACTGGGAAAGACCTGGCCCAAGACCCTGGAGTGCTGTTGCCTGTCAGCGCAGACAATACTGATCTACATGGACCAATGGTCTGACTAAGTATGAGGCAGCTCAATGTGTTCAGAATGAATAGGGTGGGACTCATTAGAACATCTGTAGGGAGCCCCCATGCATACAAGTGTGCTTGTGTGGGTTCCTACAGATGAACCCTAACACAAACTATGAACACATAGTTTGGGATGGAGCCTGCCATAATTCCTCCCCCTGGCCCCATTTTCATTCTGTATGAATGAATGACTGAACAGGACTTTCATTGTTTTGTAACTCTTAAAGGAACAGGAATTGGCTGCATTCACACGGAACAATGGGCATTCCAATGGACACATGGTTCCGCTCCCCCCGCCCACTCTCCTGTACCAATTTGCATGTAACGCAGAGCAGGGAGCCTGCAGTCAGCGAGACTGCAGAGAGACGGGGGAACAGGCTGTGTGGGCTTCCTTCTTACATCAAGGACAGCAGGCATAGCCAATCATGACCGGAGAGAGGGAGGAGCTTCCTCCATCAACTTGAGTCACAGGGAATGTAGCCTGCGGTTCTGAATTTGGACATAACACAGGCTGCGTTCAACTTTGGGTTGTGGAGACAAAACTCACTACAACCTGAGGGCTCAAATTGGGATTCCAAAAAGAAAACCCCGTGTCGCTTGCCTCGTGGAACTGGAGTTTCCTGCGTTTAGACGTGCAGGTTTGGCAACCTCTGGCTCCTTAAACTCTTCCGCATTATGTGTGAATGCGACCATTGTGTCTGGAGTAGATTCGGGTAGTCCTGCTGCTGCCTGACAAGGATTTTCTTTTCCCTGCTTACTCTGATTTCGTTCACTTAACTTACGACTTCCCCTATGTGACCACCTAAGCCAGGGAAATAAAAACAGGCAATTCCAGTCACCATCCCACATTGTGGCACAGTGTGTCTTTCACACAACCTCATGGCCACTGCTGGGCATGCTGCGGGGAAGGCAGGAGCTCACCTGCCTTCCCCTGAGGCCTGCCTCAAGAGGCTTCACCTGCCTCCACTCTGCCTTGCTGCACACACACTTGAATGGCAGCCCGGCGACGGCAGGAGCTGAGAGCAGGAGGACTTTCCCCCTCCCGCATCCCAGGGTGCCCCATACTGCTTTTCAGAGCAGCCGCCACACTCGGCGTGGCTACTTCTCACCCACCCCCACAAGCAGGCCCAGGGGGAGCCTCTTAACCTGGCGGTGATCACCCAGACAATCATCTGCTGAGATTAAGAGAACCATAGGTTTGTTTAACCTTGGCTAAATGCTGGGTTAAAGAGCGGGGCTAGGCTTGAAGGCAGCCCTGGGATTGGTCCTGGAGTTTCACATGCACAGCCTGGCCCAGGCTGGGCTGCCCTAGCCTGGCTAGGCTGCATGTGTGATCAACCTCCTTAGGGACATAGGGATATAGGAAGCTGCCATATACTGAGTCAGACCATTGTTCTATCTAGCTCAGTATTGTCTTCACAGACTGGCAGCCGCTACCACAAGACCAGCTCTCCTCCCTCCTTGAGTCTCACACCAGAAAAAATATAACAGGGAACATTCTTGACTGTGTGTCTCCCCGTAGCAGCCTCTACTACCCATATTAATATTTCTATTACCTTCTTATCTTCTATAACATTTGCATTTATTTTTGTATAGAAACCGGAAGAATGAGTCTAACCTGGCCAAAGCTGCTGTGATTCCACACAATGTGAAGTTCTTCACAGTAAGCAAACAAGTAAATTACCTGACCTAAATAAATATAAGTATGTGCAACAAATTGTGCTTCTGACTGAACTTACTTCAAAAATCAAAGACCTGTGAAAAATAGCAGTTAATTTTGTGAGAATGTGGTCAGCAGACATGTTTGCAGAAGTAAAGCTATGAGCTAGATAACATCAGCAGGGTGGGGATACATTGCTGAGTGAATGATAATGTATATTTGGGAACATCTTGGTGCCCTGCATATCTGTAGCTTCACATTTCCCAAAACTTCATCCTATCCTTTCTTCCAGGGTCTGATCTGATGACCATGAGTTAGCACATGAGTTAGCAACTTTGCTGAAATTAAGCAGGTCTTGGTGTGGTCCATGCCTGGATGGGAGACTCCTGGGAATCCCATGCACACTGCCTTAAGTTCCAGCATGGAAGAAATGTAGGAAATACATCTAATAAATGTCAGAGAGAAAGTACTCCAGTTCAAGAACTCTGGATACTGCTACAGACATTTTTGGGGATTAAAATCCCAGTCAGACGTTATATTGTACTTGCATAGAAATGTCTATACACTTGTACAGGCACCCCCTGAGTTACAAACACTCAACTTACAGACACTCATACTTACAATATGCTCCATAACATATCACATTAAGAAAGTCCCCAACTTGCAAACACCAACCTTCACGTACAAACAAGTCAGCCCTCTTGGAAATGAAATGCATTCCAAGTTCCTTTGGAACACAACCCATTTGTAAGTTGGGGCCTTCCTGTACATGTTTTTGTGTGAATGACTGTACACATTTGTTTTAAAAGTGGACCTGGAACAGGCCCCCTCAAATGCAGAGTACAGATAAGAAGTATACTCCTGTACATTTGTTGAACATAAATATGTGAGTAAGTGTACATGCATACAGATCTGTACATGCATACAATGTACACAGGTAGAACTTGTGTTGAACATCTTATATGAATAGGGATTAACTCTTCACATGAACAGTCTACTTGTAGGAACAGTGTACCACTGACAGAGCTGCTCACAGAAAACCACAGTGGTTACTTCCATACGCAGTAGATGTTCATCAAGCAGAATTGTCTTTTTATGAAGGCAGCCATTGCAATCTTCTGTACATAGCTCCTCTGATATTACAGTCTTCACACAAGTAGGCCAAACATGAGAACTATTATTTCAGCAGAGAAGCCTTAAGATGTGACATTTTCCCTGAGCTTATAGGTCATTTCACACACAAACCATTTTTCTACTGGGTGTAGGGGAAAATATATACAGTATCTGTATATACTATCAGTTCTACAGGCTATGTGGATAAGTATTTTACTACATGTTTCATTGGGAATCTTCTGTCAGTGCATGAAATTTTGGTAAAACAGATAATACGCAGTCTTCAGATTTGACATTGTACATGTGTGTTTCTCCTTTTCCCTACCCTTCTGTATACCCATGTATGAAAAACATCTAATGTAAAGAGGCTGATCATTCTTTGGGGACTTTCTAACTCCTCAGGTTGCTAAAAACAAAACGCCCTTCCAACAACTAAACAAAAGTAGCAATGCAACATTGTCATGACTAAAACCATTAATTACTATTCAGAATGAAGAACATTCTAATTTTGGAGCCTGGACGTAAAGGCCTTTGGAGCCCCCTCTCCTGCAAATTAAGCATCATCATGCTTGGCCGGGTGACCACATCACCTGGGACAGACTAAAGAGGATTTGGGGGAGCCCAGGAACTGTGGAGGCCCTGGACTTCAGGCTCGGAAGTCCAGGGGGAAGAGCGCCTCTGCATTCATTTTCATGAATATGTAAACAAACAGTGATTGCTGATGAGAGTGACACAAATCAGTAGATTTATTTGGACATTCATACCAGGCCTGCTGATTGCTTTCTTAGTTGCAAATAATGCATGTGTGTAGGCAGGAGCAATCACCAAATTGAAACTTTCCTCAAACACTCTCTAGATTGAAAAGGCTCCTCATACGTGTACTAGTTTGCAGGGGTAAAACTGAGTCCCACTTGACAACCCAGTAGAGCTGCCACAGATCTCAGCTACAAGAACAGAGGAGCAAAGAGAGCTGAATGAAAGCCACCTAAAGCTGTAGGAGGAAATGTTATTTAATATGCTCTCGATTCACAAAGGCTTAGGGAGCTATTTAGAAGCTGGAGCTAGAGCTGCCCTCATGCCTCTCATTGGTCAGGAATGGAGATGTATTCTAATTGAGTGAAAATTCACAGACCACAAGCAAAACAAAACAAAAAATGTGGGGACAAACAATGCCCACACTTATATATACTTTTCAGAAAGGGCTTGTTACACTAGGTAAAAACCCACAACTGGCTTGTCACAGGTAACAATGACAAGAGGTGTGTCTGGATCCACAACTGCAGTTGCTCTGACATGGTATAAAGAAAAGGAAATTTCACATGCTATACTGTACTCTTGAAAACCATGAAATGTGTGGCACAGAACAGCCCAGCACCCACCCCTTTTCTAAACCAATGGAAATAATCACACAGCAATCATATCGGGGATCACACTGATTGGGATCTGGACCCTTGGTTGTGTGTCCACATAGGCACTGGATAGACAGACAGCTCTTTGGTGTCGAACTTATGGATTACTTGGACACCAAAATGGACATTCATGTAGCTAAAGTTACAGGCAGGAGGCCAGCTAGCTTTCACTTTATTTTTGCACACATGGACTGATATTTGTCATCTCTTGCTGATGGGACTAATGAACTCCTTCAACAGTATAGAATTATTATCATCAAGATTTCCATAGTGGTATCTGTGGCCAGTCTTACCAGAAGCCTCTCCCATGTTACTGTTAGAAAAGCACTTTGTAGGGGGCAATACTTTCCATTTGCTTTCTTGATGAATCAGGAGACGTGAGATATGAAAGAAAGAGGGCTTAATTATCTAGGGCTACAAGTGAGGATCATGTAGCATCAGGAGGAAGAGGAGAACAGATACTGCAATTGGTCCAGAACTGAGGGTGACTTATTTTATTTATTTATTTATTTATTTATTTATTTACATTTATATCCTGCTCTTCCTCCAAGGAGCCAGGAGTGGTGTACTACATACTTAAGTTTCTCCTCACAACAACCCTGTGAAGCAGGTTAGACTGAAAGAAGTGACTGGCCCAGAGTCACCCAGCAAGTATCATGGCTGAATGGGGATTTGAACTTGGGTCTCCCTGGTCCTAATCCAGCACTCTAACCACTACACCATGCTGGCTCATGAGTTTGAGAGCACAGGAGAAAGGGTGAGCTGGCTGCTACTCCAGCAGAAGTCGACTGGCAGCAATGACTATTGATAAAGAAGGCAGAAAGCGGCCCCATCAAGGATCCAAAAGACATGTCAAAATGGGTGAAGAGGCCTACAGCTTTAGAACCTGGTGCTGTTAAGTAAGAGCACTATCTTAATATTTCTCAAAAGCTATTAAATGACTTAAGGCTTTCCCTGCCAAATCAGTTTCTATGACAAGGGCTTCTATCTTTTCCAAAATATATAAAACACAGCCACTATTAATGTTTTTACGTCAGCAGGTGCACATTTCAGATGGTTTCTTGCCCAGAGACGTAAGTTTGGGCAGGGTATAAATCAAATAAATTAGATAGATAGATAGATAGATAGATAGATAGATAGATAGATAGATAGATAGATAGAATCACAGCAAAGGCTGAGCATCACATTGAAGATATTGCCACTGTTTCAGGTGCTTGGAGAGCAACGGAAGTGGAACACGGTGGGTGATTAAAAGCATGTCAGCCATACATATTTGCCATCATTCAGTTATTGTTTCAGATGCTGTGGAAACCTGTTGTTAATAAAAATGTATCCACCTTTCATTTGCCCAGGATTACCCACAATTCCAGCATATCAGTATAACCCAATATTATGATACACATAGAGGCTCTCTACATGAGCAGTGTGGATAGCCTTAGCCTGCTCTCCCCACAGATGAGCAGGGAGCCATCCCTGGGTGGCCAGATCGGCTGCCCACATGACTACTGGCTTTGTCACAGAGCTGGTAGAGGTGGCGGGGATTGGGGGGCCCCTGGCCCCCGGAAGTCCTAGGATGCCCCACACAAGTGCGCGGGGCATTCTGGAGAGACCCCCAAGGCCAAGAGACTGCTTGTAGCCTCCCAAACTTGGGGGGGGTCTACTCTTGTGTCACCATGGTGTGGAGCCACACCGTGGTGGCACACGATTGATAGAACGGGGTTAGCAGAGCGCTCGCTCCGCTAACCTCATTTAAGGGGGAGGGGCTTAAGAGGCCTAACTGCTGGGAGTCACATGGCTCCCACGCATGGTACCCACGACCGCATGAAAGTGGGCTGGGCTCCCTTAGCCCACTTTCCTGTGGTTGTGAGAATCATCTCATAATATTGTATCATAATATTGGGTTACACATTGACATCATTCACACAACCAAAAACTGTGTCCTACCCAGCTTTGGGAGCTGTGTGTGCTCCCAGTTTTCAGTTGTGAGACTGCAAACAACTAGGTAGGAAGAGGGAGAAGTGATTGTGTGGAATCAAGATAGGAGGGAAAGCTGAGTAGCTGAAGACTTACTCCAAAATTGTAGTTTTGTGGAGAATGCTGAGAACTGGTTGTTAAAGATCCCTAGTCCTTCTTTCCTATATAAATATGTAATGCCCTGCCCTTCAGTAAAACTTCCAGGGTGGTTTAAAACAATGTTTAAAACAATTAAAATTCATAGTGATGCAATTTATAGAAATATAATTCCCAGGGCTATTTGACTGGGATCCATGACAGCAAAACAGGCTTGAAAAGAGATTTCATTTTTAGTAAAGATATGTTGGAAATGTGTAGATATGTATGTACATGTAAGAGTACGTGTTCCAGTCCTTAAGGAACAAGCAATTGGACTGATGTCATCTCACCAACAAACCAAATCTGGTATGCACCAAAGGAAACTTGAGTATCATGCTCAGGCATCAGATGGCGAATGAGAGCAGCCAAAGGCACAACAGCAAACAGCTGTACCGTGTCTGCTCCTATCAAGAAACTGAAAGTGAGTTTGGCAGCAGTTGTGGACACTAATGATGAGTCCAGGTACTATGCTAGTTTATAACCAGATCTGCTATAACTAGATTTTTAACTCCTTTCCAAATGCTTGCACTCCTCTGCACATTTCTAAGGATTAAAGTTGTCATGGGAATGTTAATTCTGAATTCCTGGGGGTTTAAGGGATTAGAGCCTCATCTTTACTGTTCTACAAACATGGCATTTTATATTTAATTGTAAGATATTTTGACTCATGAGTCATTCTTAGAGAATAGAAGCTTTATACACAGATGGCCATAGAACAGAGCCACCATTGAGGGACAAATACTAAGATGGCTATGTCATGTAGATACAGGCACACACATATATATGTACTGACTACAGCCTCTCCACAGAAATCAGCCAATCATCCACGCTCAGTATTGCACAAACAGAAGAGAAACGATACTATGATATTCAGGCATCCAACAAGTAGCTTCATGTTCTTTGTGACATCAATATAATCTGACACACAGGATGGCAAGTTCAGTGTGGTGCCAACATTTCCCCCCAAATACTTATCTGAGACTTTACAGTCCCATCGGTATATCCAATAATATGTCAACACTTCTCACATTACTTTTCCCAAATCATGGTTTATGGCATACGTTGGCAAGTGGCCTAAATGTGTGTGAGAAAATAATTTGGGAACTGGCTGTTCACAAATGAATGCTCTTTGCTGGTCGAATGACCGAAACAATAAAGATTTGAGATTAAATGAATGCTCACATGCATTCAACTCTCTGGCTTCTGGGAAATGTTAAGAAACAAGACTGGAAGCAATCCCACAGGCACAGGTTCCTTCCTTGTGAAGAACTGAAATACCATTCTGACAAATCTCCTAATGAAGAGCTCATAATATGAATTTCCGCTGTCTGTCATACTAATTTTATTATGAGATTTTTGTCCAGAAACTCTTACTCCACTCATAATTAGGGAGGTATTTTGAGACAACATCCTACTTTTGCACCTCTGAGATGCAAAAAGAAGCCATTGTTGACCAGTGTTCAGAACTTGATTACTTTAATATTGTTTCACTCAGTTTTGATGAGATACCTTCCTTCCTTCCTTCCTGTTAGCTGCATCTTAGTTCAGTCTTTAGTAATCATATAAGAAATGTCTTGATGCAGCATTGACCAAAAGGTCCATCTGTGGTGCAATGGAAGACAAGTCTGTCAGTGGCTGGCTACTACTAGTTTTTCACACAGGGTTTTTTAATCCCTTTAGCTCGCTTCTCCTCTGGAATGGGTGTGTGGGTGTGTGTGTGTGTTCACATATCAGGCAGATGTACCCCGAAGTCCCTGTGAGCTATCAGGGAGCACTTCACACACAATTTGGGTTTTTCACTGTGTGTTAGAGTGTAGCCTGGTTTATATCTGGGGTTTAAAAATCCCCTTTTTGCACCATTTTTTGGGGACAACTTTTGAGTTCATATTAAAGCCTTTCAGTAAACTTGTGGTAAAGCCTGCTGTGTGAAGAACTCCCTGATGGCTAAAGGTTACCTCCAGATTCAGACACAGAATGGCTCTTCCTATCAGTTGCGAAGGAGCAACAGTAGGAGATTCCTTATTTTCCTGCTTCTGCACTTCCCAGAAGCATCCTACTGTAGGGAACAAGATGCTGGACTAGATAGACCTTGGGCCTGATTCAACAAGGCCCTATTATTATTATTATTATTTCTTGTTTACACAGTCAGACAGGTGTTATTGACTGGTTTGTTTTATCCAGACATCGAGTCCTTCCCAAGGACCTGGGATGGCTGAATTTTATTGTCAATTGTTATAGATATAGTCGCAGAATATAGGCTGTTCCCAGTAAAGCTGCTTTTTGTAATTGGCTGATGGTGATTTCTGTGGCCCCTATGGTGTTGAGGTGCTCTTCAAGGGCGCCAATGACCACTGGGATTATTTTGGTCTTCTTCTGCCACAGCCTTTCAATTTCAATTTGTAGATCTTTGTATTTGGTGATTTTTTTCTTTTTCTTCTATTCTGCTACCCCCTGGTATTGCTATGTCGATTATTTTAACTTGTTTTTCTTTCTTCTCGACTACAGTTATATCTGGTGTACTGTGTGGCAGATGTTTGTCTGTTTGTAGTCGGAAGTCCCATAATATTTTTACATCTTCATTTTCTTCAACTTTTTCAATTTTATGGTCCCACCAATTTTTGGCTACAGGTAGCTTGTATTTTTTGCAGATGTTCCAGTGTATCATCCCTTCTACCTTGTCATGCCTTTGTTTGTAGTCAGTCTGTGCAATCTTTTTACAACAGCTGATTAGGTGGTCCACTGTTTCATCTGCTTCTTTACAAAGATGGCACTTGCTGTTTGTTGTGGATTTTTCGACTTTTGCTCTTATTGCATTTGTTCTTAGTGCCTGTTCTTGCGCAGCCAGTATTAAACCCTCTGTTTCTTTCTTCAAGTTGCCATTCTTAAGCCATTGCCAGGTCTTGGTGGTGTCTGATTTTCCACTTATATTGTGCAAATATTGACCAAGCAGGGGCTTATTTTTCCATTTTTCTGCTCGGTTCTTGACTTGTTCTTTCTTGTAGGCCTGCTTTCTTTCATTGGTGTTGAATAGTTTCGCGTTATTGACCATTTGAAGTGCATCTTCTTCACTGTCCTTGATATATTCTTCAAGGCCTCTTTTCTCCTCCTCTACTGTTTGATGGACTTGCAGCATTCCTCTTCCACCTGAGCTGCGAGGGAGGTATAGCCTATCGACATCACTGCGGGGGTTCAGAGCATAATTGATGGTCATGATTTTCCTGGTCTTACGATCTAGCATCTCTAGCTCTGCCTGGGTCCAGTCTATTATTCCTGCAGTGTATCTGATAACAGGTATAGCCCAGGTGTTTATGGCTTGTATGGTGTTCCCGCCATTGAGTTTGGACTTGAGGATTTTTCTAACTCTTCTGATGTATTCACTTCCAATTTTTCTTTTAACTTCAGTGTGTGCGATGTTACCAGCCTGGAGAATGCCCAAGTTTTTGTAAGGTTCTTTCTCTTCCAGGTTCTTGATCTTGCTTCCATTGGGCAGTTCTATTCCTTCTGTTTTTGTTATTTTCCCTCTGTTCATTATTAATGCAGCACACTTGTCTAGTCCAAACTCCATTGCTATATCGCTACTGAATATAAGGACAGTGTTTAGCAGTGATTTGATTTCTGACTCGGACTTTGCATACAACTTCAGATCGTCCATGTACAGCAGATGGTTGATTTTACTTGATGTTTTAGATGTTTGGTATCCGAGGCCTGTTTTGTTTAGTATTTGTGAAAGTGGGGTCATGGCGATTACAAACAACAGAGGGGATAGTGAGTCCCCTTGGAAAATGCCTCTTCTAATGCTATCCTGTCCAAGTGTCTCGCCACTGATTGTTAACTGTGTACTCCACATGCTCATTGCTTTTTTAATAAATATCTGAATGTTTTTACTGACACCAGTTGTTTCTAAACATTCTAGTATCCATGCGTGAGGCAATGAATCGAAGGCTTTCTTGTAGTCAATCCATGCAACACTTAGATTTGTTTTTCTTCTCTTGCAGTTTTTTAAAAACATTTTGTCAATCAGCAGCTGGTCTTTTGTGCCTCTGGTGTTCGGGCAACTTCCTTTCTGTTCAACTGGGAGCTGTTTGTTAGTTAATAAGTGTTGCATCACTTCATCTGCTATTATTCCAGTTAATAATTTAAACATGGTTGGCAGGCAGGTTATCGGTCTATAATTACTTGGAACTGCACCTTTTGCTGGGTCGTTCATGATGAGATGAGTTTTCCCAGTTGTTAGCCATTGTTCAATATCACCACCTTTCATAATGTGATTAAACTGTTTTGATAGTTGTTTATTAAGGCTTGTTAGGTGTTTAAGCCAAAAGCCATGCAGTTCATCGTCTCCTGGCGCAGTGCTCTTTCACTTATTAATTCTGGTGTTATTATTAGATCTTGCATTTGTTGGTTACATTTTTTGACCTTTTTCATCTAGCCTGCTTTTTTATTATAATCTATTGGATTGTCCCATAATTTTCCCCAGAATTGCACTGTTTCTTCTTTATTTGCTGTTTCTAGGTTTCTTAAAGTTTCTCCTTCTATGCTTTGGTAGAAACATCTCTGATTCGACTGGAATTGGAGATTCTGCCTGTGTTGTGTAATTCTGGCTTCATACCTGCTAATCTTCTTTGACACTGCTGTTATTTGCTGCTTTATGATTTCCAGGACTTCTCTAATTTTCCTTGAATTTAGGTGGTATTTTTGGATCAGATACTGTTTGGTGTTTTCATTCTTCAGCTTCTTGTCTTTCATATCTTTCAATTTACTAGCATCTGATCTAAGCCTGGAGATTTTATTTTCTAATCTAATCTTCCATTTAGGTGATGTACTGCTTTCTTTTTTTTACAGGTCCACTGATCTTATATCCGAGCTCTTGTGTTGTTATTGTTGCAGCACTGTACATTATTTGGTTTGTTTCTTGCAAATTCTTGGTTGTTATCTCTGCAAGTGTAGCATTGACATCTTTTAATGCCTGAGCAAGTTGTTTTTTTGGCAACTGTTTTTAGAGCTGGAAGTCGAACCCTGGTGGTTGTTTGTTTCATGTGCTCAGTTATTTTTTGCTTTAGTTCTTCTTGCTTTTCTGTTAAATGGCATTAGGGTTTTTGAGGTGAAGGCAAAGGGGTGGTTGCCTGGTTTTGATTTTGAAACAGTTCAGCAACAGTGGCATCCTCGATTTCCAACACCTCCTCCACCTGCGCCTGAGCAACTTCTTCAATTGGTGGTAATTCTTCTTCCATATCTTGAGCCTGTGTTGCTCTTTACAGTTCTTCCAGCTCAACTCCTGTGAATACTTTATTTCTTATTTTGTATCTTCTCTGGTCTGCTAGCCTTTGTTCTGTGATTTCTGTATCTGGATGCTTCTCTTTCCAGATTTGGTACATTCTTTTTAAATAACCTCTTCTAGTTGGACTAAACTTGTAATAGCAGATCATTATTTCCTTGTTGGCATTTTTCATATTTTTTTTCGGTTAAGCAACGTTTCTTCCAGTAACTTTGCTGTCTTCAGCCCTGGTTGCTCAACTGAAGATCCTGAGTCCTGTTGCCCACTTGCCACCAGATGTCCAGGGACTATAGCACCTGGCACGGTCCTTGTTGACCCAGGCGACGACCGATCCGGTATAGATTTATTAAAGTTGTCTCACCATATTGTTGATGGGAGAGGCACTCTTTGTCTGGCTCCTCTGGTGAGACCTGTCCAGTATGGTTGGACCTCTGGCATAGCTCTCACCTTCCTCAGAGCACACAAGCCCCACAACCACGCCAAGGTAGTGCCTCACTGGGGGAATTATTATTATTAATAATAATAATAATAATAATAATAATAATAATAATAATAATAATTCGATTTCTATACTGCCCTTCCAAAAATGGCTCAGGGCGGTTCACAAAGAGAAATAACAAACAAATAAGATGGAACCCTGTCCCCCAAAGGGCTCACATTCTAAAAAGAAACATAAGACACACACCAGCAACAGCCATTGGAAGTACTGTTCTGGGTGGGGGGGGATAGGGCCAGTTACTCTCCCCCTGCTAAATAAAGAGAATCACCACGGTAAAAGGTGCCTCTTTGCCCAGTTAGCAGGGGAAATATGTTCTTATGTTCTTAGTAAGCTTAAGCTTAGTCAGCTCTTATGTTCTTAGTAAGCTGAAGAGTTTGGCCAGGATCAGGGGCGTAGCAAGATTGTAATGGACCCAGAGACAAGATTTTAGAATACACCCCCCCCTCCCAAGCTCAGCTTATGAAGTAAAGAAATCTTAAATGGGGCTGAATAGTAGTAACAAAAAGCATAGTAAAATTTTTACTATGATTTTTTAGAACATCATCCTAAATTATTTTTTTAAAGGGTTTGTAAATTGTGGATGATGCAAGTCATTTAATGGTACTAGAGAAAGACATGCTGTTCTGGTAGCTCTAGGTCTTAACACACATCAGTTTCAGAGGATGAATACAACTGAAGGAAGCCCGGGCGGGTGCGTGGCTGGGGGAGTCAGTCATGTGACTTGCCTCGGGGGGGGGGAAGGCAGTGGGCCCCCAGATAACTGTCTCCCCTTGCCCTATTATAGTTACACCCCTGGCCAGGATATGGAAACCAAAGTGTAAATCCAAAGAGCTGATTCACACTTTGCTTTTTAAACTCGAGTATAAAATATGACTGAATTAAAGCAGCAAAATAAGCATGCAATGCTGTCAAATATCAATGGTGCCCATGCATTTAAACAGCTAGATTTCCCAGCATTAAGCATGGAAGTGGGCCCAATTATTTCCTGATATCTACTTCTGTGTTTAATGTAGGAAAAACCTAACCATTAAAACATGCATGGGCCACTTACAGTTGATGATGCCACAGTTATTTTTTACCAATTAAACTTCTGTCTGAGCTCCTCCTCAAAACCCACCTTTTCTCTGAAGTCTTTGGTTCAAGCCTCTAGTCCCTATACAAGTACATGTACATGAAATAATAAAATATGCTTGCCCGGTTTATCTCTGATTCCCCTCCCTTCATCTTTTGTCTTCTTGCATCAGTTTTCGGACTGAGATAGATATCTGCCTTGGATAGACAGAGTATGAACTCACCCCTCTCAGTTAGGATGCTCACTAAGTGGTCTTGAAGCACTTCTCAGCCTCAACCTACCTCACGGGGCTGTTGTGAGGCTAAATGCTGTTCCAAGGTCCTTGAAAGAAGGGTGGGATAAAAATCAGCCTTGCCCATAGCTCAAGGCATCTTATAGCATGATTTAATGGCAATGTTTGTCCTCCAGTAGTTGGTATTCAGTGACATGCTACCTCTGAACAGAAAAATGTCATGTGTAGCTTTAATGGCTATTAGCCACCAATGATGTCCTCCATGAATTTGCCAAATCCTTTCTAAAAGCCATCTCAGCCAGCATCCAGCATCAGATCTTGTAGCAAGGTATTCCATAAGTGAGTTATGCAAATACTCCTTTTGTTTCTCTTGGACTTTATTCTATCCAGAACACAGCTTTTTACTTGATGTACGGATTCAGCAGTGGGATTCCTTTTTGGTTTTCACTCTCCGCATTCCCACTCCACCAGGTGGTGCTGAAGATGTTCTCAAGTGAGGTGCTCTTGCAGCTCCTCAGCTGGTGCATATTCTGTTCTGGTTGCTGATACTGTACTGCTTACATACTTGACCATATGGCTCTCATCTATAAATATATGTAATGGTTTGGTGAACCTATACTTGAACCTAAGATTCCTGGGCTTAAATCCCAGCTGAGGTATAGATTGGAGATCTCATGCCATGGTTATTTATATGTAAAATGGGAAATAATCACCCCGTCATAATCAACTTGCTGCAGACTTGCTATAAGAACTAATAAACAGTAAATACACACAAAGAACATGTCCTGATAAAGACAATGTCCCATGCCCCAATGTAGTGCTGCAGCATGCAGCCAATATGTACTGGAAGCATCTTGGGGAAAGACAGACACCTTTCCTAGGATGCTCTTGCACTGACTTTAGAAAGTCAGCCATGTTGGACAACATAGCCCGCATTAGTTTACAACTGTTGTATGACTTGGCAATCGTATGAATGAGCAGAGGCTGGAGCAACCACAATGTCTAGTGGGGAGGAGGAATACAGTGCATTTGATGCTCAAAGCGTGCTTTAAGAGTGATATGTCTCCAGTCAGTAATATGGCTGGACAATGACTGCAGCCACAACCAAGCACAAAGGATGCAGACCATTACCACGCACTACTGCACATACTTTTGCAAAGATTGTACCACTGCAAACTCCCCCAGTTACTCCTGAGGTGGGGATATTTGGTTTCCTTTGTGGTTAGCCACAATGCTTCATCCTAGCTGTTACAACCTGTTTTGAAGCTTATTTCAAGAAGGCTAAACATGACCTTTCTCGTGATCAGTGGGAAGGGTTTTAGGGTGTGCAGGGAGGAAGGCTGCTGAAGCTTACCTCCCCCACAAACAATTGTTGGGTCCATGCTGGGTGTGCAGATTGCCCACCCAGACGGATACAGACCGCCCCTATCAGTGCAGAGGGTCAGGGGCTGGGACACATCATCCTGGCCCCTGGAAATCCGATAATGAACCATGCAAATGTGTGGTGCATTGTGGGGATCCCCACAGTGACAGGCAGGTGCTGTCACTGCTGCAGCACTGGCTAAAAGCAGCTGGCACTGCACACGATTAAAAAAATGGGGCTAAGAGAGTGCATGCTCCCTTAACCTCATTTAAGAAGCTGGCTCTGCAGGTGGATTTGGCATCAAAGCACTGCCAGCATCAGGTACGATCCTTGCCGTTCTCACACAGAGACAGCCCAGGCTTGGCTGTCTTAAACCAGTCTTGGCTGCAGGTGAGAAAAGCATCCATGTCTTGTGTGTTCCCTCATGTCTGAGTTCCGCCGAAAAAATGGAGAAGTAGGTCATTCCCTAGCAACATCATTCTTCCCCCTTCCTCCTGGAATAGGCCTTACTCTAGTGGATCCAGCTATGAGAATAAAGCAGTCCAATCGAGGAAACAGAGCAATTAGACTTTCTTGAGTGATCAATGTAGCAGCCGGCAATTGTCTCCCAAGCTAGATTTGGTTTCCCCCATCTCAAGGAGATATCCTGCTCTGAGCTCCTCAGAGGAAGAGCGGGATATAAGTGTAAAAATGAATGAATGAATGAATGAATAAAAGGAGAAACAGCTGTAAAGGTATGCGTTAGTGTTTGTGCTCACCTACCAGCCTTCTAGCCTAAGGGACTTGCCAATACTGTAGTAACTATAATAGAAAATCAGCAGAATTGACAAAAACAAAAACAAAAACACCAATTTATATCATGTATTTCTATCAGACTACTCTAATGGCGCAGCAGGGAAGTAACTTGCTTAGAGAGCAAGAGGTTGCCAGTTCAAATCCCTGCTGGTATGTTTCCTAGACTATGGGAAACGCAGATGCTGAAAGGCATCATCTCATACTGCACGGGAGATGGCAATGGTAAAGCTCTCCTGTATTCTACCAAAGAAAACCACTTGGCTCTGTGGTCGCCAGGAGTCAACACCGACTTGATGGCACAACTTTACTTTACCCTCAAAGTAGGTTAAAATCCAAAATATAAAAACACTGGACAGCATCCAGACTAGTTAGTCATGACTAAGCATCATTGAAATCATTGAGCCAAGTCAATCTTAGCTAACTGAAGTCCCATTAATTTCACTGGGACTTAGTCGAGACTAACTTAGCCTGGATGCTGCTCATCCAATTTAAAAAATGTGTGTTTGTTTATTTGTTTGTTCATTTAATACATTTCTATACCACCCAAAACACAAGTTCTCTGGGTGGTTTACAAAATGTTAATGATACAAAACAAGAAAATAGTGAAAAAGCCAAAAGAAATACAATTTGTCAAGCCAAAAGCGTTTTCTAAAGCTATGTTTAGCTAATTGCTGAAAGGTGAACAAGAAGATAGCCTCCCTGGCTATCTAGGTACTGCATTCAACTAGACTAGGTACAGTCTAGGTATTGCATTCAACAAAGCCCTGTCTTGCATCCCCACTCACCAAATTTCAGATATCCAGGGGGTGGGAGAGACAATCTATTGAGCAGAGAGACCACAGTACAGGTGTATGTGCCATCCCTGTGCTATTCTACTAAGGGCAGGAAGATAGCAGGACTTGACTTCACATCTCAGGGCCAAGGGTGGCTCCTAGCAGGGGGAGGCAAGTACTCCCTCAGAAAAGGTCTCCCCCCCCCGCTGCCCCTCATTTCTGTTTCAGAAATCTAAGATGTGGGACACAGCTCATCCACCCAGAAATGCATTGTGCCCCTTCTGTACCCTTTCCCCCCTGATACCGCCACTGCTCAGGGCATAACTAGAAATGATATGGGAGACCTGTGAGTGGTTCTCCTGACGTATGTTGCTCCTTGCTAAAAGCACCCATGGGACTGGTGTAGGAGAAGAATGGCAATTCAGTCCCCAAATAGCAGAGCAAAACCAGTTTGGTGAGAAAGCAGCAAAGCAAGAGGTCTTGAGACAGTTATTTAGTATTGAAGAACTACAAGGATTTATTTAAAGAAATGGTTACAAACAAATGTGAAAAAGCCTGCAGCTTAATTTCAGCTGTAGCTCATTGCTGAAGAGACCAAAAAAGAAAAAAGAAAAAAGAAAAGAAAAGAGGGGGAAAGGTGGGGGGAAACACACAGCCATTTCTGGAGAGACAAAATGGAGACTAACACTGGAAGAACAAAGAGGGGAGGAGCCCAGCACTTTTACCCATGACCCTAACCCCCACCCCAGTGGTCACTATGAGACATTGTAGCTGACTGCTGATGGTGCCAAGGTCCTAGCTCCAACACTTACAATGTAAGGCTACAACATCTGGGGCTTTGTAGCTTAGAAAAAAGATGACTGAGAGGAGAGATGATAGAGATCTATAAAATCATACATAGTGTGGAGAAAGTGGATAGAAATTTTTCTTACTCTCTCATAACACTAGGACCAGGGGACATCTGATGAAACTTATTGCCAAGAAATTTAGGACCCCCAAAAGGAAGTACTTTTTCACACAGCACATAATCAATCAATCAATCAATCAACCAACGGGATTCTCTACCACGAGATGTTGTGATGGCCACCAGCTTGGATGGCTTTAAAAGGGGCTTAGACCAATTCATGGAGGACAGGTCTACTAGTCTGG
This sequence comes from Hemicordylus capensis, assembly GCF_027244095.1. Lineage (NCBI taxonomy): Eukaryota > Metazoa > Chordata > Lepidosauria > Squamata > Cordylidae > Hemicordylus > Hemicordylus capensis. The sequence continues at coordinate 387,598,938 of NC_069658.1, forward strand.
TAGCTATAGGCCACCTCCAGTCTAAGAGGCAAGATGCCTCTCAATACCAGTTGCAGGGGAGCAACAGCAGGAGAGAGGGCATGCACATACCTCTTGTCTGTGGGCTTCCCAGAGGCATCTGGTGGGCCACTGTGAGAAACAGGATGCTGTACTAGATAGGCCTTGGGCCTGATCCAGCAGGGCTGTTCTTATGGTACCTCAAAGACTAACAAATGGTTATGTGGCAATTGGAATAGAGATTGTTCTTCCCCTGTAGCACACACCTTGACACAGTTATTACCTGGATTGTTTTACTGATCTATCTGAATGAGATAAGCAGTATTGACCCAGGACATCAGCTTAATTTCTATTCTTTGCTTGTGGCCTACCATCACCAGGATCAGGTGGCTTGGTCTGCAGGTGGGCTAATATGTGATATGGCTTCCACATATATGTTTTATAGTCTATGGCCAATTATTTGACATGGGGTAGGTTCAGATGTAACACAGTAACCATAAACCATGGTTCCCCTTAATGAGAATGAGCCTGGGAGAGATGCAAGCTTTCATACATCCCTCTTGTCCTTGAAGAGAGAGAAATCATTTACTTTTAGTTTTAACTAAACCACAGCTCTGCATTACTTATTATGGGGACTGCCCTTGTAAGAAGAAGCAAATACCATTCAAATGCCTACAGCTGTTGCACTTGTTTCAACGAACATAAAAAGGAGAGGAAATAAATAAAACATTTTAATCTTTATACATCGCTTCCTTTTGAGCAATTGCTTTTATTCCCAGCAATATTCTCAAGTATTTTTGCGTTTGGCAGTTTATGATCTGCCAGATTTTTTCCCTTTTGGACACATTCCAAGGGGGATGTTTTTAGTAAAACGGATCTCTGCTTACAGGGAAATTTTGTTTAGGACAAAAGCCATATGTCTTCATCAGAAACTTCCTGACCTGCCTCATCTATCTCTCTTACACCCCAACCCAAAACATTTGCTCTGGCAATCTTATGCTTTCATAACATTACTGTAATATTGGCATAATGTTGTATTCTGTGATGTGTTCCTTTTGTGAAGCAGTTGGTAAGGTATGGCTCTCCAAATGTCCATGTTCCATGAATATTTGAGTTTGACTCATGATATGTTTCTATTCAACCAGCCTAAATCCCATCTGTCCACCCCCTGGACCCTACTTCATCCCTGGCTTAATTTCTTTCTTTTATTAAACCTATGTTGATTTGGGTGGATTGGATGCCACCAGTCTGAATGCCGCCACTCACATGTGGTGCACTATCAGGGGTTTTCAACCTTAAAAGAACAATAACCCAGTATACTCCTTCTGTCTCAAATCTTCAGTTTAGGTAACCCATATAAGTAGCCAAGAATTGTGACTCCTAGAAGTAAATCTTGCCAAAGCTGGTGGGAAATAAAATACAAGCTAAGTTAATTTCCCCTGGAAGCAGGGGGCAGGGACCCCCCTCTAAACCTCTAACTCTATGCTGTTAACTTTCTTCCTTCTCCCATAGCGTATCCCTGATCTGACCCCACATCTCCCTTCTCCTCTCCACATGACTGACATCCAGGGGTGTAGCTATAATTGAACTGATAGGTTCAAAGAACTTGGGGCTCCCAGCTCCTGAGGGCCCTCCAGCTTCACCCCCCCCATTTTCTTCATTATCTCCCTCACTCAAAGGGGCCGCTGGGGAGAGGGGTGAACACGGACCCCTCCTCTCCTAGCTACGCCCCTGCTGACATTACAAGGTACCCCGGGACTAGGTGGTGGACTAGGTGGTCAGGCTCAGTCCACTGTCCCTCAGCCTGACAGCCTCAGCAGCAAATGCTGGCTGGTGCTCAACTTGGGAATGCCCTTGCTGCTGAGCCTGTCAGTCAGGCTGAGGGAGGGGCAGGCTGAGCGTGAGCACATAGCCAACCAGTCATGTGAAGAGGTGGAGGGGAAAATGTTGTCTGACACTCCTCCTCTCTCCTCCTGGCAGTAGTGGCTGGTCAGTCAGGACAGGAGGGGTAGCGCCCCCCCTCCAAAAAAAACAAAAGAGCTAATAAAGGATCAGACTTACCAGCAGTCAGGGAAACCTTCAGAGCAGGGAGCTTCTTCCAGCCCTCCATCCACTGACTGTAACTTCCTGTTTTGATCTTACTGGCTGGAACGGCTGCTACTCAATCTGCTCCAGCCAATCTGATTCCTAGGGGGCTCCTCCTGGCACTGCCCCCCGGAAGAATTAAAATAATGGATTAAAATGCACTTCCTGGTTGCTTCAAGGAGTATATTTTTAATACATTTCCCCCTTCTTCCTGGGGGCAGTGCCAGGAGGAGCCCCCTAGGAATCAGATTGGCTGGAACAGCTTGAGTAGCAACATTTCTGGCTAGTGACACACCTAGGTAAAATGGTACTTGGACCACACCCGCCATGAGGCCCCCTCCACAGGGCCTTTCTGTGTTGGGGGGGCTCCTGCCACCACCCCGCCACTGCCCCACCATGCTGAACCACTGAAAGTTACCTTATTTTTAGCCACCAATGTGCATGGCCGAGGTAAGTAGGGGTGGGGGATAAGCCGAGCAGGCTTATTTTATTTATTTTAAATATTTCTATACCGTCCAAAATGTGTGTCTCTGGGTGGTTTACAATTAAATCAATTAACAATTAAAACCATTTAAAAGATTAAAAACATTTAAAACCCAGTATTAAAATTAAATAATACTATAAATCTAATTTAAAGCCTGGGTGAATAAATACGTCTTCAGTGCCTTTTAAAAAGTTGCCAGAGATGGGGAGGCTCTTATTTCAACAGGGAGAGCATTCCAAACTCCAGGGGCTGCAATGGAGAAGGCCCGTTCCCGAGTAGCCACCAGATGAGTTGGCAGCAACCGCAGGAGAACCTCTCCAGATGATCTTAGTAGGCTGTGGGACTCATGGCGAAGAAGACGTTCTCTTAAATACCAAGGCCTAAGCTGTTTAGGGCTTTATAGGTAATGACCAGCGCTTTGTATTTTGCCGGGAAACGTATCGGCAGCCAGTGCAATTCCTTCAACACAGGAGTAATATGGTCTCTCCTAGATGAGAGACCAACCTGGCTGGCATCTTCTGAACCAACTGCAGTTTCTGGACTACGTACAAAGGCAGCCCCACATAGAGCTCATTGCAGTAATCCAGCCTAGAGATTACCAGCAGCTGTACCACAGTTTTGAGGTCGTTCATCTCAAGAAATGGACGGAGCTGGTCACCGCCTCAACCTGGGACACCAGGGAGAGTTTCAGATCCAGAAGCACCCCCCAGACTGTGTACCTGTTCCTTCTGGGGGAGTGTGACCGTATCCAGAACCGGCAGATCAAAATAGTCTCTTGAGTTTCAGCACCGCACAAAAAGTACCTCTGTCTTATCTGGATTCTGCCTCAGTTTGTTATCCCTCATCCAGCCTATCACTGCCTCCAGGCAGGTGTTTAGGGAGGTTATGCCTTCTCCTGATGATGTTGACATGGAGAAATAGATTTGGGTGTCATCAGCATATTGATACCACCCTGCACCAAATCCCCTGATGATCCCACCCAGCGGTCTCTCATCCCACCCTGTGGTGGAGATGGGTGGAGCGGCAGCTGGGCCTGCCTGTCTGGCCCAGCGGTCCCAGTGGCTGCTCTTCCCACCACTGCCACCATGGGGTGGGTAGAGGCCTGCTGGACTCACCCCCCCACCCCCACCGCGCCATTGGTGGCTAAAAATAAGGTAACTTTTGGCAGTTCAGCACAGCAGGGTAGCAGTGGGTTGGTGGCAGGAGGCCCCACCAGAGGCCCCCTGGTCCCCTGGAGGCCCCCCTGGACCTTGGAGGACACGGGCCAGGTCCCCAAGGTCCACTGGTTAGAGCACCTCTTGTTCCAGCCAGTAAGACCAAAAGAGAAAGTTGTAGGCAGGGGACGAGGAGCTGGAGAAAACTCTCTGCTCTGGAGAATTCCCTGACTGCTGGTAGATCTAATCTTTTACTAGATTTTGGTGGGAGGGGGGATGCAATCTGTGTTGTCTCCCTTCTGTCCCTATTTCTTCTTTTTGCCCTTCTTTTCTGCCATTCTCCCTGTTCTTTGCCCTGGCTTTTAAACTTTCTGCCTTCTCACCCTCCCCACTCCACCAAACTTTGTTGTTTTCTACTTTTGCCCTTGCTTTTCTGATTTTCTCCTCATTTTTGTTTTCCTCAATACTGGCATGGCCCTCTGGCATGGAGGAAGGGTGGGGGTAGGCTTCTTCCTCGGTGACCAGGTTCTCCCCTGCTCCAATGCCCAGCAGCCACTACTGCCTCCTGGAGAGGGAGCCAACAATATAGAATGGAAATGGAAGTCAGGAGGATTATGTGTACCCCATGTACCTCCTATGAGGCCTCAAATCTGCAAAGGGTTCAAGCACCATTAGCTGAAAACCCCTGCTTTATGCTATGCATGTATAGACAAATATAGAGCCCTTCTGACAACATCAGTGGCAGCAAAACGGCTGGGTCCTTATCAACTTTAGCTGAGGTCCCTATGCAGAAAATCTGGTGCCCTGGGATGACACAAGTGGGTGTCTTTGAAGCTGTTCACATGTGCAGCCCAGCCTGGGCTGCAAGCCCAATCCCAGTGCTGCCCCCACGCCAAACCCACGTTTTTAATCCAGCGTTCATCCAGTGATCGTCTGGGCAATTGCAGCTGGGTTAAACGGCTTCCCCCCAGCCCGCCGCCATTTCTGGCAGCGAGTCAAGGGGAAGGAGTGGCTGCACTGAATGTGGAAGCTGCTAACGAGAGCAGCCACCATGCTTGTGTGCCAGGGCACCTTGGGATGCGGGAGGGAGGAAGTCCTGAAAGTTCAGCTCCCAGCTCCTACAGCCACCACTTGTGTGGGTGTGTGGGAAACACGGCAGAGGGGAGGGTGATTGCTGCTCATCTGCTAGGAAATGCAGGCAAGTTCATGCCTTGCCCAGAGCACACCCAGCAGCAGCCTCAAGTTCATGTGGAAGACCTCTTTGCCAACTGCAGTGCACCCAGACTCAAGCTGGATGTCAAGGCTAGCTAGGGGGGACAGACAAAACAGTGTTAGCAGCGAGTACTTTGCTAAGCAAGTGACATACCTCTGTGCACGATATATACAAAATAATTCAACAGTTTCCATTACCCGCAAAACCATCAAGTGTCCATCCTCCCCGTTGTGGTCCTAGTCTGATCTGGTCCAGTCAAAGGGCTAGCACTGGGGACGTGAATCTCAACCCAGCAAGTGTGGTTTCAACAGCTATTGTAGCTGCAAATCCTCCTTCTCCACTGGCCTTGACCACATGAGGAAGTAGGGCTTTTTAGATAAGGCAGATAGAAACTTCAGATGAAGTAGGGCGGAAATCCGTTTGTCTTGCTTTTACTTATGAACATATGGCTGCTTTATCATCAGACCATTAGTCTCCCTAGCTCAGTATTGTCTATGCCGACTTGCAGCAGCTCTCCTGGGTTTCAGACAGAAATCCTTCTCAGCCCTACCTGGAGAGGCCAGAGAATGAATGTGGGACCTTCTGCATGCAAAACAGATGTTCTGTCACTAAGGTATGGCCCTTCATTAGTGGCAAGCCCAAAAGAACTCTGATGAGTCTATAGACAGAAACATACTGTTCTCTTGCCTGCTAACTGAGCAAAGAGGCACCTTTTAAAAGTGATGATTTTATTTAGGGCAGATCAACTGGCCCTGTCCATCCTCAGCACAGCATCCCTCCAGTGGCTGTTGCTGGTATCTGTCTTATGTTTCTTTTTTTAGATTGTGAGCCCTTGGGGACAGGGAGCCATCTTATTTAATTATTTATATCGATGTAAACTGCTTTGGGCTCTTTTGTTGAAAAGTAGTATATAAATATTCATCGTATTCGTAGTTTAGGATCGCATGAGAGTTTTTTATCTTTGTGTCACAGTCATGATCTTTGACCCGAAGATTTCAAGAAAGTTGTTTCCACTTTCCATGCTGTCCATCTCAGCAAGATCCTTGCTGAATGACAAGAATCTAGACAGCTGCATCTGGAGAGCCTTCACACTTTAGCGGATAGGGATGTGCATGGAACTGGTTCGGAGGCCCTTTATGGGCCTCCAAACTGGTTTGAAGAACTGGTGGTTCTGCTGGTTCGAAGGTGGTGGGGGTCTCCCTTTAAGAGCGAGGGGAGGGTACACTTACTCCTTCTGCCCCTTCCCCCCCACCGGCGTCAGTTTTTTTAGCAGCCCACCGGGGTGGCAGCGTACCTCCCAGCCACCCCGTTGCCCCCCTTTTCCGGATATGACCGGAAGTTGCTGACATGCCTGCGCACCCTGGCATGGGCACGCAAAGGTCACGTGCGCACACACCCGTGCCGGTGTGCTCAGGAGTGTCACAGCAACTTCCGGTCATATCTGGAAGACGAGAGCAATGGGGCGGCCGGGAGGTACGCTGCCGCCCCGATGGGCTGCTAAAAAACCCGACGCAGCGGGGGGAGAAGTGACGGGAGGGGTAAGTGCACCCTTCCCCCGCTCTTAAAGGGAGGCCCACGCCACCTTCGAACTGCCCCACTGCAGTTCTGTGCACATCCCTATTAGCGGATGGAATGCCAAGAGGCATGGTGGAGATTCTACAGTTCAGCTGCCAGGGAGAAACATTCTGGGATGACCATTGCCCTGAACAGCAATAATGCCCCCCACCTGCAGGAGGAATATGTTTGCATGATGCTACAAAAGGGGCTGCTTTTGGGTGCAAAAAGGCTGAAGTGTGGGGTTGCCAGATGTCTGAAATATGGAATATTATTTTTATGGGTCTTCAAGTGATGACCCTATGTTAAAATCAGAGGGATATATGACAATCTTAACAGTGTGAGAAAAGAGTAGGAAAAGGCTGGCAAGAGGAAGTGGGGACACAGGAGGAAAGATGAAGAGAAAAATATGATGGGAAGGACTGTGACTGAAATATCTTAGAAATAAGATCAAGGACAGACTCAATGGATGAATCACATGAAACAGCCTTTTGCTCTATGATTCACTCCCTGCCCCCCGCCCGGCAACCAAAACTGGGGAAATAAATCTTGATCCTCTCAGTTGGAACAATGTTCTTGTGTAGCAAGAGAGCAACTTGTGGGGACAAAGATGATTTGACTTGTAGAGAGAAAGTACATTGAGTTTGAGTGACCCCATGCCTCTTCTGCAACCTCTGTGCATCTATATGGTTGTGCATATGTGTAAATCATACTGAGCCTATTTTTAGTGCGATGTCCTGTGTTAAATCACAATAATCTTGAAAATACAGGCTGCTGAGGCTTGGAAACCTCAAGTTTCGTATGCTCAATGCGGTTGAGGACACCAGTTGGGGGCCCTTAGTGAATTCCTGCTGGCTGATAACTAAATCGTGTCCCTCTCCTCTAGCCTAAACTCAATAGCTAATGGGACTGGCACAAAATGTAAAGGGATTGGGCTTCTTCTCTGTCCCCTCCTGTAATTCACAAACTGCTTGCTACCTATCATGTTAGCTCTGTGTACGGAAACTAATATATAAGATGCCATAGCAATGCGTGGCAGCAAGTTAACTCAAGAAAAAGCTTCAGGAAAAGGGGGAGATTCCCTTTGATTTAGTTTCCTCATCAGTGCTAGAAGGGTACTACTGACTACTCAGGGTCAGATTATGTCAAAGGAAGTTAAGACAAGCAAGCCTCTGTGAACATTGTTCTGGATCTTGTGCCTCACAGCCCGGTTTTGCACGCTTCTGTGAACCGCTGGGATTGGGCCCAATCCCAGCAGCTACATGGTGGCAAACCTGCCTAAGTAGCCTCCCAGTTAAATGGGGTTATGGGAACAAGCACTCTCTTACCCTCATTTTTCTGATCATGTGCTGGCTCACTTGGGGGGGATCCCAGTAAATGCACTGCACACTCGCATGCTGCATTATTGGGGCTTGGGGGTGGGGAGGATGACGTGCAGTGGCACATCTTGGCACCCTAACCCCGGGAGCTGCTGCTGCTGGGCGAGCCTCCAGTCGTCTGGGCGGGCAATCTGCCCACCCAGGGAGGCCACGGAGATCATCTGTGAGGAAGGGAAGTTAAACCCTCCTTCCCTGCAGACCACCCCGGAGCTCTTCTCACAGATTGTGAGAAGAGCTCTAATGGATGAATGCCTGTTACTTCAGACACCAGAACTCCATGTGCCAAGTATATTTGAAATTTTGAGCTGGTTACCGTTGCCTTGAAATAGTAGCAGTAGCAGGGTTAATCTCAGGAAAAGGAATTCTGGGAAGGGGAACTGTAGGTATCAGTGGTGATAGAGGAGGAACTGCTTGGCACAGAACTTCATCCACACACTCTGCCAGACTTGGTATCCTCAACAAGACATGGGATTCACATAAGTATATATCCCATGTTATTATCTTGCTCAAAAGGAGGACTTCCAGACCACAAAGTGTTAGGAATATGCCCTTGTCATCTCCCATTGGTCAATGGCCTCCAGGTTTCCTACGTGGTGGTCTCCTGGAAAGATGCATTGATATGAAAGGCTTCGTTTGTAGTAAGAAATGATACAGGCAGGGGCGTAGCTAGGGGAGAGGGGGCCCGTGTTCATCCCTCTCTCTGGCGGCCCCCCGAAGTGAGGGAGATAATGAAGAAAATAGGGAGGGGTGTAGCTGGAGGGCCCTCAGGAGCTGGGTGCCCGTGTTCTTTGAACCCTTTCGCTCAATTATAGCTACGCCCCTGGATACAGGACTCTGGCCTGTATTGGGCATATCTGACTTAAAGTAAACAGAGAGACAGAGAGAAATTTTTCTCCCTCTCTCACAACACGAGAACCAGGGGTCATCCCATGAAACTGAAGGCTGGGAAATTTAGGACAGACAAGAGGAATTACTTTTCACACAGTGCATAATTAATCTATGGAATTATTTGCCATGGGATATGCAAATAATTCCATAAAAGGAGCTTAGACAAATGGATGGCTTTAAGAGGGGCTTAGACAAATTAATGGAGGACAGGTCTATCAATGGCTACTAGTCTGCTGGCTGTGGGCCATCTCTAGACTCAAAGGCACAATGCCGCTCAATAGTAGTTGCAGGGGTGCAACAGCAGGAGAGAGGGCATGCCCACACCTCTCACCTGTGGGCTCCCCAGAGGCATCCAGTGGGCCACTGTGTGAAACTGGATGCTGGACTAGCTAGGCCTCAGGCCTGATCAAGCAGGGCTGTTCTTATGTTAAAAAGGGCAGAATCCAAGCTTTGTCAGATAGGTCTCAGTGGCGCTGAAATTCAGCCTAATGTGGCTATTTCAAAACCTTTGCACATAGCTTCATTAATGCACTTCCTGCTGAGATTAGAGCTGCTGCATCCCTATTGGCTTTTAGGAAACAACTAAAGACACACCATCTCTTCAGCCCAGCTTTTTAGTTAGTTGGTGGGTTTTTATGGGTATTTTAACTTGATCTTTTATATGTTTTAAATTCTTGATTTGTTTTATGCTGTAAACTGCCTAGAGACTTCAGTAGTGGGCAGTATACAAATTTTCTAAACAAACAAATAATTGTATGGCTACTCATAGCTCAGAAAATCGGTTTTCCTCTTTGGCCCATGGTAGCTTGTGGGAAGTCTAAGGACCAAATTAGATGTGACTTTGATTCACATCATCAGTGCTGCTACAGTTGATTTTTTCTTGTGAAAATGGCATGCATCTGCATAAGTGTGTGTGGGAATCCAGATCGAGACTGTGATGCAGATTCAGGGCGGTTAGGCCTATGGTCCGGACTGCAGGCCCCCCCATGCATGCTTTTTATACAGGAAAAAGTAAGTATACCAGCGCCAATGACATCTGTTTTGGCCCTAAGATTCTGTATCTGCAGAGGTGAAGTAGTGGAGAATTGTATCTTTGGCACCACGCCTAATATATCAGAAGGTGATATAATATTTATTTGCTCCTCTTTTTGCCTGGCAGAATACTTTTTAGGGATGTTCACAAACCTATCTGTTATTCAAATAGGAAGGAAGAGTATATGGGTAGCATGATCCTTGGCATTAGAGTGAAGAATGACACAGGTGTAGAGGAAGTGATCTGAAAACACAGGTTCTCTGCCTTGAGAATGATGCCTCAGAATGCAGCATACTTCCAACACTTACAAGGCATGTCTGTCTCCAGTGTCTCTCTTTATGTTTAGCTGCAGCCAGAACCTGAAAGAGGTCTATTCAGAATATTTTTTGCAGCTATAACATCTCATGAACATCATTTATTTTAATGTGATTTAAGCTGTATTTCTTTAACCATGAGCTATACATCAAATAAAAGCCATGCAGGTTAAAACAGAACTGATAAACCAATATACTGCTCAATGCATAATGCTCCTTACAATCAGCAACCTTCTCATCAGTACATTCTGTTGTAGAGAATATACAGTCAGAGTTTGGGGATTATCCTTTCCTGCTTTTAATGCCAGCCTTTTCATTTTCTTCTCTCACAGAGAAATACAATTTTACAAAGGTGTCTTGCTGTTAAACTGCTGTTGCAATGGTTTGTATATTTTATCTAAATTGACTCTGTTTTAATTATGTGGTTTTGAGGAGTGGGTGGGCAAGAAAGTAGCAGGCCTATATGTGGACTTGTTTCTTCTGCTTCCTCTTATCATTCTATTATTGCACTTGGAGTGTTGTAATTCCACTGAAAGCCACCAAAGATCATTTGATCAACAGGCGGGGTGCACATTGTCAGAACTAACAAATATCGCTGCTTTTTGTAATGGCCGATGACCGATAACAATAGCCAGAAATGGAAGTGGCAGGCTGCTTTGCCACAGAGGGAACACACTCACTAGGGAGCTGCCTGTAACGCAGAAGCTGCTCCCCGAAGAAGAGCACGTGTCGCGGTATGACACTCGTGGTGTTTGACCACCGCAGGTGTATGCGCGCATCTATGAAGGATCTCTAAAGCATCGGCAACCTGTAAGGGGAGGAGGGAGAACATAAATCATAATTCTGCCTGAATTTGGCCGCGGAGCGCCGAGGGAGGAAAGAACAGCTATGTATTACACGAGTATACCCCCTCAGGTTCTGGCAACAGTGACTATGGAACTCTCGAGGAGGGCGACGCTAGTCCCCATCTCGCCGCCTCGGCCGTCTTGTTTCCCCCTCTCCCGGACCGCAGTGCCGAGTAGGAGGAGGAGCGCCTTTGGCTCAGGTTCCCGTGTGTGTCTGTGGGAGGGCGGGCGCGTAGCCGCGCTCTGCCTGTCCCAGGGGCGGTGCGGGGAAACGAGGCGGCCAATCCGCCGGCCGCGCTGACGGGGAGGGACGCGAGGAGGCTGGAGAGCAGGCAGCCTCCCGGCAGCCAGAGGCAGCCAGGCGGGCGGGCAAGCGAGCGGCTCGGCACCTGTGGCGGCCAGGCTGAGCCGAGTTTGTTAGGCAAGTCGCTGGCTGAGGGATGCCGCCGCCCGGGCAGGAGCGGCCGACGCTTGGGGCGCGCTGCAGGACCCTCTACCCCTTCTCCGGGGAGCGGCACCGGCACGGGCTGCGCTTCGCCGCGGGGGAGTTGCTCACCGTCCTGCAGGCGGGGCCGGACGGCGGCTGGTGGGAAGGGGAGACCGCCGAAGGACTCCGCGGCTGGTTCCCGGCCAGCTACGTCCAGTTGCTCGAGGTGAGGCGGGTCAGCGGAGGGGCGGGCGGCTCCGCGGCCAGCCGGGGGCCCTTGGCGCGGCTCTGGTGGGCGTGAGCGGGGCTGCCTCGTGGGGCGGCGAAGAGTCTGGAGTAGGGGGCCGTCTGAAGCGTTACGGCCCGAGGGAAGAGGCGGAGGGCTTGCGGGGCTGCTTGCGAAGTTTGCTCCGCTGCCCGAGGTTGCTTCTCTCCCTTCTGAGTGGTGCTGCGCTGCAGCGGGGCTTCGTTCTTCCGCGCGGTGCTGCAGGCGCGGATGGGCATTCTGCGTCAGGGCTTTCGAGCCGGGCTTGTCAGGGGGTCATGGCAGGGGGTGCGTTGGCGGAGGTGCACCGGCACGCGCGGGTGCGTGCGTGGGATCCTTCATCTGAAGCGCTCGGCTGCGGAGAGGCATCTCCTGGGAGGCGGCGTGGGCTGGGCCGTGCTTCTGCAGACATGGTGATGTGCAGGAGGGGTGCTGCCCTGTGGGATGATGCACCCGGGGGTGTGGGGGAGTGCTCTGTAGGCACTTCGTGCTTGTCCGAACACAGATGCCTCCTCCGGTGACTTTTCTGTGGCCGGCACTCTTCTGAAGCGTGGCTGTGGTGGGCAAGCTTTCAAGATGTGAACAGAACAGCAAGCTGCTGGATGGAATCCTTGCGTGTTCTGCAGTGCGAAGACAAGAGGCTGACTTGAGCAGCGCTTCTTCCGTTGAGTGGTTTGTACCTCAGAAGAGCCGTCCACATTCCTGAGCCTTGTTTTTCCAAGGTGTGTAGGTGGCGGCGACCTTTTTGTTCCAAACATGCATGAAGAGTTCCTTCCATGTAGGGGCCTTTCGGCTTGGAACGTGTAAGCTCTATTTCAGTAGGTGATGAACTCTCTCACCGTAATTGTGGGGTGGAAAAGGACCTTACTGCACATCGGAGCCATTGGGTGACTGCTTCACTCTAGTGCCAGCTGCAATTCATAGTGACCATGCCCTGCACTCGGGGCTGATTTTGTAAATTGCCCCAGAAGATGTGGACACTTCTTTCTGACAGCATTTGTGGGCTGCCTGCACATATTATGTTCCCGTGGTTATGACTTCAGTGTTACTAAGTGACATGCGCTTTAAAAAAAGCATTGTCCATATTAATCATAAAATAACTGTCACTGACTTCCTATTGGAAGATAGCAGTGTTTACAGTATGTCTAAGCTCTGCTAGACCACTCAGTTGAGCTGAGGGGGAGTGATGACGGAAGGGGTGCTTCCTTTTTCACTCCCCCTCTATTTAAAGCTGTGCTAAGCACATGTGACACACATGCCAATTAGAACATGCACAAACTTTTACAGTACTTTAGAAGGATTTATTTCTTAAATAATCAGCACTTATTAGCTCATGCGAGTCAGTTCTATGATTGCACTGCTGCAAAGAGTACAGATGGGTGGTGTTAATATAATATGGTCCCATGGCAGCTTTGAGCCAGTCACATCATTTACATGTTTATTAAATTGGTGTTGTCACTGATTGCTCAGAAGGGCTTTTGGCATACTTTCTGGCTTGGTACAGGACAGTCTAATGGAAAAAGCAACACCCTGGATTCCAGTTAGGAGACTTGCAAGAGGTTGTCTATGTGCAACCTTTGATGTCTGTGGTCCAACAAACTGGTGGGGTTGTACTTTGACATAGAGTTATTGTGGTATTTAGACTCAGAAGTAGGAATTATGAAGCAGACTCTCAGAACTACTGATTTCGCCTGCATAATTTGCACTCAAGGAATGTGTGGCTATATCAGTTGAACATGCCAAACTTTGTTGCCAAGAAATGTAACTTCTGCGAGGCCTCTGTAATCAGATTAGATTAGTAAAAACAAAAACAAAAGATGTGGGGGGGGCACATGAATATACATGTTATGGCTGAAAAACGTAGATTAACTGGTCATCATGCTATTTGGAGTATTTTTCCGGGTAGCAGATATGTGTGTGTATTTGTGAAATGCAGATGTTGGGCAGATGCTAGTGGGTCTTTATAACCCTTTTGCTGTGTGTCTCTGAACATCAGACACAATCGGAACAATTATGTGATTTTTGAATAGGCTTATAAAATAGTCTCTTGCAGTGTACTTTCTAAGGTGTGCACATGTGTGTGTTTTTATGGTCTGTTTTGTTTTTTGATGTCCACTCAGTTAATTTTAGATCTCACTCAGGTTGAATCATGAAGGCCCCAATCTGAATCCTCACACACTGCCCTTATACTGCCACCCAGAACAAAACTCGCACAGATGAAATTTGTGCACAGATGGAAAAAAATAGAGTGAATAGAGTCTCTAGTGTGGTCACTTGTGGCAAATTACAATTGCCTCAAGGGAAGTTCTTAAATGGGCAAAGAGTTGGTTCTTTTCCCTCAGATTGTCAGTGTGTAACAAATGACCAAAAAATATATATGTATGAGAACAGGTGAGCTAATAGATTTATTTGAAAAGTTGGCTTAGGCAAGTCAAAAAGCCACCTAAATCATGGATACTGCCATCACAGTAAGCATGGAATTCTGTGCTGTCGCACAGGTGATCAAGTTATCTTCTGAAGACTTGAGTCCTATCTCTCTGTAAATGCTAATAAAAGTTCCTGGGCTAATAGGCCTGCAAAGAATTTGATGTGTCTCTTTCTACATACTTGGTTGTTTCACACAGTAAATGGCTCAGATTGTGAATTTGCAGCATACAGTCGGTTGGCCTTTCCTCAAGACTGTGCTTCTTTTGTGGAGATAGTGCATTTTCCTAGCACTTCGATCAGAATATGTTGTTCTTGGGAAAATGTTGTTCTTCTGCATATAATATATTCATTGTCCTTATGATTGCTGTGTAGAATGTGTTTCTGCAAGTACCACTGGTGCTTATTGGCTTTAGTTTGTGATGGGAATGGCAATGAGCCGTGGATGGACCATGTGGGGAAGTGCTATTAAAGTTGTTGTCACCGCCATTTTAAAAGGAGGGGTTTCCAAGCAATCCTTAGATTAACCTGAGGTGCCCACTCTCTTGGCAGGCTGTTTCTTTGCTCTCTCTTGCAGACATCTGTCAGTTGATCATAGGTATAATATAAATGCAACTTCTTCTATGATGGTAATGAAAGCAGTATATGTAGGAGTCCTGGGTGGGCTTTCACCGGGCATTGACCACACCCAGACATGCTTAAGTTCAGGAAGGTTGCTGTGTTATGTGCCTTCTGTTATGACTTTTGATATATATTGAAAGTGGGGAGGCAGGGGAATAGTAGTAAGCTACTTTCTCAAAATCTATTGTGTTTTGACTGTGGTGTTAAGTGGCTTCCTCACTGAAGAAACTTTATATATTTCTCTTTGTTAAATTTTGTGCTTGTATCCATAAGGCTAGAGAACATTATGCCTGCTGCACACATACTATGCGAGAAAGATGATCAGTGTGTTCTACAAACTCTTGGAGTGCTTTTGGGAATGGAAACTTAGACCCTTTGGCTGTTGACAGTTCGCAGAGATCTGTGTATTTGAAGTAGAGTTCTCCCTCAACTCAGTTGTAGGTGATGCTGAAATAGTTGGAGCTTTATATTTGTATTTAAAAAAACCAAAAACCAACCCCACAGCAAATCTGTAATATTCTTGAGAGCTAAACTGTAAGGAATACTTAGTAGGTACATAGGTTCTGTCTCATGTGAAGGGCACTTTCCCCAGGAGTTTACTTGCTTCCCTGTTTTTTGAAGCTCAAAACCACTTTTGCTGCAGAAGTAATACCACATCTCCTTACTACTGCTCCATGACTGTGTTTCATCTGAAGTAATTCATGTGTGTTGGTTGTTGTTTCCCCATCAGAGTGTAATTGTCCTCAATGAGTTTGTTCCTGTTAGGCCTGTTTGAGAAGATAGGTTAATGACCATAGCTCTGCTTATGCACTAAGACCTACCAATTCAAATTATGCTGTTGAGTGATTAAATTACATAAGAAACTAGGGGACTGGACAAAAGCACACAATAAAACAATTATGGGGGCAAGGGGCATTCAGCCCTACCAAGTATTGGGTACCTGCATTTGGTTCAATGAGAGATTAGAGACTTGCGCTCTTGAAGTTGGTGTGCACAGCACCCACAAGTTGAAAACCAGTTGTGATGAAAACTTGGAGTCTGACTTGAGGAATAAAATGTTGAGGTTTTGGCAGAATATGATGATCTTAGTGGATTTTTTTTTCTTTTTACAAAGAAGTAAATTCCTAGCTCTCATGAGAGTAGAGAAGACTTTATAAAAGCAAGGGCTTTGTGTTTACATAAATGATTGGTAACCAAAGAGGTAGTGCTGAATGCCCTTGCATACCCACCAACATTTTACATATTGAAACAGTGACATGCATATAACACCCCATTTTCACAACCTGGATCACTGCCTGGGATCTCCTTCACTGCACTCCACAACTGCATGCTGCTAAAGGCTCAAATCCCTTTCTGTGTGCTCTGCTGTAACCTTGTCCTGTGTTAACTTAAAAGCAAAGCAGAGAGTTGCTTACTTAAAGATACATTAGAAAAAATAACATAGAACAAATTATCAACGGTTTAAAATAAAACTCAACAACTGCAGTAACAGTGCTCCACAAGGTACCTTCGTGCTGTATGTGCATTTACTCATGTATATTTAGGTGTGGATCTACTCTATACTCAGAGATGGAAACACATAGATACATGAGGGAGCTGAAGAATGACAGATCTAGTAAATCACATTGGCAAAATATTAATTTGGCACTTGCAAAAGGGAAGGGTATGAGAAAAGTAGTACTATTCTGTTTCTCTGTCCCTTTCTATGGTGCCATCCTTTTTCTTCTTCTCTAACCTATAAATTTAGTGTTTGTCTCCTTTCCTCTGCCACTCTAGTCCTTTCAAATAATGCCCAATTGTGCTGGTGTCTTAAAATGTTAAGAGCATTAAAATAAATGAATTTGAAGTGGCCAAAAGGTGATCAGGTCCAGCCACCTGCTGTAAAGTTACATCATTAGCACTCTGAAGATTTAACCTATATGATTCAAAGTATAGTATGCTAATGGAAGGAAAAAAGTCGATATTCCAGATTACTCAAGTGAGCCTCCTATCCCCTAACACTATTCCAGATTATGCAAAGATGCTTGCAAAACAATTTTCAGAATGTATGTTCTGTTGTGCAGGGGCGTATCTAGGGTAAGGCAGGCATGGCATGTGCCCCAGGCACCACTTGAAGGGGGGTGCCATTTTTCTAAAATTAAAAAAAAAATTAAAATGGCTGCTGAAAACAAAATGGCCACTGCGCATGCTCAAATGGCCTCTGTGAGGCCCTAGGCCATGCCAGGCCTCGCAGAGGCCATTAGAGCATGCGCGGTGGCCATTTTGTTTTCAGCGGCCATTAAAATATATATATATATATATAAATGGCCACCGCACATGCTGAAATGGTCCCTGCTAAGCCCTAGAGGCCAGAGGGGGGAGGGGAAACCTTTGCAGACACCCCCCACGGCCTTTAGGAAGCCCCTGAAGGGGCTACAGGTTATTTTTTTAAAATTAATATAATATATGTCACTGTACACATATTCAGTTTGGCACTATGTACAGAGAATCAGATGATGTCAGATGTTTGGACAGGGGGCGCAAATTCAGTGCTTGCCCTGGTTAGATACGCCTCTGCTGTTGCATCATCTGAGTGCAGGGTTCTAGACCCATGCTTATATAATGGGCAAGAGTCCCTGCCTCTTAAATATGACCACTGTAAGTAATATTAGTTTTCTCGTGAAGACCTTAAGCTACGACTTGAGCAGAGGCACAAATAAAAAAGGAGACATTGTGTGGGTTTGGCCTTCTCCTTTATAGTCATTTATATAAAGTAAAGTGTGCTGTCAAGTCAATTTTGACTCCTGGTGCTCACAGAGCCCTGTGGTTTTCTTTTGGTAGAATACAGGAAGGGTTTACCACTGCCTCCTCCCATGCAGTATGAGACGATGCCTATATCTCTCCTATATTGCTTCCTATATCGCTGCTGCAGCGGGGATTCAAACTGACAACCTTCTGCTTGTTAGTCAAGCATTTCCCTGCTGTGCCACTTAAGGAACGCTATAGTCCTTTATAGTCACCTGTAATGCAGAAGGCACAAAAATAGCATAAAACTTTATTTTGTTGGTTTTTGTACTTAACTTCCTATAGTTTTTATTCTCACTTTCTTTCTTCCTAGAATTGTCAGAGTGTTGATAGATTGCACAAAAAGCCTTGATCTTGACATGGCAGCTGAGAGTTGCCTGCTTTCGAAGCTTAGACCTGAACAGCAAGTTGCCCTAGCATGGCTCAGTGTTTTTCCTTATGAGAGTTTCATCCTGAAATGGTGACACTTTCACAACATTAATATCTTGCAGCAGATTATTTGGATGTGTATAACTATAAAGCATTCTTCCCTCTTTTTTCTTGACTGAAGGCGTTGAGAAATCACTTATGTAAAGAAGCAACAGCCAGTGTAAATTTTGCTCCACTCAAAATTATCAGGACTTTTTATAGCTACTGTCATCTCCTATAGCAGTGCATCTCTTATGAAGCATAATGTGTCATTCCAGTAGTGATGGAGACAGGCTGGGAATTGGATCTTCTGCCAGCACCCATCCACTTGCTGAGAATTTTTATTGTCTTCAGTGGGCAGCAGCTTTATAAGTTGATTGAAAAAACTGATTTTTTAAGAAACAGATCCGTTTGCCAGCTCTCTGAGAGATTTGTCTCCTACATCCTACTGACACGCTCATCTTTGCAAAGTCTGTGTGTCTGTCTTACCATGCCACTGGAGGGATCTTGGGGTTACTAATTTGAGGCTGTTGGGGTTACTAATTTGGGGTTACTAATTTGAGGCTCTTATAGTCACCTTAAGTGGTGCAGTGGGGAAATGCTTGACTAATAAGCAGACAGTTGCCGGTTCGAATCCTCGCTGGTACTATATCAGGCAGCAGAGATATGGGATAGATGCTGAAAGGCATCATCTCATTCTGCGTGGTAGGAGGCAATGGTAGACCCTCCTGTATTCTACCAAAGAAAACCACAGGGCTCTGTGGGTGCCAGGAGTTGAAATCGACTTGACGGCACACTTTACTTTACACAGTCTTATACCAAGGTTGCTGACTAAAATTGAAAGATGGACACTCCTGGGGTTTTCATGTACTGTGAGACGCT
This sequence comes from Hemicordylus capensis, assembly GCF_027244095.1. NCBI lineage: Eukaryota > Metazoa > Chordata > Lepidosauria > Squamata > Cordylidae > Hemicordylus > Hemicordylus capensis. The sequence continues at coordinate 387,617,695 of NC_069658.1, forward strand.
GTGATAGCAGACACTATCTGTTAGCTTAGTGCCCTTTTTGCTCAGTTGGTTGCATGGAAAATCCCTACACAGTGAGCAAATATGGAAGAGGCACACTCTTTGCTCTGTCCAGATTGAGCAGGCTCCTTGGTGCACAGGGGAAAGAAAGAAAGCATATAATCAGTATGGCTCATGTCCTGATGGGCGTCTCTTTCACTTTGGCACCATGGGGCTCTCTTTCATTTGGATCTACTGTACATCTTGATTGTACAAACACTGCCAGGATTGGAGAGAGCCAAGGGATTGTTGCCACAGGACATATGATCGTGCAGATAAACCTTCAGCACTTTTGCACTTATCTAGTTGGTAACCCATCAGTCCTATTTGCCTGTGTATTGGCTTGCAAAGGGTGAGCCTTTAAGTTAACAAGGAAAGAACTCTGACAGAGCTTCTATTGCTATTTATACTGTGTGTTGTGTGTTAAGTACAATTTTTGGGGGTCTAGATTTTGTGGGGAGTCAATTGGAAGAGTGAATACTACTAGCCCTTGCACAATTGAAAATATGGCCCCTGTTCTTAATTTTTTTTAAAAGTTGCCAATTGGGACTCTAGAGGCTTTAAACTGTGTTGAAAACTGCATTGTATTTATTATTTAATGTATTTATTTGTTCAATTTCTATACTGCATGATTCATGAAGACTGCTTGCTCCACTTGAGATAATCATGAAAATTAGTATTGGCTTACTAATTATGAAAAAAGATGATAGGCAGTCTTCTCTCTAACAGGGATTCCCAGATATTGTTGACTAGAACACCCAGCATTCTCAGCGGCAGTAGCCTTTGGGGATTCTGGGAGTTGTAGTCAACAACATCTGGGAATCCCTGTTAGAGGGAACACGGATGATAGGGTTCAAGCTTTTGCTGAAGCTCCCATCTCCCTCACCTGAAATGCCCACCCCTTTAGGGTAGGCTGTAGTTACTGGATGGAGAGGGAAAGGCAACTGAACATGTTCAGAGGTAGTCTGTTCTCTTGGCAGTTCTACAACCAGTCAGTATTTTGCTCATACAGCCATTAAAACAGTGCTCTGTCAGGTCATCATTATTAGAGCCTGAAAAGCCAATAAGTTTCCAGCCTTTGCTAGATTCTATCCAGGACCTGCTGGGCATCTCCCCTAGCTCTGTTCCTGCCCTGTCACATTCCTGCAGACTCTGCCTTGATCTGCCAGGTTTTCCCTCAGTCCCTGGCCTCACCTAAGGGAACAATATGTTTGGAGTCAAACGTTGGCATCCCGAGTTCTTTATTTCTTAAGATTTTCCACTGTTGATTCTGGATTAGAAAATTTGTCTTGGGGCTGAATGTTGCTGGTGATAAAAAGTGTGCCACACTTCAATAATAATAATAATAATAATAATAATAATAATAAAAGAATCACTCTTCTGTCATGCACCAGGTGCTCACCGGTGGGCCAGAAGGGGATGAAGTAGCAGACTGTGAGGCTAAGGAGTCCTTGTTTGAGGTCAGGGACAGGTGAGCTGGAGCAGCCCAAAATGAGGACTGCAACGGGCTCTCTGGAAGGCTGGAGTATAGGGAGCAAACAAGCTCAGACTACTCTGTTGGAGCTGGCACAAGAACATAATAGCCCTGCTGGATCAGGCCCAAGGAAGCCCATCTAGTCCAGCATCCTGTTTCGCACAGTGGCCCACCAGATGCTGCTGGAAGCCTACAGGCAGGAGTTGAGGGCGTGCCCTCTCTCCTGCTGTTACTCCCCTGCAACTGGTACTCAGAGGCATGACATTTGGGAGGCTCTGGAGTAGGATCTTGGAATGAGCTATTGTTGGCAGCAAGGCTCAAGGTGCAGGAAGCAGTTTATATAGGCCTGGTAAATGCCACACCCCTTTCTGCCTGTCTGCTGCAAAAACAAGCTTTGATCTCGAGTAACACTTCTGTATCTGCTTTACAGAAGGATTACTCAAGAAGCCCACTGGATTGTAGATTTCTGGTAGCAAGGTGAGCATTCTTTCACCTATTCTGGGGGTCTTTCTCTAGCCTGGTGGTGCCTCTGAGTCTGTGGGATTGGACTCTTTGGGATATCTGTGAGTAACCTGTTCTTGGTGACTGTGCATCTGGTGGTTCTTGGAGGATTGAAGTGTGAATCGTGCTTGAGAGGAAGTATTGAGGCTGTGGATGCAGAAGGCTCTGGTGGTCCTGAGGCTCTGCTAGGATAAGTAAGTCATTCTCAGGGACTTCTGGAAGGGTGATGGGGGTAGTTCCTGTGGTGGTTCTGGAAGGGAAGCTTCAGCAGGAGTTCCTGGCCTTGAGAGACTGGAGAAAGTTTTTTTGGGGTTCAGACATGGCATTATCTTCCAAGTACATATCTGCTTCCTCTGACTGGGAGTCATTGGGCATGGAGGCTGTCCCAGGGTGAGTTCAGACATCTTATGAGTTTCTCCTGCCATATGACACAATGCAGCATCATGGGATGTGGTTCCCTGTTGTACTGGTGATGTAAAAACTGGGGCAGAAGATGTGAATGCTCAACTTGGATAACTCAAAGAGATGATTCAAACAACTTTTTTCCAATAAAGTGGTCATTATATAAATTGACTCTGGGGTGAGTGAGTGACATTGATGCTTGCCAAGATTAGATTTGTTGTTCTGTTCTGTGAGGCCAGGTGCCCAACACTCAGCTCTACCTATCTTTTAAGTCAGCAGACACCAGGGAGCAGTGTTTTCTCTAATTTTTTTCATGTGTGCAGAATGACTTTTGTCCTGGGTGGCACTATCAAGGCAGCGTGCGCGCACATGCATCCAGAGTGTGGCCTTCTGATTCAATATCAGCGGGATCTAAAATTGAGTGGACATCAAAAAAGTGTGAGCACATGCACACGTGCACACCTTCGAAGGAACACTGCCAGGGAGGCAGTGATTCTCTTTATTAAGCAGGGGGAGAGTAACTGGCCCTATCCATCTCCAGCACAGTACTTCTGGTTACTGTTGCTTGTGTTTATCTTACATTTCTTTTTAGATTGTGAGCCCTTTGGGGACAGGGATCCATCTTATTTATTATTTCTCTATGTAAACCACTTTGGAAACTTTTGTTGAAAAGAGGTATATAAATATTTGTTATTGTTGTAGGCTGTTCTGGACTGGATGCGAGCAGAGAAGCTGAAAATCAATCCAGATAAGACAGAAGTGCTCTGGGTTGGAAAAACTGATCATCCGTGAGTTAAATCTGGTCTTGGACAGGGTCACACTCCCTCTGAAAGACAAAGTCTGCAGCTTGGGGGTGTTTCTGGACCTGACACTGTCCTTGGAGGCTCAGGTGGCGGCAGTGTTCAGAAGTGCCTTTTACCAGCTATGTCTGGTATGCCAGCTGTGATCCTACTTGGAGAAGTTGGACTTGACCTCAGTCACTCATGCTTTGGTTAACATCCAGATTGGACTACTGCAATGTGCTCTACATGGTGCTGCCCTTCAAGATGCTTCAGAAGCTTCAGCTAGTTCAGAATGCTGCTGCGAGGATGCTTGTGGGTGAAAGTCACTTCACAAGTATCACACCGATCCTGCGGCAGCTTCATTGCTACTGGTCCGCTTCTGAGCTAGATCCAAGGTGCTTATTTTGACCTTTAAAGCTCTACATGGCTTGGGACCGGGGTATCTGTTGGACTGCATTTGCCCATATGAACCTGCCCGGGCCCTCTACTCATTGTCTCAGGCCCTGCTCATGGCCCCACTACTGACAGAGATCTGGTTGGTGGGTACTAGAGACAGGGCCTTTTCAGTTGTGGCCTCTCAACTCTGGCTAGCCTTCCCTGTAGAGCTTAGCCATGCTCCCTCCCTCAGTGTTTTTTTTAAAAAACAACTAAAAACAATCCCATTAAAGCGGCTTTTTAATGTTTCACCTGTTGCTTATATCTGATAGGTTATTTAGTTTTTACAATTCTTAGTTTTTAGTTTTATATAACTTTTAATTTGAAATTTTAAAATCTGTAATTCTGATTGTGGTTTAAGCTTGGATTTTTAACTTATTTACCTTAATTTGGTTAATTTTATTCTGATTTTACATTGTAACTATTTTTTAAACTTTGTGAGCCACCCTGAGCAGTAGTGTACTGGAGTGGTGGGGTATAAATATATGAAATAAATAAATACTCCATGTCCAATAGTGGGTAGCCATAAACTCACAATTGAGGGATGTTGGAGGTAGTCCATTATTTGCCTGAACTTCTGTGTGGTTTTTTTTAAAAAAAAAAATCTGTAGAGCTTAAAATTCTACTGTACTTGAATATTACAGAATATAAACCCTTTAAAAGATACAGACAATGATCAGGGCAGGACAGGGCATGGCAAAGTTGTTGTGTTTCTCACTAGTGATGTTACGGATACAGTTGTTCACAGAGCATTCACAATTGCAATGGGAGTGCCATCTGGGGAGAGTAGTGTTCTTCCAGCAACACGTTACTATGGTTTGAGTGCTGGGAAGATGTTTCCAAATTCCTGCTACTCTGTTGTCTGAGAAATCTTCAAGAACTGAGGAACAACGGTGTTCCTTTCAGGAAAAAAGGCTGTGCATTTTTGTGCTAAAATAAAAAATCTGGAAAGGCCCCCAGAGTGTCTTGTTTGAGGTTTTAAAAATCACACTGCTTTTTTGAAATGAAATATTGCAGCTCCAAACAAGTTACTTACTGGTTTTTTTGTCCTGTCCTTGCATGCCTAGCACTGAAAGGGTTTACTTGCTAAAGCCTATAAATCTAGAATAATCCAGGAAAACAACTCTGTGAATTGGGCCTCTGGAATAGGTTTATAGGAAATGTCTCATCTCTGATGATTGTTCAGATCTGAGCATAACTGAAGTAGCCCACCCACTTATTCTGTGACTCTGTCTCACGTGCTGCTGTGGTATTGGGATGTACCCAATGTGATTGCTTCATTTAGCAAGGGAAATGAATACAGTATGAAGTGCCATTAGAAATGATTGCATCTCTAACCATTATTCCTTTCAGTAGACAAGTGGGCAGCCCTATGCTGAGCACTCTGTATGCAGAATTGGGCCATCCACAAACAAGAGGGAGGTTTCTGCATACTCAGGAGAACCCCAAATTACACAGAAAACCCAATAACAACCCAAAGGGGACAATACACACACAAATGAGAACAGTATATGTGTTGTGTTGTGTTGTGTCAAGGGTGAAAGATGGGCAGTCTGGGAAGAGTTAGGGTTAGTTTTTGATGGCTTTCCAGAATAGTGGAAATGTGGCTTGTGCTCAGAATTCAGTGTCCAGTGCAATACTTCTGTTCATCAACTCCTTCTGACTTTGTCTCTAAACAGATGGGAGCCTATTCTCAACAAGCAACCACTATGGGGTGAGGGAAACTGATAAGCAGTGGGGCACATTTCAGTTTAAGTCTCTTCTATCCCCTCCACACTGCCTCTTACCAGTTCCCTTACTGCCTGTCTGCAACTAGGATTTGCTCCTTTTCCTAAGCCTGTCAATTAGCAGGGTAGTTTCCCAAAAGGCACTAGGTATTTGGCTTCCCACCTTTCCCTCACCTTTCACATTCAGTAAGGACTTACGAAGGGAGTGCAGCTATGTACTTGGCATTCTTTTAAATGCAGTATGCACTTGCTCTGAGGAGGAGAGAGTTGCACCCCTTGTAGAAGTAGGACAGTTGCATGCGCCCCTTGATGTTTTGGCATGGTGTGCTGTGACCACGCCCCCGCCCCCCTGCTGATCCTTTGGATTTTGCCTGCCTCAGGGACCTGCAGGAGAAGAGTGCAGTGGGTAGCAGTGTTCTCTCTAATTTTTTTCATCTGTGTGCGGAATGCGTTTTGTTTTGAGTGGCAGTACCAAGGCAGTGTGTGTGCATGTGGAATGGGGCCTTCTTGATTCAATCTGAGCGGGATCTAAAATTAACTGAGCGCTGTCCAAAAAACGTGTGAGCATGTGCATATGCCTTCGAGGAAGCACTGGTGGCCAGCAACAACGATATCCCCTCCCCCGCCCCTGTCCTTATCTTATCTCTTCCTGTATGTTAAAAAGGATATTGTAGAACTGGGAAAGGTGCAGAAGAGGGCAACCTAGAGGATCAGAGACCTGGAGCATCTTCCTTATGAGGCAAGGTTTACAGTAGGGCTGCTCAACTTTGGCCCATAATCCCTGGCTATTGGCCACTGTGGCTGGGGATTATGCGAGTTCTAGTCCAAAAACAGATGGTGGGGGGCTAAGTTGAGCAGACTTGGCTTACAACCAGGGGCTCTTTAGCTTAGAAAAGAGGTGGCAACAGGAGACATGATAGAGGCCTATACAATTATTCATGGTGTAGAGAGAGAGAGATTTCTCTCTCTCTTTCATAACACTAGAACTAGGGGGCATCCCATGAAGCTGAAGGTTGGGAAATTTAGGACTGACAAAAGTACATACTTTTTCAAACAGCACATAGAAAATCTATGGAATTCACTGCCACAAGATGTGAAAGCCACCAGTCTGGATGGCTTTAAAAGGGGCTTAGACCAATTCATGGAGGACAGGTCTATCAATGACTACTAGTCTGGTGTCTATAGGCCACCTCTAACATTAGAGGCATGATGCCTCTGAATACTAGTTGTAGGGGAGCAACAGCAAGAGAAAAGGTATACTCTTGCCTCTTGTCTGTGGGCTTCCCAGAGGCATCTGGTGGGCCACTGTGTGAAACAGGATGCTGGACTAGATAGGCCTTGGGCCTGATCGACCTGAGCTGTTCTTATGTCCTCACCTAATGCACTGCTGCTTGTTATCCTTGGTGATCATTGCTTTAGTAAAGTTCTACCTGAAGCTGCTACCAGGAAGGAGTGATGGGGTTGTACACCTTTAAGAGTCATTCCACAGATTGCACAAAAGCAAACTAGGTATGTGCAAACAGATTTGAATCCGAACCGGTTCGAAATTGAACCAGTTTGGTTCGATGGCTCAATGTCAAGCCCTCTCCCCGGTTTGGCTTGACATTGGACTTAATCTCCCCCCCCCCGCCGGCCGTTCGGGGGGATTGCAATTTTTTCCCCCTTACTCCCTCTGGGGGGCTTCTCTGAGGCCATGCTGCGTGTGTGTCCTGTGGAGGTTCCCTCTCCCCCGCTGGCCTTTCTTATGCTTTAAATTGATCAGTTTGCGCATGCATGGTGGCCTCCAAAATGGCTGCCGTCATGGGGGGAAGGGCCGAAGACTATCTGAACCGGGTGATTTAAAGCATAATGGAGGCTGGCGGGGGGGAGAAGGAACATCCACGGATGCTCCCGTGGCCTCGGAGAAGCCCCCCAGAGGGGGTAAACACAAAATAAAAAATAATTTAAAAAATATTTGCAAACACCCACCCCGAGCCGTACCAAACTGGGTTTGGTGGTGGTTTGGGGGGGGGGGGGCAAACTGGCCTTATCCGGTCTGAGGCTAGTTCAGACTCAAACCAAACTGGGCCAGCCGGTTTTGTGCACACCCCTAAAGTAAACCTAGGCTTGTCCCAGAGTGAACATTCAACAGGAGCTGCAGCCAGTTATGACTCCCTGCCTGGTGTGTGTTATGGACACACTGTATGTCTTGGGTGTATCCTTAAAACATCTTGTACTCCAAATAATGCAACATGGAAATGCCCTCCCCCGTGCTTTATTTTTTACTCATGCTGCTTGTTTTAACTTGTGTAGTGTTTGTCTAGCCAGTAAAAAAAAAGACAAATTTCAAAGCTGCAAGACACTCCACTTGTGGTACTTGACTGGTATTGCAAATCCTCAGTGGGAAGAAGACTTTTCACTTTGTTTTTGCTGTGCTGCTTTGAAGTAGGTATTTGATGATAACAACATTACAGAAAAGAAAGAAAATGCATAGGATTTAGGGAATAACATTCAGAATTAGTAAATACTGGATGATGACGTGATGAGGAAAATTGCTCAAAGTTGTTGGAGTTCAATCCTAAACTTCATGCCTGCTTGACCTCTTTCCATCAATTGGAAGTGTTTGGTTGGATCTCAAACCTCCTTACTAGAGAATCTTGCCTGAAAGCCACCTTGAGGCTATTCTCACAACCAGCAAAGATTGGGCTAGGAGAGCCTAGCCCGATTTTGCTGCTCGTGTAAACCAGCGAGTGCTCCGCTAACCGGGGTTAACAGATAGTGAATTGTTGCAATGTGGCTCCACGCCGCAGCAACTCACGAGGATACCCCTGACTGGGAGCCTGAAAAGCAGCCTCCCAGCTTGGGGGTCTCTCCAGCATTCCCTGCACACTTGTGCAGGGCATGCTAGAACTACCAGGGGCTGTGTGGCCCCTGAACTCCCAAGCCCCTGCCGGCTCCGAGATGGAGCCGGCTGTCGTGTGGGCAGCAGCAGATGATACATGTACTCGTGTGTTTTATTTTATTTATTTATTTAAAATATGTCTATACTGCCCAAAACCTCTGTCTCTGGGCGCTTCACAATTAAAATCATTGAAAACATTTAAAACCCAATATTAAAAATATTAAAACTATAAATCTAATTAAAAGTTTGGGTGACTAAATGTTTCTTTAGTGCCTTTTAAAAAGTTGCCGGAGATGGGGACGCTCTTATTTCAACAGGGAGCACATATTCCAAAGTCCAAAGGCAGCAATGGAGAAGGCCCATTCCTGAGTAGCTGCCAGACGAGTTGGTGGCAACAGCAGATGAACCTCTCCAGATGATCTTAACAGGCGGTGGGGCTCATGGCAAATAAGACGTTATCTTAAATACCTAGGGCCTTAGCTGTTAGGGGCTTTATAGGTAATAACAAGCACCTTGTATTTTGCCCAGAAACGTATCGGCAGCCAGTGTAGTTCCTTCAACACAGGAGTAATATGGTCTTTCCTAGATGACCCAGAGAGCAACCTCGCCACCTCATTCAGAACCAACTGCAGTTTCCGGACTACATACAAAGGCAGCCCCACACAGAGCGCATTGCAGTAATCTAGCCTAGAGGTTACCAGCAGATGTACCACTGTTTTGAGGTCGTTTGTCTCAAGAAATGGGCGCAGTTGGTGTGTCAGCTGAAGCTGCTCAAAAGCACCTCTTTTGCATCATGGCTCTTATAACCCTGGCTTGGATTAAGATTCTCCTGCAACTGAATGTATTCCTTTTCCTGGAGGTGTGGAGATGAATTCACGGGCAGTGCATTTGCCAGAGTGAGATGGCACAACTATGTGGGCTGTCTTACGTAGGTCAGATGAATATCTGAAGATGTCCTCCTTCCACTTATAGTGGTACCCTGTCTGTTCATTTGGAAAGATGTCAGGCAAAGGGGGTACAATACAATCTCCACATTTGGGGGAGCTAAGCCAGATCACATCTTCCTGTCTTGCATAACTCCTGGTTCAGTGGCATGTGCTTGCTTTTCATGCTTTATTGCTGGAAGTTGAGTGGGCTTTTAGTTCATACAGGCTAATATGTTAGTCAATTTATTTGTATAGCCAGTGGCCATTACAACACAAACAGATGTATACAAGCAGTCCAGAGATAAATTTAACAACTTGAAATTATAAAATACCTGCCCTTAAAGCATAAACCACAATAAAAATCTCCCCAATTAAGTTAGAACCCCCCTGACAATCTATATATTTTTGAAACACAAAAAGAGCTTATTAACTTTCTTGCTGCTAATGTGAACAGTGCAACTTCCAAGTTACAAATTTATCCATATCTGCCAAGAACTAGCCTAAAGTCATCTCAATATCCTTCTAAAAATGCTTGAAAATAAGAAACCATTCCTTTGGTGAATTACACAGAGGATGATGTATGACATATAGTAAATAATGTCCTCTGTTTGATTTGCTCCATATGCACAAAGGCAAATATTAATTGCCCTTTGAAGGAATCTTCTCATAAGGTATTCTGTAGGCAACATTTGAAATTGAATCTGAGTAAACACATGTCTAATAGGAGAAAAAAATTAGTTCTTGCAAATAGCCCTTTTATGATCAGATTTGATTTTGTTATACCAGGATAAACTCTTAGTCTGTGTTTATATGATCAAGACCCATCTTAGCATCTGCAGCTAATAATGATGAGCTTCATATATACTTTGTTCTTCAATCTTGTGATTTCTAAAGCAGTAGCCAATTTCTTTTAAAAAAAGAAAAGAAAAGGGCTGTGACTGAAGCCTACCCAGAAAGCCAAGGCTTGCTATGGGTGATCACGTACTTAGACATTCTCTTATTTTCCCAGAGTTGATCCATGTTATTCTTTACAGATTTGGGGGGTGAGCTCCGAGGAACTCTTAAATTAGGCGTAGTTACAAATCCCATTGCATGGATATTGGCTATTCCTTGGTTGGTAAAATGGTACTTGTTTGCCTCCTGGCATCTCTTGTGGAACCAGCTGCAACTATCCTGCTTATATGATGTTTTTAATGTTGCTATCTTTGCCAAGCAAGTTGCCAGTTACTATAGAAAATGATTAAGTCTTTTCAGTCTTTTCTTTCTTTGCGTTGTTTACTTAGCAGGCACCAGTTCTGGCTCACTCTTGGCTGTTCATTCTAGCATGCACAAGTTCTTTACTTTACCTTGAACTACATCTTTTGTTTGCATTATACACCTGCTACCTTTATCATGCGCTAGAAATGTGCACAGAAGGTGCTTTTTAAAAAAAGTTCCACATCAAATATAATTGGATCCTGATAAACCCTTAGGACTTAGTTTTATTGTAATATACACAATAAATTCTAGTCTGCTGGGAAAGTTTCATTCTGGGATTGCAAATAGAAATAGGTGAACACTTGGAAGATTTAGAAGAGACCTGCCTCCTTAAGGCCTAGACTGCATGTTCCAAATGTGCAACTGCTGCTGCCTCCACGTCTCCCCAGCAGTGTTTAGTTTTAAAAGCTGTGCTGTGTGACATTATATCATAGTGCTTGGGGCTTTCCCACTGCCAGCAGCTATAAGTGGCAGCCAGTGAAGTGAGGTGAGAATACGCAGAGTGTGATGACCCTGGTTTTGTTCAGACACAACTCTAAACCATTGTTTAGTGTTGTGAGTACAAGCTGGCATGAACCGTGGGGTCACACACTTGCCTCTTCACTTTGCGTGCAAGAGGAGGAGATCTAAAACTTCAGTTTCTGACTTGTTACAAACTGCTGTTCCTATTTTGTCTAAACTTGGGAAATTAGTTTGTTCAAATCATGGTTAGCTAACAAGCCACGATATCAAGCCAGGGTCTGGTTTAGTGTTATGGGGCCATTGTTTCACACTTCATCTTTTAACTAAACATTACCATGTAGATGTGTGGACACATATTCATTCTGCAAGGAATAGGAGAGCTAGTCTTGTGGTAGTAAACTTGAATTGTCTACTTTGCTAAGCAGGATCCACCCTGGTTTGCATTTGAATTGGAGACATGTGTGAGCAGAGGTGCTCCTAGGTAATTTTGGAGCCTGGACCTAAAAGCCTTTGGAAGCCCCCCCCCCCCCACCTCGCTGAAAGTTAAGCATCATCCCCTCCCACACACACACCCCATGACACACGCAGTATTTTTAACACGTGGGTTCTTGAGGACACAATGTGGAATTATTTTTCAGAGGTTATTTTTATACTGCTTTTCAACAAAAGTCAAAGTGATTTACATAGAAAAACAAAAAATTAAGTTGCCTCCTTGTCTCCATAATCTAAAAAGAAACACAAAGTAGACACCAGCAACAACCATCATCCATGATCTGATTATGGATGAAGGGGTCGACCTGGTATATATCACAGAGACTTGGCTGGGGGAAGCTAGTGGCTCATTCTGGTCCCAGCTTCTCTCTCCAGGGTACTCTGTTGAAGAGAAGGGGAGGGGTTGTGGTTGGGGAGGTGGAGTGGCTGTGGTCTATAAGAACAACTTCTCCCTTACCAGGATCCCTGACAAAGTGTCTGATTATATCAAATGTGTGTACTTAGGTTTGGCGGCCAGGGATAGACTTTTGTTGGTGTACCCCACAGAGTCCTTAACTGAGCTGACAGATTTGGTCTCGGGCTTGGCCTTGGAGTGTCTCAGGATTATGGTGCTGGGGGACTTCAGTGTTCACTTCGGGACCAATTTGTCCAGGCAAGGGTAGTCGACATGATAGATCCTAAGCGTCCTCTCCAAAACACTTTAAAATTGGCCCCTTGGTATACAGAAGAAATACAGGAACTAAAACAGCAAGGTAGACGACTGGAGTGCAAGTGGAGAATGACTCGACTCAAATCAAACGGATTACAAAATAGAGCACATTTGAAGACCAGGCTATACATACGGCAAAGAAGCTATTCTTATGTCCAGTGGAGTTGTTCAGGGTTGTGAGAGGGCTATTATGTGCCCTTCCTCTCTTTAATTGTAATTTGGAACCATCAATTAATTACCATCAAGTTTTTGTGTGGATAAAATATCTTTTATTTGTGCCGACTTAGAGACAGACCCCACAATTATTGCAGAGTCTAATGTGGAGGTGCCCAGCAACTCTTCTTATGTGGTTATGCTGGATCAGTTTTGGTTTGTGATTCCTGATGTAGTGGATAAGCTGCTTGGAGCAGTGTGGCCTACCATGTGTTCCCTTGACTCTTGTCTGACATGGCTTATACTGTCTGGCAGGGAGGTTATTGTAGAAGGCCTGGTAGCTATTATAAATACTTCTCTGAGGGAGGACAGGATGCCTTTCTGTCTTAAGGAAACAATCATTAGACCTCTTCTGAAGAAGCTCGCATTGGATCCTCAGAGTTAGGCAGCTCTAGGCCTGTCTCCAACCTTCCATGGCTGGGCAAGGTAACTGAGAGGGCGGTGGCCTCCCAGCTCCAGGCCTTCTTGGAGGAAACTGATTATCTAGACCAGGGGTGGGGAACCTTGGCCCTCCAGCTGTTTTTGAACTACAACTCCCACCATCCCCAGCCACAGTAATTGTGGCTGGGGGTGATGGGAGTTGTAGTTCAAAAACAGCTGGAGGGCCAAGGTTATCCACCCCTGATCTAGACCCATTTCAAACTGGCTTTTGGATGGTCTTTGGAATGGAGACTGCCTTGGTTGCCCTGATGGGTGATCTCCAAGCAGGAATTGACAGAGGGAGTGTGACTCTGTCAGTCCTTTTGGATGTCTTGGTGGCTTTTGATACTCTCTACCATAGTATACTTCCGGGCCATCTGAGAGGTTTGGGAGTGGGCACTAGTTCTGCAGTAGTTCTGTTCCTACCTCATCAGGAGATTTGGTGCCAGGTGTTATCAGTATGCTGACAACACCCAAATCTATTTCTCTATGTCAGCATCATCAGGAGAAAGCATAACCTCCCTAAATGCCTGCCTGGAGATGGTGATGGGCTGGATGAGTGATAACAGACTGAGACTGAATCCAAGTAAGACAGAAGTACTTAATGGCACAGTGGGGAAATGACTTGACTAGCAAGCCAGAGGTTGCCAGTTTGAATCCCCACTGGTATATTTCCCAGACTATGGGAAACACCTATATTGGGCAACAGTGATATAAAAAGATGCTGAAAGGCATCATCTCATACTTCACGGGAGATGGCAGTGGTAAACCCCTCCTGTAGACAACCACAGGGCTCTGTGGTCGCCATGAGTCAACACCGACTTGACGACACACTTTACCTTATTGTGTGGGGTTGGAACTCAGGAGACAATTTTAATCTGCCAGTTCTGGATGGAATCACACTTCTCCAGAAGGAGCGGTGTGCAAGTATGATAGATAGATAGATGGTTGATGCTGTGCTGGGCCTGGATAGCTCAGTTGCTCTCCTCTTGCTAAATGCAGGAGAATCACTAGTTTGCTCAGTTAAAACATGATTAATTTCATGTAAATCCTGATGAATGTAGAAGAACCTGCTTTTATGTAATGCAAGTCTGCAAGTGAGGTGAAACAGGAGGCAGAGGATTCTTAGGAGTTGCCATAATCCTGCTTTCAGTCTCCGTTTCTGTCAGTCAGGTCCGGGTGAACAGACAGGATAAATGGCATCTGACTTTTGGCAACAAAAAAAAGTCTAAGGCCAGCACTGTGCTGATCATAACATTTGAATGAAGATAAGAAGTAATGCTGCATGGGAATTAATGACACACTGGCATTTACTGTGGGAGCTGAGCCCTTGTGGAACAGGGAGCCATTGTATTCCTTTTTCTATGTAAACTGCTTTGAGATTTATTTTTGTTGAAAAGCAGTATATAAATATTCTTAATAACACTAATAAGATGCTACTTATACAGAGTATTTAGGGAGTACCTTTATATTAAGACATATATTAACCCATTGAACCATGACTGTCCCCCTTGCAACCTGGACACCAGATGCACACTTTTAAAACTCATGAGGCAACGTGGGAAAATGAAATAATCTGTCATCCTACCCATTTCCTTCCCAATTCTGTCATCCTCTCTCCCCCCCCCCCCCCCCGCTGTGTGGTGTACCTGGGCTCCTACTCACTTAAGAGGCTAATTCCTTACGGAGAGCATATTTGCCCCGTGGCTCTGGTGAGATTGAAATGACAGCTCTTGTACTGTCAGTACTACCATGACATCCAGCATAAGCTTATCTCCCCGTATATTAGCTCATATCCAGGCTGTACTGATTCCTTTTATCTTAATTTCTTCTTGACAGATCAGAATGATTTAGATCTTATAATGTGGCCAAGTTCTGCCTTATAGCTAGCAATATTCATTTAGAGTTTAATAAGAACATTTTAGTGCCTGTGTGTATGTTGCGTCCACTTGTTGGATATATGATGTGAGACTTAACACTGTTCTGTATTAACATAATTTTGCTGTCTTGCCACCGTTGTACTCAGTATCATTCTGATATCGGTGTCGATTTAATTTTTATATATAGTATTATGTTCATAGTCTTAACCGTTAGCTTCTTCTACTCGCATACTATGTTTTAGGTAATTTTATAGAGATCCTCCATTACCTTGTAGGAGTAGGTTATCTTAACTGTTTTTTGTTTACTTTGTTGTTATGCTGGTCAAAGACTGAAATAAAGACTTAACTAACTAAAGAGGCTAAGGAGAAGTAGAGGAAAACAGGATTGGGTATGGAAATAGCCGTGGGATGAGTGACTGCCCTTCTGCCCCACTGTGTTGGCAGATTTAAAGATGCATGTCCAGTGTCCAGATTGCAAAATGACAGTGTTATTGTGCTTCAGTGTGAATAAGGCCTAATCAGAGTTTGAGACTTGGTTACAATCCTAACCAATTGGTCTAGAACTGCATGTCTTGGACCATGCACTGGGGAGTTTGAGGAAGGCAGAGAGAGGGTTTCATTCTCTGAATAAATGAAAAATCTGCTCAATTAATCAGGCTTATTGAGTAATTGCATTTATATAATTGGTTTAAATCCTATAGTTATAGAACATTTGGTTGGTCAACCATTACATTCATTTCATTTAGTGTCTGCATGTTTTCTAGGGCAGAAGTTCTTTTACGTGCTTTCTAACAACACTTTGCTTTTATGAGGATGCACTGCTTTGGATTTTACTTTGATTATAAATATGCATAAGAGCAGCATGGGCTTATACTTTCTTTTGATTGGCAGCTTTGGGATTTTGCTGTTCTTCTCTGTAGGAATGTAACTAGGCCTGTAACTCATAGATACTATGCTGTTCTTGTGCAATAGAATTGTTTGTGTGTGGTTTTGTGTTTTTTACAGCAGACAAAAACATGCTTAACCAATGAGTCTGTGGAAGCTAAAACGACAAGTACAGCAGTTTCTCAGCATTATGAATTTGTCCTTGGCTTTGATTATCCTTTCCCAGGAACTTGTATGTGCACGGGCCTAAATGACTGCACAAACTGGTTATAGAACAGAACACGGGGGATTAATAGTTTGTCAGCTGGTAACTCGAACAAACTGTGAATCTGAAGAAGATGGTGCAGCAGCTCTGTTTATATGGAACAGAAGCTGATGGTTAAATGAAGTTGGACTTCGTATGTTGTGCTTTTTATGGTTGCCCTTCACCATAGCTTTTAATATTTTACTTAATAGGGTATTGCATGAAAAGCTTTTTGTGAGAGGTCTAGAAAGATAGACACACCAAGCGTGTGAGTCAAGGGTGTGTATGCACTCTGAGTTGTATTCTTGATTGGCGTGGATGCTTGCCTATGCAACCGACAGAATGCATTTCCATGGCTGTTTCCTACAACTAAAGAATGATTGCTGTAATTGTCGCATCACCCCAGGCATGAGATACATTGTTATGGGAAGGCATGAGGTGCCTTGATGAGTTTGTATGTTCCAACTCGCAGCACCTATAATGCAGCCCAGCTCACAAATCTGGATAAAAGTATGTAAATAATTGCACCCCTCCATCGCAATGTGGAAAGATAATTGCAGTGCTGCGGGTTTCCCTCTGCTTCAAAATGATGTTGTATAGCATCACAATGAACATCTTAGAATGGGTATCTTGGAATATTTGCTTGAGGTCACCTTGTCCGTAAGAGCTGATGGTTTTTATGATTTTGTAAAATCAAATATAGGACATTCACTACATTTTGCAGAATAGTGTGTGCTCACCACCACCCTGAATTAAAATTGAATTTTGGAGTGGGGGTCCTTGCTATTAGCTGTCATACTTACTGGATACATTTCCAAGTGCAGATAGTGACTAAAAGTAGTTCTGTTTCTTAGAGCAGCTATAACAAATTTGTGCTGCTGTGATACGTCTTTGTTACCCCTCTTTATCGTGCAGCTTTGTGTATCAGTATATGGTGATGGCAGAACAAAAGACCTTCTTGTTAATGAAGGCATCATGACCAACTCTGTCAGTGATAAATAGAAAAACATTTCAAGCAGCAATGTCATACTCTGATTCAAATTGACTCTTCTAGTCCAGCATCCCATTATTATTATTATTATTATTAGCATTAGCATTTATATCCTGCTCTTCCTCCAAGGAGCCCAGAGCAGTGTACTACATACTTAGGTTTCTCCTCACAACAACCCTGTGAAGTAGCTTAGGCTGAGAGAGAAGTGACTGGCCCAGAGTCACCCAGCAAGTATCATGGCTGAATGGGGATTTGAACTCGGGTCTCCCCGGTTCTAGTCCAGCACTCTAACCACTACACCACACTGCCTCATTTCATTTATTTATTATTTATTATTTATTTATTTATTTGATTTATATACCGCCCTTCCAAAATGGCTCAGGGCGGTTCACAATTAAAACAACTTATAAAACAGTAAAAAGCTAAAACAAATTAAAACAATAAAACAACAGCTAACAATTTAAAACATTTTAAAACAAAAATAAAACATTATCCCCAGACCCCAGCTCAAGAAAACGTAGACTCAGTATAGAGGAAAAGGGCCACAACTTTGTTAACTATTACACACAGCATGGCAGACTGGAACACCAGGTGATTAATCACCCTTAAAGAACAGTGCGGGCCAATAGAAGCAGGTCAGAACTCTGAAATCCTACCCAGCACCCTACTGGGGGGGAGACACCCTGGCTCGGGAATGGGCAGGTACATCCCACCCAATTCCTTCAAAGCCAACCCCCCCTTCTGTAAGAGAGGGTCTGGATACTTCTAGGCATTCGTCCACCCCGGACCGCACAGCCCAAAGGTTAGAGAAGTCCTGAAGCAGGGTTCATGGCAATCATTCTCCCCGTGCCGCACAGGCTACAAAGGAGCGATTAACCAATCACCCCTTTTACATATCCAAGGGTGCTCACCGATGTTCTAACCCTCAAATTGCCACCCCGCCCGCACTGTTCCTGCCATTGTGGTTGACCTAACTCTAAATACGCACCCAGGACACAGAACGGAGTAGGCGAAAAAAACCCCAACAGTGGCCAATGCGTTGGGAGCAAAAAATTCCTACTCGGCCCCCTCAGGCGGCCAGTCGCTAGACCCGCTCTGCACCGGGGAGGGAGGGAGGGGAAAGCCGCTTCTCCTGTGATTGCCTGACCCCAACTGAAGAGAGAATGGAAAATGGAGGATGGGGCCGGGATCGGTCAATCCTGGCCGAAGCCCCGCCCCTTGACCAAAGAGGTCAAACGGAACCCTTCCTGGGCTTCGCGCAGGACAGGCTGTGACAAACTCCAAACATTTGACAAAGTCCTACTTGTGTTGAGGGTGGACACTTAGGTAGGATGGAATAAAGGCCCTGATAATATCAAGGGTTTAGACTAGATGATCCATTGGATGTTGTACAGCTCTTTGATCAGTGAGTGACTTGGTTACAACCCAAAGTTATTTCCACAAGGATGGAACAGGTAATTAACTTGCCTGATCATAAGGCACAACACAAGAAGTTGTGCATCCAGGATAGATTTAGATCAGATATTTTCATTGCAAGGTGTGTTGAGATCGTGTGTATTTCGATTGTTTGAACTGTTAAAAATGCTTTTTGTGTGCAGAACTTGGAGTGGACTTGATAGAACTGTTCTTTGAGGTTTTTGAAGCTGTATTGACCCATGATTGCATGTTGAACAATTCATGCAACCATGGTCACCATGACTTTCCACTGTGAATTGATTGCCTTTGAGCAGCTAGATGGCAAGATTAGAATGAGGTGGTTCTCATGACCGCCAAAAAGCAGGCTAAGGGAGCCTAGCCTGCTTTTTGGCAGTCGTGTGCTGCCACGGGAGCTGAGTGTCTCCCGGCAGCCAACCGCCCTAAGTACCCTCCCCTTAGCCCAGGTTAGCGGAGTGAGCGCTCTGCTAACCGGGGTTAATGGATTGTGTGCTGCCGTGGCATGGCTCCGCACTATGGCAACTCCGCACTATGGAAAACTGCTAAAAAGCAGCCTCCTGGCTCGGGGGTCTCTCCAGCATGCTCTGCACGCTCGCTCAGAGCAAGCTGGAATTTCTGGGGGCTGCATGGCCCCCGAACTCCCAAACCCCTACCGGCTCTGTAATTGAGCTGGCAGTCGTGTGGGCGGCCAACCCAGCCGCCCTGGGCACACTGGAGGATTATTTGTGGGGCGAGCAGGCTAAGCCCGCTCTCCCTGCATAACCCTATCTGGTGGTTCCCACTGATCGTGGGAACTGCCTCATTGTGGGGTTTTTTTGGCGGGCTTGGGTAGGTTCTTAATCATACAAGCAATTAGTAAAAAAAAACGTTGTCTAAGCAAGTTGTAGAATTCTACAAGAGGATTAGAAGATTTTTAAGACTTGGCAGGCATCACTTGGGCACTGTGAAAACATAAGGTGTCCGATTAGGCGTTTCCTGAATCTCCTCCCAGTTTGTGCATGCGTGTGACAGTATATATAGCTTACAGTATAGCAAAATATAACCATAGGGTGGCAAATCAGGAACAGGTTAAAAACTGAAGAGCGCTCAGTGCAGTCTACAGTGGCAACAGCTGCTAACTTCCTGTCCTACACCACCTGCTTTATAATAGGACTAACTCTTTATCTTAAGCCAAGTAATCACTTTCCACAGTGAAATCCTGGAGAGAGTTGAGGCTCTATCCTCTTGCATAATATGAGACAGGATTTTACAATTGTAACCCCTCCAATAGGATTGTGGTAACGTTCTTAGTGTTTTCTGTAATATATGCATGAGAATATCGACTGTACAAGTGAGTGCTTTTGTGGAAGGAGCATTGGTATTATCTGATGGGAATGCATGGATGTTTCAATGGAATCTCAGAAACATGTTGCTAAAAGTCACTTCTGAATGCAAGACTGAATTGGGACTTGCAGAGGATTTTGCATTTCCACCTCTTTCACTTGATGTATCATGATCTCCTTAGTAGCACTATGTTTTGATATAGTTTGGTTTGTCCCTTATTGGTCCTGTATTACTGTTTGCATATGTGTATGCTTTCTTGGGATTGTAAACCTGGGATATTTTAAAAGCAATTCTATATATGAGCAAATACGTACTAATATAATATGCACTACAGTATCTACTAATAGCTTCCCTATAGTTTGCAAAAATAGCTAGAGAGAAAACTGTAGAGATAGGTAAAAGTGTCGCCAAGTCAGTATCGACTCCTGGCACCCACAGAGCCCTGTGGTTGTCTTTGGTAGAATACAGGAGGGGTTTACCATTGCCATCTCCCGTGCAGTATGAGATGATGCATTTCAGCATCTTCCTATATCACTGCTCCCAATATAGGTGTTTCCCATAGTCTGGGAAACTATGGGAAACACCTATATTGTGTTTGTTTCCCATAGTCTGTTTCCCATAGTCTGGGAAACATACCAATGGGGATTCAAACCAGCAACCTCTGGCTTGCTAGTCGGGTCATTTCCCTGCTGTGCCATTAGGTGGCTAGAGATAGGTAGTAACTCAGAAAAGAAAATGAAAGTAGAATACTAATTGAGATAGGCTGTGAGATGAAACATGCAATCAATTTTTCCTATTAACACTGACAGATTTGGGTAAAATAGGCTGGCCTTGACAAAACTGAATTGCAGATCAAAGCTAGAGTGAAGGGGCAATAGTTTGCAGTTAATTCATGCAAAATGTGTGCAACCTTAATTTTGAATCTGCTTCTAATATTTCAGTTCATGGACTGTGCTACACTTTTTAAATTGGCTTGGAAATGTTTTTTAATGACTCTACTCGTGGAAAGTTCGATGCTGGCTGGCAGTTCTGGTTAGGACTGAGCTGTTCAAATAACACTTGCTGAGGTTCTGTAAATGCAGCTGCAAATAATTCAGTGTGGGACTTAATGTATCTTCCTCTGTAGTGGCTAGGACGGATGAGCTCTGAACATCTGGCTCACTGACACTGCCACAAATACACTGGGTCTTTCCAGATGATCATTTTATTGAGCTGGAAATATTTAGCTGCTGCTCTTTTACATTTTTGCACCTGAAGCGAAAAACTCAAAACTGCTTCCCAAAGTGACCATTGCACATGCTTCATTAAGGCTGACTCTGGCTGTTGCTAGGTTGTAGGGGAAAATAACAGATGACATTTTCTAAAGTGGTTGAGTAGGGGGAAATAATAGTATTCAGAAACTTCTATTACTTGGAATATCTATAAACTTGTAAAATAAGTTTGATCTTAGTCTTTTTAAATATGTTTCAGTCTCTGTAGCTTGTGATGGAATGGAATAGAAACTATATTCCGGTCATTGACTAAACAGAAATACAACACAATAGAGAAGTAGTAACCTGCAGCAATCATGATTCTGCAAGTACTTTCTTACAAAACACTATATAACAATATATATTACAATCAACACTCATGGTTTTACCAATTGCTTCCTTACACAGCTTGCAATGTAGCACAGTTTTAAATATTTAAACAGTGGAAACATTAATATTGCTGTTGGACAAAACGAGAGACACATAAAAGGCCAATGGCCTACCTGGGAATCTAGACAAAATAGGTGACAAAAGTGCTAGTCGAATATCTCTATAAAATAAACAGTGAAGCAACATATGATTAATTGTCTCAACTGCTCCTGACTGACATGGGCATAATGGTTGGGCAAAAAGAAAAGCGAGATAGCGACCCTTGAGGAGAGTTGAGGGCATCACATTCAAGCGTGCCAAGGCAAATGCCCTTCTTGGTTTGGCAAGAACAAGCTCATATAAATATTTAGCTGGTCTGTAAGGGTGAGTTGCATTACCTAAGAAAGGTAAATGTTTGACTCGGGGCCCTGTCTTCTTGGGTCACTATGTCCCTAATCTGCTGCCTAATTATCTCCTTGGCTTTTAAGATCCCTAAGGAGACCAAAGTCACCTTAAGTGGTGCAGCGGAGAAATGCTTGACTAACAAGCAAAAGGTTGCCAGTTCGAATCCCTGCTGGTACTATATCGGGCAGCAGTGATACAGGAAGATGCTGAAAGGCATCATCTCACACTGAGCAGGAGGAGGCAATGGTAGACCCCTCCTATATTCTACCAAAAGAAAACCACAGGGCTCTGTGAGTGCCAGGAGTTGAAATGGACTTGACAGCACACTTTACCTTTACCTTTAAGGAGAGCAACATAGGGAAACTTAGTCCATAACTTTCTAATTTCCTCTCAACTCCCTCTTTCCATGCAGATCCAAAGTTGTCCTTCAGGACCAGAAGTGTGAGGCCTGCTTGACCAAGATTTAATTTCAAATAAGAGATCTTTGCAACCCAAGCATGCGCTTCAATTGGTACCAACCCCACTTCCAACCTTAACACTGCGTGTGGTGTCCCTCCCTCTTGTCACCCCAATATAGCTTGTGATCAGTGTGACAAAACCAAGTTCCAGTGTGTACAGTATTCATTTCTTTTCAATGAGTAAATCTGGTTTAGAAGCCTCTACAGTTATACTGGTGGGCAGGGAGAAGTGAGCCATTGCATCTCTGGCACATGATCCGAGTGTGAGATTCACCATCCTATTGTCTTCAATCACCCCCTGATCCCTCTATTGTTCAGGTTAAACACTGCAGGGGAGGTTTGAACTTGTGATGGAAAATAAAAGCTTTCCTCCCTCTGTCATTTAGGAGAGAATTCAATTGTAAATTGATTTCTTTGCTCTTGCCCTGCAGAATAGTCCCTGACCATGGGATTAACTCTGCTTAATTGGTAACTCAGTAATGGCTCCTGGGGCTCATTCAGTGTTGTATAAGAGTGGATACATCATGAGTGTGTGTGTAAACTGAAGTTTTCTTTCAATGAAAGAAATGATAGTGTAGATGCTGGAACATGGTGTTTGTGGCAAGGTATTAGCGAGGGTTTTCTTCCTGGACAGGAAATAAGCCCCAGTGAGTCACTTCATGCATCACAATTGATAGCTATTTTATCTTCACAAACAGTGGCAGATTTTAAGCAGAGACAGAGTAGGCACTTGCCTACGGCAGCAAAATTTGAGGAGCGGCAAATTTTGCCACCCCTTCCTGGGGACAAGGAGAAAGCCCCCCCCTTCTCCTTAAAAACGTCGCTCTGTGTGGCAAGATAATGTCAGCGAAGGCCATATAGTGGTGGCTGAGGTGAGGGGAAAGTCCCCCACCTTTACCTTTAAAATGCCACACAGGTGATGGGGCGGCTGCAGCAGGGAGGGTGGTAGTGGGCCAAGGGGGAAATGCTTCATTTTAGTAATGCCGCTGAACACGTGGCGAGAGCAGCGAGGGAGAGCACCTTTCATCTCCCTCCCTCCCTCCTTATATGGAATTTCATTGTATTTTTACTTTTGTAAAGCACCTTGAGATGCGTTATGAAAAAGGAAAGGAAAGATCGTGTCATTGAGTCGGTGTTGATTCCTGGTGACCACAAAGCCATGTGGTTTTCTTGGTAGAATACAGGAGAGGTTTATCATTGCCTCGTCCCACGCAATATGAGATGATGCCTTTTCAGAACCTTTCTATATAGCTGCTGCCCCATATAGGTGTTTCCCATAGTCAAGGAAACACACCAGCAGGGATTCGAACCAACAGCCTCCTGCTCTCTAGGCAGGTTGTTTCCCCGCTGTACTATTATATGGCTCGCGTTATGAAAAGTGGTATATACATTGAACAGTAAATTAAAAACAATAAATAAACAAACTTAATGTCTGAATAGGGCCTGTCTCTTTTCTGTGTTCCCTCCTTCCACAAGAGCAGTTTTCCTTATTCAGACAAGCCCAAAGTTCCATCAAATGGTTTCATAGTGGAGATATTTACCTGCCTCCTGTAAGACTCTTCACTGATTTACACTGGCATTTTTTTTTCATCTCCTGTGCATTGGACAGGAGATGAGAAGTATGCAGATGTCTTGATCCCTTTAGTTAATCATTTCAGGGGGAAAGTATCCTAGCTTAAGAACTGTCATTGAAAAGTTGCTCCATAACCCAGGCCTGCCTGCCTAAAAGATATTAGTCTTGATATTTACCTTTTTGTGGTAGGATGCATTTTAGAGTGTCCCATTTTAAGAAATCTGTAATATTTTACAGAACTAGTTAGAAATCTATATGCTTTAAAAACAAAACAAAACAGTAATCTTTAGAGCACAATATTAGCTGTGTTGCTATGGTGCAGTGTGGGGGTGGCTAATTAGACACAGATACAAAGTTTTTTTTGGTGTCTCGTGTCCATGGCAACTATCAGGCGTGAGTGGTGGTGGGGCACTAACTTGAAATGCTTTTTTCCCTGGATAGTATAGCTTTTGTCTTTGCTCATATTATGAAATGTGGCAGTGTTGTTAATATGAATTTCATTTATCTCTCTCAGAAAAGAAAAGAAAAAGAACCTTTTGGTAAATAAGAGAGGTTTGATCTTTAACCTCCACACTGACAATGACAAAGAGACTTATAGATTACGAATGGAAAGGTAAATTTTTGTCAGGGTGCCCTGTTATAGTGATACTCTGTAGAATGTGGATAAAAAGGGAGAACAAGTGCTATGGCAGAGATAAGGCCAATTTGTGTGATCTCTCTGTGGGTATGTGTATGCATGTTTGGTGGGAGACTGGCTGTTTTGATCTTTGTGGTTGGGGGTGTCTGAATCTCAGAGAGAACCAGTCTTCACTCAAATTCAGATCACAATAGAAACTTGCACACAATCAAATAGGGCTGGTTTATGGGGGTAAGGAACTCCTACCATTTCCCTCTGTTTGATCACCGCAGCTGCGGTCTCCGTTGCTGCAAATGGGAGCTGGGGGTGGGGGAAGGGAGGAGGTCCTCCACGTATCAGCAAAACCTTCCCATCATGCTTTGCTGACAGTAGACTGTCAGGCCTCATTGCATCAGCTGTTCTCTGGCCATGAAGGGGCTGGAGGTGGGTCCAGCCCTACTGAAGGCATTGCTAGTGTGTTGTGCAGAGCAGCACATTCATAGATGCCAGCCTCTGTAGCCACAGTGTTCTCTTGCAAACATGGCTGCTTGCTCCTGGGGACTTCTAGAAACTGCAAATGCACCCACATGATCAGCACACCAAGATAGATTGGCTCCTATTTTCATCCTACCTCGGTAAAGAACAGGATGCAGAATCTGGGCTACCCCCATTTGAGTGAGCTGGGTTGGAGGGATTTCTGTGGGTTCTCATAAACCTGCAAACCAGGGTTGCATGCCTCCTACTAGGAGTGTGCACAGAACCAGCTGGCCTGGTTCGGTTTGAGTGCAAACTGCAACTGAACCTGACCGGACCAGTCCAGCCCCTATTTAAACCCCCCTGGCCGGTCTGGGTGTGTGTGTTTGTGATTTAGCCCCTTCGGGGAGTTTCCTAAAGGCCACAGTGTGTCTCTGTGTCCATGAAGGTTCCCCCGCTGACCTCGTTTATTACCACCGTGGCCCGTTTAAGTCTCTCTTTTGGCCTGTTTGGGCCTTGGTAAGCTGGTGCGGTGGCCATTTCCCCTGCTGCCACGCATGCACAAATGGCATGGTCCAGGACCTCGTAAAGGCCATTTGTGCATGTGCAGCGGCGGGCAAAATGGCCACTGCACCAGCTTACCAAGGCCCAAATGGGTTGAAAAAAGACTTAAACAGGCCGCGGCAGTGATAAATGAGGCTGGCGGGGGGAGGGGGATCCTTCGCGGACACCTCCGTGGCCTTTAGAAAGCCTCCCGAAGGGGCTAGAGGTAATAAATATTTTTAAATCCTTTTTTAAAAAATCACGAACTGGCGTGGGGTAGGGTTCAGCCCTGGTCCGGACAGAACCGGGGCAGGGGGTTGGTTTGACCCTGAACCATCGAACCGAACCCCAAACCAGTTTGCACATCCTTACCTCCTACCTGGGGTGCAGGGGAGGGGGATGCACAGGGCTGGAACGCTAGTACTTCTCAGCTTCTTTGGCTGTTGGAGTGGACATGGCCATGCGGGCTGTCATGGAGAGTGCCTGCACTTCTGAATTTGCAATTACATCACTGCTCCTACCTTCATTTTGATAGTTCTGTGAATAGCCCTAATGTCTTTTGCCACTGAAACTAAATTTCCAAATTAGCTTTAGTAACAGAGGACTGAATTGTGATCTGTGCTTGTAAAGGTCAGTTCAGGTAACTAATTGGTTAACAATAATAATTATATCCAGGCTCCAAAACCAGCTTCCCATTCACATTATCGTGTATTTTGACTCCAAGTGAATGTGCTCTGGTGTGTGCTTGTAAATGGAGAGACAAGAATATATTTTCTGTTCTTTGGTATTTGTAAGTAGTCTATATGGAGGGGTGGGGGAGAGAGTTTTTGTGTGTATAAGTAAAACAGAAAACAAAACTGGGTACATCCTTGTTATAGGGCAGGGGCCATAGCTAAGTGGTAGAGCACCTGCTTTACATGCAGAGGGTCCACAGTTCAAATGTGGAAATCTTAGTTAAAGGATTTCGAGTAGCAGGATTGGAAAAGACAACTGCCTATGACATTGGAAACCCACACTGCCAGACAAAGTACACAGCCCTGGGTTATAGTTTGTTTCAAAAGGAGACTCCATCATGATTTGGAATTTATAGATTCCATACTATGGACTAGGGCTCTATAGCTAATGGGAATGGTTAGCTCACTAAAGTAACTAATTGTTCATCTTTAGGTGTTTGTGTCTGCTATTCATCTGGTAGTGTGACCCACTACCACTTGGGAGTGGGTCACACCCACTCTGATTGGATCTTCTACTAGAGATGTGCAAATTGATTCAGCAGTGAATTGATTCTGCTAGAATCTGGCTGATTTGAGTGTTTCTACCTCAAAACGAATCACCCCAAGAAGGAGTGGTTAGATTTTGAGGTCAAATCAAAATCAGCTGGATTTGAGCAGAATCTGGCTGAAGTGATTCAGCCTTCAATGTAGGGTGTACGTGTGAGTCTCTGAATTACTTTAATAAAAAGAAAATGGGGTGCCCCAAAAGTGAATAACGAATTACCTTTGCAGAGCCTGCAGTGGTGACCCTTGACAGGCCACTACCCCCCCCCCCCCGTGGCCACCAGCCTCTCCTGTGAAGAGACACCTGCCTTCATACTTCTTTAAACCTGCTCCACTCCTCTGGCAGGAGCAGAGACATAGGGCTGGCAGCTGCGGGGAGATAGCAGTGCAGTGGTGGTGGTGGGGAGGCGGCGATTGGACCATCATCCTTCCTCGTGGTCAGGCTAGTCTCCTTTTAAATGGATTCTGTGTAGGTGCAGGGAGGCCACTTAATAGAGTAGCTTGGTGTTCTTTTAACCAGAACACTGAAGCTTTTGCACTAAAGCCAGGGGTGTAGCAAGGTTGGAGTGGGCCCAGTGACGAGATTTTAAAATGGGGGCCCCCCCTCAAAGTCCAGCACCTCCACACACCCCAGGCCCCCAAGGATTTAAGTCTGATATTTTAAAATAAGTGTGCTGCCTGGAAATACATTTCACTGAACGAACACACTCTTTCTCTCTCTCTCTCTCTTCACAATATATAGTGATAGACATTGAGTACTATATATTTGTGCTACTTTTAATGCCTAGAACACACTAGAAACACTAATTATTAAAATGGCCCCCTCGCTTCAGATTAGCAGAGACTTGCAACCATGCAGTGTGAGCCTGTGTATGTTTTCTCAGAATTCTGAACAAGTTCAGTAAAGATTGTTTCCAGGAGGTTTTTTCACACGAGGCTTTTAAAGCCCTTTAACACACATCTCCTCTGGAATGGAGGTGCTGCATTCACATGTTGGCCAGATTTACCCTGAAGTCCCTGTGAGTTATTGGGGAGCAGTTCACACACAAGAAAAATAAAATAAAACAAAAACCACACATGCTTCACAGTTCTCACTCAGACCTTCTGGGTTGCAAAGCAACTTGAACATAAGTGCATTTATGAATGAATGAATGAATGAATGAATGAATAAAATAAATATAATATTGTTTGTTCCAGAACTTTTTATAATTTTCTGCCATGAATCAAGCCACTTATAGGACTTTTTAGATAGTTTTTTTTTTTAAGACATTAAATTTTCCAAGCTGTTTTATATTAAATATTCAGAGACTTCTCAGTCTCTCTCCCCACTCTGTATCAAAGCCCTATGGCAAGCAGATCCCTATATATGGGGGGGGGGGAACCACAAAAAGGAGTTCACATTCTACCTGGCAAATGCTGGGCTGGGCTGGGCAGGGGGTCTGCTGCAGAGAGCTGTAGGGGCCACTCTGCCTGCCTGCCTCCTTGCTTGCTTGCTTGGGGCCTGCAGGTCTACTCCAGCTCAGGCTTCACGGAGGCCTACACGGAGGCCTCCCTAGAAGCCCCGCCGATCAGCTGATTGGCGGGGAGAAGAGGAGCTCTTTGCAGGCAGCTTGTCTGCTGCTTAGATTGCCGGCCAGGAGGACAAGCAGGAGAGAGGACAAACAGGGCAAGTAGCTGAGGGGCCTTGGGGCTGGGCAGTGGGCAATGGGGAGTCATGTGAGGTATCTCTGGGGGGGCCCTCCAGGCACTGGGCCCCCCAGACAACTGTCTCCCCAGACAACTGTCTCCCCTTGCCTAATGGTAGTTCCACCCATGACTAAAGCACCGATGTTCTAATGAAGAAACAACGGGGGATATTCATGGGATATTGGAGGATGTTCCTGCCAGAGGAGTGGAGTGGGTTAAAAAAAAGTATGGGGGCGTGGTGGAGGCTGGTTGTGGGTCACCACTGCAGGCTCTGCAAAGGTAATTCATTATTCACTTTCCGGGCATCTTGGCGCCATTTTCCTATAGTAATTTAGAGGCTCTTCTCTCGCCACCCCTACAGCACAAGTTCAATTGTTTCGGATTTGGTTTTTGAAATCAAGGCCAAATCGAATTGACCTGGTTTCGAGATGGCCACATTTGTGGTTGAATCAAAACAGTTGGTTTTGATTTGACTGCGAAACGAATTGCAATTTGCGATTCGTACACTTCTCTCTCTTCTACTCTTTTGAATGGATCTTGTTTTCATCTGTGCTCTGCAGAGTAATATGAATACAATGAATATTTATATACTGCTTTCTACAAAAGTTACCAAAGTGGTTTACATACATATAAATAAATAAAATGGTTACCCTGTCCCCAAAGGGCTCACAATCTAAAAAAGAAACATAAGATAGACACCAGCAACAGCCACTGGAGGGATGCTGTGCTGGCGATGGATAGGGCCAGTTGCTCCCTCTGCTAAATAAAGAGAATCGCCACTTTTAAAAGGTGCTTCTTTGTTCAGTTTACAGAAGTCATGCTTATATGACACCCCCATCTCTTCCATTGCTGGTCCTTTTGGCCTCACTTTGTAATTGCTTTCTTCCTAACCTCTGTGTGTGAGAGGGAGAGGGGAAGGGGGGGAGAGAATGAATGAGAATAATATGACAGCGGAAGATGACACTTCACACATTATTATGAAAGTAGCCTCTAGCTCATGAAAGCTTGTGCTGCAATAAAATTGTTGGCCTTTAATGTGCAACAAAACCCTGTTGTTTTTAATACTGGGTTAGATTGACCCAGTATTTGAGGGAAAATAATATCAGGATTGCTCAGCTACAAGTGAGTCCATTTTTCAGTTGTTATTTCTGGATTGTTTATAGAGCTGGTCTTCCCAACCCCACCCCCCAAGGCTGTCTCCTGAAACCATAAATTCATTATATATATATTTTGTGAATCTGAAACTTGCATTGTTCAGTACTGCTCTGTCATCTTAAAACAGAACCAGTCCATCTCCATGAACTCTTCTTGTGCTAGCACTGTGTTTTTTAAGCCTTAAAATAACACACACCCCGCCCCCCACCTGTAGAAATAACGTAGACTTTTTAATATCCTTTCTAAATGCCTATAATGGCATGTAACTGAACCAAATTATTGAGTTCAGATGGGAGTTATCCATTGGGGTAGAGATTAAACCACACAGGATGATGTGGTGTTCCTGAGTAGGCAGTGTGCGAAACTTAATATGAACATCCTGGCCTTGTTTAAGAGTAGAACTGGAAATTGCACCATGAGGATTTAAAACTTACATTCCTGCAAGATCTCAAAATGTTCTTGTTAATAGATTTGACATCCATGGTTGCTCACTTAGAAGTAAGGTTCTGTGCTGGTTTGTGAAGAACAAACTGGTTTATTCTTTGCACAGTGTTATGTAAACCACTGTGCTAATATTGATATTTTGAATGATTAACATTGCAGGTAGGATGGGAATAAAGAAGGTAGACTGTACTCATCTTGAAAGAAGCAAGCACTGTGATTGAGCAGACTGTTGCATCAAATACATAGAGACAAAGAAATGAGCCTGATCATCAAAGTACACCATTAAATACTGAAGAGATTTTGGAGATCCTGAAGATAAACTGAGATAGAAAAATCATCTGTATATCACATCAAGGCCATATGTGTTTTGCTCCTTCTTCAAGAAAAATAGTGTGTAAAATTGTTCCAAGGTTAGATGGGACAAATTTATTTATCTAGAAATTTATATCCTGCCTTTTGGCCCCTAAAGAGTCCCTAAGGCAATTCACATAATTTGAAAAAGCAACACTAAAATACAATAAAACAAGAACAGAACAAAATAATTAAAAATTCAATTAAGGGAATAAAAATGAAAAACTGAGAAACAGCAGGATAAAAACAGCACAGGGATATAAAAGCAACTGAAATATGTATAAAAATAAAAATGCTTTAACCAGGTGTCAGAAACACAATAAAGAGAGAGCCATAGGATAGGTAACCATGAATCAGGGCCTTGAATGATGAGCTAAGTGGCTGGGCAATTTATCTGGGAAGGCAAGGTCCTTTTATGTATCCTGGTTCCAAACCATTTGATTGATTGATTGATTGATTGATTGATTAAGTGCCATCAAATCAGTGTTGACTCTTAGCGACCACATAGGCAGATTCTCTCCAGGATTATATGTCTTGGATTATATTATATTAAGGTCTCTTTCCTTCAACTTTCCCCAGCATTATGGACTTCTCAAGGGAGCTGGGTTTTCACATAATGTCTCCAAGGTATGATAGTTTGAGATTGGTCGTTTGTGGCTCAAGTGAAAATCCTGGATTGATTTGTTCTATGATCCATTTGTTAAGAACTTTAAAAGCAATCAACAGCACCTTGAATTGAACCCAGAAATGAACTGATAACCAATGGAGACTGAGCAAAATGAGTTGTGTGCTGCCAAGTATGGGCCTCAACAAGGACCCTTGCTTAAAGTTTGCATGATACTGCTTGCCAGCTACTGTCCTGTCCTAACAATGTGCTGGATCTTGATTGCTGTGGAACTGGAAGATCTTCAAGTTGGGTATGGTGGACAGAGGCTGAAGGCTTAATTGATCACTGTTTATGGATGCCGGTGCTTGGGAATGCCAGTCACCTGATGGAAGTGGGTGCTCAGCCTTGCTTGAGAACCATGGAAAAAATCAATGAGCATGTTTAGCAAGACATGGGCAATAGGAAGGAAAAGTGTGTCACATAAAGGATAATGGCTGTAGGAACATGTGCCTGCCTTGATCATTAGATTATGTGCAGAGTGTTGGATGCTGCAAGCATGTGTCTGCCTCAGCCCCTTAAAGGAGTTGGCAATAACTAAGCAGGCCAGTGTGCTCTGAACAGGTCGTAGATTCGTGAAATCTATGAATAATGTGATGCAGGCCTCGTTTGGGCTCATGCTGGTGTCATCTGGAGTTAAACGCAAGTTGTAAATAAAAGCTTCCTTTCCAATTGGCTTACTGAACTGTGTTTTTGTGGTGGTAGTTTCTGTGAAACTCTGCGTTGATCTGAACTTTTGGATGTCTTCCCAGCTCATTTTTCCGAGGCTTGCCTACTGTCCCAAAGAGCACTGTGCAGAAATGGGGCTTTAAAGTGGTGGCAAAGAACTGAACATGACCGTACCCTTGATATACAAATGTGGTGGTGGTCTTTCACAGGAAACCTTTGAAAGTCCCTCTGCTTATCTCCCAAATGCCAGCATTATAACTATTCTCTAAAGGGGGGGGATTCCCCCCCCCATTACTAAACTTTCCTCCTGCCCATGTTTTTAGTTGGCAGGTACTCTGCTATAGGTGGGGGTTTTGGATGTTTGATTTTTCAACAATGGGGCTAATGTGTCTGTTTCTGTTCACAGAAACAGTGGAATGCACATCTGTTGAATCTTTTCAGGTAAATAGCCAGATAAGCAGAGAGTATTGTTCACATTTAAAGGAGCTGTTTCCTGCTTTAGATACCATGACAACCATGTTAGCAATTCAAAAACAGGCAGGTTAGTGGAGGCGATAAAGGTGTCTTGCTTTAAAAGCACTCACAGAGCTGGGAAGGATCAAAGGGCCATCCAGCCCAACAGAAAGAGAAGACCATCTACACCTCCACTCCCCACAGGTCAGCCTGTATAATCCAGACCCCACACTGCACCACAAGCAGGGAGCAGGTGCACTGAAGAAAGGGGACGGAACCTCAAAACGTAAGGCCAACATATGGTGATGAGATAGGGCAGGGTATTCATTTCATTGAATTAGGTAGGTTGATTTCCCACTGGATCTGGAGCAAACTTGCTCCCAAATGTTCTCATCTGTTAATTTTGGTATACAAACCAAAAAGTTGATGATGTTCCAAGACAGTATTTGATTTCGGTGATATTTGGTGGCACCTGACATGTTGCTACTTCTCATTGGGCAGTATTCATTAAGGGTGTGCATGAATCTATGATTGCTGTTTGACACTACCGCGAGTCAATTCATTGAATCAGCCAGCCATTGGTTTGACGAATTGAAAATTTGCCAAAAAATAAAAAAATAAAAAAAAGGGAAAAAAATTGATTAGCCCATAGGGAACAATGCAGATTTTGAATTACCCCATTGTTCCTCATAGGGACACCAAAATGGGTTGGGTGGTAGAGCATGGTGCATGCTGCCTATCACCAAACCCACACAAAAGAAACGGGCAATCGCCCATGTGACCATTTTTTTTAGTGGGTTTGGTGGTAGGTAGCACTCATCATGCCCTACGACCCAACCCACTTTGGTTTTGTTAGGACCTACACATGGGGAACAATGGGGTGATTCAAGTTCCCCATTGTTCCCTATGGGTGAAACAAGCAGAGTGCACATATTCGGCACCCGTGCTTTGAAAAACACTGCAGAACAGAAGTCTGCAGAACACAGACTTCCTGACACAGAACACATTTTGAACACTGCAGAACACAATCCCTCTTAACACATAACATATTTTGCCAAATACACAGCCCAATGATGGCTAAAAAAGAATCACTGGCCCAGAATCCACAGCCAGCTACAGTGCGTGCATTGCAGTAACATCATTGGCACAAGTTGCTCTCACTCACACAATTATGACTCTGTCCTACTTGCAACAGCTACCACAGTACAGCAGCACCCTTAGCAGCCAGCAAGCATAGCCAAAGTGTTCCCTCTTCCCGGCCAATGGCAGCACAGTTTCACATGCCAATACTTGATTTGTATGATAGCAGGCCAACCAAGAAGCAAGGAGATCTTAAGCCAATTGGAAGCCAGTGCCAGAAAACCAGTGGGCAAGGGGGGGGGGGAAGCCCACTAAAATGGCTGCATGAATCAATTTGGGCTAAATCAGGGCTGATTCAATTTGACCTCAAATCAGCCCCTTCATTTAAGGGGTGATTCAATTCATGGTCGAATCTGCAAATTGCCCCGATTCGGCACAAATTGAATTGCTCTTCCCTAGTATTCATAGGATTTTGATGCTAGAAGGGACCTTGGAGGGCTTCTAGTCCAACCCCCTGCTCTGAGAAGGAAACTGCTGCAGCATCCCTGACAGAGGGCCATCCAGCCTCTCAACAGCTGCTGTACTAAAATATTTAGTATCTGGCAACTATTGTTTGGAATTCCATCAGTATCTGATAGTTGCAGCATATGTCTTTGTTGTTTGATACTTTGATAAACAATAATCAAGAGACTTGTCAGCAAGACCAAAGCAATCGGATATGAAATGTTGATGATGATCAAACCTGAATGTCAGCTCTGAAGCAGATTCTGTTCTGTTCTTAACCCAAATGATTTCTGTTGTTGTCTGATCCATTCATGATGCTGCTTGAACATATTCTTTGGTCCTGCCTGAATCACTGGAATAGCCATAATTGGAAATACTCTTTACTAAAAGAGACCAAACTCTCAACTAGAATAAACTGTGCAAATAAACAGATTTGCATGACTGACATTGATTTCCATAATTAATATGAGAACGCATGTCATCTTGCCAGTGTGCCATACTTGAATTGCATGATGGCATAGTTAATCTGTGGTTCAGATGCCAAGTAGTATTGGATTACAAGTAGAGGAGCAGTTTGGAACCACCTCTCGTGCGATTAAGGAACAGCTTTCTGTGGAGTGCACTTGAAGCATGCTTACATTTCTCTCTCTCATGGGACAGGCTGGTCAGGCAGAGTGTCGTCCTATCCAGGAGTTGCAAGTAGAGCCCTGTAATGGTACCTATATCAAAGCTATAGTCTGATCTTACAATTCCTATCTGTGTTTCTCCTTTATTCTCCCAGTGCGTGGCAGAGTCAGGCCTGAGCAATGTGTTATAACACATACTCAGGGAAAACACGAAATGATGGGATCTTTTAACCAAAGGCGAACATCTGCAGTTGGATCAGACCAACATTAAGGAAGGTGAGACAAGCTTTTAATGAACAGTAGTAATTTTATTAGAATATGTAATTTAAAAAGTTCACAGGAATCAAAAAGGGAATTACCAATACAGTTTCAGAGAGAATTATCCAAAATCATAATTATATATTATAATTATGATTATAATATAATCATAATTATAATATTATACCCTATTATAATATAATCATATCATAATTATATTACCCTCCATAATTGGGGCAGAGCAACTGAAATGCATTGAAATCATAGAGTTCTGGGGAACGGAACTCCTAGATTGCAGAACAGCTGCTTTTTACCATAATGGGTGTAATTATTCTGCAGTGCCAGAGCAAGAGGTAGAAGGGGAGGGATGGAGCTTGAGGGAGATAGATTCAAGGCAAGCTGTTCTCAGAGTGAATGGTTGCTTGTGAGGGAGAGAAAGGCGAATTTGACGGAGACATAGGAAATTAGCAATGAGGAAAGAGCGGAGTATTTTGGAGCTCAAGATTTCACTGATGGCCCATACAGTCAAAGAGTGCTTATTCACAAATCTACATCTTTTGCTGTCCTCTCAAAACTATTATGGGCCACCGCCATGTACCTGTTCTCCTGTTTCTGGCAGAGATTCCAAAGGGCTTGTGTTAGCCTTGGCCTTGCAGGCTGTTAGCCTGCCCAGCAAATGGAAGACAGCAGGGACTGATGAAACAGCTGAGCTGACCAGCAGTCCCAAATGCACGCAAAGTGGCCCTAGGAGAATAGAAAAGTGAAGAAGGATCTATAGGCAGCAGTTAGGGGGTGGGGCCATTTTGCTATGGCCGCTTATAATGCCTTTGTGGAGTACTGACAACTAACTGCACCTCGATTTCATCTCTTGCGAGGAATGGGAAGGGGAGCAGCAAAGAGATAGCAAAAGTAATTTAGCAGCTTAGAGAAGTGGCAGTAGGGTTTCCACATTTGTCAGAAAACGTCTGCACACAACTGTCTCCCTGCCGCCACCCCCACTTATAGGCAAAATTTAAAACTCTTTGACCAGAATTGGAAAGAGTGCTTGACAGTGGAGCTTGATGGCTGTTTTGCGCATTTCCCCCTGAAGCGCTCTTTGCATGGGAGAGCATTAGGAGCATTTCACCCCAATAAACAGAATCAAATATGGAAAGTATTATAGTAATACAAATAAATGCACATGGAAAATGAAAGAAACCTGCACTAAGTATATACTTTGGTTAGTAACTGCTTATAAAATGACAGTTCTTTAAGTACAGTTGGACTAGAGAAAAGGGGGCTCTTTGTCCATATACATCACAGCTAAATCCATTGTGACTATGGAAAACGGGTTAGATTCCTGGATGGGGGAAAAGGGCAAAAAGGTTTAGCGCCCCCCCCCCCCCCCGGTCCTCCACAAAAATTATGGAAAAAATCTATTGTGTTCCGGGGGTCTCCTTGTGCCCAGTTAATGCCTCCAAACTGCTAAATGGCCCCCCAAACCATGAAAAGGGGGGATGGTGATCAATGGGGGGAAGCTACTATATTGTGTTCTGTGGGGTCTCCTTGTGACTTCCTTGTGCCCAGCAGTGCCTCCAAACTGTGAAATGCCCCCCCAAACCTAATTTTTTTTTATGAGCCGCAAAATGGCTTCTGCTTATATCCTGCTTACAAAATGGTGACTGGAAGTGACCTCCATGGTCTCTTGCATCCCTCTAGGTACTACAAATATGTGGGTTTTAACCCTTTAGTATCCACAGATAATGAAATCGGGTATGAATTAGACTCCTGCGGATATGCAAAAACATGGATGGTGAGTCTGTGATTAGTGAGGTTTCCCTGTACATCTGAAATGGATTGACTGCAACAAAAGATATCTAAAGAAATGATTGTTCTGAAAATGCAGATCTTTTCAGTAGGGTGAGCAAAGGGAAAGCAAAGACAATAGCTCTTCCTTACTCTGCCAGTTATACTAAATCATTAATCCTGTTATTGGTGAAATTTGCTTTCTCTTGGAATTTGGCTATTAATTAACTGTGGGAGAGGCAGCACGTCAATTGATTTTAGAAATTTATATAGTTCCTGTTCTCCTGGGGAAGCCTAGGGGACTTTTGATAGGTCTGTTTATAAAGTGGGTTACACATAGGTCAGTCTTATCCATATTTGGACTTCCAGGGGTTTGATCAGGTGGGTGTCCAGGTGGGTTTTTGGTATCCATCATTGGGTTTCTCTAAGCCAATTAGCTTAATGGATGAAGGAAACATTCCTAGCTGGGGGTAGCATAATTAATTTGAATTTCATAAATGCTTGGGCTAGTACTGATTCTGCATGCCAGGGTGGGAGTTGCATACCTTCCCACGTCTTCTCATGCTATCATGCTGGAAACCCTTTTAACTCTTTCTTAGTTGAAAGAAAGGAGGAGAGGGAGAGATAGTATGTGCCTGCACTCAAGCCTCTTTTCAAAAAGCCACTTTTCTGGTCTTTGGTTTGCATTGTAGAAGTAGACCTGGAGTCCTTCCTTCAGCTGACAGACAGGTGAGGATGGAGGATATTTAAAAGGGATCACTTGTAACAAATGGGAGGTGATCTGTTTGCAAAGTAGTTACTGCTAGTTTCTGGTGATAAACCATATGGTTTGAGTTTCCACTGCACTTTGTAGTTGCATCAAAGTTGTTGTCCTTTAATTCTATTCTGTGCTTCCCCGCCACCGCACCTTTGCTTTGTATTAACCCAGTGCCTGCTAGGATCAGGGCTAAACAATGGCCCATAAGGCATTTTCAAAGTATTTGCTAGTTTCCTGTGAAAAATCTGACTGCTTGGAGCTTCCACTGCTGTTTTTACTGTGGCTCATTCTACATACTGGGGTTACAGTTGTCCCCTGCCAACTGCAAGGGTTCCATTCCTGGAAATGCTCACAGTGGGTGAATTCACGGTTGACAAGGCATTGAAATGAATGGGAGATGGGGTTAGGGGAATTGCAAGTGCTGAAGTGCCTAAAATCCACAAAAAAAGATTTTTAAAATCCCCCTGACCCCCCAAATTCCCAAAAGTTGGCCTAATCCCTCAAAATCACCCCAACTCCCCCCAAAATTGCCCCTGACACCCATTAAATGACCCCTGACCCTCAGATTGACCCAGTTAGCCTGGAAATTGGTTAAAAAAAACCAGCTGAAAATTTAAAATAAATGGTGCCAACTACAAATACCCAAGTCGTGTATTGGGTATTGGCAAGGGGGGGTGACAGTTTGCTAGTCATAGATACTCAAGTCATTGATTGGCAAATCCGCGGTTGGTGAGTGACAACTGTATTTTAACCATTTTGAAATAATTTGCCCTTATCAGTGAAGTTAAAACTGTCATAGCTGCACAACAAAACCTGTTATTTCCCAGTCATGTTTATTTTGCACTGAAAAAATAAACTCTGTTGTATGCGTTAATATGTTAAATAAGATTGATTGAATGCTGGAAAAGGTTATTGGCTGTGGAGAGATTTCACCCAAAGTGATCTTCGTACTTGAGCTTCTGATGTGGATGTCAGATGAATGGTATGCCTATGTTCCTATTTTCTTCTTGTTGTGTTCTTGCAGTTCTCATTAGTATACCATTCATCTGACATCCATACTTTAACTCTTTTCTGAGCACAATTCAAGGCAGTGTGTTAACTAATAAATCCTTTAAGTGGCTAAAGCTCAACAATGCTGAGCGACTGCCTCCTCACTTGTGTCCCTACAAATCACCAGGCCCACATGGCATCCACCCAAGAGTTCTGAAGGAACCCAGATGAGAAATTGTTGATCTAGCAAAAATAGGTAACTTCTTGTTATAATCAGGCTCTGTACCAGAGAACTGGAAAGTAACTAATGTAACTCCCATTTTCAAAAAGGGATCCAGGGGGATCCTGGCTTGCTAGTCAAGTCATTTCCCTGCTGCGCCATTATGTGGCTGAGTGGGCAACAAAATAGCAAATGCAGTTCACAGTAAGCAAGTGTTAAGTGATGCATATTGGGGCAAAAGCCCCTAGGTTTGCAATACACTGATGGGTCTGAGCTGTCAGTGATTGACCAGGAGAGAGATCTTGGGGTCGTGGTGGACAGTCTGTTGAAAGTGTCAACTTAGTGCGGGGCAGCTGTGAAAAAGGCCAATTCCATGCTATGGATCATTAGGAACGGGATTGAAAATAAAAATTCTAATATTATAATGACCCTTTACAAATCTATTAGGGATGTCCACGAAACTGATTTAGCTCAGAACAGAATCCTAAATCTGGTTGTTCTGGAACAGCTGAGCCAATTGTTCTGATGGAATGATCCTGTTCCAACTCAGAATGGTCCAAGCGCCATTTTGGATTAAAAAATTATGCTCTAAACATTCCAACTCAAAACAGGCCATTCTGTTCTGAGCGCAGAACAGGCTCTTTATTTGATATTTCACTATATCTTAAGGATGGCACTGCAGAACTGGAAAAGGGCAATCAAGATGATCAGGGGCCTGGAGCACCTTCCTTATGAGGCAAGGCTACAGCATCTGGGGCTTTTTAGTTTGGAAAAGAGGCGACTATGGGGAGACATGATAGAGGTATATAAACTTATGTATGGAGCAGAGAGAATGGATAGAGATGATTTTTTTCTTCCTCTCTCACAACACTAGAACCAGGGATCATCCCATGAAACTGAAGGCCAGGAAATTTAGGACTGACAAAAGGAAGTACTTTTTAATATAGCTCATAATCTATGGAATTCTCTGCCATGGGATGTGGTGATAGCCACTAGCTTGGATGGCTTTAAAAAGGGGCTTGGACAAATTCTCCCCCACCCCCAGTTATGGAACTACCTCCCAGTGCAGACATACCAAACCAGCCCAAACCTGTTTTGGACCTTCCTGTTTTTCAGGCTGTGGGGGCTCAAGTTTAACTGCTTGGTTGTTTAACTTCTTAACTTCAGGTGGCCACCAAAGCCAGCTGCCAAAGGGGGCCAGCATTTTGGGTTGGCCTTTGAGGGTGGGACTGAGGGCTGAGGCCTCTGAGAGATCACATTACTCCTTTGCTGATGGAGTTACACTGGCTGCCGATAGGTTTCCGGGCAAAATACAAAGTACTAGTTATAACTTATAAAGCCCTAAATGGATTAGGTCTTGAAGAGAGTGTCTTCTTCTCTATGAACCCCACTGCCTGTTGAGGTCATCTGAGGAGGTCCATCTCCAGTTACCGCCAACTCGTTTGGTGGTCACACAGAGATGGGCCTTCTCAGCTGCTGCCCCTAGATGGTGGAATGCGCTCCCTGCTGAGTTACGATCCTCCCCATCTTTGGCTATTTTTAAAAAACATTTGAAAACCCTTTTTTTTAAAACCCAAGCTTTCTCAGGTTTTAAATTTAAAAAATACTGTTTGTTTAATTTTATAGTTTTTAAATTATTGTATTGTTTTAGCTTTTATATGTGTTTTAATTGTTAGCCGCCCAGAGACATAAGTTTGGGTGGGATATAAATTCAAATACATACATACATACATACATACATACCCCCTTGCACTCCTTCCTTATAGTGCCAGCTTCTCTGTATTGCCCAGTTATTTACAGCTATGTGTCAGGGCTCTGGTTTTGGCGGTGCTTCTGGGAGTTCTGGAGCGGCTATTACAGTAGCGGTGGGGAATGGAAGATTTGGCATTGGCAGGTCAGCAGGCCATTACAGGGGAAGGGAGACTAGAAATTTAATAGCTGTTTCCCCTTTCGGCTGTCCTGTCAGCTCTCAGGCCTTGGTGAGCAGTTCCATCCACCCTCAGAACCTGACCTTACTTCTACTCAGATGTGGAGCAGGTTAGGGGAAGGGGGTGGGAACCGGTAAGGTGGCGGGTTGGTGGTGGAGTGGCTGTAATCCATTGGAATAACATCTCCCTTACCAGAATCCCTGTGAGACAATTGGACCATATTGAGTGTGTGTATCTTGGTCTGGGGATTCTATTGGTGTACCGAGCACTCTGTTGCCCAGTGGAGTCCCTAATTGAGCTGACGGAGCTGGTTGCGGAGTTGGTGTTGGAGTCGCCCAGGCTTTGGGTGTTGGGTGACTTCAGTGTTCGCTTTGGGGCTGGATTGTCTAGTGCAGCTTGGGAGTTCATAGTGGCCATGACAACTAAGGGCCTATCCCAATTGGTTGTGTGGCCAACACACACTGCTGGTAACACTCTCAATTTGGTCTTTTGTTCAGATCAGGGTGGCGCCCTCACTGCTCAGAGGAGCTCTGCCACCATTCTAAAATCCCTGTGGTCTAGAAAGGGCCAATCAGTGTTCCATCTAACAGGGATTCCCAGATGTTGTTGACTACAACTCCCATAATCCCCAAGCAAAAGCCATTTGCAGCTGAGGATTCTGGGAGCCAATACGTGTCACTCAAATTATTTGAGGCCAAGACATTGGCGCAACTCCTCTATGGTGCCCAATTGAACAGGCATGATAAAGGTTGAGACATTCAAGCCAAACATATATTTCCACTACTTCGCAAGTACCCTGGCCACCCAAACCATGTCTACACCTGGTTGCTGCTTTCAGATTATCTGTCCTTCACGTTTAACATTGCCAAGTTCTGTGTGACAGTGTTTAGGATCCGCTGGATTGTAACTACCAGGCCATTCCCTTGCATCAGCCCTGCATAGTTTTAAACCACTGACATTTTTAGTGTTCCTATTTAGATGCCTTATTTTATATACCCTGATTTAGCGACTGCTTTTTGCATTTTATAAATTTCACTTTTTATATGTTCATAATTTTCTAAATACAGCTGTTTAATAATCTCATAGCTACTCTCTTTTCTAAGGATAGCAGCTTTATAGTATTATAATATAGTTTTATACTATCAGAGTAGAAGTAATGTTGGTTTATGGTTCCATATTTTGAATCATGCTCTTCTGTTCTCTTATGCTGTGATTGGACCGTAATAAAAATGATTGATTGATCAGATCAGGGTGGTGTTGCGTGGGTGGAGATGCCTAGAGTGTCTCCATTGTCATGGACAGACCACGACCTGGGTAAGGTTGGTGTCATGGCCACAACCCACCTCTTCAGGGGTGAAGGACCTATTAGGATGGTTTGTCCAAGAAGGCTGTTGGATCCTATAGGATGCCAAGAAGCCTTGGAGGGTTTTAGGGTTGGTTCTGCTGGTGATTCTGTTGATGCCCTGGTGGAGACCTGGAATAGAGAGCTTACAAGGGCAGTAGACACTATCACCCCTAAGCGCTTTCTCCGTTCTGCTTCGAAATGAGCCCTATGGTATACTGAACAGCTATGGGAGCTGACTAGAGCAAAAGTGCAGGAAGACTTGACTTGAATCCAATAAGACACGGTACAAAGCCCAATTGAAGGCTTATTCTGTGAGAATACATGCAGTGAAGAAGTGATTCTGTTTTGCACGTATTGTGTCTGCAAATTTGTGTCCAGCGGAGTTCAGAGTTGTGAGGGGATTGACTCAGGTCCCCTCTTTTCTGAAAGTAGATCTGGATTTTTCTTTATCTCGCTGTGATGCTTTAAACAACTTGTTTGTGGATAAAATCCTTCGCATTCAAGACGACGTACTCCACAGTTTTGGCAGTGTCAACTGCAGAGGTGTCCAGTATCTTCTCTGGTTAAATCAGAAAGGATGAGTTTTAATTTTGTTACTCCAGAGGATGTGGACAAACTCCTTGGAGGTGTTTGGCCTACCACTTGTCCTTTGGATCCATGTCCAAAGTGGCTTATAACATCTAGCAGGGAGGTTGTTAGAAATGGCTTAGTTGACATCTGTAGTGGATTAAAACCTTTGTCTCAGAGCAAGCTCACGTGAGGGAACGAAAATGCTGAATCATCCCTGCCGAGCTGTCTGACTAGGCTTCTCCTAAAACTAGCCTGTAATTATTGGTAGGTTCAACTTTCTGCACCCAAACACCCTAAAACTTGAACCGGACCAGTGGATTGGTTGCTGTAATCCAAGGTCCCTCAGCAATTTTTTTTTAAAAAATCCCTTCCATGTGTAAGCTTACACGAGATGAGAAAACTTATAGCTGTTAAACGTCTGAGGACATGCTTGCACCAAAGAACTCTCCCTTGCCACCTCCTTCCTGAGTTAAAAACCAACTCGGAGAGGCTTGTAAAAAAGAAAAGAACTTTTTAAAACCCCAGTTTTATTCAGTTACTGTAGACTGCTTCTGTCTGAGGATTTCTAGCTTTCAGATTGATTGCATTGATTAAGTTGATTAAGTGCC
Organism: Hemicordylus capensis; assembly: GCF_027244095.1. Classification (NCBI taxonomy): domain Eukaryota; kingdom Metazoa; phylum Chordata; class Lepidosauria; order Squamata; family Cordylidae; genus Hemicordylus; species Hemicordylus capensis. The sequence continues at coordinate 387,660,227 of NC_069658.1, forward strand.
ATCAAGTCAGTGTTGACTCTTAGTGACCTCTTAGATAGATTCTCTCCAGGATGATCTGTCTTCAACTTGGCCTTTAAGGTCTCTCAGTGGTGTATTCATTCTGTCATAATCGAGTCCATCCACCTTGCTGCTGGTCATCCTCTTCTTCTCTTTCCTTCAACTAATCCCAGCATTATGGACTTCTCAAGGAAGCTGGGTCTTCACATAATGTGTCCGAAGTATGATAGTTTGAGCCTGGTCATTTGTGCCTCGAGTGCAAATTCTGGATTGATTTGTTCTATGATCCATTTATTTGTTTTCCTGGCTGGCCATGGTATCCTAAAAAGTTTTCTCCAGCACCCAAGTTCAAAAGTGTCAATGCTTTTTCTGTCCTGCTTCTTCAAAGTCCAGCTTTTGCATCCATAGAGTGTCATGGGGAAAACCATTGTCTGAACGATTCTAATCTTTGTAGGTTGTAGATACATCACAGCATCTAAATATCCTTTCCAAGGAGTTCATTGCAACCCTACCAAGGGCTAGTCTGCGCCGTACTTCTTGATTGCTGGATCCTTTACTGTTGACGGTCAATCCTAAAAGGTAGAAGCTATCCACCACTTCAGTGTCTTCATTATTGATTCTGAGGCTGGTTGCTGTAGCCGTTGACGTTAGTTTAGTCTTCTTTACGTTAGTTGTACTCACATTTTTTCATTGTGCTCCTTGACTTTCATTACTAGAGCTTGCAGATCATCCGCATTCTCAGCTAGCAGAGTGGTGTCATCAGCGTAGAGCAGGTTACTGATGTTTCCTTCTCCAACTTTAAAACCACACTCATCTTCTTCTAATCCAGCTTCTCTCAGTATATGTTCAGCATATAAATTGAATAAAGAAGGAGAAAGTATACAGCCTTGTCTTACTCTTTTGCCAATATGGAACTAGTCTGTTTCACCATGTTCCATCTGGACTGTGGCTTCCTGTCCTGTGTACAGGTTTCTCATGAGAACAATGAGATGTTCTGGGATGTCCATTTTCCTAAGGATTTTCCACAACTTGACATGGTCGATGCAATCGAAGGCTTTTCTGTAGTCAATAAAGCACATATTGACATCTTTTTGGTATTCTTTGCCTTTCTCAATTATCCAGCGTGCATCAGCAATGATGTCTCTTGTTCCTTGGCCTTTTCTGCAACCACCTTGAACATTCGGCATTTTCCCTTCCACATAGAGTTCTAATCTGCATTGAATGATCCTGAGCATTATTTTGCTAGCATGTGAAATTAAGGAGATTGTGAGATGGTTTGCACAATCTGTTGAGTCTCCTTTCTTTGGTATGGGTATGTAGACTGACCTCTTCCAATCTGTTGGCCACTGTGTCATTCTCCAAATTTGCTGGCATAGTTTGGTTAGAGCCTTGACTGATTCTTCTTCTGTTGCCTGCCATATTGCTGTAGCTATTCCATTAATTCCTGTAGCCTTCCAACTTGGTAATGACCAGAGTGCTGATCTAACTTCATCTTCCCGTACTAGAGGTTCTTGTAAGTAGGGAATATCTTCTAGAGTATCTTGGATGTTGATGTCCATGCTGTACAGATTTTCAGTATACTTCATCTCTGTTTGATCTTCTCTGAATCAGTTACTATCGGTCCTTTGGCATCCCTTAACATACCATTTTGAGGTTGGAACCTCCTCCTGAGTTCAGAGATCTTTTGGAAAACTTGCCATGTTTTTCCGTGTCTATTTCCATCCTCAAGGTCTTTACAGATGTCATTGTAGTATTGCTCCTTGTCTCTTCTTTCTGAAATGCCCTATTAAGTTCCTTCCTGAGGTCTTTATCTTACTTGACTCTGATTCCTTAACAACTTCTTTGATTTCATTCCACAGTTCTTCTGGTTCCCTATTAATGAGGTTCAGAACTTCAAAGCGGTTCCTGATGTTCTCTTTGAAAATGGTGGGTACATTCTCAAAATCATATTGTGGAAGCTGGATAGCTTAGTTAGATTACAAAATAGGTTGTCTTAATGCATGCTTAAATGTTTATAGAGGCTTTTTGCAGTACCCTAGGTAGGATGGGCATAGGCTAGTATTTCTTATTTCAGTTACGTTGCAGATAAACTATGATAAAACAGTATCAGGAATATGCAGAACACACAAACAAAGGAATATAAGTTTCTAACGTGCAATCTGACTAACAAACTGTTCCGTATGCTGAATTCCCTTTTCCTTGAACTCACCCACTTCCTGATGAGAAACAAGCTCTCTGCAATCCTTTCTTTTAAGGATCTGCAGAGCTATTCCGTGAGAGAAACCTCAATGCTGCCTTCGACCACGAGGGAGCAAACTCCATTGCCCCTCACTAAGCCTTTCCACACACACTTCTCTTGAACAAAGATTTCCCTTCTTCCCAGAATTCCCTGAAACCCCTCTCTAGGTCCTACCCACCTGATGTATTTATTGGCTGCCCTGCAGTTCACCAACATGTCAGTCAAGACAAAGGTTCACTCTCTGTTAAGTCTTTAGTGGGAGTGGTAGCTGATCACTACAACCCCTCCTTAAATTTAGACAGGTGGCTGGAAACGGGAGTTGATGGCTCCTGCTTCAAAAGTGTTGGGAACACAAAGCTTAATTTCCTAATTTGACTATCTGGTCATATAAAATAGTAATAAACAATAACATGTCAAAATAACATTTGGAGTCTCTTGTCCTGTTGCCTCCACCCTCCCCAAGCATCCTTAGGTCCCAGTGGAGACTTCAAAGTGTACCTGTGACAAGGCACCTGTCACAGTATTCCTCTTCTTCTTGTTGTGTGGAGCCCCCTGTTGCTATTGCTTCTCCTCCACTGACCACTTCTTGTTAAGGACCTCACATGACCTTACTCTGAGACAAAGGCTTTAAATCCACTACATGGTGACAGGGTTGGGATTGAACAGCCACTGGAGCACCCCGGATACCCGTTTTTTCTCTCTGCTTGCCTTTTACCTGCAGAGTGAGAAAACAAAGGGATTTAAAAAAAAATTGTTTTGACCAGGAAGCCTAATTTACTGTGGCTGTGAACAAAAAGGAATTGCAAGTGCACACACTGTTATTTTAATTTCTAGTTGTGGGGATTGATGGATAGCTAGTCTCATATAGACAGAGAAGAGGGGCCACTTTATTTATTCATTAAATTAATTTAATTAATTTAATTAATTAATAATTAATTATAATATACCCTGCCCCTCCAGTACACTACTGCTCAGGGCAGCTCACAACAATAAAATAGATACAATATACATTACAAGTAATAAAATTAACCAAATTAAGTAAACAAGTTAAGTCAACTTAAAAACCACAATCAGTATTAAATTTCAAATTAAAAGTTATTTTAAAAGCTAAAAATTGAGGAGATCAAGTCTGCTCCTTCTCTTTCACAACCCTTCTTCAGATACTTGAAGATGGCTGTCATATCCTTGCTTAGTCTTCCATTCTCCAGCCTAAACATATCTGGCTCCTGTACCTTGGTTTCCAGATGCCTCACCATCTTGGTTGCCCTCCCCGAATTTATTCCAGTTTATCATGTTCTTAAAATGGAAGTGTCCAGAACTGGACACAGTATTCCAAGTGAGGTCTGACCAGAGTAGAGTGAATCAGTTACTTTTTGTGACCTGAGTACTATTCTTCTGTTAATGCATCCTAATACTGCATTACTTAGGGAGGGTTCTGACGATGGTGGCCCCAGCAGCCCTCAGTACATAGCATAAGAACATAAAAAAGCCCTGCTGGATCATGCCCAAAGCATCCTGTTTCACACAGTGGCCCACCAGATGCCTCTGGGAAGTCCACAGGCAAGAGCTGAGGGCATGCCCTGTCTCCTACTGTTACTCCCCGGCAACTGGTATTTAGAGGCAGTGTGTTCTCTAATTTTTTTTCTTCTGTGTGCAGAATGAGATTTGTTTTGGGTGGCAGTATCAAGGCAGTGTGTGCACACATGCATTCATAATGGGCCTTCCTGATTCAACCTGAGCAGGATTTAAAATTAACTGAGCGGACATCAGAAAATGTGTGAGCATGCGCACGCCTTAGAGGGAACAGTGGTTACCAGCACTGTTCCCTCTAAAGCGTGCACGTGCTCACACATTACTAGCATATGTACCACCATTCTGAGGTTGTCCATAAGAAATGGGTACTGCTGGCATATCTCAGATGTCTCTGAGAAGCCCACAGGCAAGACGTGAGGGCATTCCTTCCCTTCTGCTGTTGCTCCCCTGCAACTGGTATTTAGAGGCACCCCTCTCCCCAGAATAAAACAAGCTGTTAGACCTTTTTTCTCCCCCTTTCTTGGGGTGGAGGTGAAATTTAGCATAGCAGTGGGACAGCATCGGTATCCCTAGAGCCAGTGGCAATCGTAGAAAAACCTCTTCAGATGATCTCATTGGGTGATAGGGTTCATGGCGAAGAAGATATACTCTTATATACCCAGGCCCTAAACTGTTCAGGGCTTTGTAGGTAACTAGCTGAACCTGCACAGAGCATCTGTGCGCTAGGACTTTGCTGCCCTTCTTGCCTCCCACCACAGCCCCTGCTTTATTGCTCGTTGACAGCCACCCCCACCCAACGCCCCCTTGCCTCCTACCTGCTGCTCTTCCCTATCTGCATATGGAATCCCCACTACCCAATCACCACAGTGCTTCTGCTCTGTTACCTCCAATTGGTAAAGCACTGTATGGGGTAGGGCTTGCCAGCACCTTGTATTTTACCTGGAAACTTATTGGCAGCCAGTGTAGCTCTTTCAACACAGGCGTAATATGTTCTCTCCAAGATGACTCAGAGACCAACCTGGCTGCCGGATTCCGTACCAACAGCAGTTTCCGGACTATGTACAAAGACAGCCCCACATAGAGCGCATTGCAGTAGTCCAGCCTGGAGGTTACCAGCAGTGTTCTCTCTAATTTTTTTCATCTGTGTGCAGCATGAGTTTTGTTTTGGGTGGCAGTATCAAGGCAGTGTGTGCACACATGTATTCAGAATGGGGACTTCCTGATTAAACCTTTGTGGGATTTAAAATTAATTGAGTGGACATCAAAAAACGTGTGAGCGCGGGCACACGCACACACCTTAGAGGGAATACTGTTTAGAGACATGTTGCCTCTGAGGCTGGACTAGTAGCCATTGATAGACCTGTCCTCCATGAATTTATCTAAACTCCTCTTAAAACCATCTAGGCTTTCACCACATCTTGTGGCAGAGAATTCCATAGGTTGATTATGCATTGTGAAGAGGGTGGGGATGCACACTGATAGGTAACGAAAGGAGTTTCCGGCATGCTATCAGGGCATCTTTCTAGCATGCCAGCAAAGTGTGCACCAGTATCGTGGAATGCTGGAATGCCAGCTCTACATGTGTGAGGGTTGCTATGTAGGATTAACCATACATACCCCATCTGCATGAGTAAATAAGGACCAAAAACAAGGAGCCTATCTGCCTTCCCCCAGACAACCAGGGCTCTGCTACCCATGCACCCATACGAGTGGTGTGGTGATCAGGGTAAGGGAAGGAAGCCAGACCTCCCGATATCTTGGAATGAATTGTTGCTCCTTCCTCTTCCTTTATGATCAAGATGGCTGCCAGCAGCCCAGGAGCAGCTGCTGGCAGTGCGAGTACCCTCATGACTGGGGAGCTAGCAGGAGGCATGTGCTTGTCCACCTACCTCACCTTAAACCCAGGTTGAAAGGGGGAGAAGCAACAGGATCGGGAGCAATCCCGGAACTTTACATCTCCGGTCCTACCTGGGGTAGCCCTGTCCTCCCCGCCCCCATATGGATGGTTGTGTGAATGACCTTTGAGTCTATTATGCATCCAGAATAATTTAAAATTGGGCTATGTAGAACAGATCTTGGCTGGGATGGGGGCAACATAGCTAACTGTCCATCCGTAGGGAATGTTTTGCTAAATTCACCAGTAGCAATAGCAATAGCACTTACATTTATATACCGCTTTATAGCCGGAGCTCTCTAAGCGGTTTACAATGATTTAGCATATTGCCCCCATCATTCTGGGTACTCATTTTACCGACCTCGGAAGGATGGAAGGCTGAGTCAACCTTGAGCCCCTGGTCAGGATCGAACTTGTAACCTTCTGGTTACAGGGCGGCATTTTTACCACTGCGCCACCAGGGGCTCTTAGTAGTAGTGGTAAATCTCTTTGTGGGGGGCGGGGGGGGAGGTTGTTGCGATTCAGCTTTGCTTGGAAGTTGTATCTTTGACCTGGAACTACTTCCTTCCAGAGTTCCCTCTAATAGGGATTCCCAGATGTTGACTACAACTTCCAGCATCCCCAGCTTCAATAGTCTTTTCTTGGGGTTTATAGGAATTATAGTCAACAACAACTGGGAACCCCTGTTAGAGGGAACACTGAGTGGCACCCAGGACCTGGTGCATGATGTCAGTGTCATTGACCTTTTAGGGAACAGTGAACATAGTGATGTCAAATTTAGCATACATGGTGGGGGGCGAATCATCAAGGAAGTCTAACAGAGACACTTTGAATTTCAGAAGAGGAAACTTCGCTAAATTGAGGAGTATGGTGTGAAGAAAGCTGAAAGGGAAAATCAGGAGAGTCACTTCACTCCAGAATGCATGGGATTTACTCAAAACCACAATACTAGATTAATACCAGTTAGATTGTATACCCTAAAGGAGGAAAGGTACCACTAAGTCCAGGAGGATGCCTCTGAGTACCAGTTGCAGGGGAGTAACTGAGGGGCATGCCCTCAACTCCTGCATGTAGGCTTCCAGCGGCATCTGGTGGGCCACTGTGTGAAACAAGATCCTGGACTAGATAGGCCTTGTGCCTGATCCAGCAGGGCTGTTCTTATGAGGATGCCAGCATGGCTAACAGGTAACGTCAAGGAAGCCATAAAAGGGAGGTAGACTTCCTTCTGAAATTGGAAGGCCTGTCCAAATGAAGAGAACAAAAAGGAACACAAATTCTGGCAATAGAAATGCAAGGTGACAATAAGGGAGGCAAAAAGAGAGTTTGAGGAACATTTAGCTAAAAGCATCAAGGGGAATAACAAAAACTTCTTTAAATACATCAGAAGCGGGAAACCTGCCAGGGAGGCGGTTGGACCATTAGACAGTGAGGGAGTGAAAGGGATTATTAAGGAAGATATGGAGGTTGCAGAGAATCTAAATGGGTTCTTTGCGTCCATCTTCACGGCAGGGAATACTGAGCATATACCTGTTCCTAAACCAGGCTTTTTAGGGATGGAGGCTAAAGACCTGAGTCAGATAGAAGTGAAAAGAGATGATTTTCTAAACTGTCTGGAAAAACTGAAAACTAGCAAATCTGCCAGGGCCAGATAGCATCCATCCAAGAGTCCTCAAAGAACTCAAATGTGAAATTGCCAACCGCCTTGCTAAAATATATAACTTATCCCTGCAATCAGGCTCTGTACCGGAGGACTGGAAAGTAGCAAATGCAACACCAATTTTCAAGAAGGGATCCAGGGGCGATCTGGGAAATTACAGGCTGGTTAGCTTAACGTCCACTCCAGGCAAATTGATGGAAAGCATCCTCAAGGATAAAATTGTAAAGCACATAGAAGAACAGGCCCTGCTGGGAGAGAACCAGCATGGCTTCTGCAAAGGGAAATCTTGCCTCACAAACCTTTAGGGGTTCTTTGAGAGTGGCAGCAAGTGTGTGGATGAGAGTGACCCACTTGACATAGTATACCTGGACTTCCAAAAAGCTTTTGACAAAGTTCCTCATCAAAGACTCCTGAGGAAACTTAGCTGTCATGGGATATGGGGACAAGTACATGTGTGGATTGCTAACTGATTAAAGAACAGGAAACAGAGGGTAGGTATAAATGGAAAGTTTTCACAATGGAGGGAAGTAAGAAGTGGGGTCACCCAGGGTTCTGTACTGGGGCCAGTGCTTTTTAATTTATTCATAAATGATCTAGAAGCAGGAGTAAGCAGCAAAGTGGCCAAAGTTCCAGATGATACCAAGCTCTTTTGGGTAGGGAAATCCAAAACAGATTGTGAGCAGCTCCAAAAAGATCTCTTCAAACTGGGTGAGTGGGCAACAAAATGGCAAGTGCGGTTCAATGTTGGCAAGTGTAAAGTGATGCACATTGGGACAAAGAACCCCAACTTCAAGTATATGCTGATGGGATCTGAGCTGTCGGTGACTGACCAGGAGAGGGATCTTGGGGTTGTGGTGGACAGCTCGTTGAAAGTGTTGACTCAATGTGGGGCAGCTGTGAAAAAGGCCAATTCCATGCTAGGGATCATTAGGAAGGGGATTGAAAATAGAACTGCTAATATTATAATGCCCTTATACAAAACTATGGTGCGGCCACTGTGTACAATTCTGATCACCACATCTAAAAAAGGACATTGTAGAACTGGAAAAGGTGTAGAAGAGGGCAACCAAGATGATCAGTGTCCTAGAGTACCTTTCTTATGAGGCAAGGCTACAACACCTGGGGCTATTTAGTTTAGAAACAAGACAGCTACGGGGAGACATGCTAGAGATCTATAAAATCATGCATGATGCCGAGAAAGTGGACGGAGAGATTTTTTTTATCCCTCTCACATAACACTAGAACCAGGGGTCATCCTATGAAATTATTGCCAGGAAATTTAGGACCAGCAAGTATCTATCTAGGACCAGCAAACGGAGGTACTTTTTCACACACTGCATAATCAACTTGTGGAATCCTCTGCCACAAGAATGTGATGAGAAAGTTGTCACTCTGCATCTGCTCAGAACCATAATTTCATATCTCTCTCCTGCTACCCCCGACCTGGTAAATGAAATCCACTTTACAACCAATTGTGAATATTAGCACTAAAACAGGATTCAAGTTTTTATACAGTGCTTTTCATATATATTAATTGTGCATACACATTGTGCATACTCCTCCCACCCCACCAACAATATGCTTCCCAGCTGCAGGGTGGGATGGATTATAAGTGCTATAATTGTTTTTTTCCTCAAGACCTCCCTCCCACTGAATCAGTTCTGTTTGGCTGATCCCACGCCCCACTAGCTGCATTTTTCCAAGCTGAATCTCATTTTGTTATTTCCTGCACATACTTCTTAGCTCTTTAGTTTCCTTTTGTGGCTTGCCTCTTGTCCATTCTGCAGCTTTATGTCTGCAGCATTTAGTGTCATGTCTTAGTTGCCTTTTCTTCCCTGATTCTTCAGAGGATTGGTTCCCTTTTCTTTTGATGGCCTATCAGTTTTGTATTTGGCATTGCATTTTTATTGTAAGCAAGAAAAGTTGAATAAATCTTGCTATCAAAATCTGCAGTGTGTAACTAAGTGCAAAAATACTGTTTGTGCTGATTAGTTTACTTTGAGCTTTAAGTATGTGAGTGTTTCTTTCAAGGTAATCAGACCATACCGCATATCTTTTTTTAAGTTAGGCATGAACTTGAGGTCTTGGGTTGGAGCCAGTTCCGATTGGGTTGTCTGACAAATATTTTTAAAATAAGGGTCACCTCCTATAAAGTGCTATTGAGATCATATAATGGCATTTTCTTCTTTTTCTATTCAGTTATTATGTCTGTATAAGTTTTGCTTTAATAAAATACTGCAAGTAATTCCTTCCACCTGGCAGGATGGAGCTTTTTAGTAGTTGAAAACAAGCAAATCTCTTGCATAAAGAACCCTGTGCCCTCTACACACAAACCCTGGTCCTCAACTAGTTAAAGCAAGAAAGGCCTCAATGCAATATGCAACTTCTGTCTTATGTGGTAACTTTTGAAAACCATCCAGTCATTTTCAGAGTTTTAGGAAATGCTTGTTAGAGTTTGTTTTGCTTTTAAAAAAAGTTTGGGTTCTTTCTGCCCAATACAAAGGCTCAAGACAGTTTATAATACATCCTGATCTGGTTTCATCCTCATAAAAACCCTAAATAAGATTTGACTTGGACACAGAGTGGCTAGTTTAAGGCCACCCAGTGAGCATTGTTGTTTCCAGGCAAACTAACACTTTATTCACTGGAATACTAGTTTAGGTGTGTACTCAGGTGAATGGTGATTTTTACTGTCTACTCTTTTGCTTAAAGAATGCTTGGAACTAGAGTGGGGAGGGGGGAAGGGTCCTATTTTTTTTTGCCTGGAAGGAAGCCTTTCTCTCTTCCTCTTGCCTAAGATGAGACAAAGGGGATGCTCCTCCACTAGAACAGGTGAAATTAATTAAGCCATCACAAAACAGGTTTTACCTAGAGAATGTATACTGGCAAAGGTTCAGTATCAACAAGGCTGCCTGAAGCATTACTTAATGTTTGAATTGACCCTTAGCGAGAGGAAAATCTGCCTATAAGAAAGAAGAAACTAGTGCTGAACTAGGCCAAAGGCAGACAGGATAACGATGGGAACATATAAGGAGTTGCCATTGGGATGCCATTTTCAACTGAAGGAGGTTCAAAGAACTGCTCTTGGATATATTAAAGAGATTTAAATTGCAAAAATGGAATTTAAATAAGTACATAGGGTAGGGTTACCGCTTTAAAAAAAAAAAGGCTCATATTTTCTATTAGCATTTATGTGTTATCTCCTTTGGTTAGATAGTCAAAACACAGTACTGAGGGTGGGACTACATTTTGCAAGACTAACTCATGGCTCCCAATCCCACCTTTGTCTTGCAGTGCTAATGAGGAGATGGGAGGGCATTCACACAGGGGCTGTCTTTAACCTGTTCCTTGGCTTCTTGCTTTCCAACTATAAAACCAGTTCTACAGCCTGGCCGCTGGGAGGGAGGCATATTCAAAATGCTTCTGCCCCTGTGAGCAGCTGAGGTGCTTGGAGGAAAAGACGCTGGCAAAGCTTCTGGGTTCCACACTGGAGAGAGGGGATTAAAGAACATGTGTTTTGCCTTGTGTTGAGTGAGAGTGCACGGAACCAATATTGTTGGCCCTTGCTCAGTTAAAAAGCCCCCATTAAAAAAATTAGTTGCTGATCAGACATTTTAGAATGATAGCTTTTTGGGAGACCAAGTTGGAACCATCAGGAAAACACATGCCTGTTGCCCACTGAATCAAGCTTTGCTCCTTTTGAATTAAGTCATAGAAAAGACTGCTGTAATGACCTGTGGAAGTAAAGACTGTTTCACAAGCTGTTGTTACTATGTATGTTAAAATCATATACTGAAAGGGTTATCGTGCATAGAAATATGCACTACATTTATCTATGGTGCTTGTAGAGTAGTTACACAAGTCAAAAACATTCTTGTGCAACCATTTGCTCATGGTGTAGTGTGTTCTCATAGATTTAGAGATGGAAAGGACAAAAAGGTCATTTTGTCCAGTTCCTAGATGTAAGGAAGCACTGTCTACGTACAATTATGTGGACTTTATTGTTTATTTACACCAGTCCAGAAATGAAGGCAAGTTGAAGTCTGAATGAACACTGAATAAAGTGTTCTGAATTTTTATGACCCTCTTTCATGGGTGAATAAGACACAGAATCCATCAGGGATTTTATGTAAGTGTAAAGAGCATATTTAAACTTGAGTGGACAGTATGTATTGACAATAAAATCTATAAATTTAAGTACTTTTGCATGCCACATTCATTTTCCAGACATTATCTTTGCCACATTAGTATTGTTTACCCTTTGTGTTGTAGATTGTTCACATACCAGTCCTCTCAGATCAAAACCACATAATTAAGCAGGATCACAGTGAGCCACAGTTGTAAATCTGCTGTATCTTATAATGGTGCCAGTGAAGCAGAGGGCTCCAGACAACACCAGCAATCCAAGCTAATAGGTTGTGTTCTTGTCCCACTCCTGATCTATAGGCAGGTTGACTTAGCGAGGTGAGGCGGGGAGATGAGGTGAGGGGGGATATTTTAAATTTCCCGGTTTAAAATATCCTGAGCATTAAAGAACCCATCCACTGCGTGTTCATACATACTAGATTGCCAGTGACACAACTCTCCAAAATTTTGACTCTCTTGCAGTCCTTGGTGCCTCATAGGTTGGGAAATTATTAAGCTTAACAGGCTGTGGCTGGGCATTGGCCAGATCCAAAATGGCAAGATACGTTAATCCTGTTCAGAAATAATAGAGGAGAGCTGGTCTTGTGGTAGCAAGCAGAACTTGTCTCCTTTGCTAAACAGGGTCCACTCTGGTTTGCATTTGAATTGGAGACTACATGTGAGCACAGTAAGATATTCCCTTGGGGCCACATCTGGGAAGAGCCCCTGCATGTTTGCATGTGGAAGGTTCCAAGTTCCCTCCCTGGCATCTCCTAAGATAGGGCTGAGAGAGACTCCTGTCTGAACCTTGTAGTGTACAACATCTGGGCATCCCTGTTAGAGGGAACAGTGATCCTGTCCCTCATAGTTGCCAAAGAAATATTGGTTAACTGCAGTACTGGGAGTATGGCTTCAGCAGTAATTTAAAGACCTGGTGGGTTCATATGGAGAGAGGTGGTCCTTGAAGGTGCAGAATCCTGACACATGTTCGTGAAGAACTCTGAAATATTTGTTTTGCCTTGAAAAGTGCTTTCTTTGCCCTCCTGAGTGACAAACCTTTTTGTTCACTTGCCTATTTATCTACTTGTTGGCATATACTGTATATTCTAGTTTTCAGGTGAAACCGCCCCCCCCCCAAGTGCTTTTCATAGAAGCATTGGCATGGTAAGCATCAATAAAAACCTATAAAGCAACGAAAATACTCTTAAGAGCTGGATCTTTACATGCTGCACTCTTAAATTCAGTCATCTGATAGACTGTGTTTGTCTCTTTTCCCCTTGGAGTAAGATGGCTCTTAGGTATCTCTGTGGTGGCAGTTGGGAGAGAGAGTGGTCGCTTTAGCTGGGACATGGGAGCTGGATAGTGGCAAGTCCCTTGCTGTATCTTCTCTTCTCTTCTATTCCATCCCCATGCTATCTTCTGTTTTAGGAGTTCCTAAACTTGGGTACCCAGATGTTGGACAACAAATCCCATCATTCCCAGCCACGGTGGCTGAAGGAAATTGTAGGCCAACAACATCTGAGGACCCGAGGTTTGGACCCCCTGCTCTGCTTAGTAGATTTGTGTTGCAGCATTATTTTAAACTGTGTTTTGTCTTCCTCTAGTCTTTTGCAACTGGAGGAAGTTAAACCTACCTCATGGTTCTTATGAAAGCAACACTGGAGTAGCCGAACAAAGTACATCTTACTACATCTACGGTTGTGAAATAAGATGTGCAATCTCTGAGAGCATGTAGTCCTGTAGCTCTAATAACTTACGCCATTTCAAAGACTTAAATCATGTCAAAATATACATAAGACAAATAGCAATGGGAATGAGGTGATTCAAGGCCTGGAAATGCTGCAAGTTGCTAATGGGAATTTTCTCAATGGCACACCAATGTTTATACTTTGAATCCTGTTGTTTTATATGCTCAGCTTTGGCAGCTGTAGTCCTGGTATTGAACCAGGACTAAATGTAGCCAGCCTCAGCACTCAGCTGAATTGTGTGTTTCTCTTCCAGTGAAACATCTTACAGTATTACCATAGGGAGGAGATCAATTGATGATTTTTCTCTGACTCCTCCCGTAACATAAAGGCCCAAGCCATGCAGGGCCACTTAGCTTTCTTCCCGGAGGCTTAACTTTTTCCAGGCAGAATGTAGGAGTTTTTTTTGAAATGAAATTAGTGTCTTTTAAACAAACAAACCTGCATTTAATGCAAACATCTAAAGCCTACATGTAACCTTTTAATGACTATCAAACACATTGAGTCAAAGTCTGCTGTTCTGTTGAAAAGATGGAACCATTGTGGGATTTGACTTCTGAAGTTAAGCATTACAAATTACATGTCATCTGTTGTAATTATTATTGTGAGCTTCCTACTTGGACCCAGGGACTAATAAGGCATTAGAGGCATGAGGATTCAAGAGATGCCTATTGTACCTGAATTTCCAGAGTTATCTTATAGTCCCTCGTAATGCCTTCAGCTACGTGATAATTGCTTTCTACTTCATGGAGAAAAATGATTTTGCCCAGTACCTACCAGCTATTGTGTCCAAACTGGAAGGTTTTGGATGTTTATAGCAAGATCCAAAGCATGTTTAATCAGAAATTAATTCCACTTTGTTCATGGAACTGACTTTTGCATAGCACTGCAGCCTTAGCCCTCAAGAAAGTGAATTTGCTTAATGTCTTTGCACATGTAAAAAGAAAGTCAAGCAGAAATCTGTGTCTCAACAGATATAATTCTACAGTGCAAAAGGCACATGGCTTGCATGATCAAAGGTTTTGAATTATGTTCCTAGATTGTAGAAACATTCTATTTAGTTGCAAACCAATATGTTTTATTTGTTGTAGCAACCAGTTAGTATGAATGCTTGTTCAGAATATATATGAATGTCAAAATAGGAAACTTCATTTAAGTCACTGATTTAAGTGTGTGTGTGTTTGTGTGTGTCCCCTGCTTTTGTGTCTTAAATCAGTGATTGAAGTTACTTTGATCTACATCAATCTAGATTGAGGGATAATGGAAGTTAAAGATGAAATATTAGCCATGTTTAGGCATTCAGAGAGAATGCCAGTGAACACACTTACCAGACTGAAAGAGGGTCAGAAGTCTCACCCCCAGCCTGTCACTCACTCTTCACATTCTGAAGAGAGGAATTCTGTAAGCATGACTGTCCTCTTGACCATGATTGGGAGAGTGGGACGCCCCAACCTTCTGATCATGGAAATGGAGGCAGACGTACAGTATTCATCTTTTCAGACGACTGCGACTCTGAGTGTGACAAGTGGAGTGGGAGAGTGAGTGATAGGCCCCCTTTCGGCCATGCAAGTGTATTCAGCGTCCTCTTTGAACACCTGAACAGGGCTATTGTTTTTTATACTTCCAGGTTGTGCCATGTGCCCCTTTAGAATTGTTCACATGCATTGACATGCAGTTTATTGACACTTGAAGTGCTGGGACAATGTTGTCAACCTTATTCTTGAGGAACTGAAGGCTGGTGCTATATCCTGGATGTAAGACTCCCATTTCAGTGCAGCACAAGAGCGGGAGTGGGTAAGTGGGTGCAAAACATCCATTAGTACACCTCCTTTGTTATGGGTCAGCAGCTGCAATAGCATAGTGAAGTGAAGGGTGTAGCCAAACATGAAGTTTAGACTATTCCATGTACTGGCCTGAGACAGCCATTGGAAGATACTTCAGACATGGTTCTTCTGCAATTCCCAAGTTTTAGGCCCCTTTGGATCACTTACCAGAGACAGGGCAATAAAGAGTACCTGATTTGTGTCAGGGGGGATGCAGGCTTCATGGAGGCCTTGGATACTAGAAAATGATGGGAACAGCTTTTGTGATGGCTTGCCTGCTTAAGTGTAATGTGCATTTGTGTGACTGTCCAAGGGCTCTGTGAAGCCAGTGCCCCTCCCAGCCCAGGTCAGGGATACTCAGAAAAATCTCTGCCATTAATGAGTGGTGCAATGTGAGTGGGAGCTGAGAAGGGTCTGGTTCATCTCTGGTTTCTGGTATTTGCTGGATGACTTCATCAGCTTCATTGTGGGGCCTAGAGGCCTGGGATTTGATTCCTTTTTCCTGGGTTAATTACTAATCTGATTGTGGGGAGTTCATGTGTCTCTAATTATGTTGTGGGTGGAGTGAAAAGTATACAAATGCATTAAAAATGAGAGACTACTCACATGTTTGCATTAGGCAATGTTAAGTTTCTTAAAGCCACAATGTGAGGAAACTTCCTCTTAATTATGTAGTGTGACTGCTCCTGTTTCAAAGGGACCAGTGAACAGGTAGTGGCCTCAACCCCACATGGCCTCTTAATTATGGCTCTGTGGCAAAAACATTATAGAATTCATTGATCCTCTAGGAATGATTTTTGGCATCTGAAGTTTCTCATCAAGGTCTAAAAATAGCCTCTAGTTTCTGAACTTTTGCTGACTTCTGTGAATTTGCTGCTGCTGTGGCTTTTTGAAAACGTCATCATTGTACTGGAAGCTGAATCAAAGCCAAAAATCACTGAAATCTGACAGAGATTCTGTTTTTCCTTTTCCACCTGTCTGGGCTATTAACACACTTGTCCAACAATAATCCCTGCTTAGACTCCAACCTGTGGCCTTGTTTATAAGGGTCAAATGAGAGGTTGAAGCAAGCTGAAAAAAAGTGATGAACTCTGGAAAAATCAGGAAGTTCTTAGTTCAGTTCCCAGAATGTTAGTAATCATGTGAAGCTTGAGTTACCACCACAGGTATTTCAGGATGGGCATAGAATTCAGTTTCATAGTGATTCACAGTAGATAGCAAGGCTGGGCTTCTGTAATACTTTTGAAGTCTTTGTCTGTATAGACTGGGATATTTGTGCTAGAGCTTAAACAGATTAAAATCACTGTATTATTTAGTCAGAATCCACACCTCAGAACCTCCATTCTTGGTTTTGGGTCAGGTCTTTCATATTGGGGGCAAGGGAGGGAAGATTCCAACTTTGGTCTTCTCCTGTACTACTACTGCTTTCTTTCACATCACCTCCTTTAAGCTGAAAGTGCCTTAGAGGAATATAGCTGCCATGCTTCTCAGCAGTTTCCCCTGGTCACCACAGATGGCTTACTCTTCAACTGTTCTGATTCCCACAACCACTTTAGGAAAAAGCCTACCCTCCAATTGTTTGGCTTTTAAGCAAGTGGTTTTGTTCTTATTTTCTTACATTATGCATCCACTATAAAGCTGAAGACCTAGGAATAGTAGGCATCACAGTGAATCTGCCTACCAAAGTTGTATATAACCCCCTAGATTTTTGACAATCTTTACCTTATGGTGATGTCAAAAATTATAATTGTTTATCATATAACTAGAAGTTACCAAGCAAGCAAAGAAACTGGTGTCATTTCCTTAAATGTTAGTGTTGATTTTTTTTTAAATGCAAATGCTAGTTCTTTTTTCTCCCCATAAGCCTCAATGCTAAATGCAAAGTAGATAATTTTACTGTTGGTTATTTCTCTCTGCCTCCTGGAGCCAACTGAGTTTGGGGAAAACTGAGGGTAAGAGGAGTTTGGGAAAGGAAAGTGCTTGTTTCAGCCTTTCACCAACACCCTTATTGATCACTACATGTCAGAGATGAACATTAAAAAATGAAGATGTGACTTCTTCCATTGTGGTGGTAAGAGAGGAGTGTTTGTGGGTTGTGAATTTTATTGCTGGAATTGGGGAGTTGAGGGGCAGGGGAAGAAAGAGAGAAGAAACAGAGTGTTTTCTTTTTTGTTGTTTCTAGAAGGGAAGGTTTGTGGGTTTAGTCCTTATATTGAAAACCTTGGATTAAGAATGCCCTGAGAGGCAATTTGGTGCTGAATTCTAATTGTGTGTGCAGAAGCAGGAGATTGCTTTGTTCTCATTACTAAAGGACTGCAATCAACACATGCTCAGAGGTACCTCTCACCACTTGTTGTTGTTGTTGTTGTTTACACAGTCAGAGAGGTGTTATTGACTGGTTTGTTTTATCCAGACATCGAGTCCTTCCCAAGGACCTGGGATGGCTGAATTTTATTGTCAATGTTGTTGCTGTTGTTATAGATATCGTCGCAGAATATAGGCTGTTTCCAGTAAAATTGCTATTTTGTAATTGGCTGATGGTGATTGAGGTGCTCTTCAAGGTCTTTTGGAACTGCAACCAGGGTGCCAATTACCACTGGGATTATTTTGGGCTTTTTCTGCCACAGCCTTTCAATTTCAGTTTGTAGATCTTTGTATTTTGTTGTTGTTTTTATTTCTTTTTCTTCTATTCTGCTATCCCTTGGTATTGCTATGTCGATTATTTTGACTTGTTTTTCTTTCTTCTCGACTACAGTTATATCTGGTGTATTGTGTGGCTGATGTTTGTCTGTTTGTAGTCGGAAGTCCCATAATATTTTTACATCTTCATTTTCGACAACTTTTTCAATTTTATGGTCCCACCAATGTTTGGCTACAGGTAGCTTGTATTTTTTGCAGATGTTCCAGTGTATCATCCCTTCTACCTTGTCATGCCTTTGTTTGTAGTCAGTCTGTGCAATTTTTTTACAGCAGCTGATTGGGTGGTCCACGGTTTCATCTGCTTCTTTACAAAGGCGGCACTTGCTGTTTGTGGTGGATTTTTCGACTTTGGCTCTTATTGCATTTGTTCTTAGTGCCTGTTCTTGTGAAGCCAATATTAAACCCTCTGTTTCTTTCTTCAAGTTGCCATTCTTAAGCCATTGCCAGGTCTTGGTGATGTCTGATTTTCCACTTATATTGTGCAAATATTGACCATGCAGGGGCTTATTTTTCCATTTTTCTGCTCGGTTCTTGACTTGTTCTTTCTTGTAGGCCTGCTTTGTTTCATTGGTGTTGAATAGTTTCGCATTATTGACCATTTGAAGTGCATCTTCTTCACTGTCCTTTATATATTCTTCAAGGCCTCTTTTCTCCTCCTCTGCTGTTTGACGGACTTGCAGCATTCCTCTTCCACCTGAGCTGTGAGGGAGGTTTAGCCTATCTACATCACTGCGGGGGTGCAGGGCATGATTGATGGTCATTATTTTCCTGGTCTTACGATCTAGCGTCTCTAGATCTGCCTGGGTCCAGTCTATTATTCCTTCAGTGTATCTGATAACAGGTATAGCCCAGGTGTTTATGGCTTGTCTGGTGTTCCTGCCATTGAGTTTGGACTTGAGGATTTTTCTAACTCTCCTGATGTATTCACTTCCAATTTTTCTTTTAACTTCAGTGTGTGTGATGTTATCAGCCTGGAGAATGCCCAAGTATTTGTAAGGTTCTTTCTCTTCCAGGTTCTTGATCTTGCTTCCATTGGGCAGTTCTATTCCTTCTGTTTTTGTTATTTTCCCTCTGTTCATTATTAATGCAGCACACTTGTCTATTCCAAACTCCATTGCTATATCGCTACTGAATATAAGGACAGTGTTTAGCAGTGATTTGATTTCTGACTGGGACTTTCCATACAACTTCAGATCGTCCATGTACAGCAGATGGTTGATTTGACTTGATGTTTTAGATGTTTGGTATCCAAGGCCTGTTTCATTTAGTATTTGTGAAAGTGGGGTCATGGCAATTACAAACAACAGAGGGGATAGTGAGTCCCCTTGGAAAATGCCTCTTCTAATGCTAACCTGTCCAAGTGTCTCGCCATTGATTGTTAACTGTGTACTCCACATGCTCATTGCTTTTTAAATAAATATCTGAATGTTTTTGCTGACACCAGTTGTTTCTAAACATTCTAGTATCCATGTGTGAGGCAATGAATCGAAAGCTTTCTTGTAGTCAATCCATGCAACACTTAGATTTGTTTTTCTTCTCTTGCCATTTTCTAAAATCATTTTGTCAATCAGCAGCTGGTCTTTTGTGCCTCTGGTGTTTGGGCAATTTCCTTTCTGTTCAACTGGAAGCTGTTTGTTAGTTAATAAGTGTTGCATCACTTCATCTGCTATTATTCCAGTTAATAATTTGAACATGGTTGGCAGGCAGGTTATCGGTCTATAATTACTTGGAACTGCACCTTTTGCTGGGTCTTTCATGATGAGATGAGTTTTCCCAGTTGTTAGCCATTGTTCAATATCACCTCCTTGCAAAATGTGATTGAACTGTTTTGATAGTTG
Source organism: Hemicordylus capensis (assembly GCF_027244095.1). Classification (NCBI taxonomy): domain Eukaryota; kingdom Metazoa; phylum Chordata; class Lepidosauria; order Squamata; family Cordylidae; genus Hemicordylus; species Hemicordylus capensis. Next base: position 387,679,778 of record NC_069658.1, read on the forward strand.
TCTATGAAGGCTTGTTAGGTGTTTAAGCCAAAAGCCATGCAGTTCATCGTCGCCTGGAGCAGTCCAATTTTTAATTTTCTTTGCTCTTTCACTTATTAATTCTGGTGTTATTATTAGATCTTGCATTTGTTGGTTACATTTTTTGACCTCTTTCATCCAGCCTGCTTTTTTATTATAATCTATTGGATTGTCCCATAATTTCCCCCAGAATTGCACTGTTTCTTCTTTATTTGCTGTTTCTAGGTTTCTTAAAGTTTCTCCTTCTATGCTTTGGTAGAAACGTCTCTGATTCGACTGGAATTGGAGATTTTGCCTGTGTTGTATAGTTCTGGCTTCATATCTGCTAATCTTCTTTGACACTGCTGTTATTTGCTGCTTTATTATTTCCAGGACTTCTCTAATTCTCCTTGAATCTAGGTGGTATTTTTGGATCAGATACTGTTTAGTCTTTTCATTCTTCAGCTTCTTGTCTTTCGTATCTTTCAATTTACTAGCATCTGATCTCAGCCTGGAGATTTTATTTTCTAATCTAATCTTCCATTTAGGTGATGTACTACTTTCTTTTTTTACAGGTCCATTGATCTTATATCCGAGCTCTTGTGGTGTTGTTGTTGCTGCACTGTACATTAGTTGGTTTGTTTCTTGCAAATTATTGGTTATTATTTCTGCAAGTGCAGCATTGACATCTTTTAATACCTGAGCAAATTGTTTTTGGCAACTGTTTTTAGAGCTGGAAGTCGAACCCTGGTGGTTGTTCCTGCCATTGAGTTTGGACTTGAGTATTTTTCTAACTCTCCTGATGTATTCACTTCCAATTTTTCTTCTAACTTCAGTGTGTGCAGTGTTATCAGCCTGGAGAATGCCCAAGTATTTGTAATGTTCTTTTTCTATTAATTTATAATTATAATTATAATTATTATTATTCTCCAGAATTCATATTGAAAACAAACTCCTTTGCTTACTCCTGGAGAGTTTTGACAAACTGAGTGTGGAAAGTCAGGGGGGGTGGGGTGGGGAAGCTTGAAAGGTACCCCTCCCCTTTTTTTGATAAAAGGTTGTGTGGGAACGTTTATGTGTGGAGGTCTAGGAGTGCGGTGGATTGCTGTCTGGAACAAAATATGTGTTCTCTAGTTGTTTCCTGGCAGATGGAGATGGCAGGGTGACATGTCCATACTTAATTTAAAGAAAGCTGCAACACATGTCTATGCATATGCCAACACTTTGTAAAACCTACTTTCTAATTCTGAGTATGTGAGGAGGGGCTGCACTTAATCATTGGTGAGCGACTCCACGTGTTCAGAAGTAGTTTTAATTTTTCTGCTGACAAGTTCTCTGAGTTGGGTACACTGACTGACCTTGGGCTAGTTGCTTATTGCTGTGCATCAGGGTCCCCCAATTGTAAAGCGGGAATAGTGTCTTCTGCATGGTTTCAGTGCTATATAGGGCTTTTATTCATCTTTTATATGCTTTATTTGCCTTCTGCAGTGTGACTCACCTCCCTGCTCAAGTCATCTGGATCCATCTGCTTTCATGAACTTTTAGTTCCCGCTTTGTACTTATGGCATATTGGAATCTGCTTTGTGTTAGCCCTGCTGTTTCTGTCAGACCACACCACTGGACACTGCTCCAAGCCAATGTCACTGTTTTCATCTGTAAAATGTCAGAGGGTATGCAGTTGCCAACTGTGTCTAGTCTAGTTAAAATGTGGCACGATTCCCCCTTCTCTCATCTCCTCTTTCCCACTCCCATCTGCTCTCCTGCAAGCAAGCAAACAAAACGCTCGTCTTTTACCCACTCCACTTCGCTTCCCAAGCTGCACTGCCAAAAGAGGGAAGCCACCTGCTGAAAGCAAAAGCCCCCACCCATGGTAGGTGCTGCTACTCTGGAGTGGTGGGAAATGTGCAAAGACAAGTTCCAGTTGCACAGCAAACCCATCCGGTAGGGGATGCAATGGCTTTAAAGTGGAAGGAACCTGCACACTTGCTCTCCAGCCACCAGACTTGATGGCAATACTAGGAATTATTATTACATAGCCCAAGTTAGCGCTGAAGCCTTATTCTCACAAGTGGATAGGGAGGTAAACTTATGACTGGGCTGTATCACTTTAGACTGAAGTGGGGGGCAGGGTGTTCATATGACTGAGTGTGCTCTCAAGAAAAAACAATGTGGTGTACAGAAACCTAGCATGTCAAAAGGGAGGTTAAGCTAGAACTCTTCTCCCAAACCACGAGTTTTCCATGTACAGGGCATTCTTTTGTATGGGTGAGCATTCAGTCATGTGAACTCACTCCTACAAACTGAAGTGGTACAGTTCAGACACAAGTTTACCACCTCTTTTACTGTTTTGTGAGAGCCAGATCTGAGAGACCCTGCTATAGTTGTGAAGGAGGGTGCTAAAAGTCCTCCTACAGAGGCCTTCGATGTTTGTACACATGCGAGCAAATCTTGAACATCTGTCATCGCCAAAATACACAATTGGAAGCCCCCCCCCCGTATCTGTTGTAGAACAGTTTCAGACAGCAGTGAGGGATTGAATTTCACCACCCTCTGCATAAAATACGCTTTACACAGTACAAAGCACGCTTGTTAAAAAGGTAGTGATAGGTTTTTACCTTGTAACTGATACAATAGGTTTTTATGTGTGGGAGGAAATTGAATTGTCTTATTCCCTACCTACAGTCTGAAATGTTACAGCCCAGCAACAGATGTATTACACAAGACTTCTGTATGTCCATTTTAGCTCTTGGAGTAACACTGAGATTATAACCAGTCTCAATTGTGCAAACAAGTCCTCTTTCCTTTATGTTGCATGCCCCAGTCTCTCCTGCTGTTTTTGTGTGGATTTTTTAAAATGCCTAAAACTACATTTTTGTATGCACTTTTGCACAATTGAGAGGTCTTTGTTCTGAGATGAATAAGGGAATGAAGAATTTCAAAACATATTCCTTTTAATTTGTGCATTTTTTTAAAAAAAATCAGACTTTTAATTTTGTAGTCACTTACCATTAAAATCTTGCTAATGCAGAAACTCTTGCTTGACCAGGTCTGCAACTGGTTCTTTCCCCTGGGTGGATTTTACATTGCTGTTTCTTAACACAGTTTCTAATAATTTTAGATATAAGAACAATTTTAAGAGGAGTGGAGAAGCTCATGTTCTAGGAAAGGATACAAAATAACTTTGTTCTTACAGTTCATAGCTGTCTTCTTCTAATTGCCTGGAACGTTCCCTTTTTGTTTTGTCTCTCAGCTCTAATCTCTAATCTTTGTCTTGTTTCTCAGCTCTAAGGGTCCCCAGGGGCTTCTCGGAGCTCTCCTGCCTCCCCCTGCTACAGCTGCACTTATTTGTTCCCCATATTAGGATTGTGGATTTGAAGCCTATGCATCCTCGTGATGTACCCACTGTAGAAGGGGGAGGAGGCTGAAGACCCTCACCCCCTACTACTGATTGGTTGGCTACATGCTGAAGCTCAGCATACCCTCCCCTCAGCCTAACTGACAGGCTTCAGAAAATTAGCACTACATATTCTGAGATTAATAGGACAAACTTATCCCATGAATGTCATTGCAAAGGCATCATGGGCTCTCCATCCAGCTGCTGAAGAAGGCCAGATAGAAGACCACATGCAGCTAAACGTATTTCTGTAAGCCTATATTCAGTTGAGCATCTTGGGCTTATGAAAGTTGCATGTGCCCCCTGATAGTTTGTGCTGTGGATCCCCTGGTAGTGTGACGCAGGTCCTGGACAGAGCTTTCACTTTGCAGCTGGCCTGGTCTCTGCCTTGTGACTATGTCAGTTCAAGAATGGCTCAGAAACAAAGGGCCTATTATCCAGAGCTGAAGAGGCAACAATGCCCTTAAGAGAGGGTTGTGCTAATGCTATAGAATGTGTTTGCAGCGGGAATGGTGCATGCAGGCTGGGCTTGGTACATCCCCAATCATATGGGGCGAGTGACTCTTGAAAGGGTCATCGGGGCCAAGTTGCACCATCATGTTTGCTCCTCCTGGGCTCTCTCCAACAGTACAGCTACTGAATGGCACTCAGTCATAACTACTGCAATGATGCTATGCTTCAGTCTGTTGCTAGTCTTTAATATTAAAAATAAGTAATACCCGTCCCAGGTTGGACCCACTCACTGAAAGTATGATATTCCTAAGGGGAAGTCTTTATTTTCCATTGGTAGGAGAATTCACAGCTGAACAATCTTGATTTGAGTAATCGTAGATAGAAGTTGTTGGTTGCTATAACAACGCCAGCATATCTATTTGGGTGCTCACATGATCCTTGTTCCAGTTTCTAAATATAAGCCCAATCTCACACAGTATATCTGATGCCATGGAAACAAAATGTTCCATAAAGATGCAAGAAAGAACCAAAATTTCAGCTACATGAAAATTCAGGGTGGTGGGGAAAGATCTGGGCATTGTCACAATTGTAGCTTGCTTTACAGCATAGAACCTGTAATGACTTGGTCCAGTCTCTAATATCATGCTAGCTTTAGAAATGAGGCTCCGTGCACCTACACTTTGCCAGGACTTTGCCTGGTGTTAGCCAGGACACGTCTCCAGGACTGAAATGGCCGATTGAATCTATTGTAGATTATTTTAGGAATGCAGGTAAATAGGTGGCCTTTTGGGGTAGCACTGTGCCTTGTAGAAATGCACCAGGCAGAAATTAATCAGGGGCATCACTAGGAAGTGATAGGGGAAGCTATACTTGTTGATTTCTGCCTGAGTGCATCACTCCCCAGCCCAGTGTCCCACTGAGGACCAAGGCAAAGTGTGGGTGCATGGAGCCTCATTTCTAAAGCCAGCATGATATACAAGACTGTACAATATTTTTACAGCTTCTGTGGCATGGAAATTAAGATGGGAATCTTAAACTTGGAATGCCATGCTTTTTAGAACACGGGTGAAAATGTAAGCCCATCTTAACTCTTACCTTAAACAGGCTATTCTATTTCCTTGTTGTGCTGGTCATAGACTGTAATAAACCTTGAACTGAACTGAACCTTAAACGGGAGGATTTTTTTAAATTAATGATTTTGTCTTAACTATATTGGCATGACTGTGCCAGTATAATGTATGATTTTGTGATCTGTGAGAGCCATTTTCCACATTAAGAGGAATCAACCCTGAGTCTGCCATTGAGCTGCAGATTGTCCCAGCTCTCTGACTGTATGATGTACATCTTTCAAATTCTTGTTTGTTTGTATTTATACTTTGCATGGTGTGGTGTGCCCTTAAAAGGTCTTAGACATACACCTCAAAAAATAAATGTGTGTAATGGCCAGTTGCGGTAGCTGTTCACAGCATAGTGTTTTTCGGTGCACAGGTGGACTGCAAAGCTGTGTTGGTCTGTTGCAATAAGAGAATTAAGTGCTTTCCAGACCTATTGCTCTTCTGAATGGTCACTGTACTTATATTGATTTGAGTTTTTGCATACAATTGTCAGAGACTGTATCCCTGTTAAGTCGTTATTCAAAGTGTGGATGCTGTATCCACAAAAGCCTCACTCCCACACTGATGTGCTCTGTAGCCCTACCCACTAAGTTGTCCACAAAAGACAACATTTGGCTCTGCATTTTCCACATCTTGGATGATGGCTGAGCAGGGCTTGTAACTTTTGCATTTCATGGCTATTTGGCCTCACAGTATACAGGGTGCCCCCTCCTTCACCCCCATACTGGTGTGTGCATTCTGTGTGTAAATCATCTGCCAACCTGAGGACAACAATTCATGCAGCGGATGAAGTGGCTGCTAGTCTACAAAAGCTTACACTACAGTAAGTTTTTGTGGTTAGTGCAAGCAGAAGGTTGCCAGTTCAAATCTCCGCTGGTACTCTTATCAGGCAGCAGCGATATAGGAAGATGCTGAAAGGCCATTATCTCACACTGCACAGGAGGAGGCCATGGTAAACCCCTCCTGTATTCTACCAAAGAAATCCACAGGGCTCTGTGGACGCCAGGAGTTGAAATCGACTTGACGGCGCACTTTACCTTTACCATGAGACTGTTGACTCTTGCCATACTCCAGAGTTTATTTATAAAATTAGATCTAGATTTTAGCAAATTTGCAGGACTTGGGACTTCCCAGCAAATAGTGCAAACTGCATTCCCTTTGCAAAAAGTATTGCCCTGATTGCACAGATGTTTCCTTTCTAGGATCCCTCTTTTCTTGTGGGGGTTTCCTGCAGTTTGTAAATGAGAAGTGGTTTTTCTCTGAGTCAGTCTGAACTTTCATCATGGAAGGGCACTCTTCTTCAGGATGGATCAGGAAGTCATGTGAAGCTGTTTCCGTGGGCAGCATTAATCTGAGGATTCAGCATATGCAGTATCTGCACGGGTCTGTGGACTGATAATGTTCAGTTTACTCAGCAAAGTAATTGCTAAGTGGAAAAGAATATTTAATCCTAATGATAGGAGGCTTTTTATGTATTTTGAACACACAGGCTAAGGCAGGGGCATAGCTAGGGGAGAGGGGGCCCATATTTTACACTTCAAGGTGTGGATGTTTGTATTTATTTTTGTAGATATGAGGAAGGGGGGAAAGGGGGGATGCTTATCTCACTGGGAACAGTGGATACTGTACTTAGAAGAAGGTGGACAAGGATTGAAGATTATGGAAGGAGCGGCCAAAAGTTGTATAATTCTCAGTGCTGGAATTCTATTTCTGATCACTCAGGTTGCTGAGACAATCTATGTGTTTTCAAGCTTTTTCTCTCCCATCTGTTTTTTGGAACACTTTTTGGGAAAGAAGGAAATAAAGTGAAGATTGTAAAGATTCCCTCAAATTTGCATTTTGCTTTTTTTATATTGTATCCACCCTTCCTCCAAGGAGCTTGGGGCATATGCAGAGGTTATTCTTAGCAGGACTGTTGGGTCATTTAGGCTGAAAGAGAGCAACTGGCCTGAAGTCAGTATTGGAGCTTCGAGTCTGGAATACAGCATACATTTTGGTTTGTTTTTGTTTTTAACTGCAAAACAAAATTTATCTTGTATTACTTTTAAGGGAGTGGAACCTAAGTCTGCCTTGTCCAGATCAGACACACTGTCTAATCCAACACTCTGGGTCTTGATTTTAGTTGTGTAGCAACATTTTTAAACATACTGATTTCCAGTCCTACAGTGAGAAAAGTCCTAGCGCTTAGTTTGCTGGTACAAGGAGAGTGACATTCCCGAGAGAGCACCTTGTCAGTCTATTCAACAAAAATGACCAAGTGCTTTGTAACTTACCAAATAGCATGTGACACAAATTTTTGTGGGCCACAGCCTGCTTTGTCAGATGCATGAACTAGTACCTTAGATGGGCAAGTATATGTACCAGGAATATAGAAAGAAGGAAAGAAATGCCTTAAAAAAAAAAAATAAGCAAGCCCCAAATGCACACAGTAGTAATGTGTCATACCTACTACTGCCTATTGTGTAGCTATGCAAGAGGTAACAGTAGGTGTGCCAAATTCAGAGGTGTAACTACTATTAGGCAAGGGGAGGCAGCTTCCTGGGGGCCCCCATGCCCTGCCCCCCCCGAGGCAAGTCACATGACTATATATTGTGAAGTGTGTGTGTATCAGCGAGGGGCCCATTTTAAAATTTTGTCTCTGGGCCCACTCCAGCCTTGTTACGCCCCTGGCCACATTACTATGAATAGTTGTTACTTTTGTTCATGTCCCTTATTCATGTGGGCCACTATTTTGCAGGTCTGGAACAGGGACACCAAATCATTTCTGGGGAAATTGCTTTCTGAAGCTGGGAGGGTTCCTTAGGTGCTAAGGGAACTCTTCCTTTCTGCAGCCAGCCTGGGCCAGCTAATGAAGCAGCTGACTATCTAGTTGAGTGGGCCCAGATTAACTAGCATCAAAAAGAGCAATTTTAGATCAGGTTCAGTGTTACCATAAAGGTACCCCAGGATAGCTAGTGCAGCCTGGAGGCTAGGGCTTTTCAAGAGAAAGAAATGAGCTTTATTAAAATAATCAGGTATAATTATGCTATAATCAGGTATTTAATATTGACTGCTAGAACAGGTGTAACGGTGGATCTGACAGCTGTTTCAGTGAGGAGAGGGACCAGGGATAACCAAAGTCAACCCACTGCAAGGGAAATTAAGGTAGAGTGGTGAAGATAGGGATGAAGGAGTAAAAGAGCCCATTTTATATATCTCTCTTTCTGCTGAGAGAAATAAAACCGCAAAAATTATCCGGTCAGAGATGAAGCTTCAGTGCTACTGTAAAGTCTTCACTAGGGATGGAAGGCTGCCAAGCTGTCACCCATTCCATAGGGGTCCTGGGCACTGGATTAAAAGTTGGGCATGTGCCATGAACTGGGTTCAGGATGCAGGGGGAAGCAGAAGGGCATACACTCAGCCAAGAGTTCCAAGACATACTGGGCGGAAGGTCCACTGGCAGGCCCACTTCTTGGAGCCCATTGAGCTCTGGGGCCTGGGGCTGAAAAAAGGAGGGGTCAAAGAAAGAGAAGAATGGCAAGGGGGCTTCTGAGTGATGAATGTCCAGAGCCTCATATGTCAGGGAGTATGTATGTTAATATTCTGTATTGTTACCGAGCGAAGTGGGAGTGAAGCTGGTGAGGCAGTACTACCTGGTAGGAGCATAAAGCAGATGAGACTCACTGCAAGACACAAGCTTCTGTCTATGTGACATTCTTGCTTTCCCCAAATTGAAGCTCAAATTCCAGATGATGGGGGGATGTCTTGGTAATAAAGGACAGGGCCCACTCGCACATAATGACCACTGGTGACACGTTGGCATAGCAAAATGAGTAGTGTAAATATTTACTTAAGGATGAACTATAACTTTCCCTCTTGAGTCACACTGTTTCTTTCATCCAAATTTAAGTGTCAGATTTGCAAATAAATTCCAATTTGGCAGTTTCATGTAGGATTCATCCTTTGCAGATTTTTGTACTTCGACATTTTTTTGTGTCACCATTTAAAATGGCTGATTTGTGTCCATATATTTTCTTTCATAGAGATTGATCTGTTTGGTCTGTATCCATGGCAGAAGAGCATTGTTGACAAATGATAGTGCATATCAAGTTAAAAGATGTGCAAGTACACAAGCCTTTGATTATACAGCTGGTGTTTGGGCCTGTGGTTGTGTTGCTTGAGTTGGGATAGGGGCACAATTGGCACCAGAGTTTGTTACAAGGCCTAGTTCATGGTCATCTTTGTCTGGTGTCCCATTGTTGCTGATGAGTAGCTGTTTCAGACTGGAGGGCTGTTTGCAAGCAAGAACAGCATTTTGGGTAAAAACTAGCTGGTTTACTTGAAGTTCTAGTTTCCAGAGGAAGGGCCTTGGGCGGAGTCTGAAATGAATCAAAGGGTAATATTTAATATTTTGTATTAAACATTTTAGATCAACTTTGGAATATTCCCTTTTTAAGGCTACTTGCCAGAAGAAAGGTCCTAGGGTGTCCTGATGGAAGTATTTTCTTTACAGTTTCCCATCTTGGAAATGGATGGTGGTCGCATACATTATATGCACCTTTAAAAGTGCCCAGTGTGAGTCTGGTGGATTAGTTTTAAAATAGTAGTGGCTAGAGTGCTGGACTGGGACCGGAGAGACCCGAGTTCAAATCCCCATTCAGCCATGAAACTAGCTGGGTGATTCTGGGCCAGTCACTTCTCTCTCAGCCTAACCTACTTCACAGGGTTGTTGTGAGGAGAAACTTAAGTATGTAGTACACTGCCCTGGGCTCCTTGGAGGAAGAGCGGGATATTAAATAAGTAAGTCTTTATATGGCAGCTGTAACATGTAAACTGGTTTATCTGCAAGTGTGAGCCATGTTTAGGACCAGTTCACATGACATTACTGGCACACTGACAAAAGTTAAATTGAATGATTTTTAAAAAAATGTTCTGTGTTGTTTTTCTGGTTCTGATGTCTGAACACTCGGAGCAGAGGATGGAGATTTTAAAAAGCTTCACTAAAAGCATACCATGAAACATAATAAAACCAGTGCGGGGAGAGTCATTGTCAGCTGATTCGAATCTGGGGAATCACTCTTGTCCCTGTGTAGGATGGTCACTAATTCCAAGGGAATATTATCAATCCTGTGTGCATCTCATGAATGGCTGAAATCATGACTTTGCACTAGAAGCCTCTTCTACTCGTTCCCATTCTTTGGTCTCTATACCAATCTTTGGATGTTCTTCAGAAATGTGGGAGATTGTCAGCATTTCTCTGGATAGTCAACAGTTCTGGAATGTTGACATTCACTCTTGATGCAATGCACTTCTAATCTCTTTGAAGTATTAAAGTGGATTGAGGGACTGTATCTTAAGTGTGGATGATTTGTGAGCAATTTTGCAATTGCTTTGTCAAAGGTACTGAATCTTTCCCAGCAACATTTCTTGACATGAAATGGAGGTAGTTCTTTGGTAGGGTGGGGGATTGCTTCCCTACCCCTTTCTGTAGTGTTTATCTTTTTGTTAAGTGATATCTACAGCCACTTTGCTGATCTTGCATAATTTTTCCTCCTTAACGCTTTATGGGATTATGAGTATGGGGCCACTGATGCCACACAGTCAATTTCAGAGTGAGGTTAGGAAGCATTATCTTCAGTCTGGATGCTGGGGAGGGAATAATGCTGCACATGCTTTTTCCTCTTTTCACAGCTCTTTGCTGAAAAATTGTTGAAATTGAGTTGCGTGCTCTTTTGAGGGGCATAAAAATATTCACAAAATGTTTGTTGCACTTTAGCTAGTGAGTACATCTTGTCTCATGTATGCTAAACTCCGCATTCTTCCAGTTTTGATTTGATCACGTGAACTTGTGCTTCACTTTGCAGCACTGAATACAAAGAACTGACTTGATATAAGTCCCAGGAAAAGTTCTTCAGAGAGACAAAAAGGGGACAGAGAAGGTTAAAGAGGCTGTGACTGAATCAAGGAAAACTGGACAAAGCAATCCTTGTTTGTCCCTGTCTGTGCATGGGGAGCACTCGGTCAGTGGCATAGACTGTGGCTTTGTGCTCTCCATCACCTACGCAGACATTTGCAAGGGGAAAAGCTTGCCAGAAGCTTCACATCTGGAGAGTCTCTAGAATGAGTCCTTTAGATTTCAAAAGAATAAAACTGAGTGAAGGGAAGTGCTGAAATGTTTGACACAGAGAGGCCCCTCTCAGTGGTAGTTCTTTCTCTGAGTTTTGACTCTTGGCATTGACTCTTTGTTCACATACAAGATTGTGGAACAGGCGTGAGTAGTTCTCTGCTCATCTTGCAAAGGGGGAACAAGCCTTTGACCAGCTTTGGACTTAACTTCCACAACTGACTTGGTAAAAGCAGACATGGTAAGATGACATTATTTAGAGGAGACACAAGATGCATTGAGAAATATTTGATTTTATGTCCCTAGAGATGGTTTACACCCTTCATCTTGAAGCTTTGTCATAATTATATCTTTGGTCACCTCCATCCTCAGAGCCACCTTTGATGCTGTGGGAGTCTGGGCAGGGCAGAAGAACTTGATCAAGTTGTGAGGCTCAGCATTATATAATTGTGAGTGGTTTGGCCAAAGCCTGAAGGGGCAGGATGCAGCTAATTTTGCTAATAGTTAAAAAGAAGCACACTTAGAAAAAGAAGGCGTGTTTGAAAGCATCTTTAATGAGTGCCTAGTGCTACATTTATTAAATTGTTATAATGCAGCTGGCCAAGCATTACAGCAAGGGCAAGCCCTGGCATCTGAAAGAAAGAGGGAGGGGAGTAGAAACTATAAACACAGAATCCTAGTAACTGGAGACAGAAAGACCGTTGAGACTGTGTGGGAGAGTGAATTCTTTTTGTGTTTGGAACAATGCGGAAAACATTGGGGTAAAATGTGTGTTCATTGACAAGAAGCTGAGGGACGTTTTTAAAGCAAAATATGTGTTTGGATGCCTAGAATGGAATTTTGATTATTGGAGGCAAGTTTTATTGCTTGTTTCATCAATTATTGCTGTCAGAGTAAGCTAGTTGCCATGATCCCATAGGCCTCTTCTGTGAGTTATAGGGACATTGTGCATCCAGAGCACCCATTTCACATATGCAGCCACCCTCTGCAGCATCCCATGAGTGGAAAACAAGGATTTTGGAGGGAGATGACTTCTCCATGCAGAAGCCTGCATGGGATCCGCTGCATGCAAAATGCATATTCCTTTATGATGTGGAACTGTACAGTGGATCTAGAATGCATTTCTGCATGAAGCAAGATATTGTGCATGTTGACCTGAGTATGATGGTAATGCATAGCGGACAACTAGTTTGTCCTCCCAGATGGGCTGTATGCATCTCTAATGCTTGCATTTCTGTCTCAAATTACTATTTGCAGCACCGTTTTTGTACAAAAAATGTTTAGATTTTGCCCAAATATTTCAAACTGACTTTCAGATTCTTAGTAACAAACATATTTCTGAATTTGTTGCATAGCTCAAAGAGGACGACTAATTTTAGGGCAGGGTAGGGGACAGGGCTTACACAATATTATTATGAGCTATAGAGATCAAGGTCTTTAAGGTGCTATATGTGAGCCTCAAGTATCCCTGCCTATAATTTATACAGATCTGTGTGCATGACTGTATCACTGTGTTTCCAAAAATTTGGGTTAACAGCTGCACGTACAAATTCCACAGTAAATTCATATTGAGTCTTCACAAATCCCTGTGAAATGTTTTTTTATTTCTAGTTTCATCCAAAACAGAATGACCCTTTTCAAGTACATTTCAAGCAAAAACATTATCCCTAAGGAAGATGAATGTATTGGTGTCTGCACTTAGATTGTCCAAAGCTTTGCATATACTCAGAGAATACACATCTTGGTAACTCAACTCCCAAGAGTTTAGCACTAGAACCTGTTCCTAAAGTCAGGGCTCAATTCCAGATCTTCTGAAATAATGTATTAAAGAGGAGTTTGAGTATGCGCAGAATGCCCTCCCTACATGCTGAGTAACCTCAGTCAGCTTTGCTTGTGGAATTGGAAGATGTGGCTTTTACACTAGAGTTGTTACCAGGTACAATTCAGCTCCTAAATTTTAACCATGGCTATAAGAGTAATATTATTGGGACAGAGCTGCAGGTTATAGGAAGTGTGACTGCTGCCAAACACTGGAACAAGGCAAGGCACCAAATAAAGGGGGGAAAGGGGAGGAAACCTCAAGGTACAGAGAAGAAAACATACTGTATTGCCCAGTGTGTTATGGACAGAGCTTCTCTTTTGGGCTGTGACATGGTCGTTCTCTTCTTTTGCCCTTTGTAGTTCTAACAGTACAAGTATTCTACACTCAGTTTTTATCCTGAATCAGAAACCACCCATAGATCCATATTTACAAATTGCGCACCACTTCTTCCACAATCTCTGAAGCACCAACTGTTTTCTTCAAGCTGCTTGATGTATAGTTTAGCTATTTGGCATGCAGCAGCCCCCACACTGTGAAATGCAGCATATGAACAGATCTGGAATGGAGTGTGTGTGACGAGAAGCATTTTGCAGGAAGCTGGACTGTTCACTTTTTTACATGGACAGGTGTACACAGATGGGTGCTAGCAAGGGTGCAAAATTGCGATTGCTAAATAAATAGACAAGGATTTATTTTCAGCACTGTAACTGGCCAGTACCATAGCTTTTCTGCTTCTTGGGTGTTTGTTGATTTTACTACTTCATGGTATCTTGCAGCTGGGTCTGCTCCGCTTCTACAGTTCTCTGGTTCTGGGCCATAGTCAGTGATATTGTTACAGTGGGCTCCAGGCCACAGACAAAATATTGCTAAGAACAATAGCTGTTGGTTTTATTTTTCTCTTTCCTGTTGCATAACCAATGAAGAGGTGCATGTGGGGGATTCTAAATCCCTCTTTGCATGCCATGGTCCTGATCGTGGTTGTGCCCCACAGCTGCTATTTAGTTTAAAACAAACATACATGTAGGGTCAAATTATGCATTAATTGTATGTGTAGATTGGTTCTCGGGGATGAAGGAGAATGAACCTCTAGCACAGGCCTGCTCAACTTAGGCCCCTCCCCTGCTGTTTTTGGACTACAACTCCCATGATCCCCAGCCACTGTGGCCAATAGCCAGGGATTATGGGAGTTGTAGGACAACATCTGCAGGAGGGCTGAAATTGAGCAGCCCTGCTTCTAGCATTAGCAAATTCTAGTTGAGAGTTGTGCTGGTAACACAAGGGCTATAGTCACGGTCTTGCCTGAGGGAAGAGGACAGCTCAAGTTCATTACAAATTGCTCCGACATTACAAAATTAAGGGAATGTCTGTGCTTACAGATGATAGCCAGAATTGCAAAACTGCTCCAAACTTTTGCTTCTGCAGAGGAGCCCCAGATGGTGGAGTTTAGCCTGGGCCAAAGTGACCTACTGGAATGCTTACTGAATGCCTGACTCAGGTGCAGAGGCTTGATGAATACCTGGCAGTTGTACAGCAGCATTGTGCCCGGAAATAGTACTGGATTGTTTGCGGTGCATACTTTTGTAATGAGTACTCATGTTATGTTACTATGATGATGAGACTTAAGGGCCTTAATGTTGCAGCTTTGCTACCCCAACGGTGACTTACAACTTTTGTTTAGCTTCTTTCCCTGCGGCATATGTTGGAGCAGGGCTTGCACTACAGCATACGTCACCCCTGACTGGTCACAGAAGAGCGAGCTCTAAGATTCCCAGCTGTGTGTACGCAGCCAAAAGCTCTTCGTGCACAGCTGCTAGTCGTAGTCTTGGAGCATTGCCCAGCTGCCTTTCTGCTTTGCACCTTGCTGTTTTTAGCCATTGGAGTTTCATAATGAAGCTGAATGATGGTGAGATGGAGACCTAATTAGGCTGCCGCCTTTACTTGGTTCCTAATGAAGGGAAAGTAGACTAGCCAATGAGTGCCCATACTCTGATTTGCTTCCCGTGGCACTCTGTTCCCATGTAGTCTGGTTAAGGTAACAAATGTGTAATTACAAAACTTGGATGGGCTTCAAGCCGTTGGTGTCAAACAGGTCAATAGCTGAGGTTGCATGTGCATCTGTCTGTTGGACAATCAATTGATGCAGTTGCTGTTTGGGTCCATGGAGTTCTGCTCCATTGTGCACTTCTTGTAAATGGTTCTCTTGCTGTAGCTGTACTATTCCATTCGCTTTGCTCTGCCTCTGTCTTTGCTAAGTCTGCCTTTGTTTCCTCTTCCATGCCTCGGTTATCAAACCAAAAGTCCCTGGGTACCTCTTATGAGAAATTATGCCCTGGGGAAGGACACTTAACATAGGAATCTTTTAAAGTTCTCTCCGATTTTAGAATGTCACTTGGGCCATGAGGCAAAGGGCTACCCTAAAGACCTCCAGGTTTGATAATGAAGAAGCTAACTGATCTTTCCCAAAGCTTTGAGCTCTAGCATTTTAAAGTCATGTTCAGGTGTTTCCACAAGAACTTGAATGCTACAAGGTGATCTCTGCACTGATTTTACATTTAGGGAGGCTTGGACAAATATTTGGTTAACATAGGAAGGAAGCTGCCTTATAGTAAGTCAGACCAGTGTCCATCTGGCTCAGTGTTGTCCACACCAGGGGTTCCCAACCTATGGTACTCCAGGTGTTACTGAACTACAACTTGCATCATCCTCAGCCACTATAAATTGTATTTGAAGATGATGGGAGTTGTAGTTCATCAACAGCTGGAGTACCCAGCTGGTTGGGAACCCCTGGTCTACACTGACTGGCAGTGGCTCTCCAAGGTTTCAAGCAGGAGTCTTTCCCAGTCCTCCCTCGAGATGCCACAGCAGGGCTGGCTTAAGCCAGGGGCCAAAATGGCACCAGCCAGGGGTGAACTTGCTCTAGGGGCACCCGTGCTGCCCGCCATCATATTCCCGAGACCCAAGGATGTCTGCCGGTGGCTGAGGGCCAAGCCAGGCACCTGCTGCTGCCCACTGTAAGCCCCGCTTGTACAGTCTGGCCGGGGGCGAGTGAGAGGAGGCGGTGGTGGAGTAGCCCGAGTCACTCCCCCACCTGGCCCAGGCAGGCAGCACGCCTGTGCAGTGCGAGTGATGTGAAGGTGCGGAGCGGAGGCAGGAGGGAGTGGTTGGAGAGGAGGCAGGAGATTAGCAACACACTGAGGGTTTGGCCTGCTGTACTGAACATCTTGCTTTAGTAAAATTAAGCGGGAAGAAGGAGTGGAGGTGGAGGAGAGAAGGCATGAAGCTTTTCAAACAAATTTTTAAACTGAAGTAGTTGAGTTTTCTCCTCAGCCAAACAGGTGAGAGAGCCGCCTCTGTCCTGCCACCAGGTTCTCTGCCTGACTCAGCCTTGGGTCACCGTGGACGGGCAAGTAGACGGGGGCTTGCCTCCCTCCCCTGCCTTCCTCGCCTGGCCATAGGCAGCATGTGCCTGCGCAATTCTAGGGAGAACTTCATTGCCACCTCTTCAGCACGGGCTTTTCTGCCAGCCAGACTATATTTCCCAGCAACCTCTGCAGTGAAGGGGGCAGCCTGGCCAGGGGTGGGCAGAAGCAGAGAAAACAGAAGCACCTGAGGCAGCTTAACCTGGTCCAGCACGCAGAAACTGGCTCTCTGTTTCTCCCCCTCTCCCCAATTCCTGTGTGAGGAGTCTTTTAAAAGTGACTTCATGAAAGCTCTTTCTCCTCTTCCTCGTTCTCTTTTCTGGGAGGTTGGTTGCTCTCAGTGCAGACTCCCCACTGTGCCCAAACGGTGGTTGTTGCTTTCCATCCATTTCCCCAGTCCGGTTGTTTCCTCGGGCTGCATGACGAGTTTCTTCAAGTCAGAGCCACCGGGGCGGGGGGAGGGGGGGATTATCAAGGCACCCTGCCTCCTAATTTTTTTTCAGTGCTTCTGCTGCTTTATAGAACTCTTTAAAATCTTACTCTGGTTTTTTTGTTTTTTTTTTTAAGGGAGAGAAATTGTATGCTTTTCCAGAGTGTTTGTGTAGTCTTAATTTTTGAGAAATAGAGGATTTAAGGCTGTGTATGCTTCCTTGCAAGTGCTGGAATACCCACTCCTCAGGAGGCAGGGAGAGAAAGCAGCTCCTTGTCAGCGATTCCGCTAATCACTGACTGGGAAGCGCTGAGGGGCTGGCAGCCCCATCCCCAGTACTGGCCTTGCCCCTGCAAGGGTGCAG
The DNA here is from genome assembly GCF_027244095.1 of Hemicordylus capensis. Taxonomy (NCBI): domain Eukaryota; kingdom Metazoa; phylum Chordata; class Lepidosauria; order Squamata; family Cordylidae; genus Hemicordylus; species Hemicordylus capensis. The sequence continues at coordinate 387,696,875 of NC_069658.1, forward strand.
GGGACTAGTTCGGCCAAGGGCACAACAACCCCTTGAGCCGACACTGTGCCAGGTGATGGATCTGGGACCTTCTGCATGCAAAGCGGATGCTCTACCACTGAGCTACAGCCACATCTTCCAAGGGGAATATCTGACAGCATTCATACGTAGTTACTTATCTGAATAAAAGGGTGGATCTGCTTAGCAAAGGGAATAGTTTATGCTTGCTGCCACAAGATCAGCTCTCTTCCCCAAAATTTGGTTGATTTGGAGAGGCCCACTATGAGAAAACCGAAAGTCTCTCTTCTTGAGCTCATGTGAAGGCCAAAGGTCATTTTACAGTGATGTTGACCTTTCCTACTCCCACAGGTAGCTATACCATTGTAGAAATGAATACCCTCGGGGGGATTACATATTTCAGTGGTGAGCCTCACTGGACAACTATTGTAGGTGGAAATGGTTGTGAAAATGCTTGCCTGTTTGCCATTGCGTCTTTCACCCCTGCTTCTAACTTCTAAATGGTGGCATTTTTGACAGGTGTTTAACACATTGGTGGCACACTCTGTTTATAACAACTAACAAAATATATCTACATATGTGTGTGTGGCATGGACACACATCTGTTTGATTCCTGATTAGACAGAGTACAGTCTGTTTATCTCTTCCAGAAGTTATATGCAATAGTATGTTGGATTGCCAAAGCTACAATACGGGCTCAGCAACATTCCACCGTCTTCCCTGCCTTTAAGGGAATGTCTGTGCGTACAGATGATAGCCAGAATACATTTCCCAGGCTGCAGATGGTAAGATAACTGGGGTATATGGATTCTTAGTAATGTTTATCCCATTGATTCCTATATCCTGCCCCCAGGAACTCTAAAGGATGCCTCAGAACTTCATACTATATCTGTTGTTGAGTTCTTGTGTGTGTGTGTCACTCTTTTTTTCTTTTTCTTTCTTTCTTTTTTTTGCATTTTCTGAAAGCCAGCTTCACAGGCTTGTTTTGTCTTTGTGTCAACAGAAACCTAGGAAGGTCATTCCTCAGGCAGGAGAAGACTCTCAGAATGGCCATCTCCCACCCGGCTGGCAGAGTTATATGTCTCCTCAGGGCCGTAGGTACTATGTGAACACCTTTACCAATGGTAAGCTTCATTCTTGTGTTGTGTTTATGTGGTTCATTTAGAAATGTATTCTTTGCCTTCTCTTAAATAATAAAAACACTTAATAATAGTGTCTCAAATGTTCTGCAGTGTAAGGCAGGCTGTTATGAGTTGCCTGCATGGTGGACTACTAAGGAAGTGTCGGCAGTCGTCCACACGAGCAAAAATACTTAAAGTAGAGTGCCTGCACTTGGGGACCACTACTTACATCAGTGTTCTTCATTGTACAGCCTAGGGGCCAGTGGAGGTCCCCTTCAACCTTAAGCGTGGTTCCCTGAATAATTGTTTATTGGGTCTGTGTGAACCTTCAGCCAAAATGAAATACTCGGCACAGTTCCCCAGCAGGCACTATGTAGCGATGAGCATTCTCACTGTGCAATGCTGGGTTTTGCTTGAGCCCTTGCACCATCTTGGAAGGCATGCACAGATTGCTGAGAGAAGTGTAGCGCTTCCCAGTACTTTGCTCCTTGAGCTCCCAAGAGAGGCCTCTGTATCTCTTTAAAGGGCCCTCACAGTACTGTGCCCAGTGGGAAATGGAATTCGCATTGGAGACTCCCCCCCGCTTTTTGCCAAAGTGGCTCCAGCTTGACCAGTAGTGAAGATCAATAACTTGCATCATGTAAACAGTGCTCCTGAAGAGTAGTTGTGCTACTTTAAATATTTGTGCTCTTGTGTATGAACGCTGTTGTTTCCTTAGGAGCTTGCAGCAACGCAGGCAGCGCAGAACCTCCCGCGTTACAGTGTGAAATGTGGGCCATTATAGTTGATCATTAGCAGCAAATTATACTCAACTAGTACTTGATTATATTGAAACATTTAAAAACTCAAATCAATGGGTATTTTGTCCTTTAAAAAAATCAAAATTGTGTGGTACAAAACAATCGGTATGGTGCCATTGTTATACATACAGCACTTTACAGCATGAGCAATACGTTCACAGTAGACCTGTCTCAGCCGTGCCTTCTATGCTGCAAGAGCCATGGAAATGGTTTGACATGTCTCCGGTTTCTCATTCGGACACGGACCCATTTCATGCTTGGATTTCTTGCATTTCCCTTTGTGCTCTCAAATGATCAAATATGCTTCATTTGTATTCTTCAGAACAAGAAGTTCACTCTGTTGGAGAGGATGTCCCTGGGGAATGCGAGTTTTTAAAAGTTCAGAAAGTTCGAAGCACATGAAAATAGGCTTGGAATAGCTCCTGTTTTATCACTGAAATAATTTCCATAGTACAAAAAACTATTATGGACAGAGCTTAAAAGCTTGCAGTCCCTGGGCACCTTCCCTGGTTTAGGTAGTGGTGCCTTTTTTCTCATCTGTTTGGGTTTTGAATTCCTTCTTAGCTCTTTGTAGGCACTGGAGGAACTTTATTTCTGAAATGCTGGACAAGGGGTAGTGTAGCCATATGGTGTAATGTTGGGAGGAAAAGCAGGACAAAACTGGAGTTTGTTTTCCACACCAAGTGAGGAGCAGGGGGAGGAGGATTGTGACTGGAGAAGCTGTAGTTACATCACCTCCCAGATGTACTGTGCTTTTAAAGGAATACAGTATCCTTGGGTTGCAACTTGGCAACTTAATACTGTTAGATTTGTAGTTATTCTATTAAAACACAGTGTTTGACAGAAGCCTCATTCCACATTATGATCTACTTTGCACCTTCTGTCCCCTTCCCCTTTGAAAACTGTTGGGGAGGAATAAAGTATGTGTTTGAACTTCAAATGAAAGTTACATCATAAGTGTCCATACAATGAGCTGCTCTGTGTAGAACTTATTTTAAAGATGGAATACAAATATGTTAAATACCACATTTCATTCCTGTGCCTCAGTTCTCAAGGGAGATACCATTTTTTGGTGTGTAGCATCCTGGCCCTTCTGAAAACAAATGCTGGGGTGGGTGGGGGACGAGCTAGTGTTTGACTCTGAAGCAGCAGCAACAACAAATATTTATATACTGTTGTTATAGAGTGAAGTTCTGGATATGCACACAAACTTTCATTCTAGCATCTTGGTCTTCAAGGCAGATATCACATTCCACTGTATTTTGCATTTTCTCCCCCTTCCCTTTGAAAAAAGGTGCAGGGATTGGATTGATATTTGAGTTTCAAACGTAGAACTGTGTCCTGAGTATATGTACCCAATTCAGTATTCAGGAGAGTTGTGTTACAAACAAAATGCTGAACGAACAGGCTAATTAAACCACAGTTTTCACTTTGCTTGATCAAAAGCTTGGACTTTGAAGCACTAGGGGGAGCTCATGTCTCCCCTTCCAAATACCTGGCCTTAGTAAGGTGTCTTACTTACGTAATCCTCTGTGATAAATCTGAGTGATTTATTGTTGCAGCCGGTATTGCTGAGAGACTGCTGTTACTCTGTGTATGTTAACATGTATTGTGTCATAGCTGTTTCTCTGTATTTTGGCCTGTGGGTGTGTCTGTGGCTTGTGTCTGACAGACTGTGTCCAACATGTGTGAATAGATAGGGAGCTCCAGGAAGACTGAAAGGGACACACAGGCTTAACTGCTTTAGAGTTGCTAGGTAAGTAAAAAATGCTGTGACGTATCAGCCTGAAATAAAGAAATTCTGCTCATTTTATGGGAGGATGGTGTTGCACAACTATAGAGGCATCTTTTGACATATGGCATGTCATTTAAAATAAAGGACATTTGGAAATTCTGAGTTCCCCTCACTTGCCAATGTGGAAAATCTGTAATACCTCTCACATTCTTTCAGTTTTTTTCCTACAAAGCATGTATCATGATGGCTTAGGTGAAGCTTAATCAGACCAGAAACAGCTGACTCTTGATCCAGACTTTGTAGAAATGTGCATTGCACGCAAGCAGAATTTTTAACTGTGTTGCAATAGGACGCAAACTCATAATGTTTTTTCCTTCTATTTCTGGCTACACTTGTCTGTCACACATTCTGTGAAGAGCTGATGTCTCCCAAACAGAGGAAAGTTCTGCTTAGAGCTGTGCCCTTAGCAGCTGCTCCCATTTTCTAAATGTGTGCATGGTGGCCCAATCTACATCCCCGCCTTGAAGAGAACTAGGGAGATGACAGCTAAATTAGTCATGTTTGGAATTTTATAGGCATTCATGGCAAGTTATCTCCCATTCTAATTGGCAGTTCAGATTGCATTCTAGCATGCCCCTCACCTCATTCCTTCACAGTTGGCTAATGTACATTCTGTTTTGTAAGCTGCCTTGGGTCCTTTTGAGAGAAAGGCGGGATATTAAATTTTAAAATAAATCTGATGCTTCAAAGACAGAATTACAATGGTAACGTGGAACATAAGAATCATGAATATAGGAAAGCTCGACACAGTGAAAGATGAAATGAATCAACTACAGATTGACATCTTGGGCATCAGCGAATTAAAATGGACTAGAATTGGACATTTTCAGTCAGAAAATCATACCGTTTACTACTCAAGACACAAAAGACAAAGGAGGAATGGTGTTGCTTTTATAGTCGGGAAAGATATAGCAATGACAGTACTTGGGTATAATGTTGTAAGTGACTGGCTAATATCAATTAGACTTTGTGGGCAACCCTCTAACATGACAGTTTTTCAAGTCTATGCCCCAATGACTGATGTAGAAGAAGAGGAAGTTGATCAGTTTTATGTTCATGCTCAGTCTGAAATTGCCAGAACATGCAAGTTAGATGTACTGTTGGTGGTTGGAGACTTGAATGCCAAAGTTGGAAATTGTATGGCCTAGGAAACAGAAATGGAGCAGGAGAATGACTTCTTAGTTTCTGCCAATCCAATGATATCTTCATTACTAACACATTCTTCAAACAACCAAAGCAGTGCCTATGCATATGGATGTCACCAGATGCAAGGAGGTGGAAGAGCTCTGTTATAACAGTAGATACATGCCCCGGGGCCGATTGTGGAACAGATCATGAACTGTTCATGTGCACGTTCCAAGTTAAGCTAAAGCAGAAAAATAAAGCTATCCAGTTTCCATGATATGATCTTGAGAATATACCCACCATTTTCAAGGAGAACATCAAGAACCGCTTTGAAGTTCTGAACCTCATTGATAGGGAACCAGAGGAACTGTGGAATGAAATCAAAGAAGTTGTTAAGGATGAATGTGAAAAGAGACTGCCAAAGACCAAGGAACAGAAGAAAGAAAAATGGATATCAGAAGAGACAGTGGAAATTTCCAAGAAGAGGAGAAAAACCAAAGTCAAGAAAGATAAAGACCTCAGAAAGGACCTTAATAGGGAATTTCAGAAAGCAGTTAGAAGAGACAAGGAGCAGTACTATAATGACATCTGTAAAGACCTTGAGAATGGAATTAGACACGGAAAAACAAGGAAAGCTTTCCAAAAGATCTCTGAACTCAAAAGTTCCAACCTCGAATGGTATGTTAAGGGATGGCAAAGGACAGATAGTAACTGATTCAGAGTAGATCAAACAGAGATGAGAGGAGTATACTGAAAATCTGCACAGCAGGGACGTCAACATCCAAGATACTTTAGAAGATATTCCCTACTTACAAGAACCTCTAGTACGGGAAGATGAAGTTAGATCAGCACTCTGGTCATTACCAAGTTGGAAGGCTACAGGAATTGATGGAATAGCTACAGCAATATGGCAGGCAACAGAAGAAGAATCAGTCAAGGCTCCAACCAAACTATGCCAGCAAATTTGGAGAATGACACAGTTTAGAAAAAAAGACAACTGCGGAGAGACATGATAGAGGTCTATAAAATCATGCATGGTATGGAGAAAGTGTCATTGGAGAATGACACAAATTTGGAGATTGGAAGAGGTCAGTCTACATACCCATACCAAAGAAAGGAGACTCAACAGATTGTGCAAACCATCTCACAATCTCCTTAATTTCACATGCTAGCAAAATAATGCTCAGGATCATTCAACGCAGATTAGAATCCTACGTGGAAGGGAAAATGCCGAATGTTCAAGGTGGTTGCAGAAAAGGCCGAGGAACAAGAGACATCATTGCTGATGCACGCTGGATAATTGAGAAAGGCAAAGAATACCAAAAAGATGTCAATATGTGCTTTATTGACTACAGAAAAGCCTTCGATTGCATCGACCATGTCAAGTTGTGGAACAACCTTATGAAATGGACATCCCAGAACATCTCATTGTTCTCATGAGAAACCTGTACACAGGACAGGAAGCCACAGTTCAGACGGAACATGGTGAAACAGACTAGTTCCATATTGGCAAAAGAGTAAGACAAGGCTGTATACTTTCTCCTTCTTTATTTGATTTATATGCTGAACATATACTGAGAGAAGCTGGATTAGAAGAAGATGAGTGTGGTTTTAAAGTTGGAGAAGGAAACATCAGTAACCTGTGCTACGCTGATGACACCACTCTGATAGCTGAGAATGCAGATGATCTGCAACTCTAGTAATGAAAGTAAAGGAGCACAGTGAAAACATGGGACTACAACTAAATGTAAAGAAGCTACACTAATTACAATGGGTACAGCAACCAGCCTCAGAATTGATAATGAAGACATTGAAGTGGTGGATAGCTTCTGCCTTTTCGGATTAACAGTCAACAGTAAATGATCCAACAGTCAAGAAATACGCGCAGACTAGCACTTGGTAGGGTCTTGGAAAGGAAGGCCTTGGAAAGGATATTTAAATGCTGTGACGTATCTATACCTACAAAGATTAGAATAGTTCGGACAATGGTTTTTCGATGACACTCTATGGATGCGAAAGCTGGACTTTGAAGAAGCAGGACAGAAAAAGTATTGACACTTTTGAAGTTTGGTGCTGGAGAAAACTTTTGAGGATACCATGGCCAGCCAGGAAAACAAACGAATGGATCATAGATCAAATAGATCCAGAATTTTCATTCAAAGAACATAAGAACAGCCCTGCTGGATCAGGCCTAAGGCTCATCTAGCCCAGCATCCTGTTTCACACAGTGGCCCACCAGATGCCTCTGGAAGCCACAGGCAGGAGTTGAGGGCATGCCCTCTCTCCTGCTGTTACTCCCCCGCAACTGGTACCCAGAGGCACCCCGCCCCCGAGGCTGGAGGTGGCCTACAGTCCTCCGACTAGTAGCCAGCAATAGATCTCTTCTCCATGAACTTATCCAAACCGCTCTTAAAGCCATCCAGGTTGTTGGCTGTTACCACATCTCGTGGCAGAGAATTCCACAAGTTGATTATGCGTTGTGTGAAAAAGTACTTCCGTTTGCTGGTCCTAGATTTCCTGGCAATTAATTTCATGGGATGACTCATGGTTCTAGTGTTATGGGAGAGGGAGAATAATTTCTCTCTGTCCACTTTCTCCACACCATGCATGACTTTATAGACCTCTATCATGTCTCCCCGCAGTTGTCTTTTTTTCTAAACTAAATAGCCCCAAGTTTGTAGCCTAGTCTCATAAGAAAGGTGCTCTAGGCCCTTGATCATCTTGGTTGCCCTCTTCTGCACCTTTTCCAGTTCAACAATGTCTTTTTTTAGATGTGGTGACCAGAATTGTACGCAGTACTCCAGGTGTGGCTGCACCATAGTTTTGTATAAGGGCATTATAATATTAGCAGTTTTATTTTCAATCCCCTTCCTAATCATCCCTAGCATGGAATATGCCTTTTTCACAGCGGCCGCACATTTAGTCGATACTTTCAATGAGCTGTCCACCACAACCCCAAGATCCCTCTCCTGGTTCGTCACCGACAGCTCAGATCCCATCAGCATATACTTGAAGTTGGAGGTTTTCATCCCAATATGCATCACTTTACACTTGCCAACATTGAACTGCACTTGCCACTTTGTCGCCCTCTCACCCAGTTTGGAGAGATCCTTTTGGAGCTCTTCACAGTCAGTTATGGATTTCACTACCCGAAAGAGTTTGGTATCATCTGCAACTTTGGCCACTTCGCTGCTTACTCCTGCTTCTAGATCATTTATGAATAAATTAAAAAGCACTGGCCCCAGTACAGATCCCCGGGGGACCCACTTCTTACTTTCCTTCATTGCGAAAACTCTCCATTTATACCTGTCTTTCAGCCAGTTAGCAATCCACACATGTACTCGTCCCCTTATCCCATGACCGCTAAGTTTCCTCAGGAGTCGTTGATGAGGAACTTTGTCAAAAGCTTTTTGGAAGTCCAGGTATACTATGTCAACTGGAACACCTTGATCCATACACTTGTTGACACTCTCAAAGGACTCCAAAAGGTTGGTCAGGCAAGATTTACCTTTGTGGAACCCATGCTGGTTGTCTCCCAGCAGGGCCTGTTTTCTATGTGCTTTACAATTTTATCCTTGAGGATGCTTTCCATCAATTTGCCTGCAACTGATGTTAAGCTAACCGTACAAATGACCAGGCTCAAACTAGCATACTTCGGACACATTATGTGAAAACCCAGCTCCCTTGAGAAGTCCATAATGCTGGGAAAAGTTGAAGGAAAGAGAAGAGGATGACCAGCAGCAAGGTGAATGGACTCAATTACGACAGAATGCATGTACCACTGAGAGAGCTTAAAGACCAAGTTGAAGATGGATCATCCTGGAGAGAATCTATCTACACCGACTTGATGGCACTCTCACTCAGTCAATCAGTCAATCAATCAATCAATCAATCAATCCTGCCATACCAGGTGACGTTTCCTGTTTCCTTTTATTCTCAATCATATGGCAAAATTATACATTTGGGGTTCAATGGCAATACAACTTCTGGAATGTCTAGCCTAGCCTAGCATTAGGTGATATTAAGGTGTTACAACTGCAATTCTACGCTTTTCGTCCCTCTCTGTTTTCAAACATAGTAGAGAATGGAGCTAAGGTGTTGGTTCTGCTAAACCAACACCAATAGAAGTAAAACATTCCATTCTGGGCAAATGGAAGGTTCTGCTACTCATCACAGTCTGCAGTGTAGCTCCAGTGGAGCCGTGGGAGCCCCAGGCACAGCTAGGATGAGGCTGAACAGTTTGCGCTGAAGGTCATGTAATGTAATTGATGGTTTAATAATTTTAAACCTACAACTGGAGACAGACCTTCCCTGATATCCTTAATGTTCAGGAAGGATCATACTGAAGAAGGTGCTATGTCAGGTAACCCTGTTCTAAGCCATTTTGAGCTTTAAAGGGAATTACCAGCACTTTGTATTTTGCCCAGAAACATATCGGCAGCCAGTGCAGCTGTTTTAAAACATGCATAATATGGTCTCTCAGAGTAATCCTGGAGACCAATCTGGCTGCTGCATTTTGAACTAGCTGAAGTTTCTGCACAACATACAAATGCAGCCCCACGTAGAGTGCATTGCAGTAGTCAGGCCTAAATGTTACCAGAAAAAGCACCACAGTTTTGAGATAATTACCTTCAAGGAATGGATGCAGCTGTTGTATCAACTGAAGTGGATAGAAAGCACTCCTGGCCATAGCCTCCACCAGAGACATCAGGATGAGGCCTCGGTCATTAGTCCTGCATTTCCAGCTAAATGCAGTAAATCACATTCAGCCTTTGAGAAGGAGAAAAATTGAGACAGGGGACTCTAACCACCTGCAGCAGACCCGATAGCAGCAACTAGCAGGTTTTTGAACAATTTCAGAGCAGGAGCAGTCTATCTGAGCAGTGGGTATTTTGAATCCTCAATACACTTAAAAGTCCTCAAACATTCTTAATCTCTTCAAAATGTCCCCAAACTTCATATCTCTGTCACTTTCCCCAGATGATGATTTTGGATTTGTATGCTGCCGGTACATGGGGCAAGAGAGAAGCAGTGGGGTCTTGCCTTAGGTGTAGATATGGCAAATGAGGTCCCATGTGTTGAGTGCAATGGAGAATGGGTTGTACAGGAGAACCCCTTTATTCACGCAGGGTCCTGTTCCGCGTCTGCGGGATGGGCTGCGGACAATGAAACCATGGATAACTGGCAATGGGAAGGGGAGAGGTGGGTTAGGTTCCTGAGGCAGCGAGGGTGAAATGGTGCAAAAGGGATGCTGAAAATGGAATGAAAAAATGACTGGAAGTGGGGGAAATGGGTGGAAAGAGTGACCTACCGTGCTCTGTGTGTCTCCAGCTTTCCAGCAATGCCGCCCCCCCAGTAGAAAACATTGCAGGGTTTTTTTTGTGTTTGTGGCAAAAAATAATGTTTCCTTGAAAAAAAAAAGGGGGGGGAGGGGCACAAAATGGGTCCTGTCTTCAAAATGGTGAGTGGAAATGACCTCAGAGGAATATGCACGTCCTATTTTTTGTGTATGTATACCGGGGTTGGGTGGCAATTACACGACTGCAAATATGTGAAACCACGGATGCCAGGTCTGCGATTAATGAGGTTCTCCTGTATACCACTGAAAGGATGCATCTGACTTGTACAGATTTCTGTTAACTGACAATGCAAGTGAAATGCCTCTTTTCAAACTTGCTTGCCTCAGTTTAACCTCAGACATTTGGCAGATCTAATTTTAAAACACTTTTGTATGGGCTTATCTGTTAACTCGAGAAATGTAAGGCCAGAATTCATATTTTACATCAGCACTGGAGTTTTATTAGGTTGGTGTATATCTTGTTTTCCCCCTTCTTATTCTTGTGAAGACAAGCCAATTCCTGAGATTTTCTTTGGTTACAATCTGTAATAAAAGCGGTATTTTATCCCTACATTAATTTAGAGTTTGTTGTTGATGGTCATGTACAGGCACAACCGGAGCCAAAAACTTTGATGTATAAAACTCTTGTGGTTCATCAAAATTCCCTTTTTAAAAACTCTGAAATCGTTATGTTGTCTTTCAAAACAAAGTTGTTGATTGAGGTTCACAGAAAAAAGGATTTGCTGCAGGTGCATAATAAACCTGCACTGCACATATCCTTGGATAGTAATGTATGTTGTAGCATAAGGCTGAATTTTTGCTGTGCTCTTAAATCTGGAGTTTTACCTCTGTGCATTTCATAATGAATATAGTGGCCCACATTCTCTGCAACTTTACGAGGGTGGAGCAAGAGCTTCACTCTTGCAGGGAGCTGGGACACTTGCTGCATTGTAGTGTTGCTCTGCAACCCAGTGCATAGGGAGAGGGAGAGGGAAGTGATTTTTGCTTATCTCTCTCTCCTCCCTGCAGGAGGTTTTACAGACAGGGCTCCCCCCCATCCACTCCTGATTGGAGGGTGCCAGTCCACATATTCACTGGATTTAACCCAACCTCCCTGCGGGATATCAAGGACCAGGACAGACAGGGATTTTTCCCCCCTCCAAAGGGAGGCTGCAAATTCTGGCTTAGCCAAAGTTATGTCCGGGGTAAAAAAATCCCCTGTTTCCAGCAGCTTTTGAAAAAAACTCTGGGGCTCCTGCTTTCTCTGTGGGTGTTGATGGAGGTACTGATGGCTATGCTGCGAATGGTCCATCTAATCCCTCAAATTAAAATGCCTCGAATCTGCTGCGAAGCAGATGCGCTCTTCAAATACCCCAAGGCATAGAGCCATGTGTGAAAAACCAGCAGGAGGAGTATGGGGAGGAACAGGAATATGTCCCCTTTTGCTGCCAAGGATATGCCTGTGAGGGTCATATAGCCCTTAGGGACATATTCCTGGCTCCCTCATTCATTCATTCATTCAGTTTCTATACCACCCTTCCAAAATGGCTCAGGGCAGTTTACAGTTTCATTAAGCTGTGGAGAACTTCAGCCAGTATATATTTGGCCCAGAATTCCAGTTTTCAGCCATAGCCATATAAGCATTTCATTTGCCACTTTGGTTAAGAATTATATTGAACATCTGATAGAAACAAAAATGTGGATACTGGAAAGAAGTATCCAAGAGTGGGCAAATTATTTCTAAATAAAAACTTTTTCTAGTCAAGCTTAATTTTTTTTAAAGGATGTTGACAAGAAAAAAAGTTTCCATTTTCTAGCTATTACAGTTTTAAATATATCCCACCCCACACCCCTGCCAGAGGGGTGGGATTCCTGTGTTTTCCCCTCTATGTGCTCCTGTAGATGAATCAGCAGATGTTGCAAACTAAGGCTGGAATTGCAAGCAACATCAACTGCATGGTAGCAAACTGACCATGTGATGACCACATAAAGAGCCTTTAGTCCCACAGTGAGCAGAGCATTTATTATTATTATTTAATTTAAATTTCATTTATTAATTATTATTTTTATTTAATTTATATTTCATTTTATTGTTTGTTTGTTTGGTTGGTTGGTTTCTATACCACCCTTCCAAAAATGACTCAGGGCAGTTTACACAGAGAAATAATAAATAAATAAGATGATCCTGTCCCAAAGGGCTCACAATCTAAAAAGAAACAAGATAGACACCAGCAACAGTCACTGGAGGTACTGTGCTGGGGGTGGGTAGACCCAGTTACTCCCCGCCCTGCTAAATAAAGAGAATCACCACGTTAAAAAGGTGCCTCTTTGCCAAGTTAGCAGGGGCAGCTTCAGCAACTGCACAGAAGTCCTGCGAAGCTGGGTGCTTGGTAATACATGGCATTCTCCTGGCTGGAGGCTAAAGACAATTAGCCCTTCATGTGGCTAGCGCTGCCCTGTGATAAATATTTTTGTGATTTTTTTAAATTCTAAAAATATGCATATTATAAAGGAGTGCCTATGGGTATGTACTTAGGATTTCCCCCTCCCTTTTGCATATTGAAGGCAACACCTAATTTTAATGTGAACAGCCCACTCATAAAGGTATTGGAAAATCTGAATATTAGAGGAAAACTGGTAGAACTGGAAGGTTGGGTGTTTGCTTAAAAAGGGCCTTTTAAAATCTAGTTCTTTGGATGGACTTGAGGTAACTTGAAAAATTCTCTCTTGATTTAATCACCACTAGAACTGAAACTAGAATCCCATTTTTTAGCACAACCAATCAGGATAGGGTTTGATTCTAACAAGACAAGTATTTCAATATTAGATAATAAATGTGTTGTAATTTATTTAACCTAACATTAATATCCCACTACATAGCTGCCAAGAGAGTCTGTGTTTAAGCTAACTGAAAATAATTAAAATACTGCTTTAAAAATAGAATCTATTAAAACAGTTAAGTTATAGTAAACAGTGATACTAAGCAACCAGAGTGAACCCAGCTGCTTGTTGGTTAAAAACTATTAGCAAGTTGTTATAGTAAGAACTATATGAGAGGAGAACTGGTCTTGTGGTAGCAAACATGATTTTTCCCCTTAGCTAAGCAGGGTCTGCCCTTGTTGCATATGAATGGGAGACTTGATGTTGTGAGCATTGTAAGATATTCGCCTCAGGGGATGGAGCTGCTCTGGGAAGAGCAGAAGGTTCCAAGTTTCCTCTCTGGCTTCTCCAAGATAGAGCTGAGAGAGAGTCCTGCCTGCAGCCTTGAAGAAGCCGCTGCCAGTCTGTGAAGACAATACTGAGCTAGATGGACCAATGGTCTGACTCAGTATATGGCAGCTTCCTATGTTCCTAACTGATTTGGCTACTTTCCTTTCACTATCCCTACAACTGGACTCAATTTGGGCCAAATCAATTAGGCAATTCACAAGTCAGCCTGTTTGCTCCTCAAACATTCATGCATCTGCCATCTTGAATTGGGGTGGATGACATCATTACAAATTAAACCCTATGTGTCGACTGTAGCAAATTTGGTTCAAATCAGTTAGGCGGTCCACAAGTTAGCCTCTTTGCACCTCAAATGTGTATGCATCTATCATCTTGAATTGGGGTGAATGACATAGTCACAAACAACGTCGTTGAGGTGTCCCTACAGTTGTTCTCAATGTGGTTCATATTGGTCCAGGCATTGCAAAGTTGATGGGGCAGGGGTGGGGGCACGCATATGGAATGCCAGGTGATTTCATAAGCCTGAAGAGCTTCGCCATGCTCCCTCCCTCAGTGTTTTTAAAAAATAATTGAAAACACATCTTTTAAAAGAGGCTTTTTAATATTTGTACTGTTTTAATATATATAATTTTAAATATATATATTATTTATATCTGGTAGGTTCTTTAGTTTTTTAAAAGAGTTCTCAGTTTTTAGCTTTTGAAATAACTTCTAATTTGAAACTTTTTTTAAAAAAAATGTAATTTTAAGTGTGGTTTTAGCTTGATCTTTTAACTTGTTTAGTTTAAATTTAAACTGTACTGGTCTTATTTTACGTTGTATCTTTGTATTATGTTGTGAGCCACCCCGAGCAGTAATGTGCTAGAGGGGTGGGGTATAAATACTTTAATTAAATAAGGCTACTATTAAGTAGGCTAAAGAAATCTAATTGTTCAGATTTACAGCCACTAGCAAAAAGAAAATAAGTATGCCTTTACCATCCACCTAAGACTCCTCTGGTGACAAATGGGACACTCAGTTCCCTGTGAAAGTTCCACAGCCAATATCCTGCTTCCTTTGGTTACCCAGTATGCCTCAGATGGCAAAACACCCAGAGCAAGGCCTCATCTGAACGTCTCTGAATAACGAAGGCTTAGGAGAATAGGTGCTTCATATGTCTTCAGGAGCCACAGTGGAGGCCCCTTCCTAAAGCGGTTAATGCCTGCATTTTGATTTAAGCCGGAAAGGAAGTGGGAGCAAGTGCAGTGCTCTCAGCATGGATATGAACCCTCCACAACTAGTCTTAAACAACCTGACTGTTGCTTACTGAGTGAGAGTAAAGGGGAGCGGTGAGTGGGACCTCTTAAAAATGAGTAAAGCAGGTCCTTACCTGTTCTCTGCTGCTCCTTGCGGCTTCCTACTGTGATGGCACCTCTCCCCAAAGAACTTGCATGTGGTGCTGGTCTCCGAGCATGCGTTTGTGGGGTCAGCAATTCATGAGGCCACGTCAGTGCTGGAGCTGTGTGGCTGTATGTGGGCTGCTGGGGCGGGGTACGCTGCTGCTCCTCCACACTGGACCCAGGCAATTATGAGCAGCAGTACCACGGCTGCTGCCGGCGCCAGCACCGGTAAGCACAATTACTTTCAGAGGTGCCTTGGCTGCCACTTTACATGGTCCATCAACCCACCAAACTGGTCTGCCACAGACCAGACCTGATCCTGTTCAATTGTAGACCAGCTGGCCTTCCTGAAGGCCAGAATGGTTTGCAGTTGAGCCCCTCGAACTGGCCCAGTTTGTGGCAGACTGGTTCGCTGCGAACCGTCCGTGCACACCCCTAGCACATTGGGGAGGTCTGCTATAAGTTTTAAAACTTACTGCTGGTGTAGGGTGTTTTCCCACACTTGTAATTCTTTGCTAAAGCATTGAAAGGAATTTTTTATTTTTTGGCAGAGGGTTAGAATGTTGGAGTTGTCCCTCCCAGCAAGACAACTGATGTTTAAAATGATTTTAAAAGGGAAATAATCTAACGTGCTTTTTGTTCCTTGTTAATCCAAGGTTGTTTCAGACATGGCAGTGAAGCATGTCATTTGACATAAGTTATAAATTCAATGGATAAAAAGTACTGAAATGTTTGTGTTCCATAAAACCTTCTCCAACAAGATGTATTTTTCTTTCATTTCCCATATATACAAAAGTCAACTATCCAAAGTTCCTTTCTTTCTAATACATTGTTGAAAAAGAGTCACTCGTACTCTTTGGAAATATCATAACACAGCATTGAAGAGTAGATAGAAATGAATTTGGTTATGGTTCAGTCTTGCCACTTATTTGATGTTACTTTTCCAGAAACATTGTTGTCCCACAGCATCAGCTTTGTGGTGATAGTGGACCAGCATGGGGCAGGGGAGGGTGTAACTAAGGGACAGTCATGGAACTTCCAAAGCTATCCTGATGAAAAAAGATGTAAATCTAAACAAGAATTCCAAATACCATAGCTTTGCCCAGTTGTGCAAGTCGGGTGTGTGTGTGTGTGTGTATGCTGTGGGAGTGCTGAACTCTCTTTGAAATTGTTTTGTGAAATGTACACATCTGGACATACTCTTATCTTTAACTTTTGCCTGGATAATGGGCTCAAATTGATCTGCAGAAGTGAAAAAAAACCCACTTTGATTTTGATCTTTTACAGCTTCATACTGCTTGTATTTTTTTCCCCACTGTGAGGTCACTTGCCCTGTGGTATTTCATGTGTCTCCCTGTGATTTTTTGTAAATTGCAGTGTTGGGATCATTTTGTACCCCAGTTGTATTGAATTGGAAACAAATTGTCCGGCACCTGCTGCTGTGTGTCATTTCTGTATATCACTATTTACCCCATTATCTTCACTGTTCTTTTCCTTTCCTGCTAAGGTGAATCCTTAATGAAGGTTGCTCCCCACCCGCCCTTTTGAAGCTGGTGTTATGCTCAAGGCAACCCACCCAGGTTGTTAAACTTATGAGTTACTCTGGGGTACATTTGTCCCTCACGCTGGATTAGTAAAGTATTACATCTTGTATTTGGATGAGGGCTAAAAAATAGTTGCTTCTTCACAGTGAGAGTCTGTTTTTCCATTTTGTGAGAGGCAAGGCAATGCAGTGTGTAGACTTGGATGCAAGTAGTCCTCAGTCTATGTTAGGTTATTTTAGGTATATAATAGGCTATCCCCAGATATGGCACCCTGTGCAATATACATGGCATATACATGCCATGAATGAATGAATACAGTTTGTGAGCACCATGGTTCTACTAATCTGTCCTTGTAAGCCTAAGAGTGAGCAAAATGATGTGTGCCAAATTGCTCCTGGTATATCACATAGGAAGCTTGCCTTAATGGTTTTAGACCATTGTTCCTCTAGCTCAGTATTGTCATAGGAACATAGGAAACTGCCATATACTGAGTCAGACCATTGGTCTATCTAGCTCAGTATTGTCTTCACAGACTGGCAGCGGCTTCTCCAAGGTTGCAGGCAGGAATCTCTCTCAGCCTTATCTTGGAGAAGCCAGGGAGGGAACTTGAAACCTTCTGCTCTTCCCAGAGCAGCTTCATCCCCTGAGGGGAAGACCTTGCAGTGCTCACACATCAAGTCTCCCATTCATATGCAACCAGGGCAGACCCTGCTTAGCTATGGGGACAAGTCATGCTTGGACCACAAGACCAGCTCTTCTCCCTACATTGACTGGCTGTGGCTCTCCAACATTTCAGGCAGAAATCCCTCCCAGCCATCCTGGAGATGCCAGGGATTGAACCCAGGACATTCTGCATGGAAGCAGATGCTCTACCACTGAACTATCACCCCATCGTGCTCTCTAGGAGTGGGCTCTTTGCAAACACTTTCTCTGGAAGGGATCCACCCTATGGAGTATTTTCCATGTCCTCCGTAGATTCTTGTGCTCTCATTGAGCTTGTTACTGGTTGCATTTAGTTGTTTAGAAAATGAAGAGTTGTCAGTGATGTGTTGTCACTCTTGGAGGAGGGTAATTGTGGCTTTTTAGGTAAATTACAGTACTGCTTTTGTGTGGTATTCAAAACACAGCAGAATCAGCCCATTTTGCATGTGTGTCAGAGGAAAGATACTATCCTGTCAGCTGTCCCTAACACAGAAAGTCCTGATACACTCCCATTCATATTTAGTGCCCTAGTAATATCTTCAATTGTTTCCTGTTAACCACACATTCTGGTGAGCTTACCTGTAATTTCTATGTATATGACAAGAAAGGAGGCTCATGCTCTTTTGTTGGAAAACTGCATTATTAACGCCTGATTAGTTTTTTAAAAGGCAATTCTGTGGGCAAATAGAAAAACTGCCGAAAGCTTGTGGTGAAACTTCCATAGACAAAGGTATTGTGATCTCAACATCAGCCCTCTAAAGCCGGAATGTGCTAGTTCTTGAAGTATTTCATGCCCCCAGGATTAGCCCACTTCTGTTTCAAGAGGTTAGGATGACAAAACACCCATGGAATTCTGATTGTGCAATATATGCAGGGTGGTGGCTCCAGGTGTTTGCTGAAGAGGTTGTTTGCTGCTGGCCGGAAGGGCCATTTTGCTGCAGTGTATATAAGAGCCTATGTGAGCTGACCTCGTGAAGAGCAAGGCTAAGCTCACCTACATCATCTGAGTGTGAAATATTTGTCTCCCATTTCTCTTTTGCAGTACCTAGCTTTCCCAAGGGGTGACTTAGTACCTAGCATTTCTCTTTTGTAGAAGCTAGCAAAGCCTGTTTCCCCGGGGGGGGGGACATAATTGAAAATCTAGGGTTGAACCCATGACTATGCAGTATTGGACTCCTCCACCCAGGAGCAATTCCCCCATGAGGCAAGGTGAGGCAATGTCCTTGGGTATTGAGTGCTCCACGGGGCAGTGAGTATTGGCACCCTATCACCTGTAATGGGCGTTGCTTCCACCTCAGCTCCACTGCCACTGGTCCCACCTCACTGGCCCCAACACGCCCCTCCTTGCCACTCGCCTTACTGTCTGGGGCATTGCTTGGTATTGTAGACTGGTGGCAAGGCAGCATGGATGGTGCTTGCATCCAGTGGCAGCCTCTTCTCCTCTCTGGCCCTGCTGCTGCACCAGCAGTTCACACTCTCATTCTCCCTCTCTCCTCCAGCAACACATTTTTCTGCTTGGTCGCCTCCTGAATACAAGCTGTATCTGTGAGCTACTGGTACTAGCACAGTAGCAGCATCAGTGATGAGGAGAGGTTGCTGCTAGATGCAAGCTCCACTCATGCTGCCTCCTCACTGGCCTTCAATACCAAGCTCTGGTGTGCTCTGGAAGGAGAGGCAAGTGTGGAGGAGAAAGAGGGGTAGCCTTGGCACAGGTCAGCAAGGGGCAGGGGTGGCATCAGGACCAGCAAGGCGCAGGGTCCTGACCTCCTCAAGTGGTGAACACGACAAGCTGTTGCTGCCTTCTCCAATCAGGATCTTGCTTACTTATTTATTCCACATTTATATACCACCCGATATACAAATCTCTGGATGGTTTACACATTAAAACACAGCAATTAAAACCTTAAATCATATAAAACAAATTAAAATAACCATAAATACTGTAAACTAAATATAAATATAAATA
The DNA here is from genome assembly GCF_027244095.1 of Hemicordylus capensis. Lineage (NCBI taxonomy): Eukaryota > Metazoa > Chordata > Lepidosauria > Squamata > Cordylidae > Hemicordylus > Hemicordylus capensis. Next base: position 387,715,870 of record NC_069658.1, read on the forward strand.
TTATAAACTAATTATAAACTAAAAGCCTGATAAAATAGATGTGTTTTCAAGAGTCTCTTAAAAACAGCCAGAGATGGGAAGATCCCAATTTCATTTGGGAGCATGTCTAGAGAAGGCCCTCTTCTGGGTTACTGCCGAATGAGCTGGTGGTAACTGCAACCAAACCAGCACTTTGTATTTTGCTGCTGGTGCAATTGCGCACCCCTTGGCGCAGCCCAAGTGTGTGGCAATCCCTGTTCAGCAAGTCGCCTGTGCAGCTGCCGTAGCACAGGTGGCTTGCTGAATGGGGATCACCGCTTGCTTGGGCTGTCCCAGGGGGGACGAGCAGTGGTGCCGCTGGCCACATAGGGTGGGGTAAGAGCTTTAAAGTATTCGTGCTGCTGCCCCCCCCCCCCGCCGGCCTTTAGAGGATTCCCCCACCCCTTCGCTTGTAAAAGGGAAATCCTCACTAGATTCCCCTTTATGAGGATAGGCACTTGAACCACCAAACTGGTTTGGTCAAACAGACTGGATTGGCTGATCGGTTCGACCGGTCAGGTTCGGGGCCATGCAGTTCAGTTTGAATTCAGTCTGAATGCAAACTGAACCATGATTTTAGGTTCATGCACACCCCTGTTGGTGAGGAGGGTTCGCCCTTTGCACTTTCTGTGGTCCTGATCCACAGAACCAGGAGCTTTAAACTCTTCTCTTGCTGTCACTCTATCGATGTCAAATCGGCCCACCTGAACTGGGTTTGGTTCGGTTCAGTTGTGAACCAAACCACCTCTAGTTCAGTTCACAATAGAACTACCAAACCAGCCTGGTTCGAGGTGAACCAGCATTGAATGGTTTGTGCACACCCCAACTCCACAACACACACATGCTGTAGGCTTGATCCGGTCAGTCTCCCCATTTTCCCCAACACAGGCATTGCAAGCCTGATCTGGTCAGTCTTGCCCTGCTCCCCTACCCATCCTTGTCTGTTGTTTAGTAAAGAAAATTTAAGCAAGTCAGAACCAAGAAAGTATTTAACGGAACATGTAGTTTAAAACTGAGTGGATGTAACCATTTCAAAAGGAGCCATTTACTTGGTTGTGATAATTCCTTTTTTCTTTATCTAGTTGTGGAAAATGTACAATCTTCCTTCTGTCTTAAAAGAGTATTTCTTTCCACTGTCATTTCCACATGGTGTCTGGCAGTAACTGTGCTGCATGTAATCTCAGGGAGTGGCATCTTTCTGGAAGTTGTTCTGGACTGTGTAGGTAGCTGTTACATTTTCTGTAAATCTGCAGAGCCATAATGACTCCTAAAAGGTCCTGGAGTGCCCAGTTTGTTTAGGCAAAGTATTCTCTATATTTTCCAAAATATGACAATATATGGGAGAGAATAAAGTAGAATCTGTCATTGGAATCTGTACCATAATTTCAGGAAACAAATGTCTCTGGGCTTGTCCAGATTGCGAAAACTGTCCTGTTATGAGCAAATCAAGATAGACTGTGCGTAACATGATGACAAGTATGAATACAGGGAGAGTTTCTCTGTGTGAGACAGAAAGAGACTGCTGGATGATCAGTCCTGATGTCTGGATTCAAAGTCAACCTATTTCAATATAAGTAAGGTGCTTAAGAGAGAAGAAGCAAGGTAAGTTCATACAATCCAGTCCTTTGCTGATCAACCCCTTTCTTCTTTCTGCTGCTTTATCTCATGCCTTAATGATTCACTGTGAAGTTGGGAAACAATTCGACATTGTTTCATTGCATGTTTCATTCTTCACTTAGAGAAATTTGAAGTATCCTTTGTTTAATGTCTCAGGATTTACAAGTGTATTTCAGCCATTGATGGTGGTACTGTATATATGGAATCCTGATATACGCAGTGGGTGTGGAGATATATGGGGAGGCAAGAAGACAGCAATACAGAAACAGTAAGAAAGGCCAGCCCCTAAGGTGCACTATAAATGGGTTTGTTAGAACCTAATGCTTGGAAACCTAATTAGCAAATCCTAGGAAAGAGTTAGCACAGTGATTCCCAAACAGTGTTCTGGGACATGTTAATGTATTGTGAGGAGCTGTAAGTATGCCTTGAAAAGCTAAGGCACTGTATGGGATGCACCCACTATTCTATGTCCTTCAGGAAGGAGGCCTTTGCTCTCCATACCCATAGTGATATCATCGTAAGGCAGGGAGTAATAATCTCCTGGGATTTCCTAATATAACCTGTGATAGACAGTTGGCAGGGAATTCCAAAAGCATCACCCATTGCCCCAACCTGGATCCTGATTAGCTGGGCAAAGTGGAGGGTGGGACTCCAGGAAGCCCACCTGGTAGCAAGCATGAATTGTCCCTTTGCTAAGCAGGGTCCACCCTGGTTTCATATGAAAGGGAGACAAAGTGTGGGCACTGTAAGATATTCCCCTTAGGGGATGGGTCTGCTCTGGGAAGAGCACCTGCATGCTTTCATGCAGGAGGTTCCAAGTTCCCTCCCTAGCATCTCCAAGATAGGCCTGAGAGATTCCTGCCTGCAACCTTGGAGAAGCTGCTGCTAGTCTGTGTAGACAATACTGAGCTAGATGGACTAATGGTCTGACTCGGTACAAAGCTGCTTCTTATGTTTGAGGCAATATTAACTGGGTTATCCTGCAGTTGTAAGAAGAATATTTGTCCCTTGGTCTGGGAACTGTTTGAGAGTATGTTTATGTATGTATGTATGTATATTTTGAGTGTAAGAGTGAATTGTGCTTCTATTTGTAGTCAAGAAAATGCTGCACCAGTGGTAGCAAAATATTTCAGACCACTAAGATAACATTTGCAAAGAGGGAATCTAAGGGTATGCTATAAGTTCTTTACAATATTATGTAGCCCTGTGGGAATCTGCTTTGTCTAGCTCAAGAGGATTTTGTTAACACACTGATGAGGAGAAACAGGGAAGCTATAAATGGAAAATGTTTCCATTAAGACACTTGAATGTTTTGAAAGTATCTTAAATGCCACTGACTGCAGTGTAAATGAATTGTATTGGCAATCTGCTAATATTGCTACTGAATTGTAGATAAATCCTGTTTACTGGTTTTCTTGTGTCAAAATGTTTCTTCCCTCTTTTTAGCCTATTTTCCTTAAGGATAATAAGTTTATGAGATCACCCGTGTGTATGTGTTCCCCAGCAGTCAACTTCACAATGTCTGGACCAATATGAACCAAATTTGGTTCAGTTCTTGTGAGTGATGACTCATAGGGACACCTTAATGGCATAGTTTGTGGTGATGTCATCCACTCCTGCTCAAGATGGAGGATGCATAAATGTTTGAGGTGCAAGTGGGCTAACTTGTAGACTGCCTAACTGATCTGGACCAAATTTGGTTCAGTTGTAGGGACAGTGACTGGAAAGTAGGCAGATTAGTTCTTATCAGAACTGCTTGTCTCTCTGTTTTCTTCCCTTATTTATACCTACCACATGGTACATCTCTCTCTCTCTTTCTCCATTCACACTCACTCACACTATAGCATAACCAATTAAAAATGAGGTTGATTAGTGCATGATCACCTAGTGCTAAAGCGGGGGATGAAAGAGGCTATGGGGAAACAGATTTGAGCAGTATGCAGCAAATATCATGGCTGCTTTTTTGAGTTAATCTGAATGCCCTTCAATTCATGTTTGTGTTTACAAATTACAAGAATTTAGGAATGTTTGAATTCAGTTTAAAAGGATGTAACGGGTTAGATATTGCCACTAATAGGCGCTAATTATTTTTTTAAAAAATAGAAACAGATACTAGTTATTTATTTATTCATTTATTTATTTGAAACATTTATAAACATGCAAAACAAGATAGTATTAAAATTACATTCTAAATAAAACTAAAGTAACTAACAGAGTGGGGGGATAGATAAACTACAGGGTAAAAGCCTGGTGAAAAAGTCTTCAATAAAGATTTTAAAATCGTCAGGGAAGGAGCTAAACGAATCTGCAGGGGAAGGGAATTCCGGAGAAGTAGGGCGGCAACCGAGAAGGCCCTTTCACGCGCTCCGAACCTTTCGGAAATTGGGGACCGACAAAAGGACCATCTGAGCAGATCTGACCGGACGGGATGTAACTGGATGGGAGAGGCGGGTCTGTAGGTGGGCAGGTGCCAAACCCTGCAAAGCTTTGAAGGTCAAAACTAGGACCTTAAATTGAACTCGGTAGCGAATAGGCAACCAGTGCAATGACTGCAGGAGAGGTGTTACCCTGTCATATTTTCTGGTACCCATAAGTAAACAAGCTGCTGCATTCTGGACCCGTTGTAGCTTTCCGATCGTCCTCAAAGGTAACCCTAGATCAGGCCTGCTCAACTTAGGCCCCCCAGCTGTTTTTGAACTACAACTCCCATAACCCCCAGACACAGTGGCCAATAGCCAGGGATTATGGGAATTGTAGGCCAACATCTGCAGGGCCAAAGTTGAGCAGCCCTGCCTTAGATAGAGGGCATTACAGTAATCTAGGCGGGAGATAACAAGGGCATGGATCACTGTCATTAATGCTTGCCGATCAAGGTAAAGGCGTAACTGACGAATCAGATGGAGCTGGGCAAAGGCATTTCTGGCTGCAGCCTCCACCTGCTATTCAAGCAGGAGGTGCGAATCCAAAAGGATCCCCAAGTCACGTACAAGCTCCTTCGGGTTGTCTAGTTATTATCTAAACAACCAATTTAACTACTAGCTAAATGACATTTTGGTAAAAGTAATTGGAACAACTTTTATAACTACCTTGAACTAGTCAGTTTAAACATAATTTATAACTACTCCACCTCCTAACTTTGAAAATTAAACAATCTTTTTACGTGTGTGTTTCTTGTTATCTAGGTTAAAAAATTGTTTTGGAGTTGAGGAGCTTTAGAAATTTACTTTAAATAACCTGGGAAAACTGTTCTAAACACGGTCAACTTTAAAGACAAAAAAATAAGTAAAAAAGAGAAACAAAACATGATATAATGCTATATCAGGTCAAGGTCCATTTTTTTCTTTTTATTATTACTCAGGATTTACAGTATCATTTGGAGATAGGAAGTTCTAGGACTTAATGTACCCGTCAATATTTCACAGTTGAAAGAAGGGACATTCCTGTGAACATGTGATGGGGCGTGGCTTCATTCCAAGCACAAGCATGGCATGAGCAGAAAGCAGGATGGAATATGAATGCAACAAATATATATATACTGTTTTGTATATAAATATTTATTTTGTTTTTTCAAACAAAAGTTCCCAAAGCAGTTTACATAGATATAAATAAAATGGCTCCCTGTCCCCAAAAGGCTCACAATCTAAAAAAGAAAAATAAGATAGATCAATCCCGTCACCACTTACAGTGTTGCCAGGTTCTGCATGGCAGCGATCAAAATCTGGTGGATGATGACCTCCTGTTCATGCCCAGCGCCCAACTTTATGGACTACCTTGAGCCTGCTGCCTCAGAGCGCTTCTTGGTAGGGGTGTGCACGGAGCCGCAGAGTTGCGGTCCGGCACTGGGGTGGGGGATTCCATTAAGGGCGGGGGGGCTTTACTTACCCCTCCCAACAATGGCGCCGTATTTACTTGAGCAATCAGGCGGCAGGATACCTCCCTGCCGCCCGCTTCAATCCCCGCTTGGCTCCGTTAAGAACTAAAAATCGGGCGGCAGGATACCACCCTGCTGCCCCCTTCAAACCCAGCTTGGCCGGCGGCTGCCCCCTTCAATCCCTCTGCCACCCCCAATCCCCCTGCCGCCCCCTTCAATCCCGTTCTCAATAGAAAACGGGCGGCAGGATAACTCCCTGCCGCCCCTTTGCCGGTTTGGCTTCAAAAGGCTTTTAAGAAGTAAATCCTCCAAAGGATGGAGCTTCTTCCAGCCTCTCCTCCTTGCCTGTTGTTTCCTTCCTTGGTTTTATTGGCTGGAACAGCCTGCGAATCAAGCTGTTCCAGCCAGTCTGATTCCTAGGGGGCACCGGCCCGGCATTGACCACTCCAGGAACTAAAAAAAGGGTTTAAAATACACTTCCTGATGGTGTCAGGGGTTGCTTTCTCTCCCCTGCTCCTTCCAGTGAGAGTATCTTCTATTGTGAGCACATTGTAGTAGTTTTGGGAGATAGATTTATGTTTGTGCATTGTACACAGGAGTATGTGTACTACAATTTAACCAGTCTCCATGGTAGCTGGGAACTTATCAATTAAGACTGTTGTGGAACATTGGTGAGTGATGGATAAGTTGAAGCAGTCTTAGAGGGGCTGCTTGGTGCTTTGTTGTTTGCTATCTCTGTGCGCCTATCAGGAAGAGGTCCTATTTCAACCCTGGAAGTGGATGGAAACCTGTTTGTGGAAAGTGAGGGGTGCCTGTTAGCAGTGGTGTCTGCTGGTGCCACAGACCTGCTAATTGTCGCCAACTGCCCCAACACCTGTGCCCCAGACATACAGATCTTTGTAGGAGGGCTTGTCTAGTTCCTCCCTTTCGCTTCTCAGTCCTGTTCAGGCACCCACAGCACAATCAACTGTTCAGAACTGGCTGAAGTAATTCACAGAATTTCAGATGGAAACAGAGATGGGGGGGGGGAATTTTGAATAGCGGCTTCTGACATGTTTAAAAAACACTTTTATGCAATCTAGGAGCTTAAGTGGTTAAAGTGTACTTTTTATGACCAATGTGTGGGGAAGCTGGCTACAGTTTCCGATTGTGTGGGTGGTGTATTCAGCTGGAAGGTATTTGTCAGCATGTGAAGGGCTTTCCTGCTGATGTTGCTGATGTAATGCAGCTGTGATCCTTTCTCTTTTTATCGAGGGATAAATCCTCCAGAGACCTCATCCATGCCTCTTTAGACAAATTTACATTTTTCTGCCACTGCCAAGAGTGTCTCATGTTGCCGTCTGAGGTCTGGTTTACCGGATGCCTTCTTTAGTTTGGTTTGACTCAGACAAGCAGGATGACACGTTGTGTTCTTGCTGTTCATTAAGCATCTGTAACTCTTTTCAAAGCTGGAAACTGGTATTCCTAGAATATGTGACTGAAGGAAGTAACTCATTCAAGTAAACTTTTTTTTTTTGCAAAAGAGACCACTCACTTTGCTGAATCAAGAGTGACTAAGTAACTCATGTTCCTGCTTGCCTTAAGGATTCTCCAAATGCCAGAGTTGCATTTCTTCTCACACTCCCGCAAAGGTCTGCAGTACCTCTGCCTTGGCTGCTAAGTTTCTCCCCTTCCCCCAAAGTACCTGGCACTGCACACGCTGCACCTCACACAGCCTGTTTCCTCAACTAAATAGTTGCCTGTTGGTACCATCCAAAAACAAGTGCCTTGATTGCTATGTAAAGAAATACTAAGCCTTAGTAACTAAGGCCGAAATATTAATAAAACTCTCCTGCTTAGATTTGATGGAGCTGCTTGATACTTCTCCATTTTCTCACACATATGTGTTTATCTGTCTGTTTATTCATTCCAGCTCTGTCCCACTTTTTGTCCCAAAGACCCCAAGGTGGATCTTTTATAGTAATTCTCCTTGATTTTTTTTTCCATTTTCCATTTTTTACATTTTATATCCTGCTCTTCCTCCAAGGAACCCAACTCTGTGAAGCAGGTTAGGCTGAGAGAGACTGGCCCAGAGTCACCCAGCAAGTCTCATGGCTGAATGGAGATTTGAACTTGGGTCTCTCCGGTCCTAGACCAGCACTCTAACCACTATACCACACTGGTTCTTTTAATGATGCCACTTTCTTATCACCTCATATGAGGGCTAGCTCCAGGTTTCAGGGAGCAAACTGCCTTCCTATTAGGGTGAGTGCCAAAAGAATCATTCTGCCATCCCCGCATGAAGGCAGTCTCGGAAATGAGGCCCCTTTTGAGGGCCCTGAGCCCTTGGCAGCTGCCCAGTGATGCCAGTTCCTGATGCTGGCTCTGTCCTTATCCCTGCACTCTTTGTTTGACATGCAGGAGTTGTTCTGGCTGCCTTTGCTTTCTGAGGTAAGGTGGGCATTCACTTGGAGTAGAGCCTTTTCCGTGGTAGCCTTGGCATTCTTGAATTCTCTCCCCTTGGAGGGCCATCAAGCTATGAGCCTATATGCTGCCTTCAGACAGCCAGTCAAAACTTGGTTCTTTTGTAAAGTCTTTGGAGTGGGCTGAGCTGTGGTGGGAGGTGAGCTTCATTTTGTTTTCTGATTGCTGATTTGATTATTGGCTTGGAAGTTATTTTGCTGATTGCTTTTATTGTTGCTGATGTGTCTGTTTGGTATCAATTATTGTGCTGTTTAATTTTTTTCCACTTTGGGTTGCCTATGGTGATAAATGAGGTAAAAATCTTTTTAAAATAAGTATCTGGTCACCATTCCAATGTTTGGCTGGTTTTTCTTGGAAACTAGTCAGGGAGTACCGAGGATTCTGCTATAGTAAGATAAAGTGTGCCATCAAGTCGGTGTCAACTCCTGGCACCCACGGAGCCCTGTGGTTGTCTTTGGTAGAATACAGGAGGGGTTTACCATTGCCTCCTCCCACGCAGTGTGAGAATGATGCCTTTCAGCATCTTCCTATATCGCTGCTGCCCAATATAAGTGTTTCCCATAGTCTGGGAAACATACCAGCAGGGATTCAAACTGGAAACCTTCTGCTTGTTAGTCAAACATTTCCCCACTGGGCCACTTTAAGAGTTCCGCTATCGTAGCCAGCCATTATTTGTGATTGCCTTTTGCTTTTCTTCTGAGTCCCTTACTCAACACAGAGGCCTCAAGGAGGGAAGGGGTCTGCCTTTCTCATTTCATGCTAGACCCTGGGGGAAGTCAGAAGAGGTAAGAGAGGCTCTCACTGGCAAAGAATCAGAATACTGCTGCTCCTTCCCTGAGACCTCTGAGGACTTTTTCTGTCCACTCCCTATTCCCATCTGTTTCCATAAACATCAGTGGGTACCGTGTGGTGTTTTGGGAGTTTGTAAATGAGACTGCTTTTTCCTGTTGACTGCTTAGTATTTGCACTGTATACTTCTAGGGAGTGTCTGCTTTTGTTTAATGGTTTGTATTTGGGTCTGATTCAATCTGGAGAATCATATTGCAAGAGGCCCTGCTGTCTAGTAGGAACACAACAGGGGTGTTTCCCTTACCAACACTGTTGCATAAACTTGTGATGTTCCAGATGTTGTAACCTGTCAGCTACTTCTGCACATACTGCTAAATGTTCAGTTTTCCGTGCTCGACATGTCAGTGTTCAAATGCAGGCTTCTTTTTTTAAGTAATGTTGAAGAATGCTACAGTAAAAGGCTGCTTATTGTTGCAGTGGTTCCCACCTACCTGATATGCTTCTATAGCCTTGATCCCAAGATTGACAGTACCAGCCACCTGTTTCAGGGAGAGGTAGCTAGATTAAAACTCCCCCCTTTAAATAGATGATTAGTATTGTCAGAGCTGATTATGCTAATCCTCTGTCAGGAACTCTGCTTATGTGACTTAATCTGGAAAGAGGGACCACATGCAGAGTCCTGTGTGCTCTCCGTGGGAATCATGCAAAATGAACTGCATACCCAGCATCCTTTGGACCCACAGTGTGTGATGTGTGCATGGAAACCTGTTCAATCAGCATTTGTGTCTATAATGCTACCTGCCCTACCTCTTCCACTCGGTTGCTTTGGAGCTCTGTCAGTAAATGAGATCTAGCTATAAATGAGCAGATGCTGGGCAAGGTTAAGAGGTACTTCATGCCTGAGCATGGCAAGCACCTCTTAACCTTGACTAGTGTCTGCCCAGTGTCTTTTCATTTATAGCTCTAAAAATTAATAAAATATGAAATAAAATATTTACATTCTTATTTCTCCCACCCCACCCCAGCGTTCTCTTAATTTTAGAGCGTGGGTTTTGCTTTCCAAGCATTTTCTTCTTCCTAGAATTGCTAGTTTGGCATGTGTTGCTTCCTGAGGCTCTGCTTCAAGTCTTGCAAGTCCAGAATGTTGTTGCATTTTGTCCCCTCATATGGCTTGCCCCAACCCTTTCTGTCCATACTAGAGGTTCCCAGTTTCAACCCATTGTCATGAAATATCCACCTTCTACATAAGTTCAATTAGTTTTGTGTTTTTTTCACAAGGTAATACCAAAGAAAAGATCTCTGCCTGCTTTAATCAGCTACAAATGGAGGCTTGCTTGTTTGTGTCATCTGCAAAGGTCTGCAGACCATTATTTGACTGATAGGTTCCCATTAATATCTGAAATTGAACCCCTCCCTCCCTCAGTCTTCCTGAGTATCTCTTGGAGTTTCTCAGCCTGCCTTGAGTGCTCTCCTCACTTTTTGGTCAATCGCATGGAACTCTTCCTGTTCCTTCGCAGTGTAGAAGAAACCTTCTTTCAGCCCCATTTTTTCACTGGCCATCAACTTGGTTTTTGTTTTTGTTTTAACTTAAAGCCACATGCTCTCCAACAAAAGACAACGTTGTGTTTTATGTTTGGACTGGGACAGGGCAACCACTGGAGTGTGACTGCCTTACTGTGAAGAGGACTATACATAGACTTAACGTGGTGTGCAGAGTGGGGGATGGATTGGACCCACTGGACTCAGCCCCAGCCCTACATACATTCACCATAACATCTCCCAAGAATGTACATGTGTGCAATGTGTATACACACAACTTCTTCCAGGAATTATGCAAAGGCCGATGGGGTAGGGGCAAGGTGAGTAGGCACAATCCGGCTTCCCTCTACATGGATTTGTCATAATATTTGTACAGCCCTAAATGGTAAAAGGGAGTTCTGTGATAAAGAAGAGGCTTCCAAACATTAGTGGGGTTGGAGGGGGAGAGGGAGCAACTAACTGCCTTATTTTGTGCAGGCTGTGGTTGCTATTCTTCACATAACTGAGTAAGAGGAATGGTAGGCATGAGCTGCTGCTTTTGATGCACATGCTCATTGTGTGCCCCCCCTCTCTAAAGGAGCCTCCCTCTCCTCATCTGTAAGGAGGGCAGAGCAGCTCCTATATAACATTATGCATTCCCCTGAGCAATGAGAAGTTCCAAGGGCAACACTGTTTGGGTTTTGGCTTCCTTTGGAGGAGTAATCGCTGGAGACCTATGGTGTGCCTGTAATATTTGACTTAGTTACAAATAGAAGCTGAGCACCATGTGCAGTCCTGTTGAGCAGCAAGTCTGCTATCTCATCTCAGATCTTTAGATCTTAGAGAGAAACCCTTGTACCCCAAAGGTGGCTTTCAGTCATCTCCCAGCTCAGTCTCTCGTTCAGTCTGTCTCTGTGTCACCCAGAACTGCTGTTTCCTCACACTTGCACTGCAGCCCCTCCCTCAGCTGTGGGACACCTTCCTAGCTCTGGCAACTTTTCCACGTTCCAGACACTCCATGTGCCCCAACCTTTTACTCTCATTAAGGAACATTTGCTGGCATCCTGGACTATTAACAGGAATCACCCTAACAAAGAAATTATTGACCTGGATAGTGTGTGTGTTTGTGTGTGCACACGTGCGTACACACACACACACACACAGATGCATGTGTTTGGAAATGGCTCAGTTCAGCATAGTGTTGTCCTGTCCTGAGGTGACCATGGTCCCTGGCTGTCTGAGTTGCAGGCATGTGGCAGAGGTTTTAGAGCCAACACTCTTTGCTTATACCTGACTCCCCTCCCCGCCATCCCTCTTTCCCCCCCCCCCAATCTTTAGACCCTCTCACATTTGCCCGCAACTCCCTTGAGTCTTGTTCGGTCAACCACCAGTTCTTTGTAATTGTCCAGTTGTCATCTGCACACATGCAGATCGCATCTTGGAACCTTTCAGAGCTTAGACATGATTTTTGGTGGTAACCCTGCCCCCTTATAGTTGTATTTGAAACACTTACCTGCCTAACTCCCTCAGTTATTTTTTGACTACTGTGATAGCGACCTCGGAGAACCTTCTATCCCCAGTACACGTGAGAGGGCTTTAAAAAACAGAAGATTGTATACCTCTGTTACTTTGTCCCTTCATTATTTCAGTTTTTTCACTTCTTTCTATAATCTTGTTCTTTTGCTCTTTGAGGTTAATGTTTTTAATTGGTATACCCCCCCCCCCGGTCGTCTGATATGACTTACGGCTGCTGGTCACATTCAAACTCTGCAAATCTTGCTCCAGCAAACCCCCTCTTTGGACAGCCATGCCAAGTGCCTCACTTGCATGGGAGAGACACATAGGGTGGATCTGTGCAAATTCTTTCTGTCCTTTACTAGACAGGCCTGCAGAAACTGTGTCTCTAGACTCTGTGCTCTCTTCTGGGAAAGTGCTCTGCATGCTAACCAAGGCTTGCAAGACAAGCCTGCCCATCCCAGCATTAAGGAACCTCTTACAAGCTCTATAGACATGCACAGCATGGAGGAGTCAGACTCTCTGATGCCCGACGCATCTTGGGCAGCTCCGTCATTACCAAAAGTGGGCCTGACGCTTCCACCAAAAGAGCAAACAGCTCCAGCAATCCCAAAAGCCAGGCCATCAGCCTCAGGTCTATAGCCCCATAACAACAACAAACAACATATTTATATACCACTTTTCAACAAAAGTTTTGAAAGTGCTTTACATAGAGAATGAATGAATGAATAAGATGGATCCCTTTCCCCACAATCTAAAAAGAAACATAAGATAGACACCAGCAAAACAGTCACTGGAGGTACTATGCTGGGGCTGGATAGGGCCAGCCTATCCAGCCCTAGAAAACAAAATCTTCTTCACACCTGGGGCAAGAGAGGAAGAAGCAGCAGCAACAGAAGCAGCCATCCGCTCCCCAGAATCCCAAAGCAGCAATGGTATTGGTGGCTATCTCCCAAGGCAAACCACTCAGATTTGGATGAGGAAGTGCAACCCAACCTTGAACCTGACCCGGAAGGGGAAGGGAACCCTGCTCTGCCACTGGACTGGGAGCCAGATCCCAACCAGAAATCACAGTGCTCCAAGGAAGAACTAGATTCCCCTAACCAGGATGGGAGCAGGGACAGAAGCTATGATGGTTCCTCCTGAAATACTGGGAAAGGAGAAGGTAGAAGAACTCGCCTGATTTACAGGTACAATGATCAGTATAATAATTCTCTCCTGATCAGTATAACATGAATTCCACAGACCTAGAACAGAATACATGCTAGTTGAGGTGAGTTTCAAACTATATCACTTGAGAAGGCACAGTTACTGGGGACTGGAGGATTGGGAAAGACACCCTCATTTCACACACAGCCCCTGACACTATTGATCCCATTCCAGGTCAAAGTCACCATCCTCCAGCCGAGCTACTAAATCTTTGACAACTGTACCAGTCAAAGCCAGGGTGAACCGGGATCCCAAATTGACCTCAAAGTCAATAGAGAAAGATACCCTGTTCAAGAAGAAAGCGGCTCTGGTCCAGCCCATTCAGACAATAACACTACACCATTGGAAGTCCCAGCAGCAGAATTCAAAACAGATGATGAAACTCTCTTGGTACAGAAGGAGTTAGAAATCCCTCCAGACTCTCCCCACTCAGATGATTTGATGGGCGATGAGAAGACTACTCTCCCTGCTGACGACTATCGTCCATGCTCAGAGCAAATCTACAGAATGGCTTCTTCCTTAGGTCTTGAATCCTAGCAAGCGAAACAGGAAACAGACCCTGCATTGGGCCTTATTCAGTCAGTCACCACAACTCCTCCCTTACCCACAGTCATGGAAGTGGTAAAGGGTGTGTATGGGGAACCTGCTTCTATCCACCTCACTTTCAGAAGGTTGGAATATTTATACAGGGTTCATCATAGTAGCAAACCTTACTTGTTTAAACATCTGAAACAGAATTCCATGTGGTGGAGTCTTCACAGCAAGGCACTAAGCAGAAGCTTCTGTCCATGCCAGCAGACCAAGATGGAAGGAAGCTGGACTCCCTTACAGAAAGATTTATGCAACAGCCAGCCTCCAGCTACATATCTCCAACTACCAGGGCTGCATGGCACGTACACCCACTTCCTATTAGAGAAGCTTGAACCGTTTCATCAGTCAGCTGCAAACTGAGCAACTAGAGATGGCTATGACATTTATCTCGGAAGACCTTCAGATTACTAAGGAGCAGCTGCATTCTGCCTGCCTTGAAGCAAACTGTGGGTCAAAGGGCATGACAACAGCAGTAGCCTTACGTAGACATGCTTGGTTGAAATCTACATCGCCTACAACTGAGGCTAAGCTAAGAATGGAACACCTTCCCTTTTGATGGGGACAACCACTTTGGGGAAAAACAGATGACACCCTAGAGATGGTCCACAAAATGAAAACGGCCGAGTCTGTGATCTTACCAACAAAGACAATCCAGGAACACCCCCGGCCTTCACAATACCATCAAAAGTCTCCATAACAATCCGTGCGTCAACAAGATCAGAGAAGGAGCCGGTATCAACCCTACAGCTCCAGGTTGTAAGCTCCACTTCAGACTCCAAGGACCACACAAATGACCAAACCCACTTACCCCAAACAAGCCTAACATAATATCACCAGGTTCCAAACTCCTTCCCTAAGCAGAAGCATGGCAAGCCATAATTAGAGATCAGTGGATTCTGACCATAGTAAGTATGGGATATGCTATAGAATACAACAGCCCTCCACCCTTTTTGCGATCCAAAGTAGGGCCCCTACACAGATTTACTTAAAGAAGTGTACAACTTGTAAGGCCCCATCCAAGATGTGCACCACATCATAAACTTTGGGTTTTATTCACAATATTTTACAATTCCCAAATGGGATGGAGGACTGAGAGACCCATTCTGGATGTACGCAACCTCAGCCACTTCATCTGCTACCGTTGTTTCCGTATGATTATGCTCACTTGCAGCTTGCAATAGTTGTTCCAAGATGATTGGTTTGCATCAATAGATCTCAAAGATGCCCACCCCACAGGAAATACCTGCAATTTGGCACAGGGAACAAGACCTACCAATACAAAGTTTTACCATTCGACCTCTTAATGGCCTCACATGTATTCACCAAGTGTGTAGCCATGGTGGTCACTCATCTACGTCAATAATCCATTTGTCTCTTTCCTGTGCTTAGATGATTGGCTCCTTGTGGCACAAACAGAACAAGAACTATGTCAGTACATCTAGACAATGCTTATTGGACAAACTAGGGTGTGGTGTGTCAACTGAGAGAAATCAAAACTTACTCCCAGAACATCCATATAACTTATCAGAGCTCTTCTTGACTCTCCAACCATGCTAGCAACATTGCCTTAATGCAGAATCACAGACATCAGAACAATGGCACACCAGATTCTCTCTTCAAGTCTCCCCCCCCCCCCCCCCCGCCGACAGTGCACTCCATATAGAAACCGTTAGGCTCCATGGCTTCCACTATGGCCATCTAACCACTGGCACGACTCCAGATGCATCCATTGCAGGAATGGTTCCTCTCTGTGTTCCATCCACAGGAGAACGGCCCTCGAGACAAGTTTCACATAATCACCGAGATACAATGCTCAGTCTGCTGGTGGACAAAATCCAACTCGCAGGAGGGCCACCTCTTCACTTAAACTCCACCAGACCTGGCACTGACAACAGATGCATCCAACTCCAGTTGGGGCACATATTGCAACAGATGAAGCATAGCAGGGTGATGGCCCCCCCTTGAACTCTCCTATCACATCAATCATCTGGAGCTCTTGGCCATTTGGAAAGCCGTGTGACCATTCCTACCACTCCTCTCCAGGAAGTCAGTACTTATCCTCATGGACAATGTGACTGCCAAATCCTACCTAAACTACCAAGAGGGCACCTGTTCCTGAACCCTGTCCCAGATTGCCATTACCATGTGGGAATGGTGCCTTTACCATCAAATCTGGCCCTCAGCGGCTCACCTTGTGCGGAAACAGAACATCCGGGCTGATTCGCTAAGCTGCCTAGAACAGCCAAATTCACACGAGTGTGCATTAAACCACACTATAGTGAAACGACGGTTCTGTCGAACAGGTTGGGGCCAACCATGCATAAATGTCTTTGCCACACTAGAGAACAAGCAGTGCACTGAGGTTTGCAGCAGAGCAGGCCACGAACCAGAATCGCTGGGAGATGCCTTCCTGTTCCCTTAGAACACAAAATTCCTGTACATGTTTCCTCCATTGCCCCTACTACCGAAGTGTGCACACTTCTTTCTCTCTTGCACAAAATAAACTCTGATATGTTTTCAATTCTGATTCTAGAAAACACTGCTTTCGATTTGAAAATTTAAATAAATAAATAAATAGATAGAAAGAGAGAACTTTATAGGGATGTGCACGAACCGTCCAACAGTTCCACGGTGGGGGAGAGTTGCCTTTAAGGGACTGGGAGGGTGCTCTTACAGAAATTACTACTTATTATATTAGTGATCTGCAAATTCACACTTCCCATTTCTCCAAGAGACTATGCACCTGGGTAAGCTCAGAACTACTGGTATAATGATAAAAATGAATGGTGTGACCCAGCTCTAGATCAATTCAGACTTGGGAAACCTTAGAATTAAAAAATAAAGGGATTTTATTGATGGCAAGTTATCCAACCTATGCCTGTAACAAATTTCCTTATGATGGAGTAGCATTTGTCACTGGTGTTTAATAGAAGACAAAACTGATAAAGTGTGTCTGCTTATTACATCTCACAGTTCCTCACATTCACTTATTGGGATGGTGCAGAGCAGTGTCAAGATTAAACAAACCCCCAACTGAATGTTTGTTACTTCTACCAGCTAAGGCTTTTCTGTATTTGGAGATATGGAGAGAAAAAATTACTTCTATTTTTATATTGCCTCTTATTCGGTCACTGAGAAGCCATTCTGGTGTACAGATTTTCAACAGAAAATGGCAATAAGATGATGGTATCTTAATGTCTAGAATATAATAGCATAGAGAAGTGTTTAGTGGGTTGATGTCTGCACTGTCGCTCAGTAAATTTTCACACAGGAAATTTATTATGCCCATGTGAACCTTCCTAATGAGGGATAGAACATGAGAGAGAAACCAAATATATATTGTAGTCGCCAATGCAGAGTTTACCTTCATATTGTGTCTATTTTAAGCTATGTGTGAAAATGTCCTTGGAGATCCTGTGGCATTTTCAAAATTGAGCTTGATGTGTACTTAGAACAGTCTTGTGTGAGTGAAGATGAGCATATGCTACCAGAGCAGGTATAGTACACAGATAGTAATTTTAAAAAATAGTGTTCTCTTACTGCAATTTTCAATCACTTGGAGAATAAAAACTTACTTTGATCGATTCTGCTCATTTTTCTTGAAGTGCTTCTAAGTTGGCAATTGTGTGTTAGTTCTGAGTTGGGAGCTCCTTCTGGGGTTCTTCAAATTATGCTTTCCTGTGGTTTTACTGCAAAGGCAAATGAGAGTAACTTTTAATTGAAATGTTTCTAAAACAGCAAGGATATCTTCAGTGCAATCTAACTTTTCTTTTGTAGCATGGCTTACCAATTTGATTAGAAGTTCAAGAATGTAATTGTCAAAGGTGGATGTTATGCCTTTGATCAAAGAATAGCAATGGGTCTTGCCATAAGTGTCCTGGCCAAACCAATACTATTGTCACAGTTTTAACAGGGAATAGAGACAGACACATTCATTCCCTACCCTCTCTCTCTCTCTCCCTCCCTCCCTCCCTCCCTCCCTCCCTCCCTCGGATGTCCATAGGTGTGTACTGCTGTCTGCTCTCGAACAGAAGGAATATTATATATGAGAGATCCTTGGCAGAGGCGTATCTAGGGAAAATAGCGCCTAGGGCAAACACTGAAATTGCGCCCCCTGTCCAAGCATCTGACACCCATCTTTGAGATAACTTTACCATAATATCAGCTGAAAAATACAAGTCAGGCTCGTTAATCTTTTAATATTTCAAAAACTATTTTAGCAGTGGACTTAGCCAGACCAAAAAATACTAGAAAACTACAAATTTCAGTATGCTGGGGCTCATGAAATACTATGTGGAGGTGTACTTGGAAAACTAAACAGAAGTGCCTGTCTAATTCTCTACTGTGTATTGTAGCATCACCATTACATAAGTTTTAAAAATAAATGGAGAATTTGACTTTTCCCAGATACTCTGAAAATAATTAAAGGATATGCAGAGTAAACTGTGTCACTGCTTGGAATATATTCTAGTCTTTCAGAAAGACAGTTAAAATGAGAGAAAGAGAGCAAGAAACTCCCAGTGGGCCTTAATATTAAGGATTTCACACTGATTCAAAGACAAATTCACCATTAATAGCCATATTAGCAAGACATCACATTTAACTCACTTATCACAAGAAGCAAAGTAAGAGCAAATGAATACAATCCTAGCTCATAAGCATCAGCTCAGTATTCACAAGCCCTGATTCTCTGTACATAGTGCCAATCTGAATATGTGTACAGGGACATATTATATATTATTATTTTTTTACCTGTAGCCCCTTTGGGGGGCTTCCTAAAGGCTAGGGGGTTTGCAAAGGTTCCTCCTTCCCCCACTGGCCTCTAGGGCCTCACAGGGACCATTAGAGCATGTGCGGTGGCCATTTTTAAAAATCTCTTTTTTAAAATGGCCACTGAAAACAAAATGGCCACCGCGCATGCTCAAATGGCCTCTGCAAGGCCTGGCATGACCTAGGGCCTCACAGAGGCCATTTGAGCATGCACGGTGGCCATTTTGTTTTTGGCAGTCATTTTTTTTAAAAAAAATTAATTTTACAAAATGGCGCCCCCTCCAAGTGGCACCCAGGGCACGTGCCCTGCCTGCCCTACCCCTAGATACGCCCCTGATCCTTGGGATCAAGTAGGCTTTTCCACCACCCAGCCTTCGTGTTCTGCCATCCTCGGATGGATCATTAACATAATGCAAACTCGAAAATTGCAGATATTGCTCACCATCACCCTAAGTAGGATTTATTTTAGCCCACCTGGTATTTGGGCATGTTCTAATCTTTCATAGAAGATGAAAACAGTAAAGGGTAGCACAGCAGATATTTTAAGCACATATGCAGGCATAGGGGACAATCCATAGGCACTCTGTGCAGCAGGTTTAAAAGAAAAGAAATTGGGATCACTAGGCATTTAAATACAAAAAAGAAGATGGCTTACCTACAGTGCAGTCCACCATCATGCTAAAGGAGATGGACAAAGGCTGCTGCATTCTATTAAAAAGCAGGTGGATGCTGGCTGTAGAGGTGAGACGCCTTCATGCCTCCTAAGAACAGTGTCACCACTGCTCCATCTGCTCCCATTGGGAATACTGGGAGCAATGACAGAACAGTGATTACGAGGCCTGAAGACACCCTGCTTTGGCAACCAGAGCCCACCTGCTTTTTAGCAGAATGAAGCAACATTTGTGCATCTCTCTTGGAGTGATGATGGACTGCATGGTATGTATGCCCCCATTTCTAAATCTGGTTGTATAGCAAACTTCCATTGTTCTGGGATGAAATAAAGAAACAAGGAGCACACTTCTGTAAGTTTACTAGATTCTAAGAGTTAAATGTCTATTTCCATCTTTCCTGGCATTCTGCTCTGGCTTCTGACATGGAGGACATGCTAACTGAGCAAAGAGGCACCTTTTAAAAGTGGTGATTATCTTTATTTAGTAGGGGGAGAATAACTGGTGCTATCAGTCCCCAGCACAGCATTCCTCCAATGGCTGTTGCTGGTGTCTATCGTGCTTCTTTTTTTAGATTGTGAGCCCTTTGGGGACAGAGAGCCATTTTGTTTATTTATATCTATATAAACCGCTTTGGGAACTTTTGTTGTAAAGTGGTATATAAATATTCATTGTATTTGTATTCTGAAGCCCGAGCACACATTAGCCAAAGAAAACAAGAAAGCTTGCCCACATTCTACTACTATTTATTTATTTGATTGATTGATTGATTGATTGATATACCGCCCTTCCAAAATGGCTCAGGGCGGTTACTACTATGAATATTTATATACTGCTTTTCAACAAAAGTTCTCAAAGTTTGTTCGTTCATTCATTCATTTTATTTATAAACCGCCCCATCCGGAGGCTCTGGGCAGTGTACAACTTTTAAAAAGACATAAAAACACACAATTCAAAACACAGTGTGAAAAACAATATAAAAACAATTCAAAAACAAAACTATTTAAAACCAATTAAAATACTTTTTTTAAAAAACCCAAACAAAACTTTTCAAGCCTTGGAAGGCCAGGCCAATAAATAGGTTTTTAGGGCTCTCTTAAAGACTGACAGCAAGCCTAAACTGCGGATATCTTCTGGGAGTGCATTCCATAGGCCAGGAGCAGCTACAGAGAAGGCCCAGTTCCAATTCGCCACCAGACGCACTGGTGGGAACTGGAGACGGACCTCTCCAGATGACCTCAATGAACGATGGGGATCATATCAAAGAAGGTGCTCTCTAAGGTAACCTGGACCCAAGCCATTCAGAGCTTTAAAGGTAATAACCAGCACTTTGTATTTCAGCCGGAAACATATTGGCAGCTGTTTTAAGACAGGTGTAATATAGTCTCTCTGGGTTACCCCGGGGACCAATCTGGATGCTGCATTTTGAACTAATTGGTTTCCAAACTACGTACAAAGGCAGCCCTACGTATAGTGCATTGCAATAGTCAAGCCTGGAGGTTACCAGCTGGTGCACCACTATTTTGAGATCATTCTCTTCAAGGAATGGATGCAGCTGTTGAATCAACCAAAGTTGATAAAAAGCACTTCTGGCCATAGACTCCACCTGAGATATCAGCGTGAGGCCTGGATCCAAGAGCACTCCCAAGCTGCGTACCTGTTCCTTGTGGGGGGGGTGTGCCCCCATCCAGCACAGGAAGATCTAACTCATCCCTAAAATTCCATTCCCAAAAAATGAGCAGCTCCCTCTTGCTTGTATTCAGCTTCAATTTGTTATACCTCTTTCAGTCCATTACTGCCTGTAGGGAGGGGTTTAAGGAATGAATGCCATTTCCTGAGGAGGAGGAGGAATTGATTTGGGTGTCACCAGCATACGGATAACACCCTGCACCAAATCTCCTGATGACCTCACCCAGCGATTTCTTGTAAATTTTAAAAAGTGTTGGTGACCGAATGGAGCCCTGAGGGACTCCATAAAATAGCTCCCATTTTAAAGAGAAACTGTCACCAAGCTCCACCATCTGGAATTTGCCTGAGAGATAGGAGCAGAACCACTGCAAAGCAGTGCCCCCTATCCCCAGTTCCCCCATGTGATCCAGAAGGATACCATGGTTGATGGGATCAGACGCCGCCGAGAGATCCAGAAGAACCAACAGTGTCACACTCCCTCTGTCCATTCCCTGGTAAAAATCATCCATCTAGCCGACCAAGGCAGACTCAACCCCATAGTCCACTCTAAAGCCAGTTTTATATGGGTCTAGATAATCAGTTTCCTCAAAAACTGCCTGGAGCTGGTTAGTCACCACTCTCTTGATCACCTTGTCCAACCATGGGAGATTGGAGACTGGCTTATAACTATCCATCCCTGAGGGATCTTGGGAAGGCTTCTTAAGAAGTAGTCTAATCATTGTCTCCTTCAAACAAGGAGGCATCCTACCCTCCCTCAGCGATGAGATAATGATATTAACTAAGCCATCCCCAACAATCTCCCTGCTAGATAGAAGTAGCCAAGTTGGGCAAGGATCCAGAGAACAAGTGGTAGGCCACACCGCCCCAAGCAACTTGTCCATGTCATCAGGCGTCACATTATACATCTATAAGATTATTCTTTTTCATTAAAAAAAACCCACCTCTACTTCTTGTTTCTTATATAGGCTGCATGAGTTAATGATATTCACTAGGCCATCTCCAACAACTTCCCTGCTAGATAGAAGCAGCTGAGAGCCATAGGTTGCATACAGCTGCCCCATGTGAAAGACTGTTGAACTGTAATGGTCCATTGAGCTACTAGGCCCTGGACTGACCCCACCCAGCTGGGTGGACCATTTGATCCTACCAGAACAGGTTTTCTTGGTCCAGATACATTTTCTGTGATTCCTGGTCTGTATTCTTGGCTTCAATCCCCGGCTTTGGTTTTTGACTCTCTGTTTGCTCCTGATCCTGTTTCCTTGCTTGTCTGCTCAGCTTTGACTCCTGGCTTTTTGGCTTTCAGCTGATTTCTGGGCCTGGTTGCTGGTCTGTTTCGTACCAATTCCTGGTGCCCTGATTAGTCCCCCTGATCCCATCTTTGAACTATGCTATGGAGGCTGCCCACAGCCAGCCTTGACAGCCCAATGGAAAGAGATTGTCAGTGACTTCCTCCTTGTTGAGCTGCTTTGGGTCAGATTATGAAGCTTTCTCTCTTGTCTTTGTCCCTGTAATGCTCCAGAGCTGTATGCTGTGCTGGCTCGCAGTGTCTCCTGAGACAGAGCTGAGCTACGAGAATGGCCCTGACACAGTTTTACATCTTAACTAAAAGCAGACGGTCTAAAGAGGGGAGAGAGGTGGAGAGAGTGACAGTCCAGTGATGATCTATTTGGTACAGGGCGTACACATGCTGCTTTAAGTGGAGTTGGCAGCCTGCCCCTCTTCGGACAGGCACTTGGCTGTCTACCCTGACAATGGGCCTGGTTCTTCTTTCTCTGCTATGAGGGACGTGGGGCTCCAGTACAAATTGTTTCGGCTACTGCTGTCAGTAATGTGTTACTCTACTGGGTTGCTGAATCTCCTCCTAGGAAGGAGAGAGGAGACCTTTGATATCTGCATGACTTGTTCCAGGCCAGCAGCTTCGCTAGCCGGTCCCCTTTTTGCTGTGGGTCACAGAAATAAAGCTGCTTTTCAAATTAAAGGACTTGTGCCCTTTCAGACTCGGTCTTCTCATATTAAAATCATTACTCATAAAATGCATCCTGCATTCTGCCTTTGCTATTCCTGTTGTTCCTTAGAAGTGTTGCTGAAGCAGTTCTGTAAGCTGCAGTTTTAAAAATAGCCCTTCACAGGGCATATTCAGCTTTTGTCACTTTTTATATGGCTTCACATGATTTAGGATACAGGCCTGCAAGCAGAATTGCTTGATCTTCATTAAGGATATTATGGGACTAATCATACTCAGCGTTGCATAGAGCAGGCTTGTTAAACATGCAGCCGCTGGCTTGGGCCACAGCCACCACGTATTGCAGCCCTCCAGGTGCTTGATAAAAGTTTAGCTTTCACAGCTCCAAACCAGTTTTTACCAAGCACCTGGCAGTCTGTAATTCACAATCAGAAATTACTGCCCAGGGAGATTGTTTTACACACCCTCTCCTGTCTGTCAGAGCCCAGTCAACTCTTCTCTGAGGAGCTTAGGGTGATGAAGCAACAGGGATGATGGTTTGGACTGTGATGGCAGAAACTGATCAAATATGTGTTGGAGCTCATCTTGGAGTGTGTGTTTTGGTGGTGATGGTGATTGCGCAAAGAAAGCATAATTCTGAATTACCACTATGTCTACGCAATGTTATCCCGTGGTACTTTCCTGAGTGGCTGGGACCTATTGCAACTGGGCCCATAGCAAGAGTCGGGGAATTGTTGGTGGCCCGCTATGACTAATTTGCTTTGCACTCTGTGGTTGTAACTGATTGTACTTCTTGTGACTTGGACATAGCATTAATTACTGAAACTGAACTAGATTTGATTGAAGTTTTCACTTCTGTTTCGTTGGCTTTCACTTTGTGCAAGCTGAGGATCTGGATAAAATCTTTGGAAAGGTGAGGCTCACAATTTGTGGTTTTGATCTATGTCCAGCCTGCTTAATTAGATCTGTCAGAAAGGGACTGATTAGCTGGATGGTATAGATATTAAATGTTTTCCTGAGAGAGGGGAATGGTTACCATAGCCTTCAAGGAAGGTGTGATGAGACAACTTCTATAAAGGGGTGGGTGGAACCTACCTGACCTGGCAGACTTCAGTCTTTGTCATTCAACCATGTTGTAACTCAGCTCCAGGAGTTCTTAGATGATACTGTTTGATTTGATCTATTTCAGCCTGGTGTTTGAACAGAGACCTCCTTGGGGTATTTCCAGACAACAATAAATTGTGCATTGTGAAGATCTTGCATGCAGGTTCTAAGCGAGATCTGGCTCACCATCTATACATACCTGCAGACTTCTCATCCTCTTTCCCAGCAAGATTTCACACGCTGTTCAGACACCCAGGATAGACCTCATGGAATTGCCATAGATCTATTAGGGAGGCTCCACTGTCGTTCTTCTGGATCTCTTGGTCGTTTTTGATAAATTTTGATATATAAATTTGAGGGCAAAGAGTTGCACATCACTAATTTACCATGCTGTTTTAACATTTGCATGAAACTGCTGGGTAAAGTTGCAGAAGGAGTAGCGGAAGTTCTGAAAAGGTCATTGATGGATTGGATGGGAGAAAATGAAACTTAATCTGGTCAAGATAGACAGGAATCTTGGTTGGGAATATCATCAGTCTGCAGGTGGATGAATGTTCAGCCTGTTTTGAATGGGGTTGCACTCCGCCAGAAGTCTCAGGTTCACAGCTTGAGGGTGCTCCTGGATGCCCAGGTGGCAGCAGTGGCCATAAGTGCTATTTGCTATCTTAGGCTTCCTGTGGCTATTGCTATAAAGCACTAGGAGAATGAAACCAAAAGACAGCCCCTAAGTTCTGCATTTCCCTTTGTACTTTCACATACCTGCTGCTTAAGAGCCACTTAAGCCTTATTCAGACATTATGTTGTGTCTGCGTTAATTTTAAAAGTTGCTCAAATGCATAGTACAAATAGGATATGTACTTTTGTACCTGTGTTGAATGTAATGTGGATAACTGTACCTTGGTACAGATTTGTACCTTAGTATACTGTATACTCATATGAGTCTTGAACATAATGTGTGAATAGGGCTTTTTATGCCTGCAAAACTATTTCGAGTCATGCATTCTGGAATCCAATTTCCCCCCACTGAATCTTGTTTATTGCCTTTCTCCTAATTTTCTCACTTAACAAGCTTTTTGGCCCAGTGCAATCCTGTGTTGCTTTTAAATTCACTAACATTTAAGCAGCAGCTAAAACAATTCACTGATTTCATAATCCAGCTCATGTTGTGCTACCAGATCAGTTAAATAGAGCAATTCATGTAAAATTTGTGGGCTTCATGAAAAACCTGTGTTTGTATCAGTGGTATATAAGCCTTTTTTTTTCTTTTTCTTTTTGTAAAGCAGACTGACTGAGAGGCTGCTGCTTCTATTCTAAGAACTCCTATAATTGTGGACTGCCTTGTTGTTTTCATAACTACCAGTATATGGCAGTGTAACACTGCAGGGATTGGCAGAGAGTCGTGTGTTACATAACACCTAGTCAGGAATGCCAGTACATTTCATCTTTTTGTGTGTAAGAATTAAGGTTGGTTCATCTGAATGATTTCTTTTTAACAGCATGAAAATACAAGGCCTTATTTTGCAGAGATGAAAAAAAAACCCTGATTTGTTTCTCTGCAATAATTTCACTTTTGGCCACCTGACCAATGAAAAGCAACATATTTTGTTTTTATTAAATACTTCAGAATCATCATAAATCAACAGCTGTCTATCAGTCATAATAGTATCGGTGGGTGTTGGTTTTTTAAGTATAATTTGAAGCATTCTTTTTTCCCATTGGCTGTAAAGGAGAATAATGTGCAATATAAGTGTTTAGCAGTGAGGTTAAAAAAAAACTTAAAAGCAGGATGCTCATGGCTGATTTGCATATTAATAACATGCAGCTAACTTTCACAAATATTGGAAATATTACACCAGTCCACAGCTGATGGACATACTGCACTGCTTCTGTGATGCCATTGCTGCAGTTCCTAGTTTGAGATTAGAATTGATAGCTTTTGTAGGAGATGAGTTGAAATTTTAATTGACTCTTAATAAAGGTCAGCAATTTCGTGTCAGAAAGACAAGTTGGTTAAGTGTGTGCTGCAATATGTTTCCATAGTTCATTCTTTCCAGAGAGAAGGCAGTCTCCATTGCTAGAATTCTGACATAACAGGACCATGAGTCACTTTAGGCCTTGAGGTGAAATCCTCTTGGAGGAGTTTTCCTTCAATAGCCAAATGAAACCCAAACACACCTTTTCAAACAAGAAAGCTCAAATTAGCCACAGGGTTGGGGAGGTTATTAACTGGAGATGAGCGAACTCCCAGATTTCACTGAAAAAATTGTTTTAGCAGCTAAATAGCATGCAAGGTGAGAGCTTAGGGCAATTCAGATGGCATCCAAGGACTGCAGTAGGTCTTAATTCATGGTGGGCATGGTGAAGTGAGCATAGCATGGCTTCTGGGTGGAAATATGACTCGGATAATGCAGTCTCCTACAAGCCATGCCTCTGAGGACCATGTCATATATTATCACCTTCCTAATGAAGCATCTGGAATTGCTTTCATGTGGCAGCAACTTCATATATAGGCTATAAGATGAGCAATAACTCACCATGCTCTTAGCATCAGTTTGCACTGGTTTCTTCACATAATTGATATGATCCACCAACAGTATATGAAACTGCTTAGGCGGAAGGATTTCCTGGCTATGAATCCTGAATTTGTTTTGTTTTTGTTTTTTTCAATTTCTGTCACACCAGTTGCTTAAAAAAAAAAAAGCCTCAGAGTGATTTGCAACAGTAAAAAGATTATATCCAGTCAGTGCAATGCATCATCTATTCAAAAATAGCACAGTACAATAGCAGCAGGTTCAAAGAAAGCATCACTTAAGTCCGGAGTAAATATTGCCCTAAATAGTTGGTGAAAAAATATGGTCTTAATGGGTTTCCTAAAAACCCAAGCCAAGTATATCTGCTGAACTTTTCTAGGGAGGTTCTTGATAGAACAATTAGTTTGACTGGAATAGGAGATGGAGTATTTTCAGTTGCGATATGTTTGTGATGCAACTTCCTCCCCAGAAAGGAAGTTCCATTATTTCTTGTTTACACAGTCAGACAGGTGTTATTGACTGGTTTGTTTTATCCAGACATCGAGTCCTTCCCAAGGACCTGGGATGGCTGAATTTTATCATCAATACTGTTGGTTATTATAGATATCGTCGCAAAATATAGGCTGTTCCTAGTAAAGCTGCTTTTTGTAATTGGCTGATGGTGATTTCTGTGGCCCCTATGGTGTTGAGGTGCTCTTCAAGGTCTTTTGGGACTGCACCCAGGGCACCAGTTACCACTGGAATTATTTTGGGCTTTTTCTGCCACAGCCTTTCTATTATTATTATTATTATTATTATTATTATTATTATTACTATTATTTTTAACATTTTATATCCCACTCTTCCTCCAAGGAGCCCAGAGCGGTGTACTACATACTTAAGTTTCTCCTCACAACAACCATGTGAAGTAGGTTAGGCTGAGAGAGAAGTGACTGGCCCAGAGTCACCCAGCTAGTATCATGGCTGAATGGGGAGTTGAACTCAGGTCTCCCCAGTCCTAGTCCAGCAGTCTAGCCACTATACCACGCTGGATGATAATTATAATTATAATTAATAATGAAGGTGCCACTACTGAAAATGCCCCACTGCTTGTTCCAGCCAAACTAATATCATATAATTGTGGCACGTAGAGCTGGGACTTAATGCATGGGGAGTCTTGGAGGGAAGGAAATGTCTTCTTCACTAGGTTGCACCAATATCCTCTCTATATGATGTATCCTCTTAAGGGAGTAATCATTCATTCACTACCTGCTTGCATAAACCTCGTCCTGTTAATTCTTCTAACAGGAGGAATCCTGTTAATTTTTCTAACCTGACATGGCAACAGTATACATGCAACGACGAGTACACTCTCCCAAACAGAATTGAAAACTATTTATCAGTTCAAGATTATACTATGGTGCATACATTTCTATTCGAGAGAGAACATGCTGTATAAAAAGACAAGGGAATACAATTTTTGAAATATTGAAGAGACGTTGGGGGGGAGAAATTTGGAGGAATCAACATATTTGCAAGACCTTATTTCTTATGAAATGTAAGCATTACTACTTTTGGAACATGAAATATGTATAATTTAGCACACTAAATTGTCCTGAGCCTCATGTTCATGACATAAGGTTGATGGTGCAGATCTGCCCATGTTGTTGTGACCAAAATATGAAAGTCTAAATTCCTTCATTTTATTAAAGTAATAATTACGAGTATTCTCTTTGGGAGATGGGGGCAAGCTTACTAAGAAACTCTTACTCTATTGAACTCTGTGGAGTTCAACGAACAAACTTCTGTCAACGACAGAAGTAAGAGAAGTTACTTCTCAGTGAACATGTTTAGGATTGCAATGTATAATACTCAAGTATATCTTCGTTTTTGCCAGTTGAAAAATTGGGGTGGGGGAGAACATATGGGAATAGAAATAATCAGCATGGTACCAAACAAAAAGAAAGATTTATTATCTGGGCTTAAGAAAGTATGTAGGCTTCAGCAGTATTTCACATATACAGAAGAAACTGTTTTTTAGAGCAAACTCGGAAAACATCCGTATAATGCAATTAAGAACTAGCAATACATCTTATTTATTTATTTATTTAACATATTTTTATACTGCCCAAAACTTATGTCTCTGGGCAGTTTACAACAAAACAAAATAAATGATGACAGAAAAATTAAGACATTAGTTAAAATAAATGACAGCAAAAAGTTAAAACATTACAACAATTAAAAATTTTAAAACAATGTTTTAAAACAAACACTGAACTTAATAGGCTTCCGAAAATGGAGAGTTTGACCAAATCAAATAATTTTCTCAACTCTTCTCATGTATAATTTGTTCCTTGCAAGTAAGTGTGTGTGTATGTGTACGTTCACATGTACATTCTCCAGGCTTTTGGTTGATGCAGGAATCTGAGGCAGGAGAGAATATGGATAGGAGGAGTTGGAGACTGTATTGTATAAAACTTTGCCATCCTGTTGCAGGAACAATATGCTTGTTAGTCTCCAAGACTACACACCTGCACCAATTACTTGAAGATGCTCTGTATTTTGCCACACTGGAAAGTGCTTTTCCAACACTTAAGTATTAAGAGTATTGCTTGTTCAGTATTCCAGTGAAATGTAGTAGCAGGGCCATCATCACCACTGTTGCTGCCTTTGAATCTTGCATCTCATTTGCAGCACTGTGAATTAGATGTGCGACAGTGATATAAAACACTGATTTAAAGAACATTTCACTTACCATGCTGAAAAAAGGAAATATTTCACAAAAGGCTTTCAGACTTTCCCCTAATTTCCAGTTTTTCAATTTTGGGTCTCAGGAGAAGAAAACTTTGAAAATATATTATGTGTTTTTCCCCCTTCCAGATGCTCACAACTGGGCATCCTACAAAAAACCATCAGAGAGGGCAGTACAGAACATTTTAATTCTATCCTTAGTTGTGGCTTGGCATACATATTTGTAAACTTCTTTTGGTTAGGATTCTCACCCCCACTCCAACCCCCGGGCTTATAGTTGCTTTTGGTTCTGTCTTTCTCTGAAGCCACAAAAGCTGGAACCTGTACTGGGAACACAGTAATATGGTATAACGTAGTAGTTACTTCAAACACCACCCTGTAGTTGATGCTACATACAACAACTGCAGGATCTATGAACTTTTGGCAATAATAATATTATTTATTTATTTATTTTATTTCCATGCAAACTGCTTTGGGAACTTTTGTTGAAAAGCGGTATATAATAATGATGATGATGATGACTTGGAGAAAGTTTGCAGCTCTGTGTGATGAACTGTATTACCCATGAAGAACAGCCTTCATGCAGTGGCATCTTAAACACCCACCAGATTGTTGCTTATTCTGAAGGCCTGAGAGCCAGGTAGCTTCATTAACATTTGGATTCAAAAATCCTGTGCCTTTCAAAATGTTCCCGCAAATGCCTTTACTTCTACTAAGACATTTCTGGATGACTTCTTATTCTTCTGCTAGCAGTTTAATCCCAGCTTGCCCATTCAGGGGCAGCGCCACCATTGAGAGAACGGGTTCAAAGAATCCAGGCTGCCACCCCTCAGGGGCCACACCCCCTGACACGCCCCCTGCGACTGACATCAGGCACGGGGTGTGGTTTAGGTCTCCAAAAGGGCCCGTTCGGAGCTAGATCCTCCAGCACCGCATTCACAGTGCAGCCAGGAGTGGCTCTCCCTGCCTTTAAAAGCCAGGGAGAGCTGCTCTGGCCACACCACGAATGCAGCGCTGGCTGATCTAGCTCCCAAATGGGGCCACACAGCCCCATTTGGGACCTAAACCACGCCCCCACATCTGATGTCAGTTGCAGGGGGCGTGGCTAACTGCTCCATGCGTCAGATGCTCATGCAGGGGGCCAGGCTAGGGGGCTGCGGCAGTGGGCTGGACCCAGGCCACCGCTGGCCTCCCTCCACGCCTGTGCCTGTTTACTATCCATTTATCAAGTACAGTCTTCTCCCTGTCCTTCCCAGTGGCGCACCTAGGTAATTTTGGAGCCAGGACCTGAAGGTCTTTGGAGCCCCCCCACCACAAGGTCCCCCTTACATTTTTTAAAAAAAATAAAACCTGCATTTTGGTGGGCCTCCATCCTAGGGGGCCTCCCCGGAAGCCTGCTACTGCTGCCCCAATGTGTTACCCTCATTTTATCCTCCGCAATGCGCATCCAGGCAAAGAGGTGCACGCTGCTACATGCAGCAACCCGCTCCTCCCAAGGAAACCTGCATCCCCGGCCAGGTTCTTCCACTGCCCCATCTCCCTGCCCATGTGCCCCACTGACCTCCCCCGATGATGCGGTGTCATCCCACCCCTGAGACTGGCTCGCCTCTCCCCTCTTCTGAATCCAGCGGAGGGAGAGGAGCCTGCCTGTGTCTGCCCCTGCACTCGCGCACTGACCTCATTTGTTGCCCATGGTAGGAAAGGGCTAACCTGGTAATAAACAAAATGCAGTTAAGGGATAGCTTCAACCAAACAAGTTTCACGGTTGACTTGAGCTTTCTTCCACTTAGAGGCTCCATTTCCGTGAAATATAACATGTGTTAGTATCTTTTGAAGGACTCGGTTGCTTCTGTCTCCCAGGGCTGCAAAAAGAGTTCTAAGCTGGCCAATTCCTGGGACCTTAAGTTATGAGGTATTTAGGCTTTCCTGTGCTCTTGGCTTTCACAAATAGAGCACCAATTATGCATGTCAGAATAAAGAAATCTGAGAGATGGCAAGGTTGGAAAACACAGAGAACCAGAAGCAAGGCTGACCAGATCCAAAAAGCTGAGGGATTCCTTTGTTACTACTGACCTTTGGGCAATGATATTTGGTACCCAGGGTCTTTGGCATGTTTGGATCTGAAGGTCAAGTCTACTGCCTCCCTCTCCTTTTTCCCCTCTTCTCCAGATTGATCCCCACCTCTCCCTCTCGCTGGAAAAGCAGCAGTTTCCACGGTGCAGAGGCGTGCAGAGACAGTAGGGACAAGTGGAGCTTGCTGGCACTCCCAGCAAAGTGTTCGCCTTTTTCTTTTTTGGGGCAGGTCTGGCAGGGGCGGGGGAAGGGAGCTGTGAGATCTCTGGTCTCATCTGGACAGGGGAGGGTTCACCACGGAGGGCATCTGCTGAGAGCAAGAAGCTTAACCTGTGCTCTGAGCAGAGGGGAGGCACATTCTCCCCACACACTGACCTGACTGCGCCCTAAATTGTGCACCCAGCCCGGGTGGGAGCTTTCATTACAATCCTATTTCAACGAACTTGCTTCAGCCATCTTTTGGCTTTGTTAGGTATGCAAGACAGTGGACTACACTCTTTATTGCTGTAATTTGTTCAGCATTGTATGCTATTAGAATCTAGTTTCTAGCCACAGGTGGCTAGAAAAGGCTTCCTGCCACGGATGGGCTTCTGCGGTAGAGATCCTTGCCTTGCTGGGGCTGCAGGCAGAGCCAAGGTGCAACACCAGGGCTGCGAGCATCTGCTGGCCATGCGCTGTATGGGGTTTGTGGGGCACCAGGGCTGATCTCACTGTGGGAGGGGTGGGTGGCTCACAGGAAGCCGAGCGGGTTGTCACTCCGATCCTCCTGGGGGAGAGGCGCTTTCTGAGGCTGCCTGGCCTGCTCCAGGGGGCAACAGTGGGGGACTTGTGCTCTTTCTCCCCTCCCAGATGGCCCCTGCTTGTGTGTTTCCAGACAGTCCAACTTCTTCCCCTCTCAGTCTGGACTTCCCCGTCCAGTGTGCAGCAGCTTGGGGGGGCCTGGCACCAGGCCTAGCAGGGAGGGGGGCCGGGCTGGCAGGCAGGCAGGTGCTTCTGGGAAATGAGCATGGAGGGAGGGTCCCGATTTCCGCCCAGCCTCTAAGGTAGCAGCAGCTCTATTCAGGGCCGGTTGGACAAGCCCACCAGCCACCGCGCCTGCTGCTGCCACTACAGGGGAGGCCTACTTGGCTCACCCCACCCCCCAGCCACTCACATGACAGTGGTGGAAATGGCAAGAGCAGTGGGGTGGGCATGGGCAGCGGCTGGGCAGGTGCGGGGTGGTGGCAGGCTTCTGAGGCGTCTCCCCAAATCATTTGGAGCCCCCCAACAGGAGGCCACGGACCAGAGCCCCAAGGCCCATGGCAAAGATTGTTTCTGGTCCTTCCACTTTGTTCTATTGACTAACCTTAGGATTTAGGACCAACAGATTTAGGAAAAACAAAAGGAAGTACTTTCTCACACAATGCATAATCAGCTTGTGGAATTCTCTGCCACAAGATGTGGTGACAGCCAACA
Source organism: Hemicordylus capensis (assembly GCF_027244095.1). Lineage (NCBI taxonomy): Eukaryota > Metazoa > Chordata > Lepidosauria > Squamata > Cordylidae > Hemicordylus > Hemicordylus capensis. Next base: position 387,748,444 of record NC_069658.1, read on the forward strand.
ACCTGGATGGCTTTAAGAGAGGTCTGGATAACCTCATAGAGGAGAGGTCTGTCAATGGCTACTAGTCTAAGAGCTCTATAGGCCACCTTCAGCCTCAGAGGCAGGATGCCTCTGAATAGCAGTTGCAGGCGAGTAACAGCAGGAGAGAGGGTATGTCCTCAGCTTTTGCCTGTGGGTTTCCCAGCGGCATCTGGTGGGCCACTAGATGGGCCTTGGGCCTGATCCAACAGGGCTCTTCTTATGTTCTAACTCACGGTGCAGTCAAACACACTTTTGTGGGTGTGTCCTGCTTGACTGTTGTTCATGTAGGTAAAGCTATGCCTGCTTCATCATGTGATTTATTCTTTTTTTTGCTCAGCATTTGGAGGTTCTTGATGAATATTATTTTTACCACTTTTTGTTGTAAAGTCTGCCTAAGAAATAATATCCAGCAAAGAATTTTATTTGATTTTAAATGAACCTTTTTTTAAACAAAAGCATAAATTGTGTTCATGTACATGTGTTTATCTGTATGGATCACGTGGAGATGTGACCCTTGTAATCAATGGTGTCATAAACAATAGATCATGATAGCATTCTCCAAAATAAATAGACACGCACACCCTAAGCCCTCTGGGCTGGTGCCATTGCATTTTTGTGCACTTTACAATTACGCCTGGCAGCTGTTGGTACTAAAAAGAATGTGTAGCACTAAGCTCACACTTTTCTGAGAAACAGTGTTTGAGTTTTCCATCTCCTTGAATACGAGTTAACATTACAGTGCTGTTTCCCCCTCATGAAACACATGCTAAAGTGCTAACATTTCCACACTTTAATCAAACACTTGTGTACTCTGTGCTGGGTGCTGCTGCAGTCCTTTATGACTCACTATTGCCATCTCAACCCTGTGCAGACATTCTAAACAAGCCTAAAATAAAAGCTGTAACTCAGGCAGGAAAATAGGAAATTGAATGCTAAGTAAATTACATCATTAATAATGTTACACTTGCTAATTATCTGCCTTCAGTGCAGCTTATATTTTTAAACTTGCAGGGACTGATAATTTGCACTTGAGTGCTTACCACTGGGGGCAGTTTTTAAAATTGTGAATATTCACTTGAGGAAATTCCAAGAGGCTAGGACAAAATTAATACTACAGCTGAAATAATCCAAGCAGCTGCCATTTACTTAGCTTGTTTTTGATCTTGGGCAGTATAATTCCAAAAGGAGGTATGGGCTGTACTAAAGAAAATAACTATCATATTTTTACTATGACGACGACGTATATTCATATACCGCTCTTCAACAAAATTCTCAAAGCGGTTTACATAGAAAAATAAATAATACATAAATAAGATGGCTCACTGTCCCCAAAGGGCTCACAGACTAAAAATTAGGAGGAAAATGGGTGTAGCCAACCAATATTGCATTAATATTTTGAAGCACATAGGAGGGAAAAGCACCATGCTCACAAATAGGAAGGAAGGAACCAGGAACAGTGCAGTAGCAGTTGTTAAAGAGTAGATCCCAACTCGTTTCGAGTAAAGACTCTTCTTCGAGGGAAGTGGTTCACAAAATTTACACTCAATTTGTAAGCAGCTGAACTTTGTAAGACGTTTCCCCTGAAGAAGAGGCTTTACTCAAAATGCATCAGGATCTACTCTTTAATCAACTGCTACTGCACTGCTCTTCTTTCCTTCCTATTAATATTTTGAAAGCATCCCAAGTAACAACATTTTTGATGAGAACTTGAAGTGGGTAATGTGAATATAACGGTGGCACTGAATTGTTTCAGCACATGGAATGGAAATATATGCATGCCTTCCCTATCTCACCTCCTTACTCTTGTCCCTAGAGGCAATATCAGTTTGGGGAGTAGGTTTGGAATTATTGGTATTGCTCAGTGGAAAAAGTACATGCTTTATATGTTGGAAATCCCAGGTTCAGTACCTGGCATCTCCAGCTAAAGGGATGAGGGAGGCCTGTACTGGGTAAGGGGTTGGTCTAGATTGAAGACCTCCAAGGTCCCTTCCAGTACCAAAACTCTGTTTCATGGGTAACATACTATGATTTGTTCAAGGAATTTGATGTGGGGCAAGTCATATAAATTGATCCTATATGTGTGATTAGTGTGCATTGCTACATGAATTGCACCATACTTGTGCCAAATTGGTTGGCTAAATCATTGAGCTCAAGCAAAATTATTGATTTTTGTGTGCGACCGCAAACCTTCCTAATGTCAGCAGGGTGGTAACAAAAACAACTGCAACTTATGATGAATGTTTGACCCATTCACCACAAATATGGTGTAATTTTGTCGGGGTGGTGGTGAAACCACCACACCTGATCCTGTAGATTTGTATGAATCATTCCTTAGCGAATTTGTAGATGAATTTTTCTTCGCCACTGTTTTTGCCGGCCCCGATTCAGTGGCAGTAGTGTGATGTTCCATCCACACACAACTGGCTGGAGAGCATTGCTACAGATAATAGTTATTCTTGTGTTCATGGAATCTCGTGCACCACGGGACAGGGACAATCCCTTTTCTTTTCCCCCGCAACTCCAAAATGGCACATTCTCCAGCAAGCCTGAAGGGGGAGTTGTCATTATAGTTGCACCATGTGCTCTGAAGCTCAGTGCAGCTGCAGGGATTATTCTTCCCCTTCCACAACTGGAGAGAGATACTGTGAATGCCCACATCTCCCTTGCCAGAGGGTATTAGAAAACCCAACATGGTGAGCAAAAATGTGGAACCCTGGTGGTGGGGTATGGGGTAGCCTTGCTAATGTTCTCCTCCTTTTAAAACACATACACACACCTTTGTTAAAATTGTAGGGCAAGAGACATTGCAAGCAGTTTCCATAGCGATGTGTGATATTTTTACAACCACATTACACACATCTCTCATAATAGCAAGGTATGCAATAGCTAGGGCAGTAATCACATCTTCCTAGTTACAAAATATTTCAATTTGTGTGCTAGGAAAGTGTGATATTGCTGCAACAGAAGCACTGTTCTGGAGAAGGGCAACTGAATTCTATTTGAAAGCTGCTTAATAGCTCGCCAACCTCTCTCTCTCTCTCTCTCTCTCTCTCTCTCTCTCTCTCTCTCTCTCTCTCACACACACACACACACACACACTCACTCACTCACTCACTCACTCACATTCATATACTTGCGCGCACTCTCGTGTATTTTAATACTGTTACATAAAACTACTGGAACTTGAGTGGCCAGATGCACATTGCCAAAAAAAGAGAGATCTTGCCGAACTTTCGTTCTAATCTGACAAGAAATGACAATGTTATTTCTATTCTTATCCCTCCCTACACACCATTTGTAAACAATGTATGAAGCCTCTGCTCCTGAAGCAGCTCCATGCTGTAATGGGCCAAAACCTAGACAAATAGAGGCCTGTCAGGGTCAAAAGGGGACACATGGCCACCCTTACTGAAGCACACATGAAAATATTGTACTGTTATGACAAGGCTTAACAAATGTGGGCACCAGCTTGCCATGTTGCCTAGAAATGTAGTAGTGGCATTTGAGCCAGACTGTGGATGGACAGAAGCAGGAGGCAGCAGAAGAAAGAAGTGGGCTGGTCTCTCCACCTCATGTTCGCAACCATCCATTGCCTGGATCAACCACCTAAAAGCTGTCTTGCATCCAACCTGCCAAATGGCTGCTTTTGTTGGGCTCTACCACAGTGTCGATCTCCACACTCCATGCCTGCATTGGTAGCTCCCAGATCCTTTCCACTCTCTTCCTGCACGCACGGTCTTGCTCATCTCGCATGTGCGGCCATGCAGTCAGCACGCCCCTGCCCAATCAGCTGCCAGCACAGCTAGGTCACCTCAGTAGGCCCATGCTGCACATGCGCAGTACCAGCTAGCCAACCAGTCAGCTCACTGTAGAGCCCAGGAGTGCCTTCTGGCCACCTGCCCATTGATGCCGCCTCCTCTTGCATGCTGCTTACACGTGCATACCTCATGAAGACTGGACTGCTGTGCTGCTTTCTCTTCATGTGCTCCCCTCTTCCCTACCCACTACTGGTGTTCTTCATAGTCCTCCTCACGCACCTGAGCAAGATCACTCTGTTCACCCCACCACCCTCCTGCTCACAATCTACACAGAGCCTTTCTGGAATTCTGAATGCTAATGCCATTTAACCAAGGAGTTATGTGCCCCAATAGCCTCCTTTGCTTTGCTGTTCTTGCCCCCACATCATGATGCAACTTTATTCTTGCCAGGCACCTTGCAGAATGCTTAACCACTCAAGGTTGTGCCCTGAATTTTTCGCAGAGGCTGCAAGCCTGTGCACACTCTGCTTGGGAGCAAAACATAGTGAAGCCAGAAGGATTTACTACTACTTAGAACAGAGATATCTGGTTCTCTGTATATTGAGACACACACGCCTCAGGATGCACTTTGTAGTTCTCCTCCCTTTCTCATGCTTCTTTTCCAGAATCTCATTGCCTCTTCCCAACATTTCCCACAAAATTATCCCCATTATCATTTCTCTCAGCACTCTCCCTGACATCTTCCCAGTAATTTGAACCTGGATGAAAATTTTTTTTTCAGAGGCCCACTGAAAAATGAGTCAAATTTGTCAAGGCCTGCATTTATAAGACAGGCTGCAGTGCAGTCTACGCTGAGTGGTGCAGATTTTGCAGATCAGCCGTTGGCACAAATTCTCATGTGAGGGAAAGAACATATACAAAGCAGAATCATTAGAAAGGGCTGTGCAACGAAATAAGGGTAGAAACAAAGTGATATTTAACTGGTAGAATGTGGTGACAACCTGCTCCAGGCACGTGGTTTGTAGCATGAGATGTTATCACCAGTCCTTATTCCCCCTCCAATGCTGCAGGTGTTCTTTTATTTGAAAAACATCACCCCATGTTTCTAGCCTTTAAACTGTCCTTGTGAGGTAGATTAGATTTGCCTGTGAATGCACCCTTTCCTTGACTTTTGCATGCTCCCTTGCTGTGTAACGTTTCCTGCAGCATTCCTCAACGTATCTTTTAGGATAGCCTAGTGTGTGGCTTGTAGTGTTTCTCCATTGAACATTGGTGGTCTTGAACTATATGGAGTTAAAATATGGCTTTTCGGGACAAAACTGGTAGGTGCTTGAAACAGTCTATCTGCAATAATATAAAGAAAAGAAAACACCGCATCATTTGTAGACCAGCAAGTGGATTCGCAGTCTGGGTTTTCATGCCTCTGAACAGAGCTGCAGTCTGAGGCTAATTCAAAGTTACAGCACCACCTACTGTCAGAGATGCTGTCTTCAGTTATTATTTTTGAAAGTGACTGCACTGATTCCCCTTCTTTGAACTCTTGTTTCTCACCAAATTCTGTCCATGTGTGCGCTTTTATGGCTCAGCTGTAAAACACGTGAAATCTAAAGGAGACTGTTTTTATTATTATTTAAAAGGTCAAATAACAAAGGAAAATTAGAGGGGTGGTGTGGTGGTGGTTTTATTCAAAGTATTCATCGGGAAAATGCTTGACTAACAAGCAGAAGGTTGCCGGTTTGAATTCCCGCTGGTATGTTTCCCAGAATATGGGAAACACCTATATTGGGCAGCAGCGATATAGGAAGATGCCGAAAGGCATCATCTCATACTGCGTGGGAGAAGGCAATGGTAAACCCCTCCTGTATTCTACCAAAGAAAATCACAGGGCTCTGTGTGCACCAGGAGTTGAAATAGACTTGATGGCACAATTTATCTTATTCCAAGCAAATTCACTTGTTGACTAATACAATTCAAAGGTGGAAAATTAAATGGCATTCCAGTGGAAAAGGGAACTGGCTGTGTTGTGTGCATTGCATGGAGCCCCTGCTCCCCGTATCCTGACAGTCCTCTCTCTTTCATCTCATACATGTTCATAACAACTTGTACTTCATCAACGGTGATGGAAAAGCACTCTGTGTATGAACAAGGTGCTCTTTGCCATACATATTGCAGGACTAAGCCCTCACTTGTGAATGGGTTCAGGACCCTGGTGTGCTAGGCTATTCAAATTAACCACTATTCAAATTAAGCCCTTTTCAAAAATGAGATTATAGAGGATCATAAAGGCACACCTAAGCTTCAGTAACAGAGATCCAGTTTTCTGACCACTGCAGTCTAATGCTTTGGGTGCTTCAGCAGAATGTTTCTCTTTTTACACACCTGATAGGAACCACAGTGGGTTGTTGAGTCTATAGAGCTGTTTCCTACAAAGAGTGTGAAGACTGCCTGAGGGAAAAGCTGTCATCTGTGCACTCTCTTAACTGATACCACTCTGCCTGAAAGGACTGGCATACATTTCTGAGCAATATATAAAGCAGGATAGGTTAGGACTTTAACCCTCTGTTATCTAATAATGATGGACTTTAATGGGATCCATGGGCAATTCCGGGGGCAGAAGTCTTACATATATTTCATATCTGTTGGTGATGCTGGCTATGCCCACATTAATGTTCTTTTCTTTTTGAACAGAGACTACTTGGGACCGGCCAAGCAGTGTGCCTGGGACCCCAAAGAGCCCTGTGACACAGAAGAACTCCTTGCCTACAGGTATGGGATATATCTGTAGGAAGACATGTGCCTTAGATTTCCTGTGAGATAGCACACGAACACTCACCTGTGACATCTTGTTTGCCTTGTAATGAAAGAGCAGTCTTGCTGACTGGTTTGTGTTATATCCTCAGCAGTGGTAACTCGTGAAAGATACATCTTGAATTTTTCCATACTGGCTGTCAACAGTGTGCTTAAAGGCACAGTGTTAATTCTCTGAGATTCTACAGGAGTGTTTAGCAGGAAAGGGGGCTAGATGATGATGGAGAGCACCAGTTAGTTGAAATTATGCTTGGAGCATATCCCAAGCTCTCTCTGCCCTGCAGATTGCAGAGTTAAAAAATAACTATCTGTGAACAAGGCCATGGGGCAAAACATATACCATTCATGAGGACTGAGCTGGGACTTTGGGATTAATCCCGTGTTGATGATGCCATTCATCCTCTGCTGTCTAGCATGCAGTTTATGTTCTGATTCATTTTTAAAAAAATTCATTTTTTAAAAAAAGACAGCATAATGACATGGGGCTTTATGAGAAGAATCCTGAAAAGCAAGAAGAAAGATAATGCCAATACACAAGAGGGAATGATTCTGATAAACCAGAATCAACAGAACGTAATCACAAATAGATGGATGTGTAGAAGGACAATTTTTGTTCTTTGGTTTACTCAGGCAGACCACAACCCGGTGTTAATGCAGAATTCAGTCCATATATTCCAGAGATCTATATTGCATATTTTATGAGCCAAACATTATGACATGTGATTGCATATATTTTTGAGATCTCTTTGAATTGCATGAAAACATGAGAACAGAATAGGCTGGCTTAGCATGGAGTCCTAGCATAAGCAAAGGAGGATCTGGGGAGTGACCAGAGAAAAGGTGAGAGCGTAGCCAATGATGCAGGAATGTATGTTGAGTTTGATGTATTTAGTTTTAAGACCTTCCATTTAAATCGGCTTGGTTTACCTTGTTCACTCAGGCTTGTGCTCAACAGGTGATCTGTCCCAGTAATCATTTTGCAACTGGTGCACTCTGATTGTTAACGCTGCTGCTTGCTTGCATGTGTACATTTGGTACTGTATGTTTAATTCAGATCTCCTGAATTTATGGCAGAGAAGTTTGAATTTTGCATTAACATATGTTGCAGTATACCAGGATAAATTGCTTTATCTTGATGCAAGGCCTTGGAAACTTGTGAAGCCATATTCTTCCTCTTTTCGATGCACCATGTTTTCAGCTGATTCCTTGTATTTCTTCTTTACAGTGAATGGATATCATATACCAGGAACACTAGTATCCCAGTTAGAACCAAACCACATGAGTCTTCGGAAAGTCAGCGGTGACCCCCAGGTAAGCACAGAAGATGTTCTTGGTTGCAGAGGTAGGCTTTTCTTCTCTAGATTTGCTTTGGGAGAGTGTTGACATAGTTTCCCAACTGGTTGAAGCATTGGGCATTGTCTTTTGTTCCCTAAAAAATTATCATTGCTGTGAAGCTGAGTCCAAGCTTGTGCTGTGCAGCTCAAGACCCTTGTGTTATTTAAATCACAATTTAAATAACTAGTCAGGAAGATTATTTAATCGTCATTTTCTATTAAGGTACATTCTTGTTGTCTCGTATAACCTTAGTACATATTTAGAGTTAGAGATATTTAGAGATAGATGTTGGTTTCTATTTTAGAAGGTAGGTATACACTATAATAGATATACACTTCTCATAATGCTGTTTTATTTGAGCAACCAGGCCTTGCATTTTGTTGCACTGTTTGCATTTTGCATGCATGTCTTGCTTACCCATAGGTTCAGGAACTTCATTAAAATATTCCCAAATGGGGTCTCTCTTATGGCCTGCTGGCTGCCATGATTGGTGTTTCCCTTCTACAATGGAGGATACGCTCGGAAAAAGTTTCCTTTAGGACAGCACAAATATGTTCTATTCACTTTTGGTTTCACTTTCTGTTCCCCTCCCCTGTCCCGCATGTTTATATCCAGACTCCTCCTCCTTGCTCAGATCTACTCGATCCCCCCAGATCCTCCATTCATTGACCTTCTTTGTCTTTGCACTTTTTTGGCGGTTGGGGCAGGGCGGGAACAAGGGCTTGACTGTGTGTGTGCTGCATGGATAGGTATGTGTAACTCTGGACATGGAAAGGCATGTATACCTCTGGAGAGGGTGGTATAAAAAGGTACTAAATAAATAAATACTGCATGTAGACTGATCAGATCTGTTATCTCTTATCCCCATTTACTGCTGTTAACGTGTTCAAAGAATATAATTAGAAGTTATAATTAATATTCATGATATCTTTGACCTAGGTTCTTTATGAATTTAAAAAACTAATTTAAATTTTTAAAACCTTTTTAAATTTTAAACATTGATTTTTATCAACCCTGTTCTGTAGCATGAGGTGCTACAGTCTAGTCATGCAATGGGCAAAACTCTTTCCTTTTTTCCAGTGTTCAGTTGGAGTTAATCATAATTCTAGTAATGATTACAGTAATCATCCTCTTGCTTGTGCACTATAGGATGTTATCATCAAAGTAGTCTTCATTATCCGGTCAATTGCTTACTTTCTTTTTTGAGTCATGCAAGCACCCATTCAAGTTGTGGAGCAATTAATTCTGCACTTTTCCATGGCTTGTGTGAAAAAGTTTCCTTTATCTACTGGTTAAGATATGATAAAATAATTCTAACAAATTAATGACTTGATGTTCTCTTGTGCTGGTACTTTTTCTTACTTTCTTTTGTTGTGTTTTATGTAATTGTTTCATTCCATATGGTAGCAATGGTAAGACATTTATAACTGTCTTCCATATCTGGAGTCTTTGGGGTAACTTTGTTGCTGCCGATTTTCCTTAATCTACAAACCTAAGAGTCATCCTGATCTTGGCAAACAGCATTTCTAAATTGTATCTCAATGTTCACTGGACATTATAGCTGTGTTTTTAAACACTACTACAACAGATATTTATATACTGTTTTTCAACCAAAGTTCTCAAAGCGGTTTACTTAGAAAAATAAATGCATGAATAAGATGGAAGAATAAGTGAGCCCTTTGGATGATCTCCAAAGGGCTCACAATCTAAAAAGAAACAAAAGTTAGACACCAGCAGCAACCACTGGAGGGATGCTGTGCTGGGGTTGGATAGAACCAGTTGCTCTCCCCTTGCTAAATATAAGAGAACCACCACTTTAACAGGTGTCTTTTTGCTCAGTTAGCACAGAGCAATACTATTCCTAGCTGGACTCAGAGGTACACCTAGGTAATTTTGGAGCCTGATCTTTAAAGGCCTTTTGGAGCCCTCCCCCCCCATGTTAAGCATTATCCCCCCCTACACACACACACACACACACACACACACACACACACACACACACACACACAGTATTTTTAACACGTGGTTTTTTGAAGGTACAAACAGCAACTGACAAGAATGTAAGAATATACAACAGGTATATTAGCAGAAACATTTCAACATATAACAACATATTCCCATCCCGCCTATTTCTTCCCCCACTTCCCCCTCTGTCTCTAAAGCACCCAGCACGGGTCACAATTACACTCAGCCACCTGGTACAGTGTGGGTCAGTGGCACAGCAACCACACCACCCAGGATAGACTAAAGAGGATTTGGGGGCCCCCAGGGGGTGTAGAGGCCCTGGACTTCAGTCCTGAAGTCCAGGAGTAAGAGAACCTCTGGCTGGACTTCAGGTGCTCTCTCTGTCTGAAATGTAAACTATGACAATGGACTATAACTAAGGAGCCAATGCATGAATGTATGTATCTCATTCTTCATCTAGAGATTTGAGTAGAGTTTAATATAGCAACCCTGCATGAGAGGTTAGGCTGAACATAGTTTTGAACCTGGGGCTCAAATCTCTCTTGGTTCATATGCTTGTGTTAAAGAAGTTTGGTCGTTTGAAGCCTTGAGCTTGTGGAGAGCTGTCAGCAAGTTGCTGATTTGGCCTCAATTTCTTACTTGTAAAGATTGCTATCCCTTTAACTGTATGGCTGTAAGGATGAAGGACATCAGGTTTATAAAATAAATCATTCTGTATTTTTTTAAAAAGTGTTTTACAAGTGATGTTGTTATCATAAACCCCCATCTTCATAGCATATAATCTTTCTGTTATATTTGTATGTTGCTGCTCATTCTATTTTGCTTCTTCCCATTTCTCTGTGTTCTGAGGGCATCACGTAGGCCAATTTCACAAATTATGCTTAATTTGTGTTTTGTATTTCCTGTGCCTGCCAATTCAGTGAAAAAGCTACATTGATTGGAATGTGCATTCTTTTCTTTAAAAATAACAAAAGCAACTCTCTTCTGTGTTCTTTATCACTGTAACAATATTTCAAAATGATGCATTTTCAATCAGAAATGTTCTCAGAAGGAGTTATCACATGGATGTTTGTTACTTGATGACTGAAACATCATGTGTTTTCTTGCATGTATGCAACAGACATCACAGGTCATATACAGCTTTCATATCACTTGACATCATGTTGTTGTTTTTATCTCATTCCATCTAGGGATTTGAGTAGAGTTTAATACAACAGCACTGCACAGGAGGTTAGGCTGATAAGCAATTATTGTTCAAGATGATCAAGTGAGGTACACAGTTGAGTGGAGGGCTTTGAGCCCAAGTTTCCTCTGTCCAAACCCAACACTCTGTCACACTGCCTCTAAGTCATTGAGCAAGTTACCAGGTGGTATACATGCATGAGTGAATAAACTCTTAGAGTCTGTTGTGAACGTACTCGAAATAGCAAGCATGCGCTAATACACACTCACTTGCTGTATGTTTATGGTTAGTGAAGAGTTGCTGTCTGCAGTCCACTGAGCCCTGTTTGGGTCAGCAGATCATTTTGGAGAACTTAGTTTAAAAGAAGGAGGGGGGAAACTACCGCTGGCCTTGTACACTGGGTGAGCCCTTAGTCTTGTCTCTTCTCAAGTTCTCTGCTGCTCAGAGCAGTGCCGCCAAAAAAGAGGCCCCACTCTCAGCTGAGAAATTTGGATTCAAGCACTTGGCACCATTTTAATCTTTAACATTGTTCATCTGCTAGTGTGTTGCTGTTTTTGTCCTTGAGTTTTTAAGGTTGAAATAGTTGAAGTTTGCAGTTCACCATTGCAATGGAATAGCAATAAGGGTGAAGGAATTGGGATTAATCATAGCATATAGGATTCTGCTTTGGGAAGAGGTGGGGGAAAGTCCTCTCTCTTTCTTCCCAGTGGCTCTTGGGATAGGGCATTTGTGTCCCTCTGTTATGATGAGAACCTGATCCTTGAGAGAAAATTTGACCCTGAAGAATGCAGTGATGTGGGACCACAGTACTTGTTTTTGATGTAGCAACGTTCCCACAAGGTGGCTTTACAACCTTGGTTTCATGTGGAGAGACCTTTGGCTGAAATAGGCCCATGTGAAGAATCTCTGTAACGTATCAGAAATTTTTAAAAGGACAAAATTTGACAGAGTTTTTCTAATGTGGTAGCTCTGGAGAATTTCACAGGAGTAGCAGCATTTCAGAGCTCTAAAATAAGTGTTTGAATGAAATGGACCCAAGGAGAGAGTGCTCATCAGGAATCTTTGTGATCTCTCCTACTCTCTCTCTCTCTGTCTCTCTCTCTCTCTCTCTCTCTCTGTTTTAAAAAGTTCCAGTTGATTGACATGGAGAAAATGGATTGTTCTCCTCTGCCTCAGTTCATTGTGATTTTATGCATCCACTGACCATATATGAGGAGGAAAACTGGTTGAGGAAGGTGTTCCCATCCTCTCTAAATCAGATTAGCCAAATGTTTCTTGTAATGTGAAACATCTCATTTGCACAAACTACTTATATTCCTTACCCTTTAGGTAGCTCTTGCATGTGTCTGCCTTGGTCCCTCCTCTTTTCTGTTTGTTGCAGTCTGGATGATTATCTTTTGGGGACATTGGGTCAAAATAACTTAGCCTTGGAACAAAGATCAGCCTGTTGGTAGCTTCCAGCCCAACTGGAGAGAATGACTGATGAGCTATAAAACTGGTTCTCTTGCCTCTGAGCACATTGCTTAGTATGTAGAACTCATTTTGCTTGGGCTGCTTCAGCAGATGACAGGCAACAGGCCAGTCATGAGAGCAGCTGCATGTGAGTTTCAGGTGAGAACCTTTGTATTGGTTGTGTGCATTTGTGGTGAGCACAGTAGGAAAAGGGGGCAATCTGATTGGTCACATGTAAAGCATGGAGCTGGGCAACCCAGATAATACAATATATTCTGCAAATAAAGAAAACTGTCCTGGAAGTTTTACAGACTGGGCTTTCCCCCCCCCCGAATCCAATCCTGATTGGAGTGTGCGAGTCCACATATTCACTGGATTTAATCTGACCTGCCTGTGGGATATCAGGGACCAGGACAGACAGGTCTTTGATTCTTCCCAATGGAGGCTGCGAATTCTGGCTTAGCCCAAGTTACCACTGGGTTAAAAAAAATCCTCTACTTCCAGCAGCTTTTGAAAAAGACTCTGGGGCTTCTGCTTTCTCCAAAGGTGTTGATGGAGGTGCTGATGGCTATGCAAAAGAGGTGCTGGTGGCTATGCGAATGGTCCATCTAATCCCTCAAATTAAAATGCCTCAAATCTGCTGCAAAGCAGATTTGCTCTTCAGATTCCCTGAGGCATAGAGCCATGTGTGAAAAACCTCCAGGAGACTGGAGATGTAGCTGAGCAGTGTTACCCAGTGAAACATGATTGTTTGAAGCTCAGAGACTTGAGGTTTGCTACCAAACAGAGCAGTTTATGGAGCATGAAAGTTCATTGCACAGAGGGGAAGCTCTAAAGTAAATTTTTCTTAGAGATCAGGCTCATGGGGGAACCACAAATAGGATATATATATATATAGAGAGAGAGAGAGAGAGAGAGAGTGGATAGTGATTAGAGTTCTTCATTACCCAGTTCTTCCCATTGGAAGGTGGCAAATGGTTTTCATTTTACTGCTGGACCAGTGCCAAGCTGGTGTTTGGGGTGTGGGGTTTTATGCAGTACATGGGCAACTGATGTTAACAGTGATTATTATTATTATTTTTAATGAAAATTAAATACTTGCCCCATCAGGTGAGCTTAGGACACCTAATGGAATTGGGTTGATTTTCAGATTTTGTCATTTAAGGACAAAATCAAGAGTGGAGACATGAGATGCTGCTTCAGAAAATGTGATGATCACCTACTGTAGGAGACATAGAGAGGCTTGATGCTATGGGTTCAAGTGGCAGCATAGCAGATACAGGCTGGATCCTGGAGGAATTGTCTGTGTCAGATTCCCAAACTTGGGGCCCCAGATTTTATTGAATTACAATTCCCATCACCCCAGCATAATACAGGTGAACCCCAATATTTGTGGGGTTTCCATTCCACAGGGGATCTGCGGATAATGGAACTGCAGATAATGAGACATTAAAGTCAGGGGCAGGTAGGTTCCTGGAGGCTAGTAAACTGGCCCAACCCCCAACTCCCCCCCCCCCCACACACACATGAAAAAAGGCAAATAGTGTCCTACCATGATCTGCGGGTTTCCAGCTGTCCAGGAATGCCCCCCCCCATCCCAAACACCCCATTTTCTCATGAAAAAATCATGGGGGAAATGGTGGGGTTTTTTTAAACAAATGAGCCACAAAATGGCTTCTCTTGACAAAATGGTGGATGGAAATTATCTCCGGGGTCATTTTTGGCCACCTAGGAACCATGGATACTTGAGTTTTAATTCTTGTTTTGTATCCGCGGATAATGAGGTCAGCTATCAATTGGACACCCTCGGTTACACAGAACCATGAAAAATGGTACCACATATAGCGAGGTCCACCTGTAGTCAAAGGCTGAGGATTGTAATCCATCATTATCTGAAGACCTACATCTGGGAACCCCTGGCCTAAGTGAGGGAACTGGCCAAACAGGGTATCTAAGGAGATATATCCACTTTATCTGTGGGTATCTTGTTAAAGGGACACTTTGGATGACTTCTGTCTGAGATGAATTAGGTTTTGTATATAGAATGTTTGGTATATGGAACATTTAGAAGGCAAGGAGACTGGGTATTGGTGCTTGAGATGCAATGCTGACCAATATGGTATGCATACCTGTCTGGTATGTTTTGAGAGGTACCATGGTAAGGATTACCCACACTTCATTAACAAGGTGAGAAGGTTACAGTTACGGATGAAGCAGGACATGTTCCATTATCCTGTTACACTTGCTTCAGAGAGTAGATGGAATAGCACATCAAATATATGCTTGGATCAAGTGTGCATGCTGACCTCTTGATAAACTACTGCACACTGTGTGTTTTGGTTTGAATCTTTCCATTGCTGTCAGTCCGATGCAGATGGCCATTTGTGATGCTTTGAGTAATTTGATGATGAAAGTGGAAGGAAGCCTTAGGGACACCTGCAGTGTGTTAGCAACCTTACTGCAGAGAGTAAATGTACAGGGAACTTCTTCTTTGCTGCTTATCCCAGGCTTTTATAGCTAGGGGATGGATGAGCTGTTGTCTCGATGCAATCTGAACGTGCAGCAAAAAGCCTTTGTGTACAGTAAATGAATTGCATGCACGCATAAAGTAGAAGTAGAGTTTCTGCTAACTCTTCCAACACAGTGGCTAAAGAGCCCTGTTCCAGAGTTGGCATGCAGCTGAAGGGTTAATTTCCAAGCTAAGAACTGATTGGAAGGGGAGGTGTCACCATGCTTCGGATGAATTATCTTGCTGTACAGAGCTCGTGTGCTGCTTCGTGAGCACAGTGCAGGAGTCTCCCATGCAAGAGTTCAGTTGTCAGACTGTGACACCTCTGGACATGGAAAGAGATTAAGCTTAGAAGCAAAGCAGAAGGGGAATCCTTCTCAAATTGGGCTTGCATACAGCACTAAAGCCCCACTCCGGCCCCTCAAAAGACATACCATGTCGGATGTGGAGTGCAGTTTTGATGATGCCTCTTGCCTCTCTCCTCAGAGTCCTGGGTCCCCATCACCTACTCGAAAGCAGAACAAGGAGACCACCTTCACGGTAAGTAGAATCCCACAGTGATGATCACCCATCCGGTTGCCATAGCAATCAAGTCACCAGAGCAAGTAGCATTGCAGGGCAGGAGAGCAGGGTGGGAGGGGGGAATCCGTGTGCAGGGGTCTGCCTCATGTTTTCCAGATGTAAACACGGTGCTTGCTTTTCACAGCAATAGCTGCATTGAAGCCATTTTTAAAAGGCTGAAGCTAGCAAAGAGCCTGTTACAGAGAGACAGGGAAGAAATGTCAGGAAGCAAAAGAGAGGGTGGGAGGCACTGCTTTCTGCTGTGATTTTTAAATTACAGTTGCAGCAGTGTTTCCTTTTGTTCAAAGTTGCTTCTGGGTAGATCAAGCCATTAATAGCCAATGAAGTCATCTTAAGAATGGAGTGTTCCTGTGGGCAGTGTACACAATGATAAAAGTTGACACTGAGGTTTTTTAAAACCTCCCTTTTCAAGGCTGGCTTCCTTTACAGATTTGCTGGATGACTGAAGAAAAACCATTCAACATTTATTTGTTTGTTTGTTTGTTATTATTTTGAAATGATGCCCCACCAAGTTGTCACAGAACACACTTTGACTGAGGTGACTAACCTAGATATTTCTCAGTAAGAGAGTATGAGATGTAGGGTTTGAATTTTGGCAAACCTCTTGTTCTTTCATTAAATCCAAACTTATCCCTCCACATCATTATTGATAGAAACCTGGCCCAGTTAGATCATTCATCTGGGCTCCATGCTTAACAGCAGATCTGATTGCAATGATTTAAGGAGGAGGAAACATTTCCCTGTGGAAGTGTGAGGTTTGCTGTTTTGCTAGCTACAGCAACAGAAAGGAATTCATTGGAAAAACATGACATACCTCAGTGTGAATTGGAGCATCAGTGGGAGGAGGGGGCATCAGGGGACTAGAATATGATGAAGAGACTATTAGTGTCAGTGTTGTTTTTGTGACGGGATTGATGTTCAGTGCTGCCATTCAGTTTTTCCCAGGTCTGAAATGAATGTTTCCCAAGCTCCCCCGACTTGGTTTGTTCTGGATTCTGAAAAAGATTGGGGGGGGGGGGTAAGACGGCTGAATGAGATCAGAGAACACACTTTTATTGTGGGAATGAGCTTTCAGGCATCAAGAGTCCAGTTACTGGGGTGGTGGTCATGGTTTGCACTCTCTTGAGTGAATCAAATGTTCCGGTGTTGCACCATGGAATTGTGAAAATCTACAAGAAATAGCAAATTTCCCTTACTCTGCATTGAAAGAGAAGTGGGTTCCGTTATCTTTTGACTCTCTTTTCACTAGTTCCTCCTTTCTGCATAAAGCAGAATTGGAGATTGAAGCGGG
Source organism: Hemicordylus capensis (assembly GCF_027244095.1). NCBI lineage: Eukaryota > Metazoa > Chordata > Lepidosauria > Squamata > Cordylidae > Hemicordylus > Hemicordylus capensis. The sequence continues at coordinate 387,765,348 of NC_069658.1, forward strand.
TTTGGGGCTTGTTACCCTGGACTAACTGAGTGTGTAAAGATGATTCAACTGTGAGGATTACCCAGTTCAGTCCGGGACAGCAGGTGAGGAATGCGAGGTAGAGGCCTTGCCAGTCTCCCCCTTTTTTTCCCCTGGCTACCACTCAGCTGTTATAAGTACAATGATAAAAGCAAATGGTGAATTATTTCAGGGTTATTCCCTTCATCCAGGGCTGCAGAACTTTGGCCCTTCAGCTGTTGTTGAATTACAACTCCCATCACCCCTGACTATTGGCCACTGAGACTAGGGGATGGGGGTGGGAGTTGTGGTCCAACAACAGCTGGAGGACCAATTTTGTGTAGCCCTGCCTTAATCCTTGTCAAAAATAACTTTAACATGGTTGGGGCTCTACATGGCTGTGGTAATGTCTGTATTGAACTCTCACGCGGGTCAGTTGGACTATGTATTGAGTATCTGCACCAATGGCACACCTTTCTGGGGGTCAGTTACAGTGGTGAAGATTCTTCTCACCCAGTCCAATTGCCCCAAGTGGGGAAGAAGCAACTTCAGATGTTACATGATGGCCTGGCCAAGCTGAAATGATTTTCAGGCAAGGTTTACACTACTGATGCAACCATTGAGTTGACCCGAAGAGACAGAATAGAAATATGTTCTGGTGCTTCAGATGCTTACATTCTCTCCTGCTCTTTTCCTTAAATTCAACATTGATTTTGAGAATATTCAACATTTATAGCAGATGTCTCAAAAATGTGCATCTTCCTTTTAAGCAAGGTGTTAGAGGGATGGTCCTATCCATCCCCAGCACAGCATCCTTCCAGTGGCTGTTGCTGCTGTCTATCTTATGTTTCTTTTTTAGATTGTGAACTCTTTGGGGACAGGGAGCCTATCTATCTATCTATCTACCTATCTACCTATCTTGATGTAAACCACTTTGGGAACTTTTTGCTGAAAAGCGGTATATACATGTTTGTTGTATTGTGTTGTTATAGGTGTCTCCCGGTTTCTTTCTCTTGAAAATCAAAAGGCATCAGAATTATAGGAAAATTTCAAGAATGTTTTCAGACATTGTGTTTTCCTTATAGGGAATATGCAGCAAGTACTAATTTGCTGAACAGATTCCAGATTCCCCCCCAACAAGCACTTCTAATATTGGGGAGTTCCCCTACATGAACATTACTAAACCCGGGTTGAAGGAGAGAGCAATTATTTCCCCCAGCAAGCAAAATCATTGCATTTATGGGTGCCAAGTGGTACATGATTACATGAGTGTCACAAGCACCTGCTGGTTTATGTCCATGTCATCACTGGTGAGCAAGGATATAGCTCCTTCATTCCAAGCCTGATGTCACTTTTTTTGTACAAGTTGTTACTTTTTAAAAATATCTTAGTTCTTGAGTGCTCCTCCAATATATCTTTACAGTGGGCAAGTGCTTAGTTATTCCTTCAAGGAAGCAATTGAAAAATACTGTGAACATAAACAAGGCTTCTCTTTCTTGCCCACTGCTGTTGGTGGTGTAAACACTGCAGTGTGGGCAAATGACAATCCATTGTACAGCAGCACCCTTCAAAAGCCAACAAATGTTAATGTTGGAGAACTCACTGCTATAATTGATGTAATTTGATTTTTTGGAAGACTTCTGAGAGCTCTGTTGGAGATGGCTCTCAGCCTTACAGCGTTGTCCTGTGAGGCAAGATTGAATAACTTCTGTGGTCAGCTGACTTTTCCTAGTGCCTGGGCTGAGTCTGTTCTGGGACTGGATGAAGGATTTTTTAAAAAAATAAATGCTACCATTCCAGGTGCCATGAATGTGTTCATAGTCGTCTTTCACCCAAAACCAACATTATGCCCTTAAAAAAACAAACCCAACTCCAATGTCCCCTGATACTATTTCCTTCAAACTCAGAGTGCTAATTTCTCTGTTGTGGCATTTATCAGACTGTGTAGAGACAACAGCTAGAGGCTCTGTATGGTAGAGTTATAATTGCCTGCTGGACACATGTTCTTTTCTTTCTTTTTTTAATCCTGCTCTAGTCAATCCAGTCTTGCAAGTTTTCAAAGCACTTTTAACTATACCCTGCAGACCATGAAACCAGCCCCAGAAGAATGGGCAGTGCAGCTGCAATAGAAATGATTGCCACATTACTGGATAATGCCCACTTTTGTTGAATATTTTAGATCTTGAGTGCTCCTCCAATATATCTTTACAGTGGGCAAGTGCTTAGTTATTCCTTCAAGAACTCAATTGAAAAATACTTCCTTGGAGTTAACAAGCTCCCCAATGCTGCATGCCAAGAGCAATTCTGGAATTTTAAAAAAAGTTTTTTAAAATAGGTTATCACTAGGAATATCCATCTGAGAACTTATCCACCTTAGCCCTGTACAAAGGGGGGGGGGGAATGCAAGCCTGTCTGCTAGGAACATAGGAAGCTGCCATATACTGAGTCAGACCATAGGTCCATCTAGCTTAGTATTGTCTACACAGGCCGACAGCGGCTTCTCCAAGGTTGCAGTCAGGAATCTCTCTCAGCCCTATCTTGGAGATGCCAGGGAGGGAACTTGGAACCTAGATGCTCTTCCCAGAGCAGCTCCATCCCTAAAGGGAATATTTTACAGTGCTCACACATCTAGTCTCCCATTCATATGTAACCAAGGTGGACCCTGCTTAGGTAAGGGAACAAGTCATGCTTGCTACCACAAAACCAGCTCTCTTCCTGTCTACTTGACAATTTCAGGGGCATTTTAGTAAAAACACATTTTTCTTTGAACAATGTTTTGTCCCCATCCATCTCCAACACCAGAATAAACACCTCTTTGGTTTTAGAAGGAGAGAAATAGACTCCATCTCTCTCCTAGGAGACAGCCTATCCCACTTGAAGTAAGACACTTGTAAAGTTATCAAGCTACCAGAACAGGATTGGGCTTAGTACAAGTACAGCATTAGAAAGAGAGTTAGATTAGCAGACTTAAAATATACAGAAATAATTCTCTGAACATTCTTAATTTATGTCCTAAAAACATACACTTGTGTTCGAAGTCCCTTACCAGGATAGAGACTCGCAGCTTAGAAAATTTTTTCACAAGAACTTGCTCCTCTCCTTTCTGCTTGGCATTGTGAAGACTTGTAGCAATTGCATCTGAGTATTCCTTACAGTCTCTTGATAATGCCTCCTGTCTATTGGGTATGGTGCCAACAACAAAAAGGCCCAGAAAGAGGCCTTTCTGATCACACTCTAGCTTGGAAGTTTCATCAAAACTCACGCCTGTTAATCTCTCAAAACTGATGAGACCTCAGAATTTAGGCGTGCATTTCGGTATGCTGTTGCTAGTTCCAAGAAGGAAATTGTGTGGATTATAAATTTAAATAAATGCTTTCTGGCAAGCTTCATGAATGTAATTATTCAGCGAATTAAGGATCCAAAAAGGGGGTCATTTTCAGTTATGCTTTAAATAAAATGTGTACAAAAGTTCAACATCTGAAATATCTCTGCCACTGTCACTTGAGGACCATAATGTTAAGAACACAACATTCTTTTAGAAAAGTCACATCTGTGTAGGGATATGAGTGCATTCCATGGGTAGGTCATCACATGTGATTAACCCTACACATATTATTCAACTTGTGTATGTTAGAGAATTGCATGTAGTATTGCCACACTCACAAAAATTCCAACATGGAGGTGACTTTCTGTGGGAAGTTCATTGTGTATGATGAGATCCATAGATACTTAATGGCTCTGTGGTGTGCATGTGCGAGAGAGAAAGAGAGCACATTTCTGGATTGAGGCAACTATCATCTGCTCTGTCAGACTCTAGTATTCAGCATCCTGGGAGAGGATGTGCATTGGTAGTTGTGTTCTAGGGTTTAATGCTTCAGATGCTGTGATCTTGGAACTTCACATGGAACAGATTGGTAACTTCCAGTCATTTTCACTTGCAGAAATACCCTTGCCAGACTGGAATGTGAGGTTTTACACATCTTGAAAAAGACCAGGACTGTATGCACACCTCAGCTAAAATTCATTAGTGGATCAACTGCTTTCTCCTTAATGTGCCCATTTTATGCTCGTTCATATGCATAGTTAATTATTATTTCTCCTTAATATGCCCAAGCTTCACTTGGGCTATACGCCTGTGCATTCAGCTTATAACATAGGCCCATTTTTGTAAAATTTACTTGTCTGTAAGATTCCAAAGGCAGCTATTCTTGATGTTAAAGCGATGAATTGGGGGTGGGGAGGGGGACATGTCTGGACATGTCTGGAGTGATTTGGCCAACCTGAAAATTGGAGGCAAATTTCCAAAGAAACATCCAAGGAATTCTGAGGGAAGCAAAAAGAGTTAGATTCTGCACATCCTTAGTTTTGCTTTCTGCCATGCAGTGAAACAACCAGGTGTATATAGGGTATGATGATCAGAGCTGCTTTCTTACCTGACGTCTGTTACCTTGATAATACAGTGACTTTGTACCGAGCAACTCTTCTGTCTGCTTTCTATGACACCTTCTGGCTACAGAAAGCATTGCATTCAACAACCACCTACATCCGCTGTTGTGCACTGTTCATGTTCATATACTCTGCACATCACTGTGTTTGAACTGTTCTGCTTGTCCAGCATTGTCGTCTTTCCTTTTTATTAGATAAACTGTGTGACTTTCCCCCACCCTGACGCAATGCCAGAACAGCAGTTGCTGAAACCTTCTGAATGGAGCTACTGCGATTATTTCTGGGTAAGTGAACAGCCAACCCATATGCTATTTATTGTAGCAATTGAGCTTTACACAGAATGTACCATATTGTTCCTCTCTGTGTTAGCAAACGTTAAAATTCAAGCTTGAAAGGTGGTCTGTAAGATATTGTGGAAGTTATTCCACAGCCTGATTCCAGTACACCCATATTATTTAAGGCCAGACGACAGGAATGGGGTTCCTCTTATATTGAATCATGTGCTGGGGTTTCTCCTCTAGAAATCCCTAAAGCCAGCAATCCCTAAAGCCAAGTTGAGCAGCATGTATTCATTCATACAGCTCCTGCCTCACTTGCATAAATCCTACACACTCAAAATCTCTCTTGTTGGGGCCTTCGTTCATTTTGCTTGTCATAAAGAGCGAGAGATTTTCATCAGTGGCCCCAGGATTGTGGAATGATCTATCTTCAGTGAGGCAATTGTATGCCTCCCCCTTGGGTGATCACACATAAGGCCATGTATTCAGACAGTTTTGAACCATCAACAACATTTAGTTGTTGTTTTTTGCCTGCTTTGACAGGTAGGTAGTTGGGAATGGGCTCTTTATTCCTAATTTGATATAGCCTTTATTGTCCATGTTTGTTTTTTAATGTTGGGTTGTGAATAATTCTGAAGCTGGGTGGGGAAAGGTGGGATAAATAGTGTTCTAAATACATTTATTTAAGCCTTTTGGCGTCTTTAAAAAAATCTTTTTCTTGCTCCATTGGACTAAAGAAAGGGATTTATTTGGGTTTGACTGTCTTCAGATGGTCTCTTAAAATTTTTGCTGTTTTTATATTTGTTATTTTATTATGTTTCATTTTTAAAGTGGTGGTCACTGTGGATAAGGCCTTGAGGTCACTGTGGATAAGGACGGGGTACACATTTGTAGATAAATAAAAATAAAATATTTAAAAAATGAGGAAATTCCTTGCAACTTCAAACTTGATGATAATTTTAGAAGAGAGTGGTATTGGGAACAAGATTGCCACACTGCTCACACTGGACAAACTCGCCAGTAATTATTATTACACTAGAATCCAGGCCACAAATTGAATGGGACTCTATTCTTGAGAATGGAGGATTGCTGCAGCTGCCTAGCAGCCTATTTGCTGTGTGCCACAGTGGCCTCTAGTGGCTGTGATGTGCTGTTTTCTGGGAATCCCAGCATCTCTACTGAAGTAGTCTTCGCAGGGATGCTGGCATCTGTTGTGTTTATGCTCTTGGGCAAAAAGACCTTGAATATTGGGGATATAGGTTTGCCTGAGAAGCAGTTAGGGTATTTCCAAGCATATCTGCATACCTCTGTATACGGTAAGTTTATTGCTTTGGTGCATCTTGTAATGCTTCTTATGCTGTACATGTTTCTTTCAGACTGATAAGAAGGATCCTCAGGGGAACAGTACGGTCACAGGCTTTGAAATTCTTCTTCAGAAACAACTGAAAGGGAAGCAGATGCAGAAAGAAATGGCAGAATTTATTCGGGAAAGGTAACAGTCAGTGCTGGGCACGATTGATTCCTTGTGTTTCATTGACTTTGCTTCTATTAGTTAAGCATCAGTGCACTTCCTCTTACCTTGAAGTATTGGCCAACAAAATGCTAATGTGGATAGGTCCCTCAGCCTGTTCCATTCCAGTAATTCTTATGTTACTGCAGCTTCTGCTGGCCAACGTCCGTAATAAAATTGATAATGATGATGTTACTGCAGCTTTCCTACAATGTCTTCTCCTCATTTTCATATCCTAATCAGCCTCAGTCATTGGAGTAAGAAATCCAGACAAGAAAATGCAGTGATATGTTTAGCAAAACCAACAGGCTGTACATTTTGCAATTCCTTGTGTACAATGTTTTGAGAAAATTCAGTGGCTAACATCCTCATGAGCCATGAAGGTCTGCCAGCCCTCAGGGACATATTTCAGGTGGCTCAGGGCATTTTGGAGGGAAAGAGAGATGAGTTGAAATCCCATCCCCTCATGAAATGGACATCGCAGAGGTCAGGATCTCTGCAGCAGGGACATGTCTACCAACTCCATGCATGCATGATTTGTGAGGATATAATACAGTATCTGATACTATGTTTGGATTCCTGGAATTCATAGTGTTTGAAATAAATAAATATACCAGATGTCAGATTTAGACTTCAAACAATTGGAAAGTGGACAGGTGATGTCTGCACAAGACCGTTTGCTTTACAGGGAGGAGTTAATACCTGCAGCATCAACTTCCCCCTTTTTCATGGCTTTCAGATATGTGCCTTTACCCAATGCTTTTCTCAGCTGCTGGGTGAGGACCTCTCATGTGGGTTATCCTTCCCAGCATGCTCCAGAGGGCAGAACATATTCAAATTAGTCAAAGTCTTTAAGGGGCCTGGGAGGATAACCCCTCCCAGTTTAATTTGCCCTGCAGAGCTCCAGAGCAGATGATGCTGCCTTGCTTCCTTTGCCACTCTAACTACATTCCTCCTTTCTTTGCCTTTTTCACCCATCTGTGCCTCATCGCTTTCATAACCTAAAAAAAAAAAAAAGCACCAACACTTTCCTTTGCTATTTCCATCCTTTCCCCACTCACTTCTCTTCTCCTGCCAATGGAGCCTCAGAGATCCAGCATTCTGTACATATTGATGCCAAAGGGAAAGAAAGCAGTGGACTCCTTCCAGCCTGGTAAGCCCCATCACCACAGCGTGATGGTGCACGCCGCACAAAATGCCCCGCCATGGACCACTGCGTTTTCGGGTGCAATGGGGGGGGGTAAGGGCCACAACCCAGTTTTGGGTCACCATGGGGCCCAGCTTACAGTGATTCAACGCGCTCAAAAGCGAGACCGTTCAACTACCCCTCTCAACAGGCCGGAGAGCCCTGACCTTGTGGTTTTAGAGGAGGCTGTCCCCAGTGCTCCGGAGGTATCATGGCCCACGCCGCTTCCCGCCAAACCACTCGGGCTCCTAGGAACAGATGCTGATGTACCCGTTCTGAAAAAGAAGCCAATATCTGGAAAAGGGAAGGGCGACATTTCCACAGACGCCCCCTTGCCACCAGACCTTGCTGGGTCCCTGGGCTCTTCACCGTGGGGAGAAACTCCTTCCTCTCAGCCCATGGTGGAGAGCGTGGGTGGAGGAGCTCCAAATGAGATGCTGCTCCAGCTGCCGCCTACTCAACCAGAGCACGAGCCGATAGCTACACCAGCGATGCCGCCCAACCCAGTAATGCCCGATCCGGTGAGTCCAGGACCCTTTGGGCCATTTGCCCCTAGTGGACCAGTGCATCCCCAACCTCCTGCAGGCCCCACCATCCTGGTCCCCGCTCCTCCCTCTGGAGAAATACCTGATCCCTGGCACCTCTGGTTTTCCTCTCTACTTAACCAGACACTGGAAAAATGCCTTCCAATTCACCCACATAAAGCATGCCAAGCGCAAGGAAAAGTCGTCGTCGTCCTCCTCCTCTCCCCCCCTCCTCCTCCCCCCCCCGACTTGGATTCTTCTTCTAGGTCTTCCAAACCACCTACTAAAAAGAAAAAGAGTCATAAGCACAGGCATTCCCTAAATTAAAGGGGGGAAATTACAAGAAGCCTAACCGAAAGCATAGGCAATCTTCCTCTGACCATTCATCACAAATATCTGATTATGATTCCCCTGACCCTCACCCAGGCAGACCCATGGAACCCCTGCCCCCCTCAGGGCCCCCTGGCCCCCCAGGAAGGGGCCACAGGTTCAGGGAAGACCCCTGTGGAACCAGACCCAGAGTTTGATTCCAAAGAAGACAGGGAATGGTTGGATGGCCAACAGGTGGAGCCCTCTCCCCATTCATGTAAGCTCTTCCCATCCAAAGACTTTTCTAACCTGTTTGTAAATGCCTTACAGACTTTGGGCCTAAAAATTAAGGGCTTACAGGTGATTACTGCTCTTTCCAGGGAGTCTTTAGTCCTTCCCACCACCTCTTCACCACACCTATTGTTTCCACTGCCGGAAACATTTGCAGAAGTACTAAGACAGGAATGGCAGCCTCCTACTGTACAGAAAAAGACTACTACACTAGCTAATAAACACTGGATTTGCCCCTGCAGCAGCAGCATTATTTCAAACACCTCCAGTTGGCTGCACTGATGCCATACTGCCCTGAGATGGAGAATCCGTACTCAAGGACCCCACTGAAAAGAAGCTTGTATTTCAACTAAAGAAAAACAATGAATGCATTTCCTTAACCATACAGACATCTATAGCAGCCTCTGTCTTTTCTAGGGCATCACTACTCTGGACGGATGAACTTCTTCAGTCGCTGCCACTTGATCCACTCAGGCAGAGACAGATTCTCTTAAAAATTCAAAGAGCCCAAGCATTCATAGCAGACACAACTCTTGATTTCGGGGCACGTGCCATGGCCAACAACATGGTAGCCAGATGCACTTAATGGCTAAAACGTTGGCAGGTCGACACAGCTTCCCATTCTAACTTCTCATCAGTCACCTTTACAGCTACTAAGCTTTTTGGAGTTGAGGCTTTACAGGATATCTTGGTGGAGACAAAGGATAAGAAAAAAGCGCTCCCTTCATCCACCCACAAAGACGACAAGCGACCTAATAGAAGATTCAACCAGCCCTTTCAGCCTTTTCGACCCACTTTTCATCCCGGAGACAGGGACAAGACCACAGCAGACCAACTGGAACAGGCCTCGCTTCAACCTCAGGCCTAATGCTACAAAACAACACTTTGGACAAAAATCCAAACCCTGACAGTCCTCCTGACTCGCCAGGTGTGGGAGGCCACCTATCTTGCTTCTTCCACACCTGGGAGGCTTCCATTTCCAACAAATGGATCCTAGACACGATCCTCCTTGATTGCAAGATAGAGTTGTCCAAGGGACCAATTTTTGCCCACACCACGCTCCAAGTCCCACCTGAATCATGTTGCTCAAGCGATCAATCACCTTCTCACCATTTCAGCAATAGAATAAGTTCCTCTACACCAACTCCAAGGCATCTACTCTATCTTGTTTGCCATACCAAAAAAAGACAGCTGCTTCTGAGCCGTATTGTATCTCAAATACCTCAACAAGTGGGTCAGATGCAGAAAATTCTGAATGGAAACACTCCGCTCCATAGCGGAAACTCTACATCACAGGGTCCTCCTGGCATCAATCAACCTCATGGAGGCATATCCACATATACCAATCGACCCGCACTCCCGCCACCTCGTCCACTTTTCCTACCAGGGATGCCATTACCAGTACACAGCACTCCCATTCAGACTCTTGTCAGCCCCAAGGATCTTTACCAAGGTGATGGCCCCTCTAGTGGCTCACCTCAGACTCCAAAGGATCAGATTCTTTGCTTGTCTAGATGATATCCTCATACAATCCAGAGAATCCACAACACAAGACATAAACACCACCCTCGCTGCACTATCTTCCCACGGTTTTCTAATAAACACTGCCAAGAGTCACTTAACCTCCTCCACACAACTCCAACACCTGGGGGTGGACATAGACACAATGCAAGCCATCTCTTCCTTCCGGCTGGCCAAAAAGACGAGATACTACACTTAACTCGATCCATATTGTCTCTCAAAAGGGTGTCGGTCATGATCCTAGTCCAACTACTGGGTCTCATGGTGTCCACCTTGGAAGCACTCCCCTGGGCATGCTTTCACCTCCGACCTTTACAATGGTTTCTCCTACCACGCCAATTGGAAGTCGCACAAAAGGGTCACTCTGCCACCTCCTATCAAGGAATCTTTACTTTGGTGGATGAAGCCCTCACGCCTGAGTCAGGGCAGAGCCTTTCTAGACCATCCCAGGATAATTGTCATGACAGACACCAGCCTCTACGAATGGGTAGCACATTGCTTATCACACTCAGCCCAAGGCACATGGACTCCACAGGAAAAGTGCCACAGCATGACCCGGCTAGAGCTGAGAGCCGTACGGTTAGTGCTCATGGCCTTCGTCAACCATGTCCATTCCAAGGATGTCCTGATTCGCACCAACAACATGACAGCGAAAACCCATGTAAAATCACCAGGGAGAGAACCCGATCCTACTCCCTCCACCAGGAATCGGTCCTACTATTGCATTGGGCAGAGACGTACCTGTCTTCCATCACAGCACATCATGTCAGTGGTTCCCTCAACACTCAAGCAGACTGGCTGAGCTGCCAAGAATTGTACCCAGCAGAATGGAAGATCAACCTTCAGGAAAGGTGCATTGGTCACTCACCGGGAACGCTTCTTCTTGCTGCTCGTGTTGAGGACATCTCACATGGGTTATCCTTCCCAGCATGCTCCAGGGGGCAGGACATATTCAAATTAGTCGAAGCCTTTAAGAGATAATCCCTCCCAGTTTAGTTAGTTAAGCCAATCTTCTAGAAGGAAGAGATCCATAAAAGACAACAGTAAGTGTAGAAACAACAAGTAAAACAAGGTACAGACCAGTAGCCGTGGATGCACTGGGTGGGTCGAAATGTCCTCAACATCAACAGCAAGAAGAAGCCTTCACAGTGAGTGACCAATGCACCTTTCCGTAAGTTTATGCCACCAATGCCAAATTCTACTGAGTGTACAATATTGTATTTGGAGAAACCATGTACACTTTGTATTTATACCTAAGATTTTCAAGCAATCTCTTTGATGTGCCTCTGGGCTTAATCAGATGTGATTTGGGTCTACCCCTTTAACTCCACAATTTATTGGTTCTATAGTCTCCAGAAATCATAGGACTGAATGATGGAATTTTTTAAAAAAGTAGGTTACAACCTAGCAAATATTAATGTTTTCAGTTTGGTTGATTGGTATGAGAATAGTTTCTCTAATTAACAAAGATCAGCTTTTAGTACTCGCTATAGAGAGTTAGAAACATAAATCCCCTTGAGTTCTTTTGATTCCTAATGGCACATGCTCCTCAGTGGCACATCTGAAAAATCTCTTCAACATATCCTGTCTACCCACCAACCCCCATCATATCTGCAGCTCTGCTAGAACAGAGTTTAAATAACTTAAAATATCTGCAGGACATGAAAGGAGAAGGCGAGAGAGAAAGATAAACAGCTATTATTTATAGCTGCTCATTATTTATAACTACCCTAGAAGAAAAAGAGCATTGTTGTAAATAGTTTCCAAATAATAATAGGAGGGAAATTTGCTTCTCCAGAACTTGTAACTGGGAACTGGGACATTGTGTTCCAGGAGTGGACTTTGTCTGCTTGGTCAGAGTAAAGCAAAATCACTGATACAATCCACCAATAATAACGATGCAGTGGTGAATTAATGGGGAAATGCTCTCTATTCCCACTGGACGCTCATAAATCCAATGACTAATGATTGGCAAAGGGTGGGGTATCTACACATTTGCATACCTCTTTCACACACAAAATGATCTTCAACACAAAATCTGGTTATAGACAAAGGATTCTATAAACTGAAGTTTTCCTTTTTAAAAGACACTCCCACATGTTGCAAGCACAGGATTTGGGAGCAGTTTCTACTAGTCATTCATACATTTCATTTTTATGTGTATCTTATATTTTTACATTTGATTTCATTACTACTATTACCACAAAGTTCTGTGCTAGCAAAATGGCCATACATTAGGCCAATGTTTGACACTTCCTATTTGAAGCATATGCACATTAACAAAAACAAAAACCTTATGTCCCCGGAAAAGTTATGGAGATCGGGGCCATCTACAGTTCCTCCCCACAACTTATTTTCACACACACATTTTTAATCAAGGTGTGTGTGTGTTAGATTGTTAGGCTTTTAGTGCCGTGGTTTTTACACTGTGCTTTGGGAAATCCTCTGGTTCCTCAGAAGCTTAGGGCATTTTCTCAAAAAAGAGATTGGTACTGGAGGACAACCTTCCCACAAAGACAGCTTACTATTTATCTTCCTTCACATGATGCAGCCACAGGAGAGTGTTGGGTGTGTCATAGGGCACACTTATTTCATTCAGGGTCATAGTGAGACCCAGAAGGTCCATAGTGAGGCCCAGTGCATCATTTACTATTAAAGTTGCTCAGTCTTCTCCAACTATCCATGTTTCATACACCAGAACAATACCTTCTTAATTCTTTACTATCTCCCACCATGATATAATCCTTACAGTTAAGTATATAAATATGTATAACCTGCATATACTACACAAGCTATAGAACTGGGGTTTCTGAGTTTATATGAAGCTGCCTATACTGCATCAAACTGTTGATGATCCATCAATCCCTGTTCTGTCTGTTTTGACTAGCTTTGTTCTCCATGGTCTCAGTTGGGGTCTCTTGCATCACCTGTTTCCTGATCCTTTTGGCTGGATATACCAGGAATTAAATCTGAGACCTTTTGCATACAGACCACATGATTTGCTGCTGAGCTGAGGCTGCTCCCCAATTATATATTTTATTATTTTACTTTTTATTTTATTTTATTTTATTTATATACTGCCCCATACATAAATCTCTTGGCAGTTTGGAGGTTAAAATATAAACAACAATTAAAATGATAGATCATTTAAAACAGTTTAAATAACTATCAATAAACCTTTTAAACAATTATGAATTAAAAGCCTGATAAAATAGGCTTTTAGGTGTTTTCAGATATTGCTTAAAAACAGCCAGAGATAGAGAGGCTGTGATTTCAATTGGGAGTGTGCTCCAGAGCCCTGGGGCAACCCTAGAGAAGGCCTGGTTTTGGGTCACCACCAAACGAGCCAGTGGTAATTGAAACCAGGCCTTCCCTGATTATCTTAGTACATGGTGGAGTTCATGAAGAAGGTTTTCTCTTAAATATCCTTGATCCAAGCCATTCAGGACTTTATAGGTAATAACCAACATTTTGTATTTTGCCCAAAAACATATTGGCAGCCAGTGTTGTTCTTTTAAAATACGAGCAGTATGGTCTCTGCTGATAGCCCCTGGCTGCCACATTCTGTACCAATTGCAGTTACCAGACTACATACAAAGGCAGCCCAACATAGAGCACATTGCAGTAGTCAAGCCTGGACATTACCAGCATATACACTGCTGTTTTAAGGTCGCTTATCTCCAGAAATGGATGAAGCTGATATATCAGCCAGAGTTGATAGAAAGCACTCCTGGCCACTGCCTCAACCTGAGATACTAGGGAGAGGTTTGGGTCTAGAAGTGCTCCCAAACTATATACTTGTTCTTTCAGGAGGATTGCCACCTCATACCTTGGGCGAGGTTACATTTACTCCCTCTGCAGTGATTCCTGCTGCCTTATCAAAAAGCCATAGCAGCAAAATCCCTACTGAGACTCATAGTACCCTCCAAGCTCTGTCAAGTGTTGAATTGAGGGACTACACTCAACTGCCTTTCCCAGGGGAAAGCCTTCTTGGATTCACCCAGAATCATACTAATGACCAATGCCAAGCTCCAGGAGTGGGGAGCTCACTGCCTTCAGCTCTTGGTGCAGGGCAGGTGAACTACACAAGAAAAAAGAGCACAGCATCAGTTGGCTGGAATTGAGAGTCACCCGACTTGTGCTGATAGCCTTTCAACATCTGCTGGAACACAAACATGCTATGGTGCGCACATACAATATCATGACAAAAGCCCATGTCAACCGCCAAGGAGGAACCAGATTGCATTCCTTACTCTAAGAAGCAACACTCCTCCTTCAGTGGGTGGAAATGCACTTGGCATCTCTGTGGGCTCACCACATGAGTGGAGTTCTTGACACCAAAGTGGACTGGCTCAGTCGAACGGACCTCCACCTGGCAGAATGGAGCCTCAGCCACCAAGTCTTCGGTCTTCTCGCAGTACGCCTAGGAAAATTGCATGCCAGCCTCTTCATGGCACCAGACAATGCCAAACTGCCAAGGTTCTTTGTACACTTCCCATGTAAAGGAGCAGAAGCAATCAATGCTCTGCCAGCCCCCTGGCCTCAGGAATTACTTTATGCATTCCTTCCAGTGCTCCATCCTTCTCAAAATTCACCTGTTACCATACTGGCCAAGGAGACCCTGATTTCCAGAGATCCTCCACCTCATAGTCTCAGATCCATGGTTTCCTCCAGTATCGACAGACCTATTATACCAAGGCCCTGTCTTCTATCACTACCTGGCCTGGTTAAGGCTACCTCCCTGAAAACTGAGAGGAATCTCCTAAGGAAATACAGCTATTCCGAGGAGGTACTGGACACGATTCTGGCCTACAGAAAGGCATTTACCAACTGCATATACCAATTTACCTGGCAAGCCTTCTTGCAACAGTACAGGCCCAAGGAAATAAATCTGTGGTCTCATGGATCTGCTAGGCTTCCTACAGAATGGTTTAGACAAACACACTAAAAAGGCAAGCAGCTGTGCTTCTAGGGTTTCTGGCCCCTAATGTACAAAAGGGGTGTGTCTTGCAGTGTTTTCTTAGTGGGGGCTACTCTACTTTCTTCACCTGCTGTATACCGCTTCCCTATACGTGGAACTTACATAGAGTACTCCAAGCCTTACAAGGCCCTCTATTTGAGCCCATCCAATCTATACCTCTTTGCCTGTTATCCTACGTTGGCATTTCTAGGTGGAGATTACCCGGTGGATCTCAGAACTTCTGCCTGGTGGATCTCAGAACTTCAGGCTCTATTGGTCAACAAACATCTATGCATTTCCCCCCAGACTCCATAAGGCTGATTACTTGCCATCTGTCGTCCACCGTTCACAGCATGTTGTCCCTAGCCCACACACCTGGCACAAACTGGATGTTTGGAGATGCTTAAAAATTTACATTAGATGTACTGAGCCTTTTCAAGGATCTGATACACTGTTCATGTTCTATCTACCTACATCCATGGGTAGGTAATTTCCACCATTGCCCAGTGGATCAAACCATGCATTTCTCTGGCTTACGACACCCTAAACCTTCCAACACCTCTGCATATTTCAGCTCATTCTACCAGAGCAGCTGCAACTATGGCAGCCTTCTCTACTAATGCCCCTCTTGCTGAAATTTGTAAAGCAGCAACGTTGTCATATCCATCGACCTTTACCAGACACTATAAGATGGATATATATCACTCAGCAGAGGCCGCTTTTGGTAAGAGAGTTTTGCAGCAGGTACTTGCTTCACAGTAGATTGTGGTGTTCTTACCCGGGAATATCAGCTGAGGCATGTCCCACGGGATGTCGTCACCCAGCAGCAAGGAAAGGGGTATTTGGTTACTTACCATGAAGGCTTCTTCCTGCTGCTAGAGTTGAGGACATCTCGGCCCACCCGCTAGGGCTGCCTGGGTCTACTGCGGGGACTACTTCTTTAGCACAAAACAGGATAGCACTCATACAATTTTTTCTAGTTTGCTTCTCTGTTTTTCTTGACTTGGCTATTCAGAACTGGGCAGGCTATCCTCCCCAGAGTACTTAAAGACTTCTAACTAATTTGCATAGCCCTCTCCTCTGGAGCAGCGTAGTGGAGGATAAACTCATGAGCTGTCCTCAACTCTAGCATCAGGAAGGTGCCTTCACAGTAAGTAACCAATGCTCCTTTCTATTTTATAAACCAGCAGACCATTACCGATTATACCTAGGGTTGCTCAATCCAGTGGAATACTGAAACAGGTGGTGTTACATCGGTAGAATCCCTGAATGTCTGTCAGCATTTTTACATTAGGGGAGTATTAGGGCAATGAAGTGGAAGCAATGAAGAAAATAAGGACAAAGTTAACATGTTCTCCACCCGTTGACTTGTAGTGCTATCGTAAGGCCTTTGTGGAGCTGTTGGGTACTGGTAAGAATTGCACAAAATCCAGCTCTGTCTGACCAGTAAGACAGAGTTGTTCTACTTGGCCCTGCTTGCCAGGGGATGGTGCTGCTTTTGCACCACTGCTATAGAGAGATAAGATTGGGGTGCTAGCTAGTCAGAAATAGGGATCTGCCATGGGCTTGGTAAGAATTCTACCTTGCCAATGTTCAACCTTTGGAGGTACAATTATACAATGTCTTAGAAAATCTATTCCTAAGGAAGATATGTTGTGAGGTGTAGTTCTTCAAAATGAAAAATTTTCTGCTGATATTCTTGCTTTCTGCAGAATAAAGATTGAAGAAGAGTATGCAAAGAACCTGTCCAAATTATCACAAAACTCCCTGGCTGCCCAAGAAGAAGGGTAAGTGTATATTCTTGATGTTTTGGTAGCCAGTGAGATCCATGTTGCTACAAAATTCTTCCTTTTATTTAGAAATAATTTCTTCCCTCCTCCTGTGATCCCCTTTGGAGTTATTGGACCATCCTGTCTGGCTGCTTTGGAAATCAACATAAGAACCATAAGGCCGCTGACACACCTTTCCATGTAGCATTGGTGGGAGAAGTGGTGCAAGGTTAGAAGCAGTGCCTCATGCTGCTTTTTGCCTGAACACCCTCCCCACCCCTGCCCCAAGCAAGTTACTCAGGCAGCAATGTGCCCAGTCCAACGGCAGAGCAAGAGAATACTTCCAACCAAGCAGGTGCCCCTTTCAGTGCAAAAGGATGATGCTCCAGATGCTTCTGTGATGTTTTCTTTTTTCACTCTTGAAGGGATGCCTGAGGACTTCAGCCTGAGAGTTGGGGATGGAGGGGGCTGCATTATAGTTGAAGAAGGGCTCTCGTCAGGGATGGTCTGATCCACCAGTGTGAAGAAACTGGATGTCACTCATTTCAAGGATAGGTCACTTGTTTACAGCATTTAAGCACCATCGGATAGAAAGTTTGATATTGGATAGAAAGTTGGACAGGAACACATAAGAACAACTTTTAAATGTCACTAAAAATAGGAAAGAGGAACAAAACTTGCGGTGGCCGCAGCTGCACTGTTAGTTATTTGACAGATAGTTACTGACATAGCAGGACGTCCAAGGAGCATTTAAATATTTTAGTCGTCAAACTGAATACAATGAAATACTATGACACAAGAGGCTAGTGTCATTTTGGTTGCAGTCATGTGAACGTCTCTTCCAAGACTCAGCAAGTATTAGTATTGCTCTGCTCAGCCCCTGTCTGAACTGCTGTGTTTCGTTCAGGACACCATAGTTCAGTAAGGATATGGGAAAGGATCCACAGAAAAGTTAAGAGGATGAAAAATGTTCTAGAAGACATATGAAAGAAATAATCAGAAAATCTTGGAGGAAACCAAGAGGACACTGATAGTTGACAGTTTCTATTTGTAGAAATATGTTTGTACTTAAGGGGGGAAAGGAGAAGACTTAGTTGCTTATCTACCCAATAGATAAGGAGAAGGAAGTAATGTGTATACGTCAAGGAGGTATCAAATGCTAGGAAATATTTCTAATTATGAGATTTATTTGAAATGTGGAGCCTCTCTAGAAAGCCTACTCTATCTCATTCCTTGGATACCCTGTCTTGTTTTCAAAGATTGGACCAGGGCGCATTGAGCATACACCTTAAGTGGTGCAGTGGGGAAATGCTTGACTAACAAGCAGAAGATTGCCGGTTCAAATCCCCGCTGGTACCAAGGCATCATCTCATACTGCACTCCTGTATCCTGTATTCTACCAAAGAAAACCACAGGGCTCTGTGGGTGCCAGGAGTCGAAATCGACTCAACGGCACACTTTACCTTACCTTACAATGAGCATGAATTGAACAACCTTTAAATATAATGAATAGCATCCAAAGTAAAAGTTATGCAAGTGGAATGCTTCTGCTCATCCTGAGGATCCCCTGCCCTCAAAGGAGGGTAGAGGGTCCTCAGCAACATAATTTTGAGGGACGCAGGAAGCTGCAGTGGTAAAGGGAGAATAACTGCACAAGTCTTACTCTGTGATTCTGCCCAACATATTTTGTCCTGAACAGGGGGTTGACTTCATGGTCCTTGATGTCTTTTCATGTTATCTTAAATATTATAGCTCAGGCTCTCTTAGATATGGAGAGCAAGAGCTACCTGATAAATTAAACTGCTTGCTTTTGCAAATTCTTTTGTGTGTGTGAAAATTCTTTTGTCGTCCTAGAGGAGAGTATCTTGACTGCAGGAATGTAATGTTTATTCAACAGTTTCTACTTTGGAGGGCAAGAGGAATTTTAAAGAGCTATGTTTGTATAGAAAATAGCTCAGTAAAGTGTATTGGTACTGAGGGAGATACAAGTAAAATAATGCTGAGTTAGTGTTTTGAATGAATATCTTGGATTTTAGTGCCTCTTTCCATGGTAGGAAAATGTTTGACTGCCAAGTTGCCTTATTGATTTTGTCACACTTCCAAGTATTGTATCCTTGCCCATGAATTTACTATGTTTCAGGGTCTACGAGATCTTGTGAAAGGCCAACAGAATTTGTCTGTGGTGGCCATACCTATTTTTTCACTGTTCCTCTAGCACTATAGTGCACTATTGTTTTCTGAGGGTAGGCATTGTTGTGGTAGTTGGGTGTGTACACACACCTCCTTTAGAAAGTTCAGAGGGCTTTAGGTGCATATTAGTAATCCTTAAAGAAACCCTAAAGTAGATCAATATTATTTCAGCAATTACAAGTGGGAGGCTGGGGCTTACAGAGGGAGAGTTTTGCCTAAGATACATAGTGCATTTGTGACAGAGGTAAGGTTTTTTTGAAACCAGTTCATAGCTTACACTGTTATCCATTCAGCTATACCACCTAGGATGTGTTTTTCCTGGGAGGATATGCTCACAGTGCACTAAGGCAATGTAATTTGCCTTAATCACCTCGTGCCTTTTCTCTCATCAGAGCAAATTAATTAAATTATCTGTGCTGCATTATGTGGCTAAAACCCTTTTAACTAAAACCAGTATTCCTTGTCAGTGAAGTTCTTCAACTTCAAACGTAATGCAGGCCTGATGAAGAAACCACAGGTTTCTTGAAAACGAAGGAAAGTTTTATGGCTGGTTCACATAGTATATTTCAGTTCATGATTAGATGCCCCTTTTTGTATTTCAAAAGCATCATTTTATCAAGGCACCAGTTTCAGAAGTCATTTGTTTTTCTCTACTGAATGATCACAACCCGCAACAAGAGCACATGTAGAAAACTCAGTGGTTTATCTCCAGTGACGTGTGGTAATTCTAACCTTGAAATAGCAATAAGGGATTGTGAACGCAGTTTAGTTCCTGGGTGATGGAGGGGAAGATGGGAGATTTTTCTGGAGATATCTATAATTATATCTTTCATGAAGTGAATATGGATATGAGCCTGAAGAGAGAACTTATGTAATTTAATGCAACATTTTGTGTTTGGGCTCCACCCTCTGTGGAGCACTTCTTCCCATTATATGTAGTATGTGGAACGTTGCTGTTAATAAAAATGTATTCTACAATAATGGTGCTTCATGAGACTCAGAACCTGGTAATCTCCGACCAGTCAGGCATGTTGTACTGGGGGTTTTTTTCAGGACGCTTGGAGAAGCTTGGTCTCAGCTGAAGAAGAGCCTGACTGATGAGGCAGAGGTTCACCTCAAGTTTTCCTCCAAGGTATTCACCACATTCATAAAGAATCTTCTTTGCAGGGCTGTTATTGGCGAAATAGGTTTTCTGGAAATGGGGATGCTTAGCTAAATAAAGGCTA
This sequence comes from Hemicordylus capensis, assembly GCF_027244095.1. Lineage (NCBI taxonomy): Eukaryota > Metazoa > Chordata > Lepidosauria > Squamata > Cordylidae > Hemicordylus > Hemicordylus capensis. Next base: position 387,785,555 of record NC_069658.1, read on the forward strand.
CTTTGTAACCTACTACTTGCAAAGGGAATGTTCATAGATAAATGGAATAGGTTTCTGAGGAACGGAAGGAACCCAGTAGGCTATTTCCCAAATCAAATAACTTCTATGACGCCTCATTCTGGTTCCTGCTAAAAATACCCATAAACAAATTTAATTAAAATTAAAAATTCATATCCCATTTGTTTTTGTGGGAGAGATTTAAGGGCATGCCAAACTCCCATTGAAATGAAAGTGACTTGAAAGTGCTTATTGTTGACTGTATGATGTGTCCTCTTTTTCAAAAGAACAAATAGCTTGAGAATCAAGCAGAAAAACACACCTGACCTATAACCAAACTGTCACTGTGCTCATGATATGCTCTGCCTGTGCACGAGAGGGGTGATTTTCGGTGATCCCAATGTTTGTTTTTTGTTTGCTTGCTTGCTTGCTTGTTTGTTGTTCTGGAAGGGTAGTTCAACATCACTTCTTGTGGAATCCACAGCAATTCCAAGACAATTGGTTCAGTGTTTCAGATGAATATTTATACACAGCCCAAGATCAACTTGCTGTGAGGAAAAAAATAACCAAGAGGGCTGTGCCTGTTTCATGGCTTGCAAGCATTCCAATTGAATTTAACCTTCATATACACTGCATCTGTGTTTTGCTATAGCTGAATGGTAGAATAACCTAACCAAAATGTTGAGGTTCTGGGCTAAACAGCAGGAGTCAGATTAACAGTGCTCAAAGTCGACTTGTTTGGTCAGAAAATTCTGTTGCATTCTCCATTTGGTTCATGTGTCTGCCACCAATAGGGAAAGCAACTGCTGTGAAAACATCATTTTCTTCCTATCTACTTCTCGATCATGAGTTAGGTTGGCAGAGCCTACTAACTAGGACTTCTTTGGTGCTCCTGCAGTTCGCTAAAATGGCATTTCTTGAAGGGAAGGGGGCTGACTGCTTTGTAGAGGGCAATGAGCTCCCCACAGTTTGTCTCGCACTGATGTATATGCACGTCAGGGCCAAATCAGATGTAGTACAAGAGATCTGTGATTCAGTCTTCAGTCTTTCCCCCCCTTTAAAGCAGCTTGGGGTGGGCTGCTCCCAAATTTTGATTGGAACAGCAGTGCTTGAGAAGGGACTTTTAACTCTCTCTGTCCACACTGTTTTCCCAGTGGAAGTCACGTTACTGGAGGGGAAAGACAAGCATGATATAGCTACCTTTTTATGTCCTGCTATTAGTTCTGGCAAATAGGGCCAATTTCAGCTAAGAAAACAGTGCTGGGGGCGGGTTTAAAGGTTTCTCTACACTATTGCTGCTCCTCTGATCAAAATTAGTGTCCCCCTCACCCTCCATGGTTTCTTTAAAGAGAAAGAGGAATTGGAATACCCTATCACAGGTCTCTGATCCAAACTGGAATTTTTCTCCCCATCCATGATTTCTGTAAAGGGGAAAAGAAATTGGAATATCCAATTACGGGTCTCCCGCATCACATCTCCAAATGTGTTTGACTCCAATTCTCCAAGGAATATTAATTCCAAGCTCTTAGCCTTTTCCCAAATAAAGTTTATTCTATTCTTCATTTCAGCTCCAAACTGAAGTGGAGAAACCTTTGCTCAATTTCCGTGAAAACTTCAAGAAAGACATGAAGAAATATGACCATCACATTGCTGATTTGCGGAAACAGTTGGTCAGTCGATATGCAGCAGTAGAAAAGGTAAGAGTCATACAGTCAGATTGAATTCAGCTAAGAAATAGTTTTACATGGGCACCTTATAAATGAACACTTTATATCCTTCATTTTTCTTTTCTCCAACCAGAGTTTTCTGGGCTAGAAAAATGAAGCATGTGGTGTATGCAACTTAATTTGGTGTGTAGCATATAGAACAAAAACAGTTTGGTGCTGAAGCTACTATTGCCTTTTACAACATCCTGTCAGGCACTGAGGGTAGTTTGCTCCAGCAACTTTAATCATTAATATTTATTGGATCACAGAGCATTTCTGATCTTTTCTGTGCTTCTAGAACTATCATACAGGAAGAACCTACCTCTCATGGTTCTTGTTCCAGATGCATGTCCCCCAACAAGGGTGTATGTTTAATATTGCAGCTATTTATTCTGAGAGAGAGAGAGAGAGTATAAATCTTATCAAAGGCTGGGTGCAAATGGTCATTCTTTTTCTGTGAAGGGATTTATGGTTATTGGTTTGTTTCAAGGCCCGAAAAGCATTAACAGAGAGGCAAAAGGATTTAGAGATGAAAACGCAGCAGTTGGAGATAAAACTCACTAACAAGACAGAAGAGGAAATTAAGAAGGCCAGGCGGAAGTCTACTCAAGCTGGTGAGTAGTGCGTATATAGAAGGTATAATGTGAAGACGATGAATGATTGAATAAAAGGAGATGGAATAGATTCCCTGTCGCGTTGGCTTAGGAACCCATTTCATGGAAGAATAAAGAAGAGAAGGCAAACATCTGATGTGACTCACTTGGTCATGGAAATATACTGTTGGGTGTTGATTAGGACTTGTATCCTATTGAATTCTTTCTACTTTCTGGTTTACCATATTAGTCCAATCATTCAGGTACTATGAATGGATTCCAGGATTTAGCTACTTTTCCTCCACTGAGGATTACTGTTACTTTTTTCTACCCTCACCATTTAGTATGTAGGGAATTTAAAAGAGAATGACTAGAAATGCAGGTCTTTGTAATGCTGGCAGAGACAGACATTGAATTAGAAACATCCCTTAAAGCTTGTCAGCCAGCTTCATGATATGACTGTCCATGATACTAAGCAGACTTTGAAATTTCATAGAATGCATTTAGTCTGACTTTGAGAACTAGATAACAGAAGATATTCAAGGTGTCACCAGATTCAAGAACCTTGCTTTAAAATCATATGCATTTAAGCAGCTTTAGCATGAGCCTGTCATTGCATTTGCTTTACTCATGCACATAGTTTGGGGCTCATGTAATTGGAGCATTTGGGAGAGAGTCATAGAAACTGTCCACAACAAAAAGAAGTATATACAAAAGCCATAAAACAAGCATAGTTTTTCCAGTTGACATAATTGTCAAATATCCCAGTTTGCGGGGAAAGGGGATTAGTCTTCCACTTTTCTGTCTTAATTTCTGACTGCTTTTATTTCTCAGTGAAATATAATTTGGAATTTCCAAAAGTGGGGAACAATATTTTTCCCTTTGTTCCCTGACACAGTTTCTGACTGTTTTCATGACTCATAGCCTCTGTGGCCAGGGAAACTTTGGGAGATTCCCTTGAAGGGAGAGGACACTCTTGGGAGGTAGGCAACTATGGACCTGGAAGTGTTTATTTTAAAGGCTCTTAATATTATTGGCTAAGAGGCATGCTGTCCAACTAGATGAGGCTATGATGTTTGTTTCTTGACAACTCTGTTTCACTCCTTATAACTATGGAGAGATCACTGTTCACTTCTTCATGAGTTGGAATAGCTTCACTAGAAGATCACAGTGGTTCTCATTGGTCTTAACACCTTGCATGTAGAAACTTCAGGGTAACTGCACTTTCACTTCTAAGTGTCCTATTTTTGGGCCTCAGAGAAATTGCTCACTTTTCCCCCCACCATTACAGGAGACGACCTAATGCGCTGTGTGGATCTTTATAATCAAGCTCAGTCAAAGTGGTTTGAAGAAATGGTAACCACTTCTCTGGTATGTCACGCTGCATCACTATATTGTGTTTCCAAAATTACATTTATTTTCTTGAGTTGAGTGATGGCTGTCCTTTTAGTAGATATTATAATCTTAGAACCATTCGGTCTCTGTTCAGTTGTCAAAAGTTAGAAAACTCCATGTAAGGGGCTGGAAAGTAGTGGGTGGGTGATTTATACCTTTCCTCGTCTTCTTATGGTCATTATTCCTGGCTGTTTGGACAAAAAATATAGGCAGTAGGTTCATTCTCATAGCATATGCCCTGAGCCATTTTGGAAGGGTGGTATATAAATCAATCAATCAATCAAATAAATAAAATATGGAGATTGGCTGGAGGAAAATCATATTTCTACCTCGTGCCTCCCAAACTGCAGCTTGCGCACCCACACACAAACACAGCAGCAGCATTCACCATTGCTGAAATCGGGAGCTGGGTCTTGCACACATTGCGCAGTGCATTGCATGAGCAGTGGAGAGGCAGCTCTCAGTATTGCAGAAGCTCTGCTCTGCCTGGCCTGACTTTCCACAGAACTATATGGTAAACATGGCCACCAGCAGCCTGGGAACAGTTTAAATTGCCTCAATGCTGCAGACAACCCAGACAGAAAGCTAGGATTGCTGTTTGTCTCCTAGCTCACTTTTAACCTGGATAGTGGATCTGTGCTACCCAGGTTCAGAGCTGCTGGGTTGGGAGGCCTCCTGGTTCCCCAGACAACCACAGATTCCTGAGTTAACCCCATCCTACCCAGGAAACCTGTGGTTGTGAGAACAGGCTCAGTATATTTGGAGTTATAGGGTATGGTTTTGTACCTGTCAGTATCTGAATAACTGAAGAAGTGGGGGAAATCCCACTGGATTCTTCCAACCCTGAACTTTTCTTGCCTAAATCTTTTAACACTTCTCTAAGTTTGATACATTCAACTTCCTCTAGTTATCTTAGGGCAGAACTACATGTTATAAGGAAACAGAGCTGTTACTGGAAATGGCAGCTTCATGCTGAGTTCTTCCTCAAAAAATGTGGAACAGTTTTGTGTATGTGTTGACCTCATTATGCTGTGTGCTTCCTTTCCCACCTAGCACCACAATGGTAGCTGTTGCTGGTAGAGAGTGTGGGAATGTTTAGCACAACAATAGCAAATAGGTTAAATTGTACTATGTCTTGCAGGGAGATCTTCACTGCTGCCATTTTCACTGGTGATCCAGTATTTCTTAACACATGTAGTTTCACCCTCAGCTCTGTCATCTTTTGGAAGAGCATTTCTCTGTGTCCTTGTGCAAGAAGCATTAATTCCACTAATTTCTTTGGGAAAGCTTATGAAAAACAGTTTCCCCAGTAATATTTTCTTCTAGTTTTGTGATTTGAGTTGAGAGATGCTGATTTTTTTTAAACAAAAAATCATATGGATCATGCAAGTTTGAGTGAATGTTAATTAGAGCAAAAATGGAAAAGAACTGGCATTTTCAAGTGTTAATGGAAGGACTTGATGTCTTATAGAGAGAGCAGTGTCATTTTTTTTTTGCTGACACATGGAAAACTGAGCAGTATATTGAATTCAAGTGTATCAGCCTGCCAGAGAGGCAGAGCCTGAAAAAACGCAGTTGTTTAAAGCAGTATTCTGCCTCTATCGCATGGACCTCCTCATTATAGCCTTGTGCTGCCATCTGGTGCATACAGAGTCTATTGTGAAACTGGACAGTAGTAAGAAAAAAGCAGAAACTGGGAAGATTTGTTGTACCTACGGCCTCTTATTGGCACTCTCTTAATTTTGTAGTCAGCATTATAAGAGAATTAACTTTTTCCATGTCAGTTGCCATAGTTAAAATAAAGGTACAATGTCTAATACGTAGAATTTAGTGTGTGATAGAATAAATCCAGCGGACCTCTCTGGTTTGATTCTCTGTTATCCAGTTAAAAATTCTTAAATATGTGAAGCTTTTCTGAAGCCTAACCTCTCTCTCTTTTTTTTTTTTTTAAGTCAGCATTGGTGCACAGAAGAATGTATTGCTACGTTCTTTCTTACTATGGGGAATCAATGTATAGACTGTCTCAAAAAGAATTTGTGGAAAGCAACTCGGTGTGCTTTGAAAAATTAGATAGTGGGTGCAAATCGTATTCAATAAGACTGTGTCATCATACTATTAGTGATGGCTGTTGTTTTTTAAAAACCTACCTATTCAATATCGAATTCTGTTTCCTGAGTTGTGCTGGAAGATGGATAATGCCCTCTGGCCATCATTCCTCGTTTCCTTCCCCATATAGTATGGACTGACTCAAATACGATTGAGCAAGCAAAGGACAGGAAAGCTCACTTCCTTAAGCTCTCTTTGTATTTCAGCAAGGTTAATCTAAACTAAAAGTGCATGATGGAAAACTGCAGCACCAATCTATATCGATTGGCTGTTTGCAGAAGGAGCAGTGGCAGGGAATGTTTGTAATGTCCTTCGCTGTAGGCTCAAGTGCAGTGCCTGGTACCTTATCCTTAACCATTCATCAAAATCTCTGATAATTCCTCCCTTCCAGGAGCTTGAGAGGCTAGAGGTGGAGAGAGTGGAGATGATTCGACAGCACCTTTGCCAGTATACACAGTTGCGGCACGAGACAGACATGTTCAACCAAAGCGTGAGTCTGCTTGTCCTCCACACCTTTCTAATGCAGTATTGCAAGAGGCCCCATATGACTCTAAAACCTTAAGGATTGCACAGAGTCCACAAAATGCTGCAGTCTGGTAGAGGTGGTGATGTTACTATCATGGGCAGCTTGAACAACAAAGAGGCTTCTGAAATGTGTTATCCTACTTGAATTGATGTCAGTTGTCTGCAAGGCTGCCTTTCTCTTGAAATGACACACACAGGTAGAAGAGAAGTGCCATATTGTAAAATGTACATTTAAAACGTTGTTAATTCCATAGGGTTAGGAATGAGGAAATGTGTCTGAAGAAAAGGGAGAAGGGAAGAAGCAGATAAGGAGGTGATTCAGTTTTTTGCTAGGAGGTATCATAATACTGTTGTTGTTTTGTGTATTTTAGACAGTAGAGCCCGTGGACCAGTTGCTTCAGAAAGTGGATCCAGCCAAAGACAGGGAACTGTGGGTAAAAGAACACAAAACCGGCGATATCAGACCTGTGGATATGGAGATATAGACTGCTGTTAGTGTCTGTAAGTGGCAGACTCCTTGGCCCAGCCAAGGTCAAGGGAATGCTGTTAAGCCTCAGGAGGAGGGACAAGAAAGAAGTTCTGCTATCGGCTTCCTTATATATTTATTATTGCCTGTAGGGACTATTTCTGTCATGTTTGATCATTATTTCATTTCCTATTGTGCTATGCCTTAAACATCAAGCATTCCAGAGCCACTCTTGACTTCCTTTCTAAATGGGCTGCCAGCAGCCAAGCACGTGCAGCTCTCACGATGAACTGTGGGGCCTGTTTTCTGGTACAAAGAGAGTTTTGCTATTCTGTGATTAACTATTTTGTGCTACTTCCCTTGCATGATGCTGTGTTTGTATAGTAATGTTAAACACAACAAGCCTCTGCCAAACAAATGGACTGGTGGATCTGAACATGACTTGGGAAAGTGAGAGATCCTCCTGAACATTGCTACTTAATTAGATGGAAGTGAGGAGAGTGTTATGAAAATCACGTCTTCTCTCTGCCCATGCTTTATAAAATGGCGTTCATAATGTTTACCTACCTCACAGGGGTGTTGTGAGGATAACATAAGACATGTACTATATGTCAGAACAACAACCACATGGCTCCCATTACTGAAAATGCTGTCAGAAGGCTATAGTGAAATGTTTACTTTTTCTGTAAAACAGGAAATAAGGTAATGCGTCAGGAGACACTATACCCCCAGGATGCCCATTTGGGTTCATCCTTTTTTATACTCCCTCTCAGGTACTCCTTGGCTTCACTGCTTCAGCCACTTTCTCTTACAGACTTCCCTGGACAACTGCTTCTGAGAAAGTGATCTGAGAATTGTAATCATTATGCCCTCTGGTAGAAAAGGATGCCTTCTCTTAAATAGGTTAAGGCCATGCTAGCTAGGACCCTGATTTTGTACAGCAGGTATTCAAAGAACCTTTGAATGCTTCTCCTGGAAAACTTGCCAAATCAAACTGATAAAAGCATAACCTGATGTTTACTTTCCACCAAATGACTTACACTATCCCTGCAGTAGAGGGCAGGACAGTAGGGAGTTGAAGAGCCTTTGGCTCTTCTGCTCCCATACTGTAGCAACCATATTTGACGATGATGGAAACGCCCTTTCATTTTGCAACTTCACTGAGCTCAGTGGATGTAAGATTATCTCACAAGACTAAATTTCATGCAAGTCTCAATGTCGGGTAATGATTTTTTAAAAAAATCACCACATAGTGAGTTAGATTGTGGGAATCCAGCCAAAGATGTGTTATAAAGCTAGATATATTCTGAGATGCAACTGTTTTACTGAATTATGATGGGCCTTCAAAGCCTTACCCAATGGATTGTGAGCTCCCAGATGCTGAGAACCAATGGAGGAAAACCATTGTTAGTCTCCCGTTTTTGTCCTCATCTTGCTTTTCTATTTATATAAATCAAATATTTGTGTGGTGTTATCAGATCTCCTTTCATTCTTTGTACTGCCAAGTGTCTTGTTAGATCAGCTGTCATATGCATATGTGAAGAAGCCCTTTATTTCTTGAATTTTCTGAATTCTTTCTCTAAAACATATTTGTCAGTACTATGGCCAGTTTTCTTATCATTGCCACCTATGGTCATAAACCTTTCCAGTTTATGTAAAAGTAATGATTTTGGCTTAATTTTCAAATGAAGAGTAGTATTACAGATAACCTGAGCTTCTTGAACTCAAGAAGGTTTTGTTCTTTGTTTTGCTTGGGTTCCTTGATACTTGCAGTTTTCAGTGTGGAGGAAGCTGTCAGACAATCTGTTCCAATTACATTTGCTTTACATCATTTGATTATTTTTACCTACCCTTTGCTTTACTACCAATAAAATATCCCTTTTTCACATCCAGTGTAACTTCTGGTTTATGATGGGAAACATATTTTATCTTTTCCCCAAGAAGCTGACCATCAAGGCTGAAAAAAAAAATTATCCTGTTGGTATGTATGGGAATTTGAGGCTTGGACAAACACCAGCATTAAGATTTTCAAGGCAGCTGTTCCATTCTTTTTCCTGTTTTGAAACCAGAGCCACATTTCTATCTTCTGGGCATCCTTTCCTCCAGCTTCCTAGTCTCCAGAGCATCTTTCAGTTGCTTCCCTTTGATTTCAAGGCCTTTCCTGGCTTTCTTGCTTGTCTCCATTTAGCAGTTTTTCCCTGGATAATGTTGGATTCGCTTCCTAGTTCATTTTCCTTCAGAAGTTTTCACAAGTCTGTCAGTGTAAATGATACTGCCCATGCAAATTGCCAAATATATTACATCTTCTCCTCCAGAATGTATATTGTAGAGCTCTGTGTCTTATCTGTACATTTATTGAGCTGCATCGAACTAGCTTTGCTGTCCTATATCTGCTGACTGCTACCAAATACAGATTGCCTTCTTGTACATCACTTATGTACATCCCTTGTCATTAGCTTCTCTGTTATTGGTACATTCTCGCTTTCTCTTTCACTGTGAGCTCCAGAAGCTGGGAGTATTAGTCTTATCACCGTATCTTCTGGTCGTTTTCACTTGGATGAACCATCTGGTTAAAAATAAGTTCCCCAAAACATTCAGGATTGCAGGCTAATTATTAATTTCAGACTGTCTTCTTATGACAATCTCAGATCTATAAATTATTCTACAATCCTATCTGAATAGTTTCTTACTATCTAAATCAACCTTTCTGCTACATTCCTTTGTGATTTTTTTTTAAATTGCTGTTTGTTTTGTGGGGCATTTCCTTGTATGATCTTCTCTGGATTTGTACAGCACGGAAATAAAGGGAGATCTTTCTCCTTCCTACATTTATATATTGAATAGCATTTGTTCTCCTGATAAAGATAAATGTTGTCTCAAAACACATTGGGAAGTGCACAAAGCATCTATATGCACTCATTTCATCTTTGTTTGGAGTTGGTGCAGCCCTTTTGCACTTATTAAAATATTTGTTTAGCACCAGCCACTTCGGAAACTTAACCAATCTTTTAATTTGTATTACTGTTTCCGTCAGATTCATACCATTAACACTACCTTCTATCCTGTTTTTGTTTCTTTCATGATACTGTAAGAATGGAAGAATCTTTTAGTATGGTAGAATCTTTGCTACCGCCTGCCCCCTTCCGCCACCACTGAGGGACTGTTTTCTCTGCTTTTCCTATGAAGAGTAGCTATGCATAGGTGGCTTCAGGCAGTACAGATGACCAGCAGAAAGGCGGGGTGGTGTTGGAGTTTAACCCTTTCCTTTCTGGTCCCTGTCACCCTACCATCTTTTTCTGCCAGACAAAAAAGATATGGGTCTCCATGTTTCTAACCACTTGTGGCTTATGCATCTGGGAAGCTGCAGTTTTGAGTGGTCAGATGGCTGACAAGGAAAGAATTGAACAACCCCTTTGCTAGCCATCTTGATGAAAGAAGGCTCTTGGGGAATACACAAAAGGTATATTTCCACCCCTACTTGTTTTACTTGTACCTACATCTTCCACATTTTTGTTCTCAGGAACTTTCCACTGTCATCTTGATGTGTTGCTTTGATTTTGTGTTTTGGTCTAGTAAGGTGTCTACCTAACTTTATTTGGCTCAGAAACTCTGAATGAAAGAGCTGGACAAATAGAAACCAGGAGACTCAGCACACCTACCCTGTGTTGCTCTTGTTCTTTATTTGAAGTTCAAAATCCCATTGCACCCCGCCAACTTCTCTGCCCCTTAAACCCCTGTGTCATTTCAGTGCATTTGTCGTTTGATATTCCTGCTTTGCAATTGCTTTCTTAAAAAGAAGAAAGCTTAAAATTGCTTGAATTTTTTGATGATGGCATTTGTGATATTATTTACAATGATGGGATGATGTGCAAGTGTTGCTCATGTTCTTTGCGTCAAGAGAATTCTTATATCAGTTTATATTTAACTTGGATTTTCATTAGATTAGGCAGATACTAATGGCTGGGCTTTGTCAAATCTGGTTTCTAGTCACTTAATATCTCTGTCATTTTACACAGTACCTGTTGCTGCAATACCTTGAACATTTGAAAGCAATCTTGATGGATGTATTTGCACTTTCCAATTATGCAAAGAATAGTCTTGTTGCTTGGTAGAGATTTCTTTATCTCTCCAGTTTCTGTTCTGAGAAAAGCTGTGTTGCAGGAGTGACTTATTAACAGAAAATTCCTAAATACATTCTGATGACTTAAAATAACTGTTGGATGTTTGACAGAGTGGTAATTGAAACTCTGGTTGTATAAAAACAAAAATCCATGTTGGCCAGTGGGTGAATGAAAATATAGATTAATGCTTTTCACATAGTGCTTGTACCATATAGCCAGAATGCTTGCCTTTGATTTGGCTCATCTTCCGGGCTCTACCTTGACCCTCTGCCTGGTTTCCATTGTTCCACCTCTGTTGACTTGTGTATGCTCAGCTCATTCATAGTGTAGTGTCTTGTGGTGAAATGTGGTATGTCAAGGGCATCTCCTGATTCTTTCAACAGTAAGCAGCAATTCAAGTATCCCCATAGTCTATGCGCCAGTTTGTTTGTACATCATTTTCCTGGTTTCTCTTTACACAGGTTATATGGGAAACTGCCTTATATTGAGTCACACCATTAGTCAGTCTAGCTCAGTATAGTATTGTTTGTGCTGACTGGCAGCAGCTGTCCAGGGCTTGCAAAGTACTCTCTGCTTTGAGTTTGGCAACATCAACTACTTACTGAGATGCTTTCACACCATGGTTTGCTTTATAAAAACTTAAAGACGCCACCCCCTTTGGTTTACACAGTGCCTTTCTGGTGCCTGCCACACATCTTTTCTGCTTTGACATTAACTGTGTTACAGCTTCCCATTCCCCCACCTCCTCATTGCAGACTGAGCAGTGTTTGAAGCTAGGGTGTGCCACTTCCAGGCTGGTGTGCTCAAAGAGAGCCAAGGGCCAGTCGCAACAAGTAGTATCGGCCAGCAAACCTATTGGTGTGATTTTCAACCTCAAACCTTGTGCCTAGTTCCTAACATAGCCATTGCCCTCTCACTGAATATTCTCTAAACCAGGGATTCTCAGCGTTGGGTCCCCAGATGTTATTGGACTTCAGCTCCCATAATTCCCAGTCAAAGGCCACTGGGCCTTGGAATTATGGGAGTTGAAGTCGAATAACATCTGGGGACCCAACGTTGAGAATCCCTGCTCTAAATTATACAGATGAATGATGGAAATGTGTTTATATGTAAGATTTTAGCTTGGTTCCTGAAGACCTTAAGGGATGTCTATTTAAGTCACATCCAATTACTTACTCCCTATCTCAGATGTCTATTTGAGTAATAGCAAAATGTGTCTTGTGCTTGGCAATGGGCATCCCCTCCCCTTCCTGCCCATCTTGCCTGTCTAAAATCTTTACATCCATGTTTGTGCAGGGGGCACTCAAGCTGGCCTAAGGATATCGTGTAGTAAGCTATTGCCCTGGACTATTAATTAAAGGCTGCCATTGGATTAACTAGCTTCATAAACTAGTCCCCGCAGGCCATTGATATCATCGCCTGTGTTCAAGCTAGGTCATTGTAGTTAGTGCCACTGTGCAATCCTTATGCTTAATCTTGTGAGCTATTAAGATTGTTATCTTGCTCATTTGATCCAAGTACAATTGTAGAGTTAGGCAACTGAAGATTTGGTATAACCTGTGTCGTGGTGGTGGTGAACTCTTAACTCTGTTCCCTTGTGTGCATATAGCTCTTAATGACATTCCTGCCTGTTGTTGTCTTAGAAAACCAAGGTACAGTTGTGAGTAGATCTGGGCTGACTTAAGGCTGCATGATTAATTGTGCATTTGGAGTGGGAAGGCTCAAGAGTTGTGACTTTGATTTTATTCTAAAACATTTAGGTTTCTTAAAATTATTTTTCTAGGTAAACATCAATAAACTGAAACACATAGTCTTCTGTGCCAGACATCCCTGTGTAACTAGCTGCTGCAGTGTTTCATTTAAAAAACAAAACCCCTTTCTGTTTTTCCTTTTGGGACACCTTTCTTGAAGTCTGCATTGGCCTGCCTTGACTTTATTCAAAAACATGCCCACATTGTCTTGCCGCCTGTTCATTTTCTTGAACAGTTTTACTACAGCAGCTAGATCTGCTCTTTTAGAGGCTGATAAAACATTCACTATTTTTGTAAACGAAAGGTTTTCCAAATCAGGCCTGCTAAACTAGTTCTGTAAAACACAATCTTCTTCAGTGCCAGCACTGGAGCTTGTAGACCCCTCAGAACCATTCCATATGCTTTCAGGACATCTTCTTCACAAAGCTCTGCTTTGATCAGTTGTGAGGCAGCTCAAGTTCTTTACAGGCTGCCTTTTGCATGTGATTGTTTCCCCCTACAGTAGTGATGAAGTCATGATGGAATTGGGAATTTCTTCCAATACGTCTGCAGCTAAGTCTTTGCCAATGGCCCGTTATGATAGTGTAAAATGGGAAGGGAAAACAAACCTTTTGCTACTTTCTGTGAAAGAGAATGCAAGCTTGTTAGAGGCTTTGCTTGACAATGCTACTCAAACAGCCTCTGCAGCTGTTTTCTGTTAACATGCTGACCCTGCGCTCTATTATTAGCCAGGCTCTGTTTAGGAAACGACCACAGAAGGGCAATAATAAGGTTGGTTATTAATATGAAATGGTTTACATTTAAACACCAATTTCCATTCTAAGGAGCATGTTACAGATATAACAAGTATGTGAACTGAGAATACCAGAAACATTCAGTGAAATAAAGAGGCAACCATTTTGATGGTGATAAAGGAGAAAAATGAAGGACTCTGCAAACATTGTGAAGAATCGGGTCTTGGCATTAGGTGTTTTAAAGGCCAGGTGGGCATAAAAATTAAACTAGATACTCATACATGATTCATGGTCATTGTTAGCTAATCAGCTATGGATCCTCTTGTTTTCTTCCAAGCCTGTTTCCCACCCCCTTCTTCAGCAGCTGGTAGTAAATGACAGTGTTCATTGTCCTCTTCTGTGCAAAATTCCTCCTAATTGTCCAGATCCTGTCAGATCCAAGATTTGGGTATCTGATCTAAACTTATTTGATAGATGCTGATATAAAGCGCCTTTTTTAGTTTTATTTCCCTTTTGCTTTCAAACCCATTCTACAGATGGATTGGACTGGAATTCAGAGAGAAATTGGCAAGAAAAGTTGGCGAGAATATTGTAGTGCTGTGGGGTTTGGGGACTTATAGTTTAGGAAGCAAATGTATCCTTGATGCTACATATGTTAAGCAGGAAAACAATAAATTTTAGATTTTGCAGGGCAAGTTTTCATAACTGCAACAAGACATTGTGGGGAGGAACAGAGCATCCTCAATAACCCTTATTGTGAAGTGATTTTATAGTCCAGTGACTTCAAAGAGCAGCCAGAGTAGAGAGTTGAAGTTAAAGCAGAAAGCTATTTCAACAATGACGCAAGGAACCTAGTGGATCCATAGTCAGATGGTAACCTTGGGTTAATCCCTTGTCAGCCCATTTTCCATGTCTTGTGCATGGCTTGTCTGTTGAGTTGAAGACATCAGAGATGATTCTTTTAGGTTATTTAGATTTCAAATACTATTCCTATATAGGTTGTTTGGGGTGGATCTCCTGGAGTTCCTATGCTTTTCTTCAAATTTTCTTCTTGAAAATACAATTCAGTGTGTTTGCATAGACAGATGCAAACTTGCAAAAAGGGAACAGAGGCTGCTGTCCTGGTTATTTGAGTGAGGAATTTCACACTCAATATTGGTTTTATACTGAACTGTCATAGCATCCTCTAAAGAATCCTGGGAATTGTGGTTTGTTGAAGAGGTTGCCAATTATGCTAGAGATGCTTGGCCTCCCACTACAGTTCCCTGGAGGGCGGGAATGGCTGTTAGACCAGTTTAAATCTATCATGTAGATATGAACTTGATTTTAAAAGTATCAGTAGATGTATATAGTGTGGATAAAGATATGTGAATAGTGTAAATAAGTGAATCTCTTCCAGTTCAACTCTTCTGGCATGAACTCAGAACTGACTGGTGCTTGGTCAAAGAGCAGCACTGTGTAAGCTATGGGAGTAAAATTCTCACAAAGAGGATTGGGTGTTCCTATATAAAAAGGTAGATTAGTAGCTAAAGTATTTTGAAGATTTATTTGAAAGGGAAGAGAGAGAAGCCAAAAGGTAGAGAGAACCTTGGATCCAGTCTGCTGGGAATATAAATCCACTAGACCCAGTAACTCAGATATTTCGGGATAGATGTTGAAGCTCAGAGGCATAGCATTCAGGTGCACCTGGAAGGAAAAGCTTAAAAGGTTCGCTCAAATGTATTATTGTGCAATCACACTGTGTTCCAGCAGGTGTCCCCACATACATTGGATTATGCTGGATTTATATGGATGCTTCTTGCTTGACTTCTCCGTGACTCTGCTTTTGCTTTTCATCTAAGCAAATCAACAAAAAATGTTTCTAAACATAATCGTTATGCACATCTTTAAAGTGGTGTTTTGAGAGTCTACATGAAAAACAGGAAATTCTTTGGTCCCATCACTGCACACTGTATCCCAAGCCAAAAGCTTGGCATTTCTCTATGCATGGGGAACCTAGTGCATGTGTCATGTTTTTGATTTGAGATAGTGAAGCTTTATCTCTAGCTAATGTACTGCATTACATTAGTTCTTTCTCCACTTATATGTGCTTCATAGTACTTCACTAAGGCCTGATTCTGATTTCATAAAATTTCCAGAATGAGTCCCACCCACCCCCGCCCTCCTGAACACTCTCAACCCACTATCTGGACAGGCATTTGCAGATCTGAGGCAACATGGCTTGCAAATGTCCACACTGGGAAAGCCCATTTGGTAAAAACAAAACAATGAAAAAATGTTTAAGCATCTAATTTAGAGTGACCCTTTCGGCAAGAGGTGATATATTTTAGTGTGCAACCGAGAAAATCCATGGAGAGGGTAGCATTGATTTCAGCATACTTTAGAACTCTTTATTCTTTTCTCAGTGCCAGATGCTATGGAAGCCTCGCTAAAGACCTTTGTTCTAGCATTTGCACAATGAAAAATCTTATAAAGATTATCTGGAAAAATGTATATTTTAGACATATAGAGAATCCAAAATATAAAGAAACTATTTTAAAAAAAGATTTTTAAAATTATGTTCCCCAACTTATATTAAGTTGAAGTACTTTGGGTAAGATTAAAAACAGTCTGATAGGAATGCAAAGTAGCAAAACATTGTTGTTGTGTTCATTCCCTAAAGCAGTCTGGGCTATCCTCCATTTCTTCTGCCCTTCTTGCAAGCAAACCCTAGCAATGGGGTTAAATCCCTCTTGCGATATGGCTATTGCCTAGTCAAGTTACATTCAGGTTTTCATATTGACGTTCCAATGCCATTGGAATACCAGTGTCAAAATAAGCTATTAAAGTCCTCCCCAAATTATTGATTTTGCATTTTTCAGCTCAAAATCTATTATATGAACATCATATAGGATTATTAAAACAGATTTAATAGTAGTGGAATACCAAACATTCCATGAGGAAAGGGTGTCGAGTCTGTCTCTTGCCTTTGGACTGGGGCAGAGGACTTTCACCTCTTTCTGTTTGGTTGTAGGCTGCTTTGAAACACCTCAGCAAGAGAGGCAGGATATAAATATTTTAAAACAAATAATGAAACTGACATGGAGAGAGGTGCTCATTATAATTAACTACATTTTTCAAATTTCAGTATTGGATCTAAACACATGTTCTCTTCTACAGAAATAATAGTAATTCTGTGTTCTTTGTCTCCCAAGTGAGGCCTGTGAAAGATGTTCTGGATGGAAATTAGCCTAACTATTTTGGATATCTAGAATTTGCAGAGAGTGATGCTAGTCATTTTACCTTGCCAGTATTTTTAGATCTGCTGAATCTTAAGTACATTGGATGCTGTTAGCAGAGAAATTCAAGACTGCTTCCAGTGTTTGAGTACTTAGTTACAATTCCCTTCATCATGCCTGTCTAGTAGCAATAATATTTGTTGCAGAATAAGCAAGTGACTATGGCTGCAATCTAATGCATAGCAAAGTTAAATAAGTCTCATTGCAATCAGTGGAACTTGTCTATGCATGTTTGTCCCACTGAGTTCAATGGGATTTACACCCAAATAAATCCAAGTGTGGACAGGATTGCAGCCTTAAGCTTGCCTGGCTGTGTTAAGTGCAGTTGAAATCTGACAAACAGGTTCTTTAGGTTCCTTTCCAAAATTGGTCTACATACCCATACCCTGGTTTTCCATCTCTCCTGATAATCTGAATTCACTGTGTGTCTTCCATGTCAGAGCAAGTCTTTGAGAACAGCACTCCCTTTTATCCAAACATTTACACTTATCTCAGCCTATAGAGGTAAATGAATTCAGATTGTATTCATTTTCATGAACTGAGAGCCAAATGGAGAGCACATGATATAGGGTTCTGCAATCTGCAGAAGTAATAGATTTGGATGGCATTTCTAGCCAGCCACCAGCTCTCCTCCAAAGCAGATGTTTCTTTTTCTTTTTAAATGACATTGACTATCTGGTCTTTTTATCCTGTACCTTTTACTAAACACTTTCTAAATTTTTACAGTAATATGTGTCTTCTGCCAACAGTAATGGCTTTGAACTTTGTAATACTTTGCTGCGGATTTTTGGCTGACCTTTAAAAAGTTAATTATACTGTTAAGCTCTGTGTGTGAATAACAGCAGTGAACCCTTATTCATTGTGGAAATTGTTAATAATGGCTTTTTTGTCCCATGCAATTATATGACTAAAACACTGCGGCTGAAGAGGTCAATGCTTGTTAAGATTTAAGGGCCATGTTGTCAGTTCAGGTATGTCTCCTAACTGTTTATGTCAATGGAGTTGCACTGATTTATCCCAGCTAAAGATCTAGCCCTTAAATGTTGGAGGTATTTGCTATACATTTTTTTCTGTCTTATGTACAAACATTCCCATAAACTTTGTATTTTCCTCTCTTAGTGAGTTTGTATTATGCACTTGAAAAGCTTTGTCTCATCTCATGTAAAATAAAATGTACAGTCCATTACATTTCGTGTTAACTGATTTTTCTTACTGAGCTATCCATGTACCTGGCACTTGACAGAGAGTGAGAAGACCAGTCACCCTGCCGCTCCCAAAGCCACAGAGAGCCACAGGCCAGGGTTCAGTTGCCTCTCAGGAGACACTCACTATTGCTCATCTAGTGAGTGGCCAAAGAAGTGCCATTGCTGCACCATCCTTGGCTTTATGAGCAGTGGAGGGTCTAGGTGGCTTTCACCTCCCCAAGTCTCAGAGATGCTGGAGCAGCTCTTAGCTTTACGTTCTCAACACTGTTTCTTCCTGAATTTTGGATTTGTGTGCAAACTGAGTACAATTAAGTCAGTAAGCCATGGAAATATTGACTTCCTTTGCTTGATTCCTACTTGTGTAAATCAGAGTTTTCAGTAGCTGCTGCTATAATGAGCAAATACCTATGGAAAATAATTTGGAGCCTGAAATTGGATTGGAAGTCTCAGACATAAAACCCAGGTCTGAAAAACTAAGTAGGGAGCAAGCAAGCTCTCCCTCATTTAAAAGTGCCTTATTTATCTCTACCCCCATCAATGGCTGACATCTTAACTAACAAAGTGGGTGTGCTCTTAGCATCCATGAAGCACTAGCCCCTGTTCTGGACTGCCGTGCTCCCAAAGCAGGGACACTCTTCCACTCTTGCACAAGAGTGCAGATACTTCTCAGGGCTTGCCTGCACTGCAGGATCCCTCCGCTAGACTGGAAACAGGTTGCTTGACTCCCAGCAATATGTTTCTGGTCTATACATCATTAGTCAGGATGTCAGCCAGTAGCTTTAAACATGGGAGGGTGGGTCACATAGCTCTATATACTATTTTAGGGGGTCATGGTATCAAAAAGACGTTTGGGAACCTGAGTTGTCAACTTTGCAAATAGGTTCCACATTGTGTGAAACTGTCCAATAAAATACACAAGAAAGACAACAGAGGAAGGCAAGTGGGTACGGGGATAAACTGAGGAAGAATAAGTAATTATTTCATGTAAACGAACTTAGGCTTAGTTACAGTTTAGTGTGGTTAATGCTACAAATGCCAAAAGGTTCATGGAAAAGGTGAAGTTTGATCATGCACAAGGTTTCATCACTGGGTAGAAAAAAAATTAGTTTCGGATGTCCATGAAAGGAAACACATAAATAAAAAGGACCAGGTGGGAACCTATTGGACCCTTGTATCTCTTGGTAGCTGTAATTCTTAGCCATCTGCAGTGGTGGCCAGGTATTGGTACCTGGCCATCTGCAGCACAGCAGAAAGCAAGCTAGCATCTCCTTCCTCTGTTAAGCTGCTCTGGTGATACAAAGGTGTGAAGAGTCCCTGGTGGTTCAAGATTCTTGGTGCCTCAGAAGTGACTGCTGTCTCCTAGTTCACACTACTCTCTTTCCATGCAGGGTTGTACCCATGTTTGAAGTGCTGCCTCTGACCTGGGCTTCTCAATCTGAGCAGCTATTGGACAACCTACTTCCTCTTCCCTGCTTGGCCACTTCCTTGGTTTCAGAGACCAGCCACAAGTCAACTTCAGCAATTGCCACTGTGCTTCCCCCACAGCTGTGATGGCTTAGATTTATTGTATGCTCTAATGCAAAGGCTTTGGCTGCTGTAGAATCCAATTCACATGGCCCTTTCACCAGTCATATACTCACATGGCTGCATGGAAGAACCTGACAGTGTAAACAATTTCTAACTTACCCCAAAAAGATTTCAAGAGGTTCAGCCCTAGTAGTCTGCTCAAGATATCCCCTCCGCTTGTCAACTGTGGATAGGTGTTTTTTCCTTGCCCTATTCTGATTTTCAGTTTTGCTCTGCAGCATTTCCTATGTTTCAATAGATGAGTCTAACTGGGTTTTGTTCTGAGTGCTCTGATTACCTGAGCGATGGGAGGAGAATGGCCTTGGCATCCTACAGAATGACAGAGCTACTCTGTCATATATACCTAATCTCTTTGCCCTTGCATTCAGGAGGTTTTTCACACATGCCTTCATGCCACAGGGTATCTGAATCTGCTTTTTAGCAGGTTCACAAGATGTTTAATTCGGGAAATTAAATGGATAGTTCACATAGGGTCAGCTCCTCTCCACAATCCCTGGCAGATCTTTTTCCTGTGCGTTCCCACTGGCTTGCTCTGGGTTTTTCTTTCAACCAATCACATCAGAGAGGAGGCAGCAGCGAGTGAGCTTTTTTGTTGTTAGTTTGACAGCTAAGAATGGCATGACTAGTTGCCAAGCAGGTGGATCAAACAGCACCACGCTTAACCCGAGCCTGCCAAATCTGACCCAAATCTTTGCTGTTTTTTATAATGAACCTGCCTTTGTGAGTGAATGCCTTCATCACCTCATGTTTCCCCTCACCCCAACCCAGACTATCTAAGAGGCAAGGAAGTTCAAAGTAGAAATCATTGCTTTCTCTGTCATGAAGAAAAATCCAGGTGAATCAGCTTAGACAAAAAGGTCTTAGGTAGCTTACATCAAGCTGTAGTCTCCATTCTGCATATCTAAAGCCTATGTTAAGACCTACAGTTTGCGCTTGTGTTTAATGCAGGAATTTCTCCCTCCCCTTCTGGACTCCCTCCAGAATTGAATTGAATTTCACCAATCTGCTAAAACCCTGCCCCCAGTGCTTGCAATTGCAAATACTCAGAGCAGACCATACCAAACACAGCTGTCAAACTCTCCTTCATTGAGTTTTGAAAAACTTACTGCCAATGGTCACTACACACATCAAGGGAGAAGCAGCAGGGCATAACAGAAGCCTCAGGGATGTTGGGTTTTTTTAAGCCACTGGAAATAGAGGATTTTTTAAAGCTGGACATAATTCGGGCTAAGCCAGAATGCGCAGGCTTGCTTCGGGGGGAAACAGTCATGTCTGTACTGGTCCCTGATAGCCTGCAGGGACTTCGGGGTAAATGCAGCTAATATGTGGACTGGCACACTTCATTCCAGAGGAGATTCGAAGTAAAATCCATCTTCATGTCACTGTCAAAGCATAAGGGCAGCTTTTCTCATTTGGTTAATACATAGTGGTTGCAGCATTCCCAGACCTCATGGAAATTTTCTGCTCAGATTTCACCTCATGAAAATCTTCTGAGTCTTCTGCTCAGACAGCACCTGTGACTTCTCATCTCCATCTCTTATCAGAGAGAGACATGTTTGGAAGAAGTTGGGCTAAATCCACTGCGGGCCCGAACAGCACCTAACAAAGCATAATAAGCTTGGTACACACAAGCTGGGTTGATTGGCATTGCACTCCTGAGCCATATCAGCAGTAGAGATTAGTGGAAACAGTTTATGGCTAACCATGCAGTGGCTGTCAAACTTACAACATGGCATCTCTCTGGCCATTTGGAGATGAGGTCATCTAGCTACATGGAAAGCCCAGAATTGCCACATCTATAGCCAATGTGAACTTCCAGGAGCATGGTAACACTAGTTGTCTTTACCATATCAGCAGACTTCCAGAGACTACATGTGGCTAAGCAACTTTCTGTGGATTTGAGCTGCCATGTAAATAAGCTACATGGATATGTGTTATGGTTTTCATTAAATCAGAGAGTTGATTATATGTCTCCTCAGAGTATGTCCCAGAACAGAATAATTTCTCAGCTTTCTGTGTGCCACAATATCCAGCCCTTCCTCAAGTCCTGTATTGAGCCTCCAAATGATTCTTATAATTCTGCTGTGTATACTTTAGAGTTTTTACGATCCGTTTGAAAATGTGGATAGAAATGACTGTGGAGCTCTTCTTTACACTAATGTGGGCAATTACGGGAGAAGCTGCCTGCTGCCGAGTCAGACTATTGGTCGGTATAGCTCAGTATCATCTACACACACTGGCAGCGGCTTCTCCAGGGTTGCAGGCAGGAGTTTGTCTCAGCCCTATCTTGGAGATGCTAGGGAGGGAACTTAGAACCTTCTGCATGCAAGCATGCAGGTGCTCTTCCCAGAGCAGTCCCATCCCTTAAGGGGAATATCTTACAGTGACAATGTGGAAGAAAGGGGTGAATAAAATTAAAGGCTTGTTTGGGCTAGTGGCAATGTGACCAGCAAAAGTCTTGAGCAAGAAAATGAACTGGAAAATAGGGTTTTTCTGCTTTATTGCTGCCATGGTCCCAACCAGGAGTTGTTAGCTGTGGAAAGCAGACCTCTGGCAAAATTCTCCTACCCCAGCAGCAAGAAGAGCAGATTGGGAGGAAAGAGGCTTTCTTCATTTTGCTTGTGTAGGTGAAGCTGTGGGCTGCTTTCCTCAGCAACATTAGCTGATGGTAGAGTAGAAAAATAACTTTTGTGGTTTTTCCCCCCTCTTTGCAAGAGGAGAGGAGGAAGGAACCCTGTTTTGTTTTGTTTTTAAATCTCAGCTGTGAAGGACTGTGAATATGCCTAGAGTCACTGAGAGAGTACTGGGAAGTCATGGCAGGAACATAGAAAGCTGGCATATACTGAGTCAGACCATTGGTCTATCTAGCTCAGTTTTGTCTTCACAGACTGGCAGCAGCTTCTCCAAGGTTGCAGGCAGCAATCTTTCTTGGCCTGTTTTGGAGATGGCAGGGAGGGAAGTTCGAACCTTCTGTTCTTCTCAGAGTGGCTCCATCCCCTGAGGGGAATAGGGGTGTGCAATTTGGGTTTTTGGTGATTCGGTTCGGGACCTGAACCGAATCACCCCCGTTCTGTTCTGTGCCTGAATCTGGGCTACCCGAATCACCCCTGATTATGATCGGGTTCAGATTAAATCTGAATCTGAATCGATTCGGGTAGGAAACACAGGTCCCAGGGGCAAAATAGTGGGGTGGGGTGGTAGTGCCCAATGGTTGGAGGCTACCACCCAAATTTCAGGGAAATTGGGCAAAGGGCTGATTTTTGTGGAATTTTTGAAGTTTTAGTGTCTTGGGGGCAGTTCAGGGGCATAGCGTGGGATCTGGGCAAAAAGAGTGGGGTGGGGTGGTAGTGCCTAATGGGTGGAGGCTACCACCCCTATTTCAGAGTGATTGGGCAGAGGGATGATTTTTGGGGAATTGTTGAAGTTTTTGCATCTTTAAGGTTTTTCATAGCTAATGAGATTTTCAATAAAACACCATGAATCCACTCTAATTTGCTATCATAGAATCCACACTCAGAATACCTCTGAAACAACAGAACCCTGTACCCCATGGGTTAGAAACCCATGGGGGTGGTTGGCACCCTATGTGCACTACACTACCACTCGCTCTGGGCCACCCCAGCACCCCCCAAGTGCACTTATGGGGCTGCTGAAAGCTCCATGCATACCCTATGAGGAAAAACCTTAAAGACGCGTAAACTTTAACAATTCCCCAAAAATCAGCCCTGTGCCCAAATCCTTTGAAAAAATTCAGGTAGCTTCCTTGACCCTACCTGGCACTACCACCAACCCCACACTGCTCTAGGCCACCCCTTTGCCCCCCGTGTGAAGCTATACATTTGCTGACACCTCAATGCTTCTCTATGGGGAAAAACCTTAAAGATGCGTAAACTTCAAAAATTCCCCAAAAATCATCCCTCTGCCCAATCACTCTGAAATAGGGGTGGTAGCCTCCACCCATTAGGCACTACCACCCCACCCCACTCTTTTTGCCCAGATCCCACGCTATGCCCCTGAACTGCCCCCAAGACACTAAAACTTCAAAAATTCCACAAAAATCAGCCCTTTGCCCAATTCCCCTGAAATTTGGGTGGTAGCCTCCATCCATTAGGCAATACCACCCCACCCCACTATTTTGCCCCTGGGACCCGAAATTCGAGCTGACATCACATCAGACCTTTTTGCATTCAAATCAATGGAGGCAAAAAGGCGGGAAATTCAGAGACGTCATCCTGAATCACCTGAATTTTTCAGGCACGAATCAGGGGTGATTCGGCTCGGCCCCAAAAAATATCGGGCGACATCGGGAGTGATTCGGTTCGGACCCGAATCACCCGAAATTGCTCGTTTCGGGCACAGATTGATCTGTGCCCGAAATTTTTTGCACATCCCTAGAGGGGAATATCTTACAGTGCTCACACTTCTAGTCTCTCATTCATATGCAACCAGGGTGGAACTTGCTTAGATAAGGGGGCAAGTCATGCTTGCTACCACAAGGCCAGCTTTCTTCTACATCAATGGTTGATTTATTCCTCTAAAGCAGTTAAGTGAATTGGCTTATGGGACTGCATTGAGTGAAAGAATAAGGCTGTATGAGGAGGCAAGATTAAATTTATTCTCCTTTTCACTTCTCCCCCCACCCTACCCCTGCCACTAGTCTAATAGTTCTGAACAAAACCAAAGTATGTTGAAGTTTTAAGACTAACTGATAGTCTGCTGACACTGTGGATTCCTTGTGTTATATGGAAGATTGTGACAGGAGAGTGTAAGGAAGGAATTGCTTTGCCCTTCAAAAACTGGAAGTAATTGTTCAAGATATGTTATTCGAAATTGGCATCTCGTGGTGAATTTTCTACTCAGCGGCCAGACTGTCTATTAGAAGTCACCAGGTGGTTTAGGGGCCATTGTGTAGTGACTACAATTCCCATAAATGGTGTTCAGCAGTGGAGAAGGAAGACCTCATTTTGCGAAGACCCTGTATCATGCAGTGAGTTCTAACAGATTATATGGCCAAGACGGGGGAGGGGTTCTCTATGGGTGCTAGTCCCTAAGACAAATGAAATCACCCACAGTTTCCTGACAGAACTTGCTAAAGAACTGCTCAGCTGGAAAGGAAGTGAGGAGAGGTGGAGAACCACAATTTGCAAGACCAGATGAGGGACAGCTGAAGGTCAATAACTGAAAAACTATAAGGTTCCATTCTAGTTTGGTTGTGAAGGGTGAAGCAGTGCCATGCTCTTCAGTAATGGCCAAGTCTGTCACAGAATTCTGAATTAAAGTCCTTCTTTTTTGTATGATAGGAAGTCCTAGCCCTCGCTCTCCTTTCTCTCTTTGTAAACAAAATCCACATTCTCTGTGAAAGGGCTAGAAAGAGAGAGAGAGAGAGAGAGAGAGAGAGAGAGGGAAAAGAGGTTTTTATTTTTAGAAGACCCCAGGTCGAGGCACCAATGGTTCAGGCCCTTTTGTCCTAGTTTCTGCTCCATGAGGAAGTGGTCACTTCAGTGACTGGTGACAAAGGAGTTGTATTTGAGAAACACCTATTAGAATAACTCTTGGTTTTAATATCCTATTAGGGTAATATATTCCCAGATTCTTGGGCTGCACTCCTTTTCACACTTACTTGGAAGTCAGCTCCATCAAACTCAGTGAGATTCACTTTTGAATAAACATGCACAGGATTGTACTGCTCAGGACCAATACATGAGAGTCCACTCTAGTATGTGGGTGTGGTAGACAGTTGCATTTGGATAAGTACTTCAAATTTTGATTGACACTAACTGAGACCCATTAGCATATGAGTGCAATGTCTAATGTATAAAAGTGCAATGGCATGAAATTGAGTTAAATCGGAGCCTATGCTTGCTGTCTCCCTGATCTAGAAAGATTAGAGAGGGCGTACTGAATGGACTACCTCAGGGTCATCCCAGTATCGTGATGCTTGATGCAAGGTGCCAAATACTGCCTGGTCTCATAACCCTGGTGTGGCCAGCTGCCTTTTAAAACCAACCTCTGCGAGTTTTGAAAATGGTGCAGAGGGTGGGAAGGAAGGGAAGGAAGTAGGTTGCCATGGCCTCCCCTTCTCCCCTCATGCTTCATGCAAGCTTTGCAAGGAGTGTGAGGAGAGGCACTCTTTGTAAGGCTTGCAAGTGTTAGATAGTCCCAAAGAGCTGCTCTGGCAGCGGTGGGGAGTGGGTGGGTGGCTGGAGGGGACAGGGCGGGGGGGGGCCCTTTGCTACCCGGCTTGATGCCCCAAGAGTCTGCCATGTGAGGTGACCACCTTGCCTCATGAAAGAGCCAGCCCTGGACAACTTTATTCCTGGAAACCCTACTGGAGCATTCCATGGCATACTCATCGTTACAAACTTGAAAAGCATATCAACATTATGCTTAACAGAGAACACTGAGGATGACTTGGCAGAGAGTTGCTTTAGAGCGAATTCCAGAAGCCTCTAGTACTTGACACATGTGGATTTTGAAATAATGGCTCGCTTTGTGCCATTTTGAGCACTACAGAGGAAAACATAAGTTGTTCCATATACAAAAGAACAAAATGTGGCCATGCTATTGTCCCTCAGGGTGTTCATGTTCCTCATTTCAAATCAACATGGATATATGGTGGTATTAGAAATTATTATTATACTCCTGTCTCCCATCCCTAAAGAAAGGAAAACTTTTCTCTGTTTACTTTGAACAGTTAAGTAGATTTTACATTTCTTTACAAATGGCGCTTTGGCCATTTGATACATTGTTACATGTATTAAAAGTTGCAGATTCCTGCGGAATTAGTCCAGCCTCCTTTTTTTTCATTTGTAATCATTTTCCTTTTTTCCTTGCCTGTCACTGAAGGTATGTACTTCTAACTTCAGTTTGGCTATTTGTGTCCTGTTTCTCAACACTGCAAACCAAATCCTCCATCTTCTGAAGATTCAGTATAAATTGTTTCTTTCTTTGTTTATAGATCCATGAATTGCTTTTGGCCTTTGAGATATAGTAAGTCTCTTATTTTGTAGAACATGTTTGTGGAAGGAAGCCTAAACTCATCTTTCTGGCATAATTTGTTTACTTGTTGTTCCATGGTGACCTCACATCAACTCTGAATTGACTTGCTGCAATGATATATACTCGTTGTGCCAAAAGGATCATAAGAACAGCCCTGTTGGATCAGGCCCAAGGCCTATCTAGTCGAGCATCCTGTTTCACACAGTGGCCCACCAGATGCCTCTGGGAAGCCCACAGGCAAGAGGTATATGCATACCCTCTCTCCTGCTTTTGCTCTCCTGCAACTGAAAAGCCCACT
Source organism: Hemicordylus capensis (assembly GCF_027244095.1). Classification (NCBI taxonomy): domain Eukaryota; kingdom Metazoa; phylum Chordata; class Lepidosauria; order Squamata; family Cordylidae; genus Hemicordylus; species Hemicordylus capensis. The sequence goes on from NC_069658.1 coordinate 387,812,316, forward strand.
AAAGTATGCCCCTTTAGACTCATCACTGAATTACCCAGGGAGTTTTTTACACAGGGCTTTTAAGGCCCTTTAGCTCTCATCTCCTCCAGAATGGAGGGTGTGTATTCACATATCTGGCAGATTTACCCCAAAGTCCCTGCAAGCTATCAGGGAGCATTCCACACACAATTCGGGGTTTTCACTTTGCATTAGAGTGCAGCCTGATTTATACCCCACTGTTTGTGTCCATTTTTGGGGACAACTTTGAGTTTGCCGAAAAGCCTCACAGAAAACCCTCAGTAAAGCCTGCTGAATGAAGAACTCCCTGGTGATAGAACGTATGGAGTTCAATCCCTGGTACTTCCACTGATATTCTATTTGCAAAGCATGTGCTATACCTCTGAGCTATGGCTCAGTTCCCCATACACCTTTTCTGAGATGTCTCTAGAGTAAAGAGTTAATGTAATTAAACACAATAATTTGTGTTGTGCCTCAAACAAGCACACCCAAGCATATATAAACTGGGAAGAGGGAAACATCTCTAGTCAATGTTAGTGATGCTACCAAGGTTCAGAAAGGAGGTTTTGGCATACAGATTTCCCCAGCTCATCATGCCCAGATGTCTTCTGAGGTAAGCTTCCTTCCCCTAAAATTCTTACTGTACTTGGAATGCAAAATGAGATTATTACGAGTGTATGTGCAGATTTTGTTCCTGCATGGTCTTCATTAATCAGATCAGGCACTCAAAGCCAGCAGCTGCTGTTGGCACATGTTCAGAAGTCAATTCCTTTAAGCCCTTCCTCTAGATGAAACTATCATTGACTCCTGCAACTGACTAGAAGATTTAAAAATGGGAATATAATTTGCAAAATAATATCTGGACTCTTGAGCAGTGAATTGGCCCAGGGAAGTTCTGAATTAGTACCAAATGATGAATTTGTGAAAATCTTACTTAATATACACCACTTTGTTTTGAAAGTTATTTTTAAAATATTAATTATTGTTACTATTAGGTGTGGTGCTAGCCCAAGCGATGGGGGTTTTTTGCCGCAAGAATCATAGCTGACATGGATTCAGTTGGTATATTTATGGTAGAAAAAACTCTGGGCATCATTCTCCGAATCTCCATGTTTTAATAGTCTTGCTGTCTGAAATCCAGATTCCCCCCTCCCCCTCCCTGATTTGGTGGCCCATAGTATGCCATTATATCATTTCTGTGTCTCTTTTTCATTCCACTCAGAGAACTATGATGGATCTGCTTCTATCTACCTCTTAGACATCACAGCACATATATACATATGAAGCTATTCTGATGATCACCAGAAAGTGGGCTAAGGGGGCCTAACTGGTCCTCGTCGGAACCTTTCTGGTCCTCGTCGGAACCACTGGGCTTGTGGGCGAGCCCGGTGGTTTCAAGGTGGCTAGCCCACCTAACTACCCCTCACCCTAAACGAGGTTAATGGAGCAAGTGCTCCATTAACCTTGTTTATTTGATCATGTGTCAGCTGTGGCTGCTTGCAGCCGCAGCTGACACACTGAGATGTGGGGGAGAGGGGAGGGGGGACCCCAGGAAGGCACCGCATACTCATGCAGTGCCTTCCTGGGGATTGGAGGTTTGGGGCACCACACACCAGCGCTCTCCTTCCCCCAACCCCTGGATCTCCCAACTGGAGCAGCCACTCATCTGGGCGCCCAATCGGGCTGCCCAGCAGCAAGCGAATCCTGTCTGGCGCTTCACACCAATTGTGTGAAGCGCCTCATACTGTTTAAAGCAGGATCATATGAGGCAATGACTTTCGGAAGCATACCTTACACTTCCAGCAGTCAGCCTTGTAATATTCAGGTGAACAAGTAATGATTTCTTGACAAGACATGATTGCTTAAAGTCACAGTGATAAGTATGAATGGTCCTTCCTTTGTTTCCTCCTCTATATCTCTTTCAGTCACTCCCCTACTCCTCTTTTAAGACCATTTATTCTGCTCCAGCTTGTTCTTCAGTCTCTAGGAGGAGCAGGAGGTACAGCAATATGGAAAAAACTGATTCACTGGGTGGGAGCTCAGGTTCAGTGCATACTGGTTCCAGGGTTTCTGGTTTCAAGGTATCCCAGATGGGAAGCTCAGGCTTCAGTCTCATGTTAGAGCTTGAGGCTGGGCCAGGGGTTGCCCCCCCACCACCACCACACACACACGTGCACACCTCAGAGTCAAACTCTATACTGCTACTCAGGACTAGGGTCACAATGTTTCAGCTCTACCCACTGTTCGGCTCTGTGGGAAGATCTGGCCACAATTACCCACACCTTAGTCACATCACAGCTGGATTACTGTAACATGCTCTACGTGGGGCTGACCTTGAGGAATATTTGGAAACTGCAGCTAGTGCAATATGCAGCAACTAGGATTTTAGCGGGAGCTGCCCATTTTGAAAGAGCTGCACTGGCTGCCAATTTGTTTCTGGATCCAATTCAAGGTGCTGGTTTTGGCCTTTAAAGCCCACTACAATTTGAGCCGTGGATACCTGAGGGACCATCTGCTCCAAGGGTTGCTGCCCACTTGGCAAGGTCATCTGGGGCAACTCTGCTCCAGGTGCCAACAATGAGGGAGACTCGGCTGTTGTGCATGTGGGACAGGGCTTTCTCCGTTGTTGCGCCCAGACTTTGGAATGCTTTCCTGGTGGGCATTTGCTTCGTCTCCAACACAGTTTTTAGAAAGTGTGCAAAACCTTGGCTTTTAACCCAGGTTTTTCCAAGATTGTTTCTATTGCTGATGCTTTGTATTTTTTATGGTTATATTGTGCTTCTTTTTAAATTCTTTTAAATCAGATATGTATTTTTATATGCTAGCTTAAAATGTATACTGTGTATTTTTAATAGTTTTGTTTTAACTTGTGTGTGAACCACCTTGCGATTGTTTTAATGAAAGGTGGCATAGAAATTTAACAATACATACTTACATACATACCCAGAGATGACAGGGATTTAACCTCAAACCTTCTGCATGTACCGCAGGCGCACTCCCACTGAGCTGTGGCTGCTCCCCTACTTAGGACTGTATCATAGAACACCCAATGTTCTAAATGACATTTATTTTCATAAAGGGAACTGTGGGAATCCCATATTTAGTTTGTCATGTGTAATACTGTGTAGCGGAATTTATGAAGTTCCCTGTGCAGAAGCCATGTAGGCAGGGGTGTCGCAAGGTTGGAGTGGGCCCAGAGACAAGATTTTAAAATGCACTCCCCCCCGTCACTGAAGCTCAGCTCATGAAGTAAAAAAATCTTAAATGAGGCTGAATAGTGGTAACAAAAAGCATAGTGTTATATATTTCAAGTCAAGTTTTATTTACGGTCCTAGACCATGCAAAAAGCAAAACAAATGTATAAGAAATTCTATGAATTCTCATTATACATCTTAAAAACAATATAACAAAATTTAGCTACAGAGTTATAATTTGAAACATCCTCATCAGAAAGTAGAAACTTAAGTTGTTCAGCAGATTGATCTGTCTGTTTACAGACAGGTAAAATCAAGTGCTCCCTCACTTCCCTATGTATTTTACAGGATAATAGAATGTGCTCGATAGATTCTATTTATATATCTCCTATGTGCCACAATAGAACATCATCCTAAATTATTTTTTAAAAGGTTTGGTAAATTTATTACTTATTTATTATATTAAATTTATATTATTTATTATTTATTTATATTAAATTGTGGACGATGCAAGTCATTTCATGGTACTAGAGAAAGACATGCTGTTCTGGTAGCTCCAGGTCTTAACACTCACATCAATTTCAGAGGATGAATACAACTGAAGGAAGCCCGGGCGGGTGCCTGGCTGGGGGAGTCAGTCATGTGACTTGCCTCTGCCCCCCCCCAAGGCAGTGGGGCCCCAGACAACTGTCTCCCCTTGCCCTATGATAGTTATGCCCCTGCCTGTAGGAGACTCTCCTTGTATGGTGTCCAGGTGGTGTGAAATAAAATCAAGTTTTGTGGTAGTCTCTGCTGTGAGTTGAAGAAAGATAAAGCAGGCTGTACCTTATCCTTGATTCCTAGAAAGGAACCAAGGAAATATCTGTTTTGAAGAAATGAGTTGCTTTTGTATGGTTTTATTTAGAACTGGGTGAAATGAATGAGATGGATAACTGAGATGGGTGTAGTCCTCCTACAGGCAAAATAAATGACATCACTCTGATTCACAGATTAATAACCGTATTATCTTTCAGCGATTAGAACTGCTGATCTATACAGTTACATGTTTCCCCTACCACAATCCACATTTAATCGAAATAACCCAAAGGATTATTTTCACCTGGCCTCTTGGAATTTGATTATATAAGGTTAGTTTATTCTCTCCCTGCTCCCACCAACAGAAACAGGCTGAAAGATTATGCATCCATAAGAAAGAAGAAATGCACTTTGCCAGAGACTGTGGCGGGCCAGGCCAGCACTCTGGCAGCCATTCTGCTCCCACTAAAAGAGCAGAGTTGAGTGTTAAAGGGAAAGCCGCCTGCAAGGAGCAGGGAGTCTGGTGTTTCCTTTTCTTCAATTCTGCAACTGGAATAAATAACACCAACATTTCACCTCAAGCAAAATTTGAAGTGAGGCTACTGTTCCTTCATCTGGCCAACTGCAAAGGAAGCTGAAAGAGTTTTGATACCACTAGCAGCATTTATTTAGGGCAGGTGGGTGGCTGAACAATCCTAGTTGAGTCAAAATTGTATACAGTATATTTGTTTTGCATACTTTGAGGGAAAGAATGCATGTGAGATGATTGGGAATTCCTTGGTTCAAGTATTTGTCCTGTGCCAAAGGCTGAGGTGTAGTTTCTGAGTTTATGGAACAGGGAAAAGGGACGGCAGTTGGGAGCAATGGGAAGCAAGCAACGAGGGAGTGTGGAAGTGCAGAAGACTCACACCACTGACAGATTTATTCAAAAGGCATTCAGCAGAATCTCTCCACATTTTCCATATTACTCCATCGCTTTGAAAGCTGGATGCCGAAGGAGCTTGTGGGTTTCCTCCTCTTGCTTCTTGAAGCATGACCTGTGGTGCACCTAGGTAATTTTGGAGCCAGGACCAAAAGGCTTTGGGGGTCCCCCCACCCACTGCAAGTTAAGCATCATCCCCCTGCGTGTGCACACCCCGTGACACAGGAAATATTTTTAACGTGTGTTCTTGAGGGCACAAACAGCAACTGAACTCATAAGAATGTAATAATACAAAACAGTTATATTTATGCAAATATACATGAGCGGAAACATTTCAACACACAACTGAACATCTTCCCATCCCACATATTTCTTTCCCCACTCCCCGCTCTGCTTCTAAAGCACCCGGCACAGGTCACAATCACACTTGGCCACCCGGCACAGCATGGCGACCACACCACCCAGGACAGACTAAAGAGGATTTGGGTGCCCCCAAGGGATGTGGAGGCCCTGGACTGTGGCCCTGAAGTCCAGGGGTAAGAGCACCTCTCACCATGACCAATTCCATGACCTGTGGCCTGAGGTTATTTTTTATGTCACTGACAGGAAGAGAAAACAAGCAGAACTCTGCTGGCTCTTTTGTGATGGGGGTACTTATCTAGTGTAGCCTTCTCCCCCTTTTTAAAAAAAAAACCTGTAGGGTTTAACAAGAGCAACAGAATTGCTTTTGGTGGATGCCTCCTGGCAGCTGCCATTCCTCCCACCCCGGCCCCCCACAATGAGCATGGTGTCATTCTGGGGCCTTGTGAAGACAATGGTGACGGCTTAAAGGGAGTTTTGTGGTGCCTGGTACACTTTAGAGGCCATTTTGGAAAGAAGGCCTGCCACTCGGCTGCGCTGTAGGAACCCCACCCCCTCCATTTATGAAAATGGATGGAAAGGCATTCCTTTGATAACAGATGAAAAATTAACTGATTGGGTCCTATTTGTTTCATTTGTTCATTCATTACAAAATTAATGCACACTCCTAATTTTAATCTAGATCCTTCTGGGAGATAGGGACACATTTGTTTGTTTCCCTGCATTGTGAGAATTCACCCCTGTTCTCTAACCAATTACTGTTCCACAAGAGGATCCCTCCTTTTCTATCCCTTGACTGTTAATTTTAATCAGGAGCCTTGAGAGACTTTTGTCAAATTCTTGCACTTACATAATCTGTATTTTAATCAAGTCTGGTACCATGTGCAGGTTTCCTTTTCACTTGCTTCATCAGACATCTAATTTTCATAGAATTATCTTTCCTTTAAAAGGCTCCACACCCACTAATACATTTATACATTGATTTGGGAGCCCAGACAGAAAATCCTGTAATGAGACATTGAGGTCAGTGGCACTGATTTTGGTTCTTATTTCCTTCTACGGATTATGTTTCAATATTCTGCAAAATGATAATCTGGTGATATAACTTGTAATTGGAGCACTAAACCTTTTACAGACTTAAAAATAATAATAATCATAGAGATAAGGCATTGTTTCACCTTCATCTCCATGGTCTCCAAGATGGCACATAAAAAGCTAGTAATGCCTGCAATTTACTAAAGCCCCCATTAGTTTTAGCTAACAAAATTAGCAGAAGATAGCTACTCTTCCATCATAAAAGCATATCTAGCAAGTGGATTCCCTTTCTCAAGCTCATTAGTTGCTCAGGAACTGAGGAACATATTAATTGTACTTACAGGTACTGTTAAAAAATGCTTGCCTACTGAGATTATACATGCATGTAGAGAGAGACACCCCCCCCCCCGATAAAGCATTTATCAAAGGCAAGGGTTTATAGATGGCAGGGCATATTTACAAGGGGAAACTAAATTGACTTTGCCTGAACCATGCCATTTACAAGGGGCTTGTTCTCACAGAGGTGGTAATCCTATGTCTTGATCATGCCACTTCAGTCTAAAGGTGGGTGTTCATATATTGGAGCGCTCATTCATGGGGGGAAATGCAGTCCTTTGCACAGGAAACAAGTCAGGCAGAAGGCTAGGCTAGAACTTTTCCTGGCATGAGAGCTTCCAATAGCAGAGAATCACTGTGTATAGAGGAACATTCAGTCATGTGAGCCCTAACCTAGGTGAGGTCAGGCCCAGATCCTGCTTAACTACAGAGGGGAAAGAACTACCATATTTACCTGAACCCAGATACTAGGTTTTATCCAAGTTATTTGATGTTAGAAATTGAGGGGTCGACTTAAATTCAAAATCCTCGATCTTTTGGATAAATACCTGTATCTAACCTCTGTTTTTTAAGGGAATTGTCTTAAATTCAGAGTCATTTTCTATTGGGGTAAATAGAGTAGAAAGACAGTTTCAAAGACTTACAGGACTGCTAGTAGGTAGCGAAAAGTCTAAAATCCTATCAGGAAATATTCCTGACTGTTATACAAACATGCAATGTGATATATTATATGGAATTTGGCATTCAGTTTTCAATATTTTTTTAAAAAGCACATTTCTAGTAATTAGACTCTCTGAAAAACTTTTTTGCTTGGATTTCTTACCCCCTGCCCCCAACACACACGTGTGCCTGATAACAGAGACTGTGTCTGTTGATGCAATCAAGAGGTATCATCATATTTACCTATTCTGTGTCTATCTGCTGATAGGTAAATAATGTTGCTTCCTTCATCTGTGCCAAACAAGCATGCAGAGCATTCCCCATCTGCTGGGTGATTTCCTGCCTGTTCAGAGCTGGCTTATCAAAGCTCTGTGCCAAAGGGCTATGTGTACAAACCGCTCATTCACTCACTCCTTGACTATAGGGAAAACATTTTTACTTATTGTTGAAGGGGTTGACTGTCCAGCATAATGATATGGAACAGGGACATACTGGATGTTTTCCAGCTGGCTTTTTGTGTAAACATTACTTCAGCATATCAACAAGGAGATGACTCTGAGTGCTCAGACTAGCCTCAGAGGAGGAACAGATGTTTTTGCATGTCGCCTGTGTGATCATAAGCACAGTTATACAGAAGCAATTTCCATTGATTCCAATAGAATTTGAATGTATCTTTCTGTGGATCGCATCCACAATGTTTACAATATACAGGTATCATTTTAGGTTAATCTCATTAGAAGACACAATAGTAGTCCTAACCAAGGTTTGGTAAGTGATCAGGAAGAATTGTAAGGGTTATTAGGGCATGTAAGGTCTAGTTTGTTCCTAACCTACTTGCATACCTATTTACTTGCTTATTCCTTCACATAATGCTTACACATTTAGCAATTATAAATCACTGTAGCCCTGTTCACATGCTACATTCAGCACATGTACAACACACGCATGGTTCTTTAAGGACATGTTCACATGCTACATTCAATGCTCATACAGTAGTATACTTCCTGTCTCTACCCTGCCTTTTAGGAGGTCTGTTCCCAGGCTCATTTTTAAAGTGAACACATGTGCAGCCATTCACACAAAAACCTGTACATGTGTACAGTACAGATATCTGAATGTAGGTCCAACATACTGTAATATCTGAATAGGGCTACTGTACCTTGTCCAGCAGTCAGGCAAGTAGATGCATTTCAGCAATAGTTCATCTGATTTCACTCTCCCCTTTACTTTCCCTTCAGAGATTCTGATTTCTCAGATATTCTGCTGGTAAATCAGAACCTTTAAAGTAAGTACCAAGTTCCTATGAAGTAAGGATGACTGACTTTCCTGGTCTGTTAGGTGGAGAAGTAGGAATAAAATATTTTTGCACCTTAAAAGTAGACTATACACTAATAACTGTCCTAAAAACAAGCAGTCTTGAATTTAATTGTTATAAGAAAAGTTGAAAATGTGCTTATAAATATATACATGCAAGCTTCCAAATGTGCTATGTGCAACTCAGCTATCAGTCAGCTTAATTTATTTGTTCCTGGAATTTAGCTTCTCATTTACTAGCATCACAAAAGCAGCAGAAGCAGCAGCTGCTGCTGCTGTCTTTCATGGCAAGCAGAAGAGCTGTCCCGTAAGATCAATGGTTCCGCTACACCAATATTTAGTCTCTGGCAGTGTACAATACTGGATGTTCCAGATAACCAGAAGAAAGGCAGTAAACTGTTAAGGGGTGTCAGTTCTCTTGTAGTCCTGATTTCACATTCAGCTTCTGTAGGACCAAAGAGAAACCATTTAATGCACTTCCCGCCAGGCTATGCTTAACTGTTTTTTCATTGACAACGTTACAGGATATCTGGGAAGACTGGATCTGAAGGAGACTGCTAGGAAATGGTTTTCACCCTTTTACTGGATCTTTTATTTCCGTGGCTTCCGCACAAGGCGTCATGTATGAACCCTCACAGATCCATTATGGTGTCCCTGGTTTTAGTTTTGCTACAAACCTAAATCTCGCTTTCTTCAAAGGTCTCCTCGATAGTCACCCCTGTGGTAAACTCTCCTTCGCTGCTGTTGGAGATGCTCACTCGGGGATTGTGCCTCTGTGTGGGGCTGAGCTCCACACTGCAGTCTGTTCTCTGCGCACTCTGAGGCTGAATCACCTCCAAGGAAAGACAATTATTGCTCAAATGCAGCTTCTTCTGACATCTCCCCAGAAACTTGAGATCTTCCCCCAGAGAGCACGGTATGCAGATAAAGGGGTAAGCCAGCTGAAAATGGGACCACTGCCTCCGCAGTTCAGCTTTCACCTGGAAAAGAAGGAAAGCAATGAGAGCAATGGTGCTTTTGGTACAGACTGCAGCAGGTGAAGCAAATGCTGCACTGACTGTGCTGCAGCATTCAGTATATACATAACAGAGCAGCCAGTGAAATGTGCCCTTATACATTCTCTGGAGAAGTGCAGGCACGCCATGAAGAGCTAGGTCACCCTACAGCAGGACTGCACAACTTTGGCCCTCCTGGGGATGTTGGCCTACAACTTCCATCATCACTAACTATTGGCCACTGAGAGGCTGAGGATGATGGGAGCTGCAATCCAAAAACAGCTAGAGGGCTGTCCTACCCTACAGGCAGGCAGAAGTCCCGACTGCCAGGGAAGCAGAAATATGCCGCACTGTGTAGTTCATGGCATGAAGCACAGTCTTGGAGGTCTCTGCCCAATTACGTGTTTAGCATAATACATTCACAATTGTTGCCCACACTTCAGGCATTTCTTGCAGTGGATTGTCTCTGTGTCTTTCCCCCTTATTGCCATATTATATTCCTGTACAGTTCATTGTGCTGTGCAGAAGTCAGCATCAAGAAGAATCCCAACTCGGTATTTCGATAGCGTACACACTTATGCATAATTATATCTGAAAGACCTTAGATATAAAACAGAAGTGGCCAGCCTGAGGCTCTCCAGCTGCTGCTGGATTACAAGTTAACTCTCCTCATTGCCAGCTGCAGTTTATTGATCAGGCCAAAGTCTATTGAGTCCAGCATCCTGTTTCTCACAGTGCACAACGAGATGACTCTGGGAAGCCCACAAGTAGAATAGGAGAACAATAGCTCTTCCCTGATGTCGTTCCCCACAACTGATATTCAGGGCCTGAAGCAACTGCCTCTGAATCTATACATGTAGTGACCAGTCTCCCTTCCCTCTAAAGAGTTAACCGGAAGTGAACCCTATCCTGATTGACAGGCTGGTGAACTCCAGGCAATCAGCACACCAGGTGGGTGGGACCTAGAGAGTCGTTGCCAGGAAGAAGAGAGGTCTTTGTTAGAAAGAAGCTAGGTAGGAGGTGCATAGGAGGACATGTGGCCATAGAGGGGCTTGATTCTCAACTGGAGAATCAAGCTTGTTAAGTTAAAGGGAAAAGGAAGCCAAGGCTAGTGACTTTGGAAGTTTGGGGCAGGAGAAAGTGGTTTAGTAAGAGTTTGCATTAGAATCTCTATTTCCTTGGTGTGTGTGCTTTTGCATATTTCTGATACTGGTCTATTATTGTTTACCTGTAATGTAAGTAAAATAAGAAACACTAGCTTACACCCATCCTACCTAGGGCATTGCAAAGGACTCTATAAACATTTAAGTGTGTGTTAAGACAACCTATTTTTGTTGTCTAAGTATTTTTAACTGTATTTAAATGTTGAGAAAGCCTCAGATAGAAGCAATCTGTAGTAATTGAATAAAACTTTGTTTTAGTTCTTTTCTTTTTACAAGCTTCCCCGAGTTGGGTTTTAACTCAGGAAAAAGGGGGCAAAGGGGGGTTTCTCTGGTGCAAACATGTCCTCAAATGTTCAGCACCTATCAGTTTTCTCGCCATGTGTAGGCTTGCATGTGGAAGATATTTGTACTTATGCAATAACAAAATAAAGAGTTTTCCCTGGGATTCCACCCTAAGTCCAGGGAGGCTCAAGCTCTGTTGCTAAGAGGGGTGGTGGCAGCGGCAGCATTTTGAACTTAGCAATAATACAGGATAATTTTAGGAGGAGCCTAGCCAGGCAGCTCATGCAAGGATGATTCAGCATTTCTTTCCCTCACTTGAGCTTGCTCTGAGACAAAGACTTTAATCTGCTACAATACACTTGAAATGTGACAGATGCATATTGTACATTGCCTGCCATTTTTGCTGGTTACCCACTCCCCTATAAGTCTCCTTTCTGCACCTAATTTCTATTTGCTTTCCTTTTCCAGAAGTTCATCTCTTCACTGATGGTTTGGAATGTCAATGTAACAGCTGCTGTTTATAGTGGGTGGAAAGGATCCATGACAATCCTCTCCCCTCCCCTCCATTTTTGGTGTAGTTGTGCATCTGTTTCAATGCCATTCCCCTCACCCACTAAAGGGCATGAATGATCCCAGGCAATCAGAGGTCAAGTAGCGAAAATGGTGAAGTCATCACACCATGTAGAATATTGGATCTGTTGATGTGATGGTGTCATCAAAGGCACATAGTGCCCTCCCACTGCCCCCACCAGAGGTGGCCCAAAGCGTTGCAGCCCCTGAGGCGAGGTGCCAAATGCTGCCTTACCTCATGAGACTAGAGGGGGCCAGCCCCTTTCAAAACTGTGTACACTGCCTAGAGACACACACATCTGGCGGTACAGAAATATGATGATGACTAAATAAATAAAAACTGATCCTTGCAAGCTTTGAAAGTGGCTCAGGGGATGAGGAAAGTTGCCAGCAGCTTCCTCTTCTCTCATGCTGCTTGCAAGCTTTGCAAAGAATGTGAGGAGAGGCACTCTTTGTAAACTTACAAGGGTCAGATTCACTCCCAAGAGCTGCTGCAATGGCAGCAGGGAGCATCTCATCATTCTGTTGGTGCCTCAGTAATCTACTGCTTGAGACAACCGGCTCAACGTGTCTCAAGAAGGGCTGCTCTGGTCCCACTGCGAATGGAAGGGGAGAGGGAATGTCTCCCCATCATCCTGGCAAATGGCAATTGGGTCAGTGTTCATTGTCTTTTTGCACAGGCAGTTCCACTGGCTGCTAGTGCTGTGTATAAGACTTTTACCTAAATCCAGCATAAATTATGTGTAGTTGCATATGACTCTTTGGAGCAGGATATAGATGTTGATGTACATACAAATGCACAACCCATTTGAAATAACACAATATCCAGCTGCAACTGGAATGGATGTGAATGTTCACACTGTTTTCAAGTAACGGGCCAGTTTTTCACAAGTCGCTATGGAAGTTTGCTGTTTCAAGCAGAAAGCTGAAGGAGATACTGTTCCAGTATTCTCTTGCCAATTGTCCTATGGAATGTTGTAGGAGATGTAATACTTCTTTAGCCGGGGAATAACCTGCCCATAACAAAACTCTACAGACCACCAGAACACCACCCAGCACAAAGTGCAGGTTGCACTAGCTGATCCCAGAATGCCTTGGGGCATATTATGGAGCAGAGTCAGACACATTCTTAAGGCTCACTGGCTGACATAATTCAGGAAAATTACTCAAAGTTGTCCCATTGAAATTAAAAAGTCAAATCAGGCAATGTCTAATGTCAAATTAAGCAATGACTACTTTGAGGAATTTCCCTGCAAGTTCTGGGTTTTCCCCATTAATATTTATTTCTTTATCATATTTTTATACTGCCTGATATGTATATCTCTGGGCGGTGTATAAAATTTAGAATATTTAAAAGTAACAAATTAAAACACATGACAAAAACAATATAATAAAATTATTAAAACAAGTTTTTATAATTATTAAAATTAATTCTAATTAAAATCCTGAGAGAACAGGAGGGTCTTGAGGGTCTTCCTGAAAACAAACAGAGAAGGAGACGCTCTTATTTCAGCAGGGAGCGCGTTCCAAAGCCCTGGGGCAGCCATAGAGAAAGCCCGGTCCTGAGTTGCCACCAAATGAGCTGGTGGCAACCGTAACTGGACCTTTCCAGAAGATCATAACAGGCGGCAGGGATTATGACAGAGGAGGTGCTCTCTCAAATAGCCTGGACCCAAGCTGTTAAGGGCTTTATAGGTAATAACCAGCACTTTGTATTTCATCCGGAAACATAGCAGCCAGTGCAGTTCTTTTGTTTGTAACATGATTAGCAATAAGGGTATCAAAAGGTAACGTACCTCTCCATTAGAAAAACAGTATAAATATGCTACCAAAAAACCCTGAAAGAGAAATAAGGTAAAATTAGATTTGAGTGCAATTTGCTGAAGTACAATTCAACTCTGAGCATATGCCATCACAAAAACATCTGAAACCACAATGCTGTCAAATTGAACATTAATGCAATCAACTTTATCTTGTTCCAGAATGGCCTTTGTTTCACAGCAACCAGGTGGCAAGGCATAAAACCTGTATCTGTACCATTAACTGGTTTTATTTTGCTTTGACAATTTTGCTTGAGGAAGTGTCTGGCTTCCAATTTTAAACCACTAAAGTTGGTCCCATGAAATACATCATTTTCACCTAATCTGCACTTTTTACATTAGATTGCGCAAGGAAGATTGTAGTCTGAAGCTTAAGGCAAAATTCTATTCATGCCAGTATATTAATGCCTGTGAAGTTTCCACCCCACTCCACCACCACCACCCCCCCGCCCAAGGGATGTGCATCTGAGACCTCCCATGTAAATGTATACATGAAGTTTGGAAGACTGAATCATTATCCAGGCCCTTTTGAAGGGGAGAGGGCATTGCCCCAAGCCTCATAGATGGAGGGAGGCCACATCAGCCTTGACAAACAGCACGCATTTACAAATCCACTTGCCAGCTCACCAGTTGCAAGTGTCTCCCAGGCCCACACAGATCTCCTCACCAGAGGTCTCATTTCTACTGCCATTTTTGAGAAAGTAAGAAATAGCAGGAATACTTTCTGAACAACAGGAGAGGGTCTCGCCTCTCCTGATTTTACCACTTCTATTCCATATCCTGATGAAAATGCCAGTCCACCTGCTTTTCTCCTAAGCCCTCTGCCTGTGTGCTATGAAAAAAAGATCTGAGGGAAGAGAGGGGATTGGAGGTGACGACCACAAATAATGGCTGGCTAGTAAGTGAGTCAAGTCTAAATTTGTGGGTCCCTGACAAACAGTATACTCCAAGTGAAAAGAAGAGGGGTGGGGGCTCAAATGAATGTTCAACTCAAGCCCTCTCAAGGTCCCTAAAAAGTATTGATAGTTTCCAATGAAAAATACAGTCAGTTACTGCTTACTCCATATAACTTGTTCTTTGGGACCAACACACCCCAAGCAAATTTGAAACTGCATTGTAGCAGTAGTTAATCAACTGACTAAAGTATATTCAAATTAGTACAGAAGATAGAATAAAAAAAATTGAGAGGAATGGCTGTTAATAATTTCTAAATATTGAATGTTCAGAGAGTTTTCCCCTATATTGCTGCTAACTCAGCCAAATCTTACTACCGTCAGTTCCCTGAATCTCCCAGCATTCATTCAGGAGTGCTGGTCCTGTGGTAGCAAGCATTAAGTGTCTCCTTTGCTAAGCAGGGTCCACCCTGGTTTGCATTTGAACAGGAGACTACATGTGTGAGCACTGTAAAGCATTCCCCTTAGAGGATGGGGCCCTCCAGGAATAGAATCTGCCTGCTTGCATGCAGAAGGTTCCAAGTTTCCTCCCTGGCATCGCCAAGAATAGGGCTGAGAGAGACTCCTGCCTGCAACCTTGGAGAAGCTGCTGCCAGTCTGTGTAGACAATACTGAACTAGATAGACCAATGGTCTGACTCGGTATAAGGCAGCTTCCTATGTTCTTATTTGCACATTCTTGCTACCTTTGCACAATCCAGAAACTTTTCCATGTAGCTCTCTTTGAGAAATACATACGCAAGAGTGCCTCCTACTCACAAATATGTCTGGCAGAGGTGCAGTTTTCCTTATAGGCATTTGTAGAGTTCTCCCCCCATTTCAATCACCCAAATATTTTTCTCTCCCTCAAGAGTGTATTTTCATTCCCTGCCCCCAACCCTGCCACCACATTTAAGTGAAGGGTTGCTTCTCAACCTTTTCCTTTGTCTGCACCCTTGATGTTTTGCAGCAGGGACAGGGCGACAGGGCGACCCTAGATATCTAAAAGTTATCCATAGATAATTTGCAACTTTTGCACTAGACCTCAGGATTGGTGAAAAAAGCTGAAAAATGTGGGTGCCACATGTATGAAATATTTCCAAGATGCATACCCCAGGAGGTCATTCACACAATCAAAAGCTGTGTTCTACCTGGGTGCTGTGTATGCTCCCAATTTTCGGTTTTGTGGAAGCAAGGTGATAGGAGGAAAACCTGGATAGCAGTGATTGTGTGGAAGCAAAGTAGGAGAGAAAGCTACTCGGTTTTATCTCCTACCTTGTTTCCACACAATCACTTTACCCAGGTTTTCCTCTTACCTTGCTTCCACACAACTGAAGATTGGGAGCACACACAGCTACCAAACCCCTCTGGGTTTTCTGAAGGTCATGAAATATGGGCTTTAGATTAGTACATTAGCCAGGAATTTGTTATGTGAGTCAGTGGGAAATGGCAAGCATTTTCAAAAAGATTTCACAATATGGGATGGTATCTGGTAAACTTGGACTATAGAGGTTTTTCATCCTGTTTGGGGTATGTTCTGTGCCTAAGAGACAACTTATAAGGATATTATTATAGGCAAATATGAATAGAAGCATTAGCTAATTTTGTTGTATATTATATGTTTTATCCATTAAATTGTTCATCAAATGGAACTGGAACATTTAATAAAATATATATTTAAAATAGTTTTGGTTTTGGTTCCTCATTTTCCACTCTTCTTGTTTTTGTTTCCCCCTCAGCTTTGGGAAAGTGGCAGGTTGTCTGGCCTGAGTATAAGATCCATAGTAGTGCCAGGTGCATGTAGAAACAGAGACTGCAGGAGATTTGGGAGGCCCTTGGTCGCCTTATTCATTTCAGTCTTCCCTTACAGTAGATAGTAAGCCCTGAGCACCTCCATAGGTTTGGAGGCTCTTTTTTATGACTTTTTGGTTCCCCCCATGTCCTTTTTGGGAGTGGACTAGGTATCTCTGGCCTGCATAAAAGAGCCATAGCAGAGTTGGAGCTGGTCTCTTTAGCAGGTTTCCAAGACCAAGGTCCAAGGTTTCTGCACAGCTGATGATTACAACTGGAATTCTCATCAAGATATCGTTACCTGCATTTATAGGAAGGTATTTATTTATTTTCTTAATAAACTGATCTCATTCTGTTAGATAAGCCTTGTATGTAGTTTATGTATTACTAAATCACTAAGAACTGGAATACCTGGGAAAACTAATGAAATGAATTATTTAAGAGTATATTTTTCCAAGGGTACAAGATAAGTATAAGCCCAACTACTAATCCACTCTGCCACAGAAAAATGTACAGTATATTTTTCTGATTCCTTGAATAAGCCATTTGAAGAGTTATATTCCAACATTCAAAATAAAGCTCAAGGTGTCATAGGAAGACTATATCCACAGTAAAGATGGTGGTTTTGCCAAAAGATCTTCATTTACATCTAGACTAAATTACTCATGAGTAGCCCCACTAAAACTAATGACAAGTTGTTGTTGTTGTTATTAATTCAATTTCTATACCACCCTTCCAAAAATGGCTCAGGGCGGTTTACACAGAGAAATAATAAATAAATAAGATGGCTCCCTGTCCCCAAAGGGCTCACATTCTAAAAACAAACAAACACACAAGATAGACACCAGCAATAGTCACTGGAGGTACTGTGCTGGGGGTCGATAGGGCCAGTTACTCTCCCCCTGCTAAATAAAGAGAATCACCACGTTAAAAGGTGCCTCTTTGCCCAGTTAGCAGGGGATAGTTAGCTTGTCCCATTAATTTCAATGGGACTACTTATATTTAGTCTCAGTGTCAGCCCTTGTTTCTATTTATGACTCTCCCAAGGGATGCTAGCAATGCTAAATTAAGGATATGGCAGCAACATGCTCCAATCCATATATTGGGATTGGAAAGAAATCACATTTGAAATTGATGTTCCTAAAATAAATGGTATGTAAGTGCATACCTCCAACATGTCCCTATTATCCCATTCAGGTGAATGGGAAAATAGGGGCATGTTGGCAGGTATGGTGTATCAGTGCAGTGTTGCAAAATCTAGTATTGCATTATCATTCTAGGTGAATTATAATGGGGAAGGACTGGTTTAGCAAAAGTTTAGAATGGAAACAATACCATATGAAAGTTCTCTTGAATTGCTTATTGTGTTGACCTCACTTTAAAGAATAGATAGGGCAGTTTCACATGTCCATTGCATCCCATTGAGTGTTACATGTCAACCCACCCCATCCTGTTTGCAGCCAGAGTTACCAACTTCCTACCGACGTCAGCAAGCCAACTTCAGTCCTTTGTTACAATTCCCAGGCTGAAATTGACAAGTCGCTAAGAGGTTAGTAACTGGCTGCAAACGGAACTTGAGTGGGTTCAGACATCATGCCTATGTATGACATCACTTACTGACTTGGTGCTAGTTGTGTGAAGCTGCCTACAGTTTCTTTCTACTAACCATATGGAAAACCATACTTCTACTAACCATTATGGTAGTTATTCTTTCTCCTAACCGTAATTTTTGTTAATCTCACCTTGAATCTATTTTAATATACCAAGAGGCACCTGAATTAGGAACATTGAGAGACGTAGAATTATGGGCATGTTTTAATTTAGGGAGTAGGATAAGAATAGCTGGAGCACTGCCCCTATTTTTTCAATATCTCTAAACTTGACATATGATAAACACCTTAAGGCAAGGATTCCCAATCTTGGGTCCCCAGAAGTTGTTGGACTACAGCTCCCATCATCCCCTAGTCATAATGGCCACTTCATCTGAGGATTATGGGCATTGTAGTCCAAAAAAGATCTGGGACCCAAGCTTGGAAACCCCTGCTTTAAGCCAATGATTTGGAGAGATTAGAAAAAGCCTAATGGTATAGGGTTAACTGTAAACATTTGATAAGGAACATTTATAAAATGAATGAAATGAAACGAAATTCAGTCCTGCTGACTGAGCAAAGGGGCACCTTTTAAAAGTGGAGAGTCACTTTATTTAGCAGGGGCGAAGCAACTGGCCCTATCCATCCCCAGCACAGCATCCCTCCAGTGGCTGTTGCTGCTGTCTATCCTATATTTCTTTTTCAGATTTTTAACCCCTTTGGGGAGAGGGAGCCATTTTATTTATTTATGTAATATATTTATGTAAATCACTTTGGGAACTTCTGTTGAAAAGCACTATATAAATATTCATAGTATTAGTAACAGTAGTAGAATATCAAAGGAAATGGGAGAAAGTACTGAGTATAATAATTTCACAAAATGCGTGGAAATTTTTCTGGTTGAGTGTTCCTTCCAAATTAATTTGCATACACTTTAAATATTTTTGTAAACAAAATGTTTAAATGCCAGTTCTATTTCACCTTCTGAATTTACAAATATATATTTAAAGACTGGTTCAGCCAAGTGTTGCAGATGTAGCTTCTCTTCAGTGGATTTTATTCATTGTTGGTGGCAATGCCAAATATTACAAATATATGGGAAGGCAATAATTCAAATCATTGAAGACATTGCTGGTTATTAATTACCATTAGACCCATTAACCATTCTTCTTTGTGACTTGAAGGGAAAGGCAGAGATATGTGACCATTAATTTATTATAAATCCTTTGCATGCAGCCAGAATGAACTTGGCAGTAAATTGGGGAAAGACTGCTGCTCCTAAGTTGAAAGTTGTTTGGAAAAGATCTGGCAAATAGTTGAAATGACAAAATTGACGAATTATTTTAGAACTAACTAATGAGGGATGCCAAATATATAATAACTTTGTGAAGCACTGAGTGCTGTTTGTTCAACAATGGAATGAGAAGTTTAATGATCATATTAAATTATCATTAATACTAGCCCTATCCATTCCCAGCACAACATCCCTCCAGTGGCTGAATATGTTTAACATATTCAATAACATATCTTATGTTTCTTTTTTAGATTGTGAGTCC
Source organism: Hemicordylus capensis (assembly GCF_027244095.1). Classification (NCBI taxonomy): domain Eukaryota; kingdom Metazoa; phylum Chordata; class Lepidosauria; order Squamata; family Cordylidae; genus Hemicordylus; species Hemicordylus capensis. The sequence continues at coordinate 387,831,626 of NC_069658.1, forward strand.
TTTGAGGACAGAGAGCCATTTTATTTTATTTATGACTCTGTGAACTGCTTTAGGAATTTTGGTTGAAATGTGGTATATAAATATTCGTCATATTCATAATATTCAGCCATATAGTCTCTTTTCTTTATTAGAAAATACTAGGTTGGTTTTTCCCCATTGTTTTTTCTTTTCCTGTGGTTTTGGTATGACAATTCTATCCTTTTTTCAAATGTGTTTTGTGAAATTGATAATATACTTACCAGGGGCGTAGAAAGGTTGGAGTGGGGGCCCAGAGACAAGATTTTAAAATAGGCCCCTCATCACTGAAGAGAGTGTGTGTGTGTGTGTGTGTGTATGTGTGTATATATATATTCTCCTATGTGCCACAATAGAACATCATCCTAAATTATTTTTTAAAAGCTTTTGTAAATTGTGGACGATGCAAGTCATTTAATTGTACTAGAGAAAGACACGCTGTTCTGGTAGCTCCAGGTCTTAACACTCACATCAATTTCAGAGGATGAATACAACTGACGGAAGCCCGGGCGGGTGCGCGGCTGGGGGAGTCAGTCATGTGACTTGCCTCTTCCCCCCCCAAGGCAGTGGGCCCCCAGACAACTGTTTTCCCTTGCCCTATTATAGTTACGCCCCTGATACATACTGGAAGACAAAACAACACATAATTTTCTCTACATTGGAAGACTTACATGAAAGGAGTTGATTGGCAGCTGAATGAATTGTTTTATATGCCTGGCAAGACCTTCGACTTGTTCATCAGGGGTGAAGGTGAAAATAATTTCCTGAATTCCAAGCAACAGTATTAGCAAGCAGGTTGATCTTGCCAATCTTAAACAAACAAAAAACAAATAGAACTGTAATTCTTGTACCCCTGAGGTGAAACTCATTATTAAAACCCAATGGAATCATTATAATTTTGGGTCACTTGCTTGTGGAATATGTTTGGTGCTAGTATTCAGAAGTATCATACTCCCATTTATACATCCGTTTCTAAAATCTTTGTATATTTTTAAATTGATGGTCTATACATCGTTTTTAAAGTCCCAGGGGCCTAAAATGAGGGGGATGGCAGGAGAGAAGAGGATCTCTGCTAACTGCATTGTAGGCATTGCCTCTACACATAACACAGCTTGAACGGATGCATATTTGTACAGAAAACACTTCCTTAATGGAAAAAGCATGCAGACCTCATGGAGATTAACTATTGTATGGCATTGGACAGGTGGGGAATCACATGATTAAATGCTGTTTCATACAAACATAGAAAACTGGCATGTGGGAGAAAAGGATTTGAGTCTAGCCTTCTCCCTGACATACATGCTAGTCTTTGATGAATAAGTCAGTTCCAAGGATAACAGGATCACCCATTACCCAGGATCACCCAGGATTTTTCAATTACCGTAGAGAAGAAAACATCTCCTGCTATAAGGCCATTGGGGGTGGGGGAGAAACCTTAAATATTATAGATAGTGACCCACATGATGCACCTTGTTATGCCTCTGTAACTAAGCTGAGCAGCCCCAATGTTGATCTGAATGAGTGCCTGTGTAAACAGCAATACCACTGGTTTCTCTTTGTTGTGAAATAGGAAATCAGTGATAGCACTGCTTGCACAACTGCTCATTCAGAACAGCGTTGGGGCTGCTAAGGAGTCCACATCAGCCCTGGGATGCAGTGTCATGGAGGTGTAACACTGTGCATCTTGTGAGCCAGTGTCTGAAACATTCAAAATACTGAAGTAATTTAATCATCATTTTTGGACATCCCTTTTGTGCAATTATAAAATTATTCACAATTATACACAAATTCAATGCAATTAAATGCAAGTTCAACCCATGCACAGCCACAGGACAGGTGACTATTTACCCCCCTGTAAACTACACTCTCCTTTCAAAGTTTTGCATTCATTCATACTTCTCTGCTTATTTTAACTTAATTAGAAGAAAGGAAATATACAGGTAACGGAATCACAGTGTGTGGTAATGGAAGTCATTTGATAAATAATTAATAGAAAAACAAGCAGGTAAATTTTGAAGCACATGTATTTGCTTCAGTGTTTAACATTTATTTAACATTAAAATATTAGTTAAAGCTTGGAATACTGCATTTGGAAAATTACTATACCACAGTTTGGATCAAGTTTACATGATGGATATTAAAAAAAAATAAAATGGTAATGGTTTCTGAAATCAGTGCCAAAGTCTGCAATTTTTGAACTTGCTGCTCCTCCACCTGACACTGATTTTCCAACGGGTGAAGGAAAAATCATTCCACTTCTGACATATTTTCAAAGAAAAGAAACTTCCATGTCTGACTTAGATATGAAAACTATGTGACCAGTGTCAAGCAAGGGTGCAGCTATAACTGAGTGGATGGGCTCAAAGAACCCAGGCCCCCCAGCTCCACCCCTTCCCTATTTTCTTCATTAACTACCTCACTCTGAGGGGTCTCTGGGGAGAGGGGTGAACACAGGCCCCCTCTCCTCTAGCTACGCCCCTGGTGTCAAGCAGCTGGACCAGTCATTAATCTTCCTGGCAAATGCTGTCTTTTCTTGTGGCCCTCCCTTGTTATTACATTTATCCTGCTCGGGCCTCATAATATTTCTGCTAACCCTATGCAGAGCTCTTTATCCGACTGCATTCATTTATTCCTGGCCATGAAGAATAATGGTTTTCACATATACATATACATACTATTACATTACATTAACAAACTCATATTTATGCTCCCAGGAAAGCCACTCCTTCCCCTCAGCTCCCAAAATGCCTTCAAGGGGATGCAGAATTACATCCAGCTGCCAAGGTGGTGGCTCCTCCTTTGTTAGTGTGGAAAAGCCAGTTGCTATCAAGGCTGAATAGGCATGTTGGAGATCCACTGTGACTGGCCTTGGGTGGGAATTTGTTTTCACCTACTCCATGCTGAGGAGTTTATTGTGGGCATTGTGATCTTAATTGTAGATGCCTTTAGAGTAGCCTATGGTCACAAAGGCAGGTGAGTATGGGAACAGGAAAATCACCACATCATCATCACTGATGAGCAAACAGAGGTGGTGATATAGTGAAAGGGGATCTTCATAGCACAGTCTCTCAGGGCTTTGTTAACCAGGAGTGCCTGGGAATAAACAATCTCCCTTTGGGGATTGCTTGTCCCACCCACTCAGAGTTATATGGCATGCGGCTGGTGAAGCACCCAAACCTGCCTTAATATGTCCAATTCTGTGGCTTGAGGAGTGGGTAGCAGGCAGAAAACTGTTGCTCTTCTTGGGCCCTGTTCACTTGACCAAGAAAGGGAGTGGCAGCAATTGCCAAGGCAGATTCTGCCTTAGTCATAGATATCTTCTCCCACTGGATAGATAATTGACCCAGGATAATTGACATTGCAGATGATTAAAAAGTTGATTAATAAAGTTGTGGCCCAAATTTTAATCTGTACAATCCGCACAATTCATTTGGAAGTCTGGGTGTAACTATTTAGAAACACAAGGCTATTATGCCGCACTAATAATAATAATAATAATAATAATAATAATTCGATTTCTATACCGCCCTTCCAAAAATGGCTCAGGGCGGTTTACACAGAGAAATAACAAACAAATAAGATGGCTCCCTGTCCCCAAAGGGCTCACATTCTAAAAAGAAACATAAGACACACACCAGCAACAGTCACTGGAAGTACTGTGCTGGGGGTGGATGGGGCCAGTTACTCTCCCCCTGCTAAATAAAGAGAATCACCATGGTAAAAGGTGCCTCTTTGCCCAGTTAGCAGGGGTAACTGCTAACTATAAATAACTATAAATTATACTTACAAATAGGCCTACTGTAGTTCAATGCAGAATACTGGCTATGGTCTTGTGATTGGTGGGAAAATATAGAAGACTAACCACTTTCTGTTGACTGTGCATGGAGCAAGCTCAAGCTACACAGGAAGCTGATTTCATTACTGTGGAAAATGATTCCGTTACCATGTATTTTTGAGATACACTAAAAATATATAATGAATGCAAGTATTGTGGCAAGTTAGGTCATGAAATTAAGTCAGCCCAAACACAGCATTCATCCACCGGCTGCTGGTGCTGGTGTCTACCCTGTGCTTCTTTTTAGATTGTGTGCCCTTTTGGGACAGAGAACCATCTTATATCTTTTTCTATGTAAACTGCATTGTGGATTGTTCTTGCTGAAAAGTGGTATATAAATATTCATAACAACTGTCTTTACTTACAATGATTTTGTTTTTTCTTTGCACTGGTTACTCTTTTTAAAAACTTTAGGCATTTTTATTAGTAATGATATCACTTGTTAATTATTTACAGTACATAGTGCTCACCCCTTCTAGTTAATTTTTTAAAAAATGGCTAATGGGAGCATCATAAAACATTAAGCGTCCTCTTTAGGATTCATCATACAGATTCAGTGTAACTTACTTATTTCTTTTTACTATCTATATGTTAATAAGTTGTTTCTTTGATCAAAGAAACAACTTATTAACATATAATGGGGCTGTTCACATGACCATGCTCACGGCCGTGGCGGGGGGGAAGGCAGAGTTCAACCTACCCTCCCCCAGATGATTGTGTGCAGCCCCTGTGGCACAAGCCAAGCCACACACCCACACACCCAAGCTGCCGGGAGCAGCACGGGTAAACAAAGGCCAGGACTCATTATCCTGGCCTCCGAGTATCCCATAGAGCACCGCGTGCTGAGTGCAATGCACTAGGTGAATCCCCCAAGGGACAGGTGGTCTAGGCGCCCATCTCTGTGTCAGCGCGAGCTGCAGGCATAGGTGTTTATATGCCAATGCCAGAAGCCTCTGAGCCAAGATGGGAGACCTGGAGTGGTTGGTTGCTAATGAAAACATAGATATAGTGGGCATAAGGGAAACCTGGAATGGTGAGAACCAGTGGGACCCTGTTATTCCTGGATATAAATTATACAGAAAGGACAGGTAGGGAAGGATTGGGGGTAGAGTAGCACTGTATATTAAAGAAGGGATAGAATCCAACATGTGAGAAAACCTGGGAGGACCAGAGTCCTCCACAGAATCATTATGGTTGATAATACGAAGACTGAAAGGAAATGTGTTATGAAGGACGTGCTATTGCCCTCCAGATCAAAATGCTGACAGTGACCTGGAGTTGGAGAAACAAATTAGAGAGGCATCAAAGGGAGACAGAGCTGTAACTATAGGTGACTTCAATTACCCTCACATAGACTGGGAAAATTTGCATGTGGATCTTGACAGAGAAGCCAGATTTCTAGACATGGCTAAATGCCTGTGCCTTAGAACAGTTGGTCACAGAAGCAACCAGAGAGAAGCCGACCTTGGACTTAATCCTGAGTGGTGCCCAGGACCTGGTGTGAGATGTTAGAGTTGTAGAACCACTGGGTAACAGTGACCCTAGTCACTGAAATCCAATTAAATTTATTTGCGAGTGAAGTATTGCCAAGAAAGTCCAACACAGATGCATTGGACTTCAGAAGAAGAAACTTCTCAGAAATGAGGGCTCTGGTTAAAAGGAAGCTGAAAGGGAAAGTCAGGATGGTCGAATCACTCCAGAAAGCCTGGAACTTATTTAGAACTACAATAATAGCAGTTCAGTTGGAATGTATACCAAGTTCAGGAGGATGCCAGCATGGCTAGCAAGTAGAGTCAGGGAAGCTATAAAAGGGAAGTCTTCCTTCAGAAAATGGAAGTCCTGCCCAAATGAGGAGAACAGAAAGGAACATAAACTCTTGCAAAACAGACAATAAAGGATGCAAAAAGAGTGTCTGAGGAGCATATAGCTATTTTTTTTAAAGTCCACTCAGTTAATTTTAGATTCCGCTCAGGATCTAATCAGGAAGGCACCACGCTGAATGTACGTGCACACACACTGCTTTGATACTGCTGCCCAGAACAAAATTCATTCAGCACACAGATGAAAAAATTAGAGAGAACACTGAGCTAGAAGTGTCAAGGGGAATAACAAAAATTTATTTAAATATATTGGAAGCAGAAAACCTGCTGGACCCTTAGATGATGAGGGCGTGAAAGTGCTTATTGTGGAGGATAAGCAGATTTCAGAGAAGCTGAATGAGTTCTTTGCATCTGTCTTCACAATGGAGGAAATTGGCCTTATACCCTCTCCAGAATTGAGCTTTTAAGATTTAGTGGCTGAAGAACTGGGCCCATTTGAGGTGATATGGGAAGATGTTCTAAACTGTCTTGAAAAACTAAAAATTAACAAATTAACAGGGCCAGATGGTAACCACCCAAGAGTTCTATAGGAATGCACAACGCTAAATTGCTGATCTCCTAGCAAAAAATATGTAACTTGTCCCTACAATTAGGCTCTGTACCAGAGGACTGGAAAGTAGCTAATGTAACTCCTATTTTCAAAAAGGGATCCAGGGAGAATCTGGAAAATTACAGGCCAATTAGCTTAACTTCTGTGCTGGGCAAATTGATGGGATGTATACTTAAGGACAAAACTGTTAAACAGATAGAAGAACAGACCTTGCTGAAGAAGAACCAGCAGGGCTTCTGCAACAGCAAGTCCTGCCTCACTAACCTTTTAGAGTTCTTTGAGGCATGTCAACAGGCATGTGGATAAAGGTGATCCAGTTGACACAGTATACTTGGACTTCCAAAAAGCTTTTGACAAAATTCCCCACCAAAGGCTCTTGAGTAATCTTAGTAGTCATGGGATAAGGGGCCAGGTTCATGTGTGGATTGGTAACTGGTTGAAGGACAGGAAACAGAGGTTAGGAATAAATGGATAGTTTTTACAATGGAGGGAAGTAAGACGTACGGTCCCCCAGGGCCCAGTGCTCTTTAACTTGTTCATGAATGATCTAGAAGTTGGGGTAACCAGTGAAGCAGCCAAATTTGCAGATGACACTCAACTATTTAGGGTAGTAAAATTATTTAGGATAGTAAAAAAAAATTGGGCAGTAAAACAGATTGTGTGGAGCTCCAAAAGGATCTCTCCAAACTGGGTGAGTGGGCGACAAAATGGCAAATGCAGTTCAATGTAAGCAAGTGTTAATTGATGCACATTGGGGCAAAAAAAACCCAACTTCACATATACACGGATGGGATCTTAGTTGTCAGTGACTGACCAGGAGAGAGTTCTTGCAGTCGTGGTGAGCAGCTCATTGAAAGTGTTGACACTGTGTGCGGCAACTGTGAAAAAGGCAAATTCCATGCTAGGGATAATTAGGAAGAGTATTGGAAATAAAAATTCTAATATTATAATGCCCTTACACAAATATATGGTGCAGCCATATTTGGAGTACTGCATACAGTTTGGGTCATCGCATCTTAAGAAGGATATTGTAGACATGTAGAAGAGGGCAACCCGGATGATCAGGAGCCTGCAACATCTTCATTATGAGACAAGGCTAGAGTATCTGGGGCTCTTTAGTTTCAAAAAGAGGGAACTTTTGAGCAATTATAGTCCTGTCTCCAACCTCCCATGGTTGGGCAAGGTGATTAAGAGGGTGGTGGCGTCTCAGCTCCAGGCTGTCTTGGAGGAAGCGGATTATCTGGACCCATTTCAAACTGGCTTTTGGGCAGGCTATAGGTCTGAGATTACCTTGGTTGCCCTGTTGGATTATCTCCAATTAGGAATTGACAGTGGGAGCATGACTTGATTGATCCTTTTGGATCTCTTGGTGGCTTTCAATACCATCACCCATGGTATCCTGAAGGGGTTGGGAGTGGGTGGCACAGCTCTGCAGTGGTTCCGCTCCTATCTCTTGAAGATATCATATTACACCCATTTTAAAAGAATTACACTGGCTGCCAATAGGTTTCCGGGAGAAATACAAAGTACTGGTTATTACCTACAAAGCCCCAAACAGCTTGGGTCTGAGGTATTTAAGAGAGCACCTTCTTGTTCTTCATCAACTTCATCACCTGTTAAGATCATCTGGGGAGGTCTGGTCGCGGTTGCCACCACAATTCAGTTGGTGGCAACTCGAAGCCGGGCCTTTTCTAGAGTTGCCCCAAGCTGCTGGAATGCACTTCCTAATGAAATTAGATTTCCCCCGTCTCTGAAATTTATTTATTTATTTATTTGCGGCTCCATCCCCTGAGGGGGAATATCTTACAGTGCCCACACTTCGAGTCTCCCTTTCATATGCAACCAGGGCAGACCCTGCTTAGCTTAAGGGGACAAGTCATGCTTGCTACCACAAGACCAGCTCTCTTCCCTACTTGCGTCTCTGAGTGGCTTACAATTAAGAAGGACCTAAAAACATACCGTTTAGTCAGGCTTTTAGTTTATAGTTTTAAAGCTTTGGTTTTAGAGTTTTTATTGTATTTTAAATTTTTAAATTATCTTAATGTTTTAATTGGTTTTATACTGTGAACCGCCCAGGGACCTTTTGGTATTGAGTGGTTTATAAATGTACTAGATAAAATAAATACAATAAAAACTACGGGGAGGAATGCTAGAGGTGTAAAAACTTATGCATGGAGTAGAGAGAGTGGACAGAGAGAAAAATTTCTCCCTTTCTCACAACACTGGAACCAGGAATCATCCCATGAAACTGAAGGCCGAGAAATTTAGGACTGACAAAAAGAAGTACTTTTTCACACAGCACATAATTAACCTGTGGAATTATCTGCCATGGGACGTGGTGATAGCCACTAGCTTGGATGGCTTTAAAAGGGGCTTATAGAAAGTCATGGAGGACAGGTCTATCAGACTATAGGCCTCAGAGACAAGATTTTTAGACAGCCTCTCAATACCAGTTGCAGGAGAGCAACAGCAAGTAAGTGGGCATGCTCTCGCCTACTGCTGTGGGCTTCTCAGAGGCATCTGGTGGGCCACTGTTTGAAACAGGATGCTGAACTAGATGGTAGAGCTGTGAATGGAACCATTTTGGCACTCCTTTCCTGGAGTGCTGAACTGAGCCGATCAGCCAGCTTTCAAGCTGGTTCGAAAGGTGGGGGGCCACTTTAAGGGACAGGGAAGGCTCTTCCTACGTGTCCCTCCCTGTCCTACTGCTCCCCCCCCCACCCCAGTGCTTCCTTAAACCACGTGGGCGCAGGACTGCAGCTCCCTCCTTGCAGCCCTGTTCAGTGTTGCCATGCTCATGGCTGATGCACATGCACATGGCATGCAGGCACACATGTGTCAGCCATGAGCGTGGCAATGCTGGTGATGCTGAACAGGGCTGCAAGCAGGGAGCTGTAGTCCCAAGCCCACATGATTTAAGCGAGCTCCAAAGAAGGAAAAGTGGTGGGGAATGGTAGGAAGAATCTTCCCTGCCCCTTAAAGTGACTGCCCCCCATCCTCCAGGGAATGCCTGTAACCGGTTCCGTGCACATCCCTATTAGATAGCCCCTGATTCTGATCCAGCATTACTGTTCTTATGTTAATGAATGCTGTATTTTTGTTAAACATTTCAGACTTCTTGGCTGATAATGCAGCCAAAGCACAGGTTAAGCATGCATGAATGATTGAGCTTCAGTCATTTCTCCACAAAATTTCTCTATACCAGCTTGTCAGTTTACCCTTTTCCTCTTCTTCTTCCGCCATCTCTATGTCTCTATTTTCACGGAATGTTCCTTATCAGAATGTTTCTTCATGGGCAACAGTCCAATATGCAAGTCCTCACTTGCAGACCAAAGAGGAGTTATAATCTCACTCAGCATTAGGCCCCAGTGGGTGTATGCTGTATGTGCATGTAGCAAAATTGATGATGTCACATGTGATGATTGCACAATTGTTATGTTTCTCCCTACATGCAGAAATCCAGACATTTGAGTTAGCCCTAAGTTATAAGAACTCATTCCAACCAGCTATTCAGAATGAACTGGAATGCAATCAACAGAGCATACTGTCCCTTCCTTAACCTCAAGACTGGTATTCATTTTAAAGCAATTTCTTCTCTGCAAGTTTGATTTTTAAAAAATATTTTCTTCCTTGCAGTTTTGACTGCAAATGATTATCAAATTCCGTTGCCAGTTTACAAGAGAACTACTGTTACTGCAGAAGGTTAAGTAGATTAGTACAAACCCGAGAATTTCATACCTACCTGAATTTGTAATCACGAAAGCTCATTTGCCAGGCTTTAAATTTTGAAAGTAACAGTTTTAGAAGTTTTAGGAAGATACAGAAGTTAACCTTTAGAGAAAGCACAGCTTGGTTAGTTACAGTAAATGCAATTAATGTCTTTCAGCCTATCCACCTGTAAATACTATTGACAGGAAAGTGCTAGTAATGGAACAATGATGAGCAATGCACTTAAAGAAGCAATTTAGCCCCTGAATACAGAAGTGGTTTTATAAGGTGTGTGTTTCTTAAATCCATAAGGAAGACAACTTTTGCTGCCACTGCCCTGTCACATTCTGTGGTGTGTGTGTGTGTGTGTGTGTGTGTGTAGTGAGCATTGGGAGTGGGTGTGGGTGGGAAAGGTTTGTAGCCTTTCCTCTGCAGCCCAACAGAATAGGGAAGGTACTGCTCTCTCACACACAGAGTAGACCACTGAATGTGACCACCTTGTATCTATCTCTCACTTGCTAGTGAGAAGAGCAGAAAAGCAACAGAAGTGCTTCAGTCTTCCCTCACTTCTTGCTTTTCTCCAAACATTCCTTGCCACCCCAACACCCAGTGGGGTTTCAAATGCATATTTACACGTGTGTTGAACTTCACCAGAGGACATCTGTGGTGTGGAAGAGGACTATGGAGTAAGGAAGTTGGTGTAAAGAAGTTGGCAGAATAGGCCATAGGTAACCATTTTCCTCACAATTTCTTTGTTCTGCATTCCCTTCCGCAGCTGTTGACAGCTTTTTGAGTGTGTTTGTGTTTAAGATGTAACTCCGCCATTAGCTGTATACTGTCAGCATAAGAAGTGCCCACCCTGGTGCTCAGGGGCTTAGTGAAGGGGTGAGCTGCAAAGGTTTTGCCTTTAGACTTATTCATACTGGTATATATATCACCTGACAACATATTAGTTGATGTCTTGCCTCATCCTTGCAGCTGAGTTTTGTACTTTGAAAACCTGGAGCTCAATGAACAAACTTCCTCCATGAAAGTTGCATGGCTGAGGTGATGAGAAACCAACTTCTGTGTTCAATTATGATGGCTGTTTCATGTGGATAAGTCATCATTTGATACTGAGTTACAACAGGCATATGTGAACTTCCCTGTGTTTTAAGCACCAATGCCCCAGATCTTAATGGCTGGACAGTGGAAAGTTGAACAGTGTCTATGTGATGTGCTATCTTTCCTAGCTCTTTAAGTTTATGCCGTAAAGCTGATTATTAAATAAATTCTGTACCTTTGCCATCTATGCTCTTTTTATGCAGTGTAATATATAATGGAATAAGAGCTTCCCCCAAACTGTTGTGATTGTGCTCCAGAAAAGAAGCTGACAGTTGCAAACAACTCCATGTTTCACTCAAAGCAGAAAGGCAGCTGCTTTTAGGCAGATGGACATGTTGTCTAAGAAAGTATTTTAAAAAGATGTTGAATTTCGTTATGTTGTACAATTGGTACCTCACAGGTCCACATACGTTGTCAATGGGACTATGTTTGTATAAGTATAAATTTGGCGGCTTAAGTCATTTGTGAATCACAGCCTTAAATAGCTTGAGCCTTTATCAATGTGGGGCCAATAGGAAATCCTGCAGCTAGGACAAGATTATTGCCACATGCAAAGTGGTTACCATGAGAAAGCTAGACATACATAACAATACTGCTATACTAAACCCATTTTCTTGGAAGTTAAACTCATTATAATTTTCTATTCAAATCAGTCTTTTAAAAATCTCCACATATACAAATCAGTGACACCAGGACATATCTTCCCTTATAAATAATATAAAAGAACAATGTATCTCAATGTATAGTATATTAATTGGGATGATAAAATTATCCTTACAGCAATGGAAAAGAAAATGGGCCCTCGAATGATCCACCAGATTGCCATGTTCTGAATTGTTGTCCAGCATCTAGAAAGCAAGTCATAGGTCATTCCATCAGTTCATATAAACACAAATGGCAAACTACTTTTTTAAAAAAGCTTTTAATTGGACCTATGATATCGAGTTCCCATGTATTGACCATGCAATTTTCTCTTTTGGGAAATAGCCCATGGCAAAGATAATGAGGCTATTCTCACATGCACCCTAACCCAGGCACGTGAGAACCTTCGGGACTGGGCCTGATCCTGGCGGGGCAGCACTGCCTAGCCTGGCTCTTAGCCTGGGTTAATGGCGCCAGCACACTGATAACCCAGGCTCTGGGATTATGTATCTCCTCAGGCTGCATTCAAGGATAGGGGCCTAGAGCTCCCATCTCTTGGGGGAATCCCCTAATGCACTGAGCTTGACATGCAGTACATTGTGGGATTCTTGGAGGCTGGGATGCATCATCCCGGCCTCTGGAGCTCTGTGCAGCAGTGGATCATCTGGGAGTGTGGTCTATGCTCCCAGCAACATTTAATGGATCATCTGGAAGGAGGGGAAGGTAAGATTTGTGCAGGCTTCCCCATGTCCACACCCTCCCCCTCCCGCCCAGTCGTGAGGGGGAGTGGCCCCAATACATTTTGATTGATATGTGGCCATAGGAGCTTCGTCTTTCCTTTTTTAATATTAAGAATCCCAGAAATAGAAATTTCCTCATCTAGGCCTTCCTTTCTAGGCTCCCTCATCCTGCGTAGCAAAACAGAATGAATCTTAACACACTCGACACAAAGTGATTTTCACAAGTCCTAGAGTACTAATTCTTTACTCACAGAGGATTTGACTACTGTGTTGCTTAGAAATGGCCCTGGATCCCTGAAGCTTGACAACAGGCCCAGTTCTTGTGGTATAAAGGGGGAATGCTAACCTCTTCTAACTGAGCAAAGAGGCACCATTTAAAGTGGTGAGTCTCTCATATTTAGCAGAGGGAGTGCAACTACCCCTATTCAGCCCCAGCACAGCATCCCTCCAGTGGCGGCTGCTGCAGTGGTGTCTACCTTATGTTTCTTTTTAGAATGTGAGCCCTTTGGGGACCGGGAACCAGGTGTGTAGCTATCATTGAGCGGATGGATTCAAAGAACTCAGCCCCCCCACCAGCTCCTGTGGGTCCCCCAGCTCCACCCCTCCCTATTTTCTTCATTATCTCCCTCACTCTGAGAGGTCACCAGGGAGAGGGATGAACACGGGCACCCTCTACCCTAACAACAACCCTGCAGGGAACCATATCTATCTATCTATCATTCTATGTACACTGCTTTGGAAACTTCTGTTGAAAAACCGTATATAAGTAGTAGTAGAGTGCTCCTGATCAGAAGATCAGCAGAGTGAGAGGAGGTATGGAATCTCCTAGAGCACATCTGTATAGAATTTTCCAAAATAGTCAAAAGCATAGCCAATGCTTTCCAATCCCTGCACAACCAGCTTTCCACCACAGAAAGCAATATAGTGGAGAATATTGCTTTTTCAACATATATATCTTTTTCCCTCTAGAAAGAGATCTCCTCTTAAAATATGAAGCGTCTCCTTTTACCGTCCGACCACTCGACCGGCCAGCTCAGTATTGTCAACAAGACTGGCAGTGCAAGGCATGTGTTTTCCCACGGTGCTACAGGAGGACCTCTTCCCATTCAGGCTCTAGTTCAGCACTATACAACCTGCTGTACAGACAGGCCCTCAGCACCACATTCTGCTGGAAAGTAGCAAAGCCTGATAGGAAAGTCCTGGCTTTTTGTCAAAGGAACTAATTTATTTCTTCGATTTATATACCACCCTTCCAAAAATGGCTCAGGGTGGTTGATTAGAATAATCTAATCAGGTTATTCAAGATAATGAGGCTGTTCACATGAGCAGCCCTCCCCAGGTGTGGACAGCCCTACATGGGTAGGGCTGCTTGTGCGAAGCAGTGGGATCATGGCTGATCCCAGCACTACTTTGCCAGGAAGCACAGGAATTTCCCCCCAGGTTTTTACCTAGAAGCGAGTGTGCCCTTTGACCAAGGTACCCTGTCGTGCGTGTGTAGGCTGCAGACAGCCCACGCACACACAGAGCCGGGAAGCAAGAGCGCCCAGCTGAGGGAGAATCACTCACTGCACTGCGCTCCTGGATTTAGGGGTGCCAGAGAACTCCCACCTCTGGCTACCTGCTCTGCCACTTGCTACGGCCCGGCTGTGTGCCGCACAAGTGGCAGAGCCTTGGAGATCAATTTGATTGTGTGTGGGAATGCAGGTAGAAGCCTGACTCCCTGCCAGCCCTCCCCCCGCCCCATTACCATTTTTGTGTAAACAACCTTAATATTTTCCAAAAGCAGCCCTAGATAACAATCCATTCCTAAGCAAGTAATCCCAAGGCATGCATTTTTCCAAACGACAGACTATTACTCTAATGGTCTTGGCTGCAGGAAACTGTAATGCAATTTCTTATTTGTATAGTGAGGCTGCTAATGGAAGTTTAAGCAACTGATATATAGAAGCAAATGATGATGACCCATTTGTGTTCCACTGGGCATGTCTGAACCGGACATTACCTCACTTAATGTCCGGTTCATAACTCTTTAAGTAGGAGTTAGTTTAACATGGGGAGCCAATCAGCTATAGCTTGGTTAATAAATTATAAATTATAAATTATTAATAAATTATAGTTTAATTTATTATTATACTTTTATCCCATTCTTCCTTAGAAAGCTTAGAATAGTTTGTGATGGGCTCCCAGTGGTGTCTCATCCGGTTACTGATCAGGTCCACACCTGCTTAGCGCCTGCAATACCACCACACTGGATGCTTCCACACCATTCACAACAGGCCTCCACAACTGATCAGAAATGGGGGACAATTTGCAGGGGCAGGCAGAGGGCAGCAACATTCCTCTCCTTGCATAGCCAGATACTATAGCTGACTAGCTCCACAACAAGTTTACAAATGGTCACAATAGTGCAAACAGTTGCCCATATCTACGTACACCAAAACCTTATATTGACATAGAGCAGGCAGAAAGAAAATCAAATCAGTTCAGGAGGACATTCTGAGACAGTTTACCTTTCATTCTCCAATTGGTATTTTATTATTCCCCAGGGGACAACAAACAGAACTGGAATACCTGAAAGGAAAAACTGAGATGGAGGACTGAGGCACGACAATCCTTAAAATGTAACAATCCTCTTGCATCTTGAATGAAACATCAGTTTTGGGCAGTATATAAATATGTTAAACAAACAAACAAATGAATAAATTGTATATTTCTACATGAAGAGTAAATAATACTAGGGTACCTGGTAAAAGGGATGGGGAAATATTTGGTTGTTTATAAGATGATTTGTATTTAATATTTTGGCTCATACAAATGATCAAGACAGCTAACAAAATGAACAACCAATTTAAAAACAATCTAAAACAATTTTCAAAACACAAACCCAGAACTGGAGAACATAGATTCAACAGACAATCAAAACATAAACACTAAATCAGCCAGTCAAATTCAATGTAATGCCTCAGTCTAAAAGCCTTAAGATGTTGATGGAATTGGAACAAGGGAAAGTCTATTCTCCTCATGACATGACCTCTATTTGCCAAAAGGAGACTTTTTAAATTACTAGGTATATTGATCTCAGAACTGTGGTGCACTCTCTGGTACCCTCTAGGCTTGACTACTGCAATGCGCTCTATGCGGGGCTGCTTTTGTATGTAATTCGGAAACTTCAGTTGGTCCAAAATGCAGCAGGTAGACTGGTCTCTGGGGTTTCTCAGAGAGACCATATTATGCCTGTCTGAAAACAATTGCATTGTCTGCCAATAGGTTTCCAGGCAAAATACAAAGTGTTGATCATTACCTTTAAAGCTCTAAACAGCTTAGGACCAGGTTACCTGGGAAAGCACCTTCTTCTGAATGATCCCCACTGCACATGAAGGTCATCGAGAGAGGTCCGTCTCCGGATGCCTCCAGCTCGTCTGGTGGCAACTCGGGCGTGGGCCTTCTCTGTAGTCACTCCTGGACTGTGGAATGCACTCCCAATAGGCATTCGTGGTTTAAGATCTTTATCCTCCTTTAAAAGATCCCTTAAGATGCATTTTTTTAGCCTGGCTTTTAGTAATCTTTGAATGTTATAAATTGTTTTAAATCATTGTTTTTTTGTTTTATTTTGTTTTTATTGCATTTTATTGTTGTGAACCGCCTAGAGCCCTGGAGTCAAGGCGGTATATAAGTTAATTAAATAAATAAAAATAAAAATTCATTGAATAGTTAACACACACACACACACACACCCCTCTATCTCTTGAACATCTCAGAGCAGGTAATAGCAATAACAGTAAACTTTAAGAATTGTATGATGACTGCAGTCATACAAATCTGATGGAGAAACAGAGGAAAGGTGTTGGATCTTCCCTTGGCTACTGGTGACTGAAGTCCTCTCATTATGATAAATGGAAGGTAGGCATTGAGGCTATTCTCAAACGCACCCTAACTGAGGCTAGGGAAGCCCAGCCTGGTTAGGCTGCACGTGAGAATTGCCTAGCCCATCTGACCTGATCCTGGCAGAGCAGCGCTGCCTAGCTCAGCTTTTTAACCCGGCTATTAATTGGGGTTAAAGCCTCAAACAAGACCTTAACCTGGGCTCTGGGACTGTGTGTTCACGGAGGCTGTGTTCAGCCCCAGCAGACAAAGAGGCGGGTGCTTAGAGCACCTGTCCCCTGGAGGGATTCCCCCCATGTCATGCAGTGCACTGTGGGATATCTAGAGGCCAGGACGCATTGCACCAGCCTCCGGAGTTCTAAGCTGTGCCATGCATAGTGGATAGTCTGGGAGCGCGGTCCGTGCTCCCAGCAACATTCCAGTGATTGTCCGGGTTGTGGGGGGAAGATGAGTTAGACCCAACCTCCCCCACCCCACCCACCCAGTCACGTGAATGGCCCCTTTGGCTCATCTGTTGTCTTCAACAGATGATCCCTGGTTTTCATGGTAGAAGCAGTAATGATGACACTGGAAATAAACTGAAATAAAGCTACCCTGAAGCAGTTAATCATAAGTCAGTCAAGTTCCTGTGAAAAATATATATATTTACCCCATCCAATGAGGACATATCTTTGCAGCAGGTGTTTCTCAGACAAAACCGTGGTCACTAATAACCTATGGAGGTAAATTCCTTCCACCAAAAGCCAGAAATAATTTGCCCCAACGACGTAATGCATGAATACTGGGCCAATCCTGCAAACGGCCAACTTCTGCAGAAATGAGAGAATTGGAAGAAATAATTGGCCCCAACGACGTAATGCATGAATACTGGGCCAATCCTGCAAAGGGCTAACTTCTGCAGAAATGAGAGAATTAGAAGAAATAATTGGCCCCAACGACGTAATGCATGAATACTGGGCCAATCCTGCAAAGGGCTAACTTCTGCAGAAATGAGAGAATTAGAAGAAACAATAATACTGTACACTCCTGTTTTCTTTTCATTAGTGATAAACTTGGAACCAAGAGAAATTAACTGTGTGGAATGCAAAGCTTTTTAAAACTGCTATAATTTCTCAGTTTCATAGGCTATAAATGCAGTATTTACCAATCAAAATGAACATGTGGCTAGTCCCCTTTCTATGAAAGCATCTTTGGAAATGAATGACACAAGGCATCAGGAGCCTTGAATGGGAATCTCTGGCAGCAGTGCCCAGGCACTGCTGGGGCAGCTGTTAAGTCAAAAGAAGAGTTGGCTGATCTCTGCTGAACTGCAGATGGCCAGGGAGTGTACTACAGCCCAACAGGGTCAGGTGATCTGAAGAGCCGGCAGGTTTCAGAGGAACAGCAGCCACAGAGCCATCATGGTCAGCACTAGGTGAGCTTTCCTGGCTCGAACACTTCACTTACATACAAGGTGCCATAACCCAAAAGACTCACTCTGATCACCACCCATGTAATATCAGATGGTGGAATGACCGAGGGAAGGGCCCCAGATGAAGAATGGAGGGTTCAGGCACACTTTTGCAGAAGAACGTGGCTCTTCAAGTAGCCAGATTCTAAGCCACTTATACAGCATTGATTGATTGATTGATTGATTAAGTGCCGTCAAGTTGGTGTCAACTCTTAGCAACCACACAGATAGATTCTATCCAGCAGCATTAGTAAGCTGTAAATATTAGTAAGTAGCAAATACAACAACATCCAGTGGCGGCTGGTATGGGTGTGGCTGGGAGGCGTGAAAAATGAGCAGCAGCTGCGGCTGATTCTCATTCTTCCCGCTCTACTCCAACTGTTGCACTTTCTCTTGTCTTGCCCCGCCGCCCTGTTAACCGAGTTGGAGACTGCAATCGCCATCCCAGCGGACTAACACTGTGGCAGGGTGTGATGAGAGAGTGAGCAAGGCAGCTGGAGCATGGCAGGCGGAGTGAGAATAAGCTGCAGCTAATTTTTATGCCTCCCCTGCCCTGCCCATACCAGCTGCCACTGGAGGCAGTTTTAAAATGCACAACAGCATTTCAGACTCCTGAACCTGGGTTCTGAAGGTTGCCGCACCATTTCTTTTTTTACTTAAGTGTTTTTTTAAAACATATTTTAAACTTTCTTATTTTTAATTTGTACACCACATTTTACAGAAATGCGATCTATACATTTTATAAATAAAAGTAAATTATTATGTGGAATTTGTTGGCTTTTTAAAAAAAACTCTCTCAAAAAGAGAGAGAGAGAGAGAAAGGAAGATATATTGGCCTTGGAAAGTGGTGACCAAATAATGCCTTGTGTAGAACTGTAATGCTCTGGATGAGCTGAATTAACAATAATATTTCTGGGAAAGTTTCCATGTTCAGAGGAAAGTCTAGGTGTCAATGGATGCTGCTTAATACTACTTAATATTAACATTGCATATTTAACATCTGCTATGATACCTCTGGTTTTAGGAAGGAAATCCATTCCTCTTCAACTTTTGGCTTTTGGGGGCCTAACATAAATAAGTAAGAATTGTGTGTTATGCCGTCCTTTATGAGGACTCCCGTGGCTCGCAAGATGAATGAAGCAAACAGATTCATATGGATGTAGTTTCTTGTGCAATGCAGTTTCCTGTGGGACAAGAGAAATAGTCATTCATTCATTCATTGTATTTGTTGTTCCATTTCTATACTGCCTTACATAAGACATCCCAAGGCAATTCCTTCTATTATAAATCCACTGGAGTTGGTTTTATCCAGAACAACATCTTTTTGCCTGTCATAAATAGTGTTGAAGACTGACTCCTTTCTTGGCATTGGCAGCTTAGCCACTAGAGGCATTAGGGTGCTGTGCCCTGCTAGTGTGAAACTTCAAGCGACTGCGTGTCCTTCTATGCAGCATTGTTCAGTGCAGTACTGGACATATATGACTTTCTAGAGCATGATACCACACCCATCCCTGCTCCTTCTCCTGGGTGGAGCAGGAAAAGGAAAAGGACAGTGGATTTCTCTTCTTCTTCCTCCCTCCCACCCCACAACAAGGTTCTTCTGCCTGGTGCCTTCTTCACTAACCAGATAAACACAGGCATAGCAGTTGGTGCTGATAAGGACCAGAGTGTTTCTATCTGAAGTGATGTGGCCAATGCTTGATGGTGGTTCCTGATTGGAGGACTCATCTCCACTTCAAAAAAGATGACCCTCTCCAGGGGCATATATATAGGTACTAGGTATATATATTTAAACATTTCTGCACCAGGGGAATGCACACATGCCAGTGTGTGTGTGAGAGTGTCTATGTGCATGTTATTTTATTTGCATAAGAGTGCAAGAAAGGGCTTGCCGACAATATGTTGTTTTTCACCATGTCCCTATAGTTCTTTTGGAGCAAACACAGAAGGCTTCAGGGGGCAGGGGCTCATCTTAAGTTTTGTCCCAAGGCCCACCCCAACTTTGCTATGCCTCTATGTTTATGCATTTGCTGGTGCATTTTTTCTCCCCCCGCTGCCCACCGCTTCTGTCCTTCCACACCTTAGGAGGATACATTTGTATCCTTTGGCCCTATCCAGTCCAAGCACAGCATCTCTCCATTGGCTGTTGCTGATGTCTTTGGGGACAGGGGAGCATCTTATTTATGTATTATTTATTTTTCTATGTAAACTGCTTTGGGAACTTTGATTGAAGAGTGATATATAAATGTTCATAGTAGTAGTAGTAGTAGTAGTAGTAGTAGTAGAGATCTGTATAAAATGAATGCAGGTATAATCATTCTCACAACATCTATGTGTGTACAGACAGCTGAACACAGGTACAGCATAATGTCTGAATATAGTTAAAGTGTGTGAGGGTTCTGTGGAGTTATGCCCTGATTACAGAAACCCCACTGGTGGCTGCTTTTCACCTTACAATTGTATACAAGGAGGCCTATGCGTGTCCAGTGTCTTTTTTGGGCCTGATGCACAAAGCTGCAAGCCAATCCTGCTTCCCTTTCAGTCCCACATTGGTTCAAAAGATAATGCAGCCATTCTAACATTTCAGAATAAATGTGTGTTCATGCAGAAGAGCATTGACTTGCGCATATGAAATGTGACCAGAAGCCCACCCCACCCCCTGCCCAACACACACAGCTCATTTAGGAGCAGGCTCCCCCTGCATGGCAACTCTCTCCAGAGAGTTTCTGCCCTCTCCATTTCCAGTTGTCCCATAGCCTTGCGACCATTAGCCTCTATGAACAGGAAGGCAGCTCTCCTTTCAAGAGGAAACAGGCAGCCTTCTTCAGGCTCTTTCAGCCTCTGATCTGGTGTCAGAGCCTGGTGCTGTGTCCAGGGCTGGTCCTGCCTCCACAGGGTCAGGCATATAGTTGCTAGCCAGGGTGAGAGTGTTGACAGTTTCTAGAAGCCAGACCTACAGTAAAGGTCAGTGGCAGCAAGCTGTGGAGCCATCTCCAATCCTTTGCAAGGCAGGTTGTTCTTCGTGTGTGCGGGCACATGCGTGTGTATGTTTGTGTGCACTCATGTATGTGTGCACATGTGCATGCCCCTGACTCATGCCGGGGTGGAGATCAAGGGGATCTCACTCCTGCTTTGAGATGACACTATATGAGCATTATGCACTGGAGGGGTGGGATATACATATTGTACATCTCTCATATATTTTGAACAGTTTGTTTGTTTGTGCAAAATAAAGTCATACTTCCCTATGACACACAGATACCAAATTTTGCATACACAATCCTGCCACTGAAATTAGCTGAATGCACTAATTTTTTTTATACTGAAATATACTCTGGGAAAACTTAAATAATTTTTAGGTAGTGTTTTGAAAAAATTCTGAATATCATACTTCCCAGTTATCCATAGTTAACAGATTTTGCATGGACAAATCTGATAGCTGAATGTGCTACCTTATACACCAGAATATGCTCCAGGAAAGGTGGGGTGTTTGTTTGTTTTTTAAAAGAAATTCTGAATATAATCACCAACTGTCATTGTTCTCAACAGATTTTTAATACTCAACAGTCAGATCAATAATTCCAAAACAAGATTATACTCAAGAAAAGCAGATCTTCCTCAGATTTAAATTTATTATGATTTGCATTTAACATATAGGGTTATTATTCAATAAAATAGATACTATATGAAACTGAAATCTTATAGATTTCAAACTGTTCTTTTACTACCCTTTTGCAAATAGTTTAATATATATTTTAAATTATATATTAATTTATTGGACTTTCCTATAAGTGTAATCTACACAGAATGCCTTTGCCTGGTCAACAACGGGCCTCATCTACTAGTATATAAATAAATGCAAGTAGACTGCACTTAAAGCTAATTTAGATGCTGTTTTGTAAAGTGTGTGGTCCCAATAATGCATTTGCCATGGTCATGGGGATGCTGAGACAGAGAGGGTCACTTGCAGTTAAGGATAAACAGAGAAGGGTGCTTAACTACCATGTCCATTGGTTCTTGCCTACAAATGTGCCCCTGAAACTGTTTCTCCTCCACCCCATAGGGCTCACTTCTGGGTTCAGCATCCAGCTGGAGAAAATCTGCCTGTGGGGGCATATGAGGAGGACACTTCGTGGGAGGAAAGGGTTAAATAGCCATGTCCTGCCCACTGATTCTCCCTAGCAGGTTTCCCACCCACCCCCAACCCTTGCAATGGAAATACTAGATCTCATGCATGCACCTTGGCTCTTATACAAGTGAATTCTTGGCTTCTGGGATATTTGATAATATTTTATTGTGGTTAATAAATCGCCATCCCAGCCACCCTGCCATAATTCACAATTCTATTAGAGTAATGCAGACTTGTAGATCTAATAAAAGTGGCATGACTAGGGAAACCTCAGCAGTCCTAGGGGTGGGCACATCCTTCAACTGCTTTGAGAAGAGTACAACTTCCTTCTCTGCCTCATCTCATGCCAATCATTACTGAACTTTGGATTAGAGTGCAAACCCAAGTTCAAATTCCAGATCCTGAGAACAGGAAAATGTCCAGATGAATAATTTAATTACAGACCCGCCACACGCTAGTGAAATATGGGTTTGCACTGACCTTAACAGCAGTAATATGAACAGTGCTAATACAAGGGTAGCAAGAGAAAAAGAATATCCCACAGTATAAAGTTTTAGAAGGGCAGTATACAGTGGATGTTCTTCAACCTAGGAACAACAGGGAAAGAAAGGAGTTAGGTTGCTTCAAAGTATGGGAAACAGACTAGGAAAGAAAGACCTGTAGCAAATTCTTCTGGTACATGATTCACAGTGCATTTTCACAGCACTTATTCAGATGTGTTTATAGAGGTTTATCAGCGGTTATTAGCCATAACTTCTGAATGGAACCTACTTGTCCAGAGGAATATCTGATTATCTAATGTTGGGGACAAGAAACAGGGCAGGACTCTCTCCATCAGGCACTGCTCATAAGCTACAGAGGCATCTGACCAATTGTTGTTAGAATGCTGGCTGTTAGGGATGTGCATGAACCATTTCAGAGGCCCTTTTATGGACCTCCAAACAGGCTCGAAAGTCTGGCAGTTCGGCCAGCGGGGGATAGCTTTAAGGACCGGGGAGGGTGCTCTTACCTGCCCCCCCACACACACATATGTGTTTCCCCTGCCGGTGCTGTGCTTTAAAACAGTCCCACGGGACAGCAGTGTACCTCCTTGCTGCCCCAGTGTGTGGTGGACCGGAAGTACCCAGAAGTGCCCATGCGCATGTGCGCACATCATGTGCGAGCACAAGGTGTGCGCACACGAAATGCGTGAATGCAAGCACAACGTTTGCAGGCACACTGTGCATTTCCGAGTACTTCCGGTCCGCCACGCACCATAGCAAGGAGGTATGCTGCCACCACACAGGACTGTTTTAAAGCACAGCGCCGGTGGGAGGAAATGCAGCCGTGAGGGAGAGCACCCTCCCCGGTCCTTAAAGATATCCCCTTTGAACCGTGCACATCCCTACTAGCTGTAATAATTCTACAAGCACCCAAATATTCTTTACAACCAGAGCAGTTCCTTCCAGGATATAACTAACAACAACTGCTAGCAAAAAATAATGGAAAGTGAAACTATGATGACCTGTTTTGCCCTAAGTGCCTATGTCAAAATAACAATACAATTCAGTAAGGGAACAACATCAAATCCACAACAACTCACAACAGATATTCCCCCTAACATTACATTAGCCTTGAAAGTCCCTTCTCCAGTAGTATCCTCCCAGGCCATCCCCCAAACTCATGGAAGCCTCCAGAGTGGTACCTCTTGAGGCGCAAGGTACTGCCACCAGAAGGAAATATTGCCCCTCCCCTGTATACACATGGACATGCTTTCTGCTTGTGCACCAGCAGGTGGTGGTGGTGGTGGTGGTGGCTGGCTTGGCCATTTCGTTTCATAAATAAAGTCCCTCCTTCCAGAGGACTGCCACACTTGCATTCTGGGGCTGTTTGGGAAAGTGCCCTAGGCACTCGAGGTTGTGAGGAAGTGTTTTGAAAACTTCCATTTGCACTCATTTGCAACTGGTAGCCAGAAGGAGAATTGGTTTGCATTAAACTCCTCTGCTGCTCTTGCAAGTGTTTATTATAGCTCAGAGGAAGGTTTTTAATGATTATGTTATGTTATCTAAAACAGAGCCGGGGCCAGGTTTATGAAAGTCCTCAGCCAAGCACTTTAGCAGGCCTCCTCAGCAGTGATGGAGTGGGTGGGCAACTGCGATGGTGGCTGCCATCTTTAAAAAAAAAAAAATCAATAATGCAATGCCTTTGCCCTTGTCATTGCATCACTGGACCCAATGGTAATATAGTATAATAAGGGAAGATGGAGGCTGCCAATGTGGCTGCCAGCAAACACTGAACAGCTGCCATGGTAAGCCCCATTTACTCTGGTGGTAGCAGAGTCGGAGTGCTTCTTGGCAGCCAAACTGGCACTGCCATCTTTCTTCATCAGGGCCTCAGTGGAAGGCCATGACCCCTTAGATGGCAGTGTCTGAGTTGGCTGATCCCTGACAATTGCCATGCTTAGAAAATAGTCATATAGGCAGGGTTTCCCATGAGGTCATGTGAACCACATGGAAGAAAGATAAAAGCAAACAAAGGACATTGCTCAGTGTATTCATGGTGACCCATCTTTTATTGGCTTGATTTGTCCTCGCTGTTTCTTTTTGAACAAGCTCAGCAAAAGCAGAAAGGGAAAACAACATGCAGGGAGGTTGTGCTCGACCTGACCATCTAGCCTGAGTCCACCTAATCCTCTTTCCTAAATGAATACAAAAATGACAGATTTCCATGCGATATAAGTGATTACATCACATCTGAATCACAATCACACCAGCAGGTAAGTAGGGGTGTGCATTTTGGAATTTTCTTGTTTGGATTTATATCTGAATCAAAACATCCCTGTTTTGTTTTGTACCCAAATTTTCTGAATCCGAATCAGCCCTGTTTTATTTTGTACCCAAATTTTCCTAATCCGAATCCAAATCAATTTGGATTTTAAAAAAGGGTCACAGGGCAAAAAGAGTGAGTGGTGGTGGTAGTGTCCAATGGGTGGAAGCTACCACCCAAATTTCAAAGGAATTAGGCAAAGGGCTGATTTTTTTTGTGTGTGAATTTTTTTAAAGTTTACACATCTTTAAGAATTTTCCCATAGGGAATAATGGGGATTCAAGCAAATGTATTACTTCAAATCAAGGGGAAAGGGATGATCCAGAGCAGAGTGTGGTGGGTGGTAGTGCCCAATGGGGGCAAGGAAACCTCCAGAATTATTTCAAAGGAATTGGGCAAAGGGCTGATCTTTTGTGATTTGTTGAAGTTTACGTGTCTTTAAGATTTCTCCCATGAGGAATAATGGAGGTTTCAGCAGCCCCATAATTCCACTTGGGGGGCACTGGGGTTGCCCAGAGCGAGGGGTTGTGTAGTGCACATAGGGTGCCAACCACCCCCACACCCACAAGCCTGTGGGGTACTGGGTTTTGTTGTTTCTGAGGTGTTCATTGTAGATTCTCTGGTAGCATATGAGATTTTCAGTGAAAAACAAGAATCCACTCTCATATGCTACCAGAGAATCTACACTCAGAACACCACAGAAACAGCAGAACCCAGCACCCCATAGGTTAGCAACCCTTCCCCTGGCCAATGTGGGGTCAGTAAAGAGTGGGAAGAAGCAAAAGAGCCAATGAGGAACAAGGAGGGAATTGTCAGCAGGTCAGCCCATGATTTAGGTCACTGATCAGAAGGCTGGAAGGGTGGGAAATTCAAAGAGATGTCAAACACAAAATGGAGACTGACTCAGAGATCACCACAAAATGGAGGTCCGAAACAACAAAACGTTTTGTAGCCGAAACAGGGACGTTTTGTTTTGTATACAAAACTTTTGGATCTGGAAAATGGGTGTTTTGTCTTGTCTACAAAACACCCGAAACAGGCTGTTTTGGGAACAAAACATTTTGTATCCGAAACATTTCGCACATCCCTACAGGTAAGGTAATCAGTGGAAACAATCTGATCAAGAGAGGCTTCAGTTAGCGTGTGTATTACACCATAAAAAGGCAACCCTTCTTACTTTGGGCGGGATGTCATTCTTCTTATCGCATTCTGTATAGTCGCGCCAAACCTCGGTGGAATTTTCATCCTTTTGCCAATTTCCGTCATCCAAGCAGACTCTGTATGCATTTCCCGCTGTTCCTAAAAGTAAACAGATACAGGCTCAAAGGTCACCCACAAATTTCATTTTTCAGACATGCTTTAATCTGTCACCCTTTCATCGCTTGCCTGAAAACTTCCAGAAAAAAGAGACTTGGCTCAAGGTAGGTGGTTCTTTGTAACGTCTGTTTATTTGGGAGGTAACTGTGGAAAGCCTTATATTTATCAATGGATTAACACTGTCAAATTCTCCTAATTCCCTGTTTTAAAAGCCGTATGTGCTTAAAGTCAAGGGATAAAATGGCATTTCATTTAATTCTTTCTCCATGCTTTAGATTAATTGGACTTTGGGTTGGAATTGATATTAACTGATTTGGGCCTGTAGTTTTAAAATAGCATTCTGATTAAGTGGATGTCATCATCAGACCTCTCTCACTCCTGTGATCTCATTGGCTCTTTTGAGGCAAGCTTACTTACTTCCCTCCCTCCCCAGAATCTCTTGTCCCTACTGGTGGAGGAGTCTACTGGATGGATGATTTTCCTACCTTGGCTGCAGGATAACATGGCAGATGACCCATACTTGCATGTGAGAAAGAGGTAAAAAAACTAATAAATCTCAAGAGTCCCCGCCCCCGCCACCCACTGGGATTCTGATGGATGATATCACAGAAGGCAACAAATCTTCTGGGAAGTATGGTTAAAAAGAGCTGGTTACTCCTACATGTAGCCAATCTATCTCACCATTCAACATCTGATGACACACAGCTGAACATGTGAACTATTCCCACTGAAAAGTACTAGATTTGAGGTGATACGAAAGCTTTGTCTCTCTCGACTTGATTTCTGTTGGCTATTTCCCACATGTATGTCTTCGCTTGATATTGCAGGGATTGTGTGCGAAGTATGCATGTTTGAACTCAACAGACCAGTCCATTTAGCCACAATATGGCCAACTGTGACTTGCAGTACGATTGAAGATTTCCAGAAACTTGGGTGGAAGTTGTACCAGTCCTGCTATCTGTGCTCCCAACTGGAAATAAAAAGAGAGTTCTTATACATATAAAGCCTGAGCTCTACTACTGGGGGGCCTGAAGGTATAAAAGGTCTTTCTGTGATTGGCAGCACACTTAAAAGCATAGCTGTGCCAGTATACTCATAGAAATGGCAATTTCCAGATGATTAGTTGTCTCTAACTGACAAAGTGATCAATCCTACCCAAGCAGATTTGGGTAACTGATGGGTCATCTCAGGTATTTAGATTTTGATGAATTGCACTGTAGTATGTGGGATGGTGGCGAGTTTCCAGACCTTGCCATCACTGCTGTTATGTATTCTCAGTTGTTCTTGATATATAATGCCCAGTATGTACAAAGTGTGACAGGATTATGTCTGTGAGTAATCGGGAGAGATGTGGGTCAGATGTTTTCCCAAGAAGCACCATATGTCATCCTTGCAGATGAGCCTCAGTGAATAGCTCCTTTGCACGGCAAGGCTACTCAACACAGTGCTGTGGGAAGAAAAATATTATCGTATTACAGTGTTGTACATGTTCACAAAATTGTGCATTACCATTTTCTAACCAAGGTAAATAAGATGGACATGGAACTGAGATATTTCCTGGAGGTGAATTAGGCCAGCAAAAAATTTGATCGAAAGTTCCATTGCAATATATTCCTAAGAGAGAAAGAGAAAGAAATCATGTTTTTAACTTTTACAGAAGGCTACATGCAATTAATCACCAAGAAATAAAGGGAAAGGGAAAGGGAAAGTGTGCCGTCAAGTCGATTTCAACTCCTGGCATCCACAGAGCCCTGTAGTTTTCTTTGGTAGAATACAGGAGGGGTTTACCATTGCCTCCTCCGGCGCAGTATGAGATGATGCCTTTCAGCATCTTCCTATATCACTGCTGCCCAATATAGGTGTTTCCCATAATCTGGGAAACATATCAGTGGGGATTCAAACCGGCAAACTTTTGCTTGTTAGACAAGCACTTCACCAAGCAATATAGTGGCTGAAATCCTGACTAAATTACTCAAAAGTCTCATTGAAATTAATAAGACAAGTCAGTAAATTGTCCTATTAATTTTTATGGGACCTATTTGGTAATGATAACCTATTTGGTAACCTATTATGGTGCATTATTATGGGGCCTCAGCCCCCCCAAAATCACCCCAAACCCTCAAAAATCACCCCTGACACCTCAAATTACAAAAAGAAACCCCCTTTTTTAAAAAATCACCAAACCTTGGATACTCAGGTCGCGGTCGGCAGGGGCGGTTACAATTTCCTAGTCATGGCAGCCAGATTGGTCTCTGGGGCAACCCAGAGAGACCATATTATGCCTGTTTTGAAGCAGTTACACTGGCTGCCGATCTGTTTCCGGGCAAAATACAAAGTGCTGGTTATTACCTTTAAAGCCCTGAACAGCTTGGGTCCAAGATATCTTAGAGAGTGCCTTCTTTTACATGATCCCCATCACATGTTAAGGTCATCTGAGGAGGTCCGTCTCCAGTTACCACCGGTTCATTTGGTGGTGACTCAAAGGTGGGCCTTCTCTGTAGCTGCTCCCGGACTGTGGAATGCACTCCCAGCAGAAATTCGCAATCTTAATTCCTTACTGATCTTCAAGAGAACCCTTTAAAAGCATCAGTTTGGTCTGGCCTTTCAGGGTTTTTAAATTAGTTTTAATTGTTTTAATGCTAAACTGGTTTTCAGGGTTTTAATTGTTCTGATAGTTTAATTGTTTTTAAGATGTTTTTTAATTGGTGTTCATATTTATATTTTGTTTTAATTGTTATTGGTTTTAATGGTTTCTGTTTTTAATTGTAAACCACCCTGAGCCATTTCGGAAGGGCGGTATGAAAATCAACTACATAAATAAATAAATAAATAAATAGATACTCAAATTTGCAATTGGGAAAACCGCAATAGGTGAGCGACAACTGTATACCCCTATAAACTGCCTTAGTAATATTTGCGACAACCATGTAAAGTAGACAAGTACAATTTTTCACAATCATATTCTGTATAAGGGGTTGAGGCTGAGAGAATAGTGGCTTGCCTAAGTAAGGCTCCTTACACCACTATCTTATACATATTTACTCAGAAGCAAGTTCACTATGTTCAAGGAGGTTTATCCCCAGGTAAGGGCAGATAGGATTGCAGCATTAGTTCATTTTTGACTAAGGTTGCATTTGAACCAAACAGCTGCTGGTTGATATTCCTAGCCAACACTATATTGGTTCTGACATTACTGTTCCCTACCCCAAAAAATGGTGTCCAGTTGCAATAAATCTCTCTGTTTCTTTTTGCCTGTCTGCTTATAACATCCTATCCCCAACCATTGGCTGAGCCTCTGTGATATAATGGAACATTCACAAGCTTACTTACTTCACAGGATGAATATGTAAGCAACAGAAACTTAACAGTGTACCTCCTGTATGAATTTAAAAAACCAAAAAGCTGTCATCAGTACAGTCTATATTACGTGTGTAGAAGGCTAGGAAATAGGGTGCCCAATGGAAGGTGCTAAAAGATAATGGCAGTATTAGCAATAGAACAATAACCTGAGATATGGATAGAAGCAAGAGGCCTGAGAAACAGAACGGAAGATACACAGAGTGAAACTCTGTGAAGAGGGTGAAGTGAAAAATGTATATTGGAGAAACCTCAAAAAGGCAGAGGTATAAAAAAAATGAAAAACAGAGTCTGAAAGGAGAAGTGGAAGATGCTTAGAATCAAAGAAAGGAAGGGACAAAGAGAAAGCAGAAATAGGGGGAAAACCTCACATGGACAGGAGGGGCTGATTGTGCAGTGGAAGAACGAGAATAGACAGTCAAGGGAACTTTGGGTTGGTGGGACAATTTTAATTCATATTAGTGATCTGGGCAAAAAATAGACTGAGTAATCAGAGGACATGGAGATGGGCTGAAGCTAGGCATGAGAGAAAGTTACCAACCCAACCAACTGAACATTTAAGAAATGCTACCTTTTGTCATTTGTTAACTACCCTTAGGCTCTATCTGTTCTGTCACAGTGTCAGAATTTGTCATGCTCCCACCTGAAATGATTAAGGCAAAGTAGGAGCACAGGGCAGCTGAGCACTAACACTGACTCTGCTAGAGTGATGCACCTCATCAACACCAAGATCACACTCATTTTTCATGTGTAACCAAGTAGTGCTTAGCTGCATGGCACAGAGCAGGAACTGTGGATCTGCCATTTATATCAGACGTGTTCCAGTGTAACGACAGCTTTAGCTGGTGAATAAGACATGTTGAAAGATATTGAAGCTGAATTTATCTGAGTTATTGGAGTTTGTAGATGTGTTTTGAAAGTATAAGATAAATGTGTGATGTGAACAGGCAAAAATATAGTAGAGCTGTACTTGCCCAGAAAATGTCTTTTGGGGTCCTTTCATATGATGGCATTGGGGCTTTTTCAGACAGTTAATTACCCCAACTTCAATACAAATCACAACAATAAGTAAAATGAGAAATCCACAGGATGTACAAGAATATTGTGTAATGTTCTTAGCACCATCGGTGGCATCTGTGTATAAACTGTGCCTTTTCAAATTTCTTTTATTCTGTCTTGGGGCGGGGAAACACAGCTTATTCACAGATTGCCAGCAGATGGTGCTAAGAATATGATGTGATATCATGTGGATTTTTCATTTTATTTACCATTGTAATTTGCATGGAAGTTGGACAGTATCACTGTCTGGAAGAGTCTTCAGTCAGCAATAGTTGCGAATTGAGTGTCAGTGGATGATTTGAGGGAGGTTAAGTAAAGCTAAAGGAATGCAATTTTCTCATATTTTAGGGACTGGTTTTGAGTAATTCTTTATTATTTTTATTTTATTTATTATTAAAACTTTTATACCGCCGTTCCAAAAGGGTCAGGACGGTTTACATTAAAACACCATTAAAATCAGTTAATAATTAAAACAAAAATTATAAAAGCATAGAACAATGATTAACAATTAAAAACATCATAAAACAACAATTAAATAGTCAGAACAATTTAAGAACAAGTTTTAAAAAGCTGAGAAAGCCTGGTTGAAGAGATGTGTTTTCAGAAGTTTTTTAGAAATTGCCAGAGATGGGGAGGCTCGTATCCCAGCTCGTATACCCATTAGAGAGGTATATCCATCCTTTGAGGCCTGTATTACATGCTACATTAAATGTGTAGTTGCCACCAAAAATGACAACAAGTTTAACACCCTCTCCCCACTCCAAAACATCTAGAACGACTTACCAATGTCCTGATATCATGGTGCTGTGTGTTTCCCTACCCCTGCCCTTCATCATTGGTTGCTCCTGGTTGCTACAGGATTGCTCATTGGTAGCTACAACACTATGATATCAGACTAAATGGGAGCAAGCTGTAGCTGTGCTTTTTACAGTGGCTGATTTAAGCAGAGGCAGAGTAGGCACTTTCCTATGGCAGCAAATTTTGCCACTCCTCAAATTTTGCCACCCCTCTCTGGGGGCGAGGGGAAACCCCCACCACCACCTTTCTCTTTAAAAACCACCACACAGTGGAGGCTGCAGGGAAGAGGGTAAGGGGAAAGTCCCCCCCCATACCTTTAAAATGCCGCACAGGTGATGGGGCAACAGCGGATGCAGCGATGATAGTGGACAGAGGGGAAATTTCCCCCATTTAGCAATGCTGCTGCATGCACAGTGACAGCTGTGAGGGAGAGCTCCTTCCAGCTCCTCTCCTCCCTCCCAAATGGAGGCATGTGGAGAAAGGCCCATTACAGACTGCAGATGTTATGCAGTCATCTGGGAGGGAGGAGGGGAGATGGAAGGAGCTCCCACTATCACCTCTGTCACAGCTGGCCCATCCATGGTCTATGGGTTCCAGGGTGTCTTGGCTCTCCCTCACAACCATCTAAGGACCCAGCTGGCTTTACTGTCTTCTTGGCCCCATGACTAAGTGAGGACTCGCCTCCCCAACCCCACGACTGGCGGGAAGGCCCAACACAGGGTTTCTCAAACTTAAGCCAAGACCCCCAAAAAGGCCGGAAGGCCATTGTGGCATGGAATTTGTAATCTAATTATATCTGGGGCAAACCCCTGATTTAAGGCAATGAGCCAGATTTGCATAGATGTTGTCATTGGAACTGTTGTATCATTTATAAATACAGTCATGAGCCCATTCAAAAGACTAGGAGCTTTGCCATTGACTTCAGTGGGCTCTCTGATATGCATAAGTAAGTGATGTTGCTGTATTGTGCATTAGTAAAATAAGCTTGCGGTTTGCAAACATTTTGTACCACAAAATGGCCATGCACTCTCCCTTCACTCCTTGTTAGTTGATGACCCAAAGAGCTGCTTTGTTCTGAGAATGTAATAGTGTTGCTGCCAAGAACCCCTAAAAAGATGAATTCTAGGAGACTGAATGAGATAAACAAACGAAGATCTCTAGTGCAACTTTTCCCACGTTTTTCAATTTTCAAGTTTCATTCAATATGTCATGGATAAAAATTCAGTGAATTGTCACAATATGGCTTGTTTCTTTCTTCATTCTTTGAGAGTCCGGACTTCTTGTCTGTAAAAGCACTTGAGAAAACTGCCAATGTTTGTCAGAAGGCATCATTTCCCATGCTTTTCCAATGGGAGACTTTCCCCAATTTTTCTGGGAAAGTAATGAATTTTTCCGGGTTTTATTTATTTATTCTATTTCTATACCGCCCTTCCAAAAATGGCTCAGGGCGGTTTATGCAGAGAAATACTACATAAATAAGATGGATCCCTGTCCCCAAACGGCTCACAATCTAAAAAGAAACACAAGATAGACACCAGCAACAGTCACAGGAAGTACTGTGCTGGGGGTGAATAGGGTCAGTTACTCTCCCCCTGCTAAATAAAGAGAATCACCTCATTAAGAGGTGCCTCTTTGCCAAGCTAGCAGGGGTTAAAAAATTTCCTGGTAGTGTGGGTGAGGTCTGGAACCTATCTGCCATACAGCATGCTTCTGTCTTTCATGGTTTGGTCAGGGAATTTCATGTCAGCAAGTGAGCGAATGAGTGAGGCCCAAGCAGCTTGAGAGAGAGAGAGAGCGAGAGAGAGAGAGCTATGACTTTATTACAATTTTATTTATTTTAAAAATATGTAGTTTTGCAGGTAATATTCTTGGTTTTATAGTCAGTCACCTGCCACCGCTGGCGGCAGGCTGAACTATGGCCGCTGCAGGCCTCCCTACGCTACTGCTCTTCCCCTCCCCACCGTGCCTTTCCTTTGGCTTTGCACATGGCGATGGTGAATTTAAAGACTGACTTCTTACCTGTTTTTATTGTAGACTTCTGCAACATTTTAAAACATTCTGCTTTATAGTTAAGCCAATTGACTTGTATTGTTTCAAGAGATCCTTTGACCTGCAATTTAAATAAAGTGTTTCATATTAAGCATTTCAAGTTGAACATGACATGGTTACAAAACAAATTTTAAGAGAACAAAATCAGTATTTCACATCAGAAACTGGCAATGGCCTGAGTAGCCAACCCCGCCCGCCGCCCCCCCCCCCAACCCATACAATCACAACTCTTGGTTCTCTCTCCAAGCTTTGTGAAAAAGATTTATTCCTGCAAATTTTCTTCAAGGAAGTAAATGGAACATGTTAATTGTCAGTGGAATTCTTCACTTATGTCTGACCTATGTATCCCATTAGGCACTGTGGCAGCTCAGTGAAATGGCTGACTCTTGACATCAGGCATGAAACAAAGTGTTACAGTATGACAGATTGAGACAGCTAAAGTGGAGAGGCTCAGTTTAATGAAAGGGTGTCTGCAATATTTTGCTCCAATTCAAGTATAACCATCTTTCCCTGCCTTACTACTTGAGATGACACATTGCCAATACTGGTGGCCAAACAAACCAGACAAGATGCAGACTGTCTTAGTGCCACCTCTATGCCCTCTTTTTACTTTTTCTTTCTGAAAAATTCCTCCTCCTCTTTATTGCTGTTAGGGTTTGTTGTTACGTCTTCGCCTTTTATCCCGCTTTGCCTTCCAAGGGGCTTGCACAGCTGAGCTGAGCTTCTGTATGGTATGTGGAAACTATCTGCTCTCCAGTTTGTCTGAAGAGGACTGTTGGCTTTTGGGGTGCTTTTAAAGAGCAGAGAAGCTGATTTAAAATAATAAGAATAATCCTGAATACAAATACATTTTTCTAGGATCTCCAAAGGGTCCACTTTGTTTACCTACTCCTCTTTCATTTTTGTCCTTTTTTCCTGTATTATCACTTGCCTTTTCTTCAGGCTTTCTCTTTCACCTCCACCCTCCCTTCTCATGGTGCCCTGCTGTCCCATGTCTGTCCTCTTGGTGTTTG
Organism: Hemicordylus capensis; assembly: GCF_027244095.1. NCBI lineage: Eukaryota > Metazoa > Chordata > Lepidosauria > Squamata > Cordylidae > Hemicordylus > Hemicordylus capensis. Next base: position 387,865,959 of record NC_069658.1, read on the forward strand.
ACCTCTTGTGTCAAATCATTCTTCCCCACCCCACAACATACCTCTATTTTTCAGCATCAAACCAAACTAGCTGTTGATGTTTTCTTTGAACAAAATGTTTTCTTTTATATGCTTGACAACTTCTGTTTCTAATCAAAGCAATGCTGGTGCACTGACATGTTTTATCTTCTGGCTGAGGTGTTACTGTCTAGAGAAGTGGCAGATGTACAGAAGCTCTTCTCCAGGAGCAATTCCACTGTCCTTTCCAGGAAGACTATCTCTGACTTCAGGCAAATCAATTTCCCTTTCTCCACATTTTTTTCCTGCGATATACCACTTATGATGTGTTTCCACTAGAACTCATAGTAATCTTAGTTTCAGGATGTCAGCCTTCTAGCACAGTAAACCCAAGGATTACAAATATTTGGGAGGTTGATTATGTGGTCAATTGTTTTGAAGCAAAGGACATGTTTTTGTAACATAAGCCCTATATAGACATTACATTGTACATGCATACAAGTGTCTGTACACATGCACATGTTTTTGCTGAGTTCAAGGTTTGCCTTGCAGTGCAGCGTTTGAGGAGAGGGATGAAGGCACCATTTTTTGCTTCTCTCCCCTCCCCACAAAAGCCTGTTTTTGTTTCCACAAATACGTTCCTTAGGGCTGTGTGTCTCTTAAAACATTCAAATTTATATGGCAGGCATACACTTTCTGTTGAATTCAAAAAGGCTACAGCACCGTACATTGTGCTACTGTGGTTTAACTGGGTTCTAGATTGTGCTGCCTGTGTTGACAGCATGTGTCATTTTAATTATTACACACAAGACATTTTTATAACCACTGGAAGTACCTGGGAGCCTTCACTACTACCTTAACCAAAAATGGAAGATGCTTGCTTTTTGACAGTTTCCCAGATTGTCGGGTCAGCTTTTTGAATGAATGCCAAAGCTGTGAGTTTCCTCTAAAGTGACTGCCCATATAGAGAAGCATTCCAAGGTAAAAACCATTTGTCATTTAGCTGAGTTAATTCCCTTCCCACATGTGTGGTGTCTTGAGTTGTTAGCAACTTGGCAAAGGTCCATGTGCTGGCAGGGAAACACTGAACATATGCCTGCCTTGGCTTCAGAGAGCCAAAAATTCTGTTCCTACACTGGCTGCTAAATTCTTCTAGTGCAGAATTCAAATAGAGTTATCTTTTCCTGGTTTCCTTCCAAGAATTCCCTGAGCTTCACATTGTGAGCTCCTAACCTATTTGGCCAACTGTCTGCAACCTGATAATCCCTCCCCCCCCCATTAAAAACGGAAATTCACCCAGCTGCATCAAGAATAGAGGGCAAACAAGATTACCTACTTTGATTGGTTAACCTATGGAGTGGGGGAGGCAATTTGTTTCTGTTTTTAATATTCTGATAGACTGCCAGGAAATAAGAGGGGGAAAGCTGGTGTTTTCCCCTCATTTTTAATATTTTGCTTACCTTTTAAATTTGTCATGTATGCTCAGCAAAGCATGTTGCAAATGCTTCAAGCAAGAGGGGAAACTCCACCCCCTAACCAATACAGGACGTTCTTCTTAAATGAATCCTCTCTGGCACTAGATGGCAAATCACCGTAGTCTCTAAACCAGAGTTGTTCTTTCTCTGAAGCAAGGCAAGGTGACTGCCTAAGGTGTAGACTACAATTGGTCCTTGCATACTTTGGTTTCCCTCTGCTAAATAGCAGCAATAGGAGCCCAATCTGAATTGAGACATGGCAGGAAGAAAGAATTAAAGCCCTTCCCTACAGCTGCAATTTAGCTTTTTCAAAAGCATGTACTAAGGAGCAATGATGTGCTTAAAATAACAACTGACTCTAAGGTTCTTTGACTCTCCCCTCCCTTCAGCCAGACTTCCTGAACCAAAACTGTCCATAGGGCTTTTAGGCCCCTCTCCTGAACTAAAACATCCATCCCTGTTGGGGCTTTAGGCCCCTCTCCAGACACTTGCTGCTACTGTTACAATTGTTTTGATGGTATCAGCCACCCCATCTGAGTCAGCAGAGGCAGGCAGAAGCTTCAGCAGCACTTCCCTATTGGAAGGATTGGATCCCTTCTCTATTGGATCCCTCCCTATTGGATCCCTCTGCCTTTCTCTCCAATTGTATCAGTTCTGGCAGCTTATAAAATCCAGTACTGATCAGACGAAAACAAAGTATGGAGGATCAATGAATGCTTTCATCTCTGGGAGTGTGACGAGTCACTTGTTGTTCATTCAAGTTAAAGCTATTTACAAGAGGCATGAGAAAGGAATTCATCTTTAGGGACAGGAACCAAATGGATCTTTCTACTCTTGCCCCCCACCCGTCTCCAGTTCCCCCTCCTCAGATGTAAGCAATGAGAGGAGACTTGTTGGTCAATGAACCTTGGCTTAAGAGGCAAGGAATTGAGATGACGCAGTTTGTTTTTTGAAAAACTCACTAAACATAGCAGAGACAACTTGGGTTTCAAATAAGGAGGGGGCTAATGGCCTATAAGGAAGAACCTTCAAAGGAGAAATCAAAAGTGAAGCCTAAACATGTTATTGGCTCCTCTGTTGAGCCCAATGTTGTTTGCCCAGGACCAAACAACAGGGAACACTTACTACACACACACACACACACACACACCAGCCCCAGAGGTGAGTCTGGAGAGGAGGAGTCTGTTTTGTCTCCCAAGTCAGCAACAGATTAAAAATAAAGGGGGAATCACTAGGTCCCAGTCTGACAACCCTAGACAGAAATGCCAGATTCAAGATAAGAGTGCTGGTGTGTTATCAAGCCCCTATCATAATAATGGAAAATAAACACATCAAGGGGGGAAAAACCCTTCAAAACATTGTCAAAGATTGCACAGTATTCAATCAGAACACTAAACAGAATGGTTACTTAGCCTTTTCTTGTTTGTGTTCCCATGAATCCAAGGTGCCCAACCCATCAGCCACTTTCCGTACAGCACAGTCTCCAGGCACAAGACAGTGGTCCGATTCTGGAACTCCCATTAACCCTCTTGAGCCTCTGCCTGGGGCTGGCTCTTGGTGCTAGGAGGCTGATGCTGGTGTGATTTCTTGAGGTCAGCTCCAGAACAAACCTAGCACTGCTTTTTTTTTTCTTTTTTCTTTTTTTTGTAAATTGACCCTTCCTGACCCAGAGGGATAAAATGACAAGCCAAGGTTTTCTGATTGCAGAATCTTACTTGCAGGTATTTTGGCTATACAGGCCATCCTGCCTATAAGCTGCTCTTGGTTTTCTTTGGCTCCTGTGTGACCACTTCTTTGCCGTCTGTTTGCTTCACAGTTTTTTTTAGTCAAAGTGAAGAGGAATAAATGAGTTCATGTTATAATTCAGAATATTTGAAGGACCTTTCCAAGTGACAGATAATACTGTTCATGCTATTACTACTAGCCGTTTCCAGAGTAGTAGTGGACTGCCCTGTCCTGTTGCAGTGGATGTGGTTGGGATACTCTTGCTGTAGGATGGAATAGCCTTGCTGTGAGGGGATTACCTGTTCCCAGTTTTGACCCCCCAAAACCCCTCCCCGCTTGCTCAGAATATATGTGTACTCTAGCACCACCTACAACTATATTTTTAAAATGAAGAAGAAGAAGAAAAGTTTCCTGAAAAAACAGGGGTAAAGCTGCAGAAGGTGGTTGTGGGAGTCTGGTTGGTGTTTCCCGCCAAAATATAAAAGGTAACCTGAGCACATCTACGGAAATAGGGTTGTCTTTGGACACGCTGAGATCATCCTACAATTGCTGAGATTTTTGAACTTTATGCATGTAAGTCCACCTGGAAAACTGACTTGGGTATTCTAGCAATTATCCTGAAGTTAAAAGGAACAGGAATGTTTAATTCCCTTCAGTCTATGGTTTCTTTTGTGAGCATGTAAATGAATTCACAGCGGATAGGAGGGACTTTGGAGATGGGGTAAATGACTGCATTTTTTTAAAAAACCATTTTCCCAAGAACTTCTGATAATTTGCTTCTGCATCTGCAACATACTTAGATCTGTGTCGGTGGTTCTCAGCTGCAACAGGAGACACATTATCCCATTTTGACTGTCTGCACAGAGCTAATGTACATGTGGAGAGGGACTGTGGGACCTTGCCCTCAATCTTTACATACTGATCATTTCTAAGTAGGATATTTATTTATTTATTTTTATTTTATTTTCCCAACAAAAACTGTTCTCAAAAGTCATTTGCATAGCAAAAAGTGTGCAAAAGTGAGCGTCCTGACCCCCAAAACAGTCTAAACACATACACAGAAAGAAGACACTAGCAACAGCCACCGTAGAGATGCTGTGTTGGGTTGAACTGAGGCAGTTACTCTCCCTCTGCTAAATATGAGAGAGCCACTACTTTGAAAGAGGTTGCTTAATGCTTTGCTCAGTTAGCAGGGGTCAATTCCAACATATGCAGGTTATTAACACATGGTCCGTGACCTTCATTCTTGACATGGTACAGATCATGCATTTGAAGCCCATGTGTACAGGCCCCCTGTGCAGAAGTTTAGGAACATAGGAAACTGCCATATACTGAGTCAGACCGTTGGTCCGTCTTGCTCAGTATTGTCTTCACAATTGTCTTCACAGACTGGCAGTGGCTTCTCCAAGGTTGCAGGCAGAAATCTCTCTCAGCCCTATCTTGGAGAAGCCAGGGAGGGAACTTGAAACCTTCTGCTCTTCCCAGAGCGGCTTCATCCCCTGAGGGGAATATCTTACAGTGCTCACACATCAAGTCTCCCAATCATATGCAACCAGAGAAGACCCTGCTTAGCTATGGGGACAAGTCATGCTTGCTACCACAAGACCAGCTCTCCTCTCTTTCTTCATTGAAATTGAAGTTTCAATCAATTTGTGGAGGTTGGGGACAGGGCAGCAGGCATGACCTCTCCCTCCATGCTTACACTGTACCCAGTTTGACTGTTTGCATCTTCTGAAGGGATTATATAGATATAAGTAATAATAAATACACTTGGTGGCAGCTGAAGATGATATCACTGCGTAGCCTTCCAGGAAACCAGCCATTAGGTCTATCGAACCTACAGCTATTGTGGACGTTGCTTCTGGACTTACGGCACAACCTTGAACGCATTTTCTGAAAAGTAAGCCTAATTTATTTCAGCTGGACTTGCTTCTGTGTAAGTCCACATGTACACTATGTAAGCTTAGGACTTACACTGTAATCCTGAGCAGACTTACTTGGGAATATGTCCCTGCAATCAGTGGGACTTGCTTCAGTGGGAATAAACCTTCATGGGGTCAGGCCCTTAGAAACATGCCTGGCATCTATTGGCCATAGATGCATGATAATAGCAGTGTTGTGGGGAAGTAAGGGGAAATATACTGCCTTTGTAGTAATCTAACATGTATTAGGATGTTCTGCAGGGCCATCATCCAAATCCCTAGCACATCATTTCTCATCAGTTCTTTTGCCCATTTTTGTGCCACTTCCCTAAGCAGTAAGAAGTTCCAGGGCTGCTAAACACCTGTCATTTCCTTGTGAGAACAAGTACTGGAAACTTGTGATGTGTTTAATGTGTGTCTCTTTACAAATATACAGGTTGAGCAGGTGAGAAGCAAATATGCAAGCAGGCGGCGGTTCACCTCAGGTCGTGGATTATTTGGGTGCCAGTAGGGTGGCAAGGCGCCCCCTGTTGCCATCATTGGAGCAGCTCTGCCAGAGTTATCTGGCTTGTTTGCGGAGGACCTCTCTCCTCACACTCCTTGCAAAGTCCGCAAGAAACTTGAGGGAGGAAGAGGAGGCTGTTGGCCACCCTCCCTCCTCTCGGTCTCCCACACCACTTTCAAAACTTGCAAGGTTTTGAAAGGAGGCTGACCCCCACTCAGGGTCATGAGGCAAGCCAGTATTTGGCACCTTGCCTCAGGCACAATACATTGAGCAGCCCCTGGCTTCTGGCCAATTTAAGCTGTACTAGGTGGCACTTTTAACTCCTATCATGTAGGTCTCTTCCACTTTGGAAGACTGGCATGATGGGCTATTAAGAAACCACCTAACATTCATCGCTGACCAGCAGACTGTACAAGATCTGTCTTTATAAAACCAGCTGCTTGCAAATGTTATTAGGCTGAGAAGTGATCTTCAAATTGTCGGCCAAGCCTTAATTGCTCTCATGCTTTGTAATAAGCCAGTTGTTGTATCATAGCAATGATCTCTGGGTTACCTCAGTCATACTTTGTAAACTGCCCAGAGATGTAAGTTTTGGGCGGTATAAAAATGTTTTAATAAATAAATAAATACTGAGTATTACAACAGGAACATAGAAATAAGCCCTTTGTCCTTAATAGACAAAATACATAATGGAATAATGTCGCCTATAACAATACAACATTACTGGCTCTTACCAGTATATTTAATATACCATTCTGTTGCACCAGAACAATATTCTTGGTCAATCTAGAGCAACTCTAGATTGCCTTGGATTGACACCATAGCCATTTTGATACTCATTTGCTATGTTAGTTATTTCCTAAACTGGGCTGCAAATTAGTCAATTAACTGTAAACTGCCTTGAAATTTTTAATCATAAACCGCCTTGGAAAATCCTTATTTGAAAAGCAATATGTATGTGCTTTAAATTAATTAATTCATTACAATTATTATGCTTTTAATCTGTAGACAGTATATTACTGCCTGGGTGTTAACCCTTTTCCTCACTTGAATACATTTTTAAAAATCGTCTAAATGAAACACTTTGCCTGAATCAAAAGATCTATGAAAAATGCTTATAACTAAAACTCTTTGCTAGGCATAGCTCTGATTCGCAATCTGTCTTAAAAGCCAACCTGTGATGATCAATTCATTTGTTCCCAAAGTCAAAAAGAACTTTGTAAAGTTGACAAATTGAAGTAAAAATGTTATCTGAACGAGACCACTGGCAAGGAAGTGGTTTAAGCTTTGCAGCTTTTGCAGAAACCTGAATCTACACACGCCTTGCGGAAGGGCAGTGGGCAGGTTAATCAGTAAAATGCAATAGTGGTTAAATGTTCTGCATGCATTTGATAACATGCTGGGTTTTTAACAGGCTTTGAAAAGGCCCATTAAGGTTTTAGTGGTTAGCACAAAATGAACAAATGTGAGCTTGTGTACGTGCCATTTCTAATGAATTGTTGAAGCCTTGTATGTAAAACATGTAAAGAAGTGTTGGGGGGAAAACAAAATTAACAGAACACATTGTGGTTTGTGCAAATAGATAATGTTAAAAAGCAGATGTTAAAAAGTGCTAATTAGCCCCATATACAAAATCTGAAAGCTGGTTTTAGGAGAGGAGAGCTGGTCTTAGGAGAGCTGGTCTAGGAGAGGAGAGCTGGTCTTGTGGTAGCAAGCATGACTTGTCCCCATAGCTAAGCAGGGTCTGCCCTGGTTGCATATGAATGGGAGATTTGATGTGTGAGCACTGCAAGATATTCCCCTCAGGGGATGGAGCTGCTCTGGGAAGAGCAGGAGGTTCCAAGTTCCCTCCCTGGCAGCATCTCCAAGATAGGGCTGACAGAGATTCCTGCCTGCAACCTTGGAGAAGCCACTGCCAGTCTGTGAAGACAATACTGAGCTAGATAGACCAATGGTCTGACTCAGTATATGGCAGTTTCCTATGTTCCTATGTTCCTAAATCTCTTTCTTACAGCAATTATAAAGGGAAAAAATGACTTGGAAAAAGTCAAGAATCAGGGACTGCATACCATGCAAAGTATTATAAAGTCAACAGGTTATGCATTGTACAATATACTGTTAAATAATTATTATTTGTGAAAATGTCACACTATTTGCATATGTAAAATAGCCCAAAGGAGCATTCATGGTTTACAACTGATCACTCTTAAAATGACATACTTCCTTACCTGTTTTATTAGAAACAGCACTGCGATCGTAAGGACCAGTTTAGGACATGCCCCAGAGTACAGCTTCATGGTAGAGAAGAGTGCTGAGTCTTCTGTATAATCCAGAATGGCAAACTTGTACTGTATATTCAAGCAAGTCACCAATCCTTACAAGCCCGTTCGCTTATGATTTCCTTCAGCAATCTTGGCTGCATCCACTCTGCTCTCTGAAAATATCTCAACTTCCAAACACTGACTCTTTTACCAATTAGAATTTTTCCTGGATCTCAGCATGAACAGCAGATCATAAATCTGCTCCAACCTGTAGAGTTTGTAGAATTGGGTTTCCTTTTGCTTCTTCCTTCTCTGTTGAAGGCAAAAAAAGAAAAAGAAAAAAGGCAGAGAGAATTTACTGTAAACTTTACAGCACATCTGCTTTTTGTTGCCAATCCTTTCAGCCAATGAGGAATCAGAAAAGTATCATGCAGCACTCAGAGCAGGAGTTTTGTTCTCATGGCCACTGATCTGGAAGAGACTTGTTTCATTGGAAGTCTTTATCTGGAAGACAGTTGCTAAAATGGTAACTCTGAAGCAAGCATGAAGGTGGAAAGCCTATTTCTGCAGGAATCTTGACAGATTGAGGCCACTGGCAGGACAGCTGCCAAGCCAACCTGCAGACAGCCGAGCACTCTTCTTCAGCAATGCCCTCCTGAGATGTCACTGGACAGAGACTTGAAATGTATCAGCAATATGGAGGAAGAGGAAATTAGACCTTCCCACTCTGCATTCCCTTTGGGGCTGAATGATGTATGTGACCACACCAGTGAAACAGAGAAGCTTTTTCTATGCCCTGGCAAGATTTGACTATTTACAATTGGCTTGTCCCAACAGTTTTGAAAGAGATTAAACATCCTGGTTGAAAGAAGTGAATGCAGCAGCAAGAAGAATAACCTCAGATATATACTAAATAGAAAGGAGGAGTTTTTGATCACTGTAGAAGTATACATTGTATCCTGGAAAGCAATGACAAAGAAAAGGATTTGAGTTCATAACAGATAACCCTGTGGACTGCAGCACTGCAACTTTGATTGCTGCTGCTGTTCTCGTGTAAATCTTAAAAACAAAAAGACTCGGGATCCTTTAGCATGGGCACAGATCTGCAGTTCATTTGGTCACTGATGAGCTTTGCATCAAAGCAGAGTAACCAAGTACAACAGAATAGGCACTATACAATGGGGTGATTGCCCACAAATACAAAACTGAATTGTGGTGGGTTCTGCACTAACTACCATGTGCTTCTTGCACTTTTAAGAAGTCATTCATCTTGGCATGAGTTCATGAATAGTATCTGTGAGCCCCAAAGGGCAGTATAATAAACAGTTTTCCAAGACTGGTTTTCCATGTGTGAGATGCTGACAGTAGACTCTTGTAGCAGTTAACTCAGGCCCCAACTAAACATTGCACCTGCAACTCTATATTTAAACCCTGATGGCCCCTTTGCTTCTAGAAGAACAGCTTCAGCTTTAGTGCTTCAGGTAATTTAGAGCAGTGGGGGCCTGCCAGCCATTTTTATTTATTGATTACATTGATATCCTGTTTTTCTTCCAGCATGGAACTCAAGCAGGTCCGGCTCTAAGGTAAATAGCTCCCTGGGCAAGGAGCGTCTTCAGTGAACACGCCGGCTGCCGCCAATGGTAAGTTTTGGGAGGTATAAAAATATGTTAAATAAATAAATAAATAAATAAATAAATGGTAATTGATGGAAGTTCATTTTTATAGTTAGATCCCAAACAACCTGTAGAACTTTGAATAAAAGTTTAAAGATACTTCATTCCTCCAATGCTTAGCCCATTGCAGATACTACACTCAGATAACAGCAAACCACTATGCTCACCTTCAGGCAGGTGGTTTGAATTGCCATCTGGTTTGCCCACTCCTGAGGCAGCTCTGAATGTCACATATGATACTGATATGATACATATATGAATATGTCGAATATGAGGTGGCATATGTGAGTTTTGTACACCTACAAAGATTAGAATCGTTCGGACCATGGCTTTCCCCAGACACTCTATGGATGAGAAAGCTGGACTTGGAAGAAGCAAGATAGAAAAAGCATTGATGCTTTTGAACTTTGGTGCTGGAGAAGACTTTTGAGGATACCATGGACAGCCAGGAAAAACAACAACACATGGATCCTAGAACAAATCAATCCAGAATTTTCACTCGAGGCGCAAATGACCAGGCTCAAACTATCATACTTCGGACACACCGACTTGACGGCAACTAATCAATCAATCAATGTGAGTTCCTAAATGGTTTCCCATGCAGGCACTGGCTAGACCTAGACCAGGGGTGAGACTAAACTATTTCGTTTAGGTAAGTGACGGGATGGCAAAGCATGTGATTAGGGGAGCAAGGATTTTTCTATAAATTAAATACCCATAAAAGTAAGGTAATTAATGTTGTTGTTTTATTTAACTCCTTAATGAAGCTTGTTTGACATTTCAGATTTATTCAGAAAATTGGTTAAATTCCCCTTAGAAAATACTGGAGCTATTCACAGGACCTCCCAGGTGGGGAGAAGGCTTCCCAGACCTTGCCTCCCCCCAGATGCTCCTGGTAAACCTGGTTGGAATGCGCTCTGCACTCCCACACAATCAGCCATGCTATGTGCTGCACAGAGCAGGGCCAGTCCTTGTTGTCCCAGCCTCCATGAATCCCACAATGCCGTGTGCGACATGTGTGATGCGTTGGAGGATTCCTCCAAGACAGGTGCTCTAGGCACCCCTCTCTAACAGCCAGGCTTAAAAGCCGAGCTAGGCAGTGCTGGCCTGCCTGCTGGGATTGGGCCCGATCCCAGCGGTTCTCATGCGCAGCCTAACTCATCTCTAGCTCAGGTTAGGCTGCGCTTGAGAACAGCCTCACTGTCTTTTTGGATTAGGCCAAATGTTCCAGTCCACTTTCCAGGGTAGTTTGATCTTCCTGTCCAAGGAACCCTTTGCTACACCCTGAAGTCATCCCTGACCCAGAGCTGCTTAGTTTCAGCAAGGTAGCTGTATTATGTACCCCCAGGCCATGCCCTGTGATTTTCCTGTTCAAAACAACCCCACCCATGTTACTTGCCTTCTTGCTGGTTCCAGATGTGTTTAGTCTTGCAAATATATGTCTAGCACCCAGTGGTTGGGGGTGATTTGGAGTTCTTTGGGGGGGTTTTTAACTTTCTCTTCTCCTCGCCATTGCTCATTTGTTTTAATTATTTACATCCCAAAACTGGTCCCCTCCAAACAAAATGGCCACTGAAGTTTAAAAACATATGACCTTCCAATTCCTCCACTGTATACCAATTGTGTTTTAATTGATTTAGAACATTTCTTATCTGAGTCTTCAGCCTGAAGACTCTGAGAATGGCTAACAATAATGGAAAGCAAGCATAATAAAACAACAATTAATATGTATAATACAAACAAATAAAGCAGCTAAAGAGGCGTAGTGTCAAGCCAGGTTAAAACTCAATCAAAGATCTAAAAGGCCTTAGCAAATAAAGAAGCCTTTACCTAGTGCCAAAAAGATATCAGACCTGGCACTAGACTAAACCCCTCTGGAGAGACAGATGATTGGGGCCACCTTTAATGGTATCTAAAGCCTGCTACCTTTGGCTGCCTCACCTAATGATAGGCTGCTACTGAAAATCAATAAAGTTTGTGAGACCAATTAAGTCCTACAAACCAGTTAATTGAATAGGTGTAGTCTTTGGCTTCCCCAAGCTTCTTGAAGCAGGAATTCAAGGCTCTTTGAAGAAAGAGCATAAAAGAGGCAAAGCTATGGTCAACATTAGTTCAGTGGGGTGCCTGGAAGTGGAAGGAGGTATAGACTTTTATCTCTGCTGTTCAGAACTAGGAAGACATGCTTCCAGCCACTGTCACTGACAAGGATCAAAACACTGCAGTCCAGTACTAAATCCTCTCTCCTTCTTTCCCATTATCGCATTAATTTAGACTAAAATCCAAAATTAGTTTTAAGAATCCTCATGTTCTGCAGATTAATTGTATCTATGCAGGAGTTGCATAGTTTGTATTATGTTTGTATTATCAGTCCAGCCCCTCTGGTCTGAAGGTCCCTTCACGCAGCCACACTCCCTCAGGGTGATGAAACTACACTCTGCACTGGCTCAGAGATGCTGCTCTCTGGTCTTCTGGCATGGGTTCCAGCACTCTGCTCTAGCACTGGACTGGAGAGGAGAGCTGGTCTTGTGGTAGCAAGCATGACTTGTTCCCTTAGCTAAGCAGGGTCTGCCCTGGTTACATATGAATGGGAGACCAAAAGTGTGAGCACTATAAGATACTCCCCTCAGGGGATGGAGCCACTCTGGGAAGAGCAGAAGGTTCCAAGTTCCCTCCCTGACTTCTCCAAGATAGGGCTGAGAGAGACTTCTACCTGCAACCCCTGCTAACTTGGCAGAGAGGCACGTTTTAACGTGGTGATTCTCTTTATTTGGCGGGGGGGAGTAACTGGCCTTCTCCACCCCCAGCACAGCATCCCTCCAGTGACTGTTGCTGGTGTCTATCTTACATTTATTTTAGATTGAGAGCCCTTTGCGGACAGAGAACCATCTTATTTATTTATTGTTTCTTTGTGTAAACCACCCTGAGCCATTTTTGGTATAGAAATCAAATAAATTAATAATAACAACAACAACCTTGGAGAAGCTGCTGCCAGTCTGTGTATACAATACTGACCTAGCTGGACCAAGGGTCTGACTCGGTCTATGGTAGCTTCCTATGTTCCTAACAGAGGCTGAGCTGGGTCCTGGTCCAGATTACGTCTTCCCACCCACGCAATGCTTGCTTGCAGTTCTAGCAGTGCTGAGCGCCTTCCATCAGTTATGGCTAGAATAATCGACAGCAGGGCCAGATGAGTTGTCCTTTCCTCAAAGCAAGGGCATTGGGGAGGCACCAACAGAGGCTTCCCCGCAAGTGACTTTGCCAGTCAACAGGCACACATTTCAAAATCTCCCCCTTGCGTTTCAGTGGGCCAATGACACTGTTTATTGATCAGAGTGAGAAGCCACACATTTTGTGGTGGTGATGGAGAAGCAGATCCCCACGTGCCTCACACCAGCCAGATGGTCCAGAGTCAACACCGGGTTAGCCCCTGCTGGTCTCTACAATGCAGGGACTTTCCAGCATGGCCAGTGAAGTTCTTATGTCTGGTGGCTGTGGGCCACCTCCAGCCTCAGAGGCAGGATAACTCTCAATCCCAGTTGCAGAGGATTGCAGAGGAGCCACAGCAGAGGAGCCACAGCAGCAGGAGAGAGGGCATGCACATACCTCTGGCCTGTGGGCTCCTCAGAGGCATCTGGTGGGCCACTGTGTGAAACAGGATGCTGGACTAGATGGGCCTTCTTGGGCCTGATCCAGCAGGGCTCTTCTTATGTTCTTATGTCATCTGATGGCAAAATTTGGGCCTGGCAAGCACAACAAAATGGAGAAAGTTCAAGAGACTATTCTGGCATCCTTATCAGCAACCCCTGTATCTGCGGGAAGACTACTCAAGCACAGGTTGTTCCACGAGCTCTTGATATGTGTCACAGTCTTTGCTCCAAAAGGTGGGAGAAGTAATTAGGTGGGAGCTATTTTAGCACTGATTCTTGACTAATAGGGTGGAATTGGTTGAAAATGGAGGCTGATTGGCAAATTGGGTGAAAACATTCATTACATGGGTTTTCATAAGAAAAGGAAGGAGTGGGAGCAATGTAAAGGCAAGTGCTTTGGAGAAAACTTTATAAAGAGTCTGGTTTTTGTTCCACGTTATACTCTCTGCAGAAGGTCTTGTGGCTAGTGCCTCAAGTGTTAGGACCGAGACCTCTGAGTGTTAGGAGCTCTAACTCTCCCCACACTGGCCTTATGCATCTTCCATGTAGATGGAAGCATTGAGGGAAAGTGACCAGGAAGAGCACCTGGACCTCAAGGTCAAATAACGCAAAGACTGGTCTTCCTTTTCACTTGTTGCTGCCTCCAGTATCCTCCCAGATAGATCTTATTGGATAGTCTCAGACTGGCCAGGAGAGAGAGGAATAACATGGCAGTTTATTATTATTATAATTATATTTATTTAAAATATGGCATATACATGGCAAATGTATATGCCACATTTCAACCAAAAAAACGGTTCTCAAAGTAGTTCACATAGCAACAAGAGAGAGAAAATAGTTCCATCCCCAGAGGGTTCACAATGTAAAAAGAAACACAATGAGGATACTAGCAACAGCCACTAAAGGGATGCTGTGCTGAATAGCAACAGTTGCTCTTCCCCTGCTTAAATATAAGAGAACCCTACTTGAAAAGGTGTGTCTCTTTGCCCAATTAGAAGGGATGTCTCATGCTGAAATTTTGCCTTACTGCTTCAGGATAACCAGCCAATGCTTATGTTCATATCATTCCCCCGTGTAATGTGGTAGAAATCAGACATCTGTTGGGTTCTGGGGTGGCATTCAGCTGCTGGGCATATTCTGAAAGAAATATCCACAGAGCAAAGATGCCTTTTCTCTTTTGAGTGGGCTGGCCCAGCTACTGGCTAGAAAAACTAAATGAAAAAGCACCCAAGGAAAGCATTGTCTTAATGGGTCTATATTAAAGATGCAAAAGTAAACAGGCTTTATGCACTGGAAAGAATGGATGAGGACAAAAAAAACCTAATGTGGTACCACCAGGAGTTTTACAATGATAAGGAATCACAGGAAAAAGCAGAGAAGCAAAGGCATAAAATGAGTCGCAATTAGCACACTGTTAGCATTAGCAAGAAGGATTTCCAAAGGCACATTAGAGGCAAAAGGAGGATGAAAAAGAGCATAGGGGAACTGTATCAGCTATTTAGGCCCTGTGTCTAATTTCTTAAATGTTTGTGGTATATGTCCAGGTAATCAGGTTCATAAAGTAGGAGTGCCATTTATGTTGGGTAGGGATGTGCACAAAACCGGTTTGCCCGGTTTGGTTCGAATTCGAACCAGGTTTGAACCAGGAGGGGGTAGTTCGGTTTTGGTTTTGCTCGAACCTCTCCCTGGTTTGGTTTGAATTCGAACCGTTTCAAACCATTTTGAACTGGTTTGAACTGATTTGGACATCCAAAAATGGGTAGAGTGGTAGCTGGCACCCAGAGGTACCTGCCACCCAAACCCCAAAGCAATCGGACACTCGTACGATTTTTTATGAATTTTTGGAAATTATTATTTTTTCTCCTCATAGGGTATAATGAGACTTGAACAAGCCCATTATTCCCTATTGTGGAACACCCATGGGTGCAAACAACCATGCAAACCCCAAAGCAATCGGACACCCTTATGATTTTTTATGAATATTTGAAATATTTTTAACTATTTTTCTCATAGGGTATAATGGGACCTGAACCAGCCCATATCCCCTATTGTGGAGCACCTAGGGGCACAAAGGTGGGGTGGATGGTAGACACTCAGGGGTGCCTACCACCCACAAAGTTCCAAGTTAATCAGACACTCTTCTGATTATTGGTGAATTTTAAAATTATTTTGGAATTCCTCATAGAGTATAATGAGGATTGCAGCAAATGTCTAGCTTCACGTCAGGGAGAAAGGGGTGTCCTAGAGTGGATTGTGGTGGGTGGTAGTTCCCAAGGTGGGCAAGGAAGCTATCAGAATTATTTGAAAGGAATTGGGCAAAAGGCTGATTTTTAAGTGATTTTTGAAGTTTACGCGACCTTAAGGTTTTTCTCCATAAAGAAGCATGGAGTTGTCAGCAAATGTATAGCTTCACGTTGGGGGGAAAGAGCAGATTGTGGTGGGTGGTAGTGCCCAAGAGAGAGAAATAGCCAGAAAGCTATCAGAATTATTTGAAAGGAATTGGGCAAAGGGCTGATTTTTAAGTGATTTTTGAAGTTTATGTGTCTTTAAGGTTAGCAATGAGAGTGGATTCATGGTTTGTCATTGAAAATCGTATATGCTACCAAAGAATCTACACTCAGAACACTTCAGAAACAACAAAACCCAGTACCCCATGGGTTAGCAACCCATGGGGGTGGTTGGCACCCTCGCTCTGGGCCACCCCAGCACCCCCCAAGTGCAGTTATGGGGCTGCTGAAACCTCCATTCTTCCCTATGGAGGAAAACCTTAAAACCACTTGTGGGGTCCTGGGGTGGCCCAGAGTGAGTGGTGGTCTAGTGCAAAGAGGGTGCCAACCACCCCCATGGGTTGCTAACCCATGGGGTACTGGGTTTTGTTGTTTCTGAGGTGTTCTGAGTGTAGATTCTTTGGTAGCATATAAGATTTTCAATGACAAACCATGAATCCACTCTCATTGCTGACCATAAAGACACATAAACTTCAAAAATCACTTAAAAATCAGCCCTCATCCAGTGCATTACTGCACCCAGGCACTGATTCAGGATAGTCACCGTCTCACCTGCGTCTGATGAAAAAGAGAGATACAGCTGAGTGTCATCTGCATACTGATGACACCTCAGGCCAAATCTCCTGATGACCTCTCTCAGCAGTTTCACTTAGATGTTAAACAGCATAGAGGAAAGAGTGGAGCCTTATGGAACTCCAAAGCACAACTGCAAACGGGTTGAGCAGTAATCCTCCAGCACCACCTTTTGGAAACAGGTGTCGAGATAGGAGCAGAACCATCTCCAAGCAGCCCCACATACAAGGTATTTCCAGTAATCACTGCGGAACTGCCTCCCACACCCAACTCAGCCAGCCTATCCCAAAGAATGAAATGGTCAATGGTATTGAAAGCTACTGAAAGGTCCAAGAAAACTAATAGGGTTGCACTCCCCCATCTCTCTTTCTACACAGGTCATCCCACAGGGAGACCAAAGCAGTTTCTGCTCCCAAGCCAGGCCTGAAGCCTGATTGAAATGAGGAGAGCTGGTCTTGTGGTAGCAAGCATGACTTGTAAGCAGGGTCTGCCCTGGTTGCATATGAATGGGAGACTTGATGTGTGAGCACTGTGAGATATTCCCCTCAGGGGATAAAGCCGCCCTGGGAAGAGCAGAAGGTTTCAAGTTCCCTCCCTGGCAGCATCTCCAAGAAAGGGCTGAGAGAGATTCCTGCCTGCAACCTTGGAGAAGCCGCTGCCAGTCTGTGAAGACAATACTGAGCTAGATAGACGAATGGTCTGACTCAGTATATGGCAGTTTCCTATGTTTCCTATGAAATGGATCTAGATAATGAGCCAGGTCTCACAATCAGTGAGAACCGGTTTGTGCAGCAGAGCGGGGAGAGCAGGCTAAGCCCTCTCTCCCCACAGACAATCAGGGAGGGAGCCCTAGGTGGCCGGATCAGCCACCCACACAATTGCCAGCTCCATGATGGAGTTGGCGGGGGCTGGGGAGCTCGGGGGCCGCGCGGCCCCCGGAAGCTACAGTATGCCCTGTGCAAGTGCGCAGGGCATACTGGGGAGACCCCTGGAGCCGGGAGGTGACTTTTTGCCTCCCCTCCAGGGGTCTACTCATGAGTAACCATGGCACGGAGCTGCACTGCGGCTACTCACAATCTTTAAAACCAAGTTTGCAGAGCGCTCGCTCCGCAAACCTGGATTTAGGGCAGGGGTAGTTAGGCAGGTTATCCGCCTAGGAACCACCAGGCTTGCAGCCGAGCCCGGTGGTTCACACAATGGGGTGGAATCAGGCTAGCCTCCGCTAGCCCGATTTCGCCCCATCGTGTGAATAGCCTCCCTATGTTTCCACCAAGAGTGTCTGGAGCTGGTCCACCACTACACGCTCGAGCACCTTGCCCAGGAAGGGGATATTGGCCATAGGCCTATAGTTATTAACATCCTCTGGATCCAAACTAGGTTTCTTTAGGAATGGTCAAATAATAGCTTTCTTCAACAAAGCTGAGACCACTCCCTCTCTCAATGAGGCATTTAGAAACTGACCCCGATGAAAATTCCCTCCCTATTTGATTGAATAAGCCCTGAAGGGCAAGGGTTAAACATGCATGTGTTTGGCCGAACTTGACTAAACACCGTGTCCACATCCTCAGGCACTAGTAATTGAAAGTTTTCCTGCTCTTGTGTTCCAGCTGTCTCCCAGCTTGCTTCATTCCCCTGAGCTCACATGTATACCAAGGTGTTGCACTGGCTCTGCTTTGCAGGGGAGGATGCTGGGGAGCAATTGTGTCAACCACTCAAGCTATCTCTCCATTCTAGGGAGCAACTAGAGCTTCGACAGAAACACCTGTCATACCAGCTGGAAAATCCCCAGAGCCCTCAGGAATCCATTAGTCTATCATTCTCCAGGGGTGTTCCATTTTAATAGGTCCTCCACCCTTACAGAGTAGTATAGCTAATGAGATTGTTAATGAAACTGTTCCGGGGTGCTGGCTAAACAATCAGGCTTTTGGGCTAACATGGGGTATCAGTGTGACTATATGACAGGGTCACATGTGTGACTCTTCATTACAGTGTCAATTTGTGCAAGGAAATGATGAGAAGACAGAAATATGGAACAATCAGATTAATAAGGATAATTGGGGTACAGGGAAATTAAAAAAGATAGATTGCGTAAGGTGAGGAGGCAATAAAATCTTAACAGTATTAACTAGAGTCTCACATAGAAGTGTTTTAGCTTAAGGTCCGAATTGTCAATTAAATCAGCTTAAGGCTTTACTTGAGAAAGGACTCAGATGTAAACGTAAAGAGGAGAGAGAAAGGAGCAAGGAGATTTAGAAGGGATAGGAAGTTAGTATTACTGGTACTGATCTGTTGGTGCATTGGATGCATTTGCAGGTCAGAGTGTGCGTAGGTTGATTTCCTCGCAGGGGCAAAGTAGGAAGGCAAGAAAGAAAAGAGTCAAGTGGCACAGTATGGGAGAACCAGGATAGCTAGGGAAGACAAGCTAGGGAACCAGGATAGTGTTTGGTTCCAGGATAGGTCCAGGAATGTTCTTTTCTCTAGGGTCCTGCTCTGTTGTGCTTTCTCTCCCTCATCTTCTGTTTTTCCTCCTGCTAGTCATGTGCTTGGGTCAGGAGTACAAGCAGGCAAAATCATGCCCTGGGGCAATGCATAAGTCACACTCCCTGACTACAGACACTGAAACTCACATGTAACAAAGAAGTTATGTTCACATGAACCAGTCAAGTGGGTGTGATCTTTAAGAAACAGAAGATGGAATGGCTGGTTGAGAGGTATGCATGGAGTACTGAATGGGTGAACTCAAAAGCTTTATCTGAGACCAGGATGTCTCTTCCTGGGAGAGAGAGGGGTTTACTTTTCCTGTTAACGATCCTACCTCTGGGTCCTTGCCAGCTCATTAATGCGATAGGAGACTGGGGGTGTGCCATGCTTATCTGGTTAGTTGTAGGAGTGATTAGTGAGGCTATTCCCATGGTGAAGGGAGTTAGATTTTTCTCTTGTGAAGGTTTATCTGACCCGGGTCTGCTTACTAGCTTTCTCCTTTTTGCTAAAGCGGTATATAAATGTAAGTGCTATTGCTAAAAGAGGTCATGGGGGTCTCCCTACCGTCATTTGTTATTCTGACAGTGGGCAGTGTTGCCCCATGTTTGCTTGTGCCAAGTGACCAAATTGCATAGTTTGCCAAATACAGGCATGTGCAGAGTTCACAATCCTGTGAGCTCAGGTATCCAAGATGGAGGTTGCAAGCTTGCAACTCTAAATCACACAGAGGGTCTTGTTTGCAGCCCCAAAACAAGCTGTTCTGGTAACAAAACTCTAAATCTCAGAAGGAAGTGATCTGGCCATGATGACAATGGCATAGATGACATATCCTCTCCCCCCATTTCAATCATCCTCCTGCCCAGTCAAAAATCCAGGTCCAGACTGTGCCCCAGTTCATGTGTTGGGCCTACAACATTTTGGGACAGCCCCATGGTTGCCATGGCGATCATGAAGTCCTGAGCCACCCTAGACAAGGTAGCCTCAGCATTTATGTTGGAGTCACCCAGAACAATCATTCTGGAAGTCCTCAACACCAAATCAGAGACCACCTCCATGAGCTCAGCAGGGAGACAGCTGGGCAGTGGGGTAGGTGATACACCAACAGAATCCCCACCCTGTCCCCAGAGTCCAACAGCAGGTACAAACACTCTCAATCAGCACTCACTTGGACAGGGGGCCTAGAGAGGAAAATAGAACTTGTATAAATTACAGTGACCCCGGCCCCCTGGCCCATGCTGATGCGGCACTAAATACCCAGGTGGACACAGTGGGAAAGACTAATCTCTCCCAGCTCCCCCCACCCCCAGTTCTCTGTAATACAAACCCGGTCAGCTCCTTCCTTCACAATTAAATTGTGGATCATAGACACAGCTGGTTTGGAAAAGTGAATAGAGCAAGGTTTTTCTCCTATAACGCAAGAACTTGGGGTCTGTTTTAGCAGTTCCACTCCCTGCTGAGCTACAGGGTGTTTCAGCTCATGCTCGACCCTTTCAGTCCCTATGTGGGACTAGTGTATATTCTACAGCCCACATGGAAGGCTTCCTATAACAAGCAGGGGGAAACAGGTAACTGCCTTTCCCCAGGATACTTTCTGGGCTCTTTGTCATATACTCTAGGCCAGCGGTCTATGAACAGTGTATGCTAAAGAAGGATTTCTAAAATAACAACCACTCAGCACTGGCAGTTTTCCCAAGAGCCTACTTGGAAAATCTGTCTGTATTTCTTGTGTTTACCTGGGATTTAATCTAATTCCTGGGTATCAACAGATGAGCTTGTTCTTTCCTCCTCTGCTCTCATTTCATGTCTAATCTTCCCTTAGCCTGGCCAGACTCAGGCCCCCTGCAGTCGTTTTTGAGATGAGGATTTGCAGTGGTTACTTTCTCAAAAGAGAGAAATGTTGGAACTGCTGCTCGTCTGAAGCTTGCCCCTTCTGACCTGGAACCCAGCCGTCTAATCCCTGATGTGTTAGGTGGAGTGGAGGTCAGAAAGAATCAGCCGTGGCTACAAAATGGAGAGAGAAATCTCTGTCTATGCTTGTTGGAGACTCTCTCACCATTTGTTTTAAACTTCAGCATGCTCCAGGACATGAGCCATAATCTTGGGGGCAAAGATCACAGGTTTCGGGGCTCAGTTCCGGTAAAATCAAGCCCCTGCGTGTTCAATTATTTCTTGTCTAGCTGCTCATCTTAACTTCAGAACTGTCATGACTTGCTTGCTGATAGAAAGACAGTCCAAAAGGGGTGGGGGGGATTTTCAGTGGATGCTGAGCAGAGATCGCATCAGCAGTGGGTGTTTCCAGCATCTTTTAATGCTGCTGCTGCCTGTACAAGTAGGCATTTCTCAGGCAATGGGAGTGCACAGGCGGCAGAGAGCCTCGGCAGCACTCTCTCTCAGCGTTCTCTCTTTAATCTTCTCTATCACAGCGTTCAGCAGCAGCTACTGGTGCGAAGGGACCAGGAAAGTAGCCAAACCTTTCTGTAATGGACTCAGAGGTGGAACCCACTGCATCCGCTTCAACAGCTCTGGTGCGAATGACAGCAATGTGGTTCAATACATCTGGGAGACCGGCGATGACAAGTTTGTGGACCGAAAGTTCCATGCTGGTATCTGGTACTCCTGTGAGGAAATTATTAATGGAGATGGTGAGTGCCACTTGTTCAAACGGATCCCCTGTCCCTATTCTCTTTGGCATATGTGGTGTTTTTGTGGCTTCTTGTATGTCGTGGGGGAGCAGGGGAGGGACTCATTACAATAGCTCTGGTGATCCAGAGGATTGGTGTGTAGTTAGGAGGAAGCCTGCATTCAATTCAAGCCTCAGATCTGCCATAATCTCATGGTGTGGCCTTGGACAAGTTACTTTGAACTTCACTCCCCCATCTGTAAAATGGGAACATTTCAGGGTATTTGTGAGCAGTGTTATCTGTAACAGAGATTCCCAGATGTTGTTGACTACAACTCCCATCACTTCTAGTCAAAGATCATTGCAGCTGGAGATTATGGGAGCTGTAGTCACCAACATCGGGAAATCCTTGTTACAGGGAACAGATATTGATTTGAGATCACTCTTTGTTTTTTAAAGCTCAAAAAAAGAGAGAGAGTTAAAGACTTGTTCATATTGATTTGCTATAAGGAAGAAGAAGAATGAATTGCATGGTACAACATCTCTTAAGCTATTCCTGAAGGATGTTTTGGTGGTTACCTCACACTTCTGACTGTAGAATGTGGGAGCTCACTTACCAAAATGATTGTCATTCTCATAAGAAGTTAGGGGAATAACCATGACTGTTCATCATCACACACTGTACAGTTTTATACAGCAAGGAATACTACAAAATACGCAAGATTAACCTTTAAGGTTTGAAAAAGCAATAGTCAATCAGATTTTATATAACATCAGTTTTTTCCATGTTTATATTTAAAAGGGGGAATAAGTTTTTAAAAGGAATAAATCATTGTTAACTTTAATTACAATCTCTCTCTCTCACACACACACACACTCACACACACACACACACACACTCCATTTCCCTCTCCCTCTCTTCCTCCCTCTCTCCCTGCCAGAAGTAGTCTAATTCAGTGATATATCTCTAAAACAAGTGACTTGGATGCATGGCAAAAAGAAAACTTAAAAATATGACAGAGTAATATTTTTGGCTTGCAGAGAAGAGTCTGAGAGAGCCAATTTGTAGCACAAATTATTCTCAGTGATACAAGAATACAAGAATTTCAGATTACTTTTGGTTTTAAAATACTGTCTGAGCAAATATCAAGACAGATAAGTTTGCCCTGATGAGAAACTGTTTAGACACTTCTTGTTTAACCAAAATATTAGCAGAATGCTTTAAATACTCTTTGTTTAAAAGATTATTTTAAAAAGAAATGCCACCCTTCAGCTGAAAATTCCTATGGCAGCAGCTACCAACATCAAAACAAGAAAATAAATGATAAAACTTTGAAAAATGCCCCCCTTCCTGCATTTGTATTACAAATATAGGTTTGGAAACACACATTTGCTGAGGTAAAATGCAAGTCTGCCCCTTGAGTGTGGGCCAGGGCCGGACTGGGGACACTGAGAGGGCGGTGGAATGTATGTGGGGAGGGTGATGGGTTTTGAGCAGAATGGGTGCTTAAGGGTGGAAGTATTCGCTGCTGTTGAGTGCAGTGGGGTGCTGGGACACCCCGCAGGTGGGGCGCACCAGGAATATGCCCTGTTGCCCTGTGGGCCAGTCTGAGCCTGGTGTGGGCTGCGAGCCGTGAAGTTCCTAGTTCAAATCCTGCTCCAGAAATCTGTAGACAAGCCTTTATCTTTCAAACTGTGTGGCCCTGAGTCTGTGAAGTCCAGGATCAAATCACCTTGTCTCTCATCCATGCAGTTGCAACAGTGTATGAAAACCAACCATTAACAATCAAAATGTTAAGACTGAAATTCTGAGGACTTGGGTTGGTGGTGAGCTTTTGTCAATGCATGTGTCCCAACAGACATCCCACTTTGCTCTTTTGCATTGGTCCTTTGCTCTTTTGCATTATGTTTTTCAGTAACATAAACAAACAGGTCAGACCCTGTCTCAGGATGCTTACAATCTAAATATTAGCAGTGTGGGTGACAATAAAGGGAGAATTACATGTTCAGTGATTTCCCCCCTCTTTTTTTGAGGAGTTGAATTGGAAGGGTTAAAGCTGCCCAAACTGTGTGAGGAGCCAGTCATATCCATGATTTACCACGTGGATATGTGCCCACACAGTTCCATTTCAAGCAACCACCCACACGGGCAAGAGCACAAGCAAATTGGTCCAGAATGATGACATGTTCACAGATGATGAGAAAGATCCATAAAATCATGACAGACAAGAACAGGGGGTTTAGCTTCAGATGCTGGAGGTGGGTTCAGAATCACTGAAGAAGAAAATACAAGAAGTCTTGGCAACAGCCTGACTTTGAAAACAGGAGGGAAGACAAGGATTTCAGATTACCCCAGGATTTGTCGAAGGAAGGAGAAGTTATCTTTGACAGTGAGAGACTACTTGGGGATATGAGAGATTTAGGATGGCAGTAAGAAGTCTAAGAGGGAATGTTGCAAGAAAACTAGAATTTTGGGATTTAAATGAAATGAAAGATTAGGGGTGTATTTGGGAGTAATTTGAAGCAGAATTCATAAGCATGTGGGAGAGCATCAACAGTACATAAGACTCCAAGAACTGAGCTCTTTGAAAGCTCTTTGAAACACTGCTATCAGGTGTTTGCCCATTTCATTATGTTCCTGAAGGTTGTGTGTGAGAGTCTATCTGGGTGTTATGCTTCCATAAATAAGGCCATGATTACTTAGAAAGAAGAGCTGAAATTTTTTAGAAACTGGCTTCCTCAGCAGAGCTTCAGGCATATTTTTATTTTATTTTATTTTATTTTATTTTATTTTATTTTTTTCATTTCTGTATGACCCCCAAATACAAAATATATGAATGCTGTAAGAGATATGAATTGCATATGTGGGCAATTTTTGATGGGTATCCCTTTAAAATCAATGTAAACAATGACAGAAAAAGATTGGACTCGGTCGTATATTTAAAAGGTGCAAATGCTGAATATAAATATACACTTCACATGCACAAAATAAAACTTCATATGTACAAAATAAGTACTCTGCATATGTTTATTTTGTATTCTGGTATAATACACAAATACCACATATGAAACAGTCCTCGTTCTTTTGCATTAAAGTTATAAAGATGGATGGATTTCTTGACGACTTCTCTCAGTGTATACATTCAAAATAACATGGTAGTATTGTATCTTCTTGCCTTTGGCTTCCCTCACCATCTGTTTGCAACTCCCTTCTTACTGTGTTCCTAAAGGTCTTGGTAAGACAGGAGGCTAAGCTGGTTAATGAGACAGTTTTTAAATGATAATTTTAAAGTGTGCATTCTATATGTCTTATAGGTGAGAAATGTAGAAGCTTCATTAGCCTGACTCCCGTAGCCGATAGAGGTAATTATATACTGTCATTATTTTAACTTTCTCTTACTTCTGTCTGATGTTCAGTGTTCTGAATCATGATAAAGCAGGCCTTTTAAAAAAATCTCTAGTTTCCATGGGACAAACAATAGCAAAGATTTAAATATTTTTTTCTTTTGGGGGACTGAGTTTTAAATTTGGGGGGAGACTTTGTTTTGAGAGTATATCATCTTAGAGAAGTCTCAGAGCGTTGCTTGCTCTCATCTAGTCCTCTTTGAAGTTGGCTGTCTCAGATGAGAAGATTGTGTGCCTCCAAGCTAGCTGAGTTCAAGCTCTAGCAGACTGACAGGAGGCAAGTCAGCCTCTCTAGTTTGTCCCAAGTCCAGAATCAGGGGCGTAACGATGGGGGGGCAGGCAGGGCACGTGCCCTGGGCGCCACTTGGCAGGGGGCGCCCAAAAGTGCCCCCGCCGATCCCCTGCCTTTGCCGAATTTTTTTTTTTGATTCGCATTTGATTTTTTTTTTTTTAGTCCGTAAAGAACAGTCCCCCTCCCCCCCCGGTCCTGGCGCGCCCCCCCCAATTGCTCAGCTCCGGCCCAGCACTGGGCACCGCGGTGACATCTTCATCATCACATAGTGACGAAGTCCGACTCTGAGTGATAGTCCGACTCCGAGTCTCATACGCAGAACTCCCCACCCCACCGCCCCGCCACCACGAGCACGAACTTGGCCATCCGAAAAGGCGCTGGTGGTGAAGCAAGGCGTCTGCGCTCTCTTCTCCCTTCAGAAGAGCAGCTTCGGGGAAGTTGCCAGGCAATGCGGCGTACACTGTGAGCGGCGGCGCATGCGAAGGAGAAACGGACTGTTTTGACCCTTGTGGGCAACCGTAGGTCGAACGAGGCAGAGGCAGTCGGCTTGGGTCACATGCTAACCTTGCGATGGTGGCTCCCATGCGCATGTGACCTGCAAAGAGGAGAAGGTAGGTAGGTGGGTGAGTCGGGGAGAAGGACGACGAGTCTGAACGAACGGCGCGAGGAGAGGAGGCTCCAGTCCACTGTGGGGGAGGGAGAGGATGAGCCTGCCCTTTCACTCATCGGTCTGGAGCCAATCCAGTCCACACATCATGCAAAGTGAGGCGGTTGAACTCCTGGATTGTCTCGCTTCAGACTGCAAGTGGGGGGTGATATTCTTTTCTTTTTCCCCTGTGTAAAAACAAAAGAGCCCCGCAAGGACAAACCAGTTTGTAAGGGAGTGGCTTGCGCTAAACCTTTCCTTCAGTGTGCTCATCGACTACATGCGATGGGGTTTGTTCGGCATGGGGGAGTGCTCTAAAACAGGACCCCACGCCTGCAGTCTGAACAGACCAGAATGCTCTCAGCTCAGTGTAATGCCTCCCTTGGGACTTAGGGTGAGAAGGTGCTCCTAACGCACTGCACGTAAATGTATTTAGGCTCGGGCTCTTCGTGTATAGAGTTGTGCATCTCTTTAAAGGATTATCAGTTGCAGATCGACTTTACAAGAGTGGTGACTTTGGAAGTATCTGCCACTGACAGTAGCTTTGCAGTGGACTGCGCCCCAGAGTTGTGTCAACACTACCAATGGGACATCACTCCATGTTGGAAAATGGATTAACCTGTTAATGATTGATTACTGTACATATAAAGTTGTGAGCATACATGTTCATGAAAATGTCCACTTTGAATTCATTTAACAGGTAATCTATGTGACCCTCCTCTGGCCAGCTTATTTGTGCTCTGAAAATCTTATGAATTCTTTTAACAAGCCATTATAAAATGCTAAACAGCAAAATGAATAAGAAACTGGATTGTTTTATAAGTTGCAGGCATATCATGATGCATGGAGTCCTTTTTCTCAACCTGCAATGAGTATGTTTGCATTAGGAATTAATGGACATAAAAGTGCTATACTCAGTTCTAGCCCCAGACTACGCCTGTTGTCCACATCTCCTTGCTGGTTCCAATCACCTGTTCAGTTTTATTCTAAATATGTTGAACATTGTCTGACCTCCTTTTCCACTGCATATAACATTCTGATTGGGAGTTTTAAGGACAGATATAGTAAAATCTCCATTATACACCATCTGTGTCCTTGTGACATGCAAGAAATTGAATTAATAATACATGCTTTTATACTGTAGATTTTATTCTGATATGTAACACAATTTGACTTTGCCCTTTTTACTGGAATGTTTGGGTCACTCTGATGCCTTTAATGTAACATTGTTCCTAGCAGACTGAAGGTATCAGACCCCTTATAATGTTGCTAAGTTTTGCTTTTTAGCCTCTGACAGCAGTTTGTTTAGTTCTGATGTACCACCAATTATTAATTGTGTTTTCTTGCTGGCCTATGGCCGTAATAAAGAAATTCTGAAATTCCCTGTATTGCTACTCGAGAGCCTCTTAAACTGGCAAATTCATGGAGAGCAGGTCTATCAATGGCTACTAGTCTGGTGGTTGTCCACCTCCAGCCTCAGAGGCAAGATGCTCCTAAAACCCAGTTGCAGCAGGGCTGTATGTTTGGGGGGGGGCGCAATTTCAGTGCTTGCCCTAGGTGCCGTTTTCCTTAGTTACGCCTCTGTCCAGAATTAATCTTCAAAGCTTATGTAGAATACTCTTGGACAAGAGAGCAGCTAGGGTGGGACCTATTTACTCCCTCCAACCTTCCTCAAGTGGGTACTCAACTCAGAGCTCAGCTAGAGATACACTTCCTGAATCAATTCAAAACCCAAATGAAGATACCACTCCTCCATACACAACCCTGTGAAACTCACAATGCATGCTGCTATAGCTGTCTTGTATGCTGCTGCAACTCGCACTCTATTCCTTGGCATGTTCATTGAGATGGGGTGGAATATATGCCAAATATTTATATACTGCTTTTCAACAAAGATTCCCAAAGCAGTTTACATAGATCTAAATAAATAAATAAAGATGGATCCCTGTCCCCAAAGGGCTCACAATCTAAAAAAGAAACGTAAGAAAGACACCAAGAGCCACTGGAGGGATGCTGTGCTGGGGTTGGATAGGGCCAGTTGCTCTCCCCCTGTTAAATAATTGTGGTGGTAATGGTGGTGGTGGTGGGGAATTGATGAAGATTTGATGCTGGTAGATCAGCAGGCCATTAAAGGAAAGGGGAGTTTAGAAATTTAATTTTGGTTTACCCCTCAGTCTGGCCTACCACTTCTTTGTCCTTAGAGAGCAGTGCCCAAGCCACAGAAGCTCATCTTATTATTCTGTAATGCCAGATCAGTCCAAAATAAGTCTGAGGTCATCCATTAGTTGATCATGAATTAAAAAGCCGACCTGGTGTGCATTACGGAGACCTGTTTGGGAGAGGCTATTGGCCAGGTTTGGTCCCAACTCCTCCCAGTGGGTTACTCCATGGTGGAGCAGGTGAGAGGATGTGGGCGGGAGGTGGGGTGCCTGTGGTCTATAAGAATACTATTTCCCTTACAAGGATCCCTGTCAGGGAATTGTCCTATATTGAATGTGTGTATCATCGTCTAGGGACCAAGGATAGATTGGTACTTCTGTTGGTGTATCGATTACTCTGCTGTCCAACAGAGTCCCTAAGTGAGCTGACAGACCTGGTAGCAGAATTGGCATTGGAGTGGCTCAGGTTGTTGTTGGTGGGGGACTTCAATGTCCATTTCAGGACTAGGTTGTCAGGAGCAGCTCAGGAGTTCATAGTGGCCATGATGACTATGGGCCTATCCCAAGTGGTTTCTGGACCAATGCATGATGTGGGTCACACACATCACACTTGATTTGGTCTTTTGCTCTGATCAGGGTAGTGTTCCATGGGTTCTGATTTCTGTTCTTTCCCCACTGTCATGGATGGATCACCATCTGGTTAAGGTAGGACTTCCAACCACAACCCACATCTTCAGGGGTTAAGGATCCATTAGGCTGGTCCACCCAATAAGTTTATTGGATCCAATAGAACTCCAAGAAGCCTTGGAAGGGTTTCAAGCTGGCTCTGCTAATGATTCTGTCAATGCTATGATACAAATATGGAATAATGAACTTGCTAGAGTGGTAGACACAATCACTCCTAAGCATCCTCTCCGACCTGCTTTAAAGTCAGCCCCATGGTACTCAGAAGAACTACGGGAGCTGAAGTGGCTAGGTAGATGACTAGAGCGCAAGTGGAGGAAGACTCGGCACAAACCTGACAGATTGCAACACAGAGTACATTTGAAGATCTATGCTCTGGCAGTGCAGGCGGCGAAGAAGTGGTTCTTTTCTGCCCATATTGCTTCCACAAATTGATGTCCAGCTGAGTTGTCTGGGGTTGTGAGGGGGCTAGTTCATTCCCCCTCTGCCTTGAATTTGAACTTGGAACCATCTGTCACTCGCTGTGATGTCTTTAATAACTTTTTTGCTGATAAAATCTCTTGTGTTCGTGCCGAACTTGACTCCACAGTTATTGCAAAGGTGTCCAGCAACTCCTTTTGTAGGATTGAATTGGATCATTTTTAGTTTGTGACTCTTGAGAAGGTGGGAAAACTGCTTCGGACTGTACGTCCTACCTTCATTGGACCTCTCAGAGTTGGCTAATTACAGACAATGTAATTAGGTTTCTAATCTTCCTTGAGTGGGCAAGGTGATTGAGCAAGTGGTCACTTCTCAGCTCCAGGCAGTTTTGGATGACACAGATTATCTAGACCCATTCTAAACTGGATTTCGGGTGGGCTATGGGGTTGAGACTGCCATGGTCGGGCTGATGGATGATCTCCAGTTGGCTATGAACAGAGGGAATGTGACTCTGTTGATCACTCTACTGCTTTCAGTACCATTGACCATGGTATCCTGTTGGGACACTTGAAGGAGGTGGGATTGGGTGGCACTGTTCTACAGTGGTTCTGTTCCTACCTCTCTGGCACATTCCAGATGGTGTCACTTGGAGACTGTTATTTTGCAATGTGAGAGCTAACATGTGGAGTTCTACAAGGCTCCATACGGTCTTCAGTGCTTTTTAACATCTACATCATCAGGAGGTATGGTCTGGGATGTTATCAATATGATGATGACACCCAAATCTATTTCTCCATACCAACTTCATCAGGAAATGGCATGACCCTCCGCCAAATGCCTGCCTGGAGACAATAATGGGCTGGATGACAGATGATAAGCTGAAGTTGAATCCAAATAAGATGGAGGTACTGTCTGTAGGGGTTCAGGACCTGAGAGATGGTTTAGATATGGTTGTTCTGGGTGGGATTACTCTCCTCCTAAAAGATCAGGTTCATAGTCTGGGAGTGATCCTGGATCCTAAACTCTCCCTGGTTTCTCAGGTTGAGACAGTGGCCAGGAGTGCTTTCTATCAGCTTTGGCTGATATGCCAGATACGTCCATTTTTGGAGACAAATGACCTTAAAACAGTACATATGCTGGTAACCTCTAGGCTTGACTACTGTAATGCGCTCTACGTGGGGCTGCCTTTGTACGTCGTTCAGAAACTACAATTGGTACAGAATGTGGCAGCCAGATTGGTCTCTGGGTTTACCAGAAGGGCCCATATAACACCAATTTTGAAAGAACTGCACTGGCTGCCGATATGTTTCTGAACGAAATACCAAGTGCTGGTTATTACCTATAAAGCCCTTAATGGCTTGGGTCCAGGGTAATTAAGAGAGCACCTTCTCTGTTATGAACCCTGTCACCTATTAAGATCACCTGGAGAGGTCCAGTTATGGCTGCCGCCAACTCGTTCAGTGGCAACTTGGGACTGTTCCTTCTCTGTGGCTTCCCCTTGGCTTTGGAACATGCTCCCTGCTGAAATAAGAGCATCTCCTTCTTTGTTTGCTTTTAGGAGGACCCCGAAGACATTTTCCCAAGTTTTTATTTGAAATCTAAATGTTAATGTGTTTTTATTCATTGAGATCTTTATCTGTTTTATGCATTTTAACTGTTTTGTATTGTTTTTATATTATGTTTTAACTTGTACACTGCCTGGAGATTTCTATATCAGGCGGTATAGAAATACAACAAACAAACAGAATCACCATTTTTAAAAGGTGCCTCTTTGCTCAGTTAGCAGGGGTGGAAGCATTCATGGATTTTAGAAATCCAGAATAATTTTGTTTCTTGACTAGGGTTGTCACCTTTTTTACTGGTCCTATTCTTTGCCTGACACAACCTGACACAGAGAAACTTTGAGAAATCAAAATCGAAATAATAATAATAATAATAATGACAAGGTAGCAGGGATGATACACTGGAACATCTGCAAACATACAAGCTACCTGTAGCCAAGAATTGGTGGGACCATAAAATTGAAAAAGTTGAAGAAAATGAAGATGTAAAAATATTATGGGACTTCCAGCTACAAACAGACAAACATCTGCCACACAATACACCAGATATAACTGTAGTCGAGAAGAAAGAAAAACAAGTTAAAATAATTGACATA
Organism: Hemicordylus capensis; assembly: GCF_027244095.1. NCBI lineage: Eukaryota > Metazoa > Chordata > Lepidosauria > Squamata > Cordylidae > Hemicordylus > Hemicordylus capensis. Next base: position 387,897,109 of record NC_069658.1, read on the forward strand.
GCAATACCAGGGGATAGCAGAATAGAAGAAAAAGAAATAGAAAAAAATCACCAAATACAAAGATCTACAAATTGAAATTGAAAGGCTGTGGCAGAAAAAGACCAAAATAATCCCAGTGGCCATTGGCGCCCTGGGTGCAGTTCCAAAAGACCTTGAAGAGCACCTCAACACCATAGGGGCCACAGAAATCGCCATCAGCCAATTACAAAAAGCAGCTTTACTGGGAACAGCCTATATTCTGCGACAATATCTATAACAACTGACAATAAAATTCTGGCATCCCAGGTCCTTGGGAAGGACTCGATGTCTGGATAAAACAAACCAGTCAATAACACCTGTCTGGCTGTGTAAACAAGCAATAATAATAATAATAAACTTAGCAAGTGCAGTTTCCCCTAAGTGTGTGTGTGTGTGTGTGTGTGTGTGTGTGTGTGTGTGTGTGTGTGTGTTCATATACATATGAATAGGCCTCTGCTCCAAAGGGCTCACAATCTAAAAATAGGGAGACAACCACAAGGGAGTCAACAGAATGGAGACAACCAGGGGTGTAGTGGAGTGGGTGGGAAGCTCAGGGATGGAGCTCCGGTACTTCTCGGCTTCTCTGGCTGTTAGGAACATAATAAGCTGCCATATACTGAGTCAGACCATTGGTCCGTCTAGCTCAGTATTTCTACACAGACTGGCAGCGGCTTCTTCAAGGTTGCAGGCAGGAATCTCTCAGCTCTATCTTGGAGAAGCCAGAGAGGGAACTTGGAACCTAGTTGCACTTCCCAGAGCAGCTCCATCCCCTAAGGGGAATATCTTGCAGTGCTCACACATCAAGTCTCCCATTCATATGCAACCAGAGAAGACCCTGCTTAGCTAAGAGGACAAGTCATGCTTGCTACCACAAGACCAGCTCTCCTCTCATAATGCACTGGGGTGGGCATCGCCATGGGGGCTATCATGGAGAGCTTCTGCACTTCTGAATTTGCAATTACATCATTGGAGACAACAGAGAAGGAAGAAACGTGGAAGAGGAAGCAGGGATAAACTGGGAGTGAATATTGTTGGAGATGGAGTTCCAATGCATCAACCTTTTGCACTAACTATCCTAATGACCACTAGGGGCATTGGGAGTAGAGATAGTGAGTAAAGGTCTCCCTAACTGTTCTGCCTGTCTCTAGTACTCTATGACCTATGATCTGACTCTGCAGCACTTCCTGTGCTGCTGAGTCACAATCCTTCCTTTCCTCCTAGAGAGAAGATGGAAACATCTCTCTCCCTCCTTACCTATTTATTATGTAGTCCTTCAGATTAGGTTTAGGTCTTTCCTATCCAAGTGTAAAGGTAAAGTGTGCCATCAAGTCGGTTTCGACTCCTGGCGCCCACAGAGCCCTGTGGTTTTCTTTGGTAGAATACAGGAGGGTCTACCATTGCCTCCTCCTGCGCAGTATGAGATGATGCCTTTCAGCATCTTTCTATATCGCTGCTGCCTGACATAGTACCAGCGGGGATTCGAACTGGCAACCTTCTGCTTGTTAGTCAAGCACAATAAATACTTAATATTTAGTTCTACAAGAATCTCCATGCGTTTTCTCTAAATAGCTGTAACAACTAAACCATCCTCTGCTACCTACTCTGTAACTGGAGTGTGTGCTCATTCCTTAGTGCTCTGCTGTTTTACCTACTGGGAGTAAAAATTAACAACCCCCAACAAATATGTGATTATTTCATGTACATTGAGGCTTAGTTACAAATTACAATAGAGTATGTGGACTAGGGGGGAAGAGTCAACGACTTCACATAAAAGATTTGTTTTGAGGAGGGACTTGAGGGGAAATAAGAAAAGGGTTGTCTTAGAGGGGTTTGTGGGTGTTCCAGGCAAGGGATAGAGTCATCTGAAGGAGCAGGACACTTTTGGATAGTTAAGGGTAGTGGAGCTGGGTGAGTGAAACAGTAGGAAAAGCTTCACACACATTTCTGTGTATTGAGCATCTCTTAAAGGCACAGAAACATGGACAGGATAAAGGTGGCAACCCTAGATGTGTGACTCAGAAATTTAACTTCTCCTCTCCTACCTGTCAACGTTCAGTTTCCAGTTCCTTCAAAAGAGCAACGGAAGCCACAAAAACAGGGGAGAGGGGGCTAAATGTTACCTAGTAAGTATGTGGTGGTAGTAGATGCAAAGTGTATAACTGGATTTGGGCATCTAGGAATCTCAGTGTTCTTTGTTTTTCCCCAGGGGTTCTGTGGTTGTCTATTGCAGCAGAGCTCCTTTACATTACTTTACTTCTGATGGGTGTTGCTCTCATGTTGACTGAAATCTGCTACTCCATCAGCATACTGGATGGGCTGAAGCTAAATGCGTTTGCAGCAATATTTACCGTTCTAGCAGGTAATTGTTTGATGCCACCTTTGAGGGTTCATGTAAGCAAAGTACATTTGCAGTCAGTTTGCAACTCTAATTCCATACATTGCTTGATATTTCACAGTGGACCCAATATAATTCCACGATCTCTCTACATAGCAAGGGTAAAAGTGGGCGGAAATGGGAGGTATCACTGGTGCCATGGGGCGGGTCATCCCCTCCAGTACATTTCTCCCTTTTCAGGTGCTGCATGCACATCTGCACAGGTACAACCTTCCAACTCTGGTTTTAATGTTTTTTACTCTTCTCTACTGCTTCACAGCAGTAGCTTGACCTCCCCCTCTTCCCAGCCTCAGGCACACTTTTCTGCTGCTGTGCCACAAGCAACAGCCTTGTAGGTCAAGATCCTAAGCATGTTTACTCAGAAGTAAGTCTTGTTCAGTGCAGTTGGAATTACTCTTGGAAAGTTTCCTTTGAATTGCATCTTTCTGTGCATTGGCACATTAGTTTTGTAAAAATTAAGTCTCTTCCCCTCATCCCTGCTCTTCCCCAACCCCATTTCTCCAGTACTCACTTCACAACACCTTACCCTTAGTTCTGTCAGTGGGAAACGCCTGAGATGCGATGTATGGCAGGAAGAGAAGAGAAGACAAAAAGGCAGCAGGCAAGCATGCCTAGCACTGAGCCGAAGGGGAAAGGTTGGGTACTACTGCGGCATCTGGTGGGCCACTGTGTGAAACAGGATGCTGAACTAGATGGGCCTTGGGCCTGATCCAGCTGGGCTGTTCTTATGTACTGTTGCTGCTGTACACTAGGTTTCCACCCCTGTCCATTGGTGGAATATGAGCATTGGTAGTATATGAGCACCTTCCTCATCCTACTGCTATTGCGGTCCATTGCTTGTTATGGTACACACATAGAGCTATGGAAGCTATGTTTGGAAGAAGCAGTCTCCTATTTCATTTCATTTATTTTAGAAAAACTGAGTCGGGGTAGAAGGGTGTTAAAGAATGCCAAGTCATCCAAAGGGGCCCTGACCATGACCACTACTATTACTCCTACTACCATGTGTATCCCACCTTTCAACAAAAATTCTCAAACCGACTTACATAGAAATTATTACATAAGATGCTTCCCTATCCTAAAAGGGCTCACAGTCTAAAAAGAAACATGAGGTAGACACCAGCAACAGTTCCTGGAGGGATGCTGCACTGGAGTTGAATAAGTCCAGTTGCTTTCCCCCGGCTAGATGTAAGAGAATCACCAGTTTAAATGATGCTTTACTCAGTTAGCAGCTCCCTGACTGTGCAGTCTCTCAACAGCACCTCAAAGTTGGTGGCTCATAGTAGCTAGGGCATTGGGTCGTGCTTCATGTCCCTCCTATTGCTGTTGTGGTTAAGAAGCAGCCAGGCTGGATCTTTGTTGCAGCCAAGCCCATGGCAGGTTCCCCTTTTTCGGGCCACCCTTCTTCTTCCTCATTCCTTCCCCCTCCTGCTTTCTTCAAAGCATGGGTTGGATTGGCTGTAGGCTTTTCTTTATTCTTCCCAATGTTTTTGGGAACAACTTGTCACTCAGGCAATTTCTGAGGGAGCAGATTCCTAAAAAAACAGCCCCATGCAGATGTGTCTTCTGGCTTGCATTCTGCATGGTTAGATTCCAAATGACACTGGCTCACATGTTGTGCAACACTATGAGGGCAGAAGAAGGGCAATACCCTTGCAGAGCAACTGGAGAATAGCTATGTTGAAAGCTTCTAGCATAGCCCAGCATGGGTGGATGGGGATAGGGATGGGGAAGTGATTTTTGCTCCCTCTTCCCTTCCTCCAAACACCCTTTTCACTTCCAGCAATATGTCCTTGAAGGCTGCTAATGAGGCTGAGGTCTACCTCCTGTTTCTTTTAAGACTGTGAGCCCTTTAGGAGACAGGAACCATCTTCTTGTTATCCTTTTTCCTATGTAAATTGCTTTGAGAACTTTTTGGATGAAAAGTGGTATATAAATAATAGTAAGTAAGTTCATCTGTGTGACCCTCGGGGACATAATTCTGCAAATGAAAAGGGCTTTTGTATGGAGGGGAAAGAAGTGCAGATTGCTTCCCGCTCCCCCTCCGCCCATGCTGGCTGTAGAAAAAGGCTTCAGCACAACTATTCCTCAGCCATTCACCAAGCACACAGCCCTCATAGTGCTGTGGAAGATGTAAGTCACTCTTAATTTTGTGCAGCTGTCTCAAGCCAAAACGCTTGTTGGTGGATTTGCAGTAAAATAAATAAACAAATAAACACACACACACACACACACACACACCACACACACCAGTCTTTGTATGATAAATGCTTTATCTTTCATATACAGACATGTTTGAAGAAGCAAAGACTTGGCCTTTTCAGGAAGGCAATCATAAAGTATGAAGGAAAAGTTAATGTTGAGCCCATACATTATCCATTACAAATCTATCACCACCAATGCATGACAACAGAACTGATTTGGTGTTTAATGCCTAGGTAATGCAATTTAGATGGATTTTCAACTTTTTCTGGGAACCTGAAGGGATAGCTACTAACTTAGTATTGTCTAATATTTCAGGTCTTCTTGGAATGGTGGCTCACATGATGTATACAACTGTATTTCAAATGACTGTCAATCTTGGTCCAGAAGACTGGCGCCCACAGTCCTGGGATTATGGCTGGTCCTACTGGTAATATATTGAAAAAGGGGTGGGGGGGGAAGCATAATGAATGGGTGACCATGACTGCTAAACAATTCTGTTTGGTTAGATTAGGGCTATTTGTGAGGCAGGGCTGGAGGAAGAACAAGGCTCAGATAAGTAGCAGTGTCTATATATAGACCATTTACTACTTGACTAATGTTTGTTTTTAAAGGAGCAAGAGGGTACTCGTAGTGTTAACAGAGCAGACTAACCTGTTGGAAAGAACCAAGTAACTAGGTGGGAGTATCTAGTCTTAATCCTAGTACAGACACCTGTGAAGTAGAGGGGAAGCATTTTTCCTTCTAATGCATACACTGGATCTGGGTATCCCATAAATATATATAGAGAAGAATTATTGTGATCCAGATTAGAGGTGCTGTTCAATTTAGTAATGTTTCTAGAGAGGAAATGAACAGTGTTATGTTCAACATAACACTATTCATTTCCTCTCTAGAAATGTTACATAATATGTTTTGTGAACTTCTCCATTAACAACAAAAATTTATATATCACTTTTCAACAAAAGTTTCCCAAGTGGTTTACACAGAAATAAGTAAGTAAATAGGATTGATCCCTGTCCCCAAAGGGCTCACAATATAAAAAGAAACATAAGATAGACACCAGCAACAGTCACTGGAGGCACTGTGCTGGCGGTGGATAGGGCCAGTTTCTCCCCCCCTGCTAAATAAAGAGAATCACCATGTTAAAAATGTGCTGCTTTGCCCAGTTAGCAGGGGTAACTCATGAAGCCTTGAGAGGCTTCACATTTCCTATAATTTTATGTGTTATGTGGGGCACACAACCCCTGATCCTCCAGTATTTCATTGAGACCCACATATGCTGATCTTCAGGCACAAAATATTTACTGTTGGGGTTACCATTATACAATGAATGTGAATATGACCTATATTTATATACCACTTTTCAACAAAAGTTCCCAAAGCGGTTTACATAGATATAAATAAATAAAATGGTTCCCTGTCCCCATAGGGCTCACAATCTAAAAAAGAAACATAAGATAGACACCAGCAACAGCCACTGGAGCAGGGGCATAGCGACCCTTGAGCAAGGGGGGACAATTGTTCCCAGTTCCCAAGGATTTGCCCCCCCAAGGCTCCCCCTTGCCTTCTCCAGGACGCCCCTTGCCCCTTCCACACCTAGCCAGCAAGCAAAGCGCTTGCCAGCTGGGAACGCGAGGGACACTCTTCTCCTCTCCAGCCAGCAGTTCAATGAAACGCTGCCACTGCCATAGCCCTTTCTTTCTAGCTGTGTTGCGGGCAATGGAAAGAGATCATATGGGGATGTATATGCCATGCTTGAGCAAAGGAGTGGCTTTACTCAAGTTGAGTAAACGATTGGCTGACATACAGAGAATGGAGGCACCTAAGGACAGAGCTGCCCAGGGGATTTGGGTGACCTGGGGCAAGTAGGATGTTAGGCCCCCTCTAAAAGGACTTAGGCATGTGCATACAAATGGGGGGGGGGAGCATATGTGAGAATTTGTGCATGGAAGGTCCACATGTGAGAATTATTGTATGTAGCTCTTCCTTGCCAGTTTATCATGGTCAGGTCAGGCTCTACATTTTGCAGTTTAAACATAATACCAACAATTCTGTTGGACAGTGTGGCAGGGCTGGGGCAGAGATTAATGGTATGCAGAGGAGCTGAGGTGGGGGAACTTGCTTGGTGGGGGCCTAGGGCAGATTGCCCTAGTTGCCCCCCACCCCCTGGGCAGCCCTGCTCAGGTGGCACAGAAAATTGCTCCTTTCCTGGTGCACCAGTGCAGTTAGTTGGAAAGGGCTTTTAGCCTGCTTCTCTCTCTGCACGGATGCTTCCTTGCCCTGTAATGTATGTCAGCCTGTGAATCTATGAGGAACCCATCAGTGGAAGTAGTGAGGTGGATGCTCTAGAGCAGGCCTGCTCAACTTAGGCCCCCCAGCTGTTTTTGGACTACAACTCCCATAATTCTCAGCCACAGCAGCCAACAGCCAGGGATTATGGGAATTGTAGGCTAACATCTGCAGGAGAGCCGAAGTTGAGCAGGCCTGCTCTAGAGCAAGGCTTTTTCGCTTTGGGTTGCAAGTACCAGTATCTGCAGGGATCACTGCTATGTGCAGGAGTGGGTAGCTTCCTGAGCAGTTTTTCCTGCAGCAAGAGAGAAGTTTCTTCAGTTGCTGCTGCCTCTGAACCTTTCCTCCATTCTGCACCTTTTATACCTCCTCCTTGCTTTACCTGCACCTGTTTTGAAGGGCTGGGCTGCTGCACAGCTGAACCTTGCCACCTGTGCACTCCCACCTCAGCCATCTCCATTTCCAGCAGGGTCTGGCCAAGCAGACAGTGACATGTACTTCCCATGGCAGCAATACTGTGAAATGTAAGCAGTGGTACTTATTGAATTGGTTAAAAAGCACTCCTCTAGAGGAAGATCTGGACATTGATGAAAGGGTAAAATAGAAAGTACAGTTTTGACCATCAAAGGGGGAGGAAAGCCAGATGTACGAACTTCCACTTTTTTGTCAGCATGAGATTGGCTTAGAAATAATTAGGGCTGTGTTTAGACTTTGGAGCTGAGCTGAGACTGGTGGGAACATGGTTGGCAGCTGCAAAAGCCAAACAATGTTAGAGAGACCAAAGTGCTTGACTTTAGAATGGAAACAATCAGTAATTCAGTAGGTTGGGAACACTCATATCATGTGCCTAGTCTAGAAAGCACTTTCTCCATTTGTCAGTCAGCTGGGTTTGCCCTCAAAGTTGTCATGTAACCAAATCTGATTGACACTGGCCACATTCACACATAACGTAGAACTACGGGTCCAATTGACCCACAGTTCCACTCCCCTCCCCACCCTGCCACTCTCCTGTCCACATGAGGATGTAATGGAGAGCAGGGAGCCTACAGTCAGGGAGACTGCAGAGAGGAGGGGGAAGTGACTGTGCGGGTTTCCTTCTTGCATGGAGGACAGCCCGCACAGCCAATTAGGGCTGGAGAAAGGGAGGAGCTTCCTCCCTCAACTCCGGTCACAGGGAACACAGCCTGCAGTTCCAAATTCAGATGTAACGCAAGCTGCATTTAACCTCGGGTTGAGGTAACAAAATTCACTACAACCCGAGGGTTCAAATTGGAGTTCCAAAAAGAAAACCTTGGGTCAGTCTGCTCACATAAACGGAGTTTCCTGCATTCAGACTCTGGCTCCTTAAACTCTAGTTTCGTGTTATGTGTGAATGCGGCCTATATAATGTTGTGAAACCATCATATTCACCATGTGCTTTCTGACTGACTGGAATCATTTAGTCAATTAGAAAGAGGTTTTAACCAAAGGAAAGAATGACACAAGCAGAAGCAGATTGTGCTGCAAACAAACGGTGAAAATAAATGTTTAGAGTGGCTAGAGTCTGGGGGTGGGGGCTTAGTCCCCCTTCCCTGGAAGCACACATTTCATGCAGCCTTAGAAATAATTAAATATAAAAGCACAGTAATTGCCTTTTGATTAGAGCATTTCCAACAGTTAGCTTCTACATTTTTCAAAATTATTGCCACACCCATGAGAAATAAATGTGCTTCTCTCATAATAAAAGCTCAATTCTCAGAATTATAGTGGAATCCCCATGGGCTGCACAAAAGTGCTTTGGGGCCACTTATAGCCTGCAATTTAGTACAAGCTCTCTCTCTCTCTCTCTCTGTGTGCTGCCATTTTTCTCATGATTTTTTCCCCCATTGACAGTCTTGCATGGGGCTCCTTTGCCTGCTGTATGGCTTCTTCTGTAACTACAATGAACAGATACACAAAAACTATTCTGGAATTTAAGTATAAGCAGAAAAAACTGGAGAGAAGTTTAAAGATGAAACCTAAATCTCCTGATCCAGAGAAAGCATGGAAGATGTACATTGACAACATCCACAGCACAACCATCCCACCTGAAGACTACATGCATCACCTAGCAGATATCCAGAGTCCAGCCAATCCTATAGCATTTGCAGAGTTAAATAATATCCCTATGGCACATCATGAAGAATATTGCTAAATACGTTGCATCTTTTTTGTAATAGTCAATGCTTACTTGATACATTATTTTGAATGTCAAGGACTAATATTTTCTAACTATAAAACATGTTGGTGGCTTACAAAAAAGAAAGCCAAGAAGAAAAGCCTTCTTTCTTCTTGTTTCCCATTTTCCTTTTGTTTCTGTCTTGATGAAGGGCAAGATCCAGCCAAAGTTAAGCATTTTAAAGTCACATTAATTTCAATTGGGGCAATTTTAGCATGTTTAAGTCTTCCGTGGAAATCAGTGGGACCTAAAATAGTGCATAACTTTGACTGGATTGCTCCCTTATATTGTAAGCATTTAGTGCATTTTGAGTGTTATTAATAATGATAGTACATTAAGACTGTTTTATGTAATTTTTTGAGTAAAGATGGGGGAATTGTTTATGTGCTTGTTCAGAAGAACTTCAAAATGAAACTAAACTTAGAGCCGAACTCCACACAGAGGGGTGCTATTTAGAGGTAAACCTTTTTGTTCCGATATATCCTTCAGGCTTTCCTCATTAAGTTAGCTTTGGGATGTCTTTAGAGGCTTCGCTGTGTGAAGCTTACCTAGCCATCTCTCATTAGAGCAAAGTTTTGTAATTCAGAAAACAATTTCACCTTGCAAACTTCCATGCACTTTTTAATAATGCCCACTGAGGCACCTAGAAAAGTTATCTTACAGTGAGGTAATTAAGGAACTTTCATATTCTAACTTTTTTGGTGCCATGCAACCCCCAGGGAAGGTAATTATTATCTGACAAGTGAATTTTACCACCTGGTTGCAGGAAAGAAGACTGTAAACACACGAAGAAATTCTACATTATGAAGGATGTAACAGCTCAGCTTGGTCCTATGGGTTGCCTTTAGTGGCCTACATGAATAACAGTAGCTTGTACTATGGCACTTAATGCAGCAGCCATCACTTGGCAAGTACTGTAGGACGAAGATGCCAAACTTTGCCATAGGAAAGCATCAGCACAGTTGTGCTGCTGTTCTTGGCACCCTGCCATTAGGCAGACTGAAGCAGCCTGCTTCAGGTAGCAGAACTTGGGATACCATGTAAAGGGCATCACCCTGTCAGTGATTTCGACCATTATCTTCTTTTTACCACTGTGCTGGGCACCATTTGGATTTTCTGCACCAGACCTCAAACTCTGTTGTGACATCTCCGTATCTAGGCCAACAAATGCTACACAGAATGCCAAGTAAGAAGCCTGTTTCTGTGCCAGACATGGGAAGGGTACTGATAGCCTAAGGATGGTTAGCATTTATTCAAATGCTGACTTTTAAATGTGCAAAGGACCTCGCATATATTACCTCAGAAATCCTCACTTTTAAGGCTGGCCAACATTATCTTTCCTGTATCGTAGAGAATAGAGTTAATCACTATTCTACACCAGCTCAGAGATATCAGCTCTCGTGTCCGTGTAGGAGCTGGTGGCCAGCACTTGAGTTGGCTCCTAGCCCACATGTACAGTAAAGTGAGAGACTGTTTCAGTGCAATGTCTGCTAGTATTGGACCACTGGTCCTTTGCAGAAAGTTTTTAAGTGGGGAGAGACTTAAAGGCTATCTTTTGACTCTTCTCATCTATCATCTGCCAATCCTTCCACAGATAAGTGTATACAACCAGATCAGTACCAACAGCCATGGAATCACCAATTATTCTGGAATAGCCTTTCTGAACTTGAGCTGGCACAGAGTTATTCTCCACAGTTTCCTTTCCCCCCATGCCCTATTATTTTTCCTTCACTGTTGCTGATGTGCCTGAGCACTTTTGTGTGTTATCTTTGTTTCTTAGAGATCTGCTTAAGTGCTTATGCACACAGAAATATTAATACTTCACTTTTTTAGCTCACCACGTATCACGTGCTATGTATTTTGCTTCCAAAATCCTTTCAAATCTCATGAGAAGATAGTCTGACACTGTGCAAGAGAAATAGGTTTTTTTAAGTACCAGTAATCAAATTCCAGTATCAGAGAACTGGGGAAATCTCTTCATTACTATAGGCTGTGGTCTGCTCCAGAATCCCTTTGATTCTTGCCATAGGAATCTCTAACCTTTCTTCATGAGAAGCACCAGGTTTGGTTTTGTTTTAAATCAGGGAAGTACTGTTTTTTACTCACATTGATTTTTGATCCCATGCAACAAGTGTAGGAGCACTCCAGTGGATTAACAGGGAACTGCAATCCTAGGGGTTAGAATCTGTGTTGGAGAGCATGTACACTTGTGCACAGAAAAATAATTTTAAAGGGGATATAAATGGCTGAACTTGTGTCATGCTAAGTGTAAGGGTGCATGCAAATTCAAATTCTGAAATTAATGTTAACGTAATTATTCTTGTTGGTGAAAGGCAACCACAATGCATCTGGAGTCAGCGTAGAACCACAGAGAATGGAATGGGAAGAGGGATTGTGTTTACAATCTTGGGGGAGGAACTCTAAATCACCATCTAGCAGAATCCCAGACAATTATTCATGAAAGTGATTATGTGCTGGTCCATTCTGATGCTGATCTAAGTGGTGCAGCAGGGAAATGCTTGACTAACAAGCAGAAGATTGCCAGTTCGAATCCCTGCTGCTACTATATCAGGCAGCAGCGATATAGGAAGATGCTGAAAGACACCACCTCATACTGCACGGTGGAGGCAATGGTAAACCACAGGTTTCTGTGGCCTCCAGGAGTCAAAATTGACTTGATGGCACACTTTACTTTATAAAGGTTATCAGACAGTTTTGTCATAAGCCAAAACTACCTTTGTTACCACATTTAACCTCAGACATCACTATCCACCCCTCCCCCCTCCTTCCAACAACCTTTGCCTCTGTGTGTTCCAATGACTGCTTCCCCAACTTTTATGAATAGAAGTTGAATAAATGAATAAATTAAAAAGCACTGGTCCCAGTACAGATCCCTGGAAGGACCGCACTTCTTACTTCCCTCCATTGTAGAAACTGACCATTTATTCCTACCCTTGGTTTCCTGTCCTTCGACCAGTTACCAGTCCACAAATGAACCTAAACCGTTACCCCATGACTATTCAAGAGCCTTTGATGAGTAACTTTGCCAAATGCTTTTTGAAAGTCCAAGCATACTATGCCAGCTGGATGATCTTTCTCCACATGTCTGTTGACACCCTCAAAAAACTCCAAGAGATTAGTGAGGGAAGGCTTACTCTAGCAGAAGCCATCCTTCAGCACACAACAATGTAATGGTGGCTGAGAAGTAGCATGTCTAGCAGGGACAGATGGAGAAGAAAAAAGTACATTGGGATGTGTTGTGTGTTAGTGAGGTTCAGTCCTAATCAGCATCAGCACTACCATCAAGCAGTTCTCTGTGAGTACCACCAGATGTAACCAAAAACAGAACAAGTGAGTTTTATGCAAGTATCTCCTGAGCACTAAGTTCTGGTTCTATAACTCTATTTGACATGCCAACAAGGCAGTACCTGCAAAAACTGAAGAAGAAGAAAATGGCGGGTATCAAAGCTCACAGGGTCAATTCTTGCTTTGCATAGATGTGGGCAATTAATGTCATGCTCACTTACAGTTTGGTTTCCAGGAGCTTTAGATGGTGACTTGTAAATTATTGAATATACAATGTCATCATTTTTCCCAAGTCCCTTCTGTGTAAGTTATTGCTTGGTTGCACGGAAATGCCTGCCAATGAAAAAGAAAGAATTCATTAAACCACTATTATAGAGACCAAAGAAGTGGTTTAGTACATCCTAGTTGGGGTTCAGAGCAGACTTTTGCTTAATGAGCGGCTTCAAGGGAGAAAACCAGTCATTCTAGCATGACAGAGTGGTCATCCACATGGCCTTATGCCACCTCTGGGGAGGTCTGCAGGGAAGGCAGGGGCTTGCCTGCCTTCTCTGGCAGATGAGCATCATCATCTTTGCTTTGGCTGTGCTGTGTGCCCACATGAGTGGTGGCTCAGCAAGGGCAAAAGCTGGGAGCAGGTGGACTTCCTCCTTCCACATCCCAGAGTACCCCACACTACGAGCATGGAGGCTGCTCTTGTTAGAGCAGCCACCGTGCTGGGCACAGCCGCTCTTAAATGGCACCATAAATGGCACATAAATGGCACCATAAATGGCACAGCCGCTCATAAATGGCAGTGGGCCGGAGGGAAGCCTATTTACCTGGGGCAGGGCGACCATGCACACAACCACCTGCCGAGGTAAAATGAACCACAGGTTCATTAACCTTGGTAAATTGTTTACCTCAGTAATCATTTACCTTGGTAATCGTTTACTTCCAATTACCTCGGTAAAACCCTGGGTAAAGAAACAGGGCTACCATGTTCTGGAGCAGCCGGAAACAAAGGGCTCCCAGCATTCCAAACATGTCATGTGAATAGCCTTAGAAGCTGTAGTCAGCTTCTCCCACCTCTGTGATACCAATGTTTACATATTTCTTGAAGACATGCATTGTATGCACTCCTCTCCCTGATCTCCCATGACCTTACTCCTTATTAGGATATCTGGGGCTCAGGCATAGAACTGTGGATTTCAGCAGTGCTGGCATTAACAAGCAGTTTATTGGCACAAACATCTTGTGCCAGCACCACACTGGCAACTGATGGGTTTTCTCCAATCTAATTATTGGAATTATTTGCTATTTAAAAATAAAAATGAACCCCAGGCCTGGAATATAACAGCCCCAAAGGTTGAACTTTGGTAACATGATATGTAGTAGCAAACAATTCACAACGTTTTGTAAAGGGTGATGCAAAAGCTTTGTCTGCAAGTAACCTTCGGATTATTTAGATATTTTAGATCACTTAATTAGGATCAGCATGGAATAAGGAACATTAAGGCTATGTGCAGACATACCACCCTCCAGAAGCTGGTATGGGTTTCTCTGTCATGGGACACTCTATTTCTACCCAGCTTCACTCCTCGACATACAGTACTTAGCTTCAACTCTAGCATGATTTCCCCTCCTCTCCTATGCTTCAGATAGGCTTCCCCCCCTCAGCCAGTGGCGCAGTGGAAAATGCTTGACTAACAAGCAGAAGGTTGCCAGCTCAAATCCCCTCTGGTATGTTTCCCAGACTATGGGGAACACCCATATTGGCCAGCAGCGATATAGGAAGATGCTGAAAGGCATCATCTCATACTGTGTGGGAGATGGCAATGGTAAACCCCTCATGTATTCTACCAAAGACAACCACAGGGCTCTGTGGGTGCCAGGAGTCGAAACCGACTCAACGGCACACTTTAGCTTTACCTGGCATGTTTAGCCATGTAAACATTTATTCAGCATTTATTAGACTGTAAGATTGTCACGCTTTGTACTCACTTAGAACTATTTTGCTTTCATGGATACATTTTACCTTCAAATTCACATGTATGGCCACACACACTATACTAATCTCTTTATGACCAGTTTGGAATGTTTTTCTAGCTTTTCCAAATTACATAATTATATCCAAGGTTCATTGATGGACCCATGGTGAGGAATTACTTAAGAAATCCCACCATAATCAATAAATTCCACCTCATGATCAATCAAGAGGCTGACATCCTCTAAATTACTCAATAGTACTAATCATGAGTTACACCAAAGGGCTATTGAATTTCATTTGGACTTCCCCTAGTAAATTTAGTCAGGATGTCAGCCAGTATTTCTTATTCCAGCACTTGTGCTAATTTCCTAGGTAACCACTGTTTGTAAAGAATGTTCAAATAGTCACTTTAAAACTGCATCTTATAGGAAATCAATGGAGGTTTCCTATAACCTGGATATAACCTATACGCAAGGAACATAATCTCTCTCTCTCTCTCTCTCTCTCTCTCTCTCTCTCTCTATATATATATATATATATATATATATATATATGGACCAGATACATGATAATATATATTGCCACATATGGATACATGGTAAATGGTAGCTTCATCACTCTTGGAATAGGGCAGGGTTTGCCAAGGTGCTCTCCACCCTGTATATGTTCCAGTATTTTCAATCCTGTTAAATCTAAGATTGGTGTTCAATTTAAGTTGTATAAATTTGCAACATGAGAATGCTGGTGGTTTAATAACAATTAAAGCAAAAGAGGAAATATTTCACTGGTAATTATACAACTTATTTAACTAGATATCTAATAAAACATGTATCTGTAAAATATTATGAAAAAGTGATGTAGGATTATGTATCCCTGGCAAATCATGGCCAGAAATCTCTAGTTCAGTCAAAGCCTCTCTGCATATTATGGACTACAGGAAACAAGAAGCAAGATGTTTCAGTGGTGATATTTGACAGCAGCCAGGCTATATAAACGATTTTATACTAACAGTTTAAATAGCAGAAGTGTTGTGCATTTGAGCTGACCTTTAACATTTGTGGTAGAGTTGCAATCGAATCAAGCTATTTTGATTTCAGTTCCAATGTTTTATCTCGCACAATATGAACATCAATCTCATCTTGATCCAATAATTGTCTTATTGAATTGGGTTAATTATCAAGACCACCGACCATCACTTTTTATTGGTTGCTAAAACATTTTTGGCTGGATACTGGAAATCTTCAATCTTGCCAATGATTTCAGAAGAGCTGAAGAAAGTTATTATTATGAAGTTTTATTGCTTTGGGACACAAGTACAAAATGATGTCATTTTCTCAGCAACGTCACCTCCACTTCAAGAATACCCCCCCCCTTTTTTTTAACCACTTATAGTGTGACGGAATAGATCAATTGCTGCTTGCGATCCAATCTAGTGAAATTCATGGCCCCATTGACTGGAGGAAGATGCTCCCATTAAAAAGAGATGAAACAGGCCTATTCCCAGTCATGAGGCTCTTCCCCTCCATTATATTTATAGAGAGTTCAGGTTACACACGTTACATCAGAAACTGCAATGATTATGGTAAGGAAAAGTCACTCCCAATGCTTCACAAAAATGATTGACGGTTTGCAGTTTTACAGCTCCAAGGACCTTCTTGCACCTTGGCCAGCCCATAGAATCCTCTTGCATAGTCACCCTGTGCCAATAAAGTCAGAGGCCTGGATTGCTTGTAAGTTATTGATTTGTGTTACAACCTGAGAAACAAGTTTGTTTACTTAAGGAAACAACTGCACACTTCCCGCAGAATGTAAGCTGCTAGTCTTGCCCAAATATAACACACGCAGAGAGAGACATCTAAGGGTGCCTCAATGTACTGCAATGAAGGATATCTATGATTTAAAATTTCCATCTAGAACATACAGGAAATGTTTACACCAGCAGTGTCTGTGGGACAGTTGTGAATAGGGATGTGCGGATCAAATCGATTTGTACCTGAATCCAGCTGATTCAGGCAATTTGGAAACAGAAGAAATCACCCCTGTGGTCCATTGGCTAGATCTGGGTCCAAATTGAATCACACAGCCAGTAGTAGCTGCTTAGAGGCCTAGAGCATATACACATCTTACAGGGTCTCTGAATGCAGGAGAGCATATTAGTTAAATTTTATTTTGGTTTACTTATATGTCTCCTTTTTCATGGTCGACTATGCCCAAGGTGTGTCACTATAAACAGAGCAGTTTGCAGAGCAGTTGCACAGTCTCTCTTGAAGCCCAAAGTGCAAGAACTCCACTAGCTCAGTTTCTATGTCCTCATTCTCATGTAATGTGGAACCATGGGTCCAGTGGACCCATGGTTCCGCTCCCCCCACCCCACCCTGTTCTCCTGTCTGCATCTGAGTGAAATGGAGAGTATCCTCTCTGCAATCAGTGAGACTCCAGAGAGGAGGGGGAACTGGTGTGTGGGCTTCTTTCTTGCTTGAAGGACAGATCACACAGCCAATATGGAGGGAGAGAGGAAGGAGCTTCCTCTCTCAACAACAGTACAGCTGAATGCAGCCTTGCTGCATTCAGATGCACCGGTGGCTGCATGGTACCCCAGTTCTGAGCACTGAAACTCACTACAAACTGGGGTCTCAGGTTGTCAAAGAGATAGGAATGGAGTTGTACACACATAATGGTAGGGAAACCTCTGGTCCCTGCAACTCTGGCTCCCTGTTGTGTGCGGATGAGGCCATTATCTTCAACATACAGATTTTTAGAAAATTGCACAGCATATCTACAACACACATTAATTTAATACTCTTATTCTCTCTTCAGAGACCTTTGGGAATTATAGTTCTATGATAAGGCTATGGAGTTCTAACAGAGTGCTCTCAGCATCCTCACCAAAATATAGTCTTAGGATTATTTGAAGGAAATCACATTTTAAGAAGCAGACTTAAGAAACAGACGGGTTTGCTTGGTGACTATGTGGAATTGCCATTTTTTTATTTCAGAAATTCTGGCACCTTGGACCAGAATTCTTTGTGAAAAGAACCAGCTTCCAAAATATGGACATGATCAGAGTGCCTCCTCTGGAAGGTAACATTTTGTCTAAAGTCTTAAAATTCTGGTCAGTTGGCTGCCCAGCTATTATCAGGACTGGAAGAGAAGAATACAACTGTATACTGTAATCACCTCAATATGCAAAAGTGCTGATTGATTGAAAGCTCCACAAGCATTTGTTGAGAGGTTCTCAGACATTTTTATGCTGATCAGAAATGTTTATGCTACTGGATTCTCGACAGAATCTTTCCCAGACCTTCTGACTGTACAGACTACAGCCAGATTGCAACTGAAAGGAAAGGAGAGCCTTCCAATGAAGAATTTTATTTCAGGTGCCTCAAAATGAGCTTCATGAGGCAGACAATGAAAACTGTAACCTGGAATTACTAAAATATGCATACATGTTACTGTACTAGCCCCCCTCCTTCCATCATTACTTCCAATAAATGCTTGACTTTCACCAATATGATCAATTTTGTTTTATTATTATTATTATTATTATTATTATTATTATTTTACATTTATATTCTGCTCTTCCTCCAAGGAGCCCAGAGTGGTGTACTACATACTTAAGTTTCTCTTTCACAATAACTCTGTCAAGTAGGTTAGGCTGAGAAATAAGTGACTGGCCCAGAGTCACCCAGCTAGTTTCATGGCTGAATGGGGATTTGAACCTGGGTCTCCCCGGTCCTAGTCCGGCACTCTAACCACAACACCACGCTGGCTCTCTCTTGTTCAAAGTGGACTGTCTTTGAAGGGACGCACAATTTACGTATACGTTCCTGAGCCTTTCAGCCCAACAAGAGATGATCAATACTTTTTTTAGGGTAGCCATTGTGTCTCGAAGGCCCTGGTTTTCTCTCAAATGATCTGGTCTCTACCCACTCTTCACACACTGTCACTATTGACATTTCTGGATGCTTTACAGGACTGGTTAGATAGACTTTGCTGTTCCACCCCAGAATTGTACTTAGAATTGCCAAGGACACTGGAGTGTGAGCTCACTAAATGCCAGACACAGACAGGTGTGGAAGTCAATTTTCTTTTTCTCCTCCAAGGGCATTCAGTTGCACAAATGCATGAATGGAGATACTGCATGAATGGAGTGAACCAGGGCTGGGGATTACAGGATCACAAATGAATGCTTCAAATGAATGTTGAAATCACCAAAGAGCAAGGTTGGGGTGTTGTGTGAGAGAAGGGCTGCCTTCAGACATAATGTCAAACTGGAGGCAACCATGTCAGAGGTTCATATTTGTGGTTATCCAAATGCATGAACCCACAGTTTCGTCACCAAAATGACCCAAGGTTTTAGACCCCAAACCTGAATTTGAACCTTCAGTTCCACTTGAATTTCGTCGCCAAAACCTGAGGTTCAGAAGTGGCATTGTGTCATCCGGCTTCTGCCACTGTGTAAAACCGGAGCTGAGAGTAGGAAGCTCCTCCCTCTCTCCTCCTTGATTGGCTGCTGTGGCTTTCCTTCATGTGAAGGAGGAAGCCCATGTAGCCAGTTCCTCCCAGATGTCTCCCAGTCTCCAGATTTGGATTGTCTGGGAGCATGGCAGAGGAAATGGGGGCAAACTGCAGGTCTGTTGGATGCAAGTTTGCAGTTATGTGCAAAAGTGGCCAAGGTGAGTCAGATGTCAGGGCTGAAATGAAAGCTGACCCAGCAGAAAAACAGAGAGAAGCAAAAAAGAGCAGAGTTATACAGAACAAACTCCAAAGATTGAAGAAGAGTGGAATTGGGGTGGTTGGAAATGACAGAATTTGAAAAAAGGAAAGCCGTCACCACTACCACTGCCACCACTACTATCACCACCACTACTACCACTGCCACCTTTAGGGTGTGTTATGGGAGAAGAAGATACCTCCAAAGCAGAGGATACCAACAGTGGCAGTGCCAGGCAGGATGGGAGAAGGAGCCAGGTTTCAGTGAGGGCCTGTGACTGTAGAAGTTGAGAAAGGAAAAAATCATGGAAGGTGTCTGTCTTCAGGGTGACCGAGCAGCAGTTCCAAAGAGAGTGGGAGAAGGAAGAGGGGACAAAATTGAGAAAGCAACAAATAGGGACGAAATTGGGAAAGCAAGGGTGAGTAGGTAACATAATGCTAGAGGCCACCACCAGTAGGCTTTGGATAAAAGAAATAAATTTGTTTGTTTGTTTGTTTAGCTAAATGAAATTCATTTCATTGACATTGTATAGAAAAGGTCAATCATTAAAACCTTAGACCTGCCAGTACAAAACCCACAAAAGACACGCTACTGGAATGACTCTCACTTTTGATTCAGTATCTGTATCTCTGAGTGTAAAGCAGGCAGACATGAAAGTGGCAGCCTATGACAGACTCATGTCCCATTCAACAATTTTATTAAAGCATTTTTCACCTCTTTATTTCTAAGGCTATATATGAGAGGATTCATCATGGGAGTTACCACAGTGTAGAAGACAGACACAGCCTTATCCTGGCCTGTGGCAGAGCTGACTGAGCTGGGCCGCATGCAGGCAAAGAGCGCCGTGCCATAGAAAAGGCTCATGACCAGGAGATGTGAGGCACAGGTGGAGGCAGCCCGGCGTCGGCCCTCGGCAGAGCGGATGCGCAGGATGGTGGCTACTGCAATGCAGGCATAGGAGGCAGCAATGAGGATGAAGGGTAAAATTTGCAGAAGGGAGCCAAAGATAAACACCACCATTTCGGCCTCTGTGTAATCAGTTGATGCTAGTTGGATGACTGCAGGAACCTCACAAAAGAACTGGTTGATGCGGTTGAGGCCACGAAAAGGCAGGTGCAGGGCAAAGGCACTGACAGTCAGAGAGTTGAGGAAACCACTACCCCGGGCAGCTCCTGCTGGCCAGCCACAGAAGTGCCAGCTCATCATGTTGGTGTAGTGCAAGGGGTGACAAATAGCCACAGAGCAATCATAGGCCATGATGACCAACAGCACACATTCAGACATACCAAAAACCAGGAAGATGTACATCTGAACAGGCACATCGGGCAAAGGGCATAGTCTCGTGGCTTGAGAGGAGATGTGTCAACATTTGTGGAACTGTGACTGAGGAGTAGCACAGGTCTAGAAGAGATAAGTGGAGACGGAAGAAGTACACGGGAGTGTGTAGACGAGGCTCAGTCCCAATCAGCAGGATCATCATGCAGTTCCCTGCCAGTGTGACAAAGTACATGATCAAGAAGAGAACAAAAAGCAAGGTTTCTGCCAACACTCCCTCTGCCAGGCCCAGGAGGATGAACTCTGTCACAGAGCTCTGATTCTACAGCTCCATCTTTCAAGCCAATCAGGCAGCACCTGCAGTAATGAAAGAGGAAGAGGAAGGATAAGAGGGATGATGAGGTATCAAAGCTCACAGTCTTTTTGCACAGAGATAGTACTTGACGGAATATATTAGTTATTTATTCAGGTCCTCTCTATTTATCATCATTTGCTCCATAGAATTGTCCATCTCCCAAACAACAATTTTTTCACCAATTAGGGAAACATTTTCACCACATTTTCAGCACTGCACAGGCAAGAGGAGGCTAGGAGATTTGTTTCTGGAGCTTGGAGTTCCAGATCACCTGGTCTTATTTTCAAAACAAAAACAATATATTAGGACTTCTGCATTTTGCCTTTCTTTTCATTTTTGAATGTTGTACACAGAACTGTATATTTACAGTTTACCATAGTTTTCTGAACTTACGGTTTGTTTGTGTGACCTCTGCATTACCAATGAGAATGTGCACATTGATCCAACACTGTTGCAACAAAAAAAAGCCACCTTGATTGATCATATGTTCAATTGTATTACGATTATTTTTGAGTATTGTTTTATCAATATGCTTGCGTGCGCAAGATTTTGCACTGACTGCAAAAGCAAAAACAAAAATACCTGCAAATGAACTGAAGGCACTGAAAGCTCAATTCTGGAATTAATTTTATAAATGCTTCTAGTTAAACCCAAATTTGGGAAGAGTGGAATGCAGGGCAGAACAAACCTATGGAATAATAAAGGAATGCAAGGAGGGGAATCCACTCATCCTAGAGGATGAGTGTATGTAAGACATACAGTTCTGTGGCTCAGAGGAGGCTTATGTAAATGGTTGTTTGCATAGGGAGTTACTACAGCATGAAGCAAAAGCTATAGGCCGAATTTGCACGTAATGCAGAATCACGGGTCCAGTAGACCTGCAGTTCCGCTCCCCAGCCCCACCCCTGCTCTCTTGTCTGAATTAGGATGTAATGGAGAGCAGGGAGACTGCAGTCAGGGAGACTACAGAGAGGATCAAGAACTGCTCATCAGCCTTGGGTGAGGGACACTGAGAGGAGAGGCAATGGGACCCTGTGGCAAGGGCCATACATTCCATTTGTAGTCCTGTCTGATATACGAGAATAGCTCCTGCTGCCAGATCCCTCCTTGTAGCTCCAGAAGCCCAGGAATTCCTTAATCAAGAAGAAAACTATCATGTTATATATTTTTATATATTTCTCTTGAGTCCATGATTAGAGGATTTTGAGGCCCTTGTGGCCATGAAGAGGGAGTTGGCAGCAGCACATATTTTCATATACCAGACAGGGTGTTCTGTTTTTTTAAGCAAAGAGCCATACAAAAGAGCCAAGAGAGGAGAGCTGGTCTCAGGAGAGGAGAGCTGGTCTTGTGGTAGCAAGCATGACTTGTCCCCTTAGCTAAGCAGGGTCTGTCCTGGTTGCATATGAATGGGAGACTTGATGTGTGAGCACTGCAAGATATTCCCCTCAGGGGATGGAGCCACTCTGGGAAGAGCAGAAGGTTCCAGGTTCCCTCATTGGCATCTCCAAGACAGGGCTGAGAGAGATTCCTGCCTGCAACCTTGGAGAAGCCACTGCCAGTCTGTGAAGACAATACTGAGCTGGATAGACCAATGATCTCACTCAGGATATGGCAGCTTCCTTTGTTTCTATGTTCCTAAAAGTTATCACTTTTTGTTTTCCTTTAAAGAAACCATTTTCATAGTGGAATGTTGTTGTTTTTTAAATCACATTTGTATTCTGCCCTTCCTCCAAGGAGTTAAGAGTGAGTTAATAGGGTTATTCCATTTTATTGTCACATTCTTAAGGGTATCCAATGAGTCTCACTGCTGAGCAAGTGTTTTCAGGTCCCAGTTCAAATCCAGCACTCTAGATACTACATCACACCCATTCTCATATTCCAAAAGAATTGCCCCTTTTAAGAAATTAAACATTATCAGCTATGATGGGTCACAGTTAAATACAAATGTACAAAGTACAATAGGAACTATTGGAACTAATCAGTTATGGCTAAGTTAAGACACATAGCTTTAAAAGGAACTTAATCATGATTAACTTTAGCTGAAGTGAGGCCTGATAATATAAGAATGAATTTCCAAGTTGCTAGCCTTTGAGGGAAGCGTAGTATTCAACTTTAACCTCTGCCTCTCCCTTTCAGTGAGTGGAAAATAGAAATCAACACCTATTTCAGACAATGGGGGTGGGGTCAAGGGTTGGTCATCCCCAGCTGTTGCCCAGGTACTAAAAAACTGAGGTACCTGAGCGGAAGAGTAAGTTATAGGACTCTCTCTCTCCTTTTTAGCCATCATCCATGCTTATTCTTAGTTTATTTACAGACAAGAAGTGCAATCTTGCCACTGAGAAGGTGGCTTTTCCACCTATCTCATGCTTCTGAGAACAAAAAGTAGCACTTGAAATTCATTCTCACTTCCTAAGATAAGCAGTTCCAAAACCCCGGCTACTTTCTTGGCACTCAGGGCAGTGGTGGAGGGGGTTAGGGGTGTTACTGTTCACACAGTACTCAAACACCTTAGAGAATGAGATGAGGAACAACCCACCACTGCATGGTGATTTTCTGCATGGTATGGAATGTGAATGAGGGAAAGTCCATTGTAGGCTTTCCTGTAGAGAACACATGTAAAAATATATCTATTTGCTTCACGTTATGATTTCCTTTGCAACCATGAGGGCTAGAAACTTGAGGGTGTTTCTTTTTAAACAAAACTGGAAGTATTAGGAATCTAATGAATACACTGGATACCATGCTGGAAGTCAAATTCCACAGATTACAACATGACTACAGTTGTGTAATAAACTGGAAAGTCAGTGCCTCAGACTCCAAATATAGAATTTGCAAATATAGAATTTGGAAAAGCTGGACATGCCCCATAGAATTATGGCTAACATGACTGCAGTTACAGATGTGTCTATGTTTTGTGTGACTATGGCAAATGCTTCTTAGGTAGTATTAATGAGAAATAACACACACTCCATACTGGGCAATTCTGAAATTGCTTCCAAAGATTTTAAAATTATTTTTAGTACATGATAGACTATTCTAAAATTGTTCACATACACATAGCACTTTATAAAGCACTGAGTACAAGTCTTAATTCTTTCTTTTTCTTTCAGAGTGTGATTGATTAGAGCAATAGTTCCCACAATCTTATCTAGTAAAATTGGACAGCTGGAGGAAGCCACTACAATTAGTAAAATGGACTAAACTGGTATTTTCCTCTCTATATAATTTTCAAGCTACCCATTCTGCATTAAAAATAGTGTAGTGATCTTGGTACAGAAAAGTCATTCCCATAGCCCTTCAAAAATAATTGACTGCTTAAGACCTTACATCTCCAAGGATTTTCTTCTGCTTTGCCCTGGCTATGCAATCCTCTAGCATTTCCTGACTTGTCAAGAAAATCAGTGGACTGGATTGCTCACAGTTTATTGACTTCAGTGACAATCAGAGAAAAAAGGTTGTTTACTTAAGGAGACAGTGGCAGAGAGCCTAACAACTTTCCCTAGAATGTAAGCTACTAGTTTTGCTCAAAAACAACATACACAGGGAGACATCTAAGGGTGTCTTAATGTACTGTAGTGAATAATAATTGTGATTTAAAATTTCAGCTGAGAACCTGCCGGAAATGTCTGCACCAGCACTGTTTGTGGGACAGTTGTGCACGATCACACAATCAGTGATACATGGTTATGTTAGCATGTGCACTTTGAGGCATGGTGGGGGGGGGTGCAGTGAGAGCCCTCACTTTCCCCTGTGCACATTCTATTGCGTGAGCCATTAGACTTCTGAGCACTGTCTGCTCGTGCTGCAGAAGGGCTCTGAAAGATTGCCGAAGATCAGCAATGTGTCCCTGATCATGCAGAGCCCTTCCAGAGCATGAGCAGCAGAAGACATGAGCAGAACATGTGAGCAGGAACAGAGCACAGAGAGAAAGGGGGAGTTGGGCAAGGGATCCTATTGCGTCCCCACAGAAGCTCGATGCGCACACTTCATTAGTCAGGATGTCAGCCAGTGACAGGAATATATAATTGCCCTAGGACATCTGATCAAAGGTCCATCCAGTCTTGCATTCTGTTTTCCACAGAGGACATCTAGATGTAAGGAAGCCTACAAGCAAGATAGGGATGCCATTGCCCTCCCCCACTGTTGCGGTCTTCAGCCGGTATCGAAAGAATCAGTGCCTCCAAATGTAAAGTTGCATGTAATCATCATGGTCAATAGCTGTTAATAAATCTATCCTTCACAAATTTGTTGAAACCCTTTTAAAGCCATCAAAGCTGATGGCCATCCACATATGTTGCGGCAGTGAATTCCATACACACAACTGTGTGTTGTGTGAAGGAGTATAGTCTTTTGTTTGTCTGGAATCTTTTGTCATTCATTGCATGAGCCTGAGTTCATAGAATAGTTCATGTTATAGAACAAGGAGAGAAATTATCTCTGTTCACTTTCTCCACCCGATGCATAGTGTGATAAACTTCTGTTATGTTTTTCCCTTCCACCCTAGTCATATTTTTTCTAAAATAAATGACCCTGAACATTTTCGCCTTTCTGCATATAGAAATTGCTTCAATAATCTCTTTCTTATTTTGAATTATGTTATCTGCAACTTTTCCAGCTCTACAATATTCTTTATATAGCAGGGCAACCAGAACTACATCCCATATTCCAAATGCCGCTGCACCGTACGTTTATACAGAAGCATTAGGCCATCTTGTTTTAGTTCCTTTTTTTAAAAGGACATTTACTTGTAAGTGTGTTCCACTGAGTTCTTTTGGACTGTAGGTGTTTGCAGTGCCTTCAGTTGCAATACTAGCAACACTTATTGGGAAGTAAATACCAGTGAAATCAGAGAGGCTAACCTCCAAGTAAACTCAGTTATGATCACACTGCAATAATCTTATTTTATGCATAAGAAGCCTATGTTACAGCGCTAACGTAATTTCACATTCAGAAGCTTGCTTTCTGTAATTGAAATAAATAATGCAGATTAGACAATTATGCTTAATTTATTACATTTCAAAATCCATTTCCCTCCATAATTTGAAAGTCACTGAAGTGATAGATTGATTGAAGGAAAATGACTTAATAGATCCCTTGAAGCAAATATATGTTTGACAATGGGAAGAAGAGGGAGTTACTTACAGGGAAACATCATACCTTCTGACTCAATATATCGTAAACAGACGCCTTTTGCTTTCTAGAGCCATTTTTTCCTACACAGCCATGAGGCAGCTGGGACATTTTTAAAATGAGATCTGAATTATGAAAATCCACTTATGTTCCCCACCCTGTACTTCTTTAGACAGGTAAACCCCATAAAGTGTGCTATGATGTTAACCCTAATAATTGTAGACCCTTTTTAAAAATGACTGCTCTCAAGGAAACTCTAAGGCCAAGTTATAGATCTATTGAGAAGCCTTGGTAAGACAGTACATATGATTTGAAATTATAAAGGTGTTCCAATGTACAGTACATATACAGTCCAGTAGAAGCAGGCATCCACATTCATTTCAGAGTCAGAAGAGCGATTCACACACAAAGGATGGAGATTCACATATGGAACTGATCAGCATTGTTGAAACAAATAGATAAATCTTTGGGTGCTAAATGTATGTGTTAGAACTGCTACATTAAAAAGGTATGTCTCATTTGTAACAAAATTTCCTTCCACCTATTTCCCATCAGCCAAGGGTAACAAACTGTTTCCTTAACAATGCTTGGAAAGGATGGATGGGATAAAATGTGTGAAGGAAGGAAGGAAGGAAGGAAGAGTGAGCTTGTGTAAAGAAGTCCTAAATGTACAAAATAAAGAATATTCGTTTTTAATATATTGAATGGTTTCAACACGTAATATAGATTTTCAAAACAAAGTCAGCTGTGTTCCACCACCACATAGAAGTCCTCAAACTATGCCTGTTATGAACCTTCATGCAATTGTTGCATTATTTGCGGCATGGAGGTTAAGTTTAAAGACTTAGTTTACATCTCTGGGTACAATCTTTATGATTCATTTACTCTCATGCACTGAACTCAGAGTTGCTCTTCTGAGAAACTTCCTTATCACTGATATCAAGTTCAGATAATTCTCATGCAGTCACTCAAGCCAGTGCAACCTGGGTAGCTTTACCAGAGAAGGCATGTATATTGCTTAGGCCAGAGTGTCATAGTCCTATTTCCAAAAATGGGAATCCATTATTTCAGAATATTCCTACTCCCATACCATATCCCTACCATAGAATAGCCATGGTACTCCCAAGCTTCCCTTATTTTTTAATAGTTACCTGGGCAACCCTAAATCCAGCAGGTTTGCAGAAGGCTAAAAGAAGAAACTTCATGAAACCATCTGCTCTAAACAAATGTAAACTGTTGAGGGTACCTACAATTCTTTGGCCTCCCAGGTGCAGCTTCTCTGAGACATGGAGATGGAAGAATTCTGCTGTAAAGGAGTTTCATCCATGACATACCAGAAGGAAATGGAGTAATGGAGGCTGCCATGTAGCAGAAAGTCCATCTGTGTTGTGCTTAGCATATTATAAACCAAAACCCTAGTCAGGAAGCCCCAAGGTGCATGGATTTCTATACAGGGGACTGAAGGGTCAACATATCTCTTGGGTATTACAGGCATAAACAAGCTTTGAACTTTGTTGTTTGCAGCATCACAGTCTCACAACCCTACAGCTAAAGACAAATGTTTAGTGATTTTGTGATCAGAAGCCAACATCTTAAATAAATTTACTAGAGGAAGTCCTATTGAAATGTAGTAGTCCTTTAGAATGATCTTTGAGGAGTACTATTCATTAAGTTATCTGGATGTCCATCACTATAAGAAAGGCTCTAATGAGTTTCAGGTGTATGGATTTAGGTCTATTATGGGGTGCTAAGAGGAGACCTCTTTTTGGTGGGCCCTTCTCAATTTTCAGAGATGCATTATTGTCCATACAATTGCAAGAAAACAAGACTTGCTGATGGTGTTCTTGATAAAATCCTTTCATATGACTTCTGGGAAACTGATTCTTTGATATAAATTGTTTTACATTCATCTGACTCTGAAATCAGCTTCCTGTTGTTAAGATGTGTACTTCATAATGATTTGAATCCAAAAACATTGGATTCAGTATGGGACTATAAATTTATTTTCAACACTTTTATTCTACCTTTCCAAGGCAGTTTACAATCCATAAAATTTTAAACAAATTAGTCAAGTATCAATATCAAATCAAGGAAAAGTTTTAGAAATTAACTGAACAGAGTTATCAGCAAAAGCAAGGAGAATATCATCATGTCAATAATCAAAACCCCAGGAAAATGAAGCAATTTTCACCTGGCACCTAAATGATAATAGGATGGGTAGCTAGGGAACATTTTGGGGGGTAGTGTTCTAAAGACAGAGTGCTACAACAGAAAAAGGCCCCTACCAGATCTTCACCTGCTTAACTGCTGAAGGCAAGGCTGCTAGAGCAGATAACAATCTAATAATGCAAAGAGCTTAATATGGGAGAAGGCAGTCCTTCAGAAATGCTGGTGCTAAGCAATTCAGAGCATTATAGGTCAAAATTAGCCCGGAAGCAGTGAACACATTCAACACCAGTAAGAAGTGATAATAATGGCAGGGTCCTTTTAACAAACTGGCTGTTGTATTCTGAACTGGTTTAAGTTTCTGAATGCTCTTCAAATGCTCCTCAAAGGTTATGCATTCTACAGTACCCAGAAATTATTGGAACATGCATGACTGTGAAGAGGTTATATTTTTCCAAGAAGCTGCACAGCTGGTTTGCCAACCTGTCAGTGAAAAATACTTCAGCTAATATAACTCCCAAGTTGTTAACTTGTTGCTTCAAGGGAAATGTAACCCCACCTAGCATAGGTTGATGACCAGACAAGGCCCCTCCCTGCCACCACACACACACCCCAACAGCACTTCCATCTTGTCTGTATTTGAACTTCAGTTTATTAGATTCCCATCCAGCCCATGAATGACTCCAGGCACTAGTTTAGGATGTTCACTGCCACCTATGGATCCAATGAAACAAAGAAATACAACTGGATATCATCAGCAAACTTATGACATCTCACCTCAGATGACCTCCCAAATTGTATCATGCAGATGTTAAATATCAAAAGGACAAGAATAGAACCTAATGTTACTCTATAGCATAAATGCCACGGAATCGAGCTCAGCAGACACTCCATAGCACCACCTTCTAATACCCTCCCACCACGTAGGAGCAAAACACCAGAGCTTGATGCCTTCAACACCCATCCTGGAAAGGTAGTTCAGCAAATATGATGGATGATGGTACTGAAAACTGCTGAGAAGTCCAGGAGAAACAACAGAGCCAAACTCCCCCAGTGCAAATCACCCTCCCAGAACCCCTCTGCAGCTAATAGTGGTTCTGGGAGGGTGATTTGCACTGGTAGATCAGCACAGTGGGGAAGTTTAACCCCACCTCCATTCCATGGTATCAATTCAATTATGGTCCTCCATGGTGGCTTTTAGCAGAATTAAATATGTAAGGATATGTTATATCTTCCGTAAATATATTGCGTCTCCCACATAACATGTGGTTTGGCCCTCGGTGGTTCTATCAGAAAAAAATTGCCTTCTGTCAGCCTTAACTCAAGCCAATTATAGACCGTCTTTGTTTGGGCCAAAAAACAATTCCACATATCCAGCTGCTATGCTTTTCTGTCTGTTTTGTTTCCAAGCCAAGAAGGGCAAGGACCAAGTGTGTACGTGATAGGCCTCACAGCTTACCATGAATCCCGTCCACATGCTCAAGTTCAGTTGTACAAGTGGACAAGTATCCACGCATGTGCTTTCCATCTGGTTTATTTTATTGCAGTGCTCTCCTTCCTTTTGGATGGAGCTTCCTACATGTTTTGAAAGATAGTGGCAAATTGTTTTTGTCTGGTAACAGTGGTAAGTATATACTGAACCTTTTCAGTTCTTACTGAAATTCATTTTAACTTCCCATGAAATTCCTAAGACCTCTCCAAATTCTTGCAAACTTATAAAAACTCCTGCAAATATGTTATCTAAGGAGAAAGCTCCAGTTTCATTTCTGATACTGAAAATTCAGTGGGAGCTCATTATGGATTGCTTCATAATGAATCTACTCCTTTAATTGGTTCAACTCCATCAATACAAAAGACAGACACATACCCAAGAGGTGTTGTTCACATGAATAACCGCTGACACAACCAGTTCTGAATTCTCTAAAGTCTTTAACTTTTTGTAGTCAAGTGTATGATTGTGATGTGCATTTGTCAGCTACCATGCAAAAGCTACAAAAATCTAGCTCAAATGGATAGTAACCATTTTTATCTGCAAAATTTCAATTCCACCATTTAAATTATTTTAAAGAGTTTGAAAGACTATTTGAACTTCTTAAAAAGTTTTAAAGAATGTTATAATGATAGTAAATCACAACCAAAATAATTCCAGAATAAACAAAATAATCTCATCACATGTAGAAATCCTATAGTCCATGTCCATTGAATTCCCTCTATATGGCGATTACAGAAGTCATCACACATTGAGAAAAATGACTGATTGCTTTGTGTAATGTTTAGGGAATGAGCAAAAATGTCATTGTTGTTTTAGGGCTCCTGTTTTCTATGCCTGCTATACATTTATTTGTGTATTTATTAGATTTTTTTATCTCCTTTCTTCCAAAGGTTGGAGCTCAAAGCAGCGTACAATTTTAAAAATGACAGTGAAAAAATGACAGCTTACAATAAAATACAATAACTGAACCCACCATCACCCCTGCTAACTCGGGAAAGAGGCACCTTTTACCGTGGTGATTCTCTTTATTTAGCAGGGGGAGAGTTACTGGCCCTATCCACCCCCAGCACAGTACTTCCAGTGACTGTTGCTGGTGTGTGTCTTATGTTTCTTTTTAGAATGTGAGCCCTTTGGGGACAGGGAGCCATCTTATTTGTTTGCTATTTCTCTTTGTACACCACCCTGAGCCATTTTTGGAAGGGCGGTATAGAAATCGAATTATTTCTTGTTTACACAGTCAGACAGGTGTTATTGACTGGTTTGTTTTATCCAGACATCGAGTCCTTCCCAAGGACCTGGGATGCCAGAATTTTATTGTCAATGGTTATAGATATCGTCGCAGAATATAGGCTGTTCCCAGTAAAGCTGCTTTTTGTAATTGGCTGGTGGTGATTTCTGTGGCCCCTATGGTGTTGAGGTGCTCTTCAAGGTCTTTTGGAACTGCACCCAGGGCGCCAATTACCACTGGGATTATTTTGGTCTTCTTCTGCCACAGCCTTTCAATTTCAATTTGTAGATCTTTGTATTTGGTGATTTTTTTCTATTTCTTTTTCTTCTATTCTGCTATCCCCTGGTATTGCTATGTCGATTATTTTGACTTGTTTTTCTTTCTTCTCGACTACAGTGATATCTGGTGTATTGTGTGGCAGATGTTTGTCTGTTTGTAGTCGGAAGTCCCATAATATTTTTACATCTTCATTTTCTTCAACTTTTTCAATTTTATGGTCCCACCAATTCTTGGCTACAGGTAGCTTGTATTTTTTGCAGATGTTCCAGTGTATCATCCCTGCTACCTTGTCATGCCATTGTTTGTAGTCAGTCTGTGCGATCTTCTTACAACAGCTGATCAGGTGGTCCACTGTTTCATCTCCTTCTTTACAAAGGCGGCACTTGCTGTTTGTTGTGGATTTTTCTGCTTTTGCTCTTATTGCATTTGTTCTTAGTGCCTGTTCTTGTGCAGCCAGTATTAAACCCTCTCTTTCTTTCTTCAAGTTGCCATTCTTAAGCCATTGCCAGGTCTTGGTGATGTCTGATTTTCCACTTAGATTGTGTAAATATTGACCATGCAGGGGCTTATTTCTCCATTTTTCTGCTCGGTTCTTGACTTGTTCTTTCTTGTAGGCCTGATTTGTTTCATTGGTGTTGAATAGTTTCGCGTTCTTGACCATTTGAAGTGCATCTTCTTCACTGTCCCTTATATATTCTTCCAGGCCTCTTTTCTCCTCCTCTACTGTTTGATGGACTTGCAGCATTCCTCTTCCACCTGAGCTGCGAGGGAGGTATAGCCTATCGACATCACTGCGGGGGTGCAGAGCATGACTGATGGTCATTATTTTCCTGGTCTTACGATCTAGCGTCTCTAGCTCTGCCTGGGTCCAGTCTATTATTCCTGCAGTGTATCTAATAACAGGTATAGCCCAGGTGTTTATGGCTTGTATGATGTTCCCGCCATTGAGTTTGGACTTGAGGATTTTTCTGACTCTCCTGATGTATTCACTTCCAATTTTTCTTTTAACTTCAGTGTGTGCGATGTTATCAGCCTGGAGAATGCCCAAGTATTTGTAAGGTTCTTTCTCTTCCAGGTTCTTGATCTTGCTTCCATTGGGCAGTTCTATTCCTTCTGTTTTTGTTATTTTCCCTCTGTTCATTATTAATGCAGCACACTTGTCTAGTCCAAACTCCATTGCTATATCGCTACTGAATATACGGACAGTGTTTAGCAGTGATTCTATTTCTGACTGGGACTTTCCATACAACTTCAGATCGTCCATGTACAGCAGATGGTTGATTTTACTGGATGTTTTAGATGTTTGGTATCCGAGGCTTGTTTTGTTTAGTATTTGTGAAAGTGGGGTCATGGCGATTACAAACAATAGAGGGGATAGTGAGTCCCCTTGGGAAATGCCTCTTCTAATGCTAACCTGTCCAAGTGCCTCGCCATTGATTGTTAACTGTGTACTCCATTATTATTATTATTATTATTATTATTAAAAACCAATAATGCACAATCAACTAGAACAGAAAAAATACTAACTAGACCAAAAGCAACACCACTAATAATATCAATTTCAATGAAAGCTGTAATAGCAAAGTTAGCTTGTGTCTTGCGTCTCCTGTAAAAAAAACCCTGCTATTTATTTTTATTTTATTTTATTACATTTTATATCCTGCTCGTCCTCCAAGGAAACCAGAGCGGTGTACTACATACTTAGGTTTCTCCTCACAACAACCCTGTGAAGTAGGTTAGGCTGAGAGAGAAGTGACTGGCCCAGAGTCACCCAGCTAGTATCCTGGCTGAATGGGGATTTGAACTCAGGTCTCCCCAGTCCTAGTCTAGCACTCTAGCCACTACACCACGCTGGCTCCCAGGGCAAAGAGGCACTTTTGTAACATGGTGATTCTCTTTATTTAGCGGGAGGGGGAGTATCTGGCCCTACCCACCCCCAGCACAGTACCTCCAGTGACTATTGCTGGTGTCTATCTTATGTTTCTTTTTAGATTGTGAGCCCTTTGGGATCAGGGAGCCATCTTATTTATTTATTATTTCTCTATGTAAACTGCTTTGGAAACTTTTCTTGAAAAGCGGTATATAAATATTTGTTGTTATTGTTGTCCTATAAAAATAATTATTTGTCTCTGCCATTTAACCTCAAATAGTGCCATTAAATTGTGTCATTAAATTGGTCCACTTTTGCAAGCACTTGAAGGACTTTGAAAGCCTATGAAACCAAATAGGTCAGGTATGCAGCTCAGACCTTCGATACTATATTTACTTTTTAAAAGTCTGCCATGCAGCTGAGCACTATACATAGCTGCCTTCGCTCAGGGCAAAAGGCTTCAGCGCATGGAGTGCTTTTCCTTTCCAAAAATGCCTATGGTTTAATTAAACTTCTAATATAAACGAATTGGCGGGAGAGACCACCGTTTCAGCTTGTTGAATGCTCGCAAGTCCAAGTAAGTTATGGGATTTATTACAGTATTTCTGTTGAATGTTAAATGGGCATAATTGCCTCATGAACTTTGCCTTTTGTCTTTCAATATGAAGTCCAGTGATACACCATTCTGTTTCTTGCCTCAGTGAAATCAAATGGACAGTTGCAATCATGTTAACTTGAAACAGATTGGTTTGTATATAAGATGCAATGGAGGGGATAAATTTAACCCAATATGATTTTAAAATGGGTCTGTGTCATACTTGAAGTTTGTACAAAATGAAAAGCCTTTATGTGGATTCATTTGAAAACTCTGAGCTTCCAAAGCAGAGAATTACTTTGTGCAGTTCTGTAAATTTCCATGTGCGTTTATGTATGCTGAATAAATAATATTGGATTATAATTCAAGGACTGACCTGTGATACCTAACATGCAGTCAGTATTCAAAATTGCTTTTGTTTTATTTCTGTAAAAATAGCTATAAATGTTTTTGTAGCACAAGTGACCTGTCTATTCTGTCACCCAGATTTGTTCTCCTTTCTGCCAGGTGAAGATGGGTGTGCTGGCTGTATTATTTCTCCCATTGCTTGTAGTTGTAATCAGTGGAATTGTATATATTTATCGAACGGTTATTCAGATGGTGTCAAAATCTGCTGTGCGAAGCAAAGTTGTAGTGATCACTGATGCTCTCTCCGGCGTGGGCAAGGGTAAGCAGATGCGACAAATGGATTATATTGTATAGTTGGACACAGACACATGCACACATATACACATGCAGGTTCTAAAAGTCAGAACAGTTGTGACTGCACTATGCCAT
Source organism: Hemicordylus capensis (assembly GCF_027244095.1). Lineage (NCBI taxonomy): Eukaryota > Metazoa > Chordata > Lepidosauria > Squamata > Cordylidae > Hemicordylus > Hemicordylus capensis. Next base: position 387,931,366 of record NC_069658.1, read on the forward strand.
GCCATCTGGAATCTAGCTCCTTGACCTGTGAACCTTGAGCATGTGGAATTCTCAGAACCTTCATTAAAAAGAAATGAACAGATAAGTTTCTATTCCTCATGACTATAAAGGAAAATTTGGAATGTGAAGAGTATTGTCTAAAGGCTCAGAAACAAGAGGTTCTAATCAGGAGCCATGACTTCTGCTCTGAAAGGTACTGCAGGAAACAAAATAATGAACATTTAGTGTTTAGAGCTCACTATTTAGTGAAACAGTGTTTAGGTACAATGGATCCTTAAGATATATAGAGGAGATTCTTCAGTTCCCCCCAGTTTTCACCCACCCACTGGGAACTGTGTTCTTTCCTGTCTGTTCCCACAGCATGCAGCCAGCTCTGCTTCAACTCAAATATTGCCCTCTAATGGCCCACATATTCCTTCCTCTCCATTCCATCTTGCAATTCTGCAAGAATCTTCCAATTCTGCAAAAATTAAGGTGTTGTGAATAAATTACGAAAGCTCAATATATAGCTAGTATATAGCACTTTAGTTTTTGAAGTTCTATTAACCTTTGTGACAGCTCAGGACAAAGCAGGATAAGTATGTACATAAGTACTTACATGCCATTAGGCCACTTTGCTTAATTGTTTCTGAAAGAGGTTTCCTTTTGGGTTGTTACTGTAAAATGTGGAATTTTTAATGTAGACTAGAAGTCTTCACAGCAAGCATTCCTACTGTACACAAAACTGATTTAAAAATAAAGGCCACATTATATTTGTTCAGAGAATCATGCGCACCCAACATTCTCAAAACAGAACTAATGTGGGCTAGGAGGAATGACACTCAGGTGGATCCATAATTATTTGAAAAGCGGCCTCCGCAAACACTGTAAGCCTTAAATGAAACAAATTGATCTATTTATAGTAGGATGGTTGTGCTGTAGTGGTGAGATCTAATTGCACATACAGTAACTATCAGGTGGCAGGGAGATGGTATAAATAGATTATAACCCATAAGTTATGCACCAGTGCTAAGCTTTGGGGTCTGAACCAGTAAAATTTAATGCATAGAGAAATTTGAAATTAGATTGTTTGTAGGCCTTGCGGCTAAGACTTTAAAGAGACAACAATGGTTCACAGAGTGGATTGTTGCAGAGCTACAGAGGATATCATGGGACTGGAGAGAGATCCTCTTCCACTGCATGGGGTCTGCAGTAGGTATGTTGCTCTGTTGCTTGTCAGGGGGTGGAAACAGGAGATGTCAGTTGAGAAATCATGGCTCATTTGCACCATTTGGCAGATGTAGTTGGGGAAGTGTAGAAAGATACAGAGCAAGAAAAGCTTGTACTGTTCCATCTCCATGATAGCAGGTATGCAAGAGCTCTGCATTTATTGGTGATTAGGGTTGAGAGCAAAAGTAGCTATTCTCTTTTTTTAATAAATGTAAAGGGGGAGAGAGAGAAGTAAAAGATGGGGCTGGGGTGATGCCAAGCAGCTATTTCTAAAGCTGATAAGGACATTGTGAAGTTATTGCTATGATAACGTAGTCTAATTAGTCATACATACAGACTATGGTATGTGTTTTGGAAAGACAGAACTGTACTCATGGGCTTTAAACATTTTGGGGGTAATGTTAAAAATAATATTGATCTATCATTGTTTTTGTAGTTCCATTTGCCTCATTCTTCACAAAGTTTTTTTGTAACCTCTCTAGAGATGTGCACAAAATTTGCCCGGATTTGATTTGAATTCAAATCATTCGAAATATTCATTCGAATTGATTTGAATTTGCCCAAATTCTAATCAAGTTGAATCAAATTGAAATTGAATGTATAAATAATAATAAATAAACAAACAAACAAATTCAAGTGAATTCTCCTGAAATCAATTCCAATTCAGGCTAATTCAAATCAATTCAAATGAATATCCACCCTGTTCAATGGTTCCAGATCAAATAGATTCAAATTTGAATCAATCAAATATGGGCAAATTTCATTCACATTCCTAGACCTCTCTCCTCCTCCTCCTCCTCCTCCTCCTCCTCCGCCATTGTTGGAAATAACATCTTGACATCACAGGGTCCCCTAGGGTTACATTATACCAACTGATGTTCTTTCGGTTGCCTGTTACAATACTTTGTGGAAAGATTTTGCAATGTCTGTCAACAATATGTTCCATTTCCCAAATATTCTTACAGTTAGGAATAGTATCTAACAACCAACCTAAACCTTATTTATTGTAGCCTTAACTCACCACTTCTTGTCCAAATGTGTGGGATGGGAGGAGGAGGGAGAACAGTCTGTAAAATCATGGGTTGCTTTGTGGACCTCCACTTCACTGTAGTAGATAGTAAAGGATTTGACCATGGAAATGTCATGATTTTCTCACATGTTTAGAACTGATCAGATTGCACTGTGCACCTTATGCTTTGCACAGTATCCCATGGAATGAGTCTGTAAACAAATCTAAGTGCGAGGGTGCATTTATGTAGTTTATGAGTTGCCATAAACATATCAGAGTAAATGGTGTGTTCTCTTAGCTATCTGAAGAGAACACGCCATTCTCCTGGTGTGTTCTCTTAGTTATCTGAAGATTCAGTATTTTAAAATATAACCATTGGGTTGTGCGCATATATGCACGTATATGTTGAGAGGTGGAAGGACTATTTTTTCCTCTGTTCATTTTAAATTGGCAAGAATAAAAGTGCATTGCTATTCTTATTAACCTGCCTTATTTGTTGATTTACCTTTCAGAATGCTCACGAGTATTTCACACAGGTGGAGCGAGGCTAGTTCTATGTGGTAAACACTTGGACAAGTTAGAAGCTCTCTATGATACTTTAAGCAGTGTGGCTGATCCGAGAGCAGTAAGTATACGCAACACACCTTAAAGCCCTGTGTAAAGGCAACAAGATTCTTCTCATCTTTATGAAGAGTGAGACTGCTGTTCCCATGTATAGATGTGGACCTTTAAAAAACCAGTACTTCTGTTGAAACTGCCATGTGCTCTACTGCTCAGCTATTGTTGCAGAGTGATTAATTAATTTCTATAAGTAATTGCACAGGAAGCTTGGTTTTAGTTGCAGGAAACAAATGCTTGAACATTTGTTATTACTTAAACAGTAACTAACACAAGAGTCTCTCTCTTATGCAAGTGAGACAGAACCTCTCTGTTTGAATTCTGTACAAGTAAGAAGGTTAACATAAACCTAGACTCCACCTCCAATCCTGAACATAGATATAGACACATAGACAAGCATGTCCTGGACCAGAACAGAGACAATGCTCAATCACATTGAAAATATATGCTATAGCCCCCTCCCTGATTACATGTGAAACTAATCTAAATCAGTATTTTAATTAGCAACTTCCGAATAGACTTTTCTGCCTAATAAAATTGCTGTGAGGTAGGAAGTTCAGGATGTGTCTCAGCTGGAAATGATAGATGCAGGTGCTGTTAAGAAAAAGATTGCTGAAGGTCATCTAGGCCAACACACTGCACCAAGGGAAGCAAACACCAAAGCCAACAGAACAATACCTATATACTTTTAAAAGAATATATCCTATTGTCTTCTAAGCAGAGATCAAGAATGAGTATGGTACATATCAAAGGCACAATTAAAACAAGGAATAAACTTCAGCAGGTATCAAAACCTGCCTGTGCTGAGAGACTGACTGTAATGAGACCTCCTTTGAAGAAGAGGAGTAAGACCTTACTGTGGCCCTTAGCACTGTCTAGCACCTTGGAAAGTCAACACTACATGAGACCATTGGAGGTCACTTCCTCAGATGACATGTGGCTCTAGTCTAGGAAGCTGTGACCCAGTCTTCCCCTGTGTGGACTTCCATCCCAACTCTGGGACCCCGTTGTTGTCTTGGGACCTTAGGAACAGAAGTGACAATGAGCCCAGAATCAGTGCCTTAGTGTCCATTTGGCTGCCCGCAGTCTTTATTCTGTCAGCCCTATGCAGAAGGAGGGAAAAAATCACAAGTACCTGTTCTGGATCAGGAGCCAGATCCAGGAAGGGGCAGAGCAACTAACTCCATTATAAAATCTTTTAGTCTCTGCCTGCTAACTGCTGGTGCAACAGCTATCTCTTGCCTAGCCCTGTCACCCAGTTCCTGTTAACCAGCCTCTGCTGGACAGCTCCCCAGCTGGCTCAGGTCTTCTGATTGAACCCTTGGCACTGTTGGACAGTACCTTGTCTGTTCTAAGGGCTTTTGTCCTCTTACATTTTAGTGTGGGTGTTACACTACCAATTTTAAAGCAACTAGAGGATCTCATACACAAACACTTGTGTGTGCTCTCTACAAAGATGTGCATATGGTCTTTTCAATAAAGGACTAGTTCACACAGTACATATTTTCTCCCTGTAAGCATCAATCAGTTGTCACCAGGTATGAGTTCAGGCAGATGTGCAAAGATCTGAGGAATTATAGACAGAGTCAGTAGCACAATTCCTGGGAAAGGTTCCACCTTGATCAAAGGAATATTGCCAATTATCATCATATGAAGCTACCTTACACTGAACCAGACCATTGGTACATCTAGATCAGTACTGTTTACACAGGGTTTCATACAGGGTTCATAATTCTCAACTAAATTCAGAACTGTTTACCTGAATGCAACCCTGGGTTTCATTTGCTCCTACAATTGTCAAAATTTGCTTTGTATTAAATTTCATCTGGTAGGCTCTAGTTGTTGTATTGTTCATAAGGATGACCAGTTGGTGCTTCCCCAACTGATCTATGAATTGCTTTGTCATCTAGCACTGATGGAAGTTGTCCTGTTTTTGGTTAAATTTTTGTCCTTTGGAAAGAAAGAAACATAGATCAGTCTTACAGGTATAGCATAATGCAGTAACAAAGTATTGCTTCTTTTTTAGACTTTTACACCGAAGCTTGTCCTTCTAGATCTCTCTGATGTAAATTGCGTTCAGGATGTAGCTAAAGAAATATTGGATTGCTATGGATGTGTGGATATACTCATCAACAATGCTAGCACAACAGTGAAGGGGACAGTGCAGAATATCTCACTGGAAATTGATAAAAAGATTATGGATGCCAACTATTTTGGGCCTATAACACTCACCAAAGGTATTTGGAATAATGCCTCTTTAAGACCCCCGTTTCTTTTTAGAGATGGGACATTAGATGGGCACACTGATGCTATACTTGAAAAATAATGTGCATATCTTTTTGAGAGAAAGTCTATATAACCTGCAATCTATATAGTATCTTACACATATTTATCACTTACCTGATGATAGATGTTTGGAGATGGGGAGTGATGGGGCAGACATGTTTCATATGTTTTCATATGTCTTATTCATATGTCTTATTCTGACATTCAAAATATTATTTAGAACTCATCACTTGCCTTTTAGCTGTAGCCAAGCTCTGTATAGTTTTGACATAGAAAAAAAATCATCACCAATTAAATAGGACTGATTATATCAAATTTGGAGAGTGGTGTTCCTGATCAAGTTAAATTATTATAAAAATGCTAAAGAAAACAAGATTGATAAGAAATGGGTTTCATTGGTTAATCGTTGAAACAATAATGTTAATGACCAAATGCATCCCATATGCTATTTTCTATTTAAGGATATGTTAGGACATTTTTATGATTTTGTAAACATTACAACATTTTAAAGATGCATTTATATTGTCATAAGAACATAAGAACAGCCCTGGTGGATCAGGCACAAGGCCCATCTAGTCCAGCATCCTGTTTCACACAGTGGTCCACCAGATGCCTCTGGGGAGCCCACAGGCAAGAGGTATGTGCATGCCCTCTCTCCTGCTGTTGCTCCCCTGCAACTGGTATTGAGAGGCATCGTGCCTCTGAGGCTGGAGATGGCCCACAGCCATCAGACTAGTAGCCACTGATAGACCTGTCCTCCATGAATCTGTCTAAGCCCCTTTAAAAAACCATCTAGGCTGGTGGCCATAACCACATCCAATGGCAGAGAATTCCATAGATTAATTATGTGCTGTGTAAAAAAGTACTTCCGCTTGTCGGTCCTAAATTTCCCAACCTTAAGTTTCATGGGGTGACCCCTGGTTCTAGTGTTGTGAGAGAGGGAGAAAAATTTCTCTCTGTCTACCCTCTCCACTCCATGCATAATTTTATACACTTTGATCATGTCTCCCCTTAGTCACCTCTTTTCCATGATAAAGAGCCCCAGATGCTGTAGCCTAGCCTCATAAGGAAGGTGCTTCTGATGATCAGGTGCCCCTGATCATTTTGGTTGCCCTCTTCTGCACTTTTCCCAGTTCTACAATATCTTTCTTAAGATATGGTGACCAAAGCTGTACACAGTATTCTAGATGTGGCCACACCATAGATTTGTATAAGGGCATTATAATATTAGCATTTTTATTTTCAATCCCCCTCCTAATGATTCCTAGCATGGAATTAGCTTTTTTCACAGCTGCCACACATTGACACTTTCAATGAGCTGTGTCCACCATGACCCCAAGATCTCTCTCCTGGTCAGTCACCGACAGCTCAGATCCTATCAGCGTATATGTGAAGTTGGTGTTTTTCCACCCAATGTGCATCACTTTACACTTGCTTACACTGAACCGCATTTGCCATTTTGTCCCCCAGTTTGGAGAGATCTTTTTGGAGCTCCACACAATCTGTTGTGGATTTCACTACCCTAAATAGTTTAGAGTCATCTGCAAATTTGGCCACTTCGTTCGTCACCCCAACTTCTAGATCGTTTATGAACAAGTTAAAGAGCGCTGGTCCCAGTATCGTTCTCTGGGGGACCCCACATCCTACCTCCATTGTGAAAACTGTCCATTTATTCCTGCTCTCTGTTTCCTGTCCTACAACTGGTTATTGATCCACACATGAACCTGTCCCCTTATTCCATGACTGCTACGTTTACTTACGAGCCTTTGGTGGGGAACTTTATCAAAAGCTTTTTGGAAATCCAAGTATACTATGTCAACTGGATCACCTTTATCCACATGCCTGTTAACACTCTCAAAGAATTCCAAAAGCTTAGTGAAGCAAGACTTTCCCTTGCAGAAGCCATGCTAGTTCTCCTTCAACAAGGCCTGTTCTTTTATATGCTTAACAATTTTGTCCTTAAGTATGCTTTCCATCAATTTACCCAGCACCAAAGTTAAGCTGACTGGCCTGTAATTTCCTGGTTTCCCCCTGGATCCCTTCTTGAAAATTGGAGTCACATTGGCTACTTTCCAGTTCTGATTGTAGGGACAAGTTATATATTTTTGCTAGGAGATTGGCAATTTCACATTTGAGTTCCTTCAGAACTCTTGGGTGGGTGCCATCTGGCTCTGGAAATTTGTTAATTTTTAGCTTTTCAAGACAGTTTACATCTTCCCTTGTCATCTCAAATTCACCCAGTTCCTCAGCAGCTAAACCTGAAAAACTCAATTCTGGAGAGGGTATATGGTCAGTATCCTCTGCCATGAAGACAGATGCAAAGAACTCATTCAGCTTCTCTGTTATTTCATCATCTAACCACCTCCCTGGCGGGTTTTCTACTTCTGATATATTTAAAGATGTTTTTGTTATTATTTATTTATTTATTTGATTTGTATACGACCCTTCCAAAATGGCTCAGTATTCCCCTTGACACTTCTAGCGATATGCTCCTCAAACTCTCTCTTTGCATCCCTTATTGTCTCCCTGCATTTCTTTTGCCAGAGTTTATGTTCCTTCCTGTTCTCTTCATTTGGGCAGGACTTCCATTTTCTGAAGGAAGTCTTCTTCCCTTTTATAGCTTCCCTGACTCTACTTGTTAGCCACACTGGCATCCTCCTGAACTTGGTGCTACCTTTCCTCCTTCTTGGTATACATTCCAACTGAGCTTCTAGTACTGTGGTTTTAAATAAGTACCATGCTTTCTGGAGTGATTTGACCCACCTGGCTTTCCCTTTCAACTTCCTTCTTACCAGTCCCCTCATTTTTGAGGTTTCCTCTTCTGAAGTCCAACACATCTGTGTTGGACTTCCTTGACAATTCTCCACTCGCATATATGCTGAATTGGATCACACTATGGTCACTGCTACCCAATGGTTCTGCAACTCTGACATCTTGCACCAGGTCTTGGGCATCACAGAGGATTAAATCCAAAGTCGCCATCTCTCTGGTTGGTTCCGCGACTAACTGTTCTAAGGCACAGTCATTTAGCACATCTCGAAATTTGGACTCTCTGTCATTACCTGAATGTGAATTTACCCAGTCTATGTGTGGGTAGTTGAAGTCACCAATTATTTCTGCCCTCTCTCTCTTTGACACATCTCTTATTTGTTTCTCCAACTCCAGGTCATTCTCAGAGCTTTGATCTGGAGGGCAATAGCATGTCCCTGGTAACACATTTCCTTTCAGTCCTCGTAATGTTACTCATAATGATTCTGTGGAGGACTCTGGTCCACCTAGGTTATCTAGCTTATTTAATCTATCGCTTCTTTGATAAGGAGTGCCACTCCTCCCCCAGCCCTACCCTCCCTGTCCCTTCCATAGAGTTTATATCCAGGAATAATCATGTCCCACTGGTTCTCACCATTCCACCAGGTTTGTTACACCCACTAAAGTATATCTATGTTTTCATTAGTAACCAAGAACTCCAGCTCACTCATCTTGGCTCGGAGGCTTCTGGCATTGGTATACAGGCAACTATATGCCAGGTCCCTCACCTGGTGTTGGCATGTGCTATCCCCCTTACCATCATTGGACCTATTTGGCAAGTTGTCCTGTGTTTCCTACTGTTCAACTCCTGGCTCTGCTCTATCCCCTTCTGGTTTATCCAAAACATGTACACCCTCACACATTAGGGGATTTTGCTGGCCGAAGCAGATGCCACCCTGTTCCTGCCGGCAGTCCCCCAGGCGTCATTTTAAAGGCTGCTCTGCAAACTTCTTGATTTTTAGTGCCAGCAGTCTGGTTCCATTTTGGTTCAAGTGGAGCCCATAACTTTTGTACAGGCTTCGCTTCCCCCCAAATGTGCCTAACAAATCTAAACCCCTCTTCCCGGCACCACCAGCTCATCCACGCATTGAGACCCCTCAGCTCTGTCTGACTGTCCCTGTGCATGGAACAGGTGGCACTTCAGAGAACGCTACCCTGGGGGTGCTGAACTTTAATATGCTAGTTAGCAGCAGCCTAAATTGGGCTTCCAGGACCTCCTGACTGCATTTCCCAACAATTGTCATCAGTTAATAAAATGTATATTACACAGGCAATGAAGAGTGAAAACGAAGTTTAAATAAGAAGCACCTCTTCTGATAATGTAACAAATCTAACATCATTAATTTCTGCCATCTTTTCCTCCCCAGCTCTTCTTCCCAACATGATCTCCAGGAGAACTGGACAAGTTGTGCTAGTCAATAATATCCAAGGGAAATTAGGAGTCCCTTTTCGTGCAGCTTGTACGTTTACAAATCTAAATGGTTATTTATTTGCATGGGCTGTTAATACAGTACAACTCTGCCTTATAGAACTGGACTGACTACCAAGCCAAGGAGTTTTAAAGCCACTGGGGGAAAAACAGGTGTCAACTCTGCCACATACCACACCATAGATTCTTCATATTTATTAAAAGACACCGTCTGACCATAGGAATTCATCACCCACCCTTGGACCCGAGACTTCCTTCAAGTATTTCAGCACAGAAACCCACTGATTAGTCATTGCCAAAAAATTCTCTTTTTCTAGTTTCCGGCAGAGTTGTTGGGTCAAAATTCCAAAAGTTGCATTGTGGAACTGGATATCTGTATGACCGGGTGATATGTAGGTCAGCTATTCCAAAGCAAACATTTTATTATATGGTGTTGAAATAATGGGCAGACTAAAAGGAGGAACTAGCAACCCTAGCTTCTTGTTTTCTGTACATGGAAAGATAGCACTGAGCCAAAATATTAGAAGAGCCGAGAGTAGGGTTGACACTGAAATTTCCAAAAAAAAGAAAGTGAAATGCAAAGCAAATTCCAGGATTCCTCTCAAGGAGAAACTTCTGAAGATTTTCAAGGGAAGCCAAACAAGTTTCTGTAAGAGAAGTGAAATTTCTCAGAGGGTTGGGGTGGCTGAGAGGGGAAATATATGAGTGGGGTGATTTTAACTCTTCCTCCGCCCCTCCGCATTCTATGAGGCCATCTCTTTGTTTGCTCCTAGATGCTGCATCAAAGCACGCTGCACTGGGTTTTTTTGACAGCCTGAGAGCAGAACTGCAGGAATTTGGGGTTTGTGTCAGTACTGTGACTCCAAGCTTCATCCACTCCTACCATGTTCAGCCAAAGCCTAGCAACAGGGAAAGCTCCATGTGGAAATGTAAGTTCCGCACGACTACTTGGGGTAGGGGCTGGAGGACCTGAAATGAAAAAGAGTTGGACAGAGATCAGATCAGACAGAGCGGAGACAGAGTACATTGACCACATATGTGAATTGCTTACCAGTAGAACTCGACCACACACACAAAAAAAGCATAGACATAATTTGTTCGTGATTTAAAAATAAAGATGATTGGGGCAAATATCGTCTTGCTGACAAAGTTGAAAAATACTAGGTTTCAAAATACTAAGTTTCTATAAGTAGGAAATTATTAAGATGGAGTAGAACACAGTGTTAGATTCTTGGTTTATTATATGCTTCTTTTCTAAAGCATTCAGTATCATCAACCTTTGACATACAGCTTGGTATGAGTCAATGGTTTCTGGACCCAAAGCGGGGGAAAGTCTGAGCCTGTTAATCAGAAACATATGTTTATGTTGTATACAGACAGCAGTTGACATCCTGACTAAATTTGCTAGAGGAAGCCCTATTGAAATTTAGTAGTCCTGTAGAGTAACTCCTCTGTAGTACTGCTGAGTAATTTAGTTAGGATGTCAGCCAATAACTTATCAGGGTTTAACCCCATAGGATGCTCAACTAATATAACTAAATAGTTATAACAGCAACACCACAGCATATTGTACTCAGTGCTGAGAAAATAAAACCACAAAATCAAACCCTCCTTCCTCTTCTTCTGATATATCCTCTTCAAGAGCAGCACATTATAAGGGCTCTCTCTGCCTACCAGCCCCTTTGAATACATTTTGAAATTCCCTCCTTTTGTGTTCCCCCTCCCTCCCCCCAGCCAATGGGGGGTATAGTTGCCCATGACAACACTTGGTTTGTATGATAACAAGCCATCCAAGGCACAAGGAGAAAAGGAAGCCAGTGCCAGAAAACCAATCAGCAAGGGAAAAACAGGCCTCCAAAATGGCACTTGAAACATCAACATGTTTAGATCAAAACTGGATTATTTTGTTCCAAGCTTCCAGGCCCTTTATTTAGATGGTGTTTTGTTTTGAGCTTGTATCCCTACTGTTTTCCTGTGGGAACTGGGAGTGTATGTAAACAAATGCTTTCTTCTTTTTTAATCCCCCCCCCCCCCCGCAAAGAGCTACTATAGATTCCATGGATAAATCACCTTTGAGAGGCAGTCTAAAGACAACTTCCACCATGTACACTCCTGGTGTTAGGGGTCAGGGCAGGGAATTTTGCAGAGAAGAGAGAACAGAGCATGGGATCAAATCTTCTCTGGACAAAATAAAATGAAGCTATCTTACTTTGAAAAGGTCCACCATCCTCGTCTGTACAAGAGTGTTTGCTGTGGACAATGGGCACTCTACTTTGAACTAGAGATATGCAAACAGGTTTGACGTTGAACCTCTTTGGTTCAACTGTTTGGGGTCGAACTGAACCACTCACTGTTCAGTCTAACCCCGGACCGAAACACCACCACCCCCAGCCAGTTTGAGGGGTTTGCAAGTTTTTTTTAAAAAAAATTAATTTCCCCTCCAAGAGAGTTGTTCAAGTGGTGGCAGCAGGGGGGGTGTCCATGGAGGTCCCGCGTTCCCCTGCAAGCCTCCCTTAGTTAAAAAATCAGCAGTTTGGCCATTCTTCGGCCGATTTTTGGCCTTTCCTTCTGGCGCAGTAGCCATTTTGGAGGCTGCTGCGCCTGCACAATGGGCCTCTGTGTGGCCTGGGTCAGGCCTAGGGAACCTCTGCAGGCACCCACCACACACACACACTACCTTGGACAACTGCCCCGGAGGAAGTTTTTGGGGAAAATTAATTTTTCTTTAAAAACTTGCAACCCACCCCCCTGCCAAAACAAAACAAAACAAAACAAAACAAAAACCTGGCTGCTGCTAGTGGTGTTTCGGTCTGGGGTTAGACTGAACAGTGAATGGTTCGGTTCGACCCCAAACAGTTTAACCAAAGCGGTTCAATGTCAAACCTGTTTGCATATCTCTAGTTCAAAGTAGGGTGCCCCCCACCCCTGTACTGGACTGAACAAGAGCAAACAGTGTAAGCTTGGCCACTCCTGTGCACCACCATTTCAGGAAGATTTCTTTTTAATTTTTTTAAAAAATAAATTTCCTTTTAATGATGTTGCATCCCCATTTATTTATTTATTTATTTTAACTTTTATATCCTGCTTTTCCTCCAAGGAGTGCAGAGCAGTGTACAGTTATCCCTCACCAACCGCTAGGGTTCCGTTCCGGCAAAACCTCACTGTTGGCAAATTTGCACTTGGTGAGGCATTAAAGTTTATGGGAAACAAGGGGTTAGGGTTACCACAATAGCAAAAAGACCTAAAAATTAAGTGGGGGGAAACCAAAAAAAGGCCAAAAAACCATTAAAAATTCTTTAATATTGCCAAGAGTCACCAAGAAGAGCAGATTGAACTTCTGGAAAAAAAATTAACCCCCTCAAAATCACTCAAAGGCATTTTAAATTGGCAAGGCAGAGCAAGTTCACGGGTCAGTAAGGGTCACCAAGAGGATTGAGCAGATGGAACCTTTGACCCTCCCCCGCAAATTGCTGGAAACCCCCCCCCGCCGCCATTGCTAATAAACCTTCCCAACTGCAGATACTCGGGTCGCGGTTGGCAAGACCTGTCACAATTTCCTATTGGCATATACTCAAAACCGTGGTTGGTAAAACCATGGTTGGCAAGGGATGACTGTACATGGTTATGTTTATCCTCACAACAACCCTATGAGGTAGGTTAGGCTGAGAAAAAAGAGAGTGCCCTAGAGTCACCCAGTGAGATTTGTAGCTGAATGGGGATTTGAACTTGGTTCTTCCCAGTCCTAGTCCAGCACTCCAACCACTATGCCATGCTGGCTACATTTCTGGCATATTCAACATTTTTTTAAAAAAGAAAGCTGCATATAAAATTGACTGCATCAAAAGCTAATTGTGATTAATTTTCACACGGTGCTAGAAATGCAAAGACAAAATGGCACATAGCCATTGTGGGAGTGGTTTTGACATTTTCCTCTTTGATGTTTCAGGCTTGTTCAGAAAACTGGCTTATGGTATCCACCCAGTAGAGGTAGCTGAAGAAATCCTGCGAACAGTAAATAGGAAGAAACAGGAGGTGTTCATGGCAAATCCCATTGCAAAAGCAGCTGTCTATATTCGCACGTTCTTTCCAGAATTGTTTTTTGCTGTTGTTGCTGCTGGAGTAAAAGAAAAGCAGAAAATTGAAGATGACAAATGATTATGTCCAGCTCGTCTCCCTTGGCAGTAGGGTTGCCAAAAGCCCTATATTTTATGGACTGATCTATTTGGGACCTAGAGGCAGAAATATTAGGGGAAGACCATGCAACTCCAAAGGAAATGATGAAATGTTCCTCGTTTGAGGATTTGGAGGCAGTGGAGTTGGGAACTGCAATCTGTTCAGCTATCATTAAATGTACACACCACCAGGGCTCTGAAACTTCAAACCCTAGGGTGCCTTGTTGAACTGTCAGTTATGTCTGTGGTGCTGCTTGGTCTCCTGGGAATTGAGGTGACAGGAAAGGTAATAGAAGGCATATACTGTCTGGAGAAGCTATGCCCTGTTTTCTGGTTCTAGTACTCCGGACAGTTGTGAAGGTATGTAGATCCTAAATAGGTACAGACAGAGAAGATGAAGAGGTTTGGGCACCAGGGGAAATGTGAGAAACAGAGAAACAGTTGGAGACTGGGGAGGAGTTGGAATATGTGGAATAAGTGTATGGTACTAATATGTCAACAGGGTGTGGGGCTTTTAGAAAACAGGGTTGATTTGATGGAAAGGAAATTCTCAGGGGAAGAAGAAGAGAGGTTCTTTGGCGATAGTTGCTATTTCTGTTTTGGTACAAGTTTATTTACCCTCCAAGTTCAAAACCTCAAGATTAGCATATTTTTTAGAATCTCTAGTAGGGCTTGATTGGTGGTTTGTTTGTTTTTTAAATAGCTTTTTAGCTATAAAATAATTAAGCAAGCATCTGGAAAAAAATATTCTAGAAATCTGCAAGTAACACATATTTCCAGATTTTAGACCAATCTCTTGATTTTGGAAGTTGAAGGGCCATTTGATTATCTGATTACTGCAGTAGCAGATATTTTACTTGGTAGGGCAATGTGAGGGAGTATAGAGATTAGGGGCAGAATGGGAGACTGAAGACTGCTACATCTGGAGTTATCCAATCAAAATCTACAGTGGGCATGTCACAGTTGAAAGGTATCAATCAATCAATCAATCAATCAATCAATCATCTTCATTATGGTCGAAGAACAGCATAAGATAGAACAGTAGAACATGATTCAAGAACAAATTATGGAACAGTAAAAACATATCTCTTTAAAATTACTACTCTAATATTATGAAGTTATATTATAATGCTATAAAGCTGCTACCCTTAGAAAAGAGGGTAGCTATAAGATTATTAAGCAGCTGTATTAAAAAATAAAAATTTCTAAGCAATTTGATACTATGATAATACTGTAAAACTTTTACACTTTAAAACAGAGAGAAAACATAAAAGCAAGACTGTAAAATCAATAAGATTATAGCCATAATTGTAAGCATCTATATGTAAAAGGATAAAAAACCTAGAATATATAAAATATGTGTAAGGTAAAATAAAGAAGTGGAGAGAAATGTAAAATAAAGTGGATAAAAATGATATGTAGAGTAGGTTAGCTAAGTGGGAGGACTGAGTGGGAAAGTAAAACAGTCAGTAGTTAAAATGAATACAAGACTGGTTATGGACTAGCAGTCAATTCAATGCAGTGTGGCCAGAACTTAAGGTGTATACTCGTGAGTCAAATGGGCCGTAACCTAAATTTGGCTTTAAAAAAGCCAAATCTGGCAACAGAGCGTGCAGAACCTCGCTGTGTTATACATGAAGGCCTGGTCCTCATCCAATAGCAACATCTAGATGTAGACTTGGCTTGGGCGACCAGGGTACTTGAGGAGTAGTGGAAGTATAAGCTTGGCACAACTGAAAGATAAAGTGATGCCCCATTTTAAGGGAGTGTGATATACTTTAAAATTTGGAGCCTCTGTTAACCCTGTGGGTGAACCACAGCATGGTAAATCATTAAAGAGGCCAATGAAAGACAAGCAATAAGAGGATATTGATCAAGAGCATGATTGCACTAATGCTTCTTCTTGAGTTAGATGTGCATTGGTGTCAGGATCCACCTGGACTACAACCCAGAGGAAATCCTCTCTGAGGAAGAGCACACCCTGAAATCCCCCAGCCCCAATCTTTAAATCTGTCAGACTCTGCACAGCTAGAGATTGTCACCTCTCCTTCAGTTAGCTCCTCAGTAGAGCCCTGGGGACCGGTACCCTCCAAGAGGGCTCATCTCCTATCCCTAGAAATCTCTGGTACTTCAGAGGTGGCATGATTGCTTGGCAGTTTAGGGTCCACTTCCCAAAGGGCCTACTCAGGAGAAGGAGGACGAGGCCAATTCAGGCAACTGCTTTGGACTGGGGCTGTTCCGAAATCCAGGAAGGGGTGAGGCTCCTAGCAACTAGGAACCTCCATTTGGAGCTAGCCTTTGCTGGGTTAACAGCTAGTTCACGGAGTTGCAGCTTTGCTGGACCCTGGCATGGACAATCTGTTGCACCCCCTACAGTTCACAGTGTGCTGTTCTCTCCTGGTCCTGGTCCTGGCTCTGCCTGCACACCAGGAGGAAGTGTCTGCCATGCCAGTTCATAGTTGCAATTTCTGTTCATGGTATAGGGAGAGAGGAAGGGATTTTACCCTCACTGCATCTGCTGTGCTTGTAGCAGGAGTGTGGGGGAACCTTGAATTGTTAGTGATGCAGAAGTGCATTGCATACTCTGTGAAGGCAACTGGAGTGAGTGCAGTCTTTTGACAACATTGTAAGGATACTTGAGCTATTTGGGTAGGAGAGGGTAAACCCAGGTAGCTCTGGTCATCTGCTGCAGTGGGAGCCCTTCCTACCCAGAATCTTAGGCCCTGAGTAGCCCAGATCTGCTACCCAGGTTAGAGGTGAGGGTGGACATAAGCAGAATCCATGCTACCTCTTCTTTTGGTCATCTGGGCTCCTGCACCATTTTAAACCTGCCAGCGGCCATGTTTTTCATAGAGTCCTGTGCTAGAAAGGCCAGGCAGAGTGGAGCTGCTGTTGTTGAGGGCTGCCTCTTTGCAGCTTCTGTGGTGCATTCTGGGATATTGGAGGACCCAGCCCGGGTTTGTTTATATTCCCGGGGGGTGCAGCAGGTGGTGGCAGCCTGAATGTGTGGAGGTTGGGCAGGTAAGCCCAACTGGGAGTTTCGGACATCTGGGAGGCACGGGATGGGAATGTGCCTCCCTTCCAGCCCACCCCTATTTGATCATGTGCATGAGCTCTGTGTGTAGGTGTGTGAGGAGAGGAGACTGAACGGAAAGATGGCTGCTGTTAGGTTTGTTATTTGCTGCTGAGATTTCAGGTTCTGTGCCCAGGTAGTGCACATAACAGAGATATGCTTGTCCCACTTCCCTGCCCCAGTGAAGGGATGGGGGACAAGCCCTCAAAGACTTCCTTGACTCCACTGCCTCTTTCATTGTTTCCCTTGGTTCACCAGTTTAAATTTGTGGTAAATGTTGCTCCCTTCAAAAAAGAATCCTCTGTTTTAGAGAAGACATCCATACTGCTATTATATGAAGCTATGAAAAAAAGCAAATTAAGCATAATTTACATATTTGAAAAGAGTGTAAATTCTGTTCCCCATATTTTTAGATTTTAGATCAAACAACTCTACGTGAAACTGACATAAATAAAGCCCTTGTTTCAATTAAGAACATTAATTTTCTTTTCTGTCTTCTACTTATAAGGGGAGGGTGGTGGGGAGAGAGTATGTGTAGTGCAGAGATGCATGGTAGTGGACACAATTCATCTCTGTGTGCACTGTGCATAGAGGAACCCTCTCTAAGTAGGGGTCATGATACTCAGCATCAGAAATGGCAGGCATGTTTTGTCCCCACTGGATCAATATCCCCAATTGTAGCATTTTATTTTATTCTTTTTCAGAGGAAGTAGCAGCCATTCGCTTATATTTCAGAAAGTAATTTATTATTATTATTTGAGGACACATCTGGATTAGGAGCTAATTCTGACCTAGTGATCCAGGTTTCCTGGGAGTTGCTGGCTTTGTCTTCCCAACAGCCTTCCCAATTCTACCTTGTTTACCTTTATAATAAGGACTACTGAGAACTGAGCTCATACTTATCAAAATATCTTGAACTGGGTTCCATTTCCTGGTCACTGTAGAATGTGAAAAAGATGGAATTTGGAACAGCCATATATCTATAGATATAGATATATTAGTTAAAGACCTATGATATTTCACAATGGGTTTGCTACTGGCCTTCCACTACCATTCTCCTGCTCTTACCTTCTATGTTCCTTGCTTTAGCTCAATTAGCTATTCAACATCTAATACCCAGAGTTCAGGGCTCTCTTCGGGCCTGGGTGATGGGGCAACAAAATGCTAAATCAGATTCAATGGAAGCAAAGTAAAGTGATGCACATAGGGGTAAAAAGTCCTAACTTCACGTATACATTGATGAGAGTGAAAACTAGCCGTGACTACCTACAACTGAGACCTTGGAGTTGTAGTAGATAGCTCAATGATAACATCAACTCAACGTGTAGCAGCTGTGACAATAGTGAATTCTATGTTGGAACCAAAATTTCTCCAAAGTGAAGTATGAACGAGAATTGCAGGGTTCCTCCCAAGGAGAAAAATTTTGTAGGTGGTTTCTCCACATCCTCATGATTCAGAAATGACAAAAAATGGTTTCAGAGGTTAGCCAAATGGAGCAATAGCTGATACCTTTGGAGTGGCAGTGGGAGCTTTTCTTGGATAGCTTTTCCTTCTACCTTGATTCCACATAATCACTTCTTCCTCTTCCTACCTAGTTGTTTGCACCCATACAACTGAAAACTAGGAGCATACACAACACAAACCTGCATAGGACACAGTTTTTGATTGTGTAAATGACCTTAGTCTTCAGTGACTGGTTTGAAAAGGTCAGTGGGTTAGAAATCGAACCAGCAGCCACTTCCATTAGCGTAGATCAGTGTTTCTCAACCACCAGTCCGTGTACCGGTGCTAGTCCATGAGCTGTTGGGTAGGGATGTGCACGGAACTAGCTGGCCCAGTTTGGTTCGAGTCTGGACTGGACTCGAACCTGACCAGACCAGTTTGGTCTGGCACCCCTTCAAAACTGCCCCCCCCCAGTTCAGTCCAAGGGGGGTTCAAATTTTTTTTTAATTTTTTTTAACCTTTAGCCCCTTCGGGGGGCTTCCTCTAGGCTGCGGAGGTGTGTATGTCAGCGAAGGTTCCCCCTCCCCCCACTGGCCTCAGTCATCACCACCGCAGCCCATTCAGCCACTTTTTTCGGTTCATTCGGGCCTTCATATTTTGGCATGGTGGCCATTTTAATTTTTTTTTTTTTTAAATGGCCATCACGCATGCGCAAATGGCCTCTACAAGGCCTGGCATGGACCAGGACAAAATATCCAAAATCCATGTTGTTGATATTTCACATGTCCTGAAGCAAAGCAACAATTCTCATGTCTGTTACCTCACACCAGACTTTTTGTTATGTGTTTGGCACTTTCTTAATCTTGTAGGAAACCATGATTGCTTTATGCTTTTCAAGCCAAGCCATTTCCTGCAAATAAAAATTGTGGGCTGTGCATGGACCATTAGGTGTGGTTCGGTCAAAATTCTAACCAAATTTGGACCAAACCACAGGTCCCTGAATTGTTTTGGTTGAACCCTACAGCTGGGCCAGTCAGGTTGATGAACCAGTTCAAACTGGTTCAAACAAGTTCATGATCAAACTGGCCTGGTTCGTGGCAGACTGGTTTGTGCTCAAACTGGTTCTGCACATCCCTAAAAGATTTTCCCCCAATCCAGTTATCTGCAGAAGTTTGTTCCCTTACAAGATAAAGGTCTGTTTTTTTCTTACCTTAGAGAAGTATCTGTTTTTCTCTTGTGAGGACAGATAGATTGCAGTTCCTTGTAAACTAGAAAACTACCTTACAGTTGGCAAAACAATAATCAGAATGGTCACATCAATGTTTAATCATGATAAATGTCTTCTGTGATTGGTCTGAAAAAGTCAGTGGGCTGGAAAAGAAACCAAGCAGCCATTTTATTTGGCAAGAAAGGACTTAGCTCTTCAGGATTTACCTTCATGTTGGTGGTGACCATCTGTGATCTTTCACAGTTCCTCCTTCCTGAAACAATGCAACAATGAATATAATCAGACCTTTTCATTATGAGCTTTCTTAAACTGATTGAAAATGATACATTTCAAGCCAAGGCATTCCCTGCTAATAAAGGAGCACATTGTGATGGTGTTGCCTCTCATTCTTTAGGAAAGAAACCAAATGGCTGCTTCCTTGAACAATAAAGTAGTGGTTCCTAACCTGCAAGCCTCCAGATGTTGCTGAACATCTGGAGGCTTCCAGATTGCTTCCAGATTCCTCCAACAACATCTGGAGGCTTCCAGATTGGGAACCACTGCAGTAAAGCACTTACTTTTGTGCTGGTGATGTGAATATCAGACTTTTTTTTGCTCCCTTTTCTAACACAGTGCAACAAGTTATGTTACTTACCTTGCATAATTCCTTACTTTGTGTCATGATTTTTATTATGAGTTTATTTCTTAAACTTGGCAGAATCTATTATTTTTTAAAAAGCTTTTCCAGATAATTCCCAAATAAAGGTTGTCTTGTTGTTATCCATTTGTCCGCAGTTTCCTGTTCAAGTTGGTCTATTTCCAGGGTGAAGATTCTTCTCCAGGCAATATTTTCCCCTAATGTCTCTAGAATTAAGCTCCCTCAAAGGAGGTTTTGGGGGGGCCTTGCATGCGGGGAGACCCTCCCGGCTGAGCGGTCCAGGTGCCCAAATTACCTAGGTGCGCCCCTGCCTCCACACCCTAATAGCTAAAGCTTAGTGAAGGAGCTTTAGCCATCCCAAAAGAGACAATTCTCGCATCATAATAGCCACCTGCAGAGGTGGGGGCAAAGTATCATCTTTCAGGTTTATCCTGCAAGTTCTAGTTTGGAGAGAGTGCTGATAATTCTCAGGGCTATTAATCTTTTGGCATTTCCCATCAATCCCTATGGGGAAATTATCTGATGGGGCTCATGTTCAGTTCTTGCACACAGGCCCCTTCAGAGCTTGTATGCCACTGTAAAATGGTATCTTCAAAATATCTTTGTTGTGACAAGTATACTGCCTAAGTCTGCATAGGGTCCATAGGGGGGAAACGCATTATTAGTGGATGTCTCACCGGCTGTTACTGTGCTCATAATGATTACCTGAAGCCTCTGTTTTCAAACCGAGGCTCCACGTAATCATTATGAGCAAAATAACAGCAAATGAGACAACTGACCTCTCTTAAGAATCTGCGTGATCTCCTTGGAAAGCCATCAAAACGATCACATCTTGTGCTAATAAATTCCATCCACTAATAATGCGTTCTCTCCCCCTGTATATCTGTGGTCCCTATGCAGACTTAGACGCACAGGCCCAGTGTCCAATTCCAATACAGAGTTCTGGAGTGTGTGGTTCCCCCGACCCCCCCGTCTCTTCCGGGGCTACAGAGTTGAATATAGCTTGCGCTTTATGGGGTCGTCCCTCTAGCCCGCAAGTAAGGCCATTTTTTGACTTTTGGGCAACTGTTTTTGCAATGAAGCCAGACCAGTGGCATTCCCGGGGGTGGGGAATTGAGGTGGGGGGCGGGGGCAAGCAGGAGCAAAATGCATTTATCGGTGAGCTAACCCAGATATGATATTTCTGAAACACAAAAGAGGAGGGGGGGAAGCCACATATCTGGGGGAGGTGCTTGCCCATCCCCCTCCCCCGCCTCTGAAGCCGCCCTTGAATGAAGCCCTGAAAATACCCATCAAGGCAATGGTGCACGTCACTCTCGTCGATCTTTACCTCTGATCCAGACTCTCATCGCCTCTTGGACGAGTAGGAGGCTCTTCCTCCTCCTTCTTTTTCAGACCGCCTCCTTTGAACCCCCCCCCCCTCCAAATAAGCTCTTTGGCCTGTATGGGGTGCGCTTCGCAGGATTGTTAAAACGGGAGATATTTCAAGCTGCTGCTGCTGCTCCCTCGGTCTGGACATATAATGTGGGCATGAGAGAGAGAGATACAGCAGCATTTTTTTTTTCCTGGTGGCTTCTTAGTAACTTTTTCTCCAACCTCTCTTTCTCCCCTAACGATAACGCAATGCAGTGAGATTTAACATAACTAGTTAATATAATTGGAGTGTTTTTCCTTCTTAAGGCCTTTCTTTAGTCAAGGGAGAAGAAGAAACACGTGAGTAATAATTTCTATCCCGGTAGCCATGCAGCGGTCTCTGAATAAGTGTCATAGGAGGACGGTTTCCTCAAGCGGTTCCATGGTGTAATGGTTAGCACTCTGGACTCTGAATCCAGCGATCCGAGTTCAAATCTCGGTGGAACCTGCAGAGTTAACCTTTTTTTAATAGGATTTATTTTTTTCAAAGGCTAGTATTTAAATTGAAAATGTGCTTAGCGGAAAGCAAGGTGGGGGTTGTCACTTCATTTTCTCTTTATACTGAGATGTATACTTTGACATAATGAAATGTTTGTAGAACTTAAAACACGAGTGTGTATCTTATGTAAAGGATGTCTTTATACATACATATAGACAGATAAGATATTTACAAGGGGGGAGATAATAATTTCGCCCATGTAGTTTCTGAAAACCTGATCTCTTCACTTAATCTAAAACATGTCCTTTTAAAAAGAGTGCTTCGCAGTCGTGGAAGGCTTAGCCACTGAATTGTTATCCTGTACAGGTTGGTAGTTGGGTGGGCGGGGGCGCACATGGGGCTAAACATCTATTTCGCTAAGAGGAGCTGGAGAGACGTGCTAATAGAGAACTTTTCAGGCAGCAGGCCTGCCATGTGGTTCTATGGTGTAATGGTTAGCACTCTGGACTTTGAATCCAGCGATCCGAGTTCAAATCTCGGTAGAACCTGTTCCCCTGTGGGAGCGTTTTAAATTTTTTGTTCTCGTTTTTTTTGCTTCCTTATTAGAAATGACGGTGTTATTGGGAGTGGTGAAATGTGCTTGTTGTTTTAACAAATTGTAGAAGCCCTGCTGTCATTGCAGACTTAAAGAAGTCTGCTGGTCTGTCAGCTTGGAAGCCTGTAAAATTAGTAGGACTAGGAGTGTAACAGGTGTCTTTGCTTCCTGTTGTTGCCATTTTGGTTCACAAAAATATAATTTTGCGTTTTAGGTTTAAATGCCAAGCAGGTCTGCTATAGACCCATGACTGGGGACGGGCTACATGCATCTGTATGAGCCAGTGGCGCAGGGAGGTAAATTATTCACCTCTGGATCCTTACTAGTATTTGGACATTTATGGACTACTTTGCGGATATGAATTTACTACTTCATGCTGGTTAATTATCTCCTTTTTGAATTTCTTCATAATTTTGGGCATCCATAAGACTGGATCTTGGATACAACACACTAGTATTTGTGAGGCATAGGATTTTTAAAGGATTTTCATCAATTTTGAGTTTATTAGGTTTTTGGCGAGTAATGGTGTATATTTTACTATTTTAAATAACAGTGTTTATATGACACATTATATGTGCCATTATATTTTTTTGGAGTTGTGGTGACTTTTTATAATTTTCATATTTATATAGAGTTACTGTTGGATTATTTTTGGATTATCATTGTTGTTTTTGAATCCAAGAACATTGCCTTATCTTTGGTAACCTTGATAAAAATATGGAGTGCCACGTGCATCGTTAATACAGGCGGCAACATCCTCCACTGAAATCAGCAATGAAGCTGCTTCAAATTGCCATTTAGAAAACCTCTGAGAGGCACGCTCAGAATAGCCAGCAGGAAAAATTAGACAAACCTTTTCCCTCTTGATAGTATTTTTCTTGAACACACTGTCTAAAATGAAGTATGTCTTGGTAGTTCCCAGGTTCATATTTATGCCTAGCTTTGAAGAACAAGTGGCGGGAATGTAACTAGTTGAATCTTTTCTTCCTTTTAAGCTTGAAATGCCTAATAATTCTCACATGGAAAGGCAAGGAGTACCGTATTTACCTGAAGACAACTCTGAATTTAAGTTGACCCCCTTAAAAAGTGGAGGTTAAATACAGATTATACCTTCATTTACTCAAAATAAACAGGACTCTGAATTTATTTATTTATTTATTTATTTATTTGCATATTTTTATACCACCCAAAACTTACATCTCTTTAAGCTGACCTCCTGATTTCTAATATCAAAAAACTTGGGCAAAACCTAATCTTGGAGTCAGGTAAATACAATAAACCTGTGTCTGTAGAATGAAATAAATATATGAAAAGAAGATATTATATAATACTGTTTATAGATATCCAAGGAACAGATTTTGTTTTGTGTTTAAAAACTTTTATAATACACGCACGTATAAAATTGTGGATAGTGGGGAAAGTTGAAGAGGCGGGATTCCTCCTCTTCTAA
Organism: Hemicordylus capensis; assembly: GCF_027244095.1. Taxonomy (NCBI): domain Eukaryota; kingdom Metazoa; phylum Chordata; class Lepidosauria; order Squamata; family Cordylidae; genus Hemicordylus; species Hemicordylus capensis. The sequence continues at coordinate 387,955,175 of NC_069658.1, forward strand.
AGTGGTGTCTGCTGTAGCACATGCCTAAATGCATCATTAAACAAGTTGTTCTGGTAAGAACTAATATGTCTACTTTCCTTTGTTAATAGATCTGCTCCTGAGTGCTTGGCTGGACACTCTGACTATGCGTTGGGGCTACCCTGAGGAATCAGCTTGGCTGTGGGGAAGCAGTCTATCACAATATTTATCTTGAGGAAAGCTTTGGTAAATGAGGAAGAAGCGTATATGCAATACAACAGATTTATTAAGGGATAAAATTGGGGTGGAAAAGGTTGGTTAGTTAATTAACAGAATTAATAGTTAATTCTTAACTAACAGTCTTAACAAGAATCTAACAAAGAGGAATTTTAGTTTAAGGTCAAAATTGTAGATCAGTCAGCTTAAGGCTTGCTGTACAAAGAGGCTTGGATGCGGAAATGGAGAGAAAGAGAAGAGAGTGAGGAGATTCAGATGGGTAGAAAGCAAGGATCGATATGGCAGAGGGGCCTGTTGGACTCCCATGCAGATTCCAAACCTGATTCTGAGGCCATGTGGCTGGGCCAAGGATACTTGTAGTCAAAATCATGTCCTGAGGCAATGCATAAGTCACGTTTCCTCGCTGGAGGGGCTGAAGCTCATGCTGAGCAATGAAATTCATGGTTGCATGAATGGGCCAACTTGAATGTACACCCAAGGAACAAAAAGGCTAGAATGGCTTGGGTGACATGTACATGGAAGGTTGAATGGGTGATCTTAAAGCTTAACTGGAAAAAGAGATGTTTCTTCAGGTGCAAAGATAAATTTCCTAAGTTTTAATGGGATTGCCAGCTCATTAGCTGGTGGGGTGGGGTGGGGAGGCCAGTGATGGTGGGGTGGGGAGCTGCCATGCTTATCTGAGTTACTGCAGAGAAATTAGCTCATGCTGTCTCTCATGAAAAAGGGAGTTTGTTACTCTCCTCTAAGGAAATGCCTTTAACCTGGGGTCTACTTTGCTAGCATCCTTCTATTTGACGGAGGGACAAAGAGAGGTTTTCTCCCTTTCAGTCTTTGTTATTATGGCCTTGGGGCTAGCATTGCCCCATGTCTTGCTTATGCTAAGCAACCATTTGCAAGTCCTGTCACATACGGACATGTGCAGAGTTCACAATTCTGTGATCTCAGGTATCCAAAATGGAAGCTGTGGTCCCACAGTCCCAAGAATATGGTGGGGTGCTGTCAGCAACTCCAAAATAAAACTGTTTTGGCAACACCTTTCACTATAATATTAATTGATAATTACCTTCCTCACAAGGTAGCCCACTTCAGCCTTAAATGTTCACACATCTGCCATCTTGAACTAGGATGAATAATATCACAAACTACAACGTTAAGGTGTCTCTATTTGTCACTCACTACAACTGTACCAAATTTGGTTGAAATTGATTAGGCAGCTCACATGTTACCCCACTTGTGCCTCAACACTTCATTTGTCTGCCATCTTGAATCAGGTTGGTTAGCATCATTATGAAGTATGTCCTTGAGCTGTCCCTATGTGCCCCTACATCTGTAGCAAATTTAGTTCAAATTGGTTAGGCGGTTCACAAGTAAACCCACTTGCTCCTAAAACGTTCCTGTGTCTACCATCTTGAATCAGGGTGGAAGACATCATTATAAACTACACCATCGAGGTGTCCCTACAGAGGTAGCAAATTTGGTTCAAATTGGTTAGGTGGTTTACAAGTTAGCCCACTTGTGCCTCAAATGTTAATGTGTCAGCCATATTGAATCAGAGTGGATGACATAATCAGAAACTACACCATTGAAGTGTCCCTTTGTGTCCCTACAACTGTTCCAAATTTGGTCCAAATCAGTTCCCACTTGAGCCGCAAATGTTCATGCATCTGCCATCTTGAATTGGGGTGGATGACATCATCACAAACTATGTCTTTGAGGTGTCCCTTTGTGTCACTCACTACAACTGCTTCAAATCTGGGCAAAATTGGTTAGGTGGTTCCCAAGTTAGCCCACTTGCGCCTCAAATATTCACACATGCGCCATCTTCATTCATTCATTCATTCATTCATTCAATTTCTATACTGTCCTTCCCAAAATGGCTCAGGGCAGTTTACATAGAGAAATAATAATAAATATTGAATCACGGTGGATGATATCATTACAAACTACGCCCTTGAGCCATCCCTATGTGTCCCTACAACTGTAGCAAATTTGGTTAAAATGGTTAGGCAGTTCATAAATCAGCCCAGTTACACCTTAAATACACCATCTTGAACTGGGGTGGATGGCATCATTATAAACGACAGTCTTGCGCCATCCCTATGTGTCACTCACTACAACTGTACAAAATTTGGTTCAAATCTGTTTGATGGACCACAAGTTAGCCCACTTGTGCCTCAAACATTTACATGTCCACCATCTTGAATTGGGGTGGATGACATTATCACAAACTACGCCATTGAGGCATCCCTATGTATCCCTACAGCTGCAGCAAATTTGGTTCAAATTGGATAGATGGTTCACAAGTTAGCCCACTTGTGCTTCAAGTGTTTACACATCCACCATCTTGAATCAGGGTGGATAACATCATGACAGACTACACTATTGAGGTGTCCCTATGTGTCCCTACAACTGTACCCAATTTGGTTCATATTGGTCCAGGCATCACAAAGTTGATATGGTGACACCCAGAGACAGATACACACACACACACACTGCTAGGTGATCTCCTAAGCTTACTTTCCTTAAGGAAAGTAGGCTAAAAAAGGGTTTTCTCCTTCAGAAATGTTTATATTAATATGCTTTGCAGATTATGCATTCAGATGCATGCAGATTTAATCAATACATTAAGAAAAACTCATGCAATTAATCAACTTGTATATTTTAATCTAGTGACCATATATGTACGCAAAAAAAAAAACCTTAGTTGCTTCCTTAACCAACCCAAGAGCATTCAAAGCCTTTGCCTTGTTCCAGAGCATTCTGAGGACAAATATGGTGCTGCTGCTCTCTTTCTCTTACTGGCAGTGGGCTTTCATTCTGCTTAGAATGCCCCGGAACTAAGCAACATCAGGGTATTGGGTGGAGCAAAATTGCTCGTGGCTACCAGGAGGTAGCTGCCCAGGTCAGCAATGCTACTGCCTGGAATAAGTAATCCCCCCCTGCCCTGAAAGAAGAGCTTTGGATATCTCCAAATGAAATAGACATTCATTTCATTTGATATCTGAGACTTTTGGCCTTGGTTTACTAAAAAGTGAGTCTCATTTGGTTAACTTATCTTCTATTATTTATGAAATAAATGCATGCCTGGTCAGAGCCTGTATTAATATATGCTCTGAGACACTGTGAGAGGATGTCATGGTTGCGTCTCTGTTCTGTTTCTGCTCCAATCCCCTTGTCCACTCCTCTTTCCATCTCCTATAATCAGCAGGACTCTACTTTTGCCCACAGAAGGCAGAGGTGCAAGATGAATGAAGGAGTGGTGGAAGAAGAGGACAAGAGATGGAGATCTGCTGTTCCCTCAAAGTATTTAAAAGGACAGATACCACATCTAGGTGGACCCCTGACAACCCTTAGAGCAGGCTTTGGCCTGGCTAGTGCATGCTCTGTCTCTTGCACCCTCTTAGTTTATTGAGTTGATTCCTACATTTATGTGAGCCTGAACTAGCATATTGCAAACCAGCAATTATAGCTTTTTGGTTAGAGCAAGTGATTTACACATAGTGACAGTGTAGGAATCCCTTGTGCAAGTCAAGTGACAAACTGAGCAGCCAGCCAGTCTGGATCTAACTCACTGTTGATAGAAGGGCCAGGCCCATCATTGGGCAGAATGAGGTGGCTCACCTCAGGCAGCCATATTTGGAGTACCATTAAAGAGAACACATTTTCTTTTTTCCAGATTTAGGATACTGTGATTCTAAGCACTTGTCTGAGAGGAAGCTTCATGGAACTCAGTGATACTTACTTCTGAGTAATGTGCTTAAGAGAAGACTGTTTTGTCATTACATTTTTAACACCGCAGGTGAGAGGTTGTCTGCCTGAGGAACCAAAATGCCTTGATTGGTATTCAGCTAGAACTCAATGAAAAGCAACAAAATTCAGCAGAGTATTTTTATTTAAGCATTTCAAAGTCATACTCCATTGAAAAGAATTGAGACTACTGACTGTTGGCCAGATACAATCATGTTGTAAAGGCAGAGATGGAAAACAAACACTACATCTCAGTCAAAGACTGCAGTCACTTATGGGTACAGCAGTTAAAAATGTACAATCTCCTTTGGCTCTGAAGTCCTACCAGAATATCTTTATAACATCTATTGATCCCTTTTCAAGACCCCAGGTGGTTAATACATGGTTTGGATATTCTGCTTACTAAACTTCTAGAATAGAATACATGTACATAGTACCATTGTTCAAAACATACATTACACTAGGCCCCACCCAAAACCCCATATTAAATGCCTGTAAATCACATTTACTTCCATGGATGGCTTTAGGGCAGCAATCCTAAACATATGGTACTTCCCAGGAAGTAAGCCCAGTAAGCTTAGAGATACATACTTTCAAGAAATAAAGTTTTGCACTGGGCTGTATGAGACTGAGGCAGCAATATGACATTATGTTATGGCTGACTGACTATGTTATGACATTATGTGTTATGGCATTATAAGGGGGAAATCTTGGCTAAGGGTTTTTTTAAAAAATTATTTTCCATTTTTTCCAAATGCTGTTTGTCCCCCCTCCCCACCGCTTATATTGTGTGTGTATGCCTGCTTTTAAAAACTCTTCAGATGCCGTGAGTCCAGAATGTATTGTTTCCAAAACAACTTTCAAATGATAAAGCATTATTGCAGGCTATCCTTAAGAACATTACTAGTTTGCGCAGAAGGGGATTGACCAGTGCTTTTCAAGCAAAGCAGACCCACTAACAGCATTTGTAATAAGTTTGAAGTTCATAAATCAATTTACTTCAAGCTCTGGAGAAGCACAGGACTACCCGTTTCTGGAAAACAAAGGGCTGCATGCACTAGACTAGATGTACTTCATCATTGATTGCTTCAATGAACTGTAATGAATCCAGAGTTGTGATTTGGTGGATTGCGCCCATAATCAACAACTGCGAACTTTTAATTTTTAGACTGCAGTACTGAACTAAGGTGCTCTAATAATGCAATTATCATGAAAGGGTTTATTTTCAAGTTAATGGCTTGGGTTCCATGGGTTCAATCTAGTTTCAGAGGCATGGGGAGTATGCCTTCATCTTACCTAAATGCATGTATTATTCTAGTAAATGAAGTCAAGAAGCTTTCCCTTTTTAAGGGAGTAGTTGACTACTTGCTCCTAATGGTGTTAGCCACCTTTGCTCATGGGAGTGTGCTGTGTAAATATTCAGTGGGTGAATCCTCCTCTGAGTTATGGATAAATCTTGTAGAGTTGAATGCTGTTACTATTTGTTATATAACATTTTTCTGTTGCAAGATACGTACCTAGGGTAAGTAATGATCTCATTTCTGTTTTGTTTAAGAAAATATTTAATATTAGCAATGTATCACCATTGTTGATACACCTTGAAAGGTGGGAAAGTGTTTCCTTAGCTCTACTAGACATAGGATGTATGAAAGTGGCATCACCCTGCTTCATTTAGACGGCCTACTGGCTGTGGGTAGGGAAAGCTGAGAAAAGCCTCTGCTGTCATCGGACAGTGGACTATCAAATTAGATCTCCAAGCCAGAAGTCCTGCAGTCTTTCATTTTCTGGCCTACAAATAACATGCGCTTTATGTGCATCAACACAGGAGCCTAACTGCGCCTTTAAAAAATAAGTGTACCCAGTTACATTACTCACACCCTGAGTGAGAAGAGATTGTACTCTTGGTGACAGATCTTATGTCATCCTGTTACTCTGGCTACCAACCAACATGGGCATAACCGAAGCAATACAGTGGCATGGGATATTAATGTTTAGCAATGTGTTAAGGACATTGACAAAGAGGCTGTTCTCATGCACAGTCTAACCCAGGCTAGGGAAGCCCAGCCTGGGTTAGGCTGTGCGTGAGAACTGCCAGGATTAGGCCCAATCCCAGTCGGGCAATGCCACCTAACTCAGTTTTTAAGCTCGGCTTTTAGCAGGAGTTAAAGGCATGAATGCTCCCTTAATCCCGGCTCTGGGATTGTGTATTCTCTCAGGCTACACTCAGCCCGAGCAGACACAGAGATGGGTGCCTAGAGCACCTGTCTCTTGGGGGAATCCCCCAATGCACTGCACATGTCATTTGGTGCACTGTGGGATATCAGGAGGCCAGGACACTTTGTCCTGGCCTCTGGAGCTCTGTGCTGCGTGGCATAGTGTGGATTGTCTGGGAGTGCGGTTCACGCTCCCAGCAATGTTTGATTGCTCATCTGAGGGGAAGGTGAGTTGGCCCAGCTTCCCCTTCCACCCACTCATGTGAATAGCCCCAAAGCCTTTCTCTAGCCTCTAGATTTACACTTGGAAGCTTCCATTTTGGCACAGAAGAGTAACTCCTGTTCTATCACAGCAAAGGGCAGGTAACATACTGCATGGGGATTTGTGATCATGGAATGTTTTGAGCCTCTAAAATTAAATTAAAAATCTATACTGAGAACTACATTTTTCAAGGACAATCATGTACATATATTTTTTCACAAACAACAACTGAAACCTGTATACAAAACTGTAAGGAAAATAAAACAGAATGTCATCTATACATATATACACATGTAAAAAAATAAAATTGAATTATAAGACTATAATTGCATTGAACAAATTTTGAGGGTATCCTAATGAACTAAGAAAACAGACTTTTAAATTTAATGCCACTATAGCTTGAACATTCCAAAGACTGTGCTTTTGCCTTAACTCAAGAATTTGGACATCTTCAGGTACATCCACATGGCAGCTTCTCCTGCTTCAGTTTAGGATGGTGGTGCAGAACTGGGAATGTGCAACATGCCGCTGGAGACGGCCAGTACCTTTCCCCCCTGCATAGCCTCAGGATGAAACAGGAAGCTGTGCAGGCTGCAGTACTTAAGGTGTCATAAAGGGCAAGCTTTGACATTAGGCAGGCTTCACTGCAATAAAGTATGCTAACCTCCTTCTGAAGTGCTGAAGGACTTGGTTGAGTGTTGTACCCAAACACTGCATCTCGTGCCCTAAGAAAGTACCATATAGATACACCCTTTTGATTTGAATGCAGTAGCATGCCCACGAGCCCTCAATTGTTCTCAGTTCTTTTCCTAGCACAGAGGTTGGTTTCAATCGGTGCTTAATTCCTACACCCGTTTCAAAGTTTAACCTTTCCCCCCCTTCAAAGATACAACTAGAAAATGATTGAAACACAGAGTCTCATTTTTGCATCCGTTTGTCAAATCTACGCAGAAAATGTGGATTTATGTCCACAGAATATATGTGGACGTATATTCCACATTTCTAACCACAAAACTGAGCTCCTTTATTATGGCACAATTTCCCACACCTCTTCCCTATTTGGCTGTTCCTGGGTGAAAATTCCATTGGTCTTTGGTGGGAACCAGACAGAGAATTTAAACAGGCATCTTATTTGAGAGGAGTAAAGCACCAGTGCCCTCTGATTAGAGGTTTAAGCCTGGTTCACACAATTGTTTGAATCTAGGGTTAATGTGTGTTACCGACATTAGCATAATTGTGTGAACACATGCCAAGGCAGGAATCACATATTCATCTCAGGCTATAAACTATTTTGACAAAGTAGCAGAGAAAAACACAACAGTTTTTCTCTTCTACTCTTGCTATAATGACCATAAGCCAGAAGCTATTGCCAATATTTGGACTTGGCAACAATCAAGAAAAGTCTCAGTGTGAATAGGTTTAATGTCTGTGTAGAAAGTTGGCGAATGATCCTTGACTTAAGGTGTCATGAAGGGCAGGCTTTGACATTAGGCAGGCTTCACTTCAATAAAGTATGCTAACTTCCTTCAAGATATTTTGGACTTGCTCGGACTTACTTTGGACTTACTTGGCTTTGCTCAATCTTGTCCATTTCACCTAGTGATCTAACCTGCACCTATTTGCTGCCTCACCTTATGACTCCCTTGATTAATGACTTCACTCTGAACTTCTGACAACTAGGCAGATTTGCTAAATATAGTGTTCGACCTGGCTGGCACACAATCTTACCCTCTCCTAAAGATAAGGATCCCAGTATTCACAAGCGTAGGAGAACAGAATAAAAATAATTTCAGAAAAATATGACAAGAGAGAGAACAGAACATCACTATTTGGGCAAGTTCAACAAACTGAATGAAAGCAGCAAAAAGGAAATTCATGAGCACAGGGTGCAGCATTTCTAGAATTTCTCTTTGCACAACTCAATTTCACTAGAATACCCTTAATATAGTAAAATGGGATCGGAAATTACATTACTGTTTAGTTGGTCTGTCATATTTTGGTAACTTATACTGTTTGGTGTTGATCCAAAATCTCAAATAAACTATACATCTAACATAAAACCTTTTGAGAACAATTAAATCCATGGTGTTGGGTTTTTAGCACAAAAAATTCTTGTACCAAAGGAGCAGAATCAAAGCACATGACTGACATGCCTTGATTCTAGGGATATACATGGAATGGGATTTGCATTCCCTTCTGAGCTCGGAACAGAATGTAAATCCCAGGAATATTCAATCAGAATGATGCAATGAGTTTGGAACATTTCAAGTGTTCCAAGGACAATTTTGGTGGGCTCTTTTCCCCTTGCTTCCTGTTTTTGGCACTGGCTTCTGACTGGATTACTATCTCCTTGCTTCTTGGTTGGCTTGTTATAAACATCAAGCCTGTATGATAGATGCAAAGTGATCGCAACCCAGTTGGAAGCCAGAGCCAGAAACAGGAGCAAGGGGAAAACAGCCCGCCAAAATGGCGCTCGGGGCACTTGGAATGTTCCAACTTGGAACGGGATCACTTCATTCTGCGCTCTAAACAGGCCCTTCATTTGAGGGGCATTCTGTTTCGAGCTTGGAACACTCAAAACGGCCCATTTTGACTTGGTACATTTTGAGCTAGGAACGTTCTGCACATCCCTGCTCAATTCTGCTATCCCCCCTCCACTGCTGGAGGATGAGAGACTTGCTGTGCATTACAAAACCTGTTCAGATACACATGCACATACAATAGTGGCCTCTGATTAAATAAAGACATTCAAAATATACAAGGAATCAAGCAATAATGTGACCATACAAGTTCCAACAGGAAGAAAGGCAGTACCAGTTCTTTGTACTGTTCATGTATTCAATCAGTGCCTCAGATCTTCAGTTGCATAGAATATTTTCCAGTGCTGCATGTACATCAGACCTAATGCAAGTCTTGTAATCTGATTGGTCACCATTTGATATCCAGACTGTTGGCAGTTGGCTTTTCTGTGTTGTATTTAGTGTGTAATGATTCCCAGGCCTTCATGGAATCCATCCCTTCCAACCACTCCTGGTAAAGCTTCTGCACATACCCATTGGTTTCAGGAAGCCGGACAGGTACTGCAGCATACACATCCTCCATCTGATGGAGCAGTGCCTTGTCTGGCTTTCCATCTTCAGTCTGAGCCTGACCCTTCCCATTTAAACATCCTAAGAGCAGAAGGGCAAAGTCAGGAAAGAGGACATGTTTGTTCAGAAAAACCTTACAGCTTACACTGTATCACATGCTTTGGAAATGCCAAGAGTGACCTCAAATGCAAAAATATTATCGATTCAGTATTGGTAACAGAGCTCTAAGAGAAGTGAGATTCCTCTAGAAACAACTTCTTTGTTGTCCTCATTTCCCTCTAAGTTTCCCAACATCTTTTCCTTCTCCTCTTTCTAATTATCACTCATTGACTGAGTCCAAAGCCCTCCATTTGAAAATGGAGAGAGAGAGAGCGCGCGCATGCACAACAGCTCAACCTTTCATATCAGAGCAACTGAAGAAGGCAGAAGCCAAAATGTCTTGAACATTATATTTCTGTTTGTTAATCAACAATATTTTTATACAATTCCTTTTGATTAACAGCATCCTTCTGGGATCCAGAAAATACTTGTTGGAGTTGTTTGCAGCTTTAAAAATTCTCCCCTGCCCCCCGTCTCTCTCTCTCTCACACACACACACACACCCCACTCTGTTCTCTAGCTGCACTTCCCAAAATATGTCCATGACCATAGATAATTTTAAAAACTTTTTTTTTAAATGACAGGCTTTCCAAAAGGCTTTTGCAACACTTTTTGCAGCACTGGTGGCTGACATGATGTGCAGTATTACAGCTCCATAATGCTGCATCCTGAGGCTGCTGTGGATGCAACTCTAATGCTGTTCAGAAGCAGCAGCTGCGGAAGCAGCATTTCTGCAGGTTTCCCCATTTGCAACAGGGAGACCCTGCGGAAATGCTGCCACCAGAACCTGTGCTTCTGAACTGCATGGAGGTTGCCTTAGAAGTCCACAACAGCCCTGGGGTGCAGCATTTTGGAGCCGTAATGCTGGACTTCATGTCAGCTAGTATATTTATAGATCCATGATTCATTGTGCTGGTTCATCTCTTTACAGTTGCACACAGCAGCCAATAAGTGAGTCACATGGAATTCTAGCAATAACTAATTGCATAAAAGTATAGCAAAGGGATATAATAAGTGTTTTGGCTTTAACAGAATTTTGGAAAATCTATCATTATCCATTCAAAATCAACAATGGAGAGACTCAGGATAATTTCTGTCTGCAACCTTTGCATTGCACAAGGGGGGGAAAGAGATCTCTTTTATGGGTTATCATTACCTCCAGGGCAGGCTAAAACTTCTACAAAATGGTAGGAGCACTTTCCTTTTTTCAGCTTTAGGACCATGTTTTGGATGTTTCGAAATCCATATGCTGCTGCAAAACGTAACACTATCTCACCATCCTTTTCGAGTGTGACCTCCTGGAAGTCTTTGTTTCTGAAAAGATACATGGAGAACAGCTTGAGAGTGCTTCTGTTTGCAGCAGGAGCCTGAGAACTGGAAACAGTTTAGTCTTCAGAGAGTTTTCCAGAGAGAAGGCGACAGGACCAGGTGTGTGGGTGAACAGGCCAGACGTCCGATATCGGACCTTCCCATGGTGGTCAGAAATGCTGTTCACCAACTCTATTTGATGAGAAGGTTGCCTTTCATTCAGACTGAGTCATGGTTACTGTTATTCCTTTGGACTATAACTAGTGACTGACATACTGTGCAGTGTGCCACCCATCAAAGAGGGATGCTCATGTGGGACTTGCAAGCCAGCCAAGAGCCTATTCATACTGCAGAAGACGGGAGGCTCTGTGCACACTCAGCTGCAGAGGTGCACCTAGGTAATTTTGGAGCCTGGACCTAAAGGCCTTTGGAGGCCCCCCTCCCCTGCAAATTAAACATCATCATGTTCTGCTGGGCGACCACAGCACCCAGGACACACTAAAGAGGATTTGGAGGGCCCCAGGGGCTGTGGAGGCCCTGGACCTTGGCCCTGAAGTCCAGGAGTAAGAGTGCCTCTGCTCAGCTGTGTGAAATTGCTGCTCCACTGCCACTGTCATTATTTCAAATTATGATTACACATAGCAGCGATTACGAGCAAGTGAGTGTACATGGAACCTCCCCTGCCAGCAAGGATGGGCTCTTGGCTAGCTCACAAGCCCTGTACGTATATTGCTCTTTGATGGGCAGGGCACTGCATGGTATTTCAGTCAGGATCTTCTGGAATTAACTGAAAGTGCATTTTAAAAACTGTGTCTGACCTACAGAGACGACGAATATTTATATACTGCTTTTCAACAAAAACTCCCAAAGCATTTTACATAGTTATTAAATAAATAAATAAATAAATAAATAAATAAATAAGAGATAGATAGATAGATAGATAGATAGATAGATAGATAGATAGAGTAAATAAATAAATGGCTCCCTGTCCCCAAAGGGTTCACAATCTAAAAGATAGACACAAGCAACAGCCATTAGAGGGATGCTGTGCTGGGGATAGATAAGGCCAACTGCTTTCCCCCTGCTAAATAAAGAGAATCACCACTTTTAAAAGGTGCCTCTTTGCTCAGTTAGCAGAGGACTTGCTCAGTTATTAATGGCTAAGGTTTTTAAAAGTGTTAAATGGTAGAAAATCAATGTTTTGACAAGTGGATTGACACGTGTACACCTGTCACAGGGGAATGCCCACTTATCCAATGTTTTCAATCTCCCTTAATAAACTCTTATTATTGGACTTTTGCTGTGTCAGTAATTGTCTCGAACAACCCTGCCAGCTTAAGATCCTGGAGGGAACAACCCCCCCCCCCATCACAAGATGATGAGGATATCCCTTGCCTCCTTTTAATATCTGGACAACCAATCATGTAGTGCCTGCCACCACCAGGAGCCCTGTTCTTTGCTATGAAGTGTTTTGTTTGCATATCTAAAAATGTAGTGGGTGCATGTGACAAACACATGTGTATTACCAGGAGTACTTGCACCATGATTAGTCATGGTTCCCTGCTGTGTGTACATGCAGTGAAAAACGTATACATTCATTGCTTTGTAATCTGCAGAGTACCTTTTTTCTGGACTCGTGTTTTAGATTAACTTAATTTAGAGAAGCAACTTACTTTAGTACTTTGTACGTGATTTCTTTCACTTCAGTATCAAATAGCTCCTTTGCAGCATGTTTAAATATGTGCTCCAGGTAACCATCTGACCTCCTTCCATCATGCTGGATTAACTCACCCTCCTTTATTCCACTAAACCTTATAAAACAAGGGATGAAGATAAGGAGGTGAAAAACACAATCACTTAAAAAACCAAAACCAAAGTTTCCTCAATAGAGCCTAATTGGCTCATATGTCTACTCTAGCAGTTACAAGACGAAAGGCGCAAATGCCATACAAATGCCACCTTTATTACTAGAAATAGAATTAAAAATCCACCAATAAACAAGTATTTAAGAACTATATTCAGCGATGAATATACCACTGGGAATAATGGTGGTAGCTGTGGAACAACGATTACACAAAGCGGAGTGTGCACGTCCCCTACCAGAGAGGACAGGCTCTTGGCTGGCTCGCAAGCCACCTGACTGTGATCCTCCTCAATGGGTGGTACACTGCATGGTACGTCAGCCATCAACATCATCATCAGGAAGGATCCAGACTAAGTCAGTCATGACTAAGCACCTTTGAAATAAATGAAACATGACTAACTTAAATCCCATTAATTTCAATGGAACTTCATCATGACTAACTTAGTCTGGACCCTACCATGTTTGAGTCAGTTCATAAATCAGTTTCCACAACAGGGTTCAAAGTGGTGTATTACTAGCTTAGGGAGCAAATTAAAAATGACACACCTTAAGCTGCAGAGTCACTTTAAGGAAAACCAGCTAGAAAAGGGCCCAGGCTTACTCCAGGCCAGCACGAGCAGGAGTGAGCCTTCCCAGGTGCTGGACCCCCAGGAATTACCCAAGGGTGCTACATGCTAACGCAAGGCCTGCAAAAACTACTTACAGGGTGTCAAAGGCCACTTCATCTACTTCTTTCAGTGATATTTTTCTTTGCTCCATTATCTCGAAGATTTCAGCTATAGGGGGGAAAAGAAACATTTTACTTTAAGGGTGGTCAAAGGGAGGGAGGGTGGTCAAAGGGAGGTGCGTGAGGAGATTGATACTTGACGTTGGCCTGCTACAACCTGACGAAGGACTGAGGGCATATAGACAGTAGTTGACATGATGTGGAAAATTATGTATTTATTTATCTATAATATTTCTATACCACCTGGTATAGACGTCTTTAGGTGGTGTACAAAGTTAAAACATAACAAATGTAAAAACGACATAGAACAGTTAAAATGCATAAAACAGATAAAAACTATTTCAGTGGGAAAAAAACACTAAAATTTAAATTTCAGTTAAAAGCCTGGGAGAACAGGAACATCTTGAGGATAAATATAAAACATTATCAATGTATTGATGAATATGTATATCTCTAGATTACTCAAAGCAGTCCCATTGAAATTAAAAGGACAAGTTAGGCATTGCTTTACATAGCCCTCAGGGACATATGTTTGGGAGTCACAGTTGGCTCCAGAGGGAAATGGAGAAAGATGAAAATTGCCCCTCTGCATACATGCTTCGTTAGTTTGGATGTCTACCAGTGATTAGATAGATAAACAGATAGATTTAAAAAAAAATAAAAGTAAGGCTCTGGGGTGCCTCACACAATTCTAGAGTCCTCAAATTATATTCTGAAGGGATATTATTTTAGCCACTTCTCTAGTCACCATGGAGGCACCTTGTCCATATGTTTCCAATGTTTTTTCTCTAACTGAGCATATTCATATCTTGATGTATTTATCTTTAAAGAAAGAAAGCTAACTAGGACGAGCAATCACTCAACACTCCCCACTTTCCTAATAAGGTAAATGCCCTTACTTTTGATTGGGGCGGGGAGGCACGGAATTAGGAATCTTCTTCGCTTACAGATTGGCCTGTGCTCTCTCACATGCCTGAAGTGACACTGCAATGGCTGCCAAGTGGACAACTTAGCAGGACCAGAGGAATAAAAGCAAGCAAACAGGGTGACAATGGCAAGCCAACAATTAAAGCAGTAGCCTTTTTAAGATAGAGAGCAAAATCCCCCTTTCTCCCCTAGTCTGATGTACACAATACCCCTATTCAGACATTATTTTTAAAAAGCTGCACACGAGTACAGTCATTCCAAAGCATGCCAGAAGTCCTGCCCCAGTGTGTAACTCACCCGCTAGTGCTCTTCACGATTACCATGACATTTGTCTGAAGAGGCAAACACTGTACTGCATTTGTGAGTGTTTCCATAAATAGGGCTGTTTCAGGTTGCTTGGTACACACATTATGTTTGAGCAGATGTAGGAAATACTCCTGTATCTGTAGAAGTGTTTGATATAACTGCACTGGTTTTTCAAAATCAAACTGTAAACTGATCTTTATGAGATCTTGAAGTTAAACCCAAAAATGAACCCCATGCACCCAGTACTAGACCAGCACTTATGCAATGGATCAAATCACACATGATGGAAGCAGATCTGTGTGTTTCAGTCACATCTGCTCCAGTCATGCAGAAAGTATGCTGATGACACCCAAATCTTTTTCCCCATGTCAGCATCATCAGGAGAAGGCATAACCTCCCTAAATGCCTGCCTGGAGGCAGTGATGGGCTGGATGAGGGATAACAAACAGACTGAATCCAGATAAGACGGAGGTACTTATTGTGTGGGGTTGGAACTCAGGAGATGATTTTGATCTGCCAGTTCTGGATGGGGTCATACTTCCCCAGAAGGAACAGGTACACAATCTGGGGGTGCTTGTGGACACAAACCTTTCCCTGGTGTCCCAGGTTGAGGTGGTGGCCGGAGGTGCCTTCTATCAGCTTCGGCTGATACGCCAGCTGCATCCATTTCTTGAGATAAATGACCTCAGAACACTAGTACATTTGCTGGTCACCTCCAGACTTGATTACTGCAATGCGCTCTATGTGGGGCTGCCTTTGTATGTAGTCCAGAGACTGCAGTTGGTCCAGAAAGTGCAGCCAGGTTGGTCTCCGGGTCATCTCAGAGAGCCCATATCACTCTTATCTTAAAAGATCTACACTGGCTGCCGATAAATTTCCAGGCAAAGTACAAGGTTTGGGTTATAACCTATAAAGCCGTAAACAGCTTGGGCCCCGGGTATTTAACAGAACATCTTCTTTGCTATGAACCACACCGCCCATTGAGATCAGCTGGAGAGGTTTGTCTGCAGTTGCCACCGGCTCATCTGGTGGCTACTCAGGGACAGGCCTTCTCTGTTGCTTTCCCGAGGCTTTGGAACACATTTCCTTCTGAAATAAGATCTTCCCCATCTCTTACAACTTTAAAAAAGGCAGTCAGGATGCATTTGTTCACCTAGGCTTTTAATTAGATATTGTTTTAATTGAGTTTTTAATAGTTCTAACATTTTAAATTTTAATTGTTGCAATGTTTTACTCTTTATCTGTTTTTGTTGTTTTGTTTTGAACTGCACGGAGATTTGCATTTTGGGCAGTATATAAATGTTTCATATAAACAAACAAACAAACAGGGTATGAAGGTGTGGTCTGATATAAAGGGCAAAAGAGGCACATGTATGAGGGGTGCTGAACACTCCCCACAGCAATCTCTTACCCTCCCCAGACATCTTCTCCTAGCCTTCTCTTCTTCTATTGGAGGAAAAGTTACATTTGAGGAAAAGCTGTCCACCAGTAAACTGCAGCTGGGTGTGTTTTGAGCACTCTTGCATTCTTTTTTTGGACTTAAAACTGGAGTGCCTGCCATTCACTTTATACATAACTAGTTTTAGGTACCTGGTGTTGCTCGAGCTTATGGTGTGAATTTTTCTTTGTTGTTGCATATAGGTTTGTGGCTATGCCCATTGTATATCCATCTGTCTGTCTGTGCAAGGTGGTTCTCGGGGTTCTCGGGTACTCTATATTACTTGCTGGGTCATAGGAAGTCACTTTGAGCTATCAGGACCAAACTTTGCAAAGCATGTGGGAATGTATAGGGAACAAATAGACATTCAATTTTATATATATATATAGAAGAAGATTGGCAGAACCAAGTTTAAATATGTAGATTTCCCACCATCATGTGTTGTTTGAGCCTAATGGACACACAAACACACCGGGTAAAAAGTCATATCTGAAGAGTGTGAGTCATATCACAGTTTTTCACAATACTAGTGTATTGTATATTCCAAAGACGACACCTACCTGATGTTAAAACACAATCAACATCTTGAGAGTTGTACAAAGGGGTGTAGAAATCTACTCGCAAGGCTTCAAGCTTTTTGTCATAGCAAGGTGCCACAATTATATGGAAAATTTTATCACGAGATAGGTTCTAATGGTTGAAGAAAACAGAGAACAAATCAATTGCAAGAAAAGTAAAAAAAAATGTGGAGAGAAACACGGATTACACACCACATTTGATGGGTTATAGAATTTGGGTTTTATTATATCAAAATTCTCAACCGTAAGATTTTCCCATTAACTTTTTTCTACAGTTAACTCAGCTGTTCTAGAAATATCCATACATTCCCATTAATAAAGCAATGCTTTATCACTAGGAAAACTATCTCCCCAGCTAGCTTATCCATTTTTCTTGCTATAGTCATGTATTCATTCATGGGGTGGGGGGAGGAGAGGGCAGTATCATAGGAACTTAACAGCGAGGCTCTGTGTACATCATGGGGCCATTATCACATTGTGTGAAAGCCTTGGTATAGTATGCATGCTATCTTGGTACAAATCTTGGAACTTGTGTGAAGGTGTATGTGGGTGGGTGTGGACTATAAAAACCTGTAAAGATCTCACTGACTTAGAACAATACTCTCTTCCTTCCTCTATTAAATGGGTGAGTGGGTGAATACATGCCTGTTTATCTTGTCCTATGGGGACTGGAGTGGATATATTGCTATAGGACTTGTGAAAGAATAGCACAAAAATACATCCAATCCTCACAGTACAAGATCAAACATGAAAATATCCTGATTGCTAAAGGAACTGGACCAATGCTCCTTTTCTTGATGCAGTGCATTCTGGGAGTGTGCAATGAAACCATTTCAGTGAAGACAGATATGGAGTGTCGACAAGAAGGACATATCGGTCCCTCATGCAAAATGTGGGCAAAGTGATTGGCTCAGTTTGCCCTCACTGACAGCATCATATCATCACATAGCCAAATCTGGTTATATAGTGTCTTAACATAACTGTGTTCCCTGTGTGATCTCTGGCTGGGATCAGTCAGGGAACAGGAATGTCAGGGCACAAAAATGCTAATTAGTTTGGTTTGGTTTTTTTAAATTGTGAGCCCTTTGGGGACAGGGAGCCATTGTATTTATTTATTATTTCTCTGTGTAAACCGCCCAGAGCCATTTTTGGTAGGGCAGAACAGAAATTGAATTAATTATTAATTATATTATTATTATTATTATTAATGCTTCCTTAGCACTGGAGGAAACAAGAAAAGCAAATAACTGCAAACAAAAGCAAAAAAAGATAGAAAGATTTTGCACTCCCACCGTCAAGCCTCAATTTCACTTCAAAAAGTTTGAGGATTATGCATTGATGCACCACCAGTACTCCATGGTATTACCTTATTGTATTGTCAGAGACACATGTACAGAAGCTAATAAAGATCGATCCAGTACCTTTGGCAGCTCCTGTACACCAGAAAAACACCCCCAATTTGCCAAACAAATGCAAAAAAATTAAATTTAAAATGATCGACTGTGGCCAGACACCAGCATGGAAGAAATCAGTTCCCCTAAGGCCATTAGACTAGACATGCACGAGAAATAGTTACCTGCTGCCCGGCAAAATAACCCTTAACAAGGGAACCCATGATCTGCTGTGGTGACTTTGCAGTGCAAATGTGTGGCGTTACAAGACTGGAGAGGACTCTTTCTGCATACTGGATCCAACCTAGAATGAGTGAACAGAATCAAGACAAGGAGAGGTTGAGAATTGTTGGGCTAGGATTACTTATTTATTTATTTTAAGAACAAACAACTATCTAATTCACTAGATACCCACTCAGCATTTAAAAACAGTGACCTCTTGAATTGTTATTTTGTTCTGAAAAACCAATCCTTTCAGCCAGATTAATGGAATGCAGTCCCTTTGTTTATTTTTCTGTTCCTTGTAATTGCTTAATTCAGTGGCGTTTCTTCCTTACTAGCCGACCCCGCACAGAGCATCTGTGCACTCTTTGGGACCAGCGGTTACCTCTTCCCTGCCACCTTCTGCCCTAGTCTCCACTTCCAGGGCCAGCCGCCTCCCCACCCTTTCTCCCCCCCCACTCCTGGGCCTGGCCTCTGCAGCTGGGCTGGGCCCGCCTCTGGCCTCTGTGGCCAGGCCTGCCGCTGCCACGGTGACCGATCCTCCTGGGTGCGCCTTAGCCAATCAGGCCCGTCTGCCGCCCAGCCAATCAGCTGGGAGCTGGGACGCACATTCCAAGGCACACCTAGGAGAAATATATATATAGATTCCCTTTAAGAACCACTTCAAATATTACTTTTTCCTAACTGGCAGATAGGGGTGTGCACGGAACCACCAAACTGCGGTCCGGCACTGGGGTGGGGGGTGGCTTTAAGAGCGGGGGGAGGGTTTACGTACCCCTCCCACCGCTTTCCTGCTCTGGCGCCGTAATTTCAGAAGTAATTGGGGTGGCAGGATACCTCCCTGCCGCCCCTTCCC
This sequence comes from Hemicordylus capensis, assembly GCF_027244095.1. NCBI lineage: Eukaryota > Metazoa > Chordata > Lepidosauria > Squamata > Cordylidae > Hemicordylus > Hemicordylus capensis. The sequence continues at coordinate 387,974,397 of NC_069658.1, forward strand.
CGCTGTCACTATTAAAAACTCCCAGGAGCCCTTTGCGCGCGCGCACGTCACAGAGACGTGAAGCGTGCGCACAATGTGCGCAGCGCAAAGGACTCCTGGGAGTTTTTAATAGCGACAGTGGGACAGGGACGGCAGGGAGGTATCCTGCCACCCCTATTACTTCTGAAATTATGGCGCCAGAGCGGGAAAGCGGCGGGAGGGGTACGTAAACCCTCCCCCCGCTCTTAAAGCCACCCCCCATCCGAACCAGACCGCCCAGGTTCGGACCGGTCTGGAGGCCTTTACAATGGCCTCCGGACCGGTCCGGGCCCATCCCTACTGGCAGAATCTCAGTATACGAACACAACCCTATATAGGGGTAATATATGGAAGGCAATGCAAGTGTTTCTCTAGGGCTGAACCCACTATTCGCCCAGTTTGATTCCTGGAGGTGAAAGATGAGCTTTCATGGGGCCCTAAAATGTTCCCTGAAAACTCCCTAGTCACTATGAAGGCTCACCTTCCTTTGTTAACATTTTTACCAGCCACAGCAGGAGGGTATTTTTTTTAAAAAAATTTTTTTTACATTTTATATCCTGCTCGTCCTCCAAGGAGCCCAGAGCAGTGTACTACATACTTAGGTTTCTCCTCACAACAACCCTGTGAAGTAGGTTAGGCCTACCCACCCATGCTTAGGGGGCCCAGAAGTGCTTTTCTATGTCAAGAACGGTGTGTGTGGGGGGGGTGCAAACAGTGGCAGCAAATGATCATCACGGTACTGACTAGAGCAGCAGCAGTAGCAGCTGCAGCAGTGTCATCTTTCTTCCCCCCCAGGACTGACTTCTTCCTGGGCTTCAATTCAGCTCAATGACCATCACATCATAAAATAATATTTCACAATGCTACATAGTCAATCAGGTTTGGCTACATAACACCATCAGTAAAGGTAAATGAAGTCAATGCTGATCCGGGAATTGTACTGGCCTCCTCTGCACTGACAAATACTTCCTCTTGCCCCATTCCCTGTCCTCTGCCTTTGAAAAAGGAAGGAGTGGGACAAGAGGAGGAGTGGTGGCCACTGCCAGGTAAGGGGAGATGGGAGGGAGGCAAGTGCCCAGTTCTGGGATCAGGGTGGGCAGGGGCCCTGGAAGCATGGGGTGGGTGGCGGGGGGAGGGGGATGCTAAGTGCCACCAAATATTGTTCAGTGGGGGCTAAGTCTGCACAAGAGAGTGCATGTGAACTGAGGTTCAGAGGAGAAGCCACTGATTGTGGCTTTCACAGTACAGTTGACTGAGATTCCCTTTGAATGCAATTTTAATTTTAATTGGGATCCATTTACAGCCTGCGCAGGCCGCTTTCACCTTTTGAAGTAGAGCAGGCTTCATCTAGTCCAGGCTTGCACAACATAAGGTCCTGGGGCCAGATTTGGCCCATGGGGACTTTTTTGCTGGCTCCCAGATAGAATTATCCTGCAGCAATAGCAGGAGCCAGAGAGGAGAGAACTTGGCATTTATTTGGGGCTGACATGCACTCCAGGTGCCCTGCTGACTGAGCCGGGAGAGGGCCTATTTTCCAGTCACTATCCTTGGTTAAAATTGTGTTTGTGTGTGGCGTGGTGGTGGTGGTGGCTTACAAGTAGCTAATACTTGCTTTCATTTATATTGTTAGTTAATTTGAATGTGCTGAAAATGGACCTTGGCCCCCGCACACTAAGTCATGGTTGATTCTGGCCCACTGGGGCACTGGAGCTGTGCACCACTGATCTAGTCTAACTGTTCACTCGTATGCATATTTACTCAGACGAAACTGCCTCTGAGTTCCATGAGGCTTACTCTTAGATAAATGTGCACAGGACTGCAGCTGATTAAATGGCTGTTGCACAGCCTTGAGCCATAGCTGGGTAAATTGTGCTGTGCCACTCTGCACCCAAGTGTGTGTGTGTGTGTGTGTAAGAGAGAGTAATCTTTTGTAATAAAAACCTGATTATTTGATTACTTTCAGAACACTGCTGAACAAGACTATTGCTTGATGCATGCTTGCACAACATTCACTATGCCCCGATTGCTTTGAGCCCTTGTTCTTTAAAAAGCACTTCCAGGCCCCCTAAAGATGGGTGGATAGGCAGTAATTGGGAGAGGGGATGGGTTCATGGCATGTAGAATTTGCCATGAGGAAGACTGGGTTGGGAGATTGGTGCTCAGTGCAATTTGCCACAAGGAGAGGCTTGGGCTTCATTTGGTTGTAATGATTACATCAAGATAATACATGTGAAGTGCTCTGAACATGTGAAAGTGCTATACAAATGCTAAATGGTATTACTGGCCGAATTCAGATGTAACAGGAAACAGGAGGTCCCTTCACCTCCAGTTTCCTTATCCGCACATCCAAATTCAGGAAACCAGAGTTGAAGGGGGAAAGGGACCCACGGTTTCCCTCCCTGAAATTTGGGCACCTTCAACTCCAGTTCCATGGTGCCAGCGTTCCATCTGAATGCTGGCACTGCAGGTTTGGCCCCATGGAACCTCCTCCCTCCCTCAGGCCTGATTGGTTGTGTGGGCTGTCCTTCTGTCAAGAAGGAACCTGCACAGCCAGCAACTCCGCCTCTCTGCAGTCCTGTTGACTGCAGAGAGACTGCTCTCCAGTAGTCTGAATACGGATGGGAGTGCGGGGGGAGGGGGGCAAAGAACAGCTCCCATGTTAGATCTGAAGGTGGCCACTATTTAAGATGTTGGTGTTCTCCAAACCATACAGGTCAAACATTGCAAAAACACTGGCACCCAGCCTTGTGCCCTATCAGCCTCAAAAAACAAACTGAGCAGGGTGTGAGGGACAGAGATAAAAGTTCTGCAGAAGATAGACTGCTGGAAACAGTAAGTCTGTACAATAGACCTGAGTGTTTCATGGCCACAGAGAAGCAGGATCAGGCTGTGCTGACTTTTTGACTGTCAACAGTTTGGGATTTAAAAATGCAAGCTTCTCACAAAGCCCCTTATGTGATTCTTCTCATTTCTCCCCCTGCCTGTTTGGTTCCCTCACCTGCTGCTTTAGGCCACGCTCAACCAACAGAGACCACACATGATAATATCATGGCATCACATCTCCAATCAGAGCTGGCTATATGACAAAGCCAACTGCACTGCTCCCACTCTGAAGGGTGAGGGAAGGCATGTGTCCACCATGCAGGGACACCTGGGCCAAAGTTCTGCTCTGCCATGCTGTGTTCCATTGGCTTAATTGCTGTAGTGCAGCCTGGAGGAACAGAGAGTGGTCATCTCAGCACTGGGGATGCATTTCTCCTCTACCAAGCGAGTGCAACCCCAACACAGTGGGGAAACACTTTTCCTGCCTTGTGAAAGGGCTCTGAAAAGCTCGCAAAAACCAGCTGGTATGGGAGCCACGATCTTCTCAGCTCACAACAGCTTCATCAAAAAACTGCTTCACCCACCTGGCTTTGTCCTAGACAGAATTATACATTAAGGCATCACACATGTTTAAGAAAAGGGAAAGAGATGAGACAGCGGTGGTCACTAAGATGATGCACCAATTATTTCTTCTACATATATTATGTCTTTCCAGCTGACCTTCCAAAAGCTATGAAAACCATCAAAAGGTCTGCTGACATTTTTGTCCCACTTATCTGAGCACACTCTCTGCTTGTCTTATATATCAGCCTAGTCCTCCTTGACTGCTCCCTCTGGTATCTGCATGCCAATGAATTCCTTGCCCTCTGACATATTCAGAGATAAAGGCGCCTGCTAGAGACACAGGGAACAGTTCAACATGGAAGTAGTTGCAGCTTCCAAAAGCAAAAAAAAAAAAAAAAAAAGAGTGGGGTGGGGGGTGGGTAAGGAAAGACGGTCATTTTCTGCCTGATGACATTTTAGGGCAGAGGTCTCCCTAAATGTGCTGTCAGGCCCTGCCATTCACAGCATGAAGCTGAGCTTTTCAAACCTGCATGTCTGACACATTATAATCAAAGACACCTCAGAGGAGTTTAATGAGAGAAATCAAGCCTGTTATGGCATGAGTCATTTCATAAGTTGATCAGCCTCCAAGTATCTATTTCACAGGGAGAAAAACAGACAGAGTTCGGTCAATTAGCTCCAGCCTTGCAGTCCACATTAGTCATTGTTTAGTTATGGAAATAACCTTGGTGCATGAGCAACAGGACCCAGGCGGCTTTTATCTGCTCCTACACAAACACCCAACCCTTTCTGCACAGTCATCAACAGGGCTGAACTCCAGTAATGCTGCAGCAGGGAAGCCAAAGTACTGAGGACTTGACTGTGATAGCACTAATGTTCCTTTCCTTTTGCCCATAGCCTGTACTCCTCTGTGCATGTCACGCACAGCTAGTGGGAGCAAAAGAAGAGGAAAGGGGAAACAGATAGTTCACAATACAATTTTTCTTGTATCAAGGAGAAACCTGAACCACCTGCTAACTGAGCAAAGAGACACCTTTTAAAAGTGGTGATTCTTTTTATTGAGCAGGGGGAGAACAACTGGCCCTATGCATCCCCAGCACAGCATCCTTCCAGTGGCTGTTGCTGGTGTCTATCTCATGTTTCTTTTTTAGATTGTGAGCCCTTTGGGGACGGGGGCCATTTTTATTTATTTCCATGTAAACTGCTTTGGGAACTTTTTGTTAACTTTTTGTTAGTGGTATATAGGTATTTGTCATCTTCGTAAAGCCTATTCTCACAAGCAGCCTAGCCCAGTCTATGGTAGCCCAGCCTGGGTTCGGCTGCTTGTGTGCAGGTCCGGGATCAGGGCTGATCCTGGTACTGCCACACCACCTAACCCTATTTTTAGCCCTGGCCTTTAGCCAGGTTTAAGGGCGCGAGCGCTGGGGTTGTGTGCACAGTCGGGTGCCTAGAGCAGGGATTCTCAACGTTGGATCTCCAGATGTTATTGGACTTCAACTCCCATAATCCCCAGCCCCAGTGGCCTTTGGTTGGGGATTATGGGAGTTGAAGTCCAATAACATATAGGGACCCAACGTTGAGAATTCCTGGCCTAGAGCACACAACTCCCGGAGAATCCCCCAATGCATCACACTCATTATGCGGTGCATTGTGGGATTCCTGGAGGCCAGGACTCATTTTCCCAGCCTCCAGGCAGCTGTGTGGCTCGTGGCATTGTCCATCGTGTAGGCGCGCAAGCCACGTGACTTGGAACAGTGCTGGATTGTCTGGGGGGAAGGTAAGTGCTATACTGCCTTCCCCCCGGCCACCCTCCCAGCAGCCATGGAAGGTCTTCTCCCTTCATTTCCTCATCTCCTCCCGCTTGGTTCAAAAGAGGAGGCATCTATCTAGAGTGGACTGGAGTCTTATAAGTCAACCTATTGCAGTGCTCCCTGTTGCATTTTTCTGGTTTTATATCTAAAACCTGTTTCTGGAAATTAGTACATTTCATCTACGCAATGGTATGACAAAAATGGAAATAAGGGACCCTTTAACACGCTAATCTCCTTCCAGGAGAACTACAGGTAGATTTCTGATTTGGGTGTGGATTTTAAACATGATGTCAGTGTTATGCAATTGTTTAAGTTTGCATATTTGTTAGCTCAGCTACTGTGGCACTAAGAGACCCCATGCCAATGTCACTGATTGTCTAGAAATATGTGGTGCCTAGGGGGTTGCACAATTGTGCTATTCTGACTACATTTCATTTATTGAAGGGTTGGGGAAGGACCTAAGAAGATAAGAGGAAAAGAAACAGTAGTCATTCTCCCCGATCAACAGACATTAATCTAGCATGACTCAGTCCCGGGGCATAGTCTGAAGACATGTGACATGGCAACCTTACTGAAGCTAGGCAGGTATGGGTCTGGTCAGTGCCTGGTTGGGATACCACATGAACCCCATGTATACTGCCTTGAGTTCCATCATGGAAGGAAAACTGGATAGAAATGTGACAAGCAAACATCTGCAGCCAATAAATGTGCTTCTGAGGGAGAGGGAGAAAAGGTCACCATGTGTACATTGCATTGGAAACAATGTGAATCAACAGCATGAGAGTGAACTAAGATTTCACTCTGGAGAAACTCTGGGGCTGTACACCAGCCCAGTTGCAAAAGAACATCACATAAGTGAATATGGTGTCAGCCTTCTCAATGGCAAGGCAAGAGATTTTTCTGCTGCGGTGCTTTTAAAATTGTGTGCCACTCTTCTAGCACACAGCTCATCTCCAAGAAAAGCAGGAGATAAAGAAAATTCAACAGCAATAAGCTTCAAGGCCTCATTCTTTTCAACATGCCAAACAGACCAAAGAATATCCACCTCAGCAATGACCATTGGATCCTGACTGACACCTGAAGTAACACATGCCCATGTTTTGGCACACAGCCAAAGTGCAGCAGCTCTGCTCCCACTTCTGAAGTGCGAGTCCTTCATACAGGGAGAACATTTTCACTGATCTCCCCTTCCCCTGAAAGTGCTCTGTGTAATGTGCAAGGTTGCGCAGCTGTCAGCGACCAAATTACACATTGCAAAGAGTGCTTTTGGAGGAAGGGGAGATCAGCAAATATCTGCTTCTCCCATGTAAGCATCCACACACTACAAGCGAGAGCAGAGCTGCTATTGGTGTACATCCTTTGCGGCATGTCCAGTGTGTGTGTGTGAGGATATCAACCACTGTGTCTGAGATGGAATTTCTCACCTGGGCAAGCTGAAGCAAACATTGGCAAGGCATTCTCTTCTTGATTCTGAAGGTGGTATCGCTGCACAAACTCTTTCTGGCTCTCCAGAATACTAAAATCAGCAGCTATTGTGGTGTCAAAGACATAATGTACTCCTAGGCAGAAACAGTGGAAAGAGAGAGAGAATGAAACATAACCAAATGAAACGTGGGGGATATAGTTGTTTCTTTCAAATGTTCTACACATTCTTCAGCTTTTTCAAGATGCTTAAAAATCAAGATGTGGTGCAGAATCAAAGCTAGGGGTGGATGAATTTGCACTCATGCTCCTACAGATAGTCCCCCCACAAAGCGACACAAAAAGGTCATTCACACAATTAAGAACTGTGTTCCGCCCAGGTTTGGGAACTGTGTGTGCTCCCAGTTTTCGGTTGTGTGGAAGCAAGGTAGGAGGAAACCCTGGGTGGAAATGATTGTGTGGAAACGAGGTAGGACACACTTCTACCCGGGGTTTCCTCCTAACTTCTTCCACACAACTGAAAACTGGGAGCACACACAGCTTCCAAACCCGGGTAGAACACAGTTTTTGATTGTGTGAATGACCTCAATGTCACACACACACACCCCAAAAACACAACACAAACGCACATGCAGTTTACCACACTGATCAAAAAGGCTATTGTAACAGAATTATAGGCAGAGGCTACAACAAAGAGAACCATTCTTAAAGCAGCAGCTGTCTATGAATTTCAGAAGCAATTTGTGATGAAGGGACAGGATGAGGGTCTCCTGTTCAAAAACAGGAAGTCAAAAAGGCTCTTGGGCATGCCTGAGTACTTCTCTAGACTGTGGTCAGTAGGGATGTGTGTGAACTGTTCATGCAGGCTCAGGTGGGGCAGGGAGCAGTTCCCTTAAGGAGCAGGTAAGCAGGTCCTTTCCTGCATTGCTGCCACCCCACCGCAGGCATGGCGCTCACTCAAGCAAAGGCCGTACACAGCTGCAGTGCTGTTCCCTGCAGACTGTGCATGGCGTCGGGACGCACATGACCGGCACACCCAGCACATTATGTTCTGCGGGGCTGTGCAGGTCTCATGATTCCAAGAAAAATGGGGAACAGGGATTTGGGGTCGTGAAGGTGGATGGGAGGAAGTAGCCTATTCTTCGCCATTGGAAGGAGCTCTGTCCAGTCCCTTCTGGTTTATGAGGCAGCAATTAAAAACAGCCATAGATTGGGTGATGGGAAAGTGCACGTACTGCAAGAAGTGTTTTGAAAGTTTTACAGCCAGTCACCTGGCTGAACTGGCAAGTTCCTTTAAATAGAAGAGGAGCCTGTCTGTTCCACTGCATGAAACCTGAAAGCAGTAAAAAGCTTTCAAAATTCCTCTGGCGGCATGTAAGAATCTCCTCTGCACTATGACCTAGAGACATTCTGCTGGAGTTATCAACACCTTTCCTTACTCTGCTACTTTACTCCCTAGGCCAGGTATTTATTTAAGTTCAGATTCTCAACGTTGGTAGATGGTCAGCCTGTATACAGATGCATGTATGGGTGGGGAGGAGAAATATAGAGACGTACATGCCCGCTCTCCAGTGTATATAGGTTCCAAAAATGATCTGAACTCGACGTTTAAGATCACAGGGCTGGTTGAGACTGGGCTGTGACACTAGGGGGAGTACACACACTGCTTGATGCCGAACTGGTTCGCCTCAAACTGGACCAGTTCAGCAGCTCGATTGTGAACCCAACCAAGGGTGGTTCAGTCCATGACTGAAACAAACCAAGCCCGGTTCAGGTGGACTGGTTCGGCATCGGACGGTGGGGGAGCAGCAATAAAAAGCGTTTATAAAGTGCTTAACACCCCAGCGCGGCTGCCGGTGCCCCTCTTGCCCCCACCCCCCAGCAGAGCCCAAGCGCACGGCGACCCCTGTTTAGCAAGCCGCCTGCACAGCAGCGGCACAGTTCTAGCCTCCGTGGATGCACGGGAGCTGGAACCACACTGCTGCTGAGTGGGTGGCTTGCTAAGCAGGGGTCGCTGTGCACTTGGGCTGTGCTGGGCGGGCTCAGTAGCAACACCAACAGCTGCGCCAGTAAGCACTTTAAACGACTTTTCTTGCCACTGACACTCCACCCCCCCGCCTTTAGTGGATCCCTCCACCCATTTACTTGTTAAGGGGAATCTTCACCAGATTCCCCTTTACAAGTAGAGCTGCTTGAACTGCCAAACTGGTTTGGTCAAAATGGACTGGACTGGCCAGTTCGGCTGAACCAGTTCGGAGACATGCGGTTCGGTTTGAATTCGATCTGAATTCGAACCGAACCATGGTTTTTTGTTCATGCACACTCCTACGAGACACTCTTATGCTGTACTGGTCAAATACTATCTGATCTTTTCAATAGTTCTCTCTATGCTGATGTAATGCCAGTAGGGTTGCCAGCCTTCCAGGAATCAGCATCAATCTCCAGGAGACCACTGAAAGCAATCCTTGAAATTTAATGACTTGATACTGTGATTATTGGGAAATGAAATCTCCAAAAATAGCTTAAATCAGAGTTGACAATCCTACTCTGAGCAGATGTCACCTCAAATGTATGGAGATGGGATGGGATGAGGTGGCAGGGCCAGCAGGTACAATCCCGATTCCCTTCCCCACACATACATTTGCCCAGGGCTTCCAGAATCTTCTGAAGGCTCAAAGGTTTGTTGCTACAACTCTTGATTCCATACTCCTGCTAGTCAGCACTGCAGACTTCTATTTTCCCTGATTATGAACAATACAAAGAAATGATTTGATATGCTTTGTTCTCACCCTTTCTGGTCTACCTTAAGTGCCCTGTTATATCATAATGTGTTAACAATTCTGGAAACAGCTATACATGAATCTCCTACTAAGCGATTTCACAATCTTAGCTTGTGACCTGGCACATGATGCAAAGGTTTGCCAGGGAAGTGATTTTTATTTTTATTTTATTTTTTAAACCCTACTGTGTTTGTTTTTTCTCTCACCATAATAACCAACCTACCAAGACTTTTGAGGAAACCACAAAGCCTCTTGGCTGCTTCGCTTACACAGAGACTGAATTTAGCAGCAAAATAAGGCAGGGACTGAGGGCATATAGAGACTGCCAACACTTTGTGTTTTGAGGTATCGCATTTCTGGAAAACAATACATGACAAAACAGACAAGTGGATTAGTGCAATGGCGCAGAGGATACGTTATGCATCAGAAGCCAGCCTCCGAATCCAGCCTTTCAAGTAGGGTTCCAGGGAGCATGCCTTGCAGCTCCTCCCTCCCACTTCATGCTTTAGGACATCAATGTGGTGGGCACTATGCTAAGGAAGCTGCCGGTCTCTCTTTCTCATTCCCCAACACACACACACAGACACACACACACACACACTTAAAATCAGGAAAAGAAAGATCCCCCATTTGGAAGTTGTCACAGTATACCACTTCATTCCTCCAGGCAGAAGCACAGTACTGTGTTATAGTGGCCACTGGTGTTATTTCGCTTTCTTTCTGTCCTTGCCTTGACACCACAAAGGAGGGCTGAGCTGCCAGCACAGCCCAGCCAAGGAAACACAAGGCCACATAAGGTATTACTTTAAATGCACAGTCTGAGCCATTTGTAAACAAAAATAGAACATGTAGAGCCCCACCACCACACACACACACACACATTTGCATGGGGACTCCAATGTATGAAGGTTTAGCTTCCCTTCCCTGCACACCACAGCCCTGATCCAGACTGAGGGTGGTCTGTGAGCTATTTACCCCAGGAGGAAGCTTCCATGAGCACCAATGGGACCTTCCTCTCATGGTAAACAGCACATGCGAGAAGGCTGGATTGAAACTGTGGCAAGAGAAAGACTTGACATCCCCCTATGCTGTGGTTGTGATCCAGATTTTTGCTTAGCCAACAAGCCCAGGAAGCTTAAAAACTTTGCATATTTAAAGAAATATATATGTCGTTTGACCCACAGAATTCTACTAAGAAGACAGAGAGGGAAAGGAAAGCCATTCCTGCCAGGGAGATAAACAGTACAGTTCTATGGGGATGGAGCTCCAGATTCGCTTTCTTCTGAACTTTTAAAGGATTAAAGGCAAGATACTGGATGGGGCTGTAAGCCAATGATCATAATGCTGTATTGTCTTTCCTCCTACTACATCCTGCCATGGAGTGAACAGAAATAAAACCCCACACAACAACAACAAAACAGGATGACTATTCATGCAACAGCAAGTAATACCAGTGGGAGAACAAAAGACACAGGTAAGATCAGTAATTTACTGAAGAACTGAGCTAAAGAATTATTGTCCTATGAATTTTGAGCACAGCTTTTAATCAAGAACAGAATCTATATAATCTCTCACGTGCCTTAAATGAAAAAGTATTCTGCAGCAAATGTCTGCATTTATATTCTGCTCAAAATTCATATGGCAGTTCAATAAACAATTATTACAGCTTTGGCTTTTATTCTGCTGAGAAACAAGGGGCCATTTCACAAACTGGACCGGGTCTCACAATCAGTGAGACCCGGTTTGTGGCAGTGAGTGGGAAGGGAGCCCTGGGCAGCTGGAACAGCTTCCCATACGATTGCCAGCTCCGTGATGGAGCTGGCAAGGGCTGGGGGGAGCAGGGGCCAATTGGCCACCGCAAGCTCCAGCATACCGTGCGCAAGCGCACAGTGCATGCTGGAGAGACCCCCGGAGCCAGCTTTTCGCCTCCCATCCGGGGGTTTCCTCGTGAGTAGCCACACTGCGGAGCCGTGCCGTGGCTACTCATGATCCAATCGCCCGGGTTTGCGGAGCACTCGCTCCACAAACCCGGGCCAAGGGGCGGGCTACTTGAGTGGGTTAGCCGCTCAAGAACCACCAGGCTTGCAGCCGAGCCTGGTGGTTCTTACGATTAGCAAAAATCGGGCTAAGCTCCCCTAGCCTGATTTTTGCTAATCGTGAGAATAGCCCCACTATGCAACAAGCCCAGGTAAACTGAATGTATATTTGACCAGAAGCCGCAAACCATCCTGAGTTTTTTGAGCATGAGAGAAATGCAGACAGTCTTGAAGTTGGGAGGAAAGTTCCTAGGAGATCAAGTGAAACCAGAGAATGTGAATCAATGTGAACCAGAGAAGGCAGAATGAGCCAGGGAAGCAATCAATTTTAAAAATGGAAAGGGAACAAGTCAAAAGAATAAATAGTTGGTTCACTGCATCAGGAACTTTCAGTTTCTCCCCCGCTCTCTCACTCTTTCTTTTACCTTGTTAAGATTCAGTACATGGAAGAGCTCCTTCTGATTCTGCTGAAAAACTCTGACTGCTTCATCTGGAGTTATGCAGTTGTCACAAGCTAGGCAGTCACTAAGGAAAATTTTGGCATTAGCCAGCTTATGGTATTCACTTATCTGAAAATGGAAAAACACAATCTTAGTAACAAAAAGGATATCTATGTAGCTCTATTACTCCCAAAAATGTAGCACATTTCAAGATTTCTGTGTGTGGCTAATCTGATTGTTAGCAGTAAGTATTGTCAGAAGTGAAGCACTAGAGACTAATCAAAGGTTGAAGTTTTGATCCGGGATTGCTGATCTTTGATTCTTTTTTAAGGTCCCCATTAGTCAAAGGCTATGGTAGTTGGATTTTTCAGGAGGAGACAGAAGAGTGTGCACCTAGTATACTTCATCAACAGCTGGAGGAATGTATAAATGCCAATTAATGGATCTTTTCAAGCTGTCTAATTATAAGTTAGGTCTACTTGATTTTAATGGGATTTACTTCCAAGCAAGAATGCAGAGGATCAAGCGGAAAGTTTGTGCTTTGGGGTACAAACTTTTCCACATAGCTTGGACTATGTGGAAAAAGTAAATGTCATATTCAGACATTTTTGTGGCACCTTTGAGAATGCCCTCCGCAGGAAGATTCCCTGGCATGAACACTTGCGTTCTTTTTGCACCAGATGAAATTTTCATGTTCCCAAACCCTTCCAAATCAACTGGTTTTACCTGTTGCTCTGATTTCTTTTTTTTTATTGCTCTGCTTTTTAAATTGCCATTTTACTTTTTAGATTTTCTTTTAACTATATTCATATGTTTATATCAGTGGGGGAAATTCAGTTGAGGGTTTCATTTAAAAAGCAGGAGATAAACAGCATATATCTTAATGAAGAAATCGGAATAACCTGTTGCCAGAAATTATAATTCAGGCAACCATAGCCTACTGATATAGAAATATTTCCTGCTGAGCAACATACACATCGTGTGATGCTGAATAAACAAGAAAATATTTGGATCTATAGACTCAAGACCCTAATACCTCATGGATTGAATTTGGAGGATGATACATAAAACCTTCTTACAATCATCTTCAACACTCCTCTGTGTGTGTGTGTGTGTGTTTGTGTACACATAACATCTGTGGGGTAGACTATAATATTAAAAATACAAAACATCCCAGTGAATCTATGCTTGTCTATTGCTAGATGAAACAATTTCAGAACATTTTACTGGTTTTACAACATTTTACTGATTTCACAATATGAGTAAATTAAGAGACACGTTTGCCACCTCAGAAAAATGTAGAAAATATGTGTAAAAAATATGTGCAAGAATTCTGTAGAACTAGTATATTGTAGGACACAAAATAAGAAACCTTACTCAGCTAAACCAGAAAGCGAGACTGTTCTCATGTGCAGCCTAAACCAGGCTAGGGAAGCCCAGCTTGGGTTAGGCTGCGTGTGAGAATCGCCGGGATCGTGCCCAATCCTGATGGGGCAGCGACGCCTAGCCCAGCTTTTTAGCTCAGAACCTAGTCAGGGTTATAGGAGCAAGTGCTCCCTTAACCCGGGCTTCCTGCGTGTGTCTCTTCAAGCTGCATTCAGCTTGAGGAGACACAGAGATGAGCGCCTAGAGTGCTCATCCCCTGGGGGAATTCCCCAATGCACTGTGCTTAGCATGTGGTGCATTGTGGGATACCCGGAGGCCAGGACGCGTCATCCCGGTTCTCTGAAAATGGATCATGTGGGAGCGCAGACAGAGCTCTCAGCAACCTTTTGCCAATCGTCTGCAGGGAAGGTGAGCAAAGCGAAGATGGGAATTGCCACAACTAACTTCAGCTGGATCTGAGTCAATATGATTAGATTAACAAAAAGCAGTATTACCTCTTCATTTTCATTATTTGAGTTGAGAACATCAGCCGCTGTATTTTGCTTGTCGTCATTTTTCTGTTTTTTGCTACATTCCTGCAATATATCATAGGTTTTAGTCACAAAAGAAGCAAAATTACTGCTCAAAAGAGCTTGGGATGTGATAAGGGGATATTTTTGAGCATGCCTTCATTCTGTCTGAGCTCCATTTCCCCAGTATATTTTTTTACAGGCCAAATGACAAGTAGATCTTGATATATTGTTGTGGTTTAGGTAGGAGATGATGCTTTGCAGAACAATTTTAAAAATATATATTAATGCCCTACCTTAAGAAGTCTCATTCTAAATTTCATCAGAGAAAGCAGGAAAAACAGACAGGGCAAGGGTAACATTCTGCCTTAAAGTCTGGGAGGATTTCTGACCCCAAACAGAAAAAAATAAAAATTAAGTAACAGGAATCCATGTATGTATGATATAGTATATAGGGTATATACTATATTAACCTGAACTGAAGACTACTCTGAATTCATGACAACCCCTTCAAAAAGTAGAGGTTAAATACAGCTTATACCTACATTTATTCAAGAGCAGCAGGACTCTGAATTTAAGACAATCTACTGATTTCAATTTTTTATTTTTTTTAAGGGTGGGTGGGTGGGAGGAAACCACTATTGGATTCAGGTAAATACAGTATTGATTGTTTATCAGAATGGGATAGGCATGTGCCCGAAATGTTTCGGAGGCCATTATAAAGGCCTCTGAAGTGTTTCGGCGCTGGGGGGGGGGCGTTTCGGTGTTTTGGCGCCGATGGGGGTAGTAGTTTAAAGGTGGGGGAGGGTTACTCACCCACCGGCGCTCTGTTATCTTTAAGCCCCTTGAGACGGCAGCGTTCCTCCCTGCCACCCCGTTTTCCCCATTGGCTGGAAGTGGCCAGAAGTAGTGAGCGCGCATGCACCCGTTGCGTGCATGCACCCATCTGCCGTGCGCGTGCACGATGGGCGCACACGCACTTGCTACTTCCAGGGATGAACGCTGCCGCCCCGAGGGGCTTAAAGATAACAGAGCACTGGCAGGGGAAATGCGGCGGAAGGAGTGAGTACACCCCCCTCGCCCTTAAAGTACTACCCCTGCCAGCGCCGAAGATATTCGTGCACATTCCTAGAATGGGATGCCTACTTAGAGCCAGACATCCAAGGGTTAAGTGAGATAATCCTGCATATGCTGCCCTAAAATTCTAGGAGGAAAGGGCAGGATATAAATAAATAATCATCATGAATGGATAATTATTAATCAACAACCTCGCTTTCAAAGTGGGGGGAGCATCCAAAGCCTTTGACTAAGTCAATGGAAAAAGGCAAGTCCTGTAGAATGGAAACCACAGTGAGAAATGGGTACAATCAATTTTGAAATCACCATTTAAGATCTGTATGTGTCTACCATATAACTAGTTAGCACACTAGAGGTTGCTGGTTCGAATCCCCACTGGTATGTTTCCCAGACTATGGGAATAATAATCATCATGAATGATTATTCTATGGAAAACCCATAGAGTTCCCATAGACTATGGGAAACACCTATATCAGTCAGCAGCGATATAGGAAGATGCTGAAAGCATCATCTCATACTGCATGGGAGATGGCAATGGTAAACCCCTTCTGTATTCTACCAAGAAAACCACAGGGCTCTGTGGTCGCCAGGAGTTGACACCAACTTGACAGCACACTTTACTTTTACTGTATAACATACATATAAACATTTGAAATACAACTATCAGCCCAACCCTTGTAGAGCTATTAGGTGTGCCTGAAATCAATTGACTCAGGTGTTCCTAATTCTGCATCAGACCGCGCTATAAGGAATATAATCCAGAACAGCATCTTCTGGAGCAGGTCATTCTCTAATAATAATGAAAACTGAGTCTACAGGCATACTCTCCTGAGTATTATTAATGACCACAGAAACTACATTCGAATGGAATCTGTTGGTGCATGTGCCCTTGTTGTTCACTGTGTGATTCTATGTTCTAATTTCTGGGTCACAGTAAATTCAAATAATTTAAGGTATGGTTTTCCAAACAGAGAGTGTGTCCTCCGTAGATGCCTTGACAAACTGGACCAGATGCTACTAAGTCAGGGGCTTAAACTAGGGCATACCATCAAGCTACTATATGCACAAGTGCCTAATTCCCAAGGTGCACCAAACACATTTAGGAAACAAAGACAGTTCTTGAGAGCCCACTAGACAGGGTACAGCCCCAGGCCACAATGCTAGTGTATAGAGCTAGGAAGCTGTACTTAACTGAAAAGACTAAAAGCTAAGAGAATTGTTTGAAAAGTAATGGCAAAAGGGCTACTCAGACTGTATGTCAAAAATAATGCAGTTAATTCCCCAACGCTCCCATGTATATAGAATATGCAAAATTGATCTAGCACTCTATTATTATAGAGTGTTTTGTCCAGGAGGAAAGTTCATAGTGCCCCACATCACAGCCTAGTCATGTTCTGGTTGAGAAATTGAAAACAAAACCCTTTTAACTAAATTGGTTACTTGTAACTGACACTGTTATTAGAATCCAATGAACCTTGACTCAATAATACTTATTGAGTTCTATGGGACTTACTCTCAGGGTGCATAGGATTGCAACTGTGCAGCCTAATCCTATGCACATTTACCCAGAAGTAAGACACATTCAGTGGACCGACCTGCCAATAAGTGTGCATAAGACTGCAGCTCTAGGATCACATAAATTATAAGAAAACTACTCACCTTTTTGGTGCAATTCTCACACTTCATTTGTGGGTCTTTGTGTTACTTTCTTTGGTGTCTTTTTAATTTTTCTAAACTGAGTCTCCTTCTATAGGTTGCTGGTTCTTGTCTCTTGCATGAAAGAGATCTGGAAGAGGAAGCAGCCGTCCCTAATGTTCAGTTCCCTGAAATGATAAAGGTACAACAAGAGGGATGGTGGTTGTCCTTTATTGCTATCAGTGCCTTTCAGCCCTCTGATAACTATACTTCTCTTTGAATGGGACTTTCTGGGACCAATGAAAAGCCTGAAAGGCAAGTCTGTTTGACTGCTCAGCTCAGCTGACAGTTATTGCTAAATGGGCGGGTCTTTTACAGGATCATGTGTTTTGAAAGTGGGATGGTTTTAATCCTCCAACATTGCAGAACAGACTCATCCGACGTGGAAAGACTGTTATATTCCAGGATGTTTGCTTTCCTGTCAATCATTAACCCTAGCAATTTTTATTTTATTGCACCATTTGTAAAACAACACCTTGCTTCTCCTCCCATGGAAACCAAGACTATTCTTTGATCTTGTAGTAGCTACACATCTCTGGAGCACAGAGAGCAGAGAGGAACGCCAAACTCTCCAGTTCAGTCATGAGGTGACAGTGAGTCAGGGAAATGCACAACCATTCTTAATGATGTGCACGCAAAAGGTCACCTTGGATATACACTATTCATATTGTGTCCTGTTCAAGACTAGGGCTAGTTCATTCTCACACGAACTGCAAAGCTGACCTGCAAAATGTAGAATGTTGAAATCCTAATAGTTAAATACATCTATATGCCTTTTGTTCACCATCACATGGGTTATCAGCTGGTTTCTCCCAGGTGTCAGTGCTCCAAAGCATGAGGCAAGTTGCCATGTGAACACAGGAAGCTGTCTTAGACTGAGTCACGCTATTGGTCTATTAGTTCAGTATTGCTTACACTGATTTGCAGCGGCTCTCCAGCATTTCAGAAATGGGTCTTTCCCAGTCCTATCTGGAGACTGAATCTGGAACCTTTAGCGTGCAAAGCATGTGCTGTACCATTGAGCTATGGTAGCTCTCCTAATCCCACTCATTTCTTTCAGTATTGTTTGTCCTGAATGGGCAGCTACATATATACTACTAACAAATGCCTAGGATTACCAGAGATCTTCCTGTATTTCACCTTACGGTTTCATCAAACATGATTGCTGTCCTTAAATTCAGAACACCATAGCTCCAAAAGGCAGATTCCACAGATCAGCAGTATCTATGTTTTTTAAATGTGGGTCAGTGGTAAAGAGCCATTTCTACAGAGCCATTTCTAAAGAGTCTACAGCGAGCATGCGGGACATACCTAAGTACCCACACACATTTCAGGGCTTCAACAAACGTGGTGCACTTTTGTTGCACTGAGTAGCAGAATACATCCCACTCAGCAGGGGCAGTTGCCATCCAACCTTGTCTTACAATGAAAATAGGCTACAACAGCTCTCTGGCCAAGTTTCTTCCACCACTTGTGAATGATCTCTAGAAGCTGGTTGAGTGCCTGGTTGAACCAAGAGATCAATGCAGTGGCTACATCTTGGAACACCAATCTTCAGGCAAATGTAACATGTGCATGACAAGCTGTGAACGTCTGTATATTTAGAAATATGGAGTAACACCTGGTTTCCTTAATAGGATGAAGGGCCAGTCCCAACGTTACCATAATATATGAACACCACCCTCGGGGAATCTACTGGAAGTACTCACATCTAATGTGAAGGACACCTCAGTCTGCAGGGCACTGCAGCGCTCTTCTCTTTAGAAGCCCAGTGCTAAACACATCTACTTGGAAGTAAGACCTACTGATTTCAAGGATGCTTAGGATCACAAGGAGGGAGACCACATAATGTACTCCCCTACCCCGAAATAATCCAGCTAGAAAGCTCTCTTCTGTTTCCTGTGAGGTCTTGTTCTCTGCTAAAGTATTTAATAGCTGCCTTTTTAAAAACAACAACAACCAGCCCTGGTACACTTTATCTCAGGGATTATATAAAATGATACTCTGCGTGTGGCAATTTGAGGGAGTCCTGGATTCTCTGATCCTTTGGAATGGAAAGCGGCACAAATTCACAGCATCCTCAGCGTTTTTCGTTGCAAGCTCTGCATAAAACGAACAATTATACAATCTTACTGTTGCAACCGCAAGTCATTACTTCTCCCCTGCAAATGCAGAAGAATGAAAGAAAGGGGGGAAAGGCACCATAACATGAGCACACACGGACATGCAGGAGCAAGCTGCGGCGGCGGCTGCAGAAATACAGTCCATACAAAGGAATGAAAAAGGGAAGGAGATCACAGTACCTTGTTGCATAATTCACTTAAGTCACAAACGGCATCCCGAGGAGAAATTAAATATCACCACCACAGCCCAAAAGATTGGTGCACGCGGTTAATCACGAGATGCACACAAAAAATCCAGGCCACAAGTGTGGGATCCTGAACGGTCCCTAAGAAGGATGTAAACGCTCTTCTTTTTCCTCCTATTTTTGGGGTAGCCGTGTTTGTCCTCCCTCCTCCCCTGCCGTTTGCAAGCGTTCATTGTAGACCTGAGAGCTGTCACGTAGTCTGTAGCAGTTGCGTAGAAATACGAGGGACAGCTCCCCCTTGCGGCACAAACGTGGAAGTATATATTCTCACACACCATCCCGTGCTTAAAAGACGTAGCGGGAGGACCAGAAAGAATCAAGGCGAGGACTGGAGGGTAGTCTCCAAAGTTATATATCACTAAGAAACCTAAGCAGCCGAGCTTTACTTTTGTCTTGAAAATAATAATAACAATAATCTCAGCTCTCTCCTACTGGTCGTCCTGCTTGTTTTAAAACCAAACATCTGGTCTAGTCTAGTCTAGAGAGCCAGCGTGGTATAGTGATTAGAGTCCTGGACTAGGACCGGGGAGACCCGAGTTCAAATCCCCATTCAGCCATGAGACTAGCTGGGTGACTCTGGGCCAGTCACTTCTCTCTCAGCCTAACCTACTTCACAGGGTTGTTGTGAGGAGAAACTCAAGTATGTAGTACACCACTCTGGGCTCCTTGGAGGAAGAGCGGGATATAAATGTAATGATAATAATAGTCTAGTGCAGAGTTTCTCAACCACCGGTCCGGGGACCGCTGCCGGTCCCCGAAGGGTTGAGCGCCGGTCCCTGACTGGGAGTCAAACCCCCCCCCAACAACTGCAATCATGGCACTCACTTCCTCAATTTTGCACATGGTACGGAAGAGGAAGAGTATCACCTTCTTGTCCCTTGCCTCCACGTGCTGCTGTGATCTTCCTACAGCTATTTTATTCCCTATCTTTACAGCTTCAAACTGTATGCGGTGTGGAAGGTATGCCACCTGAAGGGCTGCCACTTGAAGGGCTGCTGGTTCTTGCATGCTCATTGTTTGCAGCCAAAGGTTGATTGATTGAAACCCAGCTGCCTATTGTGGTCGAGGCGCCTTGAGAGGGAACGCTGTTTCCCTCTTGCATCGGTGGGGTGTTGTGGTCCCTCTGCCCCCTGTAACCCCCTGGTCTGCACCGCCGGTGGAGGACGGCGGTCCCCTTTATGACCTCGCCGGGTGCGGGGGACAATCTCTGGCCGGGATCATGCCGTGGTGAGGGCTAAGCAGAGGAGGGAGGGAGGAGGGCCGCCTTGGCTCACCTCGCAGGTATGCGCGGGCAGCATGTGGGACCACGTGAGCTGCGTGGCCCCAAAGGCAGGCTGGTGTGATTGGCTCCCGCAGGGGAGTTGGGAGGGGGGCACAGAAGTGCACATTGTGAGAGAGGATGGGGAACACTTGCTACACTCTGGTGCGCAAGCACAGTGGTGGCAGCTCTTGGACCCAGGCGACCTTACGAGCACGGTCAAGTGCACCATTGCCTCACCCACCCTGAACAGTGCCTCGTCTCCCCAGCGAGGAAAATGAGGCATCTACCACTACAACGCCCCACACCCTCCGCCATCTCAGAATCACCCCCTTTCTTTTAATGCCAGGTCTCCACTGCTCTTCTTCACATTTTCTTTCACCATTAAAAAAAAACCCATTCCCAGCACCTGCCATGTAACGAATTTAACGAGTTTTGGAGGAGCTGCACGGGTTTCATTAGGTCCACCTCACAAAGTGCACATCTAAGAGCAGGATCCAGATCAAGTCAGGTGATCATGACCAAGCAGCATTGACACAAATGAGAGATGACTAAATTAATTTCAGTGGGTGGTCGTGACTAACGTTGTCTGGATCCTGCCCTGCGACTACACAACTCCTGCTAAAACTCCACCTCCATCATGAGAGGGTTAAACTGTAGATTTCCGGCTCTACTGAGCTTACCCTGCTCTCCTCTCCTCACCTCCTTTTTGCTTTGCTTGACATCCAGCCTGATGAAGCATTTTGGGGGATTCAAAAGCTTGCTTGTGCGTTGTTTTCATTGCCCCCATGTAGCTTTTGAATTTTTCTAATGGCCCAACATCCCCTCTCCATTGAGTAATCACAAGCACCTCCACCCCCACCCCACACATACTGAAGACATACTGGAGACAAATTTGTTCACCCAGGCTTTTAGATTCAGGGGTTCTCAACCTTGGGTATCCAGACGTTGGTAGACTTCTACTCCCATAATCCCCAGCCATAATGGCCAAATGCCATTGTGGTTGGGGGTTATGGGAGTTTAAGTCCACCAACATCTGGGGACCCAAGGTTGAGAACCCCTAATATTCCATGTTTGCAAAAGATTCCAAATTTAATTATTTTAATGCTTATATTATTTTAATTGTAAACTGCCCAGAGATGCAAGTTTTGGGCAGTATAGAAGTCTGATAGATAGATAGATAGATAGATAGATAGATAGATAGATAGATAGATAGATAGATAGATTTGAAACCCCTTTACTAACTGCCGGTCCGGGAAACTGCGCATGAAGAATGTAGCGGTCCTTGAAACTCTGCACGAAGAATTTAGCGGTCCTTGACTCCAAAAAGGTTGAGAAACACTGGTCTAGTGTTTTTAACAACCTACTGCCAAGGATGTTTTAGGTGCAGATATCCATCCTGTTTAGAGCAAGGCAAAAGAGAAGGATGCCGGTTCGAATCCCCGCTGGCATCTTTCCCAGATGGGAAACACCTGTATAGGGGAGCAGTGATCAAGGAAGATGCTGAAAGGCATCATCTCATACTGTGTGGGAGGTAAACCCCTCCTGTATTCTATCAAAAGAAAACCACAGGGCTCTATGGGCGCTAGGAGTAAATTGACTTGACAGCACACTTTACCTTTATTAGACACTAAATGGTCCACTGGTTGTCCAGATGCTTATGATTCTGCATCTCTGCTTTTTGCTCTGCTTGCTTATTTCTGGCTTCCAGGCCCCTTCTAAATGTTATTCTTTCTCACATTCACTTGTTTGTTGCTGCTCAGGACTCTGAGCAACAGACTCCCAGTGATCCATCGAAGCAGCCTCCACTGACCCTCTATGTGAAATGTAAATTGAATGCGTACAGGGAAAGGTGGTGGTAATAATTAAGTAGCTGGGTAGAGCCAGAAAACTCCACCTATCTGCCATATATAACTATAACTATAACTATAACTATAACTATAACTATAACTATAACTATAACTATAACTATAACTATAACTATAACTATAACTATCTGCCATATGTAACTATAATAGAGCAAGGGAGACATTGTCTGGGGGCCCACTGCCTTGGGGGGGGCCCAGAGGCAAGTCACATGACTGACTCCCCCAGCTGCTGTTAGAGTTTGTTGATTTTTTACCCACAATAGGTAAAACAGCAGAGCACTAAGGAATGAGCACACACTCCAGTTACAGAGTAGGTAGCAGAGGATGGTTTGGATATTGCAGCTATTTAAAGAAAAGACATGGAGATCCTTGTAGGACTAAACACTAAATATTTATTGGTTAAATACACTTAGATAGGAAAGACCTATCTCTAATCTAAAGGACTCCATAGTGGATAGGTAAGGAGAGAGAGAGAAGTTTCCACCTGCTCTCTAGAAGGAAAGGAAGGATTGTAACTCAGCACAGGAAGTGCTGCAGAGTCAGTTCAGGGGTCATAGAGTAGGGATAGATAGGGAGACCCTGACTCACTGTCTCTACTCCCAATGCCCCTAGTGTTCATTAGGACAGTTGGTGCAAAAGGTTGATGCACTGGAAGTTCATCTCCAACAGCCGCACACCCGCCCGGGTTTCCTTAAGTTGTATTCATCCTCCGAAATGGATGTGAGTGTTAAGACCTGGAGCTACCAGAACAGCATGTCTTTCTCTAGTACCATGAAATGACTCGCATCGTCCACAATTTACAACCCCTTAAAAAAATAATTTTGGATGATGTTCTATTGTGGCACATAGGTTATACGTGCCACAATTTTACTATGCTTTTTGTTACCACTATTCAACCTCATTTAAAAATTCTTTACTTCACGAGCTGAACTTCAGTGAGGGGGGCGGCATTTTAGAATCTTGTCTCTGGGCCCACTCCAACCTTGCTATGCCCCTGCTTCGCCATCCTGCCCCAGGGTCTGTTCAATATCACATCCTAGTTTGAGGAGCACCTCTGTTCCTTGGGACTGAGTTCATGAGTGTTTCCTAGATAAGCAGACTAAAAAAGATGGCCTTGAATTTTGTTCACCAAAGAACTTAGGGGCAAACACATTTTTCCTTCACAGCACTGAGTCAAAATAGCATATTCAGTCAACACTGTTTCTAATGAAAAGCAGAATACAAATCTATTAAATACATAAACAACTCCTGAAATGTAGGCTTCCTATATGTAACCCTATCTAACCTGTAAAATGTAGCCACAGGTGTTCATGGACATTCGATCTTCCACATGTATATTTAAGATCCTTTGCACTTCTTCAATTGTCTTTTGTGGCTTCTCTTCCTATGTTTATATGACCTGTTTACTTTGAGATAATCTGGAACAAGATGTGTTTTGTTATATGGTTACAGGCTTAATCACAGGCTAAAGTGATCTGCAAGAAGAGCCTATAGAGTGAAAGAAAGACTGGATGCCTCTTGAAAGACTGGATGCCTCTTGGTGTTTCTTCTCTGAACAACTGATACAATATATCACACTATACTGGATCGAGGAATCCAGAATTCTCTCCAAAAACCCAGTCACTTGAGAAAGCCCAAGATGACAGAAAGGCTGTTCTCATGACCAGCTATACCTAGGTAGGACAGCCCTATAGCCCAGTCATGAGAAGAGCTGGGATAGGTCCTGATCCCAGCACTCCACGACAGGGTTGCCCGTTTTTTTTTTACCCAGGCTAATGATGGGGTAGAACAGTATGGACGCACCCTTCTATCCCAAGAGCGCACAGCAGCAGGTGGAATCACCCAATGCACCACACTCCTGGCGCAGTGAATTGTGGGATGCCAGAGGATTTCCTGCTCCAGCTTCCAGCTCTGCCCCTCACCGCGGCGCTGCTTGCAGGTTGGGTGAGTGGCAGAGCAGTCAGGTAAGGGAGTTCGTGTGTGGGGAGGCAGGCAGGCAGGAGCCTGCATCCCCACCAATCCTCCCTCCCCAGCAAGGTTGTGAAAATGACCTCAGAGGCTCAGAGTGGTGATCACACTCTGATTTTCCATGTAAAGAAGGGTTGTTGGCTCAGGATGAACAACTGAATAGCATTGGGCTTCTCTGAGGCTGACAATGTGAGCTACGCTGAGGCTGATATTGAATCTGAAATGTTTGACAGTATAGTTAGTGGCTGACATATAGAGCAAGAGTGCACTGGGGCAGCAAGAGAACAGACTAACAGAACTTCCCAACTAATTGCACCAGTGCAGTGGCGAAGCAGTAATTTTTCACCCTCCTCTCCCCCAGGAAGTTCTCAATGCCACCAGAAGAAATGTCCCTGAGTCCTTGGGAACATATTTACAGGTGGCACAGAGGGTTTCCTGGAGCTTTCCCAGACAGCGGGCTTTACCATACTTGTTTACTGCAAGGCTGAGTTTGAATTGGCCCCCACCTCCCAAATGATGCAAAAAGTGGATGTTTTTACCCCGGACATAAATCGGCCTAGGCTCTAACATGCAATGAAAAACCCAAATTGTGTGTGAAGTGCTCCCCAATATCTCACATGGACTTTGGCGTAGATCCAGCTGAATGCACACCCTCCATTCCAGTGGAGAAGCAAGCTAAAAGCCCCATCTGGGAATGCTCCTGGGGAAGGGGAAGTTGTCAGAAACGACTGCTTCCCTGCTGCACCGGTGAAGTTAGTTGGGAAGTTCTGTTAAGCTGCTCTCTTGCTACACTGGTGCATCCTTGCTCTATATGTCAGCCAATATTTATTTCTCATAAATACTGGAGGTATGTATTGTGAAACTGAATTGGTGGCACAAGGCACAGAATTGCGGAGGTATAATTTGATGCACTAGTGAGAGACTCTTCCAATATGTCACTAATTTTTCTCTTGTGTTCTAATCAACTGTGTGTGATTTTATGATGCTGTAAGATTTGCCTTTACATCAAACTCCTTCTCCATCAAAGTTGATCTAATATTTTTAAAAGTTAGCTTGTTCTATGACTCTAAGTATCTGCAGTGTTGGGGAAGAATTCTCTTTTTCACTCAGTCAGATTGTCTGGCACGTTTTTGTTTGTTTGTTTTCCTGCATACCCCTGAATGATGTCTTGTATAGTTCACTTGCTTCAATCATTTGGGTGTGCATTGTTGTGTAATTTTTTGTCTTTCCAAGTATTTCTAGCACTTTGGACTCCCGTTTTCTCTGTCTATCTCATGGTAGTGGTGTGCAGAACATTGGCCTACTAGGCAATATTCAGCTACTGTCCAGCTCTAGAATTCAGTGATCTTATTATTTAGATTGTAGAGCGAGGCTTTTAATGACTCTTATTTCCAAATAGAACAACATTTCCCATAGGAGTTCTTAATGGACAGGAAGGCTCAAATGGAAATCTGCAGCCAGTCATGTAGAGCTGGTGTAGCGTAGTAGCTTAAGAGTATGAGCAGTGCTCTGGAAAATTCCTGGTTCAAATCCTGCCTTAGCCACGAGCCCTATGAGATGCAAGCCCACTATTTTTTCAACCTCAGCTCCTTAGCAATAGAGATATAATAGTGCTGGCCTATCTGAGTATTGCATTTAAAGTACTTTCTTTACATCATTTCAACAAACCTTACAATAGCCTGGTAAGATAGGCCAGCCTTATAAACAGTCTCTTGTTTTTCTCATGTGAGATGAGAAAGAACTAGGTTTAGGTGATCAGGCAAGATTGCTTAGAAAGTTAATAGCCCAGAAGAACGTTACTATCTTGCCTCTCCAACCTTACCTGTCATAGTCATGTATGGCACGATATGAATAGCCTGAAAGGGGTGGCGGTGGAAGAAACCAACTCTCTTCTGCGTCATAAAAGCTCCCTGCCTGGTTGCACTTCTGCATAACACTTCCTGCATTCAGCTGTAAGACTATTACAGACTCCAGATGAGGGCTTTTTCATCCCCACCCCCACCCCACTTCCCCTATTTCTGTGCATATGCATTTTTGCTTAAAATCGAGCCTGAATAAATAAATGCTTTGGGGAACTTGAATTCTTGCTCACTACCTTCGGCTATTTCAATTGTTTTGAAAAAAAAGTATTATCCTACTATTTTGTTTTGCCTTTCCTGGACTGACATGGCTGCTTACAATTTCAGTCAGGGGCGTAGCAAGATGTACTTAATACAAGAAACACCTCCCAGACCAGCCAGCATAGTGTGAAAGAAACAAGCCCCACACGTGCTCAAAACCCCCCACCCACCCCGCCACTGAAGCTCAGCTCAATATATATAAAAAGCCTATGTGCCACAATAGAACATCATCCTAAATTATTTTTTTAAAAGGTTTTGTAAATTGTGGATGAAGCAAGTCATTTAATGGTACTAGAGAAAGACATGCTGATCTGGTAGCTCCAAGTCTTAACACTCACATCAATTTCGGAGGATGAATACAACTGAAGGAAGCCCGGGCGGGTGCGCGGCTGGGGGAGTCAGTCATATGACTTGCCTCTGGGGGGCCCCCCAAAGCGTGGGGCCCCCAGACAACTGTCTCCCTTTGCCCTATTATAGTTACGCCCCTGATTTCAGTGTATTCCATATCTATTTAAGTCTTTTGTTATGACAAAGGGTAAACTACTGTTACTATTCATTCTCTCTCTCTCTCTCTCTCTCTCTCACACACACACACACACACACACACACCCCGCTACATCATTTCTATTTCCAGAATAGCCCTTATTGTTTTATGGTCCTCCTCACACAACAACGTGAATGGACCAGTATTTACATATGTGAGACTGAAAATGTTAGAGCTGGTGTTTTGTGAAGCTATAGGCTGACATGCATGTGTGACTCTAAGAAACAAAGGGATGTTCTGTTGGAATGTTGTGAAACAATTGGAATTTTGTAGACCACCAGATTGGTGCCTGCCTGATCTATGGATCTGATTTGTAGTGTACACAACATGATTATACATTTGACTTTTTTTGTGTTGGGGGGGGTGTCTCAAAATAAGGACTGTACTACAGGGACCTTAAATAGCACTTCAGATCTTTGTGGGGAGGGCATCCCATGAGAAGTGGCAACTAACTTGTTGTCAAGTTACTGTAGCAATGA
The DNA here is from genome assembly GCF_027244095.1 of Hemicordylus capensis. Classification (NCBI taxonomy): domain Eukaryota; kingdom Metazoa; phylum Chordata; class Lepidosauria; order Squamata; family Cordylidae; genus Hemicordylus; species Hemicordylus capensis. Next base: position 388,001,563 of record NC_069658.1, read on the forward strand.
TATATGCCCCTCATGTATAACAAAAAAAGTCATTAGTCTGTCTCTAACTCACATGTCCCTCCACTTTCCTGCTTGGCAGTGGAATAGGACTCCGATGATCCCCACCCCAGAATCTCTAGCAGGCACCAGCGCTACAGGCTGATGGTGGGCTATGCCATTTTCTGCTAGATATGTCCAGTCAGTCTCTGTTTGGACCTTGGCTGTCCATCGCCCCCATCTCCCTGACAGCCAGGTGGGCTTAAATCAGCCGTCATCAGGGGTGTAGCAAGGTTGGAGTGGGCCCAGAGACAAGATTTTAAAATGCTCCCCCCTCACTGAAGCTCAGCTCATGAAGTAAAGAAATCTTAAATGAGGCTGAATAGTGGTAACAAAAAGCACAGTAAAATTTACACACACACACACACACACACACACACACACACACACACACACACCTATGTGCTACAACAGAACATCACCCTAAATTACTTTTTAAAAGGTTTTGTAAATTGTGGACGATGCAAGTCATTTCATGGTACTAGAGAAAGACATGCTGTTCTGGTAGCTCCAGGTCTTAACACTCACATCAGTTTTGGAGGATGAATACAACAGAAGGAAGCCTGGGCGGGTGCGCAGCTGGGGGAGTCAGTCATATGACTTGCCTCCGGGGGGGGCCCCCAAGACAGTGGGCCCCCAGACAACTGTCTCCCCTTGCCCTATTATAGTTATGCCCCTGGCCGTCATCTCGGATCTGGATAAAATAGCCAGTGACGATCATAAGTGACTCTAAAGCCAGATGCCACTTTTTTGTTGAGGGAGAGGAATTCCCAGAAAATTTTTAGCATTGCCCAATGAAGACATCATCTTGCCTGCCCACCCCTCCTGCTGTCCCCAAAGGAGGGGCAATTCAGGCAAACAAACGACTGTTAAGGAGCCGCAGCTAGCGTGGTGTATGTATTGGACTAGGACTGGGTGAACCCGAGTTCAGATCCTCATTCAGTCATAAAATTCAGCCTAACCTCCCTTACAAGGTTGTTGCGAGGATAAAACAACCACGTACACCATTATTTGGAAGGAAAGTTAGGATATAAATGTAAAAATAAAAAAAATGTCTTCATCACCTGCTTGTACGCTTCCTAGAGGCATCTAGGATAATTGTAAACTGCACAGATAACTTTTTGTAAACCGTCCAGAGAACTTGCGTTTTGGGCGGTATAGAAATGTTCTTGCTAAATGAATACATACATACATACATACATAAGAATGCTGGACTAGATAGGAATTGGCCTGATCCAGCAGGGCGTTTCTTATGTTCTTTTATCAATCAATCAATCAATCAATCTGTTCTTTTAGTTCCATGATTATTTGAACGCACGCAGAGCAGTCACCAACCCTGCTGTGTTTGATTTAAATGTGTGCAGGGATTCCGGTGTGTACACAACTCTTGCCCTCGCCCTTGGAGGATGCTCATCGGAAACAGAAGTGAGAGTTGTGTGTGCGGCACTTTCCTTTTCGGTAGATCTCTTTGATGAGCTAGGGGGCTATACTCTACTTTTCCTTTACTCTATGGTTGATCGTGAAGGACTCTCTGGCAGAACTCTATGGTTTTTGAAGCATTGCATTCTCACCGTGCGAATTCGAAAACGTTTAGGAAGCGTCGGCCGAGGAGGTGAGCCTGAAGATGAGACGCCGGGGGCGGGGGCGAGAAAAAGGAGGGAAGAAGCCGAAGGGAGCCCACGGGAGGAGGGGTGGCTGAGAGGGGCTGGGTGGGGAGGGAGGCCTGGTGGCGGAAGGGGAAAGGAAGAGGCTGGAAGGGGGCGGCAGCAGCCTGCGTGAGCACCAAAGTTGGGAAGCGACGCAGGGGCTTGGCGGCGGCGGGGAGCATCTGCTGCTGCTGCCGCCGCCCTTTCGCCCCTGGGTTGTTCCACTTCCCCGGGAGAATCGGCTGGCTGCACAATACAAAACAAATGACAGAGGGAGGGAAACCGTAGCCTGACTTCCGTTTCGCCTCTTGCCGCTTTAAAACGTGTTTGCATCATACAATTAAGCGTTGCTATGTACAGTAAAAAAAGATCTTCATGAAACAGAGAGCGAGAGAGAGAATGAATTTAATGAAGCTGATCAAGCAAAAAGGCTGACTCGATGTGCTGAATGTAGTAGACTCCGGGTAAGAACGAAGAAGCTGGTCAGAGTCCTGTAGACATAACTGCCAAACGGAAACTTGTCTGTGTTTCTGTCAGTGATCTTGCACCTCATAGTTCGCCATGCATGTTTCTGTGTTGGTCTGCTGGGCATGACTTTAGTAGTTTGTGGGTGGGTAAAGATCTTGCCTCAACTCGCCCACCCACCCCACCCCCGCTCCTGCCATGTGGGTTTTTTTTATAGACTTCCATGTCCTATACAGACCGGACAAATGAGTTAAATATGTGCCTCCTATGGCCATTTGTAAAAGTAACCATTAGCAATAGCAATAGCACTTCCATTTATATACCGCTCTATAGCCGGAGCTCTCTAAGCGGTTTACAATGATTTTAGCATATTGCCCCCAACATTCTGGGTACTCATTTTACCAACCTTGGAAGGATGGAAGACTGAGTCAACCTTGAGCCCCTGGTCAGGATCGAACTTAATATTTATTTATTTATTTATTTATTTATTTATTTAATATCCTGCTCTTCCTCCAAGGAGCCCAGAGCTGTGTACTACATATTTAGGCTTCTCTTCACAACAACCCTGTGAAGTAGGTTAGGCTGAGAGAGAGAGTGACTGGCCCAGAGTCACTCAGCTAGTTTCATAGCTGAATGGGGATTTGAACTCAGGTCTCCCCAGTCCTAGTCCAGTACTCTAGCCCCATACACCATGTATGACTTTTAGTTAGTGGTACACTATTCAAAATTTTGCTTCTTTGTTGCAAACAAAACTTGTTTTCATTCAAATGTTGACAATTGATGCACATTTAGAAACTGAATGTAGTTCCATTGTTCTGAAGTTAACATTTACTCTTGGAAAAGCTGCAGCTGGTTGAGTCTATTTGCTTATACAGAAATTGAGTCCTGCTTTGAAATTCACGCACTTGATTTCCCCAATATGTGTATGCGATGCATTTTAACTTTTCTCAACTTTTCTGCATGTGATTATCAGTGCCATGTAAGTTCATGTAGGATTTGGGCATACTTCAGGTGAGTCTGAGGGATATAGCAAAGGACTACAAACAGTGTGTGAGCTGGTTTTGTTCCTTATCATTCTGCAGGTGGCACTTGTGATTGCTCTTGGGCACTATCTGCTTGTTATCTGAAGATGTACATGCAGGTTGAAAACCACTCAGACTCTGTTCTTCATTTAAAGAGATCACCTGGTATAAGATCTTGGTCTATCCTTGTAGGTAAGACACTGATCCGTAATCTGACCCTTGTATACCTTGTTCTTTGTAAAACTTTGTAAAACAAAGAGCCTTGTTCTTTGTAAAACATTTATTTTAATGACCTCAACTAAAAGAAAACCAACCTGAGTTTCAAACCCTGGAGATAAACTGTGGTTAACTATAGTTTGCTATGTCTGAATGTCACATCAGGCTGTGGTTATTCAAACCATGGAAGGGAGAGGAAAGAGGCATGGGAGCAATCCTTATATCCCAGTTGTGGTTTGGTTATTGGCTTTGTGGACTGAATTTAAGTGTGTGAGGAGGTCAGATGAGTTGTACTTATTCATTGGTGAGGAAAATACACTTTAAACCCTGCATATGCTTAGAGGCTTTTTTTCTTTTTTAAGTAGCCCTGGCACTGAAAACCAGGGCTGTCCCCTGGCAAGCCCTAGAATAAATGAAGCCATTTGGTCAAGGGATTGATTGACTGATTGTGCCATCAAGTCGATGTCGACTCTGAGTAACCACATAGGTAGATTCTCTCCAGGATGATCTGTCTTCACTTGGCCTTTAAGGTCTCTCAGTGGTGGATTCATTGTAGTTGTAATCGAGTCCATCCACCTTGCTGCTGGTTGTTCTCTTCTTCTCTTTCCTTCAGTTTCCCCCAGCATTATAGACTTCTCAAGGGAGCTGGGTTTTCACATAATGTGTCCAAAGTATGATAGTTTGAGCCTGGTCATTTGTGCCTCGAGTGAAAATGCTGGAATGATTTGTTCTATGATCAATTTGTTTGTTTTCCTGGCTGTCCATGGTTTCCTCAAAAGTCTTCTCCAGCACCAAAGTTCAGAAGCATCAATACTATCATTATCTTGCTTTTTCAAGGGATAGGGTTGTCATATTTAAACTCTCCAAATCTGGGCACTCTAATTTGTATGTTAGGCAAATCATGCAAATTGACTGATGCACTGTCCAGTTGACTTGTATTTGCTCTGGATATCTGTCAGAGCAAAAATAATTTTCTAGCAGAAAATGCCATGGAAATAAATGAAGACTACACAAAGTTTGAGACATAAATAGCAGCAAAAGAACCAAAAATATATACTGAGCATTTTCAGTTGGGCTGCAACCCTATACACACTTACTTGGGAGAAAAGCTGATTGAAACCAATGGTACTTCCAAGTAGGCATGCATAGAATAGATTGCACCATAAATCCAAAAACATTTAAATATTACAATACACAGGTAGGCAGTTATTTACATCAACATCAAACTATCCTCTTAGCTATCCTATAGAGATCCCCTGCTGACAAAAAACAAAGGCAACATTCCTCAGGGGATTATTTATTGTGAATCTCTCCAGCCAGTCTCTTGTGCTTTACCTACCTTACTTGAAGTCCCAGTGGTTGAGCAGATTAGTGACCACACATTTTGCTCCACAACTCCATTTCTCCATTTCTACAAGCTTAGAAAAAAATTTTTTTTAAATGAAAGCTGGAATCTGCGCGAATCCAGGCAGGCTAAGCAATCCAGGTGACTTGCTTAAAATCTGACCACTACCTGGAAATTTGGGGAAGATGGCGAGTGGCGACCTTATCTTGGCTAAGGAACCCACAGAGGGGAGCAGGAGCCTACGGAGGTGGGTTTTTCATATTGACTGGAACATTACTCAAATCTTCAGTAGCCTGCCAGCATCTAATCCAGGATATATTGGGTTCTGAAACCAAGGCTCAACACATTTTTATATTTTTCTCCAAAGTATCTTTCAGTTCTACTCAAATAGGCACACTTATTGCCTTGCTTCTTGAGCTCCTCTTGAGTCAACAAGATAGCGCAAGTATCTATCTATCTATCGATCTATCTATCATTCTCTAAGATGCTACCAGTTGCTAATCTCATGTGTGGCAGCTCTTGCAAGAGTTCCCAAGCAGCTGCCAGATAGCGGCGGGGATGGGAGGACCACGGCAGGGACGGGCAGGTGGGGAAAAAAGAAACTGCTGCCCAGATGAATAGCCAAGCAGGCAGCGGAGAGGGTGGCGCAGCCGGCCCAATGTAAGGAAGGCCTGCACTGGGGCCGAATGTGGAGAACAGTCGAGCAGGTGTCAGAGAGGGCTGTGCAGCCTCCTTCTCTGGGGCCGCCTGCCAGCCAAATGGCAGGCTCAGAGAGGCTTCATTCGGCCCCAGTGGTGGTGGTGGGGAGCAAAAGGGGGAGGAAGAAAGCAGCGGATGGGGAGAAAGAAAGTGGTGGTGGCAGCGGCGGAGGGGAAAAGAGAATGTGGCAGCGGACAGGGGGGAGAAAGAAGCGGGTGGCTGGCGGGGAGGGGACTGGTGGGTGACTGGAAAAAGCGGCTGGCCAGGTGGCCGGGCAGAGAGAAAAAAACATTGGAGGGGGGAGGGCTAAGAGTGAGGGGCTGAGAATCGGGAGAGGGGCCAAGAATGAGAGAGAACTAGAGGCACCGATGTTCTGCGTCTGGGATGGTTTGAAGATAGACAGGAAGATCGATGTTCTAGATCCTTCATATGAAATTCGGAAGGCTTGCATCTTCAGTCACTTTCTCTGTTTCCCTGCAAGCATTCTCAAAGGGGTGGCTGAGGGGTTTAGGTATGGATGTTTGGTAGCAGAGCTTTAGTCCCTCTCCTCCCACACCACAGTCCTGATCTAGGTTGGAGCCCTGTACAGCTGCTATTTATAACTGAAAAATCACAACCACAGGTATATCATCTCGTTCAGCCCTTAAAGGCACACCTGGAGCACATGGAGTTAACATTAGTACTAGCCCATCAATATTTTGATATTTGGCAGCTTACTTAGATTTCCAGTAAATTGTTGTTCTCTCATGCCTAATGTGGTTTATTATAGAGTTCAAAGGAAAAAGCACAAATGGATTATTTCTTTTTGCAGGAATTGAGCTATTCTTTGAAATTAGTATGATGATTAAACAATTAAAAGGCCTATCAAGGCTTTATGTGAACATAAACTTGGACTTCCTGAGAGCTCAACGTTTGTTTAAAAAGCTGAAATTACATGCTGAATTCATACCTCTTCTTTTTTCTCTCTTTCCAGGGATCTCTTCGGTAGGCCTTGCTGCTGCATACTACAGTGAAGGTAAAGTTCAGTAACTTTACCAGAGGCTTTTATTTGGCTCTCACTTGAATTTGATCTTTCACACTTAAATGTTTCCTTCAAAGTCTGTAAGGTCCCTAAATGTTTCTTTTATTTTGATTGTATTGTGCCCTTTCCTATGACAGCTAGCAGCAGGTTTGCGTTATGTAGATGGACTTATGTCTCTTAAGGGGTTTATGATAAAAATAGGTCACATCGATCCAGGAGAAGAGTAGGGAACAAAACAAGGAAACACAGGGGTGGTGGAGAGGGGATTTTGTCTTTAAATCAATATTGTAAAATTCATTAAGGTCATTCTCATGACCGTTACTGGGGCGGGGAGGCAGGGTTGAACCTACCTTCCCTCCCAGATGATTGTCAGATTTCCATTGGGCACGCAGCTTGCACGCCCACACTATCCACGCTGCTCTGTGCAGCATGGATCTCCAGAGGCCAGGAAAATGAGTCCTGGCCTCCAGGAATGCGAAGATGCACCATGTGAGCAGCACGGGGCAGTGAGACATTCCTCCTCTAGCCCGGTGCCCAGCTCTGTGACTGCTCAGGCTGCATTCTCATGACCCTGGACCTGGGGTAAAGAGCACGCTTGCGCCCTTTAACCCAGGTTACCGGGGGAAGCAGCGCTGGGATTGGCCTTGATGCTGCCGCTTCACACAAGCAGCCCTACCCAGACAGGAGGGACGTTTGCCGCCGCAGCAACCGGTGCAGCGTTCCGGAGGCTAGGGAAATCCTACAGTGTACAGTGCGATGAGCGTGGTGCATTGGGGGGATTCCCCTGTGGGGGACAGGCACTCTAGACAAGCAACCTGTGCTGGCACATGATCCCAGAGCCTGGGTTAATGGAGCACTTGCTCCGTTAAAAGTCGGGCTTGAGAGCCAGGTTTGGCACCACGGTGGATCCTGGTGGTGCTCAAGGGGAACCAAGCCCAGGTTTGGCTGCCTAAGCCTGAGCTTGGCTGCCTGTGAGAACCGCCTCAGTGAGAACTGCCTCAGTGAATGGTGGGAGGATGGGGTGGCAGAAGAGTCAACTCCTAGCTAACTCCCTCTTTCTGGGCAGTTAATATCATGTGGTCATGAATTATTATGCAAGAATGTAGTGAAAAATGGTCAGTTTGCTGCATTCGTTTGTCATGAGAAGAGCCCTGAGTTTACACTGAAGTCGATTTGCAAGAGGTATGAATACAGCTTGTCTGTTTTCAAAAAGCTTCATATCTGGCTCTTAAGAAATATTCTGGTGTAAATCACTTTGCCCCATCCAAATTTTAAATCACTAATATAAAAGACAAAGCTGATGTAATTGCTCAACATCGCTACATATAATACGCTAAGGTCGAACATGGCAAGCCCCGCCCACACAGTGTTTTACCAATTGGAGATAATAGAGTAGAAGCACAGTGGTGATTGGGCAGTGGGGATTCCATATGCAGATAGGGAAGAGGAGGGGGTAGGAGGCAAGTGAGAGAGCGAGTGGCAGGGAGGAGTGAATGAGTGAACAAGCGGCGGGGAGGGGGCAAGTGAGTGAGCAAGTGGCAGGGAGAGGTAAGTTGGGGAGGGGGAGAGTAAGTGAAGGAGTGGTGGGGAGGGGGTGAGTGAGTGGCGGGGAGTGGGTGAGTGGCAGGGAGGGGGAGAGCGAATGGGTGAGAGGCGGGGAGGGGGAGAGAGAGCAGGCGAGTGGTGGGGAGGGGGTGGCTGTGAGTGGGAGGCTGACACTGAGCAATAAAGCAGGGGCTGTGGTGGGGGTGGGGAATGGAGAGCAACAAAGTCCTAGTGCACAGATGCTTTGTGCAGGTCCAGCTAGTATTCAAGATTACTTAAAATGGTAAGCAAAGCTAAACTCTAAGGCTATTCTCACGAGCAGCAGAAACTGGGCTTAGAGAGCCCAGCCCGGTTTCTGCTGTTTGTGTGCTGCACTGGGAGCTGCACTGCTCCTGGTAGCCAGACCTCCTAAATGTACCCCCCCCCCGGTTAAATGAGGTTAGTGGAGTGATCAGTTTGCTAACCCTGTTTTTTGATCATGTGCCTCATTAGGAAACCCCCAAGAGGGAGGCTACAACAAGGCTACTTGTGTGGGGCATTATGGGACTTCCGGGGACAGGAGGCCCCCAATCCCTGCCGCCACAACCAGCTCTGTGATGGAGCCGGTAATTGTGTGGGCAGCCAATCTGGCCGCCCTGAGGGAGGGCTCAGCGATCATCTGCAGGGAGAGTGGGTCCAGCCCGCTTTCCCTGCTAACCCGCTTATGGCTCTCCACACTGCTCGTGTGGAGAGCCTCTGTGTTTTAGATAGTGATTACTATTTTCTGGAATATTTTGAATCTTTTGCTCTGTATTCTATAAGTGATCTTACTTGATATGTGGCGTACGGTTCTCTCGGGCTGTACTGTAAGGAGCACATTCTAAGGGAGTGATATTTGCTATTTTTAAAGCGGGGGGCATTTTGACAAAAATCCTTCAATATGAGAGCCATTTTCCATTGTGCTTACCTCTGTACAATTCTGTGGTTTTCCTCAGTGCTGGGAGCTCTATTTTAGATATCTATGTGGGGAAAGCACTGTCAAGGACTATGCTTCCCAGCATGCTGTGCACACCTTCCAAGATGGTTCGGGTGTTCAAGAGGTATCCGTTTCCCTTGAAAAAGCCCACCAGCAGTGGGCAAAGCAGAATATTCAGCTTTGGCCAAAGGTCCACACAGACCCAGTAAACAGTCAGGGACCACACTTAGGGTTGATGGGAGTTGCCACTGTCTCTCGGGTCTTACAATGAACACTGTCCTAAGGAGTAGTGTGGAAGGCTTCCAATCCTATGGACACCACAAATGCAAAATATCAGCTGGAGATTATTTCTCACAAGCCCACCCTCCAGAACCATTGAAAAGATAGAATGAAACTGAAGTGCTGTGAATGCTCTTAGAATCTGCCAGAGTGAGCAGATAAGTCCATGGAAGCTTATGTTGCATTACATTTGTTCATCTAACAAGACTCTGTTCTTAGAAAAGAGGAAAAAATAGATAGAAACTCCCTCCTCCCCCACAGGTGGTGTGAAGCAGTGAATTGTGGAGCCACCTGGAATTCTGTAAATCATATTTTGTCTGCTACCACATAGCAAATCTGTCTTCTCTTTAACCTGTGTCTAACAGCTGCCCACTCCAGTTGTCATAGATGCAGCTCTGATAACAAGCTCATAGGTTCATTACACTGATCAAAGTGAGAATCTGTAAGTAGTTGTATGCTCAAAGAATGAAGTTTGGGCAGTTTGTTTTCATACATGCACAGTGATTTCAGCATGTAATTCAAAATGCCACCTTAAATTGAAAACAGTTAAATATGACACCATTCAGCTCTTCTCCCATCCACACACAGAGACTATGCTGTGTTATAGCAGGACCACACCTGGGTTTTGGAGATGTATAATAAACGCTTAGAACTGAGGTATCTGTTTACATGCTACAGAACTCTAGCTGCTTCTGGCCAGTGGGCATAGACTGTGTTTGTGTTGAGAAGAGACTATCAGTACTTTATAAATAGGATTTCTTTTATAAAGAAATGTTATAAATGATTTTAGTTTACAAAAAGTATTTAATTCTAAAAATCTAAACCATGCAAATATACACACGTGGACAAATTTGTTGGTACCCTTACAGCTCATTGAAAAAGTGCTTTATGCCTCCTGAAAAGTGATTAAATGAAAAGCAATTGTCCCATGTTTACCTGCATGCCTTTGATATGTCATCGAGTAAAGCAAAGCAAGTGTGAAAAGAGATAAAGTATTGCTTATTGTACAAAGATATTCTAAAGTGGCCTGGACACATTTGTTGGAACCCCTAGAAAAGATCATAAATATTTGGATTAGAGTGATTTTTCAAATTAGCTGTTTTCTTTAAGTATCACACATGTCTCCAATCATGCAATCAGTCATTCAGCCTATAGAAATGGAGAAAAGTAGTCACTCTGCTGTTTGGTATCATCATGTGTCTCACAATGAACATGGACCAGAGAAAGCAAAGGAGAGAGTTGTCTGAGGAGATCAGAAAGAAAATGTTAAAGGCAAAGCCTATAAGACCATCTCCATGCAGTTTGATGTTCCTGTGACAACAGTTGCAAATATTATAAACAAGGTCCATGGGACTGTAGCCAACCTCCCTGGACGTGGCCACAAGAGAAAAATTGACCCCAGAATGGGCAGAAGGATAGTGAGAATGGTAGACACAAAGCCAAGAAAAACTTCCAAAGAGATACAAGCTGAACTCCAAGGTCAAGGTCTATCAGTGCCTGATCGCACCATCCATCACTTTTTGAGCGACAGAGGACTCAATGGGACTCCACTGCTGAAAGAAAAACATAAAAAGCCAGACTGGAATTTGCTAATATGCATATTGACAAGCCACAATGCTTCTGGGAGAATGTCCTTTGGACAGATGAGACAAAACTGGAGCTTTTTGGCAAGTCACATCAGCTCTATGTCCACAGATGAAAAAAACGACGCTTTCAAAGAAAAGAAGACCATACCTACTGTGAAACATGGAGGTGGCTCAGTTATGTTTTGGGGCTGCTTTGATGCGTCTGGCATGGGGTGCCTTTTGTCTGTGCAGGGAACAATAAAATCTCAAGACTATCAAGACATCCTAGAGCAAAACATACTGCCCAGTGTCAGAAAGCTCTGTCTCAGTCACAGGTCATGGATCCTCCAACAGGATAATGACCCAAAAAACACAGCTAAAAGCACCCAAGAATGGCTAAGAACAAAACATGGGACTACTCTGAAGTGGCCTTCTATGAGCCCTGAATCCTATCAAACATCTATGGAAAGAACTGAAGTATGCAGTCTAGAGAAGGCACCCTTCAAACCAGACACAGCTTGAGCAGTTTGCTCAGGAAGAGTGGGCCAAACTACCTGTTGACAGGTGCAGAAGTTTCATTGAGAGCTACAGGAATCGCTTGTTTGCAGTGATTGCCTCTAAAGGTTGTGCAACAAAATATTAGGTTAAGGGTCTCATTATTTTTGTCCATGCCATTTTCATTGGTGTTATTATTTGAAATATTCTGTTGCATCAAACCTCTAAAGCAAAGTCTGATTTTTGTTAAATGCGGAATAAACAATGATGGGTGCCAATTACTTTTGTCAGTTTCAAGTTATTTCAGAGACAGTTGTGGGTTCTTCTTTTTTTTGTGAAGGGGTACCAACACATTTGTCCATGTGTGTAGTATTAGTTAAAAGGAGTGTGAGTGTGTGTGTGTGTGTGTTTGATGTCTATTCCTAACTTGAAATATTTTGTATTATTCAGATAGCTTGGGATGGAAACTCTTCTATATTGCTGGCTGTCTCTTTGTAGCTGTGCAAAATCTGGAGGAGTGGGAGGTAAGCAGGATAATCTAAACAGAAAGTTCAGTTGTTTTAGACAAATGGTTGTTAGTATTGCTCCGTCTAAATTGCTGTGTTTCACTGCCTGTCATCCTTGAGAAACTTGACAGCAGCTAGAAATGCTGTGTAAATGTTAACCACAAAACTGACTTCTAAATAGGAGCAGCATTTAATAGCTGCATGAATGAATCTCTTTTTGGAATGCAGATCCAAGTAGTTTCTGAAATACCTGGCCTGCTGTCTAAAAGTAGAAGATTTATGGTAGTTTCATGGTCTGATTTCAGCTACTGTCTGCTAAGAGGATACAGCCTTTGGATGTGCATTTTAGACTACTTTCCAGTAGGCTTATGAGATCATCTGTATGTCCATGTGTTTGTCCCTTATTCACAATTCCTGGACCAGTATGAACCAGATCGGGTACACTTGTAGGGACACTTTAACAGTGTAGTTTGTGCTGATGTCAACCACCCCAATTCAGAATGGCAGCCGTGTAAACTTTTGAGGCGCAGGTGGGCTAACTTGGAGACTGTCTAACAAATTTGAACCAAGTTTGGTATAGTTGTAGTGAGTGACAAACAGGGACACCTCAATGGCATAGTTTGTCATGATGTCACCCACCCCAGTTCAAGATGGCGGACGTGTAAACATTTGATGTACAAGTGGACTAACTTGTGGACTGCCTAACCAATTTGAACCAAATTTGGTACAGTTGCTGTGAGTGACACATAGGGATGCCTCAGTGGTGTGGTTGGTAATGATGTTATTCACCCAGATTCAAGATGGTGGACATGAATGTTTGAGGTGCAAGTGGAAACTGATTTGGACCAAATTTGGTACAGTTGTAGGGACACCTCAGTGCATAGTTTGTGATGATGTCATTTACCCCAATTCAAGATGGCGGATGCATGAACGTTTGAGCTGCAAGTGGATTTACTTGTGAACTGCCTAATCGATTTGGACCAAATTTAGTCTATTGTAGGGATACTGAAAGAAAAGTAAGCAGATTAGTTCTTACTAGAACAACTTGTCTGGAGATGGATTCTTCCAAGATTCTTTTTAAGTTCACAAGCATCTTACTAAGTGCTGTTTCTAATGCTGTAAAGTGAGAGGGAATGAGGCTGTTCTCATGTGCAGCCTAATCTGGGCTAGAGATAACCAGCCTGGGTTAGGTTGCTCATGAGAACTGCCAGGATTGGGCCCAATCCAGGCGGGGCAGCGCTGCCTAGTCCTGTTTTCAAATCCAGCTGTTAGCTGAAGTTAAGAGACTGAGCGCTCCCTTAACCTGAGCTAACTGCTTACGTGTTCATT